>NC_073244.2:25245000-27745000 GCF_029281585.2 Gorilla gorilla gorilla
GAGATGGAGTCTCTCTCTGTTGCCCAAGCTGGAGTGCAGTGGCATGATCTCGGCTCACTGCAACCTCTGCCTCCGGGTTCAAGAGATTCTCCTGCCTCAGCCTCCCAAGTAGCTGGGACTACAGGCATGAGCCACCATGGCTGGCTAATTTGTGTATTTTTAGTACAGACAAATTACTACTTTAGTAGAGACAAATTACAAATTACAAATTTAGTAGAGACAAAACCATTTTTGCCATGTTGGCCAGGCTGGTCTCGAACTCCTGATCTCAGGTAATCCGCCCACCTCAGCCTTCCAAAGTGGTGGGATTACAGGCCTGAGCCACCGCCCCTAGCCTTTTTTTTTTTTTTCCGCTAGGTTTCGCTTGTGTGATTACCTCATTCCATCTTACAAATGAAAAAGTAGAAGGCAAGTGAGTGAGGTTCTAATCCTCCCGATACCCACCCTGGCAGCTTCAGGGAGGGTTTCTCGCATCTGCAGTGTAGTAAAAACATGGCATTGCTGGGCACCGTGGCTCACACCTGTAATCCCAGCACTTTGGGAGGCTGAAGCGGGAGGATCTCCTGAGCCCAGCAGTTCCAGACTGGCCTGGGCAACATACTGAGACCTCATGTCTACAAACAAGCAACAACAACAAAAAGGCTGGAGTGCAGTGGCGCAATCTCAGCTCACTGCAACCTCCACCTCCCAGCTCAAGTGATTCACTTGCCTCAGCCTCCCTTGTAGCTGGGATTACAGGTTCTTGCCACCACAACAGGCTAATTTCTGTATTTTTAGTAGAGACGGGGTTTCACCATGTTGCCCAGGCTGGTCTTGAACTTCAGACCTCAGGTGATCCGCCTGCCTCGGCCTCCCAAAGCGCTCGGATTCCAGGCGTGAGCCACTGCCCGGTCTGCCTGCCCTTTCTGAATAGCAAGGATGGACCCCTGAAGTGCCAGGCTGAAATTCCGCCAGCTCACTGAGTGGGGAAACACCCTCTCCCTGACAAACTCAGCAAAGATCTCACGGCTAACTCTCATAGGCTCAGCCCTGAACCAATCACTGTAGTCGGTGGGTGGAGGGCTTTGATTGGCTGGACCAGGAGCCTGAGTCCCTTCTGGGGGTTGGAGGGGCAGGGGCCAAAAAGGAGGATGGTGTCAGTAACTCGTGGTGCAGGCAAACTTGATGGAAACTGAATCCCCACCCAGACTCTTGCCTTAGTGGGTCTCTGGCACCACGGGCTACTCTGAGTGGCTTTTTCTGGGGGTAGGGGGAGGGACGGAATCTCGCTCTGTCCTCCAGGCTGGAGTGCGGTGGCGCAATCTCGGCTTATTGCAACCTCGGCCTCACGGGTCAAGCATTCTCCTGCCTCAGCCTCCCAAGTAGCTGGGATTACAGGCGCCCACTACAACACCCTAATTTTTGTATTTTTAGTAGAGACGGGGTTTCACCATGTTGGCCAGGCTGGTCTCAAACTCCTTACTTCAGATGATCCGCCCTCCTCGGCCTCCCAAAATGTTGGGATTACAGGTGTGAGCCACCGTGCCTGGCCTGAGTAGCTTTAACGGGGTGACCCTGGCCATGTGCCAAGCCCCATCCCCTGTCTCTACCTCCGGCTGCTGTATTTGAGGCCCCTTCTTACTGCCCTCTGCTTGCAGGAAGGTGGGTTCTTCCTTACTCTGCTGGCCTCCTGACCTCCCCTGGGTACCAAACCACCTTAAGCATCACAAGGAAACAGGCATTACCTGGAAGAGTCCCCACCACCAGTTTCTTTCCAAATTGTTGCTGGTGGGCCAAGGTGCGGAGGCTCATGCCTGTAATCCCATCACTTTGGGAGGCCAAGGTGGGTGGATCACCTGAGGTCAGGAGTTCGAGACCAGCTGGCCAACTTGGTGAAACCCCGTCTCTACTAAAACTACAAAAATTAGCGGGGCGTGGTGGTGCCTGCCTATAATCCCAGCTACTCAGGGGGCTGAGGTGGGACGATCACCTGAGCCTGGGGGGGCAGAGGTTGCTGTGAGCTATGATCGTGCCACTTTACTCCAGCCTGGGTGGCAGAGTGAGATCCTGTCGCAAAAACAACAGTAACAACAACCACAAAAATTAAGGAAGGGAATTCCAGGCAGAGAGGTGAGCTTGTGCAAAGGCCCTTCGGTAGGAAGTAATTTTCTTGTTGGAGGAGGTGAGGAGGCCGATGTGACCGGAGCAGAGTGAGGGAGGAGGGGGGAGATGGGTTAGAGAGATGGGCCAAGGTGAGATCACATGGGGGCCTTGCAAGCTGCAGCAAGGAGGTGGGTTTTATTCTGAGAGCAACAGGGAGCCATGGAGAGTGTGTGAGCAGGGGAGGAACATGATTTATGATTTTAAGACATCTCTTGTGGCTGCAATGGGGAAGAGGCCAGGCAATGTCAAGGCAAGAGCTGGTGGGGCCAGGGCCAGGGCACGGCCACAGGGTGGGGAGGAGAGGTTAGATTTGTTTGTTTTGAAGCCTGAGAGGACTAGAGCTACTGATGAGCTTGGGAAGGAAGGGAGGGAGGAGTCTTAGACGCGCCCAGATCTTGAACCCATCACAGGGTGGTTGGTAGGGTTGTTGCCCGACACAGGAAGACTTGGCGGAAAACCATGAACCCCACCTTGGCCATGTTGTTGCTGAGGTGTCTGGTCTGGGTGGCCGGGCTCCAGATGGAACCGTGGACCTTGTGGGCAAAGAGTGGCCTGTGACTTCCAGGCCTGGGCTGTGTGCGTTGCAGGGAGGTGGGCAGGGGGCTCTGGCTGCGTCCTTGATCCCCATCCTTTGTGCAAACAGGTGGGGTGGGGCGGGGGGAACCCATGTTTTCCCCATCCCGGGTCCTTTTGTTCCAGTTGGAAGCCACAACCAATTCGAAAAGTCCAGATGTGGAGTTGGATGCAACCCTTGGACCGTGCGGTCTGGGGAGGCCAGTGGCCCGTCATCCAACAGGTCAGGCCTCCATGTGGCCTCGCTGGCTGTGGCCCGGCTGGGGCTGGGGGGCAGAACAGCTTTGGTTTCCAGTCTCTGGCTGAAACTACAAAGGTTAAAAAAATAATCACCAGCACCAAGGCGTTGCCCCTTCAAGACGTCAATCCCAGCACCAGGCGGAAAAAACAGGCCCTGGGGCCCCCGCCAGCCCACAGGCCTGAGACCTGCAGAGGGGCCTGATCAGAAGGCCAAAAAGCTGGGTCCCCACATCTCTCCGGGCACAAGGGGAGACTCGGCTTCCCGTCTGGAACACAGGGCATTGCTGTAGAAGCGCATCCACGTTCAAGGTCAAGTGCAGCATCTACCTGCCTGCCAAGCCCTGGCCCAGGCAGTGGTGACCCATGAGGCGAGTCAAGGTTGGCCCCGGTCTGTAGGGCTCCCAGGCCAAAGATGGGGTTTCCCCATGCTGGTCAGGCTGGTCTTGAACTCCTGACCTCAAGTGATCCACCCACCTTTGCCTCCCAAGTGCTGGGATTATGGGTGCGAGCCATCGCGCCCAGCCCCTTCCTTCAGATTTACATAAAATACCCTTCTGTGACCCAGGACTTGGCTTAAATGTCAACACCTCAGGAGACCTTTCCCAACCCATGGGCAAAAATACCTACACCCAGGTATTTCTTTCAGAAACTTCTCACTCTTGGAAATGATCTTCTCGGCTACATTTTCATGAGGTTGGGAACGTGGTTTATCCGCAGTTTGTGCCATTGTGCCTGGCATATACTAGGTGAGATTGTCTCCTTGGGGACAAAGGAGGATGCTGGCTATCACAACAAAGTTTCACAAACATATACCCTCTGAGACCCCCAGACCTCCCCCAGCAGTGCCCCAGGATTTACAACCAGAACTTTATTTATTTATTTATTTATGAGCTGGAGTCTCACTCTGTCGCCCAGGCTGAAGTGCAGTGGTGCAATCCCGGCTCACTGCAGCCTCGATCCCCTGGGCTTGTGTGATCTTTCCACCTCAGCCTCTCGAGTAGCTGGGACCATAGGCACATATCACCCTGTCCAGCTAATTTTTATATTTTGTAGAGACAAGGTCTTTCTATGTTGCCCAGGCTGCTCTCAAACTCCTGGGCTCAAGTGATCCAACCACCTTGGCCTCTCTAAGTGCTAGGATTACAGGTGTGAGGTACCACACCCGGCCTACAACACAGAAATTTGCCCTCAATAAATGCTAGAGTGAGGCTGGTCACAGCGGCACACATCTGTAATCCCAGCATTTTGGGAGGCCATGGTGGGAGGATCGCTTGAGACCAGAAGTTCGAGACCAGCCTGGGCAACATGGTGAAACCCCATCTCTACTAAAATACAAAAGAAATTAGCCAGGCGTGGCGGTGTGTGCCTGTAGTACCAGCTACTCGGGAGGCTGAGGCAGGAGAATTGCTTGAACCTGGGAGGCAAAGATTGCAGTGAGCTGAGATTGCACCACTGCACTCCAGCCTGGGTGACAGAGCAAGACTCCTTCTCTGAAAAAAAAAAAAAAAAAAAAAAAAAATTGGGCCGGGCGCGGTGGCTCACGCCTGTAATCCCAGCACTTTGGGAGGCCAAGGTGGGCAGATCACAAGGTCAAGAGATCAAGACTATCCTGGCTAACATGGTGAAACCCCGTCTCTACTAAAAATACAAAAAAATTAGCCGGGCGTGGTGGCAGGTGCCTGTAGTCCCAGCTACTTAGGAGGCTGAGGCAAGAGAATGGCGTGAACCTGGGAGGCGGAGCTTGCAGTGAGCAGAGATTGCGCCACTGCACTCCAGCCTGGGCGACAGAGCAAGACTCCATTTCAAAATAAATAAATAAATAAATAAATAAATAAATAAATAATAGGCAGGCACAGTAACTCAGGCCTATAATCCCAGCACTTTGGGAGTGCCGTGGTAGGAGGATCACTTGAGACCAGGAGTTCAAGGCCAGCCTGGATAACATTATGAGACCTCACCTCTTTTTTTTTTTTTTTTGAGACAAAGTCTCCCTCTGTTGCCCAGGCTGGAATGCAATGGCGTGGTCTTGGCTCACTGCAACCTCTGCCGCCTGGGTTCAATCGATTCTCCTGCCTCAGCCTCCTGAGTAGCTGGGATTACAGGTGCGCACCATGACGCCCAGGTAACTTTTGTATTTTTAGTAGAGACGGGGTTTCACCATGTTAGTCAGGCTGGTCTCGAACTCCTGACTTCGTGATCTGCCTGCCTTGGCCTCCCATAGTGCTAGGATTACAGGCGTGAGCCACAGCACCCAGCCGAAACCTCATCTCATAAAAAAAAAATTAGGCCAGGCATGGTAGCTCATGCTTGTAATCCCAGCACTTTGGGAGGCTGAGGTGGGGCTAAGGTCAGGAGTTCAAGACCAGCCTGGCCAATATGGTGAAACCCCATTTCGGCTGGGCGCGGTGGCTCATGCCTGTAATCCCAGCACTTGGGAAGACAAAGGTGGGTGGATCACGAGGTCAGGAGATCGAGACCATCCTGCCCAACATGATGAAACCCCGTCTCTACTACAAATGCAAAAATTAGCTGGGTGTGGTGGCACGTTCCTGTAATCCCAGCTAATCAGGAGGATGAGGCACGAGAATTGCTTGAACCCAGCAAGCGGAGGTTGCAGTGAGCCGAGATCGCGCCACTGCACTCCAGCCTGGCGACAGAGCGAGACTCTGTCTAAAAAAAAAGAAAAAAAAAAGAAACCCCGTTTCTACTAAGCATACAAAAATTAGCTGGATATGGTAGCCGGTGCCTGTAATCCCAGCTACTTGGAAGGCTGAGGTAGGAGAATTGCTTGAACTCAGGAGGCGGAGGTTGCAGTGAGCTGAGATTGCACCATTGCACTACAGCCTGGGTGACAGAGCGAGACTCCGTGTCAAAAATAAATAAATAAAATTAAAAAACAATAATAAAATAAATAAATGGCAGAGTGGTTTGAGTCATGCTGGAGGTGCACAGGCAGCTATGGAGGGTCAGCAGGAGGGACTGCTATGCTGTGACTGAAGGAGAGATGAGAATTGGCCTGGTAAGAGGCCACAGAGGGTGCTCGGGTGGGGGGACCAGCGTGTGTAAAGGCTTGGAGGAGACAGAGAACAATGGAGTGTTTCTGGAACTGTGTGTAGAGGGGCCCAACTCACACAGGGTGAGGGGAGAAAGGGCCATACTGCTGGAAGGGCCCATAAGCCCTGGGACGATGGGACTTGGACTCCATCCCAGGGCAATGGGGAGCCATGGGAGGTATGTGAGCAGAAGGCACATCAGACCTGTACCCCCTCGTCCTGTGCCAGGTACCGAGAGGCTCCCTCCCAGACCTGGGAACCCCATGGGATCAACATGCATGGTAGACACATCTCAAAGCAGTTTTATGTGAATTCCTGAGGAGAGCTGTCTCCAACAGGCCAGGCCACCCGCTATCCTCACCACCACGGGGCTGGGGAGGTCTGTCGTCCACAGGAGACTCCCAGACCCAGATAATGCGCTGACAGCTGCCTGGCCCTGCCTGGGCCTCGAGGCCTCCCCCCAGCATGGCTGGGTTCCCCTGAGGCCCGGGTCTGACTACCCCTTCCCGGCCTGACCACCCCTTCCTGGCCCTCGGTGGATGCTGAAGACATTTCTTCTTATTCCGCTGGAATTTTCCTCGTGGATCATGCCAGCGCCTCCAGAAACACATGAAAGGAAAATGTTTCCAGTCTGAGCAGGGCTGTTTTATGGCTCTCCGGGCTGGGAGTCTGACCACAGAGTGGAAAGGGCTCGTCATACCACTGTTCTTCCTGCTGAACGGCTCGGACCCGGCCCGCCCTGCCATGCCCTCCTTGGAGGCCCGGGTTCTGCAGGGTTTTTTTTTTTTCTTTTTTTTTGAGAGAGTGTCTTGCGCTGTCACCCAGGCTGAACAGGCTGGGGTGCAGTGGTGTGATCTCGGCTCACTGCAGCCTCCACCTCCTAGGCTCAAGCGACCCTCCTGCCTCAGCCTCCTGAGTAGCAGGGACTACAGTCTCTTGCCACCATGCCTGGCTAACTTTCCAAAACTTTTTGTAGAGATGGGATCTCCCTATGTTGTCCAGTTTGGTCTTGGACTCCTGGGCTCATGTGATCCTCCTGCCTCGGCCTCCCAAAGTGCTAGGATGACAGGCATGAGGCATTGTTCCTGGCCTCTGCAGGGTTTTTCCAGCTAAGGAAAGTTTCCCCTGCCCTTGTCCCCCTGACCAGGGAGCAACTCCCTCAAAAAATAGAGGTTGGGGGCCGGGCACATTGGCTCATGCCTGTAATCCCAGCACTTTGGGAGGCTGAGGTGAATGGATCACCTAAGGTCAGGAGTTCGAGACCAGGCTGGCCAACATGATGAAACCCCGTCTCTACTAAAAATACAAAAATTAGCCTGGTATGCTGGCACATGCCTATAATCCCAGCTACTCAGGAGGCTGAGGCACAAGAATCTCTTGAACCTGGGAGGCGGAGGTTACAGCGAGCTGAGATCTCACCACTGCACTCCAGCCTGGGTGACAGAGTAAGACTCTGTCTCAAAAAAGAAAAGAAAGAAAATAAGAAAAGAAAAGAAAAGAGGAAAGGAAAAAGAAAAATAGAGGTTGGGAGCTCAACCTTGGAGCTGATGCGTTTTTCCATCATTTATTCATTCAACAGTCTACTTTTTTCCCAGAGTGTGCCCGTTTCTGCATTGGGTGCTGGGGCGCAAATGGGAACAAGGAGGATCTGTCACTATTCTTTGGGAGCTCGTGGAAAGGTGGAAGGGGGGGCTTCATGTGACCCCATTCCCAGAGCTGAACATGGAGGCTTGGGGGGAAGCTGCTTGCCTGAGATGGTGCAAGGGAATAAGTGACAGGGTCAGAACGCAACACACAGAGTGGCTCCAAAACCGGTTTTCTGGTGTGGTGGCCTGTGCCTGTAATCCCAGCCACTCAGGAGGCTGAGGCAGGAGAACTGCTTGAACCCAGGAAGCTGCACTCTAGCCTGGGCAACAGAGTGAGACTCAGTCTCAAAAAATATATAAAATAAAATAAAATAAAGTGCACAATTCCATGGCATTCAGTGCACACACCATGTTGTGCAATCACTACCTCGATCTACTTCCAGACTATTTCGTCACCCCGTAAAGACGCTCCGTTCCCATCAGCGGTCACTCCCCCTTCCTCTCCCCAGGCCCTGGCAACCACAAACCTGCTTTCTGTCTCTGTGGATTTGCCAGTTCTGGCCATTTCCTACAAATGGAATCACACACTATGTGACATTTCGTGTCTGGCATCTTTCACTTGGCACGTGTTTTTGGGGTTCGTCCACGCTGTAGCAGGGAGCAGTGCATCCTTCCTCTTTTGTTTTGTTTTGTTTTGTTTTTGTTTTTGTTTTGTACTTCATTCCTTTTTGTGGCTGAATCATATTCCATTGCATAGATGGACCACATTTTGTTTATCCATTCGTCTGTTGAGGGACATTTGGATCATTTCTACTTTTTGGTTATTTAATTTCCTTTTATTTATTTATTTTATTTTTGAGACAGAGTCTCACTCTGTCGCCCAGGCTGGAGTGCAGTGGCGTGATCTCGGCTCATTGCAACCTCCACCTCCTGGGTTTCAGAGATTCTCCTGCCTCAGCCTCCTGAGTAGCTGAGACTACAAGTGCGTGCCACTACACCCCAGTAATTTTTGTATTTTTTTTTTTCCTTTTTGAGATGGAGTCTCGCTCTGTCACCCAGGCTGGAGTACAGTGGCAGTCTCAGCTCACTGCAACCTCCGCCTCCCAGGTTCCAGCGATTATCCTGCCTCAGCCTCCCAAGTAGCTGGGACTACAGATGCATGCCACCACGCCCGGTTAATTTTTGTATTTTTTAGTGAGATGGGGTTTCACCATATTGGCCAGGCTGGTCTCAGTCTCCTGACCTCACGATCCATCTGCCTCAGCCTCCCAAAGTGCTGGGATTACAGGCATGAGCCACCACGTCCGGCCCTAATTTTTGTATTTTTAATAGAGACAGGGCTTCACCATGTTGGCCAGGCTGGTCTCGAACTCCTGACCTCAAGTGATCTGCCAACCTTGGTCTTCCAAAGTGCTGGGATTACAGGCGTGAGCCACCGAGTCCAGCCTTTTTTAGGGGGCAGCAGGGTAACTCTCCGTCACCCAGACTGGAGCGCAGTGGCGCAATCATGGCTCATGGCAGCTTCAACATCCTGAGCTCAAATGATTCTCCTGCCTCGGACCCCAAAATAGTTGGGACTACAGGTGCGTGCCACTATGCCTGGCTTATTTTTTATTTTTATTTTTATTATTTATTTATTTTTTGAGATGGAGTTTCGCTCTGTCACCCAGGCTGGAGTGCAATGGTGCGATCTCAGCTCACCAAAACCTCCGCCTCCCGGGTTCAAGTGATTCTCCTGCCTCAGCCTCCCGAGGAGCTGGGATTACAGGCATGTGCCACCATGCCCGGCTAATTTTGTATTTTTAGTAGAGACAGGGTTTCTCCACGTTGGTCAGGCTGGTCTCAAACTCGCAACCTCAGGTCATCTGCCCGCCTCAGCCTCCCAAAGTGTTGGGATTACAGGCATGAGCCATTACGCCTACTTCCTTTCTCACAATTTTAAACAGTGCGGTTATTGGCCTGGCACCGTGGCTCATGCCTATAATCCCAGCACTTTGGGAGGCCGAGATGGGTGGATCTCTTTGAGCTCAGGAGTTTGAGACCAGCCTGGGCAACACGGTGAAACTCTGTTTCTACAAAACATAACAAACAAACAAACAAACAAAATTAGTCCGGCTTGGTGGCTCATGCCTGTAGTCCCAGCTACTCAGGAGGCTGAGGCTGGAGAATTGCTTGAGTCTGGGAAGCAGAGACTGCCGTGAGCCGAGGTCACGCCACTGTACTCCAGCCTGGGTGACAGAGTCCTTGTCTCAAAATAAACAAACACACAAACAAACAGTGCTGCTATGTTTTGTTTTTGTTTTTATTTTTGAGACGGAGTCTTGCTCTGTTGCCAAGTTTGGAGTGCAGTGGCATGACCTTGGCTCACTGTAACTTTGGCCTCCCGGGTTCAAGCGATTCTCCTGCCTCAGCCTCCTGAGTAGCTGGGACTACAGGCACCGGCCACCCCACTGGGCTAATTTTTGTGTTTTTAGTAGAGGAGGGGTTTCACCATGTTGGCCAGGCTGGTCTCGAACTCCTGACCTCAAGTGATCCACCCGCTTTGGCCTCCTAAAGTGCTGGGATTACAGGCGGGAGGCACCATGTCCAGCCTGGAAGCTGTTTTCTGCAACAAAGCTGGGTTCGTTGCAATGAGTTTGGCCAATGGGATACACAGCCCCTCTTTGGACAGCTTGGACAGTAGAAGCTGCCTGGTACCAAGCCCAGGAAATCAGCTGATGTGCTCAGGTGTGTCCAAGGAAATTGCCTTCACCCTGAGCAGAGATTCCTGCCAAAACCCTGGTGGCACAGGCAGGTTTCAGGCCTTGGTGGTCACCAACCTCTCCCACTGACTGGGGTCTGGGTCCCCTGGGGTCAGTCCAATGTGAGGCCTAGAACAAGACCCTAGCTTGTCTCCCATCTGGGCGATCTCAGCTCACCAAAACCTCTGCCTCCCGGTTTCAAGTGATTCTCCTGCCTCAGCCTCCCGAGGAGCTGGGATTACAGGCATGTGCCACCACGCCCGGCTAATTTTGTATTTTTAGTAGAGACGGGGTTTCTCCACGTTGGTCAGGCTGGTCTCAAACTCCTGACCTCATGATGCACCTGCCTCGGCCTCCCAAAGTGCTGGGATTACAGGCGTGAGCCACTGTGCCTGGCCTCGTTGTTTTTCTTGAGACAGAGTCTCACTCTGTCACACTGGCTGGCGTGTAGTGGCACAATCTTGGCTCACCGCAACTTTCACCTCTTGAGTTCAAGCGATTGTCCTGCCTCAGCCTCCTGAATAGCTGAGATTACAGGCACGCACCACCACATCCCACTAATTTTTGCATTTTTTTGTAGAGATGGGTTTTTGCCATGTTGCCTAGGCAGGTCTTGACCTCCTGGGCTCAAGCGATCCTCCTGCTTCGAACTTGCAAAGAGTTGGGATTACAGGTGAGAGCCAGAACATCTCTCGTTTGATCTTGTCACCTTCTAACACATGACACCAGTTTCTTATTCCTGATGGCTTTGTTATTGTCATTCTCTCTACTAGAGTGTCGGCTACATGAGACCACATGGTCGTCTGTGAATTGGGGTCAGTGACATCCACCTCGATGTGTATATAGGGTGGGGGTCCACAGGGCCCACAGGGAAGTGTATTTGGTTTCCCGCCATCTCACCTTCCAAAACAGCCTCGGTAGCCGGATGTGGTGGCTCATGCCTGTAATCCCAGCACTTTGGGAGACTGAGGCAGGATGATTATTTGAGGCCAGAAGTTTGAGACCAGCCTGAACAACGTAACAAGACCCCTGTCTCTACAAAAAATAAAAAAATTAGCCAGGTGTAGTGGCCCATGCTTGTAGTCCCATCTACTGAAGAGGCTGAGGTGGAAGGATCACTTTAGCTTGGGAAGTCGAGGCTGCAGTGAGCTATGATCGCGCCACTGCACTTCAGCCTGAGTGACAGAGCGAAACCCTGTCTCAAACAAGCAAACCAACAATAATAAAACAGCAACAGTGAACTTCCATCCAAAATATATCCCAGGCTGGGCGCGGTGGCTCATGCCTGTAATCCCAGCACTTTGGGAGGCCAAGGTGGGCGGATCACTTGGGGCCAGGAGTTTGAGACCAGTCTGGTCAACATGGTAAAACCTCTTCTCTACTAAAAATACAAAAAATTAGCTGGGTGTAGTGGTGCATGCCTGTAATCCGAGCTACTAGAGAGGCTGGGGCAGAAGAATCACTTGAACCCCGGAGGTGGAGGTTGCAGTGAGCTGAGACCGTGCCACTGCACTCCAGCCTGGGAGACAGAGCACAACTCTGTCTCAAAACAAAAACAAAAACAAAAACAAAAACAAAAAACAAAATATATCCCAGCCTGAAGCCTGGCTTGGGAATTCCAAGGGGTCCGCAGGGGCTACCTTCCTCTCCAGACACTGTCAGCAACCTTTACCACCCTCAATAGCAGCCTTGAGTCTCTGCAGCAACCAAAGCTTTGAGGCCAAGCCAAAACCCACCTCCCTGACACGCTAGCACATCCCCAAAAAAGCAACCTGTGATCGTAGAATCAAGGTGGCTGCCGGCTTGCCCCCGCCACCTGAGGTTTACACAGACCCACCATCCCCTTCAAAGACACTGTTCAAAGCAAGCAGAGCTCTAACACAGGCGCACACACACCTATTTTTCTTTTCACTACCAGCATGCCCGGGTGTGCCTGAGACTTGGCTGTGTATCCAGATCCCACAAGGGGCTCCTTTGAAACAGGAATGGGGCCACAGAGGAGGGGCCCACAGGAACCCACAAGCACCCACTGTTCCTAGGGAGGAGTGCTGTACATAGAGGGTCCCGGGTCCACCCGAACTGGCCACACCTCTGCAAGGGCAGCCACCGCGAGGGCCACGTCTGTGGAAGCTGGGAGCTCAACAGAAAGGGTTTCTTTTTTTTTCCTTTTTTTGAGACGGAGTCTCACTCTGTCACCCAGGCTGGAGTGTAGTGGCGTGATCTCGGCTCACTGCAACCTCCGTCTCCCTGGTTCGAGCGATTCTCCTGCCTCAGCCTCCTGAGTAGCTGGGATTACAGGCGCCCACCACCACGCCTGGCTAATTTTTGTATTTTTTAGTAGAGACGGGATTTCACCATGTTGCCCAGACTGGTTTCGAACTCCTGACCTTCAAGTGATCTGCCCGCCTCAGCCTCCCAAAGTGCTGGGATTATAGGCATGAAACACCGTGCCCTGCCAACAAAGTGGGTTTTAAAGAGACCCAAGCCTGGGCTGGGAGAAGCCACTGCAATATCCTAAATATCCTTTTCCCAAAGCCGTGGAATTTCTCTGCAGCGGCCAGGGCCAACGCTTACCCTCGAGGGACCTCTCTTGGTATGAAGGAAAAATTCCATTTTCCTGGACCTGGGGAAGCTGATGTGGAACTCGAGGAGGGGCCAGCCTACGTTGAGAGCAGACACAGGGCACAGGGTAGGTTATAAATTTAGGACTCCAGGCTCAGGGGCGTGACCAGGCTGATTTAGGTCTTCAAGCAGGACAGTGCTAGGGATGGCCTCATTCAATATTTTTTTCTTTTCTTTTTTTTTCTGAGATGGAGTCTTGCTCTGTTGCCCAGGCTGGAGTGCAGTGGTGTGATCTCGGCTCACTGCAACCTCTACCACCCGGGTTCAAGCGATCATCCTACGTCAGCCTCCCGAGTAGCTGGGACTACAGGTGGGCGCCACTAGGTCTGGCTAATTTTTTGTATTTTTAGTAGAGACGGGGTTTTGCTGGGTTGGCCAGGCTGGTCTTGAACTGAACTCAAGTGATCCGCCCACCTGGGCCTCCCAAAATGCTAGGATTACAGACATGAGCCACGGTGCCCAGCCTCATTCATTTTTTTTTTTTGAGATGGGATCTTGCTATATTGCCCAGGCTGGTCTAGAATTCCTGGGCTGAAGGGATCCTTTTGCCTCAGCTTCCTGAGAAGCTGGGACTACAAGTGCATGCCACCATGCCTGGCAAGGTTGGCCTCATTCTATCTGGAACCCGGCCTAGACTGGGCGAGAGAGACACTTGTGATAAAGACCCATGGAGACTTCAGTGTTGTCTGAAACTTTTTAAAAGTTTCAATAATGAGCCGGGTGCAGTGGCTTATGCCTGTAATCCCAGCACTTTGGGAGGCCAAGGCAGGAGGATCACTTGAACCCAGGAGTTTGAGACAAGCCTGGGCAACATGGTGAGACCCTGTCTCTATAAAAAAGTAAAAAAATTGGCCAAGCACGGTGGCTCACACCTGTAATCCCAGCACTTTGGGAGGCTGAGACGGGCGGGATACCTGAGGTCGGGAGTTCAAGACCAGCCTGACCAACATGGAGAAACCCCATCTCTACTAAAAATACAAAATTAGCCGGGCGTGGTGGCGCATACCTGTAACCCTAGCTACTCGGGAGGCTGAGGCAGGAGAATCGCTTGAACCCGGGAGGAGGAGGTTGCAGTGAGCCAAGATCTCACCATTGCACTCCAGCCTGGACAAGAGCGAAACTCCGTCTCAAAAAAAAAAAAAAAAAAAAAGTGAAAAATGTAGCCAGGCATGGTGGCCCGTGTCTGTAGTCCCACCTGCTTGAAAGGCTGAGGCAGGAAGATTGCTTGAACCCAAGAGATCAAGGCTGCAATGAGCCATCACGGTGCCACTGCACTCCAGCCTGGGCAACAGAGCAAGACCCTGTCTCAAAAAATATATATTCAATAATGAATTGTCACAATTTAGACAAAGAAAAGAACGCAAGCATTCATAAATAGCTGCTGCTCAGTGGCGGCTGGTCAGATATCGGGTGCCACCATATGCCCCTCATGTATCACTCTCTGGGGTGTTGGGGGTGTCACTAGATTCTATTTCTCAGGTGAGACACAGAGAGGCCAAGACATTGGAGAGAGGTCACACAGCAAGCAGATGGCTGGGCAGACATGTGAATTCAGACGTGATGTAGTTGACCCAGACTCACTATCTCCATCCTCTGTGGTTTGAACACAGTGATGTATCATAAGTCTGCCAGCACTTTCATCTTGAACTTCCCGGGCTCAAGAACTATAAGCAACACATTTCAGTTTTCCTTTTTTCTTTTTCTTTTTATCTTCTGAGATGGAGTCCTGCTCTGTCGCCCAGGCTGGAGTGCAGTGGTGCGATCTCAGCTCACTGCAACCTCGGCCTCCCGAGTTCAAGTGATTCGCCTGCCTCAGCCTCCTGTGCAGCTGGGAATCACAGGCACTCACCACCATGCCTGGTTAATTTTCATATTTTTAGTAGAGACGGGGATTTGCCATGTTGGCCAGACTGGTTTCAAACTCCTGACCTCACGTGATCCGTCTGCCTTGGCTTTCCAAAGTGCTGGGATTACAGGCGTGAGGCCACCATGCCTGGCCCAGTTTTTATTTTTATTTTTGAGACAGGGTCTCGCTCTGTCGCCCAGGCTGCAGTGCAGTGGTGCGATCTCAGCTCACTGCATCCTCCACCTTCTAGGCTCAAGCAATTCTCCCACCTCAGCCTCCTGAGTAGCGGGGACTACAGGCCCACATCACCACGCCCAGCTAATATGTCAAAATTTTTTGTAGAGACAGGGTCTCACTATGTTGCCCAGGCTGTTTTCAAACTCCTGGGCTCAAGCGATCCTCCTGCCTTGGCCTCCCAAAGTGCTGAGATTACAGATGTGAGCCACTACACCTGGCCCCTGCCAAATATTTTTAATCCCCACTTGGTTGCGTCTGAAGGTGCAGGGCCCACTGATACAGAAAATCACTGTATTGTTTGTTAGGTTTTTAAAAATAGCTAGAAAAAAAATCTGCACCATAAGACAGGTTGAGAAAAAATAAGTAGTAGCCAAGTAAACAAAAGTGGTCATGGACCCTCCAGCGATGACTAGACCAAGCACTATTTTTATTCTCAGCCTCTCCATATGACATACTAGAAAATCCCTCTGGAGAGGGGATTACATGCAGATGCCAGCCGGGTGCGGTGGCTCATGCCTGTAATCCCAGTACTTTGGGAGGCCGAGGCAGGCAGATCACCTGAGGTCAGGAGTTCCAGACCAGCCTGGCCAACATGGCGAAACCCCTTCTCTACAGAAAATACAAAAAATTGGCCAGGCGTGGTGGTGGGCACCTGTAATCCCAGCTACTTGGGCTGAGGCCCAAGAATTGCTTGAGCCTGGGAGGCAGAGGTTGCAGTGAGCAGAGATCGCGCCATTGCACTCCAGCCTGGGCTACAGAGTGAGACTTTGTCTTTAAAAATATATATATCTATAAAATAAAAATAAATAAATGCAAATGACTGGGCCCACCTAGGACTCTCTTAAACTGAGTGCCTGGGTGGAGGTGGAGGGTGATCCTCGGAGACTGTGCCCCTCAAATCTGAGACGTCTGCATCCAGGGGATGTCTTGGTGCCTTTGAAAGTCCTTTTGTCCCCACTGGGACAAATTATCCCTTTTTTGTTGTTTTTTGAGACATGGTCTCGCTCTGTCACCCAGGCTGGAGTGCAGTGGCTCGATCTCGGCTTACTGCAAACTCCGCCTCCTGGGTTCAAGTGATTCTCCTGCCTCAGCCTCCCAAGTAGCTGGATTACAGGCATGGGCCACAACACCCAGCTAATTTTTGGATTTTCAGTAGAGACGGGGTTTCACCATGTTGGCCAGGCTGGTCTCGAACTCCTGTGCTCAAGCGGTCCTCCCTTCTCGGCCTCCCAAAGTGCTGGGATTATAGGCGTGAGCCACTGCGCCCAGCTGACAATTTCTTTTGGGTGATTTTTTAGAGTCTCCAGTTGAATCCCACTTCCCAATCCCCATGCCAGATTCAAAGACAGCTCACGTCTCTGTCCAAGCCTCAGTCTCCCCCTCTGGAAAGTGGGTTGATACCACCTGCTCTCAGAATTGCTGGGCACTGCTTGTTAACTGATGGTGTCCTGTTTTTTGTTTCACACTAAGGTTTCACAACCTCAGCATGTTGACGTTTGGGGCAGGATAGTTCAATTTTTGTGGGGGACTGTCCCGTGCATCATAGATGTTTAGCAGCATCCCTGGCCCCTACCCACTAGATGACAGTAAAGAGTTGCTGGATTCAGCAAATATAAATACAGAAAACCCCGTTAAACATAAACTGCAGATAAACAAATACTGCTTCTGCCTAAGTATGTCTCAAATGTTGCATGGCACATACTTATACTAAAAACACATTTGAGCCAGGCACGTTGGCTCACGCCTGTAATCCCACAACTTTGTGAGCCAAGGTGGGCGGATCACGAAGTCAGGAGTTTGAAACCAGCCTAACATGGTAAAACCCCTCTCTACTAAAAAATAAAAATTAGCCAGGCGTGGTGGCAGGTGCCTGTAATCCCAGCTACTCAGGAGCCTGAGGCAGGAGAATCGCTTGAACCCGGGAGGTGGAGGTTGCAGTGAGCTGAGATCGTGCCACTGCACTCCAGCCTGGGTGACAGAACGAGACTCCGTCTCAAAATAACAAACAAACAAACACAACTCACAGAATAGGAGGGAACATTTGCAAATCATGTATCTGCTAAGAGATTTGTATCCAGAATAGAAAAATAACTCTTTTTTTTTTTTTTTTTTTTTGAGATGGAGTCTCGTTCTGTTGCCCAGGCTGGAGGGCAGTGGCGTGATCTCGGCTCACTGCAAGCTCCGCCTCCCTGGTTCACGCCATTCTCCTGCCTCAGCCTCCCGAGTAGCTGGGACTACAGGCGCCTCCACCACGCCCAGCTAATTTTTCGTGTTTTTACTAGAGATGGGGTTTCACCGTGTTAGCCAGGATGGTCTCGATCTCCTGATCTCGTGATCCACCCGCCTCGGCCTCCCAAAGTGCTGGGATTACAGACGTGAGCCACCGCGCCCGGCCGAAAAAAGCCTCTTATAAATCAACAATAAAAAGATAAATAACAGAATGTATTTGTTTAGTTATTTATTTTTCAGAGACAGGGTCTCACTGTGTGGCCCAGACTTGAGTGCAATGGCCCCATTCTAGCTCCTAGCTCACTGCAGCCTTGAATTCCTGGGCTCAAGCGATCCTCCCACCTCAGCCTTCCAAGTATGTAGGACTACAGGTGTGTGCCACCATGCCTGACTAAGTTTTTGCTTTTATTTTTGGTAGGGAGACATCTTGCTATGTTTCCCAGGCTGATTTCAATCTCCTGGCCTCAAGCAATCCTCCCACCTTGGCCTCTCAAAGCACTAGACGGTGTATTTTCTTACAAGGGCAGCGATCCCATCATGCGGTACTCCCCTCATGACCTCATCTAACCGTGATCACCTCCTAGAGGCCCCATCTTCTTCTTTTTCTTTTTTTTAAGGATGGAGTCTTGCTCTGTCACCCAGGCTGGAGTGCAGTGGCGTGATCTCGGCTCACTGCAAGCTCTGCCTCCCGGGTTCATGCCATTCTCCTGCCTCAGCCTCCCAAGTACCTGGGACTACAGGCGCCCGCCACCATGCCCAGCTAATTTTTGTATTTTTAGTAGAGGTGGGGTTTCACCGTGTTAGCCAGGATTGTCCCGATCTCCTGACCTTGTAATCCGCCCGCCTCAGCCTCCCAAAGTGCTGGGATTACAGGCGTGAGCCACCGCGCCCGGCTGAGGCCCTATCTTCTCACACCATAACAATGGGGGTTTAAAACTTCACAAGATGCATTTTTTTCTTTGAGATGGAATCTCGCTCTATTGCCCAGGCTGGAGTGCAGTGGTGCAGTCTTGGCTCACTGTAGCCTCTGTCTCCCAGGTTCAAGCAATTCTCCTGCCTGAGCCTCCCGAGTAGCTGGGATTATAGGCATGTGCCACCATACCTGGCTAATTTTTGTATTTGTAGTAGCAATGGGGTTTCACCATGTTGGCCAGGCTGGTCTCGAACTCCCAACCTCAGGTGATCTGCCTGCCTCCTAAGCCTCCTAAAGTGCTGGGATTACAGGTGTGAACCACCGTGCCCAGCCACCATATGCATTTTATGGAGACAAGAACATTCTGTCCTTAACAGGCACCAAGATCATTCAACAGAGGATAGAAGGGCATCTTCAGCCAGTGGTGCTAGAATGACTTTGCATCCACAGGCAAAGGAATGAAGTTGGATCCCTACCTCCTACCATGCTCAAAAAATGAGCTCAAAATGGATCAAAGCCCTAAAGGCAATAGCTAAAACCATAAAACTTTTTTTCTGTTGCCCAGGCTAGAGGGCAGTGGCGCGATCTTGGCTCGCTGCAACCTCCGCCTCTTGGGTTCAAGCAATCCTCCTGCCTCAGCCTCCTGAGTAGCTGGGATTACAGGCGTGCACCACCACACCTGGGTAATTTATGGTTTTTTTTTTTTCTTTTTTTTTTGAGACGGAGTCTTGTTCTGTTGCCCAGGCTGGAGCACGGTGGCATGATCTCCGCTCACTGCAAGCTCCGCCCCCCCCCCCCCCCCCCCCCAGGTTCATGCCATTCTCCTGCCTCAGCCTCCTGAGTAGCTGGGACTACAGGTGCCCGCCAACACGCCCGGCTAATTTTTTGTATTTTTAGTAGAGATGGGGTTTCACCGTGTTTGCCAGGATGGTCTTGATCTCCTGACCTAGTGATCCACCCGCCTCGGCCTCCCAAAGTGCTGGGATTACAGGGGTGAGCCACCGCGCCTGGCCTAATTTATGTATTTTTGGTAGAGATGGGGTTTTGCCATATTGGCCAGGCTGGTCTCAAACTCCTGACCTCAGGTGATTCGCCCACGCCTCCCAAAGTGATGGGATTACAGGCATGAAACACAGCGCCTGGTCTTTTTTAAAAAAATGTTTTGAGGCAGGGTCTGGCTCTGTTGCCCAGGCTGGAGTGCAGTGGCATGATCTCAGCTCCCTGCAACCTCCCCCTCCTGGATTCAAGTGATCATCCCACCTCAGTCTCCCAGGTAGCTGAGACTACAGGTGCACACCACCATGTCCGGCTAATTTTTATATTTTTAGTAGAGACAGGGTTTTGCCATGTTGCCCAGGCTGGTCTCAAACTCCTGGGCTCAAGCGACCCTTCCAAGTTGGCCTCCCGAAGTGTTGGGATTACAGGCATGAGCCACCGTGCCTGGCCCTTGTGATGGCTAATTTTCTGTATCAACTTGACCAAACTAAGGGATGCCCAGATACCTGGTTAAACATGATTTCTGGGTGTGTTTGTGAGGTTGTTTCAGGAAGAGGTTAGCATTTGCACTGGTGGGCTGAGCAGGTGGGCCTCCCCAGTGCAGATGAGCATCATCCCACCCTGTGAGGGCCTGAATAGAACAGAAAGGCCCAGGGAAGTTGGATTGACTCATCTTCTGCCCACCCCCCTAAGCTGGGGCTTTGATCTCTTCCTGCCCGTGGTGCTCCTGGTTCTCAGGGCTACACACACACTGGAATCAGCCTTGTCTCTCAGGGTTTCCAGTGATACCACAGGACTTTCCTGGGTCCCCAGCTTGCAAATGGCAAGGAGATCATGAGACTTCTCCATGACTGCAAGAGTCAGTTCCTTATAAGAAATCTATTTCTGGCTGGGCATGGTGTCTCATGCCTGTAATCCCAGCACTTTGGGAGGCCGAGGCGGGCGGATCACCTGAGATAAGGCGTTTGAGACCAGCCTGGCCAACACGGTGAAACCCCGTCTCTACTAAAAATACAAAAATTAGCTGGGCGTGGTTGTGCACACCCGTAATCCGAGCTACTCGGGGGGCTGAGGCGGGAGAATCGCTTGAACCTGGGAGGCAGAGGTTGCCGTGAGCCAAGATTGCACCACTGCACTCCAGGCTGGGTGACAGAGCAAGATTCTGTCTCAAAAAGAAAAGAAATCTCTTTCTAGGCTGGGTAGGTAGCTCACGCCTGTAATCCCAGCACTTTTAGAGGCTGAGACAGGAGGATCGCTTGAGGCCAGGAGTTCAAGACCAGCCTGGGCAACATAAGGAGACCCCGTCTCTATATATATATATATAAAAAGTTTAAAAACAAGAAATCTCTTTCTAATCTTTCCATATATCCTATTGTTTCTGTTTCTCTGCAGAATCCTAATGCAGTCTCTATATGCTCAAAGAGTACAAAGATGTTGATGGGCCTTTAAAAAAATTTTTTTAAATTTATTTTTTATTTTTTGAGACAGGGTCTCACTCTGTCACCCAGGGTGCAGTGCAGTGGCACAATCAAGGCTCACTGCAGCCTCAACCTCCTGGGCTCAAGCAGTCCTCCCCCCTCAGCCTCCTGAGTAGCTGGGACTACAGGCACGTGCCACCGCGCCTGGCTAAGTTTTACATTTTTTGCAGTAACGGGCCCTCAATATGTTGCCCAGGTTGGTGTTGAACTCCTAGGTTCAAGTGATCCTCCTGCCTTGGCCTCTCAAAGTGTTGGGATTTCGGGCATGAGCCACCAAGCTGGGCCTCACTGATGGGTCTTGAGTTTGCTGAAAATCTGTGCCAGAAAAGCCTGGGAACAGAAGATTTTGACAACATGTGGCACTTTGTAGCCACCCCTTCAGCCTATAAAGTTAGGGAATGTGGGGAATAGGATTCCTCTTTTGTTCTCCCCAGGCCGTAACGTGGAGTCATGAGTTGTCCATTGGAACATTTATTGAGCATCTACTGTGTGCCCAGCATTGCGGCTGGCTTTGGGCGTGCAACAGCAAACAAGATCGACAGGCCCCTCACTCATACGGCCGACTTCCACCCTGGCATGGGTTGGGCTCTCCAGCAGCAGAGCCTGAGACAGGGATTCAGCATCATGGGAGTTTGGGAGTGGGTGCTCTTGGGGGAAGCTTCCGAAGAAGTGAGGTGAAGCAGGATAAGACAGGGAAAGAGCTATGTAAGGAGGTGGGCTCAGCTGGCCTGGAGCCTCAGCCCATCTCCGGGGCAGCCCTGGAATGTGAATAGCACCAGATATGCTCCCCACTTTTTTATTCATTTGAGACGGGTCTTGCTTTGTTCTCCAGGCTGGAGAGCAGTGGTGTGATCATAGCTCACTGCAGCCCTGAACTCCTGGGCTCCCAGGCTCAAGAGATTCTCCTGCCTCAGCCTCCCAAAGTGCTAAGGTTACAGATGTGAGCCACCGAGCCCAGCCCAAGGGTCAACTTTAATTACGTGTCTGGCTATTTCTTCATAAACAAAATGAACAACCATGTGTACTGCTTAAGTGTCTGCCGGCTGGGGGGATTTCCCTTCACCACTGCCCTTCAAGGATGTCCCACAAAGGGGCTGTAGTGCTGTGGCTGTCCACTTCCAGGTGAAGCGGGAGTGTCACCCAGAATTATCGGTAAACCAGGCCAAGCATTTTCTTTTTTTTTTTTTTTTTTTTGGTTCATGCTATTCTCCTGCTTCAGCCTCTGGAGTAGCTAGGACTATAGGCACCCGCCATCACGCCTGGCTAATTTTTTGTGTTTTTAGTAGAGACGGGGTTTCACCGTGTTAGCCAGGATGGTCTCGATCTCCAGGATGGTCTCTATCTTCTGACCTTGTGATCTGCCCGCCTGGGCCTCCCAAAGTGCTGGGATTACAAGTGTGAGCCACCGCGCCCGGCTTTTTTTTTTTTTTAGATGAAGTCTTTCTCTGTCGCCCAGGCTGGAGCGCAGTGGTGCGATCTTGGCTCACTGCAACCTCCGCCTCCCAAGTTTGAGCGATTCTCCTGCCTCACCCTCCTGAGTAGCTGGGATTACCATGCTACCATGTACCACCATTCCCAGCTAATTTTTGTACTTTCAGTAGAGATGGAGTTTCTCAGTGTTGGCCAGGCTGGTCTCAAACTCTTGACCTCAAATGATCTGCCCACCTTGGCCTCCCAAATTGCTGAGATTACAGGCGTGAGCCACCGCGCCCAGGCGATAATTTTTTTAAAAAATTTGTAGCTGGGCATAGTGGCTCATGCCAAGGTGTGAGGATTGCTTGAGGCCAGGAGTTCTAGACCAGCCTAGGCAACATAATGAGACACCAGGCCAGGCGTGGTGGCTCACGCCTATAATCCCAGCACTTTGGGAGGCTGAGGCGGGTGGATCATGAGGTCAGGAGATTGAGACCATCCTGGCTAACATGGTGAAACCCCATCTCTACTAAAAATACAAAAAATTAGCCAGGTGTGGTGGCGGCGCCTGTAGTCGCAGCTACTCAGGAGGCTGAGGCAGCAGAATGGCATGAATCCGGGAGGCGGAGCTTGCAGTGAGCCAAGATCACGCCACTGCACTCCAGCCTGGGCAATAGAGTGAGACTCCGCCTCAAAAAAAAAAAAAAAAACAACCATAATGAGACACCAACTCTACAAATATAAATAAATAAATAAAAATTAAAAAAAATTAGCCAGGTATGTAACAAGCATCTGTAGTCCTAGGATGCTGAGGTGGGAGGATGGCTTGAGCCCAGGAGTTGGAGGCTGCAGTGAGCTATGAGCACACCACTGCACTCTAGCCTGGGCAACACAGCAAGACCCTGTCTCAAAAAAACCAAAAAATTGGTAGAATAAATCAGCAAAACCATCTATTCCTGGGATTCTCTTTGCTGGATTCTTTAATTACTAACTTTACTCGTTGTAGGTCTATGTAGCTTTTGTATTTTTTTTTCTGAGATAGGGTCTTGCTCTGTAGCCCAGGCTGGAGTGCAGTGGTGTGATCTCAGCTCACGGCAACCTCCACCTCCCAGGCATACTCAAGCGATCCTCCTGCCTCAGCCTACTGTGAAGCTGAGACTACAGGTATGCGCCACCACACCCAGCTATTTTGTGTATTTTTTTGTAGAGATGGGGTCTCACTATGTTGCCCAGGCTTGTCTCTAACTCCTGAGCTAAAAGCAATCTGCCCGCTTTGACCTCCCAAAGTGCTGGGATTACAGGCATGAGCCACCGCACCCAGCAGTTTTGTATTTATTCTTGAGTCAGTTTTAGTAGTTTTTGTGTTTCTAGAAAATTTTCCATTTTGCTTAGCTTATTCAGTATGTGGTCACCCAATTGCTCATACTTTTTATTTTATTTTATTTATTTTTTATTTTTATTTTTTTGAGATGGAGTCTCGCTCTGTCGCCAGGCTGGAATGCAGTGGCACAATCTCGGCTCCCTGCAACCTCCGTCTCCCGGGTTCAAGTGATTCTCCTGGCTTGGCCTCCCGAGTAGCTGGGAGTACAGGCACACACCACCAGGCCCAGCTATTTTTTTTGTATTTTTAGTAGAGATGGGGTTTCACCATGTTGGCCAGGATAGTCTGGATCACTTGACCTCGTGATCTGCCTGCCTCGGTCTCCCAAAGTGCTGGGATTCCAGGCGCGAGCCACTGCGCCAGGCCCCAATTGCTTATACTTATACTCTTTTCTGTTTCTGTAAAGCCAGTAGTATTGTCTTCCCTTTCATTCCTGATTTTAGTAATCTGAGTCTCTTTCCTGTTTTCCTTGGTCAATCTAGCTAAAGTTTCATCAATTTTCTTTTTTTCTTTTTTTTTTTTTTTTGAGATGGAGTTTTGCTCTTGGTGACCAGGCTGGAGTGCAGTGGTGCAATCTCCACTCACTGCAACCTCCACCTCCCAGGTTCAAGCAATTCTCCTGCCTTAGCCTCCCAAGTAACTGGGATTACAGGCATGCAGCACCATGCCTGGCTAATTTTTTGTATTTTTCGTAGAGACAGGGTTTCTCCGTGTTGGTCAGGCTGGTCTCAAAATCCCGACCTCAAGGGATTCGCCCTCCTCAGCCTCCCAAAGAGCTAGGATTACAGGCGTGAGCCACCGCGCCTGGCCGTCAATTTTCTTTTCTTTTTTCTTTTTTTTTTTTTTGAGATGGAGTCTTACTCTGTCAATCAGGCTGGAGTGCAGTGGCACGGTATTGGCTCACCGTAACCTCCATCTCCCGGGTTCAAGAGATTCTCCTGCCTCAGCCTCCCGAGTAGCTGGGATTACAGGTGCCCGCCACCACACCCGGCTAATTTTTGTATATTTAGTAGAGACGGGGTTTCACCATTTGGGCCAGGCTGGTCTTGAACTCCTGACCTTGTGATCCACCTGCCTTGGCCTCCCAAAGTGCTGAGATTACAGGCGTGAGCCACCGCGCCCGGCCAATTTTCTTAGTCTTTTCAGATAACGAACTTTTAGTTTTATTCATTTTCTCTATTGCTTTTCTTTTTCTTTTTCTGTTTTTTGTTTGTTTGTTTGTTTTTTTGAGAGAGGGTCTCACTTCATCACACAGGCTGAAGTGCAGTCATAGGTCACTGCAGCCTGGACCTCCCAGGCTCAAGGAATCCTCCTGTCTTGGCCTCCTGAGTGTCTGGAACCACAGGCACCCACCACCACACCTGAATGATTTATTTTTAGTAGAGACGAGGTCTTGCTATGTTGCCCAGGTTGGTCTTGAACTCCTGAGGTCAAGTGATTCTCCCACTTCAGCCTCCCAAAGTGCCAGTGTCAGGCATCACCCACTGTGCCCAGCCATGCATTTTATTCCCTTTCTTATTTTTCTCTGTTCTAATCTTTAGTATTTCCTTCCCTCTTTGGGTTTATTTGCTCATCTTCTAGTTTCTTAATGTAGGGAGCTTAAGTTATTGATTTGAGATCCTCTGTGTTTTGTTTGCTTTTTTTTTAGACGGAGTCCCATTCTGTTGCCCAGGCTGGAATGCAGTGGTGAGATCTCAGCTCACTGAAACCTCTGCCTCCTGGGTTCAAGTGATTCTCCTGCCTAAGCCTCCCTAGAAGATGGGATTACAGGTGTGCACCACTACACCCAGCTAATTTTTGTATTTTCAGTAGAGATGGGGTTTCACCATGTTGGCCAGGCTGGTCTTGAACTCCTGACCTCAAGTGATCTGCCCGCCTCGGCCTCCCAAATTGCTGGGATTACAGGCATGAGCCACTGTGCCCAGCTGAGAGCCTCTGTTTTGTTGTAGACATTTATAGCTATGAATTTCCCTCTGAGCACTGCTTTTGCTCCATCCCATAGTTTCGGTATTTTATATTTGAATTTTTATTCATTTTAAAGTACTTTCTAATTTCCTTTTTAATTTTTTCTTTAACTCCATAATTTAGAAACATATTTTTAATCAGTATGAATCACAAATTCATATTTGTTAATTTTCTAAATCTCCTTCTGTTATTAAATCCTATTTTCATGCCACTGTGGTAAGAAAATATATTTTGTATGATTTCAGTCTTCTTAAATGTATGTATCAATACATTTAAGTCGCAATACATTAAGTCGCAAGTATCTTTGCGACCTGATATTTGCTGTATTCAAGAAAATGTTCCATGTGCCTTTGGAAGAACATGTATTCTGTCATTGTTGGGCAGAGAATTCTATAAATGTCTGTTAGGTCTAGTTGGATAATTGTTTTGATGAAATTTTCTGTTTCCTTGATGATCTTCTGTCTAGCTATTCTATCCATTTTTAAAAGTGGGGTGGCTGGGCACAGTGGCTCATACCTGTAATCCTAGCACTTTGGGAGGCCAAGGCGGGTAGATCACTTGAAGTCAGGAGATCAAGACCAGCCTGGCCAACACGGTGAAACCCCATCTCTACCAAACATACAAAAAAATTAGCTGGGCATGGTGTGTGTGCCTGTAATCCCAGCTTACTCTGGAGGCTAAGATAGGAGAATTGCTTGAACCTGGGAGGTGGAAGTTGAAGTGAGTTGAGATCATACCACTGCACTCCAGCCTGGGCAACAGAGTGAGACTGTCTCAAAAATAAATAAATAAATAATAAAAATAAAAGTGGGGTATAGGCCAGGCACAGTGGCTCATGCCTGTAATCCCAGCACTTTGGGAGGCTGAGGTGGGCAGATCACTTGAGCCCAGAAGGTCGAGACCAGCCTGGGCAACATAGCAAGACCCTGTCTCTACAAAAAATAAAAAAAAATTAACCAGGTGTGGTGGCACACACCTGTAGTCTCAGCTGCTCTGGAGGCTGAGGCCGGGGGATCACTTGAGCCTGGGAGGTCGAGGTTGCAGTAGGCAGAGATTGCAACATTGTGCTCCAGCACCCACAATAGAGTGAGACCCTGTCCATACAAAAAAAAAACACTTTTTTTTGAGACAGGGTCTCACCCTATTGCCCAGGCTAGTCTCAAACTCCTTTACTCAAACACTCCTCCTCCTACCTTGGCCTCCCAAGCTGCTGGGATTACAGGCGTGATCCACAGTGCCCAGCCTTGATTTCTTTTTAAATCCATTCTGACACACTCTGCATTTTAGGCAGAGTTTAATCCATTTACATTTAATGTAATTGCTGATGAGCACTTATTTCTGCCATTTTCCGATGTTTCTTTTTCTTTTTTTTGAGACGGAGTCTCACTCTGTCACCCAGGCTGGAGTGCAGTGGCATGATCTCGGCTCACTGCAACCTCTGCCTCCCGGGTTCAAGTGATTCTCGTGCCTCAGCCTCCTGAGTAGCCGGGATTACAGGTGTGTGCTACCATGCCTGGCTAATTTTTGTATTTTTAGTAGAGATGGGGTTTCACCATGTTGGCCAGGTTGGTCTCAAACTCCTGACCTCAAGGGATCCGCCTGCCCACCTGCCTCAGCCTCTCAAAGTGCTGGGATTACAGGTGTGAGGCACCGCACCGGCCTCCTATTTTTCTATACATCTTATGTCTTTTTTGTTCAATTCCTCCACTACTGACTTCTTTTTTGTTAAATAGATGTGGTTTTTTTTTTTTTTTTGGTCTTTTTCTTTAAATAGATGTATTCTAATGTACCATCCCAATGTCACTTTGCAATTGTGAGTGTACACAGGAAATAAGAGGAGATTTTTAGAAATGGAGAAGGTGGGTCAAAGTGGGAGAGGGGCAATTAAAACTCTGAAAGGTGGGCTGGGTGTGGTGGCTCACGCCTGTAATCCCAGGACTTTGGGAGGCTGAGGAGGGAGGATCGCTTGAGCTTAGGAGACTGAGACCAGCCTGAGCAACATAGTAAGACACGGTCTCTACAAATAAACAATTTAAAAGATAGCTGTGTGTGGTGGTGTGTGCCTGTAGTCCCTGCTACTCATGAGGCTGAGGTGGGAGGATCCCTTGAGCCCAGAAGGTTGAGACTGCAGTGAGCTGGGTCACACCACTGCACCCCAGTCTGGGTGACAGAGCAAGACCTTGTCTAAAAATAAATTTAAAAAACTCTGATAGGCGTTACTAAATTGATCTGAAATTTGTCTACAAATTCCACTGGATGTGTGCCAAAGAGAGCTTTGCATGATATTAAAATTATCTGTTGGTCTGTCAGTATTCCCCCTTAAACTGTGCCTTCTTGGAGAGGGAGACCTACTTTTATTCATTGTTTATATTACTACAGTTTAGTGCATGCTAGGAGCCCCCCCGAAATGTTATTTTTATTTTTTATTTTTTGTAGAGATGGGGGTTTTGCTGTTTCCTAGGCTGATCTTGTACTCCTGACCTCAAGTAATCGTCCCACCTCAGTCTTCCAAAGAGCTGTGATTATAGGTATGAGCCGCTATGTCTTGTCCCTGAAAAAGAGTGAAGAAGGCTGTGGCTCACACCTGTAATCCCAGCACTTTGGGAGGCAGAGGCAGGTGGATCACCCGAGGTCAGGAGTTCGAGACCAGCCTGGCCAACGTGGTGAAACCCCGTCTCTACTAAAAATACAAAAAATTAGCCAGGCATGGTGGCAGGCGCCTGTAATCCCAGCTACTTGGGAGGCTGAGGCAGGAGAATTGCTTGAACCCAGGAGGTGGAGGTTGCAGTGAGCCAAGATTGTGCCATTGTACTCCAGCCTGGGCGACTGAGTGAAACTCCGTCTCAGGAAAAAAAAAAAAAAAATGTGAAGAAGGAAAACAGAACCTCTGTCCCTGTGATGATAAACAGGCAAATTGGAAATAAGGAACCACGGCAAACTGGGAACTTTTAGTTCAGCTGTGCAAGCTAGGAGCTCTTTCAGCTGACTTATTTAAAGAGCAGCAGAATCTTGGGACAGAAAGGGAAATGGGGGTGTTTTCCAAGATACTTTACCAGAGAGGAAGCGAACGCCTGGGGTTAGGAAATTAAGGCCCATAAACCAGTAGCTTACCTTGGATTTAAAGTGTCAGAAAACTTTTTATTGAGCACCTACTGTATGAGGCATCATTCTCTCCGTGGGGAAGATCATAATGAACAAGGCCAACCCCGTCCTTATGGAACTACGCATTAAGAGAGTGACTGGTAGCTCATTTATTCCTCTCATATATATATATACACAGAGAGAGAGAGATAGAGTGCATATATATATACACACACACTCCCTATCTATATATAATAGAGTGACTAGTAGCTCATTTATTCTTATATATACAGTGTGTATATATATGTATATACACGCACTATCTCTGTCTCTATATATAATAGAGTGACTAGTAGCTCATTTATTCTTATATATACAGTGTGTATATATATGTATATACGTGCACTGTCTATCTCTCTCTATATATATAATAAAGTGACTAGTAGCTCATTTATTCCTCTCATATATACAGTGAGATATATATATATACACTTTTTTTTTGAGACGGAGTCTCGCTCTGTCACCCAGGCTGGAGTGCAGTGGTGCAATGTTGGCTTACTGTGGCCTCCGCCTCCTGGGTTCAAGCAGTTCTCCTGCCTCAGCCTCCCAAGTAGCTGGGATTACAGGCACGCACCATGCCCGGCTAATTTTTGTATTTTTAGTAGAGACGGGGTTTCACCACGTTGGCCAGGCTGGTCTCGAACTCCTGACCTCGGGTGATCCACCTGCCTCTGCCTCCCAAAGTGCTGGGATTACAGGTGTGAGCCACAGCCTTCTTCACTCTTTTTCAGGGACAAGACATAGCGGCTCAAACCTATAATCACAGCTCTTTGGAAGACTGAGGTGGGACGATTACTTGAGGTCAGGAGTACAAGATCAGCCTAGGAAACAGCAAAACCCCCATCTCTACAAAGAATAAAAAATAAGAATAACATTCCGGGGGGGCTCCTAGCATGCACTAAACTGTAGTAATATAAACAATGAATAAAAGTAGGTCTCCCTCTCCAAGAAGGCACAGTTTAAGGGGGAATACTGACAGACCAACAGATAATTTTAATATCATGCAAAGCTCTCTTTGGCACACATCCAGTGGAATTTGTAGACAAATTTCAGATCAATTTAGTAACGCCTATCAGAGTTTTTTAAATTTATTTTTAGACAAGGTCTTGCTCTTTTGGCCTCCGAAAGTGCTGGGATTACAGGCGTGAGACACCGCACCGGGCTCCATATATATCAGCAGCAACCATATATCATATGAGAGTATGAGAGGAATAAATGAGCTACTAGTCACTCTATTTATATTAACATAAATAAATATATATTAATACACACACACACACATAGGATCTCTGTCACCCAGGCTGGAGTGCAGTGGCACAATCATAGCTCACTGCAGCCTCAAACTCCTGAGCTCAAGTGATTCTCTTGCCTCTACCTCCTAAAGTGCTGGGATTTCAGGAAAGAGACACCTTGCCCAGGCTTCCTATGCCACCTTAATGGCAACAAAAACCCTAGGCTCAGAGAGGTTAAGTCACTTGTATAATTTCACACAGCTGGTAAGTGGTCAGGTCTAGAGTCCACCATAGACCATGTGCTTCCAGTTGTTTTGCTGTATACGTCCACTAAATAATAAACATAGCAAAAATAGTAATGGTATAATAACAGCGGCAGAGGCATCAGGAACAGCAGCAACCATCATTTCCAAGTGCCAGGCCCAGTATGTAAGACTATCCCCATTCATTTATTTTTACTTATTTTTGAGACAGGGTCTCGCTCTGTCACCCAGGCTGGAGTGCAGTGGTGCAATCTCGGCTTACTGCAGCCTCAACTTCCCAGGGTCAAGCGATCCTCCCACCTCAGCCTCCCTAGTAGCTGGGACTACAGGTGCGAACGACAACACTTAGCTAATTTTTTTTTTTTTTTGAGACAGAGTCTCACTCTATTGCCCAGGCCGGTGTGCAGTGGCACAATCTTGGCTCACTGCAACCTCCGCCTCCTGGGTTCAAGCGATTCTCCTGCCTCAGCCTCCCGAGTAGCTGGGACTACAGGCTTGTGCCACCACGCCTGGCTAATTTTTTGTATTTTTAGTGGAGACGGGGTTTCACCATGTTAGCCAGGATGGTCTCGATCTCCTGACTTCATGATCCACCCACCTCGGCCTCCCAAAGTGCTGGGATTACAGGCGTGAGCCACCGCGCTCGGCCTAATTTTTGTATTTTTTGTAGAGATGGAGTCTCATTCTGTCTCCCAGGCTGGTCTCGAACTCCTGAGTTCAAGCAGTTCTCCCGCCTCAGCCTCCAAGCGTTGGGATTACAGGTGTGACCACCGCGCCGAGCCCCACTCCCTTTTTAAACCAATGCCCAGGGAGCATCTACTATGTGCGAGGCACCCTCCATTTTACAGATGGGGAAACTGAGTTCCAAGCAGCTTTTGCCAGGAGTGGGAGCGCACCGTCCCTGCCCAGTCTCTCCAGTTGGGCGTTCCGAGACCACCTACGTAGGGTATTCGGCTAGCGCTCAATTAAACCGAAACACTGTCGCAGCGACCACAGGTGCAGCCCACCAAGTCCACACCGCCAGCCGCCCGGGCGTCCCCGATTAGCAGTTGGGGCGGGACCAAGTCCTCGAGCTGCCGCCGCAACGGCGGTTGAAAGCCCTACTCCCTGCGCGTGCGCGGTGCGCGTCCCGTCTTCCTGCTGGGCACCAGGCGTCCGCGAAGAGCGCGCGCGCTTCCGCCGGCGTCGGGCTCGCGCACGCGCACGGCGACGGCGGCGGTGGCGGCAGTTCCTGCTCTAGGCTGCGAGCGGCTGGTGGCTTCGAGGGGAGCTGAGGCGCGGAGGGGCTCGGCGGCAGCGGCGGCGGCTCGGCACTGTTACCTCTCGGTCCGGCTGGCGCCGGGGCGGGCGGTTTGGTCGTTTCCGGGCGCGCGGGGGCGACAGCGGCAGCGACCCGAGGCCTGCGGCCTAGGCCTCAGCGCGGCGGCGGGCTCGAGTGCAGCGCGGAACCGGCCCGAGGTCCCTACCCGGCGGCACCATGAGCGTGGAGGCGTACGGGCCCAGCTCGCAGACTCTCACTTTCCTGGACACGGAGGAGGCCGAGCTGCTTGGCGCCGACACACAGGGCTCCGAGTTCGAGTTCACCGACTTTACTCTTCCTAGCCAGACGCAGACGCCCCCCGGCGGCCCCGGCGGCCCGGGCGGTGGCGGCGCGGGCGGCCCGGGCGGCGCGGGCGCGGGCGCTGCGGCGGGACAGCTCGACGCGCAGGTGAGCGGCACATGGCGGCGCCGGAAGCCCGGGCCCGGCCTCGGCGCCTGAGACCTGCCCCGAACTCGCCTCGGGCCCGGCCTGTGTTTGCCCGGAGTCCCCCATCGCGGCCGGGCCTGGGGCGACCTGCCCCGGGTCCCCTACTCTGGCTCGGCCTGAGCTTACCTGCCCCAGGTCCTGCAATCTGCCCGGGCCTGGCCTGATCTGCCCCGGGTCCCCCGCTCCGGCCGCGACCTGGCTGAGTTCCTTCGGCCCCCAACTCCTGGGCCGGGCAGACTTGCCTCGAGTCCTCCACTTCGTTCGGGTCCGAGCTAACCTGACCCTGTTCCTTTACCCCAGCTGGATTTGCTCCCCCGCCTGGTCCCGGGCTGACCTGCCTTGTGTCCCACAACCAGTCTGGCCTGGAGTAACCTGCCCCCTGACTTATCTGAGTTCTTCCATTCCATCCGGGCTAGGGTGACCTGCCCTGGTCCCTCTTTCGCAGGTCTCGGTATTCTGCCTCGAGTTCTCCCTACGACCTGGGCCGGGTCTTGCTCAGGCCGGAGATTGAGTGACTTCCCTCAGTCCCTTTCCGGGAGTATCCAGGGTGACCTGCCCTAATCCTGTCTCTGGCTGGTCCGGGGGTCCCGCCCGGTCTCCCCATTGGTGGGTCTGGCCGCCTGTCCCACCTCCCATCTGTGGTCGCAGCCATCTGGGCACCCCCCCTTTCACAGTCACGGAGCGTAGGTTCGACTTTCCCCATGCATAGGGGCGCTGGCCAGCGGAGGGTTGAGGCAGAGAAGAATTTTTGCCTCCCATGGAGGAGCACATATTGGCTGGCTATTAAGATCATTCAGGAAGCAGGTTGTATTTTGTTTTTTCTTGCATCGCCTGTTGCTGAAACCGACCTGTTACATAACTCCACAACTCTTGCCTTGGAAAAGTTGGGTTTGAGTTTTGTTCTTCCAATAAGACAGCAATCATGGCTTTACATAAACGAGTCTGCCACGTTGGAAACTTATTTTTAATGATGTGGATGTTTAGAGAAGGTTACTTAGGTATTTTAAATGGGGGCTTGGATTGGGAGAAGTATCGGGCATGCATTTCCTGGTCCTGGGTGCTGCTTGCCTGGGGTGGGAGAGGGGCTGGGGGGGGCGCGTGTTGCACCGGGGTCCTGGGGAATGTCCTCATCACCCTCTGGATTTCAGGTTGCTTTCACCTTAGGCTTGCTTTGTGCCTGACCTCTCGCTCAGGTTTATTTTCCTGAATGCTCCGACAGGAAGAAGCTCCGAGGCTCACCTTGGCACAGGTGTCCCTTGGCATATGCTGGTGTTTCAGAACTGGGGGAACCACTCCTTGCTCATCCAGAGTGAGCTCAGACCCTGTCCTTGCATGGGGGGCTTACGTGGTAGTCGATTGAGTCACTCTCGTGGGTAGACCACCCACTTGGGCTTTCTTTTAGCCCCTAATGGAAGCAAAAAACATTTGACTCATTCTAACCCCATATTCCTTAAAATAGAAGGTGGGGTGTGAGGAGAACAGGTGTGCACGTATGGGTGTTTTTTTCAGTTTTGTTTACATTTTGTGAAGGGAGGGAGGCAGAGAGGAGAGTTCTGAAGAAGGGAGCCTGAGCTGCGGAGGCCCCACCTCCTTGTAGTTTTCATGCCCTGTAGACCTTTCTGCTTCCGTAGCTGTGAAATGGGGGTGGCAGTTAGATTTTTATTCCTTTTAAACATAAAGGAAACCTAGATCCATGTGTGAGTCGACTGTATAGGCTGTCTGTAATCTGACGTCCAGCCTGTCGGGGAGACTCGGTAAAGATCTCTGTGGAGCAGTGAGCCATGAGCGTGACAGCGCGGATGGGGGGGTTGGCTGGGTGTGAAAGGTAATCATTTTCTTGTGAATCCTTTTAACTGTAGCCAGCATAAAACAGCAAACCTGGGGCAGCCTTTAGTTCTGCTTTTGTTTCTGGCAATTCCGTTTGGGATTAATTGTGGGGCATGTCCTTCTCTTTCAGTTGAAACAATTGATTTTTTTTCCTGCACCTGAACACACTGGGCTGTACAAAAGGAGAGCATTAAAACGCTCCCCTGGAGGTAAACATTGCAGTTGAGCTCACTAGAGTTCTGACGGCATCAGAGGGTTTGTCCTGTGCTACTTTTAATTGACCCAGATGCCCCACGCATCTGTTACCTGTAATTTGGATTTGTTTGTGGGGAATGGGAGTGGCACCCCTTTGCATCACAAGGGGAAGACCGGAATTTGGGGGCAAGGAAGTCTATGAATATCATTCAAGGGAAAGCGGAAGAAAGTCATCTCTTGTGTGGATTGAAGGCAGTGTCTGCTAAGATATTTGGGAAGACTTTCCCTGTTTGTCCTCAGGAGTTGGCCGTGTAACCAGCTGTTAAGTTGGGGGCTCCTGGAAACTCTCATTCTGCTTTTTTAATTTTTATTTTACTGGGGAAGTGGCTATCAGCTGTCAAGTGCCCTGCAGTCACTTTTGCTTAGCGGCTTTATTGAAATAGAATTCACTTGCCACAACATACAATTTACCCATTTAAAGTGTACAGTTCGGCGGCTTTTATTTAGTATATTCAGAGTTGTGCAGCCATTACCACAGTAAACTTTAGAACATTTTTGTCACCCCAGAAATAAACCCTGCACCCCTTAGCCCATCCGTCCTACCTCCACAGCCCCTGGCAACCACTCACCTGCTTTCTGTCTCAAGATGTGCCTGTTCTGGGCATTTCACATGAACAGAATCATATCATATATGGTGTTTTGTGTCTGGCTCCTTTCACTCTGCGTGATGTGTGAGAAGTAGCTACAAGGTGAGCTTCGTAGCTGTTCCCTGGCCGAGCATTCAGGAAAATGAACCTGATCGAGGTTCATCCACGCTGTGGTATGTGTCATCATTTCATTCCTTTTTTTTTTGAGACAGAGTCTCGCTCTGTTGCCCAGGCTGGAGTGCAGTGGCCGCGATCTTGGCTCACTGCAACCTGTGCCTCCCAGGTTCAAGCGATTCTCCTGCCTCAGCCTCCCCAGTAGCTGGGATTACAGGTGCACACCACCATGCCCGGCTAATTTTTGTATTTTTAGTAGAGACGGGGTTTCACCATGTTGGCGAGATGGTCTCGATCTCCTGACCTTGTGGTCCACTCGCCTCGGCCTCCCAAAGTGCTGGGATTCCAAGCGTGAGCCACCGCGCCTGGCCAGCATTTCATTCCTTTTTAAGGCTGAGTAATGTTCCATCGGTGGAATGGTCCAGATGGATGGACCATGTTTTGTTTATCTCGTCATCTGTTGATGGACATTTGGGTTGTTTCCACCTCTTGGCTTTTGTGAATAGCACTGCTGTGGCCATGAGTGTACGGGTTTCTGCGTGGATGTGTTTATAGACGTGCTGGGCTGCGTAATAACTCTGGGTTTAATGGTTTCAGCAACTGCGAGACTGTTTTCCAGTGTGTAGCCACTTTCCATACCAACCCTACCTGAACTGGTTTTGCGCAGTTGGTTTTCCCTTAATGTGTGTTGAAAGACAGTGTGTCCCCACCGGGATGGGAAAGTGGCAGCGGGGTGACTCCCTGCACTCAGAGCTGGTTCAGATAACACTCCTTTTCTTGTTTATGAAATGAAACTGATATTTATCAAAGCCCTTGAGATCCTGGGATGAAAAGCGCTGACACAGTATTGCCAAGTGTCCTTAAGATACAGGGACAGTTTTCGAGCATCTGACCGTTTCCTGGGCTCTTCTCTGCTGCCACTTCTCCTGCTCCCAGGACAGTGAAGGTAATTTCAGAAGTCCTTTGCATAATAGCTGGTGTTACAAGCCTTTTGGTCTGCCTGGTTGGAATATTTCCTCTTGACTGCAGCTTCTGCCCTGCATCCTCCAAACGGGAACTAGAGTGAAACTCTTAAGAGTTGGAAATACTGCTCAGTATTAAGAAGGAACAAACTATTGATACCTGCAACAACATGGGTGTGTCTCATAATAATTACTTTTTTGTATGTGTCATTCATCATACGATTTAATTCATAAAAAAATTCTAGAAATTGCCAGCTAGCCTACAGCAATAGAAAGCAGACCAGTGGTGGCTGGACAGAAAGGTGGGAAAGGGGAGGCAGGTGACAAAGGGCACAGGAAACTTGGGGGTGATGGATGTTTTTATTATTGTGATTGTAGTGATAGTTTTATGGGTGTTTAAGTACATTGATGTATGTCAGTTTCTAAAATGGCACACTAAACATTTGCAGCTTATGGTATGTCAGTTATGCCTCAATGAAACTGGAAAGAAAAGTCAGGGAGATACCACTATCCACCCATTTTTTTTTTTTTTTTGGAGACGGAGTCTCGCTCTGTTGCCTAGGCTGTAGTGCAGTGGCGCAGTCTTGGCTCACTGCAACCTCCACCTCCTGGGTTCAAGCGATTCTCCTGCCTTAGCCTCTCGAGTAGCTGGGACTACAGGTGTGTGCTACCATGCCCGGCTAATTTTTTGTATTTTTATAGAGTCAGGGTTTCACCATGTTAGTCAGGATGGTCTTGATCTCCTGACCTCGTGTTCCGCCCTCCTCTACCTCCTAAAGTGCTGGGATTACAGCTGTGAGCCACTGCGCCCAGCCTGGCATACTTTTTTTAAAAGGCTGAAAGTGCTACTTGGGTTTTTTGTTTTTGTTTTAAGGCAAAGTCTCATTCTGTCACCCAGGCTGTAGTGCAGTGGCGTGATCATGGGTCACTGCAGCCTCGACCTCCTGGGCTCAAGCGATCCTTCCACCTCAGCCTCCCAAGTAGCTGGGACTACAGGTGTGTGCCACCACATCTGGCTGATTTTTCTTTTTTTGTAGAAATGGGGTTTTGCCATGTTACCCAGGCTGGTCTTGAACTCCTGGGCTCAAGAGATCCTCTCACCTCAGGCCTCCCAAGTGTTGGGATTACAGAGTGAGCCATTGAGCCTGGCGAAAGTGCTGCCTGGAACTCTCATGCCATACACCTACCTGTGACCTAGCAGAGATGAAGGTGTGTGTACGTAGGGCTGCGCCAAATGCTGACAGCATCTCTTCATGAGAACCCCAAACCAGAAGCAGCCCCAGTGGCCATCAGCAGATGAATGGGTAAACAAAGCAGTGTGTACATTCAGTGGGAAAAATGTGTGCCTATTGGTTTGAGTTGCTTTTCTTAGCTCACCTGAAAGTATGAGGTCTGTGGGTAGGTACAGACCTTTTAGTCAGCAACACACATGTTTTTGTGCAGGTGCTCTGGGTGACCTCGTAGATAGATGCTGCTTTGTACTGGTCCCACTTTGTTCCTTCATCCTCAGGTCAGGTCTGCACTGCCTGTTCCCTCTCCACTCCTGGTAGCCTGTGGGAGTCACAGCTGAATAGTCATCTCGTACTGGGATTTTACTCTGAGTGCATGAGTTGTTTCCCTAGGAAAAACATGCTGTCTTTCTGGATCGTAGGGGACAACTAGCTAAAGCTCCTAGCCGACCTGTCGTCCAGCCCTCACTCTCCTACTGCCAGACTTCTCTGTATTGCCTCCACTTCTCTGAGTGTGTAAACCTGGGCTCACTTTTCCTTTTGAAGTGGTAAAATACTCAGGATAGAAAGTTGCTACTTTGTCTTCAAAGCCATTGTCCTGACCTATCCTTGACTGTCCAGGTGAACACACCATCTTCTGCTGAGCCCTGAGATCATGACCAAGGCGGGGTGAGTTCCATACAGTCTTGGGTTCCTAAAAGTGGTGAGTTTAAAATTTGCACATGTAGCTGGGCACGATGGCCCATGCCTGTAATCCCAGTACTTTGGGAGGCTGAGGCAGGCAGATCATTTGAGCTCAGGAGTTTGAGACCAGCCTGGGCAAAATGGTGAAACCCTATCTGTACAAAAAAAAAAAGAAAAAAAAAGAAAAATTAACTGGTCCTGGTGGCGCCCGCGCCTGTGGCCTCAGCTACTCAGGAGGCTGAGGTGGGAGAATCGCTTGAGCCTGGGAGGCAGAGGTTGCAGTGATCCATGATCGCACCACCGCACTCCAGCCTGGGTGACAGAGTGAGACCTTGTCTTAATAAAAAGAAGAAAATCCAGGCCGGGCTTGGTGGCTCACGCCTGTAATCTCAACACTTTGAGAGGCCGAGGCAGGTGAATCACCGGAGGTCAGGAGTTCCAGACTAGCTTGACCAACATGGAGAAATCCCGTCTCTACTAAAAATACAAAATTAGCTGGGTGTGGTGGCACATGCCTGTAATCTCAGTTACTTGGGAGGCTGAGGCAGGAGAATCGCTTGAACCCGGGAGGTGGAGGTTGCGGTGAGCTGAGATTGTGCCATTGCACTCCAGCCTGGGCAACAAGAGCAAAACTCCATCTTAAAAAAAAAAAAATGCTCATGACTTCATTTTGGCTTTTTGAATCCTCTGGTAGCCCAGGTGTGGTTTTAGGGTGCCAGAACATTGGAGATAAGATGCCGTTTACCTGGAGGAGTGTTGGCAAGTGTTTGGTCAGCACTTACCCCTTAGTAGACTTACTGAGTGTGTTTTCAAATTGTTAGGAGTTTCCCAGTGATTATGTGAAAGTGACCTGAGCTGACACTTTACAGTTAGTGGTGAATACACGAAACAATTTCTGTTTTTATCACAATTAATTACCCGGATTCAGGATGACGGGGTGGGGGGTTATGACTAATACTATACCAGGACTAACTAAAAAAAGAGTTCCCTCTCAGCCTAGCTACCACCACCACAAAAGCTTACCACCATCAGCTACCACCACATTTCTCTCATTGCTTGATTGAAGTCTGATGACCTACCAGGGAACCCCCTTCTTTTCTTTTTAGACGGAGTCTCGCACTGTCGCCCAGGCTGGAGTGCAGTGGCGCGATCTTGGCTCACTACAACCTCTGCCTCCCGGGTTTAAGCGATTTTCCTGCCTCAGCCTCCCGAGTAGCTGGGATTACAGGTGCACACCACCATGCCCAACTAATTTTTTTGTATTTTTAGTAGAGACGGGGTTTCACCATGTTGGCCAGGCTGGTCTGGAGCTCCTGACCTCAGGTGATCTGCCCACCTTGGCCTTCCAAGGTGCTGAGATTACAGGCATGAGCCACCACACCTGGCCCCTTTAAGTATAGAACTTAGTGCTGTTTTAGTAAATTTACGGAATTGGGCAGCCACGACAGCAGTGCCTTGCTGTCTCTGATTTCTCTGATTTCTCTTTCGCTCCTTTCCGCTCCCTCCCCACCACCCCTTGTCAGACCCTGTGCTCATGCCCAAGGTCACCGGTTAGGGAGGTGTGTCCACCGCCTCAGACTGAGCCCTGCCCTGGGGAGGTCAGAAACATGGCCAAGCCCTGGCCCCATGCTCCCCCGCCTTTGAGCCCTGTGTCTGTTAACTTTTGCACCCTCTGCGAGCTGCCGGGCAACCTCTTCAGCCTGGCCCTGGACTTCAGCCATCCCCTGCTGTTTTCTTACTTCCTGGCCTTGCTGTGCTTGTGGGACTGAGGGCAGTGAGGCCAGCAGAGGGAGAGTGAAGCCTTTGACCCCCGCGGTTGCACTGTTAGAAGACAGCACATGCTGCCTGGCCAGGGTGCTGTGAGGGCCCCAGGAGTAGGAGTGGGCTCCCCTGCTAAGGGAAAGCCTGTGGGAATGGCGCCTCTGGAGTTGTTCAGAAGCTGTACCTGCCAGGCAGAGGGGTGGGCACAGCACTTTGCCTAGAAGGAGGGAGGGTGGATGTGGGGCCAGTGGGGCCAGGGCAGGGGCCGGGCTGTGTCCTGGAGCCTTTAGGAGCTGCTGGGGTGCCTTGACCAAGGCTAGGAGGAGGGCTCTGAGATGGCAGTGGCGGGGGTTAGGGGAGGGGCTGTGGTGTTGGAGGTTGGGCAGTGTGGCCCAGGTTGGACCCCGAACGGATGGAGGGGCCACGGGGCAGTGGAGACGGAGGACACCGGGGTCAGGGCTGTGTGTGTACATGTGTGTATGCATGAGTAAGTGTGTAAGTGTGTGTGCCTGTGGGAACTGCCAGGGTACCGGCTGCCCCCTCCCAGTCCTCACAAGGAGCCACAGACTTAAAAAGCAGCTCCAGCTCCTGCCTGTGGTCTCATCAGGGTCCATAATTCCCCAGGCTGAGCCGGGGCTCTCTCCGCTGGGGAGGCACCGTCCTGAGGGCCTTGTGAGAGGGAGAGGCCTCCCCAGAGCGTCTGCAAGGAAGCTAAAGGGCACATGCTGGGCAGCAGCTCACAACTGAGGGGCAGTTTGTGCTTGTCATGGTGGTGAGAGTGCTTTCATGGTGGTCGGGATAGTCTAGCTTGGCAGAGAAGGGCCGTGACACCCAGCTATGCTCTGTGGCATTCAGAGCCGAGGGGCTTGGCTGGAGGGGCTGGTGGGAGGAGTGGGTCTGGGCCCTGGCACCAGTGCTGTTCGGGGCTCCAGAGGGTTCATGGCCTTGAACTCTCCTTGCTGGAGCACATACCTATGAGAGCAAAGTTCTGCTTTCTCTGATACATGGAGGGCTGCTGGGTCCTGGAGTCCGGTGGCTGGCAGCAGGTCCTTGTGCCTTTTTCTGTATTGGTCGAATAGCAGCTTAGGAGCCGGGTAACCCAGCCGGGCTTCTCAGGTCCCGTGGGACTTTGCCAGGATGGTGTCTAGATATGTAAGGGTGGCTCGTTGGGCTCTGGAGAGCCCTTGCGACAGTGAGCATGGCATCTTCCTGAAGCATCAGCTCCTTGCAGAGTGAGTGCAGGCTCCTGGCGGCCCTGGGAGAGGGGGCTGCAGATCCCAGGCAGAGGTGTTTGGTCAGAGCTGCGCTGCCTGCACCGTCCTCACCTCTTTTTCAGTACGGGGATCCATGTGCATAGCTTGCAGCCCTGCTGCATCCTCCCTGTAGAAACGTCTATGATGAATTCTCTAACATACAAGAGCTGGTGAGCCCTGTGCCTCCATCTCCCTGATGAGACAGTTGTGAAGGTTTTCTTCTCCCTGTTTTCTTTTTTTTTCCTCACTGGTGTGTGTTTTTAAAGCAAGTCTTTTGTGTCCTTTCACCTTTGTGTCTGAGGTGGAGCCCTGTGAATTGGCGATACTCAGCCATTTTGACCTGCAGTATGTAGTATGCATTTCTAGAAGCAGAAAAGGGCGCCTATCCTGAATAGCTGCAGCGCCGTTATCACACAAGCAGCGTCAACAATGGCTTTTCACGATTGTCCGATATGTAGGGACAGTTGGCCTCTCTCCACAGCAGATTCTTTCCTGGGATCCTGGAGGTCCGCTGTTGAGATGATGGCTGTCTCTGGGCCCTGCTTTCCGAGCGGCCTCTCCCGCTGCTTTTCATCCCGCCAAGCTGCAGTCTTGCCTGGGTTGTTGTCCTGTGAGGTGTGCACCTTCTGGACTGAACCCCTCATTGTCACACTTCAGCTTCTTGCTGAAGGTGTGGAGTGGATTTCATCTCAGGCTGTGGGCTCCTGGGAGAGTGGCTGATCCCCGGGCTGGGAAGGCAGGGGCGGCCTGAGGTGAGCTGGGGATGCCTTGCACACTCGGCCCGTTGAAATGAACCTCACGCGGACTCTAGCACACCTGGCTGGAACAAGGGTCTGCCGGTCCACACAGGTGCCATTGGTGAGAGGGGAGGCGAGAGGCACTTTCTCTTTGGGAAGAACGAATGTGAGCCTAGGCAACATATTGAAAAATTAAAAAACTTTCTAGGCGTTGTGCACACCTGTAGTCTCAGCTACTTGGGATGCTGAGGCAAGAGGATCTCTTAAGTTCAGGAGTTTGAGGATGCAGTGAGCTATGATTCTACCACCGCACTCCAGCCTGGGTGGCAGAGCAAGACCCTGTCTCAAAAAAATAAAGGAATGGAGAGCCTGGGGACCGCTGTGTCGGGTGGTGGGACTATGTGAAAGATGGTCAACTCCTAGCAGTTTCACGTGGTTCAAACTAACAGATTAAAGGTGGCTAAAGAGACATGACAAATCACGTGCAGTCATTAACTGGGACTTGGATTTTTAAAAACCTGTAAATACGTTATGAAGACATTGGGGTGATGGGTGAATGTGTATTAGCCAACAGTGTGGCAGGCTGGGTGCGCTCATGAGCCAACTGTTTTGTGGGGATGTGGAGAAAGCCCTCCCCCGGGGCCCGCCACTCTGAAATGGGTCAGGAAAAGGTAAGTGTGTGAGAGCAAGGGGAGTCGGAGTGCAGGGGGATGTGATGGAGAGTGTCCAGCTGGAGGGGTGTGAGGGTCGGATTTCTGTAGCTTTGGAATTTTTCAAAATAAGTTAGAGGAAATATCAGGGCAGAATCCTTCCAGTCTGGGGGCCGGACCTCCTGGCAACCCTCTGCCTTGAGAGGGCTCAGAGACCCTGCAGCTTCTTGGCAGTCATCACTCTGAGGGTGTGGTGAACTTCCTATTCCCTCCCCTTTTTTTCTTTTGCAATTTTTTTAATTAAAAGAAATTTGGGGGGGTGCTGGGTGCAGTGGCTCACACCTGTAATCCCAGCATTTTGGGAGGCCGAGGTGGGTGGATCACCTGAGGTTGGGAGTTCCAGACCAGCCAGACCAACATGGAGAAACCCTGTCTCTACTAAAAATAGGCGTGGTGGCGCATGCCTGTAATCCCAGCTACTTGGGAGGCTGAGGCAGGAGAATTGCTTGAACCCGGGAGGCAGAGGTTGCGGTGAGCCGAGATTGCGCCATTGCACTCCAGCGCAGGCAACGAGAGTGAAACTCCGTCTCAAAAAAAAAAAAAAAAAAAATTAAATAGAGATGGGGCCTCACTATCTTGCCCAGGCTATTCTCGAACCCTGGGCTCAAGATCCTCCTGCCTTGGCCTCCCAGAGTGCTGGGATTACAGGTATGAGCCACCACGCCTGGCCTCGTGCCCTCTCTTTTATTTAAGCCTTGGAATTAGAGAATCAGGAATGAGCTGCTTTGCCTTTTGAGCTTGGCCTTTAGCCAACAATGTTGAGGGCCTCCTGGGGTGCAGGCTCCATCTAGGTGCTGGGCTCATGGCAGGGAGCAGGACAGACAATGCCCCACGGGGGTCTTGAGGTGGGGTCAGAGGATGCCTGCCTGAGAGGCACCCTGTGGACCTCACCCTGAGGCTGAGGGAACAGCAGGTGCAAGGCCTGGGCGCTGGCAAATGCAGACAGTGGTGCAAATGTTGGAGTAGATGTCTGTGGCCTGAGAGTTTATGATGGCACATTTGGGGGGATTTTTGACTTTTTGAATTTCTGTGGTTTTCGTCTGTGGGAATGAAGTGACTTTCTTTTTTTTTTTTTTTTGGAGACAGAGTCTTGCTCTGTGACTCAGGCTGGAGTGCAGTGGTGTGATCTCGGCTCACTGCAACCTCCGCCTCCTGGGTTCAAGCGATTCTTCTGCATGGGGATTACAGGTGCGCATCACCATGCCCAGCTAATCTTTTGTATTTTTAGTAGAGATGGGGTTTTGCCATGTTGGCCAGGCTTTTGTGTGTGTGTGTGTGTGTGTGTGTGTGTGTGTGTGTGTGTGTGTTGTTAAGAGAGGCAGGGTCTTGGTCTGTTGCTCAGGCTAAAGTTCAGTGGTACCATCATAGCTCACAGCGGCCTTGACCTGCTGGGGTCAAGCAATCCTCCGGCCTCAACCTCCTGATTAGCTGGGACTACAAGTGTGCGCCACCACACCTGGCTCGTTTGTGTATTTTTTTGTGGAGACAGGATCTTGGCTGTGTTGCCCAGGCTGGTCTTGAGAACTCCCGGGCTCAAGCGATCCTCCCAAAGTGTTGGGATGACAGGTGTGAGCCACCATTCCTAGCCTTGAAGTGACCTACTGTTGTGCTGCCCTGATGCACGGTCTGAGTTCTGGAGCGTGTCTCTGGGCAGAAAGCCCCTGTACAGCTCTCAGATGGACTTCCAGGATGTGGTTTTAGTCGTAGCTAGGTTCACATCCAGAACTAAAGGAGTTAGAGACCCCAGCTCTGGGGCCTCGTGTATGACTAGGAAGTGGGAATTCTAGGATACGTCTTTAAATACTGTGTCCAGAGCAGAGGTGATGGGAGGAGCTGCTTTTTTTTGTAAGGGGGGGGGGGGTTTGGTTTTTTGTTTTTGTTTTTTTTTTATTTTGAGATGGAGTTTCGCTCTTGTTGCACAAGGTGGAGTGTGCAGTGGCACGGTCTCAGCACTGCAACCTGCGCCTCCTGGGTTCAAGCGATTCTCCTGTCTCAGCCTCCCAAGTAGCTGAGATTACAGGCACGTGCCACCACGTCCGGCTAATTTTTTTTTTTTTTTTTTTGCCTTTTTAGTAAAAACGAGGTTTCACCATGTTGGCCAGGCTGGTCTCGAACTCCTGACCTCAGGTGATCCGCCCTGCCAAGGAGCTGCTTCTTGGTGAATGCCTGGGATGGGTACAGGGAGGCCTTGCCCCTCCAGAGCCTCCCTGGTGAGGGGATAAGTTGACAGCCTCAAAGGACTTTATTGGAGTGGCAGCTCTGTGCCAGCTGAAGATGACGACCCTCTTGTCCTTCACCCATCATGTCCCCTGGAGTGGGCTGTGGAACTTCTCTGTGCCAGGCACTGTCCCCTACTGCTGTTTTAGCTCATTTCATGATAGTTCCTAGGGTCAAATATATTTTTGAAATTAATGTTTTATCTTGAAACTTTTCAGAGAGTGAAGGGAGAAGTTAACCCAGAAGTCAGCTTGTGTTGTGACCAGATCACTGCAGGGCAGCAGTGGGCCCAGTGTGCATCTGCGCGTGCAGGTAGCACGTGCCCATGCACCCCAGCCAGGCGGGCTGGAGGGGCCTCTGTGGGGTGCTGCTCCCCATGAGCACCTGTCCCTAGGGTCGCACAGGTGCTGCATCACACAGCAAGGGCATTAGGCCGAGGGGCTGCCTGGGGTGCCGGGACTGGCAGTGGGAGATTTGGTGCCATCCCTAGGGGAGCTCCCATCACTCCTCCCTGGCCCTTAATTTTGTGCCACCTTGTGTTCTGCCATGACGCAGTGCTCCCGCTGCCTGACCCCGTGGTGGGGTTAGGTGGCCTATGGGGGCCATGCCAGGGACTGTTGGCCATTTGAGGTGCTGGTACTTGGGAGCGGCATGAGGAGCCCCAGTGGCTGTGTGGTCTCCTTGCAGGTGTCCTGTGCAGTTGTGGCCTGATGACTTAGAGCCATGTGCTGTCTGCCTTTGCTGAACATAGAAGAGGCGCCTTCAGTGAGGGTGTGGCCTGGGTTGCCAAGGGTATCTCAGTGTTCAGTTTCTACTTCATCCTCAGGAAAGGGCTGCCTTGAAGGGATGGGGAGGGTGAGGTGGCAGTGGATGTGGCCGGTGACATTTCCACTTCCGCATGGGTGGCAGCTTCGTAGTGTTTGATGAGCCTTACACCGTGGTGGGTCTGGCATCATGAAGCTGTCCTCAGGGCACACTGCTGTCAGTCTGTAAAAGTCACCCTGCTCCTTGTGGTCCTCAGTCATGGGAAAGAAGCATCTTCCTAGGCATCCTGGTTGTGGGCATGGACGTGGCTCTGTGGCTAGGCGGGGGTTAGACCAGCTGTGTGGGGGACCGGGGGGTGCAGGAGGCCACCAGTGGCCCTTTTTTGGCCAGGTAGGTTTGCTAGAGAAGAGTGAAATCCAGTCAGAACAAGGGAAACTGTCTCAAAGCAGAGATGAGGCCAGGGTCATCGAGGCTGGTTCTTCTGCACTGAGTCCTGGAAGCTGCAGCCTCACTCAGGTGACACTGCGTTCTGCTGCAGGTTGGGCCCGAAGGCATCCTGCAGAATGGGGCTGTGGACGACAGTGTAGCCAAGACCAGCCAGTTGTTGGCTGAGTTGAACTTCGAGGAAGATGAAGAAGACACCTATTACACGAAGGACCTCCCCATACACGCCTGCAGGTGAGCTGGGCTCAGCTGGGCCTGGGCATGTGCTGGACAGGTGGGTGCCTCTGGCACGGGCCTGGGACACTCACCTCCCAGGTACAGGGTGGCGCCCTTGTACTGTGACTCTGGGTGGCGGTGTCCTCGGGAGTAAGGAAATTGCTCAGGCCATGTGCACAGCCAAGGCCTGTTACCGGTCAGGAGGTGGGCTCAGCAACCTCCGACACCCTGAATTCACCAGCTGGTGGGAAAAGTTTTCCTTCCTTTGGCCTCCTCAGACCCTGGGGGCATTGCCTGGTACCTGCGCACTCACTCATAGAAAGAATTTGTCATGGCATTGGGTGAGCATCTGGGGTGGGAGGGTGAGTGGAGCAACTGAGATACCCTCACAAAGCAGTTGCTGCAGGGTTCTGGGGCATCCCTGCCTCCCGCTGCCTTGGCCATGCCTGGAGAATTGGATGTGAAGACAGTAGTTAGTGGATAGACCTGCATGTTGACAAATTTAGAATTCTCGTCTCGAGTGGGATCGTCCCTTGTTGAGGCTTATTTCTGTATTTTTGTGACACACAAGTGAGGAAATGTAGATTAGAAGAGGGGAGAAGGTTTTGGCCAGGCACGGTGGCTCACTCCTGTAATCCCAGCACTTTGGGAGGCCGAGGTGGGCAGATCACAAGGTCAGGAGATCGAGACCATCCTGGCTAACACGGTGAAACCCTGTCTCCACTAAAAATACAAAAAATTAGCCAAGCATGGTGGCGGGCGCCTGTAGTCCCAGCTGGCTACTTGGGAGGCTGAGGCAGGAGAATGACATGAACCCGGGAGGCGGAGGTTGTAGTGAGCTGAGATCGCACCACTGCACTCCAGCCTGAGCGACAGGGCAGGTTTGGGCCTGAGCCCTGCCTCTGTCTGTGGGCACCCACTTGGGGCCCTCCCTGCAGCTCCTCGCCCGCGTGCTGCCCAGCGCTCCGGGACTGAGGCTGCTCTTCGCTAGGCTTGGTGGGCAGGCGTTCTTTCCTGCATCTCAGCTCTTCACTCATTCTCATTTACAGATGTTTTCATGTATGTAATTGTGTTCTCTTAACACACAGAGATGGCCATAAGTCCTGGTGCAGCTCTGGGGAGCTAGCATTTTTGGGTTTGGTATGTGGATTTTCAGAAAACCACAGCCAGTGGTGGGGTGAGGCTCTCCCGAGGCTCCTCGCTTGGGCTTCGGGGCCTGAGCTTCAGGGCGCTGCCGCTGCAGGGTCTGTGCCCAGCTCCCCGGGAGCACAGTGCCCTCTGCTGGAGCCCAGAGTTCACCATGACCACTGGGTCTGAGGCTGGATTCCTGAATTTCAGGCCAAAGAACGGGGACTAGAATGGCCCTGGAGGAGTGAGGCCTCCCTCAAGCAGGACTCTCCTTGGAGGTGGCTTTGCTCCTCATCCCCTCGGAGCTTCTGCCACATACCCAACCCCTTCCCTGCATTCTTGGATTTGAGAAGCCCTGGTTAACTGGTGTGATTTGGTTACTGGGATTGTTGGGGTTGAGTATGTGTTTAATGAAGAACTTAAAAATGTTGTCAGAGGAAAGAATTTTACATCTTGCCAAATGAAAACCAGAGAGCAAGCTTCCAGCTGTAACTGTCGCTGTTTTGATTTTTTAGTTACTGTGGAATACACGATCCTGCCTGCGTGGTTTACTGTAATACCAGCAAGAAGTGGTTCTGCAACGGACGTGGAAATACTTCTGGCAGGTAGATAATCAGACCATGCATGTGTCTTTAATCAGTGCTGTGCTCAGATTTGTGTGTAAATTATGGAAATGTTGAAGCAAAGCGCTATATAAAATCACGCTAACAAACCTGGGTTTTTTCCTCCTCTGTGACTGGTTTAACTTGAAACAGATGGTGGTGTGTGAATGCCTTAATGTATTTACCCTTGATTTATTCTCTGTGGCTCTTTTTATTATGCAAGTAGGGTTGGCTTAATTCTCCTTCCCAGTTTTTATTTCGATTTTTCTGCAAGATGAGCTCTTGGCACACCCGCTGATCTTCATTAACGGGAGGATGTTCCCAAGGCAGTAACGGGCATCCAGGGGCGCTGGTTCCTGAGCAGGCTCGCTCTGGCCTGAGCTCATCGGAGCTGTCCGGAGGCTAATTCAGGCCAGATCCTGAATCATCGGCTTCAATTAAGTTCACTTGACCGTCGGCGCTGGGCTTGCCTTCCTGATGTTGATCAGCTGCAGCTGGACTGTGTCGCTTGTTCTGTGTTTGGGACAGGACAGTGTTCTCCCAGTGCCCAAATTCCAAGGGGGGAGTTCGATGGTCTTGCCCGAGTGGTGGGACTCTCGTCCTGGTGGGTCCCGTGCCAGCAGCTCCCCTTCCCCTCCATGTTGCTGTGTACAGGTCACTCCACTGCTGGAGAGGATGGAGCAGAGCCTGGGAGGCAGAGCTCCGAGGTGCTAGCAAGGAAGTGTGGGGTCTTTTTCTGAGGTTCACGTTCTGGAGAAAGAAAATGACCAAAGCCCGGAGGCAGGCTTACTTGCGCTGACACAAGCCCCTCCTGTGCCTTTGACAGCTGTGGGTCTCGGAGGGTTACAGATGGAGCAGTCAGATCTCATGGCATCTCTGAGTTAGTAACTTGAAATATGGTGTTATGAGCAAGGCGAGAAAGGGGCTGCTGTTTTTAAAAGATTTTAAAGAAGAGTATCTTCTGGATAACCAAAAGACATTCTTGTCCCATTTTCAGAATCTTCTGGGTAATTTAAGTGTTGCTATGTTTGCATTTAGTTCCTCTTGTGCAGGAAAAGCAACTAAATAAAACTTCTCTTAGCTGGCAACCCCAGCTTCCGGTCAGCATAGCCAAGAACAGGGAAGTGAGCAAAAGGGCCTCTGAGAAACGACAGGCTTGAGCCAAGCACCACTGAGCATTCTGTGCGAGGCCCAGGGGAAGGTGAGGAAGCAGCCGCTGGCCCTCAGGGAGCTTGGCTGTGACAGGGTGAGGATGCATAGGAAGACACGGAGACAGCTGATTCTGCCCACGTGGCCGGCAGGGCTCCAGAGTGGAGTCAGGCTTTGGAGATGCCCAGAGTGGCCATGGCTGGTTAGAGAATCCTGGGCCTCGTGGCAGGGAGAAGGGTTAGAAGATTAGCTGAGCTGAAGCTTTTGGCAAGAATGGTTTTCCAGAGGGGAAGAGAGAGGGCGCAGTGAGGAAGGCTGGGAGGCCCTGCAGGCGTGTTCAGAGCTGCTGGAGACACCGGAAGAGCCCAAAGGCAGAGCAGCTGGGCATCCTTGTTAGATAACGGCAGATAGGTGCTGGCAGGTGGCTGGCTTGGCACAGGGCAGGGTTCAGCCCAGACCGCGGTTTAGGTGAGCAGTGTCCTGGCCACGTCGCAGCAAGGAAGGAGCCGAGCCAGCCAGGGCTTCACACACAGCCCTGGGCTTCCGTAGAACCGTCCCCGCCTCTGCTCAACCCTTTTGCCGCTTTTTACGGGGGTTTCCAGTCGCCTGCTTATCAGATTTCCCGGCCTGCAGCAAAGCAGGAGGGACTGTTGCTCCTGGAAGTAGGCACATGGCCTCTGAGGAGTGATTTCAGAAGAAGCCACAGAAGATGGTGGCGGGGGTTGACCTTGGAAAGAAGGGGCTGGGGCCTTGTGGGGAATGTCTCTGACCCCGCAGCAGCCCTGGGCCAACAATGGGTTAAATTAGGCCTGATAAGTTGGATTTAAGAAAGCAGGATTTTTAAAAAAGGCAGGAACTATGTGAACCGTGTTAAGGAAGTTTTCCTTAAAAGTGGTTCAAGTTGGGATTGATTTTTGTGCTCAGTGGGGAGCTAGTTTGGGGGAGGGCTGGTCCCCAGAGATGCCAGATGGATGAGGTGTGACTGCCTCTGCTAATGGACCGTGAACGGTACCGGAACTTTTAACAGGGGCCCGAAAATTGGAAGTGGTGAAAAGCCAAACTTTGGGTGTTAACCGTTTATCATTTCCTGGTTTCAGCCACATTGTAAATCACCTTGTGAGGGCAAAATGCAAAGAGGTGACCCTGCACAAGGACGGGCCCCTGGGGGAGACAGTCCTGGAGTGCTACAACTGCGGCTGTCGCAACGTCTTCCTCCTCGGCTTCATCCCGGCCAAAGCTGACTCAGTGGTGGTGCTGCTGTGCAGGTGAGTGGTCCCCAGATGTCTCCTGGGGGTGACCTTTAAGCTCCAGCCGTCTCCTCACAAGCCTTGGCCCAGCCCAGCCCATACCAGCCGTGGCTCTAACTCCAGGGGAGTTGTCCTCCAAAGATGGTTTTTGCTGAAGGGTGAGGCATGTTTAGGGGCTGAGGCTTGTTAAGGAGTCGGCAGTGCCGTGTAACTCTTTTGGGGCGTTCTGGCTATGTCATAAAAACAATTCTGTAAAAACAAAGTCTGTTCTGAGTTTTAAGAGTTCAGAGCTCAAGTGCACGGGGAGATGCGATTTATTACTAACAGTTTGAAGGTAATGTGATCACATAATAAAATGTAGGGCACGCCCCTTTGGGTGAAAGGTCAGCATGGGAGGGGGCCCTCCCTGCTCCGGGGCTTCAGGGATGGGAGCTGGTCCTCACGGCCCCCTCCCGCTCTGCAGGCAGCCCTGTGCCAGCCAGAGCAGCCTCAAGGACATCAACTGGGACAGCTCGCAGTGGCAGCCGCTGATCCAGGACCGCTGCTTCCTGTCCTGGCTGGTCAAGATCCCCTCCGAGCAGGAGCAGCTGCGGGCACGCCAGATCACGGCACAGCAGATCAACAAGCTGGAGGAGCTGTGGAAGGTGGGGCTGCCCAGCGGGCCGACCCGTGCCTTCGTGTGGTTTCTGGTTGCGGGGAGGGGAGTGTCTTCAGAGACGGCTTGACCCAGTGAGACCGCTGGAGATTCTCTGAAAGGAATTCAGGCAGACCTCTGCCACCTCTACATGGAATGACCTCAGGGCACCTTGGTCACCTTCCATCCAGGCAGCCTTACCTGACCGAGAAGATCCTGGCCTTGGGGAAAGGACAGCTCTGGCTGCTGGAATTTTTCTTGTCTTGCCGGGGTGAGGATGGGTGGTGGGAGGGGAAGAATGGGGCTGGCTGTGGGCAGACTTGTCCTGCAGAGCCTGGACCTGCCCAGACAGGTGGGCTGCGAGAATGTCCTGGGGAAATAGGTTGGTGTCGAGGTCGGCACGGTCAGCTAGCTGAGACAGAGGGGAGAGGAGAGGGTGCCGGGTCAAGTAGTGGGTGCCTGGCCCTCCTTCAACAGACAGCCCTCACTTTTCCCCACGGAAGCCTTTCTGTGCTTCCAGCTGTTTAGGATTTTGTGATAAAGTAGTTCTAATAACTAGGCTAGAAGTTTTCATTTGCCTCCCATTCAGTCAGAAATCTCACATAGGAACTGAAGTGCAAGTTAAAATTTTTTTTTAAGCATTGTTCATCCGGGTACCTTTCCACTTGGATTTTTGGGTTGCCAGATGATTCCCGTTTATATCTGAACAGCCCAGAAAATGTCCTGTCCCCACCAACATGGCACTCACTGAGGGAGCTGGCCCCCAGGGGAAGAGCTGCGGGCCCATGTTGGTCTGGCTCAGGGTTAGCAGATGTGGGAGACAGGCCTCCCGGGCTGTGGACACAGCGAGAGAAACCGGTGGTCTTTGTGGCAGCCTGCGAGGAGGGTTAGCTGCTCTCGTTCACAAGCTGGGCATACTTGGAGGAAGCAGCTGGCTGTGAAGGTGCCCTCTGCTGTGGACAGTGTGTCAGGCTGGCGCCTGGGGCTTTGTAGGCAGGTTCACCCAAGTACCGGAACCCCGCTGGGGTGAGGAGCAGCAGCTGAGGCCCAGGCATGGGCCAGGCCGGTGTGCAGCTCCCTGTGTGGCATGGAGTTCCCGTTCCCAGGGTTCTCCTTGCAGGTGGGGCTGCGCCAGAACCCCTCCACGCCACCCACCGTGGCCCATTCTGAGAAGCGGCATGTGTGCTCCATCCCTCTGGTGCCTCTGCGCCCTCGTTTATTTGCATGTAGGGAAAAACAGGACGAGTGTGGCGCGGTGTTGTTGTCTTCTAGGAAAACCCTTCTGCCACGCTGGAGGACCTGGAGAAGCCGGGGGTGGACGAGGAGCCGCAGCATGTCCTCCTGCGGTACGAGGACGCCTACCAGTACCAGAACATATTCGGGCCCCTGGTCAAGCTGGAGGCCGACTACGACAAGAAGCTGAAGGAGTCCCAGGTGATGTGTGCGAGGGGGCTTGGCCTGGGCTGGGCTCTGGCTCTCACAGCTCTCTCCTCAGGCTTCCAGAGGGAGGTTTTCTCTCCAGGCTGTGGGAGCTGATGTGGGCTGCAGCCGCGACGCCTGAGAGTTGGAGCTTGCGGATCCGGGCCTGGCAGCCCGGTGGTCTGGGCCCCCACCCTCAGATCTGACATCAGCCTCAGTGTTTTCTGTTTAAATCCAACACATCTTTCCCAGTGGCGTCCACAGCTTTGCCCACAGTTGCGAGAGTTAGACTCGGGCGTGATCCCTGTGAAGACCACATTTAGGCAACGGGAGCCCTGGAGCGCTGACCTCCCCTCCCTCCCTCCCTCCCTCCCTCCCCTCCTCTCTCTCCCCTCCTCTCTCTCTCTCTTCCTCCCTCCCACAGCAGCTGCTCCCTGGCCACGGAGGCCTCTGGTGTGCGGTGAAGCCTCCAGACGGGATTGGCCCGTGTGTGTTCTGGGGACTCCTAATGGCTTCTCTTTCAGATGTGCCCTTGGTGGCATTTGGGGCTGCAGTTGCCACTCACGGCGCCTGCTCTCACGGCAGAGGCTTGCTGTAGGGCCCGCCTCATGGGGCCTCGGGCATGTGGAGGCCAGGCCCGGGCCTGTGCTGGAGGCTAACCGGGGCTCTTGTTTTTCATGTGCTCAGACTCAAGATAACATCACGGTCAGGTGGGACCTGGGCCTTAACAAGAAGAGAATCGCCTACTTCACTTTGCCCAAGACTGACTCTGGTAATGAGGATTTAGTCATAATTTGGTTAAGAGGTGATTTTAAGTTTTAAAATATTTGTGACCATAAGTAGCATAAAATTCCTAGTTCCACCCTTGTAAAGTGCCCCTTAATTTGAACTCTCCCTGGTGGAAGCGACGGCATGGGTTAAAATGGCCACCTCTCTCACTTTTTTACCGCAAGACATGCGGCTCATGCAGGGGGATGAGATATGCCTGCGGTACAAAGGGGACCTTGCGCCCCTGTGGAAAGGGATCGGCCACGTCATCAAGGTCCCTGATAGTATCCTTCATGTGAAGAGGGTGGGGCCGCCTGGTGGGAGAGGAAAGTGGGGGCATCAGGTGGGGGCCACTGTGGATTTGATGCTCACTGCTGGGCCAGCATCTCATGCTCTGTGGTGGGTGCTGGTTGGCATCGCCCTCCACTGCTCTTAGGAGAATCACAGGGCCTTCACCTTCAGGGGACAGCTGGTTGTATGGTTGCTTCCCCTCTGCCCGAATGGTGATGATGGTGATGCCACTTGTGTGGCGCGTCCCTGGGCTGACTCTGGAAGTTAATGTATGCCGCTTGTGTGGCGCGTCCCTGGACTGACTCTGGAGGTTAATGTGGCTGCAGGAGCGCCTTACCTGGACGCTGACTCTGCACACGGAGGTTCCAGAAGCCAGTGGTCACATGCAGACCCTCTGAGCACACACTTGCTCCCAGGCCACGTTTGGGAATGTGCAGTGACCTCATGGTGACGCAGCCCACCGGCCGGAGTGGGGCAGCTGTAAGGCACAGGTGCAGTCAGAGGCTTGGGGCGGGGAGGGGTCCTGGGAGAAGACACCGCGGGTCAGACTCAGGCTGCCTCTTGGTGACTGGCCAATGCTGCTGGGGTCTGACCATTCAGCGGTGGCCTCCACAGGGGTAGGGAAAGTTGTCTCCCACACCCACCCTGGGCCTGACAAGTTCATCCTGAACACGTGAGACCGGTTTTGGGGCTCGGGGTCGAGGGAAGGGTGTTGCCTACCGGCCACAGCCTCCTGGAGGGCAGGTTGCTTGTGTATGTGGAGCCCTTTGCTTGGCCGTACTGGGCGGGGGGCGTTGTTTCCATGGAACTGTGAGAAGAGCTGCTGTGGCCAAAGCTGAGTTCCGCGAGCTCTGCCTGCCCCTGCTGGCCACATGTGCAGGAGCTCCCGGCGAGGTCCTGGGGCCTGGGATGTGGCTGCTCCCTGTTGGTGAGCGCTGCTGGCTTCGCTGCCGCCCTCTGCGTCTCTGAAAGGGGCCTAGATGGGTGGCTGGGAGTGGCAAGGAGGAACTCCAGGCTGGCTGGGGGTGGGACACCGGCTCATGGTGAGGTAGAGTCTTTCTTCAAGGATGCTGTCCTTCTGGTCTCTGGTCTGGTGTTGGCTGCACGTTTTTAGCGTTTGGTGCAGAGCCAGCGGTGTCTTAAGTAACTAAATTTTAAAAACGCTGTTTAAAGAGCGTGTACCAAGGGTGGCCCAGAAAGGTCAGCCCGGCTTTTGACAAGGATGCAAACTTAACTCAGCACACAGATTATGGCGACGAGATCGCCATTGAGCTGCGGAGCAGCGTGGGTGCACCTGTGGAGGTGACTCACAACTTCCAGGTGGATTTTGTGTGGAAGTCGACCTCCTTTGACAGGTACGTCTTCTCCCATCACTGCCCCGTGTTCCCTGGTTGCCACCCGTGGCATCTTTATGAGCCCTCCCCATCACTGTGGAGTGGGGTTCCCCACCCAGCTCTGCAAACTCAGGATGCCGGTGAGGCGGCCACGGCTGTGCGTGTCGCCAACCCCAAACCCTCCTCACAGGATGCAGAGCGCATTGAAAACGTTTGCCGTGGATGAGACCTCAGTGTCTGGCTACATCTACCACAAGCTGCTGGGCCACGAGGTGGAGGACGTAATCATCAAGTGCCAGCTGCCCAAGCGCTTCACAGCGCAGGGCCTCCCCGACCTCAACCACTCCCAGGTGCGCGCCGTCCTCAGCGCGCGGGGCCTCGCCCATGGGCCGGGACGCAAGTGGAGGCTGCCCCTAACGGCCGCTTGTATTGAAGGTTTATGCCGTGAAGACTGTGCTGCAAAGACCGCTGAGCCTGATCCAGGGCCCGCCAGGCACGGGGAAGACGGTGACGTCGGCCACCATCGTCTACCACCTGGCCCGGCAAGGCAACGGGTAGGGCTGACACGGCCCCTGCGGGCAAGACCCGGGAGGGCTTTAGGGTGGCCAGATGGAAGGCCTGCTGCCGGGAGTCTTGGGCTCTGTCACACCGAAGAGAACACGTGGCGGGTAGTGTCGCCGTGGCGCCTACCGCTCTCTATGTGACATTATTCGTGTCAGCTCCAACCTTAGGATTGCATTTTAGTAACCAGGTCTGCTACTGGTTTAGAAAACTGGGGGCAGGGGGGGCATGGCTGCAGCAACGTGAGTTCCGTGTGCGGCACTTTATAGCGTGGCGGGAGGGTGCAGGTTCCAGCCTTGGCATTGCTTGCGGTGGGTAGAGCTGTGAAGCCTGGGCTGTCTGGATCTGAGCTCTGAGCTCCTTCAGCATCGTGTCATTACTGCCTGTTAAAAATGACAGGAGTTTAAGGCCAGCCTGAACAGGGTGAGACGTCTCTACAAAAAAAAAATTCAGAAATTAGCTGGGGGTAGTGGCGTGCACCTGTGGTCCCAGCTACTCAGGAGGCTGAGGTGGGAGGATCGCTTGAGCCCAGGATGTTGAGGCTGCAATTAGCTGAGATCACATCACTGCACTCCAGCCTGGGCAACAGAGCAAGACCCTGTCTCAAAAAACAGAGTCTTGGCTTACTACATTCACTGAGCTTCCTCTGGGTAAGCACTGAGCTGTCCCAATGGTGTTGCAGGCCGGTGCTGGTGTGTGCTCCAAGCAACATCGCCGTGGACCAGCTAACGGAGAAGATCCACCAGACGGGGCTAAAGGTCGTGCGCCTCTGCGCCAAGAGCCGTGAGGCCATCGACTCCCCGGTGTCTTTTCTGGCCCTGCACAACCAGATCAGGAACATGGACAGGTGTGTGTCGAGTCCATCCCTCCCAGTTGGTCCCTGAGCTTCTGCAGGTGACATGTACAGAGCTCAGGCACCCTGCTGACCCGCATGTGCTTCCAGCATGCCTGAGCTGCAGAAGCTGCAGCAGCTGAAAGACGAGACTGGGGAGCTGTCGTCTGCCGACGAGAAGCGGTACCGGGCCTTGAAGCGCACCGCAGAGAGAGAGCTGCTGATGGTGAGTGCCCCTCCTGCCTGCAAAAGGGCCTGTGGGCTGGCGGCCTGATGGTTTTTGTTTGGGCCAAAGCACCTATTTGAATTGTTGCTTTGCTTCTGGAAAGAGAACTTAGATGCTCTCTACTTGGCCTCTCTGCGCTCAGTTGTACAGTAAATTAGGGACATCTCGCTGCCTGGAACACGGTCTTCTAGGGAGTCTCCACTCCCTGCCAGCCTCCACTGGGATCTGGCAGTGGATCTAGAACACTCCTGCTCTTTCATAACCAACCAGCCTGAACTGGAATCAGCCTGAGTGCAGGTTCCAGCAGCTCAGCACTGCCCCTTGGAGGCTGTCGTGAGGCGCAGAGCTCTTGGTGTGGAGAGGTTGCCTTCTGTGAAACATGAATGTTTAAGGATCTTAAAAGTTTGTAATCACCACAGCCTGGACCATGTATCTTGTCCGGGAGGGACAGCTTGTTTTTTATAGTGTCAGGGAGGGTGAGAAACAGGAGAGCTTCTGTGTCCTGTCCCACCTGCCCTCCGGGGTCTGGTGGCGTTTACAGTGCAGGTGCCCTGATGTCTCTGCACCCTTCCCCAGAACGCAGATGTCATCTGCTGCACGTGTGTGGGCGCCGGTGACCCGAGGCTGGCCAAGATGCAGTTCCGCTCCATTTTAATCGACGAAAGCACCCAGGCCACTGAGCCGGAGTGCATGGTTCCCGTGGTCCTCGGGGCCAAGCAGGTGGGCTGCCTCCCCTGCCCTCCTGTGTGAAAACTCGTGTGTGTGATTCTTGGTGTTTGTCTTTTAAAACACCTTGTATTGATGTAGGATGCCCAGCAGAGTGTGCGCACACTGGGGGCTCCCTGAGGGGTCTATAGAGGGTGGGTTCTGCCAGCTGCACGTCCAGTGTGCGTGGTGAGCAATGCTCCTGTGGCCAGGTGGTGTCCTGTGCATCCTGGGGCCCCTACTTCCTTGCTAGTGTGTGTTGAGGCCGATTCACCTGAGCTTCTTGACTTGTGGGGGCCCCTGTTCCTACAGCTGATCCTTGTAGGCGACCACTGCCAGCTGGGCCCAGTGGTGATGTGCAAGAAGGCGGCCAAGGCTGGGCTGTCACAGTCGCTCTTCGAGCGCCTGGTGGTGCTGGGCATCCGGCCCATCCGCCTGCAGGTCCAGTACCGGATGCACCCTGCACTCAGCGCCTTCCCATCCAACATCTTCTACGAGGGCTCCCTCCAGAATGGTGTCACTGCAGGTAACAGGGCTCTGCCCAGGGCAGGGGCTTCTACAGAGAAGCGGCATCAAGGGAATGTGGACTGGGGAGAAGGAACTGGCTCATCAGTTTCCCCTGAGCGGCTTCACATAGCCACTGCTTGAGGTCAGGGCACTTTGTGCCCAAGGTCTTGGTGGTATGGTCTTGGATCAAGTGGTGTCTCTGGGGCATGTGGGGAGCCTGTGTCCTCTGTAAAACTCAGTCATTGCCTGAGAATTCATCCAAGCCTCATGTGGCAGCATGCACAGCAGCCAGGACAGGCTGTTAGGGGAGCTGAGCCCAGGCCTTAACGTGGGCCGTGCATTCAGTGCTTCATGAAGAACAGCTGTTCTCAGGGCCTGGGCCCCTGGGGCCCGCAAGACCGTGTCCGGCTTCCCTGGATAACACAGAGGCCTCACCTGCCCTTTTTCACTCTGCTGACGCTCGCACTGCTGGTGACCTACTGGTGCTTCTGCAGGAGTCAGCCCAGAGCAGCCAGACTGTGCCCGAATCACAGTAAGAAACGCCCCGGATGAGGAAGTGAACAGTACATCTTACTAAGCCTCGAGTGTTTCACTGTGACCAGATAAAATTTCTCGTGACACCTTTTTGGGTATGCTGGCGCTTGAAGGAAGGCCTTGTGGACACACCCTCGGTATTCACCCCAAGGTGTTGGGCAGACTTTTTCCAAAAATGATCGAACCTGTTGCTTCATGGAGAACTAGTGGCAACATCTGTTACAGTAGTAAAATTCAAGTGAAAACAGAATTTTGGAAAACTTAACGTCGCTTGCCATGAGCTTGATGTCTTCCCAACACCTAGAGACTTTTCTGGTGAGGTCTGTGGGGGTGACAGATAGAATGTTTCCACCATTGCCGGTGAAATGTGTCAGCCTTTGGAAGACCTACTTGACTCGGTGGGAGATCCTTCCTGAATGACCAGCGGAGTGTCACGAAGTCACATGGGGATGGAGTGGCAAAGAGTTGTCACAGGCCTGCGGAAACCCACCTTTGTCCAGCTTGATGTGGCCTCAGGGCTGGAGACTCCCAGCCATGCAGAAAGGCTGTAAAAACAAACCCATCTCCCTTTCCAGCCTCAGGCATCCATGAGGCCTGGGTTCCCCGCAGCGTCCCCAGAGCCCAGGAGGGTGGACTGAGCAGAGGTGGACCCCAGGGCCGAGCTGCCTCCGATTCAGCCAGATAGTAAGGAGATTTGCAGAAATGGGAGACAGGACCACTCTCTCACTTAGCTTATTTTTGGAGAAATAACTAACATGTAATGGGTTATTTTTAAATGAATTAATATATTTTTTAAATTTCCAAGTTTAGAGAATACAGTTATCCAATCAACAAAAGCTGTTTGGACTCCCTAACTTTTGAGAGTGTAAAGGGTCCTGAAAGCTGCCGACACAGCACCTCATGAACTCCAAACCTGTGAGGTTGGTATTGTCAGGCCTAGTTACAGGAGAAAGTGAGGCTCAGAGCCCACCCCCTGGGTTGGGCCACACCACTCTTTGCCTAGCGGTAGATCTTGGGAGTTGATGCCACTATTGACATCGCAGGGACACCGCTGTTCCCAGCGCATGGCAAGGCTGAAAACACAAGGCCTCAGAGACCTCTCTTGTGCTCTGGGGTGTCTGAGCACTGGCTGGGAAAGGCGTGGCTTGGTGCAGGCTCAGACCCCTCATGGTCCCCAGGGCATCGGCCCAGAGGGCAGACGCTGGTGCACACTGCTCTCTAATTGATGCACAGCACGTAGTTTATACCCAGGAAGTACATTTTAGGAAATTCTCTATTGAACTGTAAACATGGCCACATTACAAGTGTCTGGCTCAATGAGTGGTTACTAAGTGAGCATATTTGGATAGCCAGTACCTGAACCCAGAACCACCTGACCAGCTGTGAGAAGCCGCCTCATCCCTGCAGGTGGCCACCGTCCAGGGGTGCGCATCCACAGCAGCCCCTGGGCTGAGGGACTTCTGAGCTCATCCGGCGGCCCCTGCGCTCGCTGTAACAACAGTGATCCACTTGGCCTCATTTTCAGCTCGACGTGGGATCATATGGTGTGTCCTGGCGTGTCTGGCTTCCTCTGTCCATGTCAGGCTGGTGCTGTGCAAAAACACCGGTTTTCTCCACTGATGGAAGCTCCCAGTAGAGTGAGGAGGGCACCTGTGAATTGAGAAACTGGTTTTACAGTTTTAAGGAAACGCAACAGGGCCCAGAAAAGCCAAGATGAGCACGAAGAGCCCGAAGAAAGTGGCTGCTCACATGGCAGGACGCCCCGGCCCCCCAGCTGCAGTGTTGGGCCCCGGCCCAGGAGAGCCCAGAGGCAGAGCCACTGGTCCACAGGCCCTCAGCAGGAATGGACAAGGCTGCAGGGCAGGGGCACACAGTTGTCTCAACAGTGTCACACACAAGTCAGTTGTAGGGGCTGTGGCGCCTTTAAGGCAAGCTTCTGGAAGGAAGCAGGAGAATATCCTGTATCCTGGGGTTGGCAGAGATCCAGGCTGCAAGAAAGCCCTGGCTGAGACCCTGTTCCCTGTTCAGGGGCTGAGCCAGCTCTGTGCTGGCCATGGTGCTCTCGGTGGCCTCTCCTCAGCCTTGCCCAATCCTGGGCATCTCTGGCCAGGGGACCGGCTCAGGTGACCTCACCAGGGCCTCACAGATTGAAGTCTCCTGCCCCAGGACCTGCAGCACTGTAGTGTAGCATCTACATTGTGCTGTGTCTGAACTCGGTTGAGGTGGGCTAGGGCTTTTGAAGTGTTACTTCTTTCCCTCCCCTCACAGCGGATCGTGTGAAGAAGGGATTTGACTTCCAGTGGCCCCAACCCGATAAACCGATGTTCTTCTACGTGACCCAGGGCCAAGAGGAGATTGCCAGCTCGGGCACCTCCTACCTGAACAGGTGAGCAGGGACAGGCCCACCGGCGTCTGCAGGTCTTGGGGACAGCTTGAGAGGTTGTTGACCCATTCTACTTATTTTTAACATGGGACCAAAACTTTTTTTGCTTTCATCCCGTTTAGCCTGTTTAGACTCTAAACCGTGTTGTTTCTGCCTCCTTTTCCATTGTACTTGTGTTTTATTGGGCAGATACTTGCTAATCCCACATGGCAGCCTTTTCTGCCCCTCGAGACTCCCCTGGTGAAGGCTGGGGAAGCTCAGCCGTGCAAACGCCAGTGATGGCAGCTGCCTTCCCGCAGGGTGTCATGTGTCTGCACCCCTCACGGCCTCCAGCCTCAGGGCTCGGGATCCCACAGGTGGAGCCCAGCACTGAGAGCCTGGGTTTCTTAGGACCGAGGCTGCGAACGTGGAGAAGATCACCACGAAGTTGCTGAAGGCGGGCGCCAAGCCGGACCAGATTGGCATCATCACGCCCTACGAGGGCCAGCGCTCCTACCTGGTGCAGTACATGCAGTTCAGCGGCTCCCTGCACACCAAGCTCTACCAGGTGCGCCGCGCCCTCGGGCACACTTGGTCTCCTGGGCCATGCAGGGGTATTGACCCTTGACCTTTAAGTTACCCCCCAAGAGGGGCCCGTCCTGGCTGGAGCTCAGAGTGGCCCAGGAAGCACCAGCTGGCCCACCCTCTGGGGAGGGCACAGACAGCACATCCCCACAGACCCTGCGAAATTCCACATGATCAGGACAGAGACTTTGAGAAATACGTCACAGGGATCAGAAACATGGGCTGAGATTGGCACATCAAGGTGTTTTCTCGGGACGGTTGAAACAAGTCCAAGGTGGAACGGCAGTGGTCTGTGCCTGCCACGCAGTGGATGTTGTGCTGTGGAGACCGTGGTGTTCACACCTTTATTGACACCCAGATGAAACACCCACTGCGGGTGTGTGGGGAGGAGGCACAGCTCTGCCTCCATGGGGAAATGAGCCCAAGTGCTGAGTCTGAGTGGCCACATGGCAGTGGTTTCTGTTCTGTTTTTGAGCACAGCTCAGGTTCTCTGGGATGAGCACGTGTGCTCTTAGTGCTGAGAAACAAATCTCCATGGTTAAAAGAGAACAGGCTAGGTGTCATGGCCCACACCTGGAGTCCCAGCACTTTGGGAGGCTGAGGCGGGGAAGTCGCTTGAGGCTAGGAGTTCCAGACCAACCTGGGCAACATAGGGAGACCCTGCCTCCACCAAAAAAAAAAATAACTGGGTATGGTGGCATGTGTCTATGGTCCCAGCTACTCAGGAGACTGAGGTGGGATCACCTGAGCCTGGGAGGTCAAGGCTGCAGCGAGCTGAGATCGTACCACTGTACTCTAGCCTGGGTGACAGAGCAAGATCCTGTTTCTAAAAAAAGAAAACAAAATGGCAGCAGAGCCAGGACAGCCCCTAGGTGCGGTGAGCAGGCGCCAGGCCCCAAGCTCCCGGGTGGGATTTGAGGGTGGGTCTTAGTGTGTTTCCTGCATTTTGGGGGGACTGGGAAGGCAGCCTGCTGGCTGATGGTGACCACAAAGCTCCCTTCCAGGAGGTGGAGATCGCCAGTGTGGACGCCTTTCAGGGACGCGAGAAGGACTTCATCATCCTGTCCTGTGTGCGGGCCAACGAGCACCAAGGCATTGGCTTTTTAAATGACCCCAGGCGTCTGAACGTGGCCCTGACCAGAGCAAGGTAGGGAGGCTGCCTGCTGCGTGCTGCCCAGCCGCTCTCATCAGTCCTCACTTCCCAGGGAATTTGGGGCTAGGGTTGGGGGTTGCCAGGGCCAGAGGTCAGAGGACTCTGAGCAGCAGTTGAGAAATGATGTCTCACTGGAGAGATCTTTGTTTCCGTGTCCTGGGGGTTTGCTGTGGCCCCTGTGCCTCAGCCCAGCAGGACATATTTTTCCAGGCCCTTCTGGTCTGATTCAAAATAAATCTTGTGTGTGTCTGTCAAGTTGTTTAATCTGAGAGGCTGTAAGTTTTGGTCCTGTCCACTATTTTTGGTTCTAAAATACAACTTTTGTGAACTGATGATAGCAGAAGGGACCCCGAGAACAAGGTGTCCATTCTGTCATCCCACATAAAACTAGACATAAGGCCGGGCGTGGTGTCTCACACATGTAATCCCAGCACTTTGGGAGGCTGAGGCAGGTGGATCACCTGAGGTCAGGAGTTCTCGACCAGCCTAACATGGTGAAACCTCTTCTCTACTAAATACAAAAAAATGAGCCGGGTGTGGTGGCACATGCCTGTAATCTGAGCTACTTGGGAGGCTGAAACAGGAGAATCGCTTGTACCTGGGAGGAGGAGGTTGTGGTGAGCCGAGATTGCGCCATTACACTCCAGCCACTGGGCAGCAAGAGCAAAACTCTGTCTCCAAAGGAAAAAAAAAAACACTAGACAGCAAGGACCCATTCACCAGCTGGAAGTCGGGGGGACCTGGCCTGTGGCTCCACCCAGCACAGGGAGAGAACCTGGCGCTCCTTCCGGCTCACAGGCGCGGTGGTTCTCCTCTAGGTCACCATGGCTTTGTCATTGGTTACTTCCTCTTTCTAAGACACACTCTTGTTTGGTGGGCAGTATTGGGTGGGTCCCCCCACAGCTTCGTGAGGTGAGCTAGAGGAGCTGGGCATCAGGTCAGTGCCCCAGCCTGCTGGGGGCCCTGTGGGGCCGCCTGTGCCCCGGTGCCTGGAAGGCCGACTCTCTTGACAGCAGGTCTTCTCTCCAAACCTATCCACCCAGCCAGGTGTCTGCCATGGGGCTGCTTAGAGTCGGCCACAAAATCAACCCGTGTGCAGGGTCAGTGGCTTGGCATTGGGCTCTGGGGCCTGTCCCTGTGGCTGGCAGCCTGCCTGCTGCCCGGTCCATGCCTCTGTTGCCTTGGATTTGGGTTCTGAGTGAATGCAGCCTTGCCTCTTGGACTGTCCTGTGAGACGGGCAGCTCTCCACCTGCGTCCTCAGCACTGCGCCCTTGTTGCAGGTATGGCGTCATCATTGTGGGCAACCCGAAGGCACTGTCAAAGCAGCCGCTCTGGAACCACTTGCTGAACTACTATAAGGAGCAGAAGGTGCTGGTGGAGGGGCCGCTCAACAACCTGCGTGAGAGCCTCATGCAGTTCAGCAAGCCACGGAAGCTGGTCAATACTATCAACCCGGTGAGCGCCTGCACAGGACAGCAGGGCAGCACGGAGAAACCCGGGCCCAAAACACTGCTGGGAACGTGCCAGCTTGGCCCGTGTGCCCGTGAGCTGAGGGAGGGCTCTCCTAGGGGAGGGTGGGCTCTCCTAGGGGAAGGTGGGCCAGCCCACTTCCTGTCTCCCAAGCCATGTGTGGCATTTTTGGCTTGGGGCCGCTAAGTCCTGAGTGGCCTCTGGGAATTGGGCTCAGGGCTGCTGTGCTGCATGCAGCAGCCTGGGACCTTGGACACGGGCAGTTGGAAGCTTTGCAAGCCCGGGGTGCTCTGGTAGTGAGGGGGTGTGAAGCTTCCTGAGCTGAGGCCCAAGGGTCAGCATCAGAGCCCAGGTCTGCCGAGGAGGGCAGGCGAGACCCAGAGGCCATGAGACAGCAGCTCCCTCCTGTCTCCAGGGAGAGCCCCTGGCACAGTGTCAACACCTCACAGCTGCATACCTGCCACCTCCCAGGCCACCGGGCCCGTGGGAAGTTGTTCCTTCTGTTGAGATGACAAATTCCTCACCTATCTAAACCTTCGCAGGGAGCCCGCTTCATGACCACAGCCATGTATGATGCCCGGGAGGCCATCATCCCAGGTTCCGTCTATGATCGGAGCAGCCAGGGTGAGTCGCTCAGCAGGGGACCTGGCCGACCCCTTGTCCTCACACCGGGATGCTGGCCGTTCCCATGGCTGCAGCTTTAGGTGCCCCCATCTTTCCTTCCCCTCAAGGGCGGTGCCTGGCTCCCTTGGCCTCCCCGCCCCTAGGGCATCTCTAGCCCCAGAGCACTCCTGGGGTGTTTGTCTTTAGCCAGAGTTTATTCATTTGTGTTTCCTGGTGATCAAGCTAGTTAGCTTTTTCTTGCCTTTTGGTAGGGCAGGGACTGCATGTAGTACAAATAGAACATTTTCATAAAAAGGATTTTTTTTTTTCCTTTGGTAAATGCAGGGTGATTTTCATTTATTTTCTTTTTTTTGTTTAGAGACAGGGTCTCCCTGTGTTGTCCAGGCTGGTCTCAAACTCCTGCCTCAAGCAGTCCTTCCGCTCAGCCTGCCAAAGTGCTGGGATTACAGGCGTGAGTCACTGCATCTGGCCAATTTGCAGGTGTTTTTTGTTTTTTTTTTTTTTTTTTTTGGAGACCGAGTCTCGCTCTGTTGCCCAAGCTGGAGTACAGTGGTGTGATCTTGGCTCACTGCAACCTCCCCCTCTGGGTTCAAGCGATTCTCCTGCCTTGGCCTCCCGAGTAGCTGGGATTACAAGCACCCACCACCATGCCCGGCTAATTTTTGTGTTTTTAGTAGAGACGAGGTTTCGCCATGTTGGCCTGGCTGGTCTCAAACTCCTGATCTCAGGTGGTCCACCTCGGCTTCCCAGAGTGCTGGGATTATAGGCTTGAGCCAACACGCCCGGCCCCAATTTTCAGTTTTTAAGATCTGTGTAGGCCAATGATTCCCAGCAGACTCTCCTCGGGGAAGGTGCCTGCCCAAGCACCCAGCCCCAGGCAGGCTGCTGTAGTTAACATGGAGTCCTGCGAATCCGCATCTTCAGCCTGGGCAGAGCCGGGACAGATGTGCAGCTCCGGCTGACGGGCTGGTGGGGTGGGTGGAGCATCGCTGGGGTTTGACCGAGGCAGGTGACACCTGCCGTGTTCCACTGTGATTTGCAGGCCGGCCTTCCAGCATGTACTTCCAGACCCATGACCAGATTGGCATGATCAGTGCCGGCCCTAGCCACGTGGCTGCCATGAACATTCCCATCCCCTTCAACCTGGTCATGCCACCCATGCCACCGCCTGGCTATTTCGGACAAGCCAACGGGCCTGCTGCAGGTGAGCATCTGTGGCTACGTCTGGGTGTGGCCCTCCCGAGAGCTCTTGAGGGTGTGCTTGTCTGCGAGGCCCTGGCCTCCTTCGGATCACCCTGGACTGCTGTCTTTCAGGGCGAGGCACCCCAAAAGGCAAGACTGGTCGTGGGGGACGCCAGAAGAACCGCTTTGGGCTTCCTGGACCCAGCCAGACCAACCTCCCCAACAGCCAAGCCAGCCAGGATGTGGCGTCACAGCCCTTCTCTCAGGGTGCCCTGACGCAGGGCTACATCTCTATGAGCCAGCCTTCCCAGATGAGCCAGCCCGGCCTCTCCCAGCCGGAGCTGTCCCAGGTGAGCCCGCCCCTGGGACGGGACTTACCTGAGTGAGGGTGGGGCTATGCACCTGAAACATTCCCTCTGAAGAGCCCCAGAGAGCTGGCCTGGCCCATGTCCACTGTCTGAATTACCTGTCCCTGGGCTGGGGTCATCAGAGTGGGTCTCCTGGGTCTTAGTTTGGGGACAGGTTTTCCATTCTTTTCTCTGGGGCTGCTGAGGGCTGGGTGGATGTGAGCACCCTTGGCCTGTGGCTTGCTTACCTCCCGACCTTGTCTTTCAGGACAGTTACCTTGGTGACGAGTTTAAATCACAAATCGACGTGGCGCTCTCACAGGACTCCACGTACCAGGGAGAGCGGGCTTACCAGCATGGCGGGGTGACGGGGCTGTCCCAGTATTAAAAGGCAAGCCCCCCTGGAGCAGGCCTGGCCCCACCCCAGCCTCAAGGAGAAGGATGGGAGGGGGCTGTCCCCAGGGAGCTGCACTGGAGGGGTGGTATCTGGAAATGTGTGCTGTCCCTGGTGGGGGTCATAGGCCCTCAGGGCCAGCTTGGCCTGTGCCCTTCACCGCTAGTCAGGGTGGCTCCCCACCCCACCCTACCTCATCCTGTCTGCTCCGGGGACCACCGCGGGACCTCAGTTTCCTCCTCAGAGTCGGGGAGGGCAGCTCGGGCTCTCCCTCACTGTCCTGTGTGCTGGGTACCTGTGGGGCTCAGGTCGCAGCCTCTCACCGCCTCCTGCCCTTCTCCCTCCTGACAGGTGGCGGCGGAAGAGCTAAGCAACGTGGCTTAGTCCATCAGCATCTTATTCTGGGTAATAAAAAATAAAAATAAACGGATACCTGTTTTCCACTGCTAAAACTGAAGCACCACTGTGTGAGCGACAGGAAGGGAGAGCGCACGAGGGAGAGGAGCCGAGGCCGAGCGCCCCCTGCTGGCCCGCGGCGGCGAGGAGCAGAGGGAGCGGAGGAGGGGCCGGCCCGCGGGAGCCGCGGCCACCAGGAGGCCCCGCTCCGTCCCACCGGGGCTGCGGCCAGGGCGGAGGGAGGAAGACCCTCATCTCAGAGTAGCCCTTTCCTCTGTTCTTTTATTTCTTTTTCTCTTTGATTGAAAGGGGACTACGTATTAGCAGGAACGAAAACTTCGCATTTCTGTGCCCGAGCAGGCTCCTTGCAAAGACAGCAGCGTGCGGGGCAGAGCCCCGGGAGGGCGCGTCTGTCCACGCCTACCGGACGCGCCGAGGTCGCGCTGCCTGTGTTCTCCGAGGGCCTTCATTTAAAGAAAATAAGGGTGTTTGGGGTTTTTCTGTTTGTTTTTTTCAAGATTCTTTTAAAGGAGTACTGAAGAATACTTTCCTAAGTTTGTCTCTAAAATCTTAGCGGTGGACCTGGGAGATGTGAGAAGCTTCCAGAAACAGTTTAAACAAGCCAGCGCCACTGGAGAAGAGGAGCAACACCTGTGCCGCGGCCGGAGGAGTTTTGTTGTTGGTTTTAGCTTCCAGTGGCTTCTTTCTGCGGGGCATCAGGCTGCTGGGGTAGCCGCCCGCCGAGCCTGGAAGCTGCTCGTTCTCCGCTGGACTCAGAAGCCAAGCTGCTTCCCGCCTGGACTCGGCGCAGGGCCCCGCACCGGTGAGGAAGGTGCTTTTGGCCCCATTGCGAGGGGCCTTGGCCAGGACTGGCCCTGTGGCCAGGAGGCGAGAAGGTGGCTGTTCCCGGATTGATGGCTTTTTCCCGGGGGCCTTTGGAAGATTTGGTGGAAGGACAAGAGGGCCTGTCCCTGTCCCCGTCCCCAGGAGGTACCGACAGTCCCTGTGCTGGTTAGACACACGGAGCGCTGCACACCGAAAGCCCAAATTGGGAGCTCTGCCTGCCGGCAACTTTGCTGATGGGGTGATTGCTGCTTCTGGGGGGTAAGGAAACAAGTTACAGAAATTACTGCGTTCTGTGTGAAGGGACTGAGGGTGTGGTGTCATTGGCAGAGGGTCATTTTAGGAGAGCTGCCCCAGCCCCTCGAACGCCTGGCTTGGGGTGTCATTCTGCCTGGCGGCCAGGCCTCCAGCTTCCCCTGGCCCGGGCCTGGGGCCGTCACTGGCCCTGATCCGAACACTTCCAGATTCCGGCTTCTACATGGGACAGACGGGGACGCACAGGCCACCTTCCTTCTGGCAGGGACTCTTATTTATTCCCATTGCTCTAGGGCTTTCGGGTTTCCCCTTCTTCCGGTAGGCCGCGTAGAGGCATGCACCGGGTAGGTTTCCGCGGTGACCCCGCGGCGGCCTGAGGGACGCTCCCTGCCCCATCCCGGCTGTTGGGCTGGGCCGCTTTGCCTCTGCTTCGCCCTGTGCTGTGTTCTCCAGCTTTGTAGCAGCAGCCTTGACAAACCCAGGCGCACTGTACCAAGGCAATGTAACTTTTGATTTTCGGTCAATTTAAGTTCTTTTGTCACCAAAAAAAATTAATAAACAGTTTTGACTTCACACCAAGGTTGGATAAACTGCAGGGGGTGGAGGGTGCTGGGGTTTTGCCCTGGCTGATTGAGGGGTTGGGGTGTGAAGGAGGCCAGAGGGAGACAGGCAAAGCCCAGAAGGGACAGATCTGCCTTGCAGGACTGAAGAAGGGCGACCCCTGCCCCTGGGCCCCTCCCGTAGGCAGCACCTGGGCCTGTCGGGGCGGCTCCCCGGAGTGGCGCGTTAGGCCTCTGTCAGGTGGCCTGGAGGTGGAAAGGCCTATCCGATCACCAAGACTGAGGGGCGCCCTCCCCATCCCCAGGGAAGGAGTCCAAGGAGACCAGCGGAGCAGACCACGCGGCATTTATTGTTGGGCCCGCGTCCCTGCCCGCCCCGGGTTAGCGGCAGCCACACTCGTCCACCACCATGTCCTCATACTGCCGCAGCACCACGTTGTCGCTGTTGTCAAAGAAGAGCACGGAGATAGGCGACAGGCGCGCGGGCACGCAGCAGGGCAGGTCGGCGGCTCCCGGGGCGGCCGCGTGCATGAGCGCGCGCAGCACAGCGTGGTTGAGCGCCGGCGGCCCCCCGGACCCCGACAGCGCGACGGGCAGCGCGCACTGACCCTGGCAGTAGTTGGCCAGGAAGCCGCGCGGCGCGATGACCCAGCGGTGCCAGCCCACCTCGCGGAAGCTCACATACAGCCGCCGCGCGCGACAAGCGCCCCCGGGGCCGCCGCCCAACACGGGTTCGGCGTCGCGCCGCGGCCGGGCCAGGGGGTGGCACAGGCGCGGGTCGAGGGTCACCAGCAGCAGCGAGGCCTCGGCCAGGCGCGCGCAGGCGGCAGGGGCCCGGGGGCGTAGCGCCAGCGCCAGGCGGAGGCTGCGCGGCCATGAGGCGTTGCGAGCCCAAGCGGCGCCCAGCAGCTCCGCGCGCACTGGCGGCCCCAGGGTGGGCACCAACTGGCGGAGCAGCACCGGCCCGGGGTCCGCGCCCGCGCCCTGGCCCGCTTGCGCCACGCTCAGCTCCCAGCCGCCCTCCGGGGCCGCCGCCGCCGCCGCCGCGAAACGCAGCTCCAGGCGGGCCCGGCTCGGGCGCTCAGCGGGTTCCACAGCCGACAGGTCGAAGACGACTGTCCACTCAGGGCAATGCCCCGCGGCCGAGGCAGGCTCCGAGGCCCGGGTGGGCGCACCTGGGGAGGTAGGGACAGGGACTCGGCTCGCGCTGCGTCCCCGGCCTGCCCATGGGGTCTCGGTTAGGGACAGGGAGGAAGGTGAACGCTGGGGCTCGGGGCGCACCGTCTGTGGGAAGGGTGTGAAGCGGCGGGGTGGGCTGATGGAGTGGGGGCAGGGCATGAGTTCCAAGGAAGGCGCCCTGCGGGGTGCGGCGGGGGGGTGGGCTGCCCTCGGCGGGGGGCATAGGAGGAGGGGTGGCCGAAGTGGGAGACATGAGCCAGAACCTGGGCCCCTGGGGAAGCCATGCTAGGGTGTGGGGATGGCATCTGCAGGAAGGCATTAGTGTCAAGAGGTGGGGGTGGGGATGGGGTGGGGACAGGGCTTCAGCATCAAGCAGAAGGACTGGTCTTGGGAACCCCCTGACATGTGTCCCCGGCGTGCAGCAGATGACGAGGAAAGGGTGAGGTGCGGTGGCCGAAGTTGCTAGTAGCCTGGACAGGGCGGGTGGGGACCCTCGGAGCCGCTCGGGCATCCCCGGGCCACTCTCGAGGCTCGCGCTGCGAGGTCTGGCCTCCAGGACCAGTGCCCCCAGCGAAAGCCCCACTCACCGCGGTCCGGGATGTGGCGCACGATGTTTCCGGCGACCCCCAGCTCCTCCACGTGGCACGGTTGCAGGGTGACCCCTGGGGACGTCCGCCGCAAGCCAGACCTGGTCTCCTGGGGGTCCCGGCGTCGAAACAGGCGCCACATGACCGGGGGAACCGGCCGGAGCCTGGGGGCACCCTGGGGCTCATCGCGCAGTCCGAGAGCCTGGAGCAGGGCGGCGGCTGGGCCTGGGGGCACGGGGGCGCGGGTCGGGGGCAGCGAAGGCAGCAGCAGGGCCAGGAGGAGGAGGAGGTGGTGGCCGCAGGGACCTTGCTGCGGCGGTGGCATCTTCCTCCCAGGCGATGACCAGAGAGTGCGCAGGGTCCGCGGCGGCCCGGGACCAGTGGGCTGAGGGCGGGGCCGGTGTCCCCGGAGGGGCAGGGGTCCTGGGGGGCGTGGCCGGGAAATGGAGGCAGGATGAGGGGGCGGGGTCCCAGGGGAGGTGGCAGCGGCCCTAGAGGAGCAGAGTTGGAGGGGGTGGAGGGGCGGCCAAGGACGGGGAGCGTGGCCGGGGTATTCGGGGTGGGGCCGGGTCCACGGGGGCGGGGCCGAGGGGTTCAGAAGCGCTTGTCCTTCACCAGGCCGTTCCTCAGTGGCTTCCTGGGGGTCAGAACCGGCGCAGGTTAGCCTGGGAGCCCCACGCGGCCGCCTGGCCCTCTTTCCCGCTTCTTCTCTGGCCGTTTCACACCCCCTGGCTCCTTTTACCCGGCCAGGCCCGGGCCTCGCCTTGTGGCTTCCTCCTCGCCTTCACCCTGCCCCTCCTTCAACCTGCCCCGTAGGCACGTATGTCCCTCCTGGCACCCTGGCACTTCCTCCTTGCTTCCCCCTCTCCAATTAAACCTTCCTCTTCCCCTCCTCCCTGCCTCTTCAGGCCGCTGGAGGGCAAAACCCACGTACCGGCCTGGGCCTGACAACTCCACCGCCTCCACAGTGGGACCCTGCACATCCTCCTCTCCTCTGCCACCCACCCCACGAAGGCTAGTCCTTGACTCCAGTGGCCCTGGCTGGCATCTGCTGTCCCCACCTACTTCCCTTCCATGTTCTTTTATTTTCCTTTTTTTTTTTTTTTTGGTCTTACTCTGTGGTCCAGGCTAGAGCTGTGGCACGACCTCCAAGGCTCAATGGATCCTCCCACCTGAGCCTCCAGAGTAGCTGGGATTACAGGGGCACGCCACCACGCCCAGCAATTTTTTTTTTTTTTTTTTTTGAGACAGAATCTTGCTCTGTTGCCTAGTCTGGAGTGTGGTGGCACAATCTCAGCTCACTGGAACCTCTGCCTACTGAGTTCAAGCGATTCTCCTGCCTCAGCCTCCTGAGTAATGTGGTGGCACCTGCCACCACACCCAGCTAATTTTTGTATTTTTAGTAGAGACAGGGTTTCACCATATCACCCAAGCTAGTCTTGAACTCCTGACCTCAGGTGATCCGCCCACCTTGGCCTCCCAGAGTGCTGGGATTACAGGCGTGAGCCACCGCCCCTGGCCCCAGCTAACTTTTTTATTGTTTGTTGAGATGAGGTGGCTATGTTGTAGAGGTGAGGTCGCTATGTTGTCCAGGCTGGTCTCAAACTCCTGGGCTCAAGCAGTCAGCCCTCCTCCGCCTCCCAAAGGGCTTCTGTCACTTTAATTCGCTCTTCTCTTAGGCTGAAGCTCAGCTTCTCTGCGTGCATTTCACAGCCAACTGGCTGTCCCCATCCAAGGACTGTTGGTCTTTATCTGAGAGGAGATAAGCCTTGCTTGGACCTCCCATCTGTCACTTGTCTTCTGATTTTGCCTGTGATCCTTGAGACCGTGAGTGGTGTTTCTTCATCCACTCTTGTGGCTTCTCGATTCTTCCCATAAACAAACCTCCGTGACACACTCTCCCCTTTTGGCTCTGGGATGACTCCAGGGATTCCATTTCTGCATCGACACCTTTGGTATAAGGTGGGGGTTTGCCCTAAGGCTTATGGGAAACAAAGACACACCCTCACTGTGTTTTCCAGAGGGTCCCCATGCTTTCCATTCCTGCCCTCCAGGATGGTCTTTAGTATTTGCTAAAGGTTTTAAGGTCTTAGGTCAGTTTCTCCACTCAGTTCCCACAGAGAGTATAGATTCCTCTAATGGTAAAGTTTAGCATCCTCGGTGATGGGTGCCCCCGCCCTGGGGCTTTTTATCAGAGCTTTCCTGCTGATTCTTGTTTGTTTTTTCTGCAAAAGCTTCAAAGTGTTCTCTACCCACTCAGAAACAGCTGTCAGTATTTGCCTTTTGAGGTGTGGGTGGGGGTGTATCCACCTTGGGGGAGATAGCTTTTCTCTGTTATCTTTTTTTCTTGTTTTGTTTTTTTTTGAGATGGAGTCTCGCTCTGTCGCCCAGGCTGGAGTGCAGTGGCGCAATCTTGGCTCACTGCAACCTCTGCCTCCCAGGTTCACGGGATTCTCCTGCCTCAGCCTCCCCAGTAGCTGGGACTACAGGCATGCAACACCATGCCTGGGGTAATTTTTTTTTTTTTTTTTTTTTTTTTTTTTTTTGAGACAAAGTCTTGCTCTTGTCCCCCAGGCGGGAATGCGGTGGCACGATCTTGGCTCACTGCAACCTCTGCATCCTGGGTTCAAGTGATTCTCCTGTCTCAGCCCCCCAAGTAGCTGGGATTACAGGCGCCTGCCACCACGCCCGGCTAATTTTTTTATTTTTAGCAGACACAGGGTTTCACCATGTTGGCCAGGCTGGTCTAGAACTCCTGACCTCAGGTGATCCACCCGCCTCAGCCTCCAAAGTGCTGGGATTACAGGCGTGAGCACCGTGCCCGGCTAATTTTTATATTTTTAGTAGAGATGGGATTTCACCATGTTGGCCAGGTTGGTCTCAAACTCCTGACCTCAGGTGATCCATCCGCCTCAGCCTCTCAAAGTGCTGGGATTTATGGGCGTGAGCCACCATGCCGGGCTGAGATGGCCTTACTCTGATGGACACCTTTTGGCTTCTATCCACCACTGTGGTGAAAAGAGCCAGAGCGAGGGTGCAGAGAGAGAAGGATGATGCAGGCACTTTCTAGATGTTTCTTCATAGATGAGGAGGAGAGGGAGACAGAGGAGACAGGGCCCCCTGGGGTCTTGCAAGGGTTTTGCCCCAAATTGCTGTCAACACTGATAGACTAGTGTTGACACTAGTCTATCACTAGAGAGGGAGTCTGGGGTGAAATTGGGGGCTGATTTGAGATATTTTAGAAGATGCTGGAAATGTCAAACATGGGAGATGGAGAATGGCACTCAGGGGAGCTGTGTGGCTAGGAGAGAAATGTGGGAGTCGGTGTGGATTAAGTGTGGGCAGAGAAAGGGCCCCAGAAGAGAAGGAGGCCAGCCAGGAGGCCAGAGAGACAGAGCAGGAGTACAGAGTAAATAAAGGGCTTCAAGGGCCAGGTGCAGTGGCTCACGCCTGTAATCCCAGCACTTTGGGAGGCTGAGTCAGGCAGATCACCTGACCCTAGGAGTTCGAGATCAGCCTGGGCAACAGTGAGACCCCATCTCTACAAAAATTTTAAAAATTAGCCGGGGCCAAGCATGGTGGCTGATACCTGTAATCCTAGCACTTTGGGAGGCCAAGATGGGTGGATCACCTGAGGTCAGGTGTTCAAGACGAGCCTGGGCCAACATTGTGAAACCTCATCTCTACTAAAAAAAAATACAACAATTAGCCAGGTGTGGTGTACACGCCTGTAATCCCAGCTACTCGGGAGGCTGAGGCAGGAGAATCGCTTGAACCTGGAAGGCGGAGGTTGCAGTGAGCCGAGATCTCACCACTCTACTCCAGCCTGGGTGACAGAGCGAGACTCTGTCTCGGAAAAAAAAAAAAAGAAGAAGAAGGGGAGGGGACTCTCTGGGGTTAGCACCAAGAGAGCCACATGGGAGCTGGACAGGAGTGGTCTTCAGGATGTGGGGGAGGAAGATGGGGCACAGCTGGGTTTGAGGAGGACCCAGGAGGATCTAAGAATTCTGCTACAAGGGAGGGAAACAAGCTGATGAGGCCAGTGGTGGAGAAGAGCAGAGAGCACGTTCTCTCCTGGGTTGAAATGTCCTTGAATAGGCAAGCTGGGTGAACATCCCTAGCCTCAGAGAGAGGGACTGTTGTCCACTGTAGCAGCAGCTGGACGTCCTCACCCGGCCACTTCTGCTTTCTTGGGGACATGTTGGTGCAGGAGATGATGATGATGGGGACAGCTGGTGCCCAGGAACCCTCAGGAGGGAAGATGCTCCTACATGGGCCAGACGTAGGCGCTGAAGTTCACAGTTTTCTGTTTTTATTTTTTGAGACAGGGTCTTGCTCTGTTACCACAGCTGGGGTGCAGTGGTGCAGTCATGGCTCACTGCAGCCTTGACCTCCTGGGCTCAAGCCATCCTCCAGCCTCGGCCTCCCAAAGTGCTGGGATTACAGGTGTGAGTCACTGTGCCCAGCCCAGTTCTTTAGAACTGCTGCAGGGGCAGGGGCAGTGGCAGGTGCAGCAGAGGTGAAAATGGGATTTACGGAGCACTGGGTGCAGGTCACCAGATCCAGAGAGAGGTGAGAGTGTCTCAACAGATGGCTGGTCCCGGCAGCCCCTGAGAGGGCAATGGGGACTTTGGACAGAGAGGCTGAGTCATGACAAGGACATGGGAGTGACTACAAGGAAGCTACGGGTGTCAGTGTAGGAGAGAAGGGTACTGGCTACCCACATCACCAGGGGTCTCCTGAGGGCCATGAGGAGGACAGGGAATTCAGGGGAAGGGGTACAGATGAGGGGACCCTGGAGGTGAGGCTGCTCAAGAAGCAGCAATGGGGTGAGATGGGGTGAGGAAGAGATCAAGCCAATTAATTGCTCTCTGATTTGCTTCATGCCTCCTGAGTTACCTAAAAGTGGTTCTCGGTCTTGGTTTTCTGAAGGGTTCCAATCCCGATTGAATTTTTGGAACCAGACAAAGTGGCTCATGCCTGTAATGCCAGCACTTTGGGAGGCTGAGGTGGGAGGATTGCTTGAGGCCATCAGTTTGAGACCAAACTGGGTAATACAGTGAGATCTCGTCTCTACAAAAACACTTTAAAATTAGCTGGATATGATGGTGGGTGCCTGTGGTTCCAGCTACTTGGGAGGCTGAGGCGGCAGGATCACTTAAGCCCAGGAGGTTGAGGCTGCAGTGAACTATGATTGAGCCAGTGCACTCCAGCGTGGGCGACAGAGTGGGACCCTGTCTCTAAAAAAAAAAAAAAAAAGAAAGAAACAGAAACAGGCTGGGCGCAGTGGCTCACGCCTATAATCCCAACACTTTGGGAGGCTGAGGCAGGAGGAACACTTGAGGTCAGGAGTTCAAGACCAGCCTGGCCAACATGGTGAAACCCCATTTGTAAAAATACAAAAATTAGCTGGGTCTGGTGACACATGCCTGTAGTCCCAGCTACTCAGGAGGCTGAGGCAGGAGAATTGCTTGAACCTGGGAGGCGGAGGTTGCAGTGAGCTGAGATCACACCACTGCACTCCAGCCTGGGCGACAGAGCAAGACACTGTCTCAAAAAAAAAAAAAAAAAAAAGAAAAAGAAGCTTTTGGATTCAACTGTTAAAACGGTAATCCACCTGGAATCCTCTCTCTGCTGTGGAGAGCTTTCTTCTATTAAACTTTTGCTCCAACCTCGGCCTTTGTGGCCACGTTCCTTAATTTTCTTGGTCGTGAGACCACAAGCTCCGACAACACCTTAGACAACAAGACCAGTGACCCTGACCTGCTTCACCATGATAAGTGTCCTTATGAGAGAGAAGAGAGACGGAAAAGAAGAAGAGAAAGCCCTGGGAAGACAGAGACTGAGACTGGAGCGATGCAGCCACAAAACAAGAAATGCCTGGAGCCACCAGAAGCCAAAGAGGCAAGGAGGGGATCCTCGCCTAGAGTTCCCAGAGGGAGCACCGCCCAGCTGACCTTGATTTTGAACATCTGTCATCCAGAAATATTAGAGAATAAGTTCCTGTGGTTTTTAAGTCACAAGTTTGTGTTCCTTTTGTTACAGAGACCCTGGGAAAGTAACATTCAATGCCTTTTTTTCACTGCAACCTCTGCCTCCCGAGTTCAAGCGATTCTCCTGCCTCAGCCTCCTGAGTAGCTGGGATTGCAGGCGTGCGCCATCATGCCTGGATAATTTTTTGTATTTTTACTAGAGATGGGGTTTCACCATGTTAGCCAGGCTGGTTTCCAACTCCTGACTTCAAGCGATCCACCTGCCTTGGCCTCCCAAAGTGCTGGGATTACAGGCGTGATCCACCACGCCTGGCCTTCAATGCCATTTTTGATGGTCTCTCATACCTGTTTTTAAAATAAACTTTTTTGTTTGTTTTGGTTTGGTTTTTTTCTTTGTTTTGAGACAGGGTCTTGCTCTGTTGCTCTGGAGTATAGTGGTGTGATCACGGCTCACTGCAGCTCCCTGGCTTAAGCGATCCTCCCACCTCAGCCTCCTGAGTAGCTGGGACTATAGGTGTGTGCCACAACACATGGCTGTTTTTTGTTTTGTTTTGTTTTTATTGGGGTGTGTGTGTGTGTGTGTGTAGAAACTGGATATCCCTATATTGCCCAGGCTGGTCTTGAACACCTGGCCTCAAGCCATCCTCCTGCCTTGGCCTCCCAAAGTGCTGGGATTACAGACGTGAGCCACCATGCCTGGCCAAACTTTTTTATTTTAGATTAATTTTAGATTTACAGAGATGCTACAAAGGGAGTAGAGGGAGCTCCTGTCACCTCCATCCAGCTCCCCTGACATTACAGCTTACATTTCCATGGCACATGGGTTGCAGCTAAAGAAACCAACACTGGTGCTTTGCTATTAACTAAACTCTCCACATGATTTGAATTCACCAGCTTCTTGGTGAAGGTCCCTTTCCTGGTCCAGGAGCCCATGCTGCAGGTGGCATCTGTCTCCTTGGTCTCCTCTGACCCTGGATTGTTCCTCGGTCTTTCCCTGTTTCCCATGATCTTGACAGTTTCTGAGCATCCTCACGGGCTCTTTTGGAAGACGTCTCTCAGCCTGACCGTCTTCATCCCATCCTGTTTTATACCCAACTGCACTAACTCTGGCTGTCCTTGGAGAATCAAATTCTGCTGGTGGTGCCTATGGGATCAATCATCGCAGGGTGTTCCCTGATACTCTCTGGCACTTCTGTGGAGGGTCCATGCTTTGCTGTCCTAGAGGACATGCCAGCTCTTACCCTGTGTTCTGATGAGACATCCTCAGCAGGGACAGAGCCAGACACTGGTGGGGCTGGGAGGTCTGGCTTCCTCTTGTTCTGAGTTCTGCACCTCCGAGGATGTCCCCACCATAAGCTCACTGTTCTACAGCAAGAGGACCTTCCTGGTGTCTAGATGTGGCCAAACTGGTGCCCCCTTTAGCCATCGCCACCTTTGGAAGACTCCTTGGGGAGACCTAGCTGATCTCTGGAGAATTCCCGACTCAGGCCGGCTGCAGTGGCTCATGCCTGTAATCCCAGCAGTTTTGGGAGGCTAAGGCATGTGGAACACTTGAGCCCAGGTGTTTGAGACCAGCCTGAGCAACATGAGGAAACCCCAGCTCTACAAAAAATACAAAAGTTAGCACAGCATGGTGGTGCATGCCTGTGGGCCCAGCTACTTGGGAGGCTGAGGCAGGAGGATCACTTCCTGGGCCTGGGAGGCGGAGGTTGCAGCGAGCCGAGATCGTGCCACTGCACACTCCAGCCTGGACGACAGAGTGAGACCCTGTCTCAAAAAAAAAAAAGAATTCTTGACTCATGCTCAAAGGACAGTGCAATCTAACACCCTCAAAAGGAGGCTCCTAACGCCGCATCTGCCAGAACCCATGTGACCCTGCCCCAATCCCATCTCAGTCAATACCAGCTCGAGCCAAAAGTCTTGAGTCGTCTTTGATTCTTTTATTTCTGTTTCATCTACACCCAAGGCGAATCTGATGGGTTCTCCCTTCCAAACAGGGTGGGGGGTCTGACGCTCCTCTGCCTGGCTACAGCCCCGGATGTGTTAAATGTCTGCATCTCGCACCTCCCGTTCCAAAAAACGTCACGGAGCTCTGAGCCACTGCTTCCCTGAAACCATCGTTCCCACGTCACTGATGGCCCCCACTGGCCAAATCAGAGGGCCTGGCTGGTCGGCACCTTCCAGGGCCTTTCCACAACCTCCTGCCCCGGCTCCTGCTCAAACACTCCTCACGTTGCCTATGAGACACTGCATACCCCGACTCTGCTTGTTACCCAGTTCGGCCTCTGTTCATCCCTGGCCCAGACACCCCCTGCCTGCCCCAGGCCTGGGGCTTCGGACACCATCTGGCTGTCACCCAGGGCTGGTGAGGCTCATGGGCTGTCTCCTTCCCCAGGACTCCCTCCTGGGCTGGACTGAGTCTGAGCTCCCAGCCCCAGCTCCTGTTTGGCCGGGCAGTGGGCTCCCCTGACAGACTCGGAGGCCAGGATGTCTCGGCCCAGATGGAGCCTGGGTTCTCTCTACGGCCCTTGGCATTCCTTCCTCCCCAGCCCCACTGCCACCAGCTCCAGTGGCGACATGGGTCAGAGGTCGTCATCCAGGCTGGCCAACAACTACTCACCACCCACGGGGCCCTGGCTCGCCACTCCTGCCACACCAGCCACTAGGCCTGGCCCTCAGTGTCCCTACCGCTGAGACCCTGCCTGTCGCCCTGCCTGCCCCTCCCCAGCCTCTCCCTCCCCTTCCTCACTGTCCTGTCCTTCAGGGTACTGGCCACATCGTTCACGCCTTTATTGCAGTCTCTGTTTTGGAGTAGGCTTGGGGGGCAGCATCCGCGTCGGCCTCATCTGCTGCTGGGTCTTGGGGGCCTGCCCACGAACACGCTTGGACGGGTGACACTAAAGGATGGAACGCGGGGCGCGGGCCCCTCCACACTCACTCGGCTTTGCTGGGCTTCAGGCTCTGGGCCTCGGCTGTGTCATACTCCCGCAGGTCCTTCAGCTCGTGCACCTGGCCTGTCAACACCTTGGCTGCAAACGCCACGATGTACTGCGAGACGGGAGGGGAGGTGCCAGTGAGAAGAAAGCCCCCCACGCCACTGCCCTGCTGACAGCCGTGTGCTCCTGTCCCGGGCTCTCCACACAGGCTGTCTGCCACCTAACATGCCCCTCCCCGGGACTGCCTGAGGAGGGGACAGGGATTGGGACGAGGACGGGACCGCCACTGCAGAGGAGAGCCGGGGCCGACTCACCAGGAACCAGTAGAGGTTCATAAGGGTGAGCAGCAGCAGGAGCGCATTGAAGAAGAAGTAGAAGGGGATGTCAGGCACCGTGTGCAGACTGCAGTGACTGGTGGCATACAGGACCTTGAGCGGGAACCAGTAGAGGCGGAACCAGAACCTGCGGTGGGAGGAGTCAGGAGGCCGTGGGTGGAGGGGGACGGTGCCCTACCCAGTCCCTGTCCTATCCCGTCCTAGACCCACCCTTGCCCCCTTGTCCCATCCTTGCCCACCTCTGCCCACCTGTTTCTACTACTGCTCTGTCCTTCCCCTCCCCTGCCATGCCCCGCCCACCTCGCCAAGGCCCCACATCCTTCCCTGCCCAGCCCCCCTCTTCCCTGCCAGGCCTCACCCACCTCGCCAAGGCCCCACCCCCTCCCCTTCCCAGTCCCTCCCCTTCTCTGCTAGGCCCCACCTACCTCACCAAACCCCACCTCCTTCCCTGACTAGTCCCTCTCCTTTCCTGCCAGGCCCCACCCACCTCACCAAGGCCCCACCTCCTTCCCTGCCCAGTCCCTCCCCTTGTCTGCCAGGCCCCGCCCACCTCACCAAGCCCCCACCTCCTTCCCTGCACAGCGCCTCCCTTTCTCTGCCAGGTCTTCCCCACCACACCAAAGCCCTACCTCTTTCTCTGCCTAGCCCTACCCCAACCCTGCTTGGCCCCACCCCTGGCTTGCTCTGTATTAGTCTAGCTCTTCCCCTTCCATGCCTGGCCCAACCTATCTCACCAGGCCCCTCCCCTTCCTGGATCCACCCACCTCACCTGGCTTATCCTTTTCTGCCCAGCCCCACTCCTAGCTCAGTTGGCCCCACCCTTGTCCTACTCCTTTCCTGTATAGCCCCGCCCCGTCAGTCCCACCCAAATCATGAGGCCCCTCCCCTGTCATGCCACACACCCACCTCACTGGGCCCCGCCTCCTTCCCTGCCTGGTCCCGCCCCTTTTCTGGACACACCCACCTCACCAGGCCACGCCTCCCTCCCTGCCCAGCACTCCCTACCACTTACCAGCTGAAGCCGAAGCTGAGGCAGCCCAAGTCTGCTGCCAAGGCATGCAGCCGATGGTAGGAGCCGCCGCGGGACTTGAAGTAAATGTTGAGCTTGGTAAACTCAAGCTGCACGTCACTGATATCGTGCAGGAAGAGCACAAGGATGCCCACATTGTGGTACCTGGGGGAGCAGCAGGCAGAGAGGAGAGGGCAGCTCACACTGGGGGACCTCCACTCTGCACTAAGGCCCCCAGCAGAGTCCCTGGGCTACACCTCAGGCTCCCCGTGGGCCTCTTCAAAGCCACCCTTCCTGGCTCGCCTGCCCTGCCCATCTCCACTTCCCAGGATGCCCTTTCCTCACCGTCCCCCACTTAGCCGTGCACCCCCCAACCAGACCCTCATCTTCCCTGCCTCAGTGTCCCCATGTGGCCCAGGGAGCTCCCTGGAAGTTTATTTTTCTTTTGAGACAGGGTCTTGCTCTGTGGCCCAGGCTGGGGTGCAGTGGTGTGATCGGGCCCACTGCAGCCTCAAACTCCTAGGCTCAAGTGATCCTCCCACCTCAGCCCCTGGAGAAGCTGGGACTACAGGAAAGCAACACCACACCCGGCTAATTTTTTTAATTTTTAGTAGAGACTGGGTCTTGCTATGTTGCCCAGAATGGCCTCAAACTCCTGGGCTCAAGCAATCTTCTCACCTTGGCCTCCCAAACTGCTGGGATTACAGGCACAAGCCACTGTGCCCGGTCTTGGAAGTTCCTTGCTGGCCCCTCCTCATCTTGGTGACCTCTGACCCTCTATGACCCCCGACTCTCACAGGCCTGGGGCACTCTGTGTCCAGATCCTCCATGAGCTTGTCCCTCACTTTGGACACCACCACCATGATGAGACTTCCAGATCTGTACGTGCAGCCTGGCCATCGCTGCAGGAAAGGCCTCTGCCGCAGCCCATCAGGATCCTTTTTTTTTTTAAATTTTTTTTTTTGAGACAGAGTCTTGCTCTTGTTGCCCAGGCTGGAGCGCAGTGGCACGATCTCAGCTCACTGCAACCTCCACCTCCCGGGTTCAAGCAATTCTCCTGCCTCAGCCTTCCCAAGTAGCTGACATTACAGGTATGCGCCACCACGCCCAGTTAATTTTGTATTTTTAGTAGAGACGGGGTTTCACCATGTTGGTCCTGCTGATCTCGAATTCCCAACCTCATGTGACCCACCCGCCTTGGCCTCCCGAAGTGCTGGGATTACAGGTGTGAGCCACCGTGCCCGGCCCCATTAGGATCTTAATAAGCCCGAAGGCCATCCCCTGTCCTTCCACAGAGTCTCCATCTGACAGATGCGCTGCCCGAGGGTCCTGGATTCACCCTGGACGTGGGGAAGTGTCTCTCACCAAGTCCCTGTTCCTTGCTCTGTCTCCTGACAGCTCCTGGGCTCCTGCCACAGGTCCTTTGCACGTGCTGTCCCCATGACCCAGCATGCCAGTGCCTGGCGTTCAGCACCTCCCTTCACTCCTTTCAGTCTCTGCTCATCTGCTCATCTGTCACCCCCAGACCAACTAACACCTAACACCTGCAGCCACAGTTTTTTTTTTGGAGACACGGCCTTACTCTGTTGACCAGGGTGGAATGCCTCGGCTCACTGCCACCTCTGCCTCCCGGGTTCAAGCGATTCTCCCACCTCAGCCTCTTGAGTAGCTTGGACTACAGGCACTCATCACCATGCCCAGCTAATTTTTTTATTTTTAGCAGACACAGGGTTTCACCATGTTGGCCAGGCTGTTCTCAAACTCCTGACCTCAGGTGATACACCCACCTCGGCCTCCCAAAGTGCTGGGATTACAGGCATGAGCCACTGCACCTGGCCTTTTCTCCATAATTCTTATCACCTTCAAATGAACTGTTCCTTCTTTCCTTTTTGGTTCTATCATCTGATTCTGCCCTCTAGAGAGCCTTGTCTGATAGAACTTTCTAGAACTATGGGAATGTTCTAAACCTGTATTGTCCAACATGGGAGCCACCAGCCACTTGTGGCCACTGAGCCCTTGAACTGTGGCTTGTGTGGCTGAGGAATGGAATAGGGGCTTTTTAAAATTATTTTTTAAACTAACCAGACGTGGTTGCTCACACCTGTAATCCCAGCACTTTGGGAGGCCGAGGCAGGTGGATCACTTGAGGTCAGGAGTTCGAGTCCAGCCTGGCCAACATGGTGAAGCCCCATCTCTACTAAAAATATAATAATTAGCCGGTGTGATGGCATACCCCTGTAATCCCAGCTACTTGGGAGGCTGAGGCGAGGCGGGAGGATTGCTTGAACCTGGGAGCCGGAGGTTGCAGTGAGCCAATGTCATGGCACTGCACTCCAGCCTGGGCGACAGAGCGAGACTCTGTCTCAAAAAAATAAGTAAGTAAATAAATAAGATAAAGTAATTTTAAAATGTATTTATGTATGTGTTTGTTTATTTTTGAGACGGAGTCTCGCTCTGTCGCCCAGGCTGGAGTGCAGTGGCATGATCTCGGCTCACTGCAACCTCCGCCTCCCGGGTTCATGCCATTCTCCTGTCTCAGCCTCCTGAGTAGCTGGGACTACAGGCGCCCCCACCACCACGCCCAGCTAATTTTTTGTATTTTTAGTAGAGACACGGTTTCACTGTGTTAGCCAGGATGGTCTCGATCTCCTGACCTCGTGATCTGCTCGCCTCGGCCTCGCAAAGTGCTGGGATTACAGGCGTGAGCCACCGCACTCAGCCTAAAAATGTATTTGTTAGAGACAGGGTCTCCCTACGTTGCCTAGGTTGAACTCAAACTTCTGGGTTCAAGCAATCCTCCTGACTCAGCCTCCTAAGTAGCTGGGGGACTACAGGCATGAGCTACTGCTCCTGGAGTTTTATTTAAGTCTAATTAAAGTTGAAAGGGCCACCTCTTTGTTGCCCTATATTTGTGGGGCGTGGCTACCCTATTATCGCAGCTAGAGCAGCTAGTCCCGTAGGAATAGTATATGAGCAGTGTATTTCATTTTAAAGTTTCTATCGGCCACATTTAACAAGAAAGAGAAAAGAACAGGTAATATTAATTTTAATAATGCATTCTAATTAATTCAGTATATCCAAAATATTGTCATTTCAATATGGAGTCGAGATAACAAGGCCAGGCGTGGTGGCCCACACCTGTAATCCCCGCACTTCGGGGAGCTGAGGTGGGAGGATCACTTGAGCCCAGGAGGTCCAGGCTGCGGTGAGCTATGGTCACGCCACTGCACTCCAGCCTGGGTGACAGAGCGAGACCTTGTCTCAAAAAAAAAAGAGAGAGAGAAATAAAAGGGTGGATAAGATATTTTCACTCGTTTGCATGCGAAGGCTTTGAAGCCAGGGTGGGTTTTATGCACACAGCTTGGTGAGGTTTGGACAGACTCCATCTGAAAGGCTCACTGATGGCTGTGGTTGGCTCTAGAATATCAGGGTGTGTCAGCTGCGTTCACAGCCGTGCCCCCATTGCTTGGGCGTGGCAGGTGCTCAGGAACTCCTGGGTGTGTGACCTGGCTGGTCAAGGGCAGCGTCTGAAGAGCTGGGTGGGTGAGTGGGGTTGGGTGGCTATGGCTCTCTGGGCCTGTTTCACCCCATCCCAGCGGAATCTCCCTCAGGAATCTCCAGGCCCACATCCCCTCCTCAGCCTTCCTGCCTCTGGTCTGTCCCCTCGTCGGACCCCTGAGCACTCTGACCTTGGAACCCTGAGCACTCCGACCTGATGTGATCCCCTCCACGGCCTCCTCTGTGCCCCGCCGCAACATCATCAGCCTCCGCACTCTGTGTGGGCTGTGCCTCGGCCCCCTGCCACCCGATCCCGTCCTTACCGGAAAGCGTAGGAGGAGACGATGAGGATGAGAGTGACCACGTGGTGGAGCAGCATGACCACCGAGTCCTTGCGCCAGGTGTCCATGTATAGCGTAGCGTAGATGGAGTGGCCGTAGAAGCTTCCCTGGAGCAGGTAGGCGGCTGCAATGTCCCGTGGCACTGCCATGCCCGGCGTCCAGTCTGGGGAGAGCCAAATCTCACAGTCAGGGCCCTGCGAAGCCTCTAGACAACCGCCTCCATGACCCGGTGACACCCTCCAAGCCACACGTGTCCTCCCAGTACCCAGGTAATCATGCGTGTCTGATTGCTGGCTTTCCATTCCCAATTCTATTTTTTTTTTTTTTTTTTTTTGAGACGGAGTCTCCCTCTGTCGCCCAGGCTGGAGTGCAGTGGTGTGATCTCAGCTCCACATCCTGGGTTCAAACGATTCTCCTGCTTCAGCCTCCTGAGTAGCTAGGACTACAGGTGCATGCCACCAAGCCCGGCTAATTTTTTGTATTTTTAGTAGAGACGGGGTTTCACTGTGTTACCCAGGATGGTCTCGATCTCCTGACCTCATGATTCACCTGCCTTGGCCTCCCAAAGTTCTGGGATTACAGGCGTGAGCCACCCCGCCCAGCCGTCTTTTTTTTTTGAGACAGAGTCTCGTTCTGTCACCAGACTGGAGTGCAGCGGCACGATCTCAGCTCACTGCAACCTCCACCTCCCAGGTTCAAGCAATTCTCCTGCCTCAGCCTCCAGAGTAGCTGGGATTACAGGCGCTGGACACCACGCCCGGCTAATTTTTTTGTATTTTTAGTAGAGATGGGCTTTTGCCATGATGGACAGACTGGACTTGAACTCCTGATCTCAGGTGATCTACCCGCCTCGGCCTCCCAAAGTGCTGGGATTACAGGCGTGAGCCACCGTGCCCGGCCAGCAGGGATTTTTATTTTAGGAAGAGTTTTGGGTTTCTAGGAAAATTGAGCAGATAGGACAGAAAGTTCCTTTCTTTCTTCTGCCCCAACATACCCACAGATTTCCACTTCCCTGGCTTTAAGTGGCATATTTGCTACAAATGCTGAACTAATATAGACACATTATTATCATTATATACATTTAAAATTTTTTATATATAGTTTTAGAGTTGGTCTTGCTCTGTGGCCCATGCTGGAGTGCAGTGGTGTGATCATAGTTCACTGCAGCCTCGACCTCCTGGGCTCAAGTGATCCTCCCACCTCAGCCTCCTGAGTAGCTGGGACCACAGGCACCCATCACCATGCCTGGATAATTTATTTCTTTTTTAATTTTTGTGTTGCCATGTTGCCCAGGGTGGACTCGAACTCCTGGGCTCAAGCAATCCTCCTGCCTTGGCCTCCCAAAGTGCTGGGGTTACAGGCATGAGCCACCTCACCCAGCCCAGCACCCCTTCTCGTTTTTTTTTTTTTTTTTTTTTTTTTTTGAGATGGAGTCTTGCTCTGTAGCCCAGGCTGGAGTGCAGTGGTGGGATCTCGGCTCACTGCAACCTCCATATCCGGGATTCAAGTGATTCTCCTGCCTCAGCATCTCAAGTAGCTGAGATTATAGGCACCCACCACCATGCCTGGCTAATTTTTTTTTTTTTTCAGTAGAGACAGGGTTTCATCATGTTGGCCAGGCTGGTCTTGAACTCCTGACCTCAGTTGATCTGCCCGCCTCGGCCTCCCAAAGTGCTGGGATTACGGGCATGAGCCACTGTGCCCGGCCCTCTTCCTGTCTTTGTCTTAACAGGTCCCTGCCTTGCGGGTGTCCTGGGCCCACTCCCTGCAAATCCCTGGCCCTGACAGAGGCGGCTGCCCACGGAGTCTTGCCATGCCTGGGCACACCATGCCACCAAGCGCAGGGTCTCCCACCAAGCGGGTCCTGCCTCACCTTCCCCTCCTCCTGCCTCCTGGTGCACCTGACCACCACGCTCAGGTGATGGGTGACACACCAGCCCACCCCACCACGTCCACCTCCTCCTCAGCCACATCCCCAGAGGCTGCCAGACACCAAAGTCAAGGGCTATGCTCTGGACGGGCACGGTGGCTCACGCCTGTAATCCCAGCATTTTGAGAGGCCGAGGCAGGAGAGTTGTTTGAGTCCAGGAGTTCGAGACCAGCCTGGACAACATGGTGAGACACTGTCTCTGCAAAAATATATATAAAAATTAGCTGGGGCCGGGCGCAGTGGCTCACGCCTGTAATCTCAGCACTTTGGGAGGCCGAGGCGGGCGGATCACAAGGTCAGGAGATCAAGACCATCCTGGTTATTAACACAGTGAAACCCCGTCTCTACTAAAAATACAAAAAATTAGCTGGGTGTGGTGGCCGGCGCCTGTGGTCCCACCTACTCGGGAGGCTGAGGCAGCAGAGTGGCGTGAACCCGGGAGGCGGAGCTTGCAGTGAGCCGAGATCGTGCCACTGCACTCCAGCCTGGGCGACACAGCAAGATTCCGTCTCAAAAAAAAATATATATATATATTAGCCAGGTGAGGTGTTTTACACCTGTAGTCCCAGCTACTCGGGAGGCTGAGGTGGGAGGATCACTTGAGTCCTAAAGGGAGGCAGAGGTGGTGGCAGGAACTAAGATGTTGCCACTGCACTCCAGCCTGGGAGACACAGCCAGACCCTGTCTCAAAACAAAACAAACAAACAAACAACAAAAAAAGGCGGGAAGCCATGCTGTGCTCTGCCCACACCAACCTGGAACTCTCTGGGTTGCTCCCTGTTCTCTGGCCACTCCCTTTCTGCAGACCCCCAAGACAGACCCTCTAGCCTCCATCTGCGGCTTCCTGGCCCCTGCCTTGGTGACCTGCCCTGCAGCCCAGCTGCCTCCGGATGCCCCATGAACCGCCTCTGTGACAACTTTCATCTTGGCCTGACCCCTTCTGCAGCCGAGTTACACTAGGACCCCCATCCAGGGTCCCCTCTTTGGCCCATGCCACCCCCACCCCAGTCCAGGCACTGTTGTCTCCTGCCCACATCTCTCCGGCGATCCCTGGCCCCCATGACTGTTTGTCCACTCTCCTCACTCAGCCCTGATGGCCATGTACACACAAACGGTCACCATGACCCAGCAAGTCCACTAGGGTGTGTGCCTGACAATGGAAAACGGGGACTCAAAGAGATACTCATGTGTCCCTGTCCACAGCAGCACACAACCAAAAGGCAGACACAACCCGAATGTGCATCAGTGGATGGATGAAGAATAGATAGGTTACCTCCACACAGTGGAATACTATGCAGCCATGAAAAAGAATGAAGCACGGATCCATGCTACAATGTGGGTGAACCCCAAAAACATGATGCTGAGTAAGAGAAGCCAAACACAAAGGTCACACAGTATGAGACTCCAGTGATCTGAAATGCCCAGAACAGGCAAATCTACAGAGACAGGAAGTAGATTGGTGGCTGCCAGGGGCTGGGGGAGAGGACTGGCGAGTGACTGCTAATGGGACGGGGTTTCCTTTTGTGGGGGATGATAATGCTCCAGACCTAGACAGAGGGGGTGGTTGAACAACACTGTGAATGGGCTAAAAGCTGATGAACTGTTCGCTTTAAAATGGTTAATTTTTGGCCAGGAGGCGGAGGCAGGTGGATCACCTGACGTCAGGAGTTGGAGACCAGCCTGGCCAACATGGCGAAACCCTGTCTGTACTAAAAATACAAAAATTAGCTGGGCATGGTGCCGCATGCCTGTAATCCCAGCTACTCGAAGGCTGAGGCAGGAGAATCACTTAAACCCGAGAGGCGGAGGTTGTGGTGAGCCGAGATCACACCATTGCACTCCAGCCTGGGCAGCAAGAGTGAAACTCCATCTCAAAAAAAAAAAAAAAAAAAAAATTGTGGTAAGATTTATATGGCAAAAACTTACCATCTAAGCCGTTTGTTAAGTACACATTGTTGTGCAACCATCACCAGCAGCCATCTCCAGAACATTCTCCTTCTTCCCCAATGGAACAGTCCTCTGTCCCCATTAAACAGTCTCTCCCCATTCCCCTCCCCCAGCCCCGGCACCCCCCATCCCACTTTCTGTCTCTATGAGTGGGATGACTGTAGGAACCTCATATAAGTGGAATCACATAGTGTTTGTCTTTTTGCGATTGGCTAAAATGCCTAATTTCAAGTTACATACATTTTACCTCAATAAGAAATGGAGGCCAACTGAGGTGGCTCACGCCTGTAATCCCACCACTTTGGGAGGCCAAGGTGGGTGGATCACTTGAGGTCAGAAGTTCAAGACCAGCCTGGCCAACGTGGTGAAACCCCAGCTCTACTAAAATACTAAAATTAGCCAGACATGGTGATACACACCTGTAGTCCCAGCTATTCGGGAGGCTGAGGCAGGAGAATCGCTTGAACCTGGGAGGCGGAGGTTGCAGTGAGCTGAGATGGTGCCACCGCACTCCAGCCTGGGTGACAGAGCGAGACTCCATCTCAAAAAAAAAAAATTAGCTGGGTGTGGTGGCTCGTGCCTGTAATCCCAGCTACTCATGAGGCTGAGGCAGGAGAATCCCTTGAACCCAGGAGGCAAAGGTTCCAGTGAGCTGAGATCACACCACCGCACTCCAGCCTGGGCGACAGAGTGAGACCCTGTCTCTTAAAAAAAAAAACCAAAACAGGCTAGGTGCGGTGGCTCATGCCTGTAATCCCAGCACTTTGGGAGGCCGAGGCAGGCAGATCACCTGAAGTCGGGAGTTCAAGACCGGCCTGACCAACATGGTGAAATCCTGTCTCTACTAAAAATACAAAATTAGCCGGGTGTGGTAGTGCATGCCTGTGATCCCAGCTACTCCGGAGGCTGAGGCAGGAGAATTGCTTGAACCCAGGAGGCAGAGGCTGTGGTGAGCCAAGATCGTGCCATTGTACTCCAGCCTGGGCAACAAGAGCGAAACTCCGTCTCAAAAAAACAAACAACAAACAAACAGAAAACCCTCCCCTATTCCAGAATTTCTTTTTTTTTTTTTTTTTTTGAGACAGAGTCTTGCTCTGTCGCCTAGGCTGGAGTGCAGTAGCGTGATCTCGACTCACTGCAACCTCTACCTCCCAGGTTCAAGTGATTCTCTTGCCTCAGCCTGCCGAGTAACTGGAATTACAGGCATGCATCCCCACGCCTGGCTAATTTTTGTATTTTTAGTAGAGACAGGGTTTCACCATGTTGGCCAGGCTGGTCTGGAACTCCCGGCCTCAAGTGATCCACCCACCTCAGCCTCCCAAAATGCTAGGATTACAGGTGTGAGCCACTGCACCCGGCCTACTTCAGCCCTCTTCCAGAATTTCAATGAAAATTGTGTGAAACTCTGAAATGCCCTGATCCTCTCCATCCTGACTCTCCAGAAACACGTGAGCCCGAGCTTTTGCCCAGGGCCACCTTGCTGAATCTGTTGCCCACCTTTCCAACAGAGGCTCCCCAACCCTCCTGTAGCTTTACCTCCCCACAGGATAGGGGGGAAGTCCTGGCTTAGTTCAGAGGTCTCAAATCTCCTCTCCCTCGTTTTTTGAGAAAGGGCCTCGCTCTGTCACCCTGGCTGGAATGTAGTGGTGCAATCTTGGCTCACTGCAGCCTCGACCTCCCGGGCTCAAGCCTCAGCCTCAGCCTCCTGCCTCAGCCTCCCCAGGAGCTGGGACCACAGGCACGCGCCACCATATCCAGCTAATTTTATTTTTTTATTTTTTGTAGAGATGGCGTCTCACTATATTCCCAAGGTTGGTCTCGAACTCCTGGGCTCAAGTGATCCTCCCACCTTGGCCTCCCAAAGTACTGGGATTCCAGGAGTGAGCCACCGCGCCTGGCCTGTCCCACCTCTTCATACTCATATCCCACCTGCTGTTGGGACACTCAATGCCACCCCTGCCTTGTCTCCATCCCTGAATCCAGAATCGTGGTCTCCCTGACAAGCCCCCATCTCACAAGACCCTAGCACCATCCTCACCCTCTTCCTTTCACAGCACCTCTAGGGTGGCAGCAAATACTATCAGCTCTGCCTTCTAAACATTTCTAAAATTGGCCACTTTGCTCCCATCCCCTCCCCTCAAGCTCAATCCTGGTGGGAGTCCCTTCAGGCTCCAGCTCCTGCTGTCAGCCCCCTCCTGGACCCCTGGGGTAGATGCCCAACCCAGGGTGACATCCCTCCTCTGCTCCCAGCCCACAGATAAGTAACAAATCCTGACCGTGGCCTCCGAGGCCGATGGCATGGCCCCCACTCGCCTGGACAGCAGTCCCTGCCTCTGCTGCCTGCTCCAGGCACCTCCAGGCCCTCACTCCGTCCCCTTCAGTGGGGCCACCCCTGTCCCTGCTAAAAACTGCCCCTCCCCACCTCCCCAACACAGCACACTGCCCCTTCTCTCCACACGAGTTTTCTCATCCACACTTATTGCTGTTGATAGACTGCGTACTGCACCGTCTGTCGCCCCTGCCACACGGCCAGCTTCATGAGGGCACAGGGCTTTCTCTGACCCATTACTAGCTGTGTCTCAGCTGTGGTATACAGTAGTCGCTCAATAAATGCACATGGAAATAATCAGCTAACTTTTGAGTGTCATTTACAAAAAGCAACTAAGGCTGGACGAGGTGGCTCATGCCTGTAATCCCACCACTTTGGGAGGCTGAGGTGGGAGGACTGCTTGAGGCCAGGAGTTCAAGACCAGCCTGGCCAACATAGTGAGACCCCATCTCTACCAAAAAACACAAAAAAATTCACTGGGGGTGGTGGCACACACCTGTGGTCCCAGCTACTCAGAAGGCTGAGGTGGGAAGATTGCTTGAGCCCAGGAGGTCCAGGCTGCAGTGAGCCGTGATCGTGCCACTGTACTCCAGCCTGAGCAACAGGGTAAGACCCCGTCTGGAAAAAAAAAAAAAAGAAGAAGCTAAAGGCAAGTCCATGCCCAAAATGTCAAGAGAGGCCAGGCGTGGTGGCTCATGCCTGTAATCTTGACACTTTGGGAGGCTGAGGCGGGCGGATCACCTGAGGTCAGGAGTTTGAGACCAGCCTGGCCAACATGGTGAAACCTCGTCTCTACTAAAAATACAAAAATTAGCCGAGTGTGGTGGCGTGTGCCTATAATCCCAGCTACTTAGCAGGCTGAGGTAGGAGAATCGCTTGAACCTGGGAGGTGGAGATTGCAGGGAGCCGAGATCGTGCCATTGCACTCCAGCCTGGGTGACAGAGTGAGACCATCTCAAAAGAAATAAAATAAAGTTATGAGAGTTCGATCATGGGTCATCCGTCTAGAAGGAAAACTGAGCAACAGCTAACACCTCCCCTCTAGGGGATCAAGGTGTGTTACATGGGAAAAGTGGCCCCATGGGTGGCACATCCACTGTACATTCTGGGCTCCGTGCCACCAGGAGCCCTCTAGGCTGTTCCCATCACATGGCAGGAAACAGCTATCATGTGTGTCCCCGGCCCACAGCCCTGGTGGTCCTCGCAGGGCAGAGAAGCCGCAGCCCCCACTGCCCCATCACAGATGGGGTTTCCTACATCAGCCTGCCCAGTGGCGATGCCGGCCCTGCCCTGCATTCTCTGCCAGGACAGGTCACACAGAGCGCGCTGCAGTCACCTCCCTGCCCAGCCCACCCGGAGCTCAGGCCACATCCACTCCAATCAATTGGACACAGCCACTTCTTATCATCTTCCCCTCCACCCCCCCAACCCCCAGGCAATGTCTCGCTCTGTTGCCCAGGCTGGAGTGCAGTGGCATGACCTCAGCTCACTGCAACCTCCACCTACCAGGTTCAAGCAATTCTCCCACCTCAACCTCCCAAGTAGCTGGTACTACAGACGTGCCCCACCATACCAGGCTAATTTTTTGTAGAGATGGAGGTCTTACCATGTTGCCCTGGCTGCTCTTGAACTCCTGTGCTCAAGTAATCCTCCCACCTCCGCCTCCCAAAGTGTTAGGATTACAGGTGTGAGCCAGTGAGCCACCACGCCCAGCCCACTTCTCATTCTCATCATGGTGGTTTTTTTTTTGGAAATGAAGTCTTGCTCTGTCACCCAGGCTGGAGTGCAGTGGCACCATCGCGGCTCACTGCAACCTCCGCCTCCCGGGTTCAAGTGATTCTCCTGACTCAGCCTCCCAAGTAGCTGGGATTACAGGCACGTGCCACCATGCCTGGCTAATTTTTGTATTTTTAGTACAGACAGGGTTTCACCATGTTGGCCATGCTGGTCTTGAACTCCTGACCTCAAGTGATCCACCTGCCTCAGCCTCCCAAAGTGCTGGGATAACAGGCGTGAGCCATCGCATCAGGCTTCATCATGTTTATCTCCTCACCAAGATGGTGCAAGCTGAGGGGACCCTCCCACCTCCACAGGGCAGCCAGAGGAAGCATTCTGTCATCCACAAAACCCAATCCTCTCCATGCTGTGCTTAAAAACATCACATTCAGGCCAGGCACGGTGGCTCACACCTGTAATCCCAGCACTTTGGGAGGCCGAGGCAGGCAGATCATGAGATCAGGAGATTGAGACCATCCTGGCTAACACGGTGAAACCCCGTCTCTACTAAAAATACAAAAAATTAGCTGGGCGTGGTGGCGGGCGCCTGTGGTCCCAGCTACTCAGGAGGCTGAGGCAGGAGAATGGTGTGACCCCAGGAGGCGGAGCTCACAGTGAGCCGAGATCGGGCCACTGCACTCTAGCCTGGGCGACACGGCGAGACTCCATCTCAAAAAAAAAAAAAAAAACAACCACATCCAGAACAGAACTCAAACTGCTGCCTCAGCTCTCTGCAGCCACCCTCCTCCTGTCCCCATGCAACGTGAGTGCCTCCGGGCCTTTGCACGTGCTGTTACCGACACCTGGAATGCCTGCCTGGACCCACACAGGGGTCCTTCCAGGATGTCTTCCCTGAGCTCCAACACGGCCAGATACCCCCTTTCCTGTCCCCAGGGATCACTTTTGTCTTGGGGCTGGCTTAACTTCTGAGACACCCATAGGAGCTCTGATTCTGATAAGCATCCCCTTACACTGTTCTTTTTTTCTTTTCTTTTTTAATACAGAGTCTCGCTCTGTTGCCCAGGCTGGAGTGCAGTGGTGCGAACTCGGCTCACTGCAACCTCTGCCTCCCAGGTTCAAGCGATTCTCCTGCCTCAGCTCCCGAGTAGCTGGGATTACAGGTGCCCACTACACCCGGCTAATTTTTTGTATTTTTAGTAGAGACGGGGTTTCACTGTGTTAGCCAGGATGGTCTCGATCTCCTAACCTCGTGATCCACCCACCTTGGCCTCCCAAAGTGCTGGGATTACAGGCGTGAGCCACTGCGCCTGGCCCTCTTTTTCTTTTTTGATACAAGACAGGGTCTCACTCTGTTGTCCAGGCTGGAGTGCAGTGGCGTGCTCATAGCTCCCCTTGGCCTCCAACTCCTGGGCTCCAGTGATCCTCCTGCTTCTGCCTCATGGGTAGCTGGGACCACAAGCCTGGCGTCTTTGTGTTTTAAGCAGAGCCCTCCCGGCCATCCCCTTAGGGCCCCTACCGTAGAAGACAGATGGTGGGTCATGGAAGAAGGGGTAGTCGGTGCCAAACAGCAGGTAGGCACTGTAGCTCCAGCTGCCCAGGTAGAAGAGAAACTTCCAAGCGCTCTCGGGCATCTTGGCGGCATCTCTGGGCTGGAGGCGGCACCGCTTCCCCAGGGGCTATGGGGCAGAAGACAGGCGGGCAGCCATTGGTGCTGGGGGCCAGAGACTCCTCCTTCGGGGTGGGGAAACTGAGGCCCAGGGACTCCCCAGGCCGGGCAGCACTGGGAAGGCCTGTCCCCCAAGCCCACAGCCACCTGGAGCATAAACAGAGCCCACAGGCGCCTGCCAAGGCTAAACTTAGTGCCCAGCTGTCCGGCCGCCGCGGTGCTGGGAGGGGAGTGAGGGGGGAGGCCCCGAGGGGAGCAGGAAGGCTCTGGGGGCCAGGAGGGGGACACTTGGGCTTACAGTGAGGGAGACGGATGGATGCGTCAGCCCAAGGGAGTTGGGCTGGTGGGGGTGACCCTTGAAGGGAACATGGAGGGGTTATATGGGGGCATCTTGGGAAACACAGAGAGCCCCATGGGACCGACACAGAGGGGAGAGGAAGAACTTGTGAGGAAGCCGCCCCCTCAGTGGGGGAATCTGGAGAGGCTAGAGGGCTGGAAGAGACTGGGGGGAAGGGGTGGCGGGGACATGGGAACTTGGGGGCGATGAAAGGGGAGGAGGGGCTGGAGGCAGAAAAAGGGGACAGGACGCGGAAAAGGTGTGACAGGCGAGGTGAGACCCTGAGGGGGCATTGGGAGTGCAGAGGAAGCTGCTGGCTCCAAGGCAGGGGTTGGGGAGTGCGGCGGGTGGGTGGGTGGGGGGGCGCGGCTCCAGAGCTGCCCGGCCAAGCCCCACCCCTGGACAAGTCCCACCCCCTTCCCAGAGGCTGAGGGGGCCGGAGCCCAGAGCACCCAGCAGTTGTCATGGAGACAGCTGGAGCCGGCTCCGGTAACCCCTGGCAACCAGGCTGCTGCCAAGATGAGCTTTGGAACACCCGGCAGCCCCTCCACCCATTTCTGAGGAAGGGCGAGCCTCGAAATGGGGCGAGCACCCCACCCAAGGGGCTGGGGAGGGCCCCCGGGCTCCGCCCTGGTAGTCTACCAGCCACCACATCCTCCTGTCCCGCGGGGGTGGGGGACCGCTTGCCCTCCTGGGTCTCGGGCTTCCCAGCTGGAAATTGGGAAGAAGGCAGGGGCAACAAGCAGGATAAAGACCACTGCGGACCCAGGGAGGGGCCCTGGACAGCCTTGTCTCCCCCTCCCACAGCAGGGGTGTGGCTGGGGTCTCTCCCCCATGTGGGTGATATGGGGACGGGAGTGGGGAGAGTGGCAGTCAGACAACAGCCCATCATCGACCTCACAAGGGCCAGCCTCTTCCCGGCCAGCAGAGAAAGGCCCCTTTGTTGGCGCTGGGCACACTGTCCCTGCACCCTCCAGCCAGACGGGCGGGGTGACACCAGCTGGTCCACGGGGGTGTCCAGGCCAAGCTAAAGGCCCAAACACCTTCCAACCAGCTCCTGCCACAGCGACCCCTCCCCAGGGAAGTGAGTGGGGTCAGGCGCCAATGTCACCATCATGGTCACTGTCTCGCAGGGGCGATGGTCTCAGCAGAAACTGGGGAATTCTGCTGTCGCCTCTTGGAGGCAGCACAGTCCAACCCTGAAGCCCCGGGCCATGTCACCTCCAAGGGAGCGACCACTGGCGTGGCCAGAGCACCCAGGCCCTTGCCATCCCTGGTCGGAGGGTGGCGCTGACCCCAGATAGGCACAAGGCAGCGACCGGGCAGCTCCTGCCTCTTCCCGATTACAGCGGGCAAGCCGGCCCCGCCGCCGCACGGACCCAGCAGAAAACGGGCAGCGGACCTCGCTCCGGACCAGGGCGCAGCCCGCATGGCAGGGAGGCGCATGGCGCAGGCCGCGGTGCGCCGAGCCCTCCCGTTCCCTGTCCTGGGCTTCTTAGTGTCTGGCTCGGCCCTGCCGGAAAGAGCGCGCGGTGGCCGGAGCCATCCACCGCGCGGGGCCCCCTGGTCCCAAACTTACCGGAAAGGGCCGTGCCTCGGTCCCCCACGTCTCAAACATCCCACCTGTCTCGGGCCCCCCATGTCCCAGACTCACCCCAGCCCGGCCACACCCCCGCATCTACCCGATTCCCCCACGCCGCACTGTCTGAAGGGGGCGCGCGGCGGCCCGAGAGACCTTATCCTTGGGGCTCCAACGTCCTGGGCCTCTCCAGCCCGAGGCCCCCACCCACGTTCCGGCGACCCCTTCATCCGCAGCAGCCAGCACTGGAAGAAAGGAACGCGCCGGCGGCCCCAGGTCCCCGGTCCCGGCTTCCCCCAGTCCGGGGTCCCCTCGTCCCGGCCCCCCGCTACACTGACCCGAAAGAGGCGCGCAGTGGCCGCGGAGCGCAGCGCGGTCCAGCCCAGCGCGCCGAGCGCCAGCAGCAGCAGCTCGGGCGGCGCCAGGTGCGCGTGCTCAGCCAGGCCGCGACGCGCCAGCCCCCAGCCGCAGTCCGTGCAGCCCCGCGCCGCCGCCAGCGCGCTGCCCCAGCCGCGCTGCACTAGCTGCGCGTAGCTCGGCATGGGCTCGGGCCCCGTCGGCCCCGCCGCGGGCCCCGCCGCCGCCATACCGCCCGCTCGCCCGCCGTGCCCGTCGCCCGCGCCCGCCCGCGGTAGCCGACGGAGCCGCGCGCCCCGCGTCACGCGCCGCAGCTGGGCCGGGGGCGCGCGGGCGGGAGGGCGGAGGGCGGAGGGGCGGGACCGGCGCAAGCTCCGCCCCGCTGGGGGCGCGGCTGGGGGGCGGCCAGCGGGGACGCGGGGCGCCCTGGAGGCGGGCCCAAGCCCCTACCCGCTTCCCAGCAGAGAAACCCAGGCGCGGCGAGGCGGGGGCCGGAGCTGGGGGCCCGTTGGACCTGGACCCCGAGAGACCCCGCGCACCGCCGTGTCGCGCCCCCCGCTCCCCCACCCCACCGCGCCGTGCCCGTGACGGGGGGCACGGGGGACACTAGCAGGCAGTCCCCTCGACTGGCGACCCCCGTTCCTCCCGGCCCTCCAGCACGCCACGCCGCTCCCGCTCCATCGCCCCGGCCCGCTCCGACCTCACCGTTCTTGGAGCCCTCGCTCCTTCTCAAGGACCCGAGGCCTGGCACGCCTTGGCACAGTCTTGGGACCATCCCGTGGCCTTCCCGCATTCAGGAGGCGTAGGCTCAATGAAACATTCTCATTCTTCAAAAGGACACGGCCCACGCCAGGGCGTTGGGAGGCGCACCTAGTGGAGACGCAGCTCTCTGCCCTACACCAGGAGCTTGGCAATGGGGTTCCAGCCTGGACGTGGGGACCCTGGGCACTTCCCAGGCATCTTCTTCTGCAGGTCTGCAGAGCGGGCTACTGGGACAAAGGTGTGATGGGGGCTGCTGAGATTAGGGGGTTCTCTGAGGGTCACTTGCTGCTTTCTGTGACCCTGGGGAACCCGGGGGGGGCTCCCCAACATCAGGTTAATACAGGAGTTGCAGAGAGGCTGCAGGAGTGGGTGCCAACGTGGGAGGGACTCTCAATCTGGATCGACTGTGACATCATTGAGACCACCATAAGTGACTTTCCAATGCACTGTTCATTGACAAAGCCCTGTGCCCAAAGCCACTGAAGGCCATCGAGGAAGACACTGGTCACCTCTGTTAGGACCGCCATCTCCCCAAGCACTGCTGCACCCCCCCCCATCCTAGCCCCCAGGATGTCCCCACACCTGGCCTTCAAGGTGCAGGATGCAGGGATGAGTCCTGCAGCAGCCGCGCTGGCTCCCACACACCTGCACCTGACCTTCAGGGGCACAGGTGAACACACCTTCCCCTTGCCCCACACCCAGTCCCCCACAACACATCCAGGTGGCCCTGCATCTGGCCACCTCTCTGCATCTGCACAGCCTTGCCCCCCACTCCCTGCCACCACCACCACTACCACCACTACCCTCTGGGGTTCTGTCTGGTATCCTGGCTTCCTCCTCACCCCACAGAGGTGAGAAGGTGGCTGCGACGCTGTTGGCCTGTTCCTCCTCTGCTTGCAGCCCTCCATGGCTCCTGTTCCACTCAAGGAAAGCCCAAGTCCTCACTGGCCGCCCTCACAGCGCCCTGTTTCCCTCCACCTGTGGGCTTTTCTGCTGTTCTTCCAACATGCCAAGCTCTGTCCTGCCTCAGGGCCTTTGCACTAGCTGTTCCCCCCTCCTGAAATGCTGTTCCCCTAGGTACCCGCATGGCTCTTCTGCCACCTGCTCAGGCTGCCCCCGACTCTGAAGTCTCACACGCCCCTCATGTCTTCATGTCTGCTTGGCACTTGTCACCATCTGCCCCTACATACATACAGCTCCTCATTTTTTTTTTTTTTTGAGTTGGAGTCTTGCTCCGTTGCCCAGACTGGAGTGCAGTGGCACAATCTCAGCTGACTGCAACCTCCGCCTCCCAGGTTCAAGGGATTCTCCTGCCTCAGTCTCCCGAGTAGCTGGGATTACAGGCGCCTGCTATCACACCCAGCTAATTTTTGTATTTTCTGTAGAGACAGGGTTTCGCCATATTGGCCGGGCTGGTCTCGAACTCCTGACCTCAAGTGATCTGCCTGTCTTGGCCTCCCAAAGTGCTGGGATTACAGGCATGAGCCACCGTGCCTGGCCCCACTCTTTATTCTTGAACGTGGACTCCATGTGGACTAGGGGCCTAGTGTAGGGGTGGGGCACGAGGCTTGGCCTGGCCAATAGTTCAGGTCCAGCCGGAGGCCAGAGATGTGACTAACGCCACAACCTGCCTGGCAGGCAGAGGGGGACGAGGGGGATATGCTCTCAAAGGTCCAGCCAGGCCTGTGGGGCAGCCGTGGACAGTCCCAGCCACCTCCCTCCACCCTCTCGGCCAGCACTATCTGGTCACCATGGCGCCCATCGGTCATGGGAGAGGCGCCACCCTCCCACCCACTGGCCCCAGCTCAGCCTCGAATTTCTTTTTGGCGGGTCCAGCCAGGAGGCTGCCAACGGGTGGGTGCAGGGCAGGAATGGAAGGCGGCTCTACTGGCAGCTGGGGACCAGGCACCCAAGGCTGGGCGGAGGTCAGTCTTGAGGCCAGTGTCCCCCCACCCACCCCAAGGTCTCCTCCCTCCAGAAAGCTCGGCCTGGACCCCTCCTAATGTCCCTGCCCAGGGAGTCCTCTTTTGCCACCTCCCTCCCCTACCAGGCTGGGGGCGGGGGTCGCTTGCTGTCCTGCCCTGGCAACCAGAGACAGGGTCTGGTTTCAAATGAATAGGCCTGGGTGTGGCTTGGGGAAACCCAGTGTCTTATCTTTTCCCTGGGAGATAAGCCCAGGCCAGGCTCAGAGGTCAAAGGGCATGCATCCCCATCCAGCGCCCCTTGACCTCACAGCCCTGTGCCACCGAGGGACCTCTGCACCGGTCATGCCCACTGCCAGGGTGCCTGTCCCCCTAGAACCTAGCCTGGCAGCTCCTTTTTGTTGTTCGGGTGGGCACAGCTCAATGGTGGCATCTGGGAGGCTCCGGCCAGCCCTGCTGCCACCCACCCACCTCCCTCCCTAAATGGTGCGGCTGCCTCTCATCGCGGCTGGGTGCTTGGCCCCAGGACCCTGCACAGCAGGACTCTGCCTTGGAGGAGGGTTTGCGGGGCGGCAGGAGCAGCACCTGGGGTTAACGCTGACCCCGCAGGGCCCCTCCGGCTTTGCTAAGCTGAGGCCTGAGTTTTTCCTGCCCTGGCCTCCACTTCCTCCAGGCCACTAGGGGTTCTCATTTTGAATCTTGGTGCCCCTCATGATAGCGGCATGACTTCTCTGTGCCTCAGTTTCCCCCGATGCCAACCAGGGCTGCTCAGTGGCCTCTAGGGGCCAGGGTGAAGCATGGGGACAGGGCTGTGCTGCCTCTGGCCTGGCAGGAGCAGGTTGTGGCTGTGTGAGGGGCGGGGTGGGGGTCTGCACAGCTGCTGCTCGTCACAGACCCTGGTCTCCAGGAACAGCCCTGGATGCCAGTGCCCCAGGACTCTCCCTGAGCGTCAGCTCCCACACGCCCCCAGCAAAGTGACCAGAGCACATCATCAGGTGGAACACCCTGGAGTTGAGATATTTATTAACAGATGGGGGTGCTGGGGGTGGGCTCCTGCCCCCAGAGGGGATGCAGGGTGGATGCCGGGTGGGGAGGGCTGCAGGGCTCCTGGCCTCTGTCCTGGCTTCATGGTCCTGACAGCTCTGGGCCAGCCTCAGGCGCTGGGAGCGTACTGTAGCACCAGCCTGTCAAAGTCGTTCTCCTTTAGCAAGACACATGGCAACACAGGGTGGGGGCAGGGTGTGGGGAGACAGGTGGAGGGAGAGAGAGAGGGCGCATGTGAGCCCAGGCTGAGCTTCAGGCGCCCCCTGGCCTGGTTCTCGGGGACAGGCCACCCCCACCGCTCACCTTGGCCTGGTACTCCTTGATGAAGGGATGGGACCTGTGGGCATCCTTCAGCTGGGACAGGTATCGGTTTGTCACCTGCAGGGGAGGCAGGGAGGCAGGTGAGCCGAATACGGGGACCCCACGGTGGCTCTGACCTGCTGGACGGGTGGATTGGGGTGAGAGCCACAGTACCCCAGGGGGCTCCTCACCCTGCCTTGGGACTGGGCTGATCTCGGAGAACCTTCAGGGTGGGGGTGGAGGGATGGGCCTGCCCCTGGAGAGGCGCTGGCATGGAGCTGGCCTCCGTACATGGTGAGGGATGTATCGTGGTGTTCAGGGGAGCAGGTCGGGCAGGGCCCCAGGTGAGGATGGGTTGGGGGGCACAGGGTTTGTGAGGGTGGTGGGCTGCGGTAGGCACACTGTATACAGAGTTTTCCCAGGGGCCTAGGGATTAGGGCCTGGACCCCAGGCTGGGGTCCCAGGGTCTGGACATTAGGGTTGGCCTGGAGCCCTGGGGGCCGCTTACCTCAGGGGGCTTGCCCAGGTGCTGGGACAGGACGATGAGGTTGACCAGCGTCTCCGGGTAGCCACTATCCTGGAGACACAGGCAGACACGGGGAGGCAGGGTCAGCCACTCCAGCCCCCATGCCTGCCCGTCACCCCCACCTCAGGCAGCACCACACAAGGTCACCTCCTCAGAGGTGGGGTGGGACTGACACTGCCCACCGCTCTGCAAGGTGGAGATCTCAGATGATACGGTGCCAAGGGGCCAGCTGCCTCACTGAGCCTCAGTTTCCCCATCTGTGGTCCAGCCTGGGGTACGACCCCTTGTTCATAGAGACTTGGGAAGGTTGTATTTGTCCCACACATCTCAAAGCCATGGGGCCCAGACCCAGATGGCCTCAACTCCTGCTGTACAACGAACCCCGAGGCCATGGGCAGACCTGCCACCCCTGCACCGGCTCCCAAGGAGCCTTGAAGGAAACCTCGGCAGGGGACCTTGCCTGACTCACTCACTCTAGGCTCCCAGCACACAGGACCCTAGGAAACATCTAGGCCAGGAGACCCAGCCAGAGCCCTGGTGTCTGCTTGGAGCACAGACACACCAACCAGGACGCGCCCGGAGCCCGACCTGCCCACGGCGGCCCATGGCAGGGCACCTTTTTGCAGACCGGACTTTTCTGAGCCTCAGTCTCCACCATGAAGGGGGACACCAGCTTGCACTCACAGGAGCAGCCATGAGGTGGCTCCAAAGGGAAGTGGGGGGACCTGAGTGCCTCCCAAAACCCAGCAAGAATGCAGGGTGACCACAGCCACAGGGAGGCCACCAGGGCCAAGGGGCACGGCCAGCCAGCCCCAGGTGGTGTTTCAAGAGACAAGGACAGAAGGGAGTCATCTAACTGGTGAGTCACGGAACGTGTCACCTGAGAGGTGTAACAAAAGCCCCCAGAGGATGCGGCCATGAACACAACACGCATCCAAGTGTTCTCAGGTGGCAGGGAGGGGCAGGGTGGTGGAGGAGGGCGCCAGTCTTGCCCCTGGGGCAGCGAGGGACACACAGCCTGTCTGAGATTGCACATCAGGCTGGGAGTTCCTGACCAGCCCTGACTGCTCAGAGCTAAAGATAGACCCTGCTCAGGAGGAGCAGTACCCGGCCTGTGATGGGGCCAGCCTGATACCCCTTGGCCCGCTCTGCTCTGCAAACAACTTTCTGATGATAACTCGGCCCCTGGAAAGTCAGACAGAGAGGGGGGCTTCACCAGTGTTTGTCAGTAGATTAAAACTGTTTCTCAGCTGGGCGCACTGGCGCACGTCTATCATCCCAGCACTTTAGAAGGCCAAGGAGGGTGAGAATTGTTTGAGCCCAGGAGTTCAAGACTAACCTGGACAACACAGTGAGACCCCATTTCTAACAAAAAATACAAAAATTAGCCACGCATGGTGGCATACCCTGTTTCAAAAAACAAACAAAAAACCCCCCAAAATTCGTTTCTCCAAAATGGAAAAAGCTTTGATGTCCTTTCTGATTATAAAAATAATAATCCAGGCTGGGCACAGTGGCTCACGCCTGTAATCCCAATACTTTGGGAGTCCGAGGTGGGCAGCATCATGAGGTCAGGAGATTGAGACCATCCTGGCTAACACAGCAAAACCCCGTCTCTACTAAAAATACAAAAAATTAGCTGGGCATGGTGGTGGGCGCCTGTAGTCCCAGCTACTCGGGAGGCTGAGGCAGGAGAATGGCATGAACCCAGGAGGCAGAGCTTGCAGTGAGCCGAGATCACACCACTGCACTCCAGCCTGGGCAACAGAGCAAGACTCAAAAAAAAAAAAAAAAAAAAAAAAAAAAAAAAAAAATCCACCAAGCATGGTGGCTCACACCTATAATCCTAATGCTTTGGGAGGCTGAGGTGGGACAATCACTTGAGGCCAGGAGTTCGAGACCAACCTGGGCAACACAGCAAGAACAACCCCGTCTTTACAAAATGTATATATATTTTTAATTTAACATAACATAAACTCTTCATAAAGACTGCAGATGGCCAGGCGTTGTGGCTCATGCCTATAATCCCAGCACTTTGGGAGGCTGAGGCGGGTGGATCACCTGAGGTCAGGAGTTTGAGACCAGCCTGACCAACATGGCGAAACCCCGTCTCCACTAAAAATACAAAAATTAGCCAGGTGTGGTGGCAGCCGCCTGTAATCCCAGCTACTTGGGAGGCTGAGGCAAAAGAATCACTTGAACCCAGGAGGCGGAGGTTGCAGTGAGCTGAGATCACACCACTGCACTCCAGCCTGGGTGACAGAGTGAGACTCAATCTCAAAGAAAAAAAAAAAAAAGAAAGGAAAGAAAAGAAAGAAAGAAAGAAAGAAAGAGAAAGAAAGAAAGAAAGAAAGAAAGAAAGAAAGAAAGAAAGAAAGAAAGAAAGAAAGAAAGAAAGGAAAGAAAGAAAAGACTGCAGACATCAGGCAGGAGACGACTGCAGCCACCCTGGGCAGGCAGCGCTCTCTCAACGAAGAGCTCCTGTCCACAGCACACTCTCCCCTACATAAGGACTGGGAGTGTCTCTCCAATACTGAATATGTACTCAGGTGAGGGGTCCCACTTGCAGGTCCCGGGCCAGGTAGCTGAGGTGACAACAAGGACGGCTCAGACCACTGAGGCCCAGGCTGCCCAGATGCCCCATTTCTGTGAGGCCGGAATCTGGATTTCTTTGCAGGTGAGATCCCTGCTTTGTGGATCTCGCTGCTGACTGGGCCTTAGAAGCCCTGTGGGGCCACACGCACACCCAGGGGGTCTCTGCTACACTTGTTTCTGTCCGCCCTGACCCCGCCCTCTGGCCGCCTGGCCTTCCCTCCTTCCCCACTCTGGGACAGGCTTGTGCCTACCTTGTCTAGCGCCTCCTGCAGCAGGCCCTCGGCGGCCTCCCAGCGGCCCTGGGCCATGTGGCAGGCCGCCTGCCCATTGAGCAGCAGCAGGGTGGGCGAGCACTTGTCAGCCATCTCCTGGAAGATGTAGTAGGCATCCTGCAGCTTCTCACCGCCCTGCAGGGAGGGTCCCGCATCATTGCCTGTGCCCCTGCTGCCCGGCCCTTCCCCCGCCAGCCCGCTCCCCTAGCGGGGGGGATTCCAGCACTACACAGAGACGAATCTGGTGTGCCCGGTTCAAGGCACAGCCACTCCACCATGGGGACTACCCGTAACTTGTACTCTGCTGATGGGGCCTAAAGACTCGTGGCCGCCTCCTGCCCCACCTCCCACCCAGCTCCCGGAGTGCTGAGTACACAGAGGTGGAATCTGGGGCTTCCAGGGCCTCAGTGCACAGGTGGCTGGCTCAGGGTCTGAGTGGGGACCACTGGGTCACTGGGCACGTCAGAGGAGGAGGAGTCAGCTCTGTGACCAGCAGCCCTGACCTGTCCACTTGCTCAGAACAGCAGAACACTTGCAGGGGGAGCCTGAGGCCAAGGCAGGCAGTGAAAACAGCCCAAACTACCCGAGAGGTCTGCCGGGGCCTGTCCTACCACACTAGACGGTCACTGGAAGTCTGTCTGGGTGAGGCTCCAGCCCCGTGGCGGGCAGGGATGGGGAGCACATTTTTTTTTTCTTTCCCAGAGTTTCACTCTTGTTGCTCAGGCAGGAGTGCAATGGTGCGATCTTGGCTCACCACAACCTCCACCTCCCGGGTTCAAGCGATTCTCCTGCCTCAGCCTCCTGAGTAGCTGGGTTTACAGGTGCATGCCACCAAGCCCAGCTAATTTTGTATTTTTGGTAAAGATGGGGTTTCTCCATGTTGGTCAGGCTGGTCTAGAACTCCCAACCTCACATGATCCACCCGCTTTGGCCTCCCGAAGTGCTGGGATTACAGGCGTGAGCCACTGCGACCAGCCAGGAAGCACATTTTAACAGGCCCACACAAAAGAGTGGCTCAGAAGGGGGCCAAGTCCCAGAAACCAGGAGAGGGGCTGTTGCCAAGCGGAGGTGCCCAGGCCTGGGAGCTGAGGACATCTCCACCGCTGCTATGGGAACACTGAACTCCGTCCCTGGCTGGCGACCAGGACCCTGGAGAGCAAAGCTGAGTTGCAGAAAACCCCAGGAAGCCCTGAGGGGAGGAGGGCCTGCCAGGCCAACCCAGACCCTCAAGTACCCCTGTGCCTCAGGCTCAGGAACCCCTGTCCCCGCCCCACCATCTCTTCGCTCTGACTCTGGCCAAGTCGCTTGGCTGTGAGAAGCCCGGAATGGAGTCAAGGCTGAGTTGTGCCAGGCTGGCAGAGGCCACGGCCTGATCCTGGAGCCCCACTGGAGTGGCCAGCAGCCTAGGCACAGGCGGGGGTGCCCACAGACCCTGCTCAGCCAGGTGCCCACAAGCCCACCCACCTCATGGCCTAGGGCTCACCGTGGCCAGGCTGACCCAGGCAGTGGCGAGCTGGGGGAGGGTGGCGTCCTCGTCCAGGTCCTGCATTCTCTTCAGCTCCTTCCTGGGGCGGGGACAGATGACAGAGGGGCTGAGTGGCCGAGGGCCCTGGCCTGGTCATCCCTGCCTTGTCCCCACTTGGGGCCCACCGGAGCCTGGGGATGGCCCCCGCTTTGTGCTCCACTGCATGCTCATACCCCACGACTAAGTGCCCGAGCCACCCTGCCCGTCTGACCACGTGCAGGCCCCGGGAAGGTGGGACTGGGGCCAGCTATGGCCCCCCAGGGTGGCCACCACAAGGTAGGGCTCAGGAGAGACTCACTCCATGGAGGATGGGACGCAGGGAAGGGCAACGGAACTACAGTGTGAACAACTCTGAGGCAAGGGCTTTGGAAACGGCAGCAGGGGAGTCCTGGACCCCCAGCCATGGCCTCCGACCTGGTGATGCCACGTGCAGGCCCCGCCAGCCCCGCGGCACAGTTACAAGCTGGCCAAGTAACATGTTGCTCCGGGCACAACCTCCACTCTCCCTCCATGAAGCCCACCCTCACCCTGTGGGAGAGGCCTGCCACCCACTGCATAGAGAGAAACTGAGGCACAGAGAGCCATGGCCCTCCTCCCTGGCAACATACTGCAGGGAAGGGCTGAGCGACAGCAAGCCACCCCCATGGAAAGGAAAGACGACAAGAGTAATGACAGCACCACAGACGCTCTGGGCTGTGGCTCCGTGCGGGTGGAGAGGGGCGGGAGGGCTCACCGGGCGAGGTCCAGGCGGTCCAGCTTCAGCAGGATCTGCACTGTCATGGCTGTGCTGCAGGACAGGGCGGGGGGGCGGTCAGCGGGTGGCCACAGACACGTTGCATGGCAGCTCCACACCCAGGGCTCACTGTGTGTGTCTGGGATGTTCCTAAGTCCTGTGCTTAGGACCACCAGCCCCGCCCAGCAGAGGAGGACACCCTCATTCCCACATTTCACCGCTCAGCATCCTCGGGCCCAGGAGCTCTGGGGGAGGTACCGAGGATGGGGTTCCAGGCCCCGGCCCACTCCCTGCCCATCTGGAGAAGCAGCCTCCATGGGCTGTGCTTCCAGATGGAGGGCCCTGCCCGGACTCGACACCCTGGAGGCATCAACACTCAGGAACAAGGCCCTAGAGGAGGGCCACGCACCCGCCCCTGCACCTGCACCTGCAGCAGAGCCCTGGGGCCACCCACTCTCTGCAGGCCCCCTTGTCCCCTCATCCCTCTCAGCCCCAGGTGGCTGTGACCACGAATTACTCGTGAGGCCTCTTGTTCTTGTTTTCCTGCCAACAGGAGCCAGCACCTGGACCAGCACCGAGTCAGCCAGCTCACCGACAGTGTGACATCCCTATTTATTTTCTTTTTTGTGTGTGAGACAGGGTGTGGCTCTGCCACCCAGGCTGGAGTGCAGTGGCACCATCACGGCTCACTGCAGCCTCCACCTCCCAGACTCAAGGGATACTCCTGCTTCCGCCTCCCAAGTAGCTGGAAACATAGGTGCATGTCACCATGCCTGGCTCGCCCTGCAATTCTAAGCCCTCTGTGGATGGAGGTGGGATGGGAGCAGATCCACAGTGACCATGAAATGCCCAGCTTGCAACTCAGAGTGGAAGGCAGGCACTGCAGGGACAGCTCACGGGGAAGAACTGACACACTTTCTGTGACCAGTGCCCTGGACATGGCCCGGAGTCACATCCTAGGGTGGAGGGGGGCACCAGCCTTGCAGGGCTTCAGCACCCCAACCCCAGAGGGCCCTGGAGGAGGGCCAGTATGGGGGACCCGGGGAGGCCTGAGAGACTGGGCCCAGGGCCGAGACACAGAAGGCTTCGTGGGGGGTGGGGACGCAGAAACCGAGCAGAGACAAAGCCACTTTCTGCTCTGCCCTTGGGAACAGAGGGTTTGCAGCCTGGGCACCATGTCCTTGGATCCGCAGCCTGGTGCGCAGATGGGAGTGCCTCCCACACTGGGCAGGGGAGCTGGAGCCTGGACAGCAGGCCAGGGCCTCATTTCAGCACCACCTTTCTCTGCTCCCATGACGACAGCCTGCGAGGCCGTGCGCAGCCTGGAGATGTGGCAGGGGGCACTTGCCTCCCTGGGCTGGCCCCAGAGCAGGGAGGCCACTCACCACTCCAGGCTGTCCCCCTGGTGCAGCGCACGCAGGGCGGCATCCGGGTTCTGGTCGTGGAGATAGATGGAGGCGGCCATGAGCAGGAAGGTGGTGTTGGTCACGTCCACGCTCCTGCTCATCTCTCGGTCCAGCTCGGCCACGATGCTGTCCCTGCAAGACAGAGATGCTCAGGACCCACAGCTGGGGTGGCCTCTGTGGAACCTCAGAGGGTCCCCTTCCTTGGAAGCAGACAGGTCCAGAGAGGGTGAGCCAGGCCCTGGGGGTGCAGAGCAGCAGCAGGCCGAGCATCGAGCTGTCCCGACACGTCCTCCCTCCGTTCCTATGAAGCACCTCTCATGCTGGGCCAGGCAAGGACCCGAGGCCGCGAGATGTGGGGTGGGGCGCTCCAAGGGGACATGAGGAGGCACCGTCAGTCTCACACCAACCTCACCCATCTTCCTGAGGAGGCTGGTGGGCCCAGCTGGGACTCCTGACCATAACCCATCAACCCTGTGGGCTTCAAGGCCACGTCTTCTAGCAGGAGGTTGGCCTGGGTGCCGAGGGGCCGTGCAGAAGGATGGGAGCCCTGGGGCACCCCCACTGCCAGGGCGGCTGCCCTCAGTCCCTGAGAGCCCAGTGTGCTGGCTGCACCCTGAAGATGGCCAGTGTGCTGTGGGCCAAGGCCAGGCTTGAGCCCAGGCGAGGCTGAGGACCGGCTCAGCTCTGAGGGCACAGGTCACCCATGCCTCCGTGTCCCTAACTGGACGCAGACCCTCCATTCCCCATGGCTATTGAGCAGCTAAAAAGAGAAGGCAGGTGAGGGGGCCACCCTAGACCAAAGCTGGTGTTCTTCTGGGTTCAAACGTGGCTCTGTGACCCCGTAAGCATCCATGCGCGTCTGGGGGCTGTCTGCCCAGGGCCTGTGTCTGAGGTGTCACTGAGGGCATGGCATGTCTGATACCAACCAGGCTCCACTGAGGGCTCGCCACAGTGCCAGGTCCGACAGACAAGTGACTTCAGGTCTGAGTCTGTTTCCCCGTGCTGAGGGACCATGTTACAGGGATCATGCAGGGGAGGAGCAAGGAGCTCCCAAGACCATCTTACAAAGCTTCCTGAGGCTCCAGCACACAAGGGTGTATAAACACTGCCAGTTGTCGTAGCGTTGGTACTGTAATGTTGTCATCCTAAGGTGTTACAATTACCAATGGGGCCGGGTACTGTGGCTCACACCTGTAACCCCAGCGCTTTGGGAGGCCAAGGCAGGATCGCTTAAGCCCAGGAGTTCAAGACCACCCTGGGCAACATAGTAGGACCCCTTTTTCTACAAAAAAGTAAGAAAGTCAGCTGGGCCTGGTGGCACCTGTAGTCCCAACTACTTGGGAGGCTGAGGCAGGAGGATGGCTTCAGCCTGGGAGGTTGAAGCTGCGGTGAGCTGTGGTCACACCTCTGCACTCCAGCCTGGGTGACAGAGGGAGACCATCTCAAAAACAAACAACAGCAACAAAATCAATTACTGGGCGGATCGCTTGAGCCCAGGAGTTTGAGACCAGCCTGGGCAACATGGCAAAACCCCATCTCTCTCTTTTTTTTTTTTTGAGACGGAGTCTCGCACTTTCGCCCAGGCTGGAGTGCAGTGGTGTGATCTTGGCTCACTGCAAGCTCCACCTCCTGGGTTCATGCCATTCTCCTGCCTCAGCCTCCCGAGTAGCTGGGACTACAGGCACCCGCCACCATGCCCAGCTAATTTTTTTTTGTATTTTTAGTAGAGATTGGGTTTCACGTGTTAGCCAGGATGGTCTCCATCTTCTGACCTTGTGATCCGCCCGCCTCGGCCTCCCAAAGTGCTGGGATTACAGGTGTGAGCCACTGCGCCCGGCCAGGCAAAACCCCATCTCTAAAAAATATACAAATTAGCCAGGCATGGTGATGCGTGCCTGTAGTCCCAGCTATTCGGGAGGCTGAGGTGGGAGGATCACTTGAGCCTGGGAGATCAAGGCTGCAGTGAGCCAAGATTGTGCCACTGTATGCCAGGCTGAGCGACAGAGCAAGACCGTATCTCAAGAAAACAAAATCAAAACGAAAACCAATTACTAATGGATGCTCCTTGTCCCCGGGGCATCCTGCCAATGAGGTCACGGCTGTGCAGCCAGATGAACGGACCACAAGCCCCTGCCTGGACTGCCTGCTCTCCGGGGCTGCTTTTCTGTGATGCTCACAGCAGCTGCTGCTCCTGGGGGACCCAGGGTTCCCTGCCTTCACTCCAGCTGGTGAAGTAAGTGCAGGGTGGGAGAAACAGTGGCCCTGGGAGGTCACCTGTCTGAATGTCCTGGAGCTGCTGTGGCAAAGCACCACAGCCCGGGTGGTTAAGGACAACAGAGATTCGTTCCTCACAGCTCTGGAGGCCGTAAGTCTGAAGTCAAGGTGGCGGCAGGGCTGGCTCCAGCTGGAGGCTGGAGGGCAAGGCCGTCCCAGGCCTCTCTCCCAGCTCTGGTGGCTGCTGGCCACTCGTGGTGCTCCTTGGCTAGCAGACATGTCACTCCAGTCTGTTGTCACATGGGCTTAACTCTGTGGGCCTCTTTCCTTTTTTTTTTTTTTTTTTTTTAAGACAGTCTCCCGCTGTCACCCAGGTTGGAGTGCACTAGTGCGATCTTGGCTCACTGCAACCTCTGCCTGCCACGTTCAAGCGATTCTCCTGCCTCAGCCTCCCAAGTAGCTGGAATCACAGACATCACATCCTGTTAATTCTGTATTTTTAATAGAAATGGGGTTTCACCACGTTGGCCAGGCTGGTCTTGAAAACTCCTGACCTCAGGTGATCTGCCCACCTCGTCCTCCCAAAGTGCTGGGATTACAAGTATGAGCCACTGCACCCAGCCCTCCTTTTATCTCTTAAAAGGACACAAGTCCTTGGCTTTGGGGCCCACCCTAAATCCAGCATGTCTTCATCTCCTTATCTCTTAATCTGATCGGCAAAAACCCTTTTTCCAAATGATATCATATTCACAAGCATGTGGGATAGGATATGGACGTACCTTTTGGGGGACACCGTTCACCCCACCATGCGGCCTCTGCACAGGAGTCAGCTCCCAGGAACCCCAGGTTTCTTTGAGTGAAGGGAGGCGGTAGTTGGGACACTGCCTCCGTGGGCCAAGGAAGAGCAGGATCACAGCAGTCTGCCCATGCCAGACCCTCACTCCGACCCCACAGCAGGAGGGGGCAAGGTTCCTGGGTCCCCACAGCCCAGCCCCCTCTCCCCTTGGCTGCCACCCATGGGCATTTGACCAACGCTGGCCTGTGGCTCAGGGGCAGGACAGGCGTGGCCTCACCCGCCCTCCCACTGGGCTCCAGGGGAGATACTGGCAGGTTGCAGTCCCCAACTAGCTGGGACTAGAAAACTGATAGGATTTGGGAGGCTGAGGTGGGCAGACCGCCTGAGCTCAGGAGTTCGAGACCACCCTGGGCAACACGGTGAAACCCAGTCTCTACTAAAATACAAAAATTAGCTGGACGTGGTGGCACGCAGCTGTAGTCCTAGCTACTCAGGAGGCTGAGGCACAAGAATCACTTGAACCCAGGAGGCAGAGGTTGCAGTGAGCCGAGATCACACCACTGCGCTCCAGCCTGGTGACAGAGTGAGACTCCGTCTCTAAATAAATAAATAAGAAAACTGATGGGAGGGCCCTGCCCCCGCTGTGCCCTGGGCTGTCTTGGGGCTCTGGGTGTTGCAGAGGGCTGCTCGGTAATGGATATTTTCAGTTCTAGGTTCAGAGAGTGCCTTGTGATCCATGAGGGCGTGTGCACACACAGCACTGTCTCTGACCCTCCCCTTTGAAGCAGGATCCATCACCAGCCCCCCACTGCTGTGCAGGTGAGGGAAACTGAGGCACAAAGCAGCAGGGGAGCAGAGGGGAGAGGCGCCTAATCTGAGGGATGCTGTGCGCTGCACGCCATGCCCCCGCCCACCCAGGTTCATAACCAACAGGCCTTGAAGATGGCCCCGCGCCTCAGGCCAACCCATTCTCTGGGGCCTCACCTCCGACTCTCGTGGGCGAGGTAGTCAGCAAACATGCGCACGGCCTGGAGCTCAGGGGCCGAGGAGGGCTTGATCTCATCCAGGACCACACCGAACTTCCTCTGCAGTAGGGACAAGGCGTCAGCTGCACCCGTCCACCCCAGAGGATTTCCATGTCTTCAGCTTGGCAGGGAGAGCCCCAGACAGGAAGCCCCTGCCCCACCAGGGACCCCTCAGCCCAGCACGGGCCACCTCCACTGCAGTACACTGTGGAGGTTGGCATGGCGTCACCTGTCATGAGCAGCCAGATGTGCCCTCATCTGCAGGGCCACACTGCCCATGCCTTGAGCTAGGGACCCTGGTAGGTTACTGTCTATCCCCTGGCAGCTGTCCACCTCTGGTGGTGAGGTGAAGGGCGTGTCACCTGGGGGCAGGGCAGCAGCAGTTATGGGGGTTGTGACATGCGCTTCTATAAAGCAGGACATGCCCCCAGCCAGCCCTGCCCACCTACTGGCCCTCTGAGGATGCCCAGATTGATACCACTGTCACATCTGCAGCCGGGGGCCCGTCCTTCACTGTGTTCCCTCCTAGATGGTTCCTTCCCCTTTTTTTTTTTTTTTTTGAGACGGAGTCTCGCTCTGTCGCCCAGGCTGGAGTGCAGTGGCGTGATCTCGGCTCACTGCAAGCTCTGCCTCCTTGGTTCACACCATTCTCCTGCCTCAGCCTCCCGAGTAGCTGAGACTACAGGCGCCCGCCACCATGCCCGGCTAATTTTTTTGTATTTTTAGTAGAGACGGGGTTTCACTGTGTTAGCCAGGATGGTCTCAATCTCCTGACCTTGTGATCCACCCACCTTGGCCTCCCAAAATGCTGGGATTACAGATGTGAGCCACCACGCCCGGCCTTTTTTTTTTTTTTTTTTTTTTTGAGATGGAGTTTCGCTCTTGTTGCCCAGGCTGGAGTGTAATGCCGTGACCTCGGCTCACCGAAACCTCTGCCTCCCAGGTTCAAGCAATTCTCCTGCCTCAGCCTCCCAAGTAGCTGGGATTACAGGCATGCACCACCACACCTGGCTAATTCTGTATTTTTAGTAGAGACAGGGTTTCTCCATGTTGAGGCTGGTCTCGAACTCCTGACCTCAGGTGATCTGCCCGCCTCGGCCCCCCAAAGTGCTGGGATTACAGGCATGAACCACCGGGCCCAGCCCCCATTCTTATTTTTTTAGAGACGAGGTCTTGCTATGTTGTCCAGGCTGGAGTGCAATGGCGTGATCACGGCTCACTGTAATCTTGACCTCCTGGGCTCAACTGATCCTCCTGCCACCGCCTCCCAAGTAGCTGGGACTCCAGGCACATGCCACCATGACTGGCTTATTTTTTAATTTTTTTTGTAGAGATGGGGGTCTCACTATGTTGCCCAGGCTGGTCTTGAACTCCTGGCTTCAAGTGATCCTCCCACCTCAGCCTCCCAAAGATTACAGGTGTGAGCCACTGTGCCTGGCTCCTACCAATTATTTTAGAAAAAAAAAAAAAAAAAAAATCGGCTGGGCGCGTTGGCTCAAGCCTGTAATCCCAGCACTTTGGGAGGCTGAGGCAGGTGGATCACGGAGGCAGGTGGATCACGAAGTCAGGAGTTCGAGACCACCCTGGCTAATGTGGTGAAACCACGTGTTTATTAAAAATATAAAAATTAGCCGGGCGTGGTGGCGCATGCCTGTGGTCCCAGCTACTTGGGAGGCTGAGACAGGAGAATCACTTGAACCCAGGAGACGGAGGTTGCAGTGAGCTGAGATCGAGTATGACAGAGCGAGACTCCCGTCTCAAAAAAAAAAAAAAAAAATCAAGAAGCTGTGACCCAGGCCCCCTGGCCTGGCAGTTTCAGGCCTCCGTGACACAGCCACCTTCACATGCTGGCTGCGCTGGCTGTTCACAGTCACTGAACACTGCAGGCCTGGGTCCCTGCTTTGTTTACTGTCCCCACCACCCATTCTGTGGTGCCTTCCTGTCCCCAGCCCCACCCTCTACTCTGTTCATCACTCTTGCCCCCGGCCAAGGCCCGCACTCACCTGTGCCAGGTACGCTCTATACAGGAAGACGTCCCTCTCCACGTCTCTCTCTGGGCTTGACAGCTGTGGGAACCAATGTGAGTCAGGACGCACAGTGGGAGGCCCAGTGCAGCCCACACAGGGTGAGCATGACAGACAGGCCCCTGTACACTGGGGACAGGTGGCTTCTCCGGCAGGGTTGGAGGTCTGAGTCCCAGCCCTGATCCTCTGTAGCCCGAGTGGCCTCTGCTGGGGGTACCCTACATGGGGGGTGCCTGATCTCATCCCGCGCTGACACCACCCCAGGAAGAAGGCTTGCTCCCAAGTTCAGTGTCTGCCCCAGCCACACTTAAGAAGCCAGGGTGGCACCCGCACCTCTAACTTCTGGACGTGGGGCCACTGTGGCTTGATTCTGTTCTGCTTTTGTCTCAAGACATTTTGAGCTCAGTTTGGATGCCCCAGTGTGGTGACATCTGTGTCCAGCCCCGGCCAGGGGAGACCCTGGGAATGGCTCTGTACTTGGGCCACACCCCCACAGCCCAGCCATTGCACAGAACTGAGGAGCAAGAGGGAGGTAACCTGTGGCAACATCCATTTTGGGACGATAATGAAGCTGCCCCTGAGCCCAGGCCAGGCAGGGAGGCTGGGGCCGCTCCTCCAGAACACAGCTTTGCATGCTGCCCCCGGAGGCTGGCTGACTTCCCAGGGTGCCCATGGCAGGTGGGCACAGTGCAGCTCAGCCCATGGCCTGAGGGTGCTCGCCCAGGCCCCTGGGGCTTCGAGAGGAAAGTACAGTTGGGAAGGGGCCCAGCCACCTTGGCATCGCCACTCCAACAACCTCTAAACAGAGGGGACTGAGAAGGCTGTCAGCAAGAGGGCCTGCCAGCTGTCAAGGCACAGGGTCAAAGGACCCAGTGCCCAAACCAGGGGGAGTCACTCTGCCCTGTCCTCTGAAGCCGAGAACCACAGATTCCAAGCCACATATCTTCCTTCTCCCCAGCCTGAGGGAGGAGTGTGGATGTCAAAGTGTCCTCATCCCAGGCCGCCGCAGACCTGGCCCCAGCCTGACTCAGGCTGCCATTGCCAAGAGGACCCAGCAGCTTCTGCTCAGGCCCTGGTAGCCAGAGTGGGTATCTGGCTATGATTTGGAACAAGATGCCATCTAAATAAATAACTCCTAGAAGAATGTCAAAGGCATGCAGAGGGTGGTGGCTGCAGAAATCGAGCCCCACCTGCAAATGGGATGGACAGGTGAAAGATGTACCTTTTCAAGTATGCAAAGAAACATATTATAGGCCGGGCATGGTAGCTCATGCCTGTAATCCCTGCACTCTGGGAGGCCGAGGTGGGTGGATCATTAGAGGTCAGGAGTTCCAGACCAGCCTGGCCAACATGGTGAAACCCCGCCTCTACTTAAAAATACAAAAATTAGCCAGGTGTGGTGGCGGGCGCCTGTAATCCCAGCTACTCAGGAGGCTGAGGCAGGAGAATCACTTGAACCCGGGAGGTAGAGGCTGTAGTAAGCTGAGATCACGCCATTGCACTCCAGCCTAGGTGACAGAGCAAGACTCCATCTCAATAAAAAATAAATAAGTAACTCTCAATCAACCTTCTGAGGTGGACATCAGTTAGGTGACTAGCCCAGGGCCACACGCCACCCTCAGTTAAAAAAGAGACAGGCCAGGTGTGGTGGCTCACACCTGTAAACCCAGTGCTTTGGGAGGCCAAAGCAGGAGCACTGCTTGAGCCCAGGAGTTTGAGACCAGCATAGGCAACATAGTAAAAAGCATAGTCTTTTTTTTTTTTTTTTTTTTTGATGGAGTCTTGCTCTGTCACCCAGGTTGGAGTGCAGTGGCGTGATCTCGGCTCACTACAACCTCTGCCGCCTGGGTTCAAGAGATTTTTCTGCCTCAGTCTCCCGAGTAGCTGTGACTATATGTATTTTTAGTAGAGACGGGGTTTCACCATATTGGCCAGGCTGGTCTTGAACTCCTGACCTTGTGAACCAGCCGCCTCGGCCTCCCAAAGTGCTGGGATTACAGGCATGAGCCACCGTGCCCGGTCTGAGACCCCGTGTCTATAAAAAAATTATAAATATTAGCCAGGTGTGGTAGCATGCACCTGTAGTCCCAGTGACTCAGGAGGTTCATGAAGGAGGATCGCTTGAGCCTGGGAGGTCGAGGCTACAGTGGACTATGATCATGCCACTGCACTGCACTCCGGCCTGGGTGACAGAGTGAGACCCTGTCTATCTTTAGGGAAAAAAAAGAGACAAAAGTTGGCTGTTGGGCTTTCAAAGTGAGGACACAGTGGGGCGCCATCGGGGGCACCAGGGTGGCTTCAGCCGCCCCTGTGTGAAATGCAGGTGCCCAGGAGACTGTGCGTGCGGAAGTGCTCAGAGGCTGCAGAGTGCACTGGAGAGACAAGAGTGCCGGGAAGCATAACAACAACAAATGTGCAGACCGTGACCCTGACGTGAGGCTCTGGAACCGTTGTGGTTTTCCTCGACTCCCAGGGACGATCCTACCATCAGGACGCATGTGTGTCCCTGGGGTGGGAGAGCACTGCTCTTCAACCCCAAGGGCTCGCTAGGATCACCTGGGAGCCCAGAAACCACCAAAGCCAGGAGGCCACGTCCACCAAAGTCACCTGGCCCTAGGATGGCCCCAGCACTGGCCCCAGGTGGCTTAAGATGTGGCCATGGTTGAGGAATCAGGGTACTGTTTGGGAAGGCAGGTGACAGGATGGGGGCCCTGTAGCCGGAAACCTTGGGGGTAGTAACTCCTCCCTTCTGTCCCTGTAGCCAGTGATCTGACCGCACTGGGCCGTCAGCAACTCAAGGCCTATGAGCTGCTTCAACCCCAACAGCTGGGCGGTGCCTGCCATCTTGTGGGCAACTGGCAAATGTCAGAAACCCAGAAACGTCATGATGGTAGCCTAGTGCTGGGGGCACCAAAGGGCAAAGACTGCCAGGTGCTCTCCCTGGGGCCACCTCAGGTGGGGCTGAGGTTGCTCAGGCCCCTGTCATGAACTACCACAGACCAGATGGCTTAAAAAATGTATTCCTCAAAAATTAGCCAGGTGTGGTGGCGCATGCCTGTAATCCCACCTACTCGGGAGGCTGAGGCAGGAGAATTGCTTGAACCCAGGAGGCAGAGGTTGTGGTGAGCTGAGATCATGCCACTACACTCCAGCCTGGGCAACAGAGCAAGACTCCATCTCAAAAACAAAAAAACCAAAAATGAGCTGGGCGTGGTGGCGGGCACCTGTAATCCCAGCTACTCTGAAGGCTGAGGCAGGAGAATGGTGTGAACCCAGGAGGCGGAGGATGCAGTGAGCTGAGATTGTGCCACTGCACTGCAGCCTGGGTGGCAGAGTTAGACTCTGTCTCAAAAAAAAAAAAAAAAAAAAAGTATTCCTGGCCAGGCGTGGTGGCTCACACCTGTAATCCCAGCACTGTGGGAGGCTGAGGCGGGCAGATCACTTGAGGTCAGGAGTTCGAGATCAGCCTGACCAACATGATAAAACCCTGCCTCTACTAAAAATACAAAAATTAGGCCAGGAATGGTAACTCATGCCTATAATCCCAGCACTTTGGGAGGCTGAGGCAGGCGGATCATGAGGTCAGGAGTTACAGACGAGCCTGGCCAACACAGTGAAACCCCATCACTAGTAAAAATACAAAAATTAGCTGGGTGTGGTGGCACATGCCTGTAGTCCCAGCTACTAGGGAGGCTGAGGCAGGAGAACTGCTTGAACCCGGGAGGCAGAGGTTGTGGTGAGCTGAGATCGTGCCACTGCACTCCAGCCTGGGCAACAGGGCAAGACTCCACCTCAAAAACAAAAAAAAACCAAAAAAAATTAGCTGGGTGTGGTGGTGGGCACCTGTAATCCTAGCCACTTGGGAGGCTGAGGCAGGACAATCGCTTGAACCCAGGAGGAGGAGGATGCCACTACACTCCAGCCTGGGTGACACAGAGTGAGATCCTGTCTCAAAAAAAAAAAAAAAAAGTATTCCTTCACAGTCACAGTCCTGGAGGCCAGAAGTCCCAAATCAAGGTGTCAGCAGGGCCACACTCCTTCCAAAGGCTCTAGGGGAGGATACTTCCCTGCCTCTCCCAGCTTTTGGTGACTGTTACATTCCTCAGTTTGTAGCCACATCACTCCCATCTCTGCTTCCATCATGTCTGTGTCTCAAATCTCCCTCTGCCTTTTTTTTTTCTTTTTCCAGTGGCGGGTTCTGGTGAAGACAAGAAAGCCTACTAGAAACATTCTTTTTTCTTTCTTTTTTTTTTTTTTTTTGAGATAGGGTCTCACTTTTGACATAGTAAGAGCACCAACATCTCAGACAAACACTGCCACTTCAAGTTCCAGCCCCCTTTCTAGCCTTATGCATTTTAAGGAAATTTAGTTTTTCTTTTTTTTAATAGAGAAGTCTCACTCTTGTTCCCCAGGCTTGAATGCAATGGCTGGATCTTGGCTCACTGCAACCTCCACCTCCCGGGTTCAAACGATTCTCCTGCCTCTGCCTCCCAAGTAGCTGGGATTAATGTGCATGCCACCATGCCCGGCTAATTTTTGTATTTTTTAGTAGAGACGGGGTTTCACCAAGTTGGTCAGGCTGGTCTCGAACTCCTGACCTCAGGTGATCCGCCCGCCTCGGCCTCCCAAAGTGCTGGGATTACAGGTGTGAACCACCGCGCCCGGCCAGGAAATCACTTCTAACTACAAGCAGCCAGAAAGAGGAGACAGTAAAACACAGAAAGACAGCTCGGACAGAGAGAGAGTGGGAAGAAAATTTCTTGGGTAACTGCCAAACTTCACCTTCATACAATGGGCCCCAGTAAAACAGTGGGCCTTAATAAGCACATTCCTTTCCCTTCAGGTGCACTAAAATAGGCAAGCTAAAAGCAGAGTAGGGGGGTATGCCTGCAGCTGCAGAAAGATGTATGGGAGACTGGGCACGGTGGCTCACACCTGTAATCCCAACACTTTGGTAGGCCAAGGCGGGCAGATCGCAAGGTCAAGAGATGGAGACCATCCTGGCCAACATGGTGAAACCCCGTCTCTACTAAAAATACAAAAATTAGCCGGGCCATGGTGGCGCGCGCCTGTAATCCCAGCTACTCGAGAGGCTGAGAAAGGAGAATTGCTTGAACCTGGGGGAGGAGGTTGCAGTGAGCCGAGATCATGCCACTGCACTCCAGCCTGGCGACAGCGCGAGTCTCCATCTCAAAAAAAAAAAAGAAAAGAAAAGAAAAGGAAAAAAGAAAGATGTATGGAAACAGACACACAACTCTCCCTCCCAGATAAGCACAACGAAGAGACACAGAAGCAGTTCAAGCCTCTGATAAACTCTCCGACGCTGAATCCTTAAGAACTCTTAGTTTGTAAAAGAGTGTGCCTCTGACCCAACTCCGCCAGAAGGCGCCTCTCAGGTTTGTTTTCTCTAAAATAAACCTGTCTTGACTGGCAAGCCACCTTTCGTGTTTCTTTCCTCTTTAATTCTTACAACTTTGTCACCCAGGCTGGAGTGCAGTGGCGCGATCTCGGTTCACTGCAACCTCGGCCTCCGGGTTGAAGCGATTCTCCTGTCTCAGCCTCCCAGTAGCTGAGATTACAAGTGCCCGCCACCACGCCCGGCTAATTTTTGGTAGACTCATGGTTTCTCCATGTTGCCCAAGCTGATCTCGAACTCCTATGCGCATGCGATCTGCCCGCCTCGGCCTCCCAAAGCGCCAGAATTACAGGCGTTTGAGCCACTGCGCTGGGAAACTGTGTTTATCATTCTGAGTCCAGCGGAATACAGTGCCCGTCCACAGAAGTGCTCAATGTAGAATGAATGAATCAATGGGTAAGCTCTGGGAGAAATAACCAGGCTGGTTGGGCAGGGAAACGTCCTTCTCTGAACTTTAGGGTTCTCATCCGTAAAATGAGGATAAGCAACAGTCTCCATCTCACGGGAACTGAAGGTATGGCTGAACAAAATAGGCTTATTGTCACTACAGTGGCATAAACACCTCCCTTACTCAAAACACCTTCAAGGGCGCAGAGCGAACGCTGTACGAGTGAGCAGTACCGTAAACTGTTACTGCTCTGGGTTCTGTCATGGGACAGTGACTACTCCTCACTGAACTGTGGAAGAGGTGGCCCAAAAAACGCGAGAAGAAAAGAGAAAGTTTTTAGACGCAGAACGCGGCTCGCGGCCACCAGAAAGCGTCCTCCGCCTCCGCCCCCAGCGTCCCCGCGCCCCTCCGCGGCCGCACCTTCACCCGCTGCGCCTCGTTTATGCACTGCTGGTAGCTGCCGATGTAGAAGGCGTTCTTCACGTCGAACAGCTCGTCTACCTCCCCGGAGCCGCCGGAGGCCGGGCCGGGGGCCGGAGGCGCCATTTTGCTGTCTTCTCACCAGCTCCTCTTCCTGAAAGACACGTCGGCCGGAAGCAAGACACCTACACGGGCACGCTGGGAAATGTAGTTTACTTTTTCTGAGCAGCGGCGAAGTAAGCCAATGGGAAGCTCCACAGTAATAAGCAAGGGGGCGGAAGGCGTAAGTGCGTCACGGAGAGCATCTCGGGAATTGTAGTGTGTTTCTGCAAGCCAATGGGATCCGGGGAAACATGATAGGGATGCGGTCGAGGCTGGGAATAGGCTGAGGGAGCTGGAGAGGGTGGGACCACGCAGGAGGCAGATCCAATAAACAGGAAGATTTTTCTCGTGACGTCGTCGGCGCGCGCCGGAAGCGCGGATCACACGGGCCCCTACAAGGGGCCCCTACAAGCGGCCACAAAGATGGCAGGCTTCGCGGAGCTCGGGCTGTCATCGTGGCTCGTGGAACAATGTCGGCAGCTGGGTTTGAAGCAGCCCACGCCCGTGCAGCTCGGCTGCATCCCCGCCATCCTGGAGGGTGAGTATGGCCCAGGGCCTTCCCCAAGAGGCCTCTCCGCTCCTCTCGACTCCTTTCCCTTCTCGCAGCCTTTGCTTATTCCGGTCCCACGAATCGAGGGGCAACCTCGGGCGTTACAGGAGATCCGGGGTTCCGGAGGACGACTGGACAGTGTTGGCATTTAGGTCGCATGACTGACTCGCTTTGTGTTCGTACGCAAGTGATGTAATCTCTGAAATTTTCATAGTCTCAGCACAGGGAGGGTTTGATGGATGACTAATCGATAGTATCGCAAAATCCTGCAGACCTGGTACTGCTATCTTTATTTTACAAATAGAAGTTGAGGCTGTCAAAATTGCTGGTAGATCCAGGACTCCTTGGTCCTGTGATTGCTCCTCTAGGAGAAGGTCTTCTTTCTGCTCCTCTAGCCCAACCCAGTTTGGCCATTAAAGAGAGGCCCACAGGAAGCCTAAGATGTGATAAGTCAGGGATTAAATAAACAAATGAAGGGTCAACAGGGAGCACAAGATGCATATGAGGGAAGGGAATTCTGGATTCCCCAAATTCACGTGCTCCTGGACGGAGTTAGAACGAGGTGGTAGGAAGCTGTGGGCATCTCGGGTCAAATGGATATGGGTTCCAGTCCAGCCTGCCACTCACTGGCTGTGTGTCCTGGGCAAGGTCTCTGAAACGCAGCTGTCCACACATGGAGGGTGTTGATGCTGCTTTGTCCCCAACCCAGGTCGAGACTGCTTGGGCTGTGCCAAGACAGGCAGTGGGAAGACAGCAGCGTTTGTCCTTCCCATCTTGCAGAAGCTGTCTGAGGATCCCTATGGCATCTTCTGCCTCGTCCTGACACCCACCAGGTAAGCCCCCAGCAGGCCTCCTGGGTATGGGTTAAGCAGCTGTGCTCTCTTGGGCAAGCACCTTTCCCTCTCTGAGCGCCCTTTTCCCACGTGTGAGATGAGCATGAAAATCTTGCTACCCACTTCTTAGGGGTCCTGCAGAATTAAACAAGATGGCCCGGGTGCAGTGGCTCACACCTGTAATCCCAGCACTTTGGGAGCTCCAGGTGAGCGGATCACTTGAGGCCAGGAGTTCGAGACCAGCCTGACCAACATGGAGAAACCCCGTCTCTACTAAAAATACAAAAAATTAGCTGGGCATGGTAGCGCATGCCGTAATCCCAGCTACTCGGGAGGCCGAGGCAGGAGAATCGCTTGAACCCAGGAGGCGGAGGTTGCGGTGAGCCAAGATCATGCCATTGCACTCCAGCCTGGGCAACAAGAGCAAAACTCTGTCTCAAAAAAGAAAGAAAGAAAGAAAGAAAGAGGCAGGCAGCAGAAAGGGTACTGGGGCCTGGGCATATTGGAGCCAGTTTGAGAAAGGCCTTGAATGCCAGGCGGAGGGTTAGAATTGATTCTGGGGGTGTGTGAGCAGGAAAGGTCATGAGCCAGGGAGAGGCCAGGACAGAGTTGGTTGGGGGCAGAAAGGAGGCTGATGCTTGAGACCCTCTGGCTGGGGCAACTGGCTGGTGGTGAGGCCATTGCTGAAAGGCGAACTGGGGGATGGCACAGGTTTGGGATAGGAAGAGATGCTGAGGTCAGCTTGGGTCGGGCTGGTGAAGGAGGGATGTTCCAGGCTGAGCCTGGCAAGGGGGCAGGGGCCACAACGGCCTCCAAGGCTCAGCATCAGAGCCTTTGTGAACAGGACCGGGCAAGTCAGGAGCTTGGGGGCTCAGGGAGGAACCCTGGGGATGGAGAGGGGAATGGGGGGCAGGTCCAGAACCACTACCTGACCCAGCCTGGCCCCTTCACACCCACAGGGAGCTGGCCTACCAGATCGCAGAGCAGTTCCGGGTCCTGGGGAAGCCTCTAGGGCTGAAAGACTGCATCATCGTCGGTGGCATGGGTACGGGAGCTGGGAGGCGGGGGAAGCCCCAGCATGGGACCCAAGCAGCTTTGGACCACCCGCCCAGCCCTGCCTCTCACGCTCTGTCCCCCAGACATGGTGGCCCAGGCGCTGGAGCTCTCTCGGAAACCACACGTGGTCATCGCTACGCCGGGGCGCCTGGCAGATCACCTGCGCAGCTCCAACACTTTTAGTATAAAGAAGATCCGCTTCCTGGTGAGTTCGCCCCGCCCCTGCAGACCTCAGGAGCTGGGCTTGGAGCCTCCAGGCCCAGCGTCAGAGCCTGGGGCACCATCTCATCCATTTAGGAAACGTATGTCCGTTAGACTGTCCAGTAAAACGCTAGGAACAGTGACAAGGACCGTTCAAGGACCAACAAGAGGGGGCCCAGTCCTAGCAATGTTATTCGGGGGTAGGGCCTTGCTGAGACTTGGGTGAGGGGCAGGCCTCCCTTGGAAGGAGGGTACTCCAGGGCCTAGGGTCCATGTCCATGCCTCTCAAAGAGGCCTGCTTCAGGGGTGGCCAAGACCCGGGGCCATGGACAGCACCCTCACCCCTGCCCCCACTGGCACGGCAGGTGATGGATGAGGCAGACCGGCTGCTGGAACAGGGCTGCACTGACTTCACCGTGGACCTGGAGGCCATCCTGGCGGCTGTGCCGGCCCGCAGGCAGACACTGTTGTTCAGCGCCACGCTGACCGACACACTCCGGGAGCTGCAGGGTCTGGCCACCAACCAGCCCTTCTTCTGGGAAGCACAGGCCCCGTGAGTCCACCGCCCAGACAGCGTGGGGAGGGCAGCCCCATCCTACAGACAGGGACACTGAGGCGTGGCGGTCTACCTGTCCATCCCCAGGGTGAGCACCGTGGAGCAGCTGGACCAGCGCTACCTGCTGGTGCCTGAGAAGGTCAAGGACGCCTATCTGGTCCACCTGATCCAGCGTTTCCAGGATGAGCACGAGGACTGGTCCATTATCATCTTCACCAACACGTGCAAGTGAGTGGGACCCGCCTCTCCCCTCCCACCACCCTTCAAAGGAGGAGGTGGCCCGACATCTTTGGTCTGGGACACACAACCAGTCTCAGCACTCCCCAGCCTCTGCTCAGCCTGGAGGTCATGGGGGCTTCCCTCAAGGAGCCAAGGTCCCTCAATCTGAAGGTGCAGCCGGCCTTTGGGGTTCCTCAGCCCAGCCGTTGATGGAAGGGCCAGGAAACCCCTGCAAGCAGCTGTTTGAGCAGCCCATTTGCTGTGTTCTGGGGGTGTCACTGAGCTTTCCTGGGCCTCTAGTCCCATCTCAGAGGAAGTTGTGACAACTAACAGGCCTGGTGTGCGTCTGCACAGACAGAGACCCCTGGGGAGGGCAGTTCATATCTTTGAACTGTTTGGGAAGGTCATTGAGAAGCTGGAGGCTCTTCCAGCATGAGCCAGGATAGAAGGGCAGAAATCAAGGCGCTTTAAATGCGTTACCTCCCAGAAGAGAAAAGTTGGGACTGGGTGCAGTGACTCACACCTGTAATCCCAGCACTTTGGGAGGCCGAGGTAGGCGGATCACCTGAGGTCAGGAGTTCGAGACCAGTCTGCCCAACGTGGTGAAACTTCATCTCGACTAAAAATACAAAAATTAGCCAGGCATGGTGGCGAGCACCTGTAGTCTCAGCTACTGGGGAAGGTGAGGCGGGAGAATCACTTGAACCCGGTAGGTGGAGGTTACAGTGAGCCGAGATCGCGCCACTGCACTCCATCCTGGGGGACAAAGCGAGACTGTCTCAGGGAAAAAGAGAGAAAAGTTTGGCTGCAGGGTGGCTGTCAGGCATGGCAGAATCCAGCAGCTTATGTGATGGTCCCCATCCTTTCTCCCTGTGCCCCTCTGTCTCCTCTGTTTTCCTCTGCTGGCTCCTTCTTGGCCTTCTTGGTAACAGTGACCACCCCTAGCAAGTCAGTTTCCAGCCTTCCAGCCCTGCAGTCCCAGGGCCAACTCTTGTCAGTTCCAGCTCCAGGGAGGGATCAGCAGAGAGGACATCATGCAGGCAAGCCGTCTGTCAACCCTCATCCTGCCTCTTTTTTTTTTTTTGAGAGTCTCACGCTGTCCCCCAGGCTGGAGTGCAATGGCGCAATCTCGGCTCACTGCAACCTCTGTCTCCTGGGTTCAAACAATTCTCCTGCCTCAGCCTCCTGAGTAGCTGGGGCTACAGTCATACACCATCATGCCTGGCTAATTTTTGTATTTTTAGTACAGATGGGGTTTTGCCATGTTGGGCAGGCTGGTCTTGAACTCCTGGCCTCAAGTGATCCACCCACCTCAGTCTCCCAAAGTGCTGGGATTACAGGCATGAGCCACCGTGCCTAGCCTGCTGCCTCTCCTTTCTAAGCTGCATGAGGCCACTGTGCTAGGTGTCTCGGGCCGGTGGGGGCAGGAACACCTTCCCAGAACCTGAGAGCTGGAGGGGTTGACAGGCACATCCTTCCCGCCAGGACCTGCCAGATTCTGTGCATGATGCTGCGCAAATTCAGCTTCCCCACCGTGGCTCTGCACTCCATGATGAAGCAGGTGAGGCCACCCTGGGGCCCGCCAGCCTCACCCTGGGACACCTCCCCACCTCAGACATTGGCCCCGATCCTTCCTTCTGCCGGGCGCCTTCTTCCTGCTGCCTGGTCTCTTCTGGTCCCAGAATATCGCAGCTCAAGAGGCCCTCCCTGACCGCATCTCTTTTAGCCGTCATTCATTTGTCCCGGTCTGACTTCTCATGGCCACCTTCTTCAATGGACGGCTGGGGACTGTCCCGGCCTCCACCCTGTCCCCAGGCCTCACACAGAAAACCCTGCCTTCATGCATTCCCAATTTTCTTCCCAACCCTGTGCAGAAAGAACGCTTTGCCGCCCTAGCCAAGTTCAAGTCCAGCATCTACCGGATCCTGATCGCAACAGACGTGGCCTCCCGGTGAGCAGCCCCCAGTCTCCTGCCAAGGGCACTCCCTCTTTTACTACAAGGCCCCACAGATGAGAAGGCTGGCCTCAGGCATGTCAGGCAGCCCTAGCCTCCCTGCTGAGTGACCCTGGGTGAGTCCTTGCCTCGGTTTCCCCACATGGACAGTGAAGCTGACCAGCCACCTCTGCCTCCAGGGGCCTGGACATCCCTACGGTACAGGTGGTCATCAACCACAACACCCCCGGGCTCCCCAAGATCTACATCCACCGAGTCGGCCGGACGGCCCGTGCAGGTGAGCAGTGGAGGGGGAGGCCGAGCCTTGGGCCTCTGTCCCTCCAGCCTGCCCAGCAAATTCAGGTGGTAGGACATGGGTAGGGTGCAGCCCACAGATGAGAGCTACTCAGGGCCATGTTTGCAAGTTGGGGAGTTGTCCTTTCTAAAGCAAAGGTGAATCCCAGCTGCTCGGGAGGCTGAGGCAAGAAGATCCCTTGAACCCGGGAGGTTGTGGCAAGCTGAGAATGCACCATTGCACCCCAGCCTGGGCAAAAAGAGCAAAACTCTGTCTCAAAAAAATAAAATAAAATAGGCCAGGTGCGGTGGCTCATGCCTGTAATCTTAGCACTTTGGGAGGCCGAGGTGGGTGGATCACGAGGTCAGGAGTTCGAGACCAGCCTGGCCAACATAGTGAAACACAGTCTTACTAAAAATACAAAAAAATTAGCCAGGCGTGGTGGAGGGTGCCTGTAATCCCAGCTACTCGGGAGGCTGAGGCAGGAGAATTGCTTGAACCCGGGAAGCGGAGGTTGCAATGAGTGGTGGTCGCACAATTGCACTCCAGCCTGGGCAACAGTGTAAGACTCTGTCTCAAAAAATAATAATAAACTAAAATAAGTAAATAAAATAAAAATGTAAAATAAAGCAAACGCAAGTCAGGTGCTGCCTTCACCCAAGCCAGGTGATGAACTGAGCAGTGTGGGGCTGCCCCCTGGGAGGGTGCACACACAGCTCCGGCCCCCACTACTTGCTGCTGCCCTGTCAGGGAGGGGCATGGTGTCCATGAGATGCTGTCAGTGAGCCAGGAAAGATGTGGTTGCTGGGGTCGGCCTGGGCCTGGACCTTCTATCCTGACCCTGTGGTGCTGGGCAGGTCACTTCCACTCCCCAGACCTCACATGGTGGATAATGAGAATGGTGACGTCCACGTGGGGCTGCCATGAGGGTCATGGACCTTGTCCGCCATCAGTGCAGTTTCGGCCCTAGTCAACGTCACAGAAACAGCAAGCAGAGATCTTGGGCCGAGGCCCGTCAGGGCTAATGGCTGGCATTACTTAGACTGGGTTCCCTGGCAGCCAAGCCAAAAAGGGAAATTGGGCAGTAACTAACTGCTGTGTAAGGCCAGACTGGCAGACCTGCCTCTCCCCAGCGACCCGTCCTCCACAGAGTGGTCCTGCTTGGGGTCAAGCCCAGACACTCTGGGCTGATCCCTCCCAAGCCCAAGCCCTTGTTCAGCATCTCCAGGACCCCTGAGCTGTGTAGCTGTCAGGATCTACCCTTATTCGCCCCATGTCCTGACGCCCAGCACATAGCAGATAACCGGCACATCCCCACAGGGCGGCAGGGTCAGGCCATCACGCTGGTGACACAGTACGACATCCACCTGGTGCACGCCATCGAGGAGCAGATCAGTGAGTGGGGTTGGGGGGGGTGGTGGAGAAGGAGGGGTGGGGTGGGCAGAGGTGGGCACCTCGGGGTGAGACCCATTTTCCCGTCAGACACCAGTCGGCCTGCTCCCGTGAGCAGATTTAGGCTGGGGCTTCCTTCCCTAGGCACCCCCAAAAGAAGTTCTTTTGCCCATTTATTGAAACAAACTCCCCATAGTTGTCGCCAGCAGCTGAAAGCCACATCAGTCAGGGGGGGACTTGGGTTTCTTAGACTGAGATGTATGGAAGGTCCCTGAGATGTCAGAGGCCCCATTGACATGGCCTGGCCTGCTAAAAACCCCTGGGAGTGGTTTCATATGCAGCCAAGACAGAGACACTTCCTAAGGTATCTCTGATCACTGCACAGACTGTCCTGAAATTTAGAAACATCTGGACTTGGCCAGGCACAGTGGCTCACGCTTGTAATCCTAGCACTTTGAGAGGCCGAGGTGGGCGGATCACTTGAGCCCAGGAGCTCAAGACCAACCTGGGCAACATGGTGAAACCCCGTCTCTACTAAAAATACAAAAATTAGCCAGGTGTGGTGGCGCACGCCTGTAATTGCAGCTACTTGGGAGGGTGAGGCATGAGAATTACTTGAACCTGGGAGGCAAAGGTTGCAGTGAGCCAAGGTCGTGCCATTGCGCTCCAGCCTGGGTGACAGTGAGACTCTGTCTCAAAAAAAAAAAAGAAACATCTGGACTTTAAGGCCGGGCACGGTGGCTCACACCTGTAATCCCAGCACTTTGGGAGGCCAAGGTGGGTGGATCACTTGAGCCCAGGAGTTTGAGATCAGCCTGGGCAACGTGGAGAAACCCTGCCTCTCCAAAAAATATAGAAACTAGCAGCACACGCCCGTAGTTCCAACTACTCAAGAGGCTGAGGTTGGAAGATTGCTTGAGCGGAGGCTACAGTGACCTGATTGAGCCACCACGCTCCAGCGTGGGCTACAGAGTAAGACCCTGTCTTCAAAAAAAAAAGAAAGAAATATCTGGACTTTAAAGGACACTGTTTGCAAGAAATTAATATTCATGGTTAAACTCATAATGCTGCTAACACCGGAAAAAAAATGGTGGGGGGAGGCTGAGGCACGAGAATTACTTGAACCCAGGAGGCGGATGTTGCAGTGAGCCGAGATAGTGCCACTGCACTCCAGCTTGGGTGACCGTGAGACTCTGAAAGACAGCGGCCCATACCTTCCTTGCCTCAGAAATCCCTGATCTTGCTCAGCTGACCCTTACCTGATATGACCCCAGATGGCCTTGCATACCCCACAGCATGGGGAACTCACTACTTGGCTGAACTCCCTCTCCATGTCACGTCTCCCCACCCCCACCCCCGGCTTTGCTGTCCCCACAGAGAAGAAGCTGGAGGAGTTCTCCATGGAAGAGGCCGAGGTGCTACAGATCCTCACACAGGTCAACGTGGTGCGAAGAGAGTGTGAGATCGTGAGTGTCAGAGGCGGGCGGGAACTAAAGTGCTCTCCAGGGCCGGGGGTGCTCCCTTCCAGGTGGGGCCCCCGTGACCAGCATCTCCTTACCCCACTTCCCTCCACCAGAAACTGGAGGCGGCCCACTTTGACGAAAAGAAGGAGATCAACAAACGGAAGCAGCTGATCCTGGAGGGGAAGGTGAGGGCCGAGCCCACAGGTAGGGGGTGGGTGGCCAGGTTCCCTGGCGGGGGCCGCCAGCTCAGCCATCCCCTGGTCCTCCCTGTGCCAGGACCCTGACCTGGAGGCCAAGCGCAAGGCTGAGCTGGCCAAGATCAAGCAGAAGAACCAGCGCTTCAAGGAGAAGGTGGAGGAGACGCTGAAGCGACAGAAGGCTGGCAGGGCTGGCCACAAGGGGCGTCCACCCAGGACCCCGTCTGGGTCCCACTCAGGCCCAGTCCCCTCCCAGGGCCTGGTCTGAGCCCCACACGGCCATCTGTCCAGTCCTCGACTCGTCCATGGAGCTGAGGGTCGGAGGAACCTTCCTTGAGGGCAGCAGCCCTTCCCAGGGGCCTACCCAGTGCCCCACAGCAGAACCCGTGGGCGCTCGTGTTGTGCGGGCCCTGCTCCTCTGCCCCGAAACCACTGGCTGTCCCCTTCCCTGAGCCCTGGCCGGCCCCTTCCCTGAGCCCTGGCCAAGATTCAGGCTGCAGGGGAAGAAAGAACATGACCGGGAGGTTGTGACCCCAACCCAAGGTCACCCCCCAGGGGTGCCACATACAGGAGGTGCTTAATAAACGGGTCTTTTGACTTCCTCAGTCTGACTTTCGCAGAGCAGGGGGACAGGAGAGGTGGGGTGCAGCCGCTGGTGTTTCTCAGGTGTCTGCCCAGAACACCACGTCCATTTCCACCAGGCAGGCCCAAAGTTTTGCAGACACCACCTGCTCGAATGACCATGGGATTTTGGGCCCTGAAGCCCCTTCTCTGGGCTTCCAGTTTCCTCATCCGGAGAATGGGCATAGCAACTGCCCTGCTCTCCAGAGGCAGCTGTGAGGCTTTGGTGAGGTCAGTCCTGTGCCGAATGGGTGCAGCTATAAGCTTCCCTGGCCACCCACCTGGCCACATCTGGGGGTTGTGGCCAGAGTGAAGGGGCCATGAAAGTCCAAACTTGGCCAGACAATGTGGGCTAAGCCCAAGGGGACAGGCAGAGAGACTCCAGAGCCAGCTTCCTGGCTGTGTGGCCTGGACCCCCCTCGGACTCCAAGACTCACCCCTCATCTGCAAGCGGCTTATAACTGCTACATGGATTCAGGGGCACCCAAAAAGACGCAGGGAAAGGGGCCGGTGACATGTTAGGTGCCCAGATACCCACATACCACACACACAGCCACGCTTAGAAATGTAATCGGGGGATCTAGAAATTCTACACAATGAGAAGCTCAAAAACAGCCCCAAAGCTGCCAACAACCAGAGCCGACTGGGGCCCACCCCAGCCCAGCCCGGCCCGGCCCACCCAGGGCTAAGTTGGGACCCCCCAGTCCCTTTCCAGGACGAATGGGCCCAACTATGCTGCCTGCAGCCTGGCCCGCATCCCAGGCCGGAATCGTTCATAGAAAACCAGCCCCGGCTCAGGGCGCAGCCTCAGCCAGGCGGGCCAGGCCCTCACGCAGCTCACTCAGCTCAAACAGCCTGACGTCCAGCAGCTGCGCTGCCCGGCCCACCTCAGCCCGCGCCCGCTCCCGCTCCGCTCGTGCCTCCTCCAGGCTGCGCTCCATCGCCCGCAGCTGGTGCTCCAACTCCGCATTGCGGGTCTCCAGGTCCTGCCAGGAAAGGGTGGGCAGGGTTGGGGGCCCCAACAAATCACCAGTCCTGCCCGAGGCATCCAGAGTCTGACCACCTTCATGTCCCTCTTCTGCCCAGAGCCATCCTAGGGCACCCAACACACCAGGAATAAAATGCACACCCCACAGGGGCCTAGCTTCTGCCCTCATTTCTTTTGTTTGTTTGTTTGTTTTTGAGATGGAGTTTCGCTCTTGTCGCCCAGGCTGGAGTGCAATGGCGTGATCTCGGCTCACTACAACCTCTGCCTCCCAGGTTCAAGCAATTCTCCTGCCTCAGCCTCCCAAGTAGCTGGGATTACAGGCATACACCACCACGCCCAGCGATGGCTTATACCTGTAATCCCAGAACTTTGGGAGGCGGAGGCAGGTGGATCCCCTGAGGTCAGGAGTTCAAGACCAGCTTGGCCAACATGGTAAAACTCCATCTCTACTAAAAATACAAAAATTAGCTGGGCGTGGTGGTGCACACCTGTAGTCCCAGCTACTCTAGAGGCTGAGGCAGGAGAATCGCTTGAGCTCAGAAGGCGGAGCTTGCAGTGAGCCGAGATCGCGCCACTGCACTCCAGCCTGGGTGACAGAGTGAGACTCCATCTCAAAAAAAAAAAAAAAAGGCTGGGCGCAGTGGCTTATGCCTGTAATCCCAGCACTTTGGGAGGCCGAGGCGAGTGGATCACGAGGTCAAGAGATCGAGACTATCCTGGCTAACATGGTGAAACCCCGTCTCTACCAAAAAATACAAAAAATTAGCTGGGCATGGTGGCGAGCACCTGTAGTCCCAGCTACTCGGGAGGCTGAGGCAGGAGAATGGAGTGAACCTGGGAGGCGGAACTTGCGCCACTGCACTCCAGCCTGGGCAATAGAGTGAGACTCCGTCTCAAAAAAAAAAAAAAAGTACCCCCTGAACATTTCTCAGATAAAGCCTTTAGCAAAAGCCAAGCCAAGGCCAGTCGTGGTGACTCAACGCCTATAATCCCAGCACTTTGGGAGGCCGAGGGCAGATTGCTCAAGGTCAGGAGTTCGAGACCAGCCTGGCCAACATGAGGAAACCCCATCTCTACTAAAAACACAAAAAATGCCCAGGCACGGTGGCGCATGTCTGTAATCCCAGCACTCTGGGAGGCCGAGGCGGGCAAATCATGAGATCAGGAGTTGAGACCAGCCTGGCCAACATGGTGAAACCCTGTCTCTACTAAAAATACAAAAAATTAGCTGGGTGTAGTGGCGGGTGTCTGTAATCCCAGCTACTCAGGAGGCTGAGGCAGGAGAATCGCTTGAACCCGGGAGGTGTAGGTTGCAGTGAGCTGAGATCGTGCCATTGCACTCCAGCCTGGGCAACAGAGCGAGACTCCATCTCAAAGAATTAAAAAAAAAAAAAAAAGCCAAGCCAAGCCAGACCTGGTTCCAATGCAGGCTCTGTGATCTCAGGCTGAGAACAGGAGGAATTGACGGGGTCTGGCATGGGAATACAGCAGGGACTCAAGCATTGCTTGTGGAACCCATAGATGGATATGAAACTGTACCAATAGCCACTGTTCACGCGGCACCTGCTGGGCATCAGGCCTTCCACAGGACTGGGCCTCCCAGTACTTTATCATCTTAGGTAGATATTGTCCTGATTGTCTGTTGAGGTAACTGTCACCCACCGTCACCCCACCTCCTGGTGCCCACACACACCTGCACCTTCTGCTGAGTCTCCTCACGCTCGGCAGCCTCCGGGGCCTCGCGGGGCCCCCCAGTCTGACTCTTCAGGGTCTGAATCTCCTAGAGGAGAAGAGTTCCCAGGGTCTGTTGCGGGGGTCCTGGCTTTCCCGCAGGAGGTGAGGGAAGGCGAGGCCCGGGAACCACACTTGGCACTCACCTGGTCCTTGGTTTGCACCAGAGCTTCCAGCTGTTCCAGCGACTGGCCCTGGCCCAGCCCCTCCTTCTCGCTGGTGGGGGTCACCTCTGAAGCTGCCTGAGCCTCCAGCTCAGCCACCTGTGGGGCAGGAATAGCAGCCCCTGACGCCCCCGCCTGCACTCTCCCTTGCTCCCCCAACCTCTAGGGAATCTGCCTCCTGTCTGGCCACGCCCAGGACCGAGCACCCATCTCCCTTGGTTGGTGCCACCACCCCCCTCTGCACAGCTTGGACTTTAGTGTCTGATCACCCTCTGAGGCTGGCATTGTCTCAAACCCATTTTACAGAGCAAGAAACTGAGGCTGGGTCAGTGACCTGCTGAGGTCACACAGCCAGTCCATGAACCCAGGGCAGATGGGAACTGCCGAGGCGCGGTCTCCACAGTTGCCGGGGCCAGGTGGGGGTCTCTCGGAGGGAGGGGTGCCCTCACCCGCTGCCGCAGCCGCTCGGCCTCCGCACGCTGAGCCTCCAGCTGCTGCCTCCACTGGGCTGCGGCGGCGTTGGCCTCTCGCAGGGCGCCTGCCAGCTTGTTGTTGCTGTCCTGCAGTGCGAAAAACTCGGCCTCCCACTGTACCTCGCCCACGGAGCTGCAGGGACATGAGGGTCGGCAGTGGGTGACACGGGGCTGGGGGGCGGAGTCGGGCGATGCTGGGCTAGGGGGCGGGGCCAGGGGTGGGATAGCTCTGGGCTTAGGTCAGGGCGAAGGCTGGCGAGGGTGCGGAGTCGGGCGCGAAGTTGGACTAGAGGGCGGGGCAGGGGTGGAGTGGCACTGGGCTGGGGGCGGAGTCAGCGGCAATGCTCGGTTAGGGGGCGGGGCCAGGGTGGGTGGCGCTGGGCTGAGGCGGAGTCACGGGCGACGCTGGGCTAGGGGGCGGGGCCAGAGGAGGGGTGGCTCTGGGCTAGGGCACGGAGTCAGGGCCACGCAGGGCTGGGGACGTGGCGACACTGATTGCTGAGCTTGGGGATGGGCAGTCCCGCAGAAGCGGGATCTTGTCGAGGACCGAGTCAAAGAAGGGGGCACGTGGAGTCCGCCCAGTGACACTGTGGGAACGTTGAGGGAGGGATGGGAGGTTGGAGAGAGTCAGCCGATGGGGGCGTGGTCAGGGTGGTTATCCTAAGACCAGAGAGGCATCGACGGGGCGAGGTTAGCAGCGAGAAGAGACAGGTGTGGGGTCAAAACAGAGGGGCGTGGCCAACGCAGGGTTGGGGCGGGGTCGGCTCTGGATGGGGCAGCATTTCAGATCCTCATCCCCTTCCCCAGGTCTTGAGTCCACAGTTAGATCCCGCCGTCCTGGCACTCCCTTGGCTTCCGAGAACCGCCTCCTCGTCCCCCACCCCTACCCCCGCCCCTGCCACGCCCCCAAGTCCCGCCCCTCACCCCTCAGACAACATCTTCTTTAGCCGCTCGCGCTCTGTGGGGCCGGGGGCATCAGCGCTCTGGCTGCGGAACAGTTTTTCCTCGCCGGGGCCGTTGGCACTGACGAGAGGGCTCGGGGGCACCTATGCACGGGGAAAAGAACAGGTCACGACCCCACATCAGCTGGGATCAAGGCTGATGTGACTGGGGTCGTCACATCGGGGGTCCAACTGACCTACGCACCCTAAGCAGGTCCTTCACAGCACAGGATCCAAGTGTGTCCCTCCCCACCTCACCCACCCTGCATGGCTCCCTGTGGCCCCTAGGCTGGGAGTTCCATGCCCACGCCCTCGACCTTGCCTTCCTGGGCTTTCACCACCCCCAGGAGCAAGTCTGATGCAAGTTAGTCTAAACCAAGATACTTAGAACCTGTAAGGTAGGGGAGGGGGACAATCGGACAGCTCCCTGCCGTTCCCTTCCCTGCGGCCGAACTTCAACATCCCGTTTAGGATTTCAGCAGGAAGCCCTGCCCAGGCCGAATTCGTGTTTCGTGAGCAACCCCACTGCCTGGACCACTGGCTCTGAGGGTAGACAAGCTGGCGGGTGCCCTGCGAGAGGCCAACGCCACCGCAGCCCAGTGCAGGCAGCAGCTGGAGGCTCATGCTTTTTTTCATCTCTCCAACCCCTGTGCACAGCCCTGGGCCTGGTACACAGCAGGTGCTCAATAAATAATGCTGAATAAATTAATGTGGGAAAACACGCAGGGACAGTTCCTTGTTCTGCCTCACACTTAGCCATTTCTTTCTTTCTTTTTTTCTTTGAGACAGAGTCACACTCTGTCACCCAGGCTGGAGTGCAGTGGCACAATCTCGGCTCACTGCAACCTCCATCTCCTGGGTTCAAGCGATTCTCCTGCCTCAGCCTCCCGAGTAGCTGGGACTACAGGCGCATGCTACCACGCCTGGCTAATTTTTGTATTTTTTAGCAGAGGCGGAGTATCACCATGTTGGCCAGGCTGGTCTCGAACTCCTGGCCTCAAGTCATCCTCCCACCTCAGCCTCCCAAATTGCTGGGATTACAGGTGTGAGCCACCGCACCCGGCCACACTTAGCCATTTCAATTTCTAGTCTTCCATCCTGCCATCTGAGCTGGTTTTGCTACTGGGACCTACTGGGTGTACCCCACCGGCCCCAGGCAAGGTCCAGACCCTCTATGACACGCTCCACACCACTCCTCCGTGGTCCCTGCTATGGGTCTAACCTTAGGTCGTCTGGAAGCATTGGGTCTTGACGACCAGCAGAGTGCCCCGGTCTCCCAATATCAAGGTCCCCCAATATCAGTTGAGCGCCTGGCTGACTCAAAGGTGCCCAGGCAGGCATAGGGGAGTAGGGAGTGCTGACCTGGTGGGAGGCGAGCCCCAGGGCTGGACTGGTGAGCTCCCCGCCATCCTGAGATTTCTCCCTGGCCAGCCTGGCTGCTTCCTTCACTTCCTGGAACTTCTCGGCAAACTAAGGGAGTGGGGAGGAAAAGACAGTAAAACCCCAGCCCATCCTCCCAAACAGGTCACCATCACTCAGTGACAGCCCCGCCACTTTCGAACTGTACCCATCCCCTTATCACACACCTTGGAAGAAGGAGAGAAAGTTTGAAAAATGATGTACCATGGTGGGTGGGCAGGTGGCATCAGATCACAGAGGTGGCATTTAAATACATTGGGCCACACTGAGAAAGGGAAAGGAATTCCCATGTCCTCTTTTTAGGAAAGGGTCTCACTTTGTCACCCAGGCTGCAGTGCAGTGGCATGATCTCGGCTCACTGCAGCCTTGACCTCCCTGGCTCAAGTGACCCTTCCACCTTACCCCTCCACCAAGGAGCTGGGACTACAGGTGTGTGCCATCATGCCCGGCTAATTTTTTCTAGAGACGGGGTCTGGCCGTGTTCCCCAGAATGGCCCTTTTCCTGTTTTTTTTTTTTTTGTTTTTTGAGATGGAGTCTTGCTCTGTTGCCCAGGCTGGAGTGCAGTGACATGATCTTGGCTCACTGCAGCCTCTGCTTCAGCCTCATGAGTAGCTGGGATTACAGGCATGCACCAGCATGCCTGGCTAATTTTCATATTTTTAGTAGAGATGTGGTTTCACCATGTTGGCCAGGCTGATCTTAAATTCCCAGCTTGAAGTGATCCGCCTGCCTCAGCCTCCCAAAGTGGTGGGATTACAGGCACAGCACCCAGCCTTTTTTTTTTTTTTTTTTGGGGGGGAGGACAGAATCTCGCTTTGTCACCCTGGCTGGAGTGCAGTGGCACCATCTCAGCTCACTGCAACCTCTGCCTCCCAGGTTCAAGCGAGTCTTCTGCCTCAACCTCCCGAGTAGCTAGGACTACAGGCCCGCGCCACCACGCCCAGCTAATTTTTGTATTTAGTACAGATGGGGTTTCACCATATTGGCCATGCTGGTCTCGAACTCCTGACCCCATGATCCACCCACCTCGGCCTCCCAAAGTGTGAGAATGACAGGTATGAGCCAACATGTGGGGTCCCTTTTAATCTTTATCAGGGCTATTTCAACAAAGAGAGCCTCAGATGGGTGCTAATCTGTCTTTAACACTTGTTATTATTCCTTTATAACAAAGAGATTAGGTCTCAGGCTCTGAGAGACATCAGAAATCAATGAGAAAGTAATCATCTCATTCTTGTTTTTGTTGTATTAAATGTTTACATGTTTACATTTACCACCTATTTATGACAAAGCAATACCAGTTTTCCAGTTAGGATAGGATATGTTTCCCCCCACCACCCCGGTTTTAAAATAAATTTCCTTAGTTTAAAAATAATTTTTTAGGTCGGGTGCGGTGGCTCACACCTGTAATCCCAGCACTTTGGGAGACCGAGGCGGGCGGATCATTTGAGGTCAGGAGTTCGAAACCAGCCTGGCCAACATGGTGAAACCCCATCTCTACTAAAAACACAAAAATTAGCCAGACATGGTGGTGGGCGCCTGTAATCCTAGTACTTGGGAGGCTGAGGCAGGAGAATTGCTTGAGCCCAGGAGGTGGAGGTTGCAGTGAGCCGAGATTGTGCCATTGCACTCCAGCCTGGGTGACAGAGCAAAACTCTGTCTCAAAATAAATAAATAAGACCATGTGTGGTGGCTCACGCTTGTAATCCCAGCACTTTGGGAGGCCGAGGCAGGTGGATCATGAGGTCAGGAGTTCAAGAGCAGGCTGACCAACATGGTGAAACCCCGTCTCTACTAAAAATACAAAATCAGCCGGGCATGGTGGCACATGACTGTAATCCCAGCTACTTGGGAGGCTGAGGAAGGAGAATTGCTTGAACCGGGGAGGCGGAAGTTGCGGTGAGCCGAGATCGCACCATTGCACTCCAGCCTGGGGGACAAGAGTGAAACTCTGTCTCAAAAATAAATAAATAAATAAATAAATAAATAAATAAATAAATGATTTTTTAGGCTGGGTGCAGTGGCTCACACCTGTAATCCCATCACTTTGAGAGCCTGAGGCAGGCGGATTACCTGAAGTCAGGAGTTTGAGATCAGCCTGGCCAACATAGTGAAACCCTGTCTCTGCTAAGAATACAAAAATTTAAAAAACAAAAATTTTGTAAAAATACAAAAATTAGCCAGGTGTGGTGTGTCTGTAATCCCAACTACTTGGGAAGCTGAGGCAGGAGAATTGCTTGAACCTGGAGAGAAGAGGTTGCAGTGAGCCGAGATCGGGCCACTGCACTCCAGCCTGGCAACAGCGCTAGACTCTGTCTCCAAAAAAAAAAAAAGACCTAAATTAGAAAGGTAAATTGTTGGGGCCGGGCGCGGTGACTCACGCCTGTCATCCCAGCACTTTGGGAGGCCAAGGTGGGTGGATCACGAGGTCAGGAAATTGAGACCATCCTGGCTAACACGGTGAAACCCCGTCTCTACTAAAAATACAAAAAAAATTAGCCGGGCGTGGTGGCAGGCACCTGTAGTCCCAGCTACTAGGGAGGCTGAGGCAGAAGAATGGTGTGAACCTGGGAGGTGGAGCTTGCAGTGAGCCAAGATCGCGCCACTGCACTCCAGCCTGGGCGACAGAGCGAGACTCCGTCTCACAAAAAAAAAAAAATGGTAAATTGTCTGGGTGCAGTGGCTCAAGGCTGTAATCCCAGCACTTTGGGAGGCCAAAGTGAGAGGCTTGCTTGAGGCCAGGAGTCAAGAACAGCCTGGACAACATAGTGAGATCCTATCTCTACAAAAAAATAAGAATAAAGATATTAGCTAGGCATGGTGGCATACGCCTATAGTCTCAACTAGTCAGGAGGCTGAGGTGGGAGGATCCCTTGTGCCCAGGAGTTTGAGGCTGCAGTGAGCCATGATTGCACTGCTTCACTCCAGCCTGGACAGCAGAGCAAGATCTTGTTAAAAAAAAAAAAAAAGAAGGGAGGGAGGGAGGGAGGGAAAAAAAAAAAAAAGAAAGGTAAATTCTAAACCTTCTAGAAGAAAACAAAGAAAGCCTGGTGTGATAGCTCATGCCTGTAATCCCAGCACTTTGGGAGGCCGAGGCAGGTGGATCATCTGAGGTCAGGAGTTCAAGACCAGCCTGGCCAACAAAATCCCATCTCCACTAAAAATACAAAAATTAGCTGGGCGAGGTGGTGGGCACCTGTAATCCCAGCTACTCCAGAGGCTGAGGCAGGAGAATCGCTTGAACCCGGGAGGTGGAGGTTGCAGTGAGCCGAGATCGTGCCACTGCACTCCAGCCTGGGGGACAGAGCAAGGCATTATCTCCAAAAAAAAAAAAAGAAGATCTTCGTGAAAGCACTCATCATCAACAAAACCACGGATAAAGATAATAATGGAAGTATAGAGACGGCACAGGGTGCAGGGAGGTGAGGATGAAGGTATTGCTGGGGCATGTGGGAAAGTGCCCAGCCCAGCCCAGCCACCCATTTGATGTCCCAAAGAGGAGCAGGGTGTGTCCAAAATTAGAGCTACAGGCAGTAGAACTATGACTCAAGAGCAGGTACAGTGGCTCATGCCTGTAATTGCAGCACTTTGGGAGGCCGAGGCAGGCAGATCATTTCAGGTCAGGAGTTTGAGACCAGCCTGGCCAACATGGTGAAACCCTGTCTCTAATAAAATACAAAAAATTAGCCAGGCGTGGTGGTGGACTCTTGTAGTCCCAGCTACTCAGGAGGCTGAGGCAGGAGAATCGCTTGAACCCGGGAGGCGGAGGTTGCAGTGAGCCAAGATCACTGCAGCCCATCTCAAAAAAACAAACAAACAGAAAAATGAACTAGGAATCAAACCGGGGAAGCTTAAAGGGGCTTCAGTCTCAACTCATCCTACAATCCCATCCTGCAGATGGGAAGATAGAGGACCTGCCCAAGATCCCAGAGTGAGCCCAGGAGAAGACTTGGGCCCAGTCTCACCCGTTCCCTCCACTCTCCCCCTCACCCGGCCCACCTGTGTCAGATGCTGTTCAGAGGCAAAGCCCAGGCCGTAGACTGTGTTGGCACGACTGTCGGCCCACTGCCCGAACTTCTGGGAAGTTTTGGTGAAGGTCATGTTGGGAGTGACAGTGCTGTTGATGATAGCCTAGGGTTGGGGAACAAAGTTCAAGGTAGATGGGACAGATACTAACAAACATGAAACTCCCCAGGTATTACCTTGTATTAGGGTCTTGAAGGTCTTTACTCTGAACCATTTCAGGAGATAGAGACTAGGGCCTGGGAAGGCTTAGGGTTTCCCGTCCCTTGGGCACACAGCAAGCCAGCCACCAGACCCAGGGTTGTCACCAGGACTCCCGGTGCCTCTGCCCCACCCAGACCCCACCCTGACCTTGGCGCCTCCGATGCTGATGATGCGGTACACATTGCGGGTGGCATCGTAGAAATAGGAGACAGTGAGTGCGTGCTTGCCCGCCGGGATCCAGTTTCGCTTGGTGGCTGGGTCAATTTGGAACACGTGCGCCCGTGTGCTGAAGATTGGCTGCTCTCTGCGTGGGGAGAGGGTGTTTGGTGGGGGCCAGGCACTCCCACTTAGAAAGCTCAGGGCCAGGCTGGGGGAGGTGGGAGCTCACCTGGCTGTGGACATTGGTCAGGCTGGGATGGGCAGGCTCTAGGGGGCAGCCAGAGAGGTGGCAGGAGCACTGGTTTGGCCCCTAGGGAGAGAGGAGGGACTATGAGTGTCCCTCAGGCCAGGCTGAGGGAGGCCAAGCAGGTTCCCTCTCAGGACCCATCACCAGGTGTGCCCGCCATGGAACTTTCAATCAAAAAGGCAGGAGAGGCCCAAAGTACACCTGGTGCTTTGGGAGGCTGAGTCAGGAGGATCCTTTGAGCCCAAGAGTTCGAGACCATCCTGAGCAACGTGGCGAGACCCCATCTCTACCAAAAATTTAAACAATTAGCTGGGTGTGGTGGCATGTGCCTGTGGTCCCAGCTACTGGGGAGGCTGAGGTGGGAGGATCGCTTGAGCCCAGGAGGTCAAGGCTGCAGTGCAGTGAGCTATGGTCAGGCCACTGCACTCCAGCCTGGACAAGAGAGTGAGACCCTGTCTCAAAAAAGAAAGAAATTATAAAAAGAAACAAAAAGGCAAGATAATTATTATAGATAACTCAGAGCAAGCGGACCCCATCTTTCTTTGTCTAGGGGAAGCCCCCACAACACCCTGTACAGGAGATGGCCCTCTGAGAGGAGCCTGGTGGCCGCTGACATCCAGATGTAAATTTCTCATTGTCCTGGTTATTGCACCCCCGTGAAGTCCCCTCCATCCCGGGCTGAGCTGTGGAGGCCAAATCTCTGCTGAGTTCTTTCCACCACATTCACCCATGACTGGCCAGAGCAGGGCTCTCCATCAAAAAATGGGGCGTTGAGAGGTGTGTAGTACCAGGAGACCAGTTCCCCACTACACCCTGCAGAGGGACCCCACCCCCAGCAGCTCCCACCCTAGGGCAGAGGCACACCTTGAAGTCCAGAGTCCAAATCCCCAGGGAGCCCCCAGCCAAGTTAAAAAGACAAGATGTAGACAAACAGCCAATCCCAATGCCCACCATGAGGGCAGAGCAGAATCCACACTGGGAGACCAGGGCTCCCCAACCTCCCCATTGGGCCATTCAGCAACCCCGAATGTGCAGGGGGACCAAGGAGGAGTTTGGAGGAGGGGTAAGACAGGTGGGGGAGGGGAGGCCCTGGCCCAGCGGCCTCTGTGGTCAAAGCGCGGATGCCCCCCCATCCTGTCCTGGGCAGCTGCTGTCCTGGTCACAGGGTCTGAAACCGGAGCCCCTGAGTGGGGGTGGGGCGGCAGCTCTGGCCTGGACTGGGGGCGGGTCCTGCGCCGGGTGGGAGTTGGGGAACACAGGGGTCCCCGGAACCCAGGCCCTTCCGGTCCGGCAGCTCCTGCTGCGACTTGCAGCGTTTGGGGAAAGTTACTCACCAACTAGTCATGCGCCTCGGATGCCGCCGGCCACGGGGCTCCCGGAGGGGGGTCCGACACCGCCCGGTGCCCGGGATCCCCAATCTGGCCGGTGGATGAGGCCCCATCCCATGCACCCCAGTGCGGGGGACGGGGGGGTTAATATTAATTCAGGATCCCATCCCCACCCGAGGCAGGTCACCCAGTGCACGCCCCAACTCCGGGACGCCCGCTCTGACCCTGGAACTTCCGAGATTCCCGCGACGCCCCCTGTCTCTGGGTCCAGAACTTCGGGGGACACCTCTTCTGCCTCCTCCAACCCCAGGTCGGTAACTCCGGGGACTCCTTTCGTGCCTCCTCCTCTAACTGGGTCCGGGACCCCGGTCCTCCGCGTTGTCCTAGACTCCTAAACTTCGAGGACCCCCTGCCACCCCTCCAGTCCCTGGGTCCGGGACGTCCGGACCCCTCCCACCCCAGTACCCCACCCCAGGTCCGCAGCTTTGGGGACCTCTTCGCAGCCTCCTCCAACGCCGGGTCCAGAACTTTGGGAACCTCCCGCGCAGTCCCCTCTCAGACCCTGAATCCAGAACTTCGGGACCCCCGCGCTCCCTCCAGCCCTGGAACTTGGGGACCCCTCGCGCCGCTCCCAGTCCCGGGTCCGGAACTTCTGGGGAACCCCCACGCCCTCCCCTTGGCCCTGGGACTTCGAGGCCCCCGCGCTCCCGGCGCAGGCTCGGCAGGCCGGGCTCACCCTGCCAGGTCGGCGCCCCGCGAGTGTCCAGGCGCGAGTCGGGTGCGGCCCCCGCGGCGCTGACTCCGCGCTGCCGGGCGCCCCGCTCGCTCCCTGGCTCCCGGGCCCGCGCCCTCCGCGCCGCCCTCCGCGCCGCCCGCGCCTTTGTCTGCGCCGCCGCCGCCGCCCGCGCCGCCTCCGGTCCCATCGCGGCCGGTCCCGACGCGGCCGCCGCCCGCCCCGCCTCCCCGGGCCGCCAAGGCCGCCCCGCTGCGCCCCCTGCCGGCTTTTTGCACCGGGAGGGGGTAGGGGGGAGGGGATAAGGGGGAGGGGCGGGGGCCAGGACTGGGGAAGGGACGGAGGATTGAGGGAGGGGTCTAGGGGCGGTGGAGGGGGACTGGGGGGGGCTTTGCGTGGGGTCGGGTTGGGAGCAGAGGGTGGGGACAGAGAGACAGACGGAGAGGGACATCTGGGATGAGAAAGAGACCCAGAAACAGAGACACGGGGGAGACAGGCGGAGAGATAGGAAGCAGATGGAGAGAGTTGCACGGACAGCGATGTGACCTCACCCTCCTGTCACCTTCTCAGGAGACAGCTGCCTCTGTCCCCACTACCTGAGGTCATAACTTTGGGCCTGTGAGGGAGGTCAGGTCCCTCCCCGGCTGACATGGGTGGCCCAGTGAGGTTGGGGAGGGGGCGGTGGGTCTCAGGGTCTGCATACAGTAAGTGCTCAATGGGTGTTGCCAGGAAACGGAAGAGATCAACTTCGGGAGGGAACGGGAAGCAAGACAAAGAGAGAGAAGCCTCTGTTCTCCTGCCCGTCCCATCCCTAAGCAGGGACGTCTGTCCACCTCTGTCCCTCCCAAGACGATGGTAAAAATGCCCACAATGGTTGGATTAAGGTTATCTTTGCTGTTGTTTGAGGGTTCCAAAATCCAAAGGCTGAGGGAATGTCTCCAACGCATGGTTGCATCCCCTCAGCCTCCACTGGCCTGCGTTTGTCACCTCTGGTCACAGGGAGCACCCCCTTCCCACACTTGCCAGGAGAGTGTCCTTCCGGAGTTGAACTAGGATCCACCTCCCCAGCCCCAAGCCCATGTGTCCCACTTGTCAGTCCTGGTGCGGCCCCCTCTCTGGCACCGTCTCCAAAATCACATGGTGCGGTGCCGTTGGTTTGTTTGTGGACAGAGGTCCTGCAGCTGCCTGGAACCAAGGCCTGTGGCGCCCTAAAGCTCTGATCTTACATTTGAGTTTTTCTTTTCTTTTTTTTTTTTTTTTTTTTTTTTTGAGACAAAGTCTCACTCTGTTGCCCAGGCTGGAGTGCAGTGGCACAATCTCGGCTTACTGCAGCCTCTGCCTCCCAGATTCAAGCGATTCTCCTGCCTCAGCCTCCCGAGTAGTTGGGACTACAGGTGCATGCCACCACACCTGGCTGATTTTTGTATTTTTAGTAGAGATGGGGTTTCACTATGTTGGCCAGTCTGGTCTCGAACTCCTGACCTCAAGTGATCTGCCGCCCTTGGCTTCCCAAAGTCCTGGGATTACAGACGTGAGCCACCACACCTGGCCGACACTTGAGTGTTTTGACAACTTCAGAGAGGCTTTTGCTTTTCATCTCCAAGACCTCTGCTCCTGTCTCCTTTCCCTATTCCTTTATTTCTGTTTCCTTCTAAGAAGAATAGTATATCTGAGCTGGCAGTTACATTACATTCAAATTACCTTTAGGTGAATTCCAGGTCAGGTTGTTTTTGGAGATTGACTCCTGCGCCAAGATCTGAGTCTTCCCCCATCCAGGCCTTTGCCCAAACTGTTCCTTCCACCTGGAATGCCCTCTCTGCAGGCATCTCTTCTGCCTTGTCCTTCCAGGCTCAGCGCCACCACCCTGTCTCCTCCTCCAGGAAGCCTCTCTGACTACCCTGGCCTTGGAAGGGATCTTGCCCTCCCCTGTCCCAATCCCTATGACTCTTTTTTTTTTCTTTTTTAAAGTTTATTTTTAGAGACGAGGTCTCACTATGTTGCCCAGGCTGGTCTCAAACTCCTAAGCTCAAGTGATCCTCCCGCCTCGGCCTCCCAAAGTGCTGGGATGACAGGCGTGAGCCCAGACCCTTTCTGTGACACTTATGTTACCTGTTTATTACATGACTAGGTCTGGGTGCTCCTCTAGGGCTGGCCCATCCATCCTGAAGCCCCAGTCTGACCCAGCACAAGAGCGACTGTTCATCCCACAGGGGAAACTGAGGCACAGACTCGGTTTCCCTGGCTGCTTCTAACTTCACGAGGCATCTGCACAAGGGAAGGATTTGGCTCTGTTCTCAGGCCGGAAGCCACGAAATGCTTGAACATTGTGGGGAGCAAAGAAAATACCGTCTGTTCTGTGCAAAAAATGACTTTTCCTTATTACCAACAAAATAATGGAAAAAAAAAAAAGTATCTGGGAAAGGTGCTGACATGGCCAAGGCTTCTGGAAGCTGCTTAGAGTTTGCCAAGTGCACAACTGGGGCCCTGTGGCTATTCTACAGGGGCGGCTGGGCGAGGGGCCCAGGCAGACTTTGCCCTTTGTGTGGGCAGAAAGCAACAGTGAAAGAGACAATGAAGGGTTGAGTTGCTTTCCTGAACACCCTCTTTGGTCTCTGGGAGGGGCTGGGACAGGGCTGGCCTTGAGCAGCCCCAACCTGAAGCTGGACTAGCCAAGTCTACACTGAGGCACTGGCTTCCTCAGTGTGGGCCTCAGTTTTCTCACCTGGAAAATGGGCCGATGCTTGCAGGGCTTCTAGTAGAGGGAGAAACATGAAGGATTCAGTCAATATCAGCAGCTGTCCTCTGGGGTGCCTGCCATTAGGTTCGTGGGCAAAGGCCCTGCCACTCTTTGCTGCAGCTCGGAAAATGGAGTCTGTGTCTCAGTTTCCCTGCTGGGATGAATAGTCACTCTTATGCTGGGTCAGACTGAGGCTTCAGGATGGATGGGCCAGCCCTAGAGGAGCACTTAGACCTGGTCATATAATAAACAGGTAACATAAGAGTCACAGAAAGGGGCTGGGCTCATGCCTGTCATCCCAGCACTTTGAGAGGCCGAGGCTGGAGGATCGCTTGAGCTCAGGAGTTCGAGACCAGCCTGGGCAACATAGTGAGACCTCGTCTCTAACGAGGGCTGCCCTGAGCTGCTGCCCCCACCCCAGTCTGGGCCCTCTTCTTCCTAGGTCTGGAGGCCTCTCTTCTAAAGAACTGGGCTGGGTGCAGTGGCTCATGCCTGTAATCATAGCACTTCGAGAGGCTGAGGCAGGCAGATCACCTGAGGTCAGGAGTTTGGGACCAGCCTGGCCAAAACATGGTGAAACCCCGTCTCTACTGAAAATACAAAAATTAGCCGGGCGTGATGGTGCACACCTGTAGTCCCAGCTACTCGGGAGGCTGAGGCAGGAGAATTGCTTGAACTCAGGAGGCAGAGGTTGCAGTGAACTGAGATCAGGCCACTGTACTCCAGCCTGGGTGACAGAGGGAGACTCTGTCTCAAAAAAAAAAAAAAAAAAAAAAGGGTTGGGGGGAGGGAGGAAGGAAGGAAGGAAGGAACAGACTTGAGATGTCCTTGCAGGGCAGGCAGAGGCCACCACCCCAAGGTGCTGACTAGGAAAGCAACTTTCCTTTGGGGCTGAAAAATGGTGTGGGAGAATGAGCTTCCCACCTTAAAGGGGAAACCAAGCGGGAGCCTGAACAGCTCATTCAGCACTAAGAAAACTGCATTTGCAGAATGGCTTTTATGGCTCAGGCTCTGGTCTCTGCCTAGTTAGATCTGACCTAGCCTTTGGAGTGAGGCTAAACAGTCTCTCCTCTCCAGAGACTTTCTGTGCCACCAGAGCAGGGACAGTCCAGCTGCTCTTCCTGAAAGCTGGGTGCCCACCTCCCAGTGAAGGTCTTGGTGACTACTTCAGGTCTGTTTATGGCATGATTTGGTTACTGTTCACCTCTTACATGGATTTTTCCCTGCACCTAGAACAAACCTGACCTGTGACAGCTTTCTTTTTTTTTTTTTTTTTTTTTTTTTTTGGAGATGGAGTCTCACTCTGTCGCCAGGCTGGAGTGCAGTGGCACAATTATCGGCTCACTGCAACCTTCAATTCCTGGGTTCAAGCTATTCTTCTGCCTCAGCCTCCGGAGTAGCTGGGATTACAGGCAGTCGCCACCACACCCAGCTAATTTTTGTATTTTTTTTTAGTACAGACAGGATTTCACCATGTTGGCCAGGATGGTCTCAATCTCCTGACTTCGTGATCCGCCCGCCTTGGCCTCCCAAAGTGCTGGGATTACAGACGTGAGCCACCGCCCTTGGCCCCTGTGACAGCTTTCTGTGAGCACTTTCGGAAGTAGGAGATCCCCAGGTTCCAGCTTTCGACTTGGTAGCTTTCAGAATCACGTGAGCCAGGGAGTGAATCCCAGCCCTGCTGCTTACCAGCAGTGCCACCCTGAAGAAGTCACTTTCTCTTCTTTGTGCCTCAGGTTCCCCATCCATAAAATGGGCATATGAATAGTGTTCACTTCTGAGGTTTACTGTAGGGATCCAGTGAGTTCTTTCTTTTTCTTTTCTTTTTTTCTTTTGAGACAGAATCTTGCTCTGTCGCCCAGGCTGGAGTGCAGTGGCGCAATCTCAGCTTGCTGCAATCTCTGCCTTCCAGGTTCAAGCGATTCTTTTGCCTCGGCCTCCCTAGTAGCTGGGATTACAGGTGCACGCCACCACACCCGGCTAAATTTTTGTGTTTTTAGTAGAGACAGGGGTTTCACCATGTTGGCCAGGCTGGTCTCCAACTCCTGGACTCAAGTGATCCACCCACCTTGGCCTCCCAAACTATTGGGATTACAGATGTGAGCCACCACGCCCACCCTTTTTTTTTTTTTTTTTTTTTTTTGAGACAGGGCCTCACTCTGTTGCCCAGGCTCAATCATGGCTCACTGCAGCCTCAACTTTCTGGGTTCAAGCAATCCTCCCACCTCAGACTCCTGAGTGGCTGAGACTACAGGTGCACACCACTACGCCTGGCTAATTTTTGTATTTTTTGTAGAGATGGGGTGTTACTATGTTGCCCAGGCTGGTCTCCAACTCCTGGACTCAAGAGATCTGCCTGCCTCAGCCTCTCAAAGGGCTGGGATAACAGATGTAAGCCACTGCATCTGGCCTCCAATGAGTTGTTATGTGAAGAGAACGTGATTGTAGGTGCTTAATAAATGCTTGCTATTATAAACATCATATTTATTTTTGGTATGTGGTTTTGATCCTGAACCAACTTCTTACTCTTTTCTTTTTCAGAAGTTAGAGGACTCCAACCAGGCCTGAACTCTCAAGGACAGAAATGGGTCCAACCTGGCATGACATCCTCTAAATCTTTAGCTCCTGGCCCCTCAGGTGCCCCCTCCAGCTACCTCCCTCTTCCTTCTCTTCATTCCCCAAGCCATAGCTGGTTGGGCCAACCTCCAGACATTAGCCTCTTTGCAAACTCCTATTCACCCCTCAAAGCCTCACCTTCAATGCTCTCCTCCCCAAGAAGCTCTCTCCTCTACCTCTAGACCTTTTCCAGCCCTCTTCCCTCTTTCTGGCCCAGCCCTGACTCCTGCGAATGTCTGTGTGCAGCTTTGACTCCCCCAGCCTGAGTGTCCCTCAAGGGCTGAGACCAGGGCCCATGTTTCCCTAGAGTTTGTCATCTTCCAGCATAAGGTGGACGCATGGGGGTCAGGCAAAGGGGAGTTTGATGACTCAGTACTATTGGTGATTTTGCATCACTTGAAGGAGACCCTGCCTTAAATTCAGAACTTGACTTCTGCCGACGGCTAAAGTTAATTCATTCAACAACCCCCCATGAAACAACGGAGCCAGGCTCCCTCAGGCCCAGGCAAGAAAGGGTTGTGGAGTTGGGGTCGCCAGCACTGGTTTATGGATTTGAGGACCTAGGACCAGAGTGAGTTGGGGATGGGAGGAGGCAGTGCTTGAGGCCCCTCTGAGCACCAAACCTGGACCCGAGGTTCAGTTCCCGCAGACCTAATTACCCTAATTTGCCACATGCACTAATTACCTCCTGGGTGCCAGGTGGCTGGGCGGGGCTGCCCCAATTTCCGGAGGTAGGTCGGGGCCCGATTATTTTTGGCTGTGGTGTCCTTGAAGCCTCTGCCATCAGCAGTGCTTGAAGGGCAGAAAGTGGGGCGGAGAAATTGAGGCCACATCAGGGGAGGCACTGCGGGAATTGGGGGTCGGCTGGCCTTGGAGCTCCCTGAACAGGGGGCCTTGGGCCCAAGGCGGGAGAGTCTTTGGCACCTAGCCAGAGGTGGCAAGATCTGGAGGGGCATGGCCAGGCACGATGGCTCACGCCTGTAATCCCAGCACTTTGGGAGGCTGAGGCGGATGGATCATGAGGTCAGGAGTTCAACACCAGCCTGGCCAATGTGGTGAAACCCTGTCTCTATTAAAAATATAAAAAATTAGCCGGGCGTGGTGGCACATTCCTGTAGTCCCAGCTACTCAGGAGGTTGAGGCAAGAGAATCGCTTGAACTTGGGAGGCAGAAGAGGTTGCAGTGAGCCGAGATCACGCCACTGTACTCTAGCCTGGGTGGCAAAGCGAGACTCTTGTCTCAAAAAAAAAAAAAAAATCTGGAGGGGTTGAGAATCAGCCAGCTCCATGGTGGATTGGTTTGAAGTCTTTTTGTTTTGTTTTGAGACAGAGTCTCGCTCTGTCATCCAGGCTGGAGTGCAGTGGCACAATCTCGGCTCACTGCAATCTCCCCCTCTCAGGTTCAAGCAATTCTGCTGCCTCAGCCTCCCGAGTAGCTGGGACTACAGGTGCGTGCTGCCACACCCAGCTAATTTTTTCATTTTTAGTAGAGATGGGGTTTCACCATGTTGGCCAGGCTGGTCTCGAACACCTAACTTTAGGTGATCCGCCTGCCTTGGCCTCCCAAATTGCTAGGATTACAGGTGTGAGACACCGCGCCCGGCCCAGGTCTGTTTTTGATGTGATACCATGGCCGGGAAAGGGGCTGCCAGGGGGTGGGGGTGGGGGTAGTCAGATGGGCCTGGTTTCATATCCCAAGTCCCACCCGCTTGCTGTGTGTTCCTGGGCATATAACCTTTCATGAACTCTTTGCACCTTTCCTGAGGGATGAAACAGGTGTAATTTAAAAAGGGTGCTTTAGGCACTGGGGGTCAGAGCATGGGCAAAGGCCCTGAGGTGGGGCCAGGGAGGCCATGTTGCTGGAACACTAGAGAGGTGTCTAGAGTGGAGTAAGTGGGAGAAAAGCTTATGGGATTGCTGAGACCTAGGGGGTCACAGGAACTGAGCAGAGCCTCGTGGGTCTTGGTGAGTTGTGTGGGTTTCATTCTGAAGGCACTGGGGAGCCATGGGGAGTTTGGAGCCAGAGAGAGAGGGAGTGGTCACATTGATACTGCAGGCCCTGGGCGGAGTTTCAGCTCTTAGGAAAGAACGAGGTGTCTGTCCATGTGCAGAATGGTCGCAGACCCTACCATTCTCTGAGCCTCAGTTTCCCCACCCTGAGCAGAGTCCTGAGACTAGGGCAGCCCCAGAACACAGTGAGCCCTCTGCCGGGGAAGCCCCACTCTACCCTGGAGCTCCCAAATGCTGGCTGTGCAGCCTACACGGCCTCCTCCCCGCCTGTCCCCCCATCCCACGCTCCTTCTGTGGCCTTGGGGGAGCAGCTGTGGGAACAGAGAGCAGAAGCCCGTGGGGAAGGCAGCTCAGAGGGCCTCTGGGGGACGTGTTCCTGCTTGGTGACAGCCCACGCGGGGCTGCCGCACGCCGAATGTTCTCACAGCAGCTGGGTGACTCACATGCTACAGCCTCTTCCCTGGGTCTGCCAGAGGGAGAGTATTCCTAGTCCCCAGGCACGGGCTGGGGTCTCTGGTTTGGCCACCTGTGCCCTGGCTATGCCCTCTAGGATCCCCCCCACCAACACACACCAAGGGACCCCTCTAACCGGCAGTGCTGCCCACCTCCTTGCTCCAGCATCTTCCGTGGCTCTCCTGGACACCTCAGAGAGAGGCTCAAGCTCCTCATTGCCTATTGGTCAAGCTGCTCAGCCCCACTTCAGAGCACTTGTACTGGGTCCCACGTATGGCCTGAAATGCCAGCTCTAAGGCCGTCTCCTTCAGGAAGCCTTCCAGCCCTCCCCACAACTCTGACAATCCTGACCCCCAGGACGAGGATGCGTCTGTGTCTGGCCCCGCCTCCCTCCCAGACTGGGGGCTAACTGGAGTCCAGGCCCAGGACCCAGGCCTCTCAGGGGCTCCACTGTTATCCAGTATAGGAGTGCACAGCAGGGGCTCTGGGGGAGGAAGGCAAGGTCCAAGGCTGGACCCCATGGGCCTGACATGTAACCAAATTATTTATGTATTTATTTATTTTTATTTATTTATTTTTTTTGAGACGGAGTCTCGCTCTGCCACCCAGGCTGGAGTGCAGTGGCACGATCTCGGCTCACTGCAACCTCCATCTCACAGATTCAAGCAATTCTCGTGCCTCCGCCTCCTGAGTAGCTGGGACTACAGGCACGTGCCACCACACCCGGCTAAATTTTTTTTGTATTTTTAGTAGAGACGGGGTTTCACTGTGTTAGCCACAATGGTCTCGATTTCCTGACCTCGTGATCCACCCGCCTCGGCCTTCCAAAGTGCTGGGATTACAGGCATCACACCTCACTGGGATTAGAGGTGTGAGCCACCAAGCCTGGCTAATTTTTTAATATTTTGTAGAGATGGGGTCTTCCTATGTTGTCCAAGCTGGTCTCTAACTTCTGGGCTCAAGCAATCCTCCTGCCTTAGCCTCCCACAGTGTGGAGATTACAGGCATGAGCCACTGCACCTAGCTAACCCATTTCATAGAAGAGAAAACTGAGGCTCAGAGAGCTTGTCGGTTCCCCAAAGTAAAAGTCAGCAGAAGGCTGGAGGTGGTGGCTCATGCCTGTAATCCCAGCTCTTTGGGAGGAGGAGGCAGGCGGCTCACCTGAGCTCAGGAGTTCAAGACCAGCCTGGCCAACATGGTGAAACCCCGTCTCTACAAAAATACAAAAAAATGGGCCGGCCACGGTGGCTCACACCTGTAATCCCAGCACTTTGGGAGGCCGAGGCGGGTGGATCACAAGGTCAGGAGATAAAGACCATCCTGGCTAACACGGTGAAACCCTGTCTCTACTAAAAATACAAAAAATTAGCCAGGCATGGTGACAGGCGCCTGTAGTCCCAGCTACTGGGGAGGCTGAGGCAGGAGAATGATGTGAACCCGAGAGGTGGAGCTTGCAGTGAGCCGAGATCGCGCCACTGCACTCCAGCCTGGGTGACAGAGCAAGACTCTGTCTCAAAAAAAAAAAAAAAAAGAAAAAGAAAAAAATAGCCAGGCACGGTAGCTCATGCCTGTACTCCCAGCACTTTGGGAGGCCGAGGTGGGTGAATCACCTGAGATCAGGAGTTCAAGACCAGCCTGACCAACATGGTGAAACCCTGTCTATACTAAAAATACAAAAATTAGCTGAGTGTGGTGGCACACGCCTGTAGTCCCAGCTACTCGGGAGGCTGAGGCAGGATAATCACTTGAACCCTTGAACCCGGGAGGCAGAGGTTGCAGTGAGCCAAGATCACACCATTGCACTCCAGCTTGGGTGACCGAGTGAGACTTCATCTTAAAAAAAAAAAAAAAGGCCGGGCGTGGTGGCTCACGCCTGTAATCCCAGCACTTTGGGAAGCTGAGGCGGGTGGATCACGAGGTCAGGAGATCGAGACCATCCTGATTAACAGGGTGAAACCCCGTTTCTACTAAAAATACAAAAAATTAGCCGAGCGTGGTGGCAGGCGCCTATAGTCCCAGCTACTCAGCAAGCTGAGGCAGGAGAATGGTGTGAACCTGGGAGGTGGAGCTTGCAGTGAGCCGAGATGGCGCCACTGCACTCCAGCCTGGGCAACAAAGCGAGACTCTGTCTCAAAAAAAAAAAAAAAAAAAAAGTCACCAGGAGGCTGGAGGTCGGTGGCTCATGCCTGTAATCCCAGCACTTTGGGAGGCCAAACCAGGCAGATCACTTGAGGCCAGGAATTCGAGACTGGCCTGGCCAACATGGCGAAAACCTGCCTCTAGTAAAAACACAAAAAATTACCCGGGCATGGTAGTGTGCACCTGTAACCCCAGCTACTCAGGAGGCTGAGGTGGGAGGATCGCTTGAACCCAGGAGTCAGAGGTTGCAGTGAGCCCAGATCACACCACTCCACTCCAGCCTGGACGACAGAGTGAGACTTTGTCTCAAAACAACAACAACAAAAAGTCAGCAGAGAGGAAAGCCTGGTCCTGGAACCCCAGTCTGAGAGGCCAAGTCTGCTCCTTGCAACCTTTAGAGCTTTGCTTACCCAGGGAGCAGGTTGGGGGGTTCGCTCATCCACCTGCAGGTGGATTTGGTGCAGCCTGGGCTCAAACTCAAGGGGTCCAACAGCCCTTCCTCCCTGAGCCTCTGTTTCCTCCTCTGTAAAGCAAGGATTATTCATCATTAACTCATGTTTATTAAGCACTTAAGGCATCCAGGTCTGTTAGGACACCCTGCCCTCGGGGACCTCATGTCTGGTAGACAAGGGAACGAGGAAATGACTTCTGACAGGATTATGCAAAAGAAAGAAAACCAGGCAAAGCACCAGGCCAATACTGCAGTGGTTGCTGAAGGCTACTTTGTGGAGGTGGTGATTCAGGGCAATAGCACGCCCAAAGGCCCTGAGGCAGGGGATGTGTTCAGCCCCTTGGGACAGCATTGAGGAGGCAGCTGTGACTAAAGCAAAGTGAGTTGGGGAGAGTGGGGAGGGCACCATGTAGGCAGGGAGGGCTACAGGCTGGGCATCAGGGACCTTTGGGTCCCCAGGAAGGAATGCAGACTTTATACTTAGAGCACTGGGGAGCCACGTAAGGCTTTTGAGCAGGAGAGGGCATGATCTGCTTTTTTTTTTTTTTTTTTTTTTTTAAGACAAGGTCTCACGCTTTCACCCAGGCTGAAGTGCAGTGGCGTGATCATGGCTCACTGCAGCTTCGACCTCCTGGTCTCAGGTGATCCTCCACCTCAGCCTTCCAGGTAGCTGGGACTACAGGTGTGCGCCACTATGCCCAGTTGTGATCTTCTTTTGTGTTTAAATATTTGCAGCCGGGTGCAGTGGCTCATGTCTGTAATCCCAGCACTTTGGGAGGCCGAGGCAGGAGGATCACTTGAGTCCGGGAGTTCGAGACCAGCCTGGCCAACGTGGTGAAACCCTATCTCTACTAAAAATACAAAAATTAGCCAGGTGTGATGGTGCATGCCTGTGGTCCCAGCTATTCGGGAGGCTGAGGCAGGAAAATCGCTTGAACCTGGGAGGGAGGTGGAGGTTGCAGTGAGCCAAGATGGCAGCATTGCACAACAGTCTGGGAAACAGCAAGACTGTCTCAAAAAAAAAAAAAAAGATTTGCAGCCAGGCACAGTGGCTCACACTTGTAATCCCAGGGCCTGAGGGAGGAAACTTGTCTTCATAAGCCCTTTCCCATCTTCCTCTGTCTCTCACGAGGTCCTGGATGCTGGCCTCTGGGTCTTATCGCTGAAATCTCAGGCCTCCAACAGCAGGGAAACATCTGCTTTCCGGAGTTCAAGGATCTTCCAGCCCGGACGGAGGTCACAGGGAAGGAGGATCGCTGAAACAAAGAGAAAGGGTCACACGTTGGGTGCTGATTGCATCAACAGGGGAGACACTGGCCGGGTGCGGTGGCTCACTCCTCTAATCCCAGCACTTTGGGAGGCCGAGGCGGGTGGATCATTTGAGGTCAGGAGTTCGAGACAAGCCTGGGCAACATGGTGAAACCCTATCTCTACTAAAAATACAAAAAAAAAATTAGCCGGGCATTGTGGCACACACCTGTAATCCCACCTACTCAGGAGGCTGAGTCAAGAGAATCGCTTGAACCTGGGAGGCGGAGGTTTCAGTGAGCCAAGATCACGCCACTGCACTCCAGCCTGGGTGACAGAGTGAGACTCCACCTCAGAAAAATAAAAACACACAAACAAAAATTAGCTGGGCATGGTGGCACACATCTGTAGTCCTAACTACTGGGGAGGCTGAAACAGGACAACTGCTTGAGCCCAGGAGGTCAAGGCTGCAGTGAGCTCAAATTGCACCGCTACACTCTAGCGTGGGGGACAGAGCGAGACCTGTCTTGAAAAACAACAAAGAAAAAAAAAAGAAAAACAACAAAGAAACAAATCCCAAAGTCAATGGGGACCAGAGTCTGGGGAAGGGTGTCAGTACTCCCACATCTTGGGGTCCCCCCTAACACCTTGGGGTCCCTCAGGCTTTGGCATCTATCCTGGGACCCAGGAGGGATGTAGCTGCTGGTGGCTGGGACAAGCCCTTGGCGGTAACCCCACTGTTCTGGGGGGTACCATCCAGGGAGGTCATGACCAGTAGCTGAGGGGTTCCTGCAGGGCCCTTCCAGGTGGTAGGTGCTCAGGAGTTGGCTGTTAACAGGTCAGGAGAGTGAGAAACAGAAAGAAACATAGACATACAGACTTGGAGAGCAGTTGCTTGGGGGCTGGCCTCTCGCTTCTAGATGAGACCCTTTCCTGGGGGGCCACTCAGAGTCCATCTGGGACACCACAGTCATGCCCACATGCAAAACAGACACTGTGTAGCTGGCCAGTGACCTCCAACTCACATCTGCCAGAGCCCTCCACCTTCCAGCAGTCACAGGGCCCAGGGTGGGTGTTGAGCAGCATCTGGACGTGGCTCGAAGGCAGGTGTCTGGAGTCCTGTGGGAGGAGGGGCTGGCCCTTGAAAAGGCACCTGGGGAGACCAGGTTGGATACAGGGATGCAAGGCACAGGCGCACTAGGGCCACTACCAGTGTGACAGTCTACACTGGGCTCTTTGAAGGGTAGGCGGGGTGCTTAGAGAGTGTTGGGGCTCAAGCTACACCTTTCCACTTCCTCACATGTTCATGCACCCACTCAATGCCTATCCATCCACCCACCCACCCATCCACCCACCCATCCACCCATCCACTCATTCGCCCATCCATCCATTCATCCATCCATCCATCCACCCACACACCCATCTGCCTGTCCATCCATCCATCCATCCATCCATCCATCCATCCATCCATCCATCCACCCACCCACCCATCCATCCATCCATACACCCATCCATCTTCCCATCCATCCAACCATCTATCTGTCCACCCATTCTTCCATTCATCCATCCATCCATCCATCCACCCACCCATCCATCCATCCATACACCTATTCATCTGCCCATCCATCTTCCCATCCATCCAACCATCCATCCATCCATCCACCCATTTACCCATCCATCCACACATCCACCCACCCATCCATCCATTCACCTATCCATCTTCCCATCCACCCATCCATCCATCCACCCACCCATCCATCCATCCGTACACCTATCCATCTGCCCATCCATCCACCCATCCACCCACCCATCCAGCCATCCATACACCCATCCGTCTTCCCAACCATCCATCCATCCATCCATCCATCCATCCATCCATCCATCCACCCATCCATCCATCCATCCATCCATCCATCCATCCATCCATCCACCCGCCCATCCATACATACATACACTCATCCATCTCCCCAACCATCCATCTCCCCAACCATCCAACCATCCAATCATCTATCCATCCATCCATCCATTCATCCATCCATCCACCCACCCATCCATCCATCCATACACCTGTCCATCTGCCCATCCATCCACCCATCCACCCACCCATCCATCCATCCATACACCCATCTGTCTTCCCATTCATCCATCCACCCATTCACCCACCAATCCATCCATCCACCCATCCTTCCATCCATACACCTATCCATCCACCCATCCACCCACCCATCCATCTATCCCACACACCCATCCATCTTCCCGTCCATCCACCCATCCACCCATCCATCCATCTATCCATCCATCCATTCACCCAGCCATCTTGCCATCCATCCAACTATCCATTCATCCATTTACTATCCATTTATCCATCTATACACCCATCCATCCAACCATCCAACCATGTGTACACTCATCTTCCCATATATTCATCCATTCATCAATCCATTATTTATCCATCCATCTGCCCATCCATCCACCCAGTCACCCATCCAGTCATTTATCCTCCATCCCCCATCCATCCCCATCCATCCCACCATTCACCAATCCCCCATTCCTATCCCATCTATCCATCCTTCCATCCATCCACCCTCATATGCAGGCATCATCCATGATCCACCCAACTCTACTTCCACTTCTCATACTTCTACTAATTCTTCAAGCCCCAACTCCATGTGCCTTCCTCCTTGCAGCCCTTGGTGTGGCCCAGACCCTCCCTGTCCCTTCCTCTCACCCAGGCCCGACCCCATGGAGCGAAGAGTGAATGCACCTGGCTCAGCTTTCAGACTGGAGGCTGCTCGAGAGCACGGCCTGGGGCCGAGGCTTCTTGGGGGCCCAGCAGCACCAGTGTGAGGGGGCGCCGAGGAGAAGACCAGCAATTTCTGCCTGTGGGCCACTGAGGCATCAGGCCTCCAGGTCGGGGGGGATACCACCCCACCCACCAATAATAAAGCCCCTGTGATTTAAGCCCAATAAAAAGGCCCGGGGAAGGAATTCAGGCTTGGCCTGAGGCCACTCTGGGGTCAGCAAGAGCTCCAGGGACAGAGATATCTGGGTTTGTGCTCCACTTTGTCACGTGTGCACTGTGTGACACTGAAGAGGTCACTTTACCTCTCTGAGCCTCAGTTTTCCCATTTGGAAATCAATCTGTCTCATGTTAATTGCACATTTACAAGGAGTTGAGGCCCACATCAGGCCCCATCAGCTGGGATGTATCAGCTCCACTCCAGGGGAGGGGCCAGGAGGAGCTGGGGCGAGGAGAACAGGAAGGGAGGTTGAGAAGGTGGATGGGGCCAGGCGCAGTGGCTTATGCCTATAATCCCAACACTTTTGGAGGCTGAGGCAGAAGGATCATTTGGGGCCAGGAGCTTGAGACCAGCCTGGGCAACATAGCGAGACCCCATATCTACAAAATATAAAAAGATTAGCTGGGCATGATAGTGTACACCAGTGGTCCCAGCTACTCGGGAGGTTGAAGTGGGAGGATGGCTTGAGCCTGGGAGGTCGTGGCTGCAGTGAGCCGTGATGGCGCCTCTGTATTCCAGTCTGGATGACAGAGTGAAACCCTATCTCAAAAAAAAAAAAAACAAAAACAGAAAGGTGGATGGCACTGGTAGGGGGATGGGAGGGGTGTGGGACATAGGTGTATGTTTCCTAATGGATTCAGAGTTCCATATTTTCTTTTTCTTTTCTTCCTTTTTTTTTTTTTTGAGATGGAGTCTCACTCTGTCACCCAGGCTGGAATGGGATGACCTCGGCTCATTGCAACCTCCACCTCCCAGGTTCAAGCAATTCTCCTGCCTCAGCCTCCCGAGTAGCTGGGATTACAGGCACGCGCCATCACGCCCAGCTAATTTTTTTTTTTTTTTTTGAGACAGAGTCTTGCTCTGTCGCACAGCTGTAGTGCAGTGGCATGATCTTGGCTCACTGCAACCTCTGCTTCCTGGTTTCAAGCGTTTCTCCTACCTCAGCCTCCCCAGTAGCTGGGATTACAGGCACTCACTACTATGCCCAGCTATTTTTTTTTTTTTTTTGTATTTTTAGTAGAAACGGGGTTTCACCATGTTGGTCAGGCTGGTCTTGAACTCCTGACCTCGTTATCTGCCCACCTCGGCCTTCCAAAGTGCTGGGATTACAGGCGTGAGCCACCACACCCAGCCAATTTTTGTATTTTTTAGTAGAGACGGGGTTTCACTATGTTGGCGAGGCTGGTCTCGAACTCCTGACCTCAAATGATCTGTCCGCCTCAGTCTTCTAAAGTGCTGGGATTACAGGCATGAGCCACCGTGCCGGCCTCTTTTCTGATTCTCCAAATAATGTGTGCTCACTGTAAAAACAGTTTTAGAAAGCACAGACACGTGTAACGTAAATCATCTAAATAGGTCCCTTGTCATAGCGTTTAATTTCCTTTATGAATTTTTAATACCTATTTACTTTATGCCTGGTGCTTATTGGTAAATTTTAAAATGCTGGCACAGGAAACAAACTAAGTAAACAAATTCAGATGCCATCCTTGCCCTTGGCCCTAGCTGACACGGACCAGGTGCTCTGTAAATATCTGTTGAGTGAACAAAATTTTAAAAATAAAATCAATGCCCAGAAATAACTGTTACTAACACGATGGTCTATTTCCATCTAGATTTTTTCTTTCTTTCTTTTTTTTCTTAGCCCAAATGGAATTATACTATACACATGATTTGTCAGTCAAGGCCAAATTCCAGTGTATATTCTTGAGTTCAGAGACTTCAGCATCACTCACCTTGAAGCTTTTCTATGGTTTGTTAAACAGATCTCCTATGGTGGACATCTAGGTCACTCTCTGGGGACAGCCTAACAAACAGAATAACACATTTTCTTTCTTTCTTTTTTTTTTTTTCTGAGACAGTCTCACTCTGTCGCCCAGGATGGAGTACAGTGGCGCAATCTCGGCTCACTGCAACCTCCACTTCCTGAGTTCAAGTGATTCTCCTGCCTCAGCCTCCCAAGTAGCTGGGACTACAGGCACCCACCACCACGGCCGGCTAAGTTTTGTGTTTTTAGTAGAGATGGGGTTTTACCATGTTGGCCAGGCTGTTCTCAAATTCCTGACCTCAAGTGATCACCGGCCTCGGCCTCCCAAAGCGTTGAGTTTACAGGCACGAGCCACTGAGCCCAGCCAAACACACGTTTTCAAGTTTTCTCCTTCTCCTTTTCCGTTTTTTTTTTGAGACAGGGGTCTCAGTATGTTGCCCGTCTGGAGTGCAGTGGCTATTCACAGGTGTGATCCCACTACTGATCAGCACAAGAATTTTACCTACTCAGTTTCCAACCTGGGCCGGTTCACCTCTCCTTAGGCAAGCTGGTGGTGGTCTCCCACTCCCTGGGAGGTCACCATATTGACACCAAACTTACTGTAGTCACCCAATTGGCATAGTGCACTACAGCCCAGAACTCCTGGATTCAAGTGATTCTTTCACCTCAGTCTCCTGAGTAGCTGGGACTACAGGCATTCGTCCCTGAACCCAGCTTTTCAGCATTTTTGATGAATACTTAAGACCACACCACCTTCCATACAGGGGACCTTACTTGGCTCCCAGCAGTGATGGGTGAGTGTGTCCATTTCTCTGAATGTCTGACATTTGCAAATGAATGTTAGAGATATTTGCTTTGCAAGATGTAGATTAAAATCAGAAGCCATAAACCAGGCATGGCGCCTCGTGCCTGTAATCCCAGCACTTTGGGAGGCCCAGGATGGAGGATCGCTTGAGTCCAGGAGTTCGAGACCAGCCTGGACAACACAGCAAGATCGTGTCTCTACCAAAAAAAAAGTTTTTGTTTTTGTTTTTGTTTTTTTGAGACAGAGTCTCACTCTGTCATCTAGGCTGGAGTGCAATGGCACGATCTTGGTTCACTGCAACCTCCGTCTCCCAGGTTCAAGCGATTCTCTCGCCTCTGCCTTAGGAGTAGCTGGGACTACAGGCATGCACGACCATGTCCGACTAATTTTTGTATTTTTAGTAGAGACGGGGTTTCACCATGTTGGCCAGGCTGGTCTTGAACTCCCGACCTCAGGTGATTCGCCCACCTCCTTGGCCTCCCAAAGTGCTGGGATTGATTACACACGTTTCCAAACAGTGGATCCCACAAGAAAAGAAGGTGTCATCGTAGGTGACAGAATGGAGGTCCCTGTCTGAGGGAGGGACCGCTGAGCCTCAAGTGAGTATGGCAGGGAGGTCACCCCGTCCTATGGCCTAAGATTGTCCCCAAACGTAAAGCTTGAACCCTGAGGCCCCTTGGTTGTTTTCCTTGGTCCTTGGCCAGCATTTAAACTCTCCTTTTTTTTTATTTTCTTGAGACAGTTTCTCACTCTGTCACCCAGGCTAGAGTGCAGGGCACAATCTCGGCTCACTGCAACCTCCCCCTGTTGGGTTCAAGTGATTCTCCTGTCTCAGCCCCCGCGAGTAGCTGGGGCTACAGACATGCGCCACCATGCCCTGCTAATTTTTGTATTTTTAGTAGTAACAGGGTTTCACCATGTTGATCAGGCTGGTCTTGAACTCCTGACCTCAAGTGATCCACCTGCCTCGGCCTCTCAAAGGTGCTGGGATTACAAGGGTGAGCCACTGTGCCCGGCCTACACTCTCTTGACAAAGGTTTTTATAAATCCCAGTTTGGCTGGGTGCCGTGGCTCATGCTTGTAATCCCAGTACTTTGGGAGGCTGGGGCCAGGGGATCACTTGAGCCCACGAGATTGAGACCAGTCTGGGGCAACATGGCAAAACCCATCTCTACAAAAAATAAAATAAAATTAGCCAGGCATGGTGGTGCGTGCCTGTGGTCCCAGCTTCTTGGGAGGCTGATGTGGGAGGATCGCTTGAGCCCAGGAATTAGAGGCTGCAGTGAGCCATGATTGTGCCACTGTACTCCAGCCTGGGTGACACAGTGAGACCCTGTCTCGGAAAATAAATAAATAAAAGACTGTCTGGGCCAGGTGCCGAGGCTCATGCCTGTAATCCCAGCACTTTGGGAGGCTGAGGTGGGCAGATTGCTTGAGCCTGGCAGTTTGAGACCAGACTGGCCATCATAGTGAAATCCCATCTCTACTAAAAATAAAAAAATTAGTTGGGTGTGGTGGCGCACACCGATAGTCCCAGCTACTTGGGAGACTAAGGTGGGAGAATCACTTGAGCCTGGGATCAAGGCTGCAGTGAGCCGTGATCACACCTCTGCACTCCAGCCTGTGTGACAGTGAGGCTCTGTTTCAAAACACCACCAACGACAAGAAAACCCATGACCGTCCGGGCACGGTGGCTCGTGCCTGTAATCCCAGCACTTTGTGAGGCCGAGGTGGATGGATCCTGAGATCAGAGGTTTGAGACCAGCCTGGCCAACATGGTGAAACCCCATCACTACTAAAGATACAAAAAATTAGTCGGGCGTGGTGGCACGCACCTGTAATCCCAGCTACGTAGGAGGCTGAGGTAGGAGAATCGCTTGAACCCGGGAGGTGGAGGTTGCAGTGAGCCGAGATCGTGCCATTGCACTCTAGTCTGGGCAACAGAGCAAGACTCCGTCTCAAAAAAAAAAAAAAAAAAAGAAAATCCATGAGCACTCAGACCTGCAGCCAGTGAAGGCAAGGTAGAGATGGGACCCCACCCTTCAGCCTGTGTCTTACATTTTTAGGGGGCTAATTTAATTTAGAATGTCCAGCAGGGAAGTGTGTCTAGCTGTCCAGTGAGGGGAGCCTCAAGCTATCTTCCCACCTCAGCCTCCCAAACCACTGGGATTACAGGCATGAGTCACTGTACCTGGCCTGAAGGTCCCTTTTACAGATAAGAAAACTGAGGTTCAGGGCCGGCTTCTGCCCCTGCCCAACCTGCTGGCTTCTTCCTCAGCCAGCCCTCTCCAACTACTGCCTATTTCTTTTTTTCTGTCTTTCTTTTTTTTTGAGATGGAGTCTCGCTCTGTCGACAAGGCTGGAGTGCAATGGCATGATCTCGGCTTACTGCAACCTCTGCCTCCCAGGTTCAAGTGATTCTCCTGCCTCAGCCTCCTGAGTAGCTGGGATTACAGGCGTGCACCACCACGCCTGGATAATTTTTTTTTTTTTTTTTTTTTTTTGAGACGGAGTCTCGCTCTGTCTCCCAGGCTGGAGTGCAGTGGCGCGATCTCGGCTCACTGCAAGCTCCGCCTCCCGGGCTCACGCCATTCTCCTGCCTCAGCCTCCGGAGTAGCTGGGGCTACAGGCGCCTGCCACCACACTGGGCTAATTTTGTTTTTGTATTTTTAGTAGAGACGGGGTTTCACCGTGTTAGCCAGGATGGTCTCGATCTCCTGACCTCGTAATCCGCCTGCCTCGGCCTCCCAAAGTGCTGGGATTACAGGCGTGAGCCACAGCGCCCGGCTTTTTTTTTTTGAGCTGTCTCAAAAAAAAGAGTCTCACTGTTGCCCAGGCTGGAGTGCAGTGGCGCCATCTTGGCTCACTGCAACCTCCTCCTCCTGAGTTCAAGAGATTCTCCTGCCTCGGCCTCCCTAGTAGGTGGGATTACAGGCGTGCACAACCATGCCCTGTTAATGTTTGTATTTTTAGTAGAGACGGGATTTCACCATGTTGGCCAGGCTGGTCTCGAACTCCTGACCTCAGGTGATCCACCCGCCTCAGCCTCCCAAAGTGTTGGGATTACAAGTGTGAGCCATCATGGCCAGCCACTACTGCCTATTTCTGCATCTCCTGTTCCAGACAAACGGAAGAAACAAGGCCATTTATTGAGCGCCGGTGGTATGCTGAGCGCTCAACCTGCATCCTCAAAGATCGTCGATCCAACAGCCTGCTAGGAGTGGATCCATCGAGTCACAGAGGGGGCTCGACCCCCACTCACTGTAGAGAGGGGAAAGTTGAGGTTCAGAGGTGAAACGATACTCCCGGGGTCACACGGCAAGGACATGTAGGGGCAGGTTTTGGGACGAGGCTATTCCTGCATCCACGGTATAGAAAGAGAAGGCGAGGCGCAAAGGTCAGCCGGTGCTAGAGACCAGACGGCGGCCCATAGGGAGGAGTGGACTTGGGTCCGGGATGCGCCTGATGGGGCGGGGCTATCTCTATTGGGTGGGCAGTGCAGGACCGGGCTGCCCCATCAGGTGGAAGCGGGGCGAAGTGCACCTGTGCAGAGGGCTTGGGGGCGTGGCTAGAGGCTGAGATACGCCGGGTGGGCTGGGGCTGGGGCTGGGGCTGGGCGGAGTGGGCGGCTCAGCACTGCAGCGGAAGAGCTTTCTTGCTACACGCAGTTGAGGCTAAGCTACCAGCAGGATGAAAGGATCCTGCTGTGGGTGATCGTGCACAAATAAGGCTGCGAGGTCACGTCGTCCATGCACTGAGAGAAACGAGAGGACCCCCGGCCTCAGCTCCTAGTCCAGCAAATGGAGCCACCATCCTTGACTCCTGTCTGCGCCTGTCTGCGCCTCAGCAAGCCTCAGTCTCCATATCTGTCGAATGGGCATGCCATCCCCGAGATGGAAGGGACCTTTTGTGCACCAGAGCTGGTCCCTTCCTTGTGCGCCCACAGCCTCAGAATAAAGCCAAACACCTCACCTGTCCACCCTCAACTCCCTCCACCATCCCCCTTATTCACTGTACTCCAGCCACAGGCTTCCCAGTTGGTCTTTGCACAGGGCAACAACATTACCGCCCCAGAGCCTTCGCATATGCTATCTGAGCCGCCTACTCTCAGTTCTTCCCTATGACTAACTACTCCTTTAGGAGTCGACTAAATGCTACCATCCTGGCCAAAATAGCCTCCCCTCTCTGCAGTTTCAAATCCACGGAGGGAGTGGATTTTGGGCTAACTGGATAATACTACAAAAAATATACATATATATGCCTGGTGCAGTGGCTCACGCCTGTAATCCCAGCACTTTGGGAGGCCGAAGCAGGTGAATCACCTGAGGTCAGGAGTTCGAGACTCACCTGGCCAACATGGCAAAACCCCATCTCTACTAAAAATACAAATAAATTAGCCAGATATGGTGGCACACACCTGTAATCCCAGCACTTTAGGAGGCCGAAGCAGGTGAATCACCTGAGGTCAGGAGTTCAAGACTCACCTGGCCAACATGGCAAACCCCCATCTCTACTAAAAATACAAATAAATTAGCCAGATATGGTGGCACACGCCTGTAATCCCAGCTACTTGGGAGGCTGAGGCAGGGGAATCGCTTGAACCGGGGAGGCGGAGGTTGCAATGAGCCAAGATCGCGCCACTGCACTCCCTGGGGGATAGAGCGAGACTCTGTCTCCAAAAAAATAAAATAATAATAATTCCAAATGGACCTGAGATGTGAATATGCACCCTGCAAACACTAGAAGAGGCTATGTGCGGCCAGGTGCAGTGGTGCATGCCTGTAATCCTAGCATTTTGGGAGACTGAGGCGGGTGGATCACTTGAGGTCAGGAGTTCGAGACCAGCCTGGCCAACATGGTGAAACGCTGTCTCTACTAAAAATACAAAAACTTAGCCGGTCATGATGGCAGGTGCCTGTAATCCCAGCTACTCCAGAGGCTGACCCAGAAGAATTGCTTGAACCCGGGAGGCAGAGGTTGCAGTGAGCCAAGGTCGTGCCGCTGTACCCCAGCCTGGGCAACAAGAGCAAAACTCCGTCTCAAAAAAGAATAATAATAATAAGAGGGTATGTGTGCATTTCTGTAAGGTCTGGGAAGGGAAAGAGCTTTCATAATGATCAATCAGAGCCCAGGAGCAACAATGGGAAGGACGTGTGTATTCATACATGTATGTGTGTGTGTAAGAGTAAAATAGGCTGGGTGCGGTGGCTCATGCCTGTAATCCCAGCACTTTGGGAGGCCGAGGCAGGCAGATCACTTGAGGTCAGGAGTTCGAGACCAGCCTGGCCAACATGGTAAACCCTGTCTCTACTAAAAATACAAAAATTAGCCAGGCATGATGGTGCGTGCCTGTAATTCCAGGCACTCAGGAGGCTGAGGCAGGAGAATCGCTTGAACCCAGGAGGTGGAGGTTGCAGTGAGCCGAGATCACGCCATTGCACTCCAGCCTGGGGGTCACAGCGAGACTCTGTCTAAAAAACAAAAAACAAAAAAAGAGTAAAATAAAACCTTTGGCCAGGCACAGTGGCTCATGCCTGAAATCCCAAAGCCTTTGAAGGCTGAGGCAGGAGGATCACTTGAGGCCAGGAGTTCGAGATGAACCTGGGCAATATAGCAAGACTCTGTCTCTACAAAAGATAAAAAATTAACTAGGCACATTGGTACGTGCCTGTAGTCCCAGCTATGCGTGAAGCTGAGGTAGGAGGATCACTTGAGCCCAGGAGTTTGAGGTTACAGTGAGCTGTGATTGTGCCACTGCAACTGCACTCCAGCCTGGGAGACAGAGTGAGAACCTGTCTCAAAATAATAATAGGCCAGGCCTGGTGGCTCACGACTGTAATCCCAGAACTTTGGGAGGTTGAGGTGGGCGGATCATGAGGTCAGGAGTTCAACGCCAGCCTGGCAAATATGGTGAAACCCAGTCTCTACTGAAAATACAAAAATTAGCCAGGCGTGGTGGCAGGTGCCTGTAACCCCGTCTACTGGGGAGGCTGAGGCAGGAGAATCGTTTGAACCCGGGAGGCAGAGGTTGCAGTGAGACGACATCACGCCATTGCACTTCAGCCTGGGCGATAAGAGCGAGACTCCGTCTCAAAAAACAAAAAACAACACCAAAACAACAAACAATAATAACAATAATAATAATAATAATAATAATGCATTGAACAATGATCATGAGTTTTAAAAAATGAAAAAAACCAAAACAAAACAATGAGCTGGGGCCAGGTGCCGTGGCTCATACCTATAATCCCAGCACTTTGGGAGGTTGTGGTCATGATACAGGAGATAGAAATTATTTTGGCAGACAGTGAGGGTAAAAGAGTCCTGGGAATTTCCCTTTTAACAAAAAGCAGCCCCCCAAATCATTTCTTTCTTTTTTTAATTTTTATTTTTTGAGACGGAGTTTCGTTCTTGTCACCCAGGCTGCAGTGCAGTGGCACGATCTTGGCTCACTACAACCTCTGCCTCCCGGGTTCAAGCAATTCTGTCTCAGCCTCCTGAGTAGCTGGGATTACAGGCGTGTGCCACCACACCCGGCTAATTTTTGTATTTTTAGTAGAGACGGGGTTTCACCATGTTGGCCAGGCTGGTCTCAAACTACTGACTTCAGGCGATCCACCCACCTCGGCCTCCCAAAGTGCTGGGATTACAGGCGTGAGACACTGTACCCAGCCTTCTTTTATGAGATGGAGTCTCACTCTGTCGCCCAGGCTGGAGTGGAGTGGTGCAATCTCGGCTCACTGATACCTCTGCCTCCCAGGTTCATGCTACTCTCCTGCCTCAGCCTCCCAAGTAGCTGGGATTACAGGCATGTGCCACCATGCCCAGCTAATTTTGGTATTTTTAGTAGAGATGGGGTTTCACTATGTTGGCCAGGCTGGTCTTGAACTCCTGACCTTGTGATTCACCCACCTCGGCCTCCCAAAGTGTTGGGATTACAGGCGTGAGCCACCGTGCCCAGCCCCAACTCATTTCTTTTTTCTTTTCTTTTTTTTCTTTTTTTTTTTTGAGACAGAGTTTCGCTCTTTTTGCCCAGGCTGGATTGCAACGGTGCGAGCTTGGCTCACCGCAACCTCCGCCTCCCGGCTTCAAGCGATTCTCCTGCCTCAGCCTCCCGAGCAGCTGGGATTACAGGTGCCTGCCACCACACCCGGCTAATTTTTTGTATTTTTAGCAGAGACGGAGTTTCACCATGTTGGCCAGGATGGTCTCGATCTCTTGACCTCGTGATCTGCCCACCTTGGCCTCCCAAAGTGCTGGGATTACAGAAGTGAGACACAGCGCCCGGCCAACTCATTTCTTTTCTAACAAAGAACAGCCTGAGAAATCGAGCTGCAGACATGGATAAGCAAGTGGGAAGCTTCCAGGGGTGAATGCCAGCAGCTGTGTCAATGGAAAAGGGCCACCTGAGGGCCTGGCATGTTCAACATGGGGGCTCCAGCTTCCCTTTTTTTTGGTCACTACGTGTACAGTAAAGAAACAGGTTTTAGTTTGGCTGGGCACGGTGGCTCGTGCCTGAAATCCCAGCACTTTGGGAGGCTGAGGCAGGTGGATCACCTGAGGTCAGGAGTTCGAGACCAGCCTGGCCAACATGGCGAAACCCCGTCTCTACTAAAAATATAAAAATTAGCCGGGCATGGTGGCGGGCGCCTATAATCTCAGCTACTCAGGAAGCTGAGGCAGGAGAATCGTGGGAACCCAGGAGGTAGAGGTTGCAGTAAGCCAAGATCGAGCCACTGCACTCCAACCTGGGCGACAAAAAAAAAAATGAACAGGCAACATGGCACCAGCCAGCTAGAGAACTCGTCTGCATAATAAAAGATTAAGAAGCCAGGCGCAGTGGTTCATGCCTGTAATCACAGCACTTTGGGAGGATGAGGCAGCAGATCATGAGGTCAGAGTTTGAGACCAGCCTGGCCAAGAGACCAGCCTGGCCAACACAGTGAAACCGCATCTCTACTAAAAAAATTAGCCGGGCATGGTTGCAAGCACCTGTAATCCCAGCTACTCAGGAGGTTGAGGCAGGAGAATTGCTTGAACCAGGGAGGCAGAGGTTGCAGTGAGCTGAGATCGCACCATTGCACTCCACCTGGGAGACTCAAAAAAAAAAAAAAAAAAAAGGAAGAAAGAAAAAAAAGATTAGGGTGGGAAGGCCAGCTTTTCACACCCTATGCAAATTACACACGTAGCCTTAACCAGGTTTTTGCACCCTATGCAAATGAAACACCTGGTCCAACCAATCTTTTGTGCCCTATGGAAATCAGACACCACCTCCTTAAGCTCATCCATGAAACTCACTGCTTTTTACTGAGGAAGTGGAAACCCATTCAAGATCCCTCTCTCTGCAGCAGAGAGAGCGCTTCTCTTTCTTTCACTGATTAAACTTCCACTCTGAACCTCACTCTTTGTATGTCTGAGTCCTAATTTTCCGGGCCTGTGAGACAACAAATCTCGGGTATTTACCCCAGACAACAACACTACTCCAGTGGGAGGAACACTTGAAGCCAGGAGTTTGAGGCTGGCCTGGGCAACTTAGTGAGACACCATTTCTATAAAACAAACAAACAATAAGCAGGGGCCAGGCATGGTGGCTCATGCCTGTAATCCCAGCACTTTGGGAGGCTGTGGCGGGCAGATCACCTGAGGTCAGGAGTTCGAGATCAGCCTGGCCAATATGTTGAAACCCTGTCTCTACTAAAAATACAAAAATTAGCCAGGCATGGTGTCAGGTGCCTGTAGTCCCAGCTACTTGGGAGGCTGAGGCAGGAGAATCACTTGAACCCAGGAGGTGGAGGTTGCAGTAAGCTGAGATCGCACCACTGCACTCCAGCCTGGGTGACAGGGCGAGACTCCAACTCAAAAAAAAAAAAAAAAAAAGCTGGGCGCGGTGGCTCATGTCTGTAATCCCAGCACTTTGAGAGGCTGAGGTGGGTGGATCACCTGAGGTCAGGAGTTTGAGACCAGCCTGGCCAACATGGTGAAACTCCGTTTCTACTAAAAATACAAAAATTAGCCGGGAGTGGTGGCACACGCCTGTAATCCCAGCTACTAGGGAGAGTGAGACAGGAGAATCACTTGAAAGACAGGAGAATCACTTGAACCCGGGAGGCAGAGGTTGCAGTGAGCCAAGATTGTTCCACTGCACTCCAGTCAGCCTGGGTGACAGAGAGAGACTCTGTCTCAAAAAACAAACAAACAAAACAGTCAGCAGGGACAGGCTCCAGGGAGAGATGTTCTGCTGCCTGGGTTGGGAGGGCTATGAGAAGTTGGCTGAAGGAGGAGCCTAGGGAGGTTCCTAGATTTTTCTGGGTGTTTGATGGACTCTCTCTCTGATTTGGGGAGGCTTAGGGAGCACTGGGCAGCTCTGAGAGTGGCCTGGGAGCCTGGCTGTGCCCCCTGCAATCCTGATGCTTTGGGGTAGGCAGGGGTTTGCCCCACCAGGCCGGAGGGCAGAGCAGTTCCTCTGGAACATCTCCCAATGCACAAAGGTTCTGGATGTGGGTATGACTGTGAACTTCCCCTCAGCAAATACCTCCCCCACGGAAATGCACATGCAGCCTTCTCCCTTGGAATAAGGCAGGAAAATAAAAAAATAAAAATAAAAAATAAATGTACAAGAAGGTGAAGTCACAACGGGCAGTAGACAGTTGGGGATATTGCACCATCCCTGCAGGAAGGAAGCACCTTGGAGCTGACCCAGGCCGCCTCACTCTGCTTCCTTTTGAAACGCTCGTGACTTTCAAATACTGCATTTTGCTGACAGGGCAAAGCATGCTCAGCTGGCCATGACGACAGGCCCTCTGGAGACTTGGAGAATGTTCCAGGTTGACTCAGAGGAATGCAGGTTGGAATCCCTGCTTCATCTCTGGTTACCTCTGTGAGCTTGGGCAAGGATGGGCTTTTTATTTTTATTTTTATTTTATTTTATTTATTATTATTATTTTTTAAGACAGAGTCTTGCTCTATCACCAGGCAGGAGTGCAGTGGCACGATCTCAGGTCTTCGCACCCTCCACCTCCTGAGTTCAAGTGATTCTCCAGCCTCAGCCTCCTGGGTAGCTGGGATTAAAGGCACCTACCACTACACCTGGCTAATTTTTGTATTTTTAGTAGAGACGGGGTTTCACCATGTTGATCAGGCTGGTCTCGAACTCCTGACCTTGTGATCCGCCTGCCGTGGCCTCCCAAAGTGTGAGCCACTGTGCCCAGTCCCAGGCTTTTTAATAAACTCTTCTGGAGTAACTGGGTATATGTGTGGCACAAAATAAACCTTGATCCCTACCTCACACCCTACACACAAAAATTCACCTTTGGGGAAAGCCCTTTCTCACTCTGAGTCTCTTCTGGGCCATGGTTTCCAACTCACAGAGCTGCTGTGGTACTGGGTCCCAGCAGCCCTGCCTGAACACTTGGCAAAAAGTAACTATCATTGGAGGTGTGGGGGTTCATGCCTGGAATTCCAGTGCTATGGGAGGATGAGGCAGGAGGATCACTTGAGGCCAGGAGTTCTAGACCAGCCTGGGCAACATAGGCAGACCTCATCTCTCATATATATATATATATATATATTTTTTTTTTTTTTCTTGAGACAGAGTTTTGTTCATTCCCCCAGGCTGGAGTGCAGTGGTGCAATCTCAGCTCACTGCAACCTCCGCCTCCCAGGTTCAAGCAATTCTCCTGCCTCAGCCTCCTGAGTAGCTGGTGTGTACCACCATGCTTGACTATTTTTTTGTATTTTTAGTAGAGACGGGGTTTTACCATGTTGGCCAGGCTGGTCTCTAACTCCTGACCTCAAGTGATCCACCCACCTTGGCCTCCCAAAGTGCTGGGGTTACAGGTGTGAACCACAGCGCCTGGCCCCCACCTCTTCATATTGTCACATGGGTCTTAGGCTTCCACATACGAATTCCAGGAGGACACATACATTTGGGCCATAGGAGAGACAACACATCAGACTCTCAGGAAGGACTGAAGGGGTGGGAGTGGGATTCTGTATTCGATGGGACTCTGCAAATTTGAATTGTTCACATAGTATACAGTGATTCCCTTTTATCTGAGGTTTCACTTTCTTTCTTTCTTTCTTTTTTTGAGATGGAGGCTTGCTCTGTCTCCCAGGCTGGAGTGCAGTGCCGCGATCTCGGCTCACTGCAACCTCCACCTCCCAGGTTCAAGTGATTCTCCTGCCTCAGCCTCTGGAGTAGCTGGGATTATAGGCACGCACCACCACACCCAACTAATTTTTGTATTTTTAGTACAGATGCAGTCTCGCCATACTGGTCAGGCTGGTCTTGAACTCATGACCTCAAGTGATCCACCTCCCTGGGCCTCCCAAAGTGCTGGGATTACAGGCGTGAGCCACCGCACCCGGCCTGGGGTTTCATTTTCTGTGGTGTTGGCTACCTTCCATCAACCTCAATCCAAACATATTAAGTGGAAAATTCCAGAAATAATTCGTAAGTTTTCAGTTGCCTGCCGTTATGAGTAGTGTGATGAAATCAGCCCCCGCCCCGCCCCCTCCCGCCCTGGATATGAATCATCCCTTTGTTAAGGGTGCCCACGCCGTAGACACTACCAGCCCGCTAGTCACTTAGTAATCTTCTGGGTGATCAGATCAACCATGTCAGTATTACAGTGCTTATGTTCCAGAAATCCAAATTTTAATAATTTTCTATTTTATTATGTTATTGTTGTTAATCTTTTACTGTGTCTCACTGATAAATTAAACTTTATCCTAGGTATGTATGTATGCATAGGAAAAAAACAGTGCATACAGGTTTGGTATTTTCTGAAGTTTCAGGAATTTACTGGCAATCTTGGAACATATTCCTCACAGGCAAGGGGGAACTATTGTATTATTTTGGTATTCAAAATAAAAGAGGCTGGGCATGGTGGCTCATGCCTGTAATCCCAGCACTTCGGGAGGCCAAGGCAGGAGCAATCGATCCCTTGAGCCCAGGAGTTCGAGACCAGCGGGGTAACATAGCGATAGCCCGCCTTTACAAAAACTTTGAAAAGTAGCCGGGTGTGGTAGCTCGCGCCTGTAGTATCAGCTACTCTGGAGGCTGAGGTAGAATTGTCTTGGGCCCAGGAGGCTGCAGTGAGTTATGATCATGCCACTGCACTCCAGCCTGGGGGACAGCATGAGAGCTTGTCTCAAAAAATTAAAACAAAATAGCACACAGAAAAAAGTTTTTGAAATTAGCCTCAATAACTTGACAGTTTCATCCATGTCAAGGATCAAGCCTGAACTCTGGATGAATCACATATCTCTCTCTTTTTTTTTTTTTTTTTTGGCTGGGGGGAGACAGAGTGAGACTGTCTCCCAGGCTGGAGTGCAGTGGCACGATCTCGGCTTGCTGCAACTTGTCTCTTGGCTTCACGCAATTCTCATGCCTCAGCCTCCCAAGTAGCTGGGATTACAGGCATGCGCCACCACGCCCGGCTAATTTGTGTATTTTTAGTAGAGACGGGGTTTCACCATGTCAGCCAAGGCTGGTCTTGAGCTCCTGACCTCAGATGATCTGCCTGCCTTAGCCTCCCAAAGTGCTGGGATTACAGGCGTGAGCCACCGCCCCGGCCTTGAACTTTAATTTGTCTCCTGTTCTGACCTGCCTCAGGTGGAGCTCTGCTGGGTGGGTGGGGCTGATAGCCTTTCCCGTCCTACATGAGTTGTAGCTGTGTGTGTGTGTGTGTGTGTATGTGTGTGTATATATATGTGTGTATTTATGTGAGTGTGTATGTGTGTGAGAGAGATGAATTCTTTTTTTCTTTTTACTTTTTTCTGTTTTTTTTTTCTAGGCGGAGTTTTGCTCTGTTGCCCAGTCTCAAGTGCAATGGAGCAATCTTGGATCATTGCAACCTCCGCCTCCTGGATTCAAGTGATTCTCCCACCTCAGCCTCCTGAGTAGCTGGGATTACAGGTGCCTGCCACCACGCCTGGTTAATTTTTGTATTTTTAGTGGAGATGGGGTTTCACCATATTGGCCAGGCTGGTCTCGAACTGCTGACCTCAGGTGACCTGCCCTCCTCGGCTTCCCAAAGTGCTGGGATTACAGGTGTGAGCCACTGTGCCTGGCCAAGAGATGTATGTTGTATTTTTTTTTAAGCAGAGGAAAGAAGTATAAACATTAAATTTAAAAACAAAACTTTTGGCCAAGCATGGTGGCTCAGTCCTGTAATCCCAGCGCTTTGGGAGGCTGAGGCAGGTGGGTTACCTGAAGTCAGGAGTTCAAGACCAGCCTGCCAACATGGAGAAACCCTGTCTTTACTAAAAATACAAAAATTAGCTGGGCATAATGGCGCATGCCTGTAATTCTAGGTACATGGGAAGCTGAGGCGGGAGAATCACTTGAACCCGGGAGGTGGAGGTTGCAGCAAGCCAAGGTTGCGCCACTGCACTCCAGCCTGGGTGACAAAAGGAGACTCTTGTCTCCAAAAAAAATTTTTTTTTAATTATTTATTTTTTAGAGACAGGGGTCTTACTATGTTGTCCAGGCTGTTAAACTCTTGGGCTCAAGCGATACTCTCCCCTTAGCCTCCCGAGTACCTGGGATTACGGGGCGTTTGCCACCACACCCGGCTAATTTTTTATACTTTTAATAGAGACAGGATTTCACCATGTTGGCCAGAGTGGTCTTGAACTCCTGACCTCAAGTGATCCACCTGCCTCGGCCTCCCAAAGTGCTGGGATTACAGGTGTGAGCCACCATGCCTGGCCGTTTATTATTATTTATTATTATTTTTTTGAGATGTAGTTTCACTCTTGTCACCCAGGCTGGAGTGCAATGGCGCGATCTTGGCTTACTACAACCTATGCCTCACAAGTTCAAGCAATTCTCCTTCCTCAGCCTCCCGTGTACCTAGGATTACAGGCACATGCCACCACGCCTGGCTAATTTTTTTTCACGCCATGTTGACGGGGTTTCACCATGTTGGCCAGGCTGGTTTCAAACTCCTGACCTCAAGTGATCCACCTGTGTCGGCCTCCCAAAGTGCTGGGATTACAGGCGTGAGCCACGGTGCCCAGCCGAGAGGTATACTTTCTGTTTATTTTTTCTCTCTGCTTATCTTGTTGGCTGTTTCTTCTCCAATACAGTCACATTTCTTGGATAAGAACAAAAATATAATAAGACCGTTTTGAAAATGCAGGCAAAGAAATGCTGGAAGGCGGTCATGAACATGCCAACGGAGATTATCTCTGCGAGCTGAGCGATTAAGGGAGGGGTTGCAGGGTTTTTATTTGTTTTCTTTTCTGCTTCTTTGTTTCTCCATCAGGAAATTGACCAACATTTTTTTAATTAGGGGAAATGACAGTTACCCCGTGTGCACTTTTTGGCAGGACCTGGCCTTCAGCGTGGGTCTTGGGGCCCCCTGGCCAGTCTGAGCTCCTGTGGGGCAGTTTTTCTGGTCATCTGCAGAGGCCCCGGGTGCAGGCAGGGGAGCCCCAGCTCCTACGCGCTGCATTTCCTCAGAGGCTCCAGCACCACGAATTTTTTTTTTTTTTAGACAGGAAATTTCTCTGTCACCCAGGCTGGAGTGCAATGACACAATCATAGCTCACTGCAGCCTCGACCCCCAGGGCTCAAGTGATCCTCAGCTACCTCAGCCTCCTGAGTAGCTGGGGCCACAAGCATGTACCAACACCCATGGCTAAATTTTGTATTTTGTGTAGAGACAGGGGTCTCACCATGTTGCCCAGGCTGGTCTTGGACTCCTGGGCTCAAGTGATCCGCCCACTTTGGCCTCCCAAATTGCTGGGGTTACAGGTGTTAGCCACCACACCCAGCCAAGGGCTTCATTCTCTCTGAGGCTCTGTGAATAGAGTTTAGACTGTCCTTCCCCCAGCACTGGGGTGAGGTAATGCAGGAAAGGGCTGGTCCCACTGGCCCAGAAGCAGATAAGAGCACCCTCCATCTACAGCCAAAAGTTAAAATCCAAAATCCAGAACCTTCCTGAGCCACCCTTTCTGTCTTTGGTGCTGGCACGGCACTGGCATGCAGTGGGTGCCATATTATTGCTCTCCAGCGGCATGGCAGGTCTTACCACTTGGCATCAGGACCCCAGGTTTCTCTAGCTCGGGTGATGTGGATCACTTGAGAGGCCGAGGATCGCTTGAGCCCAGAAGGCTGAGCCTGCAGTGAGCCCTGATGGCACCATTACACTCTAGCCTGGGCAACAAATTGAGAATCTGTCGCAAAATAAAAGAAAAAAAAGAGAGAGAGAGTTTCTCTTATTTGCAGTCTTGAGTAAGGCATCCTGCAGGAGTTTTTTTTTGTTTGTTTCTGTTTTGAGATGGAGTTTCGCTCTTGTTGCCCAGGCTGGAGTGCAATGGCATGATCTCGGCTCACCGCAACCTCTGCCTCCCAGGTTCAAGTGATTCTCCTGCCTCAGCCTCCCTGGTAGCTGGGATTACAGGCATGTGCTACCATGCTCGGCTAATTTTGTATTTTTAGTAGAGATGGGGTTTCTCTATGTTGGTCAGGCTGGTCTCGAACTCCTGACCTCAGGTGATCCTCCCGCCTCGGCCTCCCAAAGTGCTGGGATTACAGGCATGAGCCACCACACCCGGCCATTTATTTTATTTTATTTTATTTTATTTATTTTATTTTATTTTATTTTATTTTTTTGAGATGGAGTTTCACTCCTGCTGCCCAGGCTGGAGTGCAATGGCGTGATCTCGGCTCACTACAACCTCTGCCTCCCGGGTTCAAGCTATTCTCCTGCCTCAGCCTCCTCACTAGCTGGGATTACAGGCGCCTGCCACCATGCCAGGCTAATTTTTTTTTTGGTTTTTTTTTTTTTGAGATGGAGTCTTGCTCTGTTGCCCAGGCTGTAGTGCAGTGGCACGATCTCAGCTCACTGCAAGCTCCGCCTCCCAGGTTCAGGCCATTCTCCTGCCTCAGCCTCCCAAGTAGCTGGGACTACAGGCGCCCGCAACCGCGCCTGGCTAATTTTTTGTATTTTTAGTAGAGACGGGGTTTCACCGTGTTAGCCAGGATGGTTTCGATCTCCTGACCTCGTGATCTGCCCGCCTTGGCCTCCCAAAGTGCTGGGATTACAGGTGTGAGCCACCACGTCCGGCCTAATTTTTGTATTTTTAGTAGAGATGGGGTTTTACCATGTTGGCCAGGCTGGTTTTGAACTCCTGACCTCAGGTGATCCATTTGTCTTGGCCTCCCAACCTGCTGGGATTACAGGCGTGAGCCACTGCGCCCAGCCAATTTTTGTATTTTTAGTAGAGACAGGGGTTTCACCATGTTGGCCAGGTCGGTCTCAAACTCCTGACCACAAGTGATCCGCCCACTTCAGCCTTCTAAAGTGCTTGGATTATAGGTGTGAGCCACCGCACCTGACCTGGAGAATATATCTTTTTCTTTTCTTTTTTTTTTTTAGATAGAGTCTCCGCTCTGTCACCCAGGCTGGAGTGCTATGGCACAATCTCGGCTCACTGCAACCTCTGACTCCCTGGTTCAAGTGATTCTCCTGCCTCAGCCTCCCGAGTACCTGTGATTACAGGCATGTGCCACCACAGCACAGCTAATTTTTGTATTTTTAGTAGAGACAGGGTTTCACCATGTTGGCCAGGATGGTCTCGATCTCCTCACCTCGTGATCCGCCCACCTCGGCCTCCCAAAGTGCTGGGATTACAGGCATGAGCCACCGCGCCTGGCCGAATATTTCTCATACCAGGAAAAGTTGGAAGCAGCCCACAGATCTAGCCTGAGAGGCCTGGTTAAATTAGTGTCTGGCCGGGTGTGGTAGCTCATGCCTGTAATCCCAGCACTTTGGGAGGCCAAGGTGGGAGGACTGCTTGAGCCTAGGAGTTTGAGACCAGCCTGGGTGACATAGGGAGCCCCCATCTCTACAAAGAATAAAAATTCAAAAATTAGCCAGGCATGTGGCATGAACCCACGTTCATGCCTATGGTCACAGCTACTTGGAAGGCTGAGGTAGGAGGATTGGTTGGGCCCAGGAGGTTGAGGTTGCAATGAGCCATGATTGCACCACTGCACTCCAGCCTGGGTGACAGAGCAAAGCCTTGTCTGAAAAAAAAAAAAAAAAAAAAAGATTTGTGTCTGCATGACACACCATGATGTGGACAGGGAAGGGATGGAAAGGACACCGTGCATGCAGATAGGAGACCACATACACTGCAGCAACTCCACTTCTGTGAATGTATCCGACAGAAATGGGACCTTCATTCCGCTGGGTGCGGTGGCTCACGCCTGTAGTCCCAGCATTTTGGGAGGCCGAGGCAGGCAGATCACTTGAGGTCAGGAGTTTGAGAATAGCCTGGCCAACATGGCGAAACCCCATCTCTACTAAAAATACAAAAAATTATCCGGGCGTGGTGGCACATGCCTGTAATCCCAGATACTCGGGAGGCTGAGGCAGGAGAACTGCCTGAACTTCGGAGGTGGAGGTTGCAATGAGCCAAGATTGCGCCACTGCACTCCAGCCTGGGCAATAGAGGAAGACTCCGTCAAAAAAAAAAAAAAAAAATGCCCTGTTGCAGTGGCTCACACTTGTAATTCCAGCACTTTGGGAGGCCAAGGCAGGCAGATCACCTGAGGTCGGGAGTTCGAGACCAGCCTGACCAACGTGAAGAAACCCCATCTCTACTAAAAATACAAAAATTAGCCAGGCGTGGTGGGGCATGCCTGTAGTCCGAGCTACTTGGGAGGCTGAGGCAGGAGAATCGCTTGAACCCGGGAGGTGGAGGTTGTGGTGAGCCGAGATCGTGCCACTGCACTCCAGCCTGGTGACACAGCAAGACTCCATCTCAAGAAAAAAAAAAAAGAACATTCTCAAGAGGAAATAAATTATCTGTGACAGGGCTCAACGGTTCTCCTTCCTTCATGTGAGGTTTTTAATGCTTTTTCATATGCCTTGGGGGAGAGTTGTCAAATCTTAACAAATCAGAGAAGAATTATAACTCGTAGAAGAATGTCAAAGGCATTTGGAGGGTGGAAGCTGCAGAAATTGAGCCCCATCTGCAAATGGGATGGACAGATGAAAGACGTACATTCTCAAGTCTGCGTAGGAACGTATATTAAGCCGAGCATGGTGGCTCACGCATGTAATCCCAGCACTTTGGGAGGCCAAGGCGGGTGGATCACCTGAGGTCAGAAGTTTGAGACCAGCCTGGCCAAAATGGCGAAACCCATCTCTACTAAAAATACAAAAATCAGCCGGGCATGGTGGCACGTGCCTGTAGTCCCAGCTGCTCAGAACGTTGAGGCAGGAGAATCGCTTGAACCTGGGAGGCAGTGGTTGCAGTGAGCCGAGATCGCGCCCCTGCACTCCAGTCTGGGTGACAGAGTGAGACTCCGTCTAAAAAAAAAAAAAAAAAAAAAAAAATTGATCCATTCCATCTTGCATTTTTTTAATAAAGTTTTTTTTTTAATTAAAAAACCTTTTTTTTTTTTTGGTAGAGATTGGTGTCTTACTATGTTGCCCAGGCTGATCTTGAACTCCTGGACTCAAGTAATCCTCCCACCTCAGCCTCCCAAAGTGCTGGGATTACAGGCTGAGCCACTGCACCTGGCCTTGCAGATGTGGTTAACACCTCCAATCAACTGACCTGAAGTAAAGGAATTTATCCTCCATGACCTTGATGTTTCTTTTTTTTTTTTTTGAAACCAAGTTTTGCTCTTTTTGCCCAGGCTGGAGTGCAATGGCGTGATCTTGGCTAACCGCAACCTCCACCTCCCGGGTTCAAGAGATTCTCCTGCCTCAGCCTCCTGAGTAGCTGGGATTACAGGCATGCACCACCACACCTGGATAATTTTTGCATTTTTAGTAGAGACGGGGTTTCTCCACGTTGGTCAGGCTTGTCTGAAACTCCTGACCTCAGGTGATCCTCCTGCCTCGGCCTCCCAAAGTGTTGGGGTTACAGGCGTGAGCCACTGCACCCAGCCGATGCTTCTGTATCTAATCAGTTGAAGTCCTTCAGAGAGCAAAAACAGCTTCTAGAGGGAAAAAGGAATTCGTAAGCTTGCAACAAATAAAGCCTCCCTGTTTCCAACCTGCTAGAGTGCCCTATGAATTTTGGGTTTATCAGCCCCCACGATTGCATGAGCCAATTCCTTAAATTAACATCTTTTTTTTTTTTTTTTTTTTTTTTTTTTTTGAGAGAGACAGGATCTCTGCCACCCAGGCTGAAGTGCGGTGGTGGGATCATGGCTCACTGCAGCCTCGACCTCCTGGGCTCAAACGGTCCACCCACCTCAGCCTCTGGAGTGGCTGGGATCACAGGCACACACCACCATGCCCAAACTTTTTAAAAACTTTTTTGTAAACATGGGATCTTAAACTCCTGGGCTCAAGCAATCTTTCCATGTCAGCCTCCCAAAGTGCTAGGATTCCAGGCATAAACCACCATGCCCAGACAAAATAAATCTTAAAAAAAATTTTTTTTTTTAGAGAAAATCTCTTTCTATATATGTAATATGTATATTTCCTGTTGGTTCTCTTTCTCTTGTGAGCCATTACTGATACAGGCACCCAGAGGCCCGGTGATGGGAAGGAGGCGGGGTTACTTTCCAATATATACTCAGGGAATTTCTTTTTTTGAGACGGAGTTTCGCTCTGTCGCCAGAGCTGGAGTGCAGGGTATGATCTTGGCTCACTGCAAGCTCTGTCTCCTGGGCTCAAGTGATTCTCCTGCCTCAGCCTCTGGAGTAGCTGGGATTACAGGCGCCCGCCACCATGCCTGGCTAATTTTTGTATTTTTAGTAGAGACAGGGTTTTACCATATTGGCAAAGCCGGTCTTGAACTCCTGGTCTCAAGTGATCCGCCTGCCTCGGCCTCCCAAAGTGCTGGGATTACAGGCGTGAGTTACCGTGCCCAGCCACTCAGGGAATTTCTGAGATAGTGATAGCTTCCGGTGGCAGGACCTCAGCTGATTGCCTTGGCCTTTGTCCGCTGAACCCAGGCCAGCTTCCTAGTCTCGGGCGCCACCCAAGACACCTGCAGACCAAGGATACACATATAGAGGCCTTGGGTTTCACGGTCCTGGGCAGGGCCAGGCCTGAGGTGCTGACCAAGCCTGCTACCCTCAACCAAAATAAACCTAGGGCAGGATGCTGCTTGATCGGCCATCCGTAGAACACCACAGCCCGAGCCGGGTCACAGATCTGCTTTGGCTGGCCTGCGGACAGGGAGGTCCTCAGCCGCAAAAGGCCTGAGAGGTGGACACATTGGATTTGAAGACCAAAAATGGACCCCTTCTGGTTGGGCGCAGTGGCTCACACCTGTAATCCCAGCACTTTGGGAGGCTGAAGCGGGCGGATCACCTGAGGTTGGGAATTTGAGACCAGCCTGGCCAACATGGTGAAACCTCGTTCTCTACTAAAAATACAAAAATTAGCCGGGCTTGGTGGCATGTGCCTGTAGTCCCACTTACTCGGAAGGCTGAGGCAGAAGAGTCACTTGAGGCTGCGGTTGCAGTGAGCCGAGATCGCACCACTGCACTTCAGTCTGGGTGACAGAGCAAGAGTTTGTCTCAAAAAAAAAAGGCCCCCTTCGGAGATGTGGGAGTTGGGGGTGGGGGCAGATTTCAAAGCCTGGGAGATTTGATCTGTCATCTGTGCAACCCAGCTGCCTCTGTGGCTGAAGTTTAACAAGTTTCACAATAACCATTAAACATTGACTGACACTGCCAGGGAAGTGCTCCAGAGATGGGGAAACCCACGTCCACACAAACACCTGTCCACGCGTGTCCACAGCAGCTCTAGTCGTGGTTGGCAGAAAGTGGAAACCTCCCCATGCCCATCAGCTGGTGCATGGATAGCAGAGTGTGTTCCATCCACACAGTGGGATATGATACAGCCATGGAAAAGCAGGAAGCACTGGTCCATGCTACAGCTTGAATGAACCCCCAAAACACGATGCTGAGTGAGAGAAGCCAGACACAAAAGGCCACACAGTGTGAGATTCCATTGATCTGAAATGCCCAGAACAGGCAAATCCATAGACAGGAAGCAGATTGGTGGTTGCCAGGGACTGGCGGAGGGGAATGGGGAGTGACTGCTGATGGAGACCGGTTTCTTTTTGGGGTGAAAACAATGAGCCTGGGTGGCTGGGTGTGGTGGCTCACGCCTGTAATCCCTGCACTTTGGGAGGCTGAAGGGGACAGATCACTTGAAGTCAGGAGTTCAAGACCAGCCTAGGCAACATGGCGAAACCCCATCTCTGCTAAAAATGCAAAAATTATCTGGGCTAGGTGGCACGCGCACATAGTCCCAGCTACTCGGGAGGCTGAGGCAGGAGGATCACTTGAACCCAGGAGGTGGAGGTTGCAGTGAGCCGAGATGGCACCACTGCACTCCAGCCTAGGCAAAAGAGTAAGACCCTGTCTCAAAACAAACAAACAATTTATTATGATTATTATAATTTAAGATGGCATCTCAAGCGACAGAATGAGACTTCGTCTCAAAAAAAAAAAAAAAAAGAGCCTGAGCAACATAACAAGACCCCGTCTCTGCAAAAATATAAATAAATTTAGCCAGGCATGCTGGATACACCTGCGGTCCTAGCTATTCAGGAGGCTGAGGTGGGATCGTTTGAGCCCAGGAGGTCGAGGCTGCAGTGAGCTATCATTGCACCAATGCATTCCAGCCTGAGCGATAGAGTGAGATCCCACCTAAACCGCATTTATTGAGTATCCACTGTGTGCCAGGCACTGAGTTGGGTGCTAGAACAGAGCCCAGAGTGGGAGAAACAGCTATAAACAGACAATCATAGTGCCAGGGGAATGCTTCTTTTTTTTCTTTTTCCTTTTTTTTTTTTTTCTGTTTTTTTTTTGAGATGGAGTCTTGCTCTGTCACCGAGGCTGGAGTGCAGTGGCATGACCTCGGCTCACCGCAACCTCCACCTCTCAAGTTCAAGTGATTCTCCTGCCTCTGCATCCTGAGTAGCTGGGATGACAGGCGCGCGCCACCACGCCTGGCAAATTTTTTTTTTTGAGACGGAGTCTCGCTGTATTGCCCAGGCTGGAGTGCAGTGGTGTGATCTTGGCTCACTGCAAGCTCTGCCTCCCGGGTTCATGCCATTCTCCTGCCTCAACCTCCTGCGTAGCTGGGACTACAGGCGCCTGCCACCACGCCCGGCTAATTTTTTGTATTTTTAGTAGAGATGGGGTTTCACCATGTTAGCCAGGATGGTCTTGATCTCCTGACCTCGTGATCTGCCCACCTCGGCCTCCCAAAGTGCTGGGATTACAGGAGTGAGACACCGCGCCTGGCCATTTTTGTATTTTTAGTAGAGACAGGGTTTCACCATGTTGGTCAGGCTGGTCTCAAACTCCTGACCTTGTGATCCGCCCACCTTGGCCTCCCAAAGTGCTGGTATTACAGGCGTGAGCCACCGTGCCCAGCTTGGATGTTTCTCTTATAGCACAGAGAGGGGAGAGATGTAGCATTTTATGAACCTTTGAAGAATGGAGGAGGGGGTGTGGGTGTTGGGTTTTGGGGGATGAATATGAGTTTGCCAAGTTGAAGGTGGGGGCTGACCATGAACTGAACTTTATGGAATCTAACCAACACAACAAAATAAATCTAATTTTCAAAATGAAAATGAAAATGAGCATATTCTCCTTTGTTGGTGTGAACTGCAGGAATGTTTATATGTGGACACTTCTCAGGCCAGCCTGCACCAGGCCTGGCTCATGCCGGCCAGTTCCTTCTTGAAGCTATTCATGTCTGCTGCAAAGATGGGATTAAAAACGGCATGTCGGCCTCTTCATTCGTTAGGAGAGTGGAGAAATGGGAAAATTTGGGCTGCCCAAACTCCTCATCATCTATGAGGATAAACAGAAAGTTCAAAGCCAGCCCTGACTGAGGACCCCCCACAAGGACTTATCTTCTATGTTTTTCTTTTCTTTTCTATTTTTTTTTGAGATGGAGTCTGGGTCTGTTGCTCAGACTGGAGTGCAGCGGCATGATCTCAGCTCACTGCAACCTCCACCTCCTGGGTTCAAGTGATTCTCCTGCCTCAGCCTCCTGAGTAGCTGGGATTACAGGCTTGTGCCACCACTCCTGGATAATTTTTGTATTTTAGAGATAGGGTTTCGCCACGTTGGCCAGGCTGGTCTCGAACTCCTGATCTCAAGCAATCCGCCCGCCTCGGCCTCTCAAAGTGCTAGGATTACGGGCGTGACCCACCACGCCCAGCCTCCTTGCTCTCTGAATCTGGATCTCACTTTCTGTAAATCCAATGTGACCTTTGGCTGTTTACTGAGTACAAGACGCTCCTGATGACCCATTTTACAGATGAGGAAATTGGGGCTCAGAGAAGGCGAGAGAGCAGAGACTGGGATTCAGTGAGGAGGGTCCCAGGGGGCCTGATTATTATTATTATTATTATTATTATTGAGTCTTGCTCTTTTGCCCAGGCTAGAGCGCAGGGGCGTGATGTCGGCTCACTGCAACCTCTGCCTCCCGGGTTCAAGTGATTCTCCTGCTTCAGCCTCCTGAGTAGCTGGGATTACAGGTGTGCGCCAGCATGCCCAGTTAATTTTTGGGTAGAGACAGTGTTTCACCATGTTGGCCAGGCTGGTCTTAAACTCCTGACCTCAAATGATCCACCTGCCTCGGCCTCCCAAAGTGCTGGGATTACAGGCATGAGCCACCTGCACCCGGCCAGGCCTGAATTTTTTTAAAGACAGGGTCTTGCTATGTTGTCCAGGCTGAAGTGCAGTGGCATAATCATGGCTCACTGCAGCTTTGAGCTCCTGGGCTTTAGTGATCCTCTCACCTCAGCTTCTCAAGTAGCTGGAACTACAAGGCATGGGCTACCACACCTGGCTAGATTTTTAAATTTTTTATAAAGACTGGGTCTCCCTATGTTGCCCAGGCTGTTCTCCAACTCCTGGGCTGAAGTGATCCTCCCACTTTGGCCTCCCAAAATGCTGGGATTACAGGTGTGAGCCACTGCACCTGATTGATGGTGAGTTTGAAGTGGAAGGTGTTTGAAGGGGTGAAAGTGTCCATCAGAAAGCAGCTGGCCAGGCGTGGTGGCTCATGCCTGTAATCCCAATCCCAGCACTTTGAGAGGCTGAGGTGGGCGGATCACCTGAGGTCGGGAGTTCAAGACCAGACTGATCAACATGGAGAAACCCCATCTCTACTAAAAACACAAAATTAGCTGGGCATGGTGGCGCATGTCTGTAATCCCAGCTACTCAGGAGGCTGAGGCAGGAGAATCGCTTGAACCTGGGATGCGGAGGTTGTGGTGAGCCGAGATCACGCCATGGCACTCCAGCCTGGGCAACAAGAGCAAAACTCTGTCTCAAAAGAAAAAAAAAAAAAAAGAAAAGAAAGCAGCTGAGACCAATATAGCTAAGGAGTGAAGAGCTGGGCTCCGATTCTGCTTCTGCCCACTGGCAGGGGCTCTTCCTAGTCCTTCTGTGAACAGCATCTCGTTGTGCTTAGGGTCTTTCCCCCTTCTTAGCCAATGAAGCCCTAGCTATCAGTGTATTGTAGCCCTCTGGCCACTGTGATTGGTTCAGAGACAGGCATATGCCCCGGGCTGGGGCAATAATAGACAATCTTGGTGTCTGTGCCACCCCTATCAGACAACAGAGCTCTTGTGATGTTGCTTAAATGGGTAAGGCTAGGCTCTGAGTTGCTGGCCACCATCTTGCCTGCCTGGAAACAAAGGACAGCAAAGCCAAGAAATAGAGAGAGAGGCTACACTGGTGGTTTTGGTTGAGTGCCTTGATCCAGCTGATCCTGAAGGTGTCCTTTCCAATTCCATCCACCAATTAATTCCCTTTTTGGCTTTATGCAGCCCAAAGAGTTCCCATGTATTCAGCCCTTAGTGCTGCAGAGACAGCACTATAAACATGTCAGTTGCTTCATTCATTAGGAGAGCAGAGAAATTGGAAAATTGAGGCTGCCCTCATTGCTGTCGATGAGGATAAACAGAAAGTCAAAGACCAGGCTGGCTGCAGTGGCTCCTGCCTGTAATCTTAGCACTTTAGGAGGCTGAAATAAGCGGATCACTCAAGCCCAACAGTTTGTGACCAGCCTGGGCAACATAGTGGACCCTGTCTCTTCAAAAAAAAAAAAAATTAGCCAGGCATGGTGGTGCATGCCTGTAGTCCCAGCTACTTGGGAGGCTGAAATGGGAGGATCACCTGAGCTCAGGGAGGTTGAGGCTGCAGTGCCACCACACTCCAGCCTGGGTGACAGAGTGAGACTCTGTCTCAAAAAAAAAAAAAAAAAAAAACAAAAAAAGGCTAAGGGACCAGCCCTAAGAACTGCCCTTTCTGGAAATGGCTTGGACGTCCCACCTGCCTGCCCCAGAGAGTTGTTAACCAACGTCTCTGGGCCTCAGTTTCCTCATCTGTAAAGGGAGCTGTGGTTGCCTAAGGTGAAAGGAGCACAGATGCCAAGCGTTCTTTGCCATGCCTGGTGCTATAAGATATCCAGTGGTATCTAGGGATGCCCCCTGGGTGCCCACCCTGGACTCCTGCTTACTTGGACTTGGATAAAAGAAGGTTTTCTGGCCAGGTGCAGTGGTTCATGCCTGTAATCCCAACACTTTGGGAGGCAGAGGCGGATGGATCATCTGAGGTCAGGAGTTCAAGACCAGCCTGAGCAACATGGTGAAACCCCATCTCTACTAAAAATACAAAAATTAGCCAGGTATGGTGGTGCCTGCCTGTAGTCCTAGCTACTTGGGAGGCTGAGGCAAAATAATTGCTTGAAACTGGGAGGTGGGGGTTACAGGGGGTTGCAGTGAGCCCAGATCGAGCTGCTGTACTCCACCAGCCTGGGCAACAGAGTGAGACTTTATCTCAAAAAAAAAAAAAAAAAAAAAAAAGAAGAAGAAGAAGAAGAAGAAGAAGAAGAAGAAGAAGGTTTTCTGAGTTCTGAGGGACACAGTTGCTCCCAGACATCTCTGCCTCTTGCAACAACCTGCCAAGAACGTGGAGAGCCAGAAAGGAGAGGGTGAACATCTCTGGACTGAAACAGGGAAACTGTCAAAGGCTCTAGAGTAGGCAGGTGGGACGTCCAAGCCAGAAAGGACAGGTTTGCTCTGGGTTCCTTGCAAGTGACCTCCATGGGGCTCGGGGCTGAGATGGAGCCTACAACGTTGTCTAAGGCCACATTTCAGACAACTGCTGGAGAATGATTGTTTTACCAAATAGCTGGCCAGCACACGGGGTCTATGTCTCTGTGTCTTTTGGCTAGGTTATTCGCACCCCACCCTCGTCAGCTGTCAGGGTTACCCTGGGGAATGTCAATTCCAGGCACTTCTGGTTCCAGTGGGCATTCAGGCAAAGGGTGCTCCAGCAGCCCAGGGTAGCCCTGATACCCTGCACAGGTGCCTGCCGTTAAATGGGGCTGGAACCGAGGGGTATAGATGGAACAGTTCAGAATTGCTTTCATTCCTGCCCTGCCCTTTCAGACTACTCTTTTAAAAGGTGTAAATCAGGCCAGGCATGGTGATACATGCCTGTAGTCCCAGCTACTCCGGAGGCTAAGGCTGGAGGATCATTTGAGCCCAGGAGGTCAAGGCTGCAGAGAGCTATGATCATGCCACTGTACTCCAGCCTGGGCTACAGAGTGAGATGCCATCTTAAAAACAATAATGATAATGATGATAATTTTTTTGTTTGTTTTTGAGACAGAGTCTTACTCTGTCACTCAGGCTGGAGTGCAGTGACGCCATCCCGGCTCGCTGCAACCTCCACTTTCCGGGTTCAAGTGATCTTCTCGCCTCAGCCTCCCGAGTAGCTGGAACTATGTGTGTGTACCACCATGCCTGGCTAATTTTTGTATTTTTAGTACAAACGGAGTTTTGCCATGTTGCCCAGGCTGGTCTCAAATTCCTGACCTCAAGCAATCCGTCTGCCTCGGCCTCCCAAAGTGCTGGGATTACAAGCATGAGCCACCGCACCATGGCAAAAGCCCCTCTCTACTAAAAAATACAAAAATTAGCTGGGCGTGGTGGCGCGTGCCCATAGTCCCAGCTACTCAGGAGGCTGAGGTGGGAGGATCGCGTGAATCTTGGAGGTGGAGGTTGCAGTAAGCCGAGATGGCACCACTACACTCCAGCCTGGGCGACAGAGTAAGACCCTGTCTCAAAACGAAAACCAACAAATAAAAATGTGTGGTGAATGAATGAATGAATGAGTGAACAGACAGATGTAAAAAGCCGATCAGAGCCTCTGCCAGGGAGATGTCAGAGGGTTTTTCACAGCAGCCTTTGAACAATGGCCCTGGGAGGAAGCCAGGCTTATTTCCCCATTTGACACAGGAAGAAACTGTCTTGGTTCAAATCTGATCCTTTTTTCTCCTAAGACCACAGCTGCCTCCGAAACAAAGGCCGACAATTGCTGCCAGCAAGTGCTTTGCTGTTTTTACTTCCTCTAAACATTCTTCAGTGGATTTTCCTTTCAAACTGGTTGCAAGGAGGCACATGGCTGGGTGTTGGTGGGGGGTGGCACCCCTGCCCGGACCCCACACGCTTCCCTACCACGTGGCTGGTTTGGAGTAGACCCATCTTTGTGCTGAAACACAGCCCAACATTGCCATATATGGGGGGCTTGTCTACATTTTACAAGATTTTTACAAAAATGATGCTACACTTTGCAACTGGATTTTTTTTTTTTTTTTTTTTGAGACAAGGTCATACTCTGTCACCCAGGCTGGAGTGCAGTGGTACAATCACAGCTCACTGCAGCCTTGACCTCCCGGGCTCAAGTGATCCTTCCTCCTCAGCCTCCCAAGTAGGTGGGACTACAGGCATGTGCCACCATGCCCGGCTAGGGTTTTTTTTTTTTTTTAATAGAGATTGGGTCTTGTTACGTTGCCCAGGCTGGCCTTGAATTCCTGGCCTCAAGCAGTCCTCTTTCCTCTCCCTCCTAAAGTGCTGGGATTGCAGGTGTGAGCCACCACGCCCAGCCTGGAACATCTTTATTTTAAGATGAGCATGCTGGGGCCTCAGGGAGTGAAGTGAATTTTCCAAAGTCACTCGTTGTGACCAGGACACTGGAGTCAAGGCCCTTTCATCATGTCACGGGGTCTAGGTAAGGACTCAGGAAACTTCATTTATTTATGTATTTATTTATAGATAGAGTTTTGCTCTTGTAGCCCAGGCTGGAGTACAGTGGTGCGATCTCGGCTCACTGCAACCCCCGCCTCCTGGATTCACGCGATTCTCCTGCTTCGGCCTCCGGAATAGCTGGGATTACAGGCATGCACCACCATACCCAGCTAATTTTTGTATTTTTAGTAGAGACGAGGTTTCACCATGTTGGCCAGGCTGGTCTCGAACTCCTGACCTCAGGTGATCTGCCTGCCTCGGCCTCCCAAAGTGCTGGGATTACAGGCGTGAGCCACCACGCCTGGCCTTTAAGGAGGAGGAGTCAGCCAATGGGATGCCTCAAGGACTGGGTCCACTGACACAGAACAATGGAAACAGATCAGCCGATGTCTGAGTTCACAGCATGCTGGTGCTGCTCCTAAGAACCCTTCTGTAGATGCTGCTGTTCTCCCCATTTGCAAATGAGGAAGCTGACACTCAGAGATGTGGATCACCCGCCCCAGGTTACACAGCACAGAGAGGACATGTTAGGACTGAGGATTCAAATTCTTAAGGTTTGCTTTCCTCCTGGCAAAAGCAAGTCATGAAGGCGTGGAAGCTGAAATCTCGAGGCTAACGCTCCCCTTTTCACACCTGGCCACAAGCTGCAAGAACCGGGAGTTAGTGCTCCCATGAGTCCAACCTGAGGATTCGCTGGAGAAAAATACAGCCAAGTAAAGCTCAGCTCGTGAGGTCCCCCTCCTGGGCTGTGAAGGAAGCGGATAGTGCCAGTCATTACAGAGCCGCAATTCCTGAGTGTTAAAGTTCTCAGGGCCATGAGTATGGACTTCGTGGGAAATAGAAGCACCGTGTAGACCTATGCATGTGTGTATGTCTGTGTGCGCACGTGTGCATGTCTCTGTGTGTATGTATGTGCATGTGTGCACGCATGCGCACATGGCATTGCACAGGGTGTGTCCATGTGTACGCAAGTGTGTGTATATAGCGAGCTTCTAAATCAGATGAAACCAACTGGAAATCCGGATACTGATGTTTAGAATTCAAGCTCTGGAGTCAGACTGCCCCAGGCCTCAGTTTTTCCATTGGGAAATGGGCTGATCCTCCCCGGATGAGAGCACTGGAGTCCAGAGAGGCCAACGACGATCAGATTTATCTCAGTATATGGTCTGTGCTGTGGGCCTTGAGGTTGAAATTTTGTGAGCTCCTTTAATTCTCTTTTTTGTGTGTGTTGGGGGTTGGCGGCAGGGTCTTGCTCTGTCGTCCAGGCTGGGCTGCAGTGGTGCATTCGTAGCTCACTGCAGCCTCCAGCTCCTTGGCTCAAGCAATCCTTCAACCTCTGCCTCCCGAGTAGCTGGGACTACAGGTGGGACTATCATGCCCTGCTAATAAAAACGTTTCTTTTTGTAGAGGTGGAGTCTCCCTATGTTGCCTAGGCTGCAGCCCCAGCATTCATTAATCATCCCCGGCTCCTACCTCTGCCCAGCCCTTAATCCCCCGAACACATGATGGGGATTAATCCCCCAAACATATGGGGATGGGGGGACTCGTGACAACTTACCACTCTTTCCCTGGATAGCTCCTCTGTGGAATGTGGTAGAGTTTGGGGGCCACCCTACCCTCAGGCTGGCCAGGGAGGGGTGGGCAAGGGGAGCTGAGAAGGGCTTGGGGATCCTCACGAGGGAAAACTGAGGCCCAAGCGGGTGGGATGTGAAAGGATCAGTCGGTAACAAGACCAGTCCCTCTGAACCCTCTAAGAGAGGTCCTGGGTAACCGTATGTATTTAACCCTGCAAGCTGTTGGCTACATTTCACTGGAGAAAATGCAGGCGTGGAGGGTCCCACTGCTTGACCACCTCGGGGAGGACTGTGAGCAGAGGGTCAGTAATAGCGTCCCTGTTGCTGGCACATCTCTGGCCCTCAAAACACCACCCTCCACCATGGGTGGGCATTGGGGTAGTATGTGGACACAGGGGAGAGAAAGGCCTGGCTGGGCCCCTCAGGAAACACGGTGACCCCAAACCACCACAGGCTCCTGCACTGTTGAGGTGGGGCTGGTGACAGGTTGGGGGTGACAGGGACAGAGTTGAGGGACCTGGAGGAGATAGAGAGAGTCAGCAGTCAGGTCCATATCCCAAGGGGTCAGGGTTTGGGGGGTGAAGCTGGCATTGGAGCCCAGCCTAAGGGCCAGTGCCTGCCAGAGACACCTGCAGGAACCACAGCCCCCACTGTCCCGGAGAGGCAGGGAAACTAGGGAAATGGGACATCAGCAGGGTCACCCCAAAGTTAGATGGCACATGAACTGTGTGGAGGGAGGCAGCAAGGTGAGGAGACCCTCAGGAGGACCCTTTGTTCTCATATGCTATTTCCTGGACTTTGTCCACAAAGAAGCCCATTCTAGGATGTAGGGCCCAAACCCAAATGGCTAGGCGTGGAGAACCTGTTAGCTAAACGACAAGCCATCATATATACACGTGTATATGTAAGTTTATTTCAGGTTTGTATTTTTAGATATAGGGTTGCCCAGGCTGGAGTACTGTGATGCAATCTCAATTCACTGCAGCCTCCAATCCTAGGCTCAAGTGATCCTCCCACCTCAGCCTCTCCAGTAGCTGGGATTACATGCACAGGCTGCTACACATGGCTTCAGAATTTTTTTTTTTTTTTTTTTTTTTTGAGACCGAGTGTCACTCTTGTTGCCCAGGCTGGAGTGCAGTGGCGCGATCTTGGCTAAACGCAACCTCTGCCTCCAGGGTTCAAGCGATTCTCCTGCCTCAGCCTCCCGAGTAGGTGGGATTACAGGCATGCGCCACCATGCCTGGCTAACTTTTGTATTTTTAGTATAGATGAGGTTTCTCCATGTTGGTCAGGCTGGTCTTGAACTCCCAACCTCAGGTGATCTGCCCACCTCCACCTCCCAAAGTGCTGGGATTACAGGCGTGAGCCACCGCGCCCAGCCTCAGAAATTTTTTAAGTGAAAAAAAGCAGGGAGCAGAATAGAACTTGAAGTATAATTTGCATTTTAAAGGTTCCATCTAAAACACGATTGTGCCTACGATCGTTTACACGTGGAATATCCTCTGAAGCCAACCCAATACCTGCTCTTTTCCCACGGGCCATGGAGACTGCTGAGACAGCCCGTGGGGAGAGGAAGGCAGTCTCCGAGTGGCACCCTTGGAGTGTCCTGTCATTTGTTTTGACTTATGGGAGGAGAAAGCCTCTGTGCTCCATTCCGCATACATCTGGGTTTGGTTTTTCATCTTTTACAAGGAAAACGTCCTCGCGTGCTGCTTGAACATGCATGCGCGCACATCTGTACGTGGGCATGCATGCACAGCAAAGGCCTGGACTGAAGCCACACCTTGCTTTTGCTACTGGGGCTTCTCGGCAGCGCCTTCTGCCTGTCTTGCCCCAAGAAAGCTCCAGGGAGGAGAAAGGCCATGACAGGGATCTTGTGGTTCCACTTAGTCCTAAATTATTAGGTTGGTGGAAAAGTAATTGAAGGTTTTGCCATTACTTTTGCACCAACCTAGTACAAGGCAGCAGGGGAGATTTTACCTTCCAAATGAGATCCTTCCCAGTCTGTAGAGGGGAAACTGAGGCCTGAGATCAAGTGACCTGCCTGGGTCAACGCCAGGACAGGCATCCTGGGCTGGAGACCACTCCTCCTGTCCTCCTAAGACACCCTGACTGGCCTTAGGGTGATATTAAGAGGAACTAGGGGAAGAAGGGTTCCACTACTGAAGAGAAATTCCTGGTGGTTCCTCACCCCCTGCAGGTGAGCCCCACATTTTCCCTGCAGGCTCCAGCCTTTCTCAGGGAGTGCCACTGAAGCTAGCGGTTAGACATCGCTAAGATGAAGGCAGGGTGAGGGTCTTGGCTGGCAATAGCTTCCCCCGGGACACGGTAGAAGTGAGGCTGGGGGTCCTGCCTCAGCTTCCTAAGGGCTCTGTCTCAAGGCTCCTGCTAAGCTGCCCACAGGGACCTTTCTACATGACATGAGCATCACCTGCCCTGGGCATAGCGCCTTCCCCCTCCCTGCAGTCTGGCTCCTCCCCTCCTCACCCTGGTCAGGCAGAGGCCCCTGCAGGCCCCCTGGGTGCTGCCTTGGTCTCTGCTGTGCCCTCTGCACGCCCCTCCTCACCTGGAGGGCCAAGGGGCTGTTGACAGAGGAACCATGGGCAGGCTGGCAGCACCCAGGGACGGCAGGGAGTGTGAAGATGACAGAGAGGCAGCTCCGCAGTCAGAGGGAGGCCCAGGCAGGCTCTGGTTTTACTCTGGCAGCTGGAACCCCAGCCCTGGGATGATGGGGCAAAGCCCTGTGGGGACAGGTGAGTCGTAGGCAGCAGGGGCACAGTTCCCACTGCCCTGACACCCCTCAAAGGCAGCTTCTGTACTTGGCGGTACCGATTACCCTCCCCAGCCTCCCCAGAAGGGAATCACCCTCCCTCTGGTGGGTGCTTGGTCCCTTCCTGCTCTCTGGCATCTTCCAAGCTTTCCTGGTGACAGTGACACAAGGTCCCTCAGGTGGGGCAAGCCAGTGAGGAGGGGCCCGAGGCAGGAGCACCACGCCGGCGGAGGGCACGTCCTGGGAGGCAGCCATCATCTGGTTCTACACTGCACTCCCATCTGCGTGCGCTGGTGTCTGATCTGATTTTAAAAACACAGCCATGGAGACCCCAGCACACTGCATTTCCTCTACATTTATTGCAACGGCTAAATGATTAACAACATTCACAACTTCTTAGATCTTAAAAAACAGAAACAAAAGAAAACTTCCATTTTGTAACATCACAAAGGTCTTCTAGGCTTTATCAAGGACCAAAAACACTACAATTCTCTAAGTGATTTCCAGTGATGGAAACAAGCCAGAGACAGTAAAGCACCCAGAGTGGCGAGAGAGCACTTCCAGATGCCTGTTGTCCTCTCGGGGGTGACCCTGGAACTAGAACGACAGAAAAGACACTGTGACTTTGACACGGCTGTGCCACCACACATCACGCGCGACACGAGGATCCTGCAGAGCGGCCTCTGCAGAGAGCAAGGACAGCCTCGGTTAAGAGGGAGGGGCTGGGGGCACGGAGGGCCAGTGGCATCTCCTCTATCCCGGCTGGCCGGCAGCTGGCAGCACGCACCATGCTCTGCTGGCTCCTGACACCTTCACTGCCCCAGCGCTGAATCCACAGGAGAGGCGTCCTCTGAGAGTGTAGGGGGCTTTCTAGGTTCAAGGAGATGTGCCCTTTGACCCCTGCCAAGGACTCACAGAACCATCTCAGCTCAAACTTGGAGGAGCGGCAGGAGGTGGGGGGCGGTCAGTGGCCACACGCCACAGATTCCTAAAGCATTTAACTTTTTAGTAAAATGAAGTGGAGAAAGTCAAGAATGAACATGCTAGAACAAAGCACATGGAATGGTCAGGGCGATGCTGGAGAGAGTGCGCTTGATCCACGCTGCAGGTGTGTGCGCCTCGCTCGGGCCAATGGGCTGAGCCCCGCTTGGAGCTCCATCCATTCACCTGACCCATGGCCAACATGGAAGCTGTCGGAGGGGTCAGGAAAGGAGAAGGAGAAAGGAGAAGATGAACCCCCTGCACCTGTGACTCCCCAAAACCAGCTCCACTCCAGGCCCCCATAGGCTGGTTCGTTCGAGGGTTGGGTTATAAACCCAAGCTCCATCCTCCGTGCTGGCACCTCTACTGCCATAAAGATCTGCCAGTTGCCAAAGCTACAGAAGCCACTGGAAGAAAGCAGAGCCCCTGGGGGTGGTGGCACTGCAAGGTGACAGGGACCAGGCAGACAAGGAGCTGGGACCACAGCCTAGGAAGTCTGTGGCTTAAAGAAAGCCAGGATTTCCTTTTTCTTTTTTGAGACAGAGTCTCGCTCTGTTGCCAGGCTGGAGTGCGGTGGCACAATCTCGGCTCACTGCAACCTCCGCCTCCCGGGTTCAAGTGATTCTCCTGCCTCAGCCTCCTGAGTAGCTGGGACTACAAGCGCCCGCCACCACGCCCAGCTAATTTTTTGCATTTTTAGTAGAGACAGGGTTTCGCCATGTTGGCCAGGATGGTCTCGATCTCTTAACCTCGTGATCCACCTGCTTCAGCCTCCCGAAGTGCTGGAATTATAGGCGTGAGTCACCGTGCCCGGCCTTTTTTTTTTTGGAGATGGAGTCTTGCTCTGTCGCCCAGGCTGGAGTGCAGTGGCATGATCTCAGCTCACTGCAACCTCTGCCTCCCCGGTTCAAGTGATTCTCCTGCCTCAGCCTCCTGAGTAGCTGGGATTACAGGTGCCCGCTACCACGCCTGGCTAATTTTTTTGTATTTTTAGGAGAGACGGGGTTACACCATGTTGGCCAGGCTGGTCTCAAACTCCTGACCTCAGGTGATCCACCCGCCTCAACCTCCTAAAGTGCTGGGATTATAGGCTTGAGCCACTGCGCCTGGCCCAAAGCCAGGATTTCTTTACAGCCAATACAAGTGGCATTTCCCGCTCAGTTCTGTGGCTGATGCCCTAGCCACTGCTGTGTCCCCTAATCCTGGGGTGTCAGGGGGATCCTAAGTTTTCCAGATTTTTGCCCATACTTAAAACTTCAACGCTCCTGCTTCACAAGGAAGGATGAGTGGAGAATTGAGTGGAGTTACACGCAGCAGAGTGCTAGGGAATCTGGAGAGCGGCGGCGATCACATGCCTGGAAATAGAGCAGCTGCAGAGCCCACCCCAGGAGGAGCCTGCCTCTCCTTACAAAGGCTGTAATAAGACAGCACTTGACGATGCCATACGTGCGAAAAGTGCAGTCTCAGAGGGTTTACAACCCCCATCCCTTTGTAACTGTAGTTTGCTTACACTGTGGATTCTAAAGAGACATGTAAATCTGGGGCCGATTTCATCTGTTTAATGATTACTCCCCACCCGATAGAGCTATTCTATACTGTTGCTAAAATTTCATTAAGTCTGTCAAGATGCATTGATGAGATGACACACCATGAATAACACATTCATCAACTCAAGTACGGCAACTGTTCAGAGAGCTTCAGAGCTTTGGTACCCGCGTGCAGACTTGGTAATTACCGGGAATTTGTCTCCCCCGTATAAATTCTGGCGAACAATGAGAAAACACCATCTGTGATCGTTTCCACATCACGTTTGCTAACAGAGCACTTCTGGAGAGCAATGGCCAGTCCAACTGGAAAATCAGCCAGAGGAGCTGGTTCCTCAGCACTCACAGGCTGAGGTGCCTTTCGGGGGCAGCGCCACCTTCTGAAGGGGAACCAAGACAGATTTGGAGGGGACTTGCTGCTAAAAGCATGTGAACAGAGAGGAGAGGCAAAAGCACATTGAAAATGGTGCATGTTTTTTTCTTTGAGAGAAAGAAAAGCCAGCGAAACCTCCGCCCCAGAGACTGCAGAGACGTTTGTTTTCATGTACACACCAAACCGTACTTGGGCACTGGCTCCAGGCCGATCCAGGGCAGGGATGATGTTTTAAGGGCAATTGCTGCTTCAAGGCTTATCTTTCACATCAGTGGTTTTGATCTATTCAGGAAGAGAACGATTTTGTTCAAAACTGAGGTGGAAATTAGGTGAGGGGGCAACTAAAAAAAAAAAAAGAATAGAAAGATGAGGATATTTACAGGCCCAAGGCCCTGCAGAAGGAAAAGGATTTAAAGACCCTCACAAAGGGACACAGCCAACTGCCATCCTCTGTGGCAGTGGCTGTCACAGTCGCCCTTCCACTTGCATGATGGCAAGGCCCTCTGGACTAGGAACAGTCCGTTTGCTGGTCATGTTATGTGGTAGGTGGCTGTCATCTGTGAGAGAAAACTTGAGCAAGAGAAGAGACAGGCGTGGCCTATTTCCACACGCACATCCATGGAGGCTGGCCTCTCCAGGCCTTGAGGGGCTCACAGCCGGGGCACGAGGCAGGCCATGCGCAGCTGCCCTTGGCCAGCGTGAGGTTTGCTCCTTCAGCAAACCTGGAAGGTAAGAATGGGGCATATCCACATCCACAGACCCTTTTGTTTCCCTCACAGAATTTTGTGACTTTTTTTGTGTGTGGCATTTTTGGGGGAGCAGGGAACATCAACTTTGTTGGGGGAGATTTCTCTGCATACCAGCACGCCGGCGAGGGCAGACGGCCTTACGCACTGGCCTGTGAACATACCTATTTGTTGGCCCGCTTGTGTCTGTACATCTGCATCATCCTCTGTCGGAACACATCGAATGTGTCTTCTTTGTGCTCCTGCCCGTCAGCACCCAACCCTTCCCCTTCCGAGGGGGTTCCCCTAGGGAGTGAAAAAGAGAGTCAGTTGTGCACCTGAGCCCAGGGCCTGGCATGCCAGGAACTGGGCATGGGCACAAACAGTCCATGAGATGCAGGTGTTTGGAACACACACTGAGACATCAAAGAAAGGGAAAATCAAGACGCGACTCACAGTGGAAACAAGGAGTACTCACCCTCGAAGAGCTGGCTTTTGAGGGGGTGCCCAGAGGGCCCTGGTTACCTCGGAATGCCTTACCCAGCAGGAACTAAGCTCAGTATTAAATGAAATGCCTGCTGGAGGTTATGATCGGGGTTTAATAAACTTTGGGCCTGTGTTCGGGACCCTGGCTGGCCCGGCTATGGGTTCCCGGGAATGGGAAAGCAGTTCCAGACCGAAACTACACAGAAATACCACTTAGCTTTTATGATGGTCACAAATGTGGCCAAAATGACCAGGGCCAACAAGCTGGTTAAAAAATCTACACCAGGACAGAAAGGAGCCCTGTGAACACCTGCACATGTAAATGATCAGCTTCTCATCTGAAGATGCCTTCTGTTTAAAAAACAAAAATCAACTGCCAGCTGTAAGCCATCTTGGCTGTGAAGGAGCCAAGCGGCAGGCTGCAGGTGGAAGGACTGAGGCCCCACCCACTCCCACCCCAGGCTGCCTGCTGCGTACACGCTGACCGGCTCCCGGATGCCCTTTCCGAGGGAGCCCAGGCCATGGCCCTCCTTCCAGCCCATCTTCTGCAGCATCTGGAAGCCCAGGTTCTTATCGGTCAGCTTCTGCTGGGCGAAGTCCAAGTCCTTGGGTTTCTGAGGAGAGAGGAGAGTCCAGGCATGTGGGCCACAGGGAGATGCCTGGATCAAGGGTCTGTCCTAGGCTATGCCTGGAGCCCCTCACCCCCAAATGCCCTCCTGACTCCCCAGATGCTCAGGCTCAAGCTCCAATCACTTTCCCAGTTCTCTGCAACATCCCTGGGTGGGATGGAACTTCTAAGTCAGAGGTCACTGGCCTGAGGTCAGTCGTGCCTCTCAGCTACCACTATAACCCTGGTGCCAAGACTGTGAGGAAAACTGGGTAAGGGAGTGGCCAGTCCCGGGGTCAAGGAGTCAGTAGGAAGGCCCTCAGCGGAACCCTGGATAAAGAAGGGTGGCCCTGTGATGACCACAGGGCGCAGCCCAGGGAAGAGTGGGGGGCACCAGGGCACAGGCCTGCAGGCAGGATGGGGGCCAGACAGTGGGTGAGAACTGGCTGGCAGCACCCTCCCTGAACCACCCCAACATATCCCTCCCCCAGTGCTTCATTCACTCCCTGGCTGCATTGTCTGTCTGTCCTCGGGACTGAGTTCTACTTGGACACTGGGGTCTGTGTCTAGCACAGAGCAGACCTCACTGAGAGCTAGTACAGCTGTGATTGCTCCTGTGGGTGGTGGGGAAGTGCAGCAATCTCTGGGCCACTAGATGGAGATCTGGAGACAGACAGGGCCCTGGGGCCTCTGGAGGAGGAGCCTGCAGGGCTGTAGCAGAAGCAATTTCTATTCACTCATGAATATTCGTAACACACTGCTGTGTGACAGAGCCCAGCTGGGCAGTCCAAGACCTTGCCATGTATTCCTTGGCTCTTCACGAGTCAACTTGTGTGGGTGGGCTGGGCGTGGTGGCTCATGCCTGTAATCTCAGCGGTTTGGGAGGCCGAGGTGGGTGGATCACTGGAGGTCAGGAGTTCCAGACCAGCCTGGCCAACGTGGCAAAACCCCGTCTCTACTAAAATACAAAAATTAGCCAGGCATGGTGGCAGGCACCTGTAATCCCAGCTACTTGGGAGGCGGAGGCATGAGAATCACCTGAACCTGGGAGGCAGAGGTTGCAGTGAGCGGAGACCATGCCACCGCCTTCCAGCCTGGGCAACACAATGAGACTGTCTAAAAAAAGAAACAAAATACAAAACTTGTGTGTATTTTTTTTAAATATAGAGTCTTGCTATGTTGCCCAGGCTGGTCTCGAATTCCCGGCTTTAAGTGATCCTCCCACCTCAGTCTCCCCATTAACTGGAACTACAGGTATGTGCCACTGCACCCAGCTTTTGATGTTTTTTTTTTTTTAAGACGGAGTCTTGCTCTGTTGCCCAGGCTGGAGTGCAGTGATGCAATCCCAACTCATTGTAACCTCCGCCTCCTGGGTTCAAGCGATTCTCCTGCCTCAGCCTCCCGAGTAGCTGAGATTACAGGCGTGTGCCACCACGCCCACCTATTTTTGTATTTTTAGTAGAGACGGGGTTTCGCCATGTTAACCATGCTGGTCTTGATCAAACTCCTGACCTCAGCTGATCTGCCCGCCTCAGCCTCACAAAGTGCTGGGATTACAGGCATGAGCCACTGCGCCTGGCTGATGTATTTATTTAAGGCATTTACTGAACGACCTGGGGAGGCTGTGAGGGTTCATGTGCTCTTGAGAGGGAGGGAGGAAGGTGCTGAGGAGGATCACGGCGGCTGGTGCTGGGGGTCTGAGCAGGGGACAGGTGGGAGTGGCTGGGAGAGGGTTAGATGACCCTGGGCCTGAGAAGCAGGGTGAGAAGGGCATGCTGAGTGCTGTGAGCTCAGGTCTTCGGGCAGTCAGCCCTCATCAGCTTAGCAACCTGCCCCATGATGTCATGCAGGCCTCACGAGGTACAATTCAACCAAAAGACAAATCCCCCCCTTGCCATCTGCATTGAGGTGCCCAGGAATCAGCTTCCCTAACGTTAGGGGTGCATGTGGGAGGCACTCCAGAGACAAAGGAGCTTGGAGACAAGGCACAAAAGGCTGAGCCTGGGGGAGCCAGGGGCTGGGAGAGGAAAGGGAGAAGGGAGAGAGCAGGCCTCAGGTCAGGAGGGAGGGAGGGAGGAGAGAGCAAGTGCTCCCGTAAGGAAGGCCTGGGCCTCTGGAGCTCCTGGGGCCTCAGTGTTCTCACCCTAGAAAGGGACAAAACAACCTGAAGAGGTGCTGAGAACTCAACATGCAGCAAGATGTAGGGGGTCAGAAACGGATACCCTAAGGCTGGGCGCGGTGGCTCACGCCTGTAGTCCCAGCACTTTGGGAGGCCAAGGTGCGTGGATCATGATGTCAGGAGTTTGAGACCAGCCTGACCAACATGGTGAATCCCCATCTCTACTAAAAATACAAAAAGTAGCCAGGTGTGGTGGCATGCCCCTGTAATCCCAGCTACTCCAGAGGCTGAGGCAGGAGAATCCCTTGAACCTGGGAGGCAGAGGTTGCAGTGAGTTGAGATCATGCCACTGCACTCCAGCCTTGGCGACAAAGGGAGACTCCGTCTCAAAAAAAAAAAAGAAAGAAAGGGATACCCCGAATTATAGCACTTTGACAGGTGGGACTAAAGTAGCAGCCTCAAGGTCCCTCCCAAAGCACAGGAGGAAGCTGTTTTCTTCAAATTCCCTATCTACCTAGAAACTGGACTTGCCAAAGAAGAACACAAGGGCCTTGGATCCCTTCCCTGAAATGTCATTAACCAGAGTTGAAAACTCCTATCACACAGGAAGAGATGGAACATTAAACACCACACCTAGAGCCCAGACCACTGGCTGTTCTCTAGTCCCATTCAATTCTCAATGAGGATCATTCACAAGATGATGCCTGCCTCCATCTCTCCTAAAATCATCTGCTTCCCCTCTAAAGTTACCTACAGCCTCCCATCTGCCCTCTCCCCTACAAAGAGGTATTTCAGCTTCAACCACCTGGCCCTTCTTTGAGTTTTCATAATGTTTTATATGGCTCCTGTGCTTATGCACATGAATGAATATGTATAACTTTTTTGTTTCGAGACAGGATCTTGCTCTGTCACCCAGGCTGGAGTGCAGTGGCTCCATCATGGCTCACTGCAGTCTTGAACTCCCGGGCTCAAGTGATCCCCCTGCCTTGGCCTTCCAAAGTCCCGGGATTACAGGTGTAAGCCACCGCACACCTTTTTTTATCCTGTTAATCTTCTTATTGTCAGTTCATTTCAACAGGCTTAGACTCAGACCTTCAAAGGCGGAGGGAAATTCCCTTTGTTCTCTTCAGAGGCATCTCTGAGAGTATTATATAAAGTAGCTGTGTGTGTGCATATGCGTGCACGTGTGTGTATCTTGTGTGTATCTTGTGTGTGTGCGTGTGTGAGTTACTGGATGCAGGCGGCCCCTCCATAATGGCATGAGGTGGTCTTGGTGAGGTGGTGTGGGCAGAAGTGTCTCTGCAGGGCAGTTAAGGAGGGGAGGTATGAAGGGAGGAGCTATGCTATGGGCTAGGACAGGAAGAGGGGCACAAACAGTGAAGAGACACCCCTGCAAGCCAGGGGACACCAGACAGGACCTGCTACACTGGGGGGCCCCTTGCCATGAGAAAGTGGCCTGGAGAAAAGAGGTGACAGAACCCACCGGCTGAGATGAGAAACAGGGCATCCATCAGGCCCTCCTGGGAGCTGTGCACGACCTAGGCCCTGGGATGACGGGTAGGGAAGGAAGGGGAAAGGCTGGTCATGGCAGGGCACAGGGGTCTCCAGAGGGCAGGTCTGTACTCTTTTCCCTTTCAGGAAGGCTGCTTGGAGGTGCAGCGGGAGGAAGAGGGGTTGGCTCAGCCTGGAAGTTTCTTCGTGAATGTTCAAATCTGTGTTTAACAATCATGATGGTGGTTTCCTGGACAGCTGAAGGAAAGCCAAGCCCTGTGGGCGAGCTGGAGGTTTGCAGAGGAAAGCTGCAGCCACCACAGCCTCCCTTCCACCCACAGTCACTGGCAGACAGGAGGACAGGTGCAGAGCCCCAAGGAGACAGCAGCATGTGCAGGACACCCACCAGGAACCGCATTCAGTTTAATCTTCACCGTACCTCCTACCTGCTGGGTAAGTGTGGCCATCCCATTTTACAGACAAACCCGTGGCTCGGGGGTTACACGCCAAGGTTACAAAACTACTCGGTGGCAGGGCTGAGCTAGAGTACAGCTGTGCCTGACGCCAAGGCCCTGCTGTGCCCTCATCTGGCCGTGCCCTTATCCAGGCCACACAAAGGGGCACCAGATGCCAGCTCAGCCTAAAACCTGGCACATCAGTAAGGACTATGAGCTCTGGACTCGGGAAGGTCCCTCCTTCCTGCCATAATTGGGGTCAGACTGACCTAGGTTACTCGGAAGGGGTTGGAAGCAACATGGCACTGCCTGACACCAGCAGAGCGACCTCGCCTGGCTCCCCGCCCTCCTCCCTGACCATGAAGGACCGGTGAAGTCTCTCCACATGTGTCCCAGGTGACCCTGCTTGCCCCCAGCATTGTGTCCCCCAGGCCATCTGGAGTGTACCTGTCCCCTTTCCATAACCTGGCTCCAGTTCAGTGAATGGCAGTTCTGTCCCTCTTCTACCCAAGCTGACTACCCTGGGGTCATCTGGACTCCTGGCTTTTGCACACCCAGCCCACAAGCAGGTGTCACCCACTCCATCTTCACCCCTTCTTATTGCTCCTCATGCCCTGGTCCAACTGTCTTAAGTTTGAGCCTCCTCCTGGTTCCCGCCCACAGGCTGCTCTCCACCCTAGTGGCCACGTCCACCACAGGTCCCAGAGGTACCCTCCCTTCCCTGAGAAAGGGCCACAGCGTTAACATCTGTTGAGGTCCTGTGTGACCATCCCCCGGATTCCTCTGCTGCCACAAAGGCCTCTTGCTGCCCCAGCCTCTCTACCGAGGCTGTGCCCTTCTCAGATCTCTACACCGTTTCTCCTCAGCTCCTCCAGGCTTGTGCCAACGTCATCTGCAAGAGACACCTCCCTTGGCTTTCCCAATTCAGCGGCATCCCCTCGACCCCACCTTATTCTCCCTCTCTTTGACCTGCTTCTCTTTGCCCACAGCATCCCCAGGACTGCCTCATCCATTTCTCTTTCACTGTTGGCCCTGCTTGCTGCTGCCTCCAGGTGGACAGTCGGGACCTGGCACGTAGGAGGTGCTGACCGCACACACCACGCTCTGCTTACTAGCAGATTAGTGAACTCTCTTCACCACCCGTCCAGTCTACTAAGCTTGAAAGTTTTTATGTTTTATTTTTTAAGGAGACCAGGAGGAGACATAGGTCTCACTATGTTGCCCAGGCTGGCCTCAAACTCCTGGGCTCAAGTGATCCCCCTGTCTTGGCCTCCCAAAGCACTGGGATTACAGGCGTGAATCAGTGCACCTGGATAACTTGAACTTTTTTTTTTTTTTGAGACAGGCTCTCAGTCTGTAGCCCAAGCTGGGGTGCAGTGGTGCAATTAGCTCGCTGCAGCCACGACCTCTCAGGCCCAAATGATCCTTCCACCTCAGCCTCCAGAGTAGCTGGGACTACAGGCATGCACCACCATGCCCAACTAATTTTTGTATTTTTTGCAGAGACAGGGTTTTGCCTATTGCCCAGGCTTGTCTTAAACTCTTGGGCTCAAGCGATCTGCCCACTTTGGCCTCCTAAACTGCTGGGATCACAAGTGTAAGACACCCAATCGGCCTTAGCTTGAACTTCTTTTTTTTTTTTGAGACGGAGTCTCACTCTGTCACCCAGGCTGGAGTGCAGTGGCGCGATCTCGGCTCACTGCAAGCTCTGCCTCCCAGATTCATGCCATTCTCCTGCCTCAGCCTCCCGAGTGGCTGGGACTACAGGCGCCTGCCACCATGCCCGGCTAATTTTTTGTATTTTTAGTAGAGACGGGGTTTCATCGTGTTAGCCAGGATGGTCTCGATCTCCTGACCTTGTGATCCACCCGCCCCCTGACTCCCAAAGTGCTGGGATTACAGGCGTGAGCCACCACACCTGGCCTAGCTTGAACTTCTTAAGGGCCAAGACATTATCTCATTTATCTCTCAAATCCCACTGCATCCGTTACAGGGATCTCAACTATCCATTACACAGCTGAATCACTAGTCTATGCTTTGGACAAAGGCAAAACAGTTTTCAAAAGCCCTCCCAAGAGAAAAGTCTCTGCTGTGTTTTACACATTAATACCTCAGTTTGAAATGTGAGCACAGCTTAATCACAAGCTGCAGCATCCTTTGGAACTCCAACAAATTCTAACCAACTATACTTTGAGTGAGGACTACCAATGATTACGCTCACCTTCTTTTTGGACATGGGACGACCCCGAGGCCTGTCATAGGCAATTCGAACTGGTTCATGGACTAGAAGACAAAAGAAAGAGACACATACATATACACATACATGTGCTTTTCCTAAATTACTTAGAGACTGAAGATCTTGCAGTCTATTTTGGCTAACAGTTCTCTGATGACAGAAGGTGTCTTAGGCTCTGCATGGCAACTGCTGAGCCCCAGCTCCTCTCAAGAATGAACATGTATGACCCCTGGAGTGAGCAGAGACGGGACACGCTCAGGGTAGGCAGCTTGGGCCATAATGAAGGGTTCACTGAGCGGTGCCTTGCTTTTGGAAAGTCTATTCAAACCTAAGAGTCCCCACATTTATAACAAAAGATCCAATACATGGATTATTTTCCATGACTACAGAAATATATTTTGCTTCAACAAAATATTTGTGATACTGTGCCCTCCTAGTTTATCTGCAGCTAATTCACTGGGAAATAATTAAAGTCTGGCCAGGCGCAGTGGCTCATGCCTGTAATCCCATCACTTTGGGAGGCCGAGATGGGCGGATCACCCGAGGTTAGGAGTTCGAGACCAGCCTGGCCAGCATGGCGAAACCCCGTCTCTACTAAAAGTACAAAAACTAGCCAGGCGTGGTGGCGGGAGCCTGTAATCCCAGCTATTCAGGAGGCTGAGGCAGGAGAATAACTTGAACTCGAGAGGCAGAGGTTGTAGTGAGCCGAGATTGTGCCACCGCACTCCAGCCCGGGCGACAAGAACAAGAGTCCATCTCAAAAAAAAAAAAAAGAATTAAAGTCTGCCTAAAACTTTCTAGTGAAAAACAACCATGCTTCTCATGCTTCTCATATAGAGGACCAAATCATATCATTTTATTTTATTTTTTATGAAAGGGAGATTAGCAAGTCTGTTTTGTTTTTTTTTTTTGAGACACAGTTTCGCTCTTGTTGCCCAGGCTGGAGTGCAGTGGTGTGATCTCAGCTCACTGCAACCTTCACCTCCCAGGTTCAAGCGATTCTCCGGCCTCAGCCTCCCGAGTAGCTGGGATTACAGGCATGCGTCACCACACCTTGCTAATTCTGTATTTTTAGTAGAGATGGGATATCTCCATGTTGGTCAGGCTGGTCTCAAACTCCCGACCAAAGGTGATCCTCCCACCTTGGCCTCCCAGAGTGCTGGGATTACAGGTGTGAGCCGGCACACCCGGCACAGGTCTGGTTTTATCTCATCAACTACCCAAAGAACTGAGAGCTTCTAAAGCAGAAATAAAAAAACTCCACCTCCCCCCAAGAAGAGCATACATAACAAGCACTCTGATACACTACCTGCCATCCATGACAAGTTTAATTATTTACTTCATTTTTTTTACATTAAATTTTTTTTTCTTGTAAAGATTAGGTCTGGCCATCTTGCCCAGGCTGGTCTCAAGCTCCTGGGCTCAAGCGATCCTCTTGCCTCAGTCCTGCTAAGCTGGGATTACAGGCACGAGCCACTGCGCCTGGCCCCATGAGAAGTTTTGAAGGATGGTAAAGGTTATAGTAGAATGGTTAGCATTTCACTGCAACACCAAATTTTTCAAACACAAAACATGAGGACTATTCCAAAGCAGGAAAAACCATAAGGCCACTGTCACATGTAAATGTGACTGTCTGAATGATGTAGAACACACAGGTGACTGTTTAACACAGTCCCACAATGGGGCACCATTCACTACAACTTCACACATAGGTTTTGCAGCAGAAGTCCCATGTGAAAGCATGGTCCAGGCCTGACTGTGGGGAGACAGCTTGGAGGGCATTGGGGGCACAGGAGTCATCTGGGCCACGGCCTGCCCATCAAAAGGCCACATGCGATGCAATTCTATGTACTGACAGACTAGGAAAGATAGAATACCTGGGGCTTGGAAAACAGTCAGTGGTTGCTGAATCGGGCAGGGGACTGCAATGGGACAAGAGACCCGTTCTGGGAACAGGCTTCAGCTCTGCTGTACTGGTGGGTTCTCGCCTCTGCACAGTCAACAAAATTCAAATGGTCCACTTGAAAAGGGTGCGTTTCATTGCTGGTAAATTATACCTCAAGAACCCGGAACCTCCCCACAGGAGAGCAGGAGATGGCCTCCCACGGCCGAGGCAGGTCCCACTGACCACTGCCTGGGACCACCCCTGCTCTGTTCCCATCTCACTGTCATGACATGAAGCAGCTTATCAGCACCTGGGCCTTCCAGGGGCTCAGAAGGGCCCCCAGCTGACAAAGTCACAGGCAGGAAAACAGCTGAGATGACCCAGGCCCATCCCCTCCACAGTTGGGGATGCCCCGACCTGAAGCCAGGCAATCAGGGAAATGTCCAGCAGCAAGTAGAGTGCCAGAAGCCACAGGGTAGCAAGGGAACATGTCCTTAGAGCAATGCCTTCAGACCACTGGGAAACATGAGTGTCGGCTCACATTTTGGAGTGGTGCACAAAACTCTTTTGGATTAAAATGTCTCCACCTGTCTCTTCTAACTCTCACAGCCCACCAACCAAGAACTGTGCTAGAGGCAACTGTGCCGACAGGCGGGCACTCACCTTTTGGCTCCTGGATGAGACACACTCTCTTGGGAGCTGGAATCATGCCAACCTTCAATGACTTGCTGCTGATCCTCTTCCGAGGGAAGCAGGTACCTGAGGAGGCCTGTGACAAGGCAGGTGCTCCAGCCAGGTCGTCCTCGGCAGCCTCGCCGGGAAGGCCGTCAGCAGGGGTGCTGCCCTCAGACTTGCCCGCCCCTCCGGGAGCGGGGGCCTCCTCTCCCCCATCCTCATCGTCCTCGTCCTCCTCCTCAGGCATCACCTCTGGGCTCTCCAGCTCAGCCTCCCGCGGAGGGGGCTCATCTTCAAACTCTCCTTCCCCTTCCATGAGGTCCACGGGGCTCTCCTGAGAACCCGCGGTGTCACCGCCACCAGTGTGAAGGTTGTGCGGAGATGACGTGAAACAAATTGATGGACATAGTTCAAACACTTTCTTTCGATAGAATTTGAAAGCAGAACTATTTTGGTCATGTAGAAACCTGGGGCACAGAGGAAATACATTGGGTAACCAGATGGAATCTCTCAACATTTTTATTTGCTGAAACTGCTGGGATTGATCCAAGGAAGGTGGAGGTGGGACAAGGGAAAGAATAACCTGACCAGTCTCTACGCGGCTATGGCTTGATGGTGCAGCCTCTCAATGATAGAAAATTTGAGGAGTACTAGTAACTTAATAAGGAGCTAGAATTCAAGAAGCCTAACTGCTTTCCAGGGGACAGAGGCAGACAAACAAGGTATGCAGGGCTTGGGAAAATGCTGGAATAGAGATCTGGCCTGAGACCCATCTCACCCTTTCTGGTTACATCACTGGCCTCTCTGGGCCTCCATGTGCCCATTTTGACTCTGGTTCCTCCCAGGTATGAGAAGCATGGAGAGATGCCAGGAGGAGCTGCACAGTTACTGCTGGAACATGTGCACCATGGAACCGTAAGGTGCCCCCCGAGGAGGCTCCTCACCCCTAGCACTTCCCGCTCTGGGGCCTGCAGTCCACCTACATGGGCGTGGAGATGAGGCCTCTCTGTGCCTCAGGGGTCTGGTGGCCACCTCGACTTGTAACCACAGCTATGAAGCTGTGGCTGGTATGAGAAACTTAAAACACTCCCGAAAGCACCAAAGTCCACTTGGACCAAAGGAAAAATGGCCCTCGTAAGGCAACTCAACCTCATAAATGTGCCAAGTCCCTCCAGTTAGCATATTAATATATCCCAATAAAATCCCGTTCTGAATCAGGGCAAGATGGTTCTAAAGTTCATAAAGAAAAATAATATGTAAGAGTATCTGGGAAAACTCTGAACAAGACTCATAAGGGGTTCCAGCCCCACCAAACACTATAAAATGCCCCAAAGCCTCTAGAGTTAAACAGCATAGTAGTCCATAAGGCAGACCAAAGGAACAGAATAGAAAGACCAGAAACCCAGCATTTGATTAAGGTAACCTCTCAAACTACTACGAAAAAGGGGTGGGTCTTTCAAAGAATGGTATTGGAAAAGCTGGATGGCTTTATAATTATTATTATACATTTTTAGAGATGGGGTCTCACTCTGTCGTCCAGGCTAGATAGAGTGCAGTGGTGTGATCACAGCTCACTGCAGTCTCAAACTCCTGGGCTCCAGAAATCTTCCTACATCAGCCACCCAAGTAGTTAGGACCACAGGCAAATGCCACTATACCAGGCTAACAAACACACACACACACACACATACACACACACACACCACACACATACAACTAAATATCAGCAGAAACAAATGAATCTGGGCCGGGCATGGTGGCTCATGCCTCCCAGCACATTTTGGGAGGCTGAGGCAGGCAGATCACCTGAGGTCAGGAATCCAAGACTAGCCTGGCCAACATGGTGAAACCCCGTCTCTACTAAAAATACAAAAATTAGCTGGGTGACACCTGTAATCCCAGCTACTTGGGAATCTGAGGCAGGAGAATCGCTTGAACCCGAGAGGCGGAAGTTGCAGTGAGCTGAGATCACACCACTGCACTCCAGCCCGGGTGACAGAGTGAAATTCCATCTCAAAAATAAATAAATAAATAAAACGGATTGTATGACAACTTTATAACATAACCACACCCACAAAATGAATTAACTCAATAAACTTGAGCACATTAGAATTAAAATTTTTCTAAAGGCAAAAGAAACACAAAGTCATCTTGGCCCATTTATAAGCATGGCTGGATAGCGTCCAACACCTTGCCCAGTATTGTGGTCAGGATCCAGGGCTCTCCTTCCAGGGAAGGACAGGACAGAGTACTCTGAAGGACACTGCTCAGAAAAGTCTGTCACAGATGGGGAGGAATCACCCAAAACCCAACAAGTACTACAGCCCAAGTACCCAGGCTAATGCAAAATTCTCCTTTAAACTGTACTTTTCATTGAAAAAAAAGAAAATGAAAAAGAAAAAAGGACTCATGGGATGCCCCCAGCTGCCCTGCACTGGGCTGTCCTCCTTATCCAACCCTGCCAGAGGAAATCCCACATACACAGTGGACAGGTCCGACCCCGAGGTCTACAGGGCCCAGCAGCTCCCCAAGGCCACTACTGCCTGTAAAAGGCAAAACCTGACTGTAAGCCTGGTCAGGCCTCCCGTCTGTAGGTGGTCAGTGCCCCACAAGGCAGATGGCACCTTAGTGCAGGACCCAGTCATAAGCCAAGGCTGCGGAGGGGAGTAGGGCTTGGCTTGTGCAATCAGGTCCCAAGCAAGTTGAAAGAGTATGTTCTGTCACCACTGAATCCCATAAATGCTCTGAGAAATGCACGTTTTCAACTGTAATTTTAACTGGATGAAGGCATGACTGTCCAACAAGCTAGGACCAGCACGAGGAGTTGAGAGCCCCCTCAGTAGGGTTCTGGCTCAGTAATGGGAAGATGGGTGCCTCCTACCGGCAGCCTTTCTCTGGAGGGGGCATCTCATGTCACCCCGGGGAAAAACCCCAGGGGCAGTGCTGGCTCCTCACCCAGGTTTTCTTGTCTATGGGCTGTGTGCTTTTGAGCTGAGTTCCACCTACCCAAGGAATGGAGAGGGCAAAGGTACCTGCCCCCAGCATGAGCACGCCACGTTATCCCTGTGTAGAAGTGCCTGCTGTCAGACCTGGGCAAGGGCCAACTATCACTACTATCATGCAGTGAGCAGCAAATCCTCACCTCTCTCCCCTCCCCTGGCCAACTCCTATTTAGCCTTTGGATGCAGATTAAATGTCCCTCTGGGGAGGCTTTTCCTGATGCCCGAGATGAAGGCAGGTCCCCTAGAACAGATTTTTTTTTTTTTTTTGAGATGGAGTTTTGCTCTTGTTGCCCAGGCTGGAGTGCAATGGCGTGATCTCGGCTCACTGCAACCTCCGCCTCCCAGGTTCAAGCAATTCTCCTGCCTCAGCCTCCCCCGAGTAGCTGGGATTACAGGCACCCGCCACTACACCCGGCTAATTTTTTTTATTTTTAGTATAGAGACGGGGTTTCACTATGTTGGCAAGGCTGGTCTCAAATGCCTGACCTCACGATCTACCCGCCTCAGCCTCCCAAAGTGTGGGGATTACAAGCATGAGCCATCGCACCTGGTCTTTTTTTTTTTTTTTTTTTTTTGGAGATGAAGTCTCGCTCTGTTGCCCAGGCTGGAATTCAGTGGCTCAATCTCAGCTCACTGAAACCTCCGCCTCCCGGGTTTAAGCGATTCTCATGCCTCAGCCTCCCAAGCAGCTGGGATTACAGGTGCTTGCCACCATGCCCGGCTAATTTTTCTATTTTTGTAGAGATGGGGTTTTAGCATGGTGGCCAGGCTGGTCTCGAACTCCTGAACTCGGGTGATTAGAACAGATCTTTCTCCCTCAGGCCCCTGGCTCAGCTGAAGTGAAGTCATGACTTACTCCTGGTATAACCCCCATGGTAGGAATGCATTGGCCAGGCTGTGGGCTGGCTCAGGACATGCTTGTGGCGTGAACACACTCAAATCTAAAGGGTGTAATGGCCAGTTGCAGTGGAGCACACCTGTGGTCCCAGATACTCCGGAGGCTGAAACAGGAGGATCACTTGAGCCCAGGAATTCAAATCCAGCCTAAGCAACATCCTTAGACTTTGTCTCTTTGAGAAAGAAAAAGGTGTGATGAGACCCGGGGGGGTACGTACCACAGGTCAGGGTTATCGGTGCTGTTTTCTATGCTGAATTGTTCGATCTCTGGTCCCACCTGAGCAACAAATCTAGCCAGTTTCTCTGCAGTCTCCATTGTCTTCATGTCAACTACAAAACATAAAGCACCTGTCAGGCATGACTCCTGAGCTGCTGCTCCCCGTGTAAACACTGCAGGGTTGTGGAGGCTGATTATAAAGATGGCCTGCATGTCCCCTCCCTGTAGCCTTGCCCTTCGTCACATGTGGACCCTTTGTCACCAAGAAGTGAACTCTGTGTATCCCCACCTTGAATCAGGGCTGGTCCTGGGACTCACATCAGCTATAGAATGTGGTGGAAAAGCCCATTGCCAGTTCCAAGCCTGGGCCTTGGAGGACTTGAGTACTTCCACTGTCTCTCCTGAAGCCCCGACCCCAATTGCCAGGTGAACAAACATGGGCTGGCTGCTGGGGGGATGACAGGCATGTGGCCCAGCCACACCATCATCTCAGCTGACAGCCTGGACACCTGCCGCTGACTGCAGACATGTGTGGGCTAGCTCAGCAGATGACCCAGCCACTGGCAAATTCACAATACCGGACGCCTCCTGGTTGGTTGGTTTGTTGTTTTTTTTTTTGAGACGGAGTCTTGCTCTGTCGCCCAGGCTGGAGTGCAGTGGTGAGATCTTGGCTCAATGCAACCTCCGCCTCCCGGGTTCAAGCGATTCTCCTAGCTCAGCCTCCCGAGTAGCTGGGACTACAGGCATGTGCCACCACGCCCAGCTAATTTTTTGTATTTTTAGTAGAGATCGGGTTTCACCATGTTGCCCAGGCTGGTTGCGAACTCCTGAGCTCAGGCAAGCCACCCGCCTTGGCCTCCCAAAGTGCTGGGATTACAAGTGTGAGCCACCACGCCCAGCTGATGCGTCCTGTTTTAAGCCACAGTTTGGAATGGCTCACGACACAGCAACACCTAAATAATGCAGCAGTTGTGGACACTTTTTTGCTCTCTCCTTCCCACTTAGTGCTTAGGAAGCACTGGCCAGAGAGCAGGCCTGTGGTACAGAGAGAAAGAAACAGCTAAGGTGACAGAAGAAACAGAAGGGGTGAAGTTAGTCGATTTGGAGGAAGCAGTGCAGGTCGGCGAACCCCAAGAACAGCAACTGTGGAGACCCTGGGGATGAGGAGGCGCAATGAGAGAACAAGGCAGCCCCGAAGACTATCAAGGGAGGCCAGGATATAGCAGGACATGGGATCCCAAGTTCAGGCAACGCACCGCCCACAGCCCCAGCAGCAGGACCCTGTCGGGGAGCATGAAGGCATGGGGCAGCACCTCATACCAGCTCCGCTCTCAGAAGAGGAGGAGGGAGCTGCAGGACTCGCATGCAGCTCTCTCAAGAAAGCAAGAGAGAAAGCGCCAACATGTACACTTGTCCTGGCCAGGTCCCTAGAGCTTTTATCCACTGCCTTGCCTAGATTGCAGGCCCCCCCCAATTCTAAAGAGACCCTGGAGATGGGAGAGTAGGGACTGGGGCCCAGAGGAGGGGGACAGGAGTGATCACCCACTGTCAGCAGATGGGCAGGGAGAAGAGGTCTGAGGTGCTTCAGAGATGTCCACTCCTGCTGGCTTGGGGGATGGGCCTGAGGCTTCTAAGCTGGGGTCCTGAGGAGAAGGTCCAACTGGGTCTGGCGGGCAGTCCTTGGCAGCATCATTTCTGTCTGGCAGGGATGGTTTTGCCTGTGAGAGGCCTGGAGCCTGCCGGCCGTGGTGTTTCAGCCTGGTGCCTGAGGATAGGAGGGTCTGGGTCCCGGTGGTCGCTCTCCTCGCCTTCCAGCCCCGGAGCCCTTGAGCACGGAGGAGCCCCCGCCGCTGCCACGGAAGGAGTTTCTTCTTGAGGTTGCGGACAGCCCGGGAGTACAGCATGGCCCTCACCGCACAGTCTGCTGAGGTCGGCTTCTGGTCGGCTCCTCGCAAGTTCTGGCTCATCCGCTGCATTTCTGCCAACTTCAGCTTGTAATATTTATACTCCAGACTATTTTCATCAGACAAAAACCTAGATAACAAAACAAGCATAACGGGACATTTATGAAAACACCACCAGGTCCCAAATTGTTCCTGCAAACACAAACCCTTTCTAAGTGGCCAACTCCTCACTGTCCTCTCCTGTCTCAGAGGCTCTGCCTGGCTCTACTGAGGACCCAGAGCTAGGCCCAAGACAGCTGCCCTGCTAAGAGTGACCACAGGGCAATCGGGAGTTTGAACTGAGTTCCTCCTTGATTTCCATCAGCAGCAGCCGTGAGGGAGCTCCCAGCTCTTGATGGCCCGGAAACACAAACCAGTCACCTTGGAGCCATAGCACCCTGGCAGGCAGAATTGACACCTTTTAAATGGCCCAGTCAGGATGAGTGCTCGGTGAGCTTTTGACTGCATCAAGGAAAGTGTGATGTGAACCACAAGAGAACATTAACCAAGGAGCCTGCGGCCCAGGTGTGAAATCTTATGACCCAGTCATCATGATGAGAACAGTAAAGAGAAGGTTGAGCTACATGTACTAACACAGAAAAATATTCAGCTGGGCGTGGTGGCTCACACCTGTAATCCCAGCACTTTGAGAGGCTGAGGCGGGAGGATTGCTTGAGCCCAGGAGTTCAAGACCAGCCTGGGCAACAAAACAAGATCCCATTTCCACAAAATAAAAAAATTAGCCAGGGTGGTGGTGCATGCCTATAGTCCCAGCTACTCTGGAGGCTAAGGTGGGAGGATCACTTGAGCCCAGGAAGTCGAGAGGCTGTGGTGAGCTGTGATTGCACCACTGCACTCCAGTCTGGGCAACAGAGCAAGACCCTATCTTAAAAAAAAAAAAAAAATCCTTCTCCTTCTAGTGTCTTTACTTTTTTCATCATTTTCCTTCTAGCTTCATGAGTTGATTATAGCTCACCGCAGCCTCGACCTTCTGGGTTCAGGTGATCCTCCCACCTCAGCCTCCCCAGTAGCTGGGACTACAGGCGTGCACCACCACGCCTGGCTAATTTTTGTGTTTTTGGTTGAGAGGACATTTCACCGTGTTGCCTACGCTGATCTCAAACTCTTGGGCTCAAGGTAGCCACATGCCTCAGCCTCTCAAAGTGCTGGGATTACAGGTGTGAGCCACTGCACCTGGCCCACTATTTCTAATAAAGTCACCTGAAGTCACTCTTTCTCTTAAGTATTTTTATGACTGCATCTGGTATATAATGTTCTTCTTGCCACTTCCTTCTAAATTGCTTCTAATTTCAGCTATGATTACCCTTCACTCAAAAGTTATTCAGAAACATGTTTTATTTTGGTTGTTGCTGGTTTCTAGTTTGCTGTATTGGCATAATGTGGCCCATGTGAATTTCCTGGGTGTGCTGTGATTTTCTCTGTGATTTCATACATAACGAACTTTTAAGATGGGCGTGGTGGCTCACGCCTGTAATCCCAGCACTTTGGGAGGCGGAAGCAGGTGGGTTGCTTGAGCCCAGGAGTTCAAAACCAGTCTGGGCAACATGGCGAAACCCCATCTCTTTAAAAATAAATAAATAAATAACCACCCCACAACAAACATAACAGACTTTTGTGAATATTTGATTTCAGTTTGTGTTAAAGAAGAATATTGTTTAGTAAGTATGGCAGTATTTCAGGTGGCTTTCAGATTGTTTGATATTAAGTAGCAACATATCAGTTATTAGATGAGGTTCCAGATTACCAGTGACAAGCCAACTAGAAGTAAGGTGGCTGTGTGTTGCACAGCATTGGCAGCACTGTGTGATGTGGCATGTCCCTGGCAGGCAGCTCCATACACAAGCTCCTGCTGACACTGTTAGCCAGTTGAGGTCTGTCTGGACCTGAGAAAACGACTGAGTACCAGCTCCACTGCTGCCCTGGCACTCTGTTGGGCTAACGGTGGCATCCTGCAAGATCATGCCCTAATAAGCAATAGTGCTCAATTAAGAGAATGCTGACCAACATGGGCACTCTGGTTCTCAAGTCAAACACAGCCCCAGCAAGGCAACTCCTCATCAAGGGCAGAGCGCAGAATCAGGGCCAGGTGACCTGACTGCCCCAGTCACTCATGGCTCTGATGGCTTTCCTTGTTCCTGGACGGTTCTGATGCCAAGTGCAGTCCGAGGATGTCAGTCCCAAATGCATCTCCCAAGTTCCAGTGGAACGTAACACCAAGAACAGAGAACACTCAACAAGCCAGTCTGCTGGCTTCAAATCTCAGCATAGCCACTTATTAGCTGGGAACCTTTCTGTGCCTCAGTTTCTCCATCTGTGAGACAGGGAAGATGATAAGCAGTAGCTACTTCATCATACAGCTGTGAGGCCTGCGTTATAAGCTTTTCACTAGGAGGCAAGTGCTATGAAAACTGCCTAGTAGTCATTAACCGCTCAACAAATATTAGCAGATTGTCTCTGTTTATGCTCATTTCCTGTGTTATAAAATCTTCCACAACCTTATTTGGATTACATCGTCTACGCATTTCAGAGAAACATTAATGTCTCCTACCATGGTTTTGGATTCATCCAATTCCTCTTATCATGGTTTTGGACTTAAATGTTTTTTTTTTTTTTGAGACGGAGTCTTGCTCTGTCACCCAGGCTGGAGTGCAGTGGCGCAATCTCGGATCACTGCAACCTCTGCCTCCTGGATTCAAGAGATTCTCCAGCCTCATCCTCCCGAGTAGCTGGGATTATAGGCACCCACCACCACGCCCAGCTAATTTTCGAATTTTTTTTAGCAGAGATGGGGTTTCACCATGTTGGCCAGGCTGGTCTTGAACTCCTGATCTCAGGTGATCTGCTCACCTTGGCCTCCCAAAGTGCTGGAATTACAGGCATGAGCCACCGTACCCAGCTCTGGATTTAAATGATTTCTAAAGGTTTATTTATATAGCTCAAAGCTATGTAGTGCAGGCACCAAGATTCACAATCTATATGTTCGTGATGACTTTCCCTTTTATCAGGAACTTCTTTTGCTCCTTTTAGTGCTGTTCTCCTTAAAGTCTTTTTTGCCTAAACAATTCTCTACATCCTTTCTTTTTGGTAGCGTTTACCTGCTATGCAATTTCCCATCTCTGTGTTTTCCAATTCCTGTGTTTTTGCTTCTTTCTCTCTATAGTAGTATGGAATTTATAGACCTCACTTCTGTTCCTTTAATGGCTAATTGACATACATACCTAAACTCTTATTTTGTATCAATATCCAGAATTACCCTTTAGCTCTATCCTGTCAAACAAGACAAAGGCCTGCACACCTACCTCCCTCCTTCCCCTTGTGCCTCACATATTTAGATCATCTGGGATTTTAGTTTCTTTTATTTCACCCCAAACATCAATTATTTAGATTTTATGTTAACTTTGGGGTGCTTGGACAATCCTGCTGAGGCTAGACCACAGGGATTCTTAGCCACTTGTTTTCCTGAGTGTGCGAACATGTAGGACCTGGTGGGCTCTCCCTGGAGAGCATGGTCAGGGCTGGCCCACTCCCAGGTGACAATTTAGAAGATGAGAGAAAACAAAGTATGACATATTCCTTCAGCTTTATATCCTGCACTGTTGTTATCATTTTCTAGGCTTGATGCTTTGCACTCTCTCATAGAAAAGGACGGAAGCCTGCCCCTTGGTGTTCCAAACAAGGAAGCAAAGCCATAGTGGATGTGTCTGTCTATACTTCTGATTGATTCATTGATTGATTTGAGATGGTGTTTTGCTCTTGTCGCCCAGGCTGGAGTGCAGTGGTGCGATCTCAGCTCACTGCAACCTCTGCCTCCTGGGTTCAAGTGATTCTCCTGCCTCAGCCTCCTGAGTAGCTGGGAGTACAGGCAGCCACCACCATGCCCAGCTAATTTTTTATTTTTAGTAGAGATGGGGTTTCATCATGTTGGCCAGGCTGGTCTCAAATTCCTGACCTCATGCGGCCCACTCGCCTCGGCTTCCCAAAGTGGTGGGATTACAGATGTGAGCAACCGCACCTGGCTCTTCTGACATCTTTAGTGCACGACACGAGGCAGGTCACCTCGGCAAAGAGGCAATGGCCAGTTCTGTCCACAAGGCTCCAGTGGGAACAAATCATGCTTGTGGGGTGTGAGGGTGGAAGGTCTCAAATCTCTGCTGGCCCTCAGAGGGTGGAGATAAGAAGCCCTTCTTATATCTGCCTCCTAGAGGTCTGACTTTTTCACTTGCTAACTAATAAAAAGAACTTATTAAGGCTGGACATGATGGCTCATGCCTGTAACCCCAGTGATCTGGGGGATCGCTTGAGCCCAGGAGTTAGACACCAGCCTGGGCAAAAGAGCAAAAACCCATTTCTTAAAAAAAGAAAAAAAAAAAAAAAGCTGATAGCTGAATGTAGTGGTGTACTCCTGTAGTCTCAGCTACTTGGGAGGCTGAGGCAGGGGGATTTTGTGAGCCCAGGTTGAGGCTGCAGTGAACTATGATCATGCCACTGTGCTCTAGCCTGGGCAACAGAATGAGAACTCATCTCTTTAAAAAAAAAAAAAAAAAAGAACTTATTAATCCACATATATCTTCAGAGAATGTCAATGGTCATGCATAAAACTGTTCAGTCAAGAAAAAGCAACACAGGCTTATTAAGAGATACAGAGGTAAGCCAGGTGCCGTGGCTCATGCCTGTAATCCCAGCGCTTTGGGAGGCCAAGGCAGGAGGATCATGAGGTCAGGAGATCGAGACCATCCTGGCTAACATGGTGAAATCCCGTCTCTACTAAAAATACAAAAAAATTAGCCGGGTGTGGTGGCAGGCGCCTGTAGTCCCAGCTACTAGGGAGGCTGAGGCAGGAGAATGGCGTGAACCCGGGAGGCAGAGCTTGCAGTGAGCCAAGATCCCGCCACTGCACTCCAGCCTGGGGGACAGAGTGAGACTCTGTCTCAAAAAAAAAAAAATAAAAAAAAATAAATAAATAAAAAACAAAAAGAGATACAGAGGTAGCCGTGAGAAGTAGTTTGAAGAACTAAGTGACTGCCTTCAAGGAGTGGAACATGGAAACAGGTCACAGCAGAAACATTTGGCTTTTCATTATGCGTTCAATTGACTGTTTTGTTAAATACAACATACAAGGAGCATTTTGACTTAAGAATTCAAACATGCACACCAGAAACCTAAGTTTAGCAGTTTCTTTACTTATTGCTGTGCTTTTGTATCACACTCTTTCCTCTTACAGTCTCTTGGTAATTCCTTCTTTTTTTTTTGAGACAGAGTCATGCTCCGTTGTACCCAGGCTGAAGTGCAGTAGTGCGATCTTGGCTCACTGCAACCTCTGCCTCCCAGGTTCAAGTGATTCTCGTGCCTCGGTCTCCCAAGGAGCTGGGATTACAGGCGCCTGCCACCACGCCCAGCTAATTTTTTGTATTTTTATTAGAGACAGGGTTTCACTATGTTGGCCAGGCTGGTCTCGAACTCCCAACCTCAAGTCATCTGTTTCCCCTCGGTCTCCCAAAGTGTTGGGATTACAGGCGTGAGCCACCGCACCCAGCCAGGTAATTCCTTGTGAAGGAGTTTTTGGATGATAAAGTCTCTGGGACCAACTCCTAAATCTGTCCTTCTTCAGGATCTATTCTATCAGCCAACCGCTGAGATTTTTATTTCAATCTATTTTTCATTTCCAAGATCCTTAATAGAATCGTTTTCATAGCAACCAGTGTCTGTTTCATGGATACAATATACTCTTATTACCTGAGACTATTCATTACACATACATATTTATAGACTACACCTCCTCTTTCTCATAGTAACTCTGTCTTCTAGGGTGTCAGGAGTTGGTTGAGTTTGGTGATTCTCTTTCATGATACTGGTTTACCTCAAATATCAGTTCTTAGTTTGATGTTTATTTCTGGGACTACAGGCACCCGCCACCAGGCCCGGCTAATTTTTTTTTGTATTTTTAGTAGAGACAGGGTTTCACCGTGTTTGCCAGGATGGTCTCGATCTCCTGATCTCGTGATCCACCCACCTTATAGGTGTGAGCCACCATGCCCGGCCGCTTATTTCTGATTTTGTACCCTGCCCTGCCCCCATCCAAACATACCCCTGACTCTGGCTTCCACCTGCTGCCCCTGGTTATCAGTGGTCATGAGACCACTGGGCCATGTGCAGGGGTCATGGGGCAGAGGCACCAGCCCCCAGGCCTCTCAGGGCCTCCTATTCCTCCAGCCTAATCACCTTATCAACCACCTGTAAAGTGCCCCTGGGCTTTCTAAGTCTGGATGCCTTCTTACCAAGAGGGTCGGTATCTGCTTGCATCTGTCAATCTGACAATCCTTCAACATGCACACTGGTTCAGACCACAGACCCTGGATTTGAAACTCAACTCTGCCTCTTACTAGTTGTGGATCCTCAAGGCAAGAGGGCTCTTGGAGCCTCAAAGTTTCTTGTCTGTAAAATAAGCATAGCAACAGACCTGCCTCCCAACGTTGTTTATGAGGATTCAACCAGCTAGTGCTTAAATCAGTAATGTGCTTAGAACAGTACCAACTGCAGAGAAGGCACAAGTGTTTATTAAATAAAAAGTATTCAATAAATGATGCTGGGACAATTAGGTTATTTGGGAATTTTTAACTTTTAAGTTACATGCCTACCTCATTCAATACATGAAAATAATCCAAACTCAAGAATTTTGTAAAAATAAAATCACAATAAGCTCCAACCTTCCCCTTGGTAAATCATGGTGGGTAGGACCAAAGACATGGAAATGTATGCCTTTCAAGCATCTTTAGTAATTACAACAGCAAGCATAGCAAGTCCAGTATGGGTACAATCTGACTACCAAAAAGGGCACACTCAGGAGGTCAAGGCTGCAGTGGGCTGTGATAGCACCCCTGCATTGCAGCCTGGGCAACAGAGTGAGATCCTGTCACTAACAAAAAACAGAAAACAAAAGAGGGCACAGCACACTTACAGAGAAGCAGTGAGAAAGTCAATTAGTACAGATAACCTATGGAGAGTAATCTAATGATAAACATCAATGGTCTCCATCAGGGGCAGCTCTGCCTGCCATGGGACACCAGGCAGTGTCTGGATGTATTCTGGGTTGTTACTAGTGAGATAGAAGGTCCTACTAACATCAAACGGATAGAGGCCACAGATGCTGCTAAACAGCCTGCAATGTCCAGGACAGCTCCAACCCTAATACAGAATGATCCAGCCTCAGTGCTGCAGCTGAGGCTGGGCGCGGTGGCTCTCGCCTGTAATCCCAGCACTTTGGGAGGCCGAGGCAGGCGGATCGCATGATTTCAGGAGTTCAAGACCACCCTGGGCAACATGGTAAAACCCCGTCTCTACTAAAATACAAAAAATTAGCTGGGTGTGGTGGCAGGCACCTGTAATCCCAGTTACTTGGGAGGCTGAGGCACAAGAATTGCTTGAACCTGGGAAACAGAGGTTGTAGTGAGCCGAGATCGCACCACTGTACTCCAGCCTGGCGACAGAGCAAGATTCCGTTAACAAATAATAATAATAAAAATAAAAAGTGCTGCAGCTGAGAAACTGACATAAATCAAAAGCCTCTAACATGAGCTTTAACCCAGCAGTTTCACTCCCAGATAGCATAATAAACTGCCAGAAAGGTAGGCAGAAATACAATCAAAGCACTGATCATCACTTTTTTTTTTTTTTTTAGAGAAATGATGTCTCAGCCCAGCACAGTGGCTTACGCCTGTAATCCCAGCACTTTGGGAGGCCAAGGCAGGCGGGTCACCTGAGGTCAGGAGTTCGAGACCAACCTGGCCAACATGGTGAAACCCCATCTCTACTAAAAATACACAGATTTGAGACCTTCCACCCTCACACCCCACAAGCATTATTTGTTGCCACTGGAGCCCTGTGGACAGAACTGGCCATTGCCTCTTTGCTGAGGTGACCTGCCTCATGTCGTGCACCTGTAATCCCAGCTACTTGGGAGGCTGAGGCATGAGAATCGCTTGTACTCAGGAGACGGAGGTTGCAGTAAGCCAAGATTGCGCCACTGTACTCCAGCCTGGGTGACAGAGCGAGACTCTTTCTCTGGCTTGTTCTTTACTTTCTCTAATAAGAAAGTACTATATTTAGGACGCAAACTGTAATTTTAATAAGTTGTTCGGCCGGGCGCGGTGGCTCACGCCTGTAATCCCAGCACTTTGGGAGGCTGAGGCAGGTGGATCACGAGGTCAGGAGATCGAGACCATCCTGGCTAACACTATGAAATCCCATGTCTACTAAAAACACAAAAAATTAGCCAGGCGTGGTGGTGGGCTCCTGTAGTCCCAGCTACTCGGGAGGCTGAGGCAGGACAAAGGCATGAACCCGGGAGGCGGAGGTTGCGGTGAGCCGAGATAGCGCCACTGCACTCCAGCCTGGGCGACAGAGCAAGACTCCATCTCAAAAAAAAAAAAAAAAAAAAAGTTGTTCTATTTACATAAAGAGGCAATTAAGCAAAAGACAGTTGAACAAATATTAGCAATAAATTGCAAACAACTGCAATGATGTATTACTAATCTTACTACCCTTACTCTGTATTCTCTGCATGCACATCTCATTGCATCCTTAAAACAGCCCAGCAGGGACTTGGAGCTGTAGTCACAGGTGAGAGAAGGTCACCCACCCAGCTGGCCTACCACTGGTCTGCAGCAGAGCTGGGGCTTGCTGAACCCACATAAATCTGAGCCACCCTCATGCTCTTCTCACTGGAGAACACCACTTGCTCAAGTATCTCACCCTCTGCTCTCAACATCATCAGAGTGACCCAAATTTTGCCATATACTCCATGAGAGGGATTCACAGGGTGGACATTTAAAGACCTACCAGTAAGCAGGGTCCTCTTTGAGAAGAGTTCTCTCTTTGGGAGACAGGCTGCCTTCGATGACACGTTTCACAAGCTGGTCGATGGTGCCCACTACCCTGTGATCTGCTCGCTGGGGGACAGCTGGAACACACAGAACAGCTTCTCTGAGAAATATTCTGAATGTGGGCTCTGGGAAGACGAGGATAGTTGAGTAGTTGGGGGCTTAGTGCTGAACCCAAGCAGGCATCAACAACCGAAATCCTCATTCACAAGACACCAGCATTGAAAAGAGGAAAACAACCAATATGGAAAATCTCCTCCTAAAAAATGTAACAGTATAACCACTAGGAGAGAAACAGTCACAGCTTTCAATGACTGGACAGAGCAATTTATGTATATGCTCTAGAAAAAGAAAGATATATAGCAATTTGATATCATTTTTCACATATTAATAATTTGAGTGTTCATAACATTAAAGTGGAAAATATAAACATCTAGTATAAAATATACAAAAATGTATCTAGGTTATGGTTCTCAATATAAAGGTGGGAATAAAAAATATAAATATGGATACATAGAAGACTTAAGGAAATACGTTAGGAAATATGTTAACAGAGGTTATAGGGGGTAGAATTATCAGGAATTTCATTTTCCTTATGCTTTAAGAACTTAAAAAAAAATACTTGTGTTTTGTAATCAGAAAATATATATATCAATTCACAAAAAAATTTCTCCAATTAAAAAAGAAAAAGAAAAAAAAAAAAGGTCAGCCGGGCACGGTGGCTCACACCTGTAATCCTAGCACTTTGGGAGGCTGAGCGGGGTGGATTGCCTGAGCTTAGGAGTTCAAGACCAGCCTGGGCAACATGGTGAAACTCCGTCTCTGCTAAAATACAAAAAAAAAAAAAAAAAAAAATTAGCCAGGCATGGCGGGATAGAGCGAGACTCCATCTCAAAAAAAAAAAGGTCAGTGATCCCAAATTACATGTTCACAGAAAATATCTGCTGAATGTATAAGAAACAAATTTTGGCCAGGCACAGTGGCTCACGCCTGTAATCCCAGCACTTTGGGAGGCCAAGGCAGGTGGATCACGGGGTCAGGAGATCGAGACTAGCCTGGCTAACACGATGAAACTCCATTTCTACTAAAAAAATACAAAAAAATTAGCTGGGCATGGTGGCGGGCGCCTGTAGTCCCAGCTACTTGGGAGGCTGAGGCAGGAGAAGAGCGTGAACCCGGGAGGTGGAGCTTGCAGTGAGCCGAGATTGCGCCACTGCCCTCCAGCCTGAGCGTCAGTGAGACCCCGTCTCAAAAAAAAAAAAAGACAAATTTTTTCTTTTTTGAGATGGGGTCTCACTCTGTTGCCCAGGCTGGAGGGCAGTGGTCCCATGACAGCTCACTGCAGCCTCGAACTCCTAGGCTCAAGCAATTCTCAGGCCTCAGCCTCCCAAGTAGCTGGGATTACAGACATGCGCCACCACGCATAGCTTTTTTTATTTTTTTGTACAGACGAGGCTTCACCACATTGCTCAGGCTGGTCTCCAATTCTTGGGCTCAAGAGATCCACCCTCCTTTACCTCCCAAAGTGCTGGGATTATAGGCATGAGCCACCATGCCCTGCCCAAAATATTTTTTAAAGTGTGAATGTCCTCCAATATGACTTTAAATTTACAATGCTGCCAGCAACACAGAACATGTTTCTTCGAATGGTAAGATTGTTTAGTTTCCTAACAATTGGCTAGTTTTAAAAGTACAGAATGATGGCCGGGCACAATGGCTCATTCCTGTAATCCCAGCACTTTGAGAGGCCGAGGCGGGCGCATCACCTGAGGTCAGGAGTTCGAGACCAGCCTGACCAACATGGAGAAACCCCATCTCTACTAAAAATATAAAATTAGCCAGGTGTGGTGGCACATGCCTGTAATCCCAGCTACTAGGGAGGCTGAAGCAGGAGAATCGCTTGAACCTGGGAGGTGGAGATAGCAATGAGCCGAGATCATGCCATTGCACTCCAGCCTGGGCAACAAGAGTGAAATTCCATCTCAAAAAAAAAAAAAAAAAAGCAAAGAATGGTCCATTTGTTCAGCCACTCAACTCAATTAAAATCACTGCTGAACTAGCGAGGTTTTCCAGTTTGTTCTGTAAATGATTGCATAGTCCTGTGCCCGTCTGTGTCCATGTTGCAGCTTTCAGCTTATTTTAAACACTAGTGTGAGCTCCTCACACATGATGAGTCAATCCTTCAACTGCCACGTTATTCCAAGTATGTCCCCTATGAAACTGCTTTTTTTTCATGGCTCTCTTTTTACAGAGCTACTAGTTTTACATGATTTTACAAAAGATGTTGAGGTTTACAGTCAGCAATGAAATTTAGGGACCCCTGCAAATTTGGTCATCTTTAGCTAGGATGACCATGAACAAGGGTCAGAAAGTGGGTCACAGCTTTGGCCCAGCAATCCTACTCCTGAGAATGTACCCTTTCAAGGAGAATTAAAAACAATAAAACTAACAGTAATAACCAAAGCATTCAACCAAAGATGTCATTCCAGCATTTTTTTTTTTTTTCTAGATGGACTTTTGCTCATCACCCAGGCTGGAGTGGAGTGGTGCGCTCTAGGCTCACTGCAACCTCCACTTCCCAAGTTCAAGCATCTCTCCTGCCTCAGCTTCCCAAGTAGCTGGGATTATAGGCGTGTGCCACCATGCCAGGCTAATTTTTGATTTTTAGTAGAGACAGGTTTCGTCATGTTGGCCAGGCTGGTCTCGAACTCCTGACCTCAGGTGATCCACCTGCTTCAGCTTCCCAAAGTGTTGGGATTATAGCTGTGAACGACTGCGCCCAGCCCATTCCAGCACTTCTTTTTTTCTTTTTTTTCTTTTTTTGGAGACAGAGTCTCGCTCTGTCGCCAGGCTGGAGAGCAGTGGCAAGATCTCGGCTCACTGCAACCTCTGCCTCCTGGGTTCAAGCGATTATCCTGCCTCAGCCTTCCGAGTAGCTGGGACTACAGGCACATGCCACCACGCCCGACTAATTTTTTGTATTTTTAGTAGAGACAGGGTTTCACTGTGTTAGCCAGGATGGTTTCGATCTCCTGACCTCATGATCCACCCGCCTCGGCCTCCCAAAGTGCTGGGATTACAGGCATGAGACACTGCGCCTGGCCCATTCCAGCATTTCAAACAGGAACATAAGCAGTGGTGGGGCAGCCTCATGAGATGTGGGCCCTGCCGCCACCTATCCCGCTATCCAGACAGGGAACTGAGGCTTGCAGATGCTAACTACATGTGAACCCAGGTCTGTCTGGCTTCAGAAACCTCTAGTAAAAGGCAGCATGAGTCCAGCATCAAGGGAAAGGTGAGGTAATTTACATTAGGTCAATATCAGGATGTAGCAAAGGCTGTGGAAACAAAGAGGGCTTTCTGGCAATCATGTAGAAGAGCAGGCGGTAGCATTTTCAGTCCAGCATGCCTGCAGCTGCAGGAAAGCAGGGGGAACATCAAAGACTGTGGGAGGTAAGTGGGTGGGTTATAACCACTTTAGGTTATCGGTGACTTTTCTTCCTTCATACAGTATGCCATCACTTTGTGAGGGATTGGGGAGTAGGGTCCCTTAAGCCCTGAGCCTACTTCTGGAAGGATCCCTCTCTGGCAGTAGGTGTGGCCACTTGTATGTGGTGGGACCTATCCAGTGTCTAGTACTGTTGGGGCTTCCTGAGGGTGGTGAAAGAGCAAAGAAAGTCAGGAACAAATGAGACTTCCCCACTGGACTGGGGGCAATGGAAGGTGAAAACCACATCAGTGGGAAAAGTGCTTTCTCCCTATCACAAGAGTTAAGACAGCATGGTCACCATGTGTGCTCGTGACCTCTGGGATGTCTGGGCTGTGAGAGTCCATTCTGGGAGCTTAGGAGGAAGGAAGAGGGAAACCAAACAGCTCATCACTTCTATTTCTCCTCCTTGGCCTTTTCCTCTCCCCAGAAAGCCAATGATAACTGCTAATTAGCAGGTGTACTTAAGTGATTCACCAACTTTAGCCAGTCTACAAAAGTGAGTAGGGCAAAAAGGTGTATCCACTACGTGGAATGACCTGGCTGTTCCCTACACATCCCTCAATACAGCTCAAGCACAACCTCTCCAACTTTCCAGGCTGGACTGGAGCCTCTCCTGTGTCGCTTTAATTCTAGCACAGGGGTGACTTGTTTTTTTGTTTTGGTTTATTGAGAGACAGGGTGATTCTAGCCCAGGCTGGAGTGCGGTGGCTATTCACAGACGCAATCATAGGTCACTGCAGCCTTGAACTCCTGGCCTCAAGCAATCCTCCCTCCTCAGCCTCCCAAGTAGCTGGGATTTCAGACATGTGCTACCACCCCTGGCTCACAAGTGACTGGTCTTTGTGATTTTCTTCCCTCAGGAGCCTGGGGATTCCTCAGAGACAGTGCTCTGTGTCTTTTCTCCCTTCTAGTAATACCTTGTGGGGACATGTTGGAACAAGGGTTCCAGGCCAGGTGCAGTGACTCACACCTATAATCCCAGCACTTTGGGAGGGTGAGGCAGGTAGATCACTTGAGCTCAGGAGTTCGAGACCAGTCTGGGCAACATGATTCTCTACAAGAAAATACAAAAAAAGTTAGCCAAGCATGGTGGTACATGCCTATAGTCCCAGCTACTCAGGAGGCTGAGGCGGAAGGATCACTTGAGCCCAGGAGGTCGGGGCTGCAGTGAGCCATGGTCATGCCACTGCACTCCAGCCTGGGTGACAGAGCACAACCCTGTCTCAAAAAAACAAAAACAAGGAAAGAAAGTCAACCCTTCTTTTTTTCAAAGGTTGAAAAGAAAAAAAAAGGAACAAGGGTTCTTAACCTTGGCTGCAGAAAGGTACGAATCCCCCGGATGATATAGGTAAAATTGTGCATGAATAGATGAGCATTTTTTCTGGCAATGGCCACAGCTTTCTACCAAATTCCCAGAGAGGTATTTGACCTAAAAATGTCTAAAAATTTTTATTTTTCTGAGACAGAGTCTTGCTCTGTCACCCAGGTTGGAGTGCAGTGGGGTGATCTCAGCTCACTGAAACCTCCGCCTCCCAGGTCCAAGTGGATTCTCCTGCCTCAGCCTCCCGAGTAGCTGGGATTTCAGGTGCGTGCCACCACACCCGGCTAGTTTTTGTATTTTTAGTAGAGATGGGGTGTCACCATGTTGGCCAGGCTGGTCTCAAACTCTTGGTCTTAAGTGATCTGCCGCCTCAGCCTCCCAAAGTGCTGGGATTACAGGCGTGTGCCACCACACCTGGCTGTCTAAAGACTTCTGTGGTAAACAGCATATTCCTAATACACATTCACAGAATGAATGGCAGACATATATTGGCCAATGTGCGTTTTCTACTAAAATCCTGATATGTTTCCAATTGGCTAAAGAACTTCTGTGTAAAAAAATCTCGAATAAAAGACATTACCAAAGAAACACAAAAAACAACAAATAGAAACTTTGGCTGTTTTCCTTACCATCACTCAGACTACTTGGAGCCTTGGCCTGAATTTCAGGTTTCGTAGGAGGAATCATTTTCTCCTCCTCTCGCGTCGGCTCTGGTTCGGCTTTCTTAACCTGGAGGGGACATCCGCTGCTGACTAGCCAGGCCTTCAGGTGGTCTATGTACTCTCGCCCAAACAAAGTGGAGTCTTCGAAGTTTGGAAACGCAGCAGGTGAGGGAGCTATATCTTGCAGGCCGACAGCTTCTAAGATTTTCTCCTGCCGGAAAGAAGAGGCCAAGGAGAATGTCTGTCCCAAAAGGGCCAAAGACTTCCGGCAGAGAGAGTTGGTGGTTTCTAGGGCAAGAGCCAAGTCCAGGGGGTTACTGAGGGTCTTCATCTTGACACTTAGCTCGTAGGCATTGCAGGCCATAAGCAAAGGTGTGACACTCTTCAGAAGCCGGTCTTGAAGTCTCATTATGTACTTGTCAAAAGGCTTTATGATTTCAAAAAAGCAATTTTTGGTCTTCACAGCACCTTTGTCTAAAAGCATGTTTAAAAACTCATTATCAACTCTGGGTGTTTTCAAAGCAGAGTGCTTTAAAAATTTGATAGTAAAAAAGCAAAAATCTCTGTGCTCTGGTTTTAAGGAACATTTGAATGAGGCAAGCATTTTAGCACAGGTTTCTGTTTCAAGTTCAAAGAGAGTCTGGAAAAGTTGGGAAAATTTAATATCATCTTTTATGGTGTGGAATCCTGCCCATTTGATTATTTCTATCCCAAATCTTGAAAAAACATCAGACTTATCTATGATGTCAAAGCTCATCTTTCTTCTGGGGAGCCGAAGATTCTTCAGATCCAGCCCCAGAGGGATCTTCTGAATGGGGAACTGGATATCTTCTGTCCCTGGGTTTGTCCCCAGGGTCACATCAGGACTTGGAGTGTTTTTCTGGATTTGGTTAGTGCCCTGAGTTTTGGGAGTAATACGATTCACGGTGGGTATTTTTTTTGTGCTCACATTTCTCAATGTGACAAGTTTCCCAACACCCCCCTTAGCTGTGAGCAGGCCCTGAGTCTCCCCCTTTCCTAGGAGGGAACCTTCCTGGTCAACAATGTTTAGAGCTCGACCTCTGGCCTGGACTTGACTGCTGCCCCTAAGCACAGAGTCAGCCTCCCCAGGATGGTCCACGTCATAATCCCGACTCTCCTTCTCCAAACACTCTTTCTCAATCAGCCTGGAAGATCCAAAGTCCCCCAAAACTGCAGAGGGACCAAAACTATACTCCTGTGACCAAGAGGACTCTTGAGAAACTGGATGGCCAAAGTCTTGTTCCCAAGAACCACGGAGCGCAAATTTCCAGTCCTGAGAACGGAAATGCCCCAATTTCCGGTGGCCAATGACCTGGTCCCGAGAATCAGAGTGAGAAAACTCCAGATCCCGGCCACATTCTTTGCGAAAGTAGCTGTCATCACTGATGGAAGGGTTGCTTGATCTGAAGGAAGGCCCTGGAAATACGTCACTTCTCAGGCCTTCTCTTCCAGCATCTCGAGAGTGAGCTACAGATCCACTGAGGGAGTATCTGCCATCGCTGTGGACGTCATCATACATCTCTGCTCTGGATCTTGGGACTGCCCTTAAGAGATCTGAAATAAACCATCCAAAAAAAAAAGAAGAAGCCAAAAGATACTTTAGACCAGAGAATGCAAACAGTGCAAACAAACAGTCCACAGATCACCAGGCAGCAAAACTGCTTTATACACCTCAGTGCTTTTTGCCAATCTGTATTTGTTGCCAACATTTAAAATGCGTGTGGTGTCACTTAAAAATCTGGATCGACTACTTACTAAAACAGAAGACCTATAAGCACCAAGCCTGAGTTTGCCCTGATGACGTCAACCCAGGCTGGGCAGCAGCAGCCTGACGGGCAAGACACAGACTCTCTAAGTTGGCACCAACAGCCCTCGCTCATTCAGATCCCCCTACTCTCTAGCCATCTGGGTTGACAATCCCTCTTTTAGTCTGAGGAAAGGGTGTTTGGTCCCCAAATAACCTGGATATTTTTACTGCAACTGGAGCACTTCTGTGTTTCTACTTCTATCTCAGAACAGACAGGTTTTACTGAGGCTACCTGCCTTCACTGCCTCTTAGAAGGAAGTCTCAGCCCACAGTGCCACCGTGAGGCTAGAGGAACCATAGCTAACACCACACCCACCACAGCTGACCCAAAGCTGGCTGAACCCATCCCTCGGAAAGGTCGGCCAGGCCAATCAACCCTCTCTCTGGAGCTGAAAAACCACAGACCGAGGCAGGCAGGACGGAAGGCAGAAGCTTAACAAGATACATCAAGAGAGGCCATGATGGAAACTGAACAGTGCCCAATTCTGTCGTTCTCCATGTAGAAAAGGGGAAATGGGCCAGGCATAGTGGCTCAAACCTATAATCCCTGCACTTTGGGAGGCCGAGGTGGGAGGATCACTTGAGCCCAGGAGTTCGAGACCAGCCTGGGCAACATAGCGAGACCCTATCTCTGTCAAAAATAAAAAAGGGCGGACGGGAAGATGTACTTGCATTTGCTTAATCACACATGGAGAAACTGTAAGAAGCGAGGAAGAGAAGTGAACTACGGGCACATGAGAACAGTGGGCCTCAGGGAGAGTTTTCATGGAATGCCTTTCTTTCTAGCTTTTCAATCAGAATCGATGACCTAGTTAAAAAAAAAATCAAATGAACAGGGAAGGAGAGGTGCCAGGAGGTAGCAATAGGTTAAGAGGCCACAGGAAGCCAAAGTCGTATATAAATCCTAGTTCACTTGTTCAACAAGTACAAACTGGGCACCTACTGTGCGCAAGCACTGTACTAGGTACTGAAGTTACAGCAAGAAAATGAGAACTCTTCCAAACTTGTCAGTTGAGAGAGCCAGACAATAAACAAAAATATATCAGATGCAAGTTAAGTACCAAGAAGACAAATCAAGCACGTGGGAACCTGAGGAGGCAATGACATTTTGAGACAGGCTAGTCAAGGAGGGTAGCTCTGACACTTTTTTTTTCTTTTTTTTTTTGAGACAGAGTCTCGCTCTGTTGCCCAGGCTGGAGTGCTGGAGTGCAAGGGTGTGCTCTCGGCTCACTGCAACCTCCACCTCCCAGGTTCAAGCGATTCTCCTGCCTCCGCCTCCTGAGTAGCTGGGAATACAGGCACCCGCCACCATGCCCGGCTAACTTTTGTATTTTTAGTACAGACAGGGTTTCACCACATTGGCCAGGCTGGTCTGGAACTCCTGACCTTGTGATCCGCCCACCTCGGCCTCCCAAAGTGCTGGGATTACAGGCGTGAGCCACCATGCCCAGCTGCATAGCTCTGACACTTTATCTAGCAGCAGTGGCCTGGCATGAGGAGCCAGACTGTATAGTTACAAAGGGAAGCCTTCCAGGCAGAGGGGGAATGAGGACAAGACCCTGAGGTGGGACCAGTAGGGGGCCAATGTAGACAGAAGGGAATACAGGGAATGAAAGGCCAAGTGGTAGGAAGGCAGCTCCCAAACTCTGCTACTGGAGCCCCAGGGACCACCTCCCCAGACATCCTTACTTAATTAAATAAGGGCATGACCTGGGCATCAGGGTTTTTAAAAGGCCCCCAGGTGATGCTAACGTGCTACAAAGTTAGGGAACCACTAATATAAGAGACACAAATGGAGAAGGAGTACCAGATCCAAGTCGGGCCCTCAGTGGTACTCTGGAATTTGCTCTGGGAGAGACAGAAGGCTAGTGAAGAGTTCTAAGCAGAGGGATGATCTCACTGGCTGCTGCGCAGGGAACAGATTAAAGGAGATGAGCACAGACGTGGATGTTCCTGCAAGAAATCCACTGTGATAACCCAGGTATTGATGATTGGTATTGATGGCATGATTAGGGAGGGAACATTAGTGACAGAGAGTGATGGCTGGATTCTACTCAAGAGAATTTTCTCATACCCTTTATGAGGAGATGAAAAGTTCAGAGTAGAGCAGAGAAACAGAGAAAGGCTAAACGATAGACTGCTTTGCAACAAAGAAATGTTCCAGAATCACCTAGCATACTGCTAGGTTTCTAGTCCTCTCCCACCCACGGCCCCCTAATCTGTCTTTTTTTTTTGAGACGGAGTCTCGTTCTGTCACCCACGCTGGAGTGCAGTGGTGCGATCTCGGCTCACTGCAACCTCCACCTCCTGGGTTCAAGCTATTCTTCTGTCTCAGCCTCCTGGATAGCTGGGATTATAGGGGCCTGCCACATTTTTGTACTTTTAGTAGACACGGGGTTTCACCATGTTGGCCAGACTGGTCTCAAATTCCTGACCTCAGGTGATCTGCCCACCTTGGCCTCCCAAAGTGCTGGGATTACATGTGTAAGCCACTGCACCTGGCCGTCTTTTTTGGAGACAGGGTCTCACTCTTTGGCCCAGGATGGAGTATAATGGCACAAACACAGCTTACTGCAGCCTCGACTTCCTGGGCACAAGCGAACTTCCTGCCTCAGCCTCCCAAGTAGCCGGGGCCATAGGCGCATGCCACCATGCCCAGATACATTTTTTTTTTTTTTGAGACGGAGTCTTGCTCTGTCACCCAGGCTGGAGTGCAGTGGCACAATCTTGGCTCACTGCAACCTTCACCTCCTGGGTTCACGCCATTCTCCTGCCTCAGCCTCCTGAGTAGCTCGGACTACAGGCGCCCGCCACCACGCCTGGCTAATATTTTTAGTAGAGACAGGGTTTCACCATGTTAGCCAGGATGGTCTCAATCTCCTGACCTTGTGATCCGCCCGCCTCGGCCTCCCAAAGTGCTAGGATTACAGGCTTGAGTCACTGCGCCCGGCCATTTTTTTTCTTTTTCTTTTTTGAGATGGAGTCTCGCTCTGTCGCCCAGGCTGGAGTGCAGTAGCGCAATCTTGGCTCACTGCAAGCTCCACCTCCCGGGTTCACGGCATTATCCCGCCTCAGCCTCCCAAGTAGCTGGGACCACAGGCGCCCACCACCATGCCCGGCTAATTTTTTTTTTATTTTTTTATTTTTAGTAAAGACGGGGTTTCACCATTCACAGGATGGTCTCGATCTCCTGACCTTGTGATCCTCCCAGCACTTTGGGAGGCCGAGGCGGGCAGATCACAAGGTCAGGAGTTCAAAACCAGCCTGACCAACATAGTGAAACCCCATCTTTACTAAAAGAAATACAAAAAAATTAGCCGGGCATGGTGGCAGGCGCCTGTAATCTCAGCTACTCGGGAGGCTGAGGCAGGAGAATCGCTTGAATCCAGGAGGCACAGGCTGCAGTGAGCCAAAATCACGTCACTGCACTCCAGCCTGGGCGACAGCACAAGACTCTGTCTCAAATAAAAAAAAAAAGAACTAGTAGAGCTTAAACCTGGGCAGTGGTGACGGGGATGGAGCCAGGAAATGGATCCAAGAACCTGTCTTGGGGCTGGGAGCAGTGGCTCATGCCTGTAATCGCAACATGCTGAAGGCAGAGGTGGGAGGATCGCTTGAGCCCAGGAGTTGCAGACCAGCCTGAACAACATAGCAAGACCCCATATCTATTAAAAAAAACAAAAAACAAAAAAAACAAAAACATAAAAAACACCAAAAAACAAAACTGGGCTGGGCTCGGTGGCTCATGCCTGTAATCCCAGCATCTTGGGAGGCCAAGGCAAGTGGATCACCTGAGGTCGGGAGTTCGAGACCAGCCTGGCCAACATGGTAAAACCTCATCTCTACTACAAATAGAAAAATTAGCTGGGCGTGGTGGTGCATGCCTGTAATCCCAGCTACTCAGGAGGCTGAGGCAGGAGAATCGCTTGAACCCAGGAGGCGGAGATTGCAGTGAGCCAAGAGGCAGAGGTTGCAGTGAGCCAAGATCCCTCCATTGCCCTCCAGCCTGGGAGACAAGAGTGAAACTCCGTCTCAAAACAAACAAACAAACAAACAACAAACAAAACTGTCTTGAGGTGGGTCGGGGAGGATATCCGGTGAGAAGCTCCAGATAACTACATAATGATGACTGACAGATCAAAACCTTATCCCCTGACCAAGTGCAGTGGCTCATGCCTATAATCCCAGCACTCTGGGAGGCAGAGATGGAAGGATGGCTTGAGCCTAGGAGTTCAAGGTTGCAGTGAGCTAAAACTGCACCACTGCACTTCAGCCTGGGGGAGAGAGTAAGACCCTATCACAAAAAAGAAACCAAACCAAAATAAAAACCTTTATCTCCTCCTAAATAAGGAAACTAAGGATCAGAGGACTGGTATTATTTGCCCAAGGTATTGTAATCTTCCTGCCTTGGCCCTAAGATACACCCCTACCAAAACAACAACTACAACAACAACACTTTATTTTACCTTGAGCTTTAAACTGAAGAGTTTCGCTTACAGCCTCACCACTGGCATCCATGTGATATCGTTTGGCTTTTTCTTGTAATACAGCATCAAAAGTCTCCTGTGTAATTCGTCTGGCTGCCATGTTATTTTGCCCTATGGTGAGAGAGAAAAAAATACACTAAGAGCAACAACTTGGGGCTGGGCGCGGTGGCTCATACCTGTAATCCTGGCACTTTGGGAGGTCGAGGTGGGCGGATCACCTGAGCTCAGGAGTTGGAGACCAACCTAGGCAACATGATGAAACTAAAATACAAAAAATTCAGGCTGGGTGTGGTGGCTCACACCTGTAATCCCAGGACTTTGGGAGGCTGAGGTGAGCGGATCATTTAAAGTCAGGAGTTGGAGACCAGCCTGGCCAACATGGCAAAACCCTGTCTCTACTAAAAATACAAAAATTAGCCGGGCATGGTGGTGCCTGCCTTTAATCCCAGCTACTTGGGAGGCTGTGGCAAGAGAATTGCTTGAACCCAGGAGGCGGAGGTTGCAGTGGGCCGAGATCATGCCACTGCACTCCAGCATGGGTAACAGAGTGAGACTCCGTCTCAAAAAAAAAAAAAAAAAAATTTCACCAGGCATGGTGGCACGTGCCTGTAATCCCAAATACTCAGGAGGCTGAGGCATGGGAATTGCTTGAACCAGGGAGACAGAGGTTGCAGTGAGCCGAGATCATGCCACTGCCCTCCAGACTGGGGGACAGAGCGAGACTCTATCTCAAAGAAAAAAAATAAATGCGTGCTCACAGAACCTGCTCTATTTCACCTAATCCTCGAAGTAAGGAGGCAGTAATCCATAATCCTCACATGGTACTTCAGAGGCAAGCTGGACCCTTTTTATTTATCTCTTTTTTTTTTTTTTTTTTTTTTTAAGTAGAGACAGGGTTTTGCTAGGTTGGCCAGGCTGGTCTCGAACTCCTGACCTCAAGCAATCTGCCCACCTTGTCTGGACTCTTTTAAGGGGGTCTCTGCCCTCACGAAGTTCACAGGTGTGTGCTGGCTGAAAAGGAGCAAGACAAACCTTCTCTGGGCCCATCTCCTTGGAATCCATTAAAAGCAGCTCTGTGAAAGCAGTTCTATCTGCTGGAGGAAGGTGTCAACCAACACACATAACTGAGCATAACAGAGTAGGAAGGGTGGGACCACAACCCTGGCAAATCGTGGTTAGGAAAGAAGAGATCAATCTTTTTTTTTTTTTTTTTTCCTTTTTTTGAGACTCTCCCTGTTGCCCAGGCTGGAGTGCAGTGGCATGATCTCGGCTGACTGCAACCTCCGCCTCCTGGACTCAAGCAATTCTCCTGCCTCAGCCTCCTGAGTAGATGGGATTACAGGAGTCCGCCACCGCATCCGACTAATTTTTATATTTTAGGTAGAGATGGAGTTTCACCATGTTGGCCAGGCTGGTCTTGAATTCCTGACCTCAAGTGATTCGCCCGCTTCGGTCTCCCAAAGTGCTGGGATTCCAGGCCGTGAGCCACTGCGCCTGGCCCAGGATCGCTCTTTTCCCATTTCACAGACTCAGCAGGGCACAGAGGCTCTGAGAACTTCCTTCCCTTCTAAAAGAAGCCTCTTGAGAGTGAGTGGCGGGACCCCCAACCAATGACAATGAACTAGTGACAGTTCATTCTGCGCTGGGTCCTTGCGCGATCTCCCAACCACCCACTGAAGAGGCGGGTCCTGTTATGAATGACATTAGGGTGAGGAGGCAAAGGGAGACAGACTCAACGACCCATTCAAGACCAGACAGCCCAGATTTGAACCTGGCAAAAAGGGTATTCGTGCATCCAAAGCCCCGAAGAATGAGTAAAAAGATTAAGCAACATTTTGGGGTCCAGGGGCTGCATCCTTAACCATCAAGATATCCCGCTTCGCAAAACCTCCAACTTCAAGAGACAACCCGTAGGGTCCATTTCCCATCACGATCACCGCCTCCCCCACCCGCCTCCCCCAGTCCCCATCCTTCAGCCCTTTTCCCGGGGCGCCCCCTTGTTCTCTGCTGGCAAAGGGCAGGGTTCCCGGGTCAGGTGACCCAGGTTCAAATCACACGATCCTAAGCTTTCTGTGCCTCCGTTTCCCCACCTATGGAATGGGCAGCCAGTAAAGGGGCTGGTGTGGGGGCTGAACCGGTTCTAAAGAGGGCAAGGGCCCGATGCAGCGCTGGGCGCCGTTATCTCCTCCCGAGCGGGGGCCGCTCCGAGTTCGGGAGGAATGAATGAACGACTGAACCAATGAGCCTTTGTGGACGCGGCCCGCCGTCTCCCGGCCTCTGCGGGCGAGGAAATGGGGGCGCCAGGCCCGGGAGGCCGCAGCCGGCCACCCAGGCCAACCCGGCGGGGACGCGGCCGCCGCCGCAGCCAGAGGGCCGAGCCTGCGACGCCATCACGGAGCCCGGGGCGGGCCCCCAAGGCCGAGCCCGAGCTTCCCACCCCGGGAGCCACCCACCGACGACGCCAGGGCCCGGGCCTCACCCCGAGACCACCGCGCGCGGAGCCGCCCCCGCCGCCGCCTCAGGCTCCTCACCCGCCGCCGCCGCCGCGCGAGGCGGGGACATGCAAATGAACCAACGGTCTCCGCAGCGCCGCGCCGCGCAGGCGCAAGCCGCCGCCGAGTCCTGGTGCGCAGGCGCGGGCCGCCGGGGCCCGGCTCTCTTGCGCAAGCGCGCTGTCCGCTTCTTCTGGGCGGACTCTCCGGAGGCAAAACATTTCCCTGCTGGGGGCGGCGACCACCGTGAGCGTCCCGGAAGGGGCGGCAAAGACGCCTCCGTCGCGCACGAGGTGGCCTCTTTGGCTTTACCTTGGTTCGCGGTCGTCCTTGGTTATCGTGAGCGTCCGCGGGGCTCTGGGAGGCCAAGACTAGGGGCGCCACAGCGCCTGCGCGCGTACGGCGGCCGGAAGGGGCTAGAGGCGGCTCCCTGGGTGACAACCGCGCACCCCACCTTTCCCCACGTGGCCGCGAAGACCGGGTGAGATGCTGCGGCTGCCGAGGCCTGTCGCGCGCGGAGTGGGGAGTGGGGGTGCTGCAGGGTCGAGCTGGCGCGACCCTCGGGTACGTGGTTTGGGGGGGAAAAAAAAGAAAGAATTTTACAGAAGCCGCCTGGGGACAAAATCCTCGGCTTCCCTGGCATTCGCTTTATTTTCATTCATTTTATTTATTCATTCAGCACCTGTGCACTGAGTGCCTGCTGCGTGTCGGGCCCCGTCCTAGGCAGTGGGGACAAGGAGGCTACAGGGTACAAATAAATGAGTGAACGATGTCGCTCTAGATACAGGTAATGGTGTGCAAATAATAACAGTGATGGGACGGGAAAGCAGGGCTGCTCTTTACCTAGAAGTGGTTTTGAAGGCTGTCTCTTGAGTGCTGGGAAGGATGAGAAAGGCGGGGAAGAGCAACTTGGAAGGCTTAGATAGAGAAAGTGCCGATAAGGAGGCTGGGTTTTGTTCTGAGAGGGTTGGGAAGCCACTACCGGGCTTTGAGCACGTGAGTGAGGTGGAGTCTAGGCTCTGGGAGTGGCAGGTGACGCCGCCCTTAGGGGAGGCTGGTGTTTGAACCAGAGTGGGTGTGGCTGGTAGAGGGAGATGTGGATGGAGTCTTTTAGAGTCCCCAGCATGTCATGGCACACGTTTAATTTTCTTTTGAGACGGAGTCTTTCTCTGTCGCCCAGGCTAGAGTGCAGTGGCATGATCTCGACTCACTGCAACCTCCACCTCCCGGGTTCAAGGGCTTCCCCTGCCTCAGCCTCCCGAGTAGCTGGGACTACAGGTGCGCAACACCGCACCTGGCTAAATTTTGTTTTTTTTGTTTTTTGAAACGGAGTCAAAAGGAGTTCAAGCGATTCTCCTGCCTCAGCCTCCTGAGTAGCTGGGATTACCGGTGTGCACTATCTTGCCTGGCCTTTTTTTTTTTTTTTTTTTTTGAGACGGAGTCTCGTTCTGTCGCCCAGTCTGGAGTGCAGTGGCGCAATCTCAGCTCACTGCAAGCTCCGCCTCCTGGGTTCAGGCCATTCTCCTGCCTCAGCCTCCCGAGTAGCTGGAAATACAGGCAACCGCCACCACACCCGGCTAGTTTTTTTGTATTTTTTACAAAAAATAGAGACGGGGTTTCACCGTGTTAGCCAGGATGGTCTCGATCTCCTGACCTCGTGATCCGCCCGCTTCGGCCTCCCAAAGTGCTGGGATTACAGGCGTGAGCCACCGTGCCCGGCCCTGGCTAATTTTTTGTATTTTCAGTAGAGACAGGATTTTGCTATGTTGGCCAGGCTGTTCTCAAACTCCTGACCTCAAGTGATCTACCCGCCTCAGACTCCCAAAGCGCTGGGATTATAGGCCTGAGCCACCGCACCTGGACAGCACAGTTTTCTTGATGAGCAGATTCCTGGCTGAGAGAAGGAAACTGGCTGCCAGTTAGGGGCCTTACTCATCTTCTGTTTTACGCTCAGCATGCTCTGATGGATAATAGGGACTGGTAATGCTGCTTCCCCCTTTTAGCCTAGGCTGTTCTCCAGGTAATTCTTACTTGGCCATCTCCACGCACCATCTTATGTGTTCCAAATCTGTACTTTCCTCCTCCAACTCAGCCCTGTACCAGATCTAGGGGACCTTGGAGGACTCAGGTCAGGGGTGGTCACAGAGCCAGACCTTCCCAACTCAGTCAGCTCAGGGGTGGGTGGAAGGGAGGGGTTGTGGGTTGGGGAGTGGAAGCCAAAGAGTGTGGGCTCTCTCTGAGTGGTCAGGAAAGGCAGCCACCTGGAAGGGCTGGCAGAAGCTCCACAGAGGACTGAGAATCCGAAGTATTTGAGAGAGGTGTCAATCAATTTAGAAAGCTTATTTTGCCAAGGTTAAGGACATGTCTGTGACACAGCCTCAGGAGGTCCTGACAACATGTACCCAAGGTGGTTTGGGCACAGCTTGCTTTTATACATTTTAGGGAGACGTGAGATATAAATGAATATGTGTAAGATGGTCACAGGTAGAGACAAACGATTGCGTTCTTTTGAGTCTTTGGTCAGCCTTTCACAGAATACACGATTTATATGGGGTACAGGGCAGGTAGAGGAATAGTCATTTATGCCTCAGTCCGACTCATGAATCTGAGGTTTTGTTTGTTTGTTTTTTGTTTTATTTTTTGAGATGGAGTCTCGCTCTGTCGCCCAGGCTGGAGTGCAATGGCGCAATCTTGGCTCACTGCAACCTCCACCTCCCGGGTTCAAGCAATTCTCTTGCCTCAGCCTCCTGAGTAGCTAGGATTACAGGCGCCCACTACCACGCCCAGTTAATTTTTGTATTTTTAGTAGAGACGGGGTTTCGCCATGTTGGTCAGGCTGGTCTCGAATTCCTGACCTCAGGTGATCCACTGGCGTCAGCCTCCCAAAATGCTGGGATTACAGGCATGCGCCATGGAGCCAGGCCAAATCTGCATTTTTACATAAACATTAGGGCAGAGAGAGCAACTGGATATGCATTTGTCTCAGGTGATGACTTTCTGTCCTGCACTTGTGAAGATCACCTGTCAATTTACATTGCCAGGGTGACATTCAACAAAATTGTTTTCAGGTAAAGATCTTGAGGGCCACAAGGAATTTCCTGGCCTGGCCGGGGTGGTGGGAGTAGAGTCCCCTACTCCTTTCTCCCTACTGAGAAACTCTTTATATTACTATTCCTTCACCTTTAACCTTGGAAATCCATAGCAGCCCTTAAAGAGCTCCCTTTTCTTCTGGGGCAGAAAGGAGAGGGGCCTATCTGCAAAAGAGTGAGATGGGACTCCTGCATAAACTTGCTGAATTGCCTCTTAAGCAACAAAGGAAAGGAACAAATAGCTAACATTTATTGAGCCTGTCCATATCCTGTTCTGAGGAAGGTATAGGAGTTGGCTGAATTTTTCACTACTGCCCTATGAAGTAGATTCGTGTTTATCTCTGTTTGACACATGAGGGAATTGAAGAAAAGTGCATCTGGCTGGGCACGGTGGCTCATGCCTGTAATCCCAGCATGATGGGAGGCCGAGGCAGGTGGGTCACCTGAGGTCAGGAGTTCGAGACTAGCCTGGCCAACATGGTGAAACCCTGTCTCTACTAAAAATACGAAAATTAGCTGGGCGTGGTGGCATGGGCCTGTAGTCTCAGCTACTTGGAGGCTGAGGCACAAGAATCGCTTGAACCCAGGAGGCAGAGGTTGTGGTGAGCCAAGATCGTGCCACTGCATTCCAACCTGGGTGACAGAGCGAGACTCTGTCTCAAAAAAAAAAGAAAAGGGCATTGAAGTGGAGGGCATGGGAACTGGGTTCTGCAGGCTGGCTGCGAGCCAGTCCTTCTCCCGTCAGGCAGTGTGCAGTCCATGGTGGGCATCTGCAGGAACACAGATGGAATGTGTATATCCCATGCCACTGCCTGAAAAGAGAAGCGTGGGCCAGAGTGACCTGTTTCTTTTTCCTTTTTTTTTTTTTGAGACAAGGTCTTACTTTGTCACCCAGGCTGGAGTTCAGGGATGTGATCTCAGCTCACTGCAGCCTTGACCTCCCTGGGCTCCCACCTCAGCCTCCCAAATAGCTGTAACTACAGGTGCATGCTACCACACCTGGCTAATTTTGGTATTTTTTATAGAGATGGAGTTTCACCACGTGTCCAGGCTGGTCTCAAACTCCTGGCCTCATGTGATCCTTCCGCCTCGGCCTCCCAAAGTGCAGGCCACCATTCCTGGCCTGACGTGGAAACTTGATAATTCCAGAATGGAAACTTGATATTACTGCAATAAGCAAGGTGGATATATTGAAACAATTAAAATTTTAAAAGTTGTTAACCTCTGTTAGGCTCTGGACCTAAGGCCTGTTCCTCCTTTTGTTCCAAAGGGATGGTGGCAAATGTTAGGTTCACTCGTACCCTGTCAAGACCTTCTGGTTAAGATCATCTACAGCAGGGGTCCCCAATTCCTGGGTCACAGACCCATACTGGTCCAGTGGTCCCTGGCCTGTTAGGACCTGGGCTGCACAGCAGGAGGCAAGCGTAGGGTGAACAAGTGAAGCTTCATCTGTATTTACAGCAACTCCCCATCACTTGCATTATGCCTGAGCTCCACCTCCTGTCAGATCAGCAGCATTAAATTATAGGAGCACGAACCCTACTGTGAACTGCGCATGCAAGCGATTTAGGTTGGGCACTCCTTATGAAAATCTAATGCCTGATGATCTGTCACTATCTCCCATCACCCCCAGATGGGACTGTCTAGTTGCCAGACAACAAGCTCAGGGCTCCCACTGATCCTACATTATAGTGAATAGTATAATTATTATATTACAATGTAATAATAATAGAAATAAAGTGCACAATAAATGTAATGAGCTTGAACCATCCTGAAACCATCCCCACCCTAGCCCCACCATATCCATGGAAAAATTGTCTTCCACGAAACTGGTCCCTTAGGCTAAAAAGGTTGGGACTGCTGAGCTACAGGTTTGAAACAGAATTGCAAAGGGATTTGGTGTTTTTACCAAGAGTTTTATCTTACTTAACTCTATGTCTTGTTCCCAACTGTCAGAGGGGAAGGTACTGCCCAAGGTTAGTGGGTCATCTAAGTGTTGATACCTACCCCTGGTTTCCAGGGTATGCCTATACTGGGTTTTACTTGTTTGTTTATTTATTTATTTTTTGAGACGAAGTCTTGCTCTTGTTGCCCAGGCTGGAGTGCGATGGCATGATCTTGTCTCACTGCAACCTCCACCTCCCTGGTTCAAGCCATTCTCCTGCCTCAGCCTCCCGAGTAGCTGGGATTACAGGTGCCCCCATGTCATTGGAATCGTGCAATATGAGGCTTTTCGTGTCTGGCTTCTTTGACGAGACATCATGTTTTTGAGGTCTATCCCCATTGTAGCATGCTTCAGCACCTCATTCCTTTCTCTGGCTGAGTAATATACCACTGTGTGCACAGACCATTTTATCCATTCATCTGTTGGTAGACTCCGTCTCCTTTTCTTTGTTCTTGTGATTTATTTGTTGAAAACTCTGGGTGTTTGTCCTCTAATTGACATTCTCTTCCCTAGTAGGGATTTTGCAGATCACATCCCCATGGTGTTGGTTAAGGTGTCAGAGCTGTGCTGTGCAATACCGTAGTCACTCGTCACACATGGCTATTTACATTAACAAATTAAAATGAAATAAAATTACACACTCAGTTCCTCAGCCACACTGCCACACTTCAGCTGTGTGATAGCCACAGAGGCCAATGGCTTCTGTACTAGGCAGTGCAGATAGAGAACTTTTCATCATAGCAGGAAGTGCCCTGAATGCATGATCAGATTCGGGTTTGAGATTTTGGCATGATGACTTCACAGGTGCATTTTGTTCTTGTTCAGGAGGTAGGTGTTGCTGGTTTCTCTTTTGATGATGTGAGATCAAGCAGTAGACTGAGTTCCTGTCCACCCCTTGTCGGGCTCCCATCAGTTTTACACCTGATGGTTTTGGATCCTGTGGGATCATTATCTGTTTCTCTCCTGTCACGGCTGATCAGCTGGAATCGGAAGCAGAACTTTTCCTCATCCTCTTTTTATAACCTGGGACCCATTTGTACAAGGGAGGCAGGTTAAGTGCTAGATTTTTTTTAAAAAAATTGTTACTAATTATTGTAGAGACAGTGTCTCGCTACGTTGGCCAGGCTGGTCTTGAACTCCTGGATTCAAGTGATCCTCTCATCTCAGCCTCCTGAGTAGTAGCTGGGAGTACAAGAGCATGCCACCACTCCCTGCCAAGAGCTGGATTCTTGGCCAGTTTTCAGAAGCCTGAGCTTATTTGTTTTAGTATTATGAAAGCACAGATTTTGATTTTTTTTTTTTTTTTTTTTTTTTTTGCGACATCGTCTGACTCTGTCAGCCAGGCTGGAGTGCAATGGCGTGATCTCGGCTCACTGCAACCTCCGCCTCCTGTGCTCAAGTGGTTCTCCTACCTCGGTCTCCCCGATTGCTGGGATTACAGACGTGAGCCACCACACCTGGCCCAGATTTTGATTTTGATATGTACTGGATTTTTTTTTTAATGCTCACTTGTCTCATCTGTAGCTACCAGGCACCCCTTAGGGTTTGGAAGCTTCCTTGCTTCCTGGTCTCACAAGATGCCCCAGCGTTACCTGCCCCATGACCTGCTGGGACTTGGAATCAGCCATTCCTCCAGAAGCCCTGGCTCCTTGTTTTTAAAGATTTTATGTAGAGACAGGGCCTCCCCATGTTGTCCAGGCTAGTGTCGAACTCCTGGCCTCAAGCCATCTTCCTGCCTCAGCCTCCCAAAGTGCTGGGATTGCAGGAGTGAGCCGCCTAGCCCTGGCCCCAGCTCCTTTTCGTGGGAAATGGTAGAAACCATACATGGTGTTAGAGGTATTCAGTGCTCCTGTGCTGTCATTTCTTCTAGGCATTTTTAGTTGCTATGACTAGAAAATTAGATCTTTGTTTACCTAAGAGAAAACACATGATGGGTTTATATGGATATTCCCATTTCATATATAGGAATTCTGAGATTTTTTTTCTCAGCTTTATCGAGGTATAGGATGTACTTTTTTTTGAGACGGAGTCTTGCTCTGTTGCCCAGGCTGGTGTGCAGTGGTGCAATCTCGGCTCACTGCAACCTCTGCCTCCTGGGTTCAAATGATTCTCCTGCCTCAGCCTCCCGAGTGGCTGGGATCACAGGTGCCCGCCACCATGCCCGGTTAATTTTTGTATTTTTAGCAGAGATGGGATTTCACCATGCTGGCCAGGCTGGTCTTAAACTCCTGACCTCAGGTCATCCACCTGCCTCGGCCTCCCAAAGTGTTGGGATTGCAGGCATGCGCCACTGCACCCAGCGAATATGTATTTAATATAATGTATATCTTATACTATATATGGTACATAAATGATACAAATATATTGCATATGTTTACATTATACAACTTGACGATTTTATATGCATGCAGATTGTGAAATACTCACCTCAATCAACAGTTACCTTTTTCTTTTTTGTGGTGAGAACACTTAGAATCTACCCTCTTAGCAAATTTCAAGTATACCATACAATATTGTTAATTATAGGGAGTTCCGAGTTTTTAGTTGATAGTACGATGTTAGAATCTTTTTTTTTTCTTTTTGAGTCAGGGGCTTGCTCTGTTGCCCAGGTTGGAGTGCAGTGGTGCAATCTTGGCCTCCCAGGCTCAAGCGATCCTGCTACCTCAGCCTCCTGAGTAGTTGGGACTACAGGCATGTGCCACCACACTCAGCTAATTTTTATTTTTATTTTGGTAGAGACAGACTTTTGCCATGTTGTCCAGGCTGGTCTTGAACTCCTGGGCTCAAGCAATCCTCCTGCCTCAGCTTCCCAAAGTGTTGGGATTATAGGCATTGACCCACTGCGCCCAGCCAGAATCTTTTTTCTTTTATTCTGATTCCTAATAAGATAATCATTATTATTTGCTACATCCGTAATAGTTTCAGAATAACATTACTAGTATCATTATATTAAAGAACCACCTTTCTTAGATAAAATGTAGTAAACTCTGTGTTCTCTCCTACACTTTGTTTTTTTTTCCCAAGACAGGGTCTCACTCTGTGGCCCAGGCTGGAGTGTAGTAGCGTGATCATGGCTCACTGCAGCCTTGACCTCCCAGGCTCAAGTGATCCTCCCACCTCAGCCTCTCAGAGTGCCGGGATTACAGGCTAAGCCATCACACCCGGCCTCTTGTGTATTGCAGAAGCTCTAGGGAAGTAGGGATATCACCCTTTCCTGTGATAACAGGTGGGAACAATTTCTCCAGGGTGGTTGTAGGGCTCTGGTCGCTGGTAGATGCTTCCTAAGTGGCATTTTCAAGGTGGCCAGGCCCTGCCATTGCCTGCTCACCCTTGAGGTAGCTCTCTCTTTGCCCTAACCTCTCAGCCCAGGAGCATCTATCGGCTGCACGCCAACATCAACACAGGCGAAGATGGTCTCCAAGCGCATTGCCCAGGAGACCTTTGATGCAGCTGTGCGCGAGAACATCGAGGAGTTTGCGATGGGGCCAGAGGAGGCAGTGAAAGAGGCCGTGGAGCAGTTTGAATCGCAAGGTAGGGTGGTGTGACTGTCACCTACCATCCGTGGCTCTTAGATGCAAGAGCGATGGGAGAGCCCTGCTGCCCCGCCCCACTGGGGGTGCGACATGCCTGGCATAGAAACCAGGTGCCCATTGGGCCCTGTCCCCTCCAGGTTCTGCCCGAGGCAGGCTGGTTATCCTGCTCCCACCTCTCACCTGCTTCCACCTCGCCCAGATATTTGTGGGCTGGATCCTTCTCATGAGTCTCATTTGATCACTTCCTTGAAGAGATTTTCCCTGACCCTGGCCTGGGAAACAGGGCCCCTGCCTCCCTGCCCTACTCTACCCTACCTCGAGCTTACAGAGGCAGAAGCAGCCTGTGGAAACAGGTGGCATGTTCAGACCGGGTGCAGAGGAGTGTGCTTATGAGGGGCTGTTTGCAATGGTGGGGGTGGGGTTAGGAGACCACCCCTAGCACAACGAGCTCTGGCAGAGACCCTGACTGCAGGGAGCAGGAGTCCGGGGCAGGGGCCACATGACGGGTGCTGGGCCCTGGGGCAGAGGCAGGGGGCTGGGAATGAACACCCCACACTCCCCTCCTCCTGCCCCCATCTCAAGTTCACTTCCCCATTGAACAAACCCAGGGTACAGCCTGAGAGGTCAGAGGTCAGCCTCGTAGGCACAGAGTGGGGTGTAGAACACTAGACAGGGGCCAGTGGGACAAGCAAAAGCGTCCAGCACTGTAGGGGCTCCCTGTGGGGGTGCCAGCAGGGGCGAGAATGCAGGCAGAGCCAGGAGGGATGGGAGCCCCAAGGGAGAAGGCCGTGGGGTCCCTCCCTCCCCCACCAAGCCCACCAGGCAGCATGTGGCACCTCACTGCACAGACGTGGCCTGTGATGACAGCCTTGTGTGACAGCGGCCTCACTACCACTCTGCTCCCTTTGGCTGGCCCACGGCCCAGTGGCAGAAACACCCAATACCCTCTACACCCCCGTGATGATGTGGCATGGGTGGGAATAGGGAGGTGGGAGGCTTCTGGAGTGGGGTGGTCCCAGCAGAAGGGTCCTGAGGTGTGATTCCAGCAGGCCCACGGGGATGACAGCTGTCACTTTCTTTCTGACCCCTGTGTGCTTGCTTCCCCCACCCCCAACAGGGGTTGATCTGAGCAACATTGTAAAGACGGCGCCTAAAGTCTCTGCAGACGGATCCCAGGAGCCCACACATGACATCCTGCAGGTAGGAGTGGGCATCCCACACAGCAGGTCCTGTGTCACCTCTGTCTGGGGGCACCTCTTCCCTGTTTCCTGGATGGCAGAATGCAGGCTCTGAAGGTCATGCCCTCCCCAGCATGCATGGGCAAGCTCGAGTTTGCAGCCAGGTCTCCCTGAGTCCATGTCCGAGGGCGGCATGCCTTCCAATGCAGGGGATCCCAGGCTCCTGTGGTGGCATGTATGCTGAAATCAGGTAGATGGCTTGGTTGTCCCTGCTGCTGGGAGCCCAGAGTCAGGGACACCATAGAGGTGCCACTCTGGCTTCCCAGAGACAGATGGTCAGGACTCATAGGACGAGAGAGTGGGCTTACAGTAAGGCTGTCGCTTACTGAGCACCGACTGTTTACCAGCACTTTCCAGCCAGTCCGTTAGCACTGAAGCTCACCAGTGAAGTAGGTGGTGTCATTCCTGTCTTAGTGATGGGGAAACAGGCCAGGAGCTGGCACTTAACTTCTCCAGAGACCGAAACAAGGAAGGTAAAAGAACTTCAATGCTTTCCGTAAGGTCGCCCATCAAACTTTGTAATACAGCAGAAGGCTCTGGTGTTTGAGAACCAACTGTGGGCCTGGTTCTGTGCAGGTACTTTTTTCCTGTCTTCTTGGTCACTGTCCAAACAACACCTGCAAGGCTGGGATTTCCCCATTGTAGAGATGGGGACATTGAGATCCAAAGAGAAGAAAAGTCATTGACGTGGGAGCAGGAGGTGCAGTGATAGGAGAGGAAGTTGGAAGAGACGGCTCTGGGTGTAAACCCGGCTCGCCTAAGGCATGACACTTACTTCTCCCTACCTCGGGGTCCTGCCCTCTCCTGCCTTGAGGAGGTCTTGTGAAAATTGCCTCGTTGTTGTTAGTTTGCTTTTTGCCTTTCTTGCCTAATAAGGATGAATTTATTTTATTATATATATATATATTTATTTATTTATTGAGACAGAGTCTCACTCTGTTGCCCAGGCTGGTGTGCACTGGCGCGATCTCAGCTCACTGCAACTTCCACCTTCCAGATTCAAGTGATTCTCCTGCCTCAGCCTCCCGAGTAACTGGGATTACAGGCACACGCCACCACACCTGACTAATTTTTTTGTGTTTTTAGTAGAGACGAAGTTTCACTGTGTTGGCCAGGCTGGTCTCGAACTCCTGACCTCAGGTTATCTGCCCGCCTTGGCCTCCCAAAGTGCCGGGATTACAGGCATGGGCCACGGTGCCCAGCCTGGATGAATTTATTTTAAAATGAGTTTGTCTTCTGGCTATCTTTGCATTGGGTGATTCATCTTTTTCCTACTGATTTGTAGATGAAGTTTATATAGGAAGGATCTCAATAACAGTATCGTCTATATTGTCTAGCAGTTACTGCTTAAGTACTTCTTAAGTGCTCAGCATTATGCTAAATTCTTTTTTTTTTTTTTTTTTTGAGACAAGAGTCTCACTCTGTTGCCCAGGCTGGAGTACACTGGCGCAGTCTTGGCTCACTGCAACCTCTGCCTCCTGGGTTCAAGCAATTCTCTTGCCTCAGCCTCACAAGTAGCTGGGATTACAGGTGCACACCACCATGCCCAGCTAATTTTTTTTTTTTTTGAGACAGAGTCTCGCTCTGTCACCCAGGCTGGAGTGCAGTGGCGTGATCTTGGCTCACTGCAAGCCCTGCCTCCCAGGCTCACGCCATTCTCCTGCCTCAGCCTCCCGAGTAGCTGGGACTACAGGCGCCCGCCACCACGCCTGGCTAATTTTTTGTATTTTTAGTAGAGACGAGGTTTCACCATGTTAGCCAGGATGGTCTCCATCTCCTGACCTCGTGATCCGTCCGCCTCGGACTCTCAAAGTGCTGGGATTACAGGCGTGAGCCACTATGCCCAGCCTATTATGCTAAATTCTTAAAATATGTTCTCTTAATCTGTGCTCAGCCCATCTTGCTGATGAGGTATCTGAGGCTTCCCAAGGATCAGTGACCACCCCCCTGCACCCCGAAAGGTCAGCTGGTGAGAGGCAGAGCTGGTACCCGGATCCAGGAAGCAAAGCACTGAAAGGCCGTTCTACCAGCAGTACAGGAAACTCCATGTTTATTTATAACATTCCCTCCTTTTTTTTTCTTAACTGTTCTTTTATTTGTTTATTCATTTATTTATTGAGACGGAGTCTCGCTCTGTCACCCAGGCTGGAGTGCAGTGGCGTGATCTTGGCTCACTGCAAGCTCCACCTCCCAGGTTCATGCCATTCTCCTGCCTCAGCCTCTGGAGTAGCTGAGAGTACAGGCGCCTGCCATGACGCCCGGCTAATTTTTTGTATTTTTTAGTAGAGATGGGGTTTCACTGTGTTAGCCAGGATGATCTCGATCTCCTGACCTTGTGATCCGCCTGCCTCGGCCTCCCAAAGTGCTGGGATTACAGGTGTAAGCCACCACGCCCAGCCTATTTATTTATTTTTTGAGATGGAGTCTCACTCTGTTGGCCAGGCTGGAGTGTAGTGGCCCTTCCTCAGCTCACTGCAGCTTCCTTCTCCCAGGTTCATGCAATTTTCCTGCCTCAGCCTCCTGAGTAGCTGGGATTACAGGTGTGCACCACCATGCCCAGCAGATTTTTGTATTTTTAGTAGAGATGGGATTTCACCACATTGGACAGGCTGGTCTTGAACTCCTGACCTCAAGTGATCTGCCTGCCTCGGCCTCCCAAAGTGTTGGGATTATAGGCATGAGCCACTATGCCCAGCCTATTTTTTCTTTTGTAGAGATGGGATCTTGCTATATTGCCCAGGATGATCTTGAACACCTGGCCTCAAGTGACCCTCCCACTTTGCCCTGCCAACATGCCAGGATTACAGGTGTGAGCCAACATGCCTGGCCTTAAATTTTTTTTTCTTTTTCTATTTCTTTTTTTTTTTTTTTTGACACAAACTCTCACTCTGTCACCCATGCTAGAGTGCAATGGCAGGATCTCGGCTCACTGCAGCCTCCACCTCCCAGGTTCAAGTGATGCTCCTGTCTCAGCCTCCTGAGTAGCTGGGATTACAGGTACCTGCCACCATGCCTGGCTAATTTTAAATTTTATTTTTCATTAAGGAAGAGTGGAAATACATTCTTAGCATAAAAGATTCAAGCAATACTCAAGCATTTATAGTAAAATCTGAAAGTCCCTGCCTTGTCCCTCCCACCAGACACTGGGGTTTGCATCTCAGCGGTCAGTTCGCAACTGAACCAACCCCCTTCTCAAATGCCCTGCAGCATAATTGACCTTTGTGCATCTTGGCTTAGATGCGTAAAAAATGCTTATCTGTTGAGGGAGAAAAAAATTCAACATTGTGATGGCCGTTGAAATTAATCTGTTTGTGTCATAAGATTTGTTGCAAACAGGCTTGTAGAAACAGAAGGAAAATAATGTCTGGAGACTGTCCAAGGAAAAACTGAGCCAGCCAGGCCACATTTATATGTGGGAAGTTGTAGAATGAAAGGCATTAGTCACAGAGAGTGAATGACTCCAGGAGTCGATGGGTAAAGCCCCCCTCCATGAGCAAGGTGGTGAGCGCCACAGAAAATTGTCATAGGTAGAACACAGCTGGCTCTGCCACCTGCATTTTAGCAACCATCTGTCGATGAAAATACTCTATAAAATATTTCAAGAGATTTATTCGGAACCAAATATGAGTGACCAAAGGCCCATGACACAGCCTCGGGAGCTCCTGAGAACATGTGCCCAAGGTGGTCGGGCTACAGCTTGGTTTTATACATTTTAGGGAGACACGAGATATCAATCAATACATGTGAGATGTACATTGGTGTGGTCTGGAAAAGTAGGGCAGCTGAAAGCCGGGGCTTCCAGGTCATAGACACATTTAAAGATTTTTCTGGCCAGGTGCTGTGGCTCACGTCTGTAATTTCAGCATTTTGGGAGGCTGAGGTGGTCGGATCGCATCGAGCTGAGGAGTTTGGGACCAGCCTGGCCAACATGGCAAAACCCTATCTCTACAAAAAAATACAAAAATTAGGCCACATGTGGTGGCTCACACCTGTAATCCCAGCACTTTGGGATCCCAGGCAGGTGGATCACCTGAGGTCAGGTGTTCGAGACCAGCCTGGCCAACATGATGAAACCCCGTCTCTACTAAAAATACAAAAATTAACCGGGCGTGGTGGCAGGTGACTGTAACTCCAGCTACTCAGGAGGCTGAGGTAGGAGAATTGCTTGAACCCGGGAGGCAGAGGTTGCAGTGAGCCAAGATTGCACCATTGCACTCCAGCCTTGGTAACAAGAGCGAAATTGCATCTCAAAAAAAAAAAAAAAAACAAAAATTAGCTGGGCATGGTGGTGGGTGCTTGTAATCCCAGCTACTTGGGAGGCTAAGGCAGGAGAATCACTTGAATCCAGGAGGCGGAGGTTGCAGTGAGCCGAGATCATGCCACTGTACTCCAGCCTGGGCAACAGAATGAGACTCAGAAAAAAAAAAAAAAAAAAAAGATTTTCTGATTGAAAGAGTTATCTAAAGACCTAGAATCAATAGAAAGGAATATTTTGCTTAAGATGGGTTGTGGAGATCAAGGGTTTATCAAGGAAGCCTCCAGGTAGCAGGCTTCAGAGAAAATAGATTGTAAATATTTCTTATCAGACTTAAAAAGGTGCCAGACTCTTAGTTAATTCTCTCCTGAATCAGGGAGAAGACCTGGAAAGGGAATCTCTGTAGAATGTAGCTTTTCCCCACAAGAGATAGCTTTGCAGGGCCATTTCAAAATATGTCAGAGAAATATATTTTAGGGTAAAATACTTTGATTTCTTTCCATACTGTATTAGTTAGGCTGGAACTTGGTGTCTTATTGCTACAAAAAAGTCTTACGATGATCAGTTATGTCTGACTTCCAAAGGCAGGAAGATAAAATGAGACATATTTGACCGCCACTTCCCATCATGACCTGAAGTAGTTTTTCAGGTTACCTTTGGAATACCTTTGGCCAAGAGGAGGGGTCCTTAGAATGGATGAGGACTTAGATTTTTTTTTTTTTTTTTTTTTTTTTGAGACAGGGTCTCCCCAGCTAGAGTGCAGTGGTGTGATCTTAGCTCACTGAAACCTCTGCTTCCCGGGCTCAAGCAATTCTTCAGCCTCAGCCTCCCATGTAGCTGACTACATGGTGTGAGCCACCAACACCTGGCTAATTTTTGTATTTTTTTTAGAGACAGGGTTTTTTACCTTGTTGCCCAGGCTGGTCTTGAACTCCTGAGCTCAAAGCGATACACCTGCCTTGGCCTCCCAAAGTGAAGAGATTACAGGCATAAGCCACCATGCCCGGCCAAGAATTTTTTTAGTTTACACATCCTTGCTAACTTAGTAATTCCTTGCGAAATCTTGGTAGTTCTAACCCCAATACTGTGCATCCTCAAAGGCATTTCTGTCAGGAGCTTTTCAAGTTTCTTACAGGGTTTCTGCTGAAGTGCTACACCGCTGTTTGTTATGTAAAATGTGCATAAAAACATTTACCATTGTAACCATTTTTAAATGTAGAGTTCAGTGTCATTAAGTACATTCATAATGTTGTGCAACCATCATGACTATCCATGACTTGCGATGCTGAAACAAACTCCATGTTCCTCTTCCCCTCAGCCCCTAGCAACCATCATTCTACCTTCTGTTGCTGTAAATTTGACTACTCCAGGACCTCATATAAATGGAATCACAGGCTGGGCACCCTGGCTTATGCCTGTAATCCCAGCATTTTGGGAGGCTGAGGTGGGCAGATCACTTTGAGGTCAGGCGTTAGAGACCAGCCTGGCCAACATGGTGAAACCCTGTCTCCACTAAAAATACAAAAATTATCCGGGCATGGTGGCACATGCCTGTAGTCCCAGCTGCTCAGGAGGCTGAAGCGGGAGGATTGTTTGAACCCAGGAGGTGGAGGTTGCAGTGAGCTGAGATGGTACCACTCCACTCCAGCCTGGGTGACAGAGGAAGACTCCATCTAAAAAAAAATTTTTTTTTAAATAAATGGAATCACAGTATTTGTCTTTTGGTGACTGTCTTATTTCACTTAGCGTAGTGTCCTCAAGGTATATCCATGGTATACTATGTGCCTGAATTTCTTTGTTGTCATTGTAGTGTTTTTTTGTTTGTTTGTTTTTCTTTTTGGAGACAGAGTCTCTCTCTGTCGCCCAGGCTGGAGTGCAGTGGCACGAGCTCAGCTCCCTGCAACCTCCAACCTCTTGGCTCTGATGAATCATGCTGCTATGAACATGGGTGTACAGGTATCTCTTTGAGACTGTGCTTTCAGTTCTCTTGAGTGTATCCCCAGAAGTGGAACTGATGGGTCATACAGTAATTGTTTGATTTTCTTTTTTGAGATGAATGCTCCGTATGTTGCCCAGGCGAGTCTTGAACTCCTGGGATCAAGTGATCCTCCTGCCTTGGCCTCCCAAAATGCTGGGATTACAGGCATGAGCCACCATGCCTGGCTTCTCTGTAGGTTTGAATTGCATTTTTCCTAATGATTAGTGATATTGAGCATCTTTTCATGTATTAGTGGCCATTTGTATGTATTCTTTGTAGTAATGTCTATTCTAGTCATGCACACTGGTGTTAACTTAATTTTTGTTGTTTTTTGTTTTTCAGTTCTAATCTTATTTTAGCAAAAACTTATCTTTTTAAATATCCTGTTGCGTTGTAACATATACTCAGGTCCACAAATCTGAGCTCAGTGAGGACTATCCCATAGGCTTCTTTGTTTTTCGTGTCAGTCAATGCCAAATCAAAGCCCTTTGGGCTGGTGGTTTCTGTAGAACCACCCTGATTCAGTCTGAGGGCAAATAATCTCCTACACTTCAGGCTCACAGATTCATCTTTGGCTCATGCTAAGACATGTCCCGAGGTCATGTAGTTGAATGGCAGCTAAACTTATCTGAGTTGTTTAAAGTATTTTCTCCCCAGTGGCTTAGAGTTGAATTTGGATAAATCTGCTCTCTGTACAGTGTAACCACATTTGGTAGGTGCTCAATAAATGTTTGTGGAGTGAATGAGAGAGATGAAAGGAGACATCAGGATGGGTATGTCTGGTGAATGTGGCTTTCTCCTTCCTTGGAGAGCTGACCATTGACAGGTGTGCCAGTTTGTTACAGCTGTGTGACAAACAACCCAAACAACAGGCATCTTATTGTTTCTTGTGATTCTGCCTGGTTGGGCTCAGCTGGACGGTTCTTCTGCTGGTATCACTTGGGGCCTCTTGATGGCAGGTAGGGCTGGAATGTTTAATATGTCTGCATTTATGTGTGCAGCCCCTCGGCAGGGACACTGAGTTGTCTGGATCTCTCTCTCTCTCTCTCTCTCTGTGTGTGTGTGTGTGTGTGTGTGTGTGAGTCAGTCTTCCACGCTATGGCCTCTGAAGCTCAAAGCTCCTAGAATCACAGGTCTGGAAGTTGCCAGAGCTGTAACTTGCCCCACATCACTTCCACTGCAGGCCCAGATCCCAGGGGAGGGAACCTTGCAGGGGTCCAGACACTGTCGCTGTGGCCATGGGTTCCTCTTGCCTGAGCTGATGCTGAGGTTTCTCCCATGTCTCCCAGACGCTCAGTGACCTCCAGGAGTCTGTGGCCAGCTCTCGCCCCCAGGAGGTGTCAGCATACCTCACCCGCTTCTGCGACCAGTGCAAACAGGACAAGGCCTGCCGCTTCCTCGCGGCCCAGAAGGGGGCCTACCCCATCATCTTCACTGCCTGGAAGCTGGCCACTGCAGGTGACCAGGGCCTTCTGCTCCAGTCCCTCAATGCCCTGTCGGTGCTGACTGATGGCCAGCCAGACCTCCTGGACACGCATGGCCTACAGCTCCTAGTGGCCACGCTGACCCAGAATGCTGATGAGGCCGACCTGACCTGCTCTGGGATCCGCTGTGTGCGTCACGCTTGCCTGAAACATGAACAGAATCGGCAAGACCTGGTGAAAGCTGGCGTGCTGCCTCTGCTGACTGGTGCCATCACCCATCATGGCCACCACGCTGACGTGGTCAGGGAAGCCTGCTGGGCCCTGCGTGTCATGACCTTCGATGACGACATCCGTGTGCCCTTTGGCCACGCCCACAACCATGCCAAGATGATTGTGCAGGAGAACAAAGGCTTGAAGGTGCTCATCGAAGCCACCAAAGGTAAGAGCTGGGGGCCGACACGAGCCAGCGAACAAAGTGGGCGGGTCAGATGTGACCAGAGTGAGGGTCAGGGCTCAGGACTGCTTTAGGCACGGCAGGCTCAAGGCTCCACTTGCCCCTCGGCTTAGACCTGCCTGCATGGCAGCCCTCGTGAAGAGTCTCCCCATGTTTTCTAGTGGCTCCAGGAGAATTCCAGGCCAGCACTCAGGGGCCAGGAGCAGGCCACAATCCCATCTCTGGAGCTGTCTGGGGAAGGGGCTTGCTGTGTCCAACTCCAGGGGCTGAGAGTGGGGAAGGGGGACCTCCCCAGAGGGAAATAAGAGGACTGGGGGAGGCTGGCTGGCATGCACCATGGCAGTCTCAGGTGGATGTGTACACGCTTGATCATATTCAGCCACAAATCCTTAGGCATATTCATGTGTCTGGCTCCAGGGGGACCATGGTGAGCCGGCCCTGGGAGGTCACAGTGCTGACCGTCAGACCCTAAAGCTTCTGTCTTAACCCCTACCCCCATCCCATCCACTGAACCCACCAGAAGAGTCCTGATTGACACACAGAAGGTGTCAGAAGGATGAGTTCCCCTTTCTCGCCTGCCCCGTCACTCTGGTTCTGCGGCCAGGCCTGTGTGGGGGTTCTGGCTCTGTCTGCTGAGGAGATGGGCCCACCTCAGTCTCCCTTCCACACCTCCAGCAAGGCTGAAAATGAGTCCCGACCTTCTGCAAAGTCAGGCAGCTTTTCCAGGAGGTAGCTCACATCTTTCCTGTTTTATTTATAGGAGCTCCAATCAGTTAGGTTTCTGCCAGAGACAGGATATGTATATATAAAGAGACTTTTTGGTAAGGAATGGGGTCATGCAATTATGGCAAGTCTGTACTCCATAGGGCAGGCTGGAAACCCCCAGGCAGTCCCCTTTTCAGGGAAACACCTCAGTTTCCTTCTAAGGACTTCAGCTGATGGAATGAGTCCCATTCACATTGTTCAAGGTCATCTCCTCTACTTAAAGGCAACTGGGCTGGGCATGGTGGCTCATGCCTGTAATGTCAGCACTTTGGGAGGCTGAGGTAGAAGGATTGTTTGGGCCCAGGAGTTCAAGACCAGCCTGGGCAACATGATGAAACCCTGTTTCTACTAAAAATACAAAAATTGCTGGGCATGGTGGTGGGCACCTGTAATCCCAGTTACTTGAGAGGCTGAGGCACAAGGATGTCTTGAGCCTAGGAAGCAGAAATTGTGGTGAGCCAAGATCACGCCACTGCACTCCAGCCTTGGTGACAAAGCGAGACTCTGTCTCAAAAAAATTAATAATAATAATAATAATAGATAGCTGATTGTGGATGGTAACCATGTGGACAGAATACCTCCACGGCAACACCTAGATTGGCATTGGGTGGAACTGCAGAGGGCTACAGGTGGTCACAGGAACTGATCGTCGCAGCCCTGTGTAGGTGCAGGATCTTCGCCCTCTTGGCGTGAGTGCCGGCACCTGCTTCCTGGTGCAGCGCCTCTGGGCTCCATCTGCGGCTCCTGTGTTCAGTTTTGGCCACGTCAGCCCAGTCCGTATGTGTCCCTCTATGGTTCTGGAGTTTCCTGTTGCACTTAGAGAAGCCATTCCTACCCCATGATCATAAAAATAGTCTTCAGATGTCTTTTTTTTTTTTTTGCACTATTATAGTTTTCTTTTTTTAGGTGAGACCATGAGTTGGTATGGAATTTATTTGGGGCATGATGGAAGGAAGCGGGTTGGGGGGCACATTCTTAAGTCTTCCCAGCAGCCAGCAGGGGGCACTGCAGGCCCAGGTAGCCCCTGGTGTTCCCTGGGGCCTTCCTGGTGCCTGTGGCCACTCCAATAGGCAGAAGGGCTGGACTCTTCCAGTGGAGCAGGATCTGCACCAAAACGGAGGGCCCTGCGGCTGGTTCTTCCCGCCCCCACCACCATCTCCCTTTCTCCCTGCAGCGTTCCTGGATAACCCTGGCATCCTGAGCGAGCTCTGTGGAACCCTGTCCCGCCTGGCCATCCGCAACGAGTTCTGCCAGGAGGTCGTCGACCTCGGGGGCCTGAGCATTCTGGTGTCCCTGCTAGCCGACTGCAATGACCACCAGATGAGGGACCAGAGCGGCGTTCAGGTATGAAGTCCCCCTGGCCCATTGTGTGCTGTCCTTCTGGGTCCCAGTCAACCGGACGAGCTATAGTCAGAACAAGCCAGCCCTGCCTGCCAATGTCAGAACCAAAGTGCAGTTTTTCTTTTCACGGACCCAAGGGCAGGAACCAAAGGTCGGGGGGGAAACAAACCCACTGGCTCTCCCTTATTGTCCTTTTGCACCAGGAAAAGGATGGTAGGAAGCACAGGGTTGGGGTGTGTCGGCCAAGGCTGGGATACTTGGGTTAGTTCCCGCACCTCTGCCTCAGTTTCCCTAGCTACAGAATAGAGCAGTGTCCCTACTCATTACTCCGTTTAGCAGCCGATTATTGAGCCCTTCTCCATGTGCCCATCCACAGCAGGGAGCGAATCAACAGGTGCCTCCCTATCCAGCTGCAGCTGCAGGAAAGCCCCCAGGGGTGCCACGGTCCTGCGCCCCCAAGCCCAGCTGGTGACGTCAGCCAGCCTCTTTCTGTGCAAGTGGCCAGGAGCTGAATGGGAACCAACTTCAGCAAATGAAGGGATACATTTTGCCCTGTACTCCTGGGCAGTTGGGGGCAGGGTCCTCAGATTCTCCATTGGGGGATCAGTGGTCCCAGTAGCACCTCATCCACTGTCCTCAGTGCAGGGCAGTTAGCGCCTACCCTGGGTCTGTGGCCGTGGACAGGGGGACCCTGTGCTCTGAAGGCCGGCCTGAGTCACATGCCCCCGCTGCCCCTGTCGGGGTAGGGGATCAAGTCACCTGGATGGTACCGTTTGGACACAGGCAGCCTGAGCCACAGGCATCTGCCACCCCTTCTCGTTAGTCACACCCTGCAGTCACACCATACCTGTTGGTCAAACAGCAAAACAGCCCCACATTCTCCCTCAGAGCCCTCTCCCACAACCAGCGGCCTGGCTGGAGGTGAGCGGGCCTTTCCTTTGTGCAGGAGCTCGTGAAGCAAGTGCTGAGCACCCTGCGAGCCATCGCAGGCAACGACGACGTGAAAGATGCTATTGTCCGTGCTGGCGGGACGGAGTCCATCGTGGCTGCTATGACCCAGCATCTGACCAGCCCCCAGGTATCCTCCTCGGGGGGCACACACAGTAGCAGGGTGGTGGCTGGAGTCCCAGTTCAGTTTCTGTATCTGCTTGAAGCTCTATTCCCCTGCAGGGCCAGGGCAGGGCTGGTGAGGGTCGTGGGCATTGGCTCTCAAATGCTGACCTGCGTATGCATGACTTTGGGTGTCCTGGAGTTACCACCAGCACCCTGCAAAGATCTGACCAGGCCTATTGCCCTTGTCACCCCTAAGAGCTGAGCTGATATTTTTGTCACCCTGCCATTATTACACAGGAGTTGCCAGAGACCCACAGAGGGGAGGCCGCAGGTGTTCACCAGGGGTTGGTGGCCACGGCAGGATGTTGTGGGGGGTCTATCCGCTGCATCTCAGCCTTTCTGTGACTGGCCCCTGCAGGTGTGTGAGCAGAGCTGCGCGGCCCTGTGCTTCCTGGCCCTGCGTAAGCCCGACAACAGCCGCATCATCGTGGAGGGTGGCGGGGCTGTGGCAGCACTGCAGGCCATGAAGGCACACCCGCAGAAGGCCGGCGTGCAGGTGGGCAGGGCAGGGGATGGGGGCAGGCAGGCTGGGGTGGGATGTGCAGGTAGGTGCAGAGAGGGCATGGGAGCAGGTGCGGTGTGCGGGTGGGTGATGGGGCAAAGGCTCAGTCCCTATCCCTGTCCCTGTCCCTGTCCCTCCCACAGCCGAGCCCCATAGGGCCAACTTCTTTCTCATCTTGCAAAATGTGCTGAATTCTGCCTGCATTTGCCTCCTTTTCTGCCTTTGTTTTTTCTGCATTTACTCTCCTTTTTTGGGGAGGGGGTAGTTTGGAGGGGCTTTCTGGTGAAACCCCGCAAAGAAAGCTATAACACGTAATCTCCTTCTGTGGGTTTTTTTTTTTTTTTTTTGAGACAGTCTCACTCTGTCGCCCAGGCTGGAGTGCAGTGGCGCCATCTCAGCTCACTGCAACCTCTGCCTCCTGGGTTCAAGCGATTCTCCTGTCTCAGTCTCCCGAGTAGCTGGGATCACAGGCATGGGCCACCACGCCCAGCTAATTTTTCTATTTTTAGTAGAGACAAGGTTTTGCCATGTTAGCCAGGCTGGTCTCGAACTCCTGACTTCAGGTGATCCACCCACCTCCACCTCCCAAAGTGCTGGATTACAGGTGTGAGCCACCGCACCCTTAATCTCCTTTTTTAAAAGTCCCTATAGAGAGATCTGGGGAGAAAGAAGTTGGGGAAGCGTGGATGGGGATCTGCCTGGGGTTCCAGAAAGGTTCCTGCCCCCTCCTTGGGCTGCTGGTCTGAGTTGTGGGTGTGGGACACCCTGTCCACACCTCCCTGGCTGAACCCAGACTCCTCCCTGCAGCCCCCGGGGCCCTCCTCGCCTCCTCACTCCCAGCATAGGATTCTTGGACACACCAGGCTGGGACCCACAGGGGGCCTTTGCTCTCGCTGGCTCTTACTCTGGGACACTGTCCCTTACCTGGTCTGACCCCTTGTCCACTTCTGGCCACCCTGGCCAGCAGTTCCCCACTCTGCATGCGCTTCCCACCTGCTCTCCTGCTGGTGGTGGGAGCCACCCTGGGAAGCTTCCAGGCAGTGCCCCGCGCCCACCCACAGCAGGTGCACAGGGCACAAATGTCCACTGAATGGGTAGGGATATAATTGACAGGTGCCTGTGCACAACCACTGTCTTCCCATGGCCTCACTGCCCCCTTTCCTAGGGCCCCTTCCTTGGCTCTGTGCCAGCCTCGGGGGACCTCAGGCTCACCAACTCTGAGGCTGAGAGTTCCAAAGCCATAGGATAGATCCTGGAGCTTCCCTGAGCCTGTTTCCTTGCCTGGGAGTTAGCCACGCCTTGTGGGGCTGCCAAGAGGGTAAAGTAGAGAGATGGGTCTAGCTTGATACAGTATAGGCAGCTGCTGGATGTCAGCTGTGGTTATGATCACCTCCATCTTGTTATGATGAAGACCCTGAGGTCAGAGTGGACCCCACCCCAAAGCCCCATCTGGCAGCTCACAGCTGCTCTCTCCTACAGAAACAGGCTTGCATGCTGATCCGAAACCTGGTGGCCCACGGCCAGGCCTTCTCGAAGCCCATCCTGGACCTGGGGGCTGAGGCACTCATCATGCAGGCCCGATCTGCCCACCGTGACTGTGAGGACGTGGCCAAGGCCGCCCTGCGGGACCTGGGTTGTCATGTCGAGCTCCGAGAGCTGTGGACAGGCCAGAGGGGCAACCTGGCGCCATGACCCCAGGCCCAGTCTGGGCCGTGACTCTGGGTGAGTCGTGTGACTCAGGAATGGGGGTAGATCCATGTCCTCCACTGTCCCCCATTAGTTCTGTCCCCTTCACAATGAGAAGTGTTTTCTGGCAGGCCCTAGGTAAAGGGTCGGGGGAGGGGGGAGCCTTGTAGGGAGGCCTCTACACAGAAGAAAGCAGCCCCCACGTCCCAGCCACTTCTGGGTCCCAGCCAGCAGCACGGATGTTACTGTCCTGCTCCTTCCCCCTAGCCCCACGCCCTACCAGAAGGGGCAAAGGGCACGTCCCATCACTCACTGCCCTGTCTGAAATGTGGCAGCCACTGTGGGCCAGGCTCAGGGCAGGGCAGGCAATTCCAGTGGGGTTGGGCCCCCTGGCGCCTGCTGCTTACTGCAGTTTCATGCAGGCCTCTGCTTCTTGTCTTTCTTACCTGTAAAATGGGTCTCAGATGCCCCGCCCTGCTTGGCCCCAGCTTGTCTGTCTCTGGGTCCTGGGCCAGCCAGGGTACCTGATAATAAAAGATCATTGGGTGAACAGCGGAGGCGTCTCTTCCATAGCTTGGCTGAGCATGGGGGGCCGCAGTCAGTGGCCTCAGAGTGTGGGGAAGAGACAGACATTTTGGTGGGGGGGCCATGGAGTCACTGAGGATAGCAAAGGGGTTTTGGGAACAGCCAGGGATCTAGGATCCGCTGTCACCCTCAGACAGGCAGGCGCTGAGGCCATGGTCAGGATCACTGTTTCTGACGTGTACCACCTGCAGGGCCGGAGGGCTCCATGTTCATCCCCTACTCAGCTCTGTGGCCTTGAGCAAGTGAAAGAACCTCTCCGAGCCTCAATATGCTCCTCCTAAAGTGAGGAGTGGGGCAGTGATAGATCGCCCTCTGAGAGGTGTTGGACCAGGCTGAGCACATGGAGGGTGTCCAGTTGTCTTAGGCTGGGTGTCCTAGGTACCCAACCTCTTGTCTCTGAGCCTCGATTTCCCCATCTATAAGATAGACATCGGCTGGGCACGGTGGCTCATGCCTGTAATCCCAGCACTTTGGGAGGCTGAGGTGGGCGGGTCACTTGAGGTCAGGAGTTCGAGACCAGCCTTGCCAATATGGTGAAACCCCGTCTCTACTAAAAAAATACAAAAATCAGCCCAGTGTGGTGACGTATGCCTGTAATTCCAGTTACCTGGGAGGCTGAGACAGGAGAAGTGCTTGAACCCGGGCGGCAGAGGTTGCAGTGAGCTGAGGTCACGCCACTGCACTCCAGCCTGGGCAACAGAGCAAGACTCTGTCTCAAAAAAAAAAAAAAGAAAAAGACATCATCGTTGTTGCCCTCAGTGACCACCCCACCCCAAGCATTCTGGGGGTGCCCAGACAGCTGTGGCCTTGCAGACCCCAGCTCTTCTGCTCTGAAGTCACACTCAGAGGTCACACCGTGGTCACTAGGTGGCTTGTGCATCTCTTGTGGCCTGACGGGGGTCCGGGCAGCCTCATGACCACTGGTGTGTGCCCCAGCCTTCCTGCCCACACCTTGGAGGCCTCTCCCCTCTTGGACCCTCGCCCCTGCTTGTCATGTGCCTCCCCGAGCCCCAGGATGGCCTGGGCTCAGTCCTTGACCTCAGGGACACTCCTTTCCCAGCAGGCCCCCAGCTTCCGTGGAATCCAGCCGATGCAAACAGCTGAGGAGCGTCACCCTGGCTGCACCTCTCCGTGGTGTCCCCGTCTCCCCTGCCCCCAGCAGGAAAGGGTGCTCTCAGCTCAGCAGGGCTGGCCCAAACCTCTGACCCAGTCACCCCGCCCTATCCCTCCTCCCTGGAGACTCCCAGGATGTGGGAGAAAGATCTCGAATCTGCCCCAGACTGCCCTGACTTAACTTCTGGGCCAGTGTGACCTTGGGCAGTTCTCAAGCATTTCTTCATCTGTCATGTGGCGGGGTAGGTGCTCCTGAGCTATTTCGAGGACGGCCTGCAGTGCTGGCCCTGTCATTCCCGCTCCAGCCTTGCTCTCAGTCTGCCCATGGCTCCCCTTTGCCTTCTACATAAAACCAAACCTGTCTGTGGTCCCAGCAACTTGGGCTAAGGCGGGAAGATCACTTGAACCCAGGAGTCAAGGCTGCAGTGAGTTAGGATGGCACCACTGCACTCCAGCCTGGGTGACGGATCAAGAGCTTGTCTCAAAAACAAACAAACAAAAAAATGCACTTCATGCCCTGCAGACCCAGCGTGGCCCAGGCCTTGCCCATTTCCCAGTCTTTCCACTGCACTTACTCCCTATTCCCCCACCCCAGGGCCTTTGCACAAGCCCCCATGTGACAAGCCATGCCCTCTGCCTAGAAGTGCCCTTCCCTTGGCCTTCCCCGTGGCCGGCTCCTCCTAGCACATGAGGTTTCAGCTCACATTGCCCTCTCCAGGAGAGACCCCCATCTCATCACCTCATGTGCTCTGGCTCTGACACTGGGCCCCATCTGAAGTCACCTCATTTGTGAACTCTCCTGTTTGTCTTGCCCCCACCATCGGCTGGCTCCCTGCAGGGAGGCCCCTGTCCCCACTTGCTGTGCCTTCAGCTTCCCGTCAGTGTTTTTGAATGTTCACCTGAATAAACTGACAAGCACTCGAGGTCCCTGCCAGGTGGCCCCAGCGTCCTCCCCTGGGCCTGGGCCAAGCTGCAGGCTTCTTCAGGAAGGGGTGGTTCTGCCTTATCTGTCCCTCCCACCTTAGCCCAAGGAAGTGGGTGTCTTCAGTAGATGCAGCTAGCATGTTTGGACAGCCTCAGGTTGGGTGGGGGCCCCTCACCAAAGATCTCACATTTGCCTGGGGTTATGGCCTGGCTTTCCATCCCCCCTTGGCCACTTCAGGCATATCACCTCCCGTCTGTGAGCCTCGGCCTTCTCATCTGAACTCAGGCTAGATCTGGCACACTGGAGGGCCACAGCCCCTAGCAAGGCCCACTTCAGGGGATGTCCAGAACATAACTCCCCCCAGCCCCTATCCCTGTCCCCTTCCCTTTTCTGTCACCCAGGCTGGAGTGCAGTGGCGCCATCTCGGCTCACTGCAAGCTCTGCCTCCCAGGTTCACACCATTCTCCTGCCTCAGCCTCCTGAGTAGCTGGGACTACAGGCGCCTGCCACCACCCCCGGCTAATTTTTTTGTATTTTTAGTAGAGATGGGGTTTCACCTTGTTAGCCAGGATGGTCTTGATCTCCTGACCTCGTGATCCACCCGCCTCGGCCTCCCAAAGTGCTAGGATTACAGGCGTGAGCCACCGTGCCTGGCCCTGGCCTTCTCTTAAGTAGCTTTTGCTGTCCTCCTTGATGACATCGAGACCTGGGCTGAGGTGGAGCCTGCTGCAAGGATGGTGCGAGTGTGTTCAGGCCACGCCTCTGCTACTGTAGGCTCTTGGTGAAGTGGCCTGACCTATCTGAGCCTTGGGAGGTGAATGAGGCCACTCTGACCCCAGCCAGGCTTGGTTGTTGTCACTGCTGTGTTCAGGATGTCTCCCTCCAGCCAGGGATGGGCTTGGGCTCCTGGGAAAGGAACACAGATTTTTTCTGTTGTGAACATACATCTCCCAGAGGCTGGACTAAACCTCATTTTCCAGTTAGGAAATAGACTCATGGGCATTTGAGGGGCTGCGGTGGGATGAGACCACAGCTTGGCCTGCCTCCAGGCCCCTCATCTTTTTCCAAACCTGTTAACCTGACCTTGGGCAAAAGGCCTTTGGGCCTCAGGTGATTAGGCCTGGACGCTGTGCCAGGGCCTGGCTCACAGATGATTCCTGGGATCCCCAAGAGGTAGAGGAGACTGGAGGGCGAAGAGGCAGTGTCCTGTCCAGGGCTGGCCAGCCAAAGCAGAAGAGCTGAGATCCTGGGCACCCTAGCTGGGCTCACATGAGTGCCCATGGTGGGGGTGTCCATTGCTATTGCCAAGGTGCTTTGCCTGCCATTGCTGGAAGGCGGTAGGGAGGTTGGCTGGCGCCAGCCTGCTAAAGAACGAGCAGAAGCTAGAGAGGCAGCCCCAGGCTGGGCCAGAGCCTGACCTTTGCCTTAGTTGGCTCTGTCCCTGGAGGCACTGTGGGACCTTCCAGGAGCTTTGTTACCTCCCCCTCCCAGGGCCTGGCAGGTGGGCACTGGGAGTGGGCGCTCCTCGGCGTAGATACCTCCCTCTTGGTGTGGCAAGCCACGCCCATAGTTGATCTATGTCCATGAAGCGCTATTTACAGAGGGGGAAACAGGCCCAGAGAAGAACAATATATCATCACCAGCCTTCCATGAGTGCTTACCGTGGACGAAGCCATTGTAAGTGTTTTGCTTCCATTTCATCAATGCTCACATCAGCCCTAGGAGACAGCCGGGAAACTGAAGTGGGGAGCTTGTGTTATTTGCTGAAGGTCCTGTGGCTGTTACTGGCCATTACTTATGTTAAAAAGAGCAGGGATTCAAACTCAGCCCTGGGTCCTTCCACCAAGGAATATTCTCCACCATAGGCTCAGTTTTCTCATCTGCTAAGTGGGCACTGTCACCTCCATCTGGAAGTGAGGTGGGGAGATGGTATTGGAGAAAGCCCAGTGGGGACCTGGCACCCAATTGATGTTCAACTGACCTCAGCTTCCTCCTCTTCTCTGGAGGGCAGAATGGAGGCCAGATCCTGGAAGTTGGCCAGGAAGCAAACCACAGGTGGGAGGTATGGGAGAGGAGGTCCAGGTAGGCATATCGTGAGAATATCAGGAGTTTGATGATGGCCTTGGGCTAGTGATTTCCCATCACATCCTCCCCATTTGAAACTTGTGGATCACACACTTAGCAGGGGCTTGTGCAGCCCTGAAATGTGAGCCCTTTCTAAGGTTGGTTTCAGCCTTGCTCCCTCCCAGGATTCCCTGGTTCTGAACTTAATCTCCACCAACCCTGGCCAGCACCTAGAGGAAATAAGAGCTGGTATCTGGAAACATTTGTAGCCCTCTCCATCCTGAAGATGAAGGGTGAGTCAGAGAACAGAGTGGCTTTGGGGGAGGTGCCGATTACACAGCCATGCCTGGGATGGCAGGTGTCTCCCTAAACTGCCGGCATTTTTCTGCACTTCACAGAGGAGCTGAGGCTCACAGGCCGCACATGACCTGCTCAGGGTCAAATGCTTTCACCAGATAATTAAAATGAGAGCTGAGTTATAAATTTTCCCAGGGAAGCAACCCCAGAGAGGCAAGATCAAGGCATAGGAATCATTTTCCCCCCTCTTTTCCAAATGAAACAGCTGAGGCTCACAAGGGCTTTTGCCCAAGGTTGTGTGGTGGGCCAGTGATTGGACAAGGATTCAAACCCAGGTCTCTGAGGCCCCCAGTGGTTCTTCTCTGACACACACTTTTCCAAAAAGCAGGCTGCTCTAGATTCATTCTCTGCTTTAGCAACCAGAGAATGCTGTGTAGCCTTGGGCAAGGAGCTTGACCTCTCTGTGCTCTGGTTTCTGTAAAAGGAGCCAGTGGTCTCTTTGACCTCATGGGATTGTGGTTAAGATTCAGTTAATTCAGAAAAAGACTTGGCAGGGAGAAGGCCCAACAGGGATGTCACTGGATACCGTGGCGGGGAAAGCTGGGACGCAGAGAGGTCAGACACTCAGAAAACCACGCAGCGCGTTTCAGTAGGATTCCGCCCCTTATTTCCATGTCTTCACACCACCTCGAGATGCAGAGGGCAGTTCAGAGTGACCTCCAGCGAATCTGCCCTCTCGGTGTCGTCTGCAGGGGATTAGTGGGGAGTAAGGGGTGGAGAATTATCCAGGAGTCCTTCAGCCTTGATGGTCCAAGTTCACATCCGCTTCTGTGCTAGGTGGCCAGAGGGCGGGCTCTACACGAGAGCCTCAGGGGACCCTGCGCCAGGCGTCCGAGGCCACGTCGGGTTGCCGCGCTCCGGGTCGGACTGCACCTTGAACACTCCAGCCTTCCCCTGGGGGCGTACCGCCCACGGCCGCTGCGACTGGCCGCGGGGCCTGCCAGTCTTCGGCTTTGCGGCCAATCCCGGTCTCCCCCCAGGCTACGCCCTCCGTTCCTCTAGCCTCTGCCCCGCCGGTTGCGCCAGTTTCTTCGTAGCCCCGCCCTTGGCCCCCAGCGATTGGCCGACAGTTCTGCCTGTTTTCTGCCAAGATTCCAATCCTCGCCTGCCTCCAGGCCCTCGCCTCCCAGCGCCTAGCACCCTGAGGGACCACCCAGGCACCCCAGGCGTCTCCCAATAGCCCCACCTCTGCCAATCAGCGATTGGCTTTAGGGGCTGCCCATCCGCTTCATACTCGCCAATCACTGTCGCTTCCAGCGCTGACTGGCCAGGGAGCAGCCAATCGGGGAGTGGCGTGGACCCCTCCCGTGGCGCGCTCTGGGGGTGCGCGAGGCGGGGCCGTGGCGGCTGGAGGTAGCGGTGGCGGCGACGCGTCCGGGCCGGTGAGGGGGCGCGGGGGGCGCCGGGGGGGGCCCAAGCGTCAGCGGCCCGCGCCTGTCGGGCTGAACGGAGGTGAGGCACGGGTCCTGTCATGGATCCCGGGGTGAGGGGCGGACGAGGCGGGGCATGACAGTAGCGTCGCGAGTGCAGGAAGAGGTTAAAGACCCCCCAAACCCCACACTCCACGTCTCCTGCCCCCTGGGGGCTACTGCATCCAGGTTTGAGCCCCTCACCCGCAGTCCACGCACGCCTGACACCACGTCCCTTTTCGTTGACATCCCCCATACACTTTAGACTGTCCTTGCTGACATCTCCCACACCCCTGGGGCCTTGTCCCCGGCGCCCCGCGCAGCTGGGTCTGACATCCCCCTCACACACCTGACACCGCGCCCCCACTCACGAACACCCGTCCCCACTCACGAACACCCCCCACATCACCTGAGACTGTCCTTGTCGATGACACCCCCACACCCACACCTGAGCCTGTGACTCATAACTCATGGCCTCGCAACTCACACCTGGACCTGGTCCCGTCCCCCACTGCCTTTCCTCATATCCAGGTATCTGCTCGCTATTCTCGTGCCCACTCCCCCAGCAACCTGTGTCTCTCTTCTCAGGGACCTTCCCCCTGGCACCTGCCCTCTGCCCTGGCAGCCCCACACCTCTGTCTCCCCCTTTTCTCTCTCCCACCTTGGGCTTTCTTCCACGTGCACCTGTGTTCGCACACCCTCTGTAATAATCCCCCCGAATCCCCCAGGTCCTCCAATAGTCCCCCAAGCCTTGATATCTCAGGATCGCTGCACCCTCCCCTCCCCAAACAAAAGCTTACCCCAGTGTTCATTTCTAACAGTGCTTGACAGTCTATAAAGTGATTTCCGTACCTTAGAATAATCCCATCGGTCAGACGAAACCGGAATCATCTCCATTTTACCAGCCACAGACCTAAACCACTTGAATGCTAGAGGCAGAGCCTATTCTATCCTGGGCATCGCTGACCCTCTGCTGTGGACCCACCGCGTTTCGGCCCATCTGTTATGTTTATCTCAGAGGGATTGGCAGGAGTCGTGACTTTGACTGGGTCCGGAAAGGCTTAGCTGGAAGGGACGGCCCCTCTGCCAAGCGTGTGTCTCGGAGTCCTGGGGCAGGCTGGCGGTGGAGACGCTGCCGGAGGAGGGGGGCTCATCATCTTGGGTGCCTCCTGCAGGATGCCGGAGAGGGAGTTGCCGGGGCCGGGGCTCCCAGCTCTTGCAGACCCGGGACCCCTCTCCGACACTCCTTGGGCCCTTGAAGCCGATAAAGAGTAAGGAAACACTCTTTAGAGTGAGGCAAACTAATGTTTCAGCTGTTTAAAGCTAACCTGCAAAACGAGCCTGGGTGGTGCTAGGAATGATTCTTCTGGAATTTTTTAGTTCCCTTGAGTCTGATTTGCAAGCATGCAGCGTAGAAGGAGGACAGTGGCTTTGTTGTTGAAAAGCAATAATGTGCCATTTCCTGTAAGGCTCGTGGAGCATTTCTTACCCCCTCCCACCTCTCCCTTCAAAGACGGTACCAGAATGTTTCAGAGGGTCATGTCACCTTCAGCTTCTCCTGTGGAAACTGAAGCCATTTGGGTTTTCTGTCCAACTTCAATAGGAGTCATTTAAAACATATATGGGCATGTATGTATATATGTATGTATATGTGTGTGTGTGTTGTACACATATGTACATGTACCTATAATATTCATATGTTTATATACATATTTTATATATACATATTTCGTGTGTGTTATATATGTACATGTGTATAAACTTTGGCAAGATCATTGAGTATATAGTTTTTGGGTTTTTTTTGAGACGGAGTCTTGCTCTGTCGCCCAGGCTGGAGTGCAGTGGTGTGATCTCGGCTCACGGCAACCTCTGCCTCCTGGGTTCATGCAGTTCTCCTACCTCAGCCTCCTGAGTAGCTGGGATTACAGGCATGTGCCACCACACCCAGCTAATTTTTGTATTTTTAATAGAAACGGGGTTTCACCATGTTGGCTAGGCTGGTCTCGCACTCCTGACCCCAAGTGATCTGCTCGCCTCAGCCTCCCAAGATGCTGGGATTACAGGCGTGAGCCACCACACCCGGCCTATTATATAGTTAAAAAGAAAAAATCAAACAGTACAAAAGGTCACATAGTAGAAATCAGTCAGGTCTTCCCCAGCCTGTACCCCGTTCCTCCTCAGATGCACCTGCTGTTGATAATTTCTTATGTTTTCTTCCAGAGGCAGTAGTCTATGACTGGGGTGGCAGAAAGGGGTCGGGGGAGGTATATATCCCCCACCCCTTTTAAATCACTGGTAAATTTGCATTGAGCAGACATATGCATTCTAAGGCCAGTCCCTTACTGATGGCTGTTTAAGCTGCAGCCCATATTTTTTTTTTTCTTTTTTTTTTTTTTTTGAGTTGGATTCTCGCTGTGTCGCCCAGGCTGGAGTGCAGTGGCGCGATCTCGGCTCACTGCAAGCTCCGCCTCCCGAGTTCACGCCATTCTCCTGCCTCAGCCTCCTGAGTAGCTGGGACTACAGGCACCCACCACTACACCCGGCTAATTTTTTCATATTTTTTTAGTAGAGACGGGGTTTCACTGTGTTAGCCAGGATGGTCTCGATCTCCTGACCTTGTGATCAGCCTGCCTCGGCCTCCCAAAGTGCTGGGATTACAGGTGTGAGCCACCGCGCCCGGCCACTGCAGCCCATATTTAGCTTTTACAAACAGAGCTGCAATGGATAGATGCATGCATCAGCATGTACTAAATACACAGTGAACGTATTTGGGCTCCAGCCATGCTCAGACACTTCAGACCCCACTGTCTTGCCGGCCATGCCTGTAGTCCACAGTTACTCAGGAGGCTGAGGTGGGAGGATTGCTTGAGCCAAGGAGTTCAAGGCTGCAGTGAGCTATAATCACGCCACTGCACTCCTCTCCAGCCTGGACGACAGAGCTAGACCCTGTCTCAAAAAAAAAAAAAAAAAGAAAAGGGCCAAGTAAAAGGGCATATTCCTCCTCCTCCTCTCAACTGTGAAGTTGGAAAGCCTGATTCCTCTCGTGCGGCCAGCTCAGTTATCTTACTATCAAGTTTTGTGGTCTGTCCCATCTGATAGGTAAAAAACAGCACAAGAGATCCTTTTGAACATCACTTCCATGCTTCCTACCCCTGTCTTAGGTGTTCTGGCTTGTGGGGTAGGGATTAAACATTAGACTTGTTTCTCTGCCAGTCAGACTAAAGTTCAAGAAATATTTGGGGCTGGACGCAGTGGTTCACACCACCCAACAGTTTGGGTGGATGAGGCAGGTGTATTGCTTGAGCCCAGGAGTTTCAGACCAGCTCGGGCAACATGGTGAAACCCTATCTCTATAAAAAAAATTTTAAAATTAGCCGGGCGTGGTGGCGTGCGTAAATAGTCTCAGCTAGTTGGGAGGCTAAGGTGGAGAACTGCTTGAGCCCAGGAGTTCAATGCTGCAGTGAGCTATGATTGCACCATTGCACTCCAGCCTGGGCAACAGAGCAAGACCCTGTTTTTCTGTTAAAAAAAATTTTTTTTGAGTTCCTGCTCTGTGAAGCTTGTCCCTATAGCAGGGAGCAGTGGTGGTGCTGAGATTTTGGCTCAAGGTACCTCAACAAGAACAGTTGCTAGAAGAACCATTTAGCTGTTGCTGATTTTTTTTTTTTTCACTTGGGTCTAGGAAAAGAAAGATGAGGGCATCATGAGAGATTGAGACGAGTCAGATGTTAAATCTGTCTGGGAAGCTGTTTCGAGACTCTCTCCAATTGTCCAATTTCTCACCACTGGTGCCAGATGGAGGGTGTCGTCATACTGAAGTCAGGCCTCTGCCCACGTGTCATACAGTTTTTTTTGTCTGTCTCTTCTATTTTGGCAGTTAGACATTAAGAGGGGATTATTGAGATAATCAGAATCATTCGCTTGTTTGGGTTTTGCAAGACAGAGCTTTTAAAAGTGCATTTGCATTTTTTATTTTAAACATGAAATACTTCTTCATAAAAAGTATATCGGCCGGGCGCAGTGGCTCACACCTGTAATCCCAGCACTTTGGGAGGCCGAGGCGGGCAGATCATGAGGTCAGGAGTTCAAGACCAGCATGACCAACATGGTGAAACCCTGTCTCTACCAAAGAATACAAAAATTAGCCAGGCGTAGTGGCATGCGCCTGTAATCCTAGCTACTCAGGAAGCTGAGGCAGGAGAATCGCTTGAACCCGGGAGTTGGAGGTTGCAGTGAGCTGAGATCACACCATTGCACTCCAGCCTGGGCGACAGAGCGAGACTCTGTCTCAAAAAAAAAAAAAAAAAGTATATCATGTCGGGCCAGGCATGGTGGCTCACGCCTTTCATCCTAGCACTTTGGGAGGCCGAGGCAGGTGGATCACTTGATGTCAGGAGTTCAAGACCAGCCTAGCCAATATGGTGAAACCCCGTCTCTACTAAAAATACAAAAATTAGCTGGGCATGTTGGTGGGCGCCTGTATTCCCAGCTACTCTGGAGGCTGAGGCAGGGAGAATTGCTTAAACCCGGGAGGCGGAGGTTGCAGTGAGCCAAGATCGTGCCACTGCACTCCAGCCTGGGCAACAGGGCAAGACTCCGTCTCAAGAAAAAAATAAAAACAAAAATAGCTGGGTGTGGTGGTGCATGCCCATAGTCCCAGCTACTCAGGAGACTGAGGCAGGAGAATCGCTTGAACCCTGGAGGCGGAGGTTGTAGTGAGCTGAGATGGCACCATTGCACTCCAGCCTGGGTGACAGAGCGACACTCGGTCTCAAATAAATAAATAAATAAATTAGCTGGCCTTGTTGGCATGCGCCCATAGTCCTAGCTACTCAGGAGGCTGAGGTGGGAGGATCACTTGAACTCAGGGGGTTGAGGCTGCAGTGAGCCATGATTTGTGCCACTGCACTCCAGCCTGGGTGACAGTGAGGTTCTGTCTCTTTAAAAAAAAAAAAAAAGTATATAACATGTATGTGAAAAGAAAGAAGATTTAACCAATAATAAAATTAGCACCCAACTCAGGAAGTAGAACGACGTCACCTGGAGGCCCCACCCTGTTCACAGAGCTATTTTTAAAATATGCTTGTCAACATTTGTTTTCTTCACTGAGCACCTTTTGCTACTACCATCTTGGGCAGAATGCTTGGATTCCAGGGGCTCAACAAAGTTCTCTGCTGGCCAGATTTTCTGCTGAGCTCTCTGCCAGCCCAGCAGCCTGTGAGGTTCTGGCAGGCAAATGGCTGAGGACAAGCCACCAGCTGAGGGGCAGGCCAACACTTGGAGGCTTGGCCTCAGATCCCTGCATATTTGTTTCCCGTGGCTGCCATAATAAATTACCACAAACTGGGGGGCTTTAGACAACAGAAATGTATCCTGTCTTAGTTGTGGAGGCCTAAAGTCCAAAATCAAGGTGTCAACAGGACTGGTTCCTTCTGGAGGCTCTGAGGGAGTCCTTCCCAGGCCTTTCTCCGGGCAAACCTTGAAGTTCTTGGCTCGTGGCTACATCACTCCAGTCTCTGCCTTTGTATTCATGTGGCTTTCTCCCTGTTGTGTGTGTCTTTGTGTCCTCTATTTTTTTTTTTTTTTAGAGATGGGGTCTCACTATGTTGTTCACGCTGGAGTGCAGTGATATGATCATAGTTCACTGCAACCTCTAACTCTTTGGCTTAAGTGATTCTCCCGCTTCAGCCTGCTGAGTAGCTGGGACTATAGGCGCAGGCCACCACTCCTGGATCTCCTCTTCTTGTTTTTTTTTTTTTGAGACAAGCTCTTGCTCTGTTGCCCAGGCTGGAGTGCAGTGGTGCGATCTTCGCTCACTGCAACCTCTGCCTCCCAGGTTCAAGTGATTCTCCTGCCTCAGCCTCCCAAGTAGTTGGGATTATAGGCATGCACCACCACATCCAGCTAATTTTATTTTTTATTTTTTTGAGACAGAGTCTTGCTCTATCGCCCAGGCTGGAGTGCAGTGGCATGATCTTGGCTCACTGCAAGCTCCACCTCCCAGGTTCACACCATTCTCCTGCCTCAGCTTCCAGAGTAGCTGGGACTACAGGCACCTGCCACCACACCCGGCTAATTTTCTGTATTTTTTTAGTAGAGACAGGGTTTCACCATGTTAGCCAGGATGGTCTCGATCTCCTGACCTTGTGATCTGCCTGCCTCGGCCTCCCAAAATGCTGGGATTACAGGTGTGAGCCACCCTGCCTGGCCTTTTTTTTTTTTTTTTTTTTTTTTAGACAGAGTTTTGCCCTTGTTGCCCAGGCTGGAGTACAATGGTGTGATCTCAGCTTACCACAACCTCCACCTCCCAGGTTCAAGCCATTCTCCTGCCTCAGCCTCCCAAGTAGCTAGGATTACAGGTGCGCACCACCACATCCAGCTAATTTTTGTATTTTCAGTAGAGACAGGGTTTTGCCATGTTGGCCAGGCTGGTCTTGAACTGACCTCAAGTGATCTGCCCAACTCGGCCTCCCAAAGTGCTGGGATTACAGATGTGAACCACTCCCGGCCAATCCCCTCTTCTTATAAGGACACTAGTCCTTGGGTTTAGGGCTTACCCTGAATCTCAAGGTGAACTCATCTTAAGATCCTTAACTGATTGCATCTGCAAAGACCCTATTTCCAAAGAAGGCCATGTTCTGAGGTTCCAGGTGGGCATGAATTTGGGGGATGTCATTCAACCCTTATACTTGCTGAGCTAGTATTTCCAACAGGACATTATTAAGGGAAATGCTTGTTCAGGTGCCTCTGTTACTTCAGGAAGAATAGGCCAGTGGGGTTGGACATGTTCCTCAGCCCCTCCAGATGGCTCATGTTGGCAGCTTCGCTTACTCACCTGTCTCCCTCGGAAGGTGGAGGCATCTAGATGCTCTAAGCCACCAAGGACCTGACTAGTGAATGCATAATGTCTTTTTTTTTTTTTTTTTTTAATACAGGGTCTCACTTTCTCACTTTGTTGCTGAGGCTGGAGTGGGAGTGTGGTGGCAAGATCACAGCTCACTGCCACCTCGAATTCCTGGGCTCAAGTGATCCTCCTGCCTCAGCCTCCCAAGTAGCTGGGACTATAGGCACGCACCACCATGCCCGGCTAACTTTTAAGTTTTTTGTAGAGACAGGGTCTCTCCATCCTTCCCAGGCTGGTCTCAAACCCCTGGGTTCAAGCCATCCTCCCGCCTCATCCTCCCAAAGTGCTGGAATTAGAGGTGTAAGCCGCCGCGCCCAGCTCCAAGTGTGTACGTCTTAATTCTGCTTTCTGGGCTGTGAGCTTGGTCCTGTGATTATCTCCTGTTGATACCTGGTCTCAGAAGGATGGGGAGCATGGACACACACAAGACCACCACCAAGTGATTGGAGTTCCGTATTGGTCAGTCTTGAGGAGAAGCTGGGGTGCTACGGTCTGATCTTCAGGGGGCCAGGGTGATTCTCAGGAAACTCTGGGAGATCTGAAGCTAATGAGGAATTAACTACATGGCAGAGCCAAGGGCTAGCAGAAAGCAAAATTAGGGCTGGTGCGGTGGCTCACACCTGTAATCCCAGCACTTTGGGAGGCCGAGGTGGGCGGAGCACCTGAGGTCAGGAGTTTGAGACCAGCCTCGCCAACATGGTGAAACCTATCTCTGCTAAAAATATAAAAATTAGCCAGGCGTGGTGGCAGGCACCTGTAATCTCAGCTACTCAGGAGAATCACTTGAACCTGGGAGGCAGAGGTTGCACTGAGCCAAGATTGCACCACTGCACTCCAGCCTAGGCAACAAAGCGAGAATCCATCTCAAAAAAAAAAACAACTAAAAAAATAAAAATAAAGGAATGTTCTTTGATGAGCAGCGGGACAAATCATCTAAGTTTTGTTTCACATTGTAGGGAGATTAACCTGTGGGGGGATGCTCAGACTGGCATGGGGCGACTCAGGATGAATGAGGGTCTTCAGGTGGTGAGATTAGGCAAGTGGGATCTTGCTGTGTTGCCCAGGCTGATCTCCAATTCCTGGGCTCGAGCTGTCCTCCCACCCCAGCCTCCCAAAGTACTGGAATTACAGGCGTGAGCCACTGTGCCTGGCGAATGTGTACATTTCAATCACAGATCATGGGGAAGCCATGTGTCAGTGTCTCAAAAGCATACTCAATAGGCCGGGGCTGTGTTAAATGGGATTTGCCCCAGCCCTGTCTGATTCCTTATTAGGGAGAACGATACTTACCAATACTTGTCACCCACTCGAGTGGCACTATCCTGTGAAGATGGTGACAGATGAGGAAATCGAGGAATGGGGAGGTTTATTTTTTACTTTAAATTTTTTGTTTGTTTGTTTTTTCAGAGTCTCACTGTGCTACCCAGGCTGGAGTGCAGTGGCCTGATCTTGGCTCACTGCAGCCTCTGCCTCCTGGGCTCAAGTGATTCTCATGCCTCAGCCTCCTGAGTAGCTAGGATTACAGGCGCCTGCCACCACGCCTGGCTAACTTTTGTATTTAGCCAGGCTTGGAGACAGGGTTTCGCCATGTTGGCCAGGCTGGTCTCAAACTCCTGACCTCAAGTGATCTGCCCGCCTCGGCCTCCCAAAATGCTGGGATTACAGGCATGAGCCACCTCACTCAGCCAAAAATTTTTTTTTAGAGACAGGGTCTTGTTCTGTTGCCCAGGCTAGAGTGCAGTGGTGTAATCACAGCACATGCAGCCTCGACCTCCTGGGTTCAAGTGATCTTCCCACCTCAACCTCCCGAGTAGCTGAGACTATAAGTGTGCGCCACCATACCTGGCTAATTTATTTTGTAGAGACAGGGCCTCACTGTCACCCAGGCTGGAGTGCAGTGGTGGGATCATAGCTCACTGCAGCCTTGAACTCCTGGCCTCAAGTGATCCTCCTGCCTCGGCCTCCCAAAGTGCTGGGATTACAGGTGTGACCCACTGTATGTGGCCTATGTGGAGGTTTAGTGACACATCCAAGGTGTCACATGCTAGACCCCATCATCCCACAACACAGTGTGTGGTGGCAGGGAGCCTGTGCATGCTGCTGTGTGGCTATGAGGAAGAGAATGATTGAAGTGGTGCATTCTTGCTGCTGTGGGAGGGATGGCTGAAGAGCAGGAGGACAGGACAGCAACAGGCAAAAGCACCTGTCTGCAGCTGTTATGTTTCTGCTTCCTTGCTGGGCATGGACGCTGAGTGTGACATGGACCCTTGCCTTCCAGGGACCCCTGCCTTCCAGGGACCCCCAGCCTGGTTGCAGGGAAGCAAGTGGAGAGTGGCCCCTCAAGTGCAGCAGAGAACCACAGACTGCTCAGTGCAGGTCAGAGCAGTTAACTTTGGGGGCAGTGAGGCCAGGACATTTAGGAGCTTTGAAGGATGCAGAGAAGTTTGCCAGGATCGGAGACTGCGGCCAAAGCAAAACTTGGCATGTCCAGGGAATTAATTCACTTGTCCAGCAAATAGTTGTTGAAGGCCAATCAAATGCAGATTGCTGTGCCAGGTTCCATGTGGTAAGAACATGGGACTTTTTTTTTTTTTTTTTTGAGTTGAAGTCTTTCACTATCACCCAGGCTGGAGTGCAGTGGCGTGATCTTGGCTCACTGCAACCTCCGTCTCCTAGGTTCAAGCAATTCTCCTGCCCCAGCCTCCCGAATAGCTAGGATTATAGGTATGTACCACCATGCTGGCTAATTTTTGTATTTTTAGCAGAGACGGGGTTTAACCATGTTGGCCAGGATAGTCTTGAACTCCCGACCTTAAATGATCCATCTGCCTTGGCCTCCCAAACTGCTGGGATTAAAGGCGTGAGCCACTGTGCCCAGCTAATTTTTGTATTTTTGTAGAGACAGGGTTTTACCATGTTGCCCAGGCTGGTCTTGAACTCGTGGCCTCAAGTGATCTGCCCACCTTGGCCTCCCAAAGTGCTGGGATTACAGGCATGAGCCACCACGCCCAACCAAACATAGGGCTTTTGAGGCGAGGACAGTTACTGAAGTAGACCCTCTTAGTGGAGGAATGTGAGTACCATTCAGTACCTCGGATTGTTTTAGATAACATCTAACGGCCTTTGGTGACAGGTGTGGGCAGCACTGTCTGCAAGGACAGAGGACAGCAATTGATCATAGAATTTCCTGGATCTTTCAGGGTGTTTAACCCATAGAGACCGCAACAAGGGTTGCCTTAACCAAAGATTGTCTGAAAGGCACACAGGAGCGAATGCAGCAGGAAGAAACTCCCCATTTGTGAGGCAGCCTGCGGGGTCGGGGTTAACGGGCAGCAGCCATTATGTAAGATGTGCCCGGATCCCTTAGGCAGAGTTAATGCTTATTAACTAGAAAAGAAAACAGCCTTTATCGGCTGGCAGATAGGATGTTAATTGGCTTCCGTTTACTGAGAGATTACAGGATCCATTTCACGGCTGCTTATAATAAACTCCATCCACAGAGAAACTGTCCCCACCCCCACCCAACGTTTGTACACACATTTCCTGAGTCCCAAGGGGTGGAGCTGGCAGTTGTATGGTGGTCCCCACAAGGTAACAGCATAAACGGTGGGCCTGTCTCATGGCTGGTCGGGAAGCTATGAGACAGGCTCAAGGGAATCAGGAACATGTGCATATGAGTCTGTGTGTGTGTGACAGTGTGTGTGAGAGTGTGTGTGTGTGTGAGAGTGTGTGTGTGTGTGCATGTGTGTGTGTATGAGTGTATGTGTGAGCGAGTGTGAGTGTGTGTGTATGTGAGTGTGTATGTATTAAGATAGCCTGTGTACATGGGGCTTATAGGATGCTTGGGTTTGAAATTGCCTGATTCAGAACAAGAAGCAGCCTTGTGGCTGGGTGCAGTGGTTCACACCTGTAATCCCAACACTTTGGGAGGCAGAGGCAGGTCGACTGCTTGAGGCCAGGAGTTTGAGACCAGCCTGGGCAGCATAGCAAGACCCCGTCTCTACTAAAAACAATTTTAAAATTAGCTGGGCATGATAGTGTACACCCATAGTCCTAGCTACTCAGAGGCTAAGGTGGAAAGATCACTTGAGCCCAAAAGATGGAGGCTGCAGTGAGCTATGATTTTACCACTGCATTCCAGCCTGGGTGACAGAGTGAGACCCTGTCTCGAAAAAAAAAGAAGTAGCTTGTCCTGCCCTCTCCCAAGCAACTGCCAACTTGCTTGGAACCAGTGTTCCCATTGCTCTGGAGGTTCTATGCTGAGGCTGGTGTGATCATGAGTTATCGAAGATCCCATGCTCCAGGTTCACGTTTCCTGAATAATGCTGCTTAGTAAGTCATTTCCTATGTCATCCTCCCATACCCCGCAGAGCTTTGTTTTTTGTTTGATGAATGGAAAGACTGCATGAACAGAAGCGGCATGGGAAAAGATACACGTATGTTATTTGGGGCTGGCCCCCCTCTGCCTGGCCGCTGGTAGTCACCCTTGTGGGGACACCTGAATCCCAGTTCAGAAAGCACTGGCATCCTAGGTACTCGCAAAAGGTACCTAGAGTGAATGTGGCAAGGCTGGGCCTCGGAGCCACAGGACACTGTCATCTGTGGTTGTAAATACTGTGTGGGGCTGGGGGAGTACGAGGTACCTACCCCAGCACAGCATACGAGTCAGGACTCTGGCAGGTGCAAGTGACAGAAACCCATCCTATGCTGACTGAACTGGAAAGGGTGCTTCCTGGGCTCCATGACAGCAAAGTCCGTGTGCTTTTGGCACCACTGGCTGCCAGATCCCCCTAGCCTGCAGGTATCCTCCTTCACCTCCTGGCCTTGCTCTGCCCTCTAACTCTGTGTCAACTCTGCCCTGCAATCTCACACCCTACTGGCTTCCCCTCCCCTGAAGAAAGAGGACTTCTCCGGCCCGATGGTTCCCTCAAAAGTCCCAGATCTCGGTCTTTGGGGGCAGCACCCTGAACCTAGGGGAGTGTGAAGTCTCATTACCTGACCATGGCCACTTGGGTGACCCTGGAGTCAAGGGGAGGATCAGCCCCACTTTCTCCACAGTGACAGGGAGCAGAGCAAGTGGTTTCCCAGAATGCTGTCCTCAGAAGGGATGGCCACTGTGTGTGTGGACCAACTGTAGAGCTTCAGTGCCTCCTCCAGGCTTTCATCACTGCTAAGATCATCAACAGGTATTCTCGGCCAGGTGTAGTGGCTCATGCCTGTAATCCCAGCATTTTGGGAGGCCAAGGCGGGTGGATACCTTGAGGTCAGGAGTTTGAGACCAGCCTGCCCAACATGGCGAAACCCTGTCTCTACTAAAAAAAAAAAAAAATACAAAAATTGGCCAGACCTGATGGTGTGTGTCTGTAATCCCAGCTACTGGGGAGGCTGAGGCACAAGAATCGCTTGAACCTGGGAGGTGGAGGTTGCAGTGAGCCGAGATCATGCCACTGCACTCCAGCCTGGGCAACACAGCGAGACTCCATCTTAAAAAAACAAAACAAAACAGGTGTTCTCCACAGGTTGGAGGAAAGTGGGAAAGAGCAAGCTGAACACGTCCACTCCCAAAGCCCATCCATTCAAGTCCCCTGGGAATTACAAATGGCTTGCCTGCCCCACTCCCAGGTTTGGCGTCCATTGGCCTGGGAGGGGGTGTGGCAGAGGTGTTTTGTTTGCACTGTTTAAACATTTTAAATTGAGATATAGCTTACACAGAATAAAGCACGTAAATCCTAAGTGTATATATAGCTCAGTGAATTTTTACATATATATGCATCCTTGGAACCAGATCAAGGCAGTTTTCAAGCCCCCAGCTGGCTCCTTCCTGCCCCCTCCCTGATATACCCCCTAGAGGTAACCAGTATTCTAATCTTTATCACCATAAATGTGTTTTGTACTTACGTTTCTTAAAAATTGTGGTGGGCTGTGTGCAATGGCTCATGTTTGTAATTCCAGCACTTTGGGAGGCAGAGGCTGGAGGACAGCTTGAGCCCAGGAGTTCAAGACCAGCCTGGGCAACATAGTAAGACCCCATCTCTACAAAAAATTTAAAATTTAGCTGGGCATGGTGGCCCACACCTGTAGCCCCAGCTACTCAGGAGGCTGAGGTAGGAGGATCATTTGAGCCGGGGAGTTGGAGGCCGCAGTGAGCCATCATAGTGCCACTGCACTCCAGCCTGGGTGGCAGAGCGAGAGACCCTGTGTCAAAAATAAATAAATAAAAAGTGTGGTAAAATACACAGTACTTAAAAGTGCCATTTTTAAGTGTTCAGTTCAGTGGCATTAAGTACATTCACACTGTTGTGCAACCATCACCACCATCCGTCTCCACAACTCTTCCGTCTTGCAAAACTGAAACTGTCCCCACTAAACAGTAATTCTCTGTTCCCCCGCTCCCAGCCCCTGGCACCTGCCATTCTACTTTCTGTCTCTATGAATGTGATGACTCTAGGGACCTCATATAAGTGGATTCGTATGGTATTTGTCCTTTTGTGACTGGCTCATTTCACTCAGCATGACATCCCCAGGGTCCAACCGTGTGGCAGCAGTTATCGACATTTGGATGTGTATAAAACATTTTGTTTACTGAGCTTGACTGTTATGCAGACAGAATCATTCAGTATGCAGCTGGGCGCAGTGGCTCACACCTGTAATCCCAGCGCTTTGGGAGGCCAAGATGGGCAGATCACCTGAGGCCAGGAGTTCAAGACCAGCCTGGCCAACATGGAGAAACCCCATCTTTCCTAAATACAAAAAATTAGCTGGGTGTGGTGGTGCACGCCTGTAATCCCAGCTACTCGGGAGGCTGAGGCACAAGAATCACTTGAATCCAGGAGGTGGAGGTTGCAGTGAGCTGAGATCGTGCCATTGCACTCCAGCCTGGGCGACAGAGTGAGACTCCAACTCAAAAAAAAAGAATCATTCAGTACGCAACCTTTTGTGCCTGGCTTCTGCCTCTTCACTGGTGTGTCTGTGAGATCCATCCGTGTTGTTGTCGCGTGTAGCAGCAGTTTGGTGTGTTACATAGTGTCCCATCATGGGACATACCACACACGTGTTCCCATTCTCCTGTGGGTGGTCTTTGGGGTTGTGTCCATAGAGTGTGCTCATCATTGCCATGATATGCTGCTGGGCAGGTCTTCAAAGCTCCCAGGGCTGTATATGGGGAGGCTGGAGGGAGAGGCCTCTATGGCAGGCGTGGCTTGTGGGAATCTTGGCTGCACTGGACAGAAGCAGAGGTCTGGAGGTGGGAGACCCAGCCGGCATTGGGCGGTGGGGGTACTTTGTGCCTCCCTACAAGCACAGCCTGCAATGGCCCACTTGCATTCAGCATGAAGGTGCGTATGCCTGACACAGCCTCAGCCTGTTTGTTTCCCTGGTCAGCCCAAGCTCACTCCAGCCTTGGGTTCTTCCTTCTTGCTGTTCTCCCTCCCTGGTGTACTCCTTCCCTTCCAGATCCCAGGACAGACCCCTTTCCCCCACCCCATGTCCCTCCTCCCACATAGACTCTGTGCATATGGTCATCCCTGTGTGGGTCATTTGCAGTACCGATAGAGCCCGTGAAGGTGTGCCTCCGCAGAGCATGTACGCAGCAAGCATGCAGCAAGCACACAGAGGGAGTGACATACGAATGTCCAGCAGCTAATCTAATTCCAAGTAACCTAGTAGGGAGGGAAGGATCCGTAAGAAAAGGGAGACCCAAGGTCATGAACACTGCCTGAGTCAGCCCAGGGTGTACCCAGGCTCCCACCACCCTGTTATCCTGCCAGAGCAGAGAAGGGCCTCCCAGGGCTGGTGGGAACCTGGGCAGGTTTTTGTATGTGTGTCAAAATGCACATAACTTGAAAGTTATCATTGTGAGCTTTTTTTTTTTTTTTTTTTGTGAGACGTAGTCTTGCTCTTGTCCCCCAGGCTGGAGTGCAGTGGAGTGCTCTTGGCTCATTGTGAGCTCATTGTGAGCGTTTTAAAGTGAACGATTCAGTGGTATATAGTACAGTCACAGTGTTGTGCAACCACTGCCTTCATCTGATTTCAGAACTTTTATTTTTTTATTTATTTTTATTTTTTAGACAATTTTTTATTTTTTATTTTTTATTTTTTATCTTGCTGTGTCACCCAGGCTGGAGTGCAATGGCGCAATCTCGGCTCACTGCAACCTCCACCTCCCTGGTTCAAGCGATTCTCCTGCCTCAACCTCCCGAGTAGCTGGGATTACAGGTGCATGCCATCATATCCAGCTAATTTTTGTATTTTTAGTAGAGACGGGGGTCTCACCATGTTGGCCAGGGTGGTCTTGAACTCATGACTTCAAGTTATCTGAGTGACTCAGCCTCCTAAAGTGCTGGAATTATAGGTGTGAGCCACCACACCTGGCCAATTTCAGAACATTTTCATCACCCCCAAAAGGAAATCCCATCCCCATTAGCAGTCACTCCCCATTCCACAGCCCCCAGCCCCTAGCAACCACCAATCTGGTTCCTGTCTCTATGGATTTACCTGTTCTGGGCATTTCATATCAATGGAACCTCACACTATGTGGCCTTTTGTGTCTGGCTTCTCTACTCAGTATCGTGTTTTTGAGGTTCATCTATGTTGTAGCATGGATCAGTGCTTCATTCCTTTTCATGGCTGAGTAGTAGTCCGTCATGCGAACATTTTGTATATCCATTCATCTGTTGATGAGCAGTTGGGTTACTTCCACTTTTTGGCTGTTGTGAATCTTACTGCTAGGAGCATTCATTTACAAGTTTCATTGTTGTTGCTATTGTTTCTATTGTGTTGGGGCCTCACTATGTTGCCCAGGCTGGTCTTGAACTCCTAGCCTCAAGCATCCTCCTGCTTTAGCCTCCCAAAGTGCTGGGATTATGGGTGTGAGCCACCATGACCAGCCCCATGCACAAGTTTTGTGTGGACCCTTTGGTTCTGTGCCTGGGAGTGGAATTGCTGGGCCACAATAGTATCTCCCTGTGTAACTTGTGAAGGAACCTCCAGGCTGATTTCCACAATGGCTGCCCCATCTAACATTCCCAGCATACAAGGACACCAGTTTCTCCACTTGCTCGCCTGGCAGGTTTTAGTCAGATGCTTGGCAGGATGGGAGTCAGGAGGAGAACGGGTGTTCCGCATGTGTAGGCTTGTCAGCCAGCACTGGGGTGGGATGGTGAGACCAACTCTCAGATGAGGAGGCCGAGGTCCTGGGAGCTGGTACACTTGCCTGAGGGTGCTCATCTGGTGAAGAGCAGAGTGGGCTTGAATCTGTGACCCTGCCTTCAAGTTCACAAAGGGAAATGCTTCCTCAGCAGGTGACTGAGGGTGAAGGGTCACTGCTTGTGCCCCAGCAGTGACATTTTAGGGATAAGGACAGCCCCACCCCCCACCCATTGGATCCATGAGTAAGGAGACAGAAAAGGAAGGAGGCAAGGGGAGGGGCTCTCACCCAGAAGTACAGCGTTCTCTTCCTTCATTTGGACCAGGCTCAGGGCTCAGGGTTCTGCTGACGAAATAGGTCCCTCCCAAGCCAGGCGCAGTGGCTCACACCTGTAATCCCAACACTTCGGGAGGTTCAGGTGGGAGGATCACTTAAGGCCAGGAGTTCGAGACTAGCCTGGGCAACATAGCAAGACCTCATCTCTACAAAAAAATTAAGAAATTAAGGCCGGGCATGGTGGTGGTGCATGCCTGTAATCCCAGCACTTTGGGAGGCCAAGGTGGGCAGATTGCATGAGCTTAGTTTGAGACCAGCCTGGGCAACATGGTGAAACCCCGTCTCTACGAAAAACACGAAAATTAGCTGGGCTTGGTGGTACCTATCTGTGGTCCCAGCTACTTGGGAAGCTAAGGCAGGAGGGTCTCTTGAGCCCAGGAGATCAAAGCTGCAGTGACCTGAGATTGCGCTACTGCACTCCAGCCTGGGCAACAGAGAGAGACCCTATAAAATTAAAAAAAAAAAAAAAGAAAGGAGGGAGGGAGAGAGGGAAATTAACCAGGCATGGTGGTACACATGTATAGTCCCAGCTATTCAGGAAACTGAGGCAGGAGTTTGGGGAATCCCTTGAGCCCATGAGTTTGAAGTTACAATGAGCTGATTGTGCCACTACACTCCTACCTGGGTGACAGAGTGAGACCCTGAAAAAATAAAAAAAAGAAGAAAGAAAGAGAGAATAAAGAAAAGAAAGGAGGGAGGGAAGGAGGGAAAGAGAGGAAGGGAAGAAGGAGAAATACCCTCCCCACAGACTTGTCATTGGGGCACATTTCTGCAGGATGTCCCAAGTGGCCCCAGGGTGACTTTCCAGCACTGGACCCATAAGGAACCACAGGGACCACCACTATGACCAGCCTGGCAGGGGGTGATGATGAGAGGAAGTGACACCCCAACAACAGAACCTGGAAAGAAGTGTTTCCAGTGCCAGTTGGCCCGTCTGTTTTTAAATAAACGGAAGCATGTTTCATGTGTCGTCCTCATAGCGTCCCTGGCAGTGTCATGGCACACTCAGGTGGTACCACTAGTTCTGACAACCTCTTCTCGCTTGGGAAGCCAAGGTGGGGGCTGATGGGCGTAGACTACCTGTCCCTTATAGTGACAAAGAGGAGAATGCCACTGAGGGTGGGGGTCATGGGAACTGGGGCTTCCTCCCCGAACCCATCCAAGCCTCCCTGTCCCAGGAAACGACCTCACCACCTCCAGGTCTCAGGCAGAACCTGGACAGGCTCCTGAGGCACCCGCCACCTCCCTCCACTGCAGCCTACCTTCCAGGCCCTACGCTGTCACCCGAGTGGTCCCGTGGTGTCCTCTGGCTTCCTTGCCTCACTGTCCTCTTCGCTCCTTTAGCCGAGTGACCTCTGTCCCTGGAGACCCATTCCTTCTCTCACTAGCCCCATGGGCTTTGCATTTTGTGGCTGGAATGTGGTTCTGCCATGCCTTGGACACTGCCCCTCAGGGAGGCCGACCTGATCACCTGGTCACTGGTCGCAAGTCTGGGTACACGTTGTCATGGGAGTGATTGGCCTCCTGGGACCACTCCCACTAGGGCTGGCAGCTCTAGTGTCTGGTTATTTGACGTCAGCCTGACGTCCACCTCCTGTCACTCCCCTGGCCAGTGGCCCAGTTGGTCCTCTTCCCTTGTGACAGCCTGTGTCCACTTCCTTTTGCCACCATAACCACCACAAACGTGGAGGCGTAAAGTAACACGTTTGTCATCTTTAGGTTCTGGTCATCAGGAGTCTAAAATGGGAGTGCAGGACTGGGTTTCTTCTGGAGGCTCAGGAAGAGAATCTGTGTCTTTGCCTTTCCCAGCTTCTATCCCCCAGGGCCTCTCCCTCCACCTCTAAAGCCAGCAGCGGAGCGCACTCACATCTCCTCCAGCTCTCCTGCCTCTATCTTTGTTCGTTCTGGTCCTTTTCCTTTTCCTTTCCTTTCCTGACAGAGTCTTGCTCCGTCATCCAGGCTGGAGTGCCGTGGCGCAACCTCCACCTCCTGGGTTCAGGCAATTCTCATGCCTCAGCCACCCAAGTAGCTGGGGCTACAGGAATGTGCCATCACACCCGACTAATTTTTGTATTTTTTGAAAGAGACAGGGTTTTGCCATGTCGACCAGGCTGGTCTCGATGCCTGACCTCAATTGATCCACCTGCCTTGGCCTCCCAAAGGGCTGGAATTACAAGCATGAGCCACTGATCTTGGCCTTTTTTTTTTTTTGCTTTTGAGACAAGGTCTTGCTGTGTCACCCAGGCTGGGGTTCAGTGGTGTGATCACACCTCATTGCAGCCTCCAACTCCTGGGCTCAAGCCATCCTCCCATCTTGGCCTCCTACAGGTATGTGCCACCAAGCCCAGCTAATTTTTTTGTTGTTGTTGTTGAGATGGAGTCTCCCTCTGTCACCCAGGCTAGAGTGTAGTGGGGCGATCTCAGCTCACTGCAACCTCTGCCTCCTGGGTTCAAGTGATTCTCCTGCCTCAGCCTCCCTGAGTAGCTGGGACTACAGGTGCGTGCCACCACACCCAGCTAATTTTTTTTGTATTTTTAGTAGAGGTGAGGTTTCACCATGTTGGCCAGGATGATCATGAACTCTTGACCTCAGGTGATCCACCTGCCTCAGCCTCCCAAAGTGCTGGTATTACAGGTGTGAGCCACTGCGCTTGGCCACACCCAGCTAATTTTTAAAATTTTTGTACAAATGGGATCTCACTATGTTACCCAGGCTGCTCTCACCTGGCCCTCAAGCGATCTTCCCACCTCCCAAAGTGCTGAGATTACAAGGCATGAGGCACTGCACCTGGCCTCTCCTGCATCCCCACATCGGGACCCTGGTGATTACATTGGGGCCATCCAGATAATCCAGGACAGTCTCCCCATCTCAAGACCCTTAACTTCATCACATCTAAAAAGTCCCTTTTGTCATGTAAGATCACATATTCATGGTGTCTAGGGTTTAGGATGCAGACATCTTTGAGTGCCATTATTGAGTCTAATGCAGCCCATTATGGTGGTCCTTAAGGTTCCCCTTTCCAGGGAAGTCACCCCAAATGTCAGGACAAGAGAGTTTCAGGATCTCCAGCCTCGGCTCTCTGGCCTCCTGCCCCCGCCCTGCCCAGCAGCGTCATTCAGCCTCTTCTGGGGCTCCTCTTACTTCAACGGCGAAGGCCTGAATTGGCAAACCCTCAGCACTCACTGCACAGGCACCAGGCCAGGCCAGCACAGTGAACGAGTGTCATGGAGGGAAGTCACAGGAACAGTGAGGATGCAGAGCAGAGGTACAGCTTGGGCAAGGGGCAGAGAGCCCCAGAAAAAGTGAAAGGGTTCCTCACTCCTGCATACCCCACTGCCCCAGCATGCACCTCCTGGCCCCTGCACACACCATCTGACACCCAACTGCCTCTAAATGCATCTCCAGAGCCCTGCACACACCTGCCCACACCCCACCACCCCAGCATGCCCCTGCAGGGGCCCTGCACACACCTGACTGCACCCCACCACCCCAGTATGCCCCTGCAGGCACCTCCAGGGCCCTGCACACACCTGCCCATACCCCACCACCACAACATGCCTGGACCGTGCACATACCTGCCTGCATCCCACCATCACAGCGTGCCCTGGCAGGCACCTCTGGGGTGTTGCACACACCATCTCCCACCCAGCGTCCACCACGGGGCCCACAGATGCACTGACATAGGTATATCCAGTTCAGCTTCTCCAGCCACCTGAGTCTTTGGGGCAACCTCTTCATTGTAGTGAAATCTCCACCCACCTTCCCTCTCCAAACCCGCTTCTTTGTCTACGGCGGTGGATGTATAGCATCACATCCCCAGAGGGTAATGGAGCATTTGGGTTTAATGGACAGTGCAAAGTGAATATCCACAAGGCCACACAGATAGGAATCAATGACTGAAAAAATAAATGGGGGAGGAGAGACAGCCATCCCTGTGGAATAATTCCAAGTCCTATCCGTCGATGCTCCCCCTTCCGGGAGGTGGAGCTTAACCCATCCCCATCCCATCAGACTGGGCTGCTTCCAAAGAGTAGAGTAGGGAATGAGGAATACCCACTTGACAGAGACCCCTGGCTGAACCCACCTTACCCAAGAGGTCCAGGTGCAGGTCACCTGGGGGAAGTTGCCCTCCTACGCCCCTGGAACTGGCTGTTCCTTTAGGTTAAGCAAAGTCTTAAGTAAGGGCACATGGGCAGGGCAAGGTGGTTCACACCCATAATCCCAGCTACTGGGGAGGTGAGGTAAGGCAGGAGGATCACTTGAGCCCAGAAGTTCCAGACCAGCCTGGTCAACATAGCGAGACCCCATCTCAAAAAAAAAAAAAAAGGTGGGGGTACATGGTCCTCTAGAGTGCTTGATGAAATGGTGTTGAGACTCACCTCGGTGGCTGTGGGCTGCCTAGGGGCCAGGCTCCATGGAGAAGGACCCGGTTGTGGCTTTTGGATCCTGCACTGGGGCCTGAGTTCCCTCTGTCCTTGGACTTGGCCAAACTTCCCTGAGTTTCATCTGCAGAGTAGGGAAACAGCACCTCACCATGAGGGGTAAAGAGGAACCACGGTGCCCCCAGTCATTAGCGGCAGTGATTGTCACCATTGTCTTCAGCCCAGCTAGGCCCCACCAGCCAGTGGCTGTGGCCTCAGGCAAGCACTCAGACTGCCTCAGCTTCCCCAGCTGTGAAGCTGAACTGAGACTCCTCAGTTAAGGCTGGGAGGATTCCAGAGCACAGGGGCAAAGGGATCTCTGAACAATAGCCACATTTTTTCTTTTTTTTTTTTTTTGGAGAAGGAGTCTCGTTCTGTCGCCCAGGCTGGAGTGCAGTGCCGCGATCTCAGCCCACTGCAACCTCTGCTTCCGAGGTTCAAGCTCTTCTCCTTCCTCAGCCTCCCGAATAGCTGGGATTACAGGTGCTCACCACATGCCCAGCTAATTTTTGTATTTTTAGTAGAAATGGGCTTTCGCCATTTTGCCCAGGCTGGTCTTGAACTTCAGGTGAGGCTGGCCTTGGCCTCCCAAGTGTTAGGATTACAGGTGTGAGCCACCACACCCGGCCAATAGCCACTATTGTGTTGTATGGGTGCCTGTGTCTTCACCCCATTCTCACCCCCACATGCAGAGGCAGAAACAGGCCCTGGAGGAAGGAAGGCCTTTGCCTGAGCATGGCCCCAGACACTCTGAGGGGAGAGAGGAGAGGAGGGGAGAGGGGAGGGGAGGGGGCCAGCCAGGGTCAGGGTGCACTCTGCTGAGAAGGGCAATGGGTTCCCTGAAAACCAGGGCTGCCAGCGCCCTTCCCTGCCCCTCAACACTGAGCCCCTGGATGTAGCCACGCTGGCTCAGAGTCACCCTCCACAGTACCCCTTGGGACCATGTGCCCTGGAGGGCCCGGACCGAGAGGAGTCAGATCACCCGGCTAGTCCTTCTATAGCCACAGACACCCAACGTGTGTTTCCTGGACTTGGCATGCCCCAGAAGCTGCTGGTTTTCTCCAGGCTTTCTTTGTTTTAGCACTTTATGAGGGAGAGTCTTGCTCTGTCACCCAGGCTGGAGTGCAGTGGCATGATCACTGCAACCTCTGCCTCCCAGGTTCAAGCGTTTCTCCTGCCTCAGCCTCCTGAGTAGCTAGGACTACAGGTGAGCACCATCATACCTGGCTAACTTTTGTATTTTTAGTAGAGACAGGGTTTCACCATGTTGCCCAGGCTGGTCTCGAACTCCTGACCTCAGGTGATCCACCTGCCTTGGCATCCCAAAGTGCTGGGATTACAGGCATGAGCCACTGCACCCAGTCCAGAGAAATTATTAAGTTTCCTGTGGGGAGATGCTCAGAGGCCACGCAAACACCCTATTTCTCATCCTGTTTTCACCCACTCATTTTAGCATCTGCCCATGGTTTTATTTTATTTAAGTCTAGTCCATTTTTTTTGAAATAACATTTTAAAATTGTTTATATTTAACGTGTACAACATGTTGTGTGGTTTTGGGGGGTTTTGCTTTTTTTGTTTTGTTTCGTTTTGAGACATAGTCTTGCTCTCTCACCCAGGCTGGAGTGCAGTGGTGCGATCTCAGCTCACTGTAACCTCAACTTCTTGGTTTCAGATGATCCTCCTGCCTCAGCCTCCTGAGTAGCTGGGACTACAGGTACATGCCACCACACCTGGCTAATTTTTGTATTTTTTGTAGAGATGGGGCTTTTCCATGTTGCCCATGTTGGGAAATGTGATGTTCTGATATATTTACTTTGATATACATATATAGTGAAGTGATTACTGTAGTCAAACAAACTACAAACTAATATAAAAATCATCCCATATAGTTACCGTGTGTGGGGGAGGTGCGCTGGGTGGGGAGGGTGAGGTTACCAGTAATTGATACAATGCTATTAACTATAGTCCTCATGCTGTCCATTAGATCTCTAGCATACTTGCCTTCTGTAACTGTAACTCTGTTCCATTTGACCTACAATCTTCCCATTTCCCCCCGCTCCTGGTAACCGCCATTTTACTCTATTTCTACGTATTTGATTTTTTTTTTCTAATTCCACATATAAATGAGATCATGCAGCATCTGTCTTTCTGTGCCTGGCTTATTCGGTTATTCATGTATCTTCTAAATTCATCTGAATTGTCACAGATGTCAGGATCTCTTTTTGGTGTGTGTTTGTGACAGAGTCTCGCTCTGTCGCCCAGGCTGGAGTGCAGTGGCACGATTTCAGCTCACAGCAACCTCCACCTCCCAGGTTCAAGCGATTCTCCTGCCTCGGCCTCCCGAGTAGCTGGGATTATAGACGCACACCACCACACCCAGCTGATTTTTGTATTTTTAGTAGAGACGGGGTTTCACCATATTGGCCAGGCTGGTCTTGAACTCCTGACCTCAAATGATCCGCCCACTTCGGCCTCCCAAAGTGCTGGGATTACAGGTGTGAGCCACCGTGCCCAGCCGTCCCCATGGTTCTTGATGGCAACAATTAATACTAGCCTTTGCCTAATGGTGTTTTCTATTTCCATCATTCCATCTGCATTTATTAATTGAAATTCAACTGTAAGGAAGTGCTGTCTCTTCTCCCCCATTTATTGAGCTACTTGGAAAAACAAAGACCATCCAAATGAGAGCAGCACAGGCTGCTTATTCAGAGTTTGCAAGGGAGTCAGCCGAAGCTCCAAGGCAGGCAGGGGAGAGGGAGAGCTGTGGAGTGGAAAAGGGCAGGCTCAAGTGAGCCCACAGGAGGCTGTTGGCCTGGGGAAGCTGGGGGCAGCCAGCTAACAGCAGGTGTCCTGTGGGGTTGCTTAGGGAAGTACAATTGGCTTTCTCTGGTTGGTCCTAAGTTGGAAGGGGGGCCGGTGTTAGAGAAGCTGCAATCACTGACCAGGTCCTGAGCATGCTGCAGAGGTTGGTGGTTGGTTTCCGGAGCTGGTTGCTGCACAGGTTTTGGGCCACAGTTTTGTTGCCATGTGTGGATTGGCCATTGTCCTGCACCTCTTCTGCCTCTTACCAGGAGTTTCTAAGGAACGGTTCCAGACCCCACCCCAGCCCTGCATATAAATCTGATCTTCAATTTTTTTTTTTTTTTTTTGAGACAAAGTCTCACTCTGTCACCCAGGCTTGAGCATAGTGGTGTGATCACGGCTCACTGCAAGCTCCACCTCCCGGGTTCACACCATTCTCCTGCCTCAGCCTCCCGAGTAGCTGGGACGACAGGTGCCCGCCACCACACCTGGCTAATTTTTTTGTATTTTTAGTAGAGATGGGGTTTCAACGTGTTAGCCAGGATGGACTCGATCTCCTGACCTCGTGATCTGCCTGCCCCGGCCTCCCAAAGTGCTGGGATTACAGGTGTGAGCCACCACGCCTGGCCTGAGACGGAGTTTCACTCTGGTCACCCAGGCTGGAGTGCAATGGCGCCATCTCAGCTCACCGCAACCTCCGCCCCCTGGGTTCAAGCAATTCTCCTGCCTCAGCCTCCTCAGTAGCTGGGATTATAGGCATGTGCTACCACACCCGACTATTTTTTTTTTTTTTTTTTTGTATTTTTTAGTAGAGACAGGGTTTCACCATGTTAGCCAAGATGGTCTTGATCTCCTGACCTTGTGATCCCCCTGCTTTGGCCTCTCAAAGTTCTTGGATTACAGGCATGAGCCACTGCGCCTGACATTTTTTTTTTTCGTTTTCTTTTGTTTTTTGAGACAGCGTCTCTTTCTGACACCCAGGATGGAGTGCAGTGGCACGATCTTGGCTCACTGTAACCTCTGCCTCCTGGGTTCAAGCGATTCTTCTGCCTCGGCCTCTCAAGTAGCTGGGACTACAGGCATGCACCACCACACCTGGCTAATTTTTGTATTTTTAGTAGAAACAGTGGTTTGCCATGTTGCCCAAGCTGCTCTTGAACTCCTGGCCTCAAGCGATCTGCCCTCCTTGGCCCAAAGTGCTGGGATTACAGGCGTGAGCCACTGCGCCTGGCCAGTGATCCTCAACTTTGATTCAAATGGGCACCTGTTCTTTCTGTACTTCCTGAAACAAAGCGTGGTGGCACCCTTTAGAGAGAGCTCAACTTATACTCTGAATTTGACAAATGCGCAGTTGAACTTTAAAACAGATTCCAGGGCTGGGCGCGGGGCCTCACGCCTATAATCCCAGTACTTTGGGAGACTGAGGCGGGCAGATCACGAGGTCAGGAGTTCAAGACCAACCTGACCAACATGGTGAAACCCCATCTCTAGTAAAAGTACAAAAAAGTTAGCCAGGCATGGTGGTGCGTGCCTGTAATCCCAGCTACTCAGGAGGCTGAGGCAGGAGAATTGCTTGAACCCGGGAGGTGGAGGTTGCAGTGAGCTGAGATCGCAGCAGTGCACTCCAGCCTGGGTGACAGAGCAAGACTCCATCTCAAAAATAATAATAATAATAATAATAATAATAATAATAATAATAAATTTTATATATATATAAAAAATCAGATTCCAGGCAGCCAGGTGTGGTAGCTCACACCTGTAATCCCAGCACTTTGGGAGGCCGAGGAGGGTGGATCACCTAAGGTCAGGAGATTGAGACCAGCCTGCCCAACATGGTGAAACCCCGTCTCTACAGAAAAATACAAAAATTAGCTGCGCATGGCAGCACACGCCTGTAATCCCAGCTACTTATGAGGCCAAGGCAGGAGAATCACTTGAACCTGGGAGGCAGAGGTTACAGTGAGCCGAGATCACGCCATTGCACTCCAGCCTGGGTGACAGAGCGAGACTCTGTCTCAAAAAACAAAAACAAAAACAAAAAACACCTCTAAACTCTAACAAATGAGCTGAGAAGAGTAAGGCATTTCAGCAGGAATGTCTGTTCCACTGGGGGTCCCTGGAGGGAGAGCAGGAGTCTGCCTTCTGAGCTTTCCTTGGGCCCTTTCCAAAGATTGTTTTCTTAGGCAAAAACTTTGACAAGTGGCCAATCTAGTGTCCTGTCCCACCTTGGCCTGCAGATCCTATTTTATATAAATCATCTTTGAACTTGTGAGTGACTTAACATTTTAAGAAGGCCAAGTTTGGGTTTTGAAGCAAAACCAGCGTGTCTGTCCCCCAACCCCCCAAATGATGTCTAGGAGCTCCCGTGTCAGTTTCACCCCTTCTTGAAAGTCACAGCCAGGTGTCTGCTTGCTCATTAAGGGGCAGAGGTGCCACCCCAAGTGGCCGCCCCATGCAGAAGAGGAAAATATCTTTTTCTCACTCATCTTAGGTTCATGGCTGAGGCCCCTGTAACAAAAGACAGATTAACAAGATAAAAGCAGACAAATTTATTTAAAACAAGTTTTACGTGTCTTGGGAGCCTTTATACGGAAACAAAGACCTCCCCACAAAACAGGTAAACCTGCGTATGTTTATGTTAGGTTTGATGAAGATTAGAGTCATGGGCAAATCTGATTAGAGGGCAAAAGGGTCTGATCTGGCTGGGTTCCGTGGCACACACCTGTAATCCCAGCGTTTTGGGAGGCTGAGGCGGGAGGATCACTTGAGTTCAAGACCAGCCTGGGTGAGACCCCGTCTCAAAACAACAACAACAACAACAAAAAGCTTCTGATTTAATGATAATAACCTTGGGGGAACTTAGCAAGGCCTGTTTGTTCAGGTTCTTCTTGGCATCTCTGCATCTTCTGTTCCCCTCCTCCAGGTACAGGGGAGGCACCTCCCACCTGAGGGTCTCATGACCTGCTTCTGGGGAGAAGGGAAAAGAAACAGTGCTTCCTGCTTCTGTGTTCTCAAAGGCCAAGGTCATATTTTAGGCTATTATGTCCCGAACCCCATCCCTTGTTCTCACTGTGGTTCCCGGGGTCCGGGATGTCACATGGCTTTTCCCTTTGCCTTCCTGAGCTGCAGCAAACACGGCTCACTCCTGAACACAGGGAGCATCTTTCTGCTGTGACAAAAGACAAAAGCGTGTCTCTTGGGCCCGTTTCTGCTGAAATCCTCAGGGACCTCCTCCCCCAGTTCTGCGGTCTGTCCTACCCAGTTCCAGAATTCACTTCATGGGTGTCTTTTCTAATTTAAATTCATGTAAAGGTAGTTTGGGCTGGGCGCGGTGCCTCATGCCTGTAATCCCAGCACTTTAGGAGGCCAACGCAGGCAGATCACCTGAAGTAAGGAGTTTGAGATCAGCCTGGCCAACATGGTGAAACCCCGTCTCTACTAAAAATACAAAAACTTAGCCGGGTGTGGTGGTGCGCGCCTATAATCCCAGCTAATCGGGAGGTTGAGGCAGAAGAATCGCTTGAACTCGAGAGGTGGAGGTTGCAGTGAGCAAGATTGCACCACTGCACTCCAGCCTGGGCAACAAGCATGAAACTCTGTCTCAAAAGTAAAATAAAATAAATAAAATAAAAATAAATAAAGGGTAGTTTGTATCACTACCTTAAAAATAAATTCAATATTTCTGCAAAATGGGAGGTGATGGGGAAAAAACAAATTAAGTACAGTGGAAACACAAGAATGTTATGGCCGGGTGCGGTGGCTCCCACCTGGAATCCCAGCGCTTTGGGAGGCTGAGGCAGGAGGATCACTTGAGCCCAGGAGTTCAAGACCAGCCTGGGCAACATAAGGAGACGCTGTCTCTACAGAAAATTAAAAACTTAGCCAGGTCTGGTGGCATGAGCCTATAATCCCAGCTATTCAGGAGGGTGAGGTGGGAGGATCACTTGAGACCAGGAGGTCGAGGCTATAGTGAGCTATGATTATGCCACTGCACCCAAGCCTGGGCAACAGAGCAAGACCCTGACTATAAAACAGCAGCAACAACAAAAAGAATGTCATGAAAACCTGTGTCTCTGATGGTTGCAGGCATTGGTGCCCTGGGGCCCTCTTCCTCTTGAGACAGGGAGGGTGGCGGGTGCTGGTGGTGCTGGGACTCCCTCCTTGGCCTCACCAAGGGATGAGGAGGCAGCTGGAACAGAAGCAGGCCGCTCTTGTGCTGTGGGATCATGCACTGGCTGTGGTGGCCCACCGTGCTCCAGGCCTCATCTTCAACCCTCCCCACTGTGTCTGTGTCTCCTACTCTGTCTCTTACAAGGACACCAGTCATTGCACTTAGGGCCCACCCTAACCCTCATCTAGAGATCTTGCCTTAATCACATCTGCACAGACCCTTTTTCCTAAAAGTGTCACATTCACAGGTTCTGGGGGCAGGGTGTATCTTTCAGGGGCCATCGTTCCACCCCCTCCAGTTATGTCCCCCAGCCCCAGCTGCCATCAGTGCTCTGTCACCTGCAGGGCCTAGCACACTTGTGTAGTTCCGGCCAGGTTGTGCAGTGACTTTGTCTATGTCTGTGGGTGCCACTCGAGGCTGAGCCCTGGCCCTGGGCAGGTGATCCAGTGAAGGATGGTACCATGGGCACTGCAGGCAGCCCTGTCTGGTGGCTCTTCTTGTTCACAGAGGCTGGGCAGGTGCAGCCAAGGGAGGGTCTGAGGCCGCAATGCCCTTCTGGGGAGACGGTTCCTCACAGGACTGTGACCTCCTGAGGAGCTCAGAGCAAGAGCCCACAGGAGGGCGGGAGGGACCCCCTTCGGCCAGGACCCAGGCCTCGGGCACCTCACCCACTGTTGGGGGATAGCAAATGGCTGAATCCTTTCTGGGGAAGGTAACTTTGCAGAACATGTCCAGGCCACCTGACCCAGCACCTCGATTCTAGGAATCAAGGAGTAGAGAGGCTGCGCCGTTCTCACCCAAGCGCCCAAGTGCAAGGACAGCCCCCAGGGTCTGCAGCGGCAGGGGTGGTGCTGGGCAGCAGTCAGACATGGCTGATTGTTGCGGGGGGCGGGGTGAAACAGATGCAGTGCATCCCATAGGCTGATGATGAAAGATGCCGACCCCCAGCAACCGGCTGGGAAAGGTCTTTAGGACCTGGTTTCTGTCTGTTTGCGAGCAGTTTTGTTTATTTTTATTTTTTGAGACCCAGTCTTGCTCTGTCACCCGTGCTGGAGTGTACTGCTGAAATCACGGCTCATTGAAGCCTCAACCTCTTGGGCTCAGGTGACCTTCTCACCTCAGCCTCTCGAGTACCTGGGACCACAGGTGCATGCCATCACATCCAACTAATTTTTTTCTCTAGAGACAGGGTCTCACTATGTTGCCCAGGCTTGTCTCAAACTCCTGGGCTCAAGCGATCCTCCTACCTCAGCCTCTCAAAGTGCTGGGATTCCAGGTGCGTGCCACCACGCCCAGCTGAGAGCAGTTTTAGATTTACAGAAAAATTGCAAAGGCTGTACCAAGTTCCCCGACACCGCACACATCTAGCGTCCCTTACGCATAACCTCTCACAGTGCTGTGCTGCATTTGCCTCACTAATGAACAAGTGCTGAGATGGTATTAATATTAATGGAGCTCCACACTTTATTCACGTTCTTCCATTTTTCCTGAATGTCCTTTCTCTGTCCAAGGATCCCACCTGATCTTTAGTCCTCACATCTCCTTAGACTCCTCTGGGCTGAGACGGTTTCTCAGGCTCTTTGTTTTTGGTGACCGTGACAGTTTTGGGGAGCAGTGGTCAGGGCTGCTGGAGAATGCCCCTCTGGTGGGATGTGTCTGGTGTTTTTTCCTTTCTTTCTTTTGAGACAGAGTCTCGCTGTGTCACCCAGGCTGGAATGCAGTGGCGTGATCTCGGCTCACTGCAACCTCCACCTCCTGGGTTCAAGTGATTCTCCTGACTCAGCCTCCTGAGTAGCTGAGATTACAGGCGCCTGCCACCATGCCCGGCCAATTTTTGTATTTTTAGTAGAGACGGGATTTTGCCAGGTTGGCCAGGCTGGTCTTAAACTCCTGAGCTCGTGATCTGCCCGCCTCAGCCTCCCAAAGTGCTGGGATTACAGGCGTGAGCCACTGCACCCAGCCTGATGTTTTTCTCACGGTCAGATGGGGTGATGGATCTGGGAGAGGAAGACCCTAGTCGTCACACTCCATCAGAGGCACATGCGTCCACCTGACTTATCCCAGCCAGCGTTGCCCTGGATCACCTAGCCCAGCTGGGATCCATCAGGTTTCTGTGCTGCAGTCACTGACAGCCCCCTTTCCAGACTGCACTCTTTGGAAAGAAGCCGCTAAGCGCAGCCACACCTGAGGGCAGGAGGCATGGCCCCTCCTGGAGGTCCGAGCTGCTGAGCTATTTGGGAATCCTTTGCCTGGGAGATTTGTCTCTTCCCTACCATGTACTTACTTATTCTGTCATTTCTTTATATTATATGGACTCATGGTTATTTTATAGTTCAGGCTTTCATCCATGATGCTTTATGTTTTTTTCCATTTCTACTCAAACTGTTCCAGCTTTGGCCATCAAGCGTTCTTTCAGTGGGTGCCCATGACCCCCTCGCCACACCCATCTGCTTTGGTTTCTGTTTCTGAGCATGCCCTCCATGACTGGCACCTCCACGTACGTGCTTCAGGCTCATCCTTTCTCTCTGGCCCCATCTTTGAAGCAGGTGTTTCTCCCAGAGCCAGTGCCCATGGGTCCATGTTCACTAGGAGAGTCAGCAGTGGAGGCTGGTGTAGTAGAATCCCAAGTGCACTTTGTACAGCATCACTCACCGGCACTGATGCCTGCTCTGGGGCCTCTGCACCCTTTGCTTCACTTTGCAGTAATGCGTTTTCATTTACTGGATGATTTTAAAACGTGGGAACTAACCAGGCACGGTGGCCATGCCTGGAATCCCAGCATTTTGGGAGGCTGAGGCCAGAGGATCGCTTGAGCCCAGGAGTTCCAGACCAGCCTGGGCAACATAGTGAGTCCCTGTATCTACAAAATATAAAATGAAAAATAAAAATTAGCCAACCCAGTCGGACGCGGTAGCTCATGCTTGTAATCCCAGCACTTTGGGAGGCCACGTCAGGAGGATCACATGAGGCCAGGAATTCAAAACCAGCCTGGCCAACATGGCAAAACCCTAGCTCTACTAAAAATAAAAAAATTAAAAATAGCTGGGTTTGGTAGTAATCGTCCGTAATCCCAGGTACTTGAGAGGCTGAGGCACAAGAATCACTTGAACCTGGAAGGCAGAGGCTGCAGTGAACCGAGATCATGCCACTGCATTCCAGCCTGGGCTACAGAGGGAGATTCTGTCAAAGCAAAAACAAAAACAAAAACAAAAAAACACCCTTAGCTGACTAAGTGGGAGGATCACTTGGGCTCAGGAATTTGAGGCTGCAGTGAGCTATGATTGTTCTACTGCACTCGAGCCTGGGTGGGAAAAAAAAAAAAGGCCGGGTGCGGTGGCTCATGCCTGTAATCCCAGCACTTTGGGAGGCTAAGGCAGGCAGATCACCTGAGGTCAGGAGTTTGAGACTAGCCTGGCCAACATGGTGAAACCCTATCTCTACTAAAAATAAAAAATTAGCTGGGTGTGGTAGCGGGCGCCTGTAGTCCCAGCTACTTGGGAGGCTGAAGCACAAGAACTGCTTAAACCTAGGAGGTGGAGGTTGCAGTGAGCCAAGATCGTGCCACTGCACTCCAGCCTGGGTGACAGAGTGAGACTCTGTCTCAAAAAAATAAATAAATAAAAAATAAAGTATTTTGGTGGACAGAGACCCTCGGATCCAAGCTGACACAAGCCCACTGGATGTTTGGCCTGACAGTGGTATTGGCACCGAGCACCTCGGTGCCCACTGGATGTTTGGCCTGACAGTGGTGTTGGCACTGAGCACCTCGGTCACGCTGGCCCCACAACCCGCTGGTAGCTGTGTGACCTTGGCTGGCTGCTTAACTTCTCTGAGCCTGTTTGCTCCCTGGGCACCAGATTTGGAAAAAGAACAGACTGTTTGTGAGGATTACATTCCAGTACCAACAAGAAAGGCTTTTGTAAATGATTAAGCAGTACACACAGGACCGTGGCTGCGGAATGCAGTTGAGGGCATCCCTCCCCACACAGGGAGCCAGAAACCGGGATAGGAAAAGGCTGGTGGAACACCCACCATCTCTCAGGATCTCGCCGTATCTTACCACCTCCCCTTACCCCCCCAGGACCGAGTCTCCTGCCATTCCGAGCAGGCCTGGTATGGGTAATGGTGTGAAGGAAGGCCCAGTGCGATTGCATGAGGATGCTGAGGCTGTCCTGTCCTCGTCCGTCTCATCAAAGGCAAGTACCCCGGCCTCCTGGGATGGGTGTTCTCCTGGGGCCCCAGCCTCCCCACCCCCCCTCCCAGGCTCCCTGCCCCCTCCTCCCAGCCTCTGCGCCCCCTCCAAACAGGCTCAGGGATCCCTCTCCTGTGCTCCATGCAGCCCATCACAAATCACCCTGCACCTAGGATGTGCATGTTGGTACCCCTTCCTACCTGGGCTGAGGGTGGAGTGGTGGAGCCTCTCCGCTCCCACAGCCCCAGATACTCCATCATGGGATGGAGGACGCCAGCCACCCTCTATTCCACCAAAAGCCCCACTTGTGATGTGAATCCAACCAGCCCAGCCACCTGGTAAGAGGCCAAAACCTAACCCAGTGCCAGCGTGGGGTGGGAAGCCTGAGGTATCAGACATGTCTTGGAGCCCCCTTTTCTCCCTCAGATTTTGGAACACTAAGGAATTAGCCAAGGCCAGGCATGGTGGCTCATGCCTATAATCCCAGCACTTTGGGATGCTGAGGTGGGAGGATCATATGAGACCAGGAGTTTGAGACCAGCCTGGGCAACATGGTGAAACCCCGTCTCTACTAAAAATATAAAAACTAGCCAGGCGTGGTGGCGCACACCTGTAATCCCAGCTACTTGGGAGGCTGAGGCAGTTGAATCGCTTGAACCTGGAAGGCAGAGGTTGCAGTGAGCCAAGATTGTGCCACTGCACCCCAGCCTGAGCGACAGGGTGAAACCCTGTCTCAAAAACAAAAAAAAAGAGCCAAATGCAGAGAGCCAAAGGGGGTGGGCATGCTTGGTCTTTACTCTGCATTTCCAAGTTCACCTCTTAAGTCCACAATTCCACTGAAGAAAAGATATTCTCTCAAAGCAATTGGGTCAGCCCTGTTGTTCACCATAGAAACCAGAACCCCCACTGGCCCCTAAGTCCTCTCAGCTGAACCTGAAACACAGACCGACCCAGCCCCATGCAGAAATCATCGCACTCCCAGGGCCTGACTCAGGCCGACTGCACAGGCAGTTTTCAAAGTCCATGGGGTCAAAGGCTGAGGTGGCGTCATCTTCCAGGCCTCCCGACCTTTCCCCGGATTCCAGGTGACATCTCAGAGCAGCAGGCGGGCGGGAGGACTCATTCACTGGGGTCACCACCAGGTGACTGAGGCACAGGGCAGGCACGTGCCTTGAAGTTTAGTGAAGGTCCCAACAGAGCTGGAAGAACACCTGGATATGGCTGTTGCTCTGCATGCCGGAGAGGAGGGGTCTGCAACGTGGATCCCACCACGTGGACAAGCTTGAGGCAGCGGTGGCTGCTGAACCACACGCAGAAATGCGCCAGTGCTGGTTACTTGCCGGGCGTCACACACACATGCCCATTCTCTTCTGTACTGGCAGGCCCCAACAACATTGCTCTTGGTCCGCCTGGCCAGCCCCAAGGTGGGAGGGACTCACTCTGCAATGTCTCTTTTCTTTGGTTAAGAAGCTGAGCCTTGGCTGGGATGGTGGCTCACACCTGTAATCCCTGCACTCTGGGAGGCCCAGGTGGGAGGATTGCTTGAGGTCAGGAGTTCGAGACCAGCCTGGCCAACATGGTGAAACCCCGTCTCTACTAAAAATACAAAAAATCGGCCAGGAGTGGTGGCACGCACCTGTAATCCCAGCTCCCCATGAGGTTGAAGTGGGAGAATCGCTTGAACTCAGGAGGTGGAGGTTGCAGTGAGCTGAGATCATGCCACTGTACTCCAGCCTAGGCGAAAGAGTGAGACCCTGTCTCAGAAAAAAAAAAAAATACTGAGCTTCTTCCCACGGTGTTTATGGCCAACATGCATCCCATCTGGGATTGCCCACTTTCTCTTGTCAGCTGCCTGGCCGACAAATCCTTCTTTCGTAGGATCTCCCCACGTGATGGATCTTGAAACTTCAACCCCTCAGTGATGCCTGCTCCCAGCTCTTTGGATAATAAAGTGTTTGTGTTCATTAGAGAGGAGCTGGAAGTATCAGCTAGAGGCAGCAGCCTCCACTGAGCATGTGAACTGGCCCCAACACACGTCCTCCAGGTGCCACTGGTGGCTACCTGGAGAGGTGCAGTTTATGGACATGTGTTCCTGATACTAAGATTTGGCATTGGCCAGGCATGGTGACTCACACCAGAGATCCCAGCACTTTAGCAGGCCAAGACGGGAGGATTGCTTGAACCCAGGAGTTTGAGAACAGCCTGGGTAACATAGCAAGACCTTGTCTTTGCAAAAAAATAAAATTAGCTGGGTGTGGTGGCACACATCTGTGGTCTCAGCTACTGAGGAGGCTGAGGTGGGAGGATCACCTGAGCCCAAGAGGTCATGGCTGCAGTGAGCTATGATCGTGCACTTGCACTCCAGCCTGGTGGCAGAGTGGGATCCTATCTCAAAAAAAAACAACACAGAGTTGGCTTTGTAACGTTAAGAGCCTCGGCTGGGCCCGCTGGCTCACGCCTGTAATCCCAACACTTTGGGAGGCCGAGACAGGCGATCACCTGAGCCTCAGGGGTTCGAGACCAGCCTGGGCAACGTGGAGAAACCCTATCTTTGCTAAAAATACAAAAATTAGCCAGGCAGGGTGGCGCGCAGCTGTAATCCCAGGTACTGGGAAGGCTGAGGCAGGACAAACAACCACTTGAACCCCGGAGGCAGAGGTTGCAGTGAGCCAAAATTGCGCCACCGCACTCCAGCCTGGTGGACAGAGAGAGACTGTCTCAAAAAACAAACAGAACGACAAACTGATAGGAGGTAACCACCGAATGGAGGAGATGGAAGAACTCTGTGTCTCCAGCAGGGTGCAGGGAGGCACTCTCCATGGAATATTCCATTTGCACACAGAGGCCCATTCCAGAGGGGAGCAGCTGGTCCGACTGATTCAGAGAAGAAACTGGCCTGGAGCTGGTAAGGCCTTGGACTGCTGCTGGGACCACCAACAAGTGCCCGCAATTCTCAAAGCTCATGGAACCAGACATCTGCAACCTGGCTGCATGTCCCAGAAAAGGCAGAGGTCCCCAAAGACAGCCTCCGAGAAGCTAGGAGAAGATCAAACTCCATGGCGAAGTTTGGCCTCAGAAACAAAATCGCTGTGCAATCTGTCCCTTTGAGGAAGGGAGGGCTGGGCTGGTGGAGGGGACCCTGGGAGCATTGAGGAAAAAGAGGCTGTGTTCTGTGGAACCAGACTGGGGGTGCAAGGCTGCTGGGTAGCCCAGGACATGTGGGAGAGGGTCTGAGAGCTGGCACCTTGCCGTTGCAAAGATAGGACTGGGAGACCAAAGAGGGCACCCTCTGCCTGAGCTCAGTCAGGGCAGAGCTGGGATTCAGGCCAAGTGTGCGGACAGACTCAGGCCCAGCCCTTTACCCCGAGCCACACACTGAGCTGAGCAAACTCCAGAGGTGGGGGCAGCCATGCTCAGTCCGACTCCGGTTGCCTGTTACACCTGAGTAGTGCGCCACATCCCTTCCCCATCTCCAGCCTCCACCATATCTATCCTGGGTTTCTGCAGGAGCCGCTTCTACCCTGGTCACATTTTTATTTTTATTTTTTATTTTTTCAGACACTCTGTCACCCTGTCTGGAGAATAGTGGTGCAATCACGGCTCACTGCAACCTTGGTATCCCGGGTTCAAGCGATTCTTCTGCCTCAGTTTTCTGAGTAACTAGGATTACAGGCACCCACCACCATGCCCGGCTAATTTTCGTATTTGTAGTAGAGATGGGGTTTCACCATGTTGGGCACGCTGGTCTCGAACTCCTGACCTCAGGTGATCTGCCCGCCTCGGCCTCCCAAAGTGCTGAGATTATAGGCATGAGCCACAGTGCCCAGCCCCACTCTGGTCATATTAAAAATGGCCCATTTCGGCCGGGCGCGGTGTCTCATGCTTGTAATCCCAGCACTTCAGAAGGCCGAGAAAGGCAGATCACTTGAGGCCAGGAATTCGAGACCATCCTGGCCAACATGGCGAAACCTCATTTCTACCAAAAATACAAAAATTAGCCAGGCGTGGTGGTGCTTGCCTATAATTCCAGCTACTCAGGAGGCTGAGGGAGGAGAATCGCTTGAACCCGAGAGGCAAAGTTTGCAGTGAGCTGAGATCACACCACTGTGTTCCAGCCTGGGCGACAGAGCGAGACTGTGCCTCAAAAAAAAATAAAAATAAAAATAACCCATTTATTTGGGCAAAGATCAGCCTCCTTGCCAGGCTTTGTAGGATCTAGCACCCACCTCTCTTTCCCATCTCCTTTCTCTTCTCTGGGCCCCCTCCCTTTCCCTGTGCCAGCAAATCTGCCCTCCTTGTGGTCCCCCAGGGTCCCCTGCTCCTTTTCACCCTAGCCTCTGAGTATTAATTCCTCCCCACCTAATACTATGACACACACCCCAAAGTGACCTGCACCTCATCCTTCAAGCTCAGCCTCTCACCTACCAACCCAGAGTTCTTACAGAACCCTGGGCCACCTCCTCGCGGCACCTTCCCGATGGGTGGCTGTATTTGCATTCATCTGATGATTCTGTTGGCATCTGGCTCTCTGTGTGGACCAGTGGCACCACGGGGACAGGAAGGGTCTTGTACACACCCCCACCCTGCACTGTGGGGCTCCAGGCCCTTCAGGATGCCCTTGTCTGGTGGGACTTCGCAGATTCCTGGGAGTCACTGAACAACCTGCTCTTCCACGTTACATTCAGACAGCAAAGCATTGCAGGCTGAGGCAGAAGAATGCTCTCCCCTACTTCTCCATGAGTCCCATGGCCAAGTCCACTGGGGAAATGGAATCAGAGTACCTCCCGTCCAGAACTTTCCAGAATGCTCTCTCCACTTCTCAGTGAGAGTCCCGTGGCCGAGTCAGCGGGGGAAATGGAAACTCCAACCTGATGGGCAGGTGGTGCCTGTGGGATCCCACAGGGCTCGGACACACTGCTGTGCGGCGTGACCTTCCAGGGAAGGAGGGAGGGCTGTGGGGGAGCAGGGGACTTGGGCAGCTCCAGAGGACTCCAGAAAGCGATGGCTCTCAGGCTGGCATGGGAGCAGTCAACGCGGGTTGGCAGCCGTCGTCAATGTCGCTGTTACCCCCTCAACTGGGCTGGATGAAGAGTCATAGATGCCTACCTCTGGAGTCCTGATCGGAAGTTGTGGGAAGGGACACGCTGGCACAGAGTCAGGGTCTGCTTGCCTGATACCCACTGCCAACCCCCCGACCCCAACGGTCCCTGGTGCCTGTTTTCAGTCCCTGTGTACCTAAAATGCCACAGTGCCGTAGTCAGGTGCACACAGGCTGTGGAGGGAACTGAAGTTTGCACGTGGGCCAGTCCTATTGTGAGCCTGTCTCTGAGAATGTGAAACCTGCACACCTCACCTCCAAAGTGGGTGGTACCTGTCATCTTGGGAGGTTTTCACTGTGTCCCCAGTAGGCTCTGTGGCCTGTGGACCCACCACAGATCACCCAGAACCAAGCAAGGCCAACATACTCAGGGTGGGGTACATCCCTCGGCCCCGGCCCAGAGGGTGTAAGGAAGGCACTTCTGGGGCAAGGTCCTCTGCGGAGCCGACCCCCTGCCCTCTGACCTCTGATCACATGTTCTGTTGCAGCGTGACCACAGGCAAGTGCTCAGCTCCCTGCTGTCCGGGGCCCTGGCTGGTGCCCTTGCCAAAACAGCGGTAGCTCCCCTGGACCGAACCAAAATCATCTTCCAAGGTAAGTGTTGGCCATCCCCAGGTGCTAGAGAAGCTGCCAGGTGGTCACCTCCTCCTTCATGGCCCCCAAACCACGCTTCAAATTGGCTTTTATTTTTAGATTTATTTTAGAAATAAGGTTTTTTGTTGTTTTTTTTTTTTGAGACAGAGTCTCGCTCTGTCACCCAGGCTGGAGTGCAGTGGCGCAATCTTGGCTCACCGCAAGCTCTGCCTCCCGGGTTCACGCCATTCTCCTGCCTCAGCCTCCCGAGTAGCTGGTACTACAGGCATGCGCCACCATGCCCGGCTAATTTTTTTGTATTTTCAGTAGAGACAGGGTTTCACCATGTTAGACAGGATGGTCTTGACCTCCTGACCTCGTAATCCGCCCGCCTCGGCCTCCCAAAGTGCTGGGATTACAGACTTGAGCTACCGCGCCTGGCCAGAAATGAGGTTTTTCTCTGTTGCCCAGGCTGGCTTCAAAGTCCTGGGCTCAAGTGATCCTCCTGCCTAAGCCTCCCAAGTAGCTGGGACTATGGGTGTGCTCCACTGCACTCAACTGGGTTTTTTTAATGCCTCTTTAAAATCCACTCAGAGGCCCTGGCGCAGTGGCTCTTGCCTGTAATCCCAGCACTTTGGGAGGCCAAGGCGGGCAGATCACTTGAGGTCAGGAGTTTGAGAGCAGCCTGGCCAACATGGTGAAACCCCACCTCTACTAAAAATACAAAAATTAGCTGGACATGGTGGCGGACACCTGCAATCCCAGCTACTCTGGAGGCTGAGTCAGGAGAATCGCTTGAACCTGGGAGGCGGAGGTTGCAGTCAGCCAAGATCGCGCCATTGCACTCCAGCCTGGGTGACAGAGAGACTCTGTCTCAAAAATAAATAAATAAATAAATAAATAAATAAATAAATAATAAAATCCACTTCGAATCTGTACGAGTTTCCTGGGGCTGCTGTCAGAAAGCACCACAAACCAGGTGGCCTCAAACAACAGGAATTTCTTCTCTCACAGTCCCAGGGCCAGAAGTCTGAAGTGAAGGTGTGGGCAGGGCTGCGTTCCCTCCAGAGGCTCTAGGGGAGGATCCTTCCTTGCTTCTTCTGGCTTCTGGGGGCTCCTGGTTCTCCTTGGCTTGTGGCCGCATGGCTTCAATTTCTGCCTCTGTCATCACGTGGCCTTCTCCCCTGTGTGTGTCTGTTTTCTCTCTCTCTATTTATTTATTTTTGTTTGTTTGTTTGTTTTTGAGATAGAGCCTAGCTCTGTCACCCAGGCTGGAGTTCAGTGGTGTGATCTTGGCTCACTGCAACCTCCATCTCCCCAGTTCAAGCAATTTTCCTGCCTTAGCCTCCCGAGTAGCTGGGACAACAGGCACACACCACCACGCCTGGCTAATTTTTTGTATTTTTAGTAGAGACAGGTTTCGCCACGTTGGCCCCGCTGGTCTTGAATTCCTAGCCTCAAGTGATTCACTCGCCTTGGCCTCCCAAAGTGCTGGGATTATGGGCATGAGTCACCGCTCCCGGCCTGTTTTCTCTTAAGGACACCAATTCGCATTTAGGGCCCACCCTAACCCAATATGACCTTACCTTAACTCTATTACATCTGCAAAGGCCCTGCTTTCAGATAAGGTCACCTTCTTGGAGACTAGGGGTTAGAACTCAGACATAGCTTTTCAGAGGACAGAAATTAAACCCTCAACAGAAACCCTCGCCCTCCCTCGCTAGGGTTAGTCACAGGGTCCTCTGAAGAGGTGGCCTTTGCCCCCTTCAAACAGTTACCAGTTCCTGCCTAGGGCCCAGAAGCAAGATGGTTACGGCCCGGGCCCTCTGCCCCTCAGCTGTTTGGGAAGAATCTGCAGGCTTGAGCCAGGCCCTTCCCACCACCTTGAGCCGATCCCCTACCCTCTCTGTGTCCCAGTTTCCTCCTCCGTAAAGTGGAGGCATGGATATCCGCTTCCTCCTTGGCTGGCATGGGCATCCAGTGAGCTGGCAGGCCTTCGAAAGGGACAGCCTTAGTTATTTATTTATTTATTTATTTATTTATTTAGAGACAGAGTCTCTCTCTGTCCCCCTGGCTGGAGTGCAGTGGTGCGATCTCGGCTCACCACAACCTCCACTTCCTGGATTTAAGCGATTCTCCTGCCTTAGCCTCCCGAGTAGCTGGGATTGCCGGAGTCTGCCACCATGCCTGGCTAATTTTTTTGTACTTTTTTTTAGTAGAGTTAGCGTTTCACCATGTTGGCCAGGCTGGTCTCGAACTCCTGACCTCAGGTGATCCACCCGCCTCAGCATCCCAGAGTGCTGGGATTACAGGTTTGAGCCACTGCACCTGGCCAGGGCAGGCCCCTTTAAGTGCGCATGAGCAGGTGCAGGGTGTTGTGTTCTGCAGGGAACTGGGGTTCAACCCTTGAGGCAGCAGGCATGCATGCATGTTGCACACGCAAGTGGTCGGTGGTGAGGGGTGAGGGAGGCGGGCTGCCAGACCACGTCAGAGGCTCCTGGTGACTGTTTGTGGCCTGTTTTTCTGGGTCCCTCCCAAGAGTGCTTATGGCCCACCATGGCTCGGGTCCCCCATGCCCAAGGGCAGCACAGAGCCAGAAAGGGAACCTGGCAGCCACAGGGGGTGGGAGAGGCAGGATAGCGGTGCCTGTGCTGGGGCCCTGGGAGGGGCATGTCCGGGAGAGAGGGCAGACCCCACATGTAGACCCCTGCAGGCCTTGTTCTGAGAGAGCCAGGGCTTCTCAGCTGACACCCAAGTGCCTGGAGGCTGGGACACCTTCCCTACAGGGGTTTGGGTGAATGGTAGTCTAGTCCAGGGACAGGGTGCTGAGTGTCAACCCATCTCAGACACGTTCTCCTCTCACTGGAGACCCTCACTATTCTGGGGGTTGGGTGTCAGCTCAGCTCCCATTCCTGGGACAAGATTAGGGGGGAAAAGGAGGGTGACTCTGCTAGTGGGTGCCAGGGGTGGGGCCACGCAGATGGGAGGTTCTGTCCTTTGCATCTCAGTGGCTTTTGTGCTTTTGTTTTTTCCAGTGTCTTCAAAAAGATTTTCTGCCAAGGTGAGCCACTATGTCACCGCCCCGGCCTGGGGACAGTCACCACTACCCTGATGTGCTGGCAGGAGTTAGGCAGGTGGTCTGAGGAGAGTCTCAGGGGTGGGGACAGGACTACCTGTCTTCCCATCCCCAGCTCTGCCTGGACACAGCCCAGCCTGGGAACTGACGGGACATCCCGAGTGTCCTTCCGGCAGTGGGGTGGGGAGACTCAACAGCTCTAAAACAACTTTTTCATGCTTGATTTATTGTTAAACAGAGAGCAGGTGCTACCTTCTTAATAAAGGAAAAGATAAACTGTAAAAGCTGGAATGCCAAACACCAACAGACATGCCCTTGGGCAGGGCTCCGAGCTGCTTTGCAGCCTGGTTCGCTTTGCAGTCCCCAAGAGAACTTGGTGGGGTGGGAGGCCCAGAAAACATAGGAAGGACGGGGCTGGGGTTGATAATGTCAGTCTGGACAAATCGGGGTGGGGCCCTCACATGGGGGTGGGGTTGTGTACTGTGCATGGAGATGGGGTCACCCCGGCCCCGCTTCCGCACTTGGGGCGCTCTGCTGCTCACAGAGGCGCGCAGGGAGGGCAGGCAGAGGCAGAGGGATGTTGACATTCCCGCTTATCTCCAGGAGGCCTTCCGGGTCCTTTACTACACCTACCTCAACGAGGGCTTTCTCAGCTTGTGGCGCGGGAACTCGGCCACCATGGTGCGCGTGGTGCCCTACGCCGCCATCCAGTTCAGCGCACACGAGGAGTACAAGCGCATCCTGGGCAGCTACTATGGCTTCCGTGGAGAGTGAGGCCCCGTCCCGCCCCGCCCTGCCACAGAATCGCCCCGCCCACGCCCGCCCCTCTCTCTTTCTTCTGCACGCCCCGCCCCTCTCTCTTTCTTCTGCACGCCCCGCCCCCTCCTCTTCGTGCCTTGCCCCTAGCCCTGCCTTCCCTCTTCCCACAACGAAACACCGGGAGGCTCCTCACCCAGGCCCTCCTGAGGGGCCCCCTGACTCTGTCACATGCCCTATTCTGTCTTCAGAGCTCCTCTCCTTTGCCCGTTTGTCTCCAGACGTTTCTCCACCCCCACGCATAAATCCCAGAGGGGCAGGTTACTATGCCCCCAGAGCCGTAGGGAAAATACGCATCATTAATTTATGCCAGCAGGGGGGAAGGGAAGGCAGCCATGTAAACCTCAAAATGAGGCCCACTCCAGAGACCCCATCAGCTTGGCCAGGAGGAAGCCAAACCCGCCTCGTGTTCCTCGGTCCCCACCCCTGTCCCCACCCCTGTCCCCGCCCCAGCAGAGACGTGCGGGTGCTCCAGGCTGGGCCTCTGTGCATCTGCAACCCCCTCACTGCCGTCTCGCCTTCTCCTCCTGCCCTGTTCAGAGCCCTGCCCCCTTGGCCTCGCCTCTTCGCCGGCGCACTGGCTGGAACGACAGCCGCTTCACTGACCTACCCCCTGGACCTGGTCAGAGCGCGGATGGCCGTAACCCCGAAAGAAATGTGAGTCCTTACATCGGTGATGCGCATCAGCCCCGGGGGCTCTGTGTCTCGGGGGCTCCCAGGTCGGAATCCCTCTCTCTATCGGGCCCCAGAGGTTTGCATCTGGGCCTCCGTGTCCACAGGGCAGGCCTGATGTGTCATTCTGCAGCTGTTCCAGAAAGGCAGCAATTTGTTCTCTTAGCCTGGGGGTCACTTTCTGCTTAGATCAAACCAAGAGTCTTCATTTTGAACTGGGCACAGATGCATTAAAAATATGTAAGAATACGGCCGGGCGCGGTGGCTCACGCCTGTAATCCCAACACTTTGGGAGGCCGAGGTGGGCGGATCACTTGAGGTCAGGAGTTTGAGACCAGCTTGGGCAACATGGTGAAACCCCGTGTTTACTAAAAATACAAAAATTAGCCGGGCGTGGTGACACGCACCTGTACTCCCAGCTACCTGGGAGGCTGAGGCAGGAGAATTGCTTGAACCCGGGAGGTGGAGGTTGCAGCGAGCCGAGATCAAGCCACTGCACTCCAGTGTGGGCAATAGAGCCAGACTCTGTCTCTCAAAAAAAAAAAAAAAAAAAAAGTCTGAGACTAGAATGCTTAATTCAGGGAAGATACCACGATCATGAAAAATGTGTAAGAATAGACCGGGCTTGGGCCCAGGTGCGGTGGCTCATGCCTGTAATCCCAGCACTTTGGGAGGCCAAGGCAGGAGGATCGCTTGAGCCCAGGAGTTTGAGACCAGCCTGGGCAACATAGCAAGACCCCATCTCTACAAAAACTGAAATATTAGCCTGATGTGGTGGCATACGCCTGTGATCCCAGCTGCTCCAGAGGCTGAGGGAGGAGGATTGCTTGAGTCTGGCAGCTTGAGGCTGCAGTGAGCCATGATCACGTCACTGCACTCCAGCCGGGCCACAGAGTGAGACCCTGTCTCCAAAAAAAAAAACAAAAACAAAAAAAGTGTAAGAATAGAGGCCGAGCATGGTGACTCAGGCCTGTAATTCCAGCACTTTGAGAGGCTGAGGTGGGTGGATCACCTGAGGTCAGGAGTTCAAGACCAGCCTGGTCAACATGGCAAACTCTATTTCTACTAAAAATAAAAAATTAGCCAGGTCTGCTGGCATGTATCTGTAATCCCAGCTACTTGGGAGGCTGAAGCAGGAGAATCACTTGAACCCAGGAGGCAGAGGTTGCAGTGAGCCAAGACTGTGACACTATACTCCAGCCTGGGCAACAGAGGGAGACTGTCTCAAAACAAAAACAAAGAAACAAAAAAAAAGACAAGGGCTGAGCACTTGCTTCCCGTGGCGAAGGTGGAGTCTGGGTTTACGCATGCATTTCCCCTCTAATAACAAAGCTTGAGTGATGGGGTTATATGTCTTGAAGAAGGAAAACATCAACATCCAGACACACCCAGGCCCAGCCGGCTTCGGGAGGAGCTGAGAGCCTCTGTGGCTCCTCCCTGTGCCTGGGAGGCCTGAGTCCCACCTGCTGGGCTGCTCTGTCCTGGCAGGTACAGCAACATCTTTCATGTCTTCATCCGCATCTCGAGAGAAGAGGGGCTGAAGACTCTCTACCATGGATTTATGCCCACCGTGCTGGGGGTCATTCCCTACGCTGGCCTGAGCTTCTTCACCTATGAGACGCTCAAGAGCTTGCACAGAGGTAAGGAGAGCTGGGAGCATGGGGAGGGGACATTCAGGAAGCATTCCCTGGGGACAGCAGCTCCACCTGGGTCACATAGACCTGGAGACCAGGCGGAGTGGGCTACGACCCCTGGGTGGGGCAGACTGTAGACCCACATCCAAATCGGGAGGAAACACACTGTGTGCAGCCGCCACTGAGGAACCTGGACTCACTGCCTTAAATGCCTAAGTGAGAGGAACTCTGGCCGGTGCCACGGCTCGTGCCTATAATCCCAGTGCTTTGGGAGGCCAAGGTGGGCGGATCACTTGAGGTCAGGAGTTGCAGGCCAGCCTGGGCAACATGGTGAAACCCCGTCTCTACCAAAGATACAAAAAAATTAGGCATGGTGGCACACACCTGTGGTCCCAGCTACTGGAGAGGCTGCGGTGGGAGGATCACCCAAGCCTGGGAGGTCAAGGCCGCAGTGAGCTGTGATCTCACTGCTGCACACCAGCCTGGGTGTCAAAGTGAGACCCTGTCTTAAGAAAAAAAATAAGTGACTCTGGGAAGCCCAGTGTGTCACCCAGAGCATTGACACCTCACCTCTTCACAAGCACACACGCAAAGCATATGGGTAAAACCCAGATGGAAAGGAAGTACTCTTGCTTGTTTTGGTAGTTGGGAGAAAATCAAAAAGTACAAAGAATGATATAATACTCATACCTGCCACTGCATGTGAACAGGCATTCACATTTTGCTACATTTGCTCCCAGATATTTTGTTTTTTTTCTTTTTTGTAGAGATGGGGTCTCCCTCTGTTGCCCAAGTTGGTCTCAAACTCCTGGGCTCAAGCGATCCTCCTGCCTTGGCCTCCCAAAGTGCTGGGATTAAAGGTGTGAGCCGCTGCGCTCAGCCCACTCCCAGACATTTTTTGTCAAAGAAATAAAATGTTAGGGGTAACATTGAGGGCCCAAGTCTCTCTCCTGAGGCCTCTTACTAGAAGTGAGGGTTGCACCCCTCAAGACTGCTTTGAAAATACTTCCGTATGTATTTATCTGTGGCATGAACAAAACCATGTCACCTTTCACAGGTATAAAAAATGCTCCGAGTGGAGTCAGCTCACCCGGGAGTGCAGCTCCCAGCTCAGCTGGTTTGGGGTGCATCCACCAGCATCTGTGCTCTGTTCCGCCTTTTTAGTGGCTGCACAGTGGGCCTTACCTTCTTGGGGTGCCCTTTGGCTGTTGCCAGGTTTTCTGTGATCAGCCAACACCCAGGAGCTCGTCTCCTTGTGTGACTATAAAACCCCATTTTCGGTGTTTCTCTCTGGAGTGCTTTCCAGCCCCTTGTCCCCACGTTCTCACCCCACGTGATGCCATCAGACCCCTTGTTTTTGCCCACCTGGTGAGCAGATCACAGTGTCTCCCGTCTGGCTGTTTTTTTGAGACGGAGTCTCACTCTGTCGCCCAGGCTGGAGTGCAGTGGAACGATCTCAGCTCACTGCAACCTCCACTTCCTGGGTTCAAGCCATTCTCCTGCCTGAGCCTCCCTAGTAGCTGGGATTACAGGCGCCCACCACCACACCTGGCTAATTTTTGTGTGTTTTTGGTAGAGACAGGGTTTCTCCATGTTGGCCAGGCTGGTCTCCAATTCCTGGGCTCAAGTGATCCGCCTGCCTTGGCCTCCCAAAGTGCTGAGATTACAGGCGTGAGTCACTGCACCCAGCCTTGGCTGTTTTAAATTCCTAGTTCTAAATTTACTATTACAAATGTTTAAAGAACCCCTACTGACCTGTTGCTGCTCCTTCCTCCTCCACACCCACACACCCCGTTTAGACCCGCAAGAGAGAGCAGGGTGAAGTTCATGGTCACTTATGTCCACTCTATGCAACAGCTCGCAGGGGCTCCCCAGGGAGGGCGCAGGTCGGGGACCAGGCACGGGAGCACCTAGAATGTTCCTTTACCAGACGTGGAGTAGAGCTGATTAGATGTGAGCAGTGGCTCTAGGAGTTGGTTCTATGATTCTCTGTGTTTCTGCCTTTTAAGAAATTTTATTTCTCGGCCGGGCTCGGTGGCTCATGTCTGTAATCCCAGCACTTTGGGAGGCCGAGGCAGGCAGATCGCCTGAGGTCAGGAGTTTGAGACCAGCCTGACCAACATGGAGAAACCCTGTTTCTACTAAAAATACAACATTAGCCAGGCGTGGTGGTGCATGCCTGTATTCCCAGCTACTTCGGAGGCTGAGACAGAATTGCTTGAACCCGGGAGGCGGAGGGTGCAGTGAGCCGAGATTGGGCCATTGCCCTCCAGCCTGGGCAACAAGAGTGAAATTCCATCTCAAAAAAAAATTTTTTTTTTATTTCTCGAGTTTGAGTGAAAGGAGCGACCCGGAGGTGAGGCAGTGGGGCGTGTGGGTGCGCATGAGTGCGAACACACGTGGGGGTGCAAGTGCATGTGTGTATGTGCACGCAGGTTGCTCCTAGGGGTGCAAAGGCGCGCGCACGGGTGCGGGGTGCGCGCCCCCTCGCGGCGCCTTCACGGCCCTTCCGCCCCTCGCCCTGCAGAGTACAGCGGCCGCCGGCAGCCCTACCCCTTCGAGCGCATGATCTTCGGCGCCTGCGCTGGCCTCATCGGGCAGTCGGCCTCGTACCCGCTGGATGTGGTGCGGCGGCGCATGCAGACGGCCGGCGTCACGGGCTACCCGCGCGCCTCCATCGCCTGCACGCTGCGCACCATCGTGCGGGAGGAGGGCGCCGTGCGCGGCCTCTACAAAGGCTTGAGCATGAACTGGGTCAAGGGTCCCATCGCCGTGGGCATCAGCTTCACCACCTTCGACCTCATGCAGATCCTGCTGCGGCACCTGCAGAGCTAGGGGACCCTGAGCTGCTCTCAGGACGGTGGACCGGTGACCCTTTTGTATTCTGGGCCCATGGAACGGTGTGGGGGTGCGCTTGATTCTACTTCAGGAGGCACATGGGGCGCTTTATGGAACGAGCAGGTGGGCCTGAGGGGCCTGGGCTCAGAGTCCACGTCCAAACGCAAAGCTGGCAGCCCTGGAAGTGCAGTGTTGGGGCGATGGTGTGGGGGGTCCCGCAGCTCCCCTCTTCCTTCCTCTGCAGACGCTGGCGCTGTCTGCCGGAGGTGTTGCCCAAAGGGCCCTAGTGGGGCGTGGTCAGCTCCACCTCCTGATCCTGTGTGTCCTCCGACATGCTGCTGATTCTAGTGACCCCTGTCCCCACCAGGCTCAGAGCCAGACCGCGCCTGCACCTTCTTGTTCTGACTCCACGTGCCTGCCCGGCCTCCAGGGTGCGGGGGCGCCTTTCTTGCAGGCGGACCCTGCCCAGGATGGGGCCAGCCTCGTGCTCAGCTTTGGCCACAAATGCAGTCCCTGGCCCACCCCACCCTGCCGGCCCTGCCTTCTCCAGTATTTCCCACATGGCCACGACTCCTCAGTCACTAGAGCCTCCTGCTGGGAACAGTGTCCCCCAGAGCCTCATGTCTATCCTAGACCCTGCAAGCAGCTGGGTCCCCAAGAGCGCATCTCCCCCTAGAGTTGCCTGCCCATGCCCACCTGCTTTGTAACCTTCCCAGGAGATTCATGCTTGCTCTGCACAGCAGGGCTCGAGGCCCAGGCCATGACACGGAACTGCCTCAGGTTTGGGTCAGACCTGCATCCTGGGGCATCTGCTGAAATGTGAGCACCCAAGCCACCTCCTTTGGCCCAGAAGCCCCCCAGGCCTAGCATCTCAGTGCCCCAACCCTCTGCCCAGCTGTGGTATCCAGCAGGTCCTTTGGTCCCCACTTGAGCAGGCACTTGGCTGGGATATGGAGCAATTTAAAGCCCACAGGGGTTGTTCAGTTTCTATGAAATGGAGCATGGGGTGCCTGGTAGCCTCAATCCCCCGAAGTGGGAGCCTCATGATAGAGTATAGCTTGGGGGTGGGAGGTGAGAAAGAGCTGAGGTACCCAGGGGAACCCCCAGCTAACTGGTCTCTCAGAGGAGTCCCCCAGGGCCCGCCAGTTATCACAGGGACTCAGAAACACCCATTTCCTAATGACATGGTGAGTTTCTTGATTTCTTTTTTTTGTTTGTTTTGTTTTGGTTTTCAACTTGGCTGACCCCGGGTCTATGATCTATTCACATCGAACCCCTGACTGGTCTGCCTGGTGCCAGGGTGAGCATGACCGTGAGTGTTGCTTTCCACAGCTGGCTCAGCACACGCTGTGTGAAGGGATCTGAGCTTGTTCATCTCCAGTCGTGACTTCATTTCCCTTCCTTCTGTCCTCCTCCTGTTCTTGCCTTGGACCTGCAGGTGTGCAGACCGCTCTCTCTGCCTTCCTTGCATGTGGCCACCAGCCATCCCTGATCTTGTCCCCAGAGGCCCAGGCAGCCTGTGATGGCTGTGAGGGGCTGTCCCACTGCGTGGGTATCCCTTACCCAGCACTTAAACTTGGCAGGAGAGGCAGGGCAACCCTCAAAGGGAGATGGGAGGGCACCCAACTCCCACAAGCATGCAACAGCAGTAGGAATTGGGGGTCTGCCCCAGGTGGGTGAGACCAAATGAGTGGATTTGGGGCCACAGGCTAGGCAGGAGAGACAAGGGGTAGGTGGGAGGGTCCCCCAGTCCCTGCTGACCCCAGTGTGTCTCCCCGGAGATGGCTCCTAGCTGAGTGGGACCTGGCAGGAGTTGGGGACAGTGCTGTCCCCCACCCCTGCACACAGCCAGGCCCTCAGGCTCTGCGGTCACTCGCCTCCCTGCTGGTCACTGGTCCTGGTCTGGAGTTATATTTTGATGCCATGAAGACACTGTTTATATCTAATGTTTATATATTTTAAAGATTTGTGCCAACAGAGTATATTTAATAAAAACTTAAATGACTTCTTCTCCTGCTCCTGGCTCTTCTTTGGCTCTGACCCCCCCCCATCTTCCCCCATGAACCCCCAAACAGGGTTGAAGTGCTTTTGACACATTTGTGATAAACGTTCTGAATAAAAGTCTTGAATAAAGAAGTTTTTAAATGCAATTGTTGTTTGAATTAATACATACCACAATTTTCCAGAAAACACCAGCTGTCCACAAGGGTTTACACAGTTCCCTCTGCAGGGGGCCTCCTGTGACCATTTTCTCCTGTCTCCTCCCACAGAGATTCTGTGCATACACTCATCCCTTTCAGGATATATGTGGCCACCCATAAAGGCAGGAGGGGCCGTCTCTGTGCAGCCAGCACAGCCCAAAGTCTCATAGGCTTGAACATGGCCTTCCTTCCCAAGAGCCCTGCACTCTGGGGCTGGCTGAGGCTTCAGGCCTGAACGTCAGTCACCATCTGCAGGGGCAGCCACCAGAGGGTCTCCAATGGCAATCCTGGCTCACTTCACCTGCAGCCCATTGGCCAGAGCAACTTGGAGGACCCACCCACCACCAGGCCAGAAGTGGGAGCCTCTGCATGCCCAGAGAGGAGGGGCGGCTGGGCCAGCACAGGCCTGGTGCTCTTGTTGGGGTGGGAGTAGGAACAAGTTCCACCGCGCTGACCCCCCACTGCTCTCCAATCTGCTCACGTGCAACAGGATTTCTTTTGAGTTGGTCTCCGTTGTGCACATTGTTTAGCAGCTGTGCGGTTTTCTCCTAGAGGATCCCCAGGATGAAATTTACCAGGGTGGGTGTGGTGGCTCATGCCTGTAATCCCAGCACTTTGGAGACTGAGGCAGGTGGCTTGCTTGAGCCCAGGAGTTTGAGACCAGCCTAGGCAACACAGTAAGACCCCCCATCTCTACAAAAAAATAGAAAAATTAGGCCGGATGCAGTGGCTCACGCCTTTAATCCCATCACTTTGGGAGGCCAGGGCAGGTGGATCACTTGAGGTCAGGAGTTCGAGACCAGCCTGGCCAACATGCTGAAACCCCCATCTCTATTAAAAGTACAAAAATCCTAGCTACTCAGGAGGCTGAGGCAGGAGAATTGCTTGAACCTGGGAGGCAGAGGTTGCAGTGAGCCACTGCACCCCAGCCTGAGTGACTGAGCAAGTCTCTGTCTCAAAAAAAATTTTTTTTTTTAATTAGCCAGTCTTGGGGGTGCGTGCCTGTAGTCCCAGCTACTCAGAAATTCACGCCTCCCTTATGTTACCAAACCAGGCTCGTTCTGCCCAGCAGTATGCCAACAGAGATGACAGGTTTTGCAGCAAAGAGTTTATTCACGAGGCAGCCGAGTGAGGAGACAGGAGAACAGATCTCAAATCCGCCTCCCTGAAGATGGGATTTTAGGAATATTTAAGGGATAGAGGAGGAAGGTGGTCAGAGACGTGGGGAAAAGTGGGGCAGTCGGGGAACCGTGCATGCGTAGTCAAGCTTCATGGCTTTTCCATAGGATGTGTGTTCACAAAATGACATTGTTATCATGATCTGAGGGGGGAGTGTTTGGCCCTCTAACGTCAAAGGTCACCACCTAAATATACACAGGCCAAGGTGAAGGTTCGGCTCTCAGCCCATTTGGATTGGACAAGAACTGATCCTGTTCTGAAGAACAACTTAAGCAACCATTACTGTGGTGGCCCATACATAGAGATATTATCTATAAGGAAACTAGTGGGAGTTTTTTTGTTTGTTTGGGTTTTTTTGTTTTGTTTCTTTGTTTTTGAGACGGAGTGTTGCTCTTTTTGCCCAGGCTGGAGTGCAATGGCATGATCTCGGCTTATTGCAACCTCCACCTCCCGGGTTCAAGCGATTCTCCTGCCTCAGCCTCCTAAGTAGCTGGGACTACAAGCGCCCGCCACCACACCCGGCTAATTTTTTGTATTTTTAGCAGAGACGGGGTTTAACCATGTTGGCCAGGCTGGTCTCAAACTCCTGACCTCAGGTGATTCACTCGCCTCAGCCTCCCAAAGTGCTGGGATTACAGGCTTGAGCCACCGTTCCCAGCCTATTTTTCTTTTTTTTCTTTTCTTTTCTTTTTTTTTTTTTTTTTTTTTTTTGAGACAGGGTCTCACTCTATTGCCCAGGCTGGAGTGCAGTGACACTACCATGGCTCACTGCAGCCTCCAACTCCTGGGCTCAAGCCATCCTCCCACCTCAGCCCCCCTAGGATCCGGGACTACAGGTACATGCCACCACGCCTGGCTACTTTTTGTATTTTTTGTAGAGATGGGGTCTCACCATATTTCTCAGGCTGGTCTCTAACTCCTGGCTCAAGTGATCTGCCTGCCTTGGCCTCCCAAAGTGCTGGGATGACAGGCGTGAGCCACCACACCTGGCCTGGGAGTTTAGCTATATATTGTTTAGCTGAGTGACTTTTAACAATATGGGGTTTATAATCAACTAAAAACAAGTGAGGTAAGTTAAGATTGGTAGGTCTAATCAGGTGAGCCCTCAGTTCCCCTTATGGATGGGCAATTAGGTTGTTAGGTATTGCCATGACAATGTGATAGCAATTTGGTGGGGGCTGCTGAACTCATCTGCACCCCACCTCTGACATCCAGCCCAGATTTCTGATCTAAGTTCACGTATCACACCAGCCCCTGAACCTTGGTCAACCCCTCCCCTCTCCCACCCACCACTGTGGCATCTCCTAACAGTGTAGAGGTGAGCCCGTGGACCTGTCTAGACTAGTGACAGTGAAGAAGATGTTTGCTAGCTGCGTCCAAGAAGAGCTTCAGGAGTCCTCTTTTTTTTGAGACGGAGTCTTGCTCTGTTGCCCAGGCTGGAGTGCAGTGGCGTGATCTCGGCTCACTGCAAGCTCCACCTCCTAGGTTCAAGTGATTCTCCTGCCTCAGCCTCACAAGTAGCTGGGATTACAGGTGCCCGCCACCACGCCCAGCTAATTTTTATATTTTTAGTAAAGACGGGGTTTCACCATGTTGGCCAGGCTGGTCTTGAACTCCCAACCTCAGATGATCTGAACGCTTTGGCCTCCCAAAGTGCTGGGATTACAGATGTGAGCCACCACGCCTGGCCACCAAATGCTTTTTGCTATAAACAATTCCGCGCAGCCTAGGAGTGTCCTGAAGAAACACAACATGGTACCCCAGGTGCAACCGGCGGCTGATGACTGAAGGTAGGTGTGTAAGTAGCTTAACCCATGCCCGGACGTGGGATCATCCTGAGGTAATTGCTCTACCCTGCCCCCATAAGGCCCACAGCAGGACTGAGCCTGGTTGCCCACAGTGTCACCTGCTCATTGGTGTCCCCTGCAGGGCATCTTCCCTCCTCGTCTCAGCTCTCACCCGCAATGGGGGCTGCCTGGGGACACCTCCCAGGTAAACCACTAGCTCTGAGTCCTTTTGGGGTCATCTTTGGGGGAAACCTATCCAAAAAGGAATAGGAATGCCAGGTATTCCTGCAAATAGATCATATAGACTTACACCACATACTCACCCATATTTGATCTTCCATAATCTGACAAGTAAAAAATGGTATCTCAGCCGGGTGCGGTGGCTCATGCCTTTAATCTCAGCACTTTGGGAGGCCGAGGCAGGCAGATCACTTGAGGTCAAGGGTTTGAGACAGCCTGGCCAATATGGTGAAACCCCGTCTGTACTAAAAATACAAAAATTAGCCGAGAATAGTGCTGGGCGCCTGTAATCCCAGCTACTCGAGAGGGTGAGACAGGAGAGTCTCTTAAACTTGGGAGGCGGAGGTTGCAGTGAGCCGAGATCGCACCACTGCACTCCAGCCTGGGTGACAGAGCAAGACTCTGTCTCAAAAAAAAAAAAAAAAAAAAAAAAAAATAGGTATCTTAACCTGGTTGGTTGGCTGGTTGTTTTTTTTGTTTGTTTGTTTTGTTTTGTTTTTTGAGATGGAGTTTCACTCTTGCTGCCCAGGCTGGAGTGCAATGGTGCAATCTCAGCTCACTGCAACCTCCGCCTCCTGGGTTCAAGTGATTCTCCTGCCTCAGCCTCCCGAGTAGGTGGGATCACAGGGCATGTACCACTATGCCTGGCTAATTTTGTATTTTTAGTAGAGACGGAGTTTCTCCATTTTGGTCAGCCTGGTCTCGAACTCTCGACCTCAGGTGATCCACCCACCTCGGCCTCCCAAAGTGCTGGGATTACAGGTGTGAGCCACCGCGCCTGGCCTAGTTGACTGTTTTTTTTCCTCCAGTCTAGCTTAGAGCTCTTTCAAGAATAGCTCATTTGCATGCTGGGTGCAGTGGCTCACACCTGTTATCCCAGCACTTTGGGAGGCCGAGGCAGTTGGATCACTTGAGCTCACGAGTTCAAGACCAGCCTGTGCAGCATGGTGAAACCTTGTCTCTACAAAAAATACCGGGCATGGTGGCACATGCCTGTAATCCCCACTACTCAGGAGGCTGAGGTGGGAGGATGGCTTGAGTCTGGGAGGTGGAGGTTGCAGTGAGTCGACATGGCACCACTGCATCCCAGCATGGGTGATAGAACCAGACCTTGTCGCAAAACAACAACAACAACAACAACAACAACAACAACAACAACAACAACAACAAAAACCAGTTAATTTATGGCCAGGCATGGTGGCTCACACCTGTAATCCCAGTTCTTTGGAAAGCTGAGGCAGGAGGATCACTTGAGACCTGTAGTTTGTCTCTATAAATAATTTTTTTTTTTGGTGGGACACGGTTCTCATTCTGTCACCCAGGCTAGGGTACAGTGGCACAATCACATCTCACTACAGCCTCAACCTCCCAGGGTCAAGTGATTCTCCCACCTCAGCCTCCCGAGTAGCTGCGACTACAGGCGTGGGCCACTATGCCTGGCTAATTTTTTATATTTTGTAGAGACGGGGTCTTGCTATGTCACCCAGGCTGATGAACTCCTGGGCTCAAGAGATCTGCCCACCTCCACTTCTCAAACTGCTGGGATTACAGGCGTGAGCCACTGCACCCAGCCCTCTACAAATAATTTAAAAAATTATTTTAATATTTTAAAAGTTGAAGGTTATATTTTGTTTTATCTATGAGTTTTATTTCCCCTTTTTATTTTGTTTCAGCTTGTCTGGAAATGGTATATTCCGTTTCTTCACCCATAGGGCTTCACAACATCAGCACTGCTGACATTTGGCGCTGATAATCCTCTGGGGTGAGGCCATCCTGGGCACCACACGGTGTGAAGCAGCATCTCTGGCCTCCATTCTTCAGACACCAAGAGCAACACCTCCACCCCTTGTGGTGACAACTAAAAAATGTCTCCAGACATCAACATGTGTTCCTTTGGAGCAGAACCACCCCGTCCTGTGAGAGGCACGGATATGGTGGTTACAATGGATACATCAACAAAAATTTAAATGTTTGGCTGGGTGCAGTGGCTCAGGCCTGTAATCCCAGCACTTTGGGAGGCCGAGGCAGGTGAATCACTTGAAGCCAGGAGTTCGAGACCAGCCTGGCCAACATGGTGAAACCCATCTCTATTAAAAATACACACACACTGCCGGGTGCGGTGGCTCACGCCTGTAATCCCAGCATGTTGGGAGGCCAAGGAGGGTGGATCACGAGGTCAGGAGATCAAGACCATCCTGGCTAACACAGTGAAACCCCGTCTCTACTAAAAATACAAAAAATTAGCCGGGTGTTGTGGCGGGCGCCTGTAGTCCCAGCTACTCGGGAGGCTGAGGCAGGAGAATGGCGTGAACCTGGAAGGCGGAGCTTACAGTGAGCCGAGATCGCGCCACTGCACTTCAGCCTGGGCGACAGAGAGAGACTCCATCTCAAAAAAAAAAAAAAAAAAAAAAATACACACACACACAAAAATTAAAATATCTTCCCTCTGAGCCACACACAAAGACCTCAACCACCCCCTTCTATCTTTCCTATTTTTATTTATTTATTTATTTTGAGACAGAGTCTCGCTCTGTCACCCACGCTGGAGTGCAATGGCGCGATCTTGGCTCACTGCAACCTCTGCCTCTGGGGTTCAAGTGATTCTCCTGCCTCAGCCTCCTGAGTGGCTGGGATTACAGGTACCTGCCACCGCACCTGGCTGATTTTTGTATTTTTAGTAGCGATGGGGTTTCACCATGTTGGCCAGGCTGGTCTCAAACTCTTGACCTCGTGATCCACCGCCTCGGCCTCCCAAAGTGCTGGGATTACAGATGTGAGCCACCATACCCAGCCTGATGAAAATTTTAAAAAAGAAAATTCTTAAACCATTCTAAGTCAGGGAACTGTCTGTATACATCTTACTTATACAAAAAGGTTACATATGCACCTTACATTGTTTTTGTTTTTGTTTTGAGATGGAGTCTCACTCTGTCACCCAGACTGGAGTGCAATGGCATGATCTTGGCTCACTGCAACCTCTGCCTCCCGGGTTCAAGCGATTCTCCTGTCTCAGCCTCCCGAGAGGCTGGGATTACAAGTGTGCGCCACCACACTTGGCTAATTTTTTCTGTATTTTAGTAGAGACAGGGTTTCACCATGTTGGCCAGGCTGGTCTTGAACTCCTGACCTCAGGTGATTGGCCTGCCTCGGCCTCCCAAAGTGTTGGGTTACAGGCATGAGCCACGGCACCCAGCCTGCACCTTACATTGTAACACACATGTGCACACACCCTGGAGTCACAGCTACAGGACAATTTCAGAGTCCATGACGGCCCCACATCCCTTCCCTGGGTCACCAAGGCCTCAATATGCCCCTCCCCCCTCCCTGTGTGTGATCTCTATACAAGTCACCTGCATACCTGTAGCAGACGCTGGCATCACTGTGGGCTCCCCGCCCTCCCATTCCTCAAACTGGTTTTCCTCTAAGGTTTCCCTGCCCATCTAACCTTCTCCTGGCACTCCCTCATGGTGCATTTCTCTCACCTGCCCATCCGTCCCAGGCCACCTGCCCTCTCAGCTGGGACTCCAACTTCCCCTGATTTCTGGTCTCTTCCATCCTGCTTTTGGACTTTTCCTGGGACACTTGCATTTCTTCTTTTTCCTTTTTTTTTTTTTTTTTTTTCTTTTGAGACAGAGTTTCACTCTGTCACCCAGGCTGGAGTGTGACGCGATCTCGGCTCACTGCAGCCTCCACCTCTCAGGTTCAAGCGACTCTTCTGGCTCATCCTTCTCAGTAGCTGGAACTACAGGCATGCGCCACCATGCCTAATTTTTGTTATTTTAGTAAAGACTAGGTTTCACCATGCGTTGACCAGGCTGGTCTCGAACTGCTGGCCTCAAGTGATCTGCCCGCCTTGGCTTCCCAAAGTGCTGGGATTTGGGATTACGGGCGTGAGCCGCCGAGCCTGGCCTCCTTCTTGCTCTCCTTTCTCCTCCCAGACCTTTGCTCCCCTTTCAGTCCTGCTCCTCTCTCCCTCCCGCGCAGCCCCCACCCTGCACCCGGGCAGGTGCCACAGGGACGTGCAAGGCAGCTACCACCCTGCACACGCCCGAGTCCCAAACCACTCAGACCCTGTTTGTAAAAATCGGCGTGCTCCTTTATTTGTTCAGAAGAGCAGCCAGCATCACCCTCGCCACTCAAACCTGGCACATACGCTTCGGAGACAATGGCCTCGGGACCCTCATGCTGCTGGGCCCAGGAGAGACAGTTCTGAGGCAGAAACTCGGCGTCCAAGGGGGGCCGCGGGTCAGGCACTGCGGTGAAGGGAACGCCGGGGAGTCCGGCCCCACCTTGCAGCTGGGGACACGGGGGCACAAACAGAGGGGGCAGGCTAGTGTCCCGCTGCCCCAGGACCAGACCTCAGGGCCCCAGGAGGGTCTGCAGGCAGCTAGGAGCCTGCCAAGTGCTGGTGGAAGTAGAGGCCGAAAAGGCTGGAGAGCAGCTGGCAGGCAGCCGTCCACCAGATGAGGTAGGCCAGGACGCCACGGAGGAAGAGGGGAGTAAGCAGGCCACCCAGGGCCCCGGCAATCCGCGCTGCAGTCTGCTGGACTTCATCCTCCCCAGAGCCGATGGGGGCAGCGCTGGCTGAGGATGGGTCGGGGGATACTAGAGGAGCTGGGCCCAGGCCCCAGGAATAGCCTCCTAGGAGAAGAGGAGGAAGCGAGGTATGAGTGGAAAAATGGGGGAGGGGGCGAGGGACAGGGCTGGCATGGGGAGCCAGGCCCATTCCTCCAGACACTCCCACCCCTGTCTCAGACTCCATCTCCTGCCCAGTCTCCACCCCCTCAGGCGCAGCCCCCTGTCCAAGGCAAACCCTATCCCAGGCCCCACCTCCTGCTCAGATCCTGCCTCACTACATGCCCTACCCCCTCCCCAGGCCCGGCCTCCTGCCAAGACGCAACCCCTCCCCAGGCTCCACCTCCTAAGGCAAACGCCATCCCAAACTCCACCTCCTGCTCAGACCCTGCCTCACCACAGTCCCCGCCCCCTACCCAGGCCCCGCCTCCTGCTCAGATTGCACCCATCCCCAGGCTCCACCTCCTGTCCAAGGCAAGCCCCACTCCAGGCTCCGCTTCCTGCTCAGACTCTGCCTTACCACAGTCTCCGCCCCCTGCCTAGGCCCCGCCTCTTCCCCCCCACCGCGGCCCCCGCCAGAGTCCACCTCCACCCTGTTTTATCTTCCAGCTCCGCCCCTCCTCCACTCCCACACCGCGGCATCTCACCCAGCGTCTTGAGCAGAAGTGTGCAGTTGAGGGTGAGGATGAGCGGCGTCAGGTACTGCAAGCTCACCACGGTCACATAGCAGTAGACTCGGACCACCTGTGGGCAGGTAGCAGGGGTGGCTGCAGCAGGAGGCCTTCTGGGTTTGGGACGACTCCACGCCCAAAGGACCAGGAACCCCACCCTGAGCCCCAAGTTCCCTCTGGCCTAGGTCATCGGGGCGTCCATACCCTCTGCTGGATTTCACGGGCTTCAATGCGGCCAGCCTCCCTTCGCAGCTGCTCCACCCGGGCCTTGGCCAGGCACAGGTAGGCCTGCAGGTGGGGCCGGGTCACCGCCAGCCGCAGCAGGCACAGCACCACCAGCAACCAGAGGCGCCCAGAGTCGAAGGCAGAATCGGACAGCCTGTGCGGAGAGAGCCGGGGGCAAGGGACTAAGAAGGTCGCCCCCGACCCCCCAGGATCTTCCCCAGGCTCCTCCCTGAATCTCAGAGGCTGGGGCACCCAGGGGAGCCCCAGATACCTCCTAGCCCCACCCAATACGCACAGGGAGAAACACGTCTCCCCAAAGGGCGGCTGGTGCACCCAGGGGAGCCCCAGATACCTCCTAGCCCCACCCAATACGCACAGGGAGAAACACGTCTCCCCAAAGGGCGGCTGGTGCAGGAAGTCCCGTGCAATGGGCTTTGTCCAGAGCCACAGGATGAACAGGGGAGACAGGAAGCTGGTGTGCAGGAGGAACCTGGGGGGTGAGGGCAGGAGAGAGTGAGGCCTGGGTACCCCCTCTCCTCGAGTCTCTCCCTTAAGCTCCCTAGTCCCCCCACCCACCAAGGGACCCACTTAACTGCAGCATGGGCCTGTCCTCCGACATGGTCAGTGCGTCCCGGTGGGTCTGGGCCAGCCGCAGGCCTGGGAAGGTGAGGAAGGCACCCAGCACAGAGCCCACCACTGCCAGTCCCACGCGGATAGCCAGCTTGGCCACAGGAAGCCTAGGAGAACACCAGGTCACGAGCCTGCCTGGGGGACCCTGGGAGGGTCCCAGCCTGCCCTTGCCTCCCTCCCCCATTCCCAGGACTCACGCCCAGTCCCAGCCCTGCTTCTTCAGAAGTGGCTCTAAGTTCTGGGTCATGCTGGCCAGACCTGGGGACGATAAGAAGAGGACCGAGTAGAGTGAATTCCTAGGGTCTCTAAGGCCACTCTGTTCCCTAACCCCCCATCCCTCAGGCATCTGTTTGCTCCCCAAGTAGGAATGAACAAGGGTCTGCCAGGCCCTGAGCCAGGCACAAGGACAATTTTGTGCTCTAGTTACACAGTACTTTTTACAAGAAACAAGATCAGAGTGGTGGTTCACGCCTGTAATCCCAGCACTTTGGGAGGCTGAGGCAGGCGGATCATCTGAGATCAGGAGTTTCAGACCAGCCTGGCCAACGCAGTGAAACCCCCATCTCTACTAAAAATACAAAAATTAGCCAGGTGTGGTGGCAGGTGCCTGTAATCCCAGCTACTTGAGAGGCTGAGGCAGGAGAATCGCTTGAACATGGGGAGCGGAGGCTGCGGTGAGCTGAGACTGCACCATTGCACTCCAGCCTTGGGGACAAGAGTGAAACTCAGTCTCAAAGAAAACGAAACAGAATGCACCAGGCAGACATTCCTGATTGGGCTGGGAACATTCAGGGGTATCTGTTGAGCCTGAGCTCCCTAGGTTATAGAAGGAATCTAGAGAGGGATGAAGGACTCCTGCAGGAGAAAACCAAAGTCCTCCTGGAGGAAGGAATCCTCAATTCAGGACCCAAGATTTTTCAAAAATTAAGAGCAGGGCTGGGTGCAGTGGCTTGCACCTGTAAGTCTCAACACTTTGGGAGGCCAAGGCGGGTGGATCGTTTGAGCTCACAAGTTTGAGAGCAGCCTGGGCAACATGGCAAAGCCCCCATCTCTACAAAAAATACAAAACCAGGGGTGGTGGTGCACGCCTATAGTCCCAGCTACTGTGAAGGCTGAGGTGGGAAGGATGGGTTGAGCCCAGGATGTGGAAGTTGCAGTGAGCTGAGATCATGCCACTGCACTCCAGCACAGAGCAAGACCTTGTCAAAAAAAAAAAAAAAAAAAAAAAAAAAGGAGCAAATTCATATGAGCTCACAGGCAAAATCACCAAATGCATAAGGAAACAAATTACCATAAAGGAGAGTTAACAGAAAAACAACAGTCAAGTTTAGGCCTCAAAGACTTCAGAAATTGGTGCTGTCAATTATGTGTCAAATGACTAAGGAAATGAAAGCTGTAATCACAGAACAAGTGACATGAGAATTCCTTCAGATGACTGGGTAGAGTTGCAAAGGAACCAAATTAAACTCTTCCAAAGGAAAAATGTAAGTATTGAAATAATAGGTTGTTAAACAGCACATTAGGAACAGCCAAAGGAGGAACTGATGAACTGGAAGACAGATCTGAAGAAATCACTCAGATTCCAACTCAGAAAAACAAGTAGGTGAGAAATATGAAGAGAGGCTAAGAGATAAGGAAGACAGAACAGAGAGCCCAACGCAAATCAAATCAGAGCCCCAGAGGGAGGAAAGAGAAGGAATGAAGAATAAAAGGAATTACTGGAAGAGAATGGTTGAGAAGTTTGCAGAATGAAAGACACACACAAAGTATATCAAACCATGTAAATAAAAAGAAATCCATACCTAGACATAATGGAGTGAAACTGCAGAACACCAAAAACAAAAAAATCACAAAGCAGCCAGGGAGTTAAGACAGATCACCTACAAAGGAACGACAATTAGGCTGACAGCCAATGTCAACTGCAACAACAGAAAAGGAACAAATAGAAAGCAAAAAAGTAAGATGGTAGAAACAAAGTCAAATATGTCAGTAATCACAATAAATGTAAGTAGACTAAACTTTAAAGTTAAATGACAAAGACTGTCAGACTACATTGAAAATATCCAGCTACATGTTTTTTAAAGGATGACATACCTTGACATAAAGTCACTGGAAGACTGAAAGTAAAGGGATGTTAAAAAAATACAGCAAATACTAATCAAAAGAAAGCAAGCTAGAAAGGCTATACTACTACCAGCCAAACTAGACTAAGAAGTAGTATTAGAATAGGCCAGGCGCGGTGGCTCACACCTGTAATCCCAGCACTTTGGGAGGCCAAGACAGGCAGATCACAAAGTCAGGAGTTCGAGACGAGCCTGGACAACATGGTGAAACCCTGGCTCTACTAAAAATCCAAAAAATAGCTGGGCGTGGTGGCGGGTAATACCAGCTACTTGGGAGGCTGAGGCAGGAGAATCGCTTGAACCCAGGATGCAGAGGTTGCAGTGAGCTGAGATTGCGCCACTGCACTCCAGCCTGGCCAACAAGAGCAAAACTGTCTCAAAAAAAAAAAAAAAAAAAAAAAAGTAGTATTAGAAGACAGAAGGGTTCCATACATCATGATAAAATGGCTGATTCACCAGGAAAATGTAGCAGTTCTAAATCTGTGAATAGAACTAATCTGTGAATTGTGAATAGGCTGCAAAATATATAAAGAAAACACTGACAGAATTGATAGGGAAATTGAGAGCTCTATTGTCCCAGAGGGAGATTAACTTCTGCTGACTGATAAGTCACAGACAAAAGGTTAGGCAAGATGGAGATTTGAATTTATTAAACTCGTAGAGCCAGGGAATATGTCCTTCAATTAGAACATGTGAAAAAAGGCAAAACAACAAAAACAGAATATGTCCTTCAAGAAAACAAGGAATAGTCACAAAATCTGATCACATTCCAGGCCATAGGGCAAATCTTACCAAATTTTAAAGAAATTATTTCAAATAGACCATCTGTGCAATTGAGCTAGAAATAAATATGTATTTTTTTAAAGATCTATGTTTGAAAAATTAAAAATTTTTAATAATCCATAGGTCAAAGCATAGCAAGACCCCATCTCTACAGAAATCAGAAGGGAAATGTTAAAACACCCCAAACAGAATAATAAAAAATATCAGTCAAAACTTGGGTGAACTGCCAGATGTGATGGCTCACACCTGTAATCCCAGCACTTTGAGAGGCCAAGGTGGGTGGATCACCTGAGGTTAGGAGTTTGAGACCAGCCTGGCCAACATGGTAACACCCCGTCTCTACTAAAAATACAAAAATTAGCCAGGCGTGGTGGTGTGCACCTGTAATCCCAGCTACTTAGGAGGCTGAGGCAGAAGAATCGCTTGAACCCAGGAGGCAGAGGTTGTAATGAGCTGAGATTGCACAGTTGCACTCCAGCCTGGGTGACAAGAGCAAAACTCCATCTCAAAACAAAAACAAAAACAAAAAAAAACTTAGGTGAACAAAAGTGAGACCTAGTAAAATATATATAGCATTAAATGCTATATATGCTATAAAATTAGAAAAGATTGAAAATTTATGAGCCAAGTAGCTGAGAAATTGGAAACAAGAAAAGGAGGTACGCCAGTACTGTTGTAAAATCCAGAGGTCCTAGCCACACCAAAGGGGAAGGATCAGACAGAACAAAAGAAAACCAAAAAGAATCTGCAATTCAATAAAAATATAATTCTTTAGCAAGGTTAGTCCATGGAGACACTCAAATTTGACCCCTATATGATAACACAAAAATTAATGTCACTGTCCATCAGCAACAGTGAGTAGTTTAGGAGCTTATACGAAATGTAAAAGTTGAAATATTTTATTTATTGATTTTTAAGATGGAGTCTTGCTCTTGTCGCCCAGGCTAGAGTGCAATGGCATGATTTCGGCTCACTGCAACCTCCGTCTCCAGGGTTCAAGCGATTCTCCTGCCTCAGCCTCCCGAGTAGCTGGGATTACAGGTGCATGCCACCTCGCCCAGCTTTTTTTTTTTTTTTTTAGACGGAGTCTTGCTCTGTTGCCCAGGCTGGAGTGCAGTGGCGTGATCTTGGCTCACTGCAAGCTCCGCCTCCCGGCTTCATGCCATTCTCCTGCCTCAGCCTCCCGAGTAGCTGGGACTACAGGCGCCCGCCACCACGCCTGGCTAATTTTTTGTATTTTTAGTAGAGACGGGGTTTCACGGTGTTAGCCAGGATGGTCTCGATCTGCTGACCTCATGATGTGCCCGTCTCGGCCTCCCAAAGTGCTGGGATTACAGGTGTGAGCCACCGCCCCTGGCCAGTCATTCTATATTTTCTTCTAAAATATTTCAGCCAGGCGTGGTGGCAAGCTCCTGTAATCCCAGCACTTTGGGAGGCTGAGGCAGGTGGATTGCCTGAGGTCTGGAGTTCAAGACCAGCCTGGTCAACATGGTGAAACCCCATCTCTAGTAAAAAATACAAAAAGTAGGCCGGGCACGGTGGCTCGCGCCTGTAATCCCAGCACTTTGGGAGGCTGAGGCGGGTGGATTGCCTGAGGTCTGGAGTTCAAGACCAGCCTGGTCAACATGGGGAAACCCCATCTCTAGTAAAAAATACAAAAAGTAGGCCGGGCACGGTGGCTCGCGCCTGTAATCCCAGCACTTTGGGAGGCTGAGGCTGGTGGATTGCCTGAGGTCTGGAGTTCAAGACCAGCCTGGTCAACATGGTGAAACCCCATCTCTAGTAAAAAATACAAAAAGTAGGCCGGGCGCGCTGGCTCGCGCCTGTAATCCCAGCACTTTGGGAGGCTGAGGCGGGTGGATTGCCTGAGGTCTGGAGTTCAAGACCAGCCTGGTCAACATGGTGAAACCCCATCTCTAGTAAAAAAATACAAAAAGTAGGCCGGGCGCAGTGGCTCGCGCCTGTAATCCCAGCACTTTGGGAGGCTGAGGCTGGTGGATTGCCTGAGGTCTGGAGTTCAAGACCAGCCTGGTCAACATGGTGAAACCCCATCTCTAGTAAAAAATACAAAAAGTAGGCCGGGCGCGCTGGCTCGCGCCTGTAATCCCAGCACTTTGGGAGGCTGAGGCGGGTGGATTGCCTGAGGTCTGGAGTTCAAGACCAGCCTGGTCAACATGGTGAAACCCCATCTCTAGTAAAAAATACTAGAGATCGCCCACTGCACTCCAGCCTGGGGGACAGAGCGAGACTCTGTCTGAAAAAAAAAAAAAAAACCAAAAAAAAACAAAGACAATGTAGAATGACTTTCTGATTTTAGGGAAGGATATTTTTCAAGACAAATATCAACTAAAATAATCAACTTCCATTCATCAAGACACTAGAGGTGACACTTACAACTACATTTGACGACTCAGCAAAGAAAGTGTGATGCATGTATGCAGACGGAAAATAATGCAAATAGTGGGCAAATGAAAACAAAAGAAGTATTGGCAATGAAGTGGATAAATTTGGAACACTTGTGCACTGCTGCTGGGAATATAAAATATAAAATGGGCTGGGCACAGTGGTGCACGCCTGTAATCCCAGCACTTTGGAAGTCCAAGGCTGGCGATTGCTTGAGTTCAAGAGTTCAAGACTAGCCTGGGCAACATGGCAAAATCTGTCTCTATTAAAAACACAAAAATTATCTGGGTGTGGCCAGACGTGGTGGCTCACACCTGTAATCTCAGCACTTTGGGAGGCCAAGATGGGCAGGATCACCTGAGGTCAGGAGTTAAAGACCTGCCTGGCCAACATGGCAAAACCCCATCTCTACTAAAAATGCAAAAATTAGCCAGGTGTGGTGGTGCACACCTGTAATCCCAGCTACTTGGGAGGCTGAGGCAAGAGAATCACTTGAGCCTGGAAGATGGAGGTTGCAGTGAGCCAAGATCATGCCACTGTACTCTAGCCTAGGTGACAGAGGGAGACTGTCTCAAAAAAAAAAAATAAAAAAAATAAAAAAATAAATTAGCTGGGTGTGGTGGTGGGAGCCTGTAGTCCCAGCTACTTGGGAGCCTGAGGCATGAGAATCACTTGAATCCGGGAGGCAAAGGTTGCAGTGAGTGGAGATCACGCCACCACTGCACTCCAGCCAGGGCAACAGAGTGAAACTCTGTCTCAAAAATAAAATAAAATGGTTCAGCTGCTGTATAAAACAGTATGGCAGTTCCTCAAAAAATTAAAAGTAGAATTATCATATAATCCAGCAGTTCCACTTCTGGATATATACTCTCCAAAACTGAAAATGGGGTCTCAAAGAGACACCTGTACACTCAGGTTCACAGCGGTATTAGTCAAAAAGCCAAAAGTTGGGAACAACCCAAGCATTCATCTGTCGATGAATAAACAAAATGTGTTCTACCCAGACAATGAAATAGTGTTCAGTCTTTTTTTTTTTTTTGAGATGGAGTCTTGCTCTTTCACCCAGGCCAGAGTGCAGTGGTGCTATCTAAGCTCACTGCAAGCGCCGCCTCCTGGGTTCACACCATTCTCCTCCCTCAGCCTCCCGAGTATCTGGGACTACAGGCACCCGCCACCACACCCGGCTAATTTTTTGTATTTTTTTTAGTAGAGACGGAGTTTCACCGTGTTAGCCAGGATGGTCTCCATCTCCTGACCTCGTGATCCGCCCGCCTTGGCCTCCCAAAATGCTGGGATTACAGGCGCGAGCCACTGCCCCTGGCAGTGTTCAGTCTTAAAAATGGAATTCTGGCTGGGCCCAGTGGCTCACGCCTGTCATCCCAGCACTTTGAGAGGCGGAGGTGAGAGGACTGCTCGAGGCCAGGAGTTTGAGACCAGCCTGAGAAGCATAGCAAGACCCCATCTCTACAGAAAAAAAAAAAAAATTAAAAATTAGCCAGGTGTGGTGGCATGTGCCTGTGGTCCCAGCTACTTGGAAGGCTGAGGTGGGAGGATCACTTGAGCCCTGGAGATCAAAGCTGAGGTGAGTTGTGATTGCACCACTGCACTCCAGCCTAGGTGACAGAGTGAGATCCTGTCTCAAAAAAAGAAAAAAAAATTCTAACACCTGCTACAACATGGATATGCCTTGAGGACATTGTGCTAACTGAAATGAGCACGTCACAAAAGGACAAATACTGTATGACGCCACTTATATGAGGAACCCAGAGTGGTCACATTCACAGAGACAGGACGTAAAATGGTGGGTGTCAGGGGCTGCAGAAGGAGGAACAGGGAGTTAGTGTTTAATGGGCTGGAGTTTCAGTTTTGCAAGAGCAAAGAGTTGTGGAGATGGACGGTGGTGATGGTTGCACGACATCTAAATAGACATTTTTTTTTTTTTGAGATGGACTCTTGCTCTGTCGCCCAGGCTGGAGTGCAGTGGCGCGATCTCAGCTCACTGCAAGCTCCGCCTACCAGGTTCACGCCATTCTCCTGCCTCAGCCTCCCAAGTAGCTGGGACTATAGGCGTGCGCCACCAGCCTGGCTAATTTTTTGTATTTTTAGTAGAGACAGGGTTTCACCATGTTAGCCAGGATGGTCTCGATCTCCTGACCTTGTGATCCGCCTGCCTTGGCCTCCCAAAGTGCTGGGATTACACATGTGAGCCACCACGCCTGGCCTACATTTTTTTTTTTTTTTTTTTTTTTTGAGACGGAGTTTCACTCTTGTTGCTCAGGCTGGAGCACAATGGCTTGATCTTGGCTCACCACAACCTCCGCTTCCCGGGTTCAAGCAATTCTCCTGCCTCAGCCTTCCAAGTAGCTGGGATTACAGGCATGTGTCACCACGCCCAACTAATTTTGTATTTTTAGTAGAGACAGGGTTTCTCCATGTTGATCAGGCTGGTCTTGAACTCCCGACCTCAGGTGATCTGCTCGCCTGAGCCTCCCAAAGTGCTGGGATTACAGGCATGAGCCACCATGCTCGGCCATCTAAATATACTTAATGCCACTGAGCTGCACATTTAAAAATGGTTAAGATGGTGAATTTTATGTTTTGTCTATTTTACCACAATGAAAAAAATTCAAAGAGAAAAAAGATACAAAGATGGGCAACAATGTGAACAGGTATTTCACAAAAATTTCACAGAAGAGACATGAATCATGAATAAACAGGAAAAGGTGCTCAACTTCCCTGGTAATCAGAGAAATGCATGTTAAGGCCACAGAGGGCATCATTCCATGTGACGAGGGCTAGGTTGGCAAAAATCAAGCCCTATCCACAGATCTTGATTCATTTAAACCTTACTGCCGCCCCCTTGGGAGATTGGTGCAGTCACTACCCCACCTACTTATTATTTGAGGGGTAGGTTTGCAGGTACTCATATGATTATTTTGCTTTATAATTGACATACACATCTTCTTTGTATATATCAAACATATATAATTTTAAAAACTGAAAGGCAGGGAGAATTGGAGAAGGTAAAACTCAAGCAGTCAGCAGGGTCATGTGGGCCATGGTGAGGACTATGGTCTTTCTCCTAAGACCCGGGGAGTGTGGTGCCAGGCAGAGAAGTGATGAGGTCCAAATTATATGTTAAAAGGATCATTTAAGAGGCCAGGCACGGTGGCTCACACCTGTAATAACAACAATTTGGGAGGCTGAGGTGGACAGATCGCTTGAGCTCAGGAGTGTGAGACCAGCCTGGGCAACATAGTGAGACCCTGTTTCAATATAAATAAATAAATAAATAAATAATTTTTTTAAAAAATGAAAAAAGAGGCCACACACAGTGGCTCATAACTGTAATCCCAGCACTTGGGGAGGCTGAGGTGGGTGGATCACCTGAGGTCAGGAGTTTGAGACCAGCCTGGCCAACATGGTGAAACCCCATCTTTACTATAAATACAAAAATTAGCCAGGCGTGGTAGTGCACACCCATAATCCCAGCTTGGGAGACTGAGGCAGGAGAATCACTTGAATGCAGGAGGCAGAGGTTGCAGTGAGCCTAGATCGTGCCACTGAACTCCTGCCTGGGTGACAAAAGTGAAACTCCATCTCAAAAAAAAAGAAAAAAAAAGAGCTATAGCCATGAGTGTCCATCAGAGACAGTGAGAGAGGGAATGTCCTGTCTTCCCCAAAGCCCAACGAGGTTCATGAGCTGAGATGGTCACTAATGGGGACTGCCTTCACCCCAGGAGCCCACTCCTTTGCCTACTCGTACTGGACACGGAGCCAGTTAAACCATCTTGGTCAGATTACATGAGGGAGTGACAGCTGCGGTGGCCCCACGTTGGGGGCTGCACTTACCAGGCTCCAGGCCCAGCTCGAGGGTCTCCTCCCGCACCACTTGCACCAGCATGGCCAGCAGCAGGAAGAGGAAGGCAAAGGTGAGGCAGACAGAGCGCTCACCCCCCTCCTCGGCGCTGAAGTACAGCCGTGTCACTGTCAGGAACATCTTGCTGGAGGCTGGAGCTAAGGAGGCCTCAGGTGCCACTGCCCCACTCTGCCCATTTCACCACACCCCGTCTGGGACCCCACAACTCCAGGGAACAAGCACTGCTGCACAAATAGGCCTTGGGGATGACCTAGAGGAGTTCGGTTTTGGGGTGCTGGATCTCAGATCAGGATGTGGGCTGGGGGTTCCTGTTGAGTGGGAGATGGCCTCATCAGGCCACCATGTCTGTACAGCCTCCCGCCCTGGGTGACCCTGCCTCTTTCACCCACCTCACCTACTTCACATCCCTTGGAAAAGCAATCAGATATAGAAGGGCTTCATCTCCAATCTGCCGTCAAAATGCAGCATGGGGGCCAGACACGGTGGCTCATGCCTGTAATCCCAGCACTATGGGAGGCCAAGGCAGGAGGATCACTTAAGCCCAGGAGTTCAAGACCAGCCTGGGTAACATAGTGAGACCCCCATCTCTACAAAAAATAATTAAAAATTAGCTGGGCATGGTGGTAGCCCCTGTGGTCCCAGCTACTGGGGAGCCTGAGGTGGGAGGATCGCTTGAGCCCAGGAGTTTGAAGCTGCAGTGAGCCCTGATTGCACCACTGCACTCCAGCCTGCACGACAGAGGGATATCTTGTCTCAAAAAACAACAACAACAGGCCAGGCGCAGTGGCTCATGCCTGTAATCCCAGCACTTTGGGAGGCTGAGACAGGTAGGTCACCTGAGGTCAGGAGTTTGAGACCAGCCCTGACCAACATGGTGAAACCCAGTCTCTACTAAAAATACAAAAATTAGTCAGGCATGGTGGCGCATGCCTGTAATCCCAGCTACTTGGGAGGCTGAGGCAGGAGAATCACTTGAACCCAGGAGACAGAGGTTGTAGTGAGCCTAAATCATGCCACTGCACTCCAGCCTGGGCAACAAGAGTAAAACTCCATCTCAAAAAACAAAACAAAACAAAAAACAAAAAAGCATGGGAATCTGGGGAACCAGTGGATTTTGACACAGGTTTCCCACTCCAAAAGTCACAGGAGTAGCATTCTTTCTGTGCTTCCTCAGACTTGGGTCCCCAAAGTCATGTATTTGCTCTCTTTGGGAGGCCAAGGCAGGAGAATCACTTGAAGCCAGTCAGGACCAGCCTAGGCAACAAAGTAAGATCCTGTCTCAACAACAACAACAAATATATATACATGTACATACATATATATATACACACACACAATTTTTTGGGGGGATGGAGTTTCGCTCGTCACCCAGGCTGGAGTGCAATAGCGTGATCTTGGCTCACTGCAACCTCCACCTCCCGGGTTCAAGCAATTCTCCTGCCTCAGGCTCCTGAGTAGCTGGGATTACAGGTATGCACCACCACCCCCGGCTAATTTTTGTACTTTTAGTAGAGAAGGGGTTTCTCAACGTTGGTCAGGCTGGTCTTGAACTCCTGACCTCAGATGATCCACCTGCCTCGGCCTCCCAAAGTGCTGGGATTACAGGCATGAGCCACCGCGCCTGGCTAATTTTTGTATTTTTGGTAGAGACGGGGTTTCATCATGTTGGCCAGGCTGGTCTTGAACTCCAGACCTCAGGTGATCCGCCTGCCTCAGCCTCCCAAAGTGCTGGGATTACAAGCATGAGCCACCGTGCCTGGAGTATATATTTTTAAAAATTTTGCCAAGGGACCATATCTTTCTTGGCCCTGATTGTGGACTGGCCTGGTGATTTCCTTAAACAAGGAGAATATGGTAGAAAGAATAGGAGTGGGGTGGGTGACTTTGGGCAAGGCATTCCCTCCTGCCTCCTGGCATTTCTACCGCCACCAAAGGGCATGACCATGTGGAGTGGAGATGAACCGACCTGCTGAGCCCAGCCCAGTCTGTCCACCCACAGAGCCAGAGCACATAAAATGTCTGCTTCATGTCACTAAGCTTGGGGAAGTTTGTGGCACAGCAGGTGGAAACTGCCACACCAGTTTAGGGAAGCTCAGGTCCTGCTCCCACCCGCCCCACTGGCAGGGAGCAGAGAGGAAGGATACATGGAGAAGGTCACCGTGAGCAGGCACCAGAACACAGCGATGTTAGTCTCCTTGGCTGGTCCCAGCATGTAGTAGTAGGCCTCTGTGAAGAGGTACACGCCGCCCGAGTACACAGCAAAGTCCACAAACCACTGGTACTCCAGGAAGAAGCGCAGGACTGTGGGGGGCACTCTGCTCAGCCCTGGGGCCCAGCTCGCTCCCCTCCTAATAGAACATTCTTCCTTCAAATCCTCCCCACCCCCATGAGGGTGTGGAGACCTTCAGGGCTGAGGGAGTAGAGTTTAGGGATGGGACTGGGCTATTACCCAGGGCATCCATGGTCGTGAGGGGGCAGGTCTCCAGCTGGAACGGGGCATCTCGGGGCACAGACAGTGGCTTCTCCTCACTAAGGCCATTGGCCCACCTGGGAGGATGGTGACAAGCAAGAGGGACGGTGAGCATGCATTCCACTGGGGCCAGCCACCCTCAGAGCTCAGAGCAGCTGGCCTGGAGACCATCTCTTCCCACAACCTTGGCTCCTCTGCACACTGGGATATGGGGATCCCCCCAACCCACCCACAGGACTGGCTAGAGCAAACTGCCAGGAAACAGATGCTAACTTGACAGTGACCATCTCCTTGGACTAGGGTCTCCCGGTTCACCTGTGCCCAGATCAGCGCCTGGAAGTATGGGTGGGCTGGTCTTGTGTCCCTGAGCCCAGAGCCCCCTGAGCAGGGGTGAGGCCGTTCCTGGGGAGGAGCCACCCTCCCAAGGCTGGGGCTGGGGCCCAGCTTACTCACCGCTCTTTCCTGCCTCTGGGCCTCGGCTTCCCCGCCAGGGCCCGAAGCTCCTCTTCAGACGGGTGCTTGTATCGGAACAAACTGAGAGCAAGGACGGGCAGTCAGGGAAGCTCAGGCATGGGGTTGGGAGGTTGAGGCAGTGAACCCCAAATCCAGGGATTCTAGTTAGAGGGTAGCCTAGGCCAGGGGAACACTGGGAGGTAGGTGAGGGTACAGCATGGGGAAATTCTGGGGAAATCGTGAGACCAACAGATCTAGGCTGAGTGGGCTCAGGGAGCTTGGATACCCTTGAATCTGCTGGCTAACTCTCCTGGGGAAGCCAGTGTGTGCAACTTTTCTTTTTCCTTTTCTTTTTGAGACAGTCTCCCTCTGTCACCCAGACTGGAGTGCAGTGGCATGATCTTGGCTCACTGCAACCTCCACTTCCCCGGTTCAAGTGATTCTCCTGCCTCAGCCTCCCGAGGAGCTGGGACTACAGGCATGCGCCACCATGCCCAGCTAATTTTTGTATTTTTACTAGAGACAGGGTTTCACTATGTTGGCCAGGCTGGTCTCAAACTCCCAACCTCAAGTGATCCACCCGCCCCGGCCTCCCAAAGGGCTGGGATTACAGGTGTGAGCCACCTCGCCCGGCCTTTGTTTTTTGTTTTTGAGAGAAGGCCTTGGTCTGTCGCCCAGGCTGGAGTACAGTGGCACCATCTCAGCTCACTGCAGATTTGACTTTCTGGGCTCAAACGATCCTCCTGCCTCAGACTCCTGATTAGCTGGGATCACAGGCATGAGCCACCATACCTGGCTAATTTTTAAAATATTTTGTAGAGACAGGGTCTTGCCATGTTGCCCAGGCTGGTTTCAGACTCCTGGGTCAAGTGATCCTCCCACCTTGGCTTCCCCCAGTGTTGGGATTATGGGCCTGAGCTATCATCTCTGACGTGTTTTTTTTTTTGCCTTTGTTTTTGTCACATACATTTTTCTCAGGAGAGAATTCAGTTGCCACCAGATTCTCAGAAAGCATCAGAGACCCACGCAAGGACAAAAACCAGAGCGGGTGAGCTCTAGCAGACGCAGGGGTGGAAGGAAGGCTGGGTTACAGGGAGGCAGGAACAGTGAGGGACGTGGGGAGTGTGGCGATGGTTCCACCCATGTGTACACCTGTCAAAACTAGTCCAACTGTGTACTTCAAATATATACAGTTTGTGTCAGGCATGGGAACTCACGCCTGTAATCCCAGCACTTTGGGAGGCCAAAGTGGTAGGATCGCTTGAGCCTAGGAGTTTGAGACCAGCCTGGGCAACTCAGCAAGACCCCATCTCTATTAAAAATTTAAAAATTGTCTGGGCATGGTGGCACACACCTGTAGTCCCAGCTACTCCGGAGATTGAGGCAGGAGGGTCACTTGAGCCCAGGAGGTTGAGGTTGCAGTGAGCTATGATCAGGTCACTGCACTCCAGACTGGGTAACAGAGTGAGACCCTGTCTCTAAAAAGAAAAAGAAAAAACAAATATATGCAGTTTGTTGTACTTCAATTACACCTCAACAACGTTTTTCCCCCCACCACCCACCAACCAAAATCTAGGCTGTGCAATTTGTGAGGCGGGGCGTGGGGAGCCAGAAGGAGGCGTGACTCCGCGGGCCCCTCCCACCGCTGGGGCGGGGCTCACCTGCCGTTACAGAGCAGCCAGCGCGCGAAGGAGCAGTGTGGCGCCAGCCTGTGCATGAGGGTGGCAGTGAGCAGGGTCACCACCAGCTGTACTCCGAGGACCGCCTGGGGGGAGGGGACATGACTGGCAGCACCTGCCAGAGGATCACAAGCTCCCTCCCTCCCTAGGAACCCAGGCCATTTATAGAGAAGTCAGGCCGGATGGGGGAAGGGCGAGCCTCTTAGGCTCTAGCGGCTTCTTAGGGGAGAGTCCTGGGGTGAGTCTGGACTCACCTAGCATGGCCCTGCCCTCCCACGTCAGAGATCAACACCCACCCTCACCACCTAGCGGGAGTGTAGGGCAGTGGAGACCATGGGATTTGCCTCCCGCCTCCGCTATGGATTCAGGTATAATATTATTTCCCGGAGTCTCAGTTTTCTCATCTGGAAATGGGTGCTTCCTATGTAGTCTCCTGTATTCCTCACCACCACCTTCCAGCCCCTAACCACGAGCCCGCCACACTCAGTGAAAGCGGCTCCCACCGCCTTCTGCACCCCGCACTGTCACCTAGGGAGCCACTGCGTCTCAGTTGAGCTTCTAGCTTTCTCCTTCACCTGGTAGCTCCTTCCCCTAAGTGTCTCCCACCTTAAGTGATCCCTGATGGTTCCATCACCCTCCTCCCTCTCCTTCCCTTTGTAATTAACCTCCTTGAAAGGGCGTCTATGCTCCTGGCCACCTCCTGTTTTGGTGTGAAGACCTACATGTCTGAGTGGGGTGAGCTTATTTATTTTTCTTTCTTTTTTTTTTTTTTGGCAGGGGAGTGGTGGGGAGAACAGGGTCCTGCTCTGTCACCCAGGCTGGAGTGCAGTGGCACGCTGGGGTGCTCACTGCAGCCTCAACCTCCCAGGCTCAAGTGATTCTCCCACATCAGCCTCCCTACTAGCTGGGATTACAGGCACCCGCCACCATACCCAACTAATTTTTGTCTATTTTGTAGAGACAGGGTTTCTCCATGTTGCCAGGCTGGTCTTGAACTCCTAGGCTCAAGCAATCCTCCTGCCTTGGCCTCCCAAACGGTTGGGATTACAGGCGTGAGCCACTGTGTCCGGCCTATTTTTATTTTTACTTTTAGAGATGGGGTCTTGCTATGTTGTCCAGGCTGGTCTCAAACTCCTGGGCTCAAGTGATCCTCCCACCTCAACCTACCGAGTAGTTAGGACTACAGTCATGTGCCAACACACCCAGCTATGGCTTTTTTTTTTTTAATTAGGAATTTTCTCACCCAGTTCTTAATTCAGAACACATTTTCATATACTTATTTTTAAACGTTTTAGAAGAATCAGTCTGTGGTAAAGCTGGGTTTTCCTGCTTGAATGCAGTAAATACCCATTTGCTGCCAGTAATTACGTAATTATGTAAAATTATGTGCTCAGGAGAGCTGTCTACTAGTGTTCTGGTATTATCATCAAAATGAAATAAAGTTTATTTAATAGTAAAATTAATTATTAAAAATAATCCTTTAATCAGGCATAAATAAGCTAAATTTAGTCGGAAAAACCCTAATGTGATGGGTACCGGGCCTAGCATGGTAATTCAAAATGACTGCTGAGGCCAGGTGCGGTGGCTCGTGCCTGTAATCCCAGCATGTTGGGAGGCTGAGGCAGGCTGATCACTTGAGGTCAGGAGTTTGAGACGAGCCTGGCCAACATGATGAAACCTTGTCTCTACTAAAAATACAAAAATTAGCCAGACATGGTGGCGGGCACCTGTAATCCCAGCTACTTGGGAGGCTGAGGCAGCAGAATTGCTTGAACCTGGGAGGCAGCCACTGCACTCCAGCCTGGGCAACAGAGTGGGACTCTGTCTCAAAACAAAATAATAATAATAATAATAAAATAAAAATACATAAAATAACAGACTAATAGGACATTTTCTCTGTACCTGTGACTTGTAAACTGAGACCAGAAATCTTTTTTCAGTAATGAGGTTGGTGGCGGCATCTTTCTCATCACTAAGTCCTCATTGCTCGCCCTCCCCGGGACCCTAGTGCAGACTGGCTGGCTGGCACTTAGGGACCATGAGTGCCAGCCCATGGGCCCCTGTAAGCCAGTGGGTCAGGGCTGTTGAAGCCCCACCCTTCCCCTAGGACCCCGCCCTCCCACCCCCCAGTCTGTTTTTCTCCTCTCTCTCCGACCTCTCTCCTGTGACCTGCCAGGGTTTTAACCACCCAATCAGCCAGCCCATCAAAACCTCAGCACGGTGACACCTCCAGCCCAGACCTCTCTGCTGAGCTCAACCAGTAGCCTCCTCCAGGCTCTCCTGGGAGACCCTAGCACTCACCCATCATCCCATACCCTTCCAGGTGGTTCAGGCCCTTCCCAGTCTCACAGTCAGCCCCCAACTTGGTTCTGCACCCTGCAGGCATAGCTAGAGACCATCCCTCCACCTCCCCACAGCTCAGCTCTCTCCTCAGCCCTCCCTGCACCCAACCACTGGAGTCTCAGAGGTCTTCCTGGACCTTTGGGCTCTTCATCAATCACCCCACCCCCCCCCAAAACCCTCCAAGGGAAAAGGTGGTGGAGGGGTGCATCTCTCCACCTAAGGCTCCCAGAGGTCTGTCCAGGGATGTTCTGATGGCCCTGCCCTCCACCCAGCCTCCTGTCTCAGGGTCAGGGCTCTGCAGACATCTCCAAGGATTTTCTGGAGTCTTCCATCAGCTCCTTCTTTTCCCTTCGCTGGATTTACGATTCTCGAACTCAAGAACCCTGATAAAATCAATGCAGCCTCCCTCCTCATTCCCGGGAGCCTGTGCCTTCATCTCCTACGGCGTCCTGCACCTCCGCCTGGGACGACGCCCCACTTTCAATAATTCCGGCCATCAGTGCCCTTCCTTCAGGGCCATCTCCAGCGCCCCTCCTCGGGGATGGTCCCAGGCAGAGACCCTCCAGTTCCACGTCCCTCTCTCTGCCCAGGCCGGTCCCGTCAGGGTTGTGGGAGTCCCCCATCTCCCTGCACCAGCCTGACCCCCAGGGACTGGGCTAAGTTTTAAGAACACACTCAGTGGGTTGGACCCAGAGCCGCGTGAGACCTGAAGGTTCCAACTTTCCTGTCTCCCACTCTGAGAACCTTGCCCGCCCTGAGGCCAACCAGACCTCCTGAGTCCACCTCCCACGGCCTCCCCTGCCCGTTCCACACACCCCGATATAGCAGGGACCCCCGATGGATCCTGTCGGCGCGGCCCCCACGCTCCTGCAGGACCCCCGTCCCCAGAGTGGATCCCCAACAGGACCCCACACCGCCTTAACCAGGTTCCAAATGTGCTGGGGTCCCCAGTCCCCTCTGTGGGACCACGACCCCTCAAAAGGATCCCAGACCCCTAAAAGGTCTCGAGGGCAGAATCCCCAGAACGCTTAGGGGCAGTCCCCCTGGGTACAACTCCCGCCGACTCCCTCGGAGGTCCTGTAGCGAGAGCAGGGCTCCCAGAGAGGGACACACGGCCTTCAGCGTGCCCCCGAATCCCTCAGAGCCTCCAATTCCCAAGAAGAAACCCCAATCCATTCCCTCAGTGTCTCCCTGGACCCCTTCGGCTGGACCTCGGCCCTGCAGAACCCCCCACTTCGCGGGACGCTCGCTCACCATGACGCGTGCGAGAACGCGGTGCACTCACCCACCGGCCTAGGGCTCCGGGCACTCTGCGGAAACTCGACCAATTAGAGCCCGACTCTGGTCTGACGAGCATCCCGTCCGGCCAATCAGTGTGTTTCGAGCCGGCAAATCACCAGGGACGAGGAGGCCGCTCGCGTTGCATGCCGGAAATTGTAGTTCAGATACGCTGGTTCGGATCGATCAAAGTCAAGATTGTGTCTGGGAGGCCTGCGTGGCCGACCTCTCTTAAGGCTTAGTTTTCTCTTTCCTACACTTATCTCAAAGGTTTGCAGCGAAAGCATTTATTCCCACCTAAGGGACATTTCTGAGAGTAGAACTCCCTCCCCCCATCAAAGAACATTCAATGGCTCCCACTCAGTAGACGAAGTACTTAGTACTCCTAAGTACTAAGTAGGCTAAGTACTCAGACTGAATTCAGACCCTTCTGCCTGACTTAAATCTGCTGCTAGCACTATTGTGCACCCTATAGTACAACTTGCGCCCACCATGCTCTCTCATACCTCCAGGCCTTTGTAAATATCCTACATCTTGCAATGCCTTCAAGAATGCCTCAATCTTAAAATAAAAACAAAACAAAACCAAAAAAGAATGCCTCAATCTTTTTCACCTGGCAAGTGCCTTATTCATCTCTATCAGCTAGGACTCTGGCTGTGCTCCACAAAATATCAACTAACATGGGTTCAAGCAAAAAAGGAAAGTTTTTGGCTCATGTGACAGAAAATACTAGCCGTAGTGTCAGCTTCAGGCATGGCTGGATCAAGGACCAAATGTCAGCTTCAGGGATCTGATGTTCTTTATTTCACTCCTAGGAGGAAAGGGCTTCTGGTGTTTGTGCCTCGGTTTTGCCATTTGTCTTTCTGTGGATAAGTGTGTCTGCCTGAGTGTAGACATATATTGGGTATGACTGAGTGTCTGAGCATCTTTATGGGGGTGGGTTCCTGTGTGTGGGGCTACCTTTTCATTTTTACATTTTATTATGTATTTGTGTATTAATTTTTTTTTCTCGAGACGGAGTTTCGCTCTTGTTGCCCAGGCTGGAGTGAAATGGTGTGATCTTGGCTCACCGCAACTTCCACCTCCTGGGTTCAAGTGAGTCTCCTGCCTCAGCCTCCCGAGTAGCTGGGATTACAGGCATGCGCCACCACGACTGGCTAATTTTGTATTTTTAGTAGAGATGAGGTTTCTCCATGTTGATCAGGTTGGTCTCGAACTCCCGACTTGAGGTGATCCGCCCACATCGGCCTCCCAAAGTGCTGAGATTACAGGCGTGAGCCACCGGGCCTGGTTTATATTTTATTTTTTTAACTTTCAGCTGGCAAGTGCTGAATCCTAAGCCCACCATCGCACGCCACCTCGTGGTGGCGGGCAAAAGCGCAGTCTCCCTGGGATGGAGAAGTCAAACCAGTCTCACTTGTGGCCCTGGGGGCTCCCAGCCTTAGAAAGCGGCCCATAGTTTAACGGACCTCACACTGGGTGCTTAGCCTGTGAGCACTAACATCAGGGACTGGCCTGACTTCTTGTCCACCGTGAGGGTGAGATCCAAAGGCTGGGAAGGCTCTTTCTCTCTGGCCATGCCTCAGTTTCCCCCAGGGTACCCGCTACCTTGACCCTTTTCCTCTTGCTCAGTCCCTGGTCCTGGTCTGGATGTGCGGGGTTGGGGTGCCAGTGAGTAGGTAGTTCTTCAGCCCATGTGGAAGGAAGGCCAGGGTCATTGTCGGGGAGGTCCTCAGAACAGAAGGGTGGGTAACTGGCTGAAGAGTTTGCATCATCTGTGCATGTGGCAGTGGCGCTGCTGGAGGTGGCAGGGGCTGCATGCTCAGATGGACCTCCACAGCCACTGATCACTGCCATGAGGACCGTGGCTCACCCCTCCTGAGTGGGGAAGGGACAGAAGGGACCAGGTGGGAAGTGTTGAAGACTTGAGTCCAGCCAGGCATGGTGGCTTGGCGTATGCCTGTAGTCCCAGCTACTTGGGAGGCTTAGGCTGGAGGATCGCTTGAACCCAGAATTTTGAGACCAGCCTGGGCAGCACAGCAAAACACCCATCTCTAAAAAAAAATTAAATTAAAAAAAAGTTAAATTAGCTCAACGTGGTGGCTCAAGCCTGTAAGTCCCAGCTACTCAGGAGCCTGAGGTGGGAAGGTTGCTTGAGCCCAGGAATTTGAGGCTGCAGTGAGTCGTGATCATGCCACAGCACTCCAGCCCTGGCAACACGACGAGGAAAAAAAAAGAGGCTGGGTGCAGTGGCTCATGCATGTCATCCGAGAACTTTGGGAGGCCAAGGTGGGAAGATCACTTAAACCCAGGAGTTCCAGACCAACCTGGGCAACATGGGGAAACCCAGACTATACAAAAAATACAAAAATTAGCTGGGCAGGCTGGGCACAGTGGCTCACGCCTGCAATCCCAGCACTTTGGGAGGCTAAGGGGGGCGGATCACAAGGTCAAGAGATCAAGACCATCCTGACCAATATGGTAAAACCCTGTCTCTACTAAAAATACAAAAATTAGCTAGGCGTTGTGGCTCACGCCTGTAGTCCCAGCTACTGGGGAGGCTGAGGCGGGAGAATCACTTGAACCCAGGAGGCAGAGGTTGCAGTAAGCTGAGATCTTGCCACTGCACTCCAGCCTAGCTGGGCAAGGTGGTGTGCACCTGTAGTCTCAGTTACTGGGGAGGCTGAGGCAGGATTGCTTGCACCCATGAGATCAAGGCTGCAGAGAGCTATGACTGCACCACTGCAGTACAGCCTGGGCAATAGGGCAAGACACTGCCTCAAAAATAAAAAAATAGGCCAGGCGCAGTGGCTCATGCCTGTAATCCCAGCATTTTGGGAGGCTGAGGTGGGAGGATCACTTGAGGTCAGGAGTTCGAAACCAGCCTGGCCAACATGGTGAAACCCCATCTCTACTGAAAATACAAAAATTAGCCGGGTGTGGTGGTGGTCGCCTGTAATCCGAGCTATTTGGGAAGGACGAAAATCGTTTGAACCCGGGAGGCAGAAGCTGCTTTGAGCCGAGATCCTGCCACTGCACTCCAGCCTGGGCAACAGAGTGAGACTTTGTCTCAAAACAAAAAAACAAACAAACAAAAAAAACAAGAATAATAAAAACAAAAAAATAGGCCAGGAGTGGTGGCTCACACCTGTAATCCCAGCACTTTGGGAGACCAAGGTGGGTGGATTACCTGAGGTCAGGAGTTTGAGACCAGCCTTGCCAACATAGTGAAACCCCGTCTCTACTAAAGATACAAAAAATTAGCTGAGCATGGTGGCACACGCCTGTAGTCCCAGCTACTCAGGAGGCTGAGGCAGGAGAATCGCTTGAACCCAGGAGGCAGAGGCTGCAGTGAGCCGAGATCGTGCCATTGCACTCCAGCCTGCATGACAGAGCGAGACTCTATCTCAAAACAAAAAACAAAAACAAAACAAAATAATAAAAATAAGTAAATAGAAAGAAAAGAAAAAGAAAAAAGACCTGAGTCTGGGTTGGGTGAGCGAAATCTCCAGCCGCACTTGGACACTCTGCAGAGGCTTCAAGTTCACCCCATCCAAGTCTCATTCCCCACAAGCTTCCACAGCACAGAGGGTGAAATGGGAGCTTCCAGTCGCCCACGGCACCCTCTTCCCTTCACCTCCACCTCCGAGCCGTTCTGGAGTCCTGGTGGGTTTGCCTCCATGCACACACACAGAGTGATCATTCCAGGGGACACTGCCTCCCCTCAGCTCCCAACGCCCCCTGCCACGGGAGCCTGGGGAGGGGCTTTTACACACTTTGATCATGCCATATCCCTATCCTGGAAACTGACGCCCCAAAGCCCCCACCTCACTGGGGATGAGGGTGGCGAAGATGACGTAGGACAAACCTTAGCTGGGGTCTGGGGTGCAGATGGCATCCTATACTCTGCCGTATAAACGAGTGCCCCCTCCGGGTTCTGTCACTTATATACTTTGTCCTGTCTCCCTATCCCTTAAAAGGCGTCCCGCCCATCATCTTGTCTAGGACTGTGTGCGCTAAGGGTGAAATGCAAGGTGCTCAGTTTTACTGAAGAAATCTCTCCCTGGGGCGCTGAGTGACAGAAAGGATTTTGAAATTGTCAGTCAACGTACCCGGCCCATTCTGGCTGAGCTGCGCCAACCAACTCAGCTTTGGATCTTGGCAGAGTGATTGGAAAGCAGGTGAGTTTGTTTGTTTGTTTTTTGAGATAGAGTCTTGCTCTGTTGCCCAGGCTGGAGTGTAGCGGCGCGATTTCGGCTCACTGCAACCTCCACTTCCCGGGTTCAAGCGATTCTCCTGCCTCAGCCTCCTGAGTATCTGGGACTACAGGCACACACTACCATGCCCGGCTAATTTTCGTATTTTTAATAGAGACGAGGTTTCACCACATTGGTCAGGCTGGTCTCGAACTCCTGACCTCAAGTGATCCACCTGCCTCAGCCTCCCAAAGTGCTGGGATTACAGATGTGAGTCACCATGCCCGGCCTGTTTTTGTTTTTGTTTTTTTACTCTTTGAGACAGGGTCTTTTGCTCTGTCGCCCAGGCTGGAGTGCAGTGGCTCAATCATGGCTCACTGCAGCCTTGACTTCCCGGGCTCAGGTGATTCTCCCACCTCAGCCTCCTGAGAAGCTGGGACTAGAGGTGTGCACCGCCACGCCTGGCTAATTTTTTTTTTTTTTTTTTAAGAGATGGGATTCACCATGTTGCCCAAGCTAGTCTTGAACTCCTGGGCTCAGGCCATCCTCCCACCTCAGCCTCTCAAAGTGTTTGGATTACAGGCGTGAGCCACTGTCCCCAGCCAAGGCGAATCTTGTAAGTCTTGATCTCAACACTCATGTTTTCCGTCTTCCTGTCCAAATCTGTGAACTCCAATTCACAAAGGTGTTTCTCAGCTTGGGACAGTGTAGAAGGCGCCATGGAGGAAAAGAGGCAGAGCTGGGCCTTGGAGGGTGGGAAGGAGTTTAAAAAGGAGGCAAGTTGGGGGTTGAGGGAGGCGCTCCAGGAAAGACCAGTAGGGTCACATGTTGGTACTGCAAATATTTCTAAGGTACTGGAGAGGCTAGGACAGGGATAGGAGACCAGGCCAGACTGGGGTAGGGCAGCTGAGGAGCCCAACTTCCTTCTAAGGATGAGGAAAAGCTTCGAAGAGATGAGCAGAACATGGCAGAGGCAGATCTTTTAAATTTTATTACTGTTATTTTTAGAGACAATGTCTTGTTCTGTCACTCAGGCTGGATTGTAGTGGGCTGGTAATAGCCCACTGCAGCCTCCAACTCCTGGGCTCAAGGCATCCTTCCTCCTCAGCCTCCCAAAGGGCTGGGATTACAGGCAAGAAGTAATTTTTTTTTTTTTTTTGAGACAGAGTCTTGCTCTGTTGTGCAGGCTGGAATGCAGTGGCACGATCTGGATCTCGGCTGACTGCAACCTCCACCTCTTGAGTTCAAGTGATTCTCGTGCCTCGGCCTCCCAAGTAGCTGGGATTACAGGCATGGGCCATGAGGCCCAGCTAATTTTTGTATTTTTAGTAGAGATGGTCTCAAATTTTTGGCCTCAAGTGATCTGTCCGCCTTGGCCCCCCAAAGTGCTAGGATTATAGGTGCGAGCCACCGTGCCCGGCTAGAAGTCAGTTTTTTATGTTGTCGTTGTTTTTGATGTTATTTTTGAGATAGGGTCTTGCTCTGTTGCCCACGGTGGAGTGCAATGGCTCAATCACAGCTTGCTGCAGCCTCGACTTCCTATGCTCAGGCGATTCTCCCACCTCAGCCTCCTGAATAGCTGGGACTACAGGAATGTGCCAGCCATGCCCAGCTAATTTCTTTTTAAATTTTTTGTAGAGATCGGGGTGTCATTATGTTGCCCAGGCTGGTCTCAAACTGCTGGGCCCAAGCCATCCATCCACTTTGGCTTCCCAAAGTGCTAGGATTACAGGCTTTGGCCACCGCACCCGGCAAGAAGTCAGATGTTAAGTATTACGAAGATCTCACTGAATGCCATGTATGGTGGCTTGCACCTGTAGTCCCAGCTACTCTGGAGGCCAAGGTGAGAGGATTGCTTGAGCCCAGGAGTTTGAGAGCAGCCTGGGCAACATAGTGAGGCCCCAACTAAAAAAGAAAAAAATCCCACTGAGACCACCTGGGGTGCGTGAGGCCAGATAGACCCTGCTGCACCTCAACTATTTTCTGGGAGCACCCCTGACTCCAGGACACCTAAGTCTGTCTTCACACACAGGACAAGCCAGAGTGGGGGCAGTTTGCAACCCCAGGAGTGGGTGTATAAACACCCTGCTCTCTTGTCCCCTGGGTAGAATCAATTGCTGGGTCAAGGGCTCAAGAGATACACCCATTCAAAAGATGAGCAGTCTGCGAGGCTGGGTGGCTCATACCTGTAATCCCAGAACTTTGAGAGGCCCAGGAGGGCGGACCACCTGAGGTCAGGAATTCGAGACCAGCCTGACCAACATGAGGAAACCCGTCTCTATTAAAAATACAAAAATTAGCATGGTGGCGGGTGCTTGTAGTCCCAGGCACTCAGGAGGCTGAGGCGGGAGAATCCCTTGAACCCGGGAGGCGGAGGTTGCAGTGAGCCGAGATCGCACCACTGCAATCCAGCCTGGGTGACACAGGGAGTCTCTGTCTCAAATAAAATAAAATTAAAATAATAAAATAAAAAATAAGAAGATGAACAGTTCAGGGGCGCTTCCAGCGCCCTGGGAGCCCGACATTCAGGATTCCCAGCTGCTGCTTTTGGGAGCCCTACGACCCAGCCCTAGGGCTTGCCCCTGAGCCCATGACCCACAGCGTCGGGAGCAGCCCTGGCCATTGGCCCTGGAGTGGAAAGAGCCGGGGCCCTCAGCCCTGGAGTGGGACAATTCTAGGTGCACGCTCACTCTATGCTGTCCCCAGAACCCCCCGCGGGCTAAGCACCCTCTGCTTGTGCGCGTCCCCTGCAGGGCTCCTCCCGCCTCGCCTCCCCAACCTTCCACCTGGCAGCCCTCCCGGACACCCCACGGGCTCTTGAGTCCTCGTCTCAGGACTTCTGGAGGGGGCACCCCAAGCCAAGACTAGGCAAGAATGAGGCGAGTCACAGTCAGTCTGGTCCACGGACGCCACGCGCGTTTTATTTGTGGGTATACACACAAATAGGAAGAAGGAAAGGAGCCCCCCAGGGTGGATTGAGTCCAGCCGCCCACCTCCAAGCCCCCACCGCGGAGGGAGGCGTCACTGTTGGGTCTTCTCTGAAGAGGCCTGGAGGGAGGTGGGGTCCCCACGTGCCCTCGCCGTACCTGGCGAGCGCTCTGGGCTGGTGCCACCGGCTGATCTCCTACCGGGGCCAGCCGTCGGCCAAGGGCAGCCGGCGCAGGGCGGGCCCAGGCCGCAGAGGCTCTGCCAGGGACCGGGCGAGGAGCAAGGGGTAGGGGAAGGTCTTAGGAAAGTCGCCGGGGCCCCCGGGGGCCGGAGAGAGGCGCTCGGACTTGATGCTGACTGGGGGGGTCGGCGGGGAGGCGCCGCGGGTTGGGGGACCCTCCTCGCCCAGGCTTCGGCCCCCACTGCAGGGGGAAAGAGAGAGGGAGGCCGTGAGCTCAGCAAGGAAGGGAAGGAAGCCAGGGGATGGCACAGCGTGGGCAAAGGCTTGGCAGGAGGACCCTGGGAAAGGAGGGGGTGGCGGTCCCTCTTGGGGCCTCAAAATAGCTGCCCATCCGCACCGGAAGTGTGCGCAGTACCAGGGATGGCCACCAGGGGTCAGCAGCGGCCGGGGCTTTGGAGGACTGGGACTTGCCGTCGTCTCAGGGCACTTACCTGGGCTGGGAGGGCACGGCGGGGGGCCCATCACCCCTCGAGGGCTGCCAGGGGGCCAGGGTGGGGGGCTGCAACAAGCCAGGGGGCGGTGGAGGGTCTCCCAGGCCATATTCTGGTGGGCAGGAATTGGGGGCTGAGGCCTGGACCTCTCCTTAAGCCTTCTGCAAACCTAACCACCCCCAGTGACAGTTTTGAGTTCTGGTGGGTGGGAGGGTGTGGAACCCCCAGAGGGCAGGAGTGTGGACGCTTCCCAGGAGGGGCAGGGCAGGTTAGGGGATGTACCTGGGGGGCCTCCGGGGAGGAAGGGGAAGCTCCCCAGTGGGGGTCCAGGGGTTGCAGTGGAGCAGGGGTTCTGCAGGCCACTGTAGAGGCTTCTCTGTGCGGAGAGAGGGTGAAGGGGAAACTGAGGCCCACACCCAGGTCGCCCTGCCTGCCCTCATCAGCCCTGCCACACCCTCCCCTCACTCACGGAGGTGTTTAGTCCCCCTCGGGGCCCAGCCAGGCCACCAGGCAGGTCTGACCTCCGCCCTTCCGTCGGCAGGTACAGTGGGGGTGGTGTCTTGCTGGTGAGGTGGCTTGGTGAGAAGAGAGGGTGCACCAGGCCTGGGGAAGAGGAGACCCCAGAGAGAGAGGACAGGCAGGCCATGTCAACTAATGAAGTCTGAGGTTTAGAGGTGATGCACGCAGCCTGGCAATGCCAGAGCCAAGATGCACCCAAACAGCCCCTCAGGACCTCACCCCTGACCCACTGTCCCATGCTCACCTGGGGGCCCGGCTTTGGGGGCTGCTGGTCGGAAGGGAGATGGGCGGCTCTGGGCGGGCAGTGCTTCCCCAAGCCCACTGGGGTCACAGCCTGGTGGCGGTAAGGCCCCGTATATCACATCTGGGCTGGGCATAGCAGGAGCTGCAGGCTGTGGGTAGAGAAGGGATGGGTCAGAGGACCCCAGGCCAGATGGGGGTGCCAAGTCCAAGGGAGAAAATCCTGATGAGTTCAGGGGCCCAGCTCTACCTTCAGGAAGCCTTTGCTCCACCTCCCACCAGGCTCCCTACCTGCTCCTCCCCCTGCCCTAACCCTACAGGCTGGGGGAGCTTCTGTCTGGCTCTGCCTGTCCTTGACAGGTAGGTCCAGAGCCAAGACCTCTCACTTAGTGTAGAGTTGGCACTGACGGGGCTGCACAGAGTGTTTGATGAATCAAAGATGAAATGAAGGAAGGAAATGTTTGCCTGTTGAACTCTTATTCATCCTTCAAAGCCCCAGCTACAGTGCCCACTTCTCAAAGAAGCCTTTCCTGACCAACCAGGTGGAGACCTGCCTCCAAACTCTAGGATCCCTGGCTCTAAGCCCCTCTCTCAGTACCAGCCTCAACGACTTGGGCCTAGGAAGCAGGAGGAATGCCTCATTCACAGGGCCAGGGAGTCACTTACATACAGCCGGGGTCGGGGCAAGGCCGGATCACCCCCTTCGCCTGCCAGCCTCCGAAACTTCTCTCCTGGCTCCTCAGGCCCTTCATCTGGCTCCAGCTCTGGCCCATCGAGGCCAATGCCCCTCCGCTTCAGCGTCTATGGGGACAGGAGACAACAGGGTAGACCCTTACCCCTACCCCACCCAGGGAACCCAGTTCTATGGGAGAGGGGACAGACCATCCCCACCCAGCTCCATGAGTGGGGAGGAATGCAGGCATGGCCTGCTCTAGCCAAACCCCACTGACCAAACCCCGGTGAGTTACCATCTAGCAATTTCCTCCCCTGGGACCGAAAAGCCCAAGGACCTGCCCAGATCAACACAGCAGGAGCTGAGATCCATGCAGGCCTGTTGGCGCTGTCCTAATGCTGCTCCTGACATGACTCCAGGACCTCCATTCTGCCCCCACTTGCAGCCTCATAGTCTGGCATCAAAAGCTGCTTAAGAGGCCGGGCGCGGTGGCTCACGCCTACAATCCCGGCACTTTGGGAGGCCGAGGCAGGCAGATCGCTTGAGGTTAGGAGTTTGAGACCAGCCTGGCCAACATGGTAAGACCTCCATCTCTACTGAAAATATGAAAATTAGCCAGGCATGGTGGCGTATGCCTGTGGTCAGAGCTATTTGGGAGGCTGAGGCAGGAGAATCACTTGAATCCGAGAGGCGGAGGTTGCGGTGAGCCGAAATTGTGCCACTGCACTGCAGAGTGGGCGACAAAGCAAGACTCATTCTCAAAAAAAGAAAAAAACTGCTTAAGAAACGCCAGATTTCCTGAGCTGCCTTCTCCTGGGGCCACAGAACCTCATGCTCCCAGACCCCAACCTCTTCTTTGCCAACTTCTGCCCCACACTTCCAAAACACTGCGGACTCCCAGGCCTAGTCCCAGCCCGCTGCTCTCTGCAGCCCTTAGGCTTTAGCTTCCCATCCCAGTGAAGACTCCTCTGTCTTTCTTTCTTTCTTTCTTTCTTTCTTATTTATTTATTTATTCATTTATTTATTTATTTATTTATTTATTTATTTATTTATTTAGACAGAGTCTTGCTCTGTTGCCCAGGCTGGAGTGCAGTGGCTCGATCTCGGCTCACTGCAACCTCCGCCTCCCGGGTTCAAGCAATTCTCCTACTTCAGCCTCCCAAGTAGCTGGGATTAGAGGCGTGAGCCACCACGCCTGGCTAATTTGGGTATTTTTAGTAGAGACTGGGTTTTGCCATGTTGGCCAGGCTGGTCTAGAATCCCTGACCTCAAGTGATCCGCCCACTTCGGCCTCCCAAAGTGCTGGGATTGCAGGTGGGAGCCACCGTGCCCTGCCCGATGTGCTTTATTTCTGCTGTCCCCAGAAGGGCTCCCCCACTCCCAAATGTTTGGAGGAGTGGAGGGGCCCTTCTGGGGACAGCAGAAATAAAGCACGTCAGCCACAAAGCCAGATGAAGACGCTCATCTTTTGTGCAAACCAAGAGTCCCTGGGCTCTGAGAAAGCAGCGTGCACAGGGCCTTGTGGGGCTGGGGAGGAGGACCTGGGGTACCTCGAGGATGTCAGTGTTGGTGCGGCTCTCGTGGGGCTCGCTGTACTCTGTGTACTTCAGCAGCACACGGTCCATGTCCGTGCTGGCATACTGGAAGAGGCGGTTGGCGCTGTTGAAGATGATGAGGGCTATCTCACAGTCACAGAGCACGCTCAGCTCATAGGCCTTCTTCATCAGCCCGAACTTCCGCTTGGTGAACGTCACCTGGACCCAGGACCCGCAGGGGCAGGGGAGAGAAGAAGAAGAGATGAATGTGGGTTGGTGTAGGGGAAGTGGCAGGGCCTAACCCTTCCTCGAACATGCCTCAGGATTCTTTCTGGCTGCGCTGGTAATTCTCACGTCACAACCTGGCAAACTCCTACTGGAGCTTCAAAACCCAGCCCAAATGTCTGGGAAGTGTGCCTTGGCTTCCCAGGCAGAGTCCACATGCTCTCTCTGGGCTTTCCCAGTTCTGGGCCTCCCTCTGTTCTGGCCCTCTGAGTTAGGTGTGGCTGTGTCAAGCTCCATCTCCCCTATGGCTGGGGTTCCAGTCATCAGGGAGAATAAATGAATAAATGATCATGAAAATGAGCAGGCCAGGTGCGGTGGCTCAGCCTGAGGTCCCAGCACTTTGGGAGGCCCAGGCAGGAGGATTGATTGAGGTCAGGAGTTCGAGGCTAGCCTGGGCAACATGGTGAGACCCCGACTCTACTAAAACTACAAAAATTAGCCTAGCCAGGCGTGGTGGCGGGCGCCTGTAATCCCAGCTATTCGGAAAGCTGAGGCAGGAGAATCACTTGAACCCAGGAGGCGGAGCTTGCAGTGAGCCGAGATCGCTCCACTGCACTCCAGCCTGGGCAACAAAGTGAACTCCATCTCAAAAAAAAAAAAAAAAAAAAGGAAGGATGGAAGGAGGGAGGGAAGGAAGGAGGGAAGGAGGGAGGGAGGGGAAACAAGAAACACTGACAGACCAGGCACGGTGGCTCACGCCTGTAATCCCAGCACTTTGGGAGGTCGAGGCGGGTGGATCACGAGGTCAGGAGTTCGAGACTAGCCTGGCCCACATGGTGAAACCCCATCTCTACTAAAAATGCAAAATTAGCTGGGCTTGGTGGTGTGCACCTGTAATCCCAGCTACTCAGGAGGCTGAGGAAGGAGAATCGTTTGAACCCGGGAGGCAGAGGTTGCAGTAAGCTGAGATCGCACCATTGCACTCCAGGCTGGGCAACAGAGTGAGTCTTCATCTCAAAAAAAAAAAAAAAAGAAACGCTGACATGGCATCAGGACTCCTCATGCCTCCTCATTCCCCTGCAGTTCAACTGGTCAGGTCACTCCCTTGCCTAGGCCATGCCCCCTGCTAGGAATGTCTTTCCCAGCCACTGTTCCACCCAGTGAACTCACCTGCCGATTCCTTTGGTCCAGGATGCGGGAGATCTGGATTTTTTTCCTCCCCATCGTCCCAGGCTGAGTGGAGTGACCTTTGTCTAGGAGGAGAAGAGGGAGAGGACAGAGTGAGTGGGTGGAGAGTGGGGAGGGGTACCCCAGCCTCACACCTCTCCTCCGTCTGCCCCTGCCAGCCACTGAGAGGAAGATGATGGGGAAAATCAAGGCAGGCTGGGTCACTGTCGCAGACCCCGCCCCCGGCCAGCCTTAGGATGCAGTAGAGGCTCAATAAACATGTTTAGACCAAATGGGGCACGGTGGCTCATGCCTGTGATCCCTAGCACTTTGGGAGGCCAAGGCGGAAGGATCACTCGAGCCCAGGAGTTTCAGGCCAGCCTGGGCAACATGTTGAAACCCCGGCTCTACAAAAAATGCAAAAATTAGCCAGGCATGGTGGCACACGTCTATAGTCCCAGGTACTCCGGTGGCTGAAGTAGGATGATCACTTGAGCTGGGGAGGTTGAGGCTGCAGTGAACTATGATCTTGCCACTGCATTCCAGCTTGGGCAACAGAGACCCTGTCTTTAAAAGAAAAAGAAAAGAGAATAATAGAAACGCCTCCTGCTCCAGCAGGAGGATGCAGGCACACTCTGGAAAGGCCTCCAGCTCAGAGTCCTTGGGCCAGGGTGTGGGCCTGGCATCCACTTGGTGACTTGGAAGAAATCCTGTACCCCGCTCAAGGAGATGTGAGATCGCCCTGGTAGGGGTCCCAGAAGGAGGAGACTGCTGGACTATGCTGGGGTCCAGGCCTTCCCCAGAGACCCCCACTCGAGGTTCCTGGGAACAATCAAATCACGTGGCCTGTCCTGCAGCCGCCGCCCTCTGTACAGACGTCCCCTGACACCACAGGGGACGTCCCCGCTCCGCCAACTGTGTGACCACACTCCACCTCCCAGCCTCTACCATGTCACAGGTGACTGAGGCTTCAGGCAAGGGGCCTCTCCAGGGTCACGTGGACCTATGCTCGGGCCTGGCCTTCCCTCTGACCCTCAGGGCAGCCCTCAGCACAGAAGGCCCTTTCCCCAGGCCTCAGTTTGCTCTTCTGTGAATGGGCTGGTAGGAAATGCTGAGCACCCACCACCAGGCTTGGCAACAAGTTATCAAGAAATCCAGATCAGGCCGGTCACGGTGGCTCACGCCTGTAATCCCAGCACTTTGGGAGGCTGAGGCAGGCAGATCACTTGAGATCAGGAGTTCGAGACCAGCCTGGCCAACATGCTAAAACCCCATCTCTATTTTTTTTTTTTTTTTTTTTTGAGACGAGTTTCACTCTTGTTGCCCAGGCTGGAGTGCAATGGCGCGATCTCGGCTCACTAAAACCTCCGCCTCCCAGGTTCAAGTGATTCTCCTGCCTCAGCCTCCCAAGTAGCTGAGATTACAGGTGCCCTCCACTATGCCCAGCTAATTTTTGCATTTTTAGTAGAGACGAGGTTTCACCATGTTGGTCAGGCTGGTCTCAAACTCCTGACCTCATGATCCACCCATCTTGGCCTCCCAAAGTGTTGGGATTACCACCGCATCCTACCCACCCCATCTCTATTAAAAATGCAAAAATTAACCAGCTGTTGTGGCGCACACCTGTAGTCCCAGCCACTTGGGAGGCTGAGGCGGGTGTGCCACTGCACTCCAGCCTGGGTGATAGAGCAAGACTCTGTCTCAAAAAAAAAAAAAAAAAAAAGAAAAAGAAAAAGAAAAAGAAATCTGGCTTGGCGCGGTAGCTCATGCCTGTAATCCCAGTATTTTGGGAGGCTGAGGTGGGTGGATCACGTACGTGGTCAGGCGTTCGAGACCAGCCTGGCCAACATGGCAAAACCCTGTCTCTACTAAAAATACAAAAATTAGCCAGGCATAGTGGTGGGCACCTGTAGACCCAGCTACTCAGGAGGCTGAGGCAGGAGAATCCCTTGAACCTGGGAGGCGGAGGTTGCAGTGAGCCGAGATCCCGAGATTTTGACAGCCTGGGCAACAGAGCGAGACTCCGTCTCAAAAACAGAAAGAAAGAAATCCAGATTGTTCTCTGGGAGTGTTCTCAGGGCTTCCCAGACCCCTGCCCAAGCTGTCTGGGCAAGGTCCTCCATTATCCCAGGCCCCAGAAGTGTCAGATACCTCGGCTGGCATATATGGCATGCTGTGTGACCCCAGGCACACCCTCTGCCCTCTCTGGGCTGGGTCTCTGAGCCCCCACAACTATGTAGAGCCCAGGCTGTCGGTCCCAGACCCTCAGCTCCGGCTTGACTTGCTAAATTTAACCTCCAGGGCTAATTTTAATCCCCAGCCGGAATCGGGCCTGTTCCCACGGCTGGGATATGTTGCCCCCACCCTGATGGGTCCCTGGGGGGTGGACGGGGGCCTTGGTCCGGAGGTCCCAGTGCCAAGATGACTCCGGAAATGCCCCTGATGCCCAGGGTCCCACGAGAGCAGCAGCAGGGCTGGGGCTTAGGCCTGAGTCTCTTAAGCCTGTAAGACCTGACTCGAGCCCCTTCTCACTCTGTCTGTCCCCATTTTAGACACAGACACCATGGCTAGGGCAGAGGTCATGTGATGGGGGAGAACTGGGAAGTCTCTCTCTGCACTGAGACCCTGAGAGCTGAGATAGGAAGTGAGTTCCAGGCAGAAGGAACAGCAGGTGCCAGGGCCCTGAGGAGGGACAAGAAACAGCTATGAGGTTGGAGGGAGGGTGGGGATGAGGCCACAGAGGTTGGGCCACTCTAGGCCTCCTTCTTTTGGGTTTCCTTCTTTTAATTTAATTTATTATTATTATCATTATTTTGAGACAGAGTCTCACTCTGTCGCCCAGGCTGGAGTACAGTGGCATGATCTTGGCTCACTGCAACCTCCGCCTCCCGGGTTCAAGTGATTCTCCCGTTTCAGCCTCCCGAGTAGCTGCGATTACGGGCATGCACCACCACACCTGGCTAATTTTTGTATTTTTAGTAGAGACGGGGGTTTCACCATGTTGGCCAGGCTGGTCTTGAACTCCTGGCCTCAAGTGATCTGCCCGCCTTGGCCTCCTAAAGTGCTGAGATTACAGGCGTGAGCCACCACGCCTGGCCATATTTATTTTTTTGAGACAGTGTTGCTCTGTTGCCCAGGCTGGAGTGCGGTGGTGAGATCTCAGCTCATTGCAGCCTTGACCTCCCAGGCTCCAGTAATCCTCCCACCTCAGCCTCCTGAATAGCTGGGACTACACGTGAGTGCCACCACGCCCTGCTAATTTTTATTTTCTTTTTGTAGAGATGGAGTCTCACTATGTTGTCTAGGTTGGTCTCAAACTCCTGGCTGGAAGTGATCCTCCTACCTCAAACTCCCAAAGTGCTGGGATTCCAGGTGTGAGCCACTGTACCTGGCCCACTGTGGGCCTTCTGAGCTGGAGGAGGGCTGTGGATTTTGGTATAAGAGTGATGTGGAGCTATGAGAGCATATTTTATTTTATTTCCTATTGTATTTTATTTTTTATTTTTAATATATATATTTTTGAGATGGAGTTTCGCTCTGTCACCCAGGCTGAAGTGCAGTGGCGTGATCTCGGCTTACTGCAACCTCCACCTCCCAGGTTCAAATGATTCTTCTGCCTCAGCCTCCCAAGTAGTTGGGACAACAGGCACGTGCCACCATGCCCAGCTAATTTTTGTAGTTTTAGTGAAGACGGTGCTTCACCATATTGGTCAGGTTGGTCTCAAACTCCTGACCTCATGATCTGCCCACCTTGGCCTCCCAAAGTGCTGGGATTACAGGCATGAGCCACTGCGCCCAGCCTTTTATTTTTTGAGACAGAGTCTTGCTCTGTCACGTAGGCTGGAGTGCAGTGGCACAATCTTCACCTCCCGGGTTCAAGCGATTCTCCTGCTTCAGCCTCCCAAGTAGCTGAGATTACAGGTGTGCACCACCACGCCTGGCTAATTTTTGTATTTTTAGTAGAGACAGGGTTTTGCCAAGTTGGCCAGGCTGATCTTGAATTCCTGACCTCAAGGGATCCGCTGGCCTCAGCCTCCCAAAGTGCTGGGATTCCAGGCGTGAGCCACTATGAGAAGGTTTTAAGCAGAGAAGGGATGGGGCTTGGTTTATTATTTTAAGACTCAGCTCATGGCTTCCATGGGGAGCAGGTCTGTTGGAGGCCGGGGTGGAGATCATGGGTGGCTGGAGAGAAGGCAAGGGCTGTGTCTGTCTTGACAGAGACTGGGGGTAGGGCCCCCTCTGTGCTAGGCCTGTGCCTTGCACTTTAAGTCACTGTACTCCAGGGTGCTTTAGTCCTCCAGAAGCCAGCAGGCCCTACACCAACTCTGGAGGCAGGCCTGACAGGTGCAGATGAACTTACTCAGGAGTTTCACTCTCCTGAACCCCAGTGACACTGGAACCAAAGCCATCCTCCACTCTAGCCCCTGAGGGAATCTACCCAACCAAACACAGCTCTGAGCATGGCCCCCTCCTGCTCACACACTCTCCATGGCTCCCCACTGCCCTTATGAGAAAGTTCTAGCACCTAGTCTGGCACTCAAGTCCTCTTCCCAAATCAGCTCTCGCCTACTTCTCTCTCTTCGATAAATATCTCTGACTAGAAGGACCCTTTCCCCTTTTTCACCAAGCCAACTCCTATCCAAACATCAAAACCCAGTTCAAAAAACCCATTCCTCTAGGAAGTCCTCCCTGCCATTCTTCTGGTCTCCCAGAGTCACCATCCTCCTCTAGGTCAGATTCCATGGCATTGGGGGTATATATATCCAGATTTGTCTCCTCCAGACTAAAAGCCCCTCTGGATCAGGGCCAGGAATGGACAGTAAGGTTTGGTGAGCAGAGTAGATCAACAGAGATGTCACTGACCCCCTCCACAACCCTACAGCTTCCCTCAACAACTTCCTCTCAGACTGCCCCAGCTGATACCCTGCCCAGAAATACATGCACATGCAAATCCAGCCACTCAGCGTTGACCTGTCTCGGGCCCAGGTGTGAAGGGCCAGGCAAAGAATGCGGAGGCGGCAGGCCAGAGTGTGCATGTATATTTGTAGTCACATGCAAATCCCTGCCCAGAGCCGCAGACAGACCCTGGTGGCCCATTCTCCAGATGTTGGTGTGATCGGAACTGCTGGGGGAGGTGGCAGCACAGGCTGAATGTGCCAGGCACGAGGGGGGAAGCTGAGGTTTGGGGAGGCCTCTTCCGCACACACATACCCTCCCTGCTTTGTCCAGCCAGAAATCAGAGAGCTGTGGCATCTGCCCAGCGCAGAGGCAGAGAGGTGGACCTATTGACCAAGGAATGGAGCACAGAAGAAAGAACAGGAGAAGAAACCCAGGAGAGCTTCTTGGAGGAGGAGGCATGTAGTTGGATGTAGATGCAGAGGCTGGATGGGAGCCTGAGTAGAAGGGGAGGGAGGTGGGAATTTGAAGCTAAGAGTCCAGTACCTTCCTACTCCTTTCATTGCACCCTCATACTTAGCGTTTATTAAGTATCAACCTGTGCAAGTCACTGAGCCAAGCTGACCTCAGAAGAAGTAGAAAGCTTAAGTAGACCAACAACCATAGAAGATTAGAAAGGTGACTCAGGACCTACCATTAAAAAGGTAATAAAGTGGGCTGGGCACGATGGTTCACACTTGTAATCCCAGCACTTTGGGAGGCCGAGGTGGGAGGATTGCTTGAGCCTAGCGGTTCAAGACCAGCCTAGGCAACATAGTGAGACCCCTATCTCTAAAAAAAAAAATTTGTTTTTTTAAAGGCAATAAAGTTCAAGGCTGCAGTGAGCTTTGAGCCGCTGCACTCCAGCCAGGGCAACAGAGTGAGACTCTGTCTCTAAAAAAGAATAATAATTTCAAAATTAAAATAATAACTAAAAAACATGTTTAAAGGCAACAGGCCCAGGTGGTTTTATAGCTATTTTCTCAAATCTCACAGAACAGGAAAGTGCAGCGTTATTTCAGTGAACTTAGATCTTTGAAATAGACGGGATCTAGCCGAGTTATTTTTTTTGTTTTTGAGATGGGGTCTTCCTCTGTCACCCAGGCAGGAGTTCAGTGGTGCAATTATAGCTCACTGTAGCCTTGAACTCCTGGGTTCAAGTGATCCTCCAGCCTCAGCATCCCGAGTAGCTGGGATTACAGCTATGTGTCACCACACCCAGCAAATTTTTAAAAACTTTTTATAGAGATGGCGATTTGCTATGTTGCCCAGGCTGGTCTCAAACTCCTGGCTACTCCCAGATACTTCCAGCTACTTGAGAGGCCGAGGTGGGAGGATTGCTTGCGGCCAGAAATTGGAGACCAGCCTGGGCAACATAGCAAGAACCTGTCTACAAAAAAAGTAAAAATTAGCTGCACACCGTGGCACACACCTGTAGTCCTGGCTATGTGGGAGCCTGAGACGGGAGGATTCTGTGAGCCCAGGATTTCAAGGTTACAGTGAGCGATGATGATCTTGTAAGCTCTTCCACTTCCAGCTCTCATGCATTGCTGGTGGCAGAGGAAAAAGGGACAAGCACTTGGATAATTCTCTGGCATCTACTAAATCTGAACAGATGCCTACCCTGTGACCCAGGAATTCCGCTCCTCGATGTTCAATATTCACGCAAGAGAAACGGGTCCAAGTTACACCTGAGGACACAGACAAGAATGTTTTCTACAGCTTCATACATCATTGCCTCAACTGGAATCAACCTGGAAGCCCTTAATGGGAGAGCTGGTCAACACTTTCTTGTTGATTCTATGATCAGTTATAGCACAGCACAGAAAAAGGGTGCACTCTCGCTGCACACAACCACGTGGATGAATCTCAGAGACCATTGGCCAATTCGACGATCCCAGACTCCACCGAGAGGATGCACTGTGTGATTTTATTTACATGAAGTTTCAGAACAATCAAAACTCACTGATGCAGCTGGGCGCAGGGGCTCAAGCCTGTAATCCCAGCACTTTGGGAGGCCAAGGCGGGCAGATCACTTGAGGTCAGGAGTTTGAGACAAGCCTGGCCAACATGGCGAAAACCCATCTCTACTAAAAATACAAAAATTAGCTGGGCGTGCTGGCATGTGCCTGTAATCCTAGCTACTCGGGAGGCTGAGGCAGGAGAATAGCTTGAACCCAGGAGGTGGAGGTTGCAGTGAGCCAAGATTGTGCCATTGCACTCCAGCCTGGGCGAAAGAGCGAGACTCTGTGTCAGAAAAAACAAAAAACAAAAAAACAAAAAACCCTCACTGAGGCTGATGGACATCAGACAGCACTTTGGTCACCCTGGGCAGAAGCTGTGATTAGGCAGTGGCCCAAGGGGGGAAGTCCCAGGCGCTAGGGAAGTCCTGCTCCTGGATCCAAGGTTTGGGTACACAGATATGTTCAGTTTGTGCAAATGTGTTGAGCTCAACTCTAGTGGTTTGTGCATTTTTATTCGTGTGATTTATTTCAAAAGGAAGATTTCTTTTTTTTTTTTTTTTTGAGGTGGAGTCTCGCTCTGTTACCCAGACTGGAGTGCAGTGGCATGATCTCAGCTCACTGAAACCTCCACTTCCCGAGTTCAAGCGATTCTCCTGTCTCAGCCTCCTAAGTAGCTGGGATTACAGGTGCCTGCCACTGTGCCCGGCTAATTTTTGCATTTTTACTAGAGATGGGTTTTCACCATGTTGGCCAGGCTGGTCTTAAACTCCTGGCCTCAGGTGATCTGCCCACCTCGGCCTCCCAAAGTGCTGGGATTACAGGCGTCAGCTATGGTGCCCGGCCCAAAAGGAAGATTTCTTAAAAAGCTTCCAGCCAGAGCAACATAGTGAGACCCTGCCCCTAAAAAAAAAAAAAGAACAAAAAAAAAAAAAAACACAAACTAGGGCCAGGCCAGGCACGGTGGCTCACACCTGTAATCCCAGTGCTTTGGGAGGCTGAGGTGGGAGGATCGCTTGAGGGTGGGAGGAGTTCAAGACCAGCCTGGGCAACATGGCAAAGCCCTGTCTCTACGAAAAAAAAAAAAAAATTAGCTAAATGTGGTGGCATGCCTGTGGTCCCAGCTACTCAGGAGGCTGAGGTGGGAGAATCACTTGAGCCCAGGAGGTGGAGGTTGCAGTGAGCCAAGATCACACCACTACTCTCCAGCCTGGGTGACACAGCCAGACGCTGTCTCAGAAAAATAAATAAACAAAAATAAAAAAATTTAGCCAGGCGTGGTGGTGCACCCCTTAGTCCCAGCTACTCAGGAGTCTGAAGTGGGAGGATCACTTGAGCAGGGGGAGGCAGAGGTTGCAGTGAACTGAGATCCATCCTGTCACTGCACTCCAGCCCGGGCAACATTGTGAGACTGACTCGAAAGTTTTTTTTTCTTTTTTTTGAGACAGAGTTTTGCTCTTGTCGCCCAGGCTGGAGTGCAGTGGCGCAATCTCAGCTCACTGAAACCTTCTCCTCCCCAGTTCAAGCAATTCTCCTGCCTCAGCCTCCTGAGTAGCTGGGATTACAGGCACACACCACTACACCCGGCTAATTTCTGTATTTTCAGTAGAGATGGGGTTTCACCATGTTGGCCAGGCTGGTCTCGACCTCCTGACCTCAGGTGATCCACCAGTCTCGGCCTCCCAAAATGCTGGGATTACAGGCGTGAGCCACAGTGCGTGGCCTAAAAAAAAAAAAAAATTAAATCTAGCGGGGCATGGTGGTGCCTGCCTGTAGTCCCAGCTACTTGGGAGGCTGAGGCGGGAGGATCACTTGAGCCCAGGTGATGGAGGCTGCAGTGAGCTATGAGTGGGCCACTGCACTCCAGCCTGGGTGACAGACTAAGACCCTGTCTCTAAAAGTAAAAAAGCTCCTTGCTGCTTATGGCTGCTGTGGGGAGCAGTGTCTGTTCAGGCTAGAGTGAGGTGACAGGAAGAGGCTGGGCCAGTGGGAAATACAGAGTTTGAATGGAGACAGGGGTGGCACCAGGGCAGAAGTGGTGACCAAAGGGTGCAGGATGTGCTGGTGACCTGGGATAGAAGAGGAGCCTGGTGATCCCAGGCCTGAGCGATGTGGGGGTGAGGGGGAATTGGGAGGACAAAAGAAGAGCTCAGGAGTGCAGAAGCATCAGAAACTTTCTGGCAGTATCTGTGGTCACTAAGTCAATCAACAAACATTACCCTGAAGTCCTTCAAGCCATAGATTATCATCTCCCCAGCCTGGCGAGGCCCCTTAGCCCCCCAGTAATAGAGATGGGGTGCTGGAGGGAATCCCACCCTTCCACTGACCCTTCCCCTCTGGCCTCTCTGCATGGTAGGACTCAGTTCTCTCACCTGTTAATTGGGGGTGAGAATCCTTCTCCCACCAGCTGGGAAGAGGGTAGGGAGCAGGGGTCTACTGAACTTTTTTTTTTTTTTTTTTGAGATGGAGTCTCACTCTGTTGCCCAGGCTGGAGTACAGTGGCGTGATCTCGGCTCCCTGCAACCACTGCTTCCCAGGTTTAAGCGATTGTCCTGCCTCAGACTCCCGAGTAGCTGGGATTACAGGTGCACACCATCACACCCAGCTAATTTTTTATATTTTTGGTAGAGGCGGGGTTTCAGCATGTTGGCCAGGCTGGTCTCGAACTCCTGACCTCAAGCGATCCGCCTGCTTTGGCCTCCCAAAGTGCTGGGATTACAGGTGTGAGCCACCACACAGAGGCCTCTATTGAACTTTTCTTCTGGCTTCTGGGAAACCAAAAGGAAGAAGGTCCGGGCCTTGGAACTGGGGGCGCTGAGTCAGTACAGCATCCTGCAAGACCACCTTGAAATACTGTCATCAGTCACCTGCTTCCTCCCCCGTAAAATGGGTCACAGGATCCTAACCTCACAGGCTTTGCAGCAGGGGTTTAAGAGAAAAGATTAGGAACAAGTCAAGTTCCCTTTCTTGGCACCCCTGCGGGACTTTACTGGGGGGATGAGCTGCAGAGTCACTTCGCCAGACCCCTGAGCCCGCAGGGAGGCCACGGCTTGGCAGAGGAACCCAGGCCGGGAAAGGAGAAGTGAGAGGCAGGTGGGTTGGGTGGGGGTGGGGGTGAGGGCCCGTGGGAGGCGGTGAAGCGGGGAGGGGGCGCTGCTCCCGGGCCCTGCAGCGAATCAGGCCTGCCGCCCCGCCTCACGCAACCCAGGCTGTGGTTTCATCACCTGCTCCCCAAGTACCTCATTATGGGCGACAGGAAGAGCCCCTTGGAAAGCCAGGACCCCCCCTCTCCTCTCCTGGGGGCTCCAGCGGCTCCGACCCCAGCTGCAGGCGACCCTCCCTCCCCAGCCAGAGCCCTGGGCCCGCCTCCTCCCCGGGGGCCTAGGGAGGTGGTACCCAGGTGGGGGGGCATGTAGGTGACCTGGCGGCCTGGCTCAGTTCACAGCAGTCCCTGGAGCCCCGCACCTGCCCTCAGGGACTCAAGGGAGACGGTGGGCTCAGGCAGTGACTCCCCTGTTGCTGAGCTTCTCTGGAACTCAGCTTCCTCCTCCAGAAAGTCAGGGGGCAGCAGGGGCCACCTGGCTGAACTGAGGGGAGGGGCTTCACAGTAAGGTGCTTTACAGATGCGGGGAGCATTTGTGGTCGATGGGTCCTGATGCCTCTCAGAAGGCCTTGGGGTCACCTCTCCATCCTGGGGGAACCCAGCTCAGATTGCGGGCCCCAAAAAGTCCCTGGTGGAATGCTGAGGGACAGGGGCGGATGGGGTTGGGGGTCACTCCATCCTTGTATGGGCATAATGGGAGGTAGAAATATTCCCCACACATGGAGACCCCCAAACAGAGCCGCAGAAAATCCACAGATGCCCGAAACAACAGATCCCCCAAATACACAAGGATTCCTCCTGCGAAAGTCCCCAAAATACATGCAGTTCACGATACGCCAAACCCCCCAACCCACACAGCTCTCCAAACACACACATCCCCAAAACACATCCTATTCCCTCTGCATAGACAGACCCCAAAAACACTCAGACACACCCAGATGCCCCAACACATGCCAATCCCCCAAATGCACAGACACATACAGATCTCCCTAAACACATGGACGTCCCCCAAATACACACAGACCCCTTTCCCCTGAACAATGTGGAGACCCCTGCCAGACGCATGCAGACTCTTCCAAACATATGCAGACTCCCCCCAATCCATGCTGGTCCCCCATTACATAGGTAGGGCCCCCCCATCCCTGCAGTGATACCACCCACACTCTGGCTTTCTTCTTTTTTGTTTTTTTTTTGTGAGACAGAGTCTCACTTTGTCACCCAGGCTGGAGTGCAGTGGCGTGTTCTCTGCTCCCTGCAACCCCTGCCTCCCGGGTTCAAGCGATTCTCCTGCCTCAGCCTCCCCAGTAGCTGGGATTACAGCCATGCGCTACCACACCCAGCTAATGTTTGTATTTTTAGTACAGACAGGGTTTCACCATGTTGGCCAGGCTGGTCTTGAACTCCTGGCCTCATGTGATCTGCCTAGTTCGGCCTCCCAAAGTGCTGGGATTACAGGCCACCATACCTGGCTGGGTTTCCTCTTTTTAATTATTATTTTTTTGAGATGGGGTCTCGCTCTGTTGCCCAAGCTGGAGTGCAGTGGTGCCATCATAGCTCACTGCAGCCTCCAATTCCTGGGCTTAAGCATTCCTCCCACCTCAGATTTCCCAGTAGCTGGGGCTACAAGCGCACACCTAATTTTTAACCAGACTATGCCAGGCTAATTTTTTTTATTTTTGTAGAGAAGGGGCTTCATTTTATCACACTGGCTGGTCTTGAACTTCCAGCCTCAAGCTATCCTCCTGCCTCAGCCTCTCTAAGTGCCGGGATTACGGGTGTGAGCCACCACACAGGCCTGGCTGCCTTCCCAAGGCCGGGTGCTCTCCACCCACCAGGGGTGAAATGCAGGCTGGGGGCATCTGAGGCTAGATTTGAATGGGTAGTGTTTGAATCCAGGATTCTTAGAATGTTCCAGCTGGAGAAGGCCCCATGGGGGTCCTTTTTTCCACAGGTCCCTCTGGCACCCATGGGGAAAGTGAGGCCCAGTGGGGAGCCCTCAGACCCTCCTTCCCACCTCTCCCTGGGCCTGCTCCTGGGAGGGACAGCTCCTGTTCGAGGGGCAGGAGTCCATGGTGAGTGGGACCCTCTGTGGGACGCCCCCTCTGCTTCGCTCCAGGATCCCATTTTGGCCATGCACAGAGAGGCCAGGGCCGGGGCTGTGGGCCAGTCAGTCCAGGATTCAAATCCTAAACCCACCACTTGCACACTGCGTGATGCTTTCTGAGCCTCGGTTTCCTGTGTTTGCATGGTCCCCGCAAACTCCCCATGTACCCACCCACCTCTCCCCTCACTTGAAAAGGTGTCATCTACCAGCAGACTCCCAGCCCACCTTCTGCCCCTTTGGGGGCATCTGCAACACCAGCCCCAAACTGATTCCCTACTTGCCCATCACTCTCCCTTTGCCTGGACTGTGTCCAACCCCGGGACACCCTTCTAGGTTTGCCCAAGTCCAGGAGTGTCTCCATGTCCTGTAAAGACCTGCAGAAAACCCTCTTTCTGGAGGCACCAATCTTTTTTAATGTTTATTTTAATTTTTTCAGGCAGGGTCTCATTCTGTCACCCGGGCTGGAGTGCAGTGGTGTGGTCTCGACTCACTGCAGCCTGGCCCTCCCGGACTCAAGCGATCATCCCACCTCAGCCTCTGGAGTAGCTGGGAGTAGCACGGCGCCATACCTAGCTAATTTTTGTATTTTTTGTAGAGCTGGGGTCTCCCTGTGCTGCCCAGGCTGGTCTCAAACTCCTGGTCTCAAGTGATCCTGCTGCCTCGGTCTTCCATAGTGCTGGGATTACAGGTGTAAGCCACTACGCCCAGCCGAATTCAACTCTGCAGCACCCAGCCCTATCAGACTTTTTGGTGTGTGTTTCTTTATTGCTTTCTTTGATGAGCATCTCACCCTGCTGGCTTCCCAGCGCCTAGTACATAGAAGGCCCTCAATCACCCTTCCTTGAATCAACGACCAAACAACTGCTTCACAGACAGAAGAAACACTGGCAACTTGCTCAGTTTTCTGTTTTTCTTTTTTCTTTTTTTGAGATGGGGTCTTGGTCTGTCACCTAGACTGGAGTGTAATGGCACAATCTGGGCCTACTGCAACCTCCGCCTCCCAGGTTCAAGCCAATCTCTTGCCTCAGCCTCCCGAGTAGCTGGGGCTGCAGGCGCCTGCCCCTCCACATGGCTGATTTTTTGATTTTTTGACATCTTATTTTTTGTAGAGACAGGGTCTCACTAGGTTGCCCAAGCTGGTCTTGAACTCCTGAGCTCAAGCAATCTGCCTGCCTTGGCCTCCCAAAGTTCTGGGATTATAGAGGTGAGCCACCACACCCAGCCCTACTTGTTTTTTCTTGAGATGGGTTTCGCTCTTGTTGCCCAGGCTGAAGTGCAGTGGTGCGATCTCAGCTCACCGCAACCTCTGCCTCCCGGGTTGAAGCAATTCTCCTGCCTCAGCCTCCCTAGTAGCTGGGATCACAGGCACGCCCCCACCATGCCCAGCTAATTTTTTATTTTTAGTAGAGACAGGGTTTCTCCATGTTGGTCAGAATGGTCTCGAACTCCTGACCTCAGGTAATCCACCCACCTCAGCCTCCCAAAGTGCTGGGATTACAGGCGTGAGCCCGGCCCTACTTGTTCACTTCTCACTGAAACACCTCATGGTCCACACAACAAATTTAAGGCCCCATCCGGCCCACAGGCTGCCAGTTTGTGGCCCCTCCTCTAAACAACCTTCACAGCAAAACAGCCAATTGGACAGTGCTGATGCTCCTCTCAGGCCAAGGAACTGGCCCTCTGAAGGTCCCACTGCCCAGCTTGGGAGAAAACCACATCCAGGTGACCATCCATGGCAAACCTGACCTGGCACAGGCACCCTCACCTGCCAAGAAGGCCTGTTCCAGGCCGGGTGCGGTGGCTCACGCCTGTAATCCCACTACTTTGGGAGGCCGAGGTAGGCAGATCACTTGAGGTCAGGAGTTTGAGACCAGCCTGGCCAACATAGTGAAACCCCATCTCTACTGAAAATACAAAAATTAGCTGGGCATGATGGCGGGCGCCTGTAATCCCAGCTACTCAGGAGGCTGAGGCAGGAGAATCACTTGAATCCAGGAGTCAGAGGTCACCCAGCCCATGGAGCCAAGACAGACCCCGCAGTCTGAATTTGACCCTGCTGTCCCATGCAGGATAGAGTCTAAGGCCCTCTCAGGCCCCTAGTGATGTCCCCCAAGCCACAGTAGTGGCTGCAGGGACAGCCCAAGGTTTTCCTCTCTTTGTTCCAGAGAAAGCTCTCCCTGTGGGGCCTCAGAAATGGATCCCCGGATGCCCCAGCCTCCCTGCTTGGGAAATTAGCACATCTGTCAGCGCTGGGCAGAAGGGACCCTGCCCACAGCCCGGCAGCCCGAAGATGCAGCCAGCAGGGATCCTGAGATGGGGCTTTAGGACACTGTCAGTCCCCAATATCTTCCCGCAGAAATGTCTAGGAGCCCCTCAGGTGCTGGGGATGCAGGAGCAGGGGGTGGGCAGAGCAAGGCCTCCCCCCATCACCCAGTCTGATGGGGGAGGCAACAGCAGCCACATAACCGTATCTGGGAAGAAGGCCTTCAAGGAAGAAATTCAACAGGGGGAGGCAGTGGAGGGTGGCAGGGAGAGAGCTGCTTTGGACAGAGGATCCAGGAGGGTACAACACCTGTAATCCCGGCTACTCAGGAGGCTGAGGTATGAGAATTACTTGAACCCGGGAGGCGGAGATTGCAGTGAGCCGAGATCGCACCACTGCACTCCAGCCTGGGTGACAGAGCAAGACCCTGTCTCTGAGGTGTCTCAGGGAGGTGGGAGCCAGGTGGACACAATGGCAGGTGCAAAGGCCCTGAGGTGGGACTGTGCTAAACAGGTGGCTTCCAGGAACAGGCAAACCCCACGCGTCTGGGGTGGAGTGAGCCAGGGGTGGCCGGAGACAGAGAAGGTCAGAGAGGCATTGGGGGACAGAGAGAGGGTGGACCGTAGAGCAATAGGGAGCCATGGAAGGTGTGTGAGGAGGGGAGGACTGTGGTCTGATTCGGAATTTTCAGAAGACCCTATGGCCTGTTGGAGCAGGAAGCCAGGCCAGCATCCAGCCAGGGATGGTAGGGCTTGGACCAGGCACAGGCCGCAGGTTGGAATGGTAGGCAAGGCAGGCCCATGCCCACAGCAGCCATGACTCTTATTACAATCCACCTCCATTTCTCCCTTCCTCAGGCCCCACCTTGACCTTGGGTGAACCTGGGCTTGGAGGGAAACAGCACCTGGCAGAGGGCGGAGAGGAAAGGGGCCTGGATGGGCTCACAAACACCTCCACTTGGTCACAGCCCAGATGGGACCTTCTGTTATTGAGCCCTTACTGTCTGCCCGGGCCCACACCCCACCTCATTTACATATAAGACCTGCCTGACCCCCAGACACCCCAGGGAAGCAGCGATAGTTGCCCTGTTTTGCACAGGAGTGGGCAGGCTTCTTCCAGGGCCACATGGTGAGACCTCCAGATCCCCGCCCAATCCTGGGCTTGTACCCCAGGGCCATCACGTGGCACCTCAATCTCACCACCCCCACCCAGGCTGGGAAGTGGGCCTGGGCTTGTCCAGTCCAGAATCACCGACACAGGGTCCAAGAAACTCAATCCTGGGCCGCAGGGTATCAGGGTAACCACACAAGTCCCCAAGATACAGCCCCAGAGAGGCCCTTTGGGGGCTGAGAAATGGGATTTAACTTCCTTGCCCACCCCGTGGGGAATCACGGGCCAGGGCTGGGGCGAGTTCCCTGACCCCAAAAGGGATCCCAGACACATTTCTAAGTCGTCTCAGAAAAATGGCATCTGGTTGGGCTCATGCCTGTCATCCCAGCACTTTGGGAGGCCGAGGCAGGAGGACCATTTGAGCTCAGGAGTTCAAGACCAGCCTGAGCAACATAGGGAGACCCCCATCTCTAATTAAAAAAAAAAAAAAAAAAAAAAAGCCAGGCAAGGTAGCACTCCTCTACAATCCCAGCTACTCGGGAGACTGAGGTGACAGGATGGCTTGAGCCCAGGAGTTCAAGGTCACAGGGAGCCGTGACTGCAACACTCAAGGAAAGACAGAAAGACATCTGTCTCTAGACCAGTCTGTGCCTTGAATCTTCCAGAAGGGCAGGGCGTGGTGGCTCATGCCTCTAATCCCAGCACTTTGGAAGGCCGAGGTGGGCTGATGGCTTGAGCCCAGGAGTTCGAGACCAGCTTGGGCAACATAGGGAGACCTTGTCTCTATAAATAAATAAATAAATAAATAAATAAGTGGGCCAGGTGCGGTGGCTTACGCCTATAATCCCAGAACTTTGGGAGGCCGAGGTGGGCTGAGTGCTTGAGTACAGGAATTCACGACCAGCCTGGGCAACACGACAAGACCCCATATTTATAATTTTTTTTTTTTAATTAGCTGGTCACAGGCTGGCCACAGTAGCTCACGCCTGTAATCCCAGGACTTTGGGAGGCCAAGGCAGGTGGATCACCTGTGATCAGGAGTTTGAGACCAGCTTGGCCAACATGGTGAAACTCTGTCTCTACTAAAAATACAAACATTAGCTGGGAATGGTGGCACGCACCTGTAATTCCAGCTACTCAGGAGGCTGAGGCAGAAGAATCGCTTGAACCTGGGAGGTGGAAGTTGCAGTGAGCTGAGATTGTGCCATTGCACTCCAGCCTGGGCAACAGAGTGAGACTCTGTCTCCGAAAAAAAAAAAAAAATTAGCTGGGTGTGCTGGTGTGAGTGTGTATTCCTAGCTCCTCAAGAGGCTGAGGCAGGAGGATCACTTGAGCCCAGGAGGTAGAGGTTGCAGTGAGCTGAGATCACACCACTTTACTCTAGCCTGGGCAACAGAGCAAGATGCTGTCTCAAAAACAAAAAAAGAAAGAAAGAAAGAAAAAAACCTCTTCCAGAAGGCCAAACACCCAACATGTCTACACTCACTGCACCCAAGTTGGGGTGAGCAAATGTTTTAAATTCCCCTTCTCTTCTTAATTTGCATTTTCCAGATGTCCACCTGGTTGGGTCATAGTTTAACCAAATAAATCATTCGTTGGGATGGGAAAGCCAAGAGTGGGTTCAACTTGCTCGGCTCACAGGAGCTGCCACAAAGTTCAGAGAGGGGCAGCCACCTGTTGGGGGGTCACACAGAGAGGAGGGAGAGGAAGCTGGGCCTCGTGACCCCAGCCTCTGTTCTCTTAGGGGACTGAGGCATGGCCTTGAGCTCCATCCTTTTTTGAGGGGCCTAGTGTTACTACCTGGCCTCAGCCTTCGCTCCTGCAAAGCAGCTTCCTGCTCTCTAAGATGACACCCCAAGATCCTAACTGTCCTGAAATTCTGTTTGCTGGAGGCCAAGCTTCCCCCTTTACTGAACAACAGGAAGGGGACATGAGGGAACAAGGCTGCCTTTTTAGAAAGCCCTTTTCATCTCTGGAAATCAGTCCTCACACACTGGTTCTCCGAAGTCGAAATACTTTTTTGTATCCAGTTTCCTTCACTCCAAGAGTCTGAGAGTTCTTGTCCCGAATGCCCAAGGTCCAGGGGCCCTGCCCTTCCCCAGGGATGATTCTTGGCCAGGCTAGCCTGAGGCCTTGATTATTGTTTTGTTTCTTTCTTTCTTTCTTTTTTTTTTTAGACGGAGTTTCACTCTTGTTGCCCAGGCTGGAGTGCAATGGCACGATCTTGGCTCACCACAACCTCCGCCTCCTGGGTTCAAGCGATTCTCCTGCCTCAGCCTCCTGAGTCGCTGGGATTACAAGCATGTACCATCATGGCCGGCTAATTTTGTATTTTTAGTAGAGACGGGGTTTCTCCATGTTGGTCAGGCTGGTCTCGACCTCCTGACCTCAGGTGATCCGCCCGCCTCAGCCTCCCAAAGTGCTTGGATTACAGGTGTGAGCCACCGCGCCTGGCCATTTTTTTGTTTCTTTTCTTTCTTTTTTTTTTCTTTTAGAGACAGGATCTTGCTCTGTCACCCAGGCTGGAGTGCAGTAACTCAGTCATAGCTCACTGCAGACTCGAACTCCTCAGATCAAGTGATCCTCCTGCCTCAGCCTCCCGAGTAGCTGGGACTATTCACATAAGCCACCACACCTGCCTAATTAAAAAAACAATATTTTTTGGCCGGATGCGGTGGCTTACTCTTGTAATCCTAGCACTTTGGGAGGCTGAGGCAGGCAGATCACATGAGACCAGCCTGGCAAACATGGTGAAACAACGTCTCTACAAAAAATGCAAAAATTAGCTGGTCATGGTGGCACACGCTTGTAGTCCCAGCTACTCGGGAGGCTGAGACAGAGAATCAATCACTTGAACCTGGGAGGTGGAGGTTGCAGTGAGCCAAGATTGAGCCACTGCGCTCCAGCCTGGGTGACAGAGTGAGACTCTGTCTCAAAAAAGAATTTTTTTTAAAGCCAGGTGCAGGGGCTCACGCCTGTAATCCCAGCACTTTGGGAGGTTGAGGCAGGTGAATCATTTGAGGTCTGGAGTTCAAGACCAGCCTGGCCAACATGGTGAAAGCCCATCTCTACTAAAAATACAAAAACTAGCCAGGCAGTTGTGGCACATGCCTGTAATCCCAGCTACCTAGAAGGCTGAGGGAGGAGAATTGTTTGAGCCTGGGAACTGGAGGTTGCAGTGAACCAAGATCACCACTGTACTCCAGCCTGGGCGACAGGATGAGACCCTGTCTCAAAAAAAAAAAAAAAAAAAAAAAAAAAAAAGGAAGAAAGAAAAGAAAAGAAAAAGAAAATGGGGCTCTCACTATGTTGCCCAGGCTGGTCTCAAACTACTGGGCTCAAGTGATCCTCCTGCCTCAGCCTCCCAAAGTGCTGGGATTACAGGCATGAGCCACAGCACCCAGCCAGCTATTTCTGACTAATTGAGTCTGCAACTAGGGGTTAGGGTGGCCAAAGACCCAGGTCACCCATATCTGCCACCCTGGACCCCAAAAGAGATAGGGAGGGAGGACTGTGACCGTGAAAGTAATGCTGCCACCACCTTGTCATGTGCTAACAACCACACGGGGATGCGACTCTTGTTCCTGTACTCATTGAGGCAAAGGGAGGAGAGTTGGCCCCGGCAGCTGTTGCTCCCCCGTTCCAAGGTTTTGTGTCTACCATCCTGCTGTGACAAACGAGTGTACACCCACGGCAAGAAGGCATAGGGTTGTGCACAGGGGATGCGCTAATGCTAAAGGAGTGCACACCAGGAGAGAGGGACATCGCATGCCACATCATAGAGTTCACAGACACATAATAGGGCCTCACAGCACCATGATTTTGGACACACAGCTAACTCTCCAACTCCCCAACTCACACCAAATCTCAGACGCAGAGCCCTTGGACACACAACTTCCAGACCCACACCCTTCAGACACACACCCCTTGGAGACACAACCCCCTCCTACCACAACCTCGGGGACTCACCACCCCACGACACACACCCCTTTAGACACACACCCCACCCTGGGACGCCCAGCAGTACACCCGGACCTCCAAAACCCACCCAGCCCGCAGAAGCCGTTCAGAGGACGCCACAGGAGTCTCAACCCGATATGACACGCACCTGCTTGGCCTGGGCCCTGGGACGCTGGGCGCACGGACCCGCGGCGGCTGCACGAAGATCAGGGGCCCGCGGCCGCAGGTGTCTTGGGAGCGGGCCGTCCTGCCCCCGGGAGCTGATTGGGCGGGACGGGCTTATTTGCATACAGGGCGTCACCCTGGAAGCGGCGATGGGCGGGCACTTGGGCGTGGCCCCGCCCCGGGAGTTCATGGGCCTGGGACTCAGACGCGAAAGGATGCTGGGGCGCCATGGGTGGGGGCGCGGATAAGGAAGAAGCAGAACGGAGGGAGGGGGCTGGATCAGACTGGCCAGGCTTTCCCCGCCCTCACTGGGCGCCCTTGACCTTACTGCCGACCCCTGACCCTACTGTGACCCTAACCCTAATTCTAAACCTTTTCCTAACTCGGCCCAACTTGCCTGGATTAATTCCATCCTGAGTGAAATAGACTCCGATCCCGGACCCCGTCGGCCCGAGGAACCAAGCCCTTCTCGCAGGCAACGCTGACCCTCGCGCTCGCTAGAATGGAAAGACTGCAAGACGGGGCTCTCGGGTGGCCTGTGTGGCCTCACTCAACTGTGCCTCCTGGGGCCAGATATGTGCTCCCATAGGGAGTGACAGACCCTCCGCAGCTACTGGTCCCTCAAGCCCGCACCGCCTGCTTCTCCACAGTCCAAGACAACCACACTGCTTCCACCAACCACTTCCCTCTCCTTCCCTCTCCCCGCTAAAGGCTGTTTTCTAAACTTCAAAGGTCAGCTGTGAGGGGCCTTCCAGGATTGGACCCCAGCCCAGACCTCTACATCCACCCCTTCCCCTGGGATCCCAGCACAGGCCAGACCCACAGGAAGATCAGAGCGGGGGTTGGTGAATGCATCAATGTGAAAAGAATTACAGGATAAAGATGGCTCTGGGATGGGCACTTCTGGAGAAGCCCCCCCGCCCGTCTGGGGCAGGCAGGGGATCCATGCACTGCCCTAACCCTGTGGGGTCAGGCTTGGGCCAGAGGAGGGATGGGAGGCTGGGACAGGCCAGAATTGGGGCAAGGGCTGTGCCAGAGGAGTCAGGGAGGGTTTCTCAGAAGAGAGGGCATTTGTGCTGGGCTTTCAAGTATGTGTAGGAGTTTGCCACTAGGAGAAAGGTTTTTCTTATTTTTTTCTTCAAGGCAGGATCTCACTCTGTTGCCCAGGCTGGAGTGCAGTGGCATGATCATAGCTCACTGCAGCCTCGACCTCCTAGGCTCAAGCAATCCTCCCAACTCAGCCTCCCCAGCAGCTGGGACTACAGGCAGGCCACCACCAGGCCAGCTAATTTTGTTTTTTTAAAGAGAGGATGTCTCACTATGTTGCCCAGGCTGGTCCCAAACTCCTGGGCTTAAGAGATCCTTCCTCCTTGGCCTCCCAGGGTGCTGAGATTACAGGTGTGAGCCACTACACAAGACCCGAGAAGGGCTTTTTCAAGAGGGAAAAGCACTTGCAAAAGTGCAGAGGAAGAGCATAGAACATTCTCTGGCCGGGGAAGATGAGGAAGGTGAAGCCAGTAGAGCGGGCAGGGGGTGAAGAGGACGGGCAGATACAGGTGGAGAGCAGTGGGGCTGCAAAGCTGCCTGGTGTCCATCTCCTTCAGAGAAGAGAGGGGCTGGTCCCCCAACCTCAGGGGGAGGCATGTGGCAGATGCTGGAGTGTGGGGGACACTGAGACAGGGAACAGGGGGCCTGGGAGGCTTGTGTCTCTCCCCACACCTCAGTTTACCCATCTGTGACATGGGCAGTGTGGGCCTCTAGTCTGAGCACAACTTTCTCTTTGGACATGAAAACTATAGAGTTCATACTGTGTCATCAGTGGGTCCCTCCTGTCCCCATCCAGTGCCCAGTGCCATACACTGGGGTGCCCCAAGGACATGCCAGGGCCTGGGCCAGGCTGGGGGCTTCTGCCTCCACTCCATGGTGCAGAACAAGGCTTGGGGAATGTGGAGGTGGCTGGGGAGCCCTGGGCCCCCGGAGGGCTGCTCTGTTTACCCAAGGCCACCCGCCCGCCTCTGATGCAACAGGCAGGCTCTGGTTACGTGAGGCCGGCAGCTGGGCCAGCTCTGGGGGAAGGGCTAGCCCAGCAGAGCGAAGCTGGCTGGGGCTGGCCCTTATGCACCCCAACTCCCCAGCCCCCTCCTTCTGGTGGGCACCATCTTGTTATTCATGGTCTGTCCCCTGTCCTTTTGCCTCTGTTCCTATCCTATACCTTCCCCAACCACTAATTGTGTCCCCTAGCAGGGCCACCAAGAGTCTTAACCTCATTCTTCTCAGATGAAGGGGCACCCTTAGTTGCTAGAGTAAGAGGTTGGAAGGTAGAAGGGAAGGTTGTGAGGAGGAAGGGATAGAAGGATCCAGAGTGGGTGGTGAGGGAGAAGAGTGACCTGGGAAGCGGGTCTGGGAGATGGGGGAGGCGGTGGGTGGGGGATGGAGGACAAGGCTAGGGTGGGAGGCTGGGGGAGGTGGAGAAGCTGCCCCCGCTGTCTCCCTCCTCCAGATTCTCTCCCCTCTCCCAGGGGAAGGCTTTGAAGGACCTTCCATGATAAGGATGTGTGACCCAGTAGGTAGGGAGGGCCCTGAGGTTAAAGAACCCTGAGTCCCCCTCCCAGCTGTGCCACCCACTCACTGTGTGACCTCAGGATGGTCACTGCACCCCTTGGGGCCTCTTTGCTCATGTGAGAAGTGTGGATAGGCTGGGCGCGGTGGCTCACGCCTGTAATCCCAGCACTTTGGGAGGCCGAGGTGGGTGGATCCCGAGGTCAGGAGATTGAGACCATCCTCACTAACACGGTGAAACCCCGTCTCTACTGAAAATACAAAAAATTAGCCAGGCCTGGTGGCAGGCGCCTGTAGTCCCAGCTACTCGGGAGGCTGAGGCAGGAGAATGGCGTGAACCTGGGAGGCGGAGCTTGCAGTGAGCCAAGATCGTGCCACTGCACTCCAACATGGATGACAGAGCGAGACTCTGTCTCGAAAAAAAAAAGAAAAAAAAAAAGCCAGGCATGGTGGCACACACCTGTAATCCCAGCTACTCAGGAGGCTGAGGCAGGAGAATTGCTTGAACCCAGGAGGTGGTTGCAGTGAGCCTAGATCGCGCCACTGTACTCCAGCCTGGATGACAAGAGCAAGACTCCGTCTCAAAAAAGAAAAAAAAAAAAAAAAAAAAAAAAAGAAGTGGGGATAATAGGAGCCCTCAAGGCCCACCTACAATGTTCCCTCCTCCAAAAGCCTTCCTATCCTCTTACCACTTAGGATCCTTCCACCTCCCCATCCTTCCTTCCAGCTCAGCACTGATCCAGGGGGCGGGGTAGAGTATGTGGCTGGTTCTGTGTCCCCCAGCCTGGGGGTTCCTTGGGCCCGGGCCCAGTGCATGGTGGCACCAAAGGGGTGTCTCCACGGGTTTCTTTCTTTTCGTTTTTTAGAGACAGTTGCTCTGTTGCCCAGGCTGGAGTGCAGTGGTGCAATCATGGCTCACTGCAGCCTTGAACTCCTGGGCTCAAGTGATCCTCTCGCTTCCATCTACCAAGTAGCTGGGACTATAGGAATGCACTACCACACCTGGCTAGTTTTTAAATTTTTTTTTTGAGGTGCACTGGGTGTCTTGCTTGTTGCCCAGGCTGGTCTCGAACTCCTGGGCTTAAGCGATCCTCCTGCCTTGGCCTCCAAAAGCGCTAGGATTATGGGTGTGAGCCATTGCGCACAGCCTCCATGGGTTTCTTGAAGAACTGGAGAATCTCAAAGAAGGTCTAAGCAGTGAAAGGGAGTGGGGGATAAGCCTGGGGCACCCAGAAGCCTTGTTCAGGTATACTGTAGGGGAAAAAAAAAAAAAAAAAAAAAAGGCTTTCCAGGGGCCTGAGTGTGCAGGACTCTCCGGGAACCCAGAGGAGCAGGTCTGAAATAAAAACCAGGACTCAGACCAAGGGCTAAGGACAAAAACCCAGCGGAAGTCTGATTCTTGTCCTGACCACTGTGGACGGAGCAGGGGGCAGGTCGCTGCCCTGTATGGGTCTCCTTTTACCCCATCTGCAGATCAGGGTTGGGATCCTTTCTGGGTGATCTCCAGCCTCGTGAGCACTATGCTTCTGTTTGGATGCCCCATGGCACGGAGAGCTCACTGTCTCTCTTCTAGCTGCCTACCTATCTCTGGAGTTCTGCCGGGAGTTAATTTTTTTTTTTTTTTTTTTGAGACGGAGTCTGGCTCTGTCACCCAGGCTGGAGTGCAGTGGCGCAATCTCGGCTCACTGCAATCTCCACCTCCCGGGTTCAAGTCATTCTCCTGCCTCAGCCTCCCGAGTAGCTAGGATTACAGGCGCTCACCACCACAGCCAGCTAATTTTTGTATTTTTAGTAGAGATGAGGTTTCACCATGTTGGCCATGACGGTCTCGATCTCCTGACCTCGTAATCCACCCGCCTCGGGCTCCCAAAGTGCTGGGATTACAGGCGTGACCCACCATGCCCAGCTGGGTGTTTTTTGAAATGGAGTCTACCTCTGTCGCCCACGCTGGAGTGCAGTGGCATGATCTCGGCTCACTGCAACCTCCACCTCCCGGGCTCAAGCGATTCTCCTGCCTCAGCCTCCAGAGTAGCCGGGGATTACAGGCATGCACCACACCCAGCTAATTTTTGTATTTTCAGTAGAGACGAGGTTTCATCATGTTGGCCAGGCTGGTCTCCAACTCCTGACGTCAAGTGATCCGCCCACCTCGGCCTCCGAAAGCGCTGGGATTACAGGTGTGAGCCCCCGCGCCTGGCCAGTAAATGCTATTGAGTGAGCTCTAGGAGTGCCCTTGCTCTCCACCCTGACAAGGGAGGCTGCGAGCTCTTGTTCTGAGAGCCCTCTGGCCTCTAAGAACCTCAGTTTGCTCTCTGAAAAATGGGAGCGAGGGCATATAGGGTGAAAAAGGGTGGAGGGTCAGTGTGCCCAGCAGGGCCAGCCAGGACTGCAGACAATGACCGCTTGGAGGCTGAACTTCCCGCCAACGCTTTACCTCTTGCGCCCCCTGGCGGCTACAGGGGGCGGGGCGCCCTCCAGGCAAAAAGGGCTATCGAGCACTCAAATGAGATGCAAATTAACCAGCGCCCCCACAAGCCCTTGGACTCGGGGTGACGAGGTGTCTGACAACCCAGAGTCTTGATCAGATCCCTTTTATCTATTTGTTTATTTATTATTTTTTGAGACAGAGTCTCGCTCTGTCACCCAGGCTAGAGTGTAGTGGCTCCATCTTGGCTCACTGCAACCTCTGCCTCGCAGGTTCAAGCAATTCTCCTGCCTCAGCTTCCCAAGTAGCTGGGATTAGAGGCGCGCACCAACACACCCGGCTAATTTTTTATATTTTTGGTAGAGACAGGGTTTCACCATATTGGTCAGGCTGGTCTTGAACCCCTGACCTCAGGTGATCTGCCCACCTCAGCCTCCCAAAGTGCTGGGATTACAGGCGTGAGCCACCATGCTCAGCTATTTTGTTTTTTTATAGGGACAGGGTCTCTCCATGTTGCCCAGGCGGGTCTCCAACTCCTGGACTCGGGTTCCTCCAGTCTTGACTTCCCTAAGTGCTGGGATTACAAGCGTGTGCCACCGCACCCGGCCTAGACTCCTTTTAAGAGATGACTGGGCTGGGCACGGTGGCTCACACCTGTAATCTCAGCACTTTGGGAGAACGAGGTCAGGAGTTCAAGACCAGTCTGGCCAAGATGGTGAAACCCCGTCTCTACTAAAACTACAAAAATTAGTTGGGCGCAGTGGCAGGTGCCTATAATCCCAGCTACTCTGGAGGCTGAGGTAGGAGAATGGCTTGAACCCGGGCGGCAGAGGTTATTGTGAGCTGAGATCGCGCCACTGCACTCCAGCCTGGGTGACAGAGTGAGGCTCCAGCTCAAAAAAAAAAAAAAAAAGAGAGAGAGAGATGACTGTTAGTCGCTGGTTGAGGTTGTATCCAGGGGCTATGAGTGACTCAGAGCCCTAGAAGGGTTTGGTGGGGCCCCCCACACCTGCCTCCCTCACCCCTAGCTCCTAGTGCCCCAGACATCCCAGGCAGGTCCTGGGAGGCAGGCGATAATCCCATTCTGCTGCCAGTTTCTCCTGAAGGTCTGAGCAAGACAGGGCTGGCTCACAAATACCAGTGTTTGCTGGAGAAATGGTCGCATGGAGGACAGATAGACATTGAGAGGTGCCTTCAGAGCAGGTAAGAAGGGAGAAGGACTCTGGAGGCCACACACCAATCAGTGTCCTAAATGGGGTGGCTTTAGGCTCCTCCCCACTCCTAAGCTGAGTAGGACAGTGGAGAGGTGGGATAATGGCACAGAGGCCCCCCAGTGTGACCTAGGAGGAGGAGAGGTAGCGCTGAACCCCCTTTCCAGGCCTTCAGACGCCTTGACAGGCCCGATGTCCCAGCAGGATGCCCTCTGTCTCCCCTCGGGGCACCCCTGCTCTTCCCATCCATCTCCATCAACCACCCCACAGTGCCAAGCTGAGGGACCCTCCCAGAGCAGTGACTGGAACCTGCCCCGACCCCAAACAACTCTATCTGACCTCCCTAATGCATTGTACTGGAACAAGGGATTCTGGGGTAACTGCATTGGCACATAGCTGGCCTTGGAGATGCATAACTTGTGGAGGCCTGGTCACCCAGGCTTGGCATTCACAGTGGTCAGTGCAGGCCCTTCTGCAAACAGCAGCAGAAACGGACTCAAAGCCATTTTGGCAAAAATCATAATTTAGGGGTCCATGAAACTGAAGAAATGAAATTGGCTAGCGTCAGGTACAGTTGGATCCAGGGCTCCACGCAATGTTCTCAGGTCCCCCCTGGAACCCCTCGCCCCGGCCTGGTTCCCATACACCCAGCTCAACCTTCCTGATGCTCCTGGTAGAACTCCCAGGAAAGGCCGCTCATTGTGTCACGTGTCCATCTCGAACCAATCACTAGGAACCTAGGACAAGGGAGCTCTGATTGGCCAGGCCGAGGTGCCACATCCACCACTGGAACTAGGGGTGGCTTCTCCATGTGGCCTGAGCCTGGGGTGGGCGTTGCTGCTTGAGGCAGAATGCAGGTTGGGAGGGTAGATCTGCGAATGTCCAACTCAGCCTGTAGAGAAGGTGCAGTCCAGCCTTCCTTATCCAGATGAAGAAAGGGAGAACCAAGGCTGGGTGCGGTGGCTCACACCTATAATCCCAGCACTTTGGGAGGCTGAGGCGGGAGGATCACGAGCTCAGGAGTTTGAGACCAGCCTAGCCAACATGGTGAAACCCCGTCTCTACAAAAAATACAAAAAATTAGCTGGGGGTAGTGGTGTGTGCCTGTAGTCCCAGCTACTTGGGAGGCTGAGACAGGAGGATCACTTGAGCCCAGGAGGCAGAGGTTGCAGTGAGCAGAGATCGTGCCACTGCACTCCAGCCTGGATGACAGCCAGATCCTGTCGAAAGAAAGAAAGAAAGAAAGAAGGGAGGAAGGAAGGAAGGAAGGAAGGAAGGAAGGAAGGAAGGAAGGAAGGAAAGAAGGAAGGAAGGAAGGAAGGAAAGAAAGAAAAAAAAGAAAGGAAGAAAGAAAGGAAAGGGAGACCCAGAGAGGGCCAGCACCAGGCCTATGTCACACAGCACATCAGAGGCAGGCAGGGCTGGGACCAAACCAGGCCGGGCTCTGCTTTTCTCTGACTGTGCCCTTTTTTTTTGGTGGGGGGGCGGCAGGTGCGAAGTCTCGCTCTGTCGCGCAGGCTGGAGTGCAGTGGCGCCATCTTGGCTTCTTGGCTCACTGGAACCTCTGCCTCCTGGGTTCAAGCGATTCTCATGCCTCAACCTCCTGAGTAGCTGGGATTACAGGTGCCCGCCATCACACCCGGCAGAGTCTCTTTTTGTCCATATGTATTTGGGGGTGAGACCTGCCTTTTGGGGCTGAGGATGAAATGAGATGACCCCTGTGAAGACTTTAGCCCAGGGCCAGGGACTTGATAGGTGCATAATCAGGATTATTTTGATGGCAGTTATTGGTCCAAGGGTCGATGGGGGGCCAGTGAGAGTCCAGGAGCAGCAAAGCCACTTCTGGGAACATTGACGGCTGGGCCTGGAGGTTCCAGGCAGGTGCAGGAAGAATGCTGGCCACACTCGTTCAGTCTTCAGTTTCTGCCTGGCCCAGCTTCAGTCAGGCTGGGGAGCGGGGGCAAGGGTCAGGGTGGTCTGAGAAGCAGACCCAAGGCATGAGGCAGCACCTGTGGGATGACCCTGGGCCAGACTAAGGTGGAGCTTGGTGGTCAGAGGTCCGGGTGGGAATCCTGGCATTTCTGGGCATGGGTGATGACCCTGAGCTGGCTGCCTTACCTCTCGGGGCCTCAGTTTCCTCTTCTGTAAAACAGGGCAGTGCTTAAAGTCCTGGGACAGGAGAGGGGGATAACTTGACCCTGCGAAGGTCACTGATGACCCCAAGAGGCGCAGTTTTGGGGGAAAAGTGGGAATGAAAGCCTCTGAGGCCGGGCGCAGTGGCTCATGCCTATAATCCCAGGACTTTGGGAGGCTGAGGCGGGCAGATCACCTGAGGTCGGGAGTTCGAGACCTGACTGACCAACATGCTGAAATTCCATCTCTACTAAAAATACAAAAATTAGCCAGGCGAGGTGGCAGGCACCTGTAGTCCCACATACTCGGGAGGCTGAAGCGGGATAATCGCTTGAACCTTACAGGCAGAGGTTACACTGAACCGAGATCGCGCCACCGCACTCCAGCCTGGGTGACAGAGCGAGACTCCATCTCAAAAAAAAAAAAAAAAAAAGAGAGAAAAAAAAAGGCCCTGAGATGCGGCATGAGGCTGGCGGTTCTGGGGAGAGGCGAGGGACTCTGCAGGGACAAACGTGGATGAGACACAGAGCAATCCTGCCGGGCAGCAGCAGTGGAAGGGACAGCAGACGCTGGGAAGTGAGGAGGGCAGCGGGGCAGTGTCCTCGAGGCACAAAGTAGGAGGGACCAGGGTGTGGGGGATGGGACTGGGGAGACAGAGGCTGGGTTGGGGGTGTGGGCAGGGCTGCGTAGGGCACTGGGCTGGACTGCTGACCCACTCAGGCAGCCCCTCCTGCTTCAGGCCCCCTGGAAAGCTCCCAGGCCACCCCTCAGCCTGTGGGATTCCTCACCACCCCACATCCAGAGCTAAGCCTGCTATGAACAGGTACTCAGGAAGTGTGCATCAACTGCCAGAGGTACTCAGTAAATGCTTGTTGCCTGTGGTGTCCAGTAAGCGCTCACTGATTGACTACAGTGCCCACTAAGTGCTCTCTGACTGCACACATGAATTCGGCTGCCTCTGGGCTCTGGGGCTACAGCTTGAAAGGCCTACAGAGGCTCTGTCTCCATCTGCCTCCCCTCGACCTCTGAGAGGGCTTCCATGGCACCGAGGACAATCACAGTGCCTGGCCAATAGGCAGGGGCTCGGTAAGTCCCCAGGGCCCCTTTGACCTGCCTACGTCTGCCCATCACAGATATAGAATGGTGACACATCAGATCTTTCCTGGCACCACACTCTCTAAGCGTGGTCAGCCACACCTCCCACAGCTCACGCTGCACTTGTGCGGTCCTCTCCCATCTGGTCCTGGGCCTGGCCACGTGACTGGCCTCAACGGATGGGCCACCCACAAATGTGAAACCGGCACTCTGCATGGGAGCCGCTCTCCTGGCTCCCAGCCACCAGGAGAAACCCGGGCTGGCCTGCTGGAGAGGCCACGAGGAAAATCTGACCCCTGCTGCCAACAGTCCTGGCCAAGGGACCCCCTGACTATGCAGCTGCAGCTGAGCTCCCATGAGCACCACATGGGTGGGCCCCAGGGACAGCAGCAGAACCACCCAGCTGAGCCCAGCCCAAAGTGCAGAATCATGAGTCGGTTAATTACTGGGGCTGTAAACCACTAAGTTTTGGGATGCTGTGTTATGCAGCAATAGCCGACTGCTCCAAAGCACATCCGTCACTGTGCCCTGCACCCTCTCGGTCACCTGATGAGCCACCTTTACAGAAAGTAAACGCAGAGACCAGAGAGGGTAGTGAATTTGCTCGGTCACACAGCAGGTAGGCAGTAGATGGGTGGGGAGGTCCCAGAGATAGGTGGCTAATTGCCCATGCTGGGCTCTGCCTGAGAGATGGTGCACGGGTAAAGCAGGCTGCTGGCACGTGGTAGGATGGAGGAAATGTGGGCTCCCTTCTCTGTCTTGGGGGGTGGAAATCTCTGGGACTAGCATGGGGCCTATGGCCTGGAAAAGAGAGAGGAAGGTGGTGGAGAGAGAGTGGGAGAGATGGGCTGACATGGTCCCTGAGCAGCAGGGTGGAACATTCTGGACCTGCAGACACCCCTCCACCTGCCACCTCCGAAATCATCCCACAAGCCCAGTGAGAAACCCCAAGTGGTTAGACAAGCAGGTGCCTGCCTGGCTGCCAAGCGGGCGGGTTGGTTAGTTCAGAGCAGAGAGAGAGGCTCGTGGCTACCCTCGGCACTGACCTGGGTTGGCGGAGGCTAGGGGGCCCCGAGTCTCTTCCAGGATCAGGCTGAGGAGGGCGGGGGTGGTTCCTCCGGGCTGCAACAAAACATGTGCAGCATCCATGAGGCCAAGGTCGGAGGCCACAAGGCTTGCTCAGCTGGCTGGAGTGCATGTTTGGGTGATACTCTGGTCTCAAAGACCTCTGGCTTGAGCTTCTGGGGCATCCTCCTTTAAAGTGGGATGAGTGGGCCAGGCACGGTGGCTCACGCCTGTAATCCCAGCACTTTGGGAGGCTGAGGTGGGTGGATCACCTGAGGTCAGGAGTTCAAGACCAGCCTGGCCAACATGGCTAAACCCCGTCTCTACTAAAAATACAAAAATTAGCCAGGTGTGGTGGCAGGCGCCTGTAATCCCAGCTACTCGAGAGGCTGAGGCACAAGAATCACTTGGAACCCAGAGAGGGAGGCTGGAGTGAGCTAAGATCGCACCAGTGCACTCTAGCCTGGGCGACAGAGTGAGGCTCTGTCTTGAAAAAAAAAAGGGACAAATGGCTGGGCCCAGTGGGTCATGCCTGTAATCCCAGCACTTTGGGAGGCTGAGGCGAGAGGATTGCTTGAGCCCAGGGGTTTGAGACCAGCCCAGGGAATGTATCATGACCCCATCTCTATTTAAAGAAATATATATGTATGTTTTTAAAAGTGGGACAAGGCACTCCAGAGGCCACGTCTGTAACTCACTCACACAAGACTGGGCACTTCAAACCCACAGGGCTTACAAAGAGAGGTGTCAGCAGCAACTCAAGCTGCTACTAATGTCTTTCAGGAGTGTGTTGCGTTTTTGAAACAGCAGGCACAAACAGGGCATATGAAAGCATTTTTGGAAACCCTGAGTTGACAGTAAGAGCTATGGCTTTTCAGTGAAGTCTAGTTCCAACTGCCAACGCCAACCCATGGCAGAGAAGCCAGATGCCGCTCCTCTTCAGATGCAAGAGAGCCCAGATAAACCCTTCATGCTACCGTTTGAGGGAAGATTGCTACACTCCCATTCTTACGCATACACTCAAGTCTTGTTTCTGCAATTTTCGCGTCTTAGTTAAGCAACACAGATGCTTTCTTTCTTTTGCCCAGTGGGGGACAGGCCTGCCAGAACCCCAATCTGTGGGAGCCAGACGCGTCCCAAGGCAACGTTCCTGCTCCCGGCACATGAGTGTGTGTTCATAAGTGTGTTTATTAACTTAGAATGCCAACAAAAACAAAAAGAAGGGCTACTCTTCAAAAACTCTCTTTCCAATGTTCAAGGACTGTGAGTGCTTTTCGTTTTCAGACCCCTGGTCCTGGGCTTAAAGCCTCCCTTGGCTCTGGGTCCTGGGACAGGGAGAGGCCCCTGCCATCTCCCTGGCCCCATCTCCCCCAGCTGGCCGGCTCCAGCCACAGAAGCCTTCTCGGTGCTTCTCGAACACTCCCAGGGATCCCAGCCCCAGAGCGTCTGCCCTCACCACTGCCCCGCATGGAACTCCGTCTGCCCCGGGATCATCTCTGTCTGCATGTAACTCATGCCACCTCCTAGGAGGGGCCCCGCAGTGTTCTTCACAGCGCATCTGACATGCTCTTGTCTGCCATGTTTACCTGGTTGTCGGATGTCTCCTTGTGAGCCTGTCTGTCTCGGTCACTGCTATGTCCCCAGTGCCCAGCCCAGGGCCAGGCACACAGCAGAGCTCAGGACCTCGGTATTAAGTGACTGAACTCAGGTTATAGATGCCACAGGACAAGAGGAGGTCACCAGACACCAGGACAAAAGGAAAGAGACAGTTTTCTAATAAGCGAGAAGCAGTGGTTCCCAGCGCAGCTGAGAGACGGTCCTTGCAGCTGAGTGGCAGTGGGGGCGGGCGGTCCCAGGAGCTACCTGTGGCCCTGGGCACTGGCATTCATATGGTCCCGGATGCTGATGGCCTGTTTGAGCAGACCCTCCACGCTGCGGAAGTAGACGCTGCTGTCCACCAGGTTCTTCACGGCGCTGAAACGGGAGGACAGGCCTGGTCAGCGCTCCGGACCTGCAGGCAACTGTCCCACACCCCAGCACTTGAGGTCACCACCAGGGTTCGGTGGGTACCTCAGTGATTCTGCGGGCTTCCCGAAGGACTCACAGTGGGCTTACATTTTAGATTTCCCTGCTATGACTAGATGACATCTGTGCAACACAGCACATTCACTTCTCTGCCATTGAAACATCTAATGTTTTGAAGGAGGGATCAGTGTATAAAGATGTCATAAAAAATATCTCGGCCATTACTGCTGATAATGGGGGTGTTAAAAAAAAGGAAAGAAAAAACACCTGGGCACTGTGGTTCACACCTATAATCCCAGCTACTCAAGAGGCCAAGGCAAGAGGATGGCTTGAGCCCAGGAGGTTGAGACCAGCCTGGGCAACACAGCGAGACCCCATCTCTTAAAAAGAAAAATCTGGGCTGGGCACAGTGGCTCATGCCTGTAATCCCAGCACTCTGGGAGGCTGAGGCGGGTGGATCATGAGGTCGGGAGATCAAGACCATCCTGGCTAACACGGTGAAACCTCTGTCTCTACTAAAAATACAAAAAAATTAGCCAGGCGTGGTGGCGGCCGCCTGTAGTCCCAGCTACTCGGGAGGCTGAGGCAGGAGAATGGCGTGAACCCGGGAGGCACAGCTTGCAGTGGGCTGAGATCGCGCCACTGCACTCCAGCCTGGGCAACACAGCGAGACTCCGTCTCAAAAAAAAAATACACATTTCACTACAGACAAATGTTCGCTGGCCTCCCGCCTAGCCCAGTGGTATCTGGGGCAACTTCTGTGGTGATGAAAATGTTCTTTATCCATTGAGATGGCTGAGAGGCACCTGGAATGTGGCTAGTGGGACTTGGGAGCTGAATTTTTTTTTCTTTTTTCTTTTTTTTTTTTTTAGATGGAATTTCGCTCTTGTTGCCCAGGCTGGAGTGCAATGGTGTGATCTCGGCTCACTGCAACCTCCGCCTCCCAGGCTCAAGCGATTCTCCTGCCTCCGCCTCCCAAGTAGCTGGGATTACAGGTGCTCACCACCACACCTGGCTAATTTTTGTATTTTTAGTAGAGATAGGATTGCACCATGTTGGCCAGGCTGGTCTTAACTCCTGCCGCAAGTGATCTGCCCACCTTGGCCTCCCAAAGTGCTGGGATTACTGGCGTGAGTCACTGCACCCAGTTTCACTTTAACGAGTTAAAATTGAAGTGTGCTTAGCCACCCATGGCGTAGGTTCGTGGATTAGATGGCACAGCTAGAGGAAGCAGAAGAAAGCATAGGTTTTTTGTTGTTGTTGTTGTTGTTTTTTTTTTTTTGAGACGGAGTCTCGCTCTGTCGCCCAGGCTGGAGTGCAGTGGCGTGATCTCGGCTCACTGCAAGCTCCACCTCCCGGGTTCATGCCATTCTCCTGCCTCAGCCTCCCACGTAGCTGGGACTACAGGTGCCACCACACCTGGCTAATTTTTTTGTATTTTTAGTAAAGACGCGGTTTCACCGTGTTAGCCAGGATGGTCTCGATCTCCTGAGCTCATGATCCGCCTGCCTTGGCCTCCCAAAGTGCTGGGATTACAGGTGTGAGCCACCGCGCCCGGTCTGTTTTTTGTTTTTTTGAGACAGGATCTTGTTCTGTTGCCCAGGCTGGAGTGCAGTGGTGCAATCTCCACTCACTGCAGCCTCACCCTCCCAGGCTTAAGCAATCCTCCCACCTCAGCATCCCGAGTAGCTGGGACTAGAGGTGTGTGCCACCAGGCTCGGCTAGTTTTTGTATTTTTTGTAGGAATGGGGTTTCACCAGGTTGCCCAGACTGGTCTCAAACTCCTGGGCTGAAGCGATCCTCCCACCTCAGACTCCCAAAGCGCTGGGAGTCCAGGCGTAAGCCCCTGCACCCGGCCGTATTTCTTTTTTCTTTAGAGGAGAGGTCTGGCTATATCACGCAGGCTCACCCGAACTCCTTTCAAGGCATCCTCCCACCTCAGCCTCCTGAGTAGCTGGAACTATAGGCGTGCATAACCATTCCCAGCTCTAGCAACTCCTTTTTCTTTTCTTTTCCTTGAGCTAAGGAAGATACGGTCTGTCTGGTCAACCCTTGTCCCACCAAGGGGGCCAAGGCTGCCAATGGCAGAATGCTGCCCCAGCAGCAGGATTGCTTGTCTAGGCACCTTCACCCACACAACCAAACAGCAACACACCAAGGGAACTGCTGGGAGCATCATTCAGCCGCCAATAAAATGGCCCACAGCCCATGTCAGGTGCAAACAGCATGTCTGTGCAAAGTCGAGGAACTTCCAAGGCCAACTGGGCAACCCGAGGCAACCGGAATAAGGCTTGGGAATACAGTCACGAGGAATGGAACCAAAGCACAGGAGGCAAGGGGTCGGTAACAAAAAGAAACACCGGCCGGGCGTGGTGGCTCGCATCTGTAATCTGAGCACTTTGGGAGGCTGAGGTGGGTAGATCACCTGAGGTCAGAAGTTTGAGACCAGCCTGGCCAACATGGCGAAACCCCATCTCTGCTAAAAATACAAAAATTAGCCGGGCAAGGTGGCGGGCGCCTGTAGTCCCAGCTACTCGGGAGGCTGAAGCGGGAGAACTGCTCGGACTTGAGAGGCGGACGTTGCAGTGAACTGAGATCATGCCACTGCACTCCAGCCTGGGTGACAGAGTAAGATTCTGTCTCAAAAAAAATTTAAAAATAAAAAGCCATATCTGTGCTTTGGGCTTCCCCCTGACTGCCATCCACCCCACTGGCCCATCTGTGGTCCTGGCTGTGGGAGAGAAATGCTGGTCCCCAGAGGCATCTTCCAGAATCCTTATCCCTCTTTCCTGTGGCAGCTGGGGAGGGGCTCAGCACAGGGAAGAGACCCACCTGGGGCCCTGGCCAAGTGAATCGTGGTACAGACCCCATACACCCACTCGGGTAGGCCTGGCAGGGTGGGGCTTACTGGGCAGTTGGCTGGGATGCCCCTGAACGCCCAGGAGGCCAGAGCAGCAAAAGGTGGCCCTGCAGCGGGGAGGCTGTGGCGCTCACCTGCAGGCGTACTCCACAGTGTAGATGGCTCCCTGGCTCTGCTCCTCCCAACGCTGCATGTCTGCCTGTAGGGGGCGCAGGAGATGTTTGGCAAGGGAGGCCACCCCCACCTAGAGGGCCTTCCTCCCAGCTCTCTTGGTTGGGGCTCTCCTGAGTCCTTCATGGTGGAAGCAGAGACCTTTCCTCCTGCAACTCCCTTTCCTCACAGGTCTGGGCTTTCTGTGAACACCTGGCCACCATGCCTCAGGGCCTTTGCACAGGCTGTTCCCCCTGCCTGGCACATCCTTCCCTTAGTCAGACGGCTGCCTCCTTGCCATGCAGGTCATAACTGTAACAGAATAGTATAGTTTGACTGTGTCCCCACCCAAATCTCACCTTGAATTGTAGTTCCCATAATCCCCATGTGTTGTGAGAGGGACCAGGTGGAGACAACTGAATCATAGAGGTGGTTCCCCTCATCCTGTTCTCCTGATAAGTGAGTTCTCACGAGATCTTGTGGTTTTAATAAGGGGCCTCCCCCTTCACTGGGCATTCATACTTCTCCTTCTTGCTGCCATGTGAGGAAGTACATGTTTGCTTCCCCTTCTGCCATGATTCTAAGTTTCCTGAGGCCTCCCCAGCCCTGTTGAACTGTGAGTCAATTAAACCTCTTTATAAATTACCCAGTCTTGGCTATGTCCTGATAGCAGCATGAGAATGAACTAATACACACATCTTGCCACCTCCTTCAAAATCTATCCCAGATCTGTCCACCACGCCTCTGACCTGGCTTTGCCACCACATGCCTCCTTGCTGGTGTCCCAGCCTTGACTCCTGCCCTGACAGCCCCTGCTCCTCCCAGCAGGCCCCAGCTCACCTTGTGCTGGGCCAGCTCGGGGAGGGAGCGACGCACATGCTCCTGCAGCCGGTACAGGGCCACGGACGGCTCGTTGGCCAGGACGTAGACGCTCTCAGTGAACTTGTCCGTGACTAGATACAGGTGGTAGGGATGGGGCGGGTGTGGGGAGACAAAGCGTCAGCCTCCTCATTGCTCAAGTGTTGAGCCCAGCCAGAGCAAAGGGGGCATCTGGCGTGTCCCTCTGCAGCTAGGTCACCCCTGGCCCATGACAGGCTGGAGGAAGTGGTCACAGCAGGGCTCACTCAAGAGGACATTAATGAGACCGGGTGCGGTGGCTCACGCCTGTAATCCTAGCACTTTGGAGGCTGAGGTGGGCAGATCACCTGAGGTCAGGAATTCAAGACCAGCCAGGCCAACATGGTAAAACCCATCTCTACTAAAAATACAAAAATTAGCCGGCCATGATGGCGGGCGCCTGTAGTCCCAGCTATTCTGGAGGCTGAGGCAGGAGAAATCACTTGAATCTGGGAGGTGGAGGTTGCAGTGAGCTGACGTCATGCCATTGCACTCCAGCCTGGGCAACAAGAGCAAAACTCCATCTCAAAAAAAAAAAAAAAAGAGGACATTAATGAGAGGACATAATGAGTGATGAGTTCATAACAAGTAAACTTCTTTTTTTTTTTTTTTTGAGACAGAGTCTTGCTCCGTCATCAGGCTGGAGTGCAGCGGTGCAATCTCGGCTCACCACAACCTCCGACTCCCTGGTTCAAGTGATTCTCCTGCCTCAGCCTCCTGAGTAGCTGGGATTACAGGCATGCACCACCACGCCCAGCTAATTTTTGTATTTTTAGTGGAGACAGGGTTTCACCATGTTGGTCAGGATGGTCTCGATCTCCTGACCTCGTGATCTGCTCACCATGGCCTCCCAAAGTGCTGGGATTACAGGCTTGAGCCACCGTGCCTGGCCAGCTTGATTGAACTTTTTTTTTAGAGACAGGGTCTCGCTCTGTTGCCCAGGCTGGAGTGCAGTGGTGTGATCACAGCTCACTGCACCCTCGAAACTCCCAGCCTCAAGCCATCATCACACCTCAGCCTCCCGAGGAGCTAGAACTACAGGTGCAAACCACCATGCCTGGCTAGTTTTTTCATTTATTTATTTATTTATTATTATTATTATTTTGAGACGGAGTCTCACTCTGTTGCCCAGGCTGGAGTGCAGTGGGGCAATCTTGGCTCACTGCAAGCTCCACCTCCTGGGTTCACGTCATTCTCCTGCCTCAGCCTCCCGCGTAGCTGGGACTACAGGCACCCGCCACCACGCCCGGCTAACTTTTTGTATTTTTTAGTAGAGACGGGGTTTCACTGTGTTACCAGGATGGTCTCGATCTCCTGACCTCGTGATCTGCCTGCCTCGGGCTCCAAAGTGCTGGGATTACAGGCATGAGCCACCGCGCCCGGCTCATTTTTTAAAATAGAGACAAGGTCTTGCTATGTGGCCCAGGCTGGTCCTGAACTCCTGGTCTCAAGTGATCCTCCTGCCTCAGCCTCCCAAAGTGCTGGGATTATAGGCATGAGCCACTGTGCCTGGCCCCCAGTGAACTCTTCTCATCTTTCCCTCCCAAACCCACTGGTAGTGGATACTGCTGCCTACTGCACTTCCCGGCATTCTTTTTGCCCCTGTGACCACACTCGGGACTCTTCAGAGCATGCCCACAGGACCTGAAAGTGCCTGGAAGTTCACATCCCAGGAGGGCCTCAGCTGCCACTCACCAGTGAGAGATATGAAAACCTGTGTCCCTCGCTGGGCACTGGAACAACCCAGAGCCTAACATCCCCCTGGGCTCCTGTGCAGGCCCAGGCTGAGGCCTCCCTCTGCAGATTTTACCTGAGGTGCCCCTCGCTCAGCCTCCTCACCAGCCAGCCCTGCCCTGTTTCCCCTTCTCCCCTGCAGGTGTCTCCTGATGAAATTTTTTTTTTCTTTTTTTTGAGACAGAGTCTTGCTCTGTTGTCCAGGCTGGAGTGCAGTAGTGTAATCTAGGCTAACTGCAACCTCCACCTCCCGGGTTCAGGTGATTCTCCTGCCTCAGCCTCCCGAGTAGCTGGGATTACAGGCACCCGCCACCACGCCTGGCTAATTTTTGTATTTTTAGTTGAGACGGGGTTTTACCATGTTGGCCAGGCTGGTCTCGAACTCCTGACCTCAAGTGATCTGCCCACCTCGGCCTTCCAAATTGCTGGGATTACAGGAGTGAGCCACCGCGCCCGGCCCTGATAAATTAATTGCACACAAATCCTCATTACAGGGTCTGCTTCAACAACGGCATTCCCAGCCAGCCAGCAGGGCCCGCCTTTCCTGTCCCATTCTTGGGCAGATCCTGATGGTTCTAGCCTCACCTGTTCTATTATACCACACTGCCCGCACCGGTCCAGGCACAGCGAGGCACGGCCATCTCCTGCCTGGATGCCAGACCCACCTTCTCCCTGGTCTCCCTGCTTCACCTGCTGCCAACAGTTCAACCTCCATGCAGCAGATGAGGCAAACTCCAAATGAACAAATCATCTATTCCCACCCTTGCTTTAAACTCTTCCATAGCTCCCACCTGCCAGAGAATAAAATCCGCCTTTCTTGCCATGGCCCATGAGGCCCTGCATGTTCTGGCTGCTCTTGACCTCCCTGCCCTCCACCCCTGGCTCTTCCTTGGACCTCCCAGCACTGCCCAGAACTTTCTCACTGCCCGAGAGGACGAGGTAGGAGGATCACTTGAGGACAAGAATTTGAGACCAACGCCGGGTGCGGTGGCTCACGCCTGTAATCCCAGCACTTTGGCAGGAGGATGGATTCAGCCTAGGAGTTCAAGACCAGCCTGGGAGACATGGCGAAACCCCACCTCTATAAAAAATTGCAAAAATAAGCTGGTCATGGTGATCTATACCTGTAGTCCCAGCTACTCAGGAGGCTGAGGTGGGAGGACTGCTTGGGTCTGACAGGTGGAGGCTGCAGTGAGCCATGATCATACCACTGCACTCCAGTCTGGGCAAAAGAGTGAGACTCTATCCCAAAAAAAAAAAAAATTAAATGCCCGTATGTGACCAGTTGCTCCTTTATTCATTACAGCAGAGCTCTAAACACTTTGTCACCTCAAGGCCTTGGCACTTGCTATTCCCACCTGGAGACACCATTCCGTCACTGGCTCTCCTTCATCCCTCAGGTCTGCTCAAATGTCACCTCCTGGGCAAGACCCTCCCTGACTACCAAGCTTAAAAGATGACCCCTCCACCTCACGGAGGACCTTGGCAGGCATTTTGTTCCTTTCTCTTAATACCAGTTTCAACTGATTAGGTTACATGTTCACAGGAAAAGTTAAAAGCTTGGACTTGGGAGAGCAGAGCTTCTCTGAGCCTCAGCTTCCTCATCCACAAAAAAAGAATAACAGCACCCGCCTCAAAGTTTGCTACAGAGACGAATCCAATGCCATCACCAGGGTGACTGCTCAGGAGAGAGAACCCAGGCGTGTCTGGAAGTCAAAGGAGGCTAACACAAGTCTCTCCATCTCACCACTGTGCCTTGAGTGGCAGAGCCCAGCCTGCCACCTCCAAACTGTGTGACCTCTTACCAGATAAGCCTCCTCACTTTGAATGTCAGCATAACGGCCAGGGGCGGTGGCCCACGCCTGTAATCCCAGAACTTTGGGAGGCCGAAGCGGGAGGATCACCTGAGGTTGGGAGTTCGACACCAGCCTGACCAACATGGAGAAACCCCGTTTCTACTGAAAATACAAAATTAGCCAGGCATGGTGGTGCATGCCTGTAATCCCAGCTATTCGGGAGGCTGAGGCAGGAGAAACACTTGAACCCAGGAAGCAGAGGTTGCCGTGAGCCATGATCATGTCATTGCACTCCAGCCTTGGCAACAAGAGCAAAACTCCGTCTCAAATAAAAAAAAAAAAAAAGAAGAAGAAAGTGAGCATAACAGACAAGGCACGGTGGCTCGTGCCTCATACTCATGCCCTCCGTTATCCATGGTTCCCGAATCTGTGGATTCAACCAACCATGGATGGAAAATAGAAAAAAAAAAATTCCACAAAGTTTCAAAAAGCAAAACTTCAATCTGCCCTACACGAAGCACTTCTTTGAATCCATGTGAATGAAGTGATGTGTAGGCCTGTATTATGTATTCTAGATGTGAGTAATCTAGGGTGATTTAAAGTATAGGGGATTAGCTGGGTGCAGTGGTTCACACCTGTAATCCCAGCACTATGGGAGGCCAAGGTGGGTGAATCACTCGAGGTCAGGAGTTTGAGACCAGCCTGAGCAACAAGGTGAAACCCCGTCTCTACTAAAAATACAAAAACATTAGCTGGGCATGGGGGTGTGTGCCTGTAATCCTAGCTACTCAGGGGGCTGAGGCTGCAGTGAGCTGAGATCCCCCCACGGCACTCCAGCCTGGGTGACAGAGCGAGACTCCGTCAAAAAAAAAAAAAAAATTAAAGAATTAGCTTGATGTGGTGGTGTGCGCTTGTAGTCCCAGCTACTGGAGAAGCTGAGGCAAGAGGATCGCCCGAGCCAGAGAGATCGAGGCTACAGTGAGCCATGATCGCGCCACTGCACCCCAGCCTGGGCGACAGAGTGATACCTTGTCTCAAAAAAAAAAAAAAAAAAAAAAAAAAAAAGGAAACAACACGCACAGCGATTACTACGCCCCGGGGATTCTTCCAATGCATTACAAATATCAGGTTGTGGAGTTTTTTTTTTTTAGACAGGGTCTCACTTGTCACCCAGGCTGGGGTGCAGTGGCACGATCGTAGCCCACTGCAGTGCAGCCTTGACCTCCCGGGCTCAAGCAATCCTCCCACCTCAGCCGGCCAAATAGCTGGGACCACAGGCGTGCGCCACCACGCCCGGCTAATTTTTGTATTTTTTTAGAGACGAGATCTCACTATGTCACCTAGGCTGGTCTCGGGCTCAAGCGATCCTCCCGCCTAGGCCTCCCAAAGTGCTGGGATTACAAAGCCACCACTCCCAGCCTCAGCTACTGAATTCTTGAAACAATCCTGGGGGGACCGGTAATTAAAGCAGACACGGAGCCTTTCTACAGGTTTCAAAACTAGTGAGCGGCAGAGCTGGGGTTGGACGGCAGTTCAGTCACTGCTCCTCGCACGGTCCCTCCGCGCCCGGCCTTTGTCACAAGTTCCCTCCACAAGTTCCCGGCCGCCTCTGTCCCGCCCGCAGGCCCGCACCACCTTTCTTCCCCTTGAGCTGCATCTCTGGCTCCTCCATAGCGACCGCGGCCGAGCGAACCGGGAAACGGCACCGGAAGCCCGGAGGCTGGGACGCCCGCCTAAGCCTTCCCTGCTGAAACCGGACGCCGCACGGCTCCAGTTCCGATGTCAGAGGGCCCGCCCTCCCCGCTCCTCAGTCTTTGCGGACAGGAAAGGGGCTGTGTGAGACGGAGGGAAGGAGGCACACCCGGGATTGGCGCAATGAGGAGGGGGCGCGACGGCCCGGAGGCTGGTGGAGCGACACCCAGGCAGGAGAGGGGGAAGAACTCTCTCCCTTTCTGAACCCCCTTTTCCTTGAGAGACGAGTTGGGGGAGTCCTCCACGCATTACCCACTCGGGCCGCATAAACTCCCTTCTTCAGCCCTCTGCCCCCGCCCTTGCTTATAAGCCTTTGAGACCGCAGAAGGGACCTTGTTGTGGAACGGGACGGCAAAGGGACGCTGCCCCTTTAAGTTCCAGACGCCCCGCGTACTTCCCCTACTTCTTCTTATTGAGATAGCCCCGCCCATCTACCCGAAGCCGGAGCCGATTGGCTGCCTCTGGAAAAATCTGTGGGCAGGGTAAAGGTGAGCGGGCGCCGGCGTAGTGAAATTCTCAGAGCCCTTTAGGCCCCGCCCATTCCCTCCTAGTCGGTGAGGAGGGGAAAAGAAGGCGCAGGCGCAACTGCCCTCCCAGGGCCCCAGCGGAACCCACGCCTCCCCTAAGTCTTAAAGGGCCAGAGGCAGCACTTACTGCCCGGGCCCTTCCTCACTTTTGGGGGGCGGGGGTGCGCACGCGCAGTGGGGGAGCTCTGGGGTGGGGGTAGCGGTCGAGTATCAAGTTGCTTTCTGTCCCGGCAGAGGAAGCCAGAGCGCTGAGGGTCCAGTCTCCAGCTTGCCTCCTGCTATATCCATTGGAAGAGAAAAGTTTGTGACTTGGGCCCCCAAGTTTTGAGAGAACTGGGCTTTCGGCGCGGGGGGACAGAGGAGGCTCGTGGGGAGGTGAGTGGACCTCCTGGATCGATTTAGGAGGCTCGGGTGGGACTGGGACCAATCGCACCTTTGTCGAGCCGTCACTCATTATGGGGAGCCCCTCCCAACAACCATAGCGAATATTTATTGAGCTCCACCCTTAGCAGACTCCCCGATAAGCTATGTACAGACATAATTCGTTGTAGGTCTCATTTCCACATTTTGTCGTGGAGGAAACTGAGGCTCAAAGGTTAAGTCACGTGCCCAAGTTCTCACGGCCTATAAATTGAGGGATTCGAACCCAGACAGCTGACCCCAGAGCCCCGGCTTTTTTTCCCTTTCTTTTTTTTTTTTTTTGAGACGGAGTCTTGCTCTGTCGCCCAAGCTACAGTGCAGTGGTGCGATCTCTGCTCACTGCAACCTCCACCTCCCGGGTTCAAGCAATTCTGCCCCAGCCTCCCGAGTAGCTGGGATCACAGGCGCCCGCCACCGCGCTTGGCTAATTTTTGTATTTTTAGTACAGATGGGGTTTCACCATGGTGGCCAAGCTGGTCTCGAACTCCTGACCTCATGATCCACCCTCCTCGGCCTCCCAAAGTGCTGGGATTACAGCCGTGAGCCACTGTGCCCGGCCAGAGCCCAGGCTTTTAAACATTGCACATTGTAGGTGCTTTGGTGGTGGGGAACGGTAGACCTCGAAAGCAGTTGGACTCTGGTTTTCATTTCCCTGGCTCTGGTAATTAACCTGGACCTCAGTTTACCCACCCTCACAGTGCAAGGCTAGGTATGCAGTCGGTGCCTACTTTATTACAACTGTTGATAATTATTGTCATCTCTCCCCTTCTGACACCTCTGCCAGCTTTCCCCATGGAGCTTACCCAGCCTGCAGAGGACCTCATCCTGACCCAGCAGACCCCTGCCTCAGAACTTGGGGACCCTGAAGACCCCGGAGAGGAGGCTGCAGATGGCTCAGACACTGTGGTCCTCAGTCTCTTTCCCTGCACCCCTGAGCCTGTGAATCCTGAACCGGATGCCAGTGTTTCCTCTCCACAGGGTAGGATACCTCCTCTGGGATTGGCCCTCTGGGATTCCATGATGATGGAATGTCAGGCCCCAGATGGAACCTTTGTCTTGCTTTCGTTTTTGTTTTGTTTTGTTTTGTTGTTTTTTGAGATGGAGTTTTGCTCTTGTTGCCCATGCTGGAGTGCAATGGCGTGATCTCAGCTCACTGCAACCTCCGCCTCCTGGGTTCAACTGATTCTCCTGTCTCAGCCTCCTGAGTAGCTGGGATTACAGGCTTCTGCCACTATACCCAGCTAATTTTTTTGGTATTTTTAGTAGAGACGGGGTTTCACCATGTTGGCCAGGCTGGTCTTGAACTCCTGACCTCAGGTGATCCGCCCACCTCGGCCTCCCGAAGTGCTGGGATTACAGGCGTGAGCCACTGTGCCCGGCCTGTTTTTGTTTTTTGATACAGGGTCTTGCTCTGTTACTAAGGCTGGAGTGCAGTGATGCAATCATAGTTCACTGCAGCCTCAACTTCCTGGGCTCAAGCCATCACTCAGCCTCCTTAGGAGCTGGGACTATAGGCATGCAACCACACCTGGCTAATTTTTTTTTTTTTTTTTTGAGAGGCTGGTCTCCACCTCCTGGGCTCAAGTGATGTGCAGGCCTCCACTTCCGAAAGTGCTGGGATTACAGGTGTGAGCCACAGTGCCCGGCCCTTCACACCTGTTTTTAACTCTTTGAGGGTAGATAGCTAGGAGTGAAATTACTGGGTCAGATGGTCATCCTGTTTTACTTACTGAGGAACTGAGGATTTATTTTTGATTGGAGTCCAAGAATATGCCTAATTTAGTTCCCTCCCACGACCTTTGTTGCTGCCACTCCTGTCTGGAATGCTCTTCCTACACTTCTTCCTATAGCTGACTCCCCTCCCCTCCCTCCCTTCCCGCCTCTGTTTTTTTTTTTTCTTTCTTTCTTTTTTTTTTTTTTGAGATGGAGTCTCGTTCTGTCGCCCAGGCTGGAGTGCAGTGGCGCAATCTTGGCTCACTGCAAGCTCCACCTCCCGGGTTCACGCCATTCTCCTGCTTCAGCCTCCCGAGTAGCTGGGACTACAGTCCGTTTTGTTTTTTTTTTTAAACGGAGGTTTGCTTTTGTTGCCCAGGCTGCCTCCCCTCCCCTTGCCTCCCCTCCCCTCCTTTCCCCTCTCCCCACTCTCGAGACGCCTCCCGGATCCCCTCTCTTCTTGAGACGGAATCTTGCTCTGTTGTCCAGGGTGGAGTGCAGTGGCACTATCTTGACTCACTGCAACTCCCTCTCCTGGGTTAAGGCGATTCTCCTGCCTCAGTCTCCCAAGTAGCTGGCATGCACCACCACATCCAGCTAATTTTTGTGTTTTTAGTAGAGACGGAGTTTTGCCATGTTGCCCAGGCTGGTCTCGAACTTCCGACCTCAGGCGATCGCCTGCCTCAGCTTCCCAAAGTGCTGGGATTACTGACGTGAGCCACCACGCCCAGTCCCTGTAGCGGATTTCTTTAACTTCCTAAGATCTCGGTGGTGTCACCTCGGGGAGGCCCTCCTGTTACCACCTTGTCTAAGAAGGACTTATTCCTTGTGCTCCGTTCTTTTCATTCTCATGCTTTTAAATTTTTTTTTTTTTTTTTTTTTTTTGAGATGGAGTCTCGCTCTTGTTGCCTAGGCTGGAGTGCAGTGGCATGATCTCTCTCACTGCAACCTCCACCTCCTGGGTTCAAGCGATTCTCCTGCCTCAGCCTCCTGAGTAGCTGGGATTACAGGCATCTGCCACCATGCATGGCTGATGTTGTGTTTTTAGTAGAGATGGAATTTCACCATGTTAGTCAGGCTGGTCTCAAACTCCTGACCTCAGGTGATCCACCCACCTCAGCCTCCCAAAGTGCTGGGATTACAGGCGTGAGCCACCGTGCCCGGCCTTAAGTTCTTTTGAACACTTATTTCAACTTGAAGTTTTTTATTATTTCTCTATGTCTGATGCACCTACTTGACCCCAGACTCCCTAGAGGGCAAAAACTATGTCTTGTTTGCTCAGAACATTGCCAGGCAGGGAGGAGAAAGATGCACCCTGGGTATTCAAGAGAGTAGAGTGAGTGAATGGTGGAGTCCCAGGCACTGCCTTTGGTAGCTCCAAGACCCCAGGGAGATACAGAAGGCAGTAGCATGGCAGCTCATGCCTGTAATCCCAGCACTTTGGGAGGCCGAGGCAGGAGAATTGCTTGAGCCCAGGAGTTTGAGACCAGCCTGGGCGACAGAGCAAGACTCCATCTCTACCAAAATATATATATATTTTAATTTGCTGGGTATGGTGGCACCTGTAGTTTCAGCTGCTCAGGAGGCTGAGGTGGGAGGTTGGCTTGAGCCCAGGAGGTTGAGGCTGAAGTGAACTGTGATCACACCACCGCATTCCAGCCTGGACAACAGAGCAAGACTCTGTCTCAAAAAAAAAAAAAAAAAAAAACCCCAACAGCTGGGTGTGGTGGCTCATGCCTATAATCCCAGCACTTTGGGAGGCTGAGGCAGGTGGATGATTTGAGGTCAGGAGTTTGAAATTCGCCTGGCCAACATAGCAAAACCCCGTCTCTACTTAAAATACAAAAATTAGCCAGGTGTGGTGGTGGGCGCCTATGATCCCAGCTACTCGGGAGGCTGAGGCACAAGAATCGCTTGAACCCAGGAGGCAGAGGTTGCAGTGAGCCGAGATCACGCCACTGTACTCCAGCCTGGGGGACAGATGGAGACTCCATCTCAAACAACAACAACAACAACAACAACAAAAAACAGATGGGCTTCTGTCCTGAAGCCTCAGAGACATCTACTGAGGGGAAACTGACGCCTGTTGTCTGTTTCCCAGCAGGCAGCTCCCTGAAGCACTCCACCACTCTCACCAACCGGCAGCGAGGGAACGAGGTGTCAGCTCTGCCGGCCACCCTAGACTGTGAGTGGGCCCACGGTCCCCAACAAGGAGAGGAGTAGGAGGGTGGGAGGGCCTGTGAGGAGCAATCGTGGACAGAGGGTAAACTGAGGCACAGAGAAGCAAGGGGATGAGTGAGGACTCTGCCTCTGTCCTGCCCCAGCCCTGTCCATCCACCAGCTCGCAGCACAGGGGGAGCTGGACCAGCTGAAGGAGCATTTGCGGAAAGGTGCGTGTCCACACACATGTGCTGGCATGTCTGCACCTGGCTGGTGTGTGCATATGGGTGTCCATACCCACTCATGACGTGACCTGTGAGTGTCCACGTGTGTGATTATATCTAACTGTGTGTGTGACTGTGTCCATGTATGTCCATCAACATACGCTCCCCCTCATTCCCCTGTCTAACCCCAGCCCCCCACCTCGTCCCCATTTGGCAGCACTGGGGATAGGGGAAAGGGGTGCAGCCTGGTGGTATTGCCCGCCTCCTCCTGCCAGGTGACAACCTCGTCAACAAGCCAGACGAGCGCGGCTTCACCCCCCTCATCTGGGCCTCGGCCTTTGGAGAGATTGAGACCGTTCGCTTCCTGCTGGAGTGGGTGCGTCCCAGCCCAGCTGGGCAGCTGGGGGGTTCCCGGGGGCCTTAGGGTGGGCTGGGGTTTTGGCTGTGTCTGCTGGCGCCTTGTCTTTGAGATGCGGCTGCTGGCTGGGTGCAGTGGCTCATGCCTGTAATCCCAGCACTTTGGGAGGCCGAGACGGGTGGATCACTTGAGGTCAGGAGTTCAAGACCAGCCCGGCCAACATGGGTGAAACCCTGTCTCACTAAAAAAATACAAAAATTAGCCAGGCGTCATGGTGGGCGCCTGTAATCCCAGGTACTCTGGAGGCTGAGGTGGGAGAACTGTGGGAACCTGGGAGGCGGAGGTAGCAGTGAGCCGAGATTGCGCCATTGCACTCCAGCCTGGGCAACAGAGCAAGACTCCATCTCCAAAAAAAAAAAAAAGATGCGGCTGCTGTGGGTACCCCAGGATTCCTGGTTATGCCCCAATCCATCCTACCACTGTCCCTTCTTCTCCCTGCAGGGTGCCGACCCCCACATCCTGGCAAAAGAGCGAGAGAGCGCCCTGTCGCTGGCCAGCACAGGCGGCTACACAGACATTGTGGGGCTGCTGCTGGAGCGTGACGTGGACATCAACATCTATGATTGGGTGAGGGACTGCCCATCCCCAGGACCTCTCAGCCTCCTGGCCTTCATTCCTGCCTCAAATGTTCACAGAGTACCTGAAAGGTGCAGGCCTGCTCTGGGTGCCGAGAACACGAGACAGCCCCATTCCCAGCCTCACAGAGCAGAGCTCCCCATGCAGGGAAGGCAGACATGGAAACAGGCAGCTGAGATGCAGTGAACTGCACTGCGATGGCAGATGCACAGGTGGCTGCAAGAGCCCCATGTGGGCAAGGGAAGTCAGAGAGGTCTTCCTGGAGGAAGGTGTCTAAGCTTGAGACCCCAGAAAGTGAGATGGGCCCAGTGATGAGCAGGAGGAGGAACCACATTCAACTGGAGGCCAGAGAGTACAAGGCATTTTGAGAATGAGGAAGAGGTAAACCTTTGGTTTCTCCTGCCCCTACCCACGACAGAATGGAGGGACGCCACTGCTGTACGCCGTGCGTGGGAACCACGTGAAATGCGTTGAGGCCTTGCTGGGTGAGTGGGAGTCGGGACTGGCCCTGGGGGCCCCAGCACTCCAGCGGGCCCTGCGGGAATCCTGAGGGCAGGGAGACGCCCAAGCGTTGCTTGAAGAGTTCTTGGAGCAGATAGTCCCTGCCTGCTCTTCTCGGAGGGTGGAACAGAGGGCAGGAGGTGGTAGGACCACACGGGAGTCGGGGTCTGGGTTTAGGATCTGGCCAAGAGGCTAAGCACCTCCATCCTCCACGGTTCGGAGACCCTTCAGCCACATTCTTCAGTGGAGACCGAGATAGCAGAGGTTGGACTCTTGTCAAAGGCCACATGGGCAACGGGTAGACCCACGGCTGCACTGTGGGGAATGAGGGGTGCCATGGGATCTCCCAGGTCCCCAGACCCCATTCTGGGCTCCCAGGCCCCACCCTCCAGCGCCCTCCCCTCTCCTTTGCAGCCCGAGGCGCTGACCTCACCACCGAAGCCGACTCTGGCTACACCCCGATGGACCTTGCCGTGGCCCTGGGATACCGGAAAGGTCAGCCTGAGACACACAGAGCAGGGGTGGGGTCCCTTCCGTAGGCAGGGTGACCATAAAGGGGTACATGGGACACCCCTTCAGTGGTCATACGCCGGCAGCGAGAGTGTTTGTGTTGACAGGTGTTAAGCACTGCTGTGTATCCCGCCTGGGAACATCCCAGTCCTGGCTCCTGGGGCTCCACATGTGCTGGGATAGGGAGGACAATGGGTGTCAGTGGCTGTGGCCATGATGGGGGACACATAGGCATGAGAGGCCGAAAGAGGGGCCTCTCATCAAAGAGCCCCAAAGTGGCCAACAGAAGTCAGAGAGGCTTCCTGGAGGAAGGTGTCTTAAGGTTGAGACCCCAAGAAGTGAGATGGGCCCAGCCCTGGGATGGGGAGGTCAGGGAAGGATTCTGGGGGACCTGAAGGGAGGGAGAATGGCATCCAGGTGGGAGGAGTGGCCCCTGCGGAGGCCTGGCAGTGAGGACACCAAGGGGTAGGCGGCCAGGCCACAGTGCACAGAGCCACGGAGGCCATCCCTCTCCGTGGCGGGCAGTGGGTTTGAACAGGGGCCATAGGCAGACCCCAGTTTGACTCCATTTTCTCTGTCACAATGGGACCCCAACTTCCCCATCCATAAAATGGGGAGATCCCAATTGAACCGACCCCCTGGGGTCATGGTAGAGATGGGGGGCTTAGGAAATATCCCCCTCCTTCCTTCAGAGTTTTACTGTGTTTGGGACAGAAATCATTCCTCATCCCTCCTCATGTTTTCGGGGGGTTTGTTTTTTTGTTCGAGGCAGAAAGTCTTGCTCTATCACCCAGGCTGGAATGAAGTGGTGCAGGCACAGCTTACTGCAGCCTCCATCTCCCAGGCTCAAGTGATCCTCCCACCACAGCCTCCCGAGTAGCTGGGATGACAGGCATTCATCACCATGTCTGGCTAATTTTTTGTTGTTGCTTTTTTTTGGACATGGAGTCTCGCGCTGTCACCCAGGCTGGAGTGCAATGGCGCGACCTCGGCTCACTGCAACTTCCACCTCCCAGGTTCAAGCGATTCTCCTGCCTCAGCCTCCTGAGTAGCTGGGACCACAGGTGCACGCCATGATGCCCGGCTAATTTTTATATTTTTAGTAGAGACGGGGTTTCACCATATTGGTCAGGCTGGTCTTGAACTCCTGACCTTGTGATCCGCCTGTGTCGGCCTCCCAAAGTGCTGGGATTACAGGTGTGAGCCACCACGCCTGGCTGTGTTGTTGTTTTTTTAGAAGAGACAGGGTCTCGCTATGTTGCCCAGGCTGGTCTCAAACTCCTGGGCTCAAGTGATCCTTCTACCCCAGCCTCCTGAGTAGCTGGGACTACAGGCATGTGCCACTCTCCCCAGCTAATTTTTAAAATCTTTTTTATTTATTTTTTGAAACAGAGTCTCGCTCTGTCACCCAGGCTGGAGTGCAGTGGCACAATCTCGGCTCACTGCAACCTCTGCCTCCCAGGCAAACAATTATCCTGCCTCAGCCTCCTGAATAGCTGGGATTACAAGTGCCTGCCACCACACCCAGCTAATTTTTTTTTTTTTTTTTGAGATGGAGTTTTGCTCTCGTTGCCCAGGCTGGAGTGCTATGGCGTGATCTCGGCTCACTGCAACTTCTGCCTCCCAGGTTCAAGCAATTCTCCTGCCTCAGCCTCCCAAGTAGCTGGGATTACAGGCATGCACCACCATGCCCAGCTAATTTTTTGTATTTTTAGTAGAGTCAGGGTTTCTCCATGTTGGTCAGGTGGTCTCAAACTCCCGACCTCAGGTGATCCACCCGCCTCAGCTTCCCAAAGTGCTGGGATTACAGGCATGAGCCACCACACCCGGCTGCACCTGGCTAATTTTTGTAGTTTTAGTAGAGATGGGGTTTCATCATGTTGGCCAGGCTGGCCTTTCCTGACTTCAAGTGATCCACCTACCTTGGCCTCCCAAAGTGCTAGGATTACAGGTGTGAGCCACCAAGCCCAGCCTAATTTTTAAATTTTTTTGGTAGAGACAGTGTTTTGCTCTGTTGCCCAAGCTGGCCTCAAATTCCTGAGCTCAAGCAGTCCTCCCCACTGGACCTCCCAAAGTGCTGGGATTATAGGTGTGAGCCACCATGCGCAGGCTCATCTTTTCATAAAAGTCACAATTCACACATTTTGCTTGGTAGGAAATATTCTTATATTAATTCTGAAAAGCTACAAAAGTGCATTTTTACAAACTTAGGGGAAGTTGAGGTTCCTGGGATGAGGCCTCGGTTCTCCCAGCTTTGCTCTGTAATGCAGGTCTCTGCAAGGGTCCCTGTTTGTCCCCTAAGGGGAGAGCGCAGGTTGGCCTGTGCCTCCACCCCCCTCCCGATTCAAGCTCACAGCCCACCTTTTCCCTGCCCCATCTCAGTGCAACAGGTGATCGAGAACCACATCCTCAAGCTCTTCCAGAGCAACCTGGTGCCCGCTGACCCTGAGTGAAGGCCGCCTGCCGAGGACTCAGACACTCAGGGAACAAAATGGTCAGCCAGAGCTGGGGAAACCCAGAACTGGCTTCAAAGGCAGCTCCTGGACAGGTGGTGGGAGGGGACCCTTCCCAAGAGGAACCAATAAACCTTCTGTGCAGAATGAGGGACTTTGCTGTGCTTCCCGGAGGGCTTCCTGGAGGAGACAGCCCCTAGAGGTCTCACACCTTCTCCCCAAGCACCCGCAGGTGGTAGATGACCACACGGCCAAAAAAGTCAGTGGCATCCTCAAACGTCACCTTCAGCCGGTCCACTTCAGCAGCTGGTATGGGGAAAGTGTGAGCGTGGGCAGTCAAGGGAAACTGGTGATTTCTGGTTTCCCACCCGCAGGCCCCCACCCCTTCCAGACCCAGCTCACACTCCACCGATGTGGGCAACCTGGGGAAGCTGCAGGTCCCTCTAAGCCTCTCACACAGAACAGGTGGTCATCAGCACCATTTTACAGAAAAAGTGATGGAGTCCTAGAGGTCACGTGTTCAAGATCACACATCAGGGTTCCCATTCAGGTTTGGGTGAGTCCAAAGCTTCCAGAGGCACAGACCACCCACCCCAGAAGCAGGGGCAGGATATCTGAAGCGAGTTGTTGTCCTCAGGGTAGAAATCTACAATCTTGCGGAGAGCCTGAGTGCCCTGTGAACCTTCAGCAGAGAAAGGCAATGAGTGTCTGGGGTGACCCCTGGAACCCCTGCCACCCAGGGCCTTCTAGTACCTTCCAGGCAGCCCCGGCGACTGGAGAAGCCACCCTGAAACTGGATCTGCAGCTGGGAGACACGGATGAGCTGGGGAAACTCCAGCGTCACCCACTGGGAGGGGCCCTGGAAGCAGATAGGGAAACTGAGGCGCAAGCTCACTGCAGGCACAGAGCCCTGCTATGCCTGTCTCATTCACATAGTTCTTGGAGTGGAGAGGAAGAAGGAAATTCGGCACATGTTCCTTTCCTGGCCACCCATGAGGGCCCCCTGACGTTCTCAAGGCATGAGATCTGAATCTGAATCACCCTAGAGATGGAGGGTCGAGGGAGGCGCCTCACCTGGTCTGAGTTCCAACATGTCTCCTCATCCTGGTCGAAAAGATGTTTTTTTCCAAACTGCCGAGTGTTGCGATTTAGCACTGAACTCACCCTGGAGGCACCAGGATCAAGGCGAAGAGAGGGGCTGAGACCAGCTCTCAGTTCCGCGGAGGGCCTGACCCCCAGATCTGTCCACTGAGGGCTCGACCCCAGGCTTAGGGCCTCGCCACTGCCTGTCCCCACAGAGTCTTACCTGCTCACTGTCTCTGGACAAACCAAAGAGTGGGTCATGTCGGTTCCACAAGACCTCGCAGGGCTTAGGATTGGGCACAGCCTTGGTTCGAATCCCGGCGCCGCCTCAAGCTACAGGGCGGCGCGATCTTGCCTACGCCTTGGCCTGCACGTCCTCACCTGTAACTTGGGACGAGAACCGCCACTCCCTCGCCCACCCCAGTCCTAAATGTCGCCTCGATCAATCCCCTGCCGGAAAATTTGGGAGAGAGGATCAGGGAAACCGCCAATGCCCGGAGGCCAGGCCTCTCACGGGAAACAGATTTCCCGCGGGTTTCGGGGGCGGTGGCTTTTTGTGCGAGGCTGTTTCTCTGCGAATAGCTCTTGGAGCCAAATCTTGGGACCCGGAACCGCGTGGGCTTGGCGCATGCGTGTTGTAATTCAGGCGCCGACCGCGGACGCTCCAGAGGTGGGGCTTGGTTCGACCCCGCCCCTTCATGCTCGCTTCTTAAAGGGCCCGGGTTCAATGATTGAATTTACCTTGGTTCCGTTGAAGCTGTAGGGAAAAGGCTGGCTGCGCGCACGGGGCGCTGTCCCTCGGCGCCCGAAGGTGTAGAGCGCTGATTTTGACTGATTTTGGAATCCGAAAGACTTCCTTTTTTTTTTTTTTTTTTTGAGGCGGAGTCTCACTGTCGCCCAGGCTGGAGTGCAGTGGCGCGATCTCCGCTCACTGCAAGCTCCGCCCCCTGGGTTCACGCCGTTCTCCTGCCTCAGCCTCCCAAGTAACTGGGAATACAGGCGCCCGCCACCACGCCCGGCTAATTTTTCGTATATTTAGTAGAGACGGGGTTTCACCGTGTTAGCCAGAATGGTCTTGATCTCCTGACCTCGTGATCCACCCGCCGGGGCTTCCAAAGTGCTGGGATTACAGGCTTGAGCCACCGCGCCCGGCCTTTTTTTTTTTTTTTTTTTTTGAAGTGGGGTCTCACTGTCGCCCAGGCTGGAGTACAATGGTGCGATCGCGGCTCTCTGCGACCTCTGCCTCCCAGGCTCCAGCAATCCTCCTACCTCAGCTTACGGAATAGTTGGAACTAGTAGGCGCGCGCCACCACGGCAGGCTATTTTGTTTGTTTGTTTGTTTTTTGGTAGAGATGAGGTTTCGCCATGTTGCCCAGATTGGTCTCGAACTCCTGGGCTCAAGTGATCCGCCCACCTCAGCCTCCCAAAGTGCTGGGATTACAGGCGTAAGCCACCGCGCCCGGCCAGAGAGACTTCCTATGACAATGTCTTTCTTCCTACTCTAACCTACTCTACCCTAACGGCTACCCTAACCTACTCTAACCTACTCTACCCTAACCACTAAATGCAGCCTGGGAATCCCTGAACTTCACTGCCTCCCGGAGGCCAAAGGCAGAGTTGTGGAAAAGGCCACGATGTTGGGAGTATCTGAAGTCCTCATCAACCCCTTTTGTTCTTGTTGGGACAGAGGAGCCCTGGCCTCCAAGTTTGTCTTTCCCAGAAAATGCTGCTGGGACATCAAGGAAGGCTTCTTGGAGGAGAGAGCATGCGAGGTCGGGTGTTTTTTGTTGTTTCTGTTTTGTTTTGTTTCGAGATGGAGTCTCACTTTGTTGCCCAGGCTGGAGTGCAGTGGTGTGATCTCAGCTCACTGCAACCTCCACATCCCAGGTTCAAGGGATTCCCCTGCCTCAGCCTCCTGAGTAGCTGTGACTACAGGTGCGCACCACTATGCCTGGCTAATTTTTGTATTTTTAGTAGAGATGGGGTTTCACTATCTTGGCCAGGCTGGTCTCGAACTCCTGACCTCGTGATCTGCCCGCCTTGGCCTCCCAAAGTGCTGGGATTACAGGTGTGAGCCACCGCACCCAGGCTGTGAGGTGGGTTTTGAAGCATGAACAGGAGTTTGCCAAACATAAAGCCTCAGATACCAAGCTGAAGATTTGGTTCACTGATTCACTAGACACCTACTGCAAGCTCTACTGTCACACTGTCATGTCCAGCCTTCTGCTGGATGATGCTGGGGACAGCAAGAGGCCTCAGCTCCAGGCCTGTCCCAGAGGAGGCCCTGATCTGGGCAAGACAGAGGTAGACATAGACACTCCTAGCCCCAAGGGAGAGATGGGGCCGGAGGAGCAGGGGCTCTACCTGGAGGAAGGGCTTCCTGGGAAAGGGGATGTTAGAACTGCACCTTAATAAGGGGTCAGGCACCAGGAATTCACAAGGGTGAGAAAATCTGGAGTGGGGAGGGTGTCCCAGGCAGGGAGCTTAGCATAAGCAAAGGCCTAGTTGGGTGAAAGACCATGAATTTGAATAAAATATGTGGAGCCACATCCTGCTGGGCCCGGAGCAGTCATGGAAGGTGTTGGAGAAAGGGCAGGACACCATCCGTTCTGCATGAATGGAGGGTTCCAAGACAGAGCAGCCACTGGCAAGAGGCTGTTGTTCCTGGCTTTAGCTGAATGGTCTGGCAGCCAGCCCCTTTCTTCAAGGGCTGGAGGAATGGTCCTCCCGGCATCCTACTAGTGTCTGCTCAAACCCACCCCAGGCAGCAGGGGGTGGGGGGGCTGGCGGGGAAACTGGGTCACCAGCAGAAGGCCTGCCTCTTCAGCCCCTGCCTGCCAGGGCTTTCCACATTTAGACAGAGTCTGGTGCCATCCAAACCCAACTTCGCTGGTCTCAGGGCTGGGGCTGGAGGTGACAGGAAACTGTGCCCCCAACCTCACCCCCAGAAGGAAGTTAGAAAGAGCAAGGACACTGGAGAGCCCAGATCTGGTTCAAATCCTGGCTGGACCACTCATTGGCTGTGTGACCTTAGAAAAGCACCTTGACCTCTCTGAGCCTCAGTTTCTCATCTGTGAAATGGGGGGAATTCTATTAATGGCACTGTTGGAGGACTCTGTGGGTTCTTCAGGTTGACACACAGTAACAGTAGCTGACTTTCACTGAGAGTCCACCGTGTGTCTGACTTGAAGCCATGTTCCGTCGCCACCCATTGGCTCGTTAAACCTGCTGTGGCTGGTCCCTGTCATTCCCATTTTATAGCTGAGGACACATCAACTTAGCCAAGTCCCCCAAGTGAGGATATGCATGGCTCCAGGGCTCTGCACACAACTCCTGGCTTTGGCATGCGGCCTCCTTGCCCACAGATATGAGGCCAGCTCCATACCCTCTTCCCGCCTCCTCACCCCACTGGCGCCTGGGCATGAAAGAGCCTCCTGTTTCTCCAGGGAATTAGCAGCTCTGGGCTCCCAGCAGGGCAGCCAAAAGTGGTCCATTCATTCGCTTGAGTGAGGAAAGACTAAGAGCTCCCACCCCCACCCCAGGGAATGGGGCAGGGAGGGCTCTAGAAGGTCCAAAAGCAGCTCCTCTGGTTCACTTGGGGAAACTGAGGCACAGAAAAGCAAAGTCATTTGGCCAAGATCACCAAGGGGAACTGGGATGCAAACCCCAGTCTCACTCTGGAGTTCCCCTAACTGGGCTCGGGTTAGCATTTTTCTGGGGAGAAATTGGAGGTTTAGAGAGAGTCAGGGACTTGCTTGCAGTCACACAGCAAGTTTGGGTCAGTGGGGACTCTCTGCCTTGGTGGTGTCTGGGGAGGCAGCCCCACCCATGCAGAAAACAGGTCCTTCTGTCCATGATTTCATTATCCTGGAACAAGGCAGGGAATGGCCCTCAGATAGCTTCAAGCCTCAGTTTCCCCACTGGGAGATGGATGTAATCTTTTCCCTAAGGTCTTAGCCTGGGGCATCTGCAAGGGAGGGTTTGATGGGATCCCCTGAGCCTGGAGACCCCCATCCGGCAGGTATGGGTCTGATTTATCTACCGGAGCCCATCAGGACCCCTCTCCGAGGAGACAGATGTTCACACAGTAGCAGCTGGGGTTATGAGTCCTGGTGCAGTGCAAGCCTGGGTCCCACTGGAGGTGACAGTGGGAGTGGGAGGGGTGTCTGGGTGTGAAAGGATTCAGGTGGGCGTGTATGGGAGCACCAGGAGCTGCATGTGTGTGGCCAGTTGTAACAGTGGCTGGGAGGGCTACAGATCTCGGGGTTGGTGGCATTGGTGGTGTTGGTGTGAACATGGTTGTGTGCTCACTACCTGTGGGTGTGTCTGTGACTAGAAACCTGGTTGGGTGTGAGCAATGTGGGGCCAACGTGGGCTTTTTGCTGCTGGCAGGAAGGCGAAGGTGTTGTGGGTGTGAGCAGCAGTGGGTGTGTTTGCATGTGGAGGGACACTGGTGCAGCCCAGCTCATAGCTTCGCCTTTGGTTGTGGAGCAAGTGTGACTTGTGTGTGGCCCAGGCCAGGTATGGTTGTGTGTGGCCTGACCAGGTTGGTTGTGTATGTGATTGTGTGTGGCCCATTGTGGCTGTGCATGGCTGGGTGTGGTTGTGCATGGCTGGGTGTGGTTGTGTACGGCTGGGTGTGGTTGTGCATGGCTGGATGTTGTTGTAGATGGCTGAGTGTGGTTGTGTATGGCTGGGTGTGGTTGTGCATGGCTGGGTGTGGTTGTACATGGCTGAGTGTGGTTGTGTATGGCTGGGCGTGGTTGTGCATGTCCAAGTGTGATTGTGTGTGGCTGAGTGTGATTGTATATGGCCAGGTTTGCCTGTGCATGGTTGGTGAAACCTGTGTGTGGCCCGGTGTGGTTGTGCATGACTGGGTGTGGTTGTGTATGGCTGAGTGTGGTTGTGTATGGCTGGGTGTGGTTGTGTATGGCTGGGTGTGGTTGTGTATGGCTGAGTGTGGTTGTGTATGGCTGAGTGTGGTTTTATATGGCTGGGTGTGGTTGTGTATGGCTGGATGTGGTTGTCATTGGCTGGGTGTGGTTGTGCATGGCTGGGTGTGGTTGTGTATGGCTGGGTGTGGTGTGTATGGCTGAGTGTGGTTGTACATGACCAGGTATGATTGTGTATGGCTGGGTGTCATTGTGTATGGTCAGGTTTGGTCATGCGTGGTGGGTGAGACCTGTGTGTGGCCAGGTGAGGTTGCATGTGAGCCACCTGTGCTGTTAGCGTGGCTGGGGTGTGGCTGGGGTGTGACTGTGTGTGTCAGTGGTTGTTGGTGGCATTGTGTGTGACTTACCCATGTGTCACCTTGGGCATGTTCAGAGGCACTTTGGAGGCACTGTCCACCCCTGAGACCCAGCTCTCTTGGAGGGTCCAGCCTCCCTCCCCACCTCTGCTCTGGTCTGCCAGTCCCATCCCCCACCCCTCCCCCACTGGCAGCAGCCCCTGGCCCAGGGCCCCACTGGGGTGGTGGGGACAGAGAAGGCACTCAGGGCTGGGGAGGGGTGCCCAATCCCAGCTCAGGCCTATAAATAGCTCTTTGAGCCCAGTAGATTCCCAGGCAAGGTTGCCTCATTCAAGCCCCCGGCAACAGCCCGCCCCTGGGCCCCAGGCCAGCCCCTCTAAGCTCAGCCCTGGCACCAGCGAGGGGCCGGGGGGTGGGGGCAAGGGGTGGGGAGGAGTGGAGAAGCGGGGGAAGCAGAAGGATGAGGATAGGTGGGGTTGGGGCTCAGCTCTGCACCCACAGACCTTGGCTTCCACCTGGTCTCTACTCACTCTGTACATCCTCGGGCAGGTGATCCTAGCTCCTTAAGCCTCAGTTTCCCCAGCACCTGTAAAATAAACAGCAGTCCCTGCCTGTGTGTTTACTTCCCATTTCATTCTCCAAGCAACCGGTAACGTAGGGACATTAATTGTCCCCCATTTTATTTATTTATTTATTTAATTTTTTCCCAAGATGGAGTCTCACTCAGTCACCCAGGCTGGAATGCAGTGGTGCGATCTTGGCTCACTGCAACCTCCACCTCCTGGGTTCAAGCGATTGTCCTACCTCAGCCTCCTGAGTAGCTGGGATTACAGGTGTGCACCACCCCACCCAGCTAATTTTGAATTTTAGTAGAGACGGGATTTCACCATGTTGGCCAGGCTGGTCTCAAATTCTGACCTCATGATCCATCTGCCTTGGCCTCCCAAAGTGCTGAGACTACAGCCTTGAGCCACCGTGCCCACCCTCCCCCCATTTTATTCATTTTTGAAATAGGGTCTCACTGTGTCACCCAGACCAGAGTACAATGATGCAATCTTGACTCACTGCAGCTTTAATCTCCTGGGCTCCAGCGATCCTTCCCCCTCAGCCTCCTGAGTAGCTGGGACCACAGATGTGTGCCACCATGTCCTGCTAACTTTTAAGTTATTTTTTGTCTCACTGTGTTGCTCAGGCTGGTCTTGAACTCCTGGGCTCAAGTGATCCTCCTGCCTCTGACTCCCAAAGTGCTGGGATTACAGGCATGAGCCACCGGCACCTGAACTATCCCCATTTCAGATGGAGAAACTGAGACACAGAAAGATGAGATGGCTCACTCAGAGTCACATTGTTACAAATGGCAGGGAGGGGGTTTGAACCCCAGACTTGTGGAGGCTGAGCTACTCGGTTCTCATGCACGTCACGCAGCTGTTCTCAGCGTCTTTCCCAGTGTGAGCCACAGCCAACCCCCCAGCATGCTCCAGCCTCACCGACTAGTCATTGCATGCTGTTTGGGTGCTGCTGACACAGCTGTCACCTGCAGACACATCAGCTGGGATCCTTGACCTCCATCTCTCCTCTGTGACACAGAGTCAAACAGTCAGTGCAGCTTCCCGCTGTATCATCTTGGACCCCAGGGCTACCCCTTGCTCACCTGGGGTCCCCCCTTATCCCTCATTCATTCCTACCCTTTCTTTGATAATCTTTTTTTTTTGAGATGGAATCTTGCTCTGACACCCAGGCTGGAGTGCAGTGGCACAGTCTCGGTTCACTGCACGCTCCGCCTCCCAGGTTCAAGTGATTCTCCTGCCTCAGCCTCCTGAGTATCTGGGATTATAGGTGCACACCACCATGCCTGGCTAATTTTTGTATTTTTAGTACAGACAGGGTTTCACCATGTTGGCTGGGCTGGGCTGGTCTCAAACTCCTGACCTTAGGTGATCTGCCTGCTTCAGCCTCCCAAAGTGTTGGGATTACAGGCATGAGCCACGGTGCTTGGCCTCCTTTCTTCTTTTTTCTTTTTTTGATGGAGTCTCACTCTGTTGCCCAGGCTGGAATGCAGTGGCCCGATTTCGGCTCACTGCAACTTGTGCCTCCAGGGTTCAAGCTATTCTCCTGCCTCAGCCTCCCAAGTAGCTGGGATTACAGGCATCCACCACCACACCCTAATTTTGATTTATTAGAGATGGGGTTTCACCATGTTGGCTAGGCTGGTCTCGAACTCCTGACCTCAAATGATCTGTCCTCTTGGCCTCCCAAAGTGCTGGGATTATGGGCGTGAGCCACGGCACCTGGCCAAGGCCTCCTTTCTTTGATAACCTTGTGGAAGCTATCTTGTCCCTCATTTGCCTATCCTCCTACCAGATGGACACGCACCCTCAGAGATGCTCAAACACACACTCACAGATATAGGACCCAGGGTGGAGCGCTGCGAGCCCATTCTCAGCACAGAAACACCACGACCATAGGAAGGAAGGCAGGGGCAAAGGCTGCCCTCTCTGGGCACATTTCCCTCCTCATGGCTTTTTTTTTTTTTTTTTTTAGACGGAGTCTCACTCTGTCACTCAGGCTGGAGTGCAATGGCATGGTCTCAGCTCACTGCAACCTCTGCCTCCTGGGTTCAAGCGATTCTCCTGCCTCAGCCTCCTGAGCAACTGGGATTACAGGTGTCTGCCAACACGCCTGGCTAATTTTTGTATTTTTAATAGGGAAAGGGTTTCACCATGTTGGCCAGGCTGGTCTTAAACTCCTGACCTCAGGTGATCCACCCGCCTTGGCCTCCCAAAGTGCTGGGATTACAGGTGTGAGCCACCGAGCCCAGCCCTCATTACCATATTTTTAATGGTGGTCAAATACAGGTAACATAAAACTCACCATCTTAAAATGTGTAATTCAAGGCCACGCGCGGTGGCTCACACCTGTAATCCCAGCACTTTGGGATGCCAAGGCGGACCGATCGTTTGAGGTCAGGAGTTCGAGACCAGCCTGGCCAACATGGTGAAACTCCATCTCCACTAAAAATACAAAAATTAGTCAGGCATGGTGGTGGGCGCCTGTAATCCCAGCTACTCGGGAGGCTGAGACAGGAGAATCGCTTGAACCATGGGGGCAGAGGTTTCAGTGAGCCTAGATTGCACCACTGCACTCCAGCCTGGGCAACAGAGTGAGACTCTGTCTCAAAAGAATAAATAAATAAGTAAAATAAAGTGTACAATTCAATGGCGTTAAGTACATTCACGTTATTGTGCAACCGTCACCTCTGTCTAGGTCCAGAATATTTTCGTCACCCTAAAAGAAGACCTGGTCCTCACCAGCAGTCACTCCCCATTTCCCCTCCCCCAGCCCCAACATCCACTAATCTGCCTCCTGTCTCTGTGGATTTGCCTGATATGAGAATTTCTTTTCTTTTCTTTCCCTTTTTTTTTTCTTTTTTGAGACAGAGTCTTGTCGCTCAGGCTGGAGTGCAGTAGTGCAAATATGCCTCACTGCAGCCTCGACCTCCTAGGCTCAAGAGATCTTCCTGCCTCAGCCTCCTGTGTAGCTGGGACTACAGGCACACACCACCATGCCCGGATATATATATATATATATATATATATATATTTTTTTTTTTTTTTGTGGAGACAAAGGGGTCTTACTTTGCTGCCCAGGCTAGTCTCGAACTCCTGGCCTCAAGGGAGCCTCCCACCATAGCCTCCCAAAAGTGCTGGGATCACAGGCATGAGCCACCACACCCAGTGCGACCTGGACATTTCTATAAATGGAGCCATACACTATTTGGCCTTTTGTGTCTGTCTGCTTTCACTCAGCATCATGTTTTCAAGGTTCACCCATATTGTAGCATTGATCAGTGCTTCATTCCTTTTTATGGCTAATATTCCATTGTATGAATCAGGCTTTTATTTATTTATTTATTTTAGAGATGGGGTATTGCTCTGTCACCCATGCTGGAGTGCAGTGGCATGAGCACAGCTCATTGCAGCCTTGACCTCCCGGGCTCAGGGGATCTTCCTGCTTCAGGCCCCCAAGTACCTGGGACTACAGGTGCGGGTCACCCTGTCCAGCTAATTTTTTTTTTTTTTTTTGTAGAGAAGGGTTTTCGCCATGTTGCCCAGGCGGGTCTCAAACTCCTGAGCTCAGGGGATCCACCCACCTCGGCCTCCCAAAGTGCTGGGATTACAGGCGTGAGCCACCGCGCCCAGCCTTGGATCTAGGCTTTAAAGATTGGGGTCTCCAGGCTGGGTGTGGTGGCTCATGCCTGTAATCCCAGCATTTTGGGACGCTGAGGCGGGCGGATCATTTGAGGTCAGGAGTTCGAGAGCAGCATAGCTGACATGGTGAAACCACATCTCTACTAAAAATACAAAAATTAGCTGGGTGTGGTGGCAGGTGCCTGTAATCCCAGCTATTCAGGAGGCTGAGGCAGGAGAATCGCTTGAACCTGGGAGGTGGAGGTTGCAGTGAGCCAACATCGTGCCACTGTACTCCAGGCTGGGTGACGGAGCAAGACTCCGTCTGAAAAAAAAAAAAAAAAAAGATTGGGGTCTCATGTCTCATGGCAGGGACATGCCTATGCCTCTGCATAAAGCAAAATTATTCATGTGTCAACAGCAGTACCCAGTCCATAGAGTGTGCTCCATAAATGCTGATCAGACAAAGGTGAATGAATGAATGATACAATCTGGCTGTAGTTGCTGGAAACAGCTCGGGGGTGTCACACACCTGGACTCCCACCCTGCGTGCCTCTTACCAGCTGTGTGAACAAGGAGTCTCCCCGTCTCGTCCGTGCCTCAGTTTCCTCTCTGTAAATGGGGTAAACCAGTAATTGTAGCCAAAACTGCTTTGAACGTGAGTCCTGGAGAATCAGGCAGGGCGAGGTTCGAATCCCAGCTCTGCCTCTGTGCGTGACCTTGGGAAGCGACTTTGCCTCCTTGGGGCTCAGTTTCCCCACCTGTAAAATGGGACGGCCTCATCCTGGGGCATAATGGGGACGTTTAACGCGGTTCCTGGGGCAAAGAGAATGGGAGGAGAGTCGGTGCCGTCTTCTCCTGGGTGCGGTGAGTGTCCAAAAAATGGGCGGGGTGGGGATTTTAGGCAGGGGAGCCCCCTCCCTCGCGCAGCCAGAGGCCGCGGGCTGGCGGGGGCGCATGCGCAGAGAGCCCTCGCGGCCCCTTTATAAGCACTGAGGCGGCGCTGGGGCGAGCGGAGCGCAGGGCGCAGGGGCTGGACCCGGCGCGGAGCTGGCTGAGCCGGAGCGCAGCGTCCTTTGTGCCGGGCGGCCGCCCCGGGATGCGTCCGAGCTAGGAGCCAGGTGGGGGATCCGTGAGGGGGCCGTGTTGGGGGAGAAGACTTCGGGATTAGAGACAGAGCTCGGGATTAGGGAGAGGACCTGAGACCAGGGAGAAGTCCCCAGAATGGGGAGGGGGCTGAAGCGGGGGAGGGGAGCCCTAGGTTGAGGAGGGAGCGCAAACTGGGAGGGGGCTTGGGAATGTCAGGTGAACACACATTTGGGGAGGAAGGTTGTCCGCGGAATCCGGAGACTACCCCCCGGTGGGGAGGGGGCCGGGCTGGGGGTGGGTCTCAGGGTTGGGGAGGGAGCAATGGGAAACAGGGCTAGGGGAGGGGCCCCCCGAGTTTGGAGGGAAGGAGAGGACACCCAGATGCCGAATGGGGGACTCTGGAACAGGGCACCCCCGTATCTCAGCCGAGACACCCCAGGATTTTAAGTGGGGATTCCCAATTTGCGGATGAATGGAGGATTCCGGGCCGGACTGCAGTGGGGAGGGGGCCCCCAGATCACCCTGTGCCCAATGGAAGGGTATCTGCGCTGAGAGCGAACGGCCATGGGGAAGGGGCTCCCTGCCATCTCCCTGTCCTTTTGGGTCAGGTCCGGTCACCACGTTCTGACTCAGGGAGGAGGTCCTGGGGGTCCCCATCCCAACGTGGTTCCCCGTTATTCCCTTAGACCTTGGGTTGAGGTGTTGTCCCTTATCCCAGGGAACACACTGGGTGTCCCAGGTGAATGTTGGGTGGGGGTCCTCTGGACCCCCCAGCTATGGATCCCCAGGACCTGTGAGGGATACCAGCTCAGGGGGGGGCTGTCCCCCAGCACCTTCACAGCCTCCCACGTCCTTACAGCATGACACAGACCCCTACCCCCACCCCCTTTAGTTCCACCTGTCCATATGGACACATGTGGAAACGCTGGCTTGGTTTGGGGGCACAGGGGCTGGCAAGTAAGGGGCTGGGACCCCAGGCCCTGTCTGGGCAGGAGCGACCCCCATCCCTACGCGTGGGGCTTTGTTCCTCTCAGGCAGCATCAATGAGAAACAGCCAGGCCAGGGAGAGGGTTGGCTCTGGGCCCCAGCGGGGGACGTGGGGGCAGGGCAGGCAGGAAGGGGTGGGTGCACTGTGGGACCCCAGAACCCAGCCGTCGCAATAGCTGATGGACATTCTGAAATCAAAGTTCCCCCTCAAGGATATGGGGGTTTTGTGTGTGTGTCCGCCCCAGACAGGCAGGGAGGGGGAGTATGCCCAGGGGTTCTAGGGTTCCCTGTGAGTCTGATGTGACTGTGGTTGTGTCTTTGTCAGAAAACTTGTGCCGAGGGCCACATCACCATGTGGCAAAATGATGGGTGTCCATCGGTCACTGAGGCCACATTTATCCCTCGGTTTGTGCCAGGGGCTGGCATCGCCGTGTGAGTGAGGAGCTATGTCTGATGCTGTTCCGTTCATCAAGGGGTTTATGTGGGGGGGGGGGCCCGAGACTGTGGGTGTGTGTCTTTGTGCAGAAGACACGCCGCCTGTCTTGTAAGTGCCCATATTGTCTCTCTTTGTTAATGTCACTGTGAATCTGTGTGAGTGTGTGTTTCCCCGGGGTCTGTGTCTGGGGTGCGTGGCTGTGTGTGTCCCGCTTGTGTATCTGGAGGGGCCAAGGGTTCTTTCCATGCGGTTGGCAGTGTGCACCCTCGGCACGGGGGTGTGGGACGTGGTCTGTGTTCAGAGTTGGGGCGCTAACAGGGAAAGCTTGAGCAGGGGTTGAAATCCCCAAGGGGAAGCCTGGGATGATGACTGAGCCCATCTCCCTTTCTCCTCCAAGGAGTTCCACATTCACACCCATGCACACTAATACACCCTGACTCTCAGGTCAGAAACACACACATGTGCGCACAGCCCCCTGCTGAGGGTCACTCAGACTCACACACATCCACAGATCACACTAGGTCCCATGTGCTCCACCCGGTGCACGGAGCTGCTGCAGGCTCACACACACAACATGCACCCACCACATGGCACAACCGCCTTCACACCCTTGCCAGGACACAACACCCCGGACACACACCCAGTCACAAACACTCACAAATGCCCATTGGCAAACTCACCTTCACTCAATGCTAACGGAGACTTGAGGTGGGGGTGAAGTGAAGGAGGGGACACACACACACTTACACACACACACTCACACACACACTCTCTCACACACACACACATTCACATGGATCCGAGCTGCCCCTCCTCCAGCACCCCGCAGGCCCCTGCTTGCATATGCATGAGGCTTGTACATTATTCATGAGGGCACGGGCCCCAGACAGCTGTGTAAATGCTCATCTCTGGCCGCCCTGGGGAGGAGGTATTTTAAGAGAAGGGTGTGGGTGTGTGAGGGTGCGAGTGGAAGGGAGTGGGAGGGTGTGTGTGGGGGGTGTGCACCTGAAACTGTGTCTGTCACCATGTTGGGCAACCTCAGTATATTTTTAGCGTATACATGAGGCTTTGTGTCTAAAGAGCTGTTTTTAAATTTAACATTTCTAGGACTTTGCAAGTCTTAGGTCATTTCATCCTCACAGTAGCTGCAGGTGGTACTTGCTGGATAATCTCCATTTTACAGGTGGGGAAACTGAGGCACAGAGAGATTGAAGCAGCTTGTCCCGGATTAGAAGCAGGGCTATCTGGATGTAGTCTGACCTGTTAATGGTGTGTGTGTGTGTGTGTGTGTGTGTGTGTGTGTGTGTGTGTGTGAGAGAGAGAAAGAGAGATAATTCCCTGGCCTTGTCCTCTCGTAAGGCCCTGCTGGGGGCAGGTGCAACCCGGAGTCCTGTCTCTCTCTAATACCTGGCCAGGCCTGGAACAGCCATGAGGGGACCCCACACTTGCTCAGGGTTCCAAGGGGAAGAAATGAGAACAGCCTGAAGTGAAGGCAGAGGTTGCTGAGGTTTACAAGTTGGTAGTTGGGAGCACCGGTCCAGGGTCTGGCTTTGACCTCTACCCTGCTGTGCAGCCTGAGGCAAACCTCTAGCCCTCTCTGGTCCCTGAGGCATCGTGTTAGCAGGCAGGAGGCAGGGGTGGACTAGGTGGGCTTTGCCGCTGCTTTGCCGCCTCAGAGTTCAGCACCACGGACAGGTCCCAGGCCGGCCTCCCAGCAGGGGACTCTGGGAGCTGGGAAGGAGAACTGGGGAAAGGGACAGCTGTCACATACAGCCTCTCCTTCTGGACTCCGTTCGCACCCCTTCCTCAGGGATAATTTCTTATGGGGGCGGGGAGCAAGGATTGGGTTTGCAGATGATGTTCTAATTTTCCATCTGCGCCCACCTCCTGAGCCCTGGTGACCGGGGTTCGCAGGAGTGGGAGGTTTTGGGGAGGGACCACCTCCCCAGGATTCCTAGTCTCTGGAACAATGTGAAGTCAGGAAATGCACTGCTGTGTCCCAACGACTGGCATGGGCTTTGCTCACAGTAGGCGCTTAATAATTGTCCACTTTATCCCTATGGGTCCTAGCCCCTATAGGGAAATGGACCCACAACTGAAGTTTCTCTGTGGGCCTAAGAAGTATCTTTGTTGAGCTGTGTGAAGTCAGGAGGAGGATGGGTGGGCAGGGGTGAGCCCCTTCCTCCAGCTGGGAGTTGGCGGCTCCTCCAAAATCCCAGAAACCAAGAATAGAATCTTGGTGACAACCAAATCCTGGAATTGAAGCTGCGAATCGTGTCAGCCAGCAAACCCAGATTAAAGGATGGCTTAGAGGCCAGCCTGCTGCCTGGACTGAGGATGCTGGGAGGACTGGGACAGACTGCTGCCCTCTAGGAGCCGCCAGTCTGATGGAGGAGGCTGACTTGAAAAATGGTATTTCAGTCTTGGCTGTGTTAAGGTCAGTAATAATAATAGCAGCAGCTAAAATGTACCCCTTACTGCATGAGACAGTTCTAAGCATTTTATATATATTGACTCATCCATTCTTTTCAACCACCTGATGTTATCCCCATCTGACCCACAAAGAAAGTAAGGCACAGAGAAGGTAAGCAACTTGCCCAAGATCACACAAAAGGAACAGTGAGCCAATTCCAGATTTGATTCACTACCAGCACCCAGGCTTCTGACCACAGACTTCATTGCTTGGATTGTTTTTTGCTGTTGTGTTGTGTTTTGTTTTGTTTTCAGTCTCGCGCTGTCACCCAGGCTGGAGTGTGGTGGTGGAATCATAGCTCACTGCAGCCTTGAACTCCTGGGCTCAAGCAATCCTCCCACCTCAGCCTCCTGAGTAGCTGGGACCACAGGTGTGCGCCACCAAGCCCAGATAATTTTTTTTTTTTTTGAGACGGAGTCTCACCCTGTTGCCCAGGCTGGAGTGCAGTGGCGTGATCTTGGCTCACTGCAACCTCCACCTCCCGGGTTCAAGCGATTCTCCTGCCTCAGCCTCCTGAGTAGCTGGGATTACAGGCGCCCGCCACCACGCCCAGCTAATTTTTGTATTTTTAGTAGAGACGGGGTTTCACCATGTTGGTCAGGCTGGTCTCGAACCCCTGACCTTGTGATCCACCCTCCTCGGCCTCCCAAAGTGCTAGGATTACAGGCGTGAGCCACCACGCCTGGCTGCTAATTTTTTAAATAGAGGTAAGATCTCACTATGTTGCCCAGGCTGGTCTCAAGCTTCTGGCCTCAAGCAGTCCTCCCACCTCAGCCTCCCAAAGTGCTGGGACTATAGGCGTGAGCCACTGCGTCCAGCCACTGCTTGGATTCTGAGGTCAAGTGGCCCTGGGTTCGAATTCTGGCTCAGCCCTTTGCTGGCTCCTTCTGTGACCTAGAATAGCACACTGGTCTCTCTGAGCCCTGGTTTCCTGATCTGTAGAGTGGGGGAGTTTGGTCCTGCAATGCTGAATATCTGGGAGGGTTGGGCTGTGGCTCACTCCTCCCTCCCTCTCCATTTTGTTCCAGATCCAGGATGGGGGCCACGTTTGTCTGGGCCTTGGGCCTTTTGATGCTGCAGATGCTGCTCTTTGTGGCTGGGGAACAGGGTGAGTTGGTTTGTGGGGAGGGAGAGATTGGGGTCTGGGGGATGGACAAGATGGGGCAGCTTTTGAATTCCAGAGCCTTCTCCTGCTGGTCTCCTGGCATGGGCTAGAGAATAAAATGAGAATAGATTTTAAAAGGTCTTTGAACAGTCAAAAGCGAACAAGATACCTAAGAGGTTATTTTTAGTCATTGTCAGCAGAAGCTGGAGATTCCCGCCTCTCATCGTTTTGCTCAGATGAACTGGAGAGAAAGAAAGAAAGAAATGAGAATAGTGCAGAGATTGATTAGTGATGTCTGCCAAGGGTGGAGCGATGGAAATAAAGGTCTGTGTCCCTCTACTGGTGGTCAAGAGCCCAGGTTTTAGAAATCCCTCACAGGTTTGGTCTGTGACCTTAGGCAAGTGTAATTATCTCTCTGAACTTCAGTTTCCTCAACTCCCCCCAAAGAGAATGAGACATTGCTACTCTGCAGATGGTTATGAAAATCAAATGAGCTGATTGCTATAAAGTGCCTGTTATAAAGATGGTACTCTGCAAACACCATTTCCTTTTCATTAGCTGTCTCTTGCTTTACCTTTCGGAAAAACTGGGGCTCAGGGAAGGAAAATGCCTCTCCTGGGGCCATACAGTGAATCAGTGGCACTGGAGTGAAATCCCTGTCCTTATAAAAATAAAGTGAGGGGCTAGGCACAGTGGTTTATGCCTATAATTCTAGCACATTGGGAGGCTGAGGCAGGCAGATCACTTGAGGTCAGGGGTTCCAAACATGGTGAAACTCCGTCTCTACAGAAAATACAAAAATTAGCCAGGTGTGGTGGCACATGCCTGTAATCCCATCTTCTTGGGAGGCTGAGGCATGAGAATCGCTTGAACCTGGGAGGCGAAGGTTGCAGTGAGCCGAGATCATGCTACTCCACTGCAGCCTGGGTGACAGAGTTAGACTCAAAAAAATAATAATAAGGCTGGGTGTAGTGGCTCACCCCTATAATCCCAGAACTGTGGGAGGCCAAGGTAGGTGGATCAGTTGAGGTCAGGAATTGGAGACCAGCCTGGCCAACATGGTGAAACCCATCTCTACTAAAAATGCAAAAATTAGCCAGGCGTGGTGGCACGCACCTGTAATCCCAGCTACTGGGGAGGCTGAGGCAGGAGAAGTGCTTGAACTTAGGAGGCAGAGGTTGCAGTGAGCTGAGATCATGCCACTGCACTCCAGCCTGGGAGATGGAGCGAGACTCCATCTCAAAAGTATAAATAAATAAAAGAATAATAATAATAAGGGGCTGGGCACAGTGGCTCATACCTATAATCCCAGCACTTTCGGGAGGCTGAGGTGGGAGGATTGCTTGAGCCTAGGAGCTTGAGGCTGCAGTGAATCATGATCGTGTCACTGCATTCTACCCTGGGCAATAGAGTGAGACTCAATCTCTAAAAATAGTTTTGTTTTCGTTTTTTTGAGATGGAGTTTCGCTCTTGTTGCCCAGGCTGGAGTGCAATGGTGCGACCTTGGCTCACCGCAACCTCTGCCTCCTGGGTTCAAGCGATTCTCCTGCCTCAGCCTCCTGAGTAGCTGGGATTACAGGCATGTGCCACCACACCCAGCTAATTTTGTATTTTTAGTAAAGACAGGGTTTCTCCATGTTGGTCAGGCTGGTTTCAAATTCCTGACCTCAGGTGATTTGCCCGCCTCGGTCTCTCAAAGTGCTGGGGTTACAGGCACGAGCTATCGCGTCCAGCCACTGCTTGGATTCTGAGGTCAAGTGGCCCTAGGTTCAAATTCTGGCTCAGCCCTTTTTAAAAAAATTTTTAAAAGAGGGAAATAGCAGTCCCTGCTTGGTTCTTGCCTCTGAGTCAGGCCCTCTCTCCACCTTCTCCAACCCAGGCACACAGGATATCGCCGATGCCAGCGAAAGGGGGCTCCACATGCAGAAGCTGGGGTCTGGGTCAGTGCGGGCTGCGCTGGCGGAGCTGGTGGCCCTGCCCTGTCTCTTTACCCTGCAGCCACGGCCAAGCGCAGCCCGAGATGCCCCTCGGATAAAGTGGACCAAGGTGCGGACTGCGTCGGGCCAGCGACAGGACTTGCCCATCCTGGTGGCCAAGGACAACGTCGTGAGGGTGGCCAAAAGCTGGCAGGGACGAGTGTCACTGCCTTCCTACCCCCGGCATCGAGCCAACGCCACGCTACTTCTGGGGCCGCTGAGGGCCAGCGACTCTGGGCTGTACCGCTGCCAGGTGGTGAGGGGCATTGAGGATGAGCAGGACCTGGTGCCCTTGGAGGTGACAGGTCAGTTGGGGGCAAAGGAGGGGCCGGGGGCCGGGGAGAGGGAGGGCTGAGCCTGGAGCCCACCCACTGAATGTAACCTTAGAAATCACTCCCTGAGACCTGGCCTGGTGTCTCATGCCTGTAATCCCAGCACTTTGGCAGGCCAAGGCGGGTGGATTGCTTGAGCACAGGAGTTCGAGACCAGCCTGGGTAACATGGTGAAACCTCGTCTCCACAGAAAACACAAAAATTAGCCGGGCATGGTGGCACATGCCTGTAGTCCAGCCACTTGGGAGGCATAGGTGGGAGGATCACTTGAGACTGGGAGGTTGAGGCTACTCCACTCCAGCCTGGATGACAGAGGGAGACCCTGTCACAAAAAAAAAAAAAAAAAAAAAAAGGAAAGAAATCACTCTCTGAACAGGGATTCCCTTTGAATTCTTCTGATAAAGTCCTAAAGTCTTTATGGTGCCTATAATCCGAGCACTTTGGGAGGCCGAGGCGTGTGGATCAGTTGAGGTCAGGAGTTTGAGACCAGTGTGGCCAACACGGTGAAACCCCGTCTTAAAAAAAAAAAAAAAATTAGCCAGGCATGGTGATGCACGCCTGTGATCCCAGCTACTTGGGAGGCTGAGGCAGGAGAACTGCTTGAACCCAGAAGGTGGAGGTTGCAGTGAGCTGAGATTGAGCCACTGCACTCCAGCCTGGGCCACACAGCGAGACTCTGCCTCAAAAGAAAAAAAAAAGTCTGTATCGGTATGGGTACTATCTTGTCTTTAACACCTCTCTTTTTTAGCTATGAGAGAGGAGTCTCCAGCTCAGACTTCTGGGGGCCACAATATCTGGGCAGGATTTTTGTTTGTTTGTTTTGAGATGGAGTCTCACTCTTGTTGCCCAGGCTGGAGTGCAGTGGTGCTATCTAAGCTCACTGCATCCTCCGTCTAGGCAGGATTTTACTTGGAGTCAATTTTATGGTTATCTGATTTTATGTAAGACAAAGGATACTGGCTTTCTATTTAAAATAGAAATAAAAAATTCCTTGTAAAATAAACTTAAGTTTTTTTCTAAGTGAGACAATTTTTTAAAAGTAAGTTAATTTAAGATGTATATTAAATATTAAGCAAGAACAATTCTCAAATACCTGTTTAGCCAATTCTTTTTTTTTTTTTTTGAGATGGGAGTCTCGCTCTGTCTCCCAGGCTGGAATGCAGTGGCGTGATCTCAGCTCATCACCAGCTCCGCCTCCCGGTTTCACGCCATTCTCCTGCCTCAGCCTCCTGAGTAGCTGGGACTACAGGCGCCCGCCACAGTGCCTGGCTAATTTTTTGTATTTTTAGTAGAGACGGGGTTTCACCGTGTTAGCCAGGATGGTCTTGATCTCCTGACCTCGTGATCTGCCCACCTCGGCCTCCCAAAGTGCTGGGATTACCAGGCATGAGCCACCGCACCTGGCAACCAATTCCTTTATTAAATTCTTCTTGTTGAGCTGCGTGTGGTAGTGCACACCTGTAGTTTCAGCACTTTGGGAGGCTGAAGAGGAAGGGTCACTTGAGCCAGGAATTCAAGACCAGCCTGGGCAACATAGCAAGACCCTGTCTCTATTAAAAAAAACAAACAAAACAAAACAAAAAAAAAAACAAAAAAAACGGGGATGGGGGCCCAGTGGCTCATGTCTGTAATCCCAGCACTTTGGGAGACCAAGGCAGGAGAATCACTTAAGCTCAGGAGTTTGAGACCAGCCTGGGCAACATAGTGAGACCTTGTCTATACAAAATTCCAAATTCCAAAACATTAGCCAGGCATGGTGGTGTGTTCCTGTAGTCTTAGCTACTCAGGAGGCTGAGGTGGGAGGATTGCTTGAGTCCCAAGAGATCGAGGCTGCAGCGAGCCTTGATCATGCCACTGCACTCCAGCCTGGGCAACAGAGCAAGACCCTGTCTCAAAAATAATAATAATATGGCTGGGTGCAGTGGCTCACGCCTGTAATCCCAGCATTTTGGGAGGTCAAGGCGGGTGGATCATGAGGTCAGGAGTTCGAGACCAGCCTGGCCAAGACGGTGAAACCCCTTCTCTACTAAAAATACCAAAATTACCTGGGCATGGTGGCACATTCCTGTAACCCCAGCTACTCGGGAGGCTGAGGCAGGAGAATCGCTTGAACCCAAGAGGTGGAGGTTGAGGTGAGCCGAGATCGTGCTATTGCACTCCAGCCTGGGCAACAAGAGCGAAACTCCGTCTTAAAAATAATAATAATAATAATACAACTAAATAAGCCAGATGTGGCGGCTCACACCTCTAATCTCAGCATTTTGAAAGACTAAGGCAGGAGGATTGCTTGAGCCCAGGAGTTCAAGACCAGCCTGAGCAAGATGGTGAGACCCCGTCTCTACAAAATTAAAACAAAAATATTAGCAGGGCATGCTAGTGTGCGCCTGTAGTCTCAGCTTGTCAGGAGACTGAAGTGGGAGGATCGCTTGAGTCTGGAAGGTTGGAAGCTGCAGTGAGCTGAGATCGCACCACTGCACTTCAGCCTGGGTGTCAGAGGGAGACCCTGACTCAAATAAATAAATAAATAAATAGTCAAAAACTAAAAATAAAGAACAGGGTTTGGCACACAGTAGATGCTCAATAAATGACTCAGTGAATGGATTATTGTACAGCAAACATCCTGTGGACTCCTGCTGGGAAACCTGTTTCCCTTAACTTACATTGACCTTGGGCAAGTCCCTGATTCCTGTCTTGGGGCTTAACCTGCATGCCCCCAAACTGGGAACTGGGGACACAGTGTCTTACCACATAGTTTATGGAGTCAACCAGTCATCCCCTTTCAGAGGCCTCATTTCTGAAAACTGATAAAAGCTAACAACAGCAACAACAACAAACTGATTGGTGGTGAGGCAAGTGAATTCCATATCTAGGTAACTTCAATTTCATTCATTCAGCCAAACTCTTTTTGTTGTTGTTTGAGACCGATTCTCACTCTGTCACCCAGGCTGGAGTTCAGTGGTGCAATCTTGGCTCACTGCAACCTCTGCCTCGTGGGTTCAGGCGATTCTCCTGCTTCAGCCTCTGGAGTAGCTGGGATTACAGGTGCACACAACCACACCTGGCTAATTTTTGTATTTTTAGTAGAGACAGGGTTTCACCACATTGGCCAGGCTGGTTTCCAACTCCTAGCCTCAAGCGATCTGCCTGCCTCGGTCTTCCAAAGTGCTGGGATTACAGGCATGAGCTGCTATGCCCGGACATTCAGCCAAACATTTATTGAGCACCTACACTGTACTGGTCCAATGCTGAGGACACAGGGCTCTCAGTTGGATAAGACAGAGCAAAGTGTTTCATTTCATTGTCTTGTTCAGCCATTTCTTTCATCCCTAAATCAGAATTTGAATCACAGTGAGCCTGTTACTGGGGCTTCACATCCTGGCTTACATGTCACCTCCTCCAGGAAGCCTTCCAGGACCACATTTCCAGGCCAGGCAAGAACCACATTTGGGCCGGGCGCGGTGGCTCACGCCTGTAATCCCAGCACTTTGGGAGGCTGAGGTGGGCGGATCACAAGGTCAGGAGATCAAGACCATCCTGGCTAACATGGTGAAACCCCATCTCTACTAAAAATACAAAAAAATTAGCTGGGCGTGATGGCAGGCTACTTGGGAGGCTGAGGCAGGAGAATGGTGTGAACCTGGGAGGCGGAGCTTGCAGTGAGCTGAGATTGTGCCACTGCACTGCAGCCTGGCGACAGAGTGAAATTCCGTCTCAAAAAATAAATAAAATAAAATAAAAATAAATAAATAAAAAAGAACCACATTTGGTCTCCCACTGCTGCCTGTGCTTCCCTATCAGCGCATGCACTTAATTCCTAAAAGGCAGAAACTCTCTGTCAGCCTTCTCCACACCTCCTGCCACCTCCAGGGCCTAACCCTGGGCATGAAGAGTGTTATCTTTGGAGTCAGATCTCTCTGAATTTGAATTCTGGTTCTGTTTCTTATTTGCTGCGTGGGCCTGGACCTGTCCCTCAACCTTTCTGACCCTAAGTTTCCTCCTCTGGAACAATCAGATTTGTTGTAAGAGTTCAATAAGATAATGCTTATAAATGCTTTTCTTTTTTTTAATGTTTTAGTTTTTTTGAGATGGAGTCTTGTTCTGTCTCCCAGGCTGGAGTGCAGTGGCTCAATCCCGGCTCACCGCAACCTCTGCCTCCTGGGTTCAAACGATTCTCCTGCCTCAGCCGCCCTAACAGCTGGGATTACAGACGCATGCCACCATGCCCAGCTATTTTTTGTATTTTTAGTAGAGACAGGGTTTCACCATGTTAGCCAGGCTGGTCTCGAACTCCTGACCTAAAGTGATCCGCCCACCTTGGCCTCCCAAAGTGCTAGGATTACAGAAGTGAGCCAACATGCCTGACCGGCCGTAAATGCTTTTCACATTGTAAATATTTGCTAACTTGTAACCCTTTATGGCCATTGTTATCAGTTTCCTCATCCGTAAAACGGGGGCATATGGATCTTGCTCCCCACCCTCAACCCACACTGTGCCTGGCGCTAGGTCTATTATTATCAGACAGGGGTGGGGAGTCATTCTGAAAGAGGTAGGTCTGTTCTTGAAGATTCCAGCATAAGTCAACTGTCCCCCCATCCTGGATGTTCCCCCACAGGTGTTGTGTTCCACTACCGGTCAGCCCGGGACCGCTATGCACTGACCTTCGCTGAGGCCCAGGAGGCCTGCCGTCTCAGCTCAGCCATCATTGCAGCCCCTCGGCATCTACAGGCTGCCTTTGAGGATGGCTTTGACAACTGTGATGCTGGCTGGCTCTCTGACCGCACTGTTCGGTGAGGGGGATACACAGGGCAGGGAGATGAAGACTAGCTCATGGGGAAGGAGGTTCCTTGGGGGCTCCAGGAGCGCACATCTGAGAGGGACCCTCCCCTTGTGTTGTCAGGTATCCTATCACCCAGTCCCGTCCTGGTTGCTATGGCGACCGTAGCAGCCTTCCGGGGGTTCGGAGCTATGGGAGGCGCAACCCACAGGAACTCTACGATGTGTATTGCTTTGCCCGGGAGCTGGGGGGTAAGTCTGGGACTGGCAGGACCCGGCCCCTCCGCCTCTCTTTGAGCATCTATTATTCTCCCCAACTCCCATCCTCCGGGGTCCTTATGCAACTCCCCTGTCTTATACCTCCCTAAACCTGCAACCAAGACATTCCACTCATTTTCTGAGCTTTCCATGCCTCCCTGAGTCCCCCTCCCTCCCTTTGCCCCCTTCCTCTCTCTGATCCTCTTTCCCTCTCTAATCCCCTGTCCCCTGCCTGCCTCCCTGTCCCTATCCCCTTCCTCGTCTGTGAGTCCCCTTCACCGAGCCCCTCCCTCTCTCTGAAGCCCGACTTGCCCATGGGCCTGAGTTATTCCATTTGTAAAAAGAGGCTTAGCTCTGCATGAGAGGTAAGGACAAGGATGATCCCGGAGCTGGACGCACAGCTGCGGTTGTCACCGCCTCTTCTAACCACCACCCTAACACGTCCAGGTCGGAACTATTTGGAGTTGGACTCACTTCCTGGGCTCCAGGGGAGGGTTCCCCAGCCCCCCTGACCTCCACCCGCCCCTCCCGCAGGCGAGGTCTTCTACGTGGGCCCGGCCCGCCGCCTGACACTGGCCGGCGCGCGTGCACAGTGCCGCCGCCAGGGTGCCGCGCTGGCCTCGGTGGGACAGCTGCACCTGGCCTGGCATGAGGGCCTGGACCAGTGCGACCCGGGCTGGCTGGCCGACGGCAGCGTGCGCTACCCGATCCAGACGCCGCGCCGGCGCTGCGGGGGCCCAGCCCCGGGCGTGCGCACCGTCTACCGCTTCGCTAACCGGACCGGCTTCCCCTCACCCGCCGAGCGCTTCGACGCCTACTGCTTCCGAGGTGCGTGCGTCCCCTGGTGGCCGCGCCCCCAGGGCGTTCACTTTGGCGAAGGCCACGTCCCTGAAAGCCTCGCCAAGCCAAGGGAGAGACACATGGAAGCTCGCTTTGTGATAAGCCACGTCCCTGGGTGAGGGCCACGCCCCCGGGTGAAGGCCACACGCGTTACGACAAGTCTTTCCCTAGGAGCCCCGTCTTGGGTAAAGAACAGGGCTCCAGAGGAGGCCACTCTGGTGGGGAGTCACCTTTGCTGGGTGGGCTGTATCTCCTGAGGTCCGGAGGCCCCATAACCTTGAAAGACAAGCCCCTGGGTGGGGCATACTCTACCTAGAGCCACGCCCATACGCAGAAACACCCCCGTGGAAGAGATAATGCCTCAATTGGCCACCTCTGGGCACCACACCGGATGTGGGAGCAGGGATGACACTCGCCCTTGTTGGGGGGCAGTGGGGACAGCTTTGGAAGCTGCAAGCATCAACCCCAAGGAGTCATGTCCTCTAAGTAAGCTGCCCCAGTCCTGGCATGGGCATACCATGCCCACGGGGCACCACCTGTACCAGGGGAGGATCCGTCACCAAGGTTGAGTTGAACCCCTCAACAGGCAGACCCAAGTTCATGAGAGTTGGACACTACCTGAGTTTTGCCCATGAGCCAAATTGTCTTTTTTTTTTTTTTTCTTTTGAGACAGAGTCTCACTCTGTCACCCAGGCTGGAGTGCAGTGGTGTGATCTCGGCTCACTGCAACCTCCACCTCCCTCGTTCGAGCAATTCTCCTGCCTCAGCCTTCGGAGTAGCTGGGACTACAGGAATGTGCCACCATGCCCAGCTAATTTTTGTATTTTTAGTAGAGACGGGGTTTCACCATGTTGGCCAGGCTGGTCTTGAACTCCTGACCTCAAGTGATCCACCCGCCTTGGCCTCCCAAAGTGCTGGGATTACGGACGTGAGCCACCGCGCCTGGCCCAAATTCTCTTGAGTCCTCACTGCAGCCAGTTGACTCTGACCCTGACAGTGGCTCAGGTGGTCTCCAGCCTGAAGAGTGGAGGTGAAAATTTTGCACTTCCCTCTCCCAGGCTGGGGGAATCTCAGAAACCACTTAGGAGAGACAGAGGTACACAGAAGGCTTGTGCTGCAGCATGCTGGAAAGTGGGTAGACTTCAAGCAGAACTTCCCAGGCAACCCCTGGGCCTAACACAACCTCTTCTGCTTTCTCCCACAGCTCATCACCCCACATCACAACATGGAGACCTAGAGACCCCATCCTCTGGGGATGAGGGGGAGATTCTGTCAGCAGAGGGGCCCCCAGTTAGAGAACTGGAGCCCACCCTGGAGGAGGAAGAGGGGGTCACCCCTGACTTCCAGGAGCCTCTGGTGTCCAGTGGGGAAGAAGAGCCCCTGATTTTGGAGGAGAAGCAGGAGTCTCAACAGACCCTCAGCCCTACCCCTGGGGACCCCATGCTGGCCTCATGGCCCACTGGGGAAGTGTGGCTAAGCACGGTGGCCCCCAGCCCTAGCGACATGGGGGCAGGCACTGCAGCAAGTTCACACACGGAGGTGGCCCCAACTGACCCTACGCCTAGGAGAAGGGGGCGCTTCAAAGGGTTGAATGGGCGCTACTTCCAGCAGCAGGAACCGGAGCCGGGGCTGCAAGGGGGGATGGAGGCCAGCGCCCAGCCCCCCACCTCAGAGGCTGCAGGGAACCAAATGGAGCCTCCGTTGGCCATGGCAGTCACAGAGATGTTGGGCAGTGGCCAGAGCCGGAGCCCCTGGGCTGATCTGACCAATGAGGTGGATATGCCTGGAGCTGGTGAGTTGCTCTGGGGGAGGTGGGACCTACCTGGGGATCTGGAGGTGAGGGTAGAGAGGTAGCCATGGCTACACTCAGGATGAGGGAGGAAGCGCCAAATCCCAGCTGGGTCCTCTGGCCCCAGAAGCCCCCTCTCCCTTGGGCCTGGAGTCCAACCAAAGGGGCTGCTGAGAGATCATTGTAATGATTGCCTTGATGTTGTTGCAGGTTCTGCTGGTGGCAAGAGCTCCCCAGAGCCCTGGCTGTGGCCCCCTACCATGGTCCCATCCAGCATCTCAGGCCACAGCAGGGCCCCTGTCCTGGAGCTAGAGAAAGCCGAGGGCCCCAGTGCCAGGCCAGCCACCCCAGACCTGTTTTGGTCCCCCTTGGAGGCCACTGTCTCAGCTCCCAGCCCTGCCCCCTGGGAGGCATTCCCTGTGGCCACCTCCCCAGATCTCCCTATGATGGCCATGCTGCGTGGTCCCAAAGAGTGGATGCTACCACACCCCACCCCCATCTCCACCGAGGCCAATAGAGTTGAGGCACATGGTGAGGCCACGGCGACGGCTCCACCCTCCCCTGCTGCAGAGACCAAGGTGTATTCCCTGCCTCTCTCTTCGACCCCAACAGGACAGGGTGGAGAGGCCATGCCCACAACACCTGAGTCCCCCAGGGCAGGCTTCAGAGAAACTGGGGAGACCAGCCCTGCTCAGGTCAACAAAGCTGAGCACTCCAGCTCCAGCCCATGGCCTTCTGTAAACAGGAATGTGGCTGTAGGTTTTGTCCCCACTGAGACTGCCACTGCACCAACGGGCCTCAGGGATATCTCGGGGTCTGAGTCTGGGGTCTTTGACACAGCAGAAAGCCCCACTTCTGGCTTGCAGGCCACTGTAGATGAGGTGCAGGACCCCTGGCCCTCAGTGTACAGCAAAGGGCTGGATGCAAGATCCCCATCTGCCCTCCTGGGGAGCCCTGGAGTCTTCTTGGTACCCAAAGTCACCCCAAGTTTGGAGCCTTGGGTTGCTACAGATGAAGGACCCACTGTGAATCCCATGGATTCCACAGTCACGCCGGCCCCCAGTGATGCTAGTGGAATTTGGGAACCTGGATCCCAGGTGTTTGAAGAAGCCCAAAGCACCACCTTGAGCCCTCAGGTGGCCCTGGATACAAGCACTGTGACGCCCCTCACGACCCTGGAGCAGGGGGACAAGGTTGGAGTTCCAGCCATGTCTACACTGGGCTCCTCAAGCTCCCAACCCGACCCAGAGCCAGAGGATCAGGTGGAGACCCAGGGAACATCAGGAGCTTCAGTGCCTCCGCATCAGAGCAGTCCCCTAGGGAAACCGGCTGTTCCTCCTGGGACACCGACTGCAGCCAGTGTGGGCAAGTCTGCCTCAGTTTCCTCAGGGGAGCCTACGGTACCGTGGGACCCCTCCAGCACCCTGCTGCCTGTCACCCTGGGCATAGAGGACTTCGAACTGGAGGTCCTGGCAGGGAGCCCGGGTGTAGAGAGCTCCTGGGAGGAGGTGGCAAGTGGAGAGGAGCCAGCCCTGCCAGGGACCCCTATGAATGCAGGTGCGGAGGAGGGTGAGTACAAAGTCCCAGGGCTCTGTCCAGCTCTCCATGGTCAGGGCTTGGGGAGCAGGGGCTGGGGGATCCCAGAGCAGGGAGGAATGGTTGTCCCTGGGGATCTGGAAGCTTTCTAGTGGGGCATGACGCTGGAGGCAGGAGCTTATCAGGTGGAGTTGAATTTCAGAAAGGACATTCCTGGCAGAGGAACGAGCACTGGCAAAGGCCAGGAGATGAAGTAGCGCTTGATCAATTTTGGGCACAGAGCATACATCCCAATGAACAAAATGTGAGAGTAGTGAGTGGCCAGGCATGGTGCCTTATGCCTGTAATCCCAGCACTTTAGGAGGCCGAGGTGGGCAGATCACTTGAGGTCAGGAGTTCAAGACCAGCCTGGCCAACATGGCAAAACTCCATCTCTACTAGAAATATAAAAATTAGCCAGGTGTGGTGGCACACACCTGTAATCCCAGCTACTGGGGAAGCTGAGGCATAAGAATCGCTTGAACCCGGGAGGCGGAGGTTGCAGTGAGCTGAGATTGTACCACTGCACTTCCAGCCTGGGTGACAGCGTGAGACTCTGTCAAAAACAAAAACAAAAACAAAATGTGGGAGTGGCAAGGCATTGAGTAGAGTCTGATTTGGGGAATGAGTTCAGTTACAAGCCATATCTACATCTGCTTTGAGCTGGACAGTGGTGTGATGCCCAGGGACTGGCTTTCCAGGATTCCCCGAGTCTGGGGAAGACAGAGCAGGACACAGACGCCTCCCAGGCGAGACCAGAGGGAGGAGGCATGGCAGGGAGGGTTTCCTGGACAAATGTGAATGGGAGCTGGAATTCAGTGATTTGACTCACGGGGGACCTCAAGCCACAGGGAAAGTGGGTGCTGGGGAGGCATGCAAGGGGCGAGAATCACCCCCATTCTACAGATAGCAAACCGAGGCTCAGGGAGGTAAAACGCCGCTTGGCTAATCAGTGGTCAAACCTCAATTGGAGCCCAAGTCAGCCTGAGTCTTAGCTACTCTGTGGCCAGCAGCGTCCATAGAAATCGGCTGCCCTGTTCTCCCTGGGGCCAGGTCAGCCTCAGCTCAGCCTGCAAATTCCAGCCCTTCTTAGGTTCTGCCAAATTAAGCTGAGTTTTTTGGCCAAATGAAATTAGGAACAAACAAACAAAAAAGAGGCTGTGTGTGATGGCTCATGCCTGTCATCCTAGCCCTTTGGGAGGCTGAGGTGGGAGAATCTCTTGAGCTCAAGAGTTAAGACCAGGCTGGCCAACACAGCAAGACCCCATCTCTACTAAAAATAAAAAGAAATTAGCCAGGCTGCAGTGAGCTATGATAGTTCCACCGCGAGACCCTGCGTGAAATCAAACTAACAAAACAAAACAAGCAGCCAATTAATAAGTCTTTTTTTCTGAGTTGCACACTTTTTTTTTGTTTGTTTTTTGAGACTGAGTCTCACTCTGTCATCCAGCCTGGAGTGCAGTGGTGCGATCTCGGCGCACTGCAACCTCCGCCTCCCAGGTTCAAGTGATTCTCCTGCCTCAACCTTCTGAGTAGCTGGGATTACAGGCTCCCGCCACCACGCCTGGTTAATTTTTGTATTTTTAGTAGAGACAGGGCTTCACCATGTTGGCCAGGCTGGTCTCGAACTCCTGACCTCAGGTGATCCACCTGCCTTGGCCTCCCAAAGTGCTGGGATTACAACTGTGAGCCATAGCACCCAGTGGAGTTGCACACTTTTATTAACACCATTGATGTTTAACTACCGCACCCCCCCACCCCCCAATTTTTTTTTTTTTTAGAAAGGGTCTCACTCTGTCACCTAGGCTTGAGTGCAGTGGCAAGATCGTGGCTCACTGCAGCCTTGACCTCCCCAGGCTCAGGTGATCCTTCTGCCTCAGGCTCCCAAGCAGCTGGGACCAGGTGTGCACCAACAGGCCTGGCTAATTTTTGTATTTTTTACAGACAGGGTTTTGCCATGTTGCCCAAGCTGGTGCCCGTTTTTTTGAAGGCAAAGTGTCATGATGATGGAAATAGCTGATGCAGGTTTCATCATCCAGCCTGTCACTTCTGGGCTGTGTTGGGGTGGGATCTTTTTTTTTTTTTTTTTCTTTTTTCTTTTTTTCCAGACAGGGTCTTGGTCAGTTGTTCAGGCTGGAGTGCAGTGGTGCAATCACAGCTCACTGCACCCAGGCTCAAGTGATCCTCCCACATCAGCCTCTCCAGTAGCTTGGACTATAGGCATGCAACCACCACACCCGGCTATGTGTGTGTGTGTGTGTGTGTGTGTGTAGAGATGGGGTCTCCCTATGTTATCCAGGCTGGTCTCAAACTCCTGGGCGCAAGTGATCCTCTTGCCTTGGCCTCCCAAAGTGTTGGGATTACAGACGTGAGCCGTAGCGCCGGGCAGATCTTTTTTTCTTAGATGTCCAGGAGGCAGGCCGACCGCCCCACCCCGTATCGATAAAGGCTGACATTTATGGGTTACTGCCAGTGTGCTTGGCTTATTCAAAGCACTTTACTGGGGTTATCTTGGTTAATCCTTTTAATGTCCTTATGGGAAAAGCTCCAGTGTGATCCTTACTTTGCAGATAGGGAGACAGACACAGAGAGGTGAAGTGCCTTGTGCAGCCATGCAACTAAGGGAGTGTCAAGGCTGGGGTTTGAATCCAGGTCATCTGAACATGGGGTTTCTTTTTTTTTTTTTTTTTTTTTTGAGAGAGAGAGTCTTTTTCCGTCGCCCAGGCTGGAGTACAGTGGTGATCTCAGGTCACTGCAACCTCCGCCTCCCAGGTTCAAGTGATTTTCGTGCCTCAGCCTCCTGAGTAGCTGGGATTGTAGGTGTGCACCACCACGCCTGGCTAATTTTTATACTTTTAGTAGAGATGGTGTTTCACCACGTTGACCAGGTTGGTCTCAAGCTCCTGACTCAAGTGATCTGCCCGCCTCAGCCTCCCGAAGTGCTGGGATTACAGGCGTGAGCCACCGCACCTGGCTGGAAAACAGAGCTTCTGTCTCAGCCACTAGGCTGCGAAATGCTTAGCTCATTGGCATAAAAAAGTACATGAGGCCGGGCATGATGGCTCACACCTGTAATTCCAGCACTTTGGGAGGCTGAGACGGAGGATCCCTTGAGCCCAGGAATTGGAGACCAGCCTTGGCAACATAGTGAGACCCCATCTCTACAAAACAAATTTTAAAATTAGCTGGGCATGGTGCATACCTGTGGTCCCAGCTACTCAGGGGTGCTGAGGTGGGAGGACCGCTTGACCCTGGGAGGTTGCGGCTGCAGTGAGCTATGATCATGCAACTGCACTCCAGCCTGGGGGACAGAGCAAGACTCCATCTCAAAAAAAGAAATTAATCTTAGGGTGGTGGTGAGGAGAGAAGAGACGGGCTAGGTGGGGATCAACCCTGGAAAGATGATCAGAGGGGAAGAAAGAAGCTCAATGCCCAAAGAAATAGAGAAGGGGCAGTCAGAGAGGTGGGAGGGCGACCACATAGGAACACTAAGGAAACGGGGGTTGGAGCTGCACCTGGGCTGAGGCTGGGTCTGTCTTGGACTTTTCTGGATCCTGGGCTCCACAATGAAGCCAACCACAGCAGGATGGAGATTGGCGGGCAGTGCTGGGGAGACCCAGGCAGCTACCCACCCGCCGCTTGCAGAAGAAATGCTAATGAAGCCAAAAATAAATGCAGTACCAGCGAGTGACTGAGTCACCGCCAGTCCGTGGGCAGGTGTCAGCAGCACGGGGCACCTGGCGGAGCTCATGTGTCCCGCCGCCTGGCAGCCTTGTGCGTGTGCACACACGTGCAGGGCCGTCGTCCAGCCACAGGCCCTGCCATCCACAAGCCCGTTTGCCATCCATGGGGCCACCCCAGGGACAGCCCTCAGCTACCGCAGGAGGGCCAGCTGCTACCTTCATTCCGTTAGCAAGCAATTACTGAATGCCTGTTCTGTCCCAGACCATATGTTGAAACCAAATCCCCTCTCCTCTGAAAACTGACGTCCTAGAGCAACATTCTAGAACTTTCCCAGGGATGGAAATGTTCTCTATCCACGCTAATTTGAAAAATGGCTAGGACAACTGAGGGACGACGTTTTTACTTTTATTTCACTTTAATTGATTTAAGCGTGAATATCTATATGTGGCTGCCATATGGAACACCAGTGCTCTAGGGAAAGATACAGACAAGAAACGATTGTTCTAATAAAAAAAGTAAAGTAGTGCTCGCTTCAGCAGCACATATGCTATAATTAGAACAATATAGAGAAGATTAGCACGGCCCCTGTGCAAAAAATGAAGAATTTCATTTTTTTTTTTTTTTTTTTTGAGATGGAGTCTCACTCTGTCACCCAGGCTGGAGTGCAGTGGCGCGATCTCAGCTCACTGCAACCTCCGCCTTCGGCATTCAAGGGATTCTCCTGCCTCAGCCTCCTGAGTAGCTGGGATTACAGGTTCCTGCCACCATACCCAGCTAATTTTTTGTATTTTTAGTAGAGATGGGGTTTCATCATGTTGGCCAGGCTGGTCTCGAACTCCTGACCTCAGGTGATCCACCTGCCTTGGCCTCCCAAAGTGCTAGGATTACAGGCATGAGCCATGGCACCTGGCCTCTTTTTTTTTAATTTAATTTTTCAAAAAATTTAATTCCGCTGGGCAGTGGAATGGTTAGATGCTACCCTGACAGGATCTGGGTTGGCTGGAACAGGATGAGGATTTTTTTTTTTCAGTCTGTCACCCAGGCTAGAACCTATGTCCACTCCTGTGCCCCAATTCATGAGAAGCACAGTGATGAGCAGGGTGTGCCCAAAGGAGGGGAAGGACACTGAAGTCAGGGAGGACACTGAAGCCCATGTTCTGGGAGAAGACATTCTACGAGGTCCTTCAGGCAGCCCTGGTCTCTGGGAGCCCCATTCCAGTTCAGTCTGAGGAAGGACTTTGCTACAGGCAGGAAAGTCCCCAGATGCTTTGGGGCAGTTTCTGGAAGCAGTAAACTCCTCGTAACAGGGGTCATATGGGAGGGAGTTGGTGACCACTGGTTGGGGAAGTTATAAAGAGGGCTCCATAGAGAGGGTTTGATTAGAGCGGTTTGGGGGCCTGGGGTCTTGATTCCAGGAAGGCAAAAGATCTGTGGCCTGACTCTTCCCCACACTACCCATCCATCCTGCAGTGCACTCAGATCCCTGTGAGAACAACCCTTGTCTTCATGGAGGGACATGTAATGCCAATGGCACCATGTATGGCTGTAGCTGTGATCAGGGCTTCGCCGGGGAGAACTGTGAGATTGGTGAGTACCCCAGACTCAGGATCTGAATCTGAATTTGTTTGACTCCAGAGCCTTGGGTTGTACTCCAGCAGCCATGCCCTCAGAATTCAGAGATCACAAAAAGCTGGTTTCAGATGCTCCATTCCCAAACCCCACTCCTTGCATTCAGCTAAATCAGCCCAGTTAGTGGAACCAGAATCAAACAGCTGAGCTTTCATCTCTGGTGTGCTGTCTCCCATTACTACCAGTCAGAGGTGGGAAGGAAAAGACAAAGGAATTATATGTCTGAGACTCCTCCCTGCAAAGGCCCCTTGGAGATCCTGCCCTTTCCTGGGTTGGTGGGAGGTATAAGCACTGCCACCAGAACTGTTGGGTGCTAGCTTCAAAGCCCAACACAAGAAATACTACCAATTATGAAATTACAACAACAAATATAAATGACATAATTTTTTGAGCTCTATGTGTCATCTTGACTTCACAACCTTCACAACCACATGACTGATTACAGAATTATAACAATAAATATACATGATATAATTTCTTGTGCTCTTCTATTGCTTCCCTACTCGCAATCATCCTTGAGTAGGAGCCCATTATTATTACCATTTTCAAAAAAAGTAAGCTGAGTTTCAAGGAGGGGAAGTGACTTGCCCAGTGCCATACGTGCCTCAAGCACTGTCTACACATGGACCAGTAGAAGAGGAGCTCAATGAATATCTAGCTTTACCCACAAACAGCTTTGTGACTCTGTGCAAGTCTTTGCAAATGCCTAAAAGAGACTCCAGCTTCAGCATTCTATGAGCCTGTTTTTGAGAGTATAACCTTCACTTCTCTAGAGTCAGGTAGAACAGTCTGCACATCCTGGCTCTCAGCTGCCCCAGTGGCATCTGCTCTCATTAATGCTAATTTATGTTAATTGTATGAGGTTCCACCCCCTTGCCTGCAGAGTCATTGGGCCATCTGTGCAGACTGTGACTGCTGCACTTAGGTCCAGGATGGACGGTAGGACCATGACCCCATCTTCTGCTTAGTTTCCTGTGGGGGCTCAGAGCCAAGGGGAAGCTGACCTCTAACTCAGTCTCTTCCCCTCTCTTCAGACATTGATGACTGCCTCTGCAGCCCCTGTGAGAATGGAGGCACCTGTATTGATGAGGTCAATGGCTTTGTCTGCCTTTGCCTCCCCAGCTATGGGGGCAGCTTTTGCGAGAAGGGTGAGTTTCTATTGCAACACCAGAAACAGTACCAAGAGTGGGGTTGGGTGCCCAGCCACAGGCTTCCCCACATACTCCAGGTCCCTGCCTCCAGTTCCATGGCTGTGAGCCTGACACAAGATAAATTATTCTTTTAGACAAACTGTGTGTAACATAGAATTAACCATTTTATTTTATTTTATTATTTTTTTGAGATGGAATCTTGCTCTGTCACCCAGGCTGGAGTGCAGTGGCGCCGTCTCAGCTCACTGCAACCCCCACCTCCCAGTTTCAAGCAATTTTCCCTGCCTCAGCCTCCAAAGTAGCTGGGATTACAGGCGCCCGCCACCACGCCTGGCTAATTTTTGTATTTTTTAGTAGAGATGGGGTTTTGCTATGTTGGCCAGGCTGGTCTTGAACTCCTGACCTCAGGTGATCCACGCACCTTGGCATCCCAAAGTGCTGGAATTACAGGCATGTGCCATTGCGCCTGCCCTATTTTATTTTATTTTATTTTATTTTTTTGAGACAGAGTCTCACTCTGTCACCAGGCTGGAATGTAGTGGCACAATCTCAGCTCACTGCAACCTCCAACTCCCTGGTCCAAGTGATTCTCCTACCTCAGCCTCCCGAGTAGCTGGGATTACAGGCACGTGCCACCACGCCTAGCTAAATTTATTTTATTTTTTGAGACAGGGTCTCACCCTGGCACCCAGGCTGGAGTGCAGTGGTGCGATCTTGGCTCGTTGCAGCTTTGACCTCCCAAGCTCAAGTGATCCTCCCTCCTTAGCCTCCCCAGTAGGCTGGGACTACAGGCACAGACCACCATGCCTGGCTAATTTTTGTATTTTTTGTAGAGACAAGGTTTCACCATGTTGCCCAGACTGGTCTTGAACTCCTGAGCTCAAGCAATCTGTCCACATCAGCCTCCCAAACTACTGGGATTACAGCCACTGAGCCCAGCCAAATTAACCATTTTAAAGTGCACATTTCAGTGACATTCTGTACAATCACAATGTTGTACAGCCATCACCTCTGTCTAGTTCCAGAACTTTTTCAACACCCCAGAAGGAAACTCTGTGCCCACTAGGTGGTCACTCCCTATTCCCATTCCCCAGTCCCTGGCAACCACTAATCTGCTTTCTGTCTCTGTGGATTTGCCTGTTCTAGACATTTCATATGAATGGAATCTCAAAATATGTGTCTTTTGTGTCTGGCTTCTTTCACTTGGCATGTTTTCAAGGTTCATCTGTATTGTAATATGAATCAGTGTTTCATTCCTTTTCATGGCTGAGTAGTATTCCATTGTATGGCTATATCACATTTTGTTTATCCATTCATGGTTTGATGGATATTTGGGTTGTTTCCTCCAGAGGCTAAGGTCAATAGTGCTGCTGTGAATATATTCTTGTACGTGCTTTTGTTTGAATAACTATTTGCCATTCTTTTTTTTCCCTCTACTCTTTTTGGTGTATACTCTCAGGAGTGGAATTGCTGGGTCATATGGTAACTCTAGGTTTAATTTTTTTTTTTTTTTTTTTGTAGAGATGGGGTTTTGCCATGTTGCCCAGGCTGCTCTCAAACTCCTGGGTTCATGTGATCTCCTGCCTCAGCCTCCCAAAGTGCTGGAATTATAGACATGAGCCACTGTGCTTGGCCTTTTTTTTTTTTTTTTTGAGACGGGTTCTCACTCTGTGCCCAGGCTGGAAAGTACAGTGGTACAATCATAGTTCACTGTCACCTTGAACTCCCAGGCTCAAGCGATTCTCTTGCTTCAGCCTACCCAGTAGCTGGAACTACAGGTTTGTGCCACCATGCCTGGCTAATTTTTATTTTTTTAATTTCTTTTTATTTTTATTTTTTGAGACAGGGTCTCACTCTGTCACCTAGGCTGGAGTGCAGTGGTGTGATCTTGGCTCACTACAACCTCCACCTCCCGGTTCAAGTGATTCTTGTGCCTCAATCTCCCCAGTATCTGGGACTATAGGCACCTACCACCACACGTGACTCAATTTTTTTTTTTTTTTGAAGTTTAGTAGAGATGGGGCCAGGCTGGTCTTGAACTCCTGGCCTCAAGTGATCCACCAGCCTCGACCTCCCAAAATACTGGGATTACAGGCATGAACCACCATCCTCAGCCTACTTTTCCTTTAAAAAAAAAAATTATATGTAATCCCAGCACTTTGGGAGGCCAAGGTGGGCTGATCATGTCAGGAGATCAAGACCATCCTGGCCAACATGGAGAAACCCCGTCTCTACTAAAAATACAAAAATTAGCAGGCATGGCGACACGTGCCTGTAATCCCAGGTACTTGGGAGGCTGAGGCAGGAGAACTGCTTGAACCTGGGAGGTGGTGGCTACAGTGAGCCAAGATCGCACCGTTACACTCCAGCCTGGGCGACAGAGCCAGACTCCATCTCAAAAAAAAAAAAATGTATATATGTATATATCTCCATCCTAGTGGGTGTGAAGTGATATCTCATGGTGGTTTTGACATTGACAATGAGCATCTTTTCATGTGCTTGTTGGCCATTTGTATGTCTTCTGTGGAGAAATGTCTGAGCTCCCATGTCCATACGAAGGGTGTGGCCCCAACATCAGAGAAGGAGCCTTCAGCATTGGAATGAGAGGGGGTGTCAGGGAATGATCTCCCAGTTAAATCTCTTCCAGAAACAAAGAAAAGACATTAAGATTTGGCCAGTGTGGTAGCTCACGTCTGTAATTCCAGCATTTTGGGAGGCTGAGGCGGGCAGATCACTTGAGGCCAGGAGTTTGAGACCAACCTGACCAACATGGTGAAACCCTATCTCTACTAAAAATACAAAATTAGCTGGGCGTGGTGGCGCACGCCTGTAATCCCAGCTACTCAGGAGGCTGAGGTGGGAGGATTGCTTGAGTATGGGAGGTGGAGGTAGCAGTGATCCGAGATTGCGCCATTGCACGCCAGCCTGGGCGACGGAGTGAGACCCTGTCCAAAAAAAAAATAAAAAAAAGAAGTCAATATGGGAGGTGAAAGGGTTGGGAGAGCAGAGCCTCAGGAGGAGGGGCCAGGCATGGGGAGAGGGGTGATCTCGCCCCGCAGTGGCCTTGGATTGGGCCCTCTCTCTGGTGGGCTGGCTGTGCTCATGGCTGGTAGGCCTTGGGCCAAGGCCAGCCCCCACTCACGCTCCTATCCCATCTCCCAGACACCGAGGGCTGTGACCGCGGCTGGCACAAGTTCCAGGGCCACTGTTACCGCTATTTTGCCCACCGGAGGGCATGGGAAGATGCCGAGAGGGACTGCCGCCGCCGCTCCGGCCACCTGACCAGCGTCCACTCACCGGAGGAACACAGCTTCATTAATAGTAGGGGCTCTGGGGAGGGGGCCACCTGCCTGGAGGGTGGGCAGGGGTGGCACTTGTAGCCCTTTTGCCAGGGCATCGCATCCCTCCCCTGGTTTTCAAGACGTCATCTTTCCAAAGCTGTGTTCATTAACGCAAGCCCTGACTGCTTCTTAATGCATGAAATCTGTCAATTCACTTGTTAATTCATACATTCACTTCATTCATTCATTCATTCATTCACCAAATATTTACTGAGCACCTGCTATGTGCCAGGCACCATTCCAGGAATATTGACACAGCACAGCAGCAATCAAGGCTGACTTTGCTCTGTCCCCAGGGAGTGACCATTTCTTGGGGAGGATATAGACAAACAAGTAAATATCTAAGTAAATAAGTCTATACTGTAATGCAACGGATCCTATGTGTGCTGATAACAAAACAGGGCCAGGAGATGGAGGGTGATGGGAGAAGCATCTGTAATGTGTTCAAAGACCTAGGAGAGAGACAAGTGTTCCATTCATGTAATCCGGGACTTATTGATTTATTCATTATCCCTCTGCCTTCTGCTCATCCATCCATTTATTCTGTTTATTCCGTTTGCCACCATCCCATCCCTCGTGACTCCTTCGTTTCTTCCTTCCCTGATTTGCTTCTTTTTCCTTGATGTATCCCACTGGGCCTCTCCCTCCTGAGCGACTGGCTCGCGCCTTCTCACCTATCTGCCCGTCCAGCGCCCACCGGTGTCTCCTGTCCCCTACTTCTCATTTCTGCAAAGATGCGACAGTGCCCGGGTTTACTCCTGCTTCTCCTGGCCACAAACCCTGGCATAGCCTGGGCCTACTTCCGGTTCTTCCCATGCCTCGCCCCCCTAAAAGAGGGTAGCCAGAGTCCCCACTTGTGGAGGGTGGGGTGAGGATGCACCTCCAGCCTACACTGAGGCTGGGAGAGGGGTTCATGCCTGCCCCCTACCCTCCTCCTCCTTCCTTTCCCTCCTACCTCCCCATCTTCCCTCCCACTCCTCCCCCTCCTCCTTCTATACCTCTTCCTCCCTCTTCCCCATCCTCCCTCCCCCTCCTCTCCCTCCTCCTTCCATTCTTTCTCCTCCTCCCTCCTACTCCTCCCCTTCTCCCTCCTCTCCTCCCCCTCCTCCTTCCACTCATCTTCCACCTCCTTTCTCCTCTCCATCCTCCCTCCCCTCCTCCCTCTCCTCCTCCCATTCCTCCTCCTCCTCTCTCCTCTCTTCCCCCTTCCCTCCCCCTCCTCCTTCCACTCATCTTCTTCCTCCTTTCTCCTCCTCATCCTGCCTCTCCCTCCTCCCATTCGTCCCCTCCTCCCTCCTGCTCCTCCCCAGGCCTCCTCCCTTCTACTCCTCCTCCTTCTCCTTCCTCCCCCGCTTGCTCTTCCTCCTCCCTTCCACTCCTCCTCTTTTCTCCTCCCACTCCTCTCCCTCCTCCCTCCAACTCCTCCCCTCCTCCTTCCATTCATCTTTCTCCTCCTTTCTCCTTCCCTTCCTCCTCCCTCTTCTCTCCCTCCTCCCTCCCATTCCTCTGCCTCCTCCTTCCATTCATCTTTCTCCTCCTTTCTCCTTCCCTTCCTCCTCCCTCTTCTCTCCCTCCTCCCTCCCATTCCTCTGCCTCCTCCTTCCACTCATCTTCCTCCTCCTTTCTCTTCCCCATCCTCCCTCCCACTCCTCCCCCTCCTTCTTCCACTGATCTTTCTCCTCCTTTCTCCTCCCCCTCCTCCTCCCATTCCCCCCCTCCTGCTCCTCATCCTCCCTTCCATTCCTCCTCCCTCCTCCCCATCCTTCTTCCCACTCCTGCCCCTCCTCCCTTTCACTCCTCCTCCTTTTTCCTCCCCCTCATCTCTCTCCTTCTCCCTTCCTTCCCCCTTCCCTTCTCCAGCTCTTACAGAGGTTAGGGAGGGCATCTGTGTACTCCCTCACCTCTGTAAACTTCACTTCTATCTCCTTCCCTCTCCACCTCAACCTCCAGCCCACCTCCAGGCTGGGGAAGGGGCTGGGTCTTCTCCTCCCATACATACCTCACCCAGCCCCCAGCCCACAGAGAGGCTGAGGGAGGGGCTCTGGGTCCTCCTCCATCCCTGCACCCGCTTCTTCCCTCTTCATTTCCACCTTCTAGATCTTTCCCCCCACCCAGCCCACTTCCAGGCTGGGGAAGGTGAGGAATTCTTTCCTCCCACACCCTACCCCACCTCACCTGCAGCCTGCGCCCTGGGCCGGGAGAGGCATGGGTGAACACCCAGACCCACAACCCCCGACCCTGCAGGCTTTGGGCACGAAAACACGTGGATCGGCCTGAACGACAGGATCGTGGAGAGAGATTTCCAGTGGACGGACAACACCGGGCTGGTGAGTGGCAGGGGCTGCGGGCCTAGGCTGCTGAGCCACATCAGCCCTGCCATCTGGCCTCAGTTTACCCTTTTGTGCAAAGTTATCTCAATTGGGTGTCAGAGGTCTCTAGTGGCTCCAAGATGCTGGAGTTGGCAAAGGAGCTTCAAGTGAAGCCTAAACCTTCTCCCCTGACTTCCCCAGCCCAAGTAAACAGACCGCGCCCACCAAGCTGCAGAGGTTACAAACCTGAGACTAGGGTCTGACGCCTCCCCTATTCACTCTGCCTGGTCCCCCAGCCATGGTCTCTCAAATATTCTCATTTCTAGCCTGGGCATGATGGCTCATGCCTGTAATCCCAGCACTTTGGGAGGCCAAGGTGGGCACTTGAGACTAGCCTGGCCAACATGGTGAAACCCCGTCTCTACTAAAAATATAAAAATTAGCTGGGTGTGGTGGCCCACGCCTCTAATCCCAGCTACTCAGGAGGCTGAGGCGTGAGAATCGCTTGAACCTGTGAGGCGGAGGTTGCAGTGAGCCGAGATCACTCCACTGCACTTCAGCCTGGGTGATGATAGAACGAGATCCTGTCTCAAAAAAAAAAAAATGTATATATATATATGTATATGCCAGGCTGGTGGTCCATGCTTGTAATCCCAGCACCTTGGGAGACTGAGTGAGGAGGATCACTTGAGCCCAGGAGTTCAAGGCTGCAGTGACCTGTGATCATGTCACTGCACTCCAGCCTGGGTGACAGAGCGAGACCCTGTCTCTAAAAACATCCTCCCTGCTTCAAGCCCTCCCAGACTCTCCATTGTTCTCAAGATAAAAATTCCCCTTCTCCCGCTGTGGAAAAATCTGGCGGTTCCTCACACGGTTAAACATAGAAGCTGGGCACAGTGGTATGAGCCTGTAGTCTCAGCTATCGGGAAGCTGAGGCGGGAGGATCACTTAAGCCTAGGAATTGGAATCCAGCCTGGGCAACACAGTGAGACCCCCGTCTCTAAAAATATAAAAATAAAAATAAAAAGTTAAACATAGAGTTACCACATGACCCAGCGATTCTACTACTACATACATACCCAGAAGAATTGAAAACAGAGATTCAAAGTGGTACAAAAATGTACATTATTCGGGTCATGGATACACTAAAAGCCAAGACTTTGCCACTAGACGATATATATTTTATTATGTGCATATGCATATAATAAAATTGCACTTGTACCTTTTAAATTTATACAAAGAGGCCAGGCACAGTGGCTGATGCCTGTGATCCCAGCACTTCGGAAGGCCGAGGCAGGCAGATCACTTGAGGTCAGGAGTTCCAGAACAGCCTGGCCAACGTGGTGAAACCCCATCTCTACTAAAAATACAAAAATTAGCTGGGTGTGGTGGCATGTACCTGTAATCCCAGCTACTTGGGAGAAGGAGGCAGGAGAATCACTTGAACCTGGGAGGCAGAGGTTGCAGTGAGCCAAGATCACACCATTGCACTCCAGCCTGGGCAACAGAGCAGGACTCCATCTCCAAAACAACACAAACAAACAAAAAATTGTACTAAGGAAGAAAAAGAGGCTGGGTGTGGTGGCTCACACCTGTAATCCCAGCACTTTGGGGAGGCCAAAGTAGGAGGATCGCTGGAGCCCAGGAGGTTGAGGCTCCAGTGAGCTATGATTGCACCACTGCACTCCAGCCTGGGTGACAGAGCAAGACCCTGTCTCAAACAAAACAAAACAAAACAGGCCAGGCATGGTGGGTGACTCACGCCTGTAATCCCAGCACTTTGGGAGGCCGAGGTGAGCGGATCACCTGAGGTCAGGAGTTCGAGACCAGCCTGGCCAACATGGTGAAACCCTGTCTCTACTAAAAATACAAAAATAGCTGGGTGTGATGGCACATGCCTGTAGTCCCAGCTACTTGCGAGGCTGAGGCAGGAGAATCACTTGAACCTGGGAGGCGTAGGTTGCAGTGAGCTGAGATCGCGTCACTGCACTCCAGCCTGGGTGACAGAAGGAGACTCTGTCTCAAAAAACAAACAAACAAACAAACAAAAACTTGTACATGAATGTTCACAGCCCCACTATTCACAATAGCCAAGGTGGGAACAACCAAAATACCCATCAACAGATGAAGGAAGAGACAAAATGTGGTCCATCCATGCAATGGAATATTGTTCGGCCATAAAGGAGAAGTTGGCCAGGTGCGGTGGTTCATGCCTGTAATCCCAGCACTTTTGGAGGCCAAGGTGGGTGGATCGCTTGAGTCGTGGAGTTTGAGACCAGCCTGGGCAACATGGCGAAACCCCATCTCTACAAAAAATTCAAAAATTGAGACAGAGCGAGACTCCGGCTCAAAAATAAAATAATAAACAAAATGTGGAATGAGCCAGGCATAGAAGGCCAGCTGTTGTATGATTTTTTTTTTCATGAAGCATTCAAATTTAGAGACAGGAAGTAGATTAGTGTTTGCCAGGGGCTGGGGTCCGGAGAAGGGGGAGTCACTAGTGCTCAATGAGTACAGAATTTTGGTGTGTCATGATGAAAAAGTTCTGGAAATAGACTGTGCGGGGTGGCTCAGGCCTGTAATCCCAACACTTTGGGAGGCCAAGGTGGATGGATCACAAGGTCAGGAGTTCAAGACCAGCCTAACCAATATGGTAAAACCCTGTGTCTACTAAAAATACAAAAATTAGCCAGGCGTGGTGGCGTGCACGTGTAATCCCAGCTACTCAGGAGGTTGGGGCAGGAGAATCGCTTGAACCTGGGAGGCGGAGGTTGCAGTGAACCAAGATCACGCCACTGCACTCCAGCCTGGGCGACAGAGAGAGACTCCATCTCAAAAAAAAAGAAAAAAGAAAAAAGAAAAAGTTCTGGAAATAACAGTGATGGTTATGCAACATTGTGAATATAATTAGTGCATTAAACTGCATACCGCCTCTTGAACCCGGGAGGCGGAGGTTGCAGCGAGCCAAGGTAGCACCACTGCAATCCAGCCTGGATAATAGAGACTCTGTCTCAACAAAATAAAAATAAAAATAAACTGCACACGTAAAAATTGTTAAAATTGGCCAGGTGCGGTGGCTCACGCCTGTAATCCCAGCACTTTGGGAGGCCAAGGTGGGTGGATCGTGAGGTCAGGAGTTCAAGACCAGCCTGGCCAACATGGTGAAATCCCATCTCTACTAAAAATACAAAAATTAGCTGGGCATGGTGGCCCATGCCTGTAATCCCAGCTACTCAGGAGGCTGGGGTAGGAGAATTGCTTGAACCAGGACCTGGGAGGCGGAGGTAGCAGTGAGTGAGATTGCACCACTACACTCCAGCCTGGGCTCTGTCTCAAACAAAACAAAACGAAACAAAAATGGTTAAAATTAGGAATTATGTGCTATATATATTTTGCGCTATATATATTTTGCAACAGTTTTTAAAAATTCACTTCCTTTCCTCTGATGCAAGGTCTGGTCCCTCTCTACTCTCTGAGCACACCCCAGCCCCATCACGCAGCTCCAGCCCCACTGGGCTTTGTCTGTTCCTCAAGCAGAACAAGTTCAGTCCTGCCTCTGAGCCTTCACACTGGTGGTTCCCTTTGCTAGGAATGCTGTTCCCTGTCTGAACCCTTACTATCTTTTTTTTTTTTTTTTTTTGAGATAGAATCTCACTCCATCACCCAGGCTGGAGTTCAGTGGTGCAACCCAGCTCACTGCAACCTCTGCCTCCCAGGCTCAAGCGATTCTCCTGCTTCAGCATTCCGAGTATCTTGGGACTACAGGCGCGCACCATCATGCCCGGCTAATTTTTGTATTTTTATGAGAGACAGGGTTTCACCTTGTTGTCCAAGGTGGTCCCAAACTCCTGACCTCAAGTGATCTGCCCTCCTTGCCCTCTCAAAGTGCTGGGATTACAGGCATGAGCCACTGAGCCCGGCCTTGAATCCTTACTATCTTTGATTGTTTAACTCTCACATTGCCTCCTCAGGGAAGTCCTCCTGGACTTCGGGCTGAGATCACCATTTGTCCCACCATGTATCTTTTTTTCTTTTTCTTTTCCCTTTTTTTTTCTTTTTTGAGGCAGAGTCTCGGTCTTGTCACCCAGGCTGGAGTACAATAGCGCAATCTCAGCTCACTGCAACCTCTGCCTCCCGGGTTCAAGCAATTCTCCTGCTGGGATTACAGGCGCCCACTACCACGCCTGGCTAATTTTTTGTATTTTTAGTGGTGATGGGGTTTCACCATATTGACCAGGCTGGTCTCGAACTCCTGACCTCAGGTGATCCGCCCACCTCGGCCTCCCAAAGTGCTGGGATTACAGGCATGAGCCACCAGGCCTGGCCTTGTCCCACCATTTATCTAACACTGATTCATGTTGAAAGTGAACTGGGTGCGGCCGGGCACCCAGGGAGGCAGGAGGACCAGGGAGGGGAATGTTGCAGCCTCCAAACCAGAGGAATGGTGTATTGGATTACAGTGGTGGCCCCTGTCAGGATGGGCAGGACAGTGGCCATTGTAGAGATGGGAACACTGAATCCCTGTGAGTTTGAGGGGTCTGGCCAGGGGAGTCCCACAGCAGGAATTGCCAGAACCTGGGCTGGAACAGAGGTCCCCTGAACAACTCCCTGCCCTCTATTCCTGCAGCAATTTGAGAACTGGCGAGAGAACCAGCCGGACAATTTCTTCGCGGGTGGCGAGGACTGTGTGGTGATGGTGGCACATGAAAGCGGGCGCTGGAACGATGTCCCCTGCAACTACAACCTACCCTATGTCTGCAAGAAGGGCACAGGTATGCTGTGCCCCCTGCTTCTTTTCCTCTCTGTCACTTTTGCTCACTGGTTCTCTGTTGCCCAGGCTGGAGTGCAGTGGCATAATCATGGCTCATCACGGCCTCCACCTCCTGGGCTCAAGCAATCCTCCTGCCTCAGCCTCCCGAGTAGGTGGGACTATAGGCATGCACCAACATGCCCAGCTAATTTTCGTATTTTTTGTAGAGATGGGGTCTTGCCATGTTGCCCAGGCTGGTCCCGAACTCCTGAGCTCAAGCGATCTGCCCGCCCGTCTCAGCCTCTCGAAGTGCTGGGATTATATGCATAAGCCATTGTGCCCAGCCTTGATTCATTTTTTCTTTTTCATGAAGCATTCAGAGTACGCAAATTTAGAGACAAGAGGTAGATTAGTGTTTGCCAGGGGCTAGGGTTTGGGAGAAGGGGGAGTCACTAGTGCTTAATGGGTATAGAATTTTGGTGTGTCGTGATGAAAAAGTTCTGGAAATAGGCCGCTTGGGGTGGCTCACGCCTGTAATCCCAACACTTTGGGAGGCCAAGGTGGGTGGGATTATATTTTATTTTTTTAATTTATTCTTATTTTGTTTTTACTTATTTATGTTTTTGGAGACAGTTTCACTCTTGTTGCCCAGGCTGGAGTGCAATGGCATGATCTTGGCTCACTTCAACCTCTGCCTCCCATGTTCAAGTGATTCTCCTGCCTCAGCCTCCCGAGTAGCTGGGATTACAGGCGTATGCCACCACGCCCAGCTGGTTTTTATATTATTAGTAGAGACGGGGTTTCACCATGTTGGCCAGGCTGGTCTCGAACTCCTGACCTCAGGTGATCCACCCACCTCGGCCTCCCAAAGGGCAGGGATTACAAGCATGAGCCACTGCCCCTCGCCTTCATCTTTTTAAGTTGGTAAATGTCAGCGCAGCCAGTTCTCACCTTCCATCAGCGTATGAGAGTGCTGGTTTCCTCCCACCCTTGCCAACTCTGCACATTCTTGAACTTTTGTTCTTTGTTCATCTAAGTGGGAAAAAATAGTATCTCATTGTTATCTTAGTTTGCATGCCTTTAAGGATGAGAATAACCAGTTGTTTTTTGTTTGTTTGAGATGGAGTCTCACTCTGTCATCCAAGCTGGAGTGCAGTATTGCGGTCTCGGCTCACTGCAACCTCCGCCTCTGAGGTTCAAGCGATTCTCCTGCCTCAGACTCCCGAGTAGCTGGGATTACAGGCACACATCACACCTGGCTAATTTTTTTTTTTTTTTTTTGTATTTTTAGTGGAGACGGGGTTTCACCATGTTGACCAGACTGGTCTCAAACTTCTGACCTTAAGTAGTCTGCCTGCCTCAGCCTCCCAAAGTTCTGGGGTTACAGGTGTGAGCCACCGTGTCTGGCCTAACCAACTGTTTATATGTTGACAGCCTGTTGGCATATATTTCTTTCCCTGTGAACTGTCAATTCATCTCTTTTGCCCAGTTTTCTACTGACTTGTTGATCTTACTGATTTTTAAGAGATCTTTATATATGAAAGAAATCATTTGTATACATTTGTACATCCACCTTTCTTTTATACTTTGGTTTATTTGTGTTTCCATTTCTTTGTCAATTTTCACATCCTCCCCCCCATTTATTCATGTATTTATTTATTTATTTTTGAAACAGGGTCTTGCAATGTTGCCCAGGCTGGAGTACAGTGGCATCACGGCTCACTGCAGATCACTCGAACTCCAGGGCTCAAGTGATCCTCCTACCTTAGTCTTACCAGTAGCTGGACTACGGGTGCACACCACCATGCCTGACTCATTTATTTATTTATTTATTTATTTATTTATTTATTTATTTATTTATTTTGAGACGGCATCTTGCTCTGTCGCCCAGGCTGGAGTGCAGTGGCGATCTCGGCTCACTGCAAGCTCCGCCTCCCAGGTTCACACCATTCTCCTGCCTCGGCCTCCTCAGCAGCTGGGACTACAGGCGCACGCTGCCACACCCAGCTAATTTTTTGTATTTTTAGTAGAGACGATGTTTCATTGTGTTAGCCAGGATGGTCTCGATCTCCTGACCTTGTGATCCGCCTGCCTCGGCCTCCCAAAGTGCTGGGATTACAGGTGTGAGCCACCGCACCCGGCCCTTATTTTAAAATTTTTTTGTCGAGACAGGGTCTTTCTATGTTGCCCAGGCTGGTCTCAAACTCCCAGACTGAAGCAATCCTTCCACCTCAGCCTCCCAAAGTGCTAGCATTACAGGCCTGAGCTGCCGCACCCAGCCTTTATTTGCTCAGATAATTATTATTGCCGTCTGTCTCCTTCATTCCCATTGTGCCCTATGTTTGGTGTAAGAATTAGAAAGTGAGGTGTGTCCGGGAGGTTGCTGTCCCTAAGGAGCTGCTGATTTGGGTAGAAGAGACAGACAGACACAGTCACTTCCAGCCCTGTGAGATCAGAACTGGGCAGAGGCAGGGACCTGTTGACGAGCTGAGGGGGGTGTCATTCCCAATAAAACTCAAAACTAGTTTACGGCCGCCAGGCATGGTGGCTCATGCCTGTCATCCCAGCACTTTGAGAGGCCGAGGAGGGAGGATCGCTTGAGCCCATGAGTTCAAAACTAGCCCGGGCAACATAGTGGGACCCCGTCTTTACAAAAAATCTGAAAATTAGCTAGGCTTGGTGGTGCGCACCTGTAGTCTCAGCTACTTGAGAGGCTAAGGTGGGAAGATCCCTTGAGCCTGGGAGGTTGAGGCTGCAGTGAGTTGTGATTGTGCCACTGCACTCCAGCCTGGGCGACAGAGGAAGACGCTCTTTTAAAAACAACAATAACAGCCAGGCACGGTGGCTCATGCCTTTAATCCCAGCACTTTGGGAGGACAAGGTGGGCAGCTTATCTGAGGTCAGGAGTTCAAGACCAGCCTGGCCAATATGACAAAATCCGGTCTCTACTATAAATACAAAAATTAGCCAGGCATGGTGATGCATGTCTGTAATCCCAGCTCCTCGGGAGGTTGAGGCAGGAGAATCACTTGAGTCTGGGAGGCAGGGGTTGCAGTGAGCCGAGATCACGCCACTGCACTCCAGTCTGGGAGACAGAGTGAGACTCTGTCTCAAAAAAAGAACAAAAAAATACAAAAATTAGCCAGGTGTAGATTACAGGCAGGTGCCTGTAATCCCAGCTACTTGGGAGGCTGAGGCAGGAGAATCGCTTGAACCAGAGAGGCGGAGGTTGCAGTGAGGCAAGAGCGCGCCACTGCACTCCAGTCTGGGTGACAGAGCGAAACTCTGTCTCAAACAACAACAACAACAACAACTAGTTCAGCCCCAGATGTGAGCACCTCTCTCACTAGAGATTCCTCTGTCCCAGTGCTCTGTGGTCCCCCTCCGGCAGTGGAGAATGCCTCACTCATCGGTGCCCGCAAGGCCAAGTACAATGTCCATGCCACTGTAAGGTACCAGTGCAATGAAGGATTTGCCCAGCACCATGTGGCCACCATTCGATGCCGGAGCAATGGCAAGTGGGACAGGCCCCAAATTGTCTGCACCAAACGTAAGTAGCTTCTCCCAGAGATCTCAACATAGGTTTTTGGTATTTCTAGTTTCCAAGTAAGACATCCTATTTCTCCACACATTGATCTGGCTTAATGTCTGCCTGATAATACAGCCTTGCAGATAAGTGAGAACTTACCAGCCTGTCTGATGTTTCCTTCATTTGTGTGTGTGTGTGTGTGTGTGTGTATGTGTGTGAGAGAGAGATGGAGTTGTGCTCTGTTGCCCAGGCTGGAGTGCAGTGGCACAATCTTGGCTCACTGTGTCTCAGCCTCCTGAGTAGCTGGGATCACAGGTTCCACTGCCATGCCCGGCTAATTTTTGTATTTTTAGTAGAGACAGGGTTTCACTATGTTGGCCAGGCTGATCTCGAACTCCTGAGTTCATGTGATCAGCTCACCTCAGCCTCCCAAAGTGCTGGGTTTACAGGCGTGAGCCACCACACCTGGCCTGGTTTTGTTTTTTTTGAAACAGAGCCTCACTCTGTTGCCCTGGCTGGAGTGCGAGGCTCAATCACAGCTCACTATAGCCTCATCCTCCCAGTCTCAAGGGATCCTCCAAACTCAGCCTCCCAAATAGCTGGGACTACAAGCATGTGCCGCCACGCCTGGCTAATTTTTTTATTTTTGTAGAGATACGTTCTCGCTATGGTGCCCAAGCTGGTCTCAAACTCCTGGCTTCAAGAGATCCTCCCACTTTGGCCTCCCAAAGTGCTGGGATGACAGGGATGAGCCCTTGTGTCTGGCCTCTTTCCTCTACTTTCTCTCCCAAGGACACCCACTGCATCAGGCCACCTGCCTCTCACCACCTTTTGTCCCTTCCCTGTCCTCCCTCACTTCCCTGCAGCCAGACGTTCACATCGGATGCGGCGACACCACCACCACCACCAACACCACCACCAGCATCACCACCACAAATCCCGCAAGGAGCGCAGAAAACACAAGAAACACCCAACGGAGGACTGGGAGAAGGACGAAGGGAATTTCTGCTGAAGAACCAGAAAGAAGAAAGCACAACACCTTTCCCATGCCTCCTCTGGAGCCTTCGCCTGGGGAGACAGAACCCAGAGAGAAACAAGAGAGTCCAGAAGTCCCTGAACCCCAAACCACATCCCCCACACACATAATCCTTTGTACAAAGCTCCTCTTTTCCCTTTTTTTACATACACAAGATCCTCTTGGCAGGTGGAGCCAGGTGTCTGAAAAGTTCATTCTCGTCTGGCTGAACTCTGGGAGTGTGTCCCAGCTGAGGGAAGCACAAGTAGCAAAGCTCATTGGTCTGTCTCTTGTTTGCCAGGCTGATTGAAGCAGGCCTTGATGAGGGTGCATGAGTGTATGTTTGCATTCACATGAAGGAATTGCTTTTCACACCAGAAATTCAGACTTAGTCAATGTTGGCTGAATTCCTAAATCCAGGAAGAAGCCTGGACATAGGGTCATTAGCTTTGGGAATAGAAGGCTACACAGAAGCACACTGTTTTTGAACTTGACAACAGCTCTCCCTTTACCCTGGACTTCAGCCCAAGTTCTGTCTTTGGTCTTGGTGGATAAACACACAGTGTGGAGATCCCACATACTGCATTTTAGGGATGTTTTTAGGACAACCTCCCTCCATGCCTTCAGAGTTAGGAGTGAGAATGATCAAAGCAATATGTAGGTGATGGAGGGAGAGTGTATTGCTAACCCTTCCAGGTCTAGTCCAGCGCTGAGATTTGGTGGTTCTGCATGTGTGATGAATCTCTTTCACACAAATAGACGAGAGGATATTTAGGGCTAGATGAGCCCAGATTTCTTCCCCCTCCATCTCTCAGGGAGACAAAGAACCTCCTTCCTGGACCAAGGAGGTGCTGCCAAGTTTTCTAGCCCAGTGCCCATACCCAGTCCTTAAGCAGACATTGGTAGTGCCCCTGCCCTGGGTCCCACTCCTGCCCCACCCCACCCTTGTCCCTGGCCATTGCCTGGTGGTCTAGAAACACTTAAAACTTGAAGTAGTGACACCTACCTGCAGTCATATTGTAGAGAGATGCTCAGTGTTAAAACTGAAACACACACACACACATTTTTCTCTTGTAGATTTTAATTTTTTAAGTGGGAAAGAACTCACCTTGCCTTCCTCCCCCAAATGTGCAACCTGTAAAAGGTCTCTCCACACCAGGGGCCAGGATCCAGTTCCCTCATCTCTGGCAGGAAAGATCCACAGCTTTTCCTCCGTGTATGTTACTCACTTTCAGCAGTCTGGGTAAAATCTGTGGATCAGGGTTAAAAAAACACCGTGGAGAATGGCCCTCTTCAGGAAAGAAAAATAAGCAAATGAATGGTCCACCTAGGGGTTCAGTAAAGAAAGAAATGTGTTAACTGAGCCTGAATCCCTTCTGGGAAGTAATAAGGACCATTGACAACTAAGAAGTAGACACCATGCTAAGGACTTACATACAATCTCCTTGAATCTTCTCAATAGCCCATTGATTTAGAAACTGTTACTTTCCCATTTTACACACAGTGAAACTGAGGCTCAGATATAAAGGAAAGGTACTGGCTTGAAGTCACAACCACGACAGGAGTAAGGATTTGGAATAAGGATTTGGTCCTGTTTTCTGGACCAAATCCTTACTCTGGCTCTCCTTACACTTTCTCTCCATCACCAAATCCTTACTCCAAATCCAGAAGTCAGAGCCAACTCCTATCTTGGTTCTGACCCAAATCCTGCTCTGGACTCTGGAGAGGAGATTGAAACATAATTGCACCCTCATACACATTTAGGAAATGCTTAAGAAGTGTAAACTGAACCTTTATCCTTGTCTTCAATCTTCCTCCCTGTAGACATCTATCTTATTATGGTTATTATTCAGAAAACCCAGGGATACAGGTTTGTCTTCTCACTTTGATAACTCTTCTTAGTTTAAGATAATAATAATAACACATCTTTGGTCATCTATGTCACACAAAAATTTTCCTTTGTTTGCGGGGGGCTGGGGATGCAGTGTTTTTTGGGGGGTCTTGGTTTATGCTCCCTGCCCTTGAGCCCCTCAGCTGTTTGCCCTGCCCCCACCTCGGCTCCACGGTGGGAGGGGGCTCTGGTCTTTTCTAAAGTGGGCGGTTTGTCTTTTGATCTTTCTCTTTTGGATGTGCGTGTGTGTCTGCGTGTGCCATGTGCGTGGCACGCATATGAGTGTGTGTGCGTGTGAACGGCTTTGGGTCCTGCTGGTTTTGCTGTGAGCTGCAGTGTTCTGTGGGTCTGTGGTATCTGACACTGTGGACATTAATGTACTTCTTGGACATTTTAATAAATTTTTTAACAGTTCAACCTGCCCGTCACCACCTGATACCTTCATTCATTCATTCATTCAGCAAGTATTTACCCGAGCAGCTATTGTGATCCATGTACTGTACTGGGTGCTGGGGAGATAGTGGTGAACAGAGAAGGTTTGGTCTTTAGTGGGTAGTCACAGAAGGCTTCCCAGAGGAGGGGAATGGAATCTAAAGAAGAAGTCGCATTAACTAGATGAGGATAGAAAGAAAGGAAAGGCATTCCACTCAGAGGAAAGAGTGAAAGCAAAAGTCTTCTTGCAGAAGGGAGCGGGTGCAGTGGCTCATGCCTGTAATCCCAGCACCTTGGGAGGCTGAACCAGGCGGATCACAGGGTCAAGAGATCGAGACCATCTTGGCCAACATGGTGAAACCCTGTCTCTATTAAAAATACAAAAATCAGCTGGGCATGGTGGCATGCGCCTGTAGCCCCAGCTACTCAGGAAGCTGAGGCAGGAGAATCACTTGAACCCAGGAGGCAGAAGTTGCAGTGAGCTGAGATGGTGCCACTGCACTCTAGCCTGGCAACAGAGAGAGACTCCGTCTCAGAAAAAAAAAAAAAAAAGAAGGGCTCACTCAAATCAATACGAAAAAGACAAATCCATTAGCCAAGCAGGCAAAAGATATAAAGAAAAAGTTTACAAAAAAGGAAATAGCAGCTCTAAAACTACAACATAGACTCAATAAAATAATACACATTTTGCAAGAACATCTAGATTCACAAGGAAGGACATAAAAATATAAGAGAATAAACAAATGTAACAAAAGATGGCCAGCATGGTGGTTCACGCCTGTAACCCCAGCAATTTGGGAGGCTAAGGTGAGCAGATCACATGAGGCCAGGAGTTCAAGACCAGCCTGGCCAACATGGTGAAACCCTGTCTCTACTAAACATACAAAAATTAGCCAGGTGCGGTGATGCGCACCTGTAATCCCAGCTACTCAGGAGGCTGAAACAGGAGAATCGCTTGAACCCAGGAGGTGGAGGTTGCAGTGAGCCAAGATCACACCATTGCACTCCAGCCTGGGTGATAGAGTGATCTCCATCTAAAAAAAAAAAAAAAAAAGATCCTTGCATACATCAAAGATGATAATGTGCTTGAACTGTGAATGATTTACGATTTGCTCGACCGCCTGCACCTAAGGTCAAAGTTGGTGGTGGTGGTGGTTGGAGATGTTCAACCTCACAAATAGAATCGCAAGCAACAACCACATTGAGATACCATTTTTCACCTATCAGATTGACAAAAATAAAAAGTGACAAGACATGAGGCTGATGAGGATGTGTGGAACAGGTGAGTACCTTTTTTTTTTTTTTTTTTGAGAAGGAGTCTCGCTCTGTCGCCCAGGCTGGAGTGCAGTGGTGCAGTCTCACCTCACTGTAACCTCCACCTCCTCAGTTCAAGTGATTCTCCTGCCTCAACCTCCCGAGTAGTTGGGATTACAGGTGCCTGCCACTGTGCTGGGCTAATTTTTGTATTTTTGGTAGAGATGGGGTTTTGCCATGTTGGCCAGGCTAGTCTCGAACTCCTGACCTCAGGTGATCCACCCGCCTTGGCCTCCCAAACTGTTGGGATTACAGCCGTGAGCCACCATGCCCAGCCAGGTGAGTATATCTATTACCTGTGGAGTATAAATTGGCCCCATCTCTAAGAAAATGTGGAAATCACTATGAAAACGGCGAGTTTTAGTCTGGGCACAGTGGTTCATGCCTGTAATATCAGCACCGTAGGAGGCCAAGGCAGGTGGATCACCCAAGGTCAGGAGTTCGAGACCAACCTGGCCAACATGGTAAAACCCCATCTCTGCTAAAAACAGAAAAATTAGTTGGGCGTAGTGGCAGGCGCCTGTAATCCCAGCTACTTTGGAGGCTGAGGCAGGAGAATCGCTTGAACCCGGGAAGCAGAGGTTGAGGTGAGCCGAGACCATGACATTGCACTCCAGCCTGGGCAATAAGAGCGAAACTCTGTCTCAAAAAAAAAAAAAAAAAGGTAAATGGGAAGTTTTGACCCTTTGAACAAACAGCTTCTTTTTTTTTTTTTTTTTTTTTTTTTTTTGAGACAGAGTCTTGCTCTGTCGCCCAGGCTGGAGTGCAGTGGCGCTATCTCAGCTCACTGCAAGCTCCGCATCCCAGGTTAGGCCATTCTCCTTCCTCAGCCTCCCGAGTAGCTGGGACTACAGGTGCCTGCCACCACGCCCGGCTAATTTTTTGTATTTTTAGTAGAGACAGGGTTTCACCATGTTAGCCAGGATGGTCTCGATCTCCTGACCTCGTGATTCGCCCACCTCAGCCTCCCAAAGTGCTGGGATTACAGGCGTGAGCCACCATGCCCGGCCTGAACAAACAACTTCTGATATCATCCTCCAGTTATACTTGAACTTGTGAGTGATGATGTGGATACTTACTTCTAGCAGAAAAATATTGAGAACAATATAAATGTCCACCATTAGGAACCTGACTACAAAATTACGATGCATTCAATCCAAACCATTGATCCTCTTCAGACTGTCAGAAGAATGAGAAAGAGGAGACTTACTTATTTTTATTTTTTGAGACAGGGTCTCACTCCGTCGCCCAAGCTGGAGTGCAGTGGTACAATCATGGCTCACTGCAGCCTCCACCTTCTGGCTCAAGCAATCCTCCCACCTTGGTCTCTTAAAGTGCTGAGATTATAGGCATGATCCACTGTGCACGGTCAGGACCTTACACTATTTTTTCTCTTCATTCTTTGTTGTATCCTAGAAACTTCCAGTGCTTCCTCAGCCCCCGCCCTCAGCCCACACATTCATGTCAGGGAAAGTTTGTAACGTCTCTCCCTTCCTGGTACAGGAACTCCTCATCCAGTTTCCCGAATTTCATGCCCTGGATCTTGTCAATGACCCAGTCAGGACAGAGTTGACAAGGAGCAGACCCATGGTGGGTGGCTAAAGGGAGACAGTGGGCACAGGATGGGGGAAGAAAGAGGAGCAAGAGATTGGGGAGGTGGGGGAGGAATGAAGGACCCCACTTCCAAAGAGAATAAAAATCAAGCCCGGCCAGGCGCAGTGGCTCATGCCTGTAATCCCAACACTTTGAGAGGCCGAGGTGGGTAGATCACCTGAGGTCAGGAGTTCAAGACTAGCCTGGCCAACATGGTGAAACCCTGTCTCTACTAAAAATACAAAAATTAGCCGGGTGTGGTGGCAGGCACCTGTAATCCCAGCTACTCGGGAGGCTGAGGCAGGAGAATCACTTGAACCTGGGAGGTAGAGGTTGCAGTGAGTCAAGATTGCACCACTGCACTACAGCCTGGGCGACAGGGCAGGACTCCATCTCAAAAAAACAAAACAAAAAAAACCCCAAGCCCCCCAAGCTTGTAACATCTTATCTACCAAAGTGCATTTATACAGGAATTACCCACTGGCTGCCTCATTTTCTCATTCATCAAAAGAAACAAGGATTTATTGAGCCCCTACTGTATGCTTGGCACTCACGGGGACCACAGAACAGCCCTGGTACAGTGGGAGAACACAGGTTCAGAAGGAGTTTGTCACTTGGTCACACAGTGAGCAAGAAGAGGCAGAATTCAAACCCAAACCGACCTGGTCCCAAAACTCAGAGATAGGTTTCCTAGAGATGACGCGACAGTAAAGAGGGCCCCAGGGGGACCCCAGTACTCCTGCAGGCAAGACTTCGGGACTGGGGTCTCCCACGGCCGGGATGGCCTTGTCCATGGATCATGTCCCCCCAGCTGCCTGTCAACGCCGAGGACTTCGGCTGGGTCCTGACCTCTTAGCACAGATCGCCGCTTACAGCCTGGTGGGTGTTGAATTTTAAAGAACATTCCATCCCTCCTCGATCTCTAAGGAGGGAAATGTGGGTGGGGGTCAGGGAAGGAGAGAGGAACTGAGTGAGAATGGAGATGTGGTCTCAGAGGACAAAAGAGGAGCTCAGTGCTTGCATATCTCAAAAGGCCAGGGCACGCCATAGGCTCGGTTTCCTCATTTGTAGGACGACGACAAACATGCCCGGGTGTTGCAAGATTGTCTCGTGCACAGCTGCTATCCGGCATAGAGTTAACGTGCAAACAGAGGGTGGCTTAGCAGCTCCAGAAGTCCAGCCCTGTCTGGGGAAGGGGCAGCCATCAGGCCCCTGATGGGGTGCAGTAGGGTAGCCCTAGTAGGAGGCACCCAGGACTTCTGGCCCACAATGAGAAGTTCCTGAGAACTGGAAGTTTGGTTGTCATGAGGACAACGTTGACAGTCTCTATGGCAACAGCTTGACGAACAGGGCCCCGTTGTCCACAAGGAAAAGCCTAGGGGGACAGGTGTTCTGTAACCTCGGACACCAGAGTTTGGTCACCATGGCAACAGTGGTGTGGTCCAAACCGCCTGGGGGCGGAGCATGGAGGGTGGTCTGGAACTGGAGTGGGCCTGGGGACAGGGACAATTTGTTTCCATGGTGAGAGCCGGAGAACTGGATGTTGGGTCACCCTGGGGACAGCTTCGGGGAGGGTGATCTCCATGGCGGTGAGTCAGGGTAGGGACAGCCAGAAGTTGAGGTGGAGGTCTCGGGGTGGGGGCCAGTGAGATGAGAAATGTGTGGTATCCATGGTTACAGCTGGAGGAGGGAGGCACTGTCTTCATGGGTGTGCCTGATGAGGGAAGGGGTGTGTGACTCTAGGTGACAGGTAGCAGCAGGACTGGTTGCCTTGGTGACAGTGGGACCCAGGGCAACTGCTCTGCATAACTAGTGACATGGATCTTACCGGTCCCCAGGCCTGGGAAGATGGTCTGTTTGGTGACAGTTGGGAAAGGGACGTCAGAGGACAGGGTGGGTTTGCTCTCCCTTCAAAGAAATATCTGAGGGGTGGGACGTGGCCCCCAGTAAGTGAGCCAGCTGGCTGTGTGTCAGTCTGAGGTGGCAGATGGGGGTGCTCGCCCATGAAACTAGAGGGGTGTGCCCTGTTACCCAGAAACTGCAGGGGACTCTCAGGGAGAGGGGGAGAATGGGAGTCTCCAGGACTCAGGTCACCATAAGGGAAAATAAGCGCCTCAGCCCACAACCTCCATGTGACCACGGGGAGTGACCCTGAAGTTCCTGTAGTCTCTCCAGGTGAGGAGGAGGGGGAGGAGGAGGTGCCCAGTGTCCCACGTGACCGCAAGGGACTAGTGTTCAGTCTCCAGTGAGATACAGAAGGTGTACGGCCAGTCTCTAGTCAATCCCGGGGGTCCAGCCACCAGGCGACCACGGGGGCAGTTGGTCTGTTTCCAAGTGGTCTCAGGAGGCGTGGCCAGTCTTCAGGAGCCTGCGGGTTCTGCTGGCCTCCTGATGTCCTCAGGGGGCGTGGCCCTCATGGAGAAAGTTGGGGAGTTGGGGGAATCCTCTGTCCAGAAGAGGTGAGGGCTGGCCAGGCTCCAGGGAACTCCAAAGTACTGTTCTGCCAGGACTAGCCAGTCTTCAGGGACCCCAGGGGCACAGTTAGTTTGTAAGGGACCACAGGGAATGTGGCCAGTGTCCAGGGCTTCAAGGGCGTGGCCAGCCTCCAGGGGACCACAGGGCTCTAGACCAGTGGTCAAGCGCCCTGGCTGTCCACCTGCTCCCAGCCTAGACGCGCAGAGGGGTCCAGGCAGCAGGATCGCGCGCGCCCCCTGCCCAGCCGCCGCCGCCCGCCCAGCCCCAGCCCCAGCCGCCGGGTGCCGGGTCCGGTGCTCCTGGAGCGCGGTAGCAGTAGACGCCGAAGAGCCGTCGGGTGGCGTCCGGGAAGCCGAGGCTGCGCACACCAGGCCTGCGGCCTCCGCAGCGCGCGCGCGGGTTCACGATGGGGTAGCGCGCGCTGCCATCGGCCAGCCAACCCGCAGTGCAGCGGTCCAGCAGCTGCAGCTTCCACGCGGCGAACAGCTGCCCCACCTTGGCCACGGCCGCGCCACGCGCAGCACACGCGCGCGCAGCTCCGGAGAAGGGTACAGGTCGCAGCGGCTTCAGGAAGAACACGCGCCCTGCGGGGGTGGGGTGGGGGGTGGGTTATTAGTGCGGCTCCTGAGACCCTGCTTCGGTGGGATTCAGGACTGCCCCCCGCATGCAACCTAGGACTCTGGCCTCGGCCCCGGGATCCAGGAACAGTTCCTCCTTTGCAGCCTGGGACCCCAGCCTAGGCCCAACCAGCGTTGGTACCAGGCTGTGTGTGCTGCGCCTAGGCACTCTTGGGAGAGGGGTCTCCTGTTTCTGATCGCTAAGAGCTGGGTGGGGAAGAAGGCCCCGGGGTTGGGGTAGTGTTGCAGCAGAGGCCAGTCTTGGGGTGAGGCCTACGCACCCGGCAGGTTGGATGTGAAGCAGAAGGCGTCGTAGCGTTCCTCGGCGTTATGGCGATACCCGTAGTTGCGCAGGCCCCCGTTGGCATCACCGCGGCCCCCTGAGCTCCCGGTCCCCCCCAGGCCGCCGCAGGGCTCCCGGGGCCGGTTCACGGGGTATTGCACTGAGCCGTCGCGCAACCAGCCCGCGTTGCACCAGTCCAGGCCGTCGCGCCAGGCCGCGTGCAGCTGTTCTGCAGATGCCAGGATGCCGTCCTGCTCGGCGCACGCGCGCTGCGCCTCCGCGAAGGTCAGCTTGTATCGGCCTCCACGGGGGTGGTAGGGAAAGACCACGCCTGGCGGGGGGCGCACGGGATCAGCAGGTACACCCCAGCCCACCCTCATGCACCTGACGTCTGGGGTGCTATGTGACTCTTCAGCTGGGACCTTCCAGTCCATTCCTCCTCACTCTGGCCTCAGACCTGACCACGATCCTCCCCAGCTCACACCCCATATAGCTGTCTCCCTTCACTTTAAGCTTGGGAGTCACTTGACCCTCCCCCTTAACATAACTATTTGTGTCCATCCCCTTCCACCTCTGGAGGTCTTTGCTCATGCTCTTTCCACCTTATTCTACCTGTTGAACTCCTATTCATCCTTCAAAATCCAACTCCCAAACCCTCTTCCATTCAGTCCTGTGTGCCTCTGACATTCCGCCAGTACTGGGTCCCTCCCTCTGGTCCAGCCCTGAGCCCACGGAGCCTGCGTTCAGTGCTGACTCTCCTAGACTAGGACCCCCTGGAAGACTGGCCCTAGGTGAAGACCCCTTTGATTCCCCCAGCATTGTCCAAGGGAGTACCCACTGGGTTCCCTTCTACCTTCAGTTCTGATGACTTTGGAACTTGTCCCTCATTGGACTCACAGTCCGTTCAGCTCAAGTATTTTGTGTGTCTGTGTTTGAGGGACGCGGGTTGGGGGTGAGTGGGGTACCCAGGAAAGAGGCAGACAGGGTCCAGGGAGAAGGCCTGGAGCTGACAGACTGGGGATTGAATCCTGTCTTTGCCACCAACTAGCACTGTCCTGGGCAAGGCTCTAACCTCTCTGAGCCTGTTGTCCATCTGCTGGTAATAGCTGTCTCCCTTGGGGTTTTTAGGAAATTAAATTAGAGACTCCTGAGAACTCTTCAACTAAGCACCTGCCACAGAAAATGTGCAGGAAAGGAGAGCTGCTGCTATTATTGTTGTTATTTGTTATTGTTAGGGAGGTCAGCAAGCAAGGGCCCTGAAATCTCACCTGGAATCTTCTAAAGTGAACTGGAAAAGGCCAACCAAATGGGAGGGAATTCTTCAAATAGAAACCCCACCTCCCAGCTCCAGGGTGAGCCAATCAGAGCATCCCATCTTCCAGCTACAGTGATGGGCACATGACTCAAGCTGAGCCAGTAAGGGACAACTCTGGGACTCTAGACGCTGCTCCTAGGAAATCAGTTGCTAAGCAGGGAAGTGAAAGCCTAGGCACTGTGGTCTTGGTTCCAGAAAGAGAAGCCTGTCGGAAGAAAGCCTACCTGGGAAGCAGAGCAGAAGGATGGTTCCTGACATGGTGTGAGTGCCCGGATCTCACTGTGCCTGAATCCTATCCCAGGACTTCTCAGTGTCCTCATTGTGGACATTTTGGACTGGATCACTTTTATTTTATTTTATTTTATTTATGTATTTGTTTATTTATTTTTGAGATGGAGTCTCGCTCTGTCGCCCAGGCTGGAGTGCAGTGGCACGATCTCCACTCACTGCAACCTCTGCCTCCCGGGTTCAAGAGATTTTCCTGCCTCAGCCTCCCAAGTAGCTGGAATTACAGGAATGCACCACCATGCCTGGCTAATTTTTGTATTTTTACTAGAGATGGGGTTTCGGCATGTTGGCCAGGCTGGTCTTGAACTCCTGACCTCAGGTGATCCGCCTGCCTCAACCTCCCAAAGTGCTGGGATTACAGTCGTGAGCCACCATGCCCGGCCTGGATCACTCCTTGTGGGGGACTATCCTGTGCCTGGTAGGATGTTTAGCTGCATCCTGGCCTCTACCCACTAGGGGCTAGTAGCAACTGCCTTCTCCAGATGTGACAACGTAAAATATCTCCAGACATCGCCAATGTCCCTGGGGAGGAAAATCACCCAGAACCAGATATAGGGGCTCTACCCCAACCAACCTTCTAAATGCCTGCAGGCCAACTTGATTTGGTTTATGTCCCTTGCCATCCCCGCCCCCCTCCTTCCTCAGAAGCAAGGTTTATCCTCCCCACCGGCTGATCACCTTCCAGGTCCAGCTTGACCATGCCAGCGTCGTCTTCCAGCTCATTGGTGACTTCGCACTCATAGCGCCCATAGTCTTGCAGCGTGACGTTGCGGAGGACCAGGGAGGCATCCCCAGGCCCGTCGCCCTGCAGCTCAGCCCGCCCACGGTAGCTGCCGAATGCCCGGTGCTGGGGGCCTAGTGCCACGAAGACGTCGGTGAAGGCCAGCGGGTCCACCACCTTTGTCCACTTGAGCCGGACGCCGTCGTGACCGTGGGCGGCTGCCTCATAGTGGTAGCGGCAGGGCAAGACGATGGTGCCACCACGGTGGCTTACCACCTGCCCAGGCGCTGTCTGTACCACTACCGAGCCCGACTCACCCTCTGAGGACAACCAAGCAGGGTTCAGAGGAGGGGCCTAGGGGCAGAAGGGGGCCTCTGGGGAAGGTGTCTCTGGGGAGGGGAACGTGGGAAGACTCGGGTGGGGGTCGGGGAATCAGAAGGGTCCAGGGGCTCAGGGAGAGGGCGAGGGGCTCAGATGGGGAGTGGCTGGGGGAACCGCGGACGTCAGGAACGCCCTACCCCCTACCCCTCTCCGCACTTGGCCACTTCTGCTTTTCGCGGAGAAGACCACTTCTAGCGGCCCGGACTCACCCAGCACGTGCACGACCTTCTTCCGGCCACGCTGCGCCCCGGCAGGGGCTGTGAGCAGCAGGACGCCCCAGGCCGCGGCCCAGAGCGCGCCGGGACCGAGGGCCGCCCGAGCGCACACCTGGGGGGCGGGCACAGGGCGCTCAGTCCAGCCTCCCAGCCTTGGCTTTTCGGAGGCCTGGCTCCCTCCCGGGCCTGCCTTCCCCACAGCGAGGACCTCTCTCACGCCCATGCCCCCACCCTTTCCGGGGTCCTGGAGAACTCCCCCTCCTCCTCTTGGGACCTCACATCCTAGCTTCTGCAAGAACCCGCGCACCTAGACTCCCCCCGCCCTTAGTCCTGCCCCAGATCCCGCCTCATTCCCCCCCACCCCAAAACCCGAGGCTCGCTGCCCCGCCCCCTTCTGGCCCTGGCCCGGGCCGGGGATAGGGGGGTGGGGAAGAGCTGGAGGAGCGGCGGCAGCAAGGTTATCCGTGCGCCAGGAGACTGCAGCAAACCGGGCCGGGGCGGGCAGGGAGGGGGGAGAGCTGGAGAGACAGAGGGAGAGACGCGGGGAGAGAACAGGGACAGAGAGAAAGGCAGGGAGAGGCAGAGAAGAGAGTGCGCGACACAGAAAAAGGGGAAGGGAAGAGGGAGAGGCAGATGGAAAAGAAGAGACAGATGTAGAGGGAGAGACAGAGATGGAGAGGGAGAGACAGAGAGGCAGAGGGAGAGACAGAGGGGCAGAGGAAGATACAGAGATGGAGAGGGAAAGACAGAGATGGAAAGGGAGAGACAGAGGAAGAGACAGAGAAGCAGAGGGAGAGAGAGAGAGAGGCAGAGGAAGAGACAGAGATGGAGAGGGAGAGAGAGATGGAGAGGGAGAGACAGAGAGGCAGAGGGAGCGACAGAGAGGGAGAGGGAGAGACAGAAAGGGAGAGGGAGAGACAGGAGAGTGCCAGAGGCAGAGAGACTCAGAGAAGAGGAGGGAGAGATAGGGGCCGGGAAAGACAGAAACGGAGAGGAGAGGAAAAAGGCAGAGAGGATGACAGAAATGGAGAGAGGCAGGGAGAAATGGAGAGGGAGAGAACCTAGAGTGCCAAAAAGAGAGATCAAAGAGGGTGAGAGACAGAGAAAAGGAAGAGACAGAAGAAACTCAGAGGGATATAGATTCAGAGGCAGAGAGATATAGAATCCAAGATTGGGGAGACGGGGCACGCACCACCCGCGCCCGCAGCCCCACTTACCATCTTGCCCGCGCGGCCCCCGCCGAGCGGCCCCTACGCACCCGGACTGCGCTCCCCGCACACCCGGTTAAGACTGGGCAGGTCCCTGCAGGCGGCGCAATCCCGGCGTCTGCCTGCAAGGGGAGGAGGAAGGCGGGCGAGGCGGGGTGTGTTAAAGGGGCCGCGGCGGCCCACGCTCCCTTGGAGCAGTGGCTGGAGCGCGGGCGGAGAAAGAAGCGCTCTGGACTTGGAGTGCAGAGCTAGTTCCCTCACCCTGCTAGCTGAACTTAGGCCAGGGAAGAACCTCTCTGAGCCTCAGTTTAACCATCTTTGAAATGGAGGAGGGGGCTGAGTCTTCTATCTCGGTTACTGTGCTTTGGCAGAGGACCTGGGGTATCTGGTGAAAGAGATCATTTGGCCTGCAGGCCACCTGTCCATTGGGTAGTCATAGTGGAGTCCTGGTCTCCAGCACCCCAAAGGTGCTCCCTGTGCAGGGTGGGGGCCTCATGATAGTCACACTCTGCTGTGGACTGGAGCCACAGGCCCCAATCCAAGTCTGCCGCTCACTGGCTGTGAGACCTTGGAGGAGATAGTTGGCCTCTCTGAGCCTGCTGCTGACTCTTTGGTGAAGATCCAGTAGCTAGACATACAGTAGATCTCCGGTAGGGGTTGGGAGGGGCAAGAAAAAGGGACATCTAGGCCAGGCGCGGTGGCTCACGTCTGTAATCCCAGCACTTTGTGAGGCCAAGACGGGAGGATCACCTGAGGTCAGGAGTTCGAGGCCAACCTGACCAACATGGAGAAACTCTGTCTCTACTAAAAATACAAAATTAGCCAGCTGTGGTGGCACATGCCTGTAATCCCAGCTATTCAGGGGGCTGAGGCAGGAGAATTGCTTGAACCCAGGAGGTGGAGGTTGTGGTGAGCCAAGATCGTGCCATTGCATATCAGCCGGGGCAACAAGAGTGAAAACTCCGTCTCAAAAAAAAAAAGAAAGAAAGAAAGAAAAGAAAAAGGGACATCTGGTCAAGGTCCCTGACTTACTCCAGGCCCAAGTCGCCCCTAAACCTGGCCTTTCACCCAATTTCAAAAAATCAAACAATAGCAAACAGTGAGTCTTTCTCCTAACACCTTGGCTTCCTTCCAGGACTCAGTTTCCCCTAAAATGAGCCCAACCCGACCAGATAGGAGAGGCAGGGTTGTGGTTTCTGTGGTCCAACAGGCTGGGGCTCCATCTCTTAGCTCAGCCATGCCTTGGGGGCTGAGGGGGGGAATGATCTCAGACCAGGACCTTCACCTCCTGCAGCCTTGGTTTCCCCATCTGGAATATGGAGTGAGATCCAGCATGTAGCAGTCAAGGTATACAGTAGGTGCTTAATAAATGTACCATGCTATTAGTTATGATTTATTGGTAGAGCAGGAACTTTTCTCTCTGGCCGTGACCTTGGACAGGTCTCTTGTCCATACTGAGCCTCGGTTTTCCCATCTGGAAGATGAGCCGTGCATACCAACCAGAGGCCGCCTTCTGCTATCCCAGCACCTCTCGCTCCTGGCAACCACGATGGCAGTGATAGGTGGGCCCTCATGGGGGCCAAGAAGAGGATCCCTTGCCCCTGCACCCTGAAACACTTAGGCAGTGATATTTTGGAAATTGAAAGGGTTTTTACTGAAAGGATCCATGGGGGGATGATGGGTAAGTTCTGGAAGGGGTAGAAGCGTTCGTGTGGGAGTTGGAGCATGGTGACAGCTGTGGGAGGCTCTCCTTGCAGGAACACTTGGTCGTTGGTCTCCATCCCACCCACTGGACTGAAACTACCATAGCCAAGACTAAAGACACCCGGAGATGTCCCTCCTGTCTCTAAAACACCCAACCCCTGCTTCCCCAGGTAGGGCTGACTGGGCACGTAAACAGAGTCCTGGGTCCTGAGTCCACAGCTCTCTCAATGCTGCTTCTTGTGGAGGGCTAGGGGGTCGGAGGGTGGTGGCTGGTGGAAGAATGCGGGCCACCGAAGGCAACGGTAGGCCAGCAGGTGGGGGCCCAGCGCATACAGCAGATTGCACACGAAGAAGCAGCCCCAGGTGTCCTCAGGCACACGGTAGGTGAAGGGTGTGCGCAGGTGCATGGAAGCCCCCATGTGCGAGAACTGTGCCTGGTAGCCAGACAGGGAAGATGGATGTCAGGGGCCAGGAAGGAACTGAAATCCCAGCATCACCGACAGCCCCCCAGGTAGGTCAGGCAGAACCCAGGGGATGCCCATCCCCACCTCTCGGGCTTTGCTCATCTATCTGTTTCCCATCTCCAGTCCATCTATCTGTCTTTTTTTTTTCTTTTTTTGAGACACAGTCTCACTCTGTTGCCCATGCTGGAGTGCAGTGGTGCAATCTCGGTTCACTGCAACCTCCGCTGCCTCCTGGGTTCAAGTGATTCTCGTGCTTCAGCCTCCTCTGAGTAGCTGGGACTACAGGCGTGCACCTCTATGCCCAGTTAATTTTTTGTATTTTTAGTAGAGATGGGGTATCATCATGTTGCCCAGGCTGGTCTCGAACTCCTGAGGTCAGGCAATCCATCCATCTTGGCCTCCCAAAGTGCTAGGATTACAGGCGTAAGCCACCATGCCTGGCCTATTTTTAAAATTTCTATCTATCTATCTATCTATCTATCTATCTATCTATCTATCTATCTATCCATCCATCCATCTATCTATCTATCTATTTAGAGATAGGGTCTTGCTCTGTTGGCCAGGCTGGAGTGCAGTGGCACAATCATGGCTCACTGCAGCCCCAACCTCCTGGGCTCAAGTGATCCTCCGATCTCAGCCTCCTGAGTAGCTAGCACAGCAGGCACGTGCTACCATGCCCAGCTAATTTTTGTACTTTTTGTAGAGACAGGTTTTTGCCATGTTGCCTAGGCTGGTCTCAGACTCCTGGGCTCAAGCAGCCCTCCCACCTCGGCCTCCCAAAATGCTGGGATTACAGGTGTGAGCCACCTCGCCTGGCCTTCTGTCTGTAAAGATTCCTGCCCTTACATGTCCTGTCTGTCCCTCCCTGTGCTTGTCCACTTTTCTGTGAGTACCCCCCAACTTGCTTAACCGCATCTCCTGGGCCCTACACCCCATCTCTCTCTGACCTGGCTCCAGATCCTCCTCCCAGTCTTCCCCACGCCAGAGGTCTTGGCACAAATCCTGTGGATTCTAAATGTTTTCCTGGTCCCTACTTCCCTGGCCGGGGGCCAGGCTTTAGCACTTTTCATCAGGAACCCAGAAAAAGGCTCCTAGCTCTGACTGGGCCCCTCACTGCTCAAACTCCTCCTCAAACGCCCCATCACCCTCAGTACAAGCCCCCAGTCCCAGAGTTCAAAGCCTTCAGCATCCAGCTGCCAATTTCTCTTATCTGCCTTTACCTGGGTTATGGCCCTGCTAAGTCACTCTCTCCCTCTGTGCTTCTCCTTGTGCTGCTCCCATTCCTGGAATGCCCTTCCCTGCCTGGAGAACTCATCCTCGTACATCAAAGCCTAGCTCCTATGCCTTGCTTCTAGGAAACCTTTCCCCTCTGGAATCCTTCACAGCACCTGTCCCTCTTTTCATGGGGCTTGGAGTGTCTGTATCTGGCTTTGTCTCCCCTAGACTAGGGAATCCTGGGATACTGGGCCTGGGGCTGGGGCCTCTTGGGGGCTCATCATTACAGTGCCCAGGGAGGACACCAAAGGCATTGATGAGTAGACAGAAATTCCCTCCCACATGCCTGCTCACCCACCCACCTGCCACCTCACCTGGCCGATGGCTCCAGCAAACACCAAGGCCCAGTCTGGCAGCCAGGAGCAACCAGGGAAGGTGAGAGCATAGGCAGCCAGGCCGCAGAAAGGCAGGACATAAAACATGTACATCAGCATCTGCAGGGGCGGGAGGAGAGGGGCACCAGCCTGTGAGATGAGTAGCTACCCCAGGTGGGTCTCCTGAGACCCCTGAGGTGGAGGCCCTGAGGAAGGATCTGGATGGCCTCAGACCCCACCCAGGCTCTCTGCAAAGTTCTCCTCTATTTCCCTTGGGGATCCTTGCCCCCAACCCCCGAACACATACACCAGACCTGATAACCTTTCTCTGGAAGTGGCATGCGACCCTGGCCTAGCCAGTCGGAGCATTCCAGCCCCCTGTCCATGATGCTCAGTAAGGGATGGGCAAGTGATTCAGGCTGGGCCAATCTGAGCCTGCCTAAGACTTGTGCTTAAGCTCGGGGGTAATAAGGGCTCACATTGCTCTGGGGTGGCTGAGTGGGGTGCATGGAAGCCTGAAGCTGCCACAGGCTGTCTCTGCCACCCCATAAAGGGACTGCCTGAGAGTGAAGCCATGCAAAGAAAGCAGAGCCCAGAGGCCGGGCATGGTGGCTCAGGCCTGTAATCCCAGCACTTTGGGAGGCCGAGGTGGGTGGATCACTTGAGGTCAGGAGTTCGAGACCAGCCTGACCAACATGGCAAAACCCCGTATCTACTAAAAATACAAAATTAGCTGAGTATGGTGGCTCACGCCTGTAATCCCAGCTACTTGGGAGGCTGAGGCAGGAGAATCACTTGAGCCCAGGAGGTGGAGGTTGCAGTAAGCCGAGATCATGCCATTGCACTCCAGCCTGGGCCACAAGAGCAAAACTCTGTTTAAAAAAAAAAAAGAAAAAGAAAAAAAAAAGAAAGAAAGAAAAGAAAGGAAAAGAAAAGAAAGGAAAAGAAAAGGAAGGAAAAGAAAAGAAAAGAAGAGCCCAGAGTCTGCACCTTGAGCACCTGGATCCAGCCATACCTGAAGACCACATCTGCCCTTTTTTGGTAGGACAGTAAATTCCATATGGGCTTCTGCCTGTTTGAGTTGTGCTTCTCGCACCTGCTTCAAAGAGGCCCAGTGGACCCCTACCCATGGCAGGGGCATGGTCTTCTCCCTGCTCCCCTCTCACCTGCACCTTAGGGTAGGCCACAGGGTCCCGCAGGTATGGCTCATACTGGTAGATATAGACAAAGCAGGCATCTGTGGGGCAATCAAGCACCACCTGGAGCAGACAGACATACCAAGAACCCTCAGACATCCCTCCCACAGGAAGCCTCCCCCACCCTCCCAGGCCCACACCCCTTGCTCTGGCCTCTCCCAGCCCAGCTCAAGTTAGGCTGGCTGGGAGAAATGGGGCTTTGTCATGGAACACTCAGGTTAGACTTGATAAAGAACTTCCTTGGATGATCAAACAGGAAGGGCAGTGTGGGTGAGGTGGGTCAGGGAAGGGAGACTGGTGGCAGGGGAGGGGGAGACCAACCAGCGAAGACTCACCAGGCCCCGGAACAGAGTGAAGAAGCCAGCAAGGATGAGATATATGACAAGGGCCAGGTCAGCCGGACGCTGCAGGAGTCTCTTTCTTTGTTCCTCTTGCACCTGGCCCAGGGGAGAGAAACAGACAGCATGAGAGGTAGTCAATGAGAAGTATTCAGTAGGTACTCAATAAAGGCTCCTAAGGCTCCTCCCTTCTTTCTTTTTTTCTTTTTTCTTTTTTCTTTTTTCTTTTTTTTTTTTTTTGAGACAGGGTCTCATTCTGTTGCCCAGGCTTGAGTGAAGTAGCACAGTCTCAGCTCACTGCAGCCTCAATCTCCTGGGCTCAAGTGATCCTCCCACCTCAGCCTCCCGAATAGCTGGGACCACAGGCATGCACCACCACATCTGGCTAATTTAACTTTTTGTAGAGTTAAAAAATCTGGCTGTGTTGCCCAGGCTGGTCTCCAATTCCTGGGCTCAAGCGATCCTCATGCCTTGGACTCCCAAAATGTTGGGATTACAGGCATGAGCCACCGCACCCAGCCCTCCCTTCTTTCTTGTGACAAAGGAGAATTTTCCACGGAAACTAAGTCTTTGACCAAAAGCAACTGACACGGGGAAAGTTCAGGCACATTGGGACAAGGCCTAAGAGGGGTAAGGCACTCACCATGTTGGCGGTGCAGCGGGTTAGCGCCCGGGGCTGGCTGAAGACCTTCATGCCAGCCCAGCATGGCACCAGCAGGTAGGGGATGGTGAGGAAGAAGGCAGGCCTGATCTCGGAGCTGTATTTGCCTGCCATGGTGCAGGAGAGAGGGCATCAGCCATGCCAGAACCCTGCTGGACATCTGTTTGTTTGTTTGTTCTGAGACAGAGTCTTGCTCTGTCACCCAGGCTGGAGTGCAGTGATGCAATCTTGGCTCACTGCAACCTCTGCCTCCCAGGTTCAAGCAATTCTCTTGTCTCAGCCTCCTGAGTAGCTGGGATTACAGGCATGCGCCATTATACCTGGCTAATTTTTGTATTTTTAGTATAGGCAGGGTTTCACCATGCTGCCCAGGCTGATCTTGATCTCCATGGCTCAAGTGATTGATGAGGCAGGTGGATCGCTTGAGCCGAGAGTTGGAGACCAGCCTGAGCAACATAAGGATTACAGGCGTGAGCCACCACACGTGGCCTCTCTGGCTGGACATCTTGACTCAGAAATACCATCCTCATTCAAGCTCCACCACCTTCCATGGCTCCCTAGTGCCCACAGGATGATGTCCATGCTCCTTAGCCTAGCCTGCCTCAATTTACCTTCTGAATATGGATCCTACCTTCCAGTGGGTTCTTTGCTTCCTACGAATACACCTTGGGTGTTCCCTTTGCTGAGGTTTTGCCATGCCAACCTCCCAGACTGCCTTCACTGCTCTACCTCCCAAGACCTACCCCTGAAGCTTTCACCCTGTCCCCAAGATTCACCCTAAAATTCCCTTCCTGTGTCAAGACCATTCTGGGTCAAACCCCTGGGGCTGGGAACCATTGCCTGGGGAGGAAGCAGAGTTTGGGTTCTCCCGCCTTCCAAGAGGAAACAGGGACCGGAAAGGGGTGGGCTGCTGACTGAGGCTGTGGACATGCAAAGAGGGAGGTGGGGCCTCTGCAGACATCAGGGAAGGGATGGAGGATCCAATGGGGATGCTTCTAGGTGCAGGGCAGTGACCAAGCCCAAGAGAACCTGGATTTCCCAAAGCCTTGTCCTTACCAAGAATGTTTCCTGTAAGGAACACTAGGATGCTCATGGCGAAGGAACCCAGCCAGTAGAGTCCAAAGTTCCGGTATCTCTTCCTGAGCAGGGGATGGAGGGGTGACCAGCAGGTAGTCACTCCGTAATCTCAGAGCCCCAGCCAGGGCCCGGAGACCACCGTGGGTTTCCCAGCTCTGGGTCCCTTTCAGTTTTGCCCAGGATGGAAGGGACAACAGGGAGTTGAACGGGGGAATAACAGTGAGACCCTCTGTCCAAGAACAGAAGTGGCTGCCCAGGCACAGGGTGGATGTAAGCAATGCTAGGCCACCACCTACACCTGAGACGTTCCCTGGAACCTTCTCCTGGCCACCCCTGGCTGGAGCCCTAGAGAGGCGTCCTGATTTCTCCTACAGACACTTCTGGCTCCACCCTGCCCTGGGACCCCATCTGAGGATGCAACTTCTCTCCCAGGGTCAGGGGCCACCCTCTCCCTGCCTCGTGCACCTTCTGCAGATGGCGCCGGCCATGGCCAGGTAGAGGAGGTAGTGAACAGTGCCATCCCAGTAGCAAATGAAGACTCCGTGCGCTGTGCGCAGGTATGGCTCTCCCTGTGGGGGCAGGTGGGAGACTCAGACGGGCAGTGCGGTAGGGGGATCCCTGGTCGTCCCCCAAGTACCTCCTTGGTGTAGAACTCCATGAAGCCCACCACATAGCTGTCTTCCTGAAGAGCGATGATGAGGTCCACAACCGAGGTGAAGGCGAAGACAGCGAAGACTGCAGTGAGTGGGCGGGCCGGGTCAGGTGTGGGCGGGGACACGTGTGGGTGGGGCTAGGGCTCAGTGTGGGCGGGGCTTGAAGTTAAGGTCAGGGATGAGATTATTCCAGGCAAGGACTCCAGGCCCAGTCCCTGCCCCAACCCCAAAGGTTGCATGACCACAGTCCTGCCTCATTCTGCATGTCTGATGGAGGAGACACAGCCTGGCTCTCAGAAGTCCCTGGTTTGATTCGGAGGCCCAGTGCCTGCCTTTGGGAGTCCCCAGTCTCATGGGAGAGGCACCGTCCCTGCCCTCAGGAGATCTCAAAGTGATGAGGCAATATACTGTTTTCCAGGAGCTTCTAATCTGATGCAGGAGATGCAGTCCCTGTTCTTAGGAGCCCCAGCTCTGAAGGGGGAGGCTCTTTGAGGTTCCCCAGTTTAATGGGAGTGTTCAAATCTCTTTGAGGTCTCCAGTCTGATGGGAGCTCTTAAAGGGCCCCCAGTCTGATGGAGGAGGCCCTTTAATGGCCCCCAAGTCTGAGGGTGGAGGCCCTTGCCTGGACAGTCTTCTTCCCCACAGCTTCCCACTGACTCACCAGCATAGAGTGGGTCATAGGAGACCTCGCCATGGGACAAGCTGTAGACCGCCACGAAGAGCAGACCCAGGATTAGGGCGCTCATCAATGCCACCCACAGGGGGCTGTGGAGAGGGAAGCCAAGTCAGGGAGGCCAGGCCCAGTGCTGAGGCATCGCCCCACTCTCCGTGGTGGGGGAAGGGGCAGACTCCTGGAAGCCCCAGGGGAAGAGACTAAAGTGTCTGTTCATCCATCAATGCTGTTCCCTGAAACTGCTCTCACCCTGTGCCAGGCCCTTGCTCAGGCTGTTTCTTCCTTCTGGAAACCGCTTCCAGAAGTCTTTTCCACTTGGCAAACTCCTACTCATCCTTCATGGCCCATCCACATTGTTCTTCCTCCATGAAGCCCTCTCTGACTCCCCAGAAAGGATCACTGTTTAACTCGGGCTAGCTACAGAGGGGACATTCATCAGCCTGTTTCTTTTTCTCTTTTATTTTCTCTTTCTTTCTTTTTTTCTTTTTCTTTCTTCTTTCTCTCTCTCTCTCTCTCTTTTTGAGACGGAGCGCTGACACCCAGGCTGGAGTGCAGTGGTGCAATCTTGGCTCACTGCAACCTCTGCCTTCTGGGTTCAAGCGATTATCCTGCCTCAGCCTCCCAAGTAGCTGGGATTACAGGTGCCCACCACCACACCCGGCTAATTTTTGTATTTTTAGTAGAGATGGGGTTTCACCATGTTGGCCAGGGTGGTCTCGAACTCCTGACCTCAGGTGATTTGCCCATCTTGGCCTCCCAAAGTGCTAGGATTACAGGCATGAGCCACCATGCCTGGCCTGCCCCTTCTGACTTTACCATTTATCCCATCATTTGTTATGTGTTTGACTCAGTCTGTTCAGTCATTCGACAACGTCAAGCCCCTCTGTGGCCAGGCCCAGCTCCCAAGTCACAGGGTCTCGAGTGCTCAGTTCTGTGTAGACTTCATTGTCTGACGCTCCCAGCTCCTCCCAGCTAAAGTCCAAATGCCTCTATTAACTCCACCCTACCCCTGCCCTGATCTGCACCCACAACCTGATAAGACAGGTCAACCAGTTGCATAGATAACAGAAGCCAGGTCTCTGGGCAGCTCTCAACCCAGGTGGGCAAATCCAGGCCCAGAGAGGATGGGAGTACTGTCCAGTTGTCCAGGGTCACACTCAAGACTCTGTCCATCACTCTCCAGGCCCCTATTTTCTCATGATCCCCTCAGAACCCAAGATTTCCATCCTGACCCCATCTAACAATGACATTATAGTACTCAGATGAGACCAAGACAAATCTTTGTACACAGTTTATAATCCTTAACCGTAACTATGAGATGAGATCTAGGATCGTGCCCATTACACTGATGAGGGAACTGAGGCTCCCAGAGGAACTTGGCTCACCCAGGATCCCAGGAGATGGAGATGGGTATTCCCACCCAGGGAGCCAGGCTCATGGTTAAGACTCTCTCCACCCCATGGCTTGGGTTGAGCTGGGTTTAGAAGTGCGAGGGGCTTGCAGATGCCCACTATCCGGTGGCTGGACCCACAGGGCTAGGATCTAGGGTTAGGAGACAGGGACCAGGAAAGGGAACCAGTAGGGGGAACTGAGTCTAGGGACATGGTTAGCCAGCCCTGAACAAGAGGAAAGTCACAGGCCTGAGACAGGTAATGGAGTAGGGTGTGTGTGTGTGTGTGTGTGTGTGTGTGAGCAGGAGCCAGGTACCCGGGGCCTTATCTGGGACAATACTTTTACCCTTGGTGACTTTGGAGCCTATGCAGGGCACATCCCTGGGAAAACCCCAGAAACCCTCCAAAGCTCTGGCTTGTGGGGACTCATCATTCCTTCTTCCCAGGCCACAAACATCCCAGGAGCGGCCGCATCCCAGCCTCCAGCCCGGCGGGAAGGGGACTTCCGGTTAGAGGGGGCTGTGCTTCTGGCCCACCCCAATCCTGCCGGGTCGGAGCTGAGCTGGGGCGCAGGGCTCGCAGAAGCCAGGTCCGCGGACCGCGCATCCTCCCTCCAGCCCACCTCCAGTCCTCCCCGCCCCCGCCCGCCCCCACTGTCCCCAAGGCCGCCCTGGCCCCTCTCCGCACGCACTGCGAGAGCGCCGAGACGTGGTTGAGCGCGTAGGACACCGGGAGGGCGCTCAGCGACAGCGCCGCGATCTTGCCGGCCAGCGGCGGGATGTCCATAGCGGCGGCTGCTGGACCCCGGCTCAGCCCCGACGCGTTCTCCAGGGCGCTCGGCTCCTCGTTGGCGGCGCGTCCGGGCCGAGGCTGCCAGGGACCCGCCCCGCACAAAGGTCGCCCCCCGCTGCGCGCCCTGGGCAGGCCGCCGTGACCGCCCTGCGTGTTCCCAGGGAGCCTCCAAGGCCCCTCCCCGGCCCTCCCCCTGGCAGCTGCCCCGCCCCTTCGCCCCTCACCATCGACACCCTCGTCTCCAATGGCCGTCCCGCTACTCAGCCTCAGTTTCCCTCCCTGTCAAAGGCTGGGACACAACACCTCGGGATGCTTCTGCTCTTAGGCCAAGGGGTGCGCCCTGGAGGTCCTGGCGTGCCCCCTCTTTCCCCTGCCTCCACAACTTCGTTCTAAGGAAATTCGTTCTCCTGGACTCTGCGCTTCTAAACCTCTGCATTCCCCAGAGTTTCCCATCCCCACCCAAAGATCAAGTGGGCATTCCCTGTGCGCACTGATGGAGCAACCTCCAGCTCTTGGGTGCAAAATGCCTTTCAGTGGGCTTAGATTTGAGTTTTCATAAGGTGGCCACAAATGTAAACGTGTTTCCAGGCAGGTGTGAAGTTTTTTTGTTTGTTTTTTGAGAGGTCTCACTCTGTGGCCCAGACTGGAGTGCAGTGGCCCTCCTTGAACTCCCAGCCTCGAGATCCTCCTACCTCAGCCTCCCAAGTAGTTGGGACTACAGGTATGCACCACCACGCGCAGCTAGTTATTTTTTGTAAAGACAGAGGTCTCACTTTGTTGCCCAGACTGGTTTCAAACTCCTGGGCTCAACGGATCCTCCCACATCAGCCTCTCAAGGAGCTGGGATTACAGGCGTGAGCCACTGCGAGGGGTCTTTAAGTGTGAGGCTTTGACTCCGGGGCTGTCCCTTTGCAGGCTAGTCCCGGGTTGAGGGTTCTTCATTTCGGGGAGAGGGTAGAAGGGGTCCTAGGGGGTGGGGGCTGAAGTTAGAATATCGGGATGGAGCCAGTTTGGTGAAGAGTTTGGGAACGGTGTTCCTGGCAGGGAGGAAAATGGCTCAGGCTTGGAACTGAGCAGTGGAAAGGAGGTCGGTTCTGCTGGGGTGTGATGAGAAGCGAGACAGCTGTGAGAGGCTGTGGGAGGTTTTGAACAGCTGGGAGGGGGCCACAGTACTGGCGGGGAGAATAAGGAGACCATCTGTCTTTGTCACCCCCTCCAACCAGACTCTGGCCCATGTGGAGTACTTGTGGATGCTGCAGACAGCAAGGTGAACCATGCCCGCCTGACACCTGCCCTGCGGGACCCCAGTCTGCAGCTGGCACAAATTCTAACCACTACCCCTACCTCAGGCCCCATTCTGCACGCAGCCCCTTAGCTTGACGCCAGCTGGGTCACAGGTCTTCCTGAACTGGGCCACAAGAGGGTCTTCTGGCCGCAGGTCTGACTCAGCCTCCTTCCCCAGGTGTCCACTGCCCATGGGTGAAGTTCAGGTTCCCCTGGACTTTCCCCAACTCTAGCAGGGTCAACACCCCCCAGGCCTGCTTTCTGTCTGCAAAATGAGCCTTCTTGTAAGCGGGCCCCAGCATCCCCTCCTCCAGGCAGCCCTGCCTGCCACCCCCACCCCACCTTCTCCACACAAGGCCAGGGTGTCTGTGCCCAGCTCAGCCTAGGGGCTTGGCCTTGTCCCATGTACAGGATGCACCTGCACACGCACACAGCCCTTGGAGGCCTCGTCCCCTGGCAAGGGGTAAAGTCCGTGCCCTGAGCCTGGTGAGCCTCCAGGTTGCTGAGAACTGAGAAGTGACTTGGATGGCTGAATGCCTGGGACCCAGTGCCAGGATTCCCTGAAACCACTGGCTGCAGAGAACTACCCCGCTGTGCTCAGGGTCCTGGCCCACTGCCTTTTGGGGAGCCCTCATGCATGGGCACCCAGGCCAAGCCCACCAATGTTACTCTGCTCTGCCTCAGCCACAGCGTCAGGAAGGAACAAAGGGTGGTGTATCACCCCAGCCTTGGCTCTGCCACTGCATCTGGCACCTCCCTGGTCTCAGACCCCACTGAGACACTCTGCAGACCGCCCCACCATGGCTCCCTGGTTCCTCTCAGTAGCAGCCTCAGACCTCATCCCCAGCAGCCTGGCTGACTGGAGCAGATCTTGTCCACCTGGTCCCCACACTTGGCACCTAGTGTTTGCTGAATGACTGTGTGAACACAAGCTGGCCCAGGAGCCCGACTCCATGCCAAGCATGTGAATAGGGAGCCCCTGGTGCCTGCAAGGGCTGGGCAGCACCCACTGGGTGTGTGTGGGGGTGGGGGAAGATGGAAATGCAGATTCCCAGGGCCCTGCCCAACCAGCTGACTCGGCAGCTGCAGCTTAACAAGATCCCCAGGGTGACTTAGGCACAAATGTGGGGCTCTGGCCCTGGGGCAGATGTGGGGGTCTTGGCACACACTGTGGCCTGGGCTACCCTCCTGCCTCAAAACCTCTGGCTCTGAGGCCCTTCCTTCTAGGAGCTGCCTGACATGTTGGCATGGCACATCCATCCATCCATCCATGCAGCTGTCCCCTAACGACACAAGCCCCAGGGACTCGTGTGCCTACCACACTGGTGGGACCTGAAGGGCCACAGCCAACACCTGTGTGCTGGGCCGTGCCAGCACCACCTGCCAGGAGAGCACATGGGTGTGCCCAGAAGCCACCTGCCCCCACAGGTCTGAGGGAAGGTGGGGCCCTGCCTGGAGACCCCTCCCCAACCTCCCTCTGCAGCACAGTGCTAGGCTCGGAGGTTCCTGACATTCCTTTAGCCCAGGTGTGGCCAAGTCTCCAGCTTTATTATTATTATTATTATTATTATTTGAGACAGAGTCTTGCTCTCTTGCCCAGGCTGGAGTGCAAAGGCGCAATCTCGGCTCACTGCAACCGCTTCCCAGGTTCAAGCGATTCTCCTGCCTCTGCCTCCCAAGTAGCTGAGATGACAGGTGTGCACCACCATGCCCAGCTAATTTTATATTTTTAGTAGAGACAGGATTTCACCATGTTGGCCAGGCTGGTCTTAAACTCCTGATCTCCAGTGATCCGCCCGCCTTGGCCTCCCAAAGTGCTGGGATGACAGGCGTGAGACACCGCACCTGGCCTTCCAGCTTTACTATGCTGAAAACAGCTTTCTTCCTCCCCTCCAGTGCAACCCAGGCTGAGCGGGGATGGAGACTCCACAGGCCAATAAGGAGAGCCCCGAGACAGCATCTTGCATCCCGCTGCTAACAGGAGGGGCTTCCTGCAACAGGACCAGGCATCTGTGGTGGATGAGCACTGGGACTTTATTACACGGCACGGCACTCGTGACAACGGAAGGGGTGGGCAGAAATGCAGGCCGGAACATTCCACAGTCCAGGGACGGTTGGTCATTCAGAAAGTATGTATTTCCAGAACACTCAGTAGTAAGGCCGTCTGGGATTGTTCTGTGGAAGGCAAAACAGATAACAGGAGGAGGGGATTAGCGCTAAAGACAGCAGTTCCTCCTGTCTGGAACCTTCCAGAGGCAGCTGAGCTCGCACCCTTGAGGTGGCAGGGCAGGCTTGGGGGACGGGTGGGGGCTTGAATGCAGGTGGGTGGTAGGGGGCTCGCTGGTGAGACCCAGCCTGGCTGGACTGAGGAAGGAAGGGAGCCTTCTGTTCCTACCACCACCCTCTCCTGTCGACTGAGCAAAGACGGCCCAGGCGGGCATGCGTACCAGGGGGTTGGGCCGGAAGCGGTAGGCCAGCATCATCCTCTTGCGGAACGCCTCATACTCGTCATCCTCCTTGGAGAGCTCCGCCGGCCGGTCAATGCCGAAGCCGGCGCCGTCCACTGTGGTGGTGCCCCTACAGGGAGAAGAGGATGTGAGCAGGGACCTGGGGCCAGAACTCTGGCCAGGGGGCCGGGCACAGCTGGGCTCTCAACAGCACCTCCCGCGGGTGCAGGGCTGGGCTGGGACATATCTGCACAGAGAGAAGCTTGAACCTGAATGGTCAAGGAGGGGAGACCCCTGGTGGTGGGGGGGGGGGGGCTAGGCCCCAGGGTCCCACACAGGAAGGAGGAGCCCACAGTGCAAGTTGTCGCAGCTCTTGGGATGGCAGGATGGTTACTCAAGGACAGCCTTGAAGGGGGCACTCGGGGCCAGGGTCACACCTGGGAGAGCTCCTGCCCATCTCTGGGAGTGGTTTCGCACTCATGGGGAATTCAAATAAGGCCCTTCACAAGGCAGACAAGGCCTGACCCATCTGTACCCTCACCCACCCCACCTGGCCTGGAGATACTCATGAGGGGACGGAAGGAGGCCCTGGGACTGGGGAGGACCCAGCCCGTATGGCCTCCTGCACTGCAGGCCTGTGCCTGACAAGGGGTGTGCAGTGGGGTGCTGTGATCATTTTGCCACAAGGGAAAAGCGATGACATAAAGGGGTGGGAATGGGGAGGCAGCAGGGGACCCACAGACCCCAAGTTCATGGCCATGCCCTCCCACAGGGCCACACTCACTTGTTCACTGGGTTCTTGATGCCCTGGCCCTCTGAGCCCAGCCCCTCGCCCTCCTTCCAGCCCATCTTCATCAGCATCTGGTAGCCGATGTTCTCCACAGTCAGCTTGAACTCCTTGTACTCTGAGTAGTCAGGCTCACGGCCCTCCTGCAAGGTGAGGAGGCAGCTGTCACCCACCAGGGCTGGGGCTGTGGTGGCCCCAAATCCAACCTTCTGCCTTTGGTTTCAATCAGTGCTGGGACCAGTGGCCCATCTGCCTCCCTCTCACCAGATCAGACTCCTTGAGAACAAACAGACCAAGCTCCTCCTGCTTCTCAGGGTCCCCGGGGCCTTAGTGCCAAACTGTGCACCCCTGGTGGCCAAGTCAAAAGGGCAAGAGGATGAGTTACACAGGCCTTATCCACCTGAGATAAAGCAATGGTTCACTGGCAAAGAGAAGCCCTGTGTTCATGTCCTGAGAGCAATTTGTTGTACAAGGTACTAATAAGAGATGGACAACGAGGTTACCACCTCGCTAATGAGGTTATCAGGCCCTGAACAGTTTTATAAAAAAACCTCAAAAAGATAATGGGGGACGTGCCATGTCAGCCCTCTCCCCTCAGGAGCCCAACAGCAGCAGAGGCAGAATGTTAAACTCTGGTTCTGGAGAGGCCAGTCCGTGGGGACTTCTGCCGGAGAAACACTTTGCCTGTAAACTGCACTTAATTGGCTCCACTGGAAGCAAAATCTCCCCTGCAGCCCCAGGAAATGTTTCTGAGGCAGCAGCTGAGCTGCTGTTTGCTAATTCCCTACACAGACAGCGCCTGTCATTAACAGATGCCTCCTGCAGCGAAAGGGCCTGGCTCCTGCTGTGATCGAGAGGGTAGCCAGGCTACTTTGGGCACCTGCAGGGTGAGGCAGCTACAGGAGGGGCTGGCACGTGGCAGAGGCTGGAGCCGGGGCCCCTCCTGGCTCACCTTCAGGGCCTTGAAGGTCTCCATAAACTTTTCCAGCTCGTCTGGAGGCAGGAAGTCTCCGATGAAGTGCTTGCCCCGGCCCATCTTTGTCAGCTGCTCGGCCCATTCTGCTCAGAGAAGCAGAAAGGTGAGAAGAGGGAGAAGCAGGAAGGAGGGGAGCAGGCCTGGTGGCTCCCAGGGCACAGGTATGAGGCTCAGTGGGAGCCTGGGGCCCCCAGGGAAGGAGGTGGCTAGGCCATGACCCCAACCCGAGCCCTTGCCCGGCGAGGCAGCCCAGCATTTAGTGAACCCTGTGCAGCTCTCCACCCTCACGATGTCAGGACTGCTCCTTTTCACCACGGAGAAAACTAGGCCCCAGAGAGACTGAGCCTCTCATTCCAGGCCTTACAGCCACAGGAGGCAGGCTGGGGGCTGAACCAGGATGGCAGCTCAAGACCACGTGTGGCGCATCCAGGTAACCTTCCAGGGCAGGTGAGGGGAGCCATGCCCAGCCCAGCCCACCCCACCCTGCTGCCCCACATACCCCTGGTCTTGTCCATCTCCATGCGCCGCAGCTGGTGCTCCCAGGTGCCCAGCTCGCTGTCCACCTCCTCGTCGCTGTCATAGCCGTGCTGGTGCTGCTGGACCGCCTTCTCCCACAGCAGCTGCATGTCCTGCATGGCCCGCTTGTGCTGCATGATCATGTCGTACATCTGCTGCATCTGCAGGGCACACTCGCCAGTGAGCCAGGGCACGGTGCCGTGGCCTGCTGGAGCCCCGCTCCTGCTCCCCGCCTCCAGTGCTGGGCGTGCCCCCGCCGGAACCTGGCTCATCTGGACCCCTGGGCAGGACTGGAGCAAGGACTCTAGCAAGTACTGAGTACTGCCCTGGGTTCTCTAAATCCCAGTGTGGAGCACGGAGGACCTCTTGGCCACTGAATGAGGGTGACTCAGGGTCCTGACCCCTGGGAGGGTCAAGGGTGATGTGACGGGGCTGCGGGCCTGGAGGAGGGGTCACAGTGAGCTGACCCCAGGGACTGACAGGCAAGCGCCTGCAGCTCCTCAGGGGAGCCAACACCGACACTGCCCAACTACAACTGGGAGGCCTCAAGTCCCTCAGGGTGCCCTGTGCTGACCAGGATGGTCCTGCACTAGACACGACAGAGGACTGCGGACAGAGAACATCAACGTAGACTCTCCCATGGGAACCAGCCCTGGAGCGCGGCGAGAAGCAGCCACAAAGCTCAGGCCAGGATCACAGACCACCGGGGCCGCCCCAAGGGCCAGTGGTCTCCCAGGCAGGCTGAGGGGCCACTCAGGTGCAGTGGGGGGTGGCATGCCATCTACTGGGGCAGGGGGACCTGCCTGCCTGGAAGCCTCCCCACTGGCCATGGGTTCCACCTGAACACAGGAGCTTGGCGAAGCACATGAACCCCTGTGACCGCTGCACCCGGGGGTAGAGGACAACACTCTATGGGCGCCGACCATGTCCCCGTCCCCTTGTCCCCGCAGTCTTACCTCCTGCTGCTCCTTCAGCTGCTTCTTCTGGGCGTCCGAAAGCTCTGTGACGCCCACTAGACCCACAGGCTTCCCCTTCTCATAGCCGAGCCCCTTGAGGTCCTGAACTGGAAACCAAAGACACAGGGTAGTCAGAGCCTGACAGGTGCACCCCGATCTCGCTCCTGCGCTGGGGTGTGCTGCGAGTCTCACGCCTTCATGACACTCCAGGCACACGGGGACCTCATATCATTACTGTCAGTGCCACGCGGTACGTGATGGCCTCGGGGTCCCGCTGTGTGCTGCCACGTGCACCCCCGCATCTTATGTCCTTGTGACCTCTCCAGCCAGGCTCTACGCACCACCACATTGCAGATGTGGACACCAAGAATCAGAGGTTCCGGGACTCACTCAGGGTCACACAGCTAATGAGTGACAGGGCAGGAATTTGCAGAGCCGGAGACAAGAGAGCTGAGACGGCATGTGGGCAGCATGCATGGGCGCACGCACAAACGGGCTCTCAGAAGGCAGCTCCATTGCTAACAGACACCAGGTGTAAGCGCGCACAGATTCAGAGTCTGGCATAAGACTCAGCTGTGTGACTCCCTTAGCTCCTTCAGGGGAGGCAGCCAACCATCCTCAGAGCAGCTGACATTTAATTTGGCATCAGCTGTGGAACTTGGCAGGCTCCAGTAACACTGACACATAGAAAGATGCTGCAACAGCCCCATCTGGGTGGCAGAAACCACCATCCCTCGGGCGGTGCGGTGCTTCCCGGGGGGAGAAGGTGAGCAGAGGGGTGCAGCGGGCCCTCTGGGAAGGGAAAAGATTTGGGTCCTTCCAGCTCATCAACACTCGGGCTTTGCCGCTAAGAATGGCCCACATTTGCACTCTTAGTCCTTCCTTGGTTTACAGGGCACTGAGGGATGTGGGGGAGCCCTGTTGGGGAGACGCAGGAGCCAAAGTCTGAGCATCTGGTTGATTGCCTTAGAGCATGCCCACAGTCCCTTTCCCCCAGGCCCACTCCACCACATGAGCGGGCGGGTGAGGGCTGCCATGCTCCCTGAGGACATGGATCAGTGGGACTTGAACCTGAGCCTCAGACTTTGGAGCCTGTTCTGTCCAACTAAGCCACAGGGCGACTTCTTCACCTGCTGGGTGTCTCAGAGCTGGGGTGCGTGCGCATTGAAGCACCCGGATCTAAGCACTAGGGTTCGGCACTTGAGTGACAAACCAATCCTAGGTACCCTCCACCCTGGCTGCAGTTGCTGGCTACAGCCCTGGTAAGCATAAGAATCTTCATTCAGTAGCTTTTCTCGTTGACCTAGAATCTCTGAGGCCCTTGGGGCCAGGGAGGCACCGAGAAAGCAACCATCCCTGAATTGGATGAGCAGGTCCAAGAGGCTGGCCACCTGACCTGGGAAGGCTGCCGCCTTCCCTTTTGGGGTCCTGTCCTCATCTTGCAAACACAGGTGATGGCGCCACACAATAGGGCACGTCGGACTCCTCCATGCACCTGTGTGTTGAGCGCCAGTGAAGGTGGAGTGAGGGGGTGATGTTTCTGCTCACAGTGCAGGCTGCATAGCTGCATAGTGGGGCACCATATGACATGAGATAGTGGGTGTCAGTCACTGATTATCATCTGCAGAATGCAATGACAAGAGACCACCCCCCAACCCTTGTAGGTTTGGTAAGAAAATGAGAGACCAGGCCATAGGCTGGCCCTCCCCAAAATTGCTGCTAAGAAGGGAGAGGTGAAAAGGTGATTGTGCAAAACTGTGGTAATTATTGTGCTTATCGTTGTCTGTCTCTTGAACTTCTTTCATTTTTCCTGAGATGGAGTCTTGCTCTGTCGCTCAGGCTGGAGTGCAGTGGTGCGATCTTGGCTCACTGCAACCTCCGCCTCCCAGGATCAAGCAATTCTCCTGCCTCAGCCTCCCAAGTAGCCGGGACTACAGGCACGTGGCACCACATCCAGCTAATTTTTGTATTTTTAGTAGAGACGGAGTTTCACCATATTAAGTCAGGCTGGTCTTGAACTCCTGACCTCAGGCGATCCGCCCGCCTTGGCCTCCCAAAGTGCTGGGATTACAGGCGTGAGCCACCACACCCGGCCTCCTGAACTTTCTATGACAAGAAAGAATACAAGTACTGGCCGGGAGTGGTGGCTCATGCCTGTAATCCCAGCACTTTGGGAGACTGAGGTGGGAGGATGGCTTGAGTCCAGGAGTTTGAGACTAGCCTAGGCAACATAGTAAGACCCCATCTCTATTTATGTTAAAAAAAAAAAAAAAATTAGACTCAATTCAGACCCAAAGACACAAATACAGTCAGGAATCACTTCATGGAGGGGACCATTCTGGAAATGCATCATTAGGCGCTGTTACCAATGTGTGAGCATCACAGACTATACCTCCACAAACCTAGATGCTACCGCCTACTGCACACCTACACTAGATATTACAGTTGACCTTGAACTACATGGGTTTGAACTATACAGGTCCACTTAATATGCTGATTTCTTTCAATGAATATATTGAAAAAATTTTTGGAGATTTGCAACAATTCGAAAAAAGTCAGATGAACCACGTAGCCTAGAAATACTGAAAAAAAAATCAAGAAAAAGTTAGGTGTGGCCAGGCACGGCGGCTCATGCCTGTAATCCCAGAACTTTGGGAGGCCAAGGTGGGCGGATCACAAGGTCAGAAGATCGAGACCATCCTGGCTAACACGGTGAAACCCCGTCTCTACTAAAAATACAAAAAATTAGCCAGGCGTGGTGGTGGGCGCCTGTCGTCCCAGCTACTTGGGAGGCTGAAGTAGGAGAATGGTGTGAACCCGGGAGGTGGAGGTTGCAGTGAGCCAAGATCGTGCTACTACACTCCAGCCTGGGCGACAGAGTGAGACTCTGTCTCAAAAAAAAAAAAAAAAAAAAAAAAAAAGTTAGGAGTGTCAATGAATGTATAAGACACATGTAGATGCTAGTCTGTTTTATCACTTACTACCATAAAACATATATACATTGCAGAAAGTTAAACTTTATCAAAACTTATGCACACAGACTATACATAATGTGTTTTGCAGTCAAGAGAAATATAAACAAATGTAAAGATGGTAGATTAAATCTTTTTTTTTTGGATATGGAGTCTTGCTCTGTCACCCATGCTGGAGTGTAATGGTGCAATCTGGGCTCACTGCAACCTCCACCTCCACCTCCACCTCCCGGGTTCAAACAAATTCTCCTGCCTCAGCCTCCCGAGTAGTTGGGACTACAGGCAACTGCCACCACGGCCAGCTAGTTTTTTTTTTTCTTTTTTTTCTGTTTTTGAGACAGAGTCTCACTCTGTCATCCAGGCTGGAATGCAGTGGTACGACTTTGGCTCACTGCAACCTCTGCCTCCTGGGTTCAAGAGATTCTCCAGCTGGGACTACAGGTGGCACGCCACCACACCCAGCTAATTTTTATATTTTTAGTAGAGACAGGTTTCACCATACTGGCCAGGCTGGTCTCAAACTCCTGACTTCATTGATCCGCCTGCCTCGGCCTCCCAGTGTTGGGATTACAGGCGTGAGCCACCACGTCCGGCCAATTTTGTATTTTTAGTAGAGACAGGGTTTCACCACATTGGCCAGGCTGGTCTCGAACTCCAACCTTGTGATCTGCCCGCCTTGGCCTCCCAAAGTGCTGGGATTACAGGCGTGAGCCACTGCACCTAGCAGATTAAATCTTAACTGCATAACATTAGCTGTAGTGCACACGGTACTACTGTAATCATTTTGTAACCTCCTGTTGCTATTGTAATGAGCTCAAGTGTTGAGAATATCTGCTTAAAACACCACGTGACACTGATCATCTCTGCACAAGCTGTTTGTCCCTTTAGCAAATTGCATATTGCGGTAAAGAGACATCTCTCAGGGTTCTCAAGTATTTTTCAGGTTTAGTGCAATATAGTAAACCTTGAATAACATCATGGGTCCCATAAAAATTGCCACTAGTCAAGTGACTGTAGTCCCAGCTACTCGGGAGGCTGAGGCAGGAGAATCGCTTGAACCCCAGAAATGGAGGTTGCAGTGAGCCTAGAGTGTGCCATTGCACTCCAACCTGGGCAACAGAGCAAGACTCCATCTCAAAAAAAAGTGCCACTAGTGATGGCGGAAGTGCTCCCAAGAAGCAGAGAAAAGTCAAGACATTACAAGAAAAAGCTGAATTGTTTGATATGTGCCATAGATTGAGGTCTGCAACTGCAGTTGCCCATATTTCAAGATAAGTGAATCCAGCATAAGGACCACTGTTAAAAAAAAAAAAAAAAAAGAAGAAGAGAAATTTACGAAGCTGTTATTGCAGCTATGTCAACAGGCGTGAAAACCTTGCACTTTCTGTGACGTAACTTTTTATCTCTCTTTGAAAATGCAGTTTTTATGTGTATAGGACTGCTATCAAGGTTTAATATGATTTAAGAAAAAAGCAAAGTCACTATATGACAATATAGAACAAAAGCAAGGCGAAGGAGCGAAAGCTGGAGAATATAATGGCAGCAAAGGATGGTTTGACAGGTTTAGAAAGAGGTTTGGCTTTAAGAAGATGTCAAGATAACAGGAACAACAGCTTCTGCCCACCTAGAGGTGGCAGATGAGTTCCCAGATGCCATTAAGAAAATCATTGAGAAGGAAAGATATGCATGTGCTCAAACAGGTTTTTTTTTTTTTTTTTTTTAGATGGAGTCTCGCTCTTTCGCCCAGGCTGGACTGCAGTGGTGTGATCTCGGCTCACTGCTGCCTCCCGGGTTCATGCCATTCTCCTGCCTCGGCCTCCCGAGTAGCTGGGACTACAGGCGCCCGCCACCACGCCTGGCTAATTTTTTATATTTTTAGTAGAGACGGGGTTTCACCGTGTTAGCCAGGATGGTCTCGATCTCCTGACCTCGTGATCCGCCCGCCTCGGCCTCCCAAAGTGCTGGGATTACAGGTGTGAGCTACCGCGCCCAGCCTCAAACAGGTTTATTTTGAAATGGAGTCTTGCTCTGTCACCCAGGATGGAGTGCAGTGGAGCAATCGTGGCTCACTGCAACCTCCGCCTCCTGGGTTCAAGCGATTCTCCTGCCTCAGCCTCCCAAGCATCTGGGATTACAGGAGCCTGCCACTACACACAGCTAATTTTTTGTATTTGTAGTAGAGATGGGGTTTCACCATGTTGGCCAGGCTGGTTTCAAACTCCTGACCTCAAGTGATCCACCCACACTGGCCTCCCAAAGTGCTAGGATCACAGGCATGAGCCACTGTACCCGGCCTCAAACAGGTTTTTTAATGCAGACATAAGTGCCCTATTGGGGTGGGGGAGCCAAAAAAGACATTAGTAAGGAAGAGGAGCAAACACCAGAATTCATTTATTTATTTCTGTTTGCTTGGACACAGGTTCCCACTTTTTTGTCCAGGCTGGCGTGCAATGGCGTGAACATGGCTCACTGCAGCCTCAATCTCCCAGGCTCAAGTGAACCTCTCGCCTCAGCCTTCCAAGTAGCTGGGACTACAAGTGAACACCACCACACCCGGCTAATTTTTGTGTTTTTTTGTAGAGACAGGGTTTTCTCATGTTGCCCAAGCTGGTCTCAATTCAGGCCTCAAGCGATCCGCCCACCTCGGCCTCCCAAAGCGCTGGGATTATAGGCATGAGCCACCGTACCCGGCCAAGCACCAGAACTTAAGGCAGGATAACGCTACTGTTTTGTGCAAATGCAGTTGGGTTTATGATCGGGGCTGCCCTTATCTATGAAGCTGCTAACCCCTGAGTCTTAAAGGGAAAAGATAAACACCAGCTGCCCGTCTTCTGGTTATACAACAAGAAGGCCAGGGCAGGACAGCCACGGTGGCTCACGCCTGTAATCCTAACACTTTGAGAGGCCAAGGCAGGAGGTAAAAATGCCTGGACAACAAAAATTCTTTTTCTAGATTGGTTTGCCCCTGAAATCAGGAAGTACCTTGCTAGTGACTGCTCGTTAAAGTTCTTTTGATATTGGACAATGCCCCTGGCCACCCAGAACTTCATGAGTTTAACACTGAAGGCATCAAAGTGGTCTACTGCATCCAAACAAGGTCTCTACTTCAGCCTCTAGACTGGGGGGTCGTAAAAGCCCTCAAGGCTCATAACACACGTACTCTATGGAAAGGATTATCAGAGCTACGGAAGAGAATCTCAGCAGAGCGAACATTATGAAAGTCTGGAAGGGTTACACTACAGAAAAGGCCATCAAGCCTGAAACAATAAATTCCTGCTAGAGAAAACTGTCTTCAGATGTGCATGACTTCATGGGATGTGTAACAGAGCCCATGAAGGAAATCATGAAAGAGATTGTAGAGACAGCAAAAACGGGTAGAGGGTAAGGGATTTCAAAAGATAGATCTTGGAGAAATTTAAGAACTAAAAAGCTGGACATGGGTGGCTCATGTCTGTGGTCCCAACTGCTTGGGAGGCTGAGGCAGGGAGATCACTTGAGCCCAGGAGTTTGAGTCCAGCCCGGGCAACATAACAAATCTCTTGTCTCTATAAAAAAATAAAAATTAAATAAAAATTTTAAAAAATAGGTCTGGCCGGGCGCAGTGGGTCATGCCTACAATCCCAGCACTTCGAAAGCCCGAGGCAGGTGGATCACCTGAGGTCAAGAGTTCGAGAGCAGCCTGGCTAACATGGCGAAACCGCATGTCTACTAAAAATACAAAACTAGCTGGCCATGGTGTCACATGCCTGGGTGACAGTGCGAGACTGTCTCCAAAAAAAAAGCAAAAAAAAAAAACAACAACAACAACAAAAAATAGGCCGGGCAAAGTGGCTCACGCCTGTAATCCCAGTACTTTGGAAGGCTGAGGCAGATGGATCATTTGAGGTCAGGAGTAAGAGACCAGCCTGAGCAACATGGTGAAACCCTGTCTCTACCAAATACAAAAATTAGCCAGGCATGATGGCACACACTTGTAATCCAAGCTGCTCGGAAGACTGAGACGGGAGGATCCCCTGACCCTGGGGCGCAGAGGCTGCAGTGAGCCGAGATCGTGCCAATTCACTCCAGCCTGGTGACAGAGTGATACCGTGTCTCAAAACATAGGTGAGGCGAGGTGGCTCACACCTGTAATCCCAGCATATTGGGAAGCTGAGGTGGGCGGATCACTTGAAGTCAGGAGTTTGAGATCAGCCTGGGCAACATGGTGAAACCCTATCTCTACAAAAAATACAAAAAATTAGCCGGGCATGGTGGCGCATGCCTGTAATCCCAGCTACTCGGGAGGCTGAGGCATGAGAATCGTTTGAACCAGAGGGGCAGAGGCTGCAGTGAGCTGAGATTGTGCCGCTGGACTCTAGCCTGGGTAACAAACAAACACTCCAAATCGAAAAATAATTAATTAATTAAAAATAGAAGAGCTAACAGATACCACACTGGAGAAATTAACAGAAGACAGCTGGATGGAAAGGAGCGCTTCCAAATGAGTGCCAGATGATGAGGAAGAAGCCGGAGAAGCGGCAGCAGCACCAGAAAAGAAAATGACAATCTGGTAGGAGGATTCTCATTATTCGAAACTGTTTCTGACTTCTTTTATGACATGGACCCGAGACATGGGCACTGAAACTAAGTGTAAATGGTAGAAGAAGGAATAATACTGTATATAAACATTTTTAGGGAAATGAAAAAGAAGTCAGGCAGAAATTGTGAGATATTCCCATAAAGTTACAGAGTGCCTGTCTCTCCTTCCACCTCTTCAGCAGCAAGACCAACCCCTACTCTTCTTCCTCCTTAGCTGTTCAACACGACACTGATGAAGATGACCTTTGTGATGATCCATGTCCGCTTCATAAATAGTCAATATATTTTCTCTTCCTCCCTTCTTTTTTTTTAAAAGAGGCAGGGTCTCGGGAGGCAGAGGTTACAGTGAGCCGAGATCATGCCACTGCACTACAGCCTGGGCAATAGAGTGAAACTGTCTCAAAAATAAATAAATAAAGAGGCAGGGTCTGTCTGGTTGCTCTGTTTGGACCCTCTGTCATCTAGGCTGGAGTGCAGTGCCACGATCATAGCTCACTGCAGCCTCAAATTCCTGGACTCGTGTTCCTCCTTCCTCTCAGCCTCCTGAGTAGCTAGAGCTATAGATGCACACCACACAGCCTGGCTAATTTTTCCTATGATTTTCTTAGTAATATTTTCTTTCTTCTAGCTTATTTTATTATAAGAATATAGTACATAATACATATAACATATAAAAAGCATGTTAATCAACTGTTTATGTTACCAATAAGGCTTCCGGTCAACAGTAGGCTATTAGTAGTTAAGTTTTTGGGGAGTCAAAAGTTACATGTAGAGGCTGAGGTGGGCAGACCACTTGAGCTCAGTTTTGAAACCAGCCTGGGCAATGTGGTGAAACCCTGTCTCTACAAAAAATTAAAGAATTAGCCAGGCGTGCTGGTACAGGGCTATAGTCCCAGCTACTTGGGAGGCTAAGGTGGAAGGATAGCTTGAGCTCAAGAGGTTGAGGCTGCAGTGAGCTGTGATTATACCACTGCACTCCAGCCTGGGAAACAGAGTGAGACCCTGCCTCAAAAAAAAAGTTTATATTCAGATTTTCTCTCTCTCTCTTTTTTTTTTTTTTTGGTGAGACGGAGTCTTGCTCTGTTACCTGGGCTGGAGTGCAGTGGCGCGATCTCAGCTCACTGCAGCCTCCACCTCCCGAGTTCAAGCGATTCTCCTGCCTCAGCCTCCTGAGTAGCTGGGATTACAGGCATGTGCCACCATGCCCGGCTAATTTTTGTATTTTTAGTAGAGACAGAGTTTCACCATGTTGGTCAGGCTGGTCTCAGACTCCTGACCTTGTGATCTGCCCACCTCAGCCTTCCAAAGTGCTGGGATTACAGGTGTGAGCCACCATACCTGGCCTATATTCAGATTTTCAACTGCACAGGGCTTGGTGTCCCAACCCCCATGTTGTTCAAGGGACAGCTGTATACCCCGTTGCTCCCAGGCTACAAACCTGTAAAGTAACACAGTAAGTATTTATGTATCTAAACATAAAAAAGGTACAGTAAAAATACTGTACTATAATCTTATAACAATTTTAATAATGACCACTGTCATATATGCAGTCCATTACTGACCAAAATGGTGTCATACAGGGCCGGGCATGGTGGCTCACACCTGTAATCCCAGCACTTTGGGAGGCCGAGGTGGGGAGATTACTTGAGGTCAGGAGTTTGAGACCAGCCTAGCCAGCATGGTGAAATCCCATTTCTACTAAAAATACAAAAATTAGCTGGGCGTGGGCTGGGCATGGTGGCTCACGCCTGTAATCCTAGCACTTTGGGAGGCTGAGGCAGGTGGATCATCTGAGGTCAGGAGTTCAAGATCAGTCTGGCCAACTTGGTGAAACCTCGTCTCTACTAAAACCAAAAAAATTAGCAGGGTGTGGTTGCAGGCGCCTGTAGTCCCAGCTACTCGGGAGACTGAGGCAGGAGGATCGCTTGAACCCGGGAGGTAGAGGTTGCAGTGAGCCGAGATAGTGCCACAGCACTCCAGCCTGGGCGACAGAGGGAGACTCTGCCTCAAAAAAAAACAAAAAACAAAAAACAAAAACAAAAACAAAAAAGAATGAATGAAGAAAGAGGTTCCGGACAGCAGAACTCATGGAGGTTCCTGGAGGATGGCGTGCCCAGGGAGGGCATGGAAGCTCCACGCCCCTTCCCCCATACGTCGCCCTATGTGACTCTTCATCTGAAAAAATCCCTCAAGTCAAGAATACAAGGAACTAAGAGGGAGTTCGGAAGAATATAAGGGCCATGTACTCAGCCCCCAACCCCTAATCTCAGTGGGTGTGGGTGATAGGAACTTTATGTCTGGAGATCTAAGAGCAACATAAACTTCTGCTCTGCTTCTCTTCTAGAATTTTAAGAAGGTGGTAGACTGGCAGATGTGACCTGCCATCACACAAGAAGAATAGAAGAGATGGTGGCACACTAAGACTAGTTGGAGACCCCTAGGAAATTACCCTTCAGTTTCCTGTGGCTCCCAAGTGATGGAGGAAGGCTGAAAGTTCTTGTGGGCAAGGAGAGAGGGAAGGAGCAGAAACTGGTTATGGTACATAAATCTATACAAGGAGAACTGGGTGTGCTTGTGTTATTATTTTTAATGTTTAGATAATCAATGTACAAACATTCTTGCTAAGTCAGGCACGGTGGCTCACACCTGTAATCCCAGCACTTTGGGAGGCAGAAGCAAGTGGATCATCTGAGGCCAGGAGTGCGAAACCAGCCTGGCCAACGTGGCAAAACCCCGTCTCTACTAAAAATATAAAAATTAGCCGGGCATGGTGGTGGGCACCTATAATCCCAGCTACTCGGGAGGCTGAGGCAGGAGAATCACTTGAACCTGGTAGGCAGAGGTTGCAGTAAGCCAAGATTGTGCCACTGCACTCCAGCCCGGACAAAAGAGCAAGACTCTGTCTCAAAGGGAAAAAACAAAAAACAAAAAAAACTCTTTGCTATATATACACAGTTTTGTTATTTTTATTTTTAAGGAAAACTGTATTTCTGAAAGTAGGGTTTGAAGAGAAGTTTATTATAGATTACTGACAAAGCCAATCTATCAGTTAATATATATAACAATCATTTATTTATTTATTTATTTTTAAAAGAAAGAGGCTGGGTGTGGTGGCTCACACCAGTAATCCCAGCACTTTGGGAGGCTGAGGTGGGCGGATCACAAGGTCAGGAGCTCGAGACCAGCCTGGCCAACATGGTGAAACCCCGTCTCTACTAAAAATACAAAAATTAGCTGGGTGTGGGGGCGCCCACCTGTAATCCCAGCTACTCGGGAGGCTGGGGCAGGAAAATTGCTTGAACCCGGGAGGTAGAGGTTGCAGTGAGACAAGATCATGCCACTGCACTCCAGCCTGGGTGACAGAGTGAGACTCCATCTCAAAAACAAACAAACAAAAAAATAAGAAAGAAAGAAGATCTAAAACCAATAACCTAAGCGTACACCTTAGTGAGCTAGAAAAAGAAGATCAAACTAAATCCAAAGCTAACAGAAAGAAGAAAATAGTAAAGTTCAGAGTGGAGATAAGAAAACGAGGACTATAAATACAATGGAGAAAAATCTATGAAACCACAAGTTGGTTCTTTGAAAAGATCAACAAAAGTGACAAACCTTTTAGTTAAACTAAGAAAAAAATGAGAGAAGACTCAATTACTAAAATCAGAAATGAAGGAGGGGCTGTAACTAACGACTGAAAATAAGACATAAGTTAAAAGGACCATAAGAAAATACAATAAACTGTGCCGCAACAAATTAGATAGATGAAGTGAACAAATTCCTAGAAACACAAACCATCAAAACACAAGAAGAAATAGAAAATCTGAATAGACAAGTAAATCAGGATTCGAAAAAACCTTCCAACAAAAAAAGGCCAAGAGGCTGGGCACGGTGGCTCACACCTGTAATCCCAGCAATTTGGGAGGCCGAAGCGGGTGGATCACGAGGTCAGGAGTTCAAGACCATCCTGGCTAACACAGTGAAACCCCGTCTCTACTAAAAAAAAAAAATACAAAAAATTAGCCAGGCTTGGTGGCGTCGCCTGTAGTCCTAGCTACTCAGGAGGATGAGGCAGAAGAATGGCGTGAACCTGGGAGGCGGAGCTTGCAGTGAGCCGAGATCACGCCACTGCACTCCAGCCTGGGTGACAGAGTGAGACTCTGTCACACACACACACACACACACACAAAAGGGCCAAGAATCAGATAGCTTCACTGGTAAAGCAAACATTTAAAAGAAGAAATAAGCCAGGTGCAGTGATTCATGCCTGTAATCCCAGTGCTTTGGGAGGCTGAGATGGGCAGATCACTTGAGGTCAAGCATTCAAGACCAGCCTGGCCAACATGGCAAAACCCCATCTCTACTAATAATACAAAAATTAGCCGGGCATGGTGGCAGGTGCCTGTAATCCCAGCTACTCGGGAGGCTGATGTAGGAGAATTGCTTGAACCTGGGAGGTGGAGGTTGCAGGGAGCCGAGATTGCACGACTGCACTCCAGCCAGGGTGACAGAGTGAGACTCCGTCTCAAAAAAAAAAAAAAAAAAAAAAGAAAGAAATAATACCAATTCTCCTCAAACTCTTCCAAAAACACAAAAGAGAGAACATTTCTAAACTTACTCTATGGGGCTAGGATTAGCCTGATACCCAAGGCAGACAAAGATACTACAAAGAAAGAAAAACAGGCCGGGTGTGGTGGCTCACGCCTGTAATCCCAGAACTTTAGGAGGCCAACATGGGCAGATCACTTGAGGCCAGGAGTTCAAGACCAGCCTGGCCAACATGGTGAAACCCTGTCTCTACTAAAAATACAAAAATTAGCCGGGTGTGGTGGTGGAAGAATTGCTTGAACCCAGGAGGTGGAGGTTGCAGTGAGCTGAGATCGCGCTACTGCACTCCAGCCTGGGCAACAAAGAGCAAAACTCCATTTCAAAAAAAAAGAAAAAGAAAGAAAGAAAAATACAATTGAATATTCCTATGAATACAAATGGAGAAATCCTCAATAAAATACTAGGAAACCAAATTCAGCAGCTTATGAAAGGATTATACACCATGACCAAGTGGGATTTATCACCGCAATGCAAGGATGGCTCAACATTTGAAAATCAAGGATGGCTCAACATTTGAAAATCAATCCATGTAATACACCAAATTAATAGAATGAAGGAAAGTAACCACACGATGATTTTATGTATTTATTTACTTTTTTTTTTTGAGACTCAGTCTCACTCTGTTGCCCAGGCTGGAGTGCAGTTGCTCAATCTCGGCTCACTGCAACCTCTGCCTCCCAGGTTCAAGAGATTCTCCTGCTTCAGCCTCCCAAGTAGCTGGGATTACAGGCGTGTGCCACCACACCCAGCTAATTTTTGAATTTTTTTTGGTAGAGACTGGGTTTCACCATGTTGGCCAGGCTGGTCTTGAACTCCCGGCCTCAAGTAATCTGCCCACCTCAGTCTCCCAAAGTGCTGGGATTACAGGCGTGAGTCACCGTGCCTGGCCTGTTTTAATTGATGCAGAAAAAGCATCTGACAAAAACTAAAACATTTTCATGATAAAAACACTCAATAAACTAGGAACAGAAGTGAACTTCCAGCCAGGCCTGGTGGCTCATGCCTGTAATCCCAACACTTTGGGAGGCCAAGGCAGGCGGATCACCCGAGGTCAGGAGTTCGAGACCAGCCTGGCCAACATGGTGAAACCCTGTCTCTACCAAAAACACAAAAATTGGCCAGTCATGGTGGTGGGCACCTGTAGTCCCAGGTACTAGGGAGGCTGAGGCAGGAGAATTGCTTGAACCCAGGAGGCAGAGGTTGCAGTGAGCTGAGATCACACCACTCCAGCCTGCGCATCAGAGAAAGACTCTGTCTCAAAAAAAAAGAACAAAAAGAAGTGCAGTTCCTCAACACAATAAAGCCCATATATAAAAAACACATAGCTAACATCATACACCCACACATCATACATTTCACAGACTGGTAAAAGGCTGAAAGCTTTCCCCCTAAGATCAGCAACAAGACAAGGATGCACACTTCCACCATTTCCATTCAATACGGTACTAGAAGTCCTAGCCAGAGGAATTAGGCAGAAAAAGAAATAAGAAGTATCCAAGTTGGAAAAGAACCTGTAAAACTATTTCTGTTTGCAGATAACACAAACTTAAATGTGGAAAACCCTGAAGAATCCACAAACAGACCGGGTGCAGTAGCTCATGCCTGTAATCCCAGCACTTTGGGAGGCCAAGGTGGCAAGATTGTTTGAGGCCAGGAGTTTGAGACCAGCCTGGGCAACATAGTGGGATCTCGTATCCACACAAAAAATGCAAAGATTAGCCAGGCATGGAAGAGCATGTCTGTAGTCCCAGCTACTTGGGAGACTGGGGCAGGAGAATCAATTGAGCCCGGGAGGTCAAGGCTGCAGTAAGCTGTCATCATGCCACGGCACTCCAGCCTGCGTGACAGAGTGAGACCCTGTCTCAAAAGAAAAAAAAAAAAGAATAAAGTTGGAAAAATTAACTCAAAATGGACCAAAAACCCTGGTTGCAATGGCTCATGCCTATAATTCCAACACTTTGGGAGGCCAAGGCAGGAGGATTGCTTGAACTCACGAATTCAAGACCAGCCTGGGCAACATGGTGAAACTCCATCTCTACAAAAAGTACAAAAGTTAGCCAGGTGTTGCTGGCATGCACTTGTAGTCCCACCTACTTGGGAGGCTGAGGTGGGAAGACCACTTGAGCTTGGGGAGGTCGAGGCTGCAGTGAGTAGCCACTGCACTCCAGCCTGGGTGACAGAGTGAGACTCAAAAAAAAAAAAAAAAAAAATAGGCTAAAGACTTAAATTTAAGAACTAAAGGTACAAAACTCTCGGTAGGAAACACAGGGGCAAATTTTCATGCCCGGATTTGGCAATGGTTCCTTAAAAATGACACCAAAAGCATAAACCACAGAAGAAAAAATAGATAAATTTGACTTCATTAAAATTCCATTTCTAGGGAGGGCTGGATTACAGCAGGCACTGGGAGACCGCACAACTACCTGCCCCCTCCCTGGCACTACCACCCCCTGGAGGGTCTGCCTTCAGTTCAAAAAAAAAAAAAAAAAACAATGATACTTTCTGGCCACATTAAAAAAAGAAAGAAAATTTAAAAGTTGTATGCATCAAAAGACGCTATTGCTAAAGTCAAAAGACAACCCATAGAATGAGAGAAAGTATTTGCAAATCACATAGCTGACGAGGGGGTTAATATCCAGAATCTATAAACGAGAACTCGTACAACTCAACAACACAAACAAACCAACTTTAAAATGGGAAAAGGTGGCTGGGTGCAGTGGCCTGTAAACCCAGGACTCTGAGAGGCTGAGGCAAGAAGATGGCTTGAGCCCAGGAGTTCGAGATCAGCCTGGGTAACATACTGAGACCTTGTTTATATAATAACTGGGCAAGGCTGGGCCTGGTGGCTCACTTGAGGTCAGGAGTTCAACACCAGCCTGGTCAACATGGTGAAATCCTGTCTCTACTACAAAAAAAAAAAAAAAAAAAAAAAATTAGCTGAGCATGGTGGTGTGTGCCTGTAGTCCCAGATACTCAGGAGGCTAAGGCAGGAGAATTCGCTTGAACCTGGGAGGTGGGCCGGGAGCGGTGGTTCACGCCTATAATCCCAGCACTTTGGGAGGCTAAGGCAGGCGGATCATGAGGTCAGGAGATCGAGATCATCCTGGCTAACATGGTGAAACCCCCTCTCTACTAAAAATACAAAAAATTTGCCAGGCGTGGTGGCACACGCCTGTAGTCCCAGCTACTTGGGAGGCTGAGGCAGGAGAATCACTTGAACCTCGGAGGCAGAGGTTGCAGTGAGCTGAGACTGTGCCACACTGTACTCCAGCCTGGGCAACACAGTGAGACTCCTTCTCAAAAAAAAAAAAAAAAAAAAGAACCTGACGGCAGAGGTTGCAGTGAGCTGAGATCGTGCCACTTGCACTGCAGCCTGGGCAACAGAGCGAAACTCTGTCTCAAAACAAACAAAAACTGGGCATGGTGGGGCAAGTCTGTGGTCTCAGCTACTCAGGAGGCTGAGGTAGGAGGATTCCTTAAGCCAGGGTGGTAGAGGTTTCAGTGAGCTATGATTGTGCCAGTGTACTCGAACATGGGCGACAGAGACCTCATGTCAAAAACATAAAAGGTGGGGAAAAAAGGACTAAAATAGACAATTCTCCAAAGAAGCTATACACATGGTCAATAAGCATATGAAAATAAGCTCAACAGCACTGGTCATTAGGGAAATGCCAACCCAGACGACGAGATATCATTCGTACCTCTTAGGATGGTTATAATAAAAAGATGAGAGTATGACTCTTGCCTATAATCCCGGCACTTTGGGAGGCCGAGGCAGGAGGATCACTTGAGGACAGAAGTTCAAGACCAGCCTCAGCAACATAGTGAGACCCCGTCTCCATAAAACTTTTTTTATTTTAAAAAAAGGTGGCGATACAGAAAAAGTGGAACCCTTGTGCACTGCTGGTGGGAATGTAAAATGGTGCAGCTGCAGGTTCCTCAAAGTTAAAAGCAGAATTATAGGCCAGGCGTGGTGGCTCATACCTGTAATCACAGCACTTTGGGAGGCTGAGGCGGGTGGATCATCTGAGGTCAGGAGTTCGAAACCAGCCTGGCCAACATGGTGAAACCCCATCTCTACGTCCCAGCACTTTGGGAGGCCGAAGCGGGAGATCACGAGGTCAGGAGATAGAGAACATCCTGGCTAACACAGTAAAACCCCATCTCTATTAAAAAATACAAAAAATTAGGCGGGCATGGTGGCGGGCACCTGTAGTCCCAGCTACTCGGGAGGCTGAGGCAGGAGAATGGTGTGAACCCAGGAGGCAGAGCTTATGGTGAGCTGAAATCACACCACTGCACTCCAGCCTGGGCAACAGAGCGAGACTCTCTCAAAAAAAAAAAAAAAAAAAGAAAAAAGAAAAAAAAAGGCAGAATTGCAATAGGCCCAGCAATTCCACACCTAGGTATACCGACAAGAGAACTGAAAACGATTCAGATAGTCACAGCAGTATTATTCACAACAGCCAAGCAGTGTAAACAACCTCTGTGAATGTAAGAGTTCATTCACAGATGAGTGGGTAAGCCAAATGTGGTATGTACACACAGTGGAAGATATGGCCACAGAAGGAATGAAATTCTGATACAAGCTACACTGTGGATGAACCTTGAAGACATTATGCTCAGTGAAGGAAGCCAGACCCTTCCAACACAGGGAGGGGGAGAGGGTCTGCCCACCTGACAGAGGCGAGGGAGAGGCATCCACGTCCCTCTGCACCAGTTCAGCAGGTGGGAGCTCTACCTTATCCTCTTCAGGCCCCCAACGGCTCTTCCGCTTCCTCTTCACGGTGGCTGCGGAGGCTGGCTTCCCGGGGGCAGCTGGAGCAGGGATGATAGTGGGCGCAGGCGTGGACGAGGCGGGGCAGGTGGTGGCTGGGGGTAAGGGACCTGACAGGGCCTCAGGAGGGGACTTGCGCTTCAGGCCGGGATCAGGTGCTGTGAGGCTGCCTGTGGAGCTGGCCTTGGCTTTCCGGAACTCCTCCAGTTTCTGTCGGTAGTACTTGTACCCTTGGCTATTGGGCTCATACAGAAAGCTGCAAAGGAGAGTTGGGGGGTGCAGTGTCAGCTGGGCCCAAGGCCCTGTCCCTGATTCTGGGCAGGAGCAGTTCTGGCCTTGTGTGCCCACGTTGGCCAGGGTCACTTCATGGTCATGTCATAGTCACGGTCTCCACCACGACCTCCTGCCCTGCCAGGCCTCCTGGCAGTGACTGCTGGTTCTGGTGGCCCGATGCCCTTCCTTTGAACTGAGTCACTCCAATCCTCACCCTGTCTTTATCAGGCACCCATCACACTGTCATTGTTCACCCTGCTACAAAGGGAAAGGGCAGGGACCCTCAGACCCTTCCCCAGGGCCTGGGAAAAGTGAGACATTCACACCAAAAAATCTCAGATTGTGGGGAGACACCAGACACGAGACAGGGCAGAGGGACTTGTCTTGATCCCAAGGGCTTCTCAAATGCATCTTTGAGACACTGAACGTCAGAATGGACCAAGGAGCTGATTTCTACCCCACGTGGGGGCAGGCAGCCTCAGGGAAGTGTGGCTTCCAGTGAGGCTGGGAGCACAGGTCTTCTCTGTCCCTACCCAGCCTGAGGAGCACAGCAGGTGGCGCTGGGTTCAGAGCCATGTTCCACACCTACTGGCGCCTCTCGGACCGTACACATCCCCAGTCCACAGCACTGTCTTTGGGGTCTATGCCAAAAGGGAGAATCTTGGCCCAGCTCCACATGGCAGAACACTGGGAGAGAACTGAATGCATGTACAGCCCTGAAAGCATGTTACGGTGCTGAACAAGATGGGGCTGGACCTGCACTTGTGAATCTGGAGGGATGGTCATAGCACCAAGGCGTGCAACTAATGTGAATTAAAGGGTCAAGGATGCTGTGAAGTCCTTTTGTGTAAGAGAGAGGCCGGGCGCGGTGGCTCACGCCTGTAATCCCAGCTCTTTGGGAGGCCGAGGCGGGCAGATCACCTGAGGTCAGGAGTTCGAGACCAGCCTGGCTGACATGGTGAAATCCCATCTGTACTAAAAATAAAAAAATTAGCTGGGCGTGGTGGCACACGCCTGTAGTCCCAACTGCTCGGGAAGCTGAGGCAGGACAATCACGCGAACCTGGGAGGCGGAGGTTGCAGTGAGCCAAGATTGGGCCACTGCACTCCAGCCTGGACCACAGAGTGAGACTCCATCTCAAAAAAATAAGATAAATAGTGAGCGAGCAGCAAGAGACCCCTTAGACAGTTTCTATGTGAGCCTGTGTGTCTACAGCCCTGCTGACATCCGGTACCTCAGGAGGGTGGGACGGAAGGACAGGAGATGACAGCATCTTCTCTGTAATCCTGGGTCATGGTACACGTGTGACCCAGTGAGGAACATTTGCAAAGATTAAGAGGTAAAAGCAACAACTGTTCAGGAGAGAAGGGAACAGTTGGTCAGATTTGGAAAAGACACTTGACAGCCGGGTGAGTTCAGACATGGATTTGAGGCCAAGCTGGGGAGGCTCACTTGCTAGGGCGAGCAGGCATCGGGTGTGGGGGCCCCTTCCTGGTCTCAGCTGGTGCTTCACCCTGAGTGTCCTCCAGGATGGCCCAATGATGCATCACAGTCCCCTGGAGGGTCTGCCCATCTCAGGGAGGGGGTTACAATGGCACCCAATGGTAGACCCCCATGAGGGGGAGAAAGTGGAGCCCCCCCAACACCCCATCTAGAACACGGCTGGGTGCACCACCAAGGCTCCCCTCTGGTGGAACTAATCCCACCCTGAACCCAGGGATAACCACTGTTAAGGTGTTTCCTGCCAGTTTCAGCAAAGATTTATCTTAATAGAGCTGTGATCCTATATATATCCCAGTTTTAAAAAAAATTTCTGCCTCAAGCTGATGACATAAGCCTTTCCTATTAGAACAGTGGAAGCATGTTCACTGACTGGCCTTGCTTCAGTTCCCTCACACTGGGCTGCCAGCTCACATGGGTGCCTTCTGAAGGCGGCGTACTCCACTGGGGAGACGTGCTGATGATTTAACCCACAGAGGCTGGACACTGACTGTGTCACTGACTTTTCTTTTTTTTCTTCCTTTTTTTTTCTGAGACGGAGTCTTGCTCTATTGCCCAGGCTGGAGTGCAGTGGCACAATCTCAGCTCACTGCAAGCTCCACCTCCCAGGTTCAGGCAATTCTGCTTCAGCCTCCTGACTAGCTGGGACTACAGACGCCCGCCACCACACCCGGCTAATTTTTTTTTTTTTTTTTTTTTTTGTATTTTTTAGTAGAGACGGGGTTTCACTGTGTTAGCCAGGATGGTCTCGATCTCTTGACCTCGTGATCCACCCCGCTCAGCCTCCCAAAGTGCTGGGATTACAGGCATGAGCCACCGCACCCGGCCTACTGACTTTTCATTACTACAGCTGATGCTCTATTGACATGATTTCCAGGATGTATCTCAGAAATGGGAGAATGACAAGTCCAAGGGATGGGCGTTTCCAGCTTTTCATTTTTTTTTTTGCTTTGTTTTTCAAGACGGAGTTTCACTCTTGTTGCCCAGGCTGGAGTGCAGTGGCGCAATCTTGGCTCACTGCAACCTCTGCCTCCCGGGTTCAAGCCATTCTCCTGCCTCAGCCTCCCAAGTAGCTGAGATTACAGGCATGCGCTAATTTTGTATTTTTAGTAGAGACGGGGTTTCTCCACGTTGGTCAGGCTGGTCTTGAACTCTCGACCTCAGGTGATCCACCTGCCTCGGCCTCCCAAAGTGCTGGGATTACAGGTGTGAGCCACCAAGCCCAGCCTCATTTTTAATTTTTTGAGATGGAGGCTTGCTCTGTCACCCAGGCTGAAGTGCAATGGCATGATCTCGGCTCACTGCAACCTTTGCCTCCTGGGTTCAAGTGATTTTCCTGCCTTAGCCTCCCAAGTAGCTGGGATTATAGGCACATGCCACCATGCCCAGTTAATTTCTATATTTTTAGTAGAGATGGGGTTTCGCCATGTTGGCCAGGCTGTTCTCGAACTTCTGACCTCAGGTGATCCACCTGCCTCGGCCTCCCAAAGTGCTGGGATTACAGGCGTGAGCCACCGCGCCAGGCCTCCAGCTTCTTTATAGCCATGCAGTTGGTTACAAATTGTTTCCCAAAGTGGCTGGGGTGTGCCTGGCCCAGAGGTGTGACAGGGAAGGGCCAGGAGTGGCCACATGAGGCGGCTGTTAGATTTGGGGGTGAGGGGAGGTCTGCCAACCATGTGGGTCTAACCAGCATTTCTGTGCTTTGGGGCTGCCTCACAGCTGACCCTGCATGGAGATTAAACACAGGCGCAAACCTGCACGCCCTGCAGGGGCCTGAATACCTGGTCGTCCCCCCTGACCCACCCAGTTCTTTCCTGGTCTGGCTCTGGCTCCGCAGTGAGTGCGGAAATGAGCTCCCTTCAGCCTCGTCTCCTCTGGCTGCCCAGCGTACCCACCCCAGGCGACCTCAACCAGCCTGGCCTCCCCGACAGCCGCACCTGACAAGCTGGGCGCCTGTCAGTAACACCCCAGAACAGAAAGGACACACAGGAGGGCAGGGGCCACCTGCACCAGTAGCATCTCTCAGTTCTGACATCAGGGGTGAGGCTGCGCTGCAGCGGCTGGGCCCTGGACCCCTCTGACCAAGCAGAGCCACCAGGCTCTGGGCCTTGGACAGAATTCCATACCCTTGCCTGCTTCTCCTTTGAAAGGGTTCCACAGTCAGTGTCTACCTACAATGACAGCAAACTAGGTTTCTTATTTATATAGCCTTAATCAGGCAAATGAAGGAAAGACATGATGACTTGGAGTGGACTAGTGATCCAACCCTGAGGTGTGGTCAACAACTCAATGATCCCCAGGGCAAGTCTGACATTCAGGACACCTGTGGGGGGGGGGGGCCTCCAGTCCCAGGCAGATCCATCTCCTGAACTCCAGGCCTAAACAATCCACGGCCCCAACACAGGCTCCTGGACACACAGGTACCAGACTGCGGCACACCTGAATCCCAAGCAGCCCCTCTCCCCGTCCCCATCCACTGGGTCAGCTGAGCCTTGACCCTCCCTGTTCCCAGCCCCCATGTTCCCTCAGTCCCACCTCCCAATGGTGGCCCACTGCCCTCGTCTGCCTGGACCTGGCCTGGCCATGTCTGCCCACCCTCCATGACCTTGGCCAGTGACCACAGAAGCACAGTTGCCCCATCTGTGATGAAGTCTAGGGCTGCTGAATCAACCAGCCCAGACAGCTGCTGCCCCAGGACTGTCATGCGCTGTCACACCTCCTCACTGACAGAGTCAGGGCTTGTGTAACCTGAGGCCAGGCGTGTGCTCACGGGCATGCCACCCTCACATCCCCCAGGCACCCACCCGCCTCCCCGGGCACAGAGCAAGTGCCAAACCCACCCAATGAATGGATGAGCCAGTGAACACAGACCCAGCCACTGGGGCTAGGGTACGACCGCATGGCCAGGGATGGCAGGGAGGCTAGGCTGCTTGTCACACACCCACCCTTCTGTGGAACTTGCACACAGGCTGGGTGTTCCCCCTCCACAGATCCTAAAGTTCCCCATTCCTGGCCATTTCCCTCATCATAAAGGGGAGACCCTCAGAACGTACACAACATAAACTGAACAGTACTGTGAATTTCCACTTGAGAGCCTGACTTGCCCCTGGCCAAGGGCTGCTGTGTGTCCCAAAGGCAACTGGGCAAGTGCTAGAGACTTTCTCCATGAGGCACCTGAAAGACACAAAGGCCCCAAAGGCCCCGTGCACCTGCCTCAGAGACTACCCAGGGGTGCTGGTGTGTGCGTGGGACATGCCTGTGGGGAGGCAGAGCTGGGCTCTGGGGTCAGAGACTCTTGACCTGCCAGCTTCTCACAGTGGGACCCCAGCAGGTGGCTGGACTATGCTGATCCAGTGTCCTCCCCTGCAGGGGGGCTGTGGCCAGGGTGACGGTCACCTCCCTGGCAGGGCCCCCCTTACCTGAATGCCTGGTTCTCACGGTTGTTCTGGAGGGCAATGGTTTCCACCTCGGGACCCCCGTCCGCTATGAACCTGGCCAACTTTTCTGCAAGGTTCTTGACCTCTTCGTCCTCTGGGGGTGAAACTTTAAGCAGGCTGTCAGTACTGGGCTCAACTCACCACACCCAACAGCCTAATTTCTGCTAAGAACCCCAAAGGCAACAAGTGGGGTTTGTTTTAGGAATGATGCAAAGAGAAACAGGCAAATGGGAATCAGATTACTACACTGGGACCAGATGCCAGACTTCATAACACACCTCAAGCCCCCGCCCCCGACCCCCGCCCCGTCCCACAAGGGAGGTCAAGAGGGCCTGGGACACGAGCCAGGACAAAGGATCCAAATGTGACTGCGGGTCTGGGTAGGGCAGGAAGGGAGACGGGAGCACCCCAGGTCACATGGTTAGGGGGTGCTGTTAGGCCTCCTCTCCTGGGGAGAGGCTCAGGGCACAGGGCCACAGGGAACACAAGGAACAAACCTCTGCAGCCTGCGCTTGGCCTGAACATCAATTCCACCCCCCCAACCCACCAGCACTTGGCTGGGATTTTATGTCATTGCAGTCAAAGACCAGCCAGTATTTCCCCTTCCCCTGAAATTCATCCCATCAGAATTGCACCAGCTGACAGTGTCTGTCCCCCAGGCCCTCGGCCCTACACTACACTTGCCTTTCCCTGTCCTCTGTGCCCAGGAGGAAGCTGGGGCTCATCAACACTTGTTAATGTAACAAAGAACCAACAAGCAAAAGCCCCCTCTACCTAGGGTACTGCCCTGAACCGCTCTCCCAGAAGCGACCTCAACCTCCATGAGCTCCTGTCTACCCCACAATGTGGCGTGACGCTCAGGCTTCACCAGGTCCTTGGAGCACTGAGGGGGAAGGTGGTGTCAGACCCATTCCCAGAGTGACCCCAGATGCCTGGGAGAATACAGGCCTCAACCACCGGTGCCACACAGTGCCACCCCAGCACCTCCAGGAACCCCGATTCCGCACTGGGGCACGGTATGTCCACAGGCCTCCCCAGAATCTCCCGCCCGCTCCGTCCACCTACCTTTCTGAGAGGCTGCCTGCGACTTCTGTGCTTCCTTTCTTATCTCAGCCACCTTCTTCCTGTAGTAGAGGAATTCCCTGCTATTCTTATCGTGCAAAAATCTGGAGAGGAGGAAGTTTGCAGAAGAGAGGGAAAAATGAGTATCTGTGACAGGCATAACCCTGCAGCTTCTATCGTGCAAAAAAAGGCAGGCTGGCGAGCAGGGACCCGAAAGCAAGTCTCCGTGCCACATGGGAGCCACTTGTCACTTCTGGTGAGAATCAGAAAACGCTTGGAACAGCATCCGGCCCACACTAGCAAGCACCCAGCCCCACACATGCGACTGTGCAGCAAACGCATTCAACAGCACAGCCTTCCCTTCCCCGGAGATACTCACACAAATGCTGGGTTATCCTTGTAGTCCTCCATAGCTACTTTTTCTAACTCGGGGCCTCCTTCTGCCACAAAGCGGGCCAATTTCTCTATCACTTTCCGAGTCTCGGCTCCCTCTGGGGGTGAAACTTTAAGGAGGCTGTCAGTACTGGGGTTCAACTCACACACCCCACAGTCAATAGGCACACTCTCTCTATGGACCACAACGACAGAGGGGGTGGGGGGAGAAGAGTGTGAGATGCAGGAGGCTGTCGGGCGTCCCGAGTCCAGGCACAAAACACCATGACGAGGGGGGAGTCGGTCTCACTGTCTTGGTGAGACACACTAGGTGGGAGAGAAGTGTGTGAGGCTGTGGTGAGCTCCAGGCTGGAAGCTAGCAGAAAATATATCCAGCTTCCCCTGGTTTTGGTGGGGGAAATGCTTAATTCCTTTCTTTCTTTACCAGTTTTCAGCATAATACATCGGTTCCCTTTTATCCTTCAAAGATGACACATTCTTTTTTAAAAAATACCATTATGAGCTCTGATTTAAACACACTGGGTGGGTTTCGATCCATGGCAACTAGTGTCATCATAGAAGCTCTGCGGCCGGTGGAACCTCTTCAAGCTGGCTCCTGAGGGCTCTGGACATGGCCCCAGGAGTCTCTGATGGCCTCCTTGCCATCTGCCAAGACAGGCGCTCCAAGATCATCTCATACACTTCCTGCCCAGACCCAGAGCCAGCCACTTCTCCAAGAAGTCGGTTTCCATGAGAAACTGCATCTCCAGACCAGCATCTGGGAGCTAGGGATGCTCAATGCCACAGGCTTAATCATTATTTCGGGGCCTTTTCAGTGAACAGAGCTATAAAGATATATTTTTATATACGGATTAGCCTCCCCACTGAGCCATGTGGAACTTGCTTTTGCATTTTTCCCTTGGCCTGTTTCTGAGGCTGTGAGTTTGTCAGCTACTACACAGACTGCAGTCCTTGTAGGAGATGCACAAGAGAAATTTCTCACTGCCAGCAAGTGCCTGGCAACTGGGCAACATGCCAGACCTGTGGCTAATCTTATTCCCCTTGTTGCTTGGGCTGCTGGGAATGGGGGAGAGGTGGGGAGTGTGTGGCCCAACGAGGGCCCCTGTGAGGTCCCGAGAGCATTCCGTGACCGTCTTTCACCCTAGGTCGCCCTCCTGCCATGGGCCCAGCAACAATCCTGACCTGGTTGCTGTTTACAGGAACAGGTGCGTTTCTGAGGCCATGCAGACAGTGGGTCATAATGGGCTTCAAGGGCCCCGAGATGGCCAATACCCCTTGTAATGCAGCAGTTCCCAACAGGGTACCCTTGGAGCTGCTGGGGCACCCCTCTAAGGAAAGGACACATGCCAGCTCCATTCTAATGGCCCGGGGGCCAAGCTGGCCTCTGATCCGCTCGGACACACAGCCAGAAGCAAGGGATCTCAAGGTTGTCATGGCACAACTCCACAGTCGCTTCAGTCTGTGCTGTCAGGGTGATGTGACCTCACTGGCCAGCCCTCCACGCAGTTCAGGTGTCACAGGGACTTGTCCTGAATGTGGACAAGGCTGGACTTGCTGGCAATGCTGGCACCACAGCCACCCCCCTTTGCCCTCCTACACTGGGCAGTCTGGACAAGCTCACCCGTGACCAGTGACCGTCCCTTCCCAGGGATAGAAGAGAGCACCCTCCAACCTGCAGCTCATACCTCTGGCCTAAACTCAGGGGACAGGTAACCCATGGTGAGGGGCAGTGCTTTGGGGCCTCAAGGGCTCAGCGGAAGAGCCTTAGAAGCTCCTCCTAGAAGGGATGTGAGGATGCCCTTTTGGAGCAAATGCGAGAAGGGCGTGCGCCCCTGCCTTGGCTGGGATGAGCCACTGTGTGAGTGGAAGATGGATCCCGCTGCTCCCAAGATGAAGCCCACCCGCTGATGCCCAGCAACACCCCAGCCCCGCCCCTCACCCTCCTTTGCTCTCCTCACCTCAGAGGGCCTGAGGCTCAGCTCGGAGGTCTGGTGGCTGCAACTCAGCCCAAAGCAACCACGCCCCTGGTAGCACTTGCCCTGCCCACCACAGATCCCACCTGCTAGAGCACGGGCACTGGTGGTGGGGGAGCAGCAGCTCCCACAACTTACCTTTGATCTCCAGCCACTGCTCATAGTCCTCCTCCTCGTCCTCATCAGGGGACTGGAAGACACTCGGGCGGTGCGCCACGGGCAGCTGTTTGGCGTGGGAGTAGCTCTTCACAGGGCCCGGCAGGCTGGCCAGCCCCAGGCCTGTCCGCCTGCTGATGAGCAGGGACCTCTTCCCAGCGCTGGGGGTGGGTGTGCTGGGAGGGGCGCTGGGCGCACTGGTTGGGGCGTCTGGTATAGAAGGAAGGATATGCGCACTCGGGGTCTGCAGGGCACCTCTCCCGGCTTCCAACCTAACCTAGGTGCTGTGGGCCCCGGGGGAGCTGGGTCCTTGACTTCCAGAACTCAGGGGCTCAGAGGAGGCCACCCTGATTTTACAGATGGGGACAGTGAGGCAAAGAGCAAAAGGACTCGTTGTGGTCTCCCAGCCAGAAAAGCAGCAGCCTGGGGCTCTGAAGTGGGCCGCTGTGGCTGGAGGCATCTCGGTCGCGCTGCACCCACAGACTGGGGACAGTTCTGGGGACAGAACGTCAGTTCTGCCGGGTAAGACCCGAGTCCCCGAATCCCAGTTTACAACCATTCCCTTGGAGGTCTGTGGCCAGGCTGACTGGCCGGGGGCCAGCCTACTGGGTGTTCTCAGCCTGAGACCTGATGGGGAAGGGACTCAAACCAGCCTTCCTCATTCTAGGATGAATTTGGCCTTGGGTTAACTTTTCTTAGCTGTTCCCTGGGAAACCTGACAGAGGTCGAAGACCAGCTGTCTCACCAGCAACAACGGGCTCTGGTCGGTAAACCCCAAAATCAGAGACATGGGCAGAAGCTCCACGGGTGAGGATTTACCCACCTGGCACGTCACACTGCACACCTGTAGGTGACCAACCTACAGACAGGGGTCCCATTCCTTGCACAGGCATTGCTGCCCACTGGAGAAGGCTGGGAATCCCCTGGGGCACTGACAAGGGGGCCAGGTGAGGACCTGGAGACCAGCCATTCTAGCCCACACCTTGGTGTCCAGAGGACCTACAGTGCAGAAGCACCCACAGCAAGGCAGGGGATGGGGCAAGGCTGGTGTGTGACAGCTTCAGGAAGAGCCCTGAGTCTGGTGGGGAGCAGCATCATGAAATTGGCCAGCTCACCACCCTGAAAGCAGGACTAGGGCCCCCGGATCATGAAAGAGGCTGGCTCTGCACTTGGGGACCTCATCTTTTTTTTTTTTAGTGACAGGGTCTTGCTCTATCACCCAGGCTGAAGTGCAGTGGTGCAATCATGGTTCACTGCAGCCTCGACCTCCTGAACTCCTGGGCTCAAGCAATCCTCCCAGCTCAGCCTCCAGAGTAGCTGGGACTACATGTGCACGCCACCACGTCTGGCTAATTTTATTTTTATTTTTTGCAGAGATGGGTTCTTGCTAGGCTGTCCAGGCTGGTCTCACACTCTTAGATTCAAGTGATCCTCCCAGCTCAGCCTCTCAAAGGGATTACAGACATGAGCCACCATGCCTGGCAGGGGCTTCATCTTTTTAAGCCTTAGCTTCCTAAATGGAAAGTGTGGAAATGGAGGTAACCAGCTGCTTACAGAACTCAATGAGATTTAGTTGGACCATCTAGACCTAAAAAAAATAACGTCAAGTAAGAGAAAAAAGCTTGGAACAAAATGCACACTATGTCGTCATCTGCGTAAAGGGTCAAACATCTGAAACTACAGCACACACTGCTTGACTGAGAGGACAACAGGGGTTGTCAGACACACAATTTCTCGACAGTTACTTCCTGTAAGAAAGGGGGATGGGAGGACTTCAACCTCTGGTATTTTTCTTTTTTTTTTTTTCTTTTTGAGACTTAGTCTCGCTCTGTTGCCCAGGCTGGAGTGCAGTGGCGTAAGCTCAGCTAACGTGAGCAGAGCTGGTTGCCTCCCAGGTTCGTGCAATCCTCCCACCTCAGCCTCCCAAGTAGCTGGGATTACAGGGGTGTGCCACCATGCCCAGCTAATTTTTGTATTTTTAGTAGAGACGGCGTTTTACCACATTGGCCAGGCTGGTCTCGAACTCCTGACTTGAGGAGGTCCACCCGCCTCGGTTCCCAAAGTGCTGGAATTACAGGCGTGAGCCACTGTGCCAGTGAGTATTTTTCATGATTAACAAAGATCAGAAGTATCAAAGGCAAAATGTTACATCTATGAATTCTTTTTTGTTTTCTTTTTTTGAGATGGAGTCTTGCTCTGTCGCCTAGGCTAGAGTAGTGACGTGATCTCCACTCACTGCTACCTCCACCTCCCAGGCCCAAAAGCGATCCACCCATCTCAGCCTCCCCATTAGCTGGGGTTAAAGTTATGCATCACCATGCCTGGCTAATTATTTGTATTTTTTTTGTAGAGAGGAGACTTAGCCATGTTGCCCAGGCTGGTCTTGAATTCCCGAGCTCAAGCGATCCTGTCCCCTTCGGCCTCCCAAAGTGCTGGGATTACAGGCACAAGCCACCGCACCCGGCCGACATCTATGAATTCTGAGCGAAGAGAATACGACGTGTGTTATCAGACGTCTACCAAAGGGAAACAGAGGTAGGGAGAGGTGTCCCTCCAGAAGATTCAGTGAGAGCACAGGCGTGGTCTGCTTGCACGGAGCAAGGGACATGGCAGGCACTGAGTCCACATTCCCTGGCACACGGGGTGGTACCCGATGAACACTAGTGCCCCGGTGGTCATTGTTGGGTGCCCCCAGCTGCGTGCCCACCCGGCACCTCAGCCACAGCAGGCCCCAGAACCTGTTGTTCTCTGATGCAGCTCAGGTGTCTCGGGCCAGCCCGGTGTCTCTGAAAACCCTGTATGCAGAAGACCTGCTCACCCCTGCTGGTGGGTTCAAGCTGACCCAGCTTGGGGATGCCTCCCATCTCCCAACATGGTCCCACAAGTGTGAGGAGGGCTTCATCACGGCTCCACCTGCCCCAGACTGAAATCTGACTTATCTGTCTCTGCTCCTACAGGGTAAGCACATTGAGTGCAGGGTCTACATTTGCCCCCTTGGTAATTTTTTTTTTTTTTTTTTGAGACGAAGTCTCGCTCTTGTCCCCCAGGCTGGAGTGCAATGGCATGATCTTGGCTCACCGCAACCTCCACCTCCTGGGTTCAACCGATTCTCCTGCCTCAGCCTCCCGAGTAGCTGGGATTACAGGCGCCTGCCACCACGCCCGGCTAATTTTTGTATTTTTAGTAGAGACAGGGTTTCACCATGTTGGTCAGGCTGATCTTGAACTCCTGACCTCAGGTGATCCACCCGTCTCGGCCTCCCAAAGTACTGGGATTACAGGCGTGAGCCACTGCGCCCAGCCTGCCCCCTTGGTATTAATTTACATATTTATTACTTGGGCTGGGTACAGTGGCTCCCGCCTGTAATGTCAACACTTTGGAAGGCTGAGACAGGTGGATTGCTTGAGCTTAGGAGTCCAAGACCAGCGTGACCAACATGGCGAAATCACAACTCTACAAAAAATACAAAAATTAGCCAGGTGTGGTGGCATGCCCCTGTAGCCCCAGCTACAGGGAGGCTGAGGTGGAAGGTTGGCTTGAGCCCCGGAGGTTGAGGCTGCAGTGTGCTATGATTGCACTACTGCATTCTAGCCTGAGCAAGAGTGAGGCCCTCTCAAAAAAACAAAAATTACTGGCCGGGCGGAGTGGCTCACGCCTATTACCCCAGCACTTTGGATGGCCAAGGCGGGCAGATCACGAGGTCAGGAGATCAAGATCACCCTGGTAACACAATGAAACCCAGTCCCTACTAAAAAGATACAAAAGGCCGGGCACAGTGGCTCACGCCTATAATCCCAGCACTTTGGGAGGCTGAGGTGGGTGGATCACAAGGTCAGGAGATCGAGACCATCCTGGATAACATGATGAAACCCCATCTCTACTAAAAATATTTAAAAAATTAGCCGGGTGTGGTGGCGGGCGTCTGTAGTCCCAGGTACTCAGGAGGCTGAGGCAGGAGAATGGGGTGAACCCGGGAGGCGGAGCTTGCAGTGAGCCGAGATCGCGCCACCGCACTCCAGCCTGGGCCACAGAGCGAGACTCCGTCTCAAAAAAAAAATTATTTATGTATTATTTATTTATTTATGCCTTTGGTGCACGCATGGGTGGAATGAGGGCGATCTATGATTACCAGTGAGCAGGAGTCTGAGGTGGGACCCATCACTTCCCATGTACCCAGCAACCCCAGGGGGAGATGCAAGGACAGCACAAGGAAAGGGGAGGCCTACACTCACCTGTGCTGGTCTGTGCCTTCTGCAACTTCAGAAACTGCTGCAAGAAGCTACCATCGTTGGCAAACTTGTTGGAAATGCAGGAAGAGTTGTGTGCATTTGTGATTCTAGAACCAAGACAGAGGACAGAGAGGGTGAGCTGGCTAGAGAAGCAGTGAGGGCACCAGAGGACGAGGATGAGGATGAGGCCATCACCTCGTCCATCACAGCCCCTAACTCACCCCAGCACTCTCAACTACTAGGACCCCAAACTGGCCCCCAGAGATTTCAAGAGACTACTGCGAAGTGCGCACAGCAGCCTTCAGTACGGTAAGCTGGGAACAATCTTGTTCTGATAAAAGCAATACTCCATGTATTATCTCTGCCTGAATATTAACCCTCCAGGTCCAAATGGCCCTCCAACAAGATGGCTCCTGCTCTCTCTGCACAGCACCTGTCCTCCCTTGCTAGTTGATTATCTGGGTTGTTACTGACTCACGTCTGTCCTCCTGCTAGTCCTTAGAGTTTTCCAAGGCAGGGCCTACATGTCTCTCTCTCTCTGTCTCTCTCTCTCTCTATCTATCTATCCGAAACGGAGTTTCACTCTGTCGCCCAGGCTGGAGTGCAGTGGGGCAATCTTGGCTCACTGCAACCTCCTCCACCCAGGCTCAAGAGATTGTCATGTCTCAGCCTCCTGAGCAGCTGGGATTACAAGCATGTGCCACCACACCTGGCTAATTTTTGTATTTTTGTAGAGATGGGGTTTCGCTATGTTGGCTGGGCTGTTCTCGAACTTCTAACCTCAAGCCATCCTCCCACCTCGTCCTCCCAAGGTGTTGGGATTACAGGTGTGAGCCACCATGCCTGACCTATTTATTTAAGAGACAGGGTCTTGCTCTGCTGCCCTGGCTAAAGTGCAGAGTGCAATGGTGCGATAACAGGGACTACAGGCATGTGCCACTCTGCCTGGCTAATTTTTTAATTTTTTTTTTTTTTTTTTGGTAGAAGTAACATCTCACTATGTTGCCCAGGCTGGTCTTGAACTCCTGGCCTCAAGCAACGGACCCACCTCAGCCTCCCAAGTCACTAGGACTAAAGGCATGTGACACTGTTCCTGGCCAACGCCATTTTTTGACAGGCATGAAGGGCAGTTCTGACAACAGTATATCAGCTGTGCTCAACTTTGATTTAAATATATTTAGGCCCCTGGGTTTGCCTTTGTGTTAACTTGTTAAAAACATATTTTTTAAAAAGTAAAACATATACTTTGCAAAAAAAAAAAGAGGGAGAGAGTGAAGATAAAATATAAAATGCCCTGTGATTCTTCCAGCAAGATTGCTTTGGCTGTTTTCTTAGAAATGTTTGATACCCAGGCTGGGCGCGGTGGCTCACGCCTATAATCCCAGCACTTTGGGAGGCCAAGGTGGGCGGATCACGAGGTCAGGAGATAGAGACCATCCTGGCTAACACAGTGAAACCCTGTCTCTACTAAAAATACAAAAAATTAGCCAGATGTGGTAGCAGGCACCTGCAGTCCCAGCTACTCAGGAGGCTGAGGCAGAAGAATGGCGTGAACCAAGGAGGCAGAGCTTGCAGTGAGCTGAGATTGCGCCACTGCACTCCAGCCTGGGTGACAGAGCGAGACTCTGTCTCAAAAAAAAAAAAAAAAAAAAAGAAATGTATGATGCCCAAAGAAATGCTTGCAGACCCCAGCTCTGAGCTGCAGGCCCACATGGGTAAAGAAACACAGGCTTTGGCTAAGCATGGTGGCTCATCCCTGTAATCCCAGCTACTTGGGAGACTGAGGTAGGAGAATCACTTGAGCCCAGGAGTTTGAGGCTGCAGTGACATATGATCATGCCACTGCACTTCTGCCTGGGCAACAGAGTGAGATCATGTTTCTTAAAAAAAAAAAAAAAAAAGTAATAGAGGCTCATTATGGAACAAATGGAAATGTAGAAAAACTGAAATAAGCCTAGGCAATATGAAGAAAACCCCATCTCTACGAACAAAACAAAAAATTAGCTGGGTGTGGTGGCGTGTGCCTGTAATCCCAGCATTCCAGAGGATCACCAGAGCCCAGGAGGTCAAGGCGGAAGTGGGCCGCAATCATGCCACTGCGCTCTAGCCTGGGTGACAGAGTAAGATCATTTAAAAAAAAATAAAAAGAAAAGAAAAACTGAAACAGAAAGCAATGGAAAAACCCAACAATGTCTCCCTGCTTTGCAACAGCCACTATTAACACTGGTATATATCTTTATTTTGCTCTCTAAATTAGAAGTCAGAGGAAATAAGGCTGTGATCACAGCACACACTCTACTTCTTCCACTTCCTACTGTAGCACACCATCCTGCTCCAATCTCAAATTCCTCACATATGCTGCTTTTTAAACCCGCATGACGTTCCACCATATGGATGTACCCAATGGTGCAAAAAGCTCATGGAGTCCACAGGGCTAGCCTTTTTCCTTTAAATAGGAGAAAGGAATAATTTTTAGTTCATCAGAACTAAAATAACCTAAACACATCAACAATGGGCACTGGTTAAATAAATTACGGGCCATCCACAGGGAAGATGGGGCAGCCCTGAAAAGTTGAAATTTTAGACAAGCAATCAAATACAATGTTAAAGGAAAAACAAGGCCAGGCGCGGTGGCTCACGCCTGTAATCCCAGCACTTTGGGAGGCCAAGGCGGGTGGATCACGTGGTCAGGAGATCGAGACCATCCTGGCTAACACAGTGAAACCCCGTCTCTACTAAAAATTTAAAAAAAAATTAGCCGGGCATGGTGGGGGGCACCTGTAGTCCCAGCTACTCAGGAGGCTGAGGCAGGAGAATGGCGTGAACCCAGGAGGCAGAGCCTGCAGTGAGCCGAGATCGTGCCACTGCACTCCAGCCTGGGCAACAGCGCGAGACTCCATCTCAAAAAAAAAATTAAAAAAATACATAAATAAATAAAGGAAAAACAAAAGGACAGGCTATAAAACAGTATCTACAGTGTGGTTCTACTTACATCAAAATACATTTGAATTAAAAATTGTTACAAAGGCCGGGTGCAGTACCTCACACCTGTAATCCCAGCACTTCAGTAGGCCAAAGCAGGCGGATCACCTGAGGTCAGGAGTTCAAGACCAGCCTGGCCAACATGATGAAACCCCATCTCTACTAAAAATACAAAAAATTAGCCGGGCGTGGTAGCGGGCACCTGTAATCCCAGTCACTGGGGAGGCTGAGACAGGAGAATCACTTGAATCCAGGAAGCGAATGTTGCAGTGGGCCAAGATCGCGCCATTGCACTCCAGCCTGGACAACAGAGTTAGACTTCATCTCGAATATAAAAAAAAAATTGTTAGACAAACACATCGGGCCAGAAGCAGTGGCTCACACCTGTAATCCTAATGCTTTGGGAGGCCAAGGTAGGAGGATCACTTGAACCCAGAAGTTCAAAACCAGCCTGGGCAACATAGTGAGACCCCATCTACACAAAATTTAAAAATTAGCTAGGCATGGCAGTGGACATCTGTAGTCCCAGCTACTCAAGAGGCTGAGGTGGGAAGATAGCTTGAGTCCAGGAATTCCAGACTGCAGTGAGCTATGATAGTGCCACTGCACTGCAGCCTGGGTGACAGAGTGAGATCCTGCCTCTGAAATAAAACAGGCCCGGCACGGTGGCTCAAGGCTGTAATCCCAGCACTTTGGGAGGCAGAGGCGGGTAGGTCACCTGTGGCCAGGAGTTCAAGACTAGCCTGGTCAACACAGTGAAACCCTGTCTCTACTAAAATACAAAAAAATGGCCGGGCTCAGAGACTTATGCCTGTAATCCTAGCACTTAGGGAGGCCAAGGTGGGAGGATCAACCTGAGGCCAGGAGTTCAAGACCAGCCTGGCCAACATGATGAAACCCCATCTCTACTAAAATACAAAAATTAGCCGGGCACGATGGTGGGTTCCTGTAATCCCAGCTACTCGGGAGGCTGAGCAGGAGAATCGCTTGAGCCCAAGAGGCGGAGGTCGCAGTGAGCCGAGATCACACCACTGCACTCCAGCCTGGGCGGCTGAGTGAGACTCTGTCTCAAAAAATAAAATAAAATAAATAAATAAATAAATAAATAGCCGGGCATGGTGGCGCACACTGGTAATCCCAGCTACTCGAGAGGCTGAGCAGGAGAATCTCTTGAATCCAACAGGCGGAGGTTGTAGTGAGCCGAGATGGCACCACTACACTCCAGCCTGTGTGACAGAGCAAGACTCGTCTCAAAAATAAATAAATACATTAATTAAATAAAATTAAAAAAAACAGAAAAACACCTCAACACTCAACCAGTGCTTGTCTCTGTGTTGCAGAGTTATGAGTGACTTTGGTTTTTTGTTTACCCCTCTTCTACTTCCTGGATTTCCTACCATGTACATGAATTACCTTTAAAGTTTAAAAAAAGAAGGCATAGAAGTAATTTTATGTGAAAAAGAAGGTTCAATGTTGACACTAAACAACCAGGACATTCTGGGCACCCCTCAGTTCCTGGGCCTGCCCCCATACTCACACCCTGAGCACTTCACTCAGGATGGACCAGGAAGAGGTAGGGACAAGGAAAGACAAGAAATCACATTCAGGCTGCAGAGTACAGCGAACGGCTCCCACCTGAAAACCACTGGTAACAAATACTGGGAGATAAAAATGCTGGTTCTTGGCCGGGTGCAGTGGCTCACGCCTGTAATCCCAGCACTCTGGGAGACTGAGAGGGGCGGATCACCTGAGGTCAGGAGTTTGAGACCAGCCTGACCAACAAGAAGAAACCCCGTCTCTACTAAAAATACAAAATTGGCTGGGCGTGGCAGCGCATGCCTGTAATCCCAGCTACTTGGGAGGCTGAGGCAGGAGAATCGCTTGAAACTGGGAGGCAGAGGTTGTGGTGAGCTGAGATCGCACCACTGCACTCTAGCCTAGGCAACAAAAGAAGAAAAAGAAAAAAGAAAAGGCAAGAGCTGCTGGGTGCAGTGGCTCACACCTGTAATCCCTTTGGGAGGCCAAGGTGGGAGGATCACTTGAGTCTAGGAGTTCGGGACCAACCTGGGCAACATAACAAGACCTCATCTCTACAAAAAAATAGAAAAAAATTAGCCATGCATGGTGGCACGTGCCTGTGGTCCCAGCTACTTGGGAGGCTGAGGCAAGAGAACTGCTAAAGCCCAAGAGCTCAAGGCTTCGGTGAGCCATGATCCCACCACTGCACTCCGGCCTGGGTGACAGTGCAAAACCCCGTCTCAAAGAAAAAAAAAAAGGAAAAGCTGGAGCTGGGACAAGGCCTTGGGGAAGGTAAACACACTCTACACTCCAGACCCCAGAGGAAGGGGCCTGCCTCTCAGATTATCAATCTCCAGCCTGAAAAGCTTGGATCTGGTCACCCTCATCACAACATCACCCCTTGATCAAAACTCTTGGTGCCCTCAGTGTTTCTCAGGACAGGCAAGTGGAAACCCTTGCTGAGCTATCATCCACCTGCCATCCACTAAGGGACAGCCCCTTTGGTACAGCAGCTCAGGCTGGCCCTCCACGTATGGGCTCTCTCCCCTTCCTGCCCTCTGCTGGGCAGGCCTTTCTCTGCTTCCTCAGTGGGCCAGCTCCACCTGGGCTTTCAGGATGCAAAGCTCTGTGGCCTTACTGTGGCCACGGGGCCTGGGAACACACGGCCTTTGTTATCTTCCAGGAGCTCTGGGGCGGCACCTGCATCCCTTTGCTAGTAGTTTGTGACCCCATAAGGGCAGAGGTTTTTTTTTTTTTTTTTTTTTTTGAGACAGAGTCTCACTCTATGGCCCAGGGTAGTGTACAGCGGCACGATCTCAACTCACTGCAACCTTTGCCTCCCAGATCCCACAGATTCTCGTGCCTCAGCCTCCTGAGCAGCTGGGACTACAGGCACGTGCCACAATGCGCAGCTAATTTTTTGTATTTTTTAGTAGAGATGGGGTTTCACTATGCTGGCAAAGCTGGTCTCAAACTCCTGGCCTCTAGTAATCCTCTGTCTCAGCCTCCCAAAGGGCTGAGAATACAGGTGTGAGGCAGCACACCTGAACTCAAGGCAGAGATTTTTACTCTGTTATACCCCTTCCCTCTGCACCACAGCTGGCTGGCAATAAATAACTGCTGAGTGGATGAGTTGGCAGGCTGTCCTCTGGGCTTCCACATACCCCTCATTTCTCTCTTGCCACAGTGAGCCTCCCAAGGGCATCTGGGTCATTCCTTGGATCATCAGGCTATGGCTGGGTGCAAGCACATGCTGACTGCCCTCACAAGCCAAACCCTGTGCTGGTGACCCTCAAAGACTCACATCCAGGCCCCATCCAGGCCCCAGCAGGCACTTACTCGCCAGGATGTGGGGGCTGAGGGCTGGCCACCTGATTCTGCTTGGCTTTCTGTTCCATTTTGGCTTCAATTTCCCGTTTCTTCTGAGCGATGAGCTCTTCCTGGTGAAGGATGTTCATGTTCATTTTTCCAGATTTAGGGGGAGCAACCCCAAACCACCGGTTAGCCTTTCCTGGGGAGGGAAAAGGAGTACGTCGGAAATCACCTTTACTCCACAAACACCCCAAGAAGCTGTGACAGGCCAGAGAGCAACTGATGTTCAGATTAATTTATATGTCTATTAGTTCATTTATTCAGCAAACACTTACAGAGTGCCTGCTGCATGCCATACCCTGTACTTACTACGTGCTATGCAAGAGAACACAGGTCTCTGCCCACGTGGGACTCGCTTCGGGCTGGGAAGACAATAGACCCATAACAAAAAAGTAACTTTCGGGCTGGTGCAGAGGCTCATGCCTGCAATCCCAGCACTTTGGGAGGCAGGGGCAGGCGGATCACTTGAGGTCAGGAGATCAAGACCAGCCTGGCCAACGTGGTGAAACCCTGTCTCTACTAAAAATACAAAAATTAGCTGGGCATGGTGGCATGTGCCTGTAATCCCAGCTACTAGGGAGGCCGAGGCAGGAAAATTGCTTGAACCAGGGAGGTGAAGGTTGCAGTGAGCCGAGATGGTGCCACGGCACTCCAGCCTGGCAACAGAGCAAGACTCTGTCTCAAAAAAAAAAAAAAAAGTAACTGCACAATGTGGTAAGAGCTCTGCTGAAAACCAAAAAAGGGTGAAAAAGTAACAGGAGAGTACATATGCAGGTAGGACAGCCAGAAAATAAACACTAGAGGAGGAGACATTTAAACCAGAAAAAACAAATAAGAAGCCAGCGTCATGAAAAGCCAAATGGAAGATGATCTGGGCAGAAGAAGGAGCAGATGTGAAAGCTCAAGGCAGGAAGAAGCCTAGTACATCCAAGGAGCAGCAAGTGCCCAGCGTCAGAGGGGCCTGCTCCAGGGACAGGCAGAGGTGAGGCATGTCAGAGCATCTGTGCTTTATTATAAGGGCTTTGGGGAGTGATGGAGAAGCACCAAGATGAAGAATGCAAGATCCACTGGGTCCTTTTTTGAGACAGGGTCTGGTTCTGTTTCCCAGGCTGGAGTGCAGTGGTGTGATCTCAGCTCACTGCAGCCTCCGCCTCCCCGGCTCAAGTAATCCTCCCACCTCAGCCTCCCGAATAGCTTGGATTACAGGCATGCACCACCTCACTTGGCTAATTTTTAAATTTTTTCATAGAGATGAGGTCTTGCTATAGTGCCCAGGCTGGTCTCAAACATTCTTTCCACCTTGGCCTCCCAAAGTGCTGGGATTTACAGGCATGAGGCACCGTGCCCCAGTGGCTTTTTTTTTTTTTTTTTTTGAGGCGGACTGTTACTCTGTCAGCCAAGATGGAATGCAGTGGCACCACCTCGGCTCACTGCAACCTCCACCTCCCAGGTTCAAGCGATTCTCCTGCCTCAGCCTCCTGAGTAGCTGGGATTACAGGCGTGAGCCACCACACCTTGCTAATTTTTATATTTTTAGTACAGTTAGGATTTTGCCATGTTGTCCAGGCTGGTCTCGAACTCCCGTCCTCAAGGGAACCTCCCATTTACGCCTCTCAAAGCGCTGGAATTACAGGCGTGAGCCACCGAACCCAGCCTTCTTTTTTTTTTTTTTTTTTTTTTTGAGATGAAGTATTGCTCTTTTCCCCCAGGCTGGAGTGCAATGGTGCGATCTTGGCTCACTGCAATCTCCACCTCCAGAGTTCCAGCGATTCTCCTGCCTCAGCCTCCCGAGTATCTGGGACTACAGGCATCTGCCGCCACGCCTGGCTAATTTTTTCATATTTTTAGTAGAGATGGGGCTTCACCATGTTGGCCAGGCTGGTCTCGAATTCCTGACCTCAAGTGATCCACCCACCTCGGCCTCCCAAAGTGCTGGGATTACAGGCGTGAGCCACCACACCCAGCCGTTTGTTTTGTTTTGTTTTGTTTTTTTGAGACAGGGTCTCGCTGAGTTGCCCAGGCAGGAGTGCAGTTGCATGATCGTAGCTCACTGCATCCTCAAACTCCTGGGCTCTAGAGATTCTCCCACCTCAGCCACCCGAGTGGCTAGGACTACAGGCACACTCTACCAGGCCTAGCTATTTTCTTTTATTTTTTGTAGAGACAGGTTCTTGCTATGTTGCCCAGGCTAATCTTGAACTCCTGTCCTCAAGGGAGCCTCCCATTTAAGCCTCCCAAAATGCTGAGATTTTAGGCATGGATCACCACACCTAGCCAATATCCACAGGGTCGTTTTATTTTCATCCTGGCTACTAGGTAATCATTCTGGCCGGAGAATCCACAGGCAACAAGACCAGGGAGGCTCACTGGCTCCAAGCAACAGACAATGATGTCTTCAGACTAGGGTCATAGTATGGAGACAGGGAAGACACCTCAGAGGTTCCCCATGGGACTCAGAATAAAATCCAAATTTTAAAAGTCTGAGCCGGGCATGGTGACTCACACCTGTAATCCCAGCACCTGGGAGGCTGAAGCACGCAGATCACTTGAGGTCAGGAGTTCGAGACCAGCCTGGCCAACATGGTGAAACCCCGTCTCTACAAAAATACAAAAAAACACTGGCCAGGTGCGGTGGCCGGCGCCTGTAATCCCAGCTACTCAGGAGGCTGAGGCAGAAGAATGGCTTGAACCCGGGAGGTAGAGGTTGCAGTGAGCCGACATCGTGCCACTGCACTCCAGCCTGGACGACAGAGCGAAACTCCGCTTCAACAAAAAGAAAAAAAGAATTCTAAAAGGCCATTTTCAAGGCCCTGCCAGATGGTTCCCCTCCCTTCTGCTTCATCCTTGACATTCTTCAAAAGGACAAGCCCATCCTACCAGGGCCTCTGCATTTACTGGGCCCCCTCGGTGTGGAAGGCTCCACCCTCCAGGGATTCCCATAGCTGGCATTCATTGTCTTAACTCAAATGTCTTCTGCTTGAAAAGGCCTTTCCCTGGGCCAGGTGTGGTGGCTCACACTTTTACGTAACCCCAGCACTTTAAGAGGCTGAGATGGGAGGATCGCTTGAGCCTAGGAATTCCAGACCTGCATGGAAAACGTGGCAACACAAAAAATACACAAATTCGCTGTGTGGTGGCGCGCATCTGTGGTCTCAGCTACTAGGGAGGCTGAGGTGGGAGGATCACCTGAACCCAGGGAGCCACAGTGAGCCACTGCACTACAGCCTGGGCGACAAAGTGAGACCCTGTCTCAAAAAAAAAAAAAGAAATAAAAGGTCTTTCCTGACTACCCAATATCAGAAGCCTCCACTCTGATCATATCATACGTAACCTCACATCATACGTAAGTCTTTGTAAGTATTTTCTCATTAATGCACTGACACCCCAGTAGAAAGCAACTTCCAGGAAGGCAGGGCCCTGTTTCGGTCACCGCTGCATGCGTAGCGCCTAGCACAGTGCCTGGCACACAGTGAGCACGCCCTAAGTATTTGCTGATGGGTAAATGCATTCCATTCTGGGGAAGTAGAAAGGCCAAGGCTTGCAGCAAAGTGAGGGTCAAAAGACGCGGGAAAGTGTGTCAAGGGAGCCTCAAAGTACTTCGGAAAAGCAGCTTTTCCAGAAAGCGGGACACAGGCCAGAGGCCAGCTGCTACGAAAAGAGGGGTGCAGGGACAGCCCAAGGTTGTCGCCGTATTGGGGAACGGAGGTTGGAGCAGCCCTGAAGGCGGTTGTTTCGGAAACGGGACGCAGGGCCGAGCCGGGTGGCGGCCTCTACGGAGATCCGTGCGTCCTCAGCAAACCAAGCGGGGGCGGCCAGCAACCTGGGTCTGGGGTCTCGAGAAACCAAGAGGTGCAGAAGCCGACGCTGTGGGCTGCCCCGGGGCTGAAGCGAGGGATCCACGGGTCGCAGCAGGACGGACCCGAGGAGTAAGGGGAGACATCTAGCCCCAGGGACCCAGGCGACCGCCTGAGAGGAGGCGGGAGCTGTTACCTGCAACATCCCGGTTGTCCATCTTGAGACTCATCCAATCCCACAATGCTCCGGCGCCACTTAAGGGGACCTGTTATAGTGTGCATCGCCTGATGGGAGATGTAGTCCGCCTCAGTCAGACTCGCCCTATTACTGCGTGAACGACTGGGTTTTTTTTTTTTACCTCCAGAAACGGAAGCCTCAGCCTATCGGCGATGCCTAAGTCCCAGTCACGATAACCAAAAGGCGTCGCCCTTTTACACCTTCCCGGGCGGCGGTCATCCCAAATACAAACTACATGTTCCAGGATGCTTTGGGCGGCAGAGCTCGCGGAAGCCGCGAGGAGAGCCCGGCCCCGTCTCGCGCGCCTGCTTCCGCCTCCCTGTGGCGGCGACTTGTTGTTGTGGAGGCCAAAATGGCGGCTCAGGCGGCGGCAGCGGCCCAGGCGGCGGCGGCCCAGGCTGCGCAGGCCGAGGCTGCCGACTCGTGGTACCTGGCGCTTCTGGGCTTCGCTGAGCACTTCCGCACTTCCAGCCCGCCCAAAATCCGCCTGTGCGTGCACTGCCTGCAGGCCGTGTTCCCCTTCAAGCCGCCGCAGCGCATCGAGGCCCGTACACACCTGCAGCTGGGCTCCGTTCTCTATCACCACACCAAGAACAGCGAGCAGGCGCGCAGCCACCTGGAGAAGGCGGTGAGCGCGGGCCGGGCCGCGAGGGAGGAGTCGCGGGCTCCTTGCAAGATCTGGGCTGACGGGTCGCGACCGCGGCGGGTGGGGGCCGCTCCTCGGCGACCTGGGGGCGCGACCTCCGTCAAAGCCGCAGGACCCCCACCCGCCTCTGCCGGACCCCAAAGCCACCAGCCTCTCAGGGGACACGAAGGCCTCACCCCCCACGCCTTATTTCCCGTTTCTGGTGACAGGGCTCCAGGAGCCCCGTCACCGTACTCTGAAAGTTGCCTGTTATTGGGAGCAACAGGATCCGCAAATCGTCTGGTTTTCAGGAGGATCCCACCTGTTGGTGGCGGTGGGGACATCACAGGGTCCTGAAGCTACTAGCTCCTCCTGGTTCAGCTTCCGGAGCATCAGCCCCAAACGCTTCCACCTAAAGTGACTTGGGGTAGGGGTTGGCGGAGGCGAGACCCCTGGCATTCTCCCGGGAATCTGAAGTCTGGTCTCTCAGGAACCTGGAAGGGCATGCTTCTCCTTGGACACGGAAGTTTGGTAATCGTGGTTTTTGGAGGGTCTTGTGCCCCCATCAATAATGCCTGGTGTCGTACGAGGGAAGCTGAGACCCAGAGTCTGGAGTTGGTCATTTGAGGCCTATGAGGAGGAGAAACAGGAGTTCTGGATTCCAGGCCCCGCTGTTCAGTTTCAGTATTAGGGGAACTAAAAGCAGCTCCTGCTTTTTCTCCATCCACTGGTGACTTCTACCATCCATCAGTCCATCTTCTTCCGTCCGAGTGAGTCCCTCCCCTGACCCAACTTGATTTGTGTCATCCTGGTGCCTCAAAGAATGCGGGAGAGTGGCTGTCATTCCCTTTAGTAAACTTTCTTTTTTTTTTTTTTTTTTTTTTTTTTTTGAGACGGAGTCTTGCTCTGTCACCCAGGCTGGAGTGCAGTGGTGCCATCTTGGCTCACTGCAAGTTCCGCCTCCTGGGTTCACGCCATTCTCCTGCCTCAGCCTCCTGAGTAGCTGAGACTACAGGCGCCCGCCACCACGCCCGCCTAATTTTTTGTATTTTTTAGTAGAGATGGTGTTTCACCGTGTTAGCCAGGGTGGTCTCCGTCTCCTGACCTCATGATCTGCCCACCTCGGCCTCCCACAGTGCTGGGATTACAGGCTTGAGCCACCGCGCCCGGCCCCTTTAATAAACTTTCTAGGGCCAGGCTCAGTGGCTTATGCCTGTAATCCCAGCATTTTGGGAGGCGGAGGCAGGCAGATTACTAGACCCCAGGAGTTTAAGACCAGCCTGGGCAACACAGTGAGATCCCGTCTCTACAAAAAATACAAAAACTAGCTGGGCGTGCTGACGCGGGCCTGTAGTCCCATCTACTCCAGAGGCTGAGGTGGGAGGATCAGCTAAGCCCAGGGAGGTCGTGGCTGCAGTGAGCAGTGATCACGCCACTTCATTCCAGCCCTGGTGACAGTGAAACCCTGTCTCAGAAAAAAAAGATAATAATAAGGAAAAAATAATAAAATTTCAGGCTGTGGAGTCGTTTTTTTCTCACAGCAGCGCTGTGATCCTGTCAGACCCCTGCCTCCCTTTTACCTTTTACCCAGCTCTGTCCTGCTTGAATAGAGAATTATTGAAAAGAATCAACTCAGATTTTAAAAACTCATTAATCTGAGGTAAATCCAAGCCCACCCTCAGCTAGTAACAACTTGCCTTGAGGAATAGATCAAATCTTTGTTTCACAGATTGAAAAGTTGGAAGGAGACTTTATTTTATTTTATTTATTTGTTTATTTTGAGACGGAGTTTCGCTCTTGTTGCCGGGGCTGTAGTGCAATGGCAGGATCTCAGCCCACTGCAACCTCCGTCTCCCGGGTTCAAGTGATTCTCCTGCCTCAGCCTCCCGAGTAGCTGGGACTACAGGTGTGCGCCACCACACCCAGCTAATTTTTGTATTTTTAGTAGAGACAGGGGTTCACAATATTGGCCAGGCTGGTCTTGAACTCCTGACCTTGTGATCCACTCCCCTCGGCCTCCCAAAGTGCTGAGATTACAGGCATGAGCCACTGCGCCCAGCCCCAGATAATTTTTTTTCTTTTTTTTTTGAGACGGAGTCTCGCTTTGTCACCAGGCTGGAGTGCAGTGGCGCGGTCTTGGCTCACTGCAACTTCCGTCTCGTGGGTTCAAGCAATTCTCTTGCCTCAGCCTCCCGAGTAGCTGGGATTACAGGCGTGCACCACCTCATCTGGCTAATTTTTGTATTTTTAGTAGAGACAGGGTTTCACCATTTGGTCAGGCTGGTTTTGAACTCCTGACCTCAAGTGATCCGCCCATCTTGTCCTCCCAAAGTGCTAGGATTATAGGTGTGAGTCACCACATCTGGCCAGTTTTATTTATTTATTTATTTATTTTGAGACAGGGTCTCGCTCCATCACCCAGGCTGGGGTGCACTGGCGTGATCTCAGCTCACTGCAGCCTTGACCTCCTGGGCTCAAGCAGTTCTCCCATCTCAGCCTCCTGAGTAGTTGGGACCACAGGTACGCACCACCACACCCAGCTAATTTTTGTGTTTTTTGTAAAGACAAGGGCTTGAACTCCTGAGCTCAAGCCATCCACCTGCCTCAGCCTCCCAAAGTGCTGGAACTACAGGCTTGAGCCATTGTGCCCAGCGTGGAAGGCAACTTTAGTCCTCACTTGATCAACTGCCTTGTTTCAAAAGGGAGGCATTATGGGCCCAGAGAGGTAAAGTGATTTGCCCAAGGCTGCACAACAAGTTATTGACAAAACTGGGCTCAAACTCCAGCTCAGTGATAACCAGGTTACATGCCAAGATGATACATCATTATTGTTTTGGTGAAGTTTTTTTTTCTTTGATTCATTCAACAGATACTTGTTCAGCTCATGCAGGATGCCAAGCCCTATTTTTGGTGCCGGGGGATCAGCAATGGCTAAAACAGTTTCTGCCCACGTAAGCCTAGGTTTTCATGAGGAAGACAAATGATAAGCATATAGTAAGAGGTTAGGCAGTGATGGAAGAACTTTGAGAACTGAACCAGGGAGAAGAGATGGAGTTGACTTGGAGCTATTTTTGGCAGAGGTAGTGAGAGAGTCTCTATTTGTGGGAGTGACATTTGAGCAGAGGCCTGAATGGGTGGGGCAGGGAGCCTGGAGAACCACTCAGGGGGTCAGGTTGATGGCAAGGAGTGCCTAAGCTGTCGGGGACTGGCAGATGGTATCAGGGTCTCTCCAGGGTCATGATGAGGCTGAGATCAAATGAGGCACCAGACTTTATTGACTGGGAGGGGTCTGGTGGCCCAGCATCTCCAGTGGATGTGCTGGTTCTAAAACTCTTCTTTCTCTCCATGAACAACTCCCACCACCTGCCTTCCCTTGTCTCCCAGGGCTGTTCAGCCTGTTTCTGGCAGTGGCTAATAGTCACTGTGTGTACCATCGTATTTTGCCCACTCAGCCCTGTCTAGGAGAGGCAGTCATGCTGCAAATTGCTCGCTTTACCGCTTGGCTTTTGGACCCATAATTTAAACCCTTCTCCTTGCAAAGTGCCTTTGCTCTGTCAAATGGAACTTTGAATCTTGAAGGGTCTTCCACTGAGCCACATGGTGCCCTCTGTAGCTCACGCCAACTTTATGCCTGGAAATCCCGTTCTTTTTGTCAGTCGCATCCCAACTGAAAATTTTTCCAGCTTTTAGTTAAAGTAATGTTTTCTATACTGTTTTCCTTCCACCAACGTTTGTGAATTTTTTTTGTGTTACAACATAAGCGTGCTTTCTTTCATCTTCATTCTTTATTAATTGTGCATTTTTTCCCAATCAGGGAGCTATCAACTTTTATTCTTTCCTTCCCCAGAGCTACTTAATAAAGAATCATATGTTCTCCACTTAGAGGTGGTTTGCTGGTTTCTACTTCTGAAAAGCAAATGGCTGAAGAGATTCCAGTATCTTCTTGGAGAGCCAACCCAGTGTAACAGTATTTTGCAATAGTTTGTGACTTTTCTCCTTGCTCATTCTCTCTGCTGTTCTTTTTATTTTTATTGTTACTTTTATTTTATTTATTTATTTATTTTTTGAGATGTAGTCTTGCTCTGTCACCCAGGCTCTGGAGTGCAATGGCGCAATCTTGGCTCACTGCAACCTCTGCCTCCCGGGTTCAAGCGAGTCTCCTGCCTCAGCCTCCCAAGCAGCTGGGATTACAGGCGCCCACCACCACGCCCAGCTAATTTTTGTATTTTTAGTAAAGAAGGGGTTTCACCATGTTGGTCAGGCTGGCCTTGAACTCCTGACGTCAGGTGATCCACCCGCCTTGACCTCCCAAAGTGCTGGGATTACAGGTGTGAGCCACCACACCCAGCCTATTTTATTTTTCATTTTTTTGAGAAGGAGTTTCACTCCTATTACCCAGGCTGGAGTGCAGTGGTGCGATTTCAGCTCACTGCATACTCCACCTCCCGGGTTCAAACGATTCTCCTACCACAACCTCCTGAGTAGCTAGGATTACAGGCATGTGCCACCATGCCCGGCTAATTTTGTATTTTTAGTAGAAACAAGGTTTCATCATGTTAGTCAAGCTGGTCTCGAACTCCTGACCTTAGGTGATCTGCCCACCTCAGCCTCCCAAAGTGCCGGGATTACAGGCATGCCACCACACCCGGCATCTCTCTGCTCTTCTTCACTGAACTAATTTTCTCTAACATAAGTGCTTAGGTAAAACCTATTATTGGCCCCTGAACTCAGTGCTACATCCAGCTTTCCTATTGTTTTCACTGTCTTTTGCTTTCTCTCTAAGAGACCCCAGCCTCCTTGGTCATCACATTTTTATTTAAGGTTATTTGTCTTTTATCTGCTTCTGTCAGTTTCTAATGGTCTCCTCAACTGCATTTTTTTTTTTTTTTTTTTTTTTGAGACAGAGTCTCACTTTGTTGCCCAGGCTGGAGTGCAATGGCGCAATCTCAAATCATTGTAACCTCCGCCCTCCGGGTTCAAGTGATCCTTCCACCTCAGCCTCCTGAGTAGCTGGGATTATAGGTGTGTGTCACCATGCCTGGCCCTCAACTGCATTTTAAGTCGTCTAGAAAGATATATAACATACTTACTCGTCTACTTCATCAAGTCAACTAACTTTGAAAGAATCATCCATTAAATGTCCCCATCAGGCCAGGTGTGGTGGCTCACACCTGCAATCCCAAGACTTTGTGAGGCCAAAGTGGGCAGATTGCTTAAGCCCAGGAGTTCAAGACCGGCCTGGGCAACATAGCAAAACCCTGTCTCTACCAGAAAAAAAAATATAGCCGGGCGCGGTGGCTCACGCCTGTAATCCCAGCACTTTGGGAGGCCGAGGTGGGCGGATCACGAGGTCAGGAGATTGAGACCATCCTGGCTAACAAGGTGAAACCCCGTCTCTACTAAAAAATACAAAAATTAGCCAGGTGTGGTGGCGGGCGCCTGTAGTCCCAGCTACTCGGGAGGCTGAGGCAGGAGAATGGCGTGAACCTGGGAGGCAGAGCTTGCAGTGAGCCGAGATCGCGCCACTGCACTCCAGACTGGGCGAAAGAGCGAGACTGTCTCAAAAAAAAAAAAATATATATATATATATATATATATATATATATATATATATATATATATACACACACACACAAATTAACCAGGCATGGTGGCACGTGACTCTGTTCCCAGCTACTCAGGAGGCTAAGGCAAGACAATTCTTGAGCCAGGAAGTTGAGGCTACAGTGAGCTGTGATCGTGCCACTGCGCTCCACCCTGGACAACAGACCGAGACCCTGTCTCAAAACTTTAAAAAAAGAATCCCCATCAGAGTCAAAGAGGGTATGTCTTCCTTTCCTCAGCAACTTTTTAAAAATTTGATTGTATTTATTTTTATATTTTCTATAGAGCTAGGGTCTAACTATGTTGCCCAGGCTGGTCTTAAACTCCGGGCCTCAAGCAATCACCTGCCTTGGCCTCTCAAAGTGCTGGGATTACAGGTGTGAGCCACCACACACAGCCTCCCCAGCAGCTTTTTTTTTTTTTTTTTTTAGATGGACTCTCACTCTGTTGCCCAGGCTGGAGCGCAGTGGCGCAATCTCAGCTTATTAAAACCTCTGCCTCTCAGGTTCAGACTATTCTCCTGCCTCAGCCTCCCAAGCAGCTGGGATTACAGGTGCCTGCCACCATGCCAGGCTAATTTTTTCTACTTGTATTTATTTATTTATTTATTTATTTATTTATTTATTTATTTATTTATTTATTTATTTTGAGACAGAGTCTTGCTCTGTCGCCCAGGCTGGAGTGCAATGGCGCGATCTCGGCTCACTGCAAGCTCCGCCTCCTGGGTTCATGCCATTCTCCTGCCTCAGTCTCCTGAGTAGCTGGAACTACAGGCGCCTGCCACCACGCCTGGCTAATTTTTTATATTTTTAGTAGAGACGGGGTTTCACCGTGTTAGCCAGGATGGTCTTGATCTCCTGACCTCATGATCCACCCGCCTCGACCTGCCAAAGTGCTGGGATTACAGGTGTGAGCCACTGCGCCCGGCCTCTACTTTTATTAGAGATGGGGTTTCACTATGTTGGCCACGCTGGTCTCTTACTCCTCAGCAGCTTTTTTGGGGTCACAGTAGTTGGTGTCTCGGTGACTCTTGCCTCCGTAGGGCCTCAGAACACCTGCCGGCCGCCTTGTTCCCTGGGTCTGCTCAGCAGATCCTGGAGCTGTTACAGTTCATGGCAGGACACTTTACCTGAAAGCCTTCCTTCTCTGAGTATGGTTTTGGCAGTAATGTGGGTGTGTTTTGGCTGCTCTGGGACTCCCCTAAGTAAATAGTTGATGACTATAAGCATTGTCACTTTACTTAGAAATTTCTTGGCTAGAGAATTCACAGTGACCAACCTGGGCACTACCCTGTCTCTACAAAAAATTTGAAAATTAGTGGGCCCGTGGTGGCTCACATCTGTAGTCCCAGCTACTTGGGAAGCTGAGGCGTGAGGATGACTTGAGCCCAGGAGGTCGAGGCATCAGTGAGCCGTGTTCCTGCCACTGCAGTCCAATCTGGGTGACAGAGAGAGACCCTGTCTCAAAAAAAAAAAAAAAAAAAAAATTTTGCAATGCCATTTCCGCAGATTCTGACAGGTTGTGTTCTTCTATATTTTGCTTTCCTCTTGTTCTCTCTCTCCTTGCTGTACACCCATCCGTGTAAGTTTTCACTCTTCTCCTCTCTTCCAGGCCCTATGGCTTTTGTCTTATTTTCCCACCTGTCTTTTAAGCAGACAGATCCATCTTGGTCATTTGGACATCTGCTGTTGAATCAAGAGAATGTACCTGCATATCCGTTTCCCCCTTAACTTTTTTTTTTTTTTTTTTGAGACAGAGTCTCACTCTGTTGCCCAGGTTGGAGTGCAGTGGCGTGATCTCGGCTCACTGCAAGCTCCGTCTCCCGGGTTCATGCCATTCTCCTGCCTCCATGCCATTCTCCTGCCTCAGCCTTCCAAGTAGCTGGGACTGCAGGCGCCCGCCACCATGCCCGGCTAATTTTTTGTAATTTTAGTAGAGACAGGGTTTCACCATGTTAGCCAGGATGGTTTTGATCTCCTGACCTCGTAATCCGCCCGCCTCAGCCTCCCAAAGTGCTGGGATTACAGGCGTGAGCCACCGCGCCCAGCCACCCCTTTAACTTTCTTACTTTTGATCACAGTCCCTTTTATCCCTTGGCCTGGGAAGTGCACCATCATTCTTAGGTTTTCCTGGTTTGAAAGCCACCCAGGACTAAATGCCGCCTCTCTGGAAGAACTTACTATTTTCTATAATCCAGGCAGTCATTCTTTGAACAGTGGTGTTTTCTGACTGCGTATGCCATGCTTGCTTTCTCTGTGTCAATGCCATGCGTGCTTTCTCTGTGGTTGGAACAGGGCTGCTTTTTAATGGTGGTTTTGCTCATCTGACTTAGAAAGCAGCTCCAGACTGTGCTGGTCAGATACTTAATTCTGCATCCAGGTTTAGCCTGAGCATCTATGGTTCACTTTCTCAGCAAGTGATTAAATGCTTCCTTTTCTCTTAAGACCCAACAGGGCTAGGTTCTGAGCCTCTCCTCATCAGGCCCAGCGTAAGCAGTTCTTTCATTCTTCAGGATCACAACTGTGTCCTACTAAATTCCGTGTCCCATCTGCAGGGAGCAGAGACTTGTGCAGAGCTGGCCGTTATGCAGTTTCATGAAGTGATCTGTGCTTCCTCCTGTTTTTGTTTCTATTTCCTTCCCTCTCACTCTTGAGTCACCTCTGACTTCAGGATGTGAAATCTGTTTAGGAACCATCACCTCACGGTTCTACCAGCTGGTCCCTTCCTCTCCCACCCCAGTTCTACTTCCTGATTGCCAGTTACTATAGCATCATTGGCACCTTCTACATGCCAGGCCCTGCATTGGTGCTTCAGAGAGCAAGGTCTCCCTGGATCCTCAACAAATTAACAGGGTAAGGCCCACCTCAGACTCACCTGTGATGACACCCAGCCACTGCAGGAGAATGTGCTTAGCCACAGTCACACAGCAGCAAGAGGCCAGGGAAGCTGCTAAATGCTGTGCTTCCATCCCAGAGGTGTTGCAAGCAATAGGGTAGTTTAAAAAAAAAAAAGATTTTGGTCCAGGCATGGTGGCTCATGCCTGTTATCCTAGCACTTTGGGAGGCTAAGGCGGGAGGAGTTTGAGACCAGCCTGGGCAACATAGCCAGACCCTGTCTCTTAAAAAAAAAAAAAAAATTAAAAAATTAGCCACACATGCCTATAGTCCCAGCTACTTGGGAGGCTGAAGTAGGAGGAGTGCTTGATCCTGAGAATTCAAGGTTACAGTGAGCCATGATTGCACCACTGCATTCCAGCCTGGGTGACAAAAACCCTGTCTTTTTTATTTTTTATTTATTTATTTATTTTTTATTTTTTTGAGATAAAGTCTCACTCTGTCACCCAGGCTGGAGTGCAGTGGCGCAATCTCAGCTCCCTGCCACTTCTGCCTCCTGGGCTGATGTGGTTCTTTTGCCTCAGCTTCCAGAGTAGCTGATGTGACAGGCACACACCACCATGCCCAGCTAATTTTTGTATATTTTGTAGAGATGGGGTTTTGCCATGTTGCCCAGGTTGGTCTCAAACTCCTGAGCTCAAGCAGTCCACCTGTCTTGGCCTCCCAAAGTGCCAGGATTACAGGCGTGAGCCATTGCTCCCAGCCAACCCTGTCTCTTATAAAAACAAAACAACAACAGGCCAGGCATGGTGGCTCACGCCTGTAATCCCAGCACTTTGGGAGGCTGAGGTGGTAGTATCTCCTGAGCCCAGGAGTTTGAGACCAGCCTGGGCAAGATAGCGAGACCCCCATCTCTACAAAAAAGTAAAACAATTAGTTGGGCCTGCCAGGCGCCATGGCTCACGCCTGTAATCCCAGCACTTTGGGAGGCCGAGGCGGGTGCATCACCTGAGGTCAGGAGTTCGAGACCTGCCTGACCAACATAGAGAAACCCCGTCTCTACTGAAAATACAAAATTAGCCAGGCGTGATGGCGCATGCCTGTAATCCCAGCTACTCGGGAGGCTGAGGCAGGAGAATCGCTTGAGCCTGGGAGCCGGAGGGTGCCGTGAGCCAAGATCACACCATTGCACTCCAGCCTGGGCAGCAAGAGCGAAAATTCATATCAAAAAACAAAATTAGTAGGACCTGGTGAGATGCACCTGTAGTCCCAGCTACTTGGGAGACCGAGCCAGGAGGATCTCTTGAGCCCAGGAGTTTGAGGTTACAGTGAGGACCACTGCGCTCCCCCTGGGTGACAGAGGGATACCATGTCTAAAAACTGCAATCAAAAAAAACCTTTTCTTTAAAAGTTACTTTGGTTTTAAGGAATAAGAAGCCTTGAAACACTCAGCCCTGGACTGAATCCTCCAGGCACCAGAGCTGTGCTGGTCTGGACCCTTCCACCCCACTTGAAACCTGTTGGCCCTGTTGCAACCCTCTCTTGCTTTCCCTGAGAACCCTAAGGTGACCCCAGGGGCTGCTGATGGAGACAGTCACCTCCTTGCCCTGCTCCCTGTAGCCTCTCACTTTGGCTGCTTTGCCATCATAAGGAAGGAAACATAAAAGCTACTTTTTAGCATTACAAAGTTAAAAAAAAAAAAAAACAAAAAAAACCACCCGGGCACAGTGGCTCACACCTGTAATCCCAGCACTTTGGGAGGCCGAGGCAGGCGGATCACAAGGTCAGGAGACCGAGACCGTCCTGGCTAACATGGTGAAACCCGATTTGTACTGAAAATACAAAGAAAAATTAGCCAGGCGTGGTGGCGGGCGCCTGTAGTCCCAGCTACTCAGGAGGCTGAGGCAGGAGAATGGCGTGAACCTGGGAGGTGGAGCTTGCAGTGAGCTGAGATCGCGCCACTGCACTCCAGCCTGGGTGACAGAACGCGACTCCGTCTCAAAAAAAAAAAAAAAATCACGTAGATGAGGTAGCAACCTTGGGTAAGGCATTCTACATCCTTTATTTGTGAGATGGATATATTTTTCTGATTTCCAAATATATGCTACAAGTCATACAGAGGGCTGGGTGAGGTGGCTCACAACTGTAATCCCAGTACTTTGGAAGGCTGAGATGGGACGATCGCTTGAGCCCAGGAGTTCAAGACCAGCCTGTGCAGCATAGCAAGACCTTCCCTGTCTGTACAAAAAAAAAAAAAAAACTCTAACAAAGATACAAAAGTGAAGTCATTTAGTAGGTGTCAGATTGATGGCCGTGGGGAATTGACTGGCTCACCCTGACACCAGGCCCATACTGCCCTTCAGGAATGTGTGTCCTCATGCAGAGAGATCCAGGTGTCACTGATGTCCCAGTGAAGAAGCAGTGGCATTTAAAGACAGGGAGAAATCCCATGCCATTTAGGGCTTTGTGTCCGAAAGGCATACGCCTCCGTTCTGTGGCCATTTGCACTTACACAGAAGCCCTCACTTTCCTCTAATGAACTCTACTCATTATCCAAGTGGATAAAGCCATCGTTCGTTCAGCAGATGTTTCCCGAGCACCTACTGGATGTCAGCCTACTGCAGGCATTGCAGCCACAACTTTAAAGTCAAACATCATGGGGCTTTTTTTCGTAAGAGTCAGGGTCTTGCCCTGTTGCCCAGGCTGGAGTGCAACAGCACAATCATAGCTCACTGCAGCCCCAAACTCCTGGGCTCAAGTGATCCTCCCACCTCAGCCTCCCAAGTAACTGGCATTACAGCATGCACTACCGTGCCTGGCTGATTTTTTTTTTTTTTTTTTAGAGAGAGAGAGACAGGGTCTTGCTATGTTGCCCAGGCCGGTCACAAAAAGAGGGGCTTTATCTAATGTCCTCTGTTTGTATGTATTTAAAGTGGGCGATAAAGATGCATGGGAAACGGATGTTAAAAAGCGCTAGGATGTAATTTCTCCAGTGCCTTAGAGCATCGCTAACTCACAGTGGATCCACACCTTGAACCCAATCCTCTGGCTCCCAGTCAGCGCTCCTGACACCCACTGACGCTAGTGGACAAGGCCTTCCACAAGAGAATGCTTGTATTTGGAGCCTTTGGGCACATTACTTCCCAGCTCACCAGTGCTCACTGAGAGCCTCCCCTTCCTCAGGGGAGATGGGATCCTCTCTGTCTAGCCCACCCGTGGACGGACGGAGCTGGCAGAGAGGCGAGCCCGTTAGCAGCAGGCATATCTGGCTTGTAAAGAAGAGATGTCTTGGCCAGCCGCTGCGGCTCACGCCTGTAATCCCAGCACTTCGGGAGGCTAAGGCGAGCAGATCACCTGAGGTCAGGAGTTTGAGACCAGCCTGACCAACATAGAGAAACCCCGTCTCTACTGAAAATACAAAAATTAGCCAGGCATGGTGGCGCATGCCTGTAATCCCAGCTACTTGGGAGGCTGAGGCAGGAGAATCACTTGAACCTGGGAAGCGGAGGTTGCGGTGAGCTGAGATTATCCCATTGCACTCCAGCCTGGGCAACAAGAGCGAAACTCCATCTCAAAAAAAAAAAAGAAGAAGAAAAGATGTCCATGGGGTCAGGAGAAATGAGGTCCAGTCCAACTGTGTGCTGAATAGATTGATGTTAGCCACATCATGGCCCCAAACGGAGAAGGGACACAAAGCTATTGCTGGCCAAGCACGATGTCCAACGCCTGTAATCCCAGCACCTTTGAAGGCCAAGACAGGAGAATCACTGAAGCCTAGGAACTCGAGACCAGTCTGGGCGGCGTAGCCAGACCCCATCTCTACAAAAAATAAAAAAAATTAGCCAGATGTGGTGGTGCGCACCAGTAGTCCCGGCTACTCAGGAGGCTGAGGTGGGAGGATCGCTTCAGCCCAGGAGGTCAAGGCTGCAGTGAGCTCTGATTGTACTGCTGCACTCCAGCCTGGACAACACAGTGAGACTGTGTCTCAAAAAAAAGGAAAAGCTGTTGCTATGAGGAGACATTGTTGGACCCACACGGGCCTGAGCTCGGTGGCATAGGCCAAAGCTTTGTAGAAGGGGGTGTGGTATTCTGAGGCATGAAGTGACTGGACATGTCCTTTTGAAGTCTACCCGCCACAGACATGCACGTGTGGGCTGTCGTCAGCTCTGGGGAGAGCATCCCATGGCCACAGACTGGAAAGGAAAGCTTCTCTGCCCAAAGGGAGGTGGGGGAATTCACGTGTTGACTGGTCGCCTTGCTTACCTCTGCTGGGATGCAGTGACAGAAATGGGGCCAGCTTTGTCACAGGTGCCAGGCTTAGCTGCAGGTGCCAGGTTTGCACCTTGCTCACCCAGGCTGGGGCTGCTGCTTGTGTGTGGCAGTGCTGTCTACCCTGGACTGTGTCTGAAGAGCTCCCCCTTGCCAGCCCCATGGTGCCCAAATCAGAACCACCAAATCTCAGGGTTCGGGGAGACCTCAGCCCAGCTCTAGTACGGCTCCTCTGTCACAGTACCCTCTCTCCTGTGTGATTGGGCATCCCTTCCAGTTGGTGGCCTTCCAGAGCTTCTCGTGTTAGACCCAGCTTCTCAGTGGGATGCAGCAGCTTCTGTGGAAAAAAGCCCCCAACTTCTGCTCTTCTGTTACATCACACACGTTGCCACTGTCCCCACACACAGCCTCTGGCTGAGGAGCCTCACCTCTGGGGCCACACTTCTGACGGCAGGTGCTGGCCCCGCCACTCTGAGGACCCCGAGCCCCTCCTGTCCGTGCCACAAGAGGGGACCACAGCAGGCTGACCCTTGGGCTGGCAGAGGGCCTGCGGTCTGGGCTCCTGCGTGTGGGTGCATGTGTGTCAGGGGCTTGGGCTCTCTCCCACAGCTGTCCTCCTGGCCCCCTGTGTCTTGGCAGTAGCTGCTCTCGATGCAGCTCTGTGCTTTCCCAGTGCCTGTGACATTCCCAGCTGCTGCTCACCCTTGCCCTAGAGATCTCCAGCCCCAAGGCTGCCCCCAGCCGTGGATCTCCAGGCCTCACTGGCTCCTCCGCGCTCCCTTCGTGAATACTGTCTGCTGCATCCAGGATGGTCTGAAAACTCCCATCTGGGCAGGTGCTTTCATTTTCCACCCCTGACTGAGTCAGCTTCCAGGGGTGACACCAGGGCATTCTGACCCTCAGCTAGGAGTGGCCGCTGTTGCTGTATGAGTGGCAGAGACCATCGGGCTTCAGCCTCACCTCCCTGGCCCTCTGTGCCTTTTTTATGGGCTCTTCAGTGCCTGGAGCACCTCCTGCTCCCCCTTTTCCTGGAGAACTGGCCCCTCACTTCCCATACTTGCCACACATGCTGCCCTGTCCCATGCAGTCCTCCCACAGAGTGCGATGAGTTAGGGTCTCCTGCTGTGCTCCGGATCCACCTTCCAGCAACCACCAAGGCTCTTGTCAGGTGCAGGTTGCTCTGAATGTGTGTGGTACATGCGAGTCGCTGGGGACAGCGTTAGGCTTGTGTGCTTGGGACCCTGGGTGGTCTGATGGGCTGTGGTCAGTGGCCTGGACTAGCCTGGGAACTGTTGGAACATGGAACTTTAGGGCACAGTGGTCCCTGAGTTGGAGCCTGTTGTCTGAACTGCCTTCCTGGTGTGCATCTTCAGTGCCATCCCGCAGTTCTGCCTGTGTCGGCCCTTCCTGGAGCCCCCTCCCTCCCCTCTGAGAGACTGACGTTGCTTATAGCCAAGCATCTTTCAAATGCCTCTTGCTCAGAAGGACTAACCTTGCCCCCCAAGACCCATTCTCCAGTTGAAACTGATTTCTCGTGTTATGCTTTGCTGAACGTCCTTCCTCTCTGCCTGACCTCTGACTGCCAGCCCTACTTCCGTGTGACACGTGGGGGCCTTGCTGGGGCCAGGTCACCTCTGAGCTCTGTTCCTTTCTGAAGCAGCTCCCACCCATGGGCCTGTGGGGTCTGACTCCAAGTGCGAGCCCCTCCTCTGATGTCAGAAGGGCATGTCTCCTCCTGCCCAGGCACCCACTGGGGCTCTATAGCTTCCATTCCCCTGGCTGGATTGGAGGGGAGTAAGCCTACCCTCTCAGGCCAAGCAGGCTGCCTTCTTGTTACCTGGATACCTGGCAGCCTCTGTTCTCAGGACAACCTGTGGAAGCCCCAAAGCGAGCCAGTAACCAGGTGCCAGGTGTTTGCCTGATAATTAATCTTTGTTTTCTTTCTTTTTCAGTGGTTGATATCACAGCAAGTATCCTTTCCGTGTTGGTATGGTTCCCTTTAAGGAATTCTCCACTTAAATAAAAAGAATGTATCAAAGCTTGAATCCCACCTCCCGACATGCCCTGTGAGTTGAGGCTCAGCCCACAGGGCACCTGGAGTGTCCCCCACCTGGCCCTCTGCTGCCCTTGGGCGCTGTGCTCCTCTTTGTGCTTCTCTTCGTACCTTGCATCCAGCTCCAAGCCCTGCCCTGCAGCAAGCTCAAGGTTCACTGGGGGAACAGGAAAACTTGGAATTTCAGGGCAGGCAGGGACGTGTGTGCCTTGCAGACCTTGGCAGGGTAGGAGCCCCAAGCTGTGGCCCTTTCAAACCGACCTTTTTCACAGTGTCTGTACTTCCTTAACTGGACGTCACTAGATCCCGCAGTTCGAAGATGTTAAATTTGAAGCAGCAAGTCTGTTGTCTGAATTGTACTGTCAAGAGGTAAGAACATATTAAGGTTTCTGAAAGCAAAGTGTCTCTCCGTGTCGCTAAGACATGACAGCACATTGGTAAATTGGGGCTCCGGGAGTTGGAATCCCTCCGGCTTTTTTTGTTTTTTTGGTTGGGGTGGGAGGACAGGGTCTCACTCTGTTGCCCAGGCTGGAGTGCATGGCACAATCATGGCTCACCGCAGCCTTAAACTCCTGAGCTCAAGTGATCCTCCCACCTCAGCCTCCCGAGCAGCTGGGACTATAGGCATGCACCACCATGCCTGGCTAATTTTTTTTATTTGTTCTAAAGATGGTCTCGCCCAGGCTGGCCTCAAGCAATCCTGCCTCAACTTCCCAAAGTGCCAAAATTATACACAGGAACCACTGTGCCCAGCCCGGTGGCTTTTAACACTCAGATTACTTTCCTGCCTCTTATGCCCCAGCCCCAGGGCTTTGGTGGGTAGCCACCTGCTAAGGAGGGCCGGCAGCTTCCTTTTCTACATAAGACTGTTGGAAAGATCAGCCTGTTCCTCACCTGACAAGTCTGTACAGTTTCTCTTCTTAATCTGGTTCCTAATTTCAATTGTAGCTGAAATTTGCCTTCCTCCCACCTCAGAATGATGACGGGTAAGGTGGCATTGGTGGCAGGGAATGTGTGTGCTTCACACCCTGATGCCTCTCTCTGATCTGAGAACATAAAAGAAGGGAACTGGCATCTGATTTGAGTGTTTAGAATTTTGAACTGAAACTACTTTCAGTCCAGTTGAATGAGAAGTTATTTTAAGAGTGATGCAGAAACTTCCCAGCCAGTGAGTCCAATAAAATATCTTTTTTTGCTTTTAATAAAGTAAATTGGCAACCCCAAAAAATCCTTTGGTAAGCATGAACAGGAACTGCCTTCTGGCACCACAGCTGCTGCTAAGGAATCCAGCTTGATTGCCGCCTTGTTTTTTTTTTTTTTCTTACATTCCCAAACGTGACTATTTCCTTTCAGAATTCCGTTGATGCAGCAAAGCCGCTGCTGCGGAAGGCGATCCAGATCTCACAGCAGACCCCATATTGGCACTGCCGCCTGCTCTTCCAGCTCGCTGTGAGTACCGCAGCCCGGGAACGAGGGTGCCCAGCAGGGACCATGACCCTGGGGCACACCTGCCCCATTTGCAAAGAACAGCAGAGTCCATGATGTGCAGACCCCCTCGGGCTGGCACATGGAGTGGGTGGGGACATGGGAACATTTCCTTAACCTGCACACAAGCCCCTTCCAGCCTCCATCCTTGAGAGCATCTCTGGCTTGAGCCTGGCTCTCGGCAATGCCCAGGGGTGAGTGGTGGGAGTGCGGGGCTTCCCCGGGGCCAACACTGACAGCGGGCCTGCTGCTTGTTGGGTGTCTTTGGGTTCCCCTCCCTCCCAGCCATTCTCATCTCATCTTTGGCCTGCGCTCATTGAAATCCCAGGAACGTTTCCTGCCAGAGACCCACTGTGGGTTTTTTTTAGGAGCTACACTGAGACTCCAAGGGGCTGCCTATCAGGCCACAAATGTCCATGTGAAGCGTTGTTTCCCACATGGGGCCCCTCACATTGGAGGCTGCTGGGGCACACCCTCATCCTGGGATCCACACAGTTCCTCCTCATGCTCCTTTTGGCCCCCCCAGATATAGGTGAAGCCCTGGTCTCTGAGCTCCACAGTGCTCGGTTGTTGGGGGACTCTGAACTCGGCCTTCCCGGCTGCAGTGGAGGAGCCGGCAGGCTCCACCATGTGGGGCACCTCTCCTGTCCTGGGCTCCACCCATACTTCTGCACTGGGGACCCTCAGGCAGGTGGCCGGCCCCCAGCCTCTCTCTTCCATGACCCAGCCTGCCTTCCGGGCCACCACTTAGCCACCTCCCATGACACCTATGCAGTATGTGGACCCTGGGTTGGGAGTTCCTCCAGCTGAGTCCCTCACCCCAGGAGGGTCTGGCTGAGAAAAGTACCCACAGGGAAGAGCTCCCCCAGCAGCCAGGAGTTCCCGAGGCCCTCCTCCCCAAGGCCTGATGAGAAGCCGCATACACACGCTGTGTCCTTCCATCTCCCCACGCACTCTTGTGCCCATTAGCAGACAAAGGAGCAGGCCAGGCCGTGAGTCACCTCCCCTGGGCCACAGAGTTGGCAGGCACGATGTGCGCGCACACCCAAGGGCCGAGCTCTTCACCACAGCCCCATAGGTATTGCCTTGCAGGGTCAAGCCAGGCATGTGCCTCCCTTTCAGCCTGTTCAGACTTTGACACTTGCCTCTGAGGGAGTCCCTCCTTGTTGGCGCTGGAACACACTAGGGACACCCCACTGAAGACAGACCCCACAAAGCACTCAGAACAGCCTTAGGTGCTCACACAGCCTTGGGGGTCTGTGCCGTGAGCCTTGGCTGCTGGTTCTATGCTCCATTAAGTTTAGACAGTGTCCACTGCAGGCACCATTCAGTTTAGATGACATATATACTACAGGCCAACTGGAGCTCTGTACCCAAAGCAATTAGCGTTGATAAGATAATTTGGTTAATTTACCTCAAAACTGACACAGGCAGTTTCACTGATGTGGGGAGGTTTGGCTGAGTTTGCTAACAAAGCACGAAGGCAGGTACCGTAAAACTGATGGGTTTGGCAGCAAAGGTCACTGCTCTCTCTCCTTTTTAGCAACTGCACACGCTTGAGAAGGACCTGGTGTCGGCCTGTGACCTCCTGGGTGTAGGGGCCGAGTACGCCCGGGTGGTGGGATCTGAGTACACACGGTAGGCACCCACTCCCCTCCTTCCCTCCTGCTCTGTTAACAGAAGGGGCTTGGCCATCTTGGTCCAGGACAAATAACAGAAATGGCATTTCAGGCCAAGTACAGTAGCTCACAGTATATTCCCAGCACTTTGGAAGGCCAAGGTAGGAGGATCACTTGAGCTCAGGAGTTCAAGACCAGCCTGGGGAACATAGTGAAACTCCATCTCCACAAAAAATACAAAAATTGAGTCCAGGCACAGTGGCTTACGCCTGTAATCCCAGCACTTTGAGAGGCTAACGTGGGAGGATCACGAGGTCAAGAGATTGAGCCCATCCTGGCCAACATGGTGAAACCTGTTTCTACTAAAAATACAAAAATTAGCTGGGCGTGGTGGTGGGTGCCTGTAATCCCAGCTACTCGGGAGGCTGAGGCAGGAGACTAGCTTGAACCCGGGAGGCAGAGGTTGCAGTGAGCCAAGATCATGCCACCGTACTCCAGCCTGGCGACAGAGCGAGACTCCGTCTCAAAAAAATAAAAAAAATCAGTCACCATGAGGTGCGGGTTTGAGCCTGAGTTCGGGCACCCAAGCCTGCCCACTGGCCCCAACGCTGTGTGTCCACCGCCGCGTTGTTTTTTTTTTTTTTTTTTTTTTTTTTTGTAGAGATAGGGTCTCACCATGTTGCCTAGGCTGGTCTCAAACTTCTGACCTCAAGTGATCTGCCCACCTTGGTCTCCCAAAGTGCTGGGATTATAGGCATGAGCCATTGCACCCAACCGCCTTCTGGGCTTTTCACGTGAGTGCATCTAAGCCATGTAAGAAAAATAAATACAGGCCAGGCGCAGTGGCTGATGCCTGAAATCCCAGCACTTTCGGAGGCCGAGGCAGGTGGATCACATGAGGTCAGGAGTTTGAGACCAGCCTGGCCAACATGGTGAAACCCCGTCTCTACTAAAAATATCAAAATTAGCCAGGCATGGCCAGGCGCAGTGGCTCACACCTGTAATCCCAGCACTTTGGGAGGCCAAGGTGGGCAGGAGATCAAGACCATCCTGTGAATGGCAGGAGATCAAGACCATCCTGTGAATGGTGAAACCCCGTCTCTACTAAATACAAAAAATTAGCTGGGCGTGGTGCCAGGTGCCTGTAGTCCCAGGTGCTCAGGAGGCTGAGGCAGGAGAATGGCATGAACCCAGGAAGCGGAGGTTGCAGTGAATCGAGATCACACCATTGCACTCCAGCCTGGGCAACAGAGTGAGACTCTAAGAAAAAAATAATAAAAAAAATAAAAGCAGGCTGGGCGCGGTGGCTCACACCTGTAATCCCAGCACTTTGGGAGGCTGAGGCGGGTGGATCACGAGGTCAGGAGATCGAGACCATCCTGGCTAACACGGTGAAATTCCGTCTCTACTAAAAATACAAAAAATTAGCCGGGCGTGGTGGCGGGCGCCTGTAGTCCCAGCTACTCAGGAGGCTGAGGCAGGAGAAGGGCGTGAACCTGGGAGGCTGAGCTTGCAGTGAGCTGAGACTGCACCACTGCACTCCAGCCTGGGCGACAGAGCGAGACTCCGTCTCAAAAAAATAAATAAATAAATAAAAATAAAAATAAACAGACACAATAGGATAAAACAGAGCAGTCTTGTAAGGGGACTGTTCTCTGTTGTCCACTGAACTGTCCCCTGAGGTGGCATATTAGGTCCTGTGAGCCTTGGGGTAGTCACAGTCATCCCAGGAGGCTCCTGGGCCTGCTAGGACCTGACCCCTGCCTCTTGTTTTGCAGGGCGCTGTTCCTCCTCAGCAAGGGGATGGTAAGTTGAGGCTGGGCATGGCTGGATGCAGCTGGTGTTGTGGAGGTGAGGCAGGGCCCCCACAGAGTCTGCTCAGACCCCACCCACTCTCCATGGCATGGCCCCTTAGGCGCCCAGACCCTTAGGCACAGTGAGCAGCCTGGAATGTGAGGCCCGGGCCCTGCTGGGTTCAGGAGGGAAACTCAGGCTGCACCCTATGGGATTCATGCTGAGGCAAGAGCCTGGTTAGGAGCTGCCTGGGCTGGGGTTTCAGGCTGGCCTTGCCCTCTGGGTTGGTGGCAGCAGTCCCAGGCCAGGTGGGCAGGTAACCCTGTGCTCCCGGTCCTGGGGGGGCCCCTGCAAGCCCTGTACCCTACACCTGCGCCTCTCCCTCCCCAGCTGCTGCTGATGGAGCGAAAGCTGCAGGAGGTGCACCCGCTGCTGACCCTCTGCGGGCAGATCGTGGAGAACTGGCAGGGGAACCCCATCCAGAAGGAGTCGCTGCGTGTCTTCTTCCTGGTGCTCCAGGTCACCCACTATCTGGATGCCGGGCAGGTGTGTGGCGCCTCTCAGGCGAGCTGCTGGTTGTGACCGGTGGGTATGGGTGGTACCCAGGCCAATGGGTCTTGGGCTGTGAGGTCAGCTGTGTCATCGCCTTACCTTGCCACACAACAGGGCTGTCATACCAGTCCCGGACACACACACTCCTGTCCTGCTCTGCCACGAGTGCTGGTATCTGGGAACAGGGTCTGTCCTGGCCACCCCACCTCCCTTTGGGAGTACTATGTGTGACATTGCATACACTCGCTCAGCGTATGGACGCTCAGAGATTCCAATGGCAGTTCAGGGAATCATGAGAATAAACCACAGAGGTGCTGGGATGGCACCTGCACACAGCAGTTGCCCAGGTGGTGTCTGTCTGGCCCCCCGGCTGTGGGGTTGAGTAGGGACTGATGTGCTCAGCCATGTCCGAGACTGGACTCATGACCCTGCCGTGGGTGGGGAGCGGCTGTGTTTGAGCTCCTTGTCTCTGTGCTTGTGTGACAGTCTCAGCCCTTCGGGGGCTGGGGGCTGCCCTGTGCCACTCAGACCCACCCCTGTCGCAGTGGGCCACAGGCGAGTCTCCACAGGGCTTGGTAAGGGGGTTGCCCAGTTCGTCCATCCATACCCATCGTTGCCCATTGGGTGAAGCACTGCACTCGGCGCATAGGGACACAGAGCAGACTGCAGCCACGCTTCCCTCGGGGTGCAAGGGCTGCAGAGACATCCCTCGGGGCCTCAGGGCGAGATGGACCACAGCGCCTGCCTGATTCCTGGGCCAGGAAGCCACCTCCCACCCCCTCAGAGCACAGCCTCCCACTGCCGTCTCAGGTCTGGCTGCATGAAGACCAAGTGCAGCTCCAGCAGGGTCTGGATAGGCCTCTCCTGGGCCTTGGTGTTGGACCCAACACTGGGCAGTGGACAAGCCTCAGTCCCACAGCTGCCCGCCTGGCTGTGCCCCATGCCCCAAATGCCTGGCTGATTCATGGGAGTGCGGCAGGGGCGGCTTCATCTTGCAGGAGGTGGCCCTGGCAGAAGGGGAAGGCAGATGCTCCCTAGAGGAAGGAGCAGGGGTGGCTGGGCTGGGCCTGGCTTCCTGAGAGGCCAGGCTCAGGTGGATGCTCGGGTGTGGGTGCTGCACAGGTGAAGAGCGTGAAGCCGTGTCTGAAGCAGCTGCAGCAGTGCATCCAGACCATCTCCACGCTGCACGATGATGAGATCCTGCCCAGCAACCCCGCTGACCTCTTCCACTGGCTGCCCAAGGAGCACATGTGTGTGCTTGTCTACCTGGTGCGTCCCCACCAGGGCCCGGGCCAGGGCTGGGGGCGGGGGCAGGGAGAGGGAGAGGGCCCTGGTAACCCCTGCTGTCTGGTCTTGTCGCCAGGTGACTGTGATGCACTCCATGCAGGCCGGCTACCTGGAGAAGGCGCAGAAGTACACGGACAAGGCCCTCATGCAGCTGGAGAAGCTCAAGAGTAAGTCAGGTGCTCGGCTGGCCACGTGGCCACAGTGACCCCTGGCGGACGGCCTGGCCAGACGCTGGCTGTACCAGGGCCCAGTGACCCTGTGTGACCGCAGCGCCCAGCCACCCTGCCTGGTGGGTCTCGTCACCCCTAGTTGGTAAATGCTGGTGACCAACGTCAGAGCAGAGCAGACAGGCCTGGGGTCGGGGGTACCTCCCTGACTGGTCAGGTCCCTTGTGCCCAGTCGTGCTCAGTTGAAACAGGTGGTAGCTGCTTTTCCCAATTATTATCAGTGTTGTGACAGGGACACTTGGGATGAGGCCAGGATCAGAACTCAGCCCTCACTGACCACCAGCATGTCCTTTGGAGGTCATGAGTTCTTTCCAGATGCTCAAGTGTCTAATCCATCCAGGGACCTTTGACTAGCACAAACCCAGAGCAGATGTCCCTGGCTGGTATAGTGTGCCCATTAGTCGGTCTGTTTGCTCCCTCGTGAGTGCTGCTGGGGGAGAAGGCATCAGAGCCAAGGCAGCCCAAAGCCGGATAGGCCCTGTGCTTCTCTTATTCCCATATGAGGATGGTTGCTTGGGGCTGTTGGGAGGTGGGGCTCAGCCCAGGTCCCCCTACCCGACTGCCTGAGGCTCTGCTGCATGGTCTCATGATCCAGGGTGGTTTCCACATTTCTAAATTTCTAGAACCTGCCATGTCCACAAGCTCTTGAGCACGTAGGGTGAGGGTGAGGGTGAGAGCTGACCCTTCTTGGAGCACAGTGGGAACCAACCTCTGGCTCCAGCTCCGTCTCCCCACCTGGACAGCAAGACACACTCCTTCACTCGGAGGGCGCAGTGGGGACTAGGGGAGATGACAGGGAGGGTGCCTAGCCAGTGTGGCAGGAGACAGGAACGAGGTGGGGGCACGGTGGGCTGGGGGTGGCGCCTCCTCTGGCCTCCCCTGCATGCTTACCCCTGACTCTCACCCATAGTGCTGGACTGCAGCCCCATCCTGTCATCCTTCCAAGTGATCCTGCTGGAGCACATCATCATGTGCCGCCTCGTCACGGGTCACAAGGCCACGGCGCTGCAGGAGGTAAGGCTGGAAGCAGGAGGGGCGGGAAGGCCCAGGAGTTTGTTGGGTCTCAGCAGTGTCAGACGAGACTGAATTCGCCAAGTACATACTGGCAGGCCAGCCCATCCTGCTGTCTCGCTGTCGGCCAGCGTTTTACAGCCCTGCATGGGCACCACTGATCAGAGAATCTCATACAAAAACCAGTGGAGGCCGGGCGCAGTGGCTCACGCCTGTCATCCCAGCAGTTTGGGAGGCCGAGGCGGGTGGATCACTTGAGGCCAGGAGTTTGAGACCAGCCTGGCCAACATGGCAAAACCCCGCCTCTACTAAAAATATAAAAATTAGCCAGGTGTGGTGGCAGACACCTGTAATCCCAGTTACTTGGGAGGCTGAGGCAGGAGAATAGCTTGAACCCAGGAGGCAGAGGTTGCAGTGAGCCAAGATCGCACTACTGCACTCCAGCCTGGGCACAGAGTGAGACTCCATCTCAAAAAAAAAAAAACGCAAAAAACTAATGGGCCATGGCCCAAAAGCTTGCACACCAAGGGGATAGCGCACATGGTCTCTGGGGATTTGGGGGGTCCTTTGACAGTGATTGTTATATCCCACCCTGCCATTAGGAACACTCTACCCCCAGTACCCACCCTCCTGAGAGGGCATGGGGGCCCTCAGTAGGCTGGAGGTCCTTTACGACCCAGACACCTGTTGGACAGGGTGGAAGAGATGAGTAACAGACAAGGGTCCCTGTCCACGATGGGATCTGGGCTGCCCTTTGCCCTCGTGGTGGACGTGTCTGCTGGGGCTTTGTACCCCAATTTGGTCAGACAGGACATGGGCTCACCCACCAGCTATGGGGTCTCTCCATTGCTGCTCAGACGCCAGGTCCCAGGTTGCAGTCCTGTGATGGCAGTACACTCTCTCCCGGCAGATCTCCCAGGTCTGCCAGCTGTGCCAGCAGTCCCCCCGGCTCTTCTCCAACCATGCAGCACAGCTGCACACATTGCTGGTGAGTAACCCTGTGACAGCACCCCAGGAGAATCCAGAATGTTCTCAGTAAGTAAGTACCTAACCAGATCCAGAACATTCCCAGTGAAGGACCCCCTGACAGCACCCTAATCAGAATCCGGAATGTTCCCATAGGTAATCATATAACCTTCCCAGGCAAGATCCGGAATGCTCCCAGTGAGCATCTTGTCCCACCCCACATTGGCTTGGGTCTGAAAGGTGGGGACAGTGAGCATATTACCTGCCTTGCAGCTGGCTCGGTAGAGCCATTGTCATACTCCTCCAGGGCAGCCGTGCAGGCCCCGGGCACACCACGTGTCTCTGATCTGAGCCCCCTCCCCAGGGGCCGGCCCTGATGACAACACCACCTTCTTCCAGGGCCTGTACTGTGTCTCTGTCAACTGCATGGACAACGCGGAAGCCCAGTTCACCACAGCCCTGCGGGTAAGGTGCCGGCCCTCCTTGCTGCTCGGGGCGGGCCACACTTCTGAGTAAGGAGTCGGGCGTGGTCTGTAATGAGGACAGCAGTCGTGCTAGGTCAGCTATGCAAAGCCGCAGCCCCAGAGGCGATGCACAGTAGTCAGCCCATGCCAGCCTTGGCAGTGACGCACTGTTTATCTGGATAAGTGACAGCTATGGGGCCAGGGGCTTCCTGAGCTGACCCAAGGGCAGACGTGAGGGAGAGGTGCAACGTGTCCGGGGACACCACTTTCATGCCTGAGTGGGAGCTTTTGCGGCACCCACCCCGAAGGCTGGATTGGCTCAAGTGTCAGCTGACGACTCAGAGCCATCCTGGGTTCAGGGCTCCCATGGGGAGTGGTGGAGCTGGGCCATCTCCCAGGTGCTCTTTGGACAGAGAAGGACTCTTGGTCCTGCTGGGCCGGAGAGGGTGAAGCAGCACCCCAGGCTCCTGGCCTTAGACGGGGGCCCCGCCAGGCCCTGGAAGAAGGCTGGTGCCACATCCTCACAGAGCGCCCCAGCCCAGGGCTGGACCATTGTGTCCCCACCTCAGCCTCAACCTCCTCACAGGAAATGGAGGCTGTGGACACCTTTTTCCTGGTGGTGCGAGGATGGGCCCTGAGGAGAGGTGTCAGGGAGCAGAGGCTGCTCTGTCTGCCACTCGGGCAAGGTCACCAGGGAGTCCTGTGTGTGCCCTGACTGTTGGACAGGGTTCCCTTCCACGGCACCCCACAGGCCTGTGGGTGCTGCCACCCCCGCCACTGGCCTCAGAGATGCACAGGAGCCCTGACATGCAGACAGCATGCTTGGGAGGGAAGGGCTGAACTCAGCACCCACTCCTCCGCCTCCTCACCTCGCTCCCAGGACCCTGGCTCACTCTGACTGCAGCAGGGCCAGGACCCTCCTCGTGGCCCTGCCATCCTGCCATCTCCGTCTCCGTCTCACTCCCCACAAGTGGTTGCTATTGCTGGTTTGGTTCCGTGTCAAAGTTCCCAAGGCCATGTACCCTAAGGAGTCCTCACCCCGAGGCCAAAAGAGAGCCTCTTTTTCATGGCCCACCCAGGAGTGATGGAGCCAGGATGCAACCCCAACACCCCTAACCCCAAACACACGCGCCTCCTATGGCCCTGAAACAAACATCCCCCACCTTGCTGCGTCTCAGAGCATCTGTGCTTGATTCGGAAGATCCTCTGGGCCTCCTGGGTGTGTGCCAGGAGGGGATCTGTGCAGGTGGGGTCTGTGCTTCCTGGGCTCACTCCACCTCTTGCCCAGCCCCACTGGGAACCAGGGTCTGAGCAGGGCTTGAGCTACATAGATTGGTCCCTCTCTTGACGAACGATCTCATTTGCCAAGAAGAGCCAGGGACCATGGCCCATCCACCACCTGTCATCAGCAGCATTTCTGGTCTCTGACACAGCATCACCTACCTCGAGCGGGTCCTGTGCTGGCCCCCTGTGGGACAACAGCTCCCCTCTTCCCCACTTCCCCCTATGAAGAGTGACCCCCGCCTAGGACCAGCATATGCCTTGATGGCAGTGGACACCTGGGTCCCACAGGTTGCTGGCTGTGGCCTGGAGGAAGGGTCCACCAGGTCTCAGTCCTGAGAGACAGTGGAAAATGGACCAAAACCCAACATGTTCTGAGGGTAGGATTAGGGTGGCTGGTTTTCCTCTTCTGTGTTCTCTAACTGCCCCGTAACACAGATGATGGTTTTATAATGAGAAGAAGTAATAGCTGTGTTATCCTTGAGCTTAGGAGGCAAGACAAGTGTGTTTGAAATGAAAAGAACAAGTCTTTTCCGAAGTAGTCTCCGTGGAGATTGTGGGTGCTCTGACACTGCCACATGGGTCACAGCACCCGACCCAGCCCCCTAATGTCCCCGCCTCCCATTCCAGCTCACCAACCACCAGGAGCTGTGGGCCTTCATCGTCACCAACCTGGCGAGTGTGTATATACGGGAAGGAAATAGACACCAAGAGGTAGTAGGTGACATGCTTCATGTTCGGTATCCTTTCTCTCTGTTCTCTTCTTTTTGGGGAACCAGGGGGTTGTCCTGGGCACCAGCACATCTCAGCAGACCCCAGGGTGTTCACCTTTTGAGGGATGGGCGGCACCCGACACAGGCACACAAGGCGACCCAGAGGTGAATCAGGGGCTATGGCCGGGGGAGGCCAGGTCTGGGACAAAAACATTCCCATAGCCACAGAACACTTCTCTTTATCACAAACAAACCAAGCTGTATGAATCACACAGACAAGGTCTTATAGCCCAAGCTGTCTGCTCTAGGATGTCGGCCAGGCATTGAGGCTCAGTCCTAAGGGGCAGCAGCCAGAGCATCTTGTCCCCAGGTTGTGCTGATGCCCCTGCAGGATCAGGGGCACTCACTGGCTGCAGTGTTGGGTGGGGATGCCCAGGGTTGCCCTCACGTGGCGCTTCTGAACCAATGCTTGCATAAGAGTTAGGTTCCCTCTTTTGTTCCTCTTAGCCCTGGGATCCCCACTCAGCCCTGGGATCCCCCTCAGCCCCGGGATCCCCTCCTCAGCCCCGGGATCCCCTCCTCAGCCCTGGGATCCCCCTCAGCTCTGGGATTCCCTCCTCAGCCCTGGGATTCCCACTCAGCCCTGGGATCCCCCTCAGCCCTAGGATGTCCCTCAGTTCTAGTATCTCCTTCACCTCTGGGAGTCTACCTCCAAAGTGTATCAGGCCAGGTGCTTGGCTCACACCTGTAATCCCAGCACTTTGGGAAGCAAGGCAGGAGGATCACTTGAGGTCAGGAGTTCAAGACCAGCCTGGGCAACATAGGGAGACCCCCATTTCTACAAAAAATTTTTTTTAAAACCTGGTGTGGGGGTGCAGGCCTGTGGTCCCAACTACTCGGGAGGCTGAGGCAGGAGGATTGCTTGATCTTGGGAGATTGAGGGCTGCAGTGAGCCATGATCCAGCCACTGCACTCCAGCCTGGGCGACAGAGCAAGAACCTGTCTCAAAGGAAAAAGAAAGCCCAGCCCCGGCTTAGTCATCCGATGCCATATGTGGGCTCGTAGTGTTGAGGAGGAGTTTGGCTCCCCTGTGCCTCTGCAGCTAGAGGGCATCTAAATTATCAGTCAGATCACGCCCCCATCAGAGCCTCCCGGGGTCCCTGCACCTCCAGAGAAATCCCACCCACTCACCCCCCACAGCCCACAGGGCTCACGGGCCCCAGCCTGCCAACCTATCCACTGCCAGGCCAGCCCCTCAGCACCACTCTGACCATACAAAGGCCTTCTGGATGCCCAGGCCCCTGTCACCTACTGCAGGACAGGGTGGCACAGGCAGGGCTGGCTGAGGGCGTGGAAATCTTGCCCCCGGCCCTTCTCACCAGAGGCTGTTCTTGCTGGTCAGTCACCAGGCTCAGCCTGGAGGCCACAGTCCCGACGGGGGTGTAGAGAAATTCCCATGCACTGCAGTGTGTCTTGGGGACCTTTCTCCTGTGAAGATGCAGAATGGTGCTGACTGGCTCTTTCCCCCCCAGCTCTACAGTCTGCTGGAGAGGATCAACCCGGACCACAGCTTCCCTGTCAGGTGAGCCGCCCCAGGCACCACTCCACGCACGGCCTAGGCTCCCCGTGCTCTTCGGTTGGGGCCCCCGACTGCCCCTTGCACCCTGACACCCCATACCCCTCCTCACAGACAGTCTGCAGCGGGGGCTCTCAGAAATAGCCCCCAGCTGCCCACTGCCGTTTTGTAAACCTGCTTCTCAAAATCGCCACCCCATGTGACACTGCACTCTCCCTGCAGCTCGCACTGCCTCCGAGCAGCCGCCTTCTATGTGCGTGGGCTCTTCTCCTTCTTCCAGGGACGCTACAACGAGGCCAAGTAAGTGTGGGGCAGAGGGTGGCGTGAGGGCCATGCTCAGGGTAGCCCAGGCCCCGTCCTGCAGTTATCAGTGTCCATGTTCTCCTTGTCAGGCGATTTCTGCGGGAAACTCTGAAGATGTCCAACGCTGAGGACCTGAACCGGCTCACAGCCTGCTCCCTTGTGCTCCTGGGCCACATCTTCTATGTGCTGGGAAACCACAGGGTGAGTGCCCTGGCCTGGGCCCCTCGCTTGGGTGCCTGTGGGGCTTGGCTGAGGGACAGGAGCCGGCCAGCACCCTAAGGGTGGCATGGCACTGTTCATCCTATGCCCCTCGAAGAGCACGTCTAGGTGGATGCCCTGACTCCCACAGCCTGGGCAGGCAGGGCCAGAGGAGCTGGGCATCCACAGAGGGTGTGGGGGCAGGCAGGAGGCCTGATGGGTGTGGCCTCAGACATTGGGCAGGCAGAGCCCCAGGGCTCAGGGGAGCTGAAGCCAGAACCAAAGGAGCTGCCCTGAGTTACTGGGGATGACGCAGCCACCCCATGCTATGTGTTGACACCTGAGGGGCAGAGAGGTGCCTCCTCTCAGCTGGACTTCCAAACATATCATCCTTGGCTAACACAGTGTCCTCTCAGGGTACAAGTGGCCCCTGGGATTGGTCCCCACCCAAGGTCAGCTGGTCTCTGGTGGGACTGGCCGCCTCAGTCCTTCCTGTCAGTTCCTCGCCTACTCTCACCCACTGATCTCACAAGGTCTTGAATTTTTTTTTTTTTTTAAGAAGATATTTTGGGCAGGCACAATGGCTCACGCCTGTAATCCCAGCACTTTGGGAGGCCAAGGCGGGCAGATCACCTGAGGTCAGAAGTTCAAGACCAGCCTAGCCAACATAGTGAAACCCCGTCTCTTACTAAAAATACAAAAATTAGTGGGGCGTGGTGGTGGCCGCCTGTAATCCAAGCTACTCGGGAGGCTGAGGCATGAGAATCACTTGAACCCAGGAGGCAGAGGTTGCATTGAACGGAGATCGTGCCGCTGCACTTCACCCTGGGCAACAGAGTGAGACTCTGTCTCAGAAAAAAAAAAAAAAAGATATTTTTGGGACAGGCACGGTGGCTCATGCCTGTAATCCCAGCACTTTGGGAGGCTGAGGTGGGCAGATCACTTGAGGTCAAGAGTTCAAGACCAGCCTGGTCAACATAAAACCTCATCTCTACTGAAAATACAAAAATTAGCCAGGTGTGGTGGCACACATTTGTACTCCCAGCTATTCTGGACGCTGAGACAGGAGAATTGCTTGAACCCAGGAGGCGGAGAGGTTGCAGTAAGCCGAGGTCGTGTCATTGTACTCCATCCAGCCTAGGTGAGAGCAAGACTCCATCTCAAAAAAAAAAAAGGCCGGGCATGGTGGCTCACGCCTGTAATCCCAGCACTTTGGGAGGCTGAGGCGGGCAGATCACAAGGTCAGGAGATCGAGACCATCCTGGCTAACACGGTGAAACCCCGTCTCTACTAAAAATACAAAAAATTAGCCGGGAATGGTGGCAGGCGCCTGTAGTCCCAGCTATTTGGGAGGCTGAGGCAGGAGAATGGCATGAACCGGGAAGGTGGAGCTTGCAGTGAGCCGAGATCGCGCCACTGCACTCCAGCCTGGGCGACAGAGCAAGACTCCATCTCAAAAAAAAAAAAAAAAAAGATATTTTTGGCCAGGCACAGTGACTCATTGCTTGTATCACTTTGGGAGGTGGATGGGGGAGAATCCCTTGATCCCAGGAGTTCAAGACCACCAGCCTGGGCAACCTAGTGAGACCCTCTTTTTTTTTAATTTAATTTTATTTTTTGAGGCTGAGTCTCACTCCGTCACCCAAGTTGGAGTGCAGTGGCACAATCTCAGCTCAGCTCGTGGTAACCTTCACCCCCTGCAGGCTCAAGTGATCCTCCCACCTCAGCCTCCCAAGCAGCTGGGGCCACTGGTGTGTACCACCATGCTCAGCTAATTTTTTTATTTTTGGTAGAGACTGGGTCTCCATGTTACCCAGACTGGTCTTGAACTCCTGAGCTCAAGCGATCCACCCACTTCAGCCTCCCAAAGTGCTAGATTACAGCATGACCCACTGTGCCTGGCCCTAGAGATGCTATCTCTTAAAAAAAAAAAAAAAAAGATATTTTCCAGCCAGGCACAGTGGCTCAGGCCTGTAATCCCAACACTTTGGGAGGCAGAGGTGGAAGGATCATTTGAGCGCAGGAATTCAATATCAGCCTGACCAACATAGTGAGATCTGAGATCCCATCTCTACAAAAACCAAACAAAAAAATTAGCTGGGTGTGTGGACTCATGCTTGTGGTCCCAGCTAATTGGGAGGCTGAGGTGGGAGGATCACTTGAGCCCAGGAGGTTGAGGCTGCAGTGAGCTGTGATCATGTTACTGCACTCCAGCCTGGACAACACAGTGAGATCCGTCTCAAAAAAAAAAAGAAGTTATTTTTCTAGATTATAAAATATGACATGTTCATAATTAAAAGGCTGAGAAGCAAAACAGAAAAAAATTGCATGTCTCTGTCATCCATCCCTTCCCACTGCCCACGTCTCCCACGTGGAGGTTTTGCTTGTCAGCCTGTTTGGTAATTTTTTTTTGTGTGACGAAGTCTTGCTCTCTTGCCCAGGCTGGAGTGTAGTGGTGTGATCCCGGCTCACTGCAACCTCTACCTCCCAGGTTCCACGGATTCTCCTGCCTCAGCCTCCCGAGTAGCTGGGATTACAGTCGCGCACCATCACACCTGGCTTATTTTTGTATTTTTAGTAGAAATGGGGTTTCGCCATGTCGGCCAGGCTTGTCTCAAACTCCTGACCTCAGGTGATCTGCCTACTTTGGCCTCCCGAAGTGCTGGGATTACAGACGTGAGCCGCGGGTAATTTTATATTTGCCTTTCTCCACACCTCTGTATTGGAAGCTTTTTTTTTTCCTTAATGGCAATGAGTGTTTTGAAGCCGCATCTACTCTGTAGTTTAACCATTCTCACGGTAGCCATTTCCACAGGACAGATAAAGCAGGATGTGTGTCTTGGCCTGTAAAGTTTCACGTGATCTGAGGGCTCCCTCAGCGTGGATGCTGTTAACAAACGTGGTGCCCGCCCACCGCAACACACAGACACATAACTGTGTGGTAAGCCTTTGCAGAGGCCAGCGAATGGGCCCTGCAGCTCAGGCCCTGGTGGGCCTTGGCCTCAGCACTGGGGATGCCACTACCCCGTCAAAACCTGTAGCTGGCTCCTTCTAGAATGTGCTATCACCCTGCCCTCAGCCTCTGAGCACAGTGAGGGCTGTATGTCCCCACTGGACAGTGCAGGTGGCCTGGGGGTGTGTCAGATGGGGAGGTTAAAGTCACACAGCCCCAGACTGCAGAATCAGGACTGGAACCCAGACCTCACTGGCTCTGATTTGTGTAGAAACCCCTGGAAGCCGCCTGGAGCAGGGCAAGGAGGGTTGAGCAGCTGGTTCACTGCCGCTCCTGGCCCATGTTTTAGGTGTTGTGGGGGCGTCTTACAGAGCTCTTTTGGGAATCCCCCTCTGCTCCCTGTGTCCCTAGGCCCTTGTCGGGTGACAAGCGGCTCCCAAGAACTCTCAGACCAAGGTCCTGGCCTTAAGTGACTCCAGATCTCGGGGAGACACAGCCAGACACAGCCAAGCCAGTCCTGTGAGGTCAGGCTGGGGACATCCAGGAAGGTGGCAGCCTTGGGGGCCGGGATAGTGTTGGTGCAGGCAGGGCAAGGTTGGCCAGGCAGGGGCTGCCACAGAGATGGGCACCACAGCAATCAGAGCACAAGTGCCGGAGCAGACGGCTGAATGGCCACAATGGGCTCAGGTGAGGGTCCAGGGGCCCAGAAGAGCTTGGGATGCCCTGTCCTGAGCCTGTTAGGCTAGAGGGTCCACAAGAGCGGGACACCCCCCGGGATCACTCAAGTCTTCAAAACCAGATTCTGTGGGGTACCCCAAGCTGGCATTGAGGGAACCTACCCAGGAGCGCTGAAGGAGGACTCTCCTTCCCCAGGCTGCTTTCAGACAGAGGTCCTTGGCTTTCTACAGGGAGCCCAGCCAGGCTCACAATAAGCCAGGCCTAGTGGAGGAGAGCAGTTTTTCTTGCTCTGAGGTTTCAAAAGGGCTTGGTGAATTTTAAAAAGCTCCAAGACCCACCTGGAGCTCACTTTCAAGGTGCAGCTACAGGGCAGCGTAGAGTTGTTGGGCTTTGTGTCTCAGGAGGAGCATCTCTACACTCTGGAGAAGTATCTGGTGGCGTCAAAGCCAGGTCTCAGGAGTTGGTTTTGGGGATGTGTCCATCTTGGCTTCCCAAGTGCTCCCTGGGCTGCCAGGAGCCACCATCTAGGGAATTTTCCAGGTCTTACCTGAACCCCACATCCAGGCTTACAGGGCTTTGAGTCCTCGGCCCAGACAGGGTCAGTCCAGCACTGCTGGTCGCCTGTGTAGCACAGGCTCCTGTTGCCATAGCAACAGGGATGGGCATTTATGGGCCCTGATGGCTCTTACTGAGCTCTTCCTGCCACATCCTGAGGATGCTAGGGCTGCAACTGGGGTGGCCCTGTGCAGTCACAAAGCAGGGAGTCCGGATTGGAGGATTCTTACATGCTGGTGCCCCCAGAGCCCCTGCGTGTCTGCGGGGGCCTCCCATGAGAGCCAACTCATTTGTGGAAGACAAACCAGAGGGGCTGCTGCCCTTCTCAGAACCTGAAACCTGGAACCCTGTATGAATCTGCATTTCTGATCAGCCCCCATTGTGGGTCTAGGGCTAACGGCCATCAGTGCTTTTTCTCTGCTTGAAAAGGTAGAAGCCCCCAAAGTTGTCCATTGGCCATGCCCCTGTGAGGGCATGAGCCAGAAGTGAGGGCAGTTTGTTTTTCAGTGATACTTCAGAGAGGGCCATTTGAGATGGGCTCTGAGGTAAGCATAGGAGTTCACCAGACGCAGAAGGAGGTCACAACCTGGGCTGGGTTCAGTAGGTGGGTTCCAGGTTATCCCCACCCCAACCTGGGCTGGGTTCGGTAAGTGGGGTCCAGGCTCCTCACTCCCCCTTGCTGCTCTTGGTTGACAGGAGAGTAACAACATGGTGGTTCCTGCCATGCAGCTCGCCAGCAAGATCCCGGACATGTCGGTACAGCTGTGGTCGTCAGCACTGCTGAGAGGTGAGTGCAATGGCCACCCCTCTTCCCCAGCCCCAGCCTGGCCCTCCCCAGAGATCAAGGCTGCTGGGCATGTCCTGCTCAGCCTTAGCTCGGACTAGGCCTCTGTGGGCCGCAGCCCCAGTTCTAGCATGGGTAGGGGGTGCTCCTCAGGAGACCCTGGTTGAGGGCAGTGGGTGCATTTGTGGCATCCGCTTGACTCGGGGTCTGGTTCAGTCTCTATAGGACCCAGAGGCTGAGACTTGGTATCTGGTAGACTTGGGCTGTGAGCCATGGCGCTCTCAGCCTTGCTTCTTCCCGGAAAGGCAGACAGCAGCCATACCTATTGGGTAGGGCTGGCCAGCTTGCTCTGGGAGCAGGGCGGGCACTCAGCGGGTATCATTGCTGTTACCGCAGCTCCCCCATTTCCAGATTACGAAACTAAGGTCCAGAGACTCGCCTGGGGCCCTGGGGAGGTGACAGGAGACGGGGTGCTCCATGTGCAGTGGGCTGCCTGGGGCTGCTGCCTCAGGATGGGCATTGGGCGTCCTGCCCCAGTGAGCACCTGTTTGCCTGAGGGCTGGCCATGGGCTCCCTGGAGGGCTGGCCATGGGCTCCCTGGAGGGCTGGCGAGAAGCCTGGCATTGGGCTTTCACTGCCCAGCCAGCCCTGTTCTGCCCTATGAGGGCGGTTGGTGCATGGGCTTTGTGATCCCAAGACAGGGCTCAGGTCCAGTGACGTGCCAGGCACCCAGAGATCCACCAGTGCAGCTGGGACTTGACCTTAGGGCTCCATCTGCACCGAGTGGGAGGGCCTGGGCAGTGACAGGGCAAGGCGGGCCCCCATGCTCATGTCCCACTCTCAGACCTGAATAAAGCCTGTGGGAACGCCATGGATGCCCATGAAGCCGCCCAGATGCACCAGAACTTCTCGCAGCAGCTGCTCCAGGACCACATTGAGGCCTGCAGCCTCCCCGAACACAACCTCATCACGGTACGGGTGTGGGTGTTAGGGGACGGGATCAGGACTAGCGGGCTCCCCACCTGCAAGAGGAAGGGGCACCTTGGCTGTATTTCTCTTTTGTCCAACAAACCCTAACTCAGCCTCGGGTGATCCCTTGATGGAGGAGATGGCCATGGGCACCCCCACCCAAGCAAGGGACACAGGTGCCTCCTCGGGGCCCATTGGACTGGGGCATGGAGAACAGAGTCCCGGCTGTGTGAGCAGCCCAAGGAAGGCAGCATTCCAACCTCTTCTTCCCTGGGAATGGTCCATGGTGCCTCACTCGCATGTCCTCTCCTCCCCACAGTGGACAGACGGTCCACCCCCCGTGCAGTTCCAAGCTCAGAATGGACCCAACACCAGCCTGGCCAGCCTCCTGTGAGGCCTTGATGGGGCCATCCAGCTCCGCAGGGCCTGCGCGTCTCCGGCTTCCACCCAGACGGCACTCAAGCCTGCCCCCGAGGCGTGCTTCCTTCCTGATTGTCTCTAGAGCTTCCAAGTCCTGGGAATGTGCGGGGCCAGTCCCTGCCCTCCCAGGAGGGGTGGTAGCCGTTCCCACCTCGCACCAGGACCCCCAGTGCAGAGGCTCACCGGTGGCACACAGGCGCTGTCTCTCCAGAGCCATCCTTCAGAGTGGACCTCAGTGCCAGTCCTGCCTCAGCATCTGGGTCACGTCAGCCAGGAGTAGGGTGCAGGCCTCCAGCAGGTCCTAATCCTGTGTGCCAGGGCAGGCGGTGCCCCAGGGGCACCACGCCTGACTCTCCATCACCCAGGCCTTGATGCCGAGCGGGAGTAGAGTGTTTCCTCTGCTCAAGGCAATTTCCAGAGCCCGGATGCCAGTTTCTGGCCTGAATTTGGAGGGAAGAAGTAATGGCCCTAGTGTGGGACGAAGCACAGATCCCAGCACTTTTCCCAGCTTTCTCTACAGCATCAGTCCCTGTAGCAGCTGGGGCCTCTGGTCAGGAACCCCTCAGGGACCCCCCAGGAACTCAGCTTCCAAACATCTGCACCTTAACCGGACTCGCCATCCCGCCGTGGGGGTGCAGGTGATTGTAAACACGAGTGTGCATGTGGATGCACACGGGTGTGCGGTGAAGATCTGTGGAGATGGAGCTGGGAGCTGAGGCTCCTGTTGCACCAGCCACCTTCCCCCATCTTGTGGCTGCTGAGGGGCAGGAAGCGGGGGAGTGGGCTCGTCTCCCAAATTTAAGATCACCTCCTCAGCTAGCTTCGAGTGCATGGCACGGGCCCCCCGCCCCCGAGATCTGGAGCCCAGGGACTTTCTTCCTGGCAGATCTGTGGCCTTCCCTGCTCAGCCTCTTGGTCCCCCCCCCCTCCCCCCACCGCCTCACCTTCCCTGCTGGGTCTCTGGGGCACAGTGTGAAACCCGCACCCTAGCCAGGCCCCAGGGAGCCTCCGCTGGGCCCGGACAGCAGCGTTTGGTTTTATCCACTTTTCTTGGATAATCAGGAGGTGCCCCAGTGGTCACAGTGTGGCATTCCGATTTGGGGCGGGTGGTCGGGTCAAGATAGCAGCAGCAGGTGTCAGGGCTCAAGACACCACCCCCTCCAGCTTCTGGGGCCCAGGAGCCTCTCCCTGCTACAGGGGGTGGGGGTCCTGCTCAGCAGGGTAGGTGGTGGTTTTAGGTCTTGTCACCCTTGCTCAGTGGAACTGCCTCTGGGAGCTTTGGCGTCTGTGACTAAAGGGACGCTGGATTGCTCAGGTCAGCTGCTCAGGGCTCCCAGGCTGGGTGTGCCTTAGCCACAGGCAGGGCTGTCAATAACCCCCTTCCTCACTGGCCACCACCTGACATCAGCACCAGTGACAGGCTGGTCAGAGGGCGGGGCTGGTGAGGGTTTGTCCTAAGAGGACCACCGCCATCTCTGGGTCTCCAGGGGGAGAGCCTGGCCCTGTCCTTTGCTACCCAGGGCTGCCCCCAGGCCCATGAAGCCAATAGGAGAGCGTGTGGCACTGGCCCACAAACTGTCCCTGTCCTGTCTTCCTCCCGAGCCATGGCCTCTGCTAGCTCCACCTTGAAGGAGCCCCCCACATCCTCCCCTACATACCAGAGATGCCACCACTTGTGTCTCCACAATGTGCTCCTGCCCACCCGGGTTCCGCACTGTCCGACCCCTGCACACCACTCATGTCACCACGGCGTGCATCATGTTCATCCCCATCTATTTATTTAAGCCTTTCTTTGCTTGTAGGGCATTTTGTATGTAGAGCAGTTGAAAACAGAACCTCAGAACTTAACATCTGTCCTGATGTTAAAGTGCTTTTCATGACCACCCTGTTATCTATGTATATGTAAAGTTAAGGATGAGATCTTAAGTTTACAATTAAAAACTCAGTACTCAATATTTAATATTCTACTCGAGCTTTATGGAAGCCAAATCATGTGCATGTGTGTGTGTGCGTGTGTGCAAGCTTTGAACCTCCTTCCACAGCCGCATCTTCTCATGACACAAAGCTTTTGATAAGTACTTTCCTGTGGGTCGCTCAGCGCCTCATAGCATCTCATTCAATTGCAAGAATAGAGGCCAGACACGGTGGCGCATGCCTGTAGTCCCAGCTAACTGGGAGGCTGAGGCAGGAGGATCACTTGAGCCCAGGAGATTGAGGCTGTAGTGAGCATGATCGTGACATTGCACTCCAGCCTGGGTGACGGTGAGACTTTGTCTCAAAAAAAAAAAAAAAAAAAACAATGGAAGGCAGACAGCAAGTCCCTGAGGACACATCACACAGTGTCCTGTAGCTAAGTGTCTAGGAAAAAACAAAAACTCCAGACCCTTCAGTGGATGAGGACAAGGTCGCAGAAAGGCATTCTGTTGACAGATGAACAGCTGAAAGCTGGCCAGACCCTCCTGTTTGCCTCTGCCCTTGTCCTGTGGGTTGAGGGGGTCTGACCAGGAGGCCACCTACAGCAGGAAGTGAGGCTGCCATGTTTCCTTCAGACACAGCTGCCTCTCCCCAGCTCTGTCCCTGTAGTCACCTGCCGGTGGGTGAGGGTCCTCTCCCTGGGATAAGCACTCCCAGCCCCGTTTATCAGAAACACAGGCAAGGAAATTGGAACTGCCACCCAGCCCAGCATGGTGGCTCAATTGGTTGGCTGCGTTGTCAGTTGTCTCTTCGTTTTGTTAAGGTTTTTAATAAGTACGTTTGGCATAATGTCTTTTAATGGGTTTGTAATATTTGTAACGGTTTTAGCAGCCTATAACTTTTCAGCTGGTGCTTTTACTTAGGGAAAAAAAAATTTGTAAATACAGAACATTGTTTAAAAGACATAACCATAGAACATAGCTTCCTGTTTGTGGATTTTGTTTCCTATATATTCAAAGTAAAATGACTTACAGGAGCCACGTGCTGTGTCTTTGTTGTTTCCTCTGTCCGCTTTGTGAGCCATCCCAAAGCCGGCTGCCACCCTCGCTGCCATGCCCACAGGGGCCCCCTCTGTGGCGGGGTCTTCAGCATGAGGATGCAGTCCCCAAATCCTGAGCCAGATGACATGAATGGAAGCCTGAGTCCCCATCTCCTCCACTGATCATTTTCCTCCGGTCTGGCCTCGCCTAGAGAGGAAGGAACCCCATGCTCCATCAGCATATGAGGCCTTCAGCAGCCTGCTCCTGGAATCCTCCCTTCCCAGCCCTCCCAGGGGCAGACTCCCTCATGCACCCAGGTGTCCTGGTCCCTGTGTTTTTTGTTGTTGTTGTTTGAGATGGAGTCTTGCACTGTCGCCCAGGCTGGAGTGCAGAGGCACGATCTCTGCTCACTGCAATCTCCACCTCCCAGGTTCAAGCGATACTCCTGCCTCAGCCTCCCAAGTAGCTGGGATTACAGGTGCCCGCCACCAAGCCCAGCTAATTTTTTGTATTTTTAGTAGGAACAGCATTTCACTGTGTTGGCCAGGCTGGTCTTGAACTCCTGACCTCATGATCCACCTGCCTTGGCATCCCAAAGTGCTGGGATTACAGGCCTGAGCCACCGCGCCCAGCCGGTCCCTGCATTCTTAGAGGGGACCAGCCTCCATACACCTGGGAGTGAGTGGAGTTATTGGCCCAGATTTTTTTGTTTGGAGGTGAAATTACCATAACAAATTTAACTTTTTTTGCAGGTTGTGCTGGCTTACGCCTGTAATCCCAGTACTTTGGGAGGCCGAGGCAGGAGGATCCCTTGAGCCCAGGAGTTCAAGAACAGCCTGGGCTACATAGTGAGACCCAGTCTCTACAAAAAATGTATAAAAATTAGCCAGGCAACCAGGTGCAGTGGCTCAAGCCAGTAATCCCAGCACTTTGGGAAGCCGAGGTGGGCGGATCACTTAAGGCCAAGAGTTGAGACCAGCCTGGCCAGCATAGTGAAACCCTGTCTCTACTAAAAATACAAAAATTAGCCGGGTGTGGTGGCGTGCACTTGTAGTCCCAGCTACTCAGGAGGCTGAGGCAGGAGATTCACTTGCACCAGGGAGTGGAGGGTTTCAGTGACCCAAGATCCCGATACTGTGCTCCAGCCTGGGTGACAGAGTAAGACTCTCTCTCTCAAAAAATAAATAAATACAAATACAAAATATAAAAATTAGCTGCTATGGTGGCGCACAACTGTAATCCCAGCTACTCGGGAGGCTGAAGCAGGAGAATCGCTTGAACCCGGAGGCAGAGTTTGCAATGAACCAAGATCACACCACTGCCTGGGCGAGAGAGGGAGACTCTACCTCGAAAAAAAAAAAAAAAAAAGCCAGGCATGGTGGTGTGTTCCTGTAGTCCCAGTTACTTAGGAGGCTGAGGCGGGAGGATTGCTTGAACCCAGGAGGATATTAGCAGAGACAGAGTCTTGCTCTATTTTATTTGAATATAAAATAGTATTATCTGTAAAGTGGACTGCTCAGTGGTATTCAGTACGTTCACAGTGTTGCACAGTTATCATCTCTATCTAGTTCTGGGACATTTTCATTCCCCCAAAAGGAGATTCATTGCCATCAGCAGTCACTCCTCATTCCTCCTCCCTCCCCAAGCCCCTGGCAACTACTAATCTGCTTCCTGTCTGTGAATTTGCCTGTTCTGGGTATTTTATATCAATGGAATCTCATACCCTGTGACCTCTTGTAGCCTGGGGTCTCTCAGCACCATGTTTTCAAGGTTCATCTGCACTGTAGCATGGATCATTGCTTTGTTCCTTTTATGAGTGAATAATATCCCATCATATGGATGGACCAAACTGTTTATCTTTTTTTCTTTTTTTTGAGACAGAGTCTTGCTCTGTCACCCAGGCTGGAGTGCAGTGGGTTGATCTCTGCTCACTGCAACCTTCGCTTCCTAGGGTCAAGCAATTCTCCTGCCTCAGTCTCCTGAGTAGCTGGGACTACAGGCGCATACCACCAAGCCCAGATAATTTTTGGATTTTTAGTAGAGATGAGGTTTCACCATATTGGCCAGGCTGGTCTCAGACCCCTGACCTTGTGATCCACCTGCCTCGGCCTCTCAAAGTGCTGGGATTACAGGCGTAAGCCACTGCACCCGGCTTTTTTTTTTTTCTTGAGACAGGATCTTGCTCTATAGCCCAGTGCAGTGGTATGATCTCAGCTCACTGCAACCTCCACCTCCCAGGCTCAAGGGATCCTCCCACCTCAGCCCCCCAAATAGCTGGAATGACAGGCACCACCATGCCAGGCTAATTTTTTTATATTTTCTAGACATGGGGTTTCACCTTGTTGCCCAGGCTGGTCTTGAACTCCTGGACTCAAGCGATCTGCCCGCCTTGGCCTCCCAAAGTGCTGGGATTACCACCGTGAACCGCGGTGCCCTGCCTTATCCATCCTTTTATGGACATTCGGGTTGCTTCCCCCTTGTGGCGACGGTGAATAGTGCTGCTCTGTGAGTTTTGGCTGGACCACGTGTTTTCAATTCTCCTGGGCTTTCCCTGTGTCTTTATTGTGGACAGACAGGGCCGGTCAGCACACACATATGGTGTGAAGGCCCTCATGTCACTCTCAGGTTAGTTCCCCATGAGAGATACACAAGCCATCTTAGCCTCGAGCCCCAAGGGGCTCTGCTGGGTGCAACGTTTTTGTATTTTGTTTTGCTATGTGTCGTTTAGAGACAGAGTCTTACTCTGTTGCCCGGGCAGGAGTGCAGTGGTGCAATCACTTGAGCCTCACTGCAGCCTCAAACGCCCTGGCCCAAGCGACCCTCCTGTCTCATCCTCCCGGGTAGCTGGGACTATAGATACATGCCACCACACCCGGTTAATTTTTTTTTTTGAGATGGAGTCTTGCACTGTTGCCCGGGCTGGAGTGCAGTGGTGTGATCTCGGCTCACTGCAACCTCTGCCTCCCAGATTCAAGAGATTCTCCTGCCTCAGCCTCCCGAGTAGCTGGGATTACAGGCACTTGCCTCCATGCCCAGCTAATTTTTTTGTATTTTTTAGTAGACACAGGGTTTCACCATGTTGGCCAGGCTGGTCTCCAACTCCTGAGCTCAAGCAATCCTCCCACCTTGGACTCCCAAAGTGCTGGGATTACAGGCGTGAGACACCACACCGGCCCTGTGCGAGTGTTTGAGTCTCAACATGGTGATCACAGCACCCCAACCATCGATGCCTGGGCTCCCTCTGCCCCATCCCCACCAGTTCAGCACCAGGCAGCCTTTTCACTCAAGGTAGACTCTGCTTATCCTTCATCATCAGCTTGGACATCATCTTCTCCAGACAGACAGGCAGGGGCCCATCTGGTCCATCTCATACCTCTCCAGCCCCTGCATGGGATTCACATCTTGAACCTGAGCTGGACCAGAGCACAGCATGACGAGCCTGCCATGGGACCAGCCGCCTTTCCAGCAGGTGTGCAGCCCCCAGCTGGGAGGTGTGAACCTGCATGTGGACAGCAGGTCTATCCTGGGTTGACCAATGTTTCACACAAAGCCTACACCCAGGCAGTCACCTTGGCCTGGGCACCCGGCAGACCAGGGTCACACAGCTCCTCCTGTTGAGTCATTTCCGAGTAGGCTATGCCCTGTGCAGCATCCATGGGACCCTGACTCAGGGAGTGAGTGACCTTCCTTTTCCCACAAGCCATGTCCTCATCCATCTCATCCCTCATCCACTTAGAGGATGAGGCGGGAGGGAGATTGAGGCAGGAGGATCACTTGAGCCCAGGAGGTTGAGGCTGCAGCTAGCTATGATCGCCCCACTGCACTCCAGCCTGGGTGACAGAGTGAGACCCACTCTCTAAACAAAACATAGCGAAACAAAAAACAAATGATAGGAGCCAGATGTGGTGGAGCATACCTGTAGTCCCAGCTCCTTAGGAGGCTGAGATGGGATGATGGTTCAGGTCCAAAAGTTTGAGACTAGCCTGGGCAACATAGCAAGACCCCGTCTCTATAAAAAATAAAACATCTGCCTGTAATCCCAGTACTTTGGGAGGCCGAGGCAGGCATATCACTTGAGGCCAGGAGTTCGAGACCAACCTGGGCAACGTAGCAAGACTTTGTCTCTATAAAAAATTTAAAATCAGCTGGACGTGGTGGCTCATGTCTGTAATCCCACCATGTTGGGAGGCCGAGGCAGGTGGATCACCTGAGGTCGCGAGTTCAAGATCAATGTGGCCAACATGGCGAAACACAGTCTCTACTAAAAATACAAAAATCAGCTGGGTGTGGTGCTACACGCCTCTAATCCCAGCTACTCTGGAGGCTGAGGCAGAAGACAGTGACCCCAGGAGGCAGAGGTGGCAGTGAGCCAAGATGGCACCATTGTACTCCAGCCTGGGTGATGGAATGAGACTCCATCTCAAAAAAAAAAAAAAAAATTAAAATCAGCCAGGCATGGTGCCTCACGCCTGTAATCCCAGCACTTTGGGAGGCCAAGGCGGGGAGATCATTTGAGGTCAGCAGTTTTTTTTGTTTTGTTTTGTTTTGTTTTTGTTTTGTTTTGTTTTGTTTTTGAGATGGAGTCTCGCTCTGTCGCCCAGGCTGGAGTGCAGTGGCGCGATCTCAGCTCACTGCAAGCTCTGCCTCCCGGGTTCACGCCATTCTCCTGCCTCAGCCTCCTGAGTAGCTGGGACTACAGGCGCCCGCCACCGCGCCCAGCTAATTTTTTGTATTTTTAGTAGAGACGGGGTTTCACCGTGGTCTCCATCTCCTGACCTCGTGATCCGCCCGCCTCGGCCTCCCAAAGTGCTGGGATTACAGGCATGAGCCACTGTGCTCGGCCGAGGTCAGGAGTTTGAGACCAGCCTGACCAACATGGTGAAACCCTGTCTCTACTAAAATATAAAAATTAGCCAGCCGTGGTAGCGGGTGCCTGTAATCTCAGCTACTCGGGAGAATCACTTGAACCCAGGAGGCAGAAGTTGCAGTAAGCCAAGATCACGCCACTGCAGTCCAGCCTGGTTGACAGAGCTAGACTCCCTCTCGAAAAAACAAAAAAAACACTTTTTTTTTAAATTTAAAATTGCCAGGCGGCCGGGCATGGTGGCTCATGCCTATAATCCCAGCACTTTGGGAGGCCGAGGCAGGTGGATTACCTGAGGTCAGGAGTTCGAGACCAGCCTGGCCAACATGGTGAAACCCCGTCTCTACTAAAAATACAAAAATTAGCAGGGCTTGGTGGTGGGTGCCTGTAATCCCAGCTACTCAGGAGGCTTGGGCAGGATAATCACTTGAATCTGGGTGGCAGAGCTGAGATCGCGCCGCTGCACTCCAGCCTGGGTGACAGAGCAAGACTCTGTCTCAAAAAAAAAAAAAAAAAAAAATTGCTAGGCATAGTGGTGTGTGCCTATAGTCCCAGCTACTCAGGAGTCTGAGGTGGAAGGATTGCTTCAGCCTGGGAGGTCGAGGCTGCAGTGAGCCACGATTGCAGCTCTGCAATCCAGTCTGAGCAACAGAGTGAGAACCGGTCTCTAAAAATAATAATAAAAATAAAAAAGAAAATGGACAACTTTCTTTTGAACACAGCTTCTAGAACCCAGCACCTGAGGAAATATATGCAGGCAGAAATCCTCCCAGTGGCCACCTCACATCCTGTCTCCTCCTATTCCGGCTGCTTTGACAAATTACCATAGACTGAGGGGCTTACAAACAACAAATACTTATTTCTTACTGATCTAGAGGCTGGGAAATTCAAAATCAAGGTGCCAGCAGATTCGGAGTCTGGCGAGGGCCTGCTTCCTGGTTTGCTTCCCGCTCTCTAGCTCCACCCTCATGACATAATCATCTCCCAGAGGCCCCACCTCCAAAATACAATCACAGGCTGGGTGCAGTGGCTCACGAGTGTAATCCCAAAACTTTGGGAGGCCAAGACAGGAGAATCACTTGAGCTCAGGAGTTCAAGAGCAGCCTGGGCAACATGGCGACACCCTGTCTGTACAAAAAATACAAAAAAGTTAGCCGGGCATGGTGGTGCGCACCCGTAGTCCCATCTACTGGGGAAGCTGAGGCAGAGGATCACTTGAGCCCAGGAGTTCAAGGCTGGAGTGAGCCATGATCCCACCACGGCATTCCAGCCTGAGCGACAGATCAAGACCCTGTCTCAAAAATAAATAAAAAACAGAGGACCAAGCGCAGTGGGCCACGCCTGTAATCCCAGCACTTTGGGAGGCCAAGGTGGGCAGATCATGACGTCAGGAGATGGAGACCATCCTGGCTAACACGGTGAAACCCCGTCTCTACTAAAAATACAAAAAATTAGCCGGCCCTGGTGGCAGCAGAGCTTGCAGTGAGCCGAGATCATGCCACTGCACTCCAGCCTGGGTGACAGAGTGAGACTCAATTAAAAAAAAAAGAAAAGAAAAAACAGGCCAGGCGCGGTGGCTTACACCTGAGCTGAGATCGTGCTGTTGCACTCCAGCCCGGGTGACAACAGCGAGACTCCGTCTCAAAAAAAAAAAAAAAAAATACAATCACATTTCAACATAAGAATATTGAAAGAGGAGGGACACGGTGGCTCATGCCTGAATCCCAGCACTTTGGGAAGCCAAGGCGGGCAGACTACTTGAGGTCAGGAGTTCAAGACCAGCCTGGCCAACATGGTAAAACTCCATCTCTACTAAAAATACAAAAATTAGCCAGGTGTGGTGACAGGAGCCTGTAATCCCAGCACTTTGGGATGCCTAGGCGGGCGAATCACCTGAGGTCAGGAGTTCCAGATCAGCCTGGGGAACATGGTGAAACCTCATCTCTACTAAAAATACAAAAATTAGCTGGATGTAGTGGCAGGTGCTTGTATTCCCAGCTACTCGGGAGGCTGAGGCAGGAGAATTGCTTGAACCTGGGAGGCGGAGGTTGCAGTGAGCCGAGATCTCACCATTGCACTCCAACCTGGGTGACAAGAGGGAAACTCCACCTCAAAATAAATAAATAAATAAATAAATAAGATGAAGTTTCTTTTTTTTTTTTTTTTGAGACAGAGTCTTGCTCTGTCGCCCAGGCCGGACTGCGGACTGCAGTGGCGCAATCTCGGCTCACTGCAAGCTCCGCTTCCCGGGTTCACGCCATTCTCCTGCCTCAGCCTCCCGAGTAGCTGGGACTACAGGCGCCCACCACCGCGCCCGGCTAATTTTTTGTATTTTTAGTAGAGACGGGGTTTCACCTTGTTAGCCAGGATGGTCTCGATCTCCTGACCTCATGATCCACCCGCCTCGGCCTCCCAAAGTGCTGGGATTACAGGCGTAAGCCACCTCGCCCGGCCCAAGATGAAGTTTCTTATTTCGTCCCAAATTTATGCTCACATGGTGAGATTACAATAAAATTGGCTCGGAAAGGAAAGGAAAAGGTTAATTTCCACAAGAATTTTATTTTCTTAGTACTCTGATTTTTTTTTTTTTTTTTTTGAGATGGAGTTTCGCTGGTTGCCCAGGCTGGAATGCAATGGTGCAATCTCAGCTTACAGCAACCTCTGCTTCCCAGGTTCAAGCGATTCTCCTGCCTCAGCTTCCTGAGTAGCTGGGATTACAGGCGCACACCATCACTCACGCCCAGCTAATTATTTTGTGCTTTTAGTGGAGATGTGGTTTCACCATGTTGGCCAGGCTGGTCTGGAACTCCTGACCTCAGGTGATCCACCCGCCTCGGCTTCCCAAAGTGCTGGGATTACAGGTATGAGCCACTGTGCCCGGCCAGGGATAGTCCACTTTGTCAGTGTGTGTTTGTTGTGAATGTCGTCTCTAACCACAGTTCCTTACACTCAGTGTTTCTGCAGCGCAGGGTTCAGGCTCCATCTGCAGTTAGGCACACTCTGTCCAGACTGAGCCTCTGTGTGGCCCTGGCACTGTCCTGCTATTCCAGGGTTCTGAGCACAAATCCTCCCCTAAAGGGTTAAGCACAAACTGCTCAGAAGTCCTGTCGTGAACCGGAAGTGTATCTCCCACTCTGTCTTCATCTGCAAGTGTCCTCAGTTGCTACTGGCTGCCCCTGGCCTGCTCTGGCCTTGGCCACCAGGGGGCATGGCGGCCTAGGAGCAGCAAGGGCTGCCCAGGCAATGTCCCCACCAGGTAGGACAGGTGGGAACCTACAATCCAGCTAGAAAGACTGGGCTGGATGTTGCCAGACCCCAGTCTGGCCAGGCTTTGCTCATCTGCAGGGATGTGGGGTGACCTTCACACCACTCCTGTAACTGTTGGAGAAGACAATGGCCAGGGTTCTCCGGGTGTCAGGGTGACACCATTCCCTCCTTTACTTGCCAAACATGTATTAAGCACCTACTGTGCGCTGGATGCTGGGAACACAGCAGAGACCACATCAGACAATGTCTGATGCCCTCAGAGGGTGGACATAGTTCCCCTGATGACGGGTTTCAGAAGGGAGGGAGTGTTGACCATCTGTGAGAAGGGAGTGTCGCACAGTAGGTGGGGGACAACCACAGGGGAGGAGGTGGGGGACGCTGTGACAAGACCAAAAGGAGGGCTGGGAGCGATGGTTCATGCCTGTAATTCCAGCACTTTGGGAGGCCGAGGTGGGCAGATCACCTGATGTCAGGAGTTTGAGACCAGCCTGCCCAACATGGTGAAACCCTGTCTCTACTTAACATACAAAAAATTAGCCAGGCATGGTGGTGGGCGCCTGTAATCCCAGCTACTCAGGAGGCTGAGGCAGGAGAATTGCTTGAACCTGGGAGGTGGAAGTTGCAGTGAGCCAAGGTCACGCCATTGCACACAGCCTGGGCAACAAGAGCAAAACTCCGTCTCAAAAAAAAAAAAAAAAAAAGGAGGCAAGCAGGCCCCCCCTTGGGCCAGCTGATCAGAGCTGGACAACATTCCAGCTTCGGCGATGGGGCCACCAAGACCCAGGCATCTGGGGAATTGTGTCCCCTACTGGCACAGTTGAGTGACTCGGGTGGGGACTGCAGGCTCTGGCCCTGGTCCCCTCCTGTCTGGCCACCCCTCAGGGGACACTGGGAGGGTATCGCGGCTACCAGGCTGCCTGTCGCATTTATGGAGGGCCAGTCCACCACCACCTTGTACTCAGCTGACATCTGGAAGCACATCCAGGAGGACACTGAGGGCTCAGAAAGTGCCTGGGCCCCTGTGTTCAGGTGTGAAATCAAATCTCTGAGGCCCCAGACCAGAGCCATCGTCCTTCTGCCCCCACTGGACTGAGACTCACATGCCCAGAACTGCACTTGTGGATGACGGTGGTACATCCAGGGCAGAATACACGGCAGACAGGTCAGCTGATGACAGTTGTCTGCTGGCCAGGGTCAGTCCCTGACTCTCTTGTATAATGTGTAACCCAACAGCGCGTGCCCAGGGGGCTGGGGCACTCCAGACACTGGCCCAGGCCCTGGCTTGACTCAGGCCTGACCCTAAAGGAACCCGAGTAAGTGTCTCAGAGCCGGGTCCTGGATCCAAATGCCCCTAATACTTCACACACCGGCCACCATGCTGCTTCCTGAGCCACCTGCTCCCCAGGAAAAGTGACCTAATCGCTCCAGGCTGTTCTTCTCCGGAGCATCCTCTGGTACCCACCGAAGGAAGTGACCCCTGAGTCCTACTCAGCTCCTCCACTCACGGGATTTTTTTTTCTTGGCAACTAGTTCTCCCTATACCCAAAACCTATATGACAAGAGGATCCTTTTTATTAAAAAATTTTTTTGCCAAGTGCGGCAAAAAATCCCAGCACAGGCCGGGCGCGGTGGCTCACGCCTATAATCCCAGCACTTTAGGAGGCCGAGGCGGGTGGATCACGAGCTCAGGAGGTCGAGACCATCCTGGCTAACACAGTGACACCCCATCTCTACTAAAAATACAAAAAATTAGCCGGGCGTGGTGGTGGGCACCTGTAGTCCCAGCTACTCAGGAGGCTGAGGCAGGAGAATGGTGTGAACCCGGGAGGCGGAGCTTGCAGTGAGGCAAGGTCACGCCACTGCACTCCAGCCTGGGTGACAGAGCGAGACTCTGTCTCAGAAAAAAAAAAAAAAAAAATCCCAGCACTTCGGGAGTCTGTAATCCCAGCACTTTGGGAGGCCAAGAGTTTGAGACCATAGCCAACATGGTGAAACCCCGTCTCTACTAAAAATACAAAAATTGGGCACGGTGGCTCACACCTATAATCCCAGCAATTTTCGAGGCCGAGGCGGGTGGATCACCTGAGGTCAGGAGTTCCAGACCAGCCTGGACAACATGGTGAAACCCCATCTCTACAAAAAATACAAAAATTAGCCGGGCATTGGTGGTTTGTGCCTGTAGTCCCAGCTACTTGGGAGACTAAGGCTGGAGAATCACTTAAACCTGGGAGGTGGAAGTTGCAGCAAGCCAAGATTGCACCACTGCACTACAGCCTGGGCGAAGAGTGAGAATCTGTCTCAAAAAAAAATTTTTTTTCTTTGGTCACGTGCGGTAGCTCACGCCTGTAATCCCAGCACTTTGGGAGGCCAAGGCAGGTGGATCACTTGAGGTCAGGAGTTCCAGACCAGCCTGGCCAACATGGTGAAACTCCCGTCTCTATTAAAAATACAAAAATCAGCTGGATGTGGTGGTGGGCACCTGTAATCCCAGCTAATTGGGAGACTGAGGCATGAAAATAGCTTGAACCTGGGAGGCAGAGGTTGCAGTGAGCTAGGATCATGCCACTGCACTCCAGCCTGGGAGACAGAAAGAAATTCTGTCTTAGAAAAAAAAGGGGGGGTGGCAGGTGTGGTGGCTCATGCCTGTAATCCCAGCACTTTGGGAGGCCGAGACAGGTGGATCACATGAGGTCAGGAGTTTGAGACCAGCCTGGCCAACATGGTGAAAACCCTGTCTCTACTAAAAACACAAAAAATTAGCCAGGCGTAGTGGTGGGTGCCTATAATTCCAGCTACTCAGGAGGTTGACGCAGGAGAATTGCTTGAACCCGGGAGGTGGAGGTTGCGGTGAGCCGAGATCGCACCATTGCACTCCAGTCTGGGCAACAAGAGCGAAACTCTGTCTCAAAAAAAAAATTTTTTTTTTTTTTTGGCCAGCGTCAATGGCTCATACCTGTAATCCCATCACTTTGGGAGGCCGAGGCAGGAGGATCACTTGAGCCCAGAAGTTTCAGACCAGCCTGGCAACATGATGGGACCCTATCTCTACATAAAATTTAAAAATTCACCAGGTGCAATTAGGCCTGGTCCCCCTCCTCTCTGGCCACTCCAATCTAAAGTCAAATTGAAAAAAAATGTTGGGGCTGGGTACGGTGGCTCACGTCTATAATCCCAGCACTGTAGGAGGCCGAGGCGGGTGGATCACTTGAGGTTAGGAGTTTGAGACCAGCCTGGTCAACATGGCGAAATCCCATCTCTACTAAAAATGCAAAAATTAGCCAGGTGTGGTGGCGGGTGCCTGTAGTACCAGGTGCTCAGGAGGCTGAGGCATGAGAATCTCTTGAACCTGGGAGGTGGAGATTGCAGTGAGCCAAGATTGTGCCACTGCACTCCAGCCTGGGCAACAGGGCGAGACTCTGTCTCAAAATAAATAGATAAATAAATAAATAAAAATAAAATAATTTTTGTGTGTGGAGACAGGGTCTTACTCTATTTCTCAGGCTGAAGTGCAGTGGCATGATGTAGCCAGGAACTGGAGCTTCAAACTCCCAGGCCCAAGCAATCCTCCCTCCTCAACCTCCCAAGTAGCTTGGACCACAGGCAGGTGCCATCACTCCCAGCTAATTTTTTAATTAATTTATTTTTGTTGTTGTCTGTTTGTTTGTTTTGAGACGGAGTCTCACTGTCACCCAGGCTGGAGTGCAGCAGCGCAATCTCAGCTCACTGCAACCTCCACCTCCCAGGTTCAAGTGATTCTCCTGCCTCAGCCTCCTGAGTAGCTGGGACTATAGGCCCCCACCGCCGCGCCCGGCTACTTTTTTTTGTATTTTTAGTAGAGACGGGGTTTCACCATGTGGGCCAGGATGGTCTAGATAGAACTCTTGACCTCGTGATCTACCCGCCTCAGCCTCCCAAAGTGCTGGGATTACAGGTGAGCCACCACGCCCAGCCTTATTTTTAATTTTTTATAGAGACAGGGTCTCACTATGTTACCCACGCTGGTCCTGAACTCCTGGCTTCAAGCAATCCTGCCTCAGCCTCCAAAAGTGCTGGGATTCCAGCCCTGAGCCACTGTTCCTCGCTGAAGGGGATTCTTTTTCAGGGCATTCTTTGTGACACGCTCCTTCCCTGGGTGTGTCCTGGAATGTCCACTGGCCACACCCAGGCCTGGTCTGGCTGTGGGGACACCCACATGCATTGTCAGCCGGGTATGAGACCGGGGTGGGCTTTGCACACAGATCCCACAACTGTATACACTCAGCCCCGTGACAGGAACTGTAGCCCATGGCCACAGCATCTCTTGCTAGAAACTTTTTCAAGAAACTTACCTCAGTACTCAAAGCCACTTCGGTCAGCAAGTGCCGAACATGCCCCAATCCCTAACCTCAGAAAAGGACACTTTCTCTTAACTCCTGTGTAAAGGGTCAGGACTGGTGTCTGGCTGCCGAAGAAACTAAACATCCAGCTTCGCTTTCCCAGGTGACATTTGCTGTATCATCTGTGATGCAGGAGATGGCAATGGCATTATTATTATTATTATTATTATTATTATTTTTATTATTATTTTTGGAAATGGAGTCTCGTGCTGTTATGCTGTTGCCCAGGCTGGAGTACACAGGTGCGATCTTGGCTCACTGCAACCTCCGCCTCCCAGGCTCATGTGATTCTCCTGCCTCAGCCTCCCAAGTAGCTGGGACTACAGGCACCCAGCACCACACCCGGCTAATTTTTGTATTTTTGGTAGAGACAGGGTTTCACCATGTTGGCCAGGCTGGCCTCAAACTCCTGACTTCAAGTGATCCTCCTGCCCTGGCCTCCCAAAACGCTGGGATTATAGGCATGAGCCACTATGCCTGTCCGGCAATGGCATTTTGACCAATACAACATGGGCATCTAACTAGAATTGGGGGCACCCACACGGGTCATAATTTGGGGCCAAAGTAGAGTTTTTTTTGTTTTTTGGTAGCGATGAGGTCTCACTATGTTGCCCAGGCAGGTCTCAAACTCCTGGGCTCAAGCGATCCTCCCACCTCAGCCTCTCAAAAGGCTGGGATTACAGGCATAAGCCACCGTGCCCAGCAACATTTTTAACTCTTTTTTTTAGAGAAAGGGTTTTGCTCTGTCACCCAGGCTGGAGTGCAGTGGCGCAATTGTAGCCTACTGCAACCTCGGCTTCCTGGGCTCAAGGGATCCTCCAGTCTCAGCCTCCAGAGTAGTTAGGACTGCAAATGCACACCACCACACTTAGACAGTTTTTAATTAATTAATTAATTAATTTTGAGGCAGAGTCTCACTCTGTCACCCAGGCTGGAGTGTAGTGGTGTGATCTCTGCTCATTGCAACTCCCCATCCCAGATTCAAGTGATTCTCCTGCCTCAGCCTCCAGAGTATCTGGGACTGCAGACACATGCCACCACGCCTGGCTAATTTTTGTATTAATATTTTTAGTAGAAATGGAGTTTTGCCATGTTGGCCAGGTTGGTCTTGAACTCCTGTCCTCAAATGATCCATCTACCTTAGCCTCCCAAAGTGCTGGGATTACAGGGGTAAGCCACCATGTCCAGCCAATTTTTAAATTTTTTTTTGTACAGATGGAGTCTTGCTTTGTTGCCCAGGCTGGTCTCAAACTCCTGGCCTCAAGCGATCCTGCTGCCTCAGCCTCCCAAATTGTTGGGGGGTTACAGGCATGAGCTACTGTGCCTGACCTGGAAGTGGATTTTGCAGTCTGTTTGTGTCTCCCAAGCCACAAAAGACTCTGACCTTCGTGTTTGACCAGTTCCTTGGAAGGCACCAGTCTGTGTATTAAGTGGATTATCCAAACCCAGACCGACTCCTGGCACATGGAAGATGCTTTGGGATACACTTATACTAAAAGGGTATTCATTTGTGACTGATCTGAAATCCAAATCTAATGGGGCATCCTATATTTTCACTTGCTAAATGTGGCCACCCTAGATGCTCAATGACATCCTTGAATAAAGGAAGCTGATGAAGTTCAAACAAATAATTTTACCAGCGGGGTAAAAAAAGCTCAAAGCTCAGTGCACTTTGCGAAACAGTCATTTCCTCTTCCGGTCAGAATAAACTCCTGACTCCTCCCAGGCCTAAGTGATCAGCCACTCCCTCCTACCAGCTGGCTGGGCTGCTGTGCTCAGTCCCAACTCAGGAAGGACAAGAGTAGCTCCTGTGACCATAATGCCTGTCCACAAGCTGAGGCCCGACCCCACTCCGCCTCCTTTTTTTTTTCTTTAAAATGGAGTCTTGGTCTTTTTGCCCAGGCTAGAGTGCAGTGGCGTGATCTCGGCTCACTGCAACCTCCACCTCCCAGGCTCAAGCGATTCTCCTGCCTCAGCCTCCCAAATAGCTGGGATTACAGGCATGCACCACCACCCCCAGCTAATTTTTGTATTTTTAGTAGAGACAGGGTTTTCACCATGTTGGTGAGGCTGGTCTCAAACTCCTGACCTCATGATCCACCTGCCTCGGCCTCCCAAAGTGCTGGGATTACAGGCATGAGCCACCGTGCCTGGCCACCCCCTTGCTTTTTAGACACAAGGTCTTGCTCTGTCACCCAGGCTGGAGTGCAGTGGCATAATCATGGCTCACTGCAGCCTTAAAACTCCTGGGCTCAAGTGATCTTCTGTCTCAGCCTCCCAAGTAGTTAGGACTATGGGTGCGTGCCACCAACGCGCCTGGCGCTGAGACCTGGATTTTTTTTTTTTTTTTTTTTGGTGAGATAGAGTCTTGCTCCATCGCCCAGGCTGGAGTGCAGTGGGGTGATCTTGGCTCACTGCAACCTCCGCCTTCCAGGTTCAAGCGATTCTCCTGCTTCAGCCTCCCAAGTAGCTGGGACTACAGGCACCCACCACCATACCCAGCTAATTTGTGTATTTTTAGTAGAGACAGGGTTTCGCTATGTTGGCCAGGCTGGTCTTGAACTCCTGACCTCATAATCCGCCTGCCTCGGCCTCCCAAAGTGCTGGGATTACAGGCGTGAGCCACCACTCCCGGCCTGAGACCTGGATCTTAAAAAGGGCTCAGCTGGGTGTAGTCACACACCTGTAGTTCCAGTGACTTGGGAGGCTGATATAGGAGGCTAGCTTCAAGCCCAGGAGTTCAAAGTGAGACTAGCAACATAATGAGACCTCATCTCTTTTTTTTTTTTTTTTTTTTTTGAGACGGAGTCTTACTCTGTCGCCCAGGCTGGAGTGCAGTAGTGCGATCTTGGCTCACTGCAAGCTCCGCCTCCTGGGTTCATGCCTTTCTCCTGCCTCAGCCTCCCAAGTAGCTGGGACTACAGGCGCCCTCCACCACGCCCGGCTAATTTTTTGTATTTTTAGTAGAGACGGAGTTTCACCATGTTAGCCAGGATGGTCTCAATCTCCTGATCTCGTGATCTGCCCACCTCGACCTCCCAAAGTGCTGGGATTACAGGCATGAGCCACCGTGCCTTGCCGAGACCTCATCTCTTTAAAAAATAATAATAATAAAGTTGGCTGAGTGTGGTGGCTCACGCTGGTAATCCCAACATTTTGGGAAGCCGAGGTGAGAGGATTGCTTGGGCCCAGGAGTTCAAGAGCAGCCTGGCGAACATAATAAGACTCCCATCTCTACAAAAAACTTAAAAATTAGCTAGGCGTGGTGGCCTGCACCTGCAGTCCCAGGTATTCAGGAGGCTGAGGTGGGAGGATCGCTTGAGCTGGGGAGGTTGAGGCTGCAGTGAGCTGTGATCACGCCACTGCACTCCAGCCTCGGCAACAGAGCAAGACCCTGTCTCTAAAATCAGAAAGAAAGGAAGAAAAGGCAAAAAGAGGGGAAAAGAAGCCAAGAGAAAGGCTTGAAATGCATGTGGATGAAAGCCCTGACCTGTATTTTAGGCTCAGTTACACTCAGATGTAACTGTGTGTCTGGGATGCAAAGGAGCTCAGATCCTACAGAATCTCAAGGTGAATTCTTTTCCCTGAGTAGCATAAGGCATCTTTTTCCCATCTAACACTGGGTTGGGCTCCTCCCTTCTGTATGCAAAGTGGCCACAAGTACCCAAAATGAACTCCCTCCAGTTCAGAAATGCATTCCTTCCTGGTTAGGGAAGTCACTGTTTTGACTTAGAAGTCTTCTATACTTCAGGCGTCTAGTGTCTACCTAATACCTTTTGCCTCAGAAAAGGGTCTAATCCCACTTAATTACAGGAAGATTTGCTGTTAGGTTTTTGACCTAGAGATCTAAAAAGGCCTGGCTGAAAGAGTTCCTGAGCTCCATCTGGACTTAATTCCAGATTTTCTAGCCAACCAACACTAATAAAGCTATACACTTCTCCCCACCTCTGTATAATTCAGGTGCTACCTGACTTTCTCTGGTGAAGCAGCAGGAGTATTTAGGCCAACCTGTTGGTTTGGCTGTGTCTGTTTCTCTCTGGAAATAGACAATGACTTTTTTTTTTTTTTGAGACAGAGTCTCACTCTATCGCCCAGGCTGGAGTGTAATGGCACACTCTTGGCTCACTGCAACCTCTGCCTCCCAGGTTCAAGTGATTCTCCTGCCTCAGCCTCCTGAGTAGCTGGGATTACAGGCGCCTGCCACCGCTCCTGGCTAATTTTTGTTTTATTTATTTATTTATTTATTTATTTATTTACTGAGACGGAGTCTCGCTGTCTCCCAGGCTGGATGCAGTGGCTCAATCTTGGCTCACTGCAAGCTCCACCTTGCCAGGTTCACGCCATTCTCCTGCCTCAGCCTCCCAAGTAGCTGGGACTACAGGCGCCCGTAATTTTTGTATTTTTAGTAGAGACAGGGTTTCGCCATGTTGGCCAGGCTGGTCTCGAAATCCTGACCTCAGGTGATCCGCCTGCTTCGGCCTCCCAAAGTGGAGGGATTACAGGCGTGAGCTACCACATCTGCCCAACACTGACTTTTTTTTTCTTTTTTAGTATTAAAAAATATTACATCTTTACCTTTCTGAGTGTTAAATGAAAGTAATATTAGTTAAAGCAAAGGCACCTAATAAATGTTTGTTGATTATCAAAGTGAATGACTTTGCCAGATAAAATAACAAATGTGGCCGGGCGTGGTGGCCCACACCTGTAATCCCAGCACTTTGGGAGGCCGAGGTGGGTGGATCACCTGAGGTCAGGAGATCGAGACAAGCCTGGCTAATAGAGTGAAATCTGTCCCTACTAAAAATACAACAATTAACTGGGCATGGTGGCGGGCACCTGTAATCCCAGCTACTCGGGAGGCTGAGACAGGAGAATCACTTGAACCTGGGAGGCAGAGGTTGCAGTGAGCCAAGATCGTGCCACTGCACTCCAGCCTGGGCAACAAAGAGAGAAACTGCATCTCAAAAAATAAATAAATAAAATAAAATGAGAAATGTATTTGCATATAATAAGTGTAAATGATTTCACAGATCCTTTTAATGAATAGTATTTTATTATTATTATCTTTTTTTTTTTTGAGACGGAGTTTTGCTCTTGTTGCCCATGCTAGAGTGCAATGGTGCGATCTCAGCTGACCGCAACCTCTACCTCCCAGGCTCAAGTGATTCTCCTGCCTGAGCCTCCCAAGTAGCTTGGATTACAGGCATGTGCCACCATGCCTGGCTAATTTTGTATTTTTAGTAGAGATGTGGTTTCTCCGTATTGGTCAGGAGGATCTCAAATTCCCAACCTCAGGTGATCCGCCCACCTCGGCCTCCCAAAGTGCTGGGATTACAGGCGTGAGCCACTGCTCCCAGACAGTATTTCATTCTCAACAGTTCTTTAACTATTATCAAAATATTGGTATCAAAGTACTTTAAGGCACCGAAATGAGGCACACATATCATCAACACGCTGAAATGTCATGAAAAAAATTATACTGAGAGACGTATATAAAATAAGATTTTTTTTCTTTTCTTTTTTTTTTTTTTGAGACAGAGTCTTGCTCTGTCGCCCAGGCTGGAGTGCAGTGGCGTGATCTCAGCTCACTGCAAGCTCCGCCTCTCCGGTTCGCGCCATTCTCCTGCCTCAGCCTCCGGAGTAGCTGGGACTACAGGCCCCCGCCACCACGCCCTGCTAATTCTTTTTTTGTATTTTTAGTAGAGATGGGGTTTCACCGTGTTAGTCAGGATGGTCTCGATCTCCTGACCTCATGATTCGCCCGCCTCAGCCTCCCACAGTGCTGGGATTACAGGCGTGAGCCACCGCTCCCGACCCAAGATTATTTTTTTAAACTGAAAAAATGTATAGTAATTAGCCAATAAACCAGAATCTGTAACATTAGATATATATATATTTTTTTTTTTTCTGAGGCGGAGTTTTGCTCTGTTGCCAGGCTGCAGTGCAGTGGTGCAATCTCGGCTCACTGCAACCTCCGCCTCCTGGTTTCAAGTGATTCTCCTGCCTCAGCCTCCCAAGTAGCTGGGACTACAGGCGCGCGCCATCAAGCCCAGCTACTTTTTTTTTTTTTTTTTTTTGAGACGAAGTTTTGCGTTTTGCTCTTGTTGCCCAGGCTAGGAGTGCAATGGTGTGATCTCGGCTCATTGCAACCTCTGCCTCCAGGGTTCAAGCGATTCTCCTGCCTCAGCCTCCCATGTAGCTGGGATTATAGGCATGTGCCACCATGCCCGGCTAATTTTATATATATTTTTTTAATAGAGACAGGGTTTCTCCATGTTGGTCAGGCTGATCTTGAACTCCCGACCTCAGGTGATAGGCCCACCTCAGCCTCCCAAAGTGCTGGGATTACAAGCGTGAGCCACCGTGCCCGGCCAATTTTTGTATTTTTAGTAGAGACAGTTTTCACTATGTTGGCCAGGATGGTCTCAATCTCTTGACCTAATGATCTGCCGGCCTCAGCCTCTCAAAGTGCTGGGGTTACAGGTGTAAGCCACCGCATCCTGCCTAGACACTGACTTTTTCAACACATTTTCCCTGGAAGAACCAAGACCAATTCTGATGGGCTTCCCAAAGGATGCAGGTTGTAATGGATTAACAGTTAACATACGTGAACCTGAAAGTGCTTGGCAAATCCAAATAAATAATTATGTTTTCTTTTTTGGGGTATGGGGGGACAGGGTCTCACTCTGGCCAGGCTGGAGTGTAGTGGCACTATCATAGCTCACTGCAGCCTCAAATTCCTGGACTCACGTGATCTCCCTGCCTCAGCCTCCTGAATAGCTGAGACTACAGACATGCACCACCACGCCCAGCTAAATTTTTTATTTTTTGTGGAGACAAGGTCTCACTATGTTGCCCAGGCTGGTCTCGAACTCCCAGGCTCAAGCAATTTTAAAGTGCTAGGATTACAGGTGTGAGTAGCTGCACCCAGCCCCAAATGAATTATGCAGTCCAATAATCTTAGGGGGCAATGATGGAGGGCACCTTGCTTTGTGCACCTGAACCGCCACTGTCATTGACACCAGAGTGCTTTAGCTCTTCTGCTTATTACCCTTCCCACTGGTATTAATTAGCCATCATTCCTCATTGCCAGTGGGCACTGCTTCCTTTGTCCAAGGGTACAGCATCAACAGGAGGTCTCACAGGCTAGCACCAGGGAACCCCTCACTTTTCTAGCTACCACTGAGGCCCCGCCTCCCTTGTCGCTTGTGGAGTGGCCTGGCTCCATTCCCATTTCCCTATTTGGATGTGAATGTCACTTAGCCAGTTTGCCCACATGATTTCCCAGAGCCAGGAAGGGAAACGCCTTGGTGCAGAGATGCAATCACGGCTACCACCAAGGAAAAGAAGGCACATCCTTGGCGATTCTGTCACGTGGTATCTCTTTCTTCTTTCTTTCTTTCTTTTTTTTTTTTTTTTTTGTTGTTGTTGTTCTTGTAGGTTGTTTGGTCTGTTTGGTTTGTTTTTGAGAAGGAGTTTTGCTCTTGTCGCCCAGGCTGGAGTGCAATGGCGCGATCTCGGCTCACTGCAACCTCCTTCTCCCGGGTTCTAGTGATTCTCCTGCCTCAATCTCTTGAGTAGCTGGGATTACAGGTGCCTGCCACCGCGCCCAGCTAATTTTTTGTTTGTTTGTTTTGAGACGGAGTCTCGGTCTGTCGCCCAAGCTGGAGTGCAGTGGCGCCATCTCGGCTCACTGCAAGCTCCGCCTCCTGGGTTCACCCCATTCTCCTGCCTCAGCCTCCTGAGTAGCTGGGACTACAGGCGCCCACCACCACGCCCGGCTAATTTTTTGTAGTTTTAGTACAGACGGGGTTTCACTGTGTTAGCCAGGATGGTCTCGATCTCCTGACCTTGTGATCCGCCCGCCTCGGCCTCCCAAAGTGCTAGGATTATAGGCATGAGCCACTGCGCTCGGCAGATGCCTGGCTAATTTTTGTATTTTTAGTGGAGACGGGGTTTCATCATGTTGGCCAGGCTGGTCTTGAGCTCCTGACCTCAGGTGATCCATCTGCCTCGGCCCCTCAAAGTGCTGGGATTACAGGCATGAGCCCCTGCAACCGGCCACTTACAGCTGAATCCTAAACTTGTATTGTCTGAATCTAAAATTGGGCCCATGTGCAGGAATGGTGACATGAAGGGAGGAGAGGTCTATGCCCTGTTGAGTCCTTGTGCAAAACAGAACCATATTAAGAACCTAAAACTTAATATGTTAATATGAGTGCAGTGGCTCACGCCTGTAATCCCAGCACTTTGGAAGGCCAAGGCAGGCGGATCACGAGGTCATGAGTTCAAGACTAGCTAGGCCAACATTGTGAAACCCCGTCTCTACTAAAAATACAAAAATTAGGTTCATGCCTGTAATCCCAGCTACTAAGGAGGCTGAGGCATGAGAATCGTTTTAACCTGGGAAGCAGAGGCTGCAGTGAGCCGAGATCACGTGATTGCACTCCAGCCTGGGTGATAGTGAGAGACTGCGACTCAAAAAAACAAAAAGGTCGGGCGTGGTGGCTCACACCTGTAATCCCAGCACTTTGGGAGGCTGAGGCAGGCAGATCATGAGGTCAGGAGTTCAAGACCAGCCTGGCCAACATGATGAAACCTCATCTCTACTAAAAGTACAAAAAATTATCTGGGTGTGGTGGCGGGTGTCTGTAATCACAGCTACTCGGGAGGCTGAGGCAGAAGAATCGCTTGAACCCGGGAGGCAGAGGTTGCAGTGAGCTGAGATTGCGACATCGTACTCCAGCCTGGGCAACAAGAGCGAAACTCCGTCTCAAAAAAATAATAATAATAATAATTAGCCAGGCGTGGTGGCATGTGCCTGTAGTCCCAGCTGCTTGAGAGGCTGAGGCACGAGAATCGCCTGAACCTGGGAGACAGAGAATGCAGTGAGCTGAGACATGACACTGCACTCCAGCCTGGGCAACAGAATGAGATTCTGTTTCAAAAAAAAAAAAAAAAACAAATCAGAACATCAGTCTCTAAGGATTGCACTGAGAATTGTGAGCTCAAAGTGTCCACAGTGCCTGGTACACAGTAGAACACAGAAAATTTCAGTTTCATTCCAGTCTCTGGGATTCTTTCTGAGAGCAGGAATTTAGCCTTATTCATTTAAGTAATCCCTCAGTGCTCTGCACATGACTTCTTTATAGTTGTTGAATTGAACCAGGATCAAAGAGCAGCTCATTGTCCAGCCTCTTCGCTTCATACATGAGAAACTGAGCAGCACAGAGGGCAACTGTAACTCATCCACATCCCACTTGTTTTGTTTGTTTGTTTGTTTGTTTGTTTTTGAGACGGAGTCTCTCTCTGTTGCCCAGGCTGGAGTGCAGGGGCGCGATCTTGGCTCACTGCAAACTCTGCCTCCCAGGTTCAAGCGATTCTCCTGCCTCAGCCTCCCGAGTAGCTGAGACTATAGGCACGTGCCAGGACGCCTGGCTAATTTTTTGTATTTTTAGTAGAGATGGGTTTAGTTGAGACTGTGTTAACCAGGACGGTCTCAATCTCCTAACCTCATGATCCGCCCGCCTCGGGCTCCCAAAGTGCTGGGATTACAGGCGTGAGCCACCGCATCCGGCCATCCCACTTGCATTTTATGGCTGGATCTTTTTTTTTTCCTGAGATGGAGTTTCACTCTTGTTGCCCACGCTGGAGTGCAATGGCGCGATCTCGGCTCACTAAAACCTCCAGGGTAGCTGGGATTCCCAGCTTCCCGAGTAGGTGGGATTACAGGCACATGCCACCACGTTTGGCTAATTTTGTATTTTTAGCAGAGACGGGGTTTCTCCATGTTAGTCAACCTGGTCTTGAATTCCCAACCTCAGGTGATCCGCCCGCCTCGGCTTCCCAAAGTGTTGGAATTACAGGCATGAGCCACCATGCCCAGCCTTTCTTTTTTTTCCTGAGACATAGTCTTGCTCTGTCGCCCAGAGCTGAAGTGCAGTGATACGATATTGGCTCACTGCAACCTCCACCTCCCGGGTTCAAGCAATTCTCCTGCCTCAGCCTCCTGAGTAGCTGGGATTATAGGTACCTGTCACCATCCCCGTCTAATTTTTGTATTTTTAGTAGAGACGGGGTTTCACCTTGTTGGTCAGGCTGGTCTCAAACTCCTGACCTCAGGTGATCTACCCACCTCGGCCTCCCAAAGTGTCAGGATTACCGGTATGAGCCACCGTGCCTGGCCACTAATTTTATTTTATTTTTTTGTAGAGAGGGGGTCCCGGTATGTTGCCCAGGTGAGTCTCAAATTCCTGGGCTCAATTCTCCCACCCTGGCCTCCCAGAGTGGTACAATTGCAGGTATGAGCCCTGATTTCTTATATGGTAAAGACAGTAACTGGCCTCTCTAGGGACTGGCAGGTGTGGGTTCGACCCCAGCTCTGCCAACCACCAAAGTCCAAGTGTTTATTGTCCACCTGGACTGCCTCAGACACTTGCAGGATGTGGTAAGTACTATGACACTGGTGCACAGAAGGTGCTCTGGGAACAGCTTGTCTTCATGTTTACAATGGCTTCTTTCCCTAGCCAAGGACTCTATCAGCCTTGCCACTTGGGGACAGGTTGAGCTCGCTCAGGGAGTCAGGCCCCACAGGGCTCCCTGCCAACCTCCCATCATTGTGACTGAATTTATTCTTTATTTTTCTTCCAGGAACATCAGCGCACTTGTAACAATAATAATCATCTTTTCTACTGGGTATACTGTTTCATGGTTTACAAAGCACTTTCACATCCATTATCTCATTTAATCACTTCCTCCTCTACATTCCTACAACAGTTTCTTGGTACCTCTTCAGTATAATATTCTGCCTGGTATAACAAGCCTATTTCCCTTTACTGCATTTATTTTTACTCACAAGTTCCAGCATATAATTCAGGCATCTTTGCACCTTGGACGCTTCTGTGTACAAAGTAAGGGCAATAAAAGTTTGACATGCCAGTCACAGCAGCCTTCGACCACAGTACCAGCTACTTGGGAGGTTGAGGCAGGAGGATTGCTTGAGCTCAGGAGTTTGAGTCCAGCCTGGGCAACATAGCAAGACGCTGTCTCTTCGAAAAAGTTTGCCGGCTGGGCACGCTGGCTCACGCCTGCAATCCGAGCACTTTGGGAGGTCGAGGTGGGCGGATCACTTGAGGTCAGAAGTTCAAGACCAGCCTGGCCAATATGGTGAAACCCCATCTCTACTAAAAATACAAAAAAATTAGCCGGGCATTGTGGTGTGTGCCTGTAATCCCAGCTACTCAGGAGGCTGAGGCAGGAGAATTGCTTGAACCTGGGAGGCGGAGGTTGCAGTGAGACGAGATCGTGCCACTGCACTCCAGCCTGGGCAACAGAGAAAGACTCCATCTCAAATAAAAAAAAAAAGAAGTTTGCCATATTGAATCATCAGTGTTGCAGGTCTTTCTCATTCATTACTGCCTTCTTCACTCCTTTCATTCAATGGGATTGTCTACTAAGGACAAAGCTGGGTTCTTTGGAGGGGAAATGAGGCAAGAAGTTCAGAATCAAGTGAAGGGGGAAGACACAAGTGAAGGCCCTGATCCCTGGTAGGCCACAGTACATGCTTCATGCTTTAGCAGCGGTGCAAACACAGTTGGGGCTGGGCACGGTGACTCACACCTGTAATTCTAGCGCATTGGAAGGTAATTCGGCCACACTGGGAGGCCGAGGCGGGAGAGTTGCTTGATGCCAGGAGTTTGAGACCAGCCCAGGCAACAGAAGGAGACCTTCTGTTTTAATTTTTTTTTTTTTTTAAATGTAAAAACTTAGGTTGCCAGGCGCGGCGGCTCACACCTGTAATCCTAGCACGTTGGGAAGCTGAGGGGGGCAGATCAGGAGGTCAGGAGTCTGAGACCAGCCTGGCCAACATGGTGGAACCCCATCTCTACTAAAAATACAAAAATTACCCAGGCGTGGTGGCACGCACCTGTAATCCGAGCTACTCAGGAGGCTGAAGCAGGAGAATCGCTTGAATCTGGGAGGCGGAGGTTGCAGTGAGCCAAGATCACCCCCCTGCACTCCAGCCTGGGCGACAGAGCAAGACTCCATCTCACAAGACAAAACAAAACAAAACAAACAAAAAAACCCCTAGGTCTTGTGGCATGGGATGGCATGGGAGGCGGAGATGGCAAGATAGTGCCACTGCACAACAGCGTGAGACTGTGTCAAAAAAAAAAAAAAAAAAAGGGAAAGGGGGCAAAATGGGCTGCTTTTCTTTCGTTTTCTTTTTTTTTGAGAGGGAGTCTCCCTCTGTCGCCCAGGCTGGAGTGCAGTGGCGCCATCTCCGCTCACTGCAAGCTCCGCCTCCCGAGTTCACGCCATTCTCCTGCCTCAGCCTCCTGAGTAGCTTGGACTACAGGCGCCCGCCACCACACCCGGCTAATTTTTTGTATTTTTAGTAGAGACGGGGTTTCACTGTGTTAGCCAGGATGGTCTCGATCTTTTGGCCTCGTGATCCGCCCGCCTCGGCCTCCCAAAATGCTGGGATTACAGGCGTGAACCACCGCTCCTGGCCTGGGTTGCTTTTCTAAAAAGGTCTAACTCCCCGCATTGTCCTAGGGCGGAGGCGTCAGAAAGTCGAAGTTTCAGGAAAAGGGGACCCCTTCCTCCCACACTCAGATGCTGCTTAGAAAAGCACATGGAGCACAACTCCCTCGCATTTCTTTTCTTTTTCTTTCTTTTTGAGACGGAGTCTCACTGTCATCCAGGCTGGAGTGCAGTGGTGGATCTCGGCGCACTGCAACCTGCCTCCCAGGTTCAAGCGATTCTCCTGCCTCAGCCTCCCGAGTAGCTGGGACTATAGGCGCCCACTACCACGCCCGGCTAATTTTTGTATTTTTAGTAGAGACAGGGTTTCACCATCTTGGCCAGACTGGTCTCGAACTCCTGACCTCAGGTGATCCGCCCACCTCGGCTTCCCAAAGTGCTGGGATACAAGCGTGAGCCACCACGCCCGATAACTTTCTTTTTTCTTTTTTTTGAGACAGGGTCTCGCTCTGTCGCCCAGGCTGGAGTGCAGTGGCACGATCTTGGCTCACTGCAGCCTCGACCTCTCGGTTCAAGCGATCCTCCCACCTCAGCCTCCGGAGTAGCTGGGACTACAGGTGTGCGCCACCACCCCTGCTGATTTTTTAATTTTGATTTTAATTTTTCTAGAGACAGGATTTTGCCATGTTGCCCAGGCTGGTCTGAAACTCCTGGGCTCAATCGACCTTCCAGCCTCAACCTTCCAAAGTGCTGGGATTCCAGGCGTGAGCCACCGCGCCTGGTCGCATTTCCTTAGTAAAGGGGTGAGGGGGGGCCCATCTCCTGCCATCCTTCTCTGGAGAGAGGCAAGGTGCTTGAAGTCCCAAATTCCTCGTGTAGTGAGAAAACAGGGGAGGCAGAAAATCCACCAGATATCTTCAGAAACGAAGGTGGAGGGGGGCGCGCAGCCCTCACTTTCCTCAGATAAAGGAGGGACAGGGAGAGCGGCCCCCAAGAGTGCTTAGAAAAGGAGTGTATGTGCCCCAAATATTCCTCGGAAAAGGCGGTGGACCCTGGATTCTCCAAATGCTCCTTAGGGATCCCGAACTCCCATGTTTTCTTAGGAAACAGAGCTGGGGTCCCGAATCTACAACATAATCGTGATCCCGGCAATTGTCCTCAGAAAACCGGGCAGGGCAAGAAACCCCCAAACTCTCTCAGAAGAGGGGTCGGGGCAAGATTCCCGAAGATCCTCCTCAGAACGGGGGCCAGGGAAAAGAATCCCGAAGCAGAGTCTTCTCAGAACCGGGGCCCGCGCCAGAATCTCCAAGATTCTCCTGGATAGAGAGGGTCGAAGCCACAAGACGAGGCAGAAAGAGCGCGGGGCCACCGGAGCCCCTTAGAAACACTGCCAGGCCACGAAGCGCCCGGGCTTCTCAGAGGCGCCGCTCGCAGCCCGTCGTAGCTGCCCCACGCCCGCCCGGCCGAGGCCGCCTCCGGTGCATTATGGGTGGGGCGCCCCTGCAGAGCACTGCGGGGAACCCCCTGCCCAGCCAGTTGCCGGCCGCCGGGTGGCCCAGGCGAACCGCCCTCCGGGTTCCCAGGGAACCGGCCACGAATTGACGCGTCCCCCTAGGCCCCGCCCCTCGCGGGGTTCCCGCCCCGAAGTTTAAGTCCCGCCCCCGCATGGCCTTGAGTGGCTCTGCGGCCCGCTCCCATCTACCATTGGCAGGATGCCTGTCAGTCATTCCGTCCCGCCTCCTCGGACCCGCCCCGGCCGGCGGCGCGATCCCGAGAACCAGCCGGCCCGCGCACTCATTGGTCGTCATGCGCTGTCTGTCATGAAGCTGGCCACACCTTCCATGGGGTGCGGGTCCTGGGAGTCCTGGCTGGACCTCATTGGCTTGTGGCGCCTTCACTCGGAGAGACGCGCCTCAACCCGGAAGTGTGCGAGGCGAAATCTGCCTAGCAACCGGGGAAGCCGGGCTGTGAAGCGGGCAATTTCAGTGTGAGACTGAGCCGCGAGACTGAGCTGCGGCTCCGAGCGCTGCGCGGCGGCTCCTCCCGCCCAGGGTCAGCGCCCCGGCGCGCGCACGCGCACCCCCGCCGCCCGAGCGCGCCCCGCGCCGCCCGCGCAGTCGGTCGGTCGGTCGGTCGTCTGTCCTGTCGCCGCTGCCGCCGCCGCCACAGCGGCCGCCGCGGGCGCCACCTGAGGGAGTCGCCTCCGCGGGACGCCACAAGACCTGACCGGACTGCGCCGCCCGAGGCCGTCGGCGAGGGCGCCGAGCAACTTCGGTGAGTAAGGGGCAGGCGCCGCTGGCGGGTCCCCGGTTTCCGGTGCCCCAGGCTCTCTGGGGCTTCCGCTTCTCCCGCACTACCTTGGCCGAGTTTACTCCCTTCTCCACAGCACCTCCCCCTCAGGGGAGCCCCCTGCTCTGGGCCCCCCCCGCCTCTCCAGGGGACCCCCGCCTCTCTAGGAGACCCCGTCTCTCTTAGGGACCCTCGCCTCTCTTGGGGACACCCGCCTCTCTAGGGGCCTCCCGCTTCTCCAGGAGACTCTTGCCTCTCTAGGGGACCCCGTCTCTCTTGGGGACCCCGTCTCTCCAGGCAGGGGATCCCATCTTTCTAGCGACCCCCACCTCTCTAGGGGACTTTCTTCCCATCTAGGGGACCCTTGCCTCTCTAGGGGACTCCTATCTCTCCAGGCAGGGGACCCCGCTTCTCTAGGGGAACGCTGCCTCTCTAGAGGATCCGTGCCTTTCTAGAGGATCCCCACCTCTCTAGGGGACCCCGTCTCTCTAGGGGACCTCGTCTCTAGGGAACCCCCGTCTCTCCGAGGGGAGCCCTGTCTCTCTAGGCGACCCTGCTTCTCTGAGGGGACTCCCCCCTTATCAGGGGCTCCCCCGCCTCTCTGAGGACCCCTGCCGGAGGGAACCCCCACCTCTCTGAAGAATCCTGCCTTTGACAGGAACTAACTCCCTTCTTTGGGGATCCCCAACTCTTTGAGAATTCCCGCTTATCTGAGGGGACTCCCTTCTTCACTGAGGGTCCCTCTACTTTTCTCAGGAACCCATCCTTTTGAGGGACCCCTGCCTCCCTAGAGACCCCTTCCTACCTGAGGACCCCTGCCTCTGAGGGGAGTCCCTTTCTCTGAGGGACCCCTGCCTCTTTGAGGGGAATCCCCATCTCTCTGAGAGACCCTCTGCCTGTCTGAGGGTCCCCCGCTTTCTTTGAGGGGCCCTGGCCTCTCTAAGACCCTATCCTCACTCCTCTAAGGAGAGACCCCTGATTCTATTAGGGTGTACTTTCTCTGAGGGATCCCCCACCTTTTGTGGACCCTTGGGGAACCCCTTCTTCCCCGGGGGACCCCTCTTTTCAGAAGACATTGCTGCTTCTCGGAGGAAGCCTTGCCTCTCTGTGGGGACCTCCCCACCCCCATCTCTCTCAGCTGTGGTCCTACTTTTCTGACTTGTCCCCATTTCTTTTTTTTTTGAGACAGAGTCTCACTCTGTCTCCCAGGCTGGAGTGCAGTGGTGCGATCTGGGCTCACTGTAACCTCTGCCTCCTGGGTTCAAGCGACCCTTCTGCCTCAGCTTCCTGAGTAGCTGGGACTACAGGCACCCACCACCACGCCTGGCTAATTTTTGTATTTTTGTAGAGAGGGGGTTTCATCATGTTGGCCAGGCTGGTCTCGAACTTCTGAGCTCAGGTGATCCACCCGCCTCGGCCTCCCACAGTGTTGGGATTACAAGTGTGAGCCACCGTGCCTGGCCCCCCCTTTTTGATGAGTGCCTTCACTTTCCTGAGGGGGTCCCCCACTTCTTTGAAATGCCCATCTGACTGGATCGTTAGTTATCTGAAGTATACCCCTACTTTACCAGTATCCTTCTTTTCTATTTCTTCTGGGCCCCCAAATGCTCTATGGATCCTGCAGTTTTCTGAGGGGTCCCCAGTTTCTCCAGAGGTTTTCCCCTTAACTTGAGATATCCCACTCCTGTAGGCTCCTCACATCTCTGAAGTGTGTCTCCCCTTTTCCAAGATATCCCTTCTCCCGATGGGAGACACTGTGGATCTCTTCACTTCTCTGAGGGGTCCCTCTGAATTCCGTGGGGTTGCCTCCCACTTGCCTGAGGGCATTCCCTCTTTCTAGAGGCTTTCCTCTTGATTTTCTAAGGGAGAAACTCTTTATTTATCCTTGGAGCACTCACATCAAGCTTCTCCTCTTTTTTTTTTTTTTGGAGATGGAGTTTCGCTCTTGTTGCCCAGGCTGGAGTGCAATGGTGTGATCTCCGGCTCACCGCAACCTCCGCCTCCTGGGTTCAAGCAATTCTCCTGCCTCAGCCTCCTGAGCAGCTGGGATTACAAGCATGTGCCACCACACCTGGCTAATTTTGTATTTTTAGTAGAGACGGGGTTTCTCCATGTGGGTCAGGGTGGTCTCGAACTCCCAACCTCAGGTGATCCGCCGGCCTCGGCCTCACAAAGTGCTGGGATTACAGGCGTGAACCACCGCGCCCGGCCAAGCTTCTCCTCTTTCTGTCTGTGGCACCCACTTCCCCCCAACTGTGGAGGAAGAGAGCAGAAATGTACCCCTCCTTCGGTCTTTGTTGCCACTCTAGGGGTATTCTCTGGACTTTTGTTTCGGTTTCCAGGAGCCTGGAAGATTTTGTGGCTGGAGGGGAAAGTCAAAAAGCATGATTTCCTCATGTCCCTCTAAGACCTGCTAGATTTGGGGGAGCAGGAGCTGCTACTAGATGACCACCTTAGTTACTCCATTTTCCAACCGTGAGGCCATCACAGTGTTGTCAGGCCTTTGCGACAACAAAAGGGACAAGGGAGAAACATTGTATCCCCATTATCACACTGTCAAGCTGTGGGAGTGACCCACTTCCTGTCCCATCCCTCAGTCCTCCCCCTGCATAGTATAACTTAACCTTCCCTCCCCGTGCTGAAAAAAAATCAAAATAAAATGGAAAAGAAAACTCTCCTTCATCTCTTCCTGTTGCATTTTCTCTCCCAAGACCCCCTGATTCAATCCTTGATCAAATAGGATCCCTAGTTCGTAGGCCGGTTTGGTTTGAAAGACAGAGCAAGAAGCAGGAAATGGGTCACCTTAGATCCAGAAACGGGAAGGGAGGCAAGGGACAGGATTTGACGACATTTCTGTAAGTTTTAGGTGACTTTGGCCTGGCCCAAAAGGAACTTTTTACGTGGCGTTTACAAATCTCATATGTACTTTTTTTAATGGCCCACCCTGGATTCCAAGTTCACTCCAGTAGCTAATTTTATCTGCTTTGCCAAACGCAGAGCTCTGTGGAGCCCAAGTAGATGAATGCTGGCATTGAGAGATGGTCCAAAGGACAGGAATGAACTCAGTTTGAAACCTGAGTAACTTGTAACCACTTCGTGTCCACGCACAAGTCTCAAGCTAAAAACGTGGGGAGAGTTTGACTGAAGTAGAGTTCTGAAGTATAGGCTGCGCTAGTGTTTGGTTTAGCATTTCAACAAGTTCTTCCCTCTGACTCGACTGGAACTGCAGTTCACTTTACAGTTTGACTGAGGGCAGTCTCTCTCCTGTTCATTTCCATCTGGGTCTTGCTTAATTTGAGTCCTTTGTGAAGACTCCTGCCGAGGCTATAATTTGAGTTCTAAATCTGTCGGTGGACCATGTGGACACAAGTTTCAACTCGAGCTATTTTCTTCTGGGGAGAAGTGCTTGGAGACTTTCCTGGGCCCTCTGCTGCTGGGCTAAGTCAAGTCCAGGCAGGAGGCTGCTGCAGACTTGGTTGCTCTCCTCCTGCCTCTTCCTGGTCAGCTGTAGGCACTGCCCTCAGGGGAAGGGAAAGTTGGTGGGGAGTTTGGGACTGAGATGAGGGTAGAGAAGTGCCTGAGGTGAGGGTAGAGAAGTGCCTGCACGTATTTACTATTTTATTTTATTTTTTTGAGACAGGGTCTCACTTTGTCACTCAGGCGGGAGTGCAGTGGTGCGATCTCGGCTCACTGCAACCTCTGCCCTACTGGCTCACGTGATCCTCCCACATCAGCCTCTGAAGTAGCTGGGACCACAGGCGAATGCCACCACGCCCGGCTATATTTTTGTATTTTTGGTAGAGACGGGGTCTCACCATGTTGCCCAGGCTAGTCTCGAACTCCTGAGCTCAAGTGATCTGCCCGCCTCAGCCTCCCAAGGTGTTGGGATTACAGGCGTGAGCCACTGTGACCAACCTATTATTTTAAATAAAACCTATAGGACCAGCAGATGGGATGTTAAAAAGGGAATGGACAACTTTGAAGTCAGAAGGAGCCAGTTCAGATTCTGGTGCTGCCCTTCTTAGTTATGTGGCCTTGGACAAGTGATGGCACAAAATTGGCATGTTATTAAATATTCGAGGGAACACATTGCTGTGAATGTGTGTCAAGTTGCTTACTGATGATGGGAGGTGCTTCCTAGATGGATGAATGAATGAATCCGAGATAATGAACTGGAGGCGGACAGCACAGCTCCTGGCACACAGTTGGTGTGCAGTAAAGGCTGCTTGTTGTGTTCCTGGCCTGGACTCACAGACCAGGAAGCGCTTGATATTCTGCCAAGGCTAAAAATGCCCAAAGAGAAAGAAACTTGGTATGTCTCTTGGAAAACCCACTCCCCTACTGCGTCTCTTAGCAGGAGTTTTCTGTGTTCTGATACCAGATGTGAGATGGGTTTACTGTATGGCAGGGCATTTGTGTTTCTCTTGGCCTTGGCGTCTCCCCCTGTAAAATGGGGTAATTTGTGAATTAAGGGCAAGTAGGGAGATGTATTACTCTAATTAGACCACAGGCAAGATAGAAAATTATAATGGACTTGAAGAATTGTGGGAAGAAGAAAATAGATGAACTATGTACACCTAAGGGATCACATGCGTATTATGAGACTGCTTGAGTGAGTGAGTCCAGCAGTTACCTGGTGAGTGATGTGTTCTTACACTTCAGAACCTTGAAAGAAGAGCCGTTCTTTCATTGTAATAGATCAGATTTGGGGACAAAAGACTGGGAAAGTGATGTACAAAGGCATTTGACGCCACACAATAATAGTACTTTGAGAGGGCCAGTGTGTGGCTTAGTGCCCACGAGGAGATCAGAATGCACCTCAAGCTCCCAAGGCCCAGAGGGCTGTGGAGATGCTAACTCAGCTTAGAGGCTGGGGCAGGGGTCGGGGGGCAGTGGAATAGAGGGGAGTGGACAGGACATTTTACAAAATTTTTTTCTTGAGAGGATTTTTTTCTTAACAATTAGTAAAAGCCATGGAATCATGGCTGGTGAATTAGGCCCAGCCTTCTTCACTTACTAGTATGGGAACAGATGGCATTCTGCCCCTGACGGCTAAAACCCAGGAGGAAATAATGGGTGAAAATCTGAACTAGGCCCCTGGTGGGCTGCTCCTATGTTTGAAGAAAGGGTTGTGGGTTTTTTTGTTTGTTTTCTTTCCTGGAAATATACCCTCTCTCTTCCTCCTTCCCTCCTTCTTTCTTTCTCTCTTTCATACACACATATATAGACACACACTTACTTTGGTATTGAAGCAAAGAAATATGCACCAATCTTAAATTTCTTTCAGTTATTTTAAGGACAGTTATTCCATTACATGGGAAAGGAGCAAAATTTATTATATTTAAAATATAAGAACTAAGGTAAACAACTTTAAAGGGATCACTCTCCCCTTTAAAATTATGCTATGTCTCTTGTGTACCACAGACTTCACTTTGGTGGATGGTGGCGCCACCACCAAGTCTCTATCTAACAGGAAGTTTTTTAAACTTGTTTTTTTTTACTTGAAGGATCCTTACAGCAATAAAAAACCTTGGATAGTTAGAAATGATATTGATCTAGGTACATTTATTAGATGTAATGTAATGTGGTTATCTGTTGGTGGGCAGGTCTAAAAGGCATGTGGGTCCAAACACTGCCCAGCTTCTAACTCTGGACGATAAAAACTGTTGATTTATGGAACTGAAATAGCTAGGGAAGTCAGGGTTTCCTTCCTGTTGGAGACAGCACTGGGGGCATTAAATCCCTGTGGGATCTTGATGATAAGAAATAAGCTGACCTCTTTTGGAACTGGGAAGTAACTACTGTGTCAAGTGGTTCCATCCAAATGAATGGATGGTGTTATTTTTGATTTCTAGTTTTAAGTTTGACTTCATCCTCTCAGAAACTTGACTGCCTTTGTTTATACTGGTGTGTCTTTTGAATAAGAGTTTTTCCTTTTTTTTTTTTTTTTTTTTTTGAGACAGAGTCTTGTGCTCTGTCACCCAGGCTGGAGTGCAGTGGTGCAATCACAGTTCACTGCAGCCTCGACTTCCGGGCTCAAGTGATCCTCCCACCTCAGCCTCTTGAGTAGCTGGGACTACAGGCATGCGCCACCATGCCCGGCTAATTTTGTATTTTTGTAGAGACAGGGTCTCGCTATGTTTCCCAGGCTGGTCTTGAACTCCTGAGTTCAAGTGATTCTCTCACTTTGGCCTCCCAAAGTGTTGGGATTATAGGTGTGTGCCCGGCCCAAGTTTATTGTGTGTGTGTTTTTTTTTTTTTTCCAGACGGAGTCTCGCTCTGTCACCTAGGCTGGAGTGCAGTGGTGCGATCTTGGCTTACTGCAACCTCCATCTCCTGGGTTCAAGCAATTCTCTGTCTTAGCCACCCGAGTAGCTGGGATTACAGGCACCCACCACCATGCCTGGCTAATTTTTGTATTTTTAGTAGAGACGGGGTTTCACCATCTTGGCCAAGCTGGTCTCGAACCCCTGACCTTGTGATCCACCTGCCTCAGCCTCCCAAAGTGCTGGGATTAGAGGCGTGAGCCACTGCGTCCGGTCAAGTTTTTTTTTTTTTGAAACAGAGTCTTGCTCTGTCACCCAGCCTGGAGTGTAGTGGCACGATCTTGGCTCACTGCAACCTCTGCCTCCTGGGTTCAAGCCATTCTCCTGCCTCAGCCTCCCCAGTAGCCAGGATTACAAGTGTGCACCACTGCACTCAGCTGATTTTTGTATTTTTAGTAGAGACAGGGTTTCACCATGTTGGCCAGGCTGGTCTTGAACTCCTGACCTTATGAACTGCCTGCCTCGGCCTGCCAAAGTGTTAGGATTACAGGCGTGAGCCACCGTGCCTGGCCAGTTTATTCTTTTAAATTGGCTTATAAGGGGCCAGGTGCAGTGGCTTATGCCTGTAACCCTAGCACTTTGGGAGCCTGAGACAGGGGATCACTTGAGATCAGGAGTTTGAGACCAGCCTGGCCAAAATGGCAAAGCCCTGTCTACTAAAAATCCAAAAATTAGCTGGGCGTGGTGGCACATGCCTGTAATCCCAGCTACTTGGGAGGCTGAGGCACAAGAATGGCTTGAACCTGAGAGGCAGAGTTTGCAGTGAGCTGAGGTCGGGCCACTGCACTCCAGCCTGAGTGACAGAGTGAGATTCCGTGTAAAAAAAAAGAAAAATTATAAGGGACAAGTGAACACTTAAGAGCTTTACTTGTGTGGCCATAAGATATGGTGTATGTGTGTTTTCTAGTGCAATTTACATTACATTAAAAATTAGAAAGTGTTAAATCTTCTGGCCCATGTAACTTGCTATGCGAACAAATAATTCAGGAACAAACAATTTCATGCCTAAGATAAAACATTTTCATGCTTGGTGATGGGGGTCTGGCAGTGAGCAGGACTGACACAGTTGGCCTTCCAGAAGCTTACATCTTAGTTGCAGACAAACAAGCAAATGAATGAAAGAACATTGTGAGGTTTCTTGAGAATATCCCTAAGTGCTGCAGCTACCCTCATTGGGAGCTTCAGGTGGGGTTTCTTGGAGGTGTAGAAGTGAAACCTCACTACCTCTTTAATTTCCTCACTGGGCTCCTGTTTCCTGTCTCTAAAAGGAGACAGAAATTATGGCATTTTCCTACTTGATTGTTGGCGATAGTTGATTCATGACCACTGTGGCTGTAATCTTGGAGAAACGAGAGAAACTAGAATGGTCGCGGCAGGGAGCATTTTCAGGTTTGCCTTTGTTTCTTTTTTTTTTTTTTTGGAGACAGTCTTGCTCTGTCGCCCAGGCTGGAGTGCAGTGGCGCAATCTCAGCTCACTGCAACCTCCACCTCCTGGATTCAAGTGATTCTCCTACCTCAGCCTCCCGAGTAGCTGGGATTACAGGCACCTGCCACCACGGCTGGCTAATTTTTTGTGTTTTAGTAGAGATGGGGGTTTCACCATGTTGCCCAGGGTGGTCTCGAACTCCTGAGCTCAAGCAATCCTCCCGCCTAGGCCTCCCAAAGTGCTGGAATTACAGGTGTGAGCCACCATGCCTGGCCAAGTTTGCCTTTCTTGAAGTCAGTGGTGACGTGTTTTTGGAATCCTGTGGCATCTCTTCATGGCAATGCATATTACACTAAGTGATAAACCGCTCTAAAAGCCCTTCCCTTGTTGAAATCTTAAAAACATTCAGACAAGCTGGGGCTGCCTGGGTGTTGGTGGTGGTTTAGGAATAATGAGATTTCCAATAGATGACTGCTTTGTTATGTATTGGTAGACTCTTGGTGCATGGATTTCCCTCTGCCCGGGCTTTCCTCTTTTTTTTTTTTTTTTTTTTGCGATGGAGTCTCGCTGTGTCGCCCAGGTTGGAGTGCAGTAGTGTGATCTTGGCCCACTGCAACCTCCGCCTCCCAGGTTCAAGCGATTCTCCTGTCTCAGCCTCCTGAGTAGCTGGGATTACAGGCAGCATGCTGCCATGCCTGGCTAATTTTTTGTATTTTAGTAGAGACGGGGTTTCACTGTGTTGCCCAGGATGGTCTTGAACTCCTGAGCTCAGAAAATTCACCCGCCTCGGTCTCCCAAAGTGCTGGGATTACAGGTGTGAGCCACCACTCCCGGCCCAGGCTTTCCTCTTACACTGGGACTGGGAAGGTGCTGTTTAGACTTTTTTATGTTGGGCAAGGCTGGAAGTCTTAGATTCGACAAGTGCTTTTCTTAAGTAAGTGTATCTGCGAGAGGTGGGGCTGGAGAGCAAGGCGGGATATTCATTTTGGGCACAGCCTCGAGGGCAAGAGGGAGGGTGTTAGAAGGAGAGTTTCTGGTTGTCTTTTTTTCCCCTTCCACCCAAGTTCTGACTCTGGAGGTGGAGAGGCAGGCCCAGGCCGGAAGTGGGCGTGGACAAGTAATGCAACTGTGCATGTGACCAGGCTCCCACCTCTGGGCTCTGCTGCCCTTGGGAAGTGGATGCTTGCTCCCTCCTGACTTCCTGTTCTCCCTCCTTACAGGCTGAGTTCTTGGGCTCCAAGTTGAGCACAGAAAATACGTTCAAGGCCGGGCGCGATGGCTCACGCCTGTAATCCCAGCACTTTGGGAGGCTGAGGCAGGCGGATCATTCGAGCCCAGGAGTTTGAGACCTGCCTGGCCAACATGGCAAAACCCCGTCTCTACTAAAAATGTAAAAACTAGCTAGGTGTGGTGGTGCACGCCTGTAATCCCAGGTACTCTGGAGGCTGAGGCAGGAGAATCACTTGAACCCAAGAGGCGGAGTTTGCAATGAGCTGAGATCATGCCACTGCACTCCAGCCTGGGCAACAGAGCGAGATTCCGTCTCAAAAAAAAAAAAAAATAGAAAACATGTTCAAGTTCCCCCTTTTCCTTGGTAAGCCGCTTTGTCAGAGCTGGAAGCCACCAGTGGACCTGTACTTGCCAGTTTTGGGGTCTCAACTAATACACCCACAAACTCAGAGGCCTATCTGGCAGGGCGGCCAAAAAGATGGTTTCTTGTTATATTATCACAGTGTTCGCCTCGGGAGCTTGTCTGCACCAAGAGCTGCCTGGAGGTGTGTATGGAACTTAAAGAATCCGACAGTAGATAGGTCCTTCAGGAAGAGTGTGTTCTCGAAGAATCATTTGCAGTTACTTACAGCTTTTTGCTTTATAAAAGTACGGTGGGAGTCCCTGTGCCGTTGAAACTTTAGAGCCAAAAAACTTTGGGCTTGATCCTGATTCTACCACTTGCTGGCATGTCACCTTAGAAAAATAGCCTAACTTCAAGTGGCCTACTCTTTCTGAGGCTCAGTTTCCTCAAAATTAAACTCAAATCCTCGTTTGTGGGCTGGTTTGTTTGTAAGCATACAGCAAGCGGCCAGACTGTTGTAGATGCCTAGTAAAGGTAGTTGTTAAAGAATCATATTTAGGAGCCGGGCACGGTGGCCAGCACCTGTAAACCCAGCACTTTGGGAGGCTGAGGCGGGTGGATTGCCTGAGGTCAGGAGTTTGAGACCAGCCTGGCCAACATAGTGAAACCCTGTCTGTACTGAAAATACGAATTAGCTGGGTGGTGGGCGCCTCTAATCCCAGTTACTAGGGAGGTTGAGGTAGGAGAATAGCTTGAACCTGGAAGGCGGAGGTTGCAGTGAGCTGAGATCGTGCCACTGCACTCCAGCCTGGGCAACAAAAGTGAAACTCCGTCTGAAAAAAAAAAATCATATTTAGGCTGACCGTTTCTCTTGAGGTTGGCACCTGAGTTTGGACAACAATCTGTGGATGTTAATACTGCCCAAGAACAAACCAGTTGACACTGGGCCAATAGGCTGAGCATGTCTGAAGGCCAGTGATCTGGAAGTTCCTAGTTTGGTTGATTTTTCCCAGTGAGATCCCTTAGTTCATTGTAGCTTTAACCCGTACAGCCTCACCTTACTGTACTCTCCATATGGACTTGAAGTGCCTCAGGAAACATGATGGGGTAATTGGGAAAAAGGCTCAAACCTTGAGCTCAGGTGATCTGCCTGCCTCGGCCTCTTAAAGTGCTGGGATTTCAGGCATGAGCCACTGTGCGCGACCTGTTTGTTAGGTTTCTTTTTCTTTTCTTTCTTTCTTTCTTTTCTTTGAGACAGTCTTGCTATGTTGCCCAGGCTGGAGTGCAATGGCGCGGTCTCAGCTCATTGCAACCTCCACCTCCTGGGTTCAAGCCATTCTTCTGCGTCAGCCTCCTGAGTACCTGGGATTACAGGCGCCTGCCACCATGCAGGGCTAATTTTTGTATTTTCAGTAGAGATGAGGTTTCACCATGTTGGCCAGGCTGGTCTCAAACTCCTGACCTCGTAATCTGCCCGACTCAGCATCCCAAAGTGTGGGATTACAGGCGTGAGCCACTGCTCCCAGCCGTTAGGTTTCTTAAGTGGCTAGGTGTTCTGAGAAGAGGCATAGCATGGGCACAGGCAGAGACCTGGAGTTGAAAACAGCCAAGTGAGTTCCCTTGACCTGAGGAGGTTATGCTCTTCTAAAAGTCAGAGTTTGAGCTGATCACATTGGCAAGAAAAGTCCAAAATTGCTTCCAAAGGTAGAAAGTTAAAATGTACTATAGTAGGATCCAAGATTAAATTCAAAATAGTATTTAAATTGAGCTTTTTTTTTTTTTGGAGACGGAGTTTCGCTCTTGTTGCCCAGGCTGGAGTGCAATGGCGTGATCTCAGCTTACCGCAACCTCCGCCTCCTGGGTTCAAGTGATTCTCCTGCCTCAGCAGGAGAATGAGTAATGTGTAATGAGGCTAATTATATATTTTTAGTAGAGATGGGGTTTCTCCATGATGGTCAGGCTGGTCTCGAACTCCTGACCTCAGGCGATCTGCCTGCCTTAGCCTACCAAAGTGTTGGGATTACAGGCATGAGCCTCCGTACCGGGCCTTAAATTGAGCTTTCAATAAACATTTTCAATCAGGAAGCAATGATGGCCAGTGAAATCAGCCATCTAGACTCTGTAATGGTATACTGTATATGTAGACTTTAACCTCCAAAGGAACTTCAAGAGAACAGACTTCAGGGCTGCTTCTGACCTTTTTCCTTTGAGAATTGTTATCATTTAAGCTGGTCTAAAATTCTTAATACATCAGAACAGTTTTTTGTTTTTTTTGAGACAGAGTCTCACTCCGTTGCCCAGGCTGGAGTACACTGGCATTACTGCAGCTTTGAACTCTTAGGCCCAAGCCATCCCCTTGCCTCAGCACCCAGATAACTAGGACTACAGGCGCATGCTATCATGCCAGGCTAATTTTATTTATTTAGTTAGTTAGTTAATTAGTTGAGACAGAGTTTTGCTCTTGTTGCCCATGCTGGAGTGCAGTGGCGCGATCTCGGCTCACCACAACCTTCGCCTTCCGGGTTCTAGCGATTTTCCTGCCTCAGCTTCCTGAGTAGCTGGGATTACAGGCATGCGCCACCAGGCTCGGCTAATTTTGTATTTTTAGTAGAGATGGGGTTTCTCCATGTTGGTCAGGCTGGTCTCGAACTCCCGACCTCAGGTGATCTGGCCGCTGCGGCCTCCCAAAGTGCAGGGATTACAGGCGTGACCCACTGCTAACCGCCTTATTTATTTATTTATTTGAGATGGAGTCTCGCTCTTGTTGCCCAGGCTGGAGTGCAGTGGTGTGATCTCGGGTCACCGCAACCTCCGCCTCCTGGGTTCAAGCAATTCTCCTGCCTCAACCTCCTGAGTAGCTGAGATTACAGGCATGCACTACCACGCCCAGCTAATTTTTGCATTTTTAGTAGAGATGGGGTTTCATGTTGGCCAGGCTGGTTTCCAACTCCTGACCTCAGGCGATCCGCTTGCCTCGGCCTCCCAAAGTGCTGGGATTACAGGCGTGAGCCACCATGCCCGGCCAGCTAATTTTATTTTTTAACTTTTGTCTCACTGTGTTGACCAGGCTGGTCTCAGACTTCTGGGCTCAAGGACTTCTCCCACCTTGGCCTCCCAAAGTGCCGGGATTACAGGCATGAGACACTGTGCCCAGCCTAGAACAATTTAAACTTACTTTCGGCTGGGTGTGGTGGCTCACGCCTGTAATCCCAACATTTTGGGAGGCTGAGGTGGGTGGATCACCTGAGGTCAGGAGTTCACCAACATGGTGAAACCCCGTCTCTACTAAAATACAAAAATTAGGCCAGGCGTGGTGGCTCACGCCTGTAATCCCAGCACTTTGGGAGGCCAAGGTGGGTGGATAACCAGGTCAGGAGTTTAAGACCAGCCTGGCCAACATGGTGAAACCCTGTCTCTACTAAAACTACAAAAATTAGCTGGGCGCAGTGGCGGGCGCCTGTAATCACAGCTACTTGGGAGGCTGAGGCAGGAGAATCGTTTGAACCCGGGCAGCAGGGGTCGCGGTGAGCTGAGATCACGCCACTGCCCTCCAGCCTGGGCGACAGAGTGAGACTCTGTCTCAAAAAAAAAGCAAAAAATTGCCAGGCATGGTGGCCCACGCCTGTAATCTCAGCTACTTGGGAGGCTCAAGCATGAGAATTGCTTGAACCTGAGAGGTGGAGGTTGCAGTGAGCCGAGATCATGCCACCGCACTCCAGCCTGGATGACAGAGCCAGGCTCCATCTCAAACAAACAAACAAAAACCTACTTTTTTTTTTTTTTTTGAGACAGGGTCTCATTCTGTTGCGCACGCTGGAGCGCAGTGGCAGTAGTGACACAGCTCACTACAGCCTTGACCTCCCAGGCTCAAGCCTGCTAATTTTTGTATTCTTTTTTGTAGGGACAGGGTTTTGCCATGTTGCCCAGGCTGGTCTGGAACTCTTGGGCTCAAGTGATCTGCCCGTCTGGGTCTCCCAAAGTGCTGAGCTTACAGGTGTGAGCCACCTCGCCCAGCCAATTTTTAAACTTTCACTGCATTTTCAAACTTTAGCCTTTATATTTAACCTCTCAAATTGTCTCTATTGAAGGTTACCTTTTTGACCTAAATTTGAAATAAATATCTTAGTCTTCCCAAAACAGGAGTTAGTTAGATATAAACCTGGTTACGTGGGCATGTGAGAGGGCATGGTTGTTATTATCAAGCTGTGAAAGAGAAAACAAACTAGAAGGGCACTCCACCTGTGTTTTTTAAATAAATTACGGGCATTTCACTATAAATGGGGGGTTTGGGGAGTATGCATCCTGTTAGGAAAACATTTGGGAGGAATGTTTTCCTAAGTTGGCAGATCTGCCATTTAACAAATGGGGAGTAGGGTGTGAAATAGATGCCAAGTTTTAAAAATACGTTTTTCTGCATGTCCAACTAAGGATATTTATTAGACCGATCATGTGACTAACACTCTTTCCCTGCTTGGGGGGTTTGAATAGGCTGATTTCCAGACTCGAGGCTGTCATATAGCCTTTTTGTTTTTCCTGGTAGTTTTCTGAAATTTTTTTTAAAATCTTTAATTCATAGAAAACAGTTTACTTCCATCCAAATTAGGTGGGAATTTTTTTAAACCATATGTAGACACAAAAGAGATATTCCTTGCCAACTAGTGACACATGGCAGATGAAGACAGAGTGGGAGATACACTTCCGGTTCACGACAGCACTTCTGAGCAGTTTGTGCTTAACCCTTTAGGGGAGCATTTGTGCTCAGAACCCTGGAATAGCAGGACAGTGCCAGGGCCACACAGAGGCTCAGTCTGGAAAGAGCCTGCCTAACTGCAGATGGAGCCTGAACCCTGCGCTGCAGAAACACTGAGTGTAACGAATTGTGGTTAGAGACGACATTCAAAACAAACACACGTTGACAAAGTGGACCATCCCTAGAGAGCTGTTTTTCAGGGAGATTTTCAGCATAAACGATGGTGATGGGGACAACGGGGGCTACTGACCCACATCCCACAAACTCTTGATCTAGTGTGAGAATGTTGTGAATGCAAAGATGACTCTTGTAGCAGTGGTGATACATTGGAAGTACTGTATTTTTCATAAAGCATCACTGTAAGAGTCCCTATAGCTATTTTCTGGTCCCTCCCTGAAGAAAGAATCAAGAGTATCAAAGTATTAAGGAAATCAAAATCACTTAATAATTAATCTTTTCTTTTCCTTTCCTTTCCCAGCCAATTGCATTGTAATCTCACCATGTAAACATGGATTTGGGGTGAAATAAGAAACTTTAAAATGATCCTCCCTTAGAGATTGTTGTTATATTGTCCCTAAACTTAATGAAAACAATTTTAAACTTTAGAGTACTAAGAATGCAAAGTACAGAAAGTAGGGCCCAATGTGGTGGCTCCTGCCTGTAATCCCAGCACTTTGGGAGGCAGAGGATTGCTTGAGGCTAGGAGTTTGAGACCAACCTGGCTAACATGGCGAAACCCTGTCTCTACTAAAAATACAAAAATTAGCTGGTGTGGTAGCACGCGCCTGTCGTGTCAGCTAGTCCAGAGGCTGCGGCACAAGAATCGCTTGACACCAGAAGTTGGAGGTTGGAGTGAGCCAAGATGACGCCACTACACTCCAGCCTAGGGCAACGAGCGAGACTCTGTCTCAAAAAAAAAAAAAAAAAAAGTAGTCAGTGTTCGTTTTTCATAAAGGTGATTAAAAGAAAAAAAACTTGGCATTTTTTTTTTTTTTTGAGAAGGAGTCTCCTGTCACACAGGCTGGAGTGCAGTGGCATGTTCTTGGCTCACTGCAAGCTCCGCCTCCTGGGTTCACGCCAATCTCCTGCCTCAGCCTCCCGAGTAGCTGGGACTACAGGTGCATGCCACCATGCACAGCTAATTTTTTGTATTTTTAGTAGAGACAGGGTTTCACCGTGTTAGCCAGGATGGTCTCGATCTCCTGATCTCATGATTCACCCTCCTTGGCCTCCCAAAGTGCTGGGATTACAGGTGCGAGCCACCGCGCCCGGCTGATTCTTCAGTCTTTCTTATGAATACATTTGCTGCATTGAAATCATTTTGTGTCTTTCAGTGGCACCAGCCTCTCAGCTTCTGGAGTATGTGCCTGTAGGCTTCTTGGGCTCCAAAACCCTTGGGAGGAGCGGTCTCTCAGTTGTCGATCAGTGTTTATCACATAAGTCATCTTGTATGTTGTCCACCAAGAACTTCAAATAAATTTTCTGATTGAAAAAGTACCAAAAAAAAAGGAAAAGAAAAAGGACAGTACCTTGAACATTCAGTAGGTGATGCTACTCTTTTTCAGTAGTTTCATACTAGTTTGGAGCCTTTGGCCAATTTCTGCCATAAAAGCAGACATAAACATGGAATTTGGCCCCAATTTCTTTTCCTCAGTCCCTCAGTTGTATAGGGACAGGCTCAGGTGGTGTTTAGAAATTTAAGAGTACACTTGAAAGACCATTAGTCTATTTTTGCTGTAGTTAAGGTAGAAGGAGGCCTAGCTATTATTAGTGGGGTTTGGTCTATGAAAGACAATAAAGTTTAAAATGAATTTGGAAGTTTTTTGTTGTTGTTTTGAGACGGGGTTGCACTTTGTCACTAGGCTAGAGTGCAGTGGCACAATCATGGTTCACTGCAGCCTCAAACTCCTGGGCTTGAGTGATCCTTCTGCCCCAGCCTCCTGAGTAGCTGGGGCTACAGGCATGTGCCACCAGGCTGGGCTAATTTTTTCTTTTTTATAGAGATGGGGTCTTACCATGTCGACCCGGCTGGTTTCAAATTCCTGGCCTCAAGCAATCCTCTTACCCTGGCCTCCCAAAGTGCTGGGATTACAGGTATGAGCCACTGTGCCCGGCCTGGAAGAAAATTTTAACTAAATAACAGGTGTTTTGAAAGTACAGTATTGGGCCGGGCACAGTGGCTCACGCCTGTAATCCCAGCACTTTGGGAGGCCGAGGCAGGTGGATCATGAGGTCAAGAGATCGAGACCATCCTGGCCAACATGGTGAAACCTTATCTCTACTAAAAATACAAAAAAATTAGCTGGGCATGGTGGCGCATGCCTGTAGTCCCAGCTACTCAAGAGGCTGAGACAGGAGAATCTCTTGAGCCTGGGAGGTGGAGGTTGCAGTGATCCGAGATCGCGCCACTACACTCCAGCCTGGTGACAGAGCAAGACTCTGTCTCATTAAAAAAAAAAAGAAAAAAAAGAAAGTACAGTATTAATTGACAACTGCTATCACTAAGGGTTTTTTTGTTTGTTTTTGTTTTTTTGATTTTTTTTTTTTTTTTGAGATGGATTCTGGCTCTGTCGGCCAGGCTGTAGCGTAATAGCGCGATCTTGGCTCACTGCAACCTCCGCCTCTTGGGTTCAGCGATTCTCCTGCCTCAGTCTTCTAAGTAGCTGGGATTACAGGCCTGCACCACCATGTCTGGCTAATTTTTGTATTTTTAGTAGAGATGAGGTTTCACTGTGTTGACCACGATGGTCTAGAACTCCTGACCTCAGGTGATCCACATGCCTTGGCCTCCCAAAGTTCTGGGATTACAGACGTGAGCCACTGTGCCCTGCCAGCACTAAGTATTGACTATCTTGTTTTCAGATCAGAGAGAAAACTTTTAGAAAACGTGGTTCTAGCCCTAGTTGTTTCTTAATTAGAGTTTCTTCAGCTTTAGTATGGCATCTGAAGGTGATTGCATCATATTTCATAATCACCCAGCTGAACTATTTGCTGTTTAGTCCAGCACTGGGCACTGAGGCTAAAAGATCTTTAATCCAAACAGCCTCAGCATTCACCCAACCTGAGCCTATGGGACCCCAAGCAGATCTGGATTCACTGTCACTTACCATCTACCCATCTGGCCCTCTCTTCCTATGACAGACAGAAATAAACCCTGTAGCTATTTCACCCCACCTACATACCCCGCACCCCTCCTACTCCCTGTCCGACTTTCCTGGCTGAGAAGTTGGCACTGCCCTCTGGAGGAGGCCCTGTCACCAGTGCACCCCTCAGTCCGCAGGGGTGTGTCATTAATGTGTTGCAGTTGATGCCTCCCTCTTAAAAAAAAAGGGGGTGGTTGTCACCCTGGTGACTCACACAGGGCTTGCCGGCTCAAACTCTGGAATCTGTATATCTGTCTCAAGTCTCAGGTCTCCCACCTGACCACACTTTGCTCTGTTTGTAGTCAATTAAATTGACATTAATCAAGACCCAGGTGAGGAGCAGTGAGGTAATAGTTTGCTTGTATTGCTTTAATATACATCATCTGATTAATCATCGTAGCATGAAGCAGTTCTTAAAATATACAGCCACCATGTTAGGGTGAAAAACCTGGATAGTTGCCCTAAACCAACCTTGCGCTTGGGATCAGGGAGCTCTTTGAATTCCTATACCGAGTCACCTATTTGAGAATAAGACTGTTTTGTTTGTTTGGTTTCTGAATTTGAACATTTGAATTTCTTTGTAGCAAAGCAAAGCAAAGCAAATTGGTGACATAACTGGGTCAGGGAAAGTGATTGGGAGTCAACAGTTTGTATTTTGTATCATTTTTAGGTTGAATTCTCTTTTGGCCTAGGGGAGGTTGTGCCAGATGTTGCATTAAGTAGTGGGAAGATTTTGGGGGGCAGGGCGGTGTGTTTGGGGAGGTGGGAGGTGGCGGGGTGGAATAAACTACAAAAAGTTGACAATTGTATGTAGAACTCAACACAGAATTAGGAGCTTTTTTGAACTCTGTTTAAGGGGACATACAGCAGAAAAACAATTTTTTTTTCTTTTTAGAAAAACAATTTTGTAAAATTTGTTCTACATGAAGTGTTTTTCAGGTTTGCGGTTGAGACCCAATTATTGTTGGGCGTTACATTGATTTTCTTTTCAAATGAAGTAGAATAGAAAGTAACAGTACAGGCTGGGTGCAGTGGCTTATGCCTGTAATCCCAGCATTTTGGGAGGCCGATGCGAACGGATCACGACGTCAGGAGATGGAGACCATCCTGGCCAAGATGGTGAAACCCCGTCTCTACTAAAATACAAAAAAAAAATTGCCGGGTGTGATGGAACGTGCCTGTAATCCCAGCTACTGGGGAGGCTGAGGCAGGGGAATCCGTGAACCTGGGAGGTGGAGGTTGCAGTGAGCCAAGATAGCGCCACTGCACCACTCCAGCCTGGCGACAGAGCAAGACTCCGTCTCAAAAAAAAAAAAAAAAAAGAAAGAAAAAAGAAAACAGTACATCGCATGTGGTAAATTTATGTTTGGTGAAACTTTTGTTTCAGTTGTACATATAGATTTATTAGGGTATGCGATAAAGCATGTCACCACCACTCTTCAGGAGTCTAGGTGTCTCATCAGGAATCGTTTGTTTTAAAACAACATGAAAAGAGGCGTTTTTGGGGATTCCTCAGAACCTGATCTTGGTATTGAGAGCCTTCTTGTGGTAGATTTTCCATGAACTTGATATTTTCCCTATTGAAATTGTATTTCGCTTTATGTAGTTTAACATCTCCAAAGTCCATTCTCTTTCAGGCTTTCATTCTGTCTCCTGTGTTTCCTCGTTACTGGAGAGGGAAGGGTGCAGATTTGCTTTCTTGAGGGGGTTTCACCTTCTCCCTGAGGCACGAGGGCAGATTGGGAGGTAACTGGAGAGGGAGAGCAGTCGTCCCCAAGTGTCTTGAGGTGGGTAGGTCTGGAGCTTTCTTTGTAGAACTCTGTTCACTGCACTGGAGAAGTGATCGTTCAGCCGATCCACACCCCGCCCTCCCCACAGACACCGGGGCCGAAGTTCCCAGAGAAGAGCTTCCGCGTGACGACCCCGCGGGGGTGACATTCTAACCCGCGTTTCAGAGGCAACCCTGAGTTGCTTGAGGTCGCCCAGCTCAGCTGGCGCGAGGTCAGCAGTGAGCGCGTCGTGAGTCAGCCTTGGGTGCGGCCCGCCCGGCTCTGCCGCCGGTGAGTTGGCCACGACCCTTCGGCCTGCGGAGGGCGCTGGGACTCGGCGGGGAGGGAGCCAGCCAGAGCCCGCGTGGGAAACCAGCGCGCCCAACGAGGTGTCGCGTGGGAGCGCGCCGGAGAGGGGCGGTGCTTCCGGGGCGGTACCGGCCGGCCCCGCCCCCTCAACTCAGGGGCCCGCCTTCTACGCCCGGAGCCCCGCCCATGAGCTCCTCCCTTCTCGTCAGGCCCCGCCCCTCGGTCGCCGCGCCCCGCCCAGCCGGGCGCGGGCGGGCGGCGTCGCCTTTAAGAGCTCCCCGGTGTTTTGGGGGCCGCGGGCCGGGCGCGCTGACCTGGTGCGCATGTCCCGGGCGGTGACGCCGGCGCCGGGCTCCATGTGTGCGGCCGAGGGGCGCATTATCTGGCCGGCGGCGCGGGCGGGCGGGCGGACCGGCGGAGCGAGCGCCGCGGGCCCGGGCGGCCCCACAGGCGGAACGAGCGCGCGCGGCCCGGCGCCCCCGGCCCCTCCGCCGCCCGGCCCCGCGGGCGACCCCGGACCCGCAGCCCCCGTAACCTGCGCGCTGCCCTAGGGCCCGGCCGACCCGCGGCCCGGTAAGTTCTGGACCAAACTTGGCCGGGGGCGGGGGCCGGGGGCGCGCGGCTGAGACTGGAGCGGCGCGGGCCGCGCAGGGTCGGGGCCTCGGGGGGCTGTGAGGGACCCCTGCATGAGCGTGGAAAAGTGAGAGCGAGCGAGTTGTACTCCTTATATTCTGGGAGCGTCTTCTTGCGCTGCCCTGGAAAGTTCCTTGCCCCGAGGCTGCCCGGGCACGTGGGGGCCGGGCGGGGCGGGGGTCTCGGAAAGTCGCGGCGTCGTCCCGCTTCCGTCCTGCGCTTCCTGCGGGGTCGGGGGAAGGGCTGGGCCGCGAGGCGCCTCTTCCGAGTGGTCGGGACGGGTGGAGGCGGCGGGAAGACGGCACGTGGGCGCGCGGGGCGGGGGTCCCGCTCGGGGGCGGGGGTCCCGGGCGGGTTGGGCAGCAACGCTGAACCCCGCGGCGGCGGCGGCGGCGGCGGATCCCGTGTCAGAATAAGAGTCCCCGCGCGCCCACGCCTGGAGGGCCGGCCCTCCCCCAGCTCGCGCCCTTCCTGCCTAACCCCCGGGAGCCGCGGGACCCTTTCCCCTCTCTGATCTCCGGCCTTTCTCAAGACCCGACACTTTAAATTTGCCTCCCCATCTAGGCGGTGGCTCCATTGATTTCTTTTTTCCCACCTGGAGTGGGTCGGCATCAGTGACTAGACAGCAGCAGCTGGCCTTTTAAAGGGATTATTGCCAAGAATCGGAATTGATCACTTCAACAAGGAAAGGCTTATGGGCAGGGCCCAGGCTGAGAGCCTGACGGACATTTGGATTGTGCGCACACTGAGACCCAGAAATGAATGGTGACCCCTCCCTTAGGAAATGAATGACAACCCTTAGGTGCGTATTTCTGCCCTGAGAATTTTGCACAGGGCAAAATTTTGTAGGTCTGACTTAACGTCTTTAGGTGTATAGTTCATCCTTATCTTAAGAGCTGTGGATTCTTTAGATCAAAGTCCGAGTGAGTCACTTGAGCCTTTAATTTTCTTTCTTCCTACCAGTTTACTTCTTTCAGTTTTCTTGGAGTACATAGTGCTGGTTACATCTCTGGTTCTGTGTGCCCATTCACACAGTGACACCTCCTGGCTGTGGCAGCACAGAAACTGAGAGACAGCCCTCTGTGCGGGTGTCTCAGTCTTGGACTGTAGTCCTGTTGACTGACTTAACTCTTCCGGTAGTCGTTACAAGTTTTCTTTTAAACTAGATTACATGAAATAATGTTTGTTGGCACCAGTTTGTTAACATATGCTAAGAAGTAGTTTGTCAGACCTGACCACAAGCTGTGGAGGGCTGATAGCTCATACTAGCCCTCGGGTTTGAGTGCCTACTGTGTGCTAAGCTCCCCTGCACAGACATATTCAGTGCCCATAACAATCCCATGGGGAGTAGGGAAGTATTATCTGCGCCTTACAGGTCAGGAAATTGGGGCTGCTGGAGGCCAGGCGGCTTGCTCAAGGCCTCTTAGTAGAGAGGCAGAGCCAGGCAGCCCATACTTGGTGCTCTAGAGCCCACAAATGCTGCAGTTTGCGAACCCTAGTGAGCATTTCCCTGGCGCTTCTAAAATACAAGGCCATTTTCTTGTCCAGGATCCAGGGCACCTCTGTTTGCGGATGTAGGGGATAATCTGGTGACATGGGGACACCATGCTAGCCCTGCTTTGTTCTAGTGGAGCAGCGTTACCAGCTGGATTTTAAGGAACTGAACCACAGAGTTAGTTGCTACTTTGCATTCGCTTCTTCAGCTTTGGACTCAGAAAAGTTGGCCCTTTTCTAGAGGAAACAGTTTATAGGATGTGGGAAATTTGCGAGGGATTTTCTGTATCCTCTGTCTTCACTTATTCCCTCCCCTCCTTCATCTTTCAGTTCTTATTTGTCTCATAAAATTCCGAAGCTGGTTTTTATGAAGATTGCTTCTCATCTTGGAAGGGCTATAGAGAATGGGAAGATTTGGATGCAGTGTGTTTTGTTTGTTTGTTTTTTTGAGAAGGAGTCTCGCTCTGTCATCCAGTCTGGAGTGGCACGATCTTGGTTCACTGCAACTTCCGCCTCTCGGGTTCAAGCAATTCTCCTGCCTCAGCCTCCCGAGTAGTTGGGACTACCATGCCTGGCTAAGTTTTGTATTTGTAGTAGAGACGGGGTTTCACCATGCTGGCCAGGCTGGTCTCGAACTCCTGACCTCGTGATCTGCCCACCTCAGCCTCCTAAAGTGCTGGGATTACAGGCGTGTGCCACCACGCCTGGCGGATGCATTGTTATTTCCACTTAGATGACATCATTTTTTAAAATGTCAAGTCATCTCTATTAATGCAGTATCATTTGGCAAATCCTATAATCTTATATTTTGATAGTGAGGGAAAAATATAATGCTACTTTCAGTAGGAAAAAATCCTGTAAGGATTTGTACCAGAATGTCAATAAAGGTCTCTACATTAGGATTAGCAATAGTTTTTCTTTTTTAGAAAACTTTTTAGTGTCTCTGTATTTTGCGTGTGTGTGTATGTTTTTAATGAGGAAACATGTTTTAAATACTCTAATTTTCAACTCTTCAGTAGCTCCTCTGACTTGTTTTGCATCATTTATTTTCTGAATTTCTGGCATTGCAGGTAGTGATTTCTAGATTGATATATTCAACAAATATCAGAGTGCATACTGTGCCTTCGACACTGCTAGGAATCCCTCCTCAGTAGAGTTTATAGTGAGATTAGTGGGCCGGGAGTCGTAATTAATCTTATAAACATGGGGAAACTTACAGGGATCAAGGAGAGAAGGACACTGTGACCTGGTGAGCCCGAAAGGACCTTTCTCCTACTGGGGTCAGAGAACAAGTAGGGGGACCCTCTTGAAGGGAGGGGATAAGGCAAGGGCTGGTGCAGTGAGGCTCACAGCTGGGACCTCTTTGGGTCTTAGCAGATGACTAAAGGATGCCTCTGAAGAATGTGGCTGGTAAAGTTGTAAAGCCATTCTTGAAATGTTGGCTTTTTTGTTTTTTTTTTTTTTTTTTGGTGTTTGTTCTCTTGGGAGAAAATTAAGAATGCCCAGCAGAGTTTTGGATATATGAATTCTCAACAGAGACAAAAATGTAATGGCCCTTACCACTGAATTTGGTTAAGGACCATCATTAGCATGTACTGAAACCTCAAAGCCTGGGCAGCTCAGATGCTTTTCTGGAGAACTACCTGCTTGGACTCGGGGTGTTTCTGTGCCATCAAATGGAACAGGCAGGGCTATTTTCTCTAGACCTTTCCCCCCCATAATTGAGTTAATTTATGCTGGTTGTAGAAAACTAGGAAGATTATGAAATAGGTGAGTGGGTGAAGTCTTCTCGAGCAGCTGTCCTGGGGTAATAGAGCATCCCTGGGATTTCCTCCTAACCCTTGTCTGGTTGGGAAGTGTGGCAGAACCAGAAGAACAAGTTGGCAATGTCATAGTTTGAGGCTTACAGAACTATGCTGCCTGCTAAGTGTGGTCGTTTGTTAGAATGGATGCTTTTGAGTTATCTGAGCTGCTTCGGGAGGTGACTTTCCACAGTCTGGCCTCAGACTGTGGGTCTTCCAGGTTAACAGGACTTAAGTGCTAACTGTGCAAAGGTATGTCTTTGAATGGAATTAGGAAGGCAGTGTATTAAAAATAAGAAGGTTGAGATAAAAAAAAAGACGGATCTTGAAGTGGTTGGTGGTTGCAGCGAGGTGGAAATAGCGAGACCCGTACTGTCAGAAACAAAGGTACCACTGGGGACAGATCCCGCTCGAGCATGGGTTCCCCAGCATCCCCGCAAACAGGATCTGGGACTTTTTTGTCAAGAGAGTGTCAGACCGTTGGCTTCTTGCCCCTCCCCCACCTCGTGCTTTCCAGGCTATATTTGTGACCTCTTTTTGTCTGATGGAAATGTAGGTTAGTCTTTTAGAAGACAAAGGAATTTACCCTAATAGAATACCTTCAGGTAGCCTCAGGAAGTGATTGGGAATCCACGAAACCCTCTAGGTGTGGGAGAGAGGGGCCCTCAGTGAGAATGTCACACGTTTGCACCAGTTTGCACAGTTGCCAGGGCCCCTTGCAGCTCCTCTGTACGCTGTACCCCCTTTGTCTCTCCTGAGCCTCCAGAGGCACCTTCACAGGTGAGTTTGTCAGGGAACTTGCCTTTCTGTCTGATTCCTGATTTTAGAGTTCCTTATATGGAAGGGCTGAAGACCTGCAATTTCCGAGGATGCTGGAGGCTAGCTTCTGAGATAGGATTTGCTGGCAGGAGATGAGCAGTACTCTAAAGGGGGGCTCCCAGCAAGTCAAAGTGGGAGTTTTTGGGGCAGGGGGTGGGGGATGGGGGTGGTGGGTGGAGTGGTCAAGGCTTCAGGGCTTTCCTGCTGCTTGGCCTCGAAGATAGTAGCTATGCCTGTGGGGAGGGGTGTGGCCATGTGGTACAGGATTGGGGAGAAATTCCACTTGTTTGAAGGATTTGTTGAAGAATCCCTCAGCTATTCCTCCTGCAGTTCCGTCTCAGGACCTGGCGCTGCCTGGCCTGCCTTGCCGGTTAGATATTCTGGTTTGAACCTTGAAACGTAGCCTAAATAAGGTGGTGCCTTCGAGCACACACTTTAAAAATACTGCTGCATTATGGTGGCACAGCAGCTCCTCCTGTGCCAAGAGGCCACTTTGAGTCTAGGGGGCACCTGCTTTTTGCCAAGTGTGGCCATGTGCCTGTTGCTGAGCAGCCTGTCTCTAGTGGCATCCAGGACAGCCCTGGCTTTGCCTCAAGACAGCCTGGTGTGAGCTCTGCCCAGCCACTTCCTAGCGAAGGACCTTGTTGAACATCACCCCTGTTTCCCATTTCTGTCAAGGGGGTACTTACTCTCTCCCGTGGAAGGCTGTGTTGGGAGTGAGATAACAAGTGCAAATGATCAACCCCATTGCCTGTGTGTTCCACATGTTGGAGTTCAGTGAGTACTGTTATGACTGTAACAGGTGAGCCAGAGTTCACAAGCATTAACAACTGCCCCACCTCTTCTGTGGGGGACGACACCACCCTCATGGCAAACTGTCACTGTCTGCATGCCCCCTTTGGAGCCACACTGGGGTGCAAGCCTCAGCTTTGTGCCCCAGCCTATTCCCCTCTCTCCATGTTCCTGAGAAGAAGGCAAAGTTCCCCACAGGGGGTGATACTTGCCATAGTCACCTTGCTCATTATTCGGCGGCTGGGACCCACCCCAGCCTTTCTGATTTCAGACGTTGTCTATTTTTTCCACTGCCTTGGGGCCTTCTTGACGATACTGAATGCCTGGGTTGGTTGTGCCCCAAGCCAGGAGGCAGCCTCTTTCCTGGCCCAGGGCTTGTGGAAGCCAGCATCCGGACTTCCATCTGTGAGATGGGAAGCCGTTTGCCAGGCAGATCTGTCATGGGAGCCTTCCTTAGAGAACTGAGAGGGGTCCCTGTCACTGAGTGGACTCTGGGTGGAGGCTGGAAGTAGGTGGTTTGATAGTACTTGCAGTGGTGTCTGGGAGCGCCAGGGTGAATCTCATCCTCCTGGACATGCCTTTCAGACTGACAGCTCTCCAGCCAGCTTGGAGTTAGATCTGGCTTTGTCACTGACGACATGCAGTTTACCACTCTTCAGCGTTGGGTGGGTCACCTGATCACCTGGCCTCAGCTTTCTCTTATGTTGGCGGAGACAGCATCTTTGACCTAACAGGATGCTGTGAGGACAAGTGGAAAGTGTCTACAAGCAGTCAGGGGTATTCCAGCCTTTGCCTCTCCATTTACCTCAGAGCCAAAAAGCTTTCTCCCCCCAGATGTCAACTACACAGTGATTCTTGAACACCTCATATCTCAGTTATCACATATAATGTAACACTCAGATTGAGGAGCTTGGTTTTCTTTATAACAGAATCCCACTGCAAGCTAACAATTTGGAGGCCTAAGAGTCAGGTCAAGGCCGGGCGCGGCAGCTCACGTCTGTAATCCTAGCACTTTGGGAGCCTAAGGCAGGCTGATTGTTTGAGCCCAGTAGTTCGAGACCAGCCTGGGCAATGTAGCAATCCCCCATCTCTCTCTCTCTCTCTCTTTTTTTTTTTTTTGGTGGGCTGTCTCAGGCCGCTTTTTTTTCTCTCTCTTTTTTTTAATTTTTAATTTTTTTGTTGAGACGGAGTCTCGCTCTGTCGGCCAGGCTGGAGTGCAGTGACGCGATCTCAGCTTGCTGCAAGCTCCGCCTCCGGGGTTCATGCCATTCTCCTGCCTCAGCCTCCCAAGTAGCTGGGACTACAGGTGCCCGCCACCACACCCGGCTAATTTTTTGTATATTTAGTGGAGACGGGGTTTCACCATGTTGGCCAGGATGGTCTCGATTTCTTGACCTTGTGATCCACCTGCCTCGGCCTCCCAAAGTGCTGGGATTACAGGCGTGAGCCACCGCGCCCGGCCAATTCCCCATCTCTTAAAAAAAAAAAATTAGCCAGGTGTGGTGACATGCATCTGTAGGCCCTGCTACTTGCGAGGCTGAGGTGGGAGGATCGGTTGAGCCCGGGAGGTTGAAGCTGCAGTGAGAGGAGATCATGCCATTGCACTCCAGCCTGGGCGACAGAGTGAGACTCTGTCTGCGGGGGGGATAAAAAAGGTCTGATCAGATTATCTGGAAGGGATGTGAAAAACCCCGTGGCCCTAACTCTACAAATAATACCAACTTAACATTTTCTCCAGTCACAGCCATTCTGTGCAATTAACCTTTGAGTCAGTGGCTGTGAATCTATACTCAACACATTCTTACCTTAGAGACCGCTGCTTGCCCTGACCTTGGAGGTGGGCAGGTTTTAGGCCAGTAAAGTAGGCCTCCGATTTACGATGGATTGACTTAAAATTTTTCAACTTTATATTGGGTTTATCAGAGGTAACCCCATTGTAAGTCGAGGAGCTCCCTTTGATTTGTAACAGTTTCTCCTGAACACAGATCTCTTTCGTACCATGGTAAAGTTGAGAAATTTTAAGTCAAATAATTGTAAAATGGGACCAGTGGCTGTGTTAAATGCATTTGATATTTTCTACTCCCAGTGGGGCTGCATTCTAATAAACCCATCATAAGTTGAGGAGCATCTGTCGTCTTGTTGCTGGGGTTTCAAGTTGGTGGATTTTGGTGGTAGTGACAGCAGATTTTTAGTTCTCTTGTGTGTTTAGCACAGGCTCACTCTGCCAGCAAGTTTTGAAAACTGCTGCTACCATCTTCGTTCACATCTGCAGAGGAACATTTTTCCTTGTTGCTCAAGTGTGGCTGGAGAAAGTAGGAGAGTGGTGAACTGAATTCTTGGTTTGAAGGCATCGATTGAATTGATTCTGTCACTCTCGAGACCTGTGCTGTTCTCAGGACTTGCGTATCATTGACGGAACACCTGAACTTCATTTTCTGTCTTCTCATGTAGTGTCCCTGGGTTTGCCAAGGGTTCATGCCCACCCCGTTCAGTGGTGGTTCTTTCAGAGGATTCTGTAGTCAGCTCCTTTCCTAGGATTCTCTTATAGCCACTCTAACCCAGGGAGAGTTTGCTGGTGTGTTTGGTGTTTTTGTTTTTGTTTTTTTGAGATGGAGTCTCACTCTGTCGCTCAGGCTGGAGTGCAGTGGCGCAATCTGGGCTCACTGCAACCTCCGCCTCCTGGGTTCAAGCGATTCTCCTGCCTCAGCCTCCCGAGTAGTTAGGATTACAGACACCCACAACTTTGCCTGGCTAATTTTTGTATTTTTAGTAGAGATGGGGTTTCGTCATGTTGGTCAGGCTGGTCTCGAACTCCTGACCTCAGATGATCCACCCACCTTGGCCTTCCAAAGTACTGGGATTACAGGTGTAAACCACCGTGCCCGGCTGTGTTTGATGTTTTTATTAATACGTTCGTTTGATGAACTGACCTCGGTAGTTTGTATGTGGGCCATCTGTCTCCTGCCTCCCTTCCCCAAACTTTTGGTCAAGTTTTTAGTGTTGAGTCTTTTTGTTGTTGTCTCTTTTCTGACTGTACAAGCAACATTTCCTGATGCCGAAGTCTGGGAAGGGGGTGGGAGCCTCAGATGTTGGTGGTAGGAGTTGCCTGGTCTGCTTTTGAAGTTCTCATGGGCAAGTATATTAACGTATACTGAGTATAGGTTCAAATGTAATTGCAGTCTTATTGTTCGTTTGTGTCTGTCAGGTTATAGGATTAGAAATATAACTATTTTTGGGAGTTGGGTAGCAGACAAACTGAGGATTCTACCTGGGACTTTCTTCTGTGGACTGTGCTCTGCTGAACCCAACACTGGGCACAAACAGGAAACTGAGGCTCAAGCGGAGGAGGAGTGGCCTGCCCAAGGTTGACTTGCAGAAGGAATGAGGATATATCCATGTTTTCTCCTGGAATTAGACTTTCTGATCTCTGTTGTTCTTACTGATGTTTTTGTGGCTTGGTGAATTTTGTTTTAGCTTCCTTCTTACTTTATTCATGTAGGTCCATGGTCAGTTTCCTTCCTCAGGGCCTTGTCTTTTTTTTTTTTTTTTTTTTGAAACAGAGTCTTGCTCCATTGTCCAGTCTGGAGGGCAGTGGTGCAATCTCGGCTCACTGCAACCTCTGCATCAGGGTTCAAGCGATTCTTGTGCCTCATCCTCCCAAGTAGCTGGGATTACAGGCGCACGCCACCACGCCCAGCTCATTTTTTTTTTTTTTTTTTTTTTTTTGTAGAGATGGGGTTTTACCATGTTGGCCAAGCTGGTCTTGAACTCCTGGCCTCAAGTGATTTGCCCACCTTGGCCTCCCAAAGTGCTAGGATTACAGGTGTTAGCCACCACACCCTGCCCTTTTTTTTTTTTTTTTTTTTGAGTCCTGAGGTCATTTTGGGTGTCTGTAGGGTGAGGATGGGGCAGGACATGGGGAGGGAGAACTTAGGGCTGCCTCTGGTTTCTCAGGGCAGCCTTAAAAAAAACTATAGTGGCCAAGTGCAGTGGCTCAGGTAACCTTAGCTCTTTGGGAGGCTGAGGTGGGAGGATTGCTTGAGGCCAGGAGTTTGAGATTGGCCTGGACAACATAGTGAGACCCGCCCCCACCCCCCTCCCCCCCAAAAAAACCCCAAAAAGCTGTAGTAGTGTTGAGTAGGTGATGTCTTTACTTTTTTTTTTTTTTTTTAGACGGAGTTTTGCTCTTGTTGCCCAGGCTAGAGTGCAATGGCATAATCTCAGCTCACTGCAACCTCCGCCTCCTGGGTTCAAACAATTCTCCTGCCTCAGCTTCCCGAGTAGCTGGGATTACAGGCATGTGTCACCATACCCGGCTAATTTTGTATTTTTAGTAGAGACAGGGTTTCTTCTCCATGTTGGTCAGGCTGGTCTTGAACTCGCGACTTCAGGCGATCTGCCCACTTTGGCCTCCCAAAGTACTGGGATTACAGACGTGAGCCACCATGCCCAGCCTTTTTTTTTTTTTTTTTTTAGAGATGGAGTCTCACTCTGTTGCCCAGGCTGGAGTGCAGTGGCACAATCTTGGCTCACTGTAACCTCCACTTCCCAGATTCAAGCGATTCTCCTGCCCCAGCCTCCCAAGTAGCTGCGATTACAGGCGTGCGCCACCATGCCGGGCTAATTTTTATTTTCTATTTTTTATTTTTTTTTTGAGACAGTCTCACTTTGTCACCAGGCTGGAGGGCAGTGGCATGTTCTTGGCTCACTGCAACTTCTGCTTCCTCGGTTCAAGCAATTCTCCTGCCTCAGCCTCCCAAGTAGCTGGGACTACAGGCACATGCCACCACGCCTAGCTAATTTTTGTATTTTTGGTAGAGACAGGGTTTCACCATGTTGGCCAGGATGGTCTCGATCCCTTGACCTCGTGATCCACCCGCCTTGGCCTCCCCCAAAGTTGGGATTGCAGGCATGAGCCACCACGCCCGGCCGACTTTACATTTTAAGAGCATAAAACTACTTTTCCCTGTATGGTTTTTTTTTCCCCCCAAGAGACATGGTTTTGCTCTGTCACCCAGGCTAGAGTGCAGAGGCTCATGATCACAATCACTATAGCCTCGACCTCCTGGACTTAAGCCATCCTCCCACCTTAGTCTCCTAAAGCACTGGGATTACAGGTCCCCAGCTATTATAAGATGTAATTGCACTTAATTTGTAGACATCCTTCAAGTGATATGTGGGTGACCATTTAAAGATACAAAAAAGGAGCACATGGAAATGGGAGGAGCCAACTAAATATCAGGTCCTGCACTGGGCTCCAATGGTTGACTGTGTTAGTCCCGGGCGAGAGCGAGGGCCTTAACACTGCCAAGGATGCTCGATGAGACCTGGTTAAGGGAATTGAACATGTTTTGTTCAGATGAGAGATGATTTGGGGTGGGGGTGGTGGCAGGTTCCAGAAGGCCCCAGGATCTTGGCTCAAGACTGGACTGAAGGCCTTTCCTGATGCTGGCACCAGGCAGGCTTGCTCACTCCCTTGGGAAATACAGAGGGGGTTACTCTTACTTTCCAGAGATGAGATCAGGTGACCCTATTGCAAAAGGCAGTAGAAGTGGACAGTGGCTACCTGGGGAAGGAGCTCAGCATTGAGTGAGCAGCTCAGAATCTTACACCCACCTTCTATGAAGTTTAAGATGAAGGGAGCTGCTCTACTCTGTTGCCTTGGTTTATTGCATTAGGGAAAAGGATACTTAAATTGCTTGGAAAAATTTGAGTAGTTTTGAGCTGTTTAGCCAGTCTTCTGAGTTTGTAAACTACTCTTGGTTGTTTTTTTTTTTTTTAAACTTTTTTTTTGTTTTGAGGCGGAGTTTCGCTCTTGTTGCACAGGCCAGAGTGCAATGGCTCTATCTCGGCTCACTGCAACCTTGTCTCCAGGGTCCAAGCGATTCTCCTGCCTCAACCTCCCAAGTAGCTGGGATTACAGGCATGCACCACCATGCCTGGCTAATTTTTGTATTTTTAGTAGAGACAGGGTTTTACCATGTTGGCCAGGCTGGTCTCGAACTTCTGACCTCCGGTAATCTGCCTGCCTCGGCCTCCCAAAGTGCTGGGATTACAGGTGTGAGCCACCGTGCCGGGCCTAAAACTTATTTTTTAAAGTTAATCCGTTGACATTTTAGAGCTTAAGCTGCTTCGGCAGGTACCCTGTGGAATGAAATGCAGCTGGGCTTTGCATCACCACACAGTGAAGTGACCGGTGTAGGAGATGTGTTGCTGGCTGTAGGATTCTCTAAGCAGAGCTTCTTAGTTGGTGGGCTGGGATGAGTGACAGGGGTGCAGACGTCCTTGTGGGTAAGTGGCCCCTGCCCTTGACCAGCTCCTTAGGCTGAGAATAGCCTCATCTTACTCCAGTGTCTTCCACACTTAGAATTCTTACTACATGGCAGAAGCTGAAAAAGCTGGGGCATCTGTTTACCCCCCCACCCACTATTCTGAGAAGAGAGATGATTTTTCTTGGCTCTCTCAGTCTCAGGGTATCCACAGCTCCTGTGGAGAAGGGGTTCCTCTGCACGCTGCACTAGAGGAGTGTTGGGGGCGGGGGGTGGAGTTGGCCATTCACCCTCCTGGACCTCAGGATTTATGGAAAGTCATACTGGGAAGTAAGGGCGAAAGCACAGGTTGCTGTGGTTATTGTTGATGTCCTGAAACAGGAGACTGTTCATACTTCACTCTCAAAATATGGAGAGCCCTCAGAGGTTTCTGAGCATGACAATATCGACTTGAATTGGGCAGAAGAAAGGCCATTGATAAAAGGCAGGCATGAGCTAATATGGCCTTGGATTTGCCTGACGGAATAAAAAGCAGGGACAGGTGCCAGAGACACTGCAGGAAGATTGGGTGGGGATTAACTGGATACCAAGGGCTGAGGACAGTTCATCTGTTTGACAACTGTTGGAGTGCCTTCCCTGCTCGACCAGTGCTGAGCCCCAGGGGTGTCTGGTTGTGAGGGAGATCCTGCCTTCTGGGGTCTTAGAGCCTCATGGGGGAAACAGGGCAGGGTGTCATGATGCAGACGTCTGGGGCACTCAGAGAAAGGACGGGCAGGAGAGGTGTCATAGCGGTGGTAGCTGAATGACGACTGGAGGGTGACATAGGCCCTCAGATTGTGGATCTTTGGTTTTAGGGGTAGTGAGCTAGGTCCTGGAGGATGCTCTGGGACAGCTGGGTATTGGCCCTGGGCAGTCATTGTCAGCTGTGATGGCCGAGGATGCAGTGGGTGAGGTGTGGAGGCCCCATGTGACCTTCAGGACCTTCATGAATGAAGAGAGCATGGCTCTCTGACCCATCTGACTGGCCAGCTCCAGGGGCAGGTGTAGAATTTGATCCGTCCTCGTGTGTCCCCCTCTCCAAACTGTAGTGCTTTGTGTTAGGTGAAAGTGTGACAAGTAATAGTTGAAAGAATGAAATATCCGAGGGACCATCTCCATACATTGGAAAAGTTTGTTCTGCTCTGTTCCTATGAGTGAAATAGCAGCAGATGGATGGAAGTTCGAGGAACACAGACTTGACTTAGCCTGAGAAAGATCTTTGTAGCAGTTGGAGGTATCAGGAAGAGGCTCAGTGTGAACCCAGAGCCCTGGGAGCTGATTGGGAACCCACATTTTCTAGATTTCTGAGGATTTTCCAGCTTGAGGTTTTGGACACTTTTCCAGAAAGACCCAGAGCGATTAAGACACGTCTCTGAAACAACCACATGAATTATTCTAACAGCTGCTGCTTGCTGGTTTTAGGAAGTTTCCTTGTTTCATGCACTGCTCAAATGTTTTCAGATTCTAGCTCTTTTGGCAGAGTTTGGGGGAGAAGACAGGTGGGTGTCCCGCTGTGACACTGGTTTTGAGAGTGGGGAGGGGTTGTGGTCGCCGGAAGGAAAAGAGCCCTGGGGATTTGCCACTTGGGTAAAAATGACTTGGTATCTGTCTAGTAATCACCAAGACCCAAACAGGGTCATTTTGGGGTGGAAGTGAAGTATCAGATGAGTTAGGTGGGAGTGGGCTGGGATGTACTCTGGCTACTGCCCACTCCAAAAGGCCTCCTAGCTGGGCCTGGGCTGTCAGGGCCTGTACCCTCCACCATCCTTGAATTCAGTGGCCAGGGAACCTGTCCCCTCCACCTGGTCTGTACCTGCTCTGCTCATTGCCTCACATGTGTGAGCACTCAGTGGAAGGAGGAAGGGATGTCTGCACACACTCCCTGTCGAGGGACCCTGGCTTGCTCCTGTGGTACCCTAAGCATGTAGTTGGCATGCATGTGTGTCACAATAAAAATGAAGATGAGAATTGGTCCTGGTTTATGACCCAGGCCGGGTAGTATTTGTCAATCCTTCCAGCCCCTTCCTGCATCTTGTACACTGGCAGACAGGGACTCAGAGGCCAGGTGGCTGTTCCTGCCCATGGAACTCTGAGGGTTTCCATGCCTTCTACAGTTGGGCTGAGTCCTGGGAGTTTCTAGCAATTCAGTAGAGGGTTAGGTTAACATGCACTTAGAGGAATAGAGGAATCCTGGGTCTGTACTGATCTCTACATCTTTTTTTTTTTTTTTTTTTTTTAAGATGGAGTCTTGTTCTGTCACCCAGGCTGGAGTGCAGTGGTGCAATCTCAGTTCACTGCAGCCTCCGCCTCCCAGGTTCAGGTGATTGTTGTGCCTCAGCTGCTCGAATAGCTGGGATTACAGGCACAAGCCACCACGCCCAGCTAATTTTTGTATTTTAGTAGAGATGGGGTTTTGCCATGTTGGCCGGGCTGGTCTCGAACTCCTGACCTCAGGTTATCCGCCTGCCTTGGCCTCCCAAAGTGCTGAGACAGGTGTAAGTCACTGCCCTGGATGATGCCTACCTACATCTTTGGTAGAGGAAGTTTTCCCAGAGCCTTGGGAAGGATCCAGTCCTAGGACCATCTCAATCAGATTGTTCTCAATGGTACAGTGGTTCAGGTTTGAGCCTGGGCCTAGGAGGTGGCTGACCTGGGTCTGGATTCCCATCTGACTTATTAAGTGTGTGACCTTGGGCAACCATCTTGACTTTTTTTTTTTTTTTTTTTTTTTTTTTGAGACAGAGTCTCACTCTGTCACCCAGGCTGGAGTGCAGTCGTGCGATCTCAGCTCACTGCAACCTCTACTTCCCAGGTTCAAGCGCTTCTCCTGTCTCAGCCCGCTGAGTAGCTGGGATTATAGGCGCGCACCACTATATCCAGCTAGTGTTTTTTTGTTTGTTTGTTTGTTTGTTTAGTAGAGACGGGGTTTCACCATGTTGGCCAGGCTGGTCTCGAACTCCTGACCTCAGGTGATCCGCCAGCCTTGGCCTCCCAAAGTGCTGGGATTACAGGCGAGAGCAGTCGCGCCCAGCCCATCTTGACTTTTTTTTTTTTTTTTTTTTTGATACGGGGTCTCGCTCTGTCACCCAGGCTGGAGTGCAGTGGCGCGATCTCGGCTCACTGGAAGCTCTGCCTCCCAGGTTCCCGCCATTCTCCTGCCTCAGCCTCCCAAGTAGCTGGGACTACAGGCGCCCGCCACCACGCCTGGCCAATTTTTTTTTTTTTTTTTTGGTATTTTTAGTAGAGACGGGGTTTCACTGTGTTAGCCAGGCTGATCTCGATCTCCTGACCTCGTGATCCGCCCGCCTTGGCCTCCGAAAGTGCTGGGATTACAGGCGTGAGCCACCGCGACCAGCCCCATCTTGACTTTTTTTAACCTCGGTTTTCTCCTCTGTCAGGTGTGGATATCGGCGGTAGTCCCTTGCATGAAGTGCTGATAACAGTGTGGGTTCCATTGTGTGAAGTGTGGGTACGATGACAGTCCCTCGTGTGAGTGTGGGTACGATGACAGTCCCTCGTATGAGTGTTGGTATGATGACAGTACCTCGTTCTGTGGTTATGAGGATTAAATGAAATCAGGCATGTAACGTGTTGGCACATCGCCTGGCACCAAATAAAGAATTCAGTAATTGTTAGCCACTGTTTCCTCTTTCAGTAACAAAACCTCTTGTCAACATATTAGAGATGATTCTCTTGGTGTCCCCAAAGTTTTCAGAAGTGCGCTTTTCTCTAGCAGTTTGAATCCAGGTGCCTAGCGGTAACTTTCTCAGTTGAGGGTCAGGTCCTCCCCATCCTGCCTCAGCAATGCCCGGCGGACAATAGGGGAGGCCTGGACTGTGAGGATGCACGAGCAGTCCCATTCTGGGGACAGAGACAAGCAGGGCCTGGCTTGGCTGCATGTTAGTGCTGGCATAGGGGTTAGATAGGGTCTGGATCTGCTTGAGGTGGCTTGAGATAGAGGGAGGGAGGGCCAGGGAGGTGAGGGCAGTAGGCCTCCTTGGAGGAAGAGAAGGCTGGCCCAGTGAAAGCCAGTTGAATGGATGAGTGAACTAACGCCCCTGCCCCTATGGCCCTGCCCGTCCTCACCCCTTCTGGCCTGTACTGTCCCTTCGCCTGTCCATACCAGTTTCCCAGGGCATGTCTTGCATGTAGGTTGGGTTGTCTAGGCAGCGCTGTGCTTCAGTGACACTTTGTGGTTGACTTGGGAGCCTGACCACACTGAGAGCAGTGCGCTTCTCTGGGTTGGATGGCTGGGTTCTCAAGGACCAACGGCTTAGAATTGTGGAGGGTTGAGTGTGTCCCGGCCCTGTGTTTGTTTGCCTGCCTGCTGACATGAAGCCTGATGTGTGCAGCCACTCTACTGTGTGCGAGGGAAGAAAGACATCCTAGTCCGTGTTGTACATGGGCTCTGTGTGGCAGAGTTCAGCCTCTTGTAGGGCCCTGTCTTACTCTGGGGGTGATGCAGGTGAAGTCTGCTGAGGACCTAGCCTAAGGCTGTGTAGTCTGACAGATTTCTTCAGACCTTCTCTCTTTTTTTTTTTTTTTTTCTTCTTTTTGAGACAGAGTCTCACTCTGTTGCCCAGGCTGGGAGTGTGCAGTGGTGCAATCTTGGCTCACTGCCTCCACCTCCTGGGTTCAAGCAGTTCTCCTGCCCCAGCCTCCCACGTAGCTGGGATTACAGGCTCCCACTACCATGCCCAGCTAATTTTTGTATTTTTAGTAAAGATTGAGGTTTCACCATGTTGGCTAGGCTGGTTTCGAACTCCTGACTTCAGGTGATCTGTCCTCCTTGGCCTCCCAAAGTGCTGGGATTACAGGCGTGAGCCACTGCACCCAGCCAGACCTTCTTATTTTTAGGCAGTGATTCTAGTGAAATATACATTGTTCCTTATAACACATCAGCATTTTCATACTGAAGCCTCTTCCCAGCAAGGAAAACGCCATTTGAGGCAGAAACAGCAAGCATATTTCAAGGCCCTGGGATTGCTTTATTCCCACCGCAGGAGGCAGGCGGTTTGGCCTTTGCTATCTGGCTCCTCTTGGAGCAGGGTTCCCCAGGTGCCAGCCCCCACCAACACAGTTTTTCTCTCTGCTTGCTCCCTGGAAGCTGGCTGTTGGGCCACACAAGCAGAACTCCTGCTAGCTGGCAGAGCCCCACGTTCACCTGGCACCTGCTTTCCCCAAGCCTCGGTGTCCCTTCTGTGACATCTAAGACTTCAGGGAGGCATTGCTTCCTCCATCTTGGCCTCAGTTTATCCTGTAAGGGCTGGGGATAGTGGTGAGGACAGTTGACAGTTCTGTGAAACACTCTGAGGAGCCCTTGCTGTTCTTGCATCTTCCAATCATACTTTTATTGTCTGATACTGTACATTGTCAAGGAGGTGTGGAGTATGTGTACGGCCTTGCATTTCTCTATTCTTTTTGTTTTTGTTTTTTTTTTGAGATGGAGTCTGACTCTGTCACCCAGGCTGGAGTGCAGTGGCGCGATCTCGGCTCACTGCAAGCTCCGCCTCCCGGGTTCACGTCACTCTCCTGCCTCAGCCTCCCAAGTAGCTGGGACTACAGGCGCCCACCACCACGCCCGGCTAATTTTTTGTATTTTTAGTAGAGACAGGGTTTCACCGTGTTAGCCAGGATGGTCTTGATCTCCTGAACTCGTGATCCGCCTGCCTCGGCCTCCTGAAGTGCTGGGATTACAGGCGTGAGCCACCGCGCCCGGCCTTTTGTTTGTTTTTGAGTTAGGATTTCGTTCTGTCATCCAGGCTGGCGTGCAGTGGCACAAAAATGGCTCACTGGAGCCTTGACTTCCCGGACTCAAGTGATCTTCCCACCTCAACCTCCCGAGTGGCTGGGATTGCAGGTGCGCACCACCATGCCCAGCTAATTTGAAAATATTTTGTAGAGACAGAGTCCCATTGTATTGCCTAGGCTGGTCTCAAACGCCTGGGCTCAAAGCAGTCCTCCTGTCTGTCTCCCGAAGTGCTGGGGTTACAGGCATGAGCCACCACACTTGGCCTATTTCTCTCTTAATTGGCGTATGCGGTAGCGGCTGAGATTTGCTGATAGATTTTGCCATTGTTATAGTTTCTTCGTTTATACTTTGCAGCATTTCAGTCATCACATGGTTTTTGTGATGGCTGTGGTGCATCATCAGTTTGCGGCAGTGATGAAGCTTCTGGGACTAAGAACCAGCTTGTTGGCCTGGTTCTTGGGCAAGGCCCTGAGAATCCTGGGCTGAATTGCCCCCCTGAGCTGACCACGTGGCCTTAGCCAGGGCCATTGGTGCCATGGCGTGGTTGGTGGATGGTTCCAGCTAAGTCTGAGAATTTACCGAATTGACTGTTTGATTTGGCAGCTGATGGTCAGAGAAATTGAATTCTGCCTCTTAGCAAAGGAAGCTTGGTGGATTTCTAGAATTCTTTGTTGTAGAGGGGGTTGGGGATGGCGTGGGCAGAATGAATGCGAAGTGTGGGGGCTTGAGGTCTGCCAGGCCCTCCCACTTGCCCTAAACTGGACTTGGAGGTGTCTGGAAGGTTGTGGGTGGACAGCACTGACCTTGCTGCTTGGCCAGTTGTTCCCCAGCCACTCTGGATTTGGATCTAGGTGGACCCTATGGTATCCTAGAAACTACCTTTATGTTCTTTTCTTTTAAGAAACAGTGTCTTGCTCTGTCATCCTGGCTGGAGTGTAGTTGCATGATCATGGGTCACCGTAACATTAAACTCCAGGGCTCAAGTGATCCTTCCACCTCAGCCTCCCGAGTAACTTGGGACTACAGGTATGCACCACCACACCTAGCTAGTTTTTAAATTTTTTATAGAAACAGGGTCTCACTATTTTGCTAGGGCTGGTCTTAAACTCCTGGGCTCAAGTGATCCTCCCACCTCAGCCTCCCAAAGGGCTGGGATTACAGGCATGAGCCACTGCATGTGGCTTTGTAAGTTTTTGTTGTTGTTTTTGATACAGGGTCTTGCTCTGTCGTCCAGGCTGGAGTGCAGTGGCGTGATCTTGGCTCACTGTATCCTCCACCTCCCAGGCTCAAGTGATTCTCCTGCTTCAGCGTCCTGAGTAGCTGTGACCATAGGCATGAGCCAGCATGCCCAGCTAATTTTTGTATTTTTTGTAAAGATGGAGTTTTGCTATTTTGCCCAGGCTGGTCTTGAACTCCTGAGATCAAGAGGTCTGCCCCCCTCAGCCTCCCAAAGCGCTGGGATTACAGGTGTGAGACACTGCGCCTGACCTCCACTGAGTTTTTAAATTTTTTGTAGAGATTGGGGTCTCTCTCTGTTGCTCAGGCTGGTCTTGAACTCCTGGCCTCAAGTGATCCTCCTGCCTCGGCCTCCCAAAATGCTGGGATTACAGGCATGAGCCATCATGCCTGGCCTGGTGCTTTACTTTTGACCGTGTGACACACCTGTGGTTGGGGTCTGGGGCCTCAGAGGCAGCGACTGTGCTGTGCATTGGTGAAGGAAGCATCCTCACCTTTCCAGGAGGTTGCCCATATGACAGGTTAGTTGTTCCTGCTTGAAAAACAAACTTGAGCTGGGTGTGGTGGCTTGTGCCTGTAATCCCAGCACTTTGGGAGGCTGAGGCAGGATGATTACTTGAAGCTAGGAATTTGAGACCATCCTGGGCAACATAGTGAGATCCCATCTGTACAAAAAATGAAAAAGGTGTGGTGCAGTCATTGACACCTATAATCCCAGCCCTTTTGGAGGCCAAAGTAGGAGGATTGCTTGAGGCCAAGAGTTCGAGACTAGCCTGTGCAACAATAAAAAAAAAAAAAAAAAAAAAAAACCCAAACTTGAGAAAACTTGCCATAAGAATAGAATAACTGGAGGTTTTATTTCTTGGCATTAAGTGAACAAAACCCAGCCACTGACCGTAAAGGTAATACAATTAGTTGAAATATTGCAGTGTGGGGAGGCTATTTGGGTGGCAATTTGTTGGGGACAAGGCTGGCTGTCATCAGAACCTTCTGTGTGCATTCTCCTTTGATGGAGGCAGTGTCTTCTGCCAGATGGAGCCTTTTGGGATCCTCTCAAATTTTTTTATTTTGACTGGTCCTGGCCATTCGGCTGTTCCCTCCCCTCCCCTTTATTAGAGTCATCCCAAGAGGACTCTGTGCTTTGTGGTCACAGGTCACACAGGTGCATGTGCAAAGGAGATGGCCTGTTTAGAGGTGAATGAGGTGGGAGCACCAGATAGTCGTTTACCCCCTTTCCCCTTACTCTATTCAGGAGCACTTGACCAAGCCATAATTAGCATGCTTTGCACATTTCCAATCTGAAATGATTGGCAAAGAAATGCCCGCTTTCTTTTTCCAGTTGGGTACCTCAGGCGGGGTCACTGGGCATTTTGTTTTTCACCCAGTATCTGTGGACTCAGCCACACACCGGCCTGGCAGACAGCTCCCCAGTGCAGCAACTCCCATGGGCCCAAGGGATTATAGGCAGGCTTGGAGCTCAGAACTTGACAGGGGACATAGTGGTTTTCTTTTTCTTTTCTTTTCTTTTTTTTTTTTTTTTTAAGACAAGGTCTGGCTCTGTCGCCCAGGCTGGACTGCAGTGGCTCAGTGTCTGCTCACTGCATCCTCCACCTCCTGGGCTTAAGGCATCTTCCCATCTCAGCCTCTAGCGTAGCTGGGACTACAGGTGCTCCACCACGCCTGGCTAATTTTTGTATTTTTTGTAGGGATGGGGTTTTGCTATGTTGTCCAGGCTGGTCTCGAACTTGTAAGCTCAAGCAATCCATCCACCTTGACCTCCCAAAGTGCTGGGATTACAGGCATGAGCCACTGCACCTGGCCCCTGCAGACATAGTGGTTTTCTTTTTGATGATGTTAACTAGTAGGGGCACTGGTGGGTTGTCTGGAGTCTCCCTTGTCTAGAGTTAGATGTGATGGGAGCTCAGGGCTCATACCCAGCTGTGGGTCCATATAAGTCTCCCTGTGTCTAGCTTGGGTGCTCCAGGGAGTGGATTTGGGATGTCTCTGGCTTCTGTTCCGCAAACTTAGAGGAGAAGTTTATACCCATGATGAGCTAGTCATCTCCATTCACACAACAAGCATTCCTTGGCTTATGGCTGTGAGACAAGGCTAGAGTCCCCGGGAGGTACTGTTCTTCTGCAGCTAAGAGCTGGGATCAGGCCGGCAGACTTGTCCATCTATGACATAATGTGTGGCCGCTGCTGTTATCTCACCATTCCATGTGTTTCCAGTGCTTTTTAATTTAATTTTAATTTTTTTGAGATAGAATCTTGCTCTTTTGCCCAGGCTGGAATACAGAGATGCGATCTTGGCTCACTGCAACCTCCGCCTCCTGGGTTCCAGTGATTCTTGTGCCTCAGCCTCCCGAGTAGCTGAGACTACAGGCACACACCACTACCCCTGGCAAATTTTTTTTGTATTTTTAATGGAGATGGGGTTTCACCATGTTGCACAGGCAGGTCTCGAACTTCTGGCCGCAAGCGATCCACCCGCCTCAACCTCTCAAAGTGCTGGGATTACAGGCGTGAGCCACTGCCCCCGGCCTCCAGTGCTTTCTTTATGCGGCTTATTTGAGAAGCGGAGGGAAGGACTAGTTGGTAGTGAAGCACGTCAGTGGCATGGCTGAGCTGGGGAGCAGAGTTTCAGAACCATGCTTTGTTTGGCGCCATGGGTATACCAGGCTCATGTGCTTTTTTTCTGTACACGCTTTGGCATGTGATGTGTGTGGCTCTGCCTTGAGGACATTATGCTGAGTAAGAGAAGTCAGGCTCAAAAAGACACACTTATGATTGCACCTATATGAGGTTCCTAGACTCTCAAATTCTTAAAGACAGAAGGAAGAAGGGGGGTTGCCAGGGGTTGGGGGCAGAGAGATGAGAGTGAGTATTTAATGGGGATAGAGTTTCAGCTGGGGAAGATGGTAAGTTCTGGAGATGGATGGATGATGGTTGCACAACAGTGTGACTGCACCTAATGCCACTGAACTGTGAACTCAAAATGGTTAAGATGTAAATTTTGTGTACGTTTTACCACAATAAAAAAATGAACCTTTCTGAATTCAGAAATATTCTATACCTTTATGACAACATGTATTCTGTCCTCTCAGAATTAGCTTAGGGACAAAGGCACACACACTCATTTCCTAGCTTGTGCTAAGTACTGGGGGGGGGGGGGGGGTTAAAAAATGCACGTGGTTCTAGAAGGCTCTTAATGACATCATCTTGGGATCACAATGTTGGAGTGCGGATATTCTATGGGTTTTCTTCAGTCCCTGGACAGGTGGGGTCATCCTAGGACCCCTGCAATCTTTAGGGGATTTAGGGAGAAACAGTGTCCAGGAACATCTGAGGTCTCTGTTCCCGTGCATTGCTTGGGGATTGAAGGTATTTCTTTTTTTCTTTCTTTTTTTCTTTTTAGATGGAGTCTTATTCTGTCGCCAGGCTGGAGTGCAGTGGTGTGATCTTGGCTCACTGCAGCCTCCGCCTCCCAGGTTCAAGTGATTCTCCTGCCTCAGCCTGCTGAGTAGCTGCGACTACAGGCGTGCGTCACCACACCCAGCTAATTTTTGTATTTTTAATAGCGACATTTTTATAGTATTTTTAGGGTTTTACCGTTTTGGCCAGGATGGACTCGATCTCCTGACCTCATGATCCACCTGCCTCAGCCTCTCAAAGTGCTGGGACTACAGGTGTGAGCCACTGTACCCAGCCTCGAAGGTATTTTTTATTTTCCTATATCTGTTTGTCAGTGAGTTTCCTTTAATACAGCAGTGCGTTGGTATTTTTATTTTATTTTTATTTCGAGACCAGTTCCTAGATCCTCAGTATTAGAGAAGTCATTTCCTCTTTTGTTTTTGTGACATTTTCTTCTGGTGTCCTTTAATACTGCAATACATCAGGCATCTGAAATACTAAACACTTAAATGTTTCAGACACTTCCTAAGGCCTCAGTGTCATCTGCACGTAGACATTTGGTTTCTGGGCACTTAAGATCTGGGGTCGATAGGCAGTTTAGGACTGCTGCATGCACTGCACAGGCAGCTGCTGGGAGCCTGGGTGGAAACAATAAGAGGAGCATCCAGATAGAGGTAGCAATATTTTGAGGAACAACATTAATCATAATAATAAAAGAAAGAAGTAGTTGCTTCTGTTTGAGAAGCTGCCTGGTGCCAGGGCCTGTCACTGGGTTCTCAGGATGGTCTGGAGGCCTGAGGTAGGTTCCAGGCAGGCAGGCAGGCTCCCCGGGAGGGCATTGGGCCCACTGTTTAACTGCCAGGAGAGCCAGGCTGGGCAGAATGTGCTAGGAGGAAGCTCGTGAGCATTTGGGATGGTTTGGAGGGAGGCCTGGAGTGTCAGGGAGGGAGAGGGGTGTGGTGCTGGAGTCTGAGCTTTCCAGAGGGCAGGGCTCTAGACCCGCATGAGAACTGTGAATGGGGTTTTAGGGTGGGACACAGCCTCTGCCATAAGAAAGGATACGGGGAGTGCAGAGTGTGGGCACCACTGACACTGGGGCAACTCTCAATTCTCAGTGGTGGCCCGAGGGAAGCCCTTCAGACACAGGGTCCCCACAGCTCCCCAAATAGCATGCCAGGGGTGGGGCAGGAGGGGGACATTGGCCGCGCCCCGAAGCTCTGGACTCACCCCAGGGGCTGTGCCGTGCCCATGGCTGTAGTCTTGCCTATCTCCATGTGGCTTCTTCCTGGCACTGATTAACTATTTTAATTAAAGACAGCATTTGTATGTGTTTTTTTTTTTGCCTCCAGCCGGTGGTAGAAACCTCTTGGTTGGGTCCTGACAACTCGTGGAGGTCCCCATTTTGTAGTCGCCTCCTCCGTGCCCATGTGGGTGTTAGATGAGGTGATGCGCAAGCGCCTTGTGTCCATGGAGCATGGAGCCTTTGGGAAGTGGGATGCTCGATTTCAAGTAGCAAGTTTCAGCAAAAAGTTCCAGCATCGTGGTCCATGGTGAGGGGCTGGGGGGGAGAGCTTGCCTGAGTAACAGGTGCTTGAACCCAAAGGATGGGTGGGAGCTAGGAGGGGCTCTCCTGGCCATGGGAACGGTGCGTGCAAAGGCCTGGCACGGGGAGTAGGCAGGCGTGCTGGGTCTGAGGAATTGAAAGGAGGCCAGGTGGTTGGAGCGGGAGCATGGAACGTGTATACTCCTTCACATGCACGTAGCGCACTTGTGGCTGAAGTGGGCCGGGCCTTGAAGGCCGTGGTGAGGTGCTCTGACGCTGGGTGGACCTGGGAAATTAGGGAGGGCCGTGCTGGTTTATTATGGGGAGTAGAAGATGGTGGAAGTGGAAGACAGCCAGTACATGCCTTAGGCTGCCGGCCTGCCCCTGCCTGTCTCCTCCTTCAAGGAGGCTGTGGTTCCCATGGCTGAGGGAGGAGACAGGCAGGGGCAGACCAGGGGCCTACAACATGTACTGGCTGTCACCCTAATGGGAATCTCAGTTTGAGAGCAGAGGTGGGAACTCCGGCCTCCAGTGCCAGCTCTGGTTGCCAAGGATGGGCTTGTGTGGCCAACCTCACGATTGGGTCTTGGTCCTCCCGGGGCTGATTCTCCGCATCTCTAGTCTGCCAAGTCATACTCTTCCCCACAGAGGGTTGATGGGGCTCTGTGCCTTGGGGAGAGCGGGGACTGCTCAGGGACCGACCTGAACACCTCCTCAATGTGCCTCTCCCCTGACTTCTTGGCGGCAGCTTGCTGCTGTGGCTAGGGCTACCTCTGTCTTTTTACTGAGTAGCTCATTGGGCAGTTTCCTCCTGATCCCCCTTCAAATCTCAGTATTGGGATTTGGGCCTTATGGTCTCTGTTGTTAAAGGTGGAAACAGCCATAGACAGTGTGTTCTTGAGTACTGACATGGCTGTTTCCCAGAAATACATTATTTACTAAGACAGGTGGCAGGCAGTAGTGTGCTGACCCCAGACTGGAAAACTGGATCTGTGGCCCCTGCTAATTCTCCAGCCAGCCAGCCAGCGCACGGTAGACCAGCCTGACTTCTGGGCTTCCTCAGGATGATCTGCTGTTGCCTTGCTTCAGCTTTTTCTTTCCAGATTGAGCTGGGGACTTCCCCACATTGAAAGTTTGATGGGACCATTAGCAAAGAGGGTCTGGGTGACCCTGTGAAGGGGGCATTCAGTTTGTGCAGGACCTAGGAGAGGGGCGGGAGAAGGTGAACGATGTTGTTGGGTTTCACCTTGGATGTTGTTGGCCATGTCATGTTCCCAGGATTGGACTGGAGTCAGGCTGTGTTTGGATGCAGAACTAGTTGAAAAATTCTAGAGACAGCACAAGTTTTTGGTGACTACAGATGGTGATAGGTCAGTGGGTCTGGGCCCAGGGAAGGGACAGCGGGGCTTCCTAGGGGCACCTGGTAGAGCCCATGCTTCCGGATCAGGTGCTGACAGCTGCAGAGACACCATCACTGTACCAGCCATGGGTGCCGCAACCCCAGCAACCCCATGGAACCGGAGTTCCCCAGGTAGTGGCCAGTGTCAGGCCATGTGTCCTTTCCTCAAATTAAAAGGACCTCGCTAGCCTGAGCTTGAGAGGATAAAATGGCAAGAAAGGACTTCTGTTGCCCAAAGTGCAGTGACTTGATTTCATGTAAATTGCCATAGCTACCTTCTCACCAAGGCTGATCTTCCCTCAGTTTGAGAAGTCCTTGTGTTTGGGTGGGTTGTATGGTAGGGGTGTGTGTGTGTGTGTGTGTGTGTGTGTGTAGTACACAGGTGCAAGGTCAAAGCCAAACCATAATGATTTATCAAGGGAGTGGAAGAGTCTCTTATGAGCTGGTAATTGTGCACTTAAGGGTTACTTGATACTGCTTTAAATGTATGGGTTGGAGATAAAAACAGTAAAAGCTCTCTGAACTCAGCCAGTACGGGGTGGATGGCAAAACAGTCCAAATGATAGATTAGTGGAAAGCGATTGCAGTGTATTTTCAAGAAGTGCTGCTAGTTGTGATCATGCTGAGTGGTCTTCTGCTTGGTCTCCTCCTCTGTGAATCTTGCACTGATTGTATTGCAGGGCTCCTGCAGTGGGCTCCTCAGATCGGCCCCTTCTCCTTCAGGGTTAAACTATCCCTGCTCGTCCATTCAATAAATATTTATTAAGCGGCTGGGTGCGGTGGCTCACACCTGTAATCCCAGCACTTTGGGAGGCTGAGGCAGGTAGAACACAACGTAAGGAGTTCAAGCCCAGTGTGGCCAGTATGGTGAAACCCTGTCTCTACTAAAAATATAAAAATTAGCTGGGCGTGGTGGTGCGTGCCTGTAGTCCCAGCTGCTCGGGAGGCTGAGGCAGGAGAATTGTTTGAACCCAGGAGGCAGAGGCTGCAGTGAGCCGAGATCACGCCACTGCACTCCAGCCTGAGCAACAGAGCAAGACTTGGTCTCAAAAAAAAAAAAAATTTATTAAGCACCACTTATGTGTCAGACACTGTTGTAGGTGCTTGAACTAAAATCGGGCATCAGGCAGATACCCCTGCCCTTGTGGTGTGTACGTTATTGCTGGGTGAGAAAGTTCATCGGCAACACAGTAGCTGTGTTGTGTGGAGTGTGGGAGGGGTGGTGCTGTGGAAGAAGAGGAGCAGGGTCGGGATGGTGGGCCTCTGTGAGGAGACATTTGAGCAAAGGCAGGGGTGGTGGGGGATCACACGGAGGGGTTAATTTTTTATTTTTATTTATTTTGAGATGGAGTTTCACTCTTGTTGCTGAGGCTGGAGCGCAATGGCGCGATCTCAGCTCACCACAACGTCCATCTCCTGGGTTCAAGTGATTCTCGTGCCTCAGCCTCCCGAGCAGCTGGGATTACAAGCATGCGCCACCACGGTTGGCTAATTTTGTATTTTTAATAGGGACGGGGTTTCTCCATGGTGTCCAGGCTGGTCTTGAGCTCCTGATCTCAGGTGATCTACCTGCCTCCATTTCCCAAAGTGCTGGGATTACAGACGTGAGCCACTGTGCTTGACAGTGGTTTTTGTTTTGTTTTGTTTTCTGAGATGGAGTTTTGCTCTTGTTGCCCAGGCTGGAGTGCAGTGGCTCAATTTCAGCTCACTGCAACCTCTGCCTCCCAGGTTCAAGCGATTCTCCTGCCTCACCCTCCCAAGTGGCTGGGATTACAGGCATATGCCAACATGCCCGGCTAATTTTGTATTTTTAGTAGAGACGAGGTTTCGCCATGTTGGCCAGGATGGTTTCGAACCCCTGACCTCAAGTGATCCACCCCGCCTCAGCCTCCCAAAGTGCTGGGATTACAGGCATGAGCTATCGTGTTCGGCTGACAGTCGTTTTTTAAAGGTCGTTTTCAATTCGGGATGCAGATTGAATAGTTAATTGATAGATGAAATGACAGAACTAGGATTTTGTTTAAAACATAAAAAGACCTCAAAGTGGGGAGGGTCCTAGTGTGTTGGAGGCACGGCCAGGCCAGTATGGCTAGAACAGAGTGAGCAGGCTGAAGTGGGGATGGGATGCTTGGGTCTGCAGGCAGTGTGTGGGCCTCTGGGGTTAGGAGAGGATGGGCTTCACTCTGAGTGAACTTTGAGTCCACTAGTGAAAGCAGAGAATATAGTTTGGAGACCTCCATCCCACTAGAGGACAGTGTGGCCAGTGGAGGTGTGAGGAGTGGTTGGGCTCCAGATATATTTAATGGCAGAACCAACAGGCTTTCCTGATGGACTGGGTGGTGGGTGGAGTCTGCCCAAGGGGACAACTCCAAATTTTAATTGCTGGGAGAATGGATTTGCCACAAGCTGGCTTTGAAAGCAGTGGTAGAGTGTGAAAGAAGTTACCTTAAGACTTCTTGCCAGTTGCACTGTAGGTACGATGTACTGTTTGTTGTGATTTGACTTTCCTCCACCACCCACCCGCCCCAGGAAGATGTGATCTTGTGCATCTTGTGTTCATGCAGAGTAGGGTAGTTGGATCTTTGTCAAGTCTCAGTGATCCACATGCGTCATCTATTTTGTCAGTCTCCTTGTCTTTGTGTCCATGTCGTACTGTCTTGATGTAGCTTTATGTTAAGTCTCAAAATCAGTTGGGGTAAGTCCTCCAAATTTATGCCTGTTTTTCCATGTTGTTTTCATTATTCTAGGTCCGTTGCACTTCCGTGTAGATTTTGGAATCAGTTTGTCATTTCTTCAAACCATCTGCTGGGAATTTTTGATTGAGATTGCATTGAATCTGTAGATCAATTTGGGAGAGAATTGATACCTTCTGACCCATGAACAAGACACATGTCTTCATATACTTCAGTTTTCTTTATTTTTCTTTTTTTTTGTTTTGAGATAAAACAGTATTTTACACAAGTGAGGCTATTGTGATTGATTCATGCAAACAGCAACTTTAGAAACATCTTTTAAACATGTTCAGAGAGTGTATAACATACAACAGAAATTGATGAAAAATGTAACACTAAAATAAAATTATTCTCATTTATTACTGCAACTAGTACCTCCCCATACCCCCCCTTTTTTTGAGACAAGGTCTTGTTCTGTTGCCCAGGCAGGAATGCAGTGACACAGTCACGGCTCACTGCAGCCTCCTGAGCTCAGGTGATCCTCCCACCTCAACCTGAGAAGTAGCTGGGACCTCAGGTGCATGCCACCACACCCAGCTAATTTTCAAAAATTTTTTTTGTAGAGATGGGGTTTTGCCATATTGGCCAGGCTGGCCTTGAACTCCTGAGCTCAATTGATCTGCCTGCCATGGCCTCCCAAAGTGCTGGAATTACAGGCATGAGCCACTGTGCCCGGCCTTCTTTCATTTTTCTTGTTGTTTCATTGTAGTTTCTTTATCCTTAAGTATTTCACCTTTTTTGTGCTAATGTAGATGACTTTTTTCAGGTTTTGAGTTCTGATTGGTTGGTGCCTGTGTGTAGAAACACAGCTGATTTTTTATATATAGACCTTGATCCTGCAGCAGAACAGCACAGGACACCTGCTTCTGAGGCTTCCTACCCTCGGGGCAGAGAGGCCTTGGATTGGCAGATACAAAATAATTAGGACTAATGCTGCCCATTGGGTTTCTCAGCTTGAATGGGGCTAAAAAGAGCGGCAGAAAGGGTTCTTCTTGAGGAGCTAGCCCTGTGCCTCATTTAGGAGGTGCCTAAAGGTCTTTCCATAGAGTTCACTGGTGTTGTCCCCTATCCTTATTTTTGCAAGTTCTCCTGTGGGAGTGTTTCTCGCCATCCATCAGCTGTGAATTGCTGTGAACCTAGTTTAAAAATAAAGGTTTCATATCAGAGCAAGCTCCTGGTAGTCATGTGGGTGCAAAGAATGACAACAGAGGTGATGTTGACACTATTTGGCAAGCTACAACTGACAGAACTGCTTGGGAATCTGGGATTTGGCTGGTTCCTAAGGTTCAGCCTCTGGCCCATAGCCCTGGACGTCTGACGATACAAACCGGAAGTGGAAGTCCGAGGCATTTTCTCTATGACCTTGGAAGAGAAGTTCCTGAACATTGTTGAGCATTAGTTTTCCTGTCTGTAAGACAGGCAGCCGCTTTCTCTCTGGACAGCATCCCATGGGGATGACCATGACCTTTGGTTTTGGAGGTGAGGCCCTCTCAGTCTGGAGGGTGAAGTCTGCCCATTCCCAGGCACATCATGCCCTCATCTTGAGGGTAAACCTAGCACTGCCTTCACCAGGAATGGTGGCTGGTTTCCCTGGGGTCCATGACAGAGAACATGATGGTGAGGAGGTTACATTGGGAGAATGAGCCCTGGGTGCTGCCTGTGTGCTCTGTGACCCTGGGCAAGTTCCTGAAGATCAGACACATCAGATCCCTTATCTGTAAAATGGGCATGATCCAGGAACCTGCCTCTACGGTTGCCTTGGGGATTCAGAGATGCTGTGTGAGCACAGTACCTGGAACATACTCCTAAGTACCTATTAAATGCTAGGTTTCTGGGTTGTTTTTTGAGACAGGGTCTCACTCTGTCGCCCAGGTTGGAGTGCAGTGGTGTGGGATCTTGGCTCACTGCAGCCTTAACCTCCTCGGCTTAGGTGATACTCCCACCTCAGCCTCCCGAGTAGATGGGACCACAGGCACACGCCACCACACCTGGCTAATTTTTGTATTTTTTGTAGAGACAGAGTTTCACCATGTTGCCCGGGCTTGTCTCAAACTACTAGGCTCAAGCAATCCTCCTGCCTTGGCCTCCCAAAGTGTTGGGACTACAGGCGTGAGCCACTGTGCCTGGCCTATTTCTGTTTTTAATGTCATTACTATTATAATAAAAACCCTGGGCTGGGCACGGTGGCTCATGCCTGTAATCCTAGCACTTGGGAGGTCGAGGTGGGTGTGTCGCCTGAGGTCAGGAGTTTGAGACCAGCCTGGCCAACATGGCAAAACCCCGTCTCTACTAAAAATACAAAAATCAGCCAGGCATAGTGGTGGGCACCTGTAGTCCCAGCTACTCGAGAGGCTGAGGCAGGAGAATCGTGTGAACCCAGGGGGCAGAGGTTGCAGTGAGCCGAGATCGTGACACTTCACTCCAGTCTGGGCATAAGATAAAAATAATTGTATTTCATCGTGTGACTGCTTTTTATGTCACCATCTGTATTGGTGAAGACAGTGTCTGGGATGTTGGCGTTCATTGGTTAGCACTGTATTGTTTCATACCTCAGAGATCAGTAGAAATTTGTTTCCTCCGACTGTCCCCATTGTGGAAGGTAGCTGAGGCAAAACTCAGGAAATCTGAAATTTTGCTATGTAATTCCAGGGGTTAGAGACATTTTAGAAATGCCAATATGTTCCAGAAACCTTGCTTGGAAACACAGTGTTTCTTTCTCTGTCCTTCGCTTTAGGTTGGTCAGCACATTGTCTCAAGTAGCCTTTTGATGTCACTGTGGCCATGGCCAACTGGTAGGACCGGCACCCCATACCCCGAAGCCAGGTGAGTGCTTGGGGTGTAGTGTCTGTGGAGGGAAGGTTCCACGCATCCAGCAGGCTTCGGTCAGCTTCTTGGACACTTTAAAGTGAGTGCTGCTTCAGCCACCTCCTAGAGAAGATGGAGGGAGGCAGGCCCCCTGGGATCGCACACTGTGCAGTCTGTATGGGGCTGCCTGGCCCGTCCCTTCAGGCCTCAGGGAAAAAGAAACCATTCTAATTGGTCATTCATTTGAAAACCCTAGGTCTAAATAAGATGAGCCTGTCCTCTCTGAGGGGCAGGGGCAGAGGATAATCCTGGCCAGTGGCCTTTGCCCTCTGGCCATTCCCATGATTTCCCAGCAGTGATAGATGCCGTTAGACTTTTTCCTTATTCACCGCAAAGCCTAGGGCCCCACACTGGTTCTTGGAGCTGGTTGCCCTTACTTTGCCTCGTGCCTCATGGCAAAGCTGAGCTGCCCCCGCTGCGTGGAGCTCTTAGGCAGAGACTGTCAAGAGCTGTACCAGGGCATTGCTGGGTACCTTGGATTTTCTCTGTTACCATCAAGCCTGGTCAGCAACGTTTTGGCCCAAGGCTACCTACCTGGAGAAGAACGCAGAACTGAAAGATGTCTTAGAACTTGGAGGCAGCCCCTGGGTCAGCTGCTCCGTTTTATAGACGGGGACACACATGGGCCAGAGTTGGCAGGTGACTTGCCTAGGGATTCATGCCCCATCGAACAGGATCTTGCCGGCCATGCAGTGTGAGATGTGGCTGCTCTGCTGACCATGGCACAGAACAAGTGTTGCGGTCAGTTTTGTGAGGTTTTACCTCTTCATATGGCAAGAAAATATGGGCATAGTCAGGTAATTCTGTTGTCAGGAAAACATTTCCAGAATGTTCTCCAAACAAAATGAAACTTTCGTGGTACTTATATTTTTATTTTTTATGTTTTGAGACAGGGTCTCACTCTGTCACCCAGGCTGGAGTGTAATGGCATGATCATAGCTCACTGCAGCCTCAAACTCCTGGGCTCAAGCGATCCTCCCCGCCTCAGGCTCCTGAATAGCTGGGAATACAGGCATGTGCAACCACACCCAGCTAATTTTTGTATTTTTTGTAGAGACAGAGTTTGCTGTGTTGCCCAAGCTGGTCTTGAACTCTTGGCCTCAAGCGATTCTCCTGCTTTGGCCTCCCAAAGTGTTGGGCATACAGGCAAATTACACCCAAAAAATTTTTTTGAGGTATAATTTGCATACCATACAATTCACCCATTTGAAGTGTGCAATGCGGTTTTTTATATATATTCAAGAGTTCTACAATTACCACCTTTAGTTAATTCCAGAACATTTTCATTATCCCAAAAGGAAACAGCATACTCATTAGCAGTCACTCCTCATCTCCCCCTCCCCTTTCTCCTGATGACCTCTAATCTACTTTCTGTTGATTTGCCTGTTGTGGACATTTATTGTAAATGGACTCTTATACTTGTGTAAGTGGCCTTTTGCGTCTGCCTTCTGTTAGCATGTTTTTGAGGTTCATCCACATTGTAAGCATGAATCAGTGCTTCTTTCCTTTTTATGGCTGAATGATATTCCATTATATGGATGAACCACATTTTGTTTATCCATTCATTCATTGATGGACATTTGAGTTGTTTCTACTTTTTTAGTTATTGTGAATAGTGCTGCTTTTAACATTCGTGTACAAGCTTTTGTTTGAATACCTGTGTCGCGTTCTTCTTAGTATATACTTAGGGGTGCAGTTACTGGATCATATGGTAACTTTCTGTTAATCTTTTTTCAGGAATTACCAGACTGTTATCCATGGCGCCTGCACTATTTTACGTTCCCTGACACTTACACAGGGCTCTCAAACTCTTTGGAGACAAGTTCAGACTCAAAGTCTGTGCCAGTTTCCTACAGAGAGTTGAGACTTGTCAGAGCCTATTACCTGGTGCTGTTGTGCTGTAACTACTATTTGGGGGATGTCAGGCATTGACAGAAACAGAGGGTAGGACTAGGGACTCAGAGTCACAAAGCCACATGGCTCTCATCATGTTTGCTCACCTCCTTTTTGGAGATAGGGTCTTGCTCTGTCACCCAGGCTGGAGTGCAGTGGTGTGTTCATGGCTCACTGCAGCCTCAACAACCTGGGCTCAAGTGATCTACCTCAGTCTCCCAAATAGCTGGGCCACTGTGCCCAGCTTGAGCTCACCCCCTTTGTTGAGGGGGAAGCACCCACAGCCAGCCCAGGGAAGTGAGTGACTGCCTCTTGTCCTGCAGCCCAGGGCATTGTTTGAGGGCAGCAGGGCTGGCTTTAGTTTCTCCTAGGCCCCAGGCTGGGTACCCACCCCTCTGCCTGGCCCTTTCTTAACTCAGAAGCACATGGTCTGAGCAGTAGGTACTTGTTCAATGAATAAATGAATGGAGGAAACCTCCCTCTTCTCTGTTGCCAGCCAGCAGGGAAGACCCAGCCATAGCATTCAGGCAGTCAGTTTGGGAGTTCAGAAGGGAATTTCCAGAGGCCACCCCAGGTTTTCCTTTGGCCTGTGCTTGAAGGGACTTAATAGAAAAGGACAGTCTATAAAAGTCGTGGCACACGATACTTAGTGGTCAAATAGGTGGAAGCCACCCCTGAATAATTACTTCTTCAGGACTTATAAATGTGTCAGCTTGTGTGCACTTTTTGTTGTGGGTGTGTAAGACAGCCCAGCATATTGATAGATTTTAGGTTTTCTCCACAAAATGCAAGTTTCACCCACTCTTGGGTGTGTCTCACTCAGCACTAGCCCACACTTGCTTTCAGTGGAAATTATGGACTGTGATTGGCTGGGGTGTCCCCATTCCTGTCACCCAGGACCACATGGGCACAGTGGAGGGAGCAGGGCCGGAGGAGGGCTGGCCCTCAATGTGCCCAGCAGCTCCCTCCCATGTCTGAGGCACACAGTCTACACACAACTCCCACTTGTGTGTACATTTATTCTTATGGGCACAGGGGCAGTCTTGCCTGCTCATGGACTTGGTGTCTGCCCTTGAATTTGGCCTGTCAGGTCCTCTTCGTTAAGCAGGCACACACTGCCTAGTGCTGGGTGTTAAGGATCAAAAAATGGGTGTGACTGTAGAAAAACAGATTGCATCACAGGACAGGTAATGCACATGGGCCTTGACCAAGGTGTGAATGATGCTCAGTCTTTCTAATATAAGAATCCTGCACGTTGGAGCACCACCAAGACATTTCTGACTTTTCGGTTGGCAAGCACCTGGAGTAGACACTGTTCTAGTGATGGGAGTCAGGTAGTGCCGTGGTAGTTGCTTTTGGAATTCACAACTTCTCTCAGGGCTATTTGCAACATCTAGCAAAAGGACAAGTGGCCAGGTGCGGTGGCTCACTCCTGTAATCCCAGCACTTTGGGAGGCTGAAGCGGGTGGGTCATTTGAGGTTAGGAGTTCGAGACCAGCCTGGCCAACATGGTGAAACCCCATCTTTACTAAAAGTACAAAATTAGCTGGGTGTGGTGATGCATGCTTGTAATCAGAGTTATCCGGGGAGGCTGAGGCAGGAGAATCGCTTGAACCCAGGAGGCGGAGGTTGCAGTGAGCCAAGATCACGCCACTGCACTCCAGCATGGGTGACAAAGTGAGACCGTATCTCAAAAAACAAACAAACAAAAAAAACACAAAAAAGCAAAAAGACATGTGTTTACTCTTTGCTCCAGCAAATCCACTTCTGGAAATGTATCCGAAACATGGTCAGAAATAAGGAAGGATTACAAGGATTGTGTTCATTACAACACTCCGGAAACAAACAAAGCTGGGAATGACTTAGATGTGTCAGTGGTCAGACTGGGCAACTTGTGGTGGTGGCTCTGCCTGCAGGGTGGTGCCTGAGCCCCTGAGTGAAGGGAGGAAGGAGTAGGTGATGTCTTCATTTGTGGTGGTGATGGGATTTCTAGTTGAAATGACAAGCAGAAAAAAGAACAATGTAAAGGAAGAAGAGATGGAGTGTGCTGTCACTTACCTAAGGAAAGGTGGGGAGATTTGCTCATTTTATTTTTATTTTTATTTATTTTTTATTTTTATTTATTTATTTTTTTTGAGATGGAGTCTTGCTCTGTCGCCCAGGCTGGAGTGGAGTGGCGTGATCTCGGCTCACTGCAATCTCCGCCTACCAGGTTCATGCCATTCTTCTGCCTCAGCCTCCCGAGTAGCTGGGACTACAGGCGCCCGCCACCACACCCTGCTAATTTTTTATATTTTTAGTAGAGACAGGGTTTCACCGTGGTCTCGATCTCCTCACCTCGTGATCTGCCCACCTTGGCCTCCCAAAGTGCTGGGATAACAAGTGTGAGCCACCGTGCCCAGCCACTCATTTTATTTTTATACACCATAAAGGAAACACATTGTCACCTCCAGGAGAAGGGATGGAGAGGGCACTGGGAGACTTTTTCACGTGTCATTTCTTTGTAGCATCATGTACGTGCTTCACATAATTATAAAACAAAAGCCAAGTGGTGGCAGTGGAAGGGGAAGCAATCCCTTAAAAACCAAAGACAAAAATGAATGAATCTAGGTACATGTCAGTTGTAACACACATTGGTGACTTAACCTCTCAGAACTTATTTCTGATAACTTTAAAACGTAGTTTGACTGTAAATGTTTTAGCGAGATACCCAATAAAGGCAAACACATTTATTTCCTTCTTTCCTTCCCTTCCTTCCCTTTCCTTCCTTTTCTTCCTTCCCTTTCCTTCCTTTCCTTCCTTCCCTTCCTTCCCTTCCTTCCCTTCCTTCCCTTCCTTCCCTTCCTTCCCTTCCTTCTTTCCTTCCCTTCCTTCCGTTCCTTCCCTCCCCTCACTCTGTCACCCAGGCTGGAGTGCAGTGGTGCGATCTCGGCTCACTACAACCTCCGCCTTCACGTTTCAAGTGATTCTCCTGCCTCAGCCTCCCGAGTAGTTGGGATTACAGGCACCTGCCACCATGCCCGGCTAAAAACAACTTTCTTAAAATCTTCAGCTGTTTTTTGGAATCCTGGTTTTGGTTTCAGGGTAACAATATTAGCATTATTCCTGTTACATATTGTAGGAGAAAATAAGTAATGTCATTAAGAACCAAAATTTTCCACACAAAAGGAAAATGCAATAAAAACCCAAAGCACTAGCTTTTTTATTTTTATTTTTATTTTTGGGCAGGGTCTTGCTCTGCCACCTAGGCTGGAGTGCAGTGGTGTGATCATAGCTCACTGCAGCCTCCAGCAGTCCTTCCACCTCAGCCTCCCAAGTAGCTGGGACAACAGATGCACCACCATGTCCAGCAAATTTTTAAATTTGGGTTTATTTTTGTTTTTGTTTTTGTTTTAAGATGGAGTCTCGCTCTGTCGCCCAGGCTGAAGTGCAGTGGTGCGATTTCGGCTCACTGCAAGCTCCGCCTCGCAGGTTCATGCCATTCTCCTGCCTCAGCCTCCCAAGTAGCTGGGACTACAGGCGCCTGCCACAACGCCCGGCTAATTTTTTGTATTTTTAGTAGAGACGGGGTTTCACCATGTTAGCCAGGATGGTCTCTATCTCCTGACCTCGTGATCCACCCGCCTCGGCCTCCCAAAGTGCTGGGATTACAGGCGTAAGCCACCGTGCCTGGCCTGGTTTTTGTTTTTTGAGACAGAGTTTCGCTTTTGCGCAGGCTGGAGTGCAGTGGCACGATCTCGGCTCACCACAACCTTTGCTTCCTGGGTTCAAGTGATTCTTCTGCCTCAGCCTCCTGAGTGGCTGGGATTACAGGCAAGCATCACCATGCCTGGCTAATTTTGTATTTTTAGTAGAGTTGGGGTTTCTCCATGTTGGTCAGGCTGGTCTCAAACTCCAGCCTCAGGTGATCCTCCCGCCTCAGCCTCCCAAAGTGCTGGGATTACAGGCGTGAGCCACTGCACCTGGCCAAGACCTGAAGTACTTTAAGTAAAACGCTTAATTCTCATTCTGCATTGGGAACATGGTAATTGTGTAAGACACACTGGGGTTGTATCAGAAGGACCCACAGGGGCCCTGCTGGCACAGATGGGGCAAGCGAGAGTGAACAAGAACAAGGAGCCCCTGAGTTAGATGTGTTAAAAATCCAAGGCTGGCTGGATGCCGTGGCTCACACCTGTAATCCCAGCACTTTGGGAGGCTGAGGCAGGTGGATCATTTGAGGTCAGGAGTTCAAGACCAGCCTGGCCAATATGGTGAAACCCCCGTCTCTACTGAAAATATAAAAATTAGCTGGGTGATAGTGACGCACGCCTGTAATCCCAGCTACTCGAGAGGCTGAGGCAGGAGAATTGCTTCAGCCTGGGAGGCGGAGGTTGCAGTGAGCCAAGATCGCGCCACTGCACTCCAGTCTGGGCAACAGAGTAAGACTGTGTCTCACAAAAAGAAAAACCCAAGGGTTTAAGCTGGCTGTGGTTATGCGCACCTGCCATCCTAGCTGTTCCGGAGGCCAAGGCCATAGGATTGCCTGAGCTCAGGAGTTGGAGTCTAGCCTGAGCAATGTAGCAGGACCCCCCCAAGCTGGAAAAAAAAAAAAAAAAAAAAAACCCACAGTTTCTTATTGGTGCTTAAAGGACAAGGAAGAAACTCACTGGTCCCCTTTGGTAGGAGTTAGAGAGCTAGCTGGTTTTAAAAATGGGTAGAGGGAAAGCAACAGGCATTTTTCCTGCATCTTCTCTGTGGGCTACACACTCCAGGAACGAGAGTGTGGGCGAGGGCAGGGTTCCCTCGCAGGGCAGTGCTGGCCCGCAGAACTGCCTAGGGTGACAGGGATGCTCTACACCGTCTGCCCTGCGTGCCGTTTAACATAGCATGACTGAGGACGCGGAGTTTAATTTTGTCTATTTAAATAGCCACATGTGGCTAATGGGCAGCACAGCTATTGGTGTGTTTTAGCAAATTAATATGAAATGACAGAATTTTACGTTTATTGCAGGCACCTAGTGAATTGAGGGGTTCCAGACTGTGAGGTCCAGACAGTGATTCTCCCTAGGTGCTATCCCCCAAGGAGAGTGTCCTGTGCTTCCACAGGGACACGCACTCACCAAGCCTCAAGGTCTAGTTCATGAGAAATTGGGGGTATGTGCATTTATGCCACAGGGACGCCATTTGCAAAACCAACAGTGGGAAACAGGGCAAGCATCCTAACTTTTTGAGCATATGATTGTGTCAGTAAGGGGACCTGTGGATTCCAGCCAGATGTGACTCCAACAAAGACGGAAGATTGTTTGTGAAATTATCAAAGGTGGGATCATAGTGTTGTGGTCATGCTTGTTCTGTAGAGATAAATACTGACCCCTTTAGCACAAATGCATGTTTCATAGGATTTGCTTCGTGGAAGCTAGTGGGAGAGAGAAGGAGAAAGGAGCGGCATGTGGAGGACACGAGGGTGGTCCCCGATGGCCGTGGACCTGGGTGGTAAGCACCTGCAGTTAATCACACCATTATCTACTCTGTGGGTGGATTTGAAATTTTCCTTAATGAAAAGTGTGAAAATTGGGTTTGGCCCAGGTCTTTTCTCAGGGAGCTTCGTGACTGGATCATCTAGAAGAGGGGAAATGGCCATTTATAAAAGCTGAGGTAGAGGCCACTTGGGAGTAGTTTAAATTCAAGCAGAAAACCATGAGCAGAGACTGGAATTGCCAGAGGGGACCGTGGCCTGTCAGCCCACCAGACAGCCTCTCTTACACACTCTTATTTTCTGTAATTACAACACTCAAGCTACTCTTCATGGAGCCCTCAGGAAGTGTTAGCAATAAAGTGGGTGCTGTTCCCATTTTACAGGTGAGGAAGCTGAGGCCCTTGGGGGTGAATCAGGCTTTCTGGCTTTGACCGGACAGCTAAGGGCATGAGCTTCTGGGCCTCCTTCCTGTCGCCTCCCTGCTCAGTACCTGGGGCACATCTGACTACCACTCCAGTACCCTGACTCTATGATGAAAACCATTCTCCCCTCCCCATTGGTATTGCCCATCCACAGTAGTCATAGCCCATCACGAGTGGATAAAGTAGGTGGTTAGCTGGACTTGCACATGACTGTTTCGTGAACAGTAGTGCTTAGAGTTGTGATCTAGGGACCCAGCGAACAGTGTGTGAGGGACTTCAACCCTGCCTCTCTCCGGTATGTGCTGTGCCTGCTGTGCCCCCTACTCCAGTGTTCTCCTTGGGGCTCCTGAGGCGGCTCCCAGTAGGAGGCCTATCGTTGTTGGCACCCCAAGGGTGTCCCTGATCCCTAAGTAGAAACTTAAGCAGGTATTTGGACAAATAAATGAGTGAAACACCTTGTGACGTTGAGGCCTGTGGCACTTCCCCAATAGTGTGTTAGTGTAAAACCACCGTGTGTGACGCCTGTTGGTCCCAGCACTTTGGGAGGCCAAGGCATGTGGATCTCTTGGGCCCAGGAATTTGAGACCACCCTAGGCAACATGGTGAGACCTCGTCTCTACAAAAAGTACAAAAATTAGCCAGGTGTGGTGGTGCGTGTCTTTAGTCCCAGCTACTCAGGAAGTTGAGGTGGGAGGATTGCTTGAGCCCTGGAGGTTGAGGCTGCAGTGAGCCATGATTGTGGCTCTGCACTCCAGCCTGGACAACAGAGTGAGACCTCGTCCCTTAAAAAAAAAAAAAAAAGCCACCATGGCAGTTTTGTTTTATTTGGATTTTAGGCAGTGTAGGACCTGTGATAAGGCCTGGCTGAGGTGGGGCTCTGCTGGTAGTAACTCTTGTGATTCCAGCCCTCTGAGGCCACTTCCTCTTTCTGCCTTGGCTCCTCCTTGGTGAATTCTCCCTTATGTGTCCCACATTCTCATACTCCCAGGCATTGGATCTTTAGCTGGGAGATGGTTCTGAGTTCCCATGTGTACAGTGGGCTTGCTGCAGCCTCCTGCAGTTCTCCTGTGGGACTCGTGGTTGGTGGTGACATAGAGGCTGCCTACCCTGATGGCTGATGGCTGATGGCAGTGTGGTTGTTTGGGGTCTTGTTGTATAAAAGGAGCATGTTTACTGAAGGACCCAGTTCTGTGCTGTTGGGGTCACAGCAAACCTGCTTTTGCCTGTTAGTATTTTAGTAGCTCTAGAGGGGTTCATGGCTTTTAGAATTAGTATTTTTGTTTTTGTTTTCTTTTCTCACCTGTTTAAAAAAGCATGTAAAATTCACATGGTAGAAGATTCACCAGTTTTAACATTTTTAAAGTGTGTTGTTTAGTGGCATTTAACCCATTCACAGTATTGTGCAACCATCACCTGTAATTCTAGAACATTTTCATCACCCCCACCCCAAAAGAAACCTTGTCCCCATTAGCAGTCACTGCCTTTTCCTTGACTCTGCTCTCCACCCTCCCAGCAGCCACTTATTCTACTTTCTGTCTCTGGGTTTGCTTCTTCTGGCATTTCATATAAATGGGATCATGCAATATGTGGCCTTTTTGTCTGACTTTTTTTCACTTAGCATGATGTTTTCAAAGTTCAGTCACATTGTGTCAGAGTTTCATTCCTTTTTATGGCCTAATAATATTCCATTGTCTAGATGGACCACATTTTGTTTATCCATTCATCCATTGATGGACATTTGGGTTGTTTTCTACTTTTTGGCTATTGTGGATAATGTTGCTTTTAACATTCACCTGCACATTTTTTTTTTGAATACCTATATTCAGATCTCTTGGATATACCTAGAAGTGGACTTGCAGGACACTCGGTAGCATGGTGACGCCGTGGGCTGGAGGCCCTGCCCAGGCTTATGTGGGAACTCTGCGTTTAACTTTTTGAGGAACTGGCAGACCGTTTTCCACATCACTCTACTGTTTTACTTTCCACTGTTTTCCACGTCACTCTACCGTTTTACTTTCCACCGTTTTCCATGTCACTCTACCATTTTACTTTCCACCAGGCAGTGTATGAGGGTCCCAATTTCTCTACATCCTTACCAATACTTAATTGGCTTTTTTGATTGTAGCCATCCTAGTGGGTGTGAAGCGGTTTCTCGTGGTGGTTTTGATTTGCATTTCCCTCATGACTAATGACACTGAGACAGAGTCTTTTTCACATGCTCATTGGTGATTCGTCTCTCTTCTTTGGAGAAATGTCTGTTCAAGTCTTTTGGCTGTTTTTTAATTGGGTTGCTTGTCTTTTTGTTGCTGAGTTGTAAGGATCCTTCATATGTTCTGGACACTAGACCCTTATCAGGTGTATGATTTGCTATAATTTTTTCCCATTCTATGGGTGTTTTTTTTTTATTCTATAATGCCCTTTGCACAAAAGATTTTAATTTTGATGCAGTCCAAATTATCTTTTTTCTTTTTTTGATATTGTGCTTATATGTAAGACTGTTTGCCAAACACCAAGTCATGACATTTTTCTCCTGTGTTTTTTCTTCTAAGAGTTTTATGGATTTAGCTCCTAATACTTGGGTCTTTCATCCATTTTGAGTTAATTTTCATATATGGGGTGATGTAAATATTTTGTTTTGTTTTTATTTTTTTGTAGAGACAGTCTCACTATGTTGCCCAGGCCGGTCTCAAACTCTTGGCCTCAAGCGATCCTCCCGCCTCGGTCTTCCAAAGTGTTGGGATTACAGGCGTGGGCCACTGCACAGTGCCTGGCCAGGTTTTGTTTGGTTTTGGTCATTATCTTTTCTGTCAGCATGAAGACATTTTGGCTTATTAACCAGGAAGGAGGTTGAAGGGCAGTGGTAGTTGGGAGTTCTGAAAGTACTATTTCAAATCTGTTTAACAAATGTGTATACATTGCTTCTATGCAAAGCATTGTGCCTGCATGGGCCCTTGGATGGTAGTGCTAGAGAAATAGGTGTCCCTTGATATCCTGGGGGTGGAAGCCCACAAACAGAGAGGTGAATAAATAGCATGTCAAGTGGTGATGAGGCAGGAAAGGGGATAGAGACCCCCTGGGGGGCATGTGTGGAGGGGAAGCGTTTCTCACTTTGCATTATCAGCTGAGACCTGGGGGAGTGGAGATGCAAAGGCCCTGAGGTGGGAGTGAGCCAGGATGTCAGTGTGGCTCCGGCTGAGAGAACAGGAGAGGGGTTGGTTGGACTTGGGGGACGGGCACAGGGGTGGCTGGATTATGGTCAGGCCAGCAGGACCTTCTGGCCAGGGCTTTGCTTCCGTGTTATTAAGTATCATGTTTTACCAAAGAAGCACTGATACAGACCCCCCACTCCCCCACTTCATGGCACAGCTAAGCTTAGCTGTTGTCCAGAGGTTGGTGTGGGTGTCTATACACAGACTCCTCCCACCCCTGAGGGGAAGAGTTCCATTTGCAAGGTAGAGGGTAGAAGTAGGATTTCTGTCCAAGCCCTTACAGCTGTGCGGGAACCTGCTGCAAGGATTGTTTGTGGGTAGACCGACGGGCTGGGGCTGCGTTGAGAGCAGATAGTTTGTTTCATCATAGAAGTAGGTTTCCCTGCTGGCTGTGATCCTCCCTGTGGCTCTGTGATGCTGCAGGATGCTTGTAGGGAGGAGCTTGAGGAAGGGCGCCTGGGCAGGGCCTCCAGCCCACAGCGTCACCACGTTGCTGGGTGCCCTGATGAAAATGGCAACAGATGAATTTTTGGTTCCCTCACTTTCCACTTGACATTTCCTTCCAGGAATTGAGAAGGCTTTTCTGGCCCTTGGAATTTTCTATGCCAGACCTCCCTGCCGTTTCCAGTCTCAGGCCTTGATGGAGCTGGTGGTCAGGGCCACAGCTTCGCCTGGCTCAGCCCTGAGAGACTACAGCCCTGGAAGGGTTAAGGCCTCCCATTTTGTGATGTGACGCCCGATGGGCACGTAGCAGATGGCATGGAAATGGCAGGCGTAACCCTTCGTAGGCCACGTAGGCTCACGGTCCAGGAGGCATCTGGGAGGGGACAGAGAGCCAGGCCCTTCCCACAGAAGGGGAGCATGGCCAGCCCTCACAGTGACGTCCTACAGCTGGGATTCTGGTCCCCATTTACCTGTGGAGGCTTAAGACTGCCCGGACTCCCCCTTCACAGGCGGCACCTTTGTTTCTATGTCGTGTGTTCCTTGGGCAGTGTCTGTTTCTCTCTCTGGGGCCGCAGGGTTGGGCTTGGGCACAGGCCCTGGCCAACAGCGGCGCAGGTGTGGGGCCACTTCAAGCACGGCCTCAAATGAGGGCAGTGTTGGGCACTGAACAGTTCTGAGATGTCACACACAGAAACCAAGTCCTGATCTCCAGTGTGAGCACAGGGAGCTATTGGTAGTTGTGTTGTGTTGTGTTTTGTTTTTGAGGTGGAGTCTCTCTCTGTCTCCCAGGCTGGAGTGCAGTGGCACAATCTCGGCCCACTGCAACCTCCGCCTGCCGGGTTCAAGCAATTCTCCTGCCTCAGCTTTCTGGGTAGCTGGGATTACAGGCGCCCACCACCATGCTGGCTAATTTTTAAATTTTTTTTGTAGAGATGGGGTTTCACCACGTTGGCCAGGCTCGTCTTGAAGTCCTGATCTCAAATGATCCGCCCGCCTCAGCCTCCTAAAGTGCACCGCCCCCGGCCTAGCAGTAGTTTTAAAGACACTTATTTGCTACCTGTCTTTCTCCTCATAAGCCTGTGATCAGTTTAGGTGTGCTTTTTCCTATTGTCTGGTACAACTTGGGGGTGAAGACAGGCTTTCATCTCGTGTTACCCGGAAGGGCCCTCAAGCTGAGACACAGGGCCAATATACAGAAGCAGCTAATTGTGATCCTTGTGGGGCTCTTTCATGGCCAGTGTGTGGACACTATCGTCCCCTGGTTTTGGGAGTTTTCAGGCAATCATCTGTGTCTCTGGAAGATGGCATAATCGCTACACCATCTTCCCTGATTAAGAACTATGCTTCTCCAGTTTTTTTCCCCCAGATGACACCAGAGAGGGAGTTTGGGGTCTGGGGACCTGTCTGTCCCAGGCTGGCCCTGCACAACAGCGTGGTGAGTCTGAGCGGTGGGCACACCATGGGAGGGCTGTTGGCTATTGGGATCAGTGATCTATTTTCTAGAGACAACTTATGCCCAAAACAGCTTTGCTCTGCACTGGGTGCTGGAGTGAGAGGCTACCAGAGCTGCTCTCCACTGTGCAAGCCTAGTGTGAGTTACATTTAGGAATTTGCAGACCATCTAGATGTTATTTATTTTTAGAGACAGGGTCCAGGCGGTTTCAAACTCCTGGGTTCAAGCATTCCTCCTGCTTTGGCCTCCCTAGTAGCTGGAACTACATGCACACGTGCCACAAGACCTGGAAGGTTTTATTTTTAAAACGTTGATGGTTACTTGGGTATATATTAATATACCTGGATATGTTTCTGTGATGTTTTGCTCTCCAGGTTTACTTTGTTAAATGTATCAAAAAAAAAAAAAAAAAATCCAGCCTGGGCAACATGGTTGAAACTCTGTCTCTACAAAAATTAGCTCAGTATGGTGGTGCCCACCTGTGACCTCGGGAGGCTAAGGTGGGAGGATTGCTTCAGCCCAGGAGGTCGAAGCTACAGTAAGCTGTAGTCATGCCACTGCACTCCATCCTGAGCAAGAGAGTGAGATCCTGTCTAAAAAACTTAATAAATTGATTTTAAAAAATATTTTGGAGGCATCATTTACAAGTCCTCTACCTGAAACACATGAGATTGTAAGTGCATTTATTTGTAAATGGGAAAGCCAGAGGTGCCTTTTCTTTTTACTTCCTTCATTCTTTTATTTATTTATCTTATATTAAAAGGTTTTTTTGTAGAGACAGGGTCTTGCTATGTTGCCCAGGCTGGTCTTGAGCTCTTGTCCTCAAGAGATCCTCTTGCCTTGACCTTCCAAAGTGCTGGGATTAACAGGCATGAGCCACTGCACCTGGTCCCTTTCATTTTTAATTACCTGCATTTCTGAGTAGCTCTAGAACCAAGAACTAGAGATGATGGGATGGATGTCCTGGTCGTTGGTCAGATTCCGCCCACTGTTTGGTGATGGGAACCAGCTTATATTCGTGGGTCATTAGCATTTCAGATGAAGTGCTGGCAAGGGACCCTGCCATTCAGCAGCACAGCGCTGGGCACACCTGGGTTGTCACATGTGCCCTGTTAGGAGGAGGCAGTAGATGCCCCTCTCCCTCTGTCAGAGCTGAGCATGGCACTTGTAAATAGCGTCTTCCTGGAAGTGCTGGGTAGGGAACACCTGTGGGGGCTGTTGCTCACCCCCTCTTCAGGGAACGCTGGTGCTCATATTTATGTATTTGGTGGCGTGAGGGGAGGTACTACTTCACTTGAATTGGATGTGTGCTGCTCATGTCTTTTTGGAGTGTGTTCTGTGCCTTTTGACAGCTTTCAGCTTTCTCCTCCTCTTCAGGACCTGTTAAAGGTTTCAGCCCTCCTCTCACAGGCTAGGGGGCGGTCAGGATCCCCGTACCACAAGGTGCTGGGGGGTATGTGGGGGCTTTTTCTTCATCGTATTCAGCTGAATACAAGTGTGGCCTCTGTACTGGGATGCTTTCTTTCACCAAGCAACCTCATTACATTAAAAAAAAGAAAAAAAAAGAAAAACTCTTTTTTGTTCGTTTTGTTTGAGACGGAGTTTTGCTCTTGTCTCCCAGGCTGGAGTACGGTGGCATGATCTCGGCTCACTACAACCTCCGTGTCCCGGTTTCAAGCAATTCCCCTGCCTCAGCCTCCCAAGTAGCTGGGATTACAGGCGCCCGCCACTATGCCCAGCTAATTTTTTGTATTTTTAGTAGAGACGGGGTTTCACCATGTTGGCCAGGCTGGTCTTGAACTTCTGACCATGTGATCCGCCTGCCTCAGCCTCCCAAAATGCTGATATTATAGGCGTGAGCCACCGCACCCGGCCGAGATTCAAACTTTTAAAAAGTGGGGTGGGCGTGGTGGCTTACTCCTGTAATCCCAGCACCTTGGGAGGCTGAGGCAGCCGGATCATGAGGTCAGGAGGTTGAGACCATCCTGGCCAACACGGTGAAACCCCCTCTCTAGTAAAATACAAAAAAAAAAAAAAAAAAAAAATTAGCCGTTTGTGGCGGTGCGTGCCTGTAATCCCAGCTACTTGGGAGGCTGAGGTAGGGGAATCACTTGAACCCAGGAGGCGGAGATTGCAGTGAGCCGAGATCACGCCACTGCACTCCAGCCTGATGACAGCCAGGTGGGCTGTGAATTAGAAGGGGTGTCCCAGGCACTGATCAGACTCCTTGTGCTGCAGAAGTTTCCTTCTGAGTTCACGCATTGTCCAGATGCGCAACAGTCAACAAATCAGTTCTTGTGGCTTCTCTGGAAGCTGACATTACCATGTTTTTGGCATGAAGTAGAACCAACACGCAAGGTTGCAGTGCCAGTGAGTTGAGGACGTTCTGTGGCTCTATCCAGCTAGGTGAGAAATTGCGGGGCCAAGGAAGTAGTGTGGGTTGAAGTGAAGTAGGCAGGTGGGAATGCGTGTGAGACTCAGCAGGGCTCTGGGCTCCTTCACATGCTCTACAACTTGGTGATTCCGGCCCTTGTGTCTGAAAACCATACTTTGTGGTTTTCCATATTCTTGAGACAAGTAGATCAGTAGCTGTGTGGACGCTGATTGCTCTTGAGAACTACTGTTCTTTTGTTCAGAATTAAATGCAGAAGAAAGACTTTTTTTCTTCTTATTTTTAGAGACAGGGTCTTGCCCCTTTGCCCAGGCTGCAGTGCAATGGTGGGATCATTGCAGCCTTGAACCCCTGGACTCAAGTGAGCCTCCCTCCTTGGCCTCCCAAAGTGCTGGGATTATAGGCGTGAGTCACTGCTCCTGGCCAGAAAGATGTTTTCTGAGACAATTGAGCAAGACTCAGAAGTAGGAGGAGGGGATGAAAACTGTGCATGCATATGAGTGTGAGTATATACGTGTGTGCTGTTCAGGATTGCTCTGTGTTTAACTAGTGTATACTTTGCAGGGGAAGGAGGTGTCTGTCTGCTGTCCCACTGTTTCCTTTGTCTGTCTTCTGCCTTTCCTACAGGGTCAGATGCTCTTACTTCATGGGCGCCATGTGTTCCTTGTCCCCTTCCCAGTCTTCTTGTTGCCCTTGGCTTCCCTGGATCCCACAGCCCAGGTGGGGCCAAGGAGTCCCTGCTCAGGCACTGAGAGCCTTGCTGTGGCTGTCAGAGGTTGATGGGGAGACTGCCCATCTTGTGGGAAGCCTTTGTAACAGTGACTTGGCACCTTCAACAGGACGGGAGAATGTGTTAGTTCCGTCTCCTGTTTTTGTAAAGTGGTTGTCCACCTGTTGAACTGCATCAGCCTCTCAACCAGGCAGAAGGCTTAGAGAATCCATGTCAGCCCCCAAGTCCAGGGAGCCCCAGTGTGAGCTGGACAGGACATAGATTGCCCCCAGGCCTGGGGGGGTGAAGTGACGTGCAGAATTGAAGGACCAAGGCAGGGAGTGGCAGTAGGCAGGACAGGTCCTGGTGGTTCTGCTGAACCCCTGGGCTGGGGCTGGGCTGAGGAGCTGCAGCCACAGGCAAAATGTACCACACGCAGACCTTTAGCCACCCACAGTAACTGTTTTCGGACCTTGATTCATTCTGTGGGACAGGACATGATATAGGTTACCTGCCTGTCCAGATCCTGCCCCAGAGTGGGACAGTCGTGTATGGCAGAGCATTAGCTGGGAGAGGTCACACTGGCTGGGTGTGGACCTTGTCCTCCTGTGTGTCCCCTCAAAACCAGGTAATGTGTCCTCAGGGTTTCCCTGGCACAGACGACCTCGCTGTCCCTCAGTCCTCAAAGGTGATGGCTAGTCCTGGTTACCCGGGAAGCCCATGCCCTGTGACTCCCTTCCTGCCACTGGGCATCCCTGTAGCCCCCATTCCTCCAGCAATCAGCCTCAGTGGTGTGTTTGGTTCACACCTTGTGCTTGCACTGTGACGGAAACCTCCCCTCCTCAGCGAGGCTTCTCCTGGGCCCCCAGGCTGGGCTTATGCCCTTCAGGTCCTTCTCAGCCCTGTGCTTTTCCTTAGGGCTTTGGTGTGATTCTCAGGCACCTGTGCTTAGGGAGTGCTTGTTTCTGTAACTGGGTTAAAGTTTCATCCACTGCAGCAATTGAGTTTATAGCATGTAATTTCCTTCTACCAGGGACCTATTTATCTTGAGTGTTCTAAGTGTGGGCTTTTGGGACAGTATAAAATTGACCCTGTAGCAAGCTGTCTTGTCTGCACATAGCACTTTTTGAAACTGAATTTCCTTCTGACTTGTCAAAAGAGTTAACCTTGAGTCCTTGCTCTGGATTTAATTTACACGTTCGAATCTGTCCGCTCTGCCCCCCACATACAAGGTCTTGCTCCGTTGCCCAGGTTGGAGTGTAGTGGCACAATCACAGCTCACTGCAGCCTTGACCTCCTGGATTCAAGCAGTCCTTCCACCTCAGCATCCTGCGTAGCTGAGACCACAGGCGTGTACCACCACAACTGGCTATTTTTTAATTTTTTTTAATTTTTTTTTTTTTTGAGACGGAGTCTTGCTCTGTCGCCCAGGCTGGAGGGCAGTGGAGCGATCTCAGCTCACTGCAACCTCCGCCTCCTGGGTTCAAGCAGTTCTCCCGAGTAGCTGGGATTACAGGTGCCCGCCACCACACCTGGCTAATTTTTGTATTTTTAGTAGAGATGGGATTTCACGATCTTGGCCAGGCTGGTCTCGAGCTCCTGGCCTCGTGATCCACCCGTCTTGGCCTCCCAAAGTGTTGGGATTACAGGCATGAGCCACCACACCTGGCCAAATTTTTTGTGTTTTGTTTTTTTGTTTATTTTTTGTTTTTGTTTTGCTTTTGAGACAGAGTTTTGTCCTTGTTGCCCAGGCTGGAGTACAATGGCGCAATCTTGGCTCACCGCAACCTCTACTTCCTGGGTTCAAGCAGTTCTCCTGCCTCAGCCCCTGGAGTAGCCGGGAGTATAGATATGCGCCACCACGCCCGGCTAACTTTGTATTTTTAGTAGAGACAGGGTTTCTCCATGTTGGTCAGGCTGGTCTTGAACTCCCGACCTCAGGTGATCCGCCCACCTTGGCCTCCTGAAGTACTGGGATTACAGGCATGAGCCACCGCACCCGGCATAAAAAATTTTTATCAGAAGGCCAGGTGCAGTGGCTCACTGCCTGTAATCCCAGCACTTTGGGAGGCCGAGGTGGGTGGATCACCTGAGCTCAGAAGTTCGAGACCAGCCTGGGCAACATGTGAAATCCCATCTGTTCCAAAAATACAAAAAATTAGCTGGGTGTGTTGGCACCCACCTGTGGTCCCAGCTACTCAGGAGGCTGAGGTAGGAAGATCGCTTGAACCTGGGAGGTGGAGGTTGCAGTGAGCTGAGATCGAGACATTGCCCCCAGCCTGGGTGACAGAGTGAGACCCTGTCTCAAAAAAAAAAAAAAAAATTTATTGGAGACAAAGTCTCCCTTTGTTGCCCAGGCTCATCTTGAATTCCTAGGCTGTAGTGATCCTCCCTCCTTGGCCTCCCAAAGAGTTGGGATTACAGGTGTGAGCCACTGTGCCCGCCCCCCACCCCCTTAGGTTTCTGTTTTTGAAACCTACTTTTCTCTGTAGTCCATTCTGCTATAAGGCTTATTTTGGAAAAGCAGATTTGTTCCAACACAATTGATGTGTTAAAGGACCGTCGAGGTGTAACACAAATGTTGCGATGGTTGCGTGTGGTTTTGTTCAGGAGAAACACTAGGCTAGGGGATTGGAAAACTATGGCCCACAAGGTGGTGGCCTGTTTTGGTAAATAAAGTTTAATTCACAGACACGCCCATTCAGGTATGTACAGTTGGGCCTCCATATCCTTGTGTTTTGTGTCTTTGAGTTCTACCAACTGTGGATTGAAAATATTTGGGGTAAGCCAGGCATGGTGGTATGTGCTTGTAATTCTAGCTACTTGGGAGGCTGAGGCAGGAGGATCTCTTGAGCCCAGGATCTTGAGACCAGCCTGGGCAATACAGTGGGACCCCATCTCTTAAAAAAATTTTTTTGGGGGCTGGGCACGGTGACTCACACCTGTAATCCTAGCACTTTGGGAGGCCGAGGCAGGTGGATTGCCTGAGTTCAGGAGTTCGAGACCGGCCTGGGCAACACAGTGAAACCCCGTCTCTACTAAAATACAAAAAATTAGCCAGGCGTGGTGGCATGTGCCTGTAGTCCCACTTACTTGGGAGGCCGAGGCAGGAGAATTGCTTGAACCCCAGAGGCAGAGGTTGCAGTGAGCTGAGATTGCGCCGCGCCACTCCACTCCAGCCTGGGTGACAGAGCAAGACTCTGGGTCTTAAAAAAAAATTTTTTTTGAAGGAAAATAATGGAAAAAACAATACAACATAAAATAATACAAATAAAACTATAGTATAACAGCTGTTTACGTAGCATTTACATTTTATGGAGTATTATAAGTAATCTAGAGGTGACTCACTAAAGCATATGGAAGGATGTACGTAGGTTGTATGCTAATACTACACCATTTTATATCTGGGATTGAGCATCTGGGAATTTTGGCATCCCGGGAGTTCCTGGAAATAATCCTCCAAGGGTCTCGAGGGACAGCTGTCCTGTCAGAACCACAGAGCTGAGCATTCCTGACAGAGACTAAATGGCCCGCAGAGCCAAAATTATTTACTGTGTAGCATTTTAAGAAAAAGTTTGCTGGCCAGGCGTGGTGGCTTACGCCTGTAATCCCAGCACTTTGGGAGGCTGAGGCAGGCAGATCATGAGGTCAGGAGATCGAGACCATCCTGGCTAACACAGTGAAACACCATCTCTACTAAAAATACAAAAACAAAATTAGCCGGGCATGGTGGCGGGCGCCTGTAGTCCCAGCTACTCGGGAGGCTGAGGCAGGAGAATGGAGTGAACACGGGAGGCAGAGTTTGCAGTGAGCCGAGATCGCGCCACTGCACTCCAGCCTGAGCAACACAGCGAGACTCCGTCTCAAAAAAAAAAAAAAGAGAAAAAGAGAAAAAGTTTGCCAACTCTTGCATTAGGTGAATCTAGAAAACTGTTACCAGTTTAATATAGTAGAGCACCTGTGAGTACATGAAATAAAACTGCCCACGCCTCAGACATGCTCCAAGTCCCCTCGGGGTCCCGCATGTTATGGGCCACACCCTATCCCTTTCCGGGGTCAAACAGCCTCCCTCCAGCAGAAATGGCAGCCCACCCATGCTCACGGCAAGCAGCAAGTCTTCCCTGAGGTGAGGGTCAGACATGCAACATTTGTGTATTTCTTAGCCACTGAGCATGTGTGTAGCTGTGCTGCCCATATATCCACATGTGTCATTGCTTGGGCTCCTATCTTACGTCATAGATGACGTTTTGGAGTACTATGTCCCTAACCCTTATGTCCATAAGCCCTGTGTTTTTATCACATGGGTTTGCATCCCGCAGTGGTTTTTAGGAGTGCTGCCTCTGTTGCGCTACAGCAGAACTTAACCATACTTTGAAGGCAAAGGCAAACACCAAAAGGTTTGCTCTCATTCATGACAATAAAGTGGTAATCACTTAATATCTCATCTGGACCCCTTGGTGTGAGAGGGCAAGGTCAAGCCCAAATTGTACAGGTCCAGTGCTCCCCATGTCCTTTGGAATCTTCAGGTCTGACTCTTTGAGTGGTTGATGGGGCCTTCTGATGGCTGACTGGGTACTTTTGTGCCTTGGTTTCCCCACCTGCAAAAAGGCGGCTGATGAGAGTATTTACCTTACAGGTGGTTGTGGGGTAGATGCTCAATCAGTGTTGGGTGTTTTGCACTTAAAAATTAGAAGATCCCCATGCTTCTATTAATTACAAAGGAGCAATAGATTTGGATGAAACCCTGAGGATCCCAGAGCTGAAAGTGAGTTTGAAGTGTCCGATCCAGTCCTTCAACTCAGAGCACTCCTATCTGTGACACCTCTGCCCACGCATCCAGTATGTGCAGCACACCTGCTCTGTGACTGACACTCTTGCAGAAGTGGGGCCACTTCAGGGACACGGACAAGGTGTTGTACCTGCTGTCACAGAGCCTGTTATCTGGTGAGTGGTTGGGACATTCTGAGGGCTCATACCTTCTGGCTGCAGGTTCTTCCCAGGGGCCTCCCAGAGCTTCTTCCATAGCCCCAGGCAGGGCAAGTCTAGATTCAGTCTTGCCTGGAGACATCTGAGGATGGCTGTTCCATCCTCCTCCTCACATGTATGCAGCTCTCCTTTGAGCCCCACCTGTGCCTGTCACTTCAGGTGAAAGCAGTTTAAACATGACTAACAAGGCCAGGCTCGGTGGCTCACACCTGTAATCCTAGCACTTTGGGAGGCCGAGGCTGGTGGATCACGAGGTCAGGAGATCGAGACCATCCTGGCTAACACGGTGAAACCCTGTCTCTACTAAAAAATACAAAAAATTAGCCGGGCGTGGTGATGGGCGCCTGTGGTCCCAGCTACTGGGGAGGCTGAGGCAGGAGAATGGTGTGAACCCGGGAGGCGGAGCTTGCAGTGAGCCGAGATCATGCCACTGCACTCCAGCCTGGGCAACAGACCGAGACTCTGTCTCAAAAAAAAAAAAAAAAAGATTAACAAAAGGCCCTTTGCACACTGTGGAAGGCTTATCAGAGTGACCACCTAGACAGAGGCATGGTGGCCTGAGTTCAGACCTAGCCTGGATCTTCACCCAGCCAGACTTCAGTTGCCTGTACCTTGTGGGATGACACATGCCCGTCTCCAACTCATGCAGGCTCTCAGTGAGAGGTAGTTGGCTCCAGCCAGCTTGCACCTCCCCACTGCTAGTCTTGTCCTAGGACCACTGCAGGGAGACGATCTCTCAGTCTGGGGTCTTCGAAGGCTCAGGGAGCTCCTAGCCAGCTGACTGGGCTGGGGTCCATCCTGATAACATGAGAGAGAGAAGATGTCTGTATCTCTGGTGTGTCTTTACTTTCCAGGCCACCAAGGGTTAAGAACCCAGCGTCAGCCAGTGAGTAGTAGACATCTGTTCTCCTTTTGAGAAAGCCTGTAGTTCAGGACTCATCACGGCCTTCCCTTCCTTGGCCTGAAACCCTCCCTGCTCAGCTGCTTGGCGCATGCTGTTCCCCTGCCTGGAACGTCTCGCCTAATTCCTTTTCCTGCCCTGGCCTCAGTCTGGGAGACGCCATCTCAGTCCCCATGTCTTGGAGTTTTAAATGAAAGCACTTTACTTGTTTGCTCCTCTTTGCCCTGTAGGGCAACCCCGGGAATCACATGCTTCATGAGTCTAATTTACAGAAACGTAGGCGTAACTCAGCAGTGCATACCAAGCCCATACTGTTTGCTCTACACTGAAAATGAAGATGAATGGTGAAAAAAAGTTTCTGCCATTGAGAGCTTAACATTGAGTTGCAGTGAGAGATGAAGCTCCTGAGTGGCACGGAGATTGTTGCCAGGGCTCTGGTGAGGTACCAGGGTGAGGTACGCTGTGGCCTGGTGGTTGTAGCCACTCAGGGAGGCTTGTGGCCTATATAGAAGGCGGGCTGTGGGAATGAGCTGGGGGGTTTGGGTTGACTGTTTAGGATTTGAGAGTCTCTAGCATGTGGCACAGAAGGTAGATGATTTAAGCGGCGCGGACATCTTCGATAAACACTGTGGAAGAATGGGCAGTGGTATCCTCTCTCGGCCCACTGAAGCTTCTGTGTCCATCTTGTGTCCTTAGTCCTATGCGTTGGAGTATTGGAGGAGCCAGTTTCCCCCTCTCTCCAGAGCTTCTCACCCTAGGGAGCCTCCTTCCTCCTCGCCTGGATGCGGTACTGTCTTTCTTTGTTAGTTTCTTTCTTTCCTTTTTTCTTTAAGAAACAAGGCCTCACTGTGTTGCCCAGCCTGGACTCATACACCTGGGCTCAAGTGATGCTCCTGCCTTGGTCTCCTGAGTAGCTGGGACTACAGGCATGTGCCACTGTGCCTGGCTTCACAAACTTGTGCTTTTGATTCTCATCCTTAGCAGGTGGGGCTGTTGTTTTATCTGGTTTTCTTTTTTAATCCTTGCTTTCTTTGAATACAGGACTGATTCATAGTCACTGTTAAAGAATTCAAGCAATACAGAAATGTTTACTATAGTAAGTGAAAGTTTCTTAATAATCTACTCTTCAGAGATTACTACCACTGATTTTGGTCCAATTCCTTTCAGTTTTGATTTTAGTGAAGTTACTTTCAGTTTTTTCCCTATATACACTTTTTTTTTTAAACCATGTGAATGGTACTATGCTATTCTGCAACTTTTCTCCCACAGTTCTTTCCATTTTTCTTCACATAGCATTGTCTGTGAAGTAGGGATGGGGAAACTGAGGCTCAGCTCAAGCATCACTTGAGCCCAGGTGTTTGAGTCCAGCCTGGGCAACATAGTGAGACCTTGTTCTTAAAGAAAAAAGTTTGGGTTGACTGTTTAGAATTTGAGAGTCTCTATCTAGCATGTGGCACAGAGGGTAGATAATTTAAGCTGCGTGGACATCTTTGATAAACACTGTGGAAGAAGGGGCAGTGGCATCCTCTCTCGGCCCACTGAAGCTTCTGTGTCCATCTTGTGTCCTTGGTCCTGTGGTTGATTGACAGACCTCTCCCCTGGCCCATGGCCAGCCAGCGTGTGTGTGATGGAGCTGAGACCAAGTCTCTGTTCCCTGCTGTGTCTAGTTGTAGGAGCTGACTGCTTGGAACACCTTTCTGTCTCTCAAGTTAAGTTGTATCTCTTGTACTTGGCCTTAATGAAGTTTGACATTGAGAAGTCCAGAGCTGCTGTTTCCGGTGTGGCTTCCTTCCGGAATGAGTCCTAGTCACTGTTACTCAGAGATGTGCGTCAGGAAGTGGCTTGGGCCACAGTTCTGAGCAGATGGAGGTGTCTGTTCTGCATGGGAAAGAAGTATGCTTGTCAGGCAGGCGCTGCCAATGCCAAAACTTGGCCCACCTATTCTCTCCTTACCCCCTCAACAGGTCCTTCTGGGCCACAACAAGGTGCCCTGGTTTGACTCTTAGGAAGTGGGAGAGCCACTGAAGGGGGTACAGATCCAGGATGTGGCTTTGGGAGCTTCCACGGGCTATGCTGCCAGGAGGAGAGTAGACAGGGGTTCTGGGTCCAGAGGCCTATCTGTGCTGTGCATCTATCTGTGTGAAGGGCAGGGCCACGGGGGCGCTCTGGAGGTGGGCACCTGGGTGCAGGCTTGCTGCAGCTGTGTGCCTACAGGGTCCTTGTGTCTTGAGTGTTGGGCGCAGCTCACAGCTAGCGAGGCTAGCACCTGGACCCCGTTGTCATCATCTGACTCAGCACTGGTTGCTTCATGGGCCCTTCTTCCTTCCTGATAGGAAGAGGTGCCCCGAGGTGCCCTGTGCCTCCTGAGGACAGTGGCTGCCCCCAGGTTTAGGGCTCTGCTCCTCAGCATCTCTGTGGGGCTCATCGTGGGCCTCGCACTCAGCACATCCAAACTGTAGCCCAACCTTCCTTCCTCAAATCTGCTCCTCCCCATCTCAGAAAAGCCAGCCCCACTGGTCCAGTTGCTCAGGCAAAAACAAGTGAAAGAAAGCAACCCCCTCCGGAGTGCCCCAACTCCCCTCTGCTCTGTCCCCTTCCCCAGTGTAGCTGCACCATAGGAACCGCTCCCCTGCCCTGCAGTCCTCCAGCCAGGTGATCCTTTAGAGCAAGCCAGATTCCTCCCCTCCGGCCTGGGCCAGTGCTTCCCCCAGCGCATGTCTCCACTCAGGCCCTGTCTCCTTCAGGGCTGGCTTCCGGTGCCGCCCGTTCCACCCAGCCCCCGTCCCTCTGTGTGCTCTGACTGCCCCGTGCTCTGCCTCGTGTCCCCACAGCGCCATCACCAACACCCTCTGTCATTTCGCTCGTTTTCCAGCATGGGGGTGGATGGTGTTCCCTCTGTCTTGTTCACCACTGAGTCCCCAGCCCACAGTGGAGGCTCGGTGAGCTGCTGTCGGGTGAGGAGGCAGGAAGATGCCTAAAATCCACTGCTCAGAGCATCAGCCCTGCTGCTCCTGCCAGTGCTTTAACCCACTTACTGCGAAGCCTCACTTTCTTCCTGTCTGAAATAAGGGTGTTACTATGGGTATGTTAGTGATGGGTGCCACAGATGGCCTTCTATGGTAGAGTTAGTATTAGCAGTGTGATCTCAGGGGTTTGGTTTTATGATTTGTGTCTATGTACTTAATTTCTCTTTTAATTATCAAGAGATGCGTACTGGCCTGGTGTGCCAGAAGTGTGCTGGGTGCCTTCTGTTTGTCCCCCAAGTCCTCTTTAAGAGTTCTGGTTCCTGCCACAGCATCAGTCAGCCTTTTGGAATTGTTCTAGAACATGTTTTCTGCCTGAGGCTCTCAGGCCAGTTGGATGGTGGCATTTTACGAAAATAAAGCAGCATTCCTATCTGCCCTAAAGCCCATGGAGGTGCTCCCGGTCAGAGCTGCACTGTACCTGTGTGGGGTCTCTAGTGTGGCTGGAACCTGTCCTTTTTGGCCCCTGGTTGAGGAAGAGCTGGGCTACGCCCCCACCACCTGCCAGCCCAGTGTGTGCGGGACGTATCAGAGGAGACCGATGCCCACTCAGCCTTGCTGGTGCTGCTCATCTGTGCTGGCTTGCAGCCCGGCCTGGGGTGTTTGGAGAGAGTGAGGAGGAGGGTGAGGCTGACCTTCAACCTTGTGTCTCAGGCAGCCCTGGCAGCCTCAGTGCTCTCCTCTTTCAAATGGGCACACTGCTGTTGGGATCTGTCTGTGCAGGCAGCAGCCGGCAGAGGATCTCAGCCCCCAGGACGGGGCTGCTCTCCATGCACTGGCAGCTTCCGCACAGCCCTGGCCTGGAACTTCCGCCACCGGAGCTGCCTTCCCCTCACTCTCCCCTGTCACTGGGAATTTTGAAATGAATCCTCATTTGCCAGTCAGGGTGACCTAGCCTCTTCACCTACTTTTAGGAAGTGTTCTAATGCACCCCCCACTGCTCTTTGCAGGAGTCATCTGTCGTGCTTTCTTCTTCCTGACAACTTTGCTCCTGGGTCTGTGCTTGCTGTGCGGTGGCCGCCAGCCCTGTTGTGCTGGGGGCACTAGTCCCGCTTGCTTCAAGGAGGGAGGAGCCACTCCTTACCGGCACCTGCCCTCCCCAGGAGCAAGTGTCCTGTGGTGGCCGAGGATTGGCCAGTAGCAGGCCCTGCGTCATTGGTCTTGGCAGTGGAGGAGGCTCATGCCAAAGGAGCCCCCTGCACTCGGGGGCTGGCCCCACCCCCTCCAGCTGTGCCTGTCCTTCCTGAGGTGGGGGAGGGGTGCCGCAGGGCCCCGCCCCGCAGTGGCCTGCCTCTGGGAGGCACAGGCATAGGGCAGGCGGGCGCTGTGAGGCCAGCCGTCAGTGCCGGGCCTGGGATTGGCAGAGTTCCAGGCCTTAGGCTTCAGAGTGAGCTGCTGTGCACCCTGAGTACACGCCAGCCAGCCCTCTGCTGAGGACTCTGACCCGCTACCACAACAGGGGGCCCAACAAGAGAGGTCTCTGGGGCTGGAGGGAGCAGCTCTGCTGGGCACCTGAGGCCCTGCTCCATCCTGCATCTCTCAGAACCTCTGGGTAGCCTCTGGTCCTATACCAGTGAGAACGAAGTGAGGCCACACAGGCACGGCCCCCCTGATCTGGCTGTCAGTTCCACCTTGTCCATGTGGGCTGGAGCAGCTTCGAGAACTCATTCAGGGTCTTGGGTTCAAATGGGCTTTATGGAACTGAGCCCAGAGCTTAACAGGGTGGGAGGCTGTGCTGGGAGGGGCCTTGCCTGGCTGGAACAGGGGCAGAGTGGGGAGCATGGGGGTTTCTTTGAGTCACAGGGAAGGGTGCTATGTCCTGGAGGTGGAGGTGCATTCTCCCTGTCCACCTGGGGACCTCATCCCCAACAGTAGTTATAAGGCCAGACTGGGAAGCTTCATCCGTAGAGTGGGGCCCTTACTTGTCCGAGGTCCTGGCCTCCCCTCATCTCTCACCTAAACAGGCTTTTCCCTGCCCTGGGCCTGGGAGTGCACATACTTGCTGTCTAAGGCAGTGCTTGAAGGAGAAATGTCCCACCCCTCCCACAGTGAGGGAAATGAGAGGAGGGGAACCACACTCTGAGGGCAGTGACTTATCTGTGGTCTCATGGGAGGCGAGACAGACAACCTGTTAGTGAGCAGTTCAGATGGGGTTTATGGGCAAGGCATGTCGGAGGAAGGAAGGACAGAGACCATAGAACTTCAGGGCTGAGAGGGACACCGTAGCATTCCTCACCTCCCCCAGAGAAGTGAGGCCATGACCTCCACATTCGACCTCTACCTGGGCTCCATTCCACGGAGGAGCTGAGGGGCAGCTGAGCAGGAGCGGGGGCGGGGGTGGACAGGGTGGCCGGGGGCAGCAGAGGCCGCACAGTTGGTGTGGGATAGGTGGTAGGTGCAGGCTGGGATGCCGGAGGGGCTGGGGACAGGTGGAGGCAAGTCTGAAAACCTGTGCCCTTGAGATTCGGAATCTCCCTGCCTCAGCCTGGTCATGTTAGGGGTCAGCCATGGCACCTGGGTGGTGGTGAGACAGGGTAGGGAGCACAGAGCTGCTCTGGGCCTGTGTGAAGCACACCAGGGATTTCCTGGCCTTGAGGAGACCCCAGTGTTTCAAGCCGGTGCCCGGGTGCCCTGGCTGGACCACACTGGCACAACACGCGTGTAGACGGCCTGCTTTCCCTCTGGCTCCAGGAGCGTGAAGCAGCTGTCTCTTTCTTTCAGTTTGAGTGCGTGAGGGGGCACATTTGGGCAGGGCCTTGCGCTATTGCTCATTTGTGAAATTGGCTCCTTTAAGGAAGCTGCAAATGAGTCAGCTCTGGAGTGCGTCCCATGGATGGCGACAGGACCCCTGTGTTGCCTTGTGCTGCCCCCAGCTTCCAGACTGGGTCTGCCTGGCTCTACCTGGGACAGGCTTCCCCAGGGTGTTTGCCAGTGAGGAAACTAAGGCTCTGGCAAGATGAGTGCCCTGCCTGTGAGGACACAGATAGGACCAGAGGGCTTCAGCATAGAGCATGCCACAGGTGTGAATCGGGGTTCTCTTTGGGGCCCAAGTGGGCACCAACTGTCCCATGGAAAACTGTGACACTTCGGGAATTCCACTAGAGCTCAGCTGCTGAATTTCTCTTTTGTCCTCTGGTAAACACTGGGATGCTTTTTTAAGAACCTGACTCTCTCTGTCTCAATTCCTGTGCCCTGTCCTGTTGGGACGTCGAGGCCGGGATTAGAGCAGCCCCTTTAAGAGTGCCAGTGTCCCAGACCCTGCTGTGGAATGCCAGCCGCCTCCCTGCAGACAGACATCGCTGTGCTGTCGTCCTGTCTCTGTGAGGGTTAACAACACTTCAGCCTGTTGTCTGGAACCGGTTCAGACTGGTTTTCTGGAAAGTGCTTTGTCTCTCCGACTGAATCCTGGGAAGGGTCATGTGGAGCCAGTGATGTCATGGGATCAAAAACTGACTCAGCTGTTTTTTTCTTCTTTTTCTTTCTTCTTTAAATCAAGATATGTGTGTGCTGCAGGTACAGGGCAGTGGCACGCTGATGGGCCAGGCCTCACTCTACTCAAAGTGTACCTCACTGGCAACCAAAGGGTTAAATGTGATCCCCAGTCCCCACTCCCCAGAGGTGAGCAGGGAGTGAGGAGACCTCCCTTCCCTGAAGGGGAGAAGCTGGAGTTAACGCAAGTCACCACAGTGTAGGGCTAGTCCCAGGCCCCGACCCTGCTCCTGGAACAGTGCAGTCACCGCCCTCCTGGATTCCAGACATTGCAGGTGCTGAAAATCCCAAAGGCAGGTAGTTGAGATCTAGAACAACTTTTCCTCTGTTTGCTGTTGAGCCTTTCCTTGCTGATAAGCAGCCGCCTTCCACTGCTCCTGTTCAGCACCCTGCTGCCTCTGGCCCCCAACAGGGCAGGGTGTAGCTTGGCTCCACCAATGTTCAGCCACACAGTGGAGGCTGGGGACACCCCCCCTCCTGCCTAGCCTTCCTCAAGGTAGCGATGAAATGTCCTGGGGATGCTTTTCTGGGCCCTGCGTTTGTTGTACATTCTTTTGCCATCCTTCCCATAGGGAGGAAAACACTGAAAGCAACATTGAAAAGTCTCCAAGAAGGTGGCACCTTCATTGCACCCAGTTAAAATGTTGTGTCTTCTCCTCCCTCCCAAGTTCAGAATGACCGAAGAAGCATGCCGAACACGGAGTCAGAAACGAGCGCTTGAACGGGACCCAACAGAGGATGATGTGGAGAGCAAGAAAATAAAAATGGAGAGAGGATTGTTGGCTTCAGATTTAAACACTGACGGAGACATGAGGGTGACACCTGAGCCGGGAGCAGGTCCAGCCCAAGGATTGCTGAGGGCAACAGAGGCCACGGCCATGGCCATGGGCAGAGGCGAAGGGCTGGTGGGCGATGGGCCCGTGGACATGCGCACCTCACACAGGTGAGTGGGAGGAGCCAGCGGGAGGGGCTGGAACCTGGAGACAAGCCCAGTATGCCCAGGTTGGGGCTGGCCACACTCCAGGCCTGTTGGTAACAGCTTCGTGGGGTTGTGGAGAGGGCTGTAGGCTCAGCTTGGGCATCACCCACCACTGGCAGCTGTGCTGTTGTGGCCATTCTAGGGCCCCAGGTCCCAACTGCAAGTGGCACAGAGTGTGGGTCTCACAGGAGAAGGAGTGGCACATTCCATCAGCTCCCCTGCCATCAGTAGGCCTTTGCCACCCACGCACCTGCTGTCTGTCCAACTCGGTGCTTTTGGTTTGTCGGGACACTTGAGTTATTCATTTGGTTATGCTTCCCTGCTTTTCAGATCTAGAGGTCAGAGGGCCAGGAATGCTACACCTACCTTGGTCACTTGGCTAGGGATAGAGTTGGGAGCCCAGCCCAGGGCACCCTCCTCGGAGCGGGTACGGGATGCTCACTCGACTCCATGTTCACTTGGTTCTGGTCTTTGGCTTGCTCTGTTGGTTTGTCCTTAGTCAACACTGATTACTTCAAGAGTGACTTTCCTCATATTCACCTTTTATGAGTCTCTTAAGGTAAAAGCTTGAAATAAAAATAAGACCCAATCTACCACCTATTTCTTGACTTCAAAACCTTCCTTTCTCTCTGTAAAGAGAAATTCAGACCCAGCACCTGCTCTTGCATCACCCCTCCCCTTGGAGCTTTCCAGAATGTTCATGCCCAGACACCCACTGAGGGCTGTGGTGTGGCCACAGCTTCCCGGCTGGCCCTGTGACAAACTCCTCTGTGGCCCGTTGCTCTCTCTTCTCACCACCCACTGGAGTCTTCTCCCTGTGGAGGGCCTGTCTCTCCACGCCTGTTCGTAAGGGACAGCTGGTGGCTCCTCACCTTCCCGTGTCAACTAACCCCACAGGGTGACCCCAGCCTGCAGTCTTATGTCAAATTCGTTTTTGGAACCCAAACTGTTGGGATCCTGAGGACTTCAGAGATCATCTGGTGTTCACAGCGTTTAAAATGGGAAGATAAATGGGAAAACCCAAGCCTGCTCCTGTTGACAAAGCCCCCTAGTCTGAGGAAATATACTTTGTAGTCCTGCTGTCCAAAGAGGGCTTTTCTGTCTGACTCTGCTGTCTGCAGTCCCCATTCTAAAACCAAGGTCCTCTTCTAAAGTTCCAGAAATAAAACTATAGGTCCAAGTCTCCTTTTCCTTTCTCTATGTTTTCAGCCAGAGACCAGTCCATGACAGCTCAGCAGGGGTGAGCAGTGAGGGGCTGGTGTGGAGTCAGGGCAGGAAGAGGAGGAGTCCATGTTCATGGGAATCTGCAGTCCATGTGCATGAGGTCCCTTGTGCATTCCTGGGCTCCTGGCATGCATTTTCTCCTGTAATCACCATGTTCCCCTGCAGGGTAGGTCAGTGGATTGTGAGGGAGAAGTTAAGTGTTAAAGAAACTCAGAGTTCAGCTGGGCGTGGTGGCTCACGCCTGTAATCCCAGCACTTTAGGGGGCCGAGGCGGGTGGATCACAAGGTCAGGAGATTGAGACCATCCTGGCTAACACAGTGAAACCCCATCTCTACTAAAAATACAAAAAAATCAGCTGGGCGTGGTGGCGGGTGCCTGTAGTCCCAGCTACTTGGGAGGCTGAGGCAGGAGAATGGTGTGAACCTGGGAGGCGGAGCTTGCAGTGAGCCGAGATCGCGCCACTGTACTTCAGCCTGGGGACAGAGTGAGACTGTCTCAAAAAACAAAAAAATATTACTAGCACCTCTGAAGCCCCCTCATGCTTGCTTGCTGTCACTGTCTTCCAAGGGTAATCACTTTCTTGACAATATGGATTAGTTTTTCCTGCTTTGGTACTTTAAATAAGTGGGATTATATACTGTGTACCTTTTATCTTCCTGCTTTCACTCAACATTGTGAGATTTACCCATATTGTTGTGCATACCAGTAGTTAATCCATTTTCATTGCTGTATAGTATTCTGTTTATAGAGTTTCTATTTGGGTGTTTTTCAAAACTACCTTTTTTTCTTTCATGCTAACTTATTACCGTCTTATGACCGAATCTGGGCATATTGAAAGCTAGAGGCAGTTTCTGATGGCTTCTAGGAGAGAGAATTTCCTTTTTCTTTAGTGGCTGGTGAATTGGAATCATCAAGAAATATATATGTTTGCATGTGTGTGTATAGTGTACCTATTGCTATGTTGGATGATTTGGAGCATGCAGAGGCAGATACAGTAGTAGAATCAGCTTTCTGCCTCCCTCTTTTACTCCCCTCCCTGTTGCTCTTTAACTCAGCAGTTTTTCTCTCTTAGTCTCCCAACTTGTGTGAGTGTTTTATATTCTACATAAATTGAGGGTGGAGGGCAACTTCTGGTTGTGTTGAATGAGGAGATTGGCAGAATTGACAAAAGCAAAATGAAACAATCTCAGCGTTCTGGAAAAATTGAGCAGGGGCATACAACAATCTGAGAAGTATTTATGCCTGTAACTGCTGAATTTCAGGTGAGAACAGTGAGACTCTATGGCATTTGGCCTGGAGCTATTCCCATGCCCTCTCCCATCTGTTTGGTAAAGAGGTTCTGTCCAGCCACTGTCAGCTGTGAGGACCAACAGCTTCGCTGTGTGGGTGAAAGGGAGGAGGACTGTTCACTTTACAGTGGTAGCAACCCTGCCTGTGGCCTTGTAGATGAGAGTAACAGTCCTGGAGATGGGCAAGTGGGGAGGCACAGCGGCTCTGTTTTAGCCCAAGGTTGGGGCAAGATAGAAAAACTATTTGAAGAAATAATGGGCAAAAACATACTTGAGGAGAAACTCATCCAGGAATCCCAACAAACCCTAAATAGCGTAAGTACAAAGAGATCTTGACCTAGATACATCATAGTCAAACTGTAGAAAGCCAAAGAAAAGAAGAAAATCTTGAAAGTAACAAAAGAAAAACAACTCAGCACATCTGGGGAGCATTAATAAGATGAACAGCTGACTTCTGACTCGAGACATTGGAAACAAAAAGGAGTTGAATGATGTTAAAAGTATCCAAAGAAGAAAACTGCCAACCCAGAATTCTATACCAGTAAAAACAGTCCTTCAGAAATGAAAGCAAAAAAGACATTGTCAGGTAAACAAGACTGAAGGAATCCATTGCTGGTAGACCTGCCAGTTCTTCAGCCTGAAAATAAATGACACGTTGGCAGCTTGAGTCTATGAGAAGAAATAAAGAACACTGGAAATGGTAAATGCATGGGTTAACTGGAAAGACTTAACTAGTTCTGCAGTCTGGAAGCCAACCAAAGGCTTCGAATGATTTGTTGGGTTTATAATATCCACAGATAAAATATATGTCATATTAGTACAAAAGATGGGGAATCAAATGGAGCAATATTGGAGCAAAATTTCTGTATCTTACTGGAATCAAGTTAGCATCAGTCTTATATAGATTGTGATTAAGATGCTTACTGTAATGCCTAGGGCAGCTCTCAACAAAATAACTTTAAAATATAGTTTTTTAAAAAAATCAGGGCTGGGCGCAGTGGCTGACTCCTGTAATCCCAGCACTTTGGGAGGCTGAGGCAGGTGGATCACAAGGTCAGGAGACCGAGACCATCCTGGCTAACACAGTGAAACCCCGTCTGTACTAAAAATACAAAAAAATTAGCCTGGCGTGGTGGTGGGCACCCGTAGTCCCAGCTACTTGGGAGGCTGAGGCAGGAAAATGGTGTGAACCTGGGAGGCGGAGCTTGCAGTGAGCCAGGATCGCGCCACTGCACTCCAACCTGGATGACAAACCGAGACTCCATCTCAAAAAAAAAAAAAAAAAAAAATCAGATCATCAGAAGAATTAAAGTTATACACTAAAAAATATTTAACACGAAAGAAGGCAGTTTCTTTATTCACTGAGAAATAAAGGAACAAAAAAGAGGACATGTAGAAAACAAAATGACAAATGTCAATCCAGCCATGTCAATAATGCAGTAACTGTGAAGGATCTAAATACCCCAATCAAAAGGCAAGGACTATCAGATAGTGTAAAGAAGCAAGATTCAGGCCGGGCGCAGTGGCTCACGCCTGTAATGCCAGCACTTTGGGAGGCCAAAGTGGGCGGATCACAAGGTCAGGAGTTTGATAGCAGCCTGGCCAATACGGTGAAACCCCGTCTCTACTAAAAATACAAAAATTAGCTGGGCGTGGTGGCACGCACCTATAGTCCCAGCTACTTGGGAGGCTGAGGCAGGAGAATCACTTGAACCCATGAAGCGGAGGTTGCAGTAAGCTGAGATAGTGCCACTGCACTCCAGCCTCGGTGACAGAGCTCCATCTGTCTCAAAAAAAAAAAAAAAAAAAAAAAAAAAGAAGCAAGATTCAGCTTAATTATATGTTGTTTATAAGTGACGCCCCTTAGATTCAAGGAATAATACAAAAGGATGGAAAAAGAGATACCATAAGTAACTGTTTGAGAGCTGGAGTAACTGTATTAATAAGAGATAAAAGACACTTTAAGACAAAAAAATTACTAGAGCCAAACTGCGACTTTATTTTTTTTTTGAGAAGAGTCTCACTCTGTCACCCAGGCTGGAGTGCAGTGGCACGATCTCCACCTCGTGGGTTTCAGCGATTCTCCTGCCTCAGCCTCTTGAGTAGCTGAGACTACAGGTGCCCGCCACCACGCCCGGCTAATTTTTTGTATTTTTAGTAGAGGCAGGGTTTCACCATGTTGGCCAGGCTGATCTTGAACTCCTGACCTCGTGATCCGCCTGCCTCAGCCTCCCAAATTGCTGGGATTACAGGCGTGAGCCACTGTGCCCAGCTGCGACATTTCATATGATATTTCAGGAAGACATAACAGTCAGCAGAGCCCCAAAATACCTGAAAACATAAACTTGATAGGATTGATGGAAATTAATCAGTTATAGTTAGAGATTTCAATATCTCACTCTCAATAATTGGTAGAACATCTAGACAAAATCGGCAAGGTATGGAGGACTTGAAGAACATTATTAACTCACTTAGCCTGACATCTGTAGAATACCTGGTGAATGCAGAATACACCCTCCCAATTGTAGGTGAACGTTCTCCGTTGATCATACATTGGACCATAAAACAAGGCTCCAGTATAGCTGTAAAAAACAAAAAGAAAAGGAAGTAACAAGTGTTGAGGAGGAAGTGTAGAAACTGGAATTCCTCATACATTGCTGGTAGGAATGTAAAATAGCCCAGATAGTTTCTTACAGAGTTAGTTGTAAACTTACTGTATGACTTAGCAATTTATCCAAGAGAAATGAAAATGTGTCCACACAGACAGGTACACCTGCAGCAGCATGATTCATACTGGTCGAAAAGTAGAAGCAGGGCCAGGCGCAGTGGCTCACGCCTGTAATCCCAGCACATTGGGAGGCCGAGGCAGGCGGATCACCTGAGGTCAAGAGTTTGAGACCAGCCTGGCCAACATGGTGAAACCCCGTCTCCACTAAAAATACAGAAATTAGCCGGGTGTGGTGGCGTGCACCTGTAGTCCCAGCTACGTGAGAGGCTGAGGAGGGAGAATTGTTTGAACCTGGGAGGCAGAGGTTGCAGTGAGCCGAGATCGTGCCGCTGTACTCTATCTAGCCTGGTGACAGAACAAGACTGTCTCAAAAAAAAAAAAAAAAAAAAAAAAAAGTGGAAGCAACCCAGTGTCCCATGGATAAAACAAACCTGCTACCTCTATATACCAGATTACTGTTCAGCTTTATAAACTACTCATGTGTGCCATAACATGGCTGAATCTCAGACTTACCACGCTAAGGAGGATACAGCAGATCCAGGGACTACTTGTTGTATAGTTTCACTTACAGGGCATGTCCCCCCAAAAAGCAAATTTATTTGAGAGATGGAAAGTGACCAGTGGTTGACTAGGACAGGGCTGGGGTGGGTGGGAGCAGTGATTAACAACACATGGGCACATTTTGGGAGGATGGAAATATTTTAAAATTGTATCGTGGTGATGATTGCACAAATTTACTGAAATCATTGAATTGTACTCTTACGGTGGCTGAATTTTGCGGTATGTAAAGTATACCTCAATATGGATGTTAAAAATAAATAATTAAATGAAGGTTAAAATAGCTTGGTTTCTGTTGTGGCATCCATAAATGTGCACACAGAAAAACAAAACCCGCAGAGGTAGAAGTTGTGAGTCTATTGGTTTTGTGAGGCCAATCCAAAGGTCGTGGGCATGTGCTGCCCCTATGCCGAGTCCGGACTGTCAGATGAGGCTGGAGCTGGCAGGCAGAGGAAGCTGCTTTTGGTTCTCTATTTTTTGGAGTTGGTCTTGCACTGTCGGCCAGGCAAGAGTGCAGTGGTGCAGTCGTAGCTCACTGCAGCCTTGAACACCTCGGCTCAAGCCACTCAAGTAGGTGGGACCATAGATGCATGCTACCACACCTGGATGGGTTTTTTTTGTTGTTGTTCTTTTTAAAAATTTTTTTGTAGAGATGGGGTTTATTATGTTCCCCAGACTGGTCCTGAACTCCTGATCTCAAGTGATCCTCCTGCCTGAGCCTCCCAAAGTGCTGGGATTATAGATGAGCCACAGCACCAGGCCGGTTCTTTCTGTTTTGTTTTTGTGATAAGTAGCAGATCCAGTCCTGCACTTTGCTGTAGGGGAGAGTCTCTTTCTGTCAAATGGTTGATCTTCAGAAATAACTGGCCACACCCAGATGGAAATAGCTTGATTTGTTTTCTTTTCTTTTTTTTTTTTTTTTTGAGATGGAGTTTCGTTCTTGTTGCCCAGACTGGAGTATGGTGGCGTGGTCTCAGCTCACTGCAACCTCTGCCTCTCAGGTTCAAGTGTTTCTCCTGCCTCAGCCTCCCGAGTAGCTGGGATTACAGGTACCTGTCACCACGCCCAGCTAATTTTTGTATTTTTAGTAGAGACAGGGTTTCACCATGTAGGCCAGGCTGGTCTTGAACTCCTGACCTCAGGTAATCCACCCACCTCAACCTCTGAAAGTGCTGGGATTACAAGTGTGAGCCACTGTACCCAACCTTGATTTGTTTTTTTTTTTTTGGATGGAAGAGCATGTTGCTTGGTAAAAATGCGGCTCTTCTCCAGGGGTCCTGCAACTGAAAGGTAAGGACTGAGGGTCCCTCAGTCACCTTGGGCCTGCATGGGGTGAGGGAATGAGAACTCTGTGAATGGCCACACCTCACTGAGGATGTGTTTGTGTGTGCCTTTTCTGAGGTGTCAACTCTTATTGGATTGTCAGTGGTCCAGGACCAGACCTGCTGTATGCCAGGTACTATGCTGATCTCTGGTAGAGAGGTAATCAAGACAGGATCTGATTTATGCAGCTATTTTTTTGGAAGACCATGTCATGAAGGAAAGTGCAGAGGTCTTGGAAAGGACTTGCCATTGCCGATGTGGCTCACCGTCTCCGTTTCCTTATTTCACCTGGGAGGAGACTGGGCTGTGGCTTCCGTGGTCCATGGATTGGGCAGACTTCAACACAGCCTAGGTGGATATCTGGCAAGTTGTGCCCGTTAGTGGTGTGTGGCGTTCAGGCAGCTCTTGTGTCTTGCTCTTCTCTCCCCACCTCCCCTCGTACCATGAGTGGCTTGTCTGCTGTGGGAGGGGGCAGCACTTGGACCAAAGGCCTGCCCCATGGTCTGGACAGGGCAGGCTGGGATGTGTGTTCCTTGGCCACTTTGGGGCTCAAAGTAGCATCTGTGCTGTTAGATCTGATCTTGGCTTTAGTTTTTTTTGGCCTTCAGCTCCCTGGTCAAGCACTTGTGGCCAGTGACAGACTGTAAAACACACTGGAAATGTAGTCTGTTTACTGGGCCTGCAAAACCAGTCGCAGTTGGTGACACTGGTGTCCTTGATGACAATTAGAATCATTGCCGTCGTCTTTCTTTTTAGACTTTTGCAGTCACGAAGGGGGCGGTGGGGTGACACATCTGTGTCACTTCCCTGCCCAGAGAATGCACTGGCTGATCATTTGATATTAAGACAGGTTAGGCCACCCACCACAGTGAGCATGCGTGCCCATCATTAAAATGCAGGTTAGGCCAGGCGCGGTGGCTCACGCCTGTAATCCCAGCACTTTGGGAGGCCGAGGCGGGCAGATCACGAGGTCAGGAGATCGAGACCATCCTGGCTAACATGGTGAAACCCCGTCTCTACTAAAAAAAAAAAAAAAAAAAAAAAAAATTAGCCGGGCGTAGTGGTGGGCACCTGTAGTCCCAGCTACTTGGGTGGCTGAGGCAGGAGAATGGCGTGAACTCGGGAGGTCAGGCTTGCAGTGAGCCCAGATCACACCACTGCACCCCAGCCTGGGCGACAGAGCGAGACTCCGTCTCAAAAAAACAAAAACAACACATATTAACACCCAAGCCTTCCAAAACCAAAAGCAAATCAGAAAGTAATGTGATATTGCTTCTTCCTAGCATCCAGCCACCCAGTTGTCCAGAACGTGGGAGTGTGGATGGCTTTGTTTTGTTCTGTGCCAAAATGGGGCCAGCTGGAAAAAAGGTGTGCATCACATAATTTTTGCAAGATGACTCTGAGGATCACGGATAGAGTCCTTGCTGTTTGGACAGATGCTTTTTACAGGGAAGGGAGAGGAGGGTGAGGTCGACACCGGAATTGTCCCCAACCCCCACAACCACGTGAGCATGGGGCTCTCCTGGTGTGCCCGAGACAATGAGTTCTGACTCACGCATGCACCTGTGAGTCAAACCCTGATTTAGGTCACAAACTTTATCACGGCCCAGAAACCTTACCATCCCACTCCAGAAGGGCCCTCACGCACTCCCAGCCCTTCCTGTTTTGGTGCTTCCCCTCATGAGACTGGTCTTGCCTCTTTTCCGGTTTTCCAGGGATGCACTTACAGAGTCAGTGCTCTTTGGGGTCCGGCTTCCTTCTGAGTGTTTTGGGATTTGCCCCTGGTGTGTATTGGTGTGCCTCTGAGTGGTGTGCACAGGGCACTTCTCACCTGTCAGTAGATATGTGTGCAGCCTCCAATTTGGGGCTGGTGTGAGCACCCGCTGCTGTGCAAGGTCCCTGCAGATTGTCTCTTTGTGGGTACGGGTCAGCATTTCTCTTGGTAAACACTCAGGTTAAACTGCAGGGTTACAAATTGTGTGTGTGGTTAGTCGTTTTAGAGAAACGACTGGGCTTTTCCCCCAAAATGGTCTGTGCTTTTCACACTCACAGGTGTGGCAGTCCAGCACACCGTCTTCACTTGTTGTTCTCAGTCTTTATAGTTTTAGCCACTGGGTCCCCAGAGAGGTTGAGGTCCAGACTTGGCCTACACGTGTGGCTGTGTCTTAAGCCCGTCACCCTTGTCCCTCTTTGATGGAAGCACGAGGCCAGGCAGAAGAGCCCACTGCCCCTTGTGCTAGTCAGTCACATAGCGGATGCTCGGACAGTTGCTGGTGCCACAGAACCCCTATCATCGTTGTGTTGGCTGCCTGCATACGGGTGGAGGGGTTGTCTTCACAGCGATGTGCAGAGCTGAGCTTCCACCCCCTGTTCTCAGGACTGTGCCTCCCCGCAGCTGCTCCCGGCCCGCTGGCCGGCTGTCTACAGGAATGCACATCCTTGAATGAGATGGACGATGGACTAATGTGGCACAGCTGTCGACGTGAGGGCTCAGGAAAGGGCTGGGTTCTCATAGCCCAGGGACATGGTTTGTGGCCCTCACACTGGCTGCCTCCTACAGCCCTCTTGGCAGGGATTGAACCCCTAAATCCCCCATCAGGGTGCCAGAGCTTTGGAAGTCCCGCAGCAAGAAGCCATTTTCCCTTTGTGTGACCACTGGCCTGTCCCAGAGTCAGGGTCCAGACAGGGGGCTCCGGAGCGGGGTACTCTGTGGGTGGCTCTCTGGAGCTCCCCCCTCCTCCACTGCCCCAGCCCCTCCCCAGCACCTGTTGAGGGCTGGCTGCTGCCTTTCACTTGCTAATTCTCTGTCTGCTTCTGGGCAACTTCCAGGAGAGACTGGGTGGCCCCAGGGAGTGCCTTCACCAGCTCCGACTAGAAATCCACAGCCTGCGGGCATTTCTTAGCTCATGGGAACTGAGAGGTATGTTCCCTTGGCAATCTGTTTTGTGCTCCCTTCCCTGCCTTAGCCGCTGCCCCTCCAAACCTCAGTGGCCACCGTCTGTCTCCTTGTTCTCTATGTCACCCCTTTCCTGCAGGCTCCTCATCCAATTTCCCTTTATCTGGGACTCTAATCCCAGAAATCGCTGAAATGTGAGGGGTCCACCTGTACTTCTAAGAATCGTTAGATTATATAGGGGCACCAGGATAACAGACTGCCCTGTTTCTAACTCCCCAAGTCCTCAGCTCACATGAGGGCCGTAGCATGAGCCAGCCCGGTGCCAGGTAAAAGAGCATCACTCCTGGTCTTCCTGAACTTCAGCTTCTCCAAGGTGTTGCCAGCTCCCTGTTGCCTTTAGACGCCCTCCTCTGGTCATGGAGGGGACTTGGGATCCCTGACTTTGAAATGGGGCTTCTCTCTTGGACAGTGCAGGCTCTCTGGGGATGTTATTATCCTGTGGTGGCTCTGACAGAAAACCAGAGGCCACACTTTATATGGACATCGAGGTAATCACCAGTAAATGTTTGGCCTTCTCTGTCTGAACTCCTCTCACACATCTGTAAGTTGAGCAGATTTGCAGATTAAGCAGACCTCTTCCTTCTTTTTAAATGACTTGCTTTCTGTTTTGCTGCTGCGGCTTCTGATATCTCCTCCCAGCATGTATTCCTGCTGTTGTCTTATTTGTCACTCACTGACAGGCTTCTCTTCCTGTAACTGATGTCCCAGCTCCTGTAGCGGGTTATTTAAATGTCCCATCCACAGGGACAAGACAGGGAGGGTGTCTGACCAGCACTCCGCTGTGCCCACTGAAACTGGGTTTAGCTATGTTGCTTTTCAGTCTGCAGCCAGTTTCCCTGCCATGCTGCAAGCAGTTGCAGTGAAACCAACTTGGAGGCTACGGGGCGGCTTCTGAGTGCTCCTTAGGCCGAGAGCCAGTCCTGTCCCTCATGGTCCCCTAACCTGGTGAAGGAGTGGAGCGAAGGGCAGTGGGCGCCAGGCCTTGGGGGTCTCTGTGTGCAGAACAGGTAGAAACAGAGGGAGTGGGTACCTGGGAACCTGCAGGGGCATGTGTGATCCCGGGTGGGACAGGCAGGCATCACACCCAGGGGGGCAGTGTTTTCCCGGTTAGCAGAATATGCCCCTGGAAGAAAAGAAAAGCCTACCTGGTTAGAAGAGATCTTTCTGAGGTTTTTCTTCTCTCTCTTAAGATGAGCATATGAATTATAATTTGTGAGCCTGAGGGGGCAGCTGGTGGTAGAAAAAAAAACGTGGGTGTCTGACAGCCTGGATCGGCCATGTACTGAATCTCTGTGTGGCCTGGGATAGTCTGCCCCCACTTTGTGAATGCCTCTTGTCTCCTCTGTGAATTGAGGCTCCACCATAGTGTAAAGTCACAGTGCTGAGAGGAAGGCAGGGTAACACCTGAAGCCAAGCTGGATCTGCTGCCTTTGGAAACACTGAGTTACCTGTGGCTGAGGCTCGGGCAGATGCCACCGTTCTCTCTGGAGGGTGGGAGACAAGGGAGGGGACGTCTGATGGGTGGAAAGATGGGAGACATACCAGATGTTGCTATGTGCCTCCCTTGCTTGGGATCCGTGCCATAGGACTGCGGATTTTTAGAGCTTATATCTTTAAAATAGTTGTGATGTCATCAAATTGAAAAGCTTTGGGGGTTCATGCGACTGAGACTTGATGCCATGCAGAATTCCTCAAGGCAGGGGCCCTGATAGCTTTCATACAAAGAGCATTCTAAAGAGAGCCATCAGTCCAGGCCTCCAGGAGACTTGGCGTGTCTGCAGGCGGTGTGGGAAGAGTGGTCTGAGGGCACTCTCTGGGGTACTGCAGCCCAGAAATCATGGTGCACCGGGTACAGGGGTCAGAGTCTGAAGGTACACGGTGGTAGGAGCAGAGACCGGAAAGGTGGGCTGGGATAGATTGTTGGATGCAGGAAGGGTGGAACATAGAGTTGGGACTGGGCCTTGGGTTTGGGACCCCCCTCTGGAGAAGGGAGAGTTGATGCTCTGAGCCTAGGTGGAGCCCAGGATCTCTCAGGCATTTGGACGGGAGAGAGGTGGCCAACTTGCTGGAGAAGGAAGGAGATTCCTAGTCCCGGAGACCAGCAGCCTAGGGGCAGTGGGGCACAAGATTCAGAATAGCGTCCTCACACAGAGGTCCTGGGTGACCTGGCCAGCCATGTTCCTGTGTTTGATCCACAGCCATAGGGCGACGCCTGCTTTCTGTGACTTAGGTAAACATAGAGGCTGTACAGTTGCCACATAAGGCTGTAAGAACCTTAAGGTGACCAAATTTTGTTGGCTGATGATTAAATAGGTTTTATAAGCAATTATAGTGTATCTTTGGGGTGAATCCTATTAAATTTTTAGTACCTCTCACTTTTCAAAATACAACTTTGGCAGCAAAAAGAAAGTTACATAGGCCATGATACATCAGCAGGACAGGACCCAGGATCCCAGCCTCTGTACTACTGTCGGGGCTGCCAGAGACGGGAAATCCTTTTCCTGAAGCACTGGCACCTCCCCTTTTCCATCTGTGGGCCCCAGACAGCAGTTGGATTTGTGGGATATGTCTGTTGACATTTACTGTGTTAGAAAATTTGAAAATACTGGCCAGGCGCAGTGGCTTACACCTGTAATCCCAGCACTTTGGGAGGCCGAGGTGGGCAGATCACATGAGGCCAGGAGTTCGAGACCAGCCTGAGCAACATGGCAAAATCCCGTTGCTACAAAAAAAGTAGCTGGGCGTGGTGGCGCACTTCTGTAATCCCAGCTACTTGGGAAGCTGAGGCATAAGCATCACTTGAACCCAGGAGACAGAGGTTGCAGTGAGCCGAGATCGCACCACTGCACTCCAGCCTGGGCGACAGAGCGAGACTCTGTCTCAAAAAAAAAAAGAAAAAAAATTTCAGCTTGGGCAACATAGCAAAAGTGTCTCTACTAAAAATCCAAAAAAATTGCAGAGTGGTGGCCCACACTTGTAGTCCCAGCTATTTGGGAAGCTAAGGTAGGAGAATCACCTGGGCCTGGGAGGCAGAGGCTGCAGTCAGCTGAGATGGCACCACTGTACTCCAGCCTGGACAACCTGAGTTGAGACCTTGTCTCAAAAAAAAAAAAAAAAACCTATTATTAATTCATTTAAAGATGACTATAGTAGACCTGTGACATATTAGCATAAGTAACTTATTATTAAAAATCTATTTTGCAAATCTCTTTAATACTCAGCTTACTAAGAAGGCAGCTGCTAGGTTCCCGTGGCTGTTTCTGTGTCCATCCTCTTGCGTTCTTTGTGAGGGTTTGAAGCATGGTGAAGAAAATGTAACTAGCATGGAGAAGAGGTTAGAGAGTGGAGGAGCGTTTCCATAGGCTTTTTGGATCATTGTGCATTTCATTCTCTAATGAGAAACCAAAATCCAGAGTGGCGAGTCGCTACCGGTGAGTTGGCCCTTAGACTCTGAAACCTCATCATTGAGCTTTTTGTATGTGGGTTACATTAAAATCCGTGGGACTCTTTTACACTTTGAACAGAAAAATCTGTTTGTAAAACTAATTTTTAATTTTAGAATAGCCTTAGACTCACAGAAAAGTTGCAAAGATCAGTCCTGCAAACCCCACCCCAGTCTCCACATTGTTAACAGACTACAGAACATGTGTCACAAGTAGTGAGCCAGGGTCCATGTATTATTTTAACCAAGTTCATACTTTATTCTGATTTCCTCAGTTTTTTCCAGCTGTCCTTTTTCCCTTACGTTATATTTAGTCCTTGCGTCTCCCTAGATTCCTTGGACTATGACAGTTTCTCGGACTTTGTTTGTTTTGGGTTACCTTGTCAGTTTTGAGGAGCAGAGGTCAAGTGTTCTGTAGAATGTCAGTGCATTGGGATTTGTCAGATGCTTTTCTCACAGGCAGGTGATGGATTTGGGGGAGGAAGACCACAGAGGGTGAAGTGCTCTTCTCGTCACATCATATCAAAGGTACTGCTGGTCTTGACCGAACGATCGTTTGGGTGAGGTGCCATTTGTCAGGTTTTTCTACTGTAAAGTTACCCTTCCCTCCTTCCCTTGCTCCACCATTTCCATACTGTCCTCTTTGGAAGGAAGTTACTATGTGTGGCCCACTCTTTTTTTTTTTTTTTTGAGATGGAGTCTCACTGTGTTACCTAGGCTGGAGTGCAATGGCATGATCTCGGCTCACTGCAACCTCTGCCTCCCAGGTTCTAGCGATTCTCCTGCCTTAGCCTTGTGAGTAGCTGGGATTACAGGCACTTTAGAGAAGGGGTTGTTCACCAAGTTGGCTAGGCTGGTTTCAAACTCCTGGCCTCCTGTGATCCACCCGCCTCGGCTCCCAAAGTGCTAGGATTCCAGGTGTGAGCCACCGTGCCTGGCGACACAGCCTACTCTTGAGGAATGGGGACTCATGCTCACCTCTTCAAAGGTGAATTGTCTGCATAAATTATTTGGGATTCTTCTGCCTGACAGTTTTATCTTTTCTTCCCCTGAATGACATTTTACTCACGTATGAGTTTGTAATACCATTGAACGTTAGAAAATAGTAGTTTACTGGGTTATAGAGACGTTTCAGATACACATATCATCATTTAGTGTCACAAAATCAGATTTGTCAATGTCACCACCTATCCATTGGGAAGTTGTTGAGCTCACAGCAAGTAGCAAATATAAGTTTTCCAAAATTCTGAGTTTTGATTAATGGAAGCTCGTACTTTATCACTGGTACCAGATACCCTTGGGTGTTTTTCATGAAGCACCAGGCTTTGCATGAATGCTCACGCGAGCGCTTCTCTTCATGGCGCCATTCCACTGCAGTATGCAGCAGGAGGGCTTCTTCCTGTCGTACTTTGTCATGCATGGGATACCACAGAGACACTACTCAGAGGTTGACGTTTAATCGCATTTCATGACTGCCCCCCGAGGTGAGTGGCGTCCCCTTCTGCAGATGAAGAAACTTGGCCTCATTGAGGTTTGGTGAATGGGCCAGTCGCCCCAACACCTGCAGAGGTGCACCCAGCCCCCTCAGTGGTCCTCGTGGGTCACTTGTGGCCATTCTGCACAGAGCAACTGGAGCAGGTCTGATTGGGGTGTGGGTGTACCTAGCTGGCTAGGAGGACAGGTGCAAGTGATGGGGATCCAGCCACTTGTGATGCAGATGTTTAAAAGAGGGGCAGGAGGTTTCCAGGCACAGCGAGCACTTTCCATTCATTGAGAAAGTTTGTGGTCGTTTCAGAAGCAGTGTGTGTTTCATGTTTGTGGCTTTCGTGCACACAGGTGACTTCTCTCTCCCTGTGTATTGGTGAGGAAGCTGGCATCTCTCCCAGGAGATGCCTTCAGTTCATTTGCTGTAGGGAGTCCTTCCTCCACCCTGCTTGAGGAGTTCTCACCATGTTTTCTCCCTGGAGGAAGGTGGGCCTAGCATGGGTGTAGGGACCAGCATCAGGAGGGGTGCTGCGATCAGTGGCCAGGGTTTCTCCTCCTCTTTGTCCTTTACTCTCCCCACACCAGGCCCTCAGGAGCCTGCATTCCTGAGCACCACAACCCCATCCTACCCCTTCCAGCAGGATTTGGCCCACTTGCAGTGTGAGTGTCCACCACCTCTGAGTTTTGTTTCTTTCCTTTTTTAAAAGACAGGGTCTTGCTCTGTCTCCCAAACTGGAATGCAGTGGTACAGTCATAGCTCACTGTAGCCTCCAGCTCCTGGGCTCAAGTGATCCTTCTGCCTCAGTCTCTTGAGTAGCTGGGACTACAGGTGCTTGCCACCATGCCCAGCTTTTTAATTTTTTTAGAGACAGGGTCTCAACTGTGTTGCCCAGGCTGGTCTTGAACTCCAAAGCTCAGGTCATCCTCTCACCTCAGCCTCCCAAAGCGCTGGGATTGCAGGCATGAACCATCGCACCCAGCCGTATTTTGTTTCTGACCATCCCCTGACTTGTCTTGTGATTTGGGTAAGTTATCATTTCTTGATAGAGTCCGAGGGCCATATCTGTGTCCTCACACTGCCTCCTCCTTCACACCTCAGGGACTTAGCTTGTGGATGCTACTGGCTGTCCAGGATCCTTCAGCCATAAATAAAGGTTCACTATTCCAAAAATGACATAGTGGGGCTCAGTAGCTCATGCCTGTTACAGCACTTTGGGAGGCTGAGGTGGAAGGATCACCTGATCCCAAGAAGTTCAAGACCAAGCCTGGGCAATACATAGTAGTTCCCATATCTACCAATAAATAACAAATTAATTCGCTGGGTGTGGTGGCTCTTGCCTGTAGTCCCAGCTACTCAGGAGGCTGAGGTGGGAGGATCGCTTGAGCCGAGAAGGTCAAGGCTGTAGTGAGCTGTGATTGTACCATTGCACTCCAGCCTGGTTTACAGAATGAGACCCTGTCTCAAAAAAATAAAATATGACCGAGCGCGGTGGCTCATGCCTGTATCTCAGCACTTTGGGAGGCCGAGGTGGGCAGATCACTTGAGCCCAGGAGTTTGAGACCAGCCTGACCAACGTGGTGAAACCCTGTCTCTACTAAAAATACAAAAATTAGCCAGGTGTGGTGGTGGGCGCCTGTAGTCCCAGTTACTGGAGAGGCTGAGGCCGGAGAATCACTTGAACCTGGGAGGCAGAGTTTGCAATGAGCCAAGATCGCGCCACTGCACTCCATCCTGGGCAATAGAGGGAGACGCTTGTCTCCAAATAAAGATATTTGATGACCTGAATTAGCAGCTGCCAGTCACATGGGGCCTATCCTCTCTAACCCCACACCTCCTCTTTAGGGTTCCCCCAGGGTCCTGGCACAGTGAGGGGTCCACACAGGAGCTCAGGTGCTGTAGGAGCCCAGGTTGTCTGCAGGTCCTGGTGTGTGACCTTAGGAAGTCATGTGGCCCTCCCTTAAGATTGTTCCCTGTACTGGGAACTGGGAGTGATGATGGAGCTGTGGAGAGGATTATGTGGAAGGGTGAATTTTGGTGGTTGGCCTAGGAATGGCCATCATAAAGGCTCAGCAGGTGTTTACTGGGTTTTTGAAACCTGAAAAGTTAGCCTTTCATTTCTTCGATTGTAGTCATTTCTAATGCATGTGTCTTCCTGTATTTCTAAGCAGAACGTGCTGGATTTGATGTGGCCTCCCCCATGGTGTCAGCTGCTGACAAGGTTGGGCTGCAGTGGCCTCTGTGGGCGGGTAGAGGCTGCTGGCCCACATGAGCATGGTACTAAGGTCTCCTAGGCTTGTCTCTACTACCCTCAGCCAAGCTATTCTGCACGCCCCCGAGACTGGCCCCTGTCACAGTGAGGTCCTCTGGGCCTCCCTGGCTGGGCCCTTTGACTTCAGGGGCTGTTGCGTTCCTAGAAGGCATTCTGGCAGCGCCGGCTGGCCGCCCCCTGGCTGTGCTGATGCTGGGGGCGGGCACTGCATGGGGCTCCTCTGCTCTAGCTGGGGACCTGGGACTGCTCCCTTCTGTACTGGGGAAAGGAGAGCAGGCAGGGATGGGCTCAGAGGTCTGGGCCAGCCACACAGACTCTCTTTTTCCTGAGCTCTTTAGTCAGCACTGTGGCAGTGCTCACCATAATGGATTCCCAGAGCGGTCGTTGGACCTGAAGTCTCCAGGAAGAATGATGGCTGAGTTTCAAAAATCCCATCCCAGCTGCTCACCTCCACAGCCTCTGTGGCAGAGAAGCAGAATGTGTTCTGTCTTCCTGGGCCCCACAAAGCAGGCTCTGGGCTTTTCTCTCACATCCCAGCCAAGAGGAGCTCAAGTTACATGGCGGGAGAAGTGTGATGGATGCTAAGAAGGGAGTTGAGGGAACCGCAGAGGGGCTGCGGCTGGCGAGAAGCAGGTGGGCCTCAGGGCATGGGGAGCGGGGTGGCTCGGGAGGACACCAGACAACCCCCAGGAGTTCTTCAGTGTTTTTTTTTTTTTTTTTTTTTTTGGAGACTGACTCTTGGTCTGTCATCCAGCGTGGAGTGCAGTGGCACGATCTCGGCTCACTGCAAGCTCCACCTCCCGGGTTCACGCCATTCTGCTGCCTCAGCCTCCCGAGTAGCTGGGACTACAGGTGCCCGCCACCACACCCGGCTAATTTTTTTTTTTTTTTTTTTTTTGTATTTTTAGTAGAGATGGGGTTTCACCATGTTAGCCAGGATGGTCTCGATCTCTTGACCTTGTGATCCGCCTGCCTCGGCCTCCCAAAGTGCTGGAATTACAGGTGTTAGCCACCACACCTGGCCTAGTTCCTCAGTTTTGAGGCACAGCCTGTGTCTAGACAACAGAGCTCCCTTTCTATCAGCTGAGTGTCTGAGTGAACACCACCCCTTGGGAAAGGAGGGAGGACTGCATGGGGTCCCAGTGAGCAGCCCCTACGTCCAGGTTGCAGTGAATGCTGCCAGAATTGTATGTCAGCACACCCACTACACAGGGGCCCGACACACAAGATATTGCCCAGACTGGCCTGGGCAACACAGCGAGACCCCACCTGTACAAAAACTTTAAAAATGCAGCGAGCCATGATCGTGCCACTGTGCTCCAGCGTAGGCAACAGAGTGAGAGACCCTGTCTCAATATCAAAAATTGAAAATTGAAAAAAATTAGCCAGGTGTGGTAGTGCTTCCCTGTGGTCCCAGCAGCTTGGGAGGCTAAGATGGGAGGATCACTGGAGCCCAGGAGTTCCAGGCTACACTGAACTATGATCACACCATTGCACTCCAGCCTGACAAGAGTGAGACCCTGTCTCTAAAAAAAGAAGTTGCTCAGTGGTGGGACTAACTTGGGGAACTGATAACTGTGTCCTTTTTCTCTGTCACAGGATTTTTCTTTTTCTTTTCTTTTTTTTTTTTTTTTGAGACGGAGTCTCGCTGTCGCCCAGGCTGGAGTGCAGTGGCACGATCTCGGCTCCCTGCAGGCTCCGCCCTCCGGGGTTCACGCCATTCTCCTGCCTCAGCCTCCCGAGTAGCTGGGACTACAGGCGCCCGCCACCTCGCCTGGCTCATTTTTTGTATTTTTAGTAGAGACGAGGTTTCACTGTGTTAGCCAGGATGGTCTCTATCTCGTGACCTCGTGATCCGCCCACCTCGGCCTCCCAAAGTGCTGGGATTACAGGCATGAGCCACCGCGCCCGGCCTGTCATAGGATTTTTCTAGGAGTGTTTCTTGAAGGCAGGTAGAGAGACTGGATGAAGCATGAGGAATTGCTTTCTGGCTTGACTCACTTCACTCCAGGTGCTGCCTGAAGCTGGGGTGCCTCCCAGCCTACAGACTGCCTCCTCCTTTTCCATGGGACCCTCTTCAGCCCCTTTCATTGTTGGGCAGCTCTGGTCTCCCACATGACCTTCCTAGAGCTGTTCTCATCTTGAGTCTGTACCTGTCTGGGAGGCCTCTGTGCAGGCTGCTGTTGATCCCTCTGTCAGGGGGAGCTTTAAGGCTCAGTGGGTAGTTACTTGGGTAAACCCTTTCTTTCCCCCTTCTCTTTCCCTGCTTTGTCCCAGGGTAGCATCTGAGGGAGGAAGTGGAGTTACAGTGATATGGGTTAGCTCCCCAGGGGCCAGGCTGGGCCATTGGCTCCATTAGCTTAGTGGTTTAAAGCAGCGAGGTATTGACGTTTTTCAGTCTGTCGGTTCTGCTGGTTGGCTGGTCCCGCCCAGCTGGGCACTGCTGCTGGGGCCCTCTGGTCTTTGCAGTTGCATGTCAGCTGGGCTGGGTGTCCCCAGTGGTTTCATCACTCACATGTGATGGCCAAAACAGCTGGGACTGGCTGGACCAGTCTCTGTGCCTGTCTCCATCTCCCCCACTGTAGCGGGGGCTAGTGTGGGCCTCTGACCCCGTGGTGGTTTGGGGCAGTCAGACCTCAGCTCTCCTAGAGCAAGCATTCTGAGGGCTCAGGCAGAAGCTGCAAGGCTTCTGTGACCTCACCTGAAAAGGCTGCCACGTCACTTCCTCTGCATTCTGTAGTTTGGGAATTGAGCCATAAAGCCAGCCCAGGTCAAGTACTACGGGGGGGCTATGAGTAGATGCAGCCAGAGCCTCCGGCCTCCTCAGGACTGCAGAGATGGGCCGGGGGCCTTGCAGCGTCTGGTCCGGTGTATGGGGTTTGTCAGCCATGAGTATTAGGGCTCCTTCTTCATATCCACAAAAGCGCATGGACTCAAAAAATAGGAATTTGGCTTCCAGGGTCTGTTGCTTTACAAAGATGCACGATGACACACAATTCAGAAATCCTTGTGAGTGAGTTTCCCTTTCCTCCAGCAGCACAACATCTATGTGCACGAGGGAAGCAGCTGCCCACTGTGCAAGGGGGTCCATCAGTCCATGGCGCTGGTTCCTCCTGAACTCACAGCCCCCACCCTGGAATCTCCATCAAGGCAAGAGGAGGAAGTGGGCGCTCCCCAGCCTTGCCAGGCCCCCAGCAGACCCAGTCTGCCCTTGGGGGGTTTGTGAATGTTCAGGTGTCACATTTCAGGACCTGTTTACTGAGATTGTCTGCTCTGTGATGGGCTCCCACTCTTTCCTCAGAAAGCTGTCAGGTCAGGCAGATGTTTCAAGTTTGCCGTTGCTTCCATCTGGGAGCTGCAAGGCGAAGGCACAGGCGGCCTGTTTGCTGCCTTTATCTTCCCAGTGTTGGGGACCCCAGGAAGTACTGTCTTCTAAGGCCCGACAATCCAAAAGAAAATCACTCCTGCACGCTCCTAGCCCCTTCAAGGTTGCATCTTGTCAGAGCATCCATCTCGCCTCTGGAGGCCGTGGTGCTGCTGCCATCTGGGTTTTGGGGGCTGCTGGATGTGGGCGGCTGGCTCTGAAGAGGCAGCATGTGATCTGACAGCAGGATGCTCCCGCCCCACCAAATGACAGCCTTGGGGCAGCTCCCGGCAAACAACTCCATTTCCTTCTCCGAGGTGGGAATGGGACCTGGTGCAGGGGACGCAGGCTGTCGGGGCAAACCTCTCTCTCCATTCTAGGGGCATGCAGGGTGGCTATGAGTGCTCTCAGGAAGGTCACTGTTCCCGAGGCCTGAGCTGAGCACTTTCAGATCAGCAGGGCTGCCTGATCCCCCTGCACCCAGACGGCTGTCTAAGGTGCCCGAGCCTCCTCAGCACTGAAGTCTCACCTCACCAGGCAGCCCTGAGAGGCTGCGGGACAGGGATTCCTCTGCCCTGCCATGCAGGAGCCATGGAGAGGGAAGTGTCACTTGCAAGAGGCAGAACCAAGTGAGACCCAGGTGTCTTCTAACTCACTGGGTGAGGGCTCTCTCCACAGCCTGACTTGCCGGCAGTCGTTTGAAGTCCAAGGCTGGGCAAGGGTGGCCAGTGAGCTCCAGGCCTCAGCTTGTTAAAGGAGCTACTCCACAGGAGCGTGCGGGCTCAGGGCTCAGCACCCTCACACGATGGGCTCAGCCAGCCTCTCCCCCATCCCCAGCCATCATAGACTTAGGAGGAGATTCCTGGCTCTGAGGACATGGGAGCTTGCCCCCTTCTCTGGGGCTGTGGTATCACCCCAGGGCTGGATACCCCCTTGCCCTTTGTTCATCTGGTCCTGGGAACACCTTGTCCCTTGTTGGGAGCTGAGGCTGTGCCACAGAGTGGGGGGCCATAGGTCCTTGGGTGCTGTGCCGGTGCCACACCCACCTGAAGGAGGTTGTGATGGCCCCCAGCTCAGGGTGCAGGAACCTGCTTGTCAGACAGGTGCTGACATGTCACCCTGCAAGGCAGGGGGAGGGAGGGCTCATCTTCATAGGGGGGTGGGGTGGGGTGCCGTGCAGGGATCCAAAGGCACTTAGATGGGCTTGCTGGGCCGAGGGTGGGTGGGCCAGTCACTGGGCTGGGGGTGGCTAAGGAACACAGACCCACCAGCCAGCCCTTCTTGGGAAGCTGGGGGGTTTCTGCTCAGACCTGCACTCCCCCGAGTGGAACCCCGAGTTCTGCCATGACCTTCACCCCGAGGCAGGGGGACAGGGCCGGGCAGGCTTCCTGAGGCATGTTGAAGAGGGATGTTCTGCAGACAGAACATGGCCATGCCGGGCCATGTCCGTGGGCCAGGCCCCAGGAGGGCGGGGGATGTTAACAGCTTGGTTCATGTCAGGTAGGGCCTGGTGAGCCGAAGATGAATGTTTGCACAAGGGACAAGTGAGCTGGCAGGGCTGGTGTTGGCTCTAGCAGAGCCCTCATCCCACCCTTGCACACAGCCAGCAGCCCACCCTGCTAGGCCTGAAAGAGGTGAGGAGGAAAGGTTCTAGTGGGAAATGGTTGTGTGGCTGGAGAAGGCATTGCTGGGCCCTGCCTGTCTCCCCAAGCCAGCCTGGAGGAGGATTTCTTGTATCGAGGCCTCACGAGCTACAGGTCATGGTCATCCCTAACTTCCCTAGTGAGTGCAAGACTTGGGGGATCTTGCTGAAATACAGACTTTGATCAAGCAGGTCTGGGGCAAGGAGGACACGCTTCATTTATACAAGTTCTGGAGAAGCTGCCCTGCTGCTATGGCGGTGACAGCGGTGGTCAGACATTCACGGGGCCAGCCCCAAGCCCACCTACAGCCTTGCCCCCACCTGCCGCTCCCCTGTTCTGTCTGTCCATCCTGGTAGACTGAACCCTAAGGACAGAAATTCCTTTTATCCAGGGTTTCCTCCCCACTGCCTGCTGTAGCACCTGCTTTTTAAATGAGCTCTCAGCAGATGTAAGGAATGAATGAATGAATGAATGAGGGAGAGGGGTATGTCTTTCCTGCATACCAGGCAGGCCCTTCAGAGAACCACAAAGGTCCCAGCCTCCAAGGACGGCTCCTTCCCGGCACTGGCTGAGGGGACACTAAATATTAACCACGTACTGGCCGCTGGTTGCTGAGCAGCTGAAAGCCATAACCTTTTGCTGTGGAAGTGGGATTGTGTCTCGATTTAAGTTTATAATCCTGGCCTCTCCTCCAGGAAATTCTATGGAAGTTCCTGGCAGGTAACAGAATTTCTGTGCTTGTGAGGTCAGGGCCAGTGCCAGCGGGTCGGGGAGTTGGGGGTGGTGCGTGGCAGGGAGCGGGTGAGACCATTTACGCTGATAACAGCCTGGCCTGCTTCCAGGGATTTTTGTAGGTCACATAAAATCTCTTGATCACTACGTTTTACATTAAGGCTTCTCAAGATGGGCAGGACGGGCTTATGGGATTTGTCCTGAACTATCACATCACTTCCAAATAAACTTGGTGCCCGGGACGGCTGGTGTGGAGTGAATGGCAGACGCTGTCCCTGGGCCACGATGCCATCCCTCCCAGCATGTTGGGCTAGATTTCCACTGGTTTTGTTTACTTTAGACAGTTTTTATAATTAAATTTTTCCCTGAAATAATGCCTGCAATCATTTTGAGCCACATGCTCTTTTTCCTGAATTAAAGATCTCTTTTAGAAAGTACTGAGACTCTTAAAGCCTCTCTCCTTTAAAAAGTGAGCTTAACAAAGTTTTTCATTTTAGAAACTTAGAGGGGCCAGTGACCCTGCTGTGTGCGGTGTATGTAGAGGTGACTGGAGCCTGTGGTGCAGCAACAGTCCCCTGTGGGCTGGCGCCACACAGGAAGTGCCTGCAGCTCCACAGCCCTGGGGTGAGCCTGGCGCCTCCATTTTCTGACAGTACCTGAACCTTTACCTCCCTTCTCAAAATGAAGGCTGCGTGTCACAAACCGGTTGGAACTGGCCGTTGCCATGGTTTTCACGTTGGAAGGCACAGTTAAAGGGTCATGTGACCAAGGAGGGAAATGCCTTTGTCACATGACTTTTTGGTGGCCTGATTAGCATACAGGAAGTTCACTCCCTGCTGGCTGCTGGGATGCTGAGTGATCATTGATGGGTGGTGACATCATCTCTTGGATGAGTTATTGATTAGTTGCAGGCCAAGATGGGGCCAGGGAGCGCTGTGGTCAGAGCAGCCCTCTCAGGCAGCTTCAGCTGCTAGGTGGTCTGGACCCCTCGCCTACCCTCTTCCCTCAGGCAGATTTGAATTTTATTAGACATCTCACCTCTGGAAGAAGCACACGCCCTCAATAAGATGATAAGAAGTGTTAAGTCCCTTAGAGCTTGGCTGTCATTTCATTTCAGCTCATGCTAGCCCAGGAATTGTGTCTGTAACTCTATATAAGATGCTGCCTTGGCCCCCTGCTCCCCTGTTCACTTTGGAGGCCACCTGGGTGGAGGCCAGCTGCTGCAGCTCTGTGCTGAAGCCTTGGGACTGCCTGCCTCTGAGGTGCTCAGTGTGTGTACACGTCCAGGGAACCTGGAATTAGAGCCCTGAGGTCACCTTGAAAGTCGATCTTGGGCTGCATGGGGCCGGCAGCAAGGAGAGACATGCTGGCGGTTTGCTAAGACCTGAGTGAGGTGTCCTGGGTTACTTTAGAAATAAACTACCCGGTTCTGGGCTTCAGAATGTGGGCTGATAACCCCTTGCCTGGGGGATTGTATACTTCGAAATCGTACCTTTCTGTCCATGCCCAGGTCTCTGGTGAGAAGCTGGTTCATCAGGGCTAGGACCAGCATTCAGGTACAGCTACCACGTAGCTGTGGTGGGTGGAATTAGGAGGGACCAGAGGAGAGCAAGTAAAGTGGTTCCTGAGTCCAGCATCTGGCGAGTCCAGGGTAGCATTGGTGAAGCCTTAACCTCTGGTGCTCTGTGTCTACCCTTCCCTGAGGACGCAGCTCATGGGCGTGGAGGGGACCACAGAGGTCCCGAGGGCTGCTAGAGCAGTCGGGTTCTTCATCCTAGCGACTCTCCTCAACCCTGCCGGGGTCTAATTATCAACTAGACCCTGGCAGAGCAAGAGCCAGGACAACTTTGAGCTGCGGCAACCAGTTAACTTTGTCCGAGTTTGTTCTCTGGGTCACAGTGCCACCTAGAGGACGTGTTCTGTCCTTGGCTGGTTTTCCCGCTGACAAAAAAAATGGACTTGATTCACTTCGATGAAAGTACAGTGAGGCCGAGGTGGGCAGATCATCTGAGGTTAGGAGTTCAAGACCACCCTGGCCAGCATGGTGAAACCCTGTCTGTACAAAAATACAAAAAAAAAAATTAGCCGGGCATGATGGTGCATGCCTGTAATCCCAGCTACTCAAGGAGGCTGAGGCAGGAGAATCACCTGAACCGAGGAGGTGGAGGTTGCAGTGAGCCGAGATTACACTACAGCACTCCAGCTTGGGCGACAGAGCAAGACTCCATCTCAAAAAAAAAAGAAAGAGAATACAATGAACCCAGATCATCAGGGACAGTTTGCCTTGTGCCGTCAGCAAATGGAGCTGCTTGGTTGGGGACAAAGTGCCATCTCTGGGACTTGCGTTGGGTCAGCGACACCACAGCAGGTGTTCAGCCTTGCGCCTTCAGTAGTGTCAGCTGTACACATACATCCTAGAGGATCGTTCACAGGAAAGGGAAAATCAGACTAGTGTGTTCCTGCCTGGGTCAAATGACTTGGGGTGCCTTGAGCACTTGTCTCGGAGCCTGGCCTGCAGTTAGCACAGAATGGATATTCACTGTTTCCCAGTTCTGATGAATAACAGCAGCTCATCAGCCACACTCTTAGACATTTGTGACCATATTTTGACAAAATAACAAAAGAGGAAAGCCTGCAAGTACTTCCCCGATTGTCCCCTCGTGCTTCCCAACTGGTAGTGAGATGCCGTGGGCCGACGGTGAAAAGGGGAGGAACAGGCCTTAGGTCAAGTTCACAGGTGGAAGTGAGCTCCCCAGACCGTGGCAAATTCATTAGAAAGAAAAAGGTGTGGGGGCTGGAATCATGAGAACTGTCTCATGTTGCAGTTTTGAGCTGGGACTTACGGAGTGGGCAGCAGGGTAACAGGCAGAATGACCTTGGCATCCACGTGGGGCTGGAGGCAGCCAGCCAGAAACCAGTCCATGAGTAGATCAGGCAGGTGAAGAGTCTCTGGTCTTTGAGAGAACTTGTGTCCTAGTCAGTTTCAAAACAGATAGCCACTGCCGCCATGTGGGGCCCAAGAAGGGCCATCTAGCACCTGGTGCCACCTTGTGAGCAAGCTGGCAGCCTGTGGATACACCCCTCGGTCTTCTGGGGACAGGTTGGCTGCCAGGTGTGAGGGCTTTGGCCTGCCTGAGTGGAGAGAGAAGAAAGTCTGGTTCACGCAGGGAGCTGGGCTCCCCTTCAAGGGGTTTCCACCATGGCCAGGGGCTGCGGCTGGTGGCGAGGCACACACATGCCATCAGACCCAGCATGCTCAAGCCCCCACAATGGCTAACACTGAGCAGGGCCCCAGGATCCCGAGCTGAGTGTTTACCCGATCCGAGGCACACGGTAGAGGGAGCAGCCATGTTTTCCAAAGTCACCATGTCATGCTCAGGGGCATGCGCACTCTCAGCCCTGGCGACATGGCGGCAGGCATGAAGTCCCTACCATCAGGGTGCCCACCTGGGCACTGGGATTGGGTGCCCTATGACCCAATATGACCAATTGGGTGTGGGTGAGAAGGAGGAGGCAGCCTGGGAGCCATGGGGCAGGGCGGGGGATGTGGAGGATGCAGGGCAGGCAGACAGGGAACAGACGGGGAGGTCTCAGCTCCCTGCCATGTGTCCACAGGGGTGGGCGCTGGGTCCAGCTGTCAAGGGCGCTCTGGTCACTACTGTCTCCACCCCACAGTGACATGAAGTCCGAGAGGAGACCCCCCTCACCTGACGTGATTGTGCTCTCCGACAACGAGCAGCCCTCGAGCCCGAGAGTGAATGGGCTGACCACGGTGGCCTTGAAGGAGACTAGCACCGAGGCCCTCATGGTGAGCCACGTGTTGGCGCTGCCGCCGGAGCCCCACTGTGCCCTTCCTACTCATGACGCCCTCAGGTGGAGCTAGTGACGGCAGGGCCTCTGCTCCTCACCAAGGACGCTCCCTCTCAACCCTGTTCCTCTCGCCCCTGCAGAAAAGCAGTCCTGAAGAACGAGAAAGGATGATCAAGCAGCTGAAGGAAGAATTGAGGTTAGAAGAAGCAAAACTCGTTTTGTTGAAAAAGTTGCGGCAGAGTCAAATACAAAAGGAAGCCACCGCCCAGAAGGTGCGTGTCTGTCTCCCCTCCTTCCTGGGCCAGCAGGAGCGCCTGGCCTTGCCTTGATCCCCTCATCAATGTCAGCGGCCAGAAAGGTGAAAGGGCTTCCTTGAGGGAGTATAGGGCAAGGTCCCACTCCCCCGCATTTGTGGACTCCAGTGTGCATTTTGGATTCAGCTTAAAAGATGAATTTCAGTCTAGAGTATTCTGGATCTGAGGGTCTAAAGCTCACCTTTTTTTTTTTTTTTTTTTTTGAGATGGAATCTCACTCTGTCGCCAGGCTGGAGTGCAGTGACGCAACCTTGGCTCACTGCAACCTCTGCCTCCTGGGTTCAGGTGATTCTCCCGCCTCAGCCTCCCGAGTAGCTGGGACTACAGGTGCGTGCCACCACACCCAGCTAATTTTTGTGTTTTTAGTGGAGACGGGGTTTCCCCACATTGGCCAGGATAGTCTGGATCTCTTGACCTCGTGATCCGCCCACACGGGCCTCCCAAAGTGCTGGGATTACAGGCGTGAGCCACTGCGCCCGCCCTAAAGCTCACTTAGACAACAGGTGTCAAGGAAGTGGAGCACAGATGTCTGGTGCCGCTGGAAGCATGTTTCTGGGTGAAGCACTCTGTGCAGAAAGGCCGCCTGCACTGTGGGCGCAGGGGATGCCCCAGTCTCTACCATCATCCCTCCTGCTGTGTGCGTCTCAGTCCCCTCCCAGCTGGAAGTGTGCTGAGCTCCCGTGGATCTCAGCCCCAACTCTCGGGAGGGTCCTGCTTCTGTTTCTTCTTCCCTGGAGCCCGAAGCTCGCTGTTGTGCTGCTTCTAGATGCAGCTTAATGGGCAGCGAGGTTAAGTTTATTTTGTTAGGCTTTTTGAGTGCTCTGTTCTGGGAAACTCCTACCTTCCAAGTACTTTAGTCATTGCCTCAGTGAACCAGAAAGTAAGTGTGTCCTGGGCAGCAGGAGCTGAAGGAAGGACAGGACTCTCTCTGCTCTGGCTTGGGGGTTTGTTTTTTGAAACCCCGCCCCCACTGCCCCCGCGCCCCCTCCCCGCCCCCCACCTTACACCTACCCAGTTAGCAAGTGGATTGGAAAGAGCCTGCCGGTTTCTTTTTTCTATTTCTTTGTCACTTGTCGAAAACTCATTGAGGGACACCAAGTCTGTCACTGGCCCTTCTCTACTGGAACATGCAGCTTTAAAAAGTGCCCAGAGTCACCGTTTTCTCACTGAGATTGAGATCTCCCTGCCTGGGCCATGGGTCCTTTGCCTCAGCAGTGCTGCCACCATCAGCCATTCTGTCCCCTAGAGGGCACAGCGGGTGCCAGGACACTGCGTGGGTGTCAGGGAGCAGCCAAGAAGTGATGCTGAGAGTAGGGGGTGGGGCTGCTGGAAAATCTCTTCTAGGCCCATGTAGAAATTGTCACCTCCTGCTGCAGATGGGGTCACTTTCAGCCTTCAAGCAGAACCTCTGAGCGCCTGATGCCGTAGAGGAGGAAGACAGTCCTCTTCGGCAGCATTAAATCTTGGCACCTCCATGTGAGGAGAGGGCCCGGCCCGGTGGCCCCTCACCTCCTGGTGTCCTGCTCTCTTGCAGCCCACAGGTTCTGTTGGGAGCGCCGTGACCACCCCTCCCCCGCTTGTTCGGGGCACCCAGAACATTCCTGCTGGCAAGCCATCACTCCAGGTCAGTGTCCCTTCTGTGTCTCACTGGGTGCCCTGCCGGCACTGCTGCTGTCAAGAACAAGCTCTTCAGGCTCCCAAACAGCCCTGGCCCAGGTTCTGCAAGAGGTTGCCCTTTCCTTCTGAGTAGGCTGGAGTGAGGCCCTCCAGCCCACAGCCCAGGGGAAGAAGCACACATGCACTTTCCAAGCCCCACGGCCCAAAGTAGGCCACTGTTAATGTCACAGACAGAAATCATGGCCAACACTGGAAGGGAGCTTTCCAGTGAGCGCCCCTAGCAAGCCTGATCTCCCTTCGTGTTGACTCTTTCGGCCAGAGAGCCTCCTTCCAGGGCCTCCAGGTGAGGGGCAGAGGCTTTCTCCCAGCCATATGGCTGAGGTCAGAAGAGGCCCTCCTGCCCCTCCCTCTCAAACAGGCCTGAGCCCCCAGCTTTCTCTAGGGGGTGACCATGCCCATCCTGCCGTGGGTCGGCCAGTGTCACGTGAGAATGAACTGCCATGTTGGTGGGACTCACTCAGGAGTGAGCCCAGGTTTGCACGGTTCTGGGTGGAGTCACTATTCCTTGTTCCAGTATTTAGAATCAGTAGTCATCTTTCTTAATTTTGTGTTATACGTTTGCCTTGTTAGTTTGTTTGAGACAGGGTCTTGCTCTGTTACCCAGGCTGGAGTGCAGTGGCACGATCTCAGCTGACTGTAGCCTCTGCCTTCTAGGCTTAAGCCATCCTCCTGCCTCAGCCTCCCAAGTAGCCAGGATTACAGGCACACACCACCATGCCTGGGTAATTTTTCCATTTTTTGTAGAGATGGGGTTTCACTGTTACCCAGGCTGTTCTCAAACCCCTGGGCTCAAGAGATCCACCCGCCTTGGCCTCCCAATGTGTTGGAATTACAGGCGTGAGCCACCACACCCAGCCAGCTTTTTTTTCTTTTTTTCTTTTTGAGACGGAGTCTTGCTCTGTCGCCCAGGCTGGAGTGCAGTGGCGCGATCTTGGGTCACTGCAACCTCCGCCTCCCAGGTTCAAGCAATTCTCCTGCCTCAGCCTTCTGAGTAGCTGGGACTACAGACACGTGCCACCACGCCTGGCTAATTTTTGTATTTTTAGTAGAGATGGGGTTTCACCACGTTGGCCAGGCTGGTCTCAAACTTCTGACCTCGTGATCTGCCTACCTCGGCCTCACAAAGTGCTGGGATTATAGGCATGTGCCACTGTGCCCATCCATAATTTTCTTTAACTTCTCTGCTACTTAAAAACAAAAACAAAAACAAAAAAACTAGTATGTACTTTCATAAAAGCAGCAAAACTGCTTGCTTTAAAAAAAGTGTGGGGGGGTCCGGTCCATGTAAATCTGGGTCTTGGTATCGTTAGCAGACCTCTTCAGCTCGGATGCCCGGCAGTGTCATACCCCCGCCCCTGGTCCGAGGTGGGCAGCAGGCGTCCTCGAAGCTGGGGCCACAGGCGAGCTCGCAGGTCGTCATGCCCCCACTCGTCAGGGGGGCTCAGGTAAGCAGGGCTGTGCACATGGGGGAGACCTGGCAGCCTCAGCAGTCGTTTACCTTGAAAGTAGGGCCCTTCCCAGTCCTTGGGGGCAAGGTGCCCTGTGCCTTCCAGTCCCGCTCCATTGTTGATCTCAGTCAGATTTCTTGTTCTCTCCACCCTACCCCAACAGCAAATCCACAGCATTAGGCAACATTCCAGCACAGGGCCACCGCCCCTCCTCCTGGCCCCCCGGGCGTCGGTGCCCAGTGTGCAGATTCAGGGACAGAGGATCATCCAGCAGGGCCTCATCCGCGTCGCCAATGTTCCCAACACCAGCCTGCTCGTCAACATCCCACAGGTGAGGGCTGCGCCACACTGCGCCAGGGAGAGTGTGTGTCCCACCTGTGACTGCTCCCCTTGGACCCAGGTTCTGGGGCACAGCAGTGTTTCCCCGGGCTGTGTGGCATGACCTGCCTTGCTCTTTCAGAGCCAGGCAGGGGCTTGGACTTGAGCTCCTGGGGGCCACAGGGCTGTCTGGGTCGTGGGCAGAAGTTTTGTGGGCAGACTTGCTATCCAGCACAGGTGGGCAGCTGACGAGAGGGACGATGCACGGACCTGAGCTGAAGGTGGGGTCTGCTTACCAGCCCCATGGCTGAGGAAACAGCATGTGGCACACAGCAGGTTTAGGGGGATAGTCGAGGCCCAGGAGAGGCTGGTGATGGGCCCGGAGATGCCTTGGGGGGCACCGGAGCCCATGCCACCCTCCCGGTAGTGGCTTCTTCCGATTGCCTCCTCAGCAAATGTTCTCATGTCACCAGGTGCGCCTATTCTTAGCCGCACGTCCCTTCACCTCTGTACAGAGCCTCTCAGATGGGGAGGGTCTGTCCCCACCCCCTGGAAGTAGGATGGGAAGAGCAGAACCAAGGGGCGGGTGGGCTGGAAACAGGCGCCTTGGCTGACAGATAAAATTACCAGGTCTGCAGGGGCTTTTGTTGGTGGGCGTGTTCGCTCTTTCTTCCCTCTTTGGCACAGTTTGTTCTTGCCCAGCCTCCTCAGACAAGAGTAAGGCTCTGGGCAGTGTCCCTGCCTGCTTTCGAAGGTCAGGTTCGAGTGCAGAGAAGATGGCTAGTCCTGGACTGACCCAGGCAGGTAGTTTCATACACCTGTTAACTTTTTTTCTTTTTTGGAGACAGTCTTGCTCTGTTGCCCAGGCTGGATGGAGTACAGTGGTGTGATCAAATATCTTTATTTTATTATGAGACAAGAGTCTCCCTCTGTTACCCAGGCTGGAGTGCAGTGGCATGATCTTGGCTCACTGCAACCTCCATCTCCCAGGAGATACTCCTGCGTCAGCCTCCCAAGTAGCTGGGACTACAGGCGCCTGCCACCATGCCCAGCTAGTTTTTGTATTTTTAGTCAAGACAGTGTTACACCATGTTGGCCAGGCTGGCCCTGAACTCCTGACCTTAAGTGATCCGCCCGACTTGGCCTCCCAAAGTGCTGGGATTACAGGCGTGAGCCACCACATCCTGCCCACCCGTGAACTTTTATCCAGTCCTTTCTATTGTCTTTGTTTCCTGAGGGTGGGCACAGGCAGTCAGTGGCAGAGAAGGTGGTCTGCTCCTAGCATGGCTGGGGGAGGCTGTGAGGGGAAGGAGGAGGGGAACTGGCTGGTCAGAGGTGAGGGAGGCCTGGGTTTGGTCTTGGTTGCTGAGGGGACAACAAACCAGCAGGCCGGTCTCTGGGAACCTTTGTTGGGGGGTGGGACCCTGGGAAGGCATCCTGCACACCCTGTGCCCCACAGTGTGGCATTTGCAAGTCACTGGGTGTGTCCATTTTCTGGGGGTGGGGTGCACAGCTTTCATCATATTTCCAGAGGGGTCCTCAGCCCCTAAAAGCTAAGAACATTGGCATGTGGGCAGTTCTGGGTTTCAGGGAGAGCCCTATCCAGCAGTTGTGGGGCTGGTGGAGACAGTCAAGGGTCTGCTCCTGGGATCCAGGCAGGACTGTGAGGTGGCACTGGAGCGGTGAGGACTGGGTGGAGGGCAAGGGGAAGAGGTTGGCCTAAGAGCTGCTTCCCCCATCGCCCCATAAGGACTCGGGGACTACCTCAAACATCAGCATCCCAGGGGAGCACATGCAGAGAGGCTCATGGGGGTGCTGCGGTGAGCACCCTCTTACCCTGTGAGAAGGCAGTAGGCCAGGCCACAGCCAGAGGACAGTGGCCCTACTGGGCAGTGTGGTGACCACCAGAACCTGGTGACAGCCACGTGGGTGCCCTCACATTCACATGGCAGAGCGCAGCAAAGTATAGATTTTAAGTGTGTGCGGTTTATCTGGTAAATCTTGGTGCACATGTGCAGATGAGCAGCCACCACCTAGGGTGGTGTGTTTCTCGCACCTCTCCCTGCTGCCCTGGCTTCTGAGAGCCTGTTATCATGGCTGGGTTCACTTTTGTTAAGGACGCCATCGTCAAGGGTACTGGTTAGTGCAGTTGACAGGACCTCGGGCTTCGGGGCGCTGGGGAGCCTTCCTCTGGGCAGGTGCACGGAGCGCCCTGACTGAGTTTTTGTCTCCCAAAGCCTACCCCAGCATCACTGAAGGGAACAACAGCCACCTCTGCTCAGGCCAACTCCACCCCCACTAGTGTGGCCTCTGTGGTCACCTCTACTGAGTCTCCAGCAAGCCGACAGGCAGCCGCCAAGCTGGCGCTGCGCAAACAGCTGGAGAAGACGCTACTCGAGATCCCCCCACCCAAGCCCCCAGCCCCAGAGATGAACTTCCTGCCCAGCGCCGCCAACAACGAGTTCATCTACCTGGTCGGCCTGGAGGAGGTGGTGCAGAACCTACTGGAGACACAAGGTGAGTGGCCTGGACCCAGCCGGGCTGCTTCCGCCTCTGGCCTCCAAGGGTGCTGCCCTGTGGGTTCTTTCCAACACACAGCAGAGGCTGGGGCAGGGCTGCCTAGCCAGGATGGTCCTGGGTGGGCTTGGTAGGGACACCGTCAGTGCCACTGTGGAGTCTGGACACTGTCCTCCGGTTGGGGCCTCTGAGAGCCAGGCCCCGAGAGGCTCAGGGTCCAGGGGGACGGGCAGTAGTGGCCTCCGTGACGTTGGCGTGTGGTGGGGTAGACGTGAGGGTGCACATCTGTGGGAGGCTGACAGGGTTGGCCTCCACGAAGGGCTCTCAGGCCAATGTGGGGTTGTGACACACAGGCAGAACCTTCCAGAGCCTCAAGCGCTCCCAGCTTCTGAGGAGGGAGAGGGATAGCCCACCCCACTGCTCAGGGGCAGGCTCGCATGATCACCCTCTTTGGGCAGCGTGGGAGTGCACTGTGTCCTGGGGGATTTAGGAATAAAAGGACATCTACGGGGTGATCACAGCATTGGAGATGGCTGGGCGGGTGGATCTGAGTGGCCGAGCTGGCCCCCAGGGAGCCCCTGCTCCCCAGACATGGAGACCAAGGACGTTTCTGCCCACAGGTTGAGGTTGGGGTGACACGAGTAGGCCAGGAGACTGAGTCCTCTCCTGGTGACTGCATCAGACTTTCAGAGCAGAGGAGTCGGCAGGACTGCGAGGGGCCCAGGGCAGGGGCAGGGCCTGGCAGCCTCAGAGCCTTCCCAGCACAGACTTGGGAGCAGCGGGGTGGGTGTGTGCAGAGAAGCACCTCCCGCGCACTGCCCAGGATACAGAGGGAGGAGGGCATGGGGGCCAGGTCGAGCTGTGCCCCCAGCACCTGGGGTTGGGAAGATGCTCTCCCCACTCCCTTAGGGTACTTTGGTGCATCAACTGGTGCTCCCATGTGGTTGCACCCAGGGTCCCCAAGAGGCAGAGCTCTCCACACTTGCGCGGGGCTGGGCCTGGCGCAGCCTCAGAGTGGCCCTCAAATGTAGAGTTGCTTGTAACCCACTCCCTTGCCCCTCAGTCGCTCTCATAACTCCCGGCCACAGGATGGTACTGAGACTAACTGCAGCGTGCCCCAAGGGCATGGCCTCCAGCTCCCAGCTGCAGGAGGGACCTGGGGGAGCTGTGGGGAGGTGAGGCTCTGACACAGCCCGGCTGGTGCCTTTGGTGCCTCCTTTTCGACAAGGTGATGTCGGCAAAAGAGCCACCTGGGGCTGCTGTAGGAAATGAGGATTGGGGGCCGAGTTGGGACCAGTGCCCCTCCTTGTCCCTGCCTGTGCGGGCGTCCGCTCTCCCAGACCAGTCTGTCTCTGCCATTCCCTCATCAGGGCTCAGTCTCCCTCTCCTGTTGCCAAGGACAGGACCTCACTGTGGGAGAGACTTTGAGCCCTGCTGGAGGCATCTCCTGACACCTCCCAGAGCCCCCAGCCTCGCGCCATGTCTGGTTCTGGCGCCGCTCACGCTGGCCATGGGTTGGACGTGTGCCGTTGTCACCAGAGCATGTAAGCTGCAGGTGGCGGTCTCATGGGCCAGGGGCTTAGAAGGGGCCAGGCCAGTCCAGGCAGGAGAGGGAAGGCCGAGGGTCTCGCCACATCCATCTCCCCACCCCCCAGCCCCTGCCGTCCTCTGACATTGTCTGTGATGACCAAGAGCAATTAAGGCCCTTAAGTGCTGAACACAAAAAAGGTGGGCACAAATACGCCCAGACCTCACGCCCGAGCACATGCTTCATGTACACTTCCCCAGCTACCTCTTGCAGCCCCCAAGGAGACTGCATTCTGTCCCCCAGAAAAGGGGACCAAGCCCTTGCTGCCCCTGTAGCGTGCTGCCCACCTTGTGCAGTGGGTGCAGCCCAAGGCCTGGGGCCTGTCCCGGGTGTGAGTCCTGCCCTGCCACTGGGTGACAATGTGATCTACAGGTCACTTGGTCTCTCTTGGCCTCAGTTTCCTCATCAGGACATGGAGCATTTGGGGGTTCCCCCTCCTAAGAATGAACTGAGTACCTCAGCACCCACAAAGCACTTGCTGGGTGACTTGCCTGTCACCCTTATTAACTCGTACACAAGCAAGGGTGCCCACCACATTGAGGCAGGGCTTGGCATGGTCCCTGCTGGTCCTCAGTGGTGTCATGTCCAGCAATGGGTGGGACAGGAGGCCGACGTTTTCCGAAGCTGTTCGGCATTGGCCGGCCCCATGTCCACGTCATTGGTGCCCAGTAGGCATTTGCAGAACGGACAGACTGTGGCGACTGAGACTCCAGCATCCTGGGCTGGGGGCGGCCAGGGCCCTGACTGTCGTCCTGGCCCTCTGACGTGAGCCATGTGCTGTCTGCTTGCAGCAGGCAGGATGTCGGCCGCCACTGTGCTGTCCCGGGAGCCCTACATGTGTGCACAGTGCAAGACGGACTTCACGTGCCGCTGGCGGGAGGAGAAGAGCGGCGCCATCATGTGTGAGAACTGCATGACAACCAACCAGAAGAAGGCGCTCAAGGTGGAGCACACCAGCCGGCTGAAGGCCGCCTTTGTGAAGGCGCTGCAGCAGGAACAGGAGATTGAGCAGCGGCTCCTGCAGCAGGGCGCGGCCCCTGCACAGGCCAAGGCCGAGCCCACCGCCACCCCACACCCCGCGTTGAAGCAGGTGAGCCTGGCCTGCTGCCGGCAGTGCCGTCCCTAGGAGGCAGAGGCCGTTCCGTGATCCGCCCCACGCCTGCGCTGCGCCGCCTGATTGTTAACTGCGCGTCTAAATTGCAGTTAATGGTGGTGTTGGGCGGCAAAAACACTAATTTGCAGTTTCTTTAGACTTTGTAGCTCTCACTTGCAGGCTGCCGGCTGACAAGTATTGCTTGTCTCCAAGGACTTTTCTGAAAGCCACGTTGAGATACCAAAGGGGCGTTTGGAAAAATGTTCTTGCTAAATTTGGAGAGGAACAAGTTTGAAATCAAGTTTTTTGTTCTCGTGTTGTTTTATTTTAATGCTTCTCCTTCCCACCCTCTTGTAGACCCGAAGCTCCCTTTTGGCAATTTTTGTTTTCTCGGAAGTTCTTTGCAATTCACTAAACACATTTTCTCAAGATCCCCACTTGGCGCCTAAAGTCCCCAGGGGACGGGCCTGTCCTGTGGGGCTCACCCTCGGTCACCCTGGGCCGGCCAGCGGACCGCACTGACTTTGCTTTCAACCCCCGTTTGTGTAGGTCATAAAACCCCGGCGTAAGTTGGCGTTCCGCTCAGGAGAAGCCCGCGACTGGAGTAACGGGGCTGTGCTACAGGTCAGAACCGCGCTGGGCACCGGGAGCCTCGCGCCCCCACCGCAGCCCGTGACCACGTCAGTCGCCGACTGTCACGCTGCCTCTTCTGTCTGTCTCTCCCTGTTTCTGTTTCACTCTCTCCCCTCCCCCACCCCTCTGTGTAACTTACCTGGTCTCCTGATTTTGGACTTTAGGGACCCCATGTGGGTGGGAAGAGGTCAGCCAGAGCAAGGAGAGGCTGCGCTGAGTGTCTCGCCCGCTGCTGTCTTTTCCCTGCATGAGCCGTCACCCCCCTCTCTCCACTGCAGGCCTCCAGCCAGCTGTCCCGGGGTTCGGCCACGACACCCCGAGGTGTCCTGCACACGTTCAGTCCGTCACCCAAACTGCAGAACTCAGCCTCGGCCACAGCCCTGGTCAGCAGGACCGGCAGACATTCTGAGAGAACCGTGAGTGCCGGCAAGGGTAGCGCCACCTCCAACTGGAAGAAGACGCCCCTCAGCACAGGTGGGTGACCTCCACAGGTCTCCCCAGGGGACCTGCCCATTGTGGGGTTCACCCTTCCTTAACCGAAACAGAGGCACATGTGCAGCGGGTGAACCCCCAGGCCCACTTCCCAAGCTCAACCTCCTCGGACTCTGGCTTTCCCTCCTGCCCCTAACCAGGATACCCTGAAGAAGTGATAGCCCCGAGCAGATAGGAAATAGTAACCACCCTCACTCTCTGCACCCAGGCTCAGTCTTTGACTGACAAAACATGGGCCAGGCCTGGCTCAGAGGGTGCCCCCACAGCCATCCATGTGGACTCTTGTCAGCACACACCCGTATCTTGCCCACTCAGGGTTCCCCTTTTCTCTTTGTGCCGCAGCGAACATCTTTTTTCTGTCATTGTGCCATCCATGCTGCGGTCACACCGAGTGGTGCAAAGTAGAACAGTTATGCGGGGCAGGGGGTGTGCCCAGGGCAGGGGCTGGCTCACCCGGGGCAGGTAGTGGAGGCCTTGCCGGAGACGGTGTTTGAAGAACAACCAGTGGGGGTGAAGGTCCTCCAGTGGGCTCTCCGGAGTCAGCTGTGGCCCCACCATCCCTGGCATGGTCCCGATGGCCTGTTTATTTTTTCATGTATATGTTAACATTAGAACAAAAGTGTTATATTTCTTGTGTCAAAAATAGGGAAAGAAAAGGTGGTCAGGAAGGGCCAAGTTAAGGAGATGGGCACCCTCTGGGAGAGGAAGCAAAGTGTCCCACATGCACCCTGAAGCCTGTGGCCCTGCAGGTAGGAGAGGACAATCATGAGACAGGCCCCAGGCAGAGTGATGGGGGGAGCCTGGGAGCCCGAGAGCCTGCTGAGCCTGCCGCTGTCCTAAGTGAGGGGCGTACCTAGGTGCCAGGCTCTGCAGGGGCACTTCAGGAAACAGCAGACGTTCGGCTGCAGAGGAATCCAGGCAGCCTGGACAGTTGAGTGTGTTTGTCATCAAACCAGCCAGCCAGACATTCTGCTCAGCAGGTTTAAGACAGCTAAGGACTCACGGGCTGGTCAGAAATTACTCTTGTGGGAAGTTTGAAAGGATAAGAAAGAAGTAGAAGTCGATAAGTGTGTGCATGTGGGCACGGTGGTGGAAGTCATCTGGAAGCCGTGTGTGTGTGTGTGTGTTTAAAGTTTGAAAGGGAGCATGAAGGCATCACTAGTTGCTGTGTCTGATGGTAGGATTAGAGGGAAAATAAATAGTTGAAAGCACCGTTTCCTAAAAGAGTTAACACGGGGGTTTTGAGAGAGCACCTGGCAGGACCCAGTTGCCAGGTTTCTGGAGTGCTGCCCTTGCACACAGGGTTGGTTCCTAAGAACATTTGACCTGGGAACGCTTTTTCCACAAAATGTATTAGCCACCACTAAAAATACTCTTAGGGCCAGACATGCTGGCTCTCACCTGTAATCCCAGCACTTTGTGAGGCCGAGATGGGAGGATTGCTTGAGCCTAGGAGTTTGAGACCAGCCTGGGCAACATGGTGAGACCTTGTGTCTACAAAAAAATAATTAGCCAAGCACATGGCATGTGTCTGTGGTCCCAGCTACTCAGGAGGCTGAGGGAGGAGGATCGCTTGAGCATGGGAGGTTGAGGCTGCAGTGAGCACTGATTGTGCCACTGCACTCCAGCCTCGGCAAGAGTGAGACCCCATCTCAAGGGGTCTGGGGCAGCCCTTACCTCCAACTCTGGCCAAAAATTCTGCATGTGCTGGGTGGGGGCATTTATTTATTTTCCAATTATAAAAATGATATTTGTCCATCATGGAAATTTGGAAAATAGAGAGAGAAAAGACTGTGGCAATGGCTTGTATTTTCCTCCCCCAGGTGAACAAATGTTACATTTAAGGGTTTTCCCCAGTGTCTCCCCTTCACTTGAGGGTCCTTTGTGGAAATGTGTGTCTTGCGTTGGCTACTTTGTGTGTTAATGAGAGACCCTTACTGGACGCATTAAAATTTGAGCTGGGCACAGTGGCTCGTGCCTATAATCCCAGTGCTTTGACAGGCCAAGGTAGGAGGATTGCTTGAGGCCTGGAGTTTGAGACCAGTAAACAACAACAACAACACTTGAGGGTAGGAGATAGTTTTTTTTTCCTTTTTTTTTTTTTCTTCTTTTGGAGACAGCTTCTTGCTATGTTGCCCAGGCTGGAATGCAGTAGCGCGATCATAGCTCTCTTGCAGCCTGGATCTCCTAGGCCCAAGCAATCCTCCCACCTCAGCCTCCGGAGTAACTGGGACTACAGGGATGTGCCACCATGTCCAGCTGATATTTTTTTTAGAGATGGGGCCTCACTATGTTGCCCAGGCTGGTCTCTATCTCCTGGCCTCAAGCAGTTTTCCCACCCCCCAGCCTCTCAAAGTGCTGGGATTCTAGGCTGAGCCTCCGTGCCCAGCTAAGATAGTTTTTCATTGCTGCATAGTATTCCATCCTGCATTATTGTCCTGTTGCACACATTTGTTTATGGTTTTCCACTGTTCTAAGCAGCACCGTGGTTAGCGCCTTCATTTCTGTAGAACGTAGGTAGCTGCTCACCCTCTGATGATTGCCCCACACTTGGGATTACCTTGGCAGAGCCTGGGAATGTCAAGGCCATTGAGTTGCTGCCTAAATACTCTTCAGCTCTGGGGCCTGGGATTTGAAACGTTGATTGAGGAGTAGTGTGGGTGGATTTGCAAGGGCTCCTGGGTCCTTAGTCTGTATTGGGGCTGGGGTCTAGGCAGCTATGGCTGGGCTCCTCCCAGGAGCCCTCCTGATGAGGGCCTTCTCGGCTGGTTGCTCTGTTCTGTTGCAGGCGGGACCCTTGCGTTTGTCAGCCCAAGCCTGGCGGTGCACAAGAGCTCCTCGGCCGTGGACCGCCAGCGAGAGTACCTCCTGGACATGATCCCACCCCGCTCCATCCCCCAGTCAGCCACGTGGAAATAGTGCGAGCCAGGCCCCGTGGAAGACGGGCTCCCTCCTCCCCCACCTGGCCCCTGGTCTAGAAGGACCCACTGCACCACCCTCCGCTGGCTCGGGAAGACACCGTGCCCGCCCCAAGAGCAAGCACCGGCCATGCTGCAGAGGCAAGACCTCAATTCTTGGCTGCAAAGTTTCATCAGGGCTAGGGGGCTGGTGCCGCCTCATAGGCAGACGAGGATCATCGCTGGGGGACCTTTCCCGTGGGCTTTCTTCCTTTCTCTCTTTGCCTTTAGTTTGCCCGACACCAGCAGAAAAGTGGACCTTGGGGGCTGGTTCTGCTCCTGGCCCCCTTGTTCGGCCCCTGCCGGCACACGGGCGGCTCACCCTGGACACTGTGACGCGCATGGGCAAGGCCAGCGCCCGGGGCTTCTGAACCGAGCGGGGTGTTTCGTTTTTTTTGCTTTTCCCTGTCTTACGCTCCCAATCTTTGACTGCCTTCCCATGGCGATCTATAAGTTGAAAGATTTTTTTTTTTTTTAATCACCTCATGATGATGGAGTTAAAAGTAAACCGTGCAGACCCTGGGGTCCCTGTTGTACGCTGCATCGTCCCGCTGGCCCTGTGCCCTGGAGGGTGGGCGGCTCATGGTGCCACAGCCCCTGGCAGGGACGGCCGGCCCGCCCCCGTGACTGACTGACAGATGCAGGGATGGCCGAGGCAGCCCTCGCTCCAGCCGAACGCCTCCATTGCTGCTTGTTCTGGAGACCCCCGCCCCCGGACCTTCCAGACTTAGCAGAAGAACAAACTGAAGAACAGACCCAGCCAGAGAAGCAGGGATTCCAGAAGCTGCCCATGAAGGGAGAAGGAGAGGATCCGGTCGGCAGCAGCCCCAAGCAGGATGCTGGAGGGGGGACTGTCGCGGGGTTTTTCTGTTGTGGTTTATTTTATTAAATTTTTTCCTTTTTTCTATTCATTTCGATGGACGCAATCTTAAGCCACCCTGGCCTTGCTCCTGGGAGGTGAGCGTGCACAGGTATGTGCAGGTCAGGAGGTGCCGTCCAGGTGTGCGGCGAGCCGCTGCGCACAGATGTCAGGATTTCCGTTTGGGTCTAGTTTAGCACCTGTCCTTAAACCTAGGGGTTGCTGTCAGGATTTGCTTTCGGACTTTTTTTTTTTTTTTTTTTTTGTAATTCCCTTTAGAGTCTACAAAAATGTTTTTAAAAGGATCAGGCCTGCTTTTAGTTTCATTTTTGTTTCTTTCGCGTCCCACTCTTTAAAAACTGGTTCCGTGAGGAAAGGCAGAAGCCGTTCCGTGTCTCTTGCAGGCTGGGCCGGCTTCATGCCAGTGCGAGGGCGTCCCGTGCCCACATACATACGTATGTCTCCATGAGTTCTGGGCTCCACCGGTCTCAATTGAGCTCCAGCCCTGGTTTTCCTACCCCTGCAGTTAGGGACTTTAATTTAAATTTTTTTTTGTAGGGCCACCGCCTTCAAACACAACTGCTACAACATTCTAATAAAGGCTCATTTAACCCCCAGGCTCCTGTCGTGTGAATATCCTCAGTCTGTAGGAAACTTTTTTTGACACACCATAGAAGACCTAGTTTTGGAAAACATTATCTAATTTTTTGTTGTGCAAATCCCCAAATTTCTCACTAATTTTTGTTTTTTTGTGCATAACTTGGATGGGCTGAAGGAGGTGAGGACAGATTGGGGAAGGGTGGCTTTCATTCCAAGATCCAGGGATTTGGGGAAAAGGAAGGAATTTGATGTTTTTTGGGGTGGGAGGGGAGGGTGTGTTTTTTACACCAAAAAAAAAAAAAAAATCAAGAGTATGCAAGCATTTCTATTCCTCGCATTTTTCTGTGTGCCTGGCAAATAAATACCTGTCTCCTACGACCCTGAGCTGTTAGCCCTCTCTGTTCCATGACAGGGGCCAGATCTTCCAGCTCCTCCCAGAAGGAGCACCCAGGCTGGCTTCTTCCCACTGAAAGCCCTCCCCAGCGAACCAACCTCAGTTCTATGCAGTGGCTGGGGATCAGGCATCCAGGCCGAAGTCACCTCTGCCTGCTCCAGCTTGGGTCAGCTGGGTCTGACCAGGGGGCCAGATCCGAGCTGCACCTGCCGGCCCCCAGCCCCAGCTCCAGCTCCTGACCTCTCCCAGCCTGGCCTGGCTGTTCCTCCAGGGCTGATGGCTGTCAACCCATCCTTGTGAGTTCATATGGACTGCTGCCTCTCGAAAGGGAGAGGGTCGGCCCCATGTCCCCAGGGAGTATTCCATCAGGGACAACGTACATACTGTGATGTAAACTTTTTTTTCCAGGGGGCAAAAGTGTGAGATGCCTTAATCTTTCCTTCATTTCTGCTGTCTCGAACACTCTAGCCCATTATTTCCTTTCAGTTCCTTGCAGCATAACCTCTACGATAAGCCCCAAGCGGGTTGTTGTATTATGACGTTTATGATGTTCCAGGTGAAGGCATTATTAAGTACCTCTCTGGGTGTGGGGTTTGGACGCACCAGGATAGCTATCGATTAATGTTAAGGGTGTTCTACCCACAGCAAAGCACACCCTCAAAACCGGGCACTGCCTGGGTCCTGGTCCCGAGAGCCCTACCAGGATCAGGTTCCTGCAAGCCGTCAGAATGTGGGAGCCCCCAGCCCAACTGATTGTAACTGTCCCCTGTTATCTGTGACATGAACCTCCAACAGCACCTGGTAACTGTTCCCTCTGTCGGCTGCTCTGTAGACAGGGCTGGGGAGATCTCAGAGTTCACACCTCGCCTGTTGTAGGGGAGGTTGGGGGTAGGGTTTGGAATGGCCAAGTGCCCTTGGAACCTCCCACAGCTATGGCCGTCCTGACCTCATCCCAGGAACTCTACGGTGACATCAGGAACCACCCCTCTGACGAGGTCTGTAGCGGCCCTTCTCAGAGTGGAACAGCCCACAGTGCTAGTTGTGCCTGGTCTTACCTGTACTCCACGGACCTCGGTGAAGCAAAAGCTTCAGGGCAGAGGGAATGAGGCAACCCAGTGGCAGCCCTGCTGGGCCCCGTGGCTCCCGCTCTCCTATTGGACGCAGAGGCAGGGGAGAGACTTCTTTATACAAATATTCTCATCACAGAAGGGATGATCCTTGCTGCTCTGCCGTAGGGTTTTTGATGCCGAGCTATGCTGCACATGATGTTAACCTAAAGAACTTGGACTGAGCTTTTAAAAAAGGACAGCAAACAATTTTATAATCCTTAAAGTGTAATAGACGGTTACACTAGTGCAGGGTATTGGGGGGGGGGCTCTTTGGGTGTGGAGGCTGTCACTTGTATTTATTGTGACTCTAAATCTTTGATAGTAAAACAAATGTAAAAAGAAATGTTTGCCACCAGATGGGAATAGAAGTTCCAATAAGCAGGCTGGAATGGGTGGCTATACGTTGTATCACGAGGAAGTTTTAGACTCTGAAGGATAATAAATGGATGATGTGTCAACTGGACTTTTCTTTTGTCCGTTCTGCCCTGGCTTCTCTGTATTGTTTCGTCCTAGCTTCCGAGGCAGGTTGGAGGGAGATGGAGGATGACCCTTAGTTAATGAGAGAAGCAAAGGGCGGGGTGCACCTGCTGCTGGGGCCTCACTTACTGTGGGAATGGAGTCCCCACGGCCCCTCTCCTCTGGAGCTTTGTGGCAAACTTACCCCATGGGCTGGGAGAAAGGAATGAGAATCTCAGTGGGGGCTGGGTTTGGTGGCTCACATTTGTAATCCCAGCACTTTGAGAGGCTGAGGTGGGTGGATCACCTGAGGTCAGGAGTTCGATACCAGCCTGGCCAACATGGTGAAACTCCATCTCTACTAAAAATACAAAAATTGGCCGGATGTGGTGGTGGGTGCCTGTACCCCAGCTACTTGGGAGGCTGAGGCAGGAGAATCACATGAACCCGGGAGGTAGAGGTTGCAATGAGCCAAGATTGCGCCACTGCACTATAGCCTGGGTAAGAGACCGTGACTTTCTCAAAAAAAAAAAAAGAATCTCAGTGGAATTTGCTTGTGTTTGCCTCATCAGCCTTCACGCTAGAGTGGTGGGTTTTCCTGGAGCAATTTTCAGGCTTGGGGCCTCGATGGTGTCTTTGCTGCAGGATGTGATATTACAGATGTGCAATCTAAGCACAGAGTCACCAACCTGGATCCAAAATGAACGACGTCCTGGCAAAAATGTGTTTTCAAGTGTTGATAGTGTCAAGTTTTATTCTTAAGGTGAGACCTGCGATCATTTTGCTGAATTTTAATGTGCATAAAACATGACCCTGTTTTCCTAGGTGCTATTTATTTGAGGCAGGGTCTCACTCTGTTGCCCAGGCTGGAATGCAGTGGCTTGTTCTCAGCTCACTGCAGCCTCAACCTCCCTAGGCTCAGGTGATCCTCACATCTCAGACTCCTCAGTAGCTGGGACTATGGGCACGCACCACCATGCCCAGCTAATTTTCGTATTTTTTGCAAAGACACATTTTTGCCATGTTGCCCATGGCTGGTCTTGAACTCCTGGACTCAAGCAGTCCTCTCACCTTGGCCTCCCAAAGTGCTGGGATTACAGGTGTGAGTCACCACGCCTGGCCCTGTTTCTTGTCTTTGAAGCATCCCTGCCTCCGGCCTGGGAGCTCATACCTTCCCTACAACTCCCAAGTGCCTGGTCTTACGGGCACAGAGCTGGTAGAGAACATGGTAGAAACTGAACCTCAGCCTGTCCAGTAGCGCGATCTCGGCTCATTGCAACCTCCGCCTCCCAGGTTCTAGCGATTCTCCTGCCTCAGCCTCCCGAGTAGCTGGGATTACAGGTGCCGCCACCACCACGCCCAGTTAATTTTCAGTAGAGATGGGGTTTCACGTGTTGGCCAGGCTGGTCTCAAACTCCTGAAGTGATCCACCAGTCTCAGCCTCCCAAAGTACTGGGATGACAGGCGTGAGCCACTGCACCCAGCCACTTTTTTTTTTTTTTTTTTTTTTGAGATAGGCTCTGTTGCCCAGGCTAGAGTGCAAAGCACAATCGTAGTTCACTGCAGCCTCAAACTCGGGCTCAGGCGATCCTCCCACCTCAGCCTACCGTGTAGCTGGGGCCAGAGGCTTGCTACAGGCATTTCTTGCTTGGCCTGAGAAATATTCCTATGGGGTGCTGTCTCCTGGGCTTGGCTCTTGGTTCCTCGTGAGGCTCTGCTTCCCTGGATTGGGCACAGGCTTCTCAGTGCAGTTGGGGCAGATTCAAGGGGCGGTCCTGGGTCATGGTCTCAAATAGCCTCCCAGCTGAGAAAATGGGACACTCCCCTCGTCCCTGACATCTTGTCCCCGACATCTCATCCTCTCTGAATTGAGCCTTGGGTCTGTGGCCACATGGCAGGCAGAGACCCTGACCCCATCTGCTCCCACAGATTCGTCGGTAGACAGATGGCATGCACTATGCCCTGGGCCCTGGAGATGTGGCAGGAGCTATCCAGACAGAAACATATAGCACCTTGAGGGTATGGGGTGACATTTTAGGCAAGGCTTGAAGAGGGGAAAAGTGCCAGGAATGTGCAAAGGCTTGGAGATAGGAGCCAGCATGGCAGGTCAAGAACAAAAAGGGCAGTGTGGTGGGACTGGGTGGGAAGACGGGGCAAGGGCGTGGGTTTTAGCTAAGTGCAGTGGGAGTCTAGGGAAGGTCCTGGGCCCAGTACTCAAGCTACACCCACTCTGAAGCCATGTCCACTACCCCAAGGATGGGGTTTTGCCCCATTTTCCAAGTGGGGAGTCTGAGGCATGGCCCCAGTCAGGAGCAGCACCCTTCGAATAAACCAGAGGGGCTAGGGGCTAGGTTTTATTTTATTTATTTTTTCTGTTGAGCAGAGTCTTGCTCTGCTGCCCAGGCTGGAGTGCATTGGTGGGATCTTGGCTCACTGCATCCTCCATTTTCCGGGTTCAAGTGATTCTCCTGACTCAGGCTCCCCAGTAGCTAGGACTACAGGTGCAAGCCACCCATGCCCGGCTAAATTTTGTATTTTTAGTAGAGATGGGGTTTTACCATATTAGCCAGACTGGTCTCAAATGCCTCACCTCAAGTGATCCGCCTCCCAAAGTGCTGGGATTACAGGCGTGAGCCACCATGCCTGGCCCCAGGAGCTGGGTTTTCTACCTCCACTCTGATGTGGTCCAGCCAAGACTGGAGGCTAGGCACTGCCCCTCTTTTAGCCTCGGTTTCCTCATCTGCAAAACTGAAGGGGACAGGGCCATACCCTATTTGGAGGGATGAAGATAGAGCTGGCACTGCATCACCAGGGCACCAGAAAGCCATTGAGACTGAGTGAGCAGGGGCTGGGCATGGGGAGACCCACCAGAGGAGCAGGTATGTGGGGCTCATATGCAGGTAGGCACGATTAGGATTTCCTAATATACCTAATACATTTCCCCATATACCCCAAATGGGAGCCACTCCCAGGCTCTGGGGGGTCCTCTCTCGATTTCCTCCTTACCTTGCCATCTCCTTTCCCTCTCTCCCTATTCCAAGCAAATAAGCTTACTGGCCTTACTCAAACACACCAGCTCTCCTCTTCCTGGGGAACAACCTGGACTGTTTCTCTTACCTTCAGAGTCCCTTGACTTTTCTTTTTTTTTTTTTTTCTGAGACAGGGTCTCACTCTGTGGTCCAGGCTGGAGTGCAGTGGCACGATCATAGCTCACTGCAGCCTTGAACTCCCAGGCCCAAGCGATTCTCCCACCTCACCCTCCCAAGTAACTGAGACACACCACCATGCCTGGCTAATTTTTAAATTTTTTGTACAGATGGCCGTCTCGCTGTGTTGCCCAGATTGGTCTTTAACTCCTGGGCTCAAGCGATCCGCCCACCTCAGCTTCCCAAAGTTCTGCAATTATAGGCGTGAGCTGCCACGCCCTGCCCAGAGTCCCTCCTTGAACACCTCCCAACTCTACCTGGCATTTAGCACAACTTACAATTATTTTATTTCCATGTCATTCTTTTATTTTACTTGACTTTTCAATTGTCTCATTTTCGGCAGGGATGGGCCCAAGTCTCTTCGCCATGAGCTCTGGGGCCTGGCAGACAGTAGGTGCTCAAGAAATGCATGACTACATGAATGAACAGAGGAAGGAACGAGCTAGTGGGTCCAGCTGAATCTCGCCCAGCCCCACCCTGACTCTCTCACCCCCTCTTCCCGAGAGGAAAGGGACCCACAGCAGGGAGGGCTTCCCCCATCCCCGCAACGTCACTGTTGCTAGATTTGGGTTCAAATTACAGCTGTGAGCCGGGTGCAGTGGCTCATGCCTGTAACTCCAGCACTTTGGGGAGGTCGAGGCAGGTGGATCACCTGAGGTCAGGAGTTCGAGACCAGCCTGGCCAACATGGTGAAACCCTGTCTCCACTAAAAATACAGAAAATTAGCCAGGCGTGGTGGCCTGCGCCTGTAGTCTCAGCTACTCAGGAGGCAGAGGCACGAGAATTGCTTGAACCCGGGTAGAGACTGCAGTGAGCCAAGATCGTGCCACTCCAGCCTGGGCAACAAAGAGAGACCTTGTCCCAAAAAAAAAAAAAAAAAAAAAAAATCACCGCTGTGTCTTTTTTGTTTGTTTTTTGAGACGGAGTTTCGCTCTTGTTGCCCACAGTGGACTGCAGTGATACGATCTCGGCTCACTGCAACCTCCCCCTCCCGGGTTCAAGCGATTCTTCCGCCTCAGCCTCCGAGTAGCTGAGATTACAGGCGCCCACCCCCGTGCCCAGCTAATTTTTTTTGTATTTTTAGTAGAGACGGGGTTTCACTATATTGGCCAGGCTGGTCTCGAACTCCTGACCTCAGGTGATCCACCCGCCTTGGCCTCCCGAAGGGCTGGGATTACAGGCGTGAGCCACCGCGCCCGGGGTTTTTCTTTTTCTTTTTTCTTTTCCTTTTTTTTTTTTTTTTTTTTTTTTTAAGAGGCAGGGTCCGGGGCGCGTTGGCTCACGCCTGTAATCCCAACACTTTGAGAGGCCGAGGCGGGTGGATCACGAAGTCAGGAGTTCAAGACCAGCCTGGCCAAGATGGTGAAATCCCGTCTCTACTAAAAATACAAAAATTAGCCGGGTGGGGGGACACGCACCTGTAGTCCCAGCTACTTGGGAGGCTAAGGCGGGCGAATCGCTTGAACCCGGGAGGCGGAGGTTGCAGTGAGCCGAGATCGTGCCACTGCACTCCAGCTTGGGCGACAGTGCGAGACTGTCTCAAAAAACAAACAAACAAACAAGAGATGAGGTCTCGGCTGTGATGCCCAGGCTGTTTTCGAACTCCTGATCTCAAGATATCTGCCCGCCTCGGACTCGCAGTGTTGGGGTTACAGGCGTGAGCCACCGCGCCTGGCCCTTGGCTCTGCTTTTTGGCAAGTGACATCCATGTGGGCCTCAGTTTCCTTATCTATAAACTCCTACTTTACGTGGAGACAGGCCACCCTCGCCCCACCCCTGGCTGTTCCATCCTTAAAAGATGTGGACGGCGAGGCACTGGGGTCCACTTGCTTCCCAGCCCATCATCACAGCGACATCACGACCCGGGGACAACAAAGCTCCTTTGAGTTTGCCCATACTGGGGAGCTCAAAAGGTCCAGGTTCGAATCCTCCCGACTCCCTTTTGAGTCTTGGAGCAATAACCTCAACATGCCTGACTCTAAAATAGGGTACCCGCGCCTGCCTTCCCCGGACGGAGCGATCGCTTCTCCACTAGTTCGCAAATGGGGGCCACCGTTAGAGCCAGGTGCGAGGAACAGCGAGTTTATTGCAGGTTCCAACCGGGAACCTGGCACCCATGGCTGGTTGGGAAGGGACGCCCTCCGCGCAGAGGCTGAGAGTTCCGCGCAGGCGCAATGCTTCCGTCCCCTCTGGTCTCGCCCCTCTCGGGGCCTGGTCGCAGGGAATCGCGGATGCGCATGCGCCTCCAGCTCCCGGGATCGCGGAGAAAGTGGATTCCGAACAAGGGCAACTGCGGACTCCCCCGTGGGAAGAAAGGGAGGGAAGCGCAAGGGAAAAAGCTCATGTGCAGCAGCACGCGGCAGCTTCGCATATTCCCTCGAAGCGCGCCTCTTGCGCGTGCGCCGCGCTGGCCCGGTGCCCTTGGCTGCAGGAATGGCTGGAACCACCCGGCTTCTAGCCGGAGTCCCCGGCGCGCAGCCAGCAGTTGCGTGCTACCTGGCCCGCCGAGGGCCTGGCGGACGGGCTGAACTGCAGCAGCTCGGCGATCAGGGCCTTGCAGCGCTCGGAGAGCTCGAGGCCTTCGGGGTAGAGCACGCCGCGTTTCTGGCGCCGGGGCAGGCCGGCGATGTCCGAGTCGTCGAAGGGCATACACCCGGTAACCATGACGTAGAGCACGACGCCCATGCTCCACACATCGTACTTCTTGGGGTCGTAGGGGATGCCCAGGAGCACCTCGGGTGACGCGTAGGCGGCTGAGCCGCAGTAGGTGGTGCTCAGGTCTGGGTAGCCATGGGCCTGGCGGCCGAAGCCGAAGTCGGTGAGCTTGACGCGGCGCTCGTCCAGGCTCAGCAGCACGTTTTCGCACTTGAGGTCGCGGTGCACCAGGTGGTGATCGTGCAGGTAGCGCACGGCGCCGGCGATCTGCGCAAAGAGGTCGCGCGCCTGAACTCCGGGGATGCGCCCGTTGCGCTGCACGGCTTGCAGCAGGTCGGTGGCGGCCGCTTCCATCACGATGTACAGTTTCCCGTTGCACACCTCGATGAACTCGAAGACGTGCACGATGTGCGGGTGTCGCACGCCCCGCAGGATTGACAGCTCTCGCGGCAGGAACTTGTTGACGAAGTCCGGGGGCGCTCGCCGCCGGTCCACCACCTTGATGGCCACGGTACCCTTGTACTTCTTGGATGTGGCCACCTTCACCTTGGAGTAGCTGCCCTCTCCAATTGTGCGGCCCAGCTTATAACCGAGTTCGCTCAGAAGTTTGTCTCCCGACATGGTGGCGCCTAGGGCGCACGGGGGGCAGGAGGCGGCTGCTGTCGGGGGGCGGCCGGACTCCAATCTCGGGTCTAAGCCATGGCGCTTGGCACCTACACCCCCGCACCCCCATGTGCCCACTGCGACATTGGCCGCTGTTGTGCCTTTTATTGCCCCGTAACAATTTTTGCCTTGTGAAGTGACTGCGGGCGTCACTCCGCCTTAGGGTGGGGGTCCGGGACCCCGCCCCGGGGCCACCCTAGCCTCCCTGCTTTGTGACTCATAATCATCCTGAATGGTCAGTTTCCGAGAGGCCACTAGCAAGGGATACCCACCACCACCAGGGAGCAGAATCCGTTCCGGGGATTGGGGTGAGTCCGAATTCGAGCAGCAGCTGCCCCCCAACATCATGTACCCTACCCGTGACTACGTGGAGCCCTGGGCTTCGCGTAGAGTCCCTAGACGGGGCGAAAACGGGAAAGGGGGCCTTAACTGGGGCACCTGGCTCCTTTGAGAGCTCGGAGTTTCTGACTGGCCTGCGCAACATCCCAGAGGCAAGGTGAACGCGAGGGCCTTTAATGCAAGAACCAAGGCGAGTCACGCCCTGTCTGGGCAAAAGAGGAGTAAAGACCCCTCAGCTGCAGCCCGGCAGCGCACTCCTACCCAGGGTCCGCCGCTAGAGCTTTCCCGCGCGGTCGGATAGTTACACTACTGTTCGGGGCTTCCTAGCGCTGCGGCGGACCATCTCAAGTGCTTCCGCCACACTCATCATGGCGGTGGCAGTATGTCACTTCCGCCCGGGACCGGAGGTGTGGGATACTGCGAGCATGGCGGCGTCAAAGGTGAAGCAGGACATGCCCCCGCCGGGGGGCTATGGGCCCATCGACTACAAACGGAACTTGCCGCGTCGAGGACTGTCGGGTCAGTATCACTCTGCGCCGGGGTCTCAGAGTCTGGGCACTCGTGGCTCGGGGGCGGGGTTCCGGGGACACAGGCGGGCCTCAGTTTTCCCGGCGGTGTGACCGGAGGCGGAGCCCGGGGATCCATCATAGCTTCTGTAATAACGCTAAGTGCTGCAGTTTGTTGAGCGCTTTCCCAGCTCCTCTTCCTTCTCGTAACAGCCCAGGAAATCGGTCCCTCTAGTTATTTATGTTTTACAGTGGGTTAAACTGAGTCATAGCCTGTGCTCTGGCCCTCAGCCACCCTTGGATTTCTAAGATGGGGAAACTGAGGCCCAAAGGCGGCCGCGGCTCCCCAAGGCAAGGCTGAGGCCGCAACCCGGAACCTGGAGGGAATTTACAAGATGTTCTATGCAGTGGTTCTCTGCTGGCAGCCCCCGCCTGCATGGTGTGCCAGGAATCCATATTCTTAAAATTTTCAGTTTTTTTTTTTTAAGACGAAGTTTTGCTCTTGTTGCCCAGGCTGGAGTGCAATGGCGCCATCTCAGCTCACCGCAACCTCCGCCTCCTGGGTTCAAGCGATTCTCTTGCCTCAGCCTCCTCAGTAGCTGGGATTACAGGCATGTGCCACCACGCCTGGCTAACTTTGTGTTTTTAGTAGAGACGGGGTTTCTCCATGTTGGTCAGGGTGGTCTCGAACTCCCAACCTCGGATGATCCGCCCACCTCGGCCTCCCAAAGTGCTGGGATTACAGGCGTGAGCCACCATGCCCGGCGCAAAGTTTTCAAATGTTTAAGTAACACGTTAAATTTTGTTATCGGTCTCAGCACAGAAAATTGAAAAAGAGAACTTAAAAGGCGCCCATACTCAGTCCCCAGGTTAACAGACAAATAGAAACTTTTAAACGTAATTTAAGAGTGAATACATACATTTCTTTCTTTTTTTCTTTTTTTCTTTTTTTTTTTTTTTTATTGATCATTCTTGGGTGTTTCTCGCAGAGGGGGATTTGGCAGGGTCATACGACAATAGTGGAGGGAAGGTCAGCAGATAAACAAGTGAACAAAGGTCTCTGGTTTTCCTAGGCAGAGGACCCTGCGGCTCTCCGCAGTGTTTGTGTCCCTGGGTACTTGAGATTAGGGAGTGGTGATGATTCTTAACGAGCATGCTGCCTTCAAGCATCTGTTTAACAAAGCACATCTTGCACCGCCCTTAATCCATTCAGCCCTGAGTGGATACAGCACATGTTTCAGAGAGCACAGGGTTGGGGGTAAGGTCACAGATCAACAGGATCCCAATGCAGAAGAATTTTTCTTAGTACAGAACAAAATGAAAAGTCTCCCATGTCTACCTCTTTCTACACAGACACGGCAACCATCCGATTTCTCAATCTTTTCCCCACCTTTCTCCCCTTTCTATTCCACAAAACCGCCATTGTCTTCATGGCCCATTCTCAATGAGCTGTTGGGTACACCTCCCAGACGGGGTGGCGGCCGGGCAGAGGGGCCCCTCACCTCACGGACGGGGCGGCTGGCCGGGCAGAGGGGCTCCTCACTTCCCAGTAGAGGTGGCCGGGCAGAGGCGCCCCTCACGTCCCGGATGGGGCGGCTGTCCAGGCGGGGGGCTGACCCCCCCACCTCCCTCCCGGACGGGGCGGCTGGCCGGGCGGGGGGCTGACCCCCCACCTCCCTCCCGGACGGGGCGGCTGGCTGGGCAGAGGGGCTCCTCACTTCCCAGCAGGGGCGGCCGGGCAGAGGCACCCCTCAGTTCCCCGACGGGGCGGCTGGCCGGGCGGGGGGCTGACCCCCCCACCTCCCTCCCGGACGGGGCGGCTGGCCGGGCGGGGGGCTGACCCCCCACCTCCCTCCCGGACGGGGCGGCTGGCTGGGCAGAGGGGCTCCTCACTTCCCAGCAGGGGCGGCCGGGCAGAGGCGCCCCTCAGTTCCCCGACAGGGCGGCTGGCCGGGCGGGGGGCTGACCCCCCCACCTCCCTCCCGGACGGGGCGGCTGGCCGGGCAGAGGGGCTCCTCACTTCCCAGTAGGGGCGGCCGGGCAGAGGCGCCCCTCACCTCCCGGACGGGGCGGCTGGCCAGGCGGGGGGCTAACCCCCCCACCTCCCTCCCGGAAGGGGCGGCTGGCCGGGCGGCGGGCTGACCCCCCCACCTCCCTTCCGCACGGGGCGGCTGGCCGGGCGGGGGGTTGACCCCCCCACCTCCCTCCCGGACGGGGCGGCTGACCAGGCGGGGGGCTGACCCCCCCACCTCCCTCCCGGACGGGGCGGCTGGCTGGGCAGTGGGCTGACTCCCCCACCTCCCTCCCGGACAGGGCGGCTGGCCGGGCAGAGGGGCTCCTCACTTCCCAGTAGGGGCGGCCGAGCAGAGGCGCCCCTCACCTCCCGGACGGGGCGGCTGGCCAGGCGGGGGGCTAACACCCCCACCTCCCTCCCGGGCGGGGCGGCTGGCCGGGCGGGGGGCTGAACCCCCACCTCCCTCCCGGATGGGGCTGCTGGCCAGGCAGGGGGCTAACCCCCCCACCTCCCTCCCGGACGGGGCGGCTGGCCAGGCGGGGGGCTAACCCCTCCACCTTCCTCCCGGACGGGGAGGCTGGCCGGGCGGAGGGCTGACCCCCCCACCTCCCTCCCGGACGGAGCGGCTGGCCGGGCAGAGGGGCTCCTCACTTCCCAGTAGGGGCGGCTGGGCAGAGGCGCCCCTCACCTCCCGGACAGGGCGGCTGGCCGGGCGGGGGGCTGATCCCCCCACCTCCCTCCCAGACGGGGCGGCTGGCCTGGAGGGGGCTGACCCCCACCTCCCTCCCGGACGAGGTGGCTGCCGGGCGGAGACGCTCCTCACTTCCCAGACGGGGTGGCTGCTGGGCAGAGGGGCTCCTCACTTCTCAGATGGGGCGGCTGCCGGGCGGAGGGGCTGCTCACTTCTCAGACGGGGCGGTTGCCAGGCAGAGGGTCTCCTCACTTCTCAGACGGGGCGGCCGGGCAGAGACGCTCCTCACATCCCGGACGGGGCGGCAGGGCAGAGGTGCTCCTCACATCTCAGACGATGGGCAGCCGGGCAGAGACGCTCCTCGCTTCCCAGATGTGATGGCGGCTGGGAAGAGGCGCTCCTCGCTTCCTAGATGGGATGGCGGCCGGGCAGAGACGCTCCTCACTTTCCAGACTGGGCAGCCAGGCAGAGGGGCTCCTCACATCCCAGACGATGGGCGGCCAGGCGGAGACGCTGCTCGCTTCCCAGACGGGGGGGCGGCCGGGCAGAGGCTGCAATCTCGGCTCTTTGGGAGGCCAAGGCAGGTGGCTGGGAGGTGGTTGTAGCGAGCCGAGATCACGCCACTGCACTCCAGCCTGGGCACCATTGAGCACTGAGTTCTCTTTTTTTTTTTTTTTAAGACAGGGTATGGTTCTGTTGCCTGGGCTGGAGTGATCTCTTGGCAACCTCCGCCTCCTGGGCTCAAGCCATCCTCCCACCCCAGCCTCCCGAGTAGCTGGGGTTACAAGCATGCGCCCAGCTTTCTGAGTATTTTCTATAGAGATGGGGTCTCGCCATCTTGCCCAGGCTGGTCTTGAAGTCCTGGGCTCAAGTGATCCACCCACCTCGGCTTCCCAAAGAGATGGGACTATCGGCATGAGCCACCGTGCTCGGCAGAATGCATGTCTCTTAACAAATCAAACTTTACATTTAAATTACATGTTATGCACATTATTCCTCAATTTTAACACGCACACAAAAATGAGCATGGTAATTAAAAACGTAATAACTCAGACAGTAGAAAAATCAGTGTGAGGTGAAAAGTCCTCCCCAGCCCCTTTTTGGTTTTTTTATTTTTTATTTCTACTTTTTGTAGAGACGGGGGTGCAGCTATGTTGACCAGGCTGGTCTCAAACTCCTGGGCTCAAGTGATTCTCCAGCCTCAGCCTCCCAAAGTGCTGGAATTACAGCCATGAGCCACCGCTGCCAACCTCCTCTTGTTTTTCTTGTATCCCAGAACTGAGATTGGCAGACTTTTTCTATAAAAGGGACAGATGACAAGTATTTTGGGTTTGGCTGGCCAGAAAGTTTCAGTTACTGCGACAACCATTTACAAATGGAAAGTGTTCTTAGCCTGGGGGCTATACAAAAACAGATTGCCTCTGAGCCAGGTGGCTCATGCCTGTAATCCCCACACTTTGGGAGGCTGAAGCGGGAGGATGGCTTGAGCCCAGGAGTTTGTGACCAGCCTGGGCAACATAGTGAGACCCCCACCTCTACCAAAAATTAAAAAAAAAAAAAGAGGCTTCAGGCTAGATCTGGCCCATGAGTGCTGTCCCAGAACACATTGGAGGAATATAATGCATTCTATTTCCTCATTTTTCTTTTTTCTTTTCTTTCTTTCTTTCTTTCTTTCTTTTTTTATTTTTTGAGACAGAGTCTCATTCTGTCACCCAGGCTAGAGTGCAGTGGCCCGATCTTGGCTCACTGCAACCTCCACCTCCTGGGTTCAAGCAATTCTCCTGTCTCAGCCTCCCAAGTAGCTGGGACTACAGTTGGATGCCACCACACCCAGCTAATTTTTGTATTTTTAGTAGAGATGGGGTTTCACCATATTGGTCAGACTGGTCTCGAACCCCTGACCTCAGGTGATCCACCCACCTCGGCCTCCCAAAGTGCTCATATTGCAGGCACGACCCACCACGCCTGGCGTTGTTTGTTTTTTGGTTGTTGTTTTTTGTGTGTGTGTGTGTGTGTGTTTTTTTTTTAGACCAGGTCTTGCTCTGTCACCCAGGCTGGAGTGCAGTGGCGTGATCTCGGCTCACTGCAACCTGTGCCTCCCAGGTTCAAGCGATTCTCCTCCCTCGGCCTCCCTAGTATCTGGGATTACAGGTGCGCGCCACCATGCCCTGCGAAATTTTTTTTTTTTTTTTTTGAGATGGAGTTTTCACTTTTATTGCCCAGGCTAGAGTGCAATGGTGCAATCTTGGCTCACCGCAACCTCTGCCTCCCAGGTTTAAGCGATTCTCCTGTCTCAGCCTCCCAAATAGCTGGGATTACAGGCATGTGCCACCATGCACAGCTAATTTTTTGTATTTTTAGTAGAGATGGGGTTTCTCCATGTTGGTCAGGCTGGTCTCAAACTCCTGACCTCAGATGATCTGCCCGCCTTGGTCTCCCAAAGTGGTGGGATTACAGGTGTGAGCCACTGGGCCTGGCCTAATTTTTTTTTTTTTTGTAGTATTTTTAGTAGCGACGGGGTTTCGCCATGTAGGCCAGGCTGGTCTCGAACTCCTGACCTCAGGTGGTCCCCCTGCCTCAGCCTCCCAAAGTGCTGGTATTACAGGCATGAGCCACCATGCCTGGCCGAGTCTCATTCTTCTCAGGTGTAACCTGGGCTACCCCACCCCTTCAGGTGTGCAGCACAAGGTCTGTTTCCAAATGTGCACCTGTGTGACCTGCAGCCAGACCAGGCCACAGAAGGACCTCAGGCCTGGAGGCTCCCTGAGCTCCCTGCTTCCAGCATCTCATTTTTGTATAAATACCCTGGTCCTCTCCCAGTTCACCACAGAGCAGTGGCCCCCCTGTGCCAGACAGTGCCCTAAATACCACTGCCTGGGGTTGTGTCTCCTAATGGTGTGGACTTTTGTTACAGCACATACACACCCACCCCAGCCTTTCCCAGCGGAGGAGTGAGGAGGTTACCCCTATGCTGGTGTGCTCTTTGTTTATGGCCCTGCTTTCATTGTTGAGTGAGCACATGGTTCCAGGCCCTGTCCCCAAGCGCTCACAGCTGAGCTGAAGAGATACAACACATCATGCCAGGATTTCTAGTTGTTGGTGAGGCCTGGGATAACCTGGGCCCACTTAAGCCAGGATGTGCCAGGAGGACCTCTCTGAGAAGAAGCCTGCTCTGCAGAAAAAGAGCAAATACACAGGCCCTGCCTCCTCTCCCTCTGTCCTCCTCTCCTGCCTCTCCTGAGCCATGGTCCACAGTGGCCTTCCCACCAGACCTACCTTCTGTGCTCCTGTCCAAGGCCTGGTGGCCCCAAGCCTGGCACCCACTCCCTTCTGTCTGCCTGGGTCAGCCATTCACTCACTGCCAGCGTCCCAGGACATGATGGGCTGGCTCAGGCTGCTTTTTGTTCTCTTTTTTTTTTTTTTTTTGAGACAGAGTCTTGTTCTGTCACTCAGGCTGGAGTGCAGTGGCGCGATCTCAGCTCACTGCAAGGATGGTCTCAATCTCCTGACCTCATGATCCACCTACCTCAGCCTTCCAAAGTGCTGGGATTACAGGCATGAGCCACTGCACCTGGCTGGCTCAGGCCCCTTTTAATCCATGCCGCTCCTGAAGTGACTTCCACCCCACCTCCTCCACTATCTCCCACACCCAGTTCTCCTGTCCCCACTCCCTCCTGAGCCTAGCAGGCAGCCCTTTCCTTTTCATCTTGTGTCTTTAATATATTTATTGAGGTTCCAATACCATACCACACAACTCACCCATTTAAAGTCTGTCCAATTTAATGGCTGTGAGCGGTGGCTCATGCCTGTAATCTCAGCCCTTTGAGGACAAAGCGGATGGATCACCTGAGCTCAGGAGTTGGAGACCAACCTGGCGAACATGGCAAAACCCTGTCTCTACTAAAAATACAAAAGTTAGTCGGGTATGGTGGTGCACACCTGTAATCCCAGCTACTTGGGAGGCTCAAGCAGGAGAATCGCTTGAACCTGGAAGGCGGAGGTTGCAGTGAGCCAAGATCTTGCCTCTGCACTCCAGCCTGGGCAACAGAGTAAGACTCCATCTCAAAAATAATAATAATAATATAGTGAAGTGTGTCCAATTTATTGATTTTTTAGTATATTCACAAAGTTGTATGGCCATTGCCATGATCAGAATTTAGACCACTTTCATTACCCAAAAGAAACCCCGTCTTCCCTATTAGCAATCATCCCACCCCTGGCAAACACTAATCTGCTTCCTTCTCTGTGGATTTGCCTGTTCTGGGCATTTCCTATCAGTGGAGTCAGACCGTGTGGCCTTTTGTTTCTGGCAAATTAATATCCAGCACCAAGTGTTGTGTTTTTATTTTTTGATGGGTGCTTGGGTCATCCACCTACTCTTTGGCTGCTGTGAATAATGTGAGTACGGCTGCCATGAAGATTCATGCTGTACAGGTGTTTGTATGGATGTAGATTTTCATTTTTCTCTTGTGAACTTTCCCCTAAGAGACAAACCACTGGATCATATGGTAACTTCGTGTTTAACATTTTGAGGAACTGCCAAATTGTTTTCCAAATTGGCTGCACCATTTTGTGCTTCCACCTGCAATGTATGAGAGTCCCAATTTCTCCACATCTCAACAACACTGATTATTTTCCATTTTTTTGATCATAGCCACCATCCTAGCGCATGTGAAGCGGTATTTCATTATGGTGGAGTTTTTTAAAATTCTTTTTGGGTCTTTTTTTGCTCAGTTTTCTGGGCATTGATCGTTGATTTGCATATCACTGCTGGCTGATGATGTCGAACATTTTTTCATGTGTTTCATTATTTTTATTTTTTATTATTTTTTTCAAGAGATGGGGCCTCAGTGTTTCCCAGGCTGGTGTCGAACTCCTGGGCTCAAGCTGTCCTCCCGCCTCAGCCTCTCAAAGTGCTGAGATTCTAGGAGTGAACCACCACCTTTGCATGTGTTTATTGGCCATTTGTATGTCTGTCTGTGAGAAATGTCTATTCAAATCCTTTATATATTTTTAGTAGGGTTTTTTGTTTGTTTGTTTGTTTTTTTGAGATGGAGTCTTGCTCTGTCGCCCGGGCTGGAGTGTGGTGGCACGATCTCGGCTCACTTCAAGCTCCGCCTCCCGGGTTCACGCCATTCTCCTGCCTCAGCTTCCCGAGTAGCTGGGACTACAGGCACCTGCCACTGCGCCCGGCTAATTTTTTGCATTTTTAGTAGAGACGGGGTTTCACTGTGTTAGCCAGGATCGTCTCAATCTCCTGACCTGGTGATCCGCCCACCTCGGCCTCCCAAAGTGCTGGGATTACAGGTGTGAGCCACTGTGCCCGGCTTAGTAGGGTTTTTTAAATTATTGAATTATTGAGTTGTAAGAGTATGTATACGTATGTTGTCTTCTCAGCTAATTGATAGTTTCATTTACAGCACAAAAGTTTTTTATTTCAATAAAGTCCGGGCTGGGCACGGTGGCTCATGCCTGTAATTCCAGCACTTTGCGGGGCAGAGGCAGGCAGATCACTTGAGGTCAGGAGTTTGAGACCAGCCTGGCCAATATGGCAAAACCCCATCTCTACTAAAAATACAAAAATTAGCCGGGCGCGGTGGCGGGCACCTGTAGTCCCAGCTACTCAGGAGGCTGAGGCAGGAGAATGGCGTGAACCCGGGAGGCGGAGCTTGCAGTGAGCCGAGATTGTGCCACTGCACTTCAGCCTGGGCCACAGAGTGAGACTCCATCTCAAAAATACATGTATAATAATAATTTCAATGAAGTCCAATTTCTGTATTTTTCCTTTTGTCACTTGTGCTTCTGGTGTCATATCTAAGAAACCTAGTTTGAGGTCACAGTGAGTGACTTACATTTTCTTCTAAGAGTATTATAGTTTCAGCTCTTACGCTTAGGTCTTTGATCCTTTTTTTTTTTTTTTTTTTTGAGATGGAGCCTCGCTCTGTTGCACAGGCTGGAGTGCAGTGGCGCGATCTAGGCTCACTGCAAGCTCCGCCTCCCGGGTTCACGCCATTCTCCTGCCTCAGCGTCCTGAGTAGTGGGGACTACAGGTGTCAGCCACCACGCCCGGCTAATTTTTTGTATTTTTAGTAGAGACGGGGTTTCACCGTGTTAGCCAGGATGGTCTGGATCTCTTGACCTCATGATCCGCCTGCCTTGGCCTCCCAAAGTGCTAGAATTATAGGCGTGAGCCACTGCGCCCGGCAGGTCTTTGATCCTTTTGAGTTAATTTTTGTGGATGGTATAAAGAAGGAATGCATCCTCATTCTTTAGCGTGTGGCTGTCTGGTTATCCCATTTGTTGAAAAGACTGTTTTCTCTCCCGTTGAATTATCTTGGCACCTTTGTCCAAAATCAATTGACCATAAATGTGAGGGTTTATTTCTGGACTCTCAGTTCTGTTCCATTGATGAACATCTCTGTCCTATGCCAGTGCCACACTGTCTTGTACACACAGCTGTGGGATAAGTTTTGAAATACTGAAGTGTGAGTCTTTCAACTTTGTTCTTTTTCAAAATTGTTTTGGCTATTCTGGTCCCTTGCATTTCCATATGAATTTCCCAACCTGCTTGTCAGTTTCTGCAACAGGAAAAGAAATGGTTGGGATTCTGATGGGGATTGCGTTTCAAATCTGTATCAGTTTGCACAGCGTTGCCATCTGCACAATGCTAAGTGCTCCAATTCTTGAACACAGGATGGGTTTTTATTTATTTTGGTCTTCTCTAAGAATGGCCAAGACCGGGCTCAGTGGCTCATACTGGTAGTCCCAACACTCTGGGAGGCTGAGGTGGGAGGATTGCTTGAGGCCAGGAGTTCAAGACCAGCCTGGACAATATAGCAAGACCCTGTTTCTATGAAAAATATATTTTTCTTTTTTTTTTTTTTTGTTTTTGTTTTTGGTTTTGTTTTTTGAGACAAAGTTTTCTCTGTCACCTAGGCTGGAGTACAGTGGTGCCATCTCAGCCCACTGCAACCTTGACTTCTTGGGCTTAAGTGATACTCCCGCCTCAGCCACCCAAGTAGGTGGGACCACAGATACGTGCCACCACATCTAGCTAATTTAAAAATATGCATTTTGGGCCGGGCATGGTGGCTCATGCCTGTAATCCTAGCACTTTGGGAGGCCGAGGAAGATGGATTTACCTGAGGTTGGGAGTTCCAGGCCAGCCTGGCCAACATGGTGAAACCCCGTCTCTACTAAAAAAATACAAAAATTTAGCTGGGCACAGTGGCGTGCACCTGTAATTCCAGCTATTCAGGAAGCTGAGGCAGGAAAATCACTTGAACCTGGGAGGCGGAGGTTGCAGTGGGCTGAGATCGCATCACTGCACTTTAGCCTGGGCTACAGAGGGAGACTTTGTCTCAAAAAATAAAATAAAATACGTATTTTGTAAATGTTTCACTGTGTTGCACAGGCTAGTTGCAAACTCCTAGTCAAGTGATCCTCTCACCTCAGCCTCCCAAAATGCTGGGATTACAAGCGTGAGCCGCTGTGCCCAGGTGAAAAAATCTGATCCCACCACTGCACTCCAGCCTGGACAACAGAGAGAGGCCCGGTCTCCAAAACCAAAAACAAAAAGAATGGTCCACACTACCTTTTGTGCGTGCCCCTCACCATGTTCCCCACCAGACTAGCAGTTCCTAAGACACAGACTCTGAGGCCTGGGGCCTTGGCCCCTCTGTGGTTGGCGAGGAGGAAGAGCCCTGTGCAGGCTGCATGCAAATACAAGAGCCCCTGCATTGTTTCTGTCATCTCATACATCTCTGTTCTATGCCAGTGCCACGCTGTCTTGTACACACAGCTGTGGGATAAGTTTTGGAATTTATTTCTTCTTTGGAGTTTATCTTACAGATGGGCCTGCGTATGAGTGCGCAGATGTGAGGGTGCAGGTTCTCCCCAAGGGCCCATTTTCTGCACCAGAAGGCTGAGGGCAGCCCAGGTCTGTCCCCTGGGTTCTCTATAGCCGTTGAAAATAATGAGATATGGCCGGGCACGGTGGCTCACGCCTGTAATCCCAGCACTTGCAGGTGGATCATGAGGTCAGGAGTTCGTGACCAGCCTGGCCAATATGGTGAAACCCTGTCTCTACTAAAAATACAAAAATTAGCCAGGCGTGGTGGTGGGCGCCTGTAGTCCCAGCTGCTCGGGAGGCTGAGGTGGAAGAATCGCTTGAACCCGGCAGGCAGAGGTTGCAGTGAGCCAAGATCTTGCCACTGCACCCCAGCCAGGGCAACAGAGTGAGATTCCGTCTCAAAAATAAATAAATTTAAAAAAGAAAAGAATGAGATATGACCAGCCTGGGCAATATAGCAAGACCCCATCTGTACAAAAATTAGTTAACTGGACATGGCACACACCTGGGGTCCCAGTTACTCGGGAGGCTAAAGTGGGAGGATCACTTGAACCCAGGAGTTGGAGACTGCATTGAGCCATGATCGCGCCCCTGCACTCCAGCCTGGGTAGCAGAGTGAGACCTTGTCTCAAAACCAAAAACCAAAAAAGAAAAAAAAAAATGAACAAGGCAGCTGATGAAACCTCCCATGTGCTAGACAGGAGGCTGAGAGCTGGGAGCTGGCCCTGAGCACCCTGGGCCTCTCCAGAGATGTGCCTCTGAGCCCGGACCCAGCACACCCTCATTACCTGTAGTATGGAAATGTCTTAGCCCTGACTTGGGCTTCTAACAGGTTAAATAACCAGGTACGAATTTGAGCCAGTTTCTCATTTATCTCCGGGTCTAGCAGAGGTGCCCCCGTGAGCTCCATGCTGGAGCAGAGCTGAAGGCAAAAGAGCATGACAGGTGCAGAGCAGGGCCCGGCAGGCACAGAGTAGCCCCCGCAGGCATAGAGCAGGGCCCAGTGCCCTGGAGGCCTGGAGATGGCCTTGCCTTCCACCTGCTGGTCATTTCCTGGGTGTTGACTGGAGCCCGGCCTGCCTGAGCTTGTCATTCATCCCACCAAGCGCAAAGCCTGTCCAGAGAAGAGACTGGGGCTGGAAGGATCTGGAGGGTGCAGGGTGAGCCTGGGAGCCAGATCCCAGACAGCCCACGCCTCTCTGAAGATCCCAGTGGGCCCCCAGCCTGTCAGTCAGGATTAGAGCAAGGCCCCACTGGTGCTCAGTAAATATTCATGATGGCCTAGGTCCTTCCTGGGGTGCAGGGCAGGGGACTTCACCCTGCAGAGCCAAGAGGTAGCACAGCCACCCCTAGAGTCCGGGGGGTGGCTGGGCAGCCCCCACAGGGCACTGCCTGTCCCTGGCAGCTGTGTGCAGCCCCCGCAGGGCAGCACGCGGAACTGTGGCCCAGGTGGCCGGGAGCCACCATGGACACTGTCAGAGCCGCCCTCCCACTTCAGGGCCAGCCTGCCGCCCAGGGTCCAAACAGCCTTCTAGAACACGATGGAGCTGGGGCCCCCCTAGCAACCACCATCTAGACCCTCAGGCCTCCTGAGGTTGCTGCCTGGCTTGTACCTTTCAGAAAACCCCTGGCATGGGGGCAGAGGTGTCACAGTCCAAGCAGCCCCACTCCTGAGAAGCCGCCAGTGTCCCCTGATTGCAGAGTGGGCAGCGCCTGGAGCTGTGGAGGAGGGTGTCTGGGGGCGGGCTGGCCCGCTGAGCAGCGCCTCTCTTCACAGGCTACAGCATGCTGGCCATAGGGATTGGAACCCTGATCTACGGGCACTGGAGCATAATGAAGTGGAACCGTGAGCGCAGGTAGGGCCCCTGGTGGGCGTTGTCTGAAAGTCCCCCCCGGCCAGTTGTCGGGGTCCTGTAGCATTCCGCTGTTGTCCGTGCTGGCGAGGGGTGAACGGGCCCCTTGGACTTGGCCGTGCAATCCCAGGCCCCAGAAAGTGCAGATCCAGACCCAGCACTTCCACTTCTAGGCTCTGTCCTCGAGATGTCTCCATGTCTGCAATCCCAGCACTTTGGGAGGCCAAGGTGGGAGCATTGCTTGAGCCCAGGAGTTCAAGACCAGCCTGGGCAATAGAGGGAAACCCTGTCCTCGCCACCCCAAAAAATGTGTCTAGTGAGGAGGGTTGGGACCCGTGGATCCAGGTTAGGACAGGATATGAGTGGGGGGCCTGCCTCGGGCCCTCTAAGCAGGATTTTGTCAGAGGTGACCAGGCTCAAACCAGACCACACCAGGCAGTGGACACACAGGGCCAGATGAACTAGGGCCAGGCACCCCCCTCTCCCTGTGTCACAGGCTGGGCACTCCTTCCCCACCCCTCCCCCCACCCCAACGCAGGCCAGGCAGGACTGGGAGATGGGGGTCATTGCAGGGAACTGGGAAACTGCCAGAAAGCAGGGAGAAGAAAGGAAAGATTGTGGCCCCGCCTGCCCCAGCCTCACACACTGTGATTATTTTGAGATGAAGGGGACGTGGTTTTGTGAGGCCCAGAGCCCCGTGATGAAGTCACCCCCTCTTCGTCGCGATCATCAGGCAGAGTTATTTTTAGGATAAAAAAAGTTTTTAATTGAAAAGAAAGTAGAAAGCCAACAGTCTTGTGGGCAGTCACCCGTGCAGCTGCCTGCACCCGCCCTCCTCTCAGGCTCCTGGTGGGCTCTTCCCGCGACCCTCGCCCTGCCCCCTGCCTGCCTCCCCGCCCCCTCCGCCTCTTCCCCCAGCAGCACCCTGGCCCCTGAGGTCTGTGCTGCCTGTGCTCCCCTGACCCAGCCTGGTCTGACCTGAGTGTGGGTTTCGGGCTTTCACAGGCGCCTACAAATCGAGGACTTCGAGGCTCGCATCGCGCTGTTGCCACTGTTACAGGCAGAAACCGACCGGAGGTAGCACCGCAGGGGCCAAGGTCGGGAGGTCACTGGCCGGAAGGCCCCAGGCTGCAGTGCCTGACCTGCATCCCCGAAGGTGGCCAGAATGCACGTGGGGGCCATCGCCCTGTGCCGTCAGCTGCATCCTCAGGCGTGGAGACTTAGTGGAGACCCAAGGGGGTGAACCAGAAGGCTTCCTGGAGGAGGGGGCAGCACTGGGGTTGGGGCAAGAGAAAAGCTAGGAGTTGGCTGGGGGCAAAGGAGACAGGGTCGGAGGGGGCTTGAAGGGGTGCTACCAGGGGCCCTAGGCAGGGGCCCCTCAGGGCACTGAGGCCCCACCCCCACCATCGGCCCCATCCCCACAGGACCTTGCAGATGCTTCGGGAGAACCTGGAGGAGGAGGCCATCATCATGAAGGACGTGCCCGACTGGAAGGTGGGTCCCAGCTGGGAGGGCCGGGGTGCCAGCCACGGCAGAGACAGGGCCTGGGGTTGGGGAGCTCCCACAGCTTTCTATAGACGCCCCAGGACCAAGGGGGTGGTGGGTGCCAGGTCCCATAAGGGAAGGCTGTAGCGCCTGCCATGCACAGGGGCCACTGGTCCTAGGGGATGGGTCCCAGCAGGCTGTATATGGGTGGCTGTGCCTCTACCCATACCCCACTGTCCCCACAGGTGGGGGAGTCTGTGTTCCACACAACCCGCTGGGTGCCCCCCTTGATCGGGGAGCTGTACGGGCTGCGCACCACAGAGGAGGCTCTCCATGCAAGCCACGGCTTCATGTGGTACACGTAGGCCCTGTGCCCTCCGGCCACCTGGATCCCTGCCCCTCCCCACTGGGACGGAATAAATGCTCTGCAGACCTGGCCTACCTGTTTTCCTGGGGACTGGGGGAGAGAAGGGGGAGAGGGCCCAGCTAGGCACCACCGGATCACATGTAGCATGGGGACGCAGCAGATATGCACAGGGTGACCTCAAAACACACCTAGGGGCTGCCCCTGGATCCACTGGCGGCCTCCTCTCTGCCTCCGATATACCTGGACTCTCCTGCCTCCCTTTTGAAACCATGCCTGTCAGCAGCCCACTCACCTCTCCAGGCTGGGGGCCCCTGGGTCAGCTTTGGGTCAGACCTTCTCCACGGAGGTCTGGAGAGTGGGGGGAGCCTTGACCTCCCGGATGCAAGTGATCCTCCCGCCTCAGCCTCCCGTGTCACTGCGATTACAGGATTACAGGCGTGAGCCACCATACCCTGTGCAGCCCTGCCAATTGTAGCCATGGCGAGGGTATTTGGCTGCCGAGGGGCTCCTCGCTCCCTGAGAGGGAAGCTCAGAGACACGGGGATATCTGCAGGGAAAGTAAGTCGGGGGAGGCAACCAAGATTGGCCAGGTGGCTCTGCTGTGGGCTCCTGGCACGAAAGGGTGAAGTCCGTCTGAGTCCACTGACCAATGGTGACGCGCAGCGCCTTCGCGGCGCTTCCTGATTGGCGGGCATGCAGGGTGGGCGGGAGGGAGGAGAAGAGGGGGCGCCCCCTCCCCCCACGGATGCGCTTAAAAGGCGGTGGCGGTGGCGGCAGCTCCCGGCGCCCGGGCTCACCTCGGCCATGAGCAGCGCAGCCGGCCCAGACCCGTCGGAGGCGCCCGAAGAGCGGCATTTCCTCAGGTCAGCTGGGGAGAGGGACGCTGGAGACGGGCATGGCTCGCATGGGGCCAGGAGCAGCCCGTAGGACCGGAGGCAGGGTCATAGCTGGGACAGAATGGGGTCCGGGGACTGGAGACGGGCACAGCCGGGATGGAGGTTCAACGGCAGAGGCATGACCACGGTGGGGAACCGGAGGCAGGGTTATGGCCAAGACGGGCCTGGGAATCCCGGGAATCCGAGACCCTCCTGGCATCTTGCTGGAGACACTAAGCTGCGTCGCTGGGGAAACTGCCTCCGGGGCAGCCCGCCCCTCATGAATGATTCATCAGCAGCGCTGGTCACTTCCCCACCGAACCCCAACCGTGGCCCACCCCCACTCTCCATCTCTCCCAGGGCCTTGGAGCTGCAGCCCCCACTTGCCAACATGGGAAGAGCTGAGCTTAGCTCAAATGCTACCACCTCCCTTGTCCAGAGGAGGAAACGGGCCTGGGGAAGGCAGTCATGGCTAGAGCAGATTTGGAACGCAGGGCCTGTTTGCCAGAGGTTGGTGAGTTTGGGATCTAGAACTGGTGCCGTGGCTGTGACTCTCACCTCATCCTCCTCAGCCTTTGTGACATGGGACCCCAGGCAAGGCTGTTGACCTCACTGTGAACCAGATGCGTCCAACAGCTCCTGCCCACTGCCCACCTAGCAGGGCACGTGTCCCTTCAGCCAATGTCCAGACTCAGTCTAGGGAAGAGTGTTCTAGGAGCTGTGACTTCACCTGGGGGTGAAGGGGTGAGGTGAGGGGGGCCTCAAATGCTAAGTGAGGGGAGTGAGGGGGCTCTCAGGGGTGGGTAGGAGCCAGAACGTAGTGGGGAACCGGCTGACGAGGCTGGAGACACAGAAGGGCCTCTTAGGCATGGTGAGGAGTTTGGAGTTTGAATGTTCCCAGAGCCCTCGGGAGCCATCAGCAGGTTTGGGACCCGGTGATGCAATCTGGTGTTCAAGTTTTCAAAGCCCCCCAGGCTCATGTTGAGTTTTGGGGGCAGGAGGCTGCTGTGTGCAGCCAGGTGATCCCCCGTGGTGGTCTGGTGGGCAGAGGTGTGAGGTGGAGAGAAGCAGGTAGGACTGAGAGCAGGGTGAGTGTGGCATGGCCACCCTGGCCTGAGGTTTCACCTCCCAGAAAGCCCCCTCCTGGAAGCATTTGGCAAGTGTGAGGCCCAGTTCCCTTTGGACCCAGGCCACTTCAGGCCTCCTGGGTCTAACAGGGAAATCCTTGGGACCTTGAAGCTTCTCTCATCTGGGGGCCGAGATTCGGGGTAGCAAAAGGCACCACTGAACACCCCCAGAATCCCACAACAGCAGAAGGGACCTGCCCTGCCTGCCACCCTCCTTCACCAGGCTCCAATTCCCACGCAGCCTCCCACCCCCACCCCACAGCTGCTGCTGTGCCCCACCCCCAGGTTCCTAACCTGGACGACCCTCTGCCCACAGAGCCCCCATTATTCTAATGACCAGTTAGGCAGGAAGAGAATGTTCCAAGTGGCTGCTAGAGGCCAAAGCTTTGGGACAGAAGAAGAGGAATGCATCGCCCTCCCGCCCTCCACTTCCTCCCTGCACCCTCCTGCGGGGGCAGCAGTCAGAGCTGTCACAAGATGGAGGTGGAGGAATGAGCCATGTTCCCAGCCTGCCAGATTCCTCACCCCGAATGCAAACGCACCTTCTCCTATGTGCTTTCCTGGGAGCTGCACTGGCCTGCCCCGGGGGGACTCTGTCTGACTACACCATGAGCTCCTTTTCCTCACCCCGTCCTTCAACTTCATCCTATGTCAGCTGCAGACAGGCTGAGGTTTGAATTTGGCTCTGTTTACTGGGGTGTCCCAGGGCATGTGACTTTCCTGCCCTGAGTCTCTGTCTCCCTCTTTATGTGTGGACCCCCGAAGTGTCCTCTTCACCATGTTCCTCAGTCTGGGATTTGAGGCCCTGCCTGCCCTGTCCCCTTGATCACTCTGCTTCAGCCTCCCTTCTGCCGCTTGAACATACCAGGCTCCTCCCTACCCCAGGGCCTTGGCTTTTGCTATTCTTGCCCCTGCATTACCTGCCACGATGTGCCAGGCCTCCTCCTCCAGGAAGCCCTCGCTGACTCCCATCCCATAGCAGTCCTCCTTCTCCTGCACTCTGCCTACCCGGCCTTATCATGCTGCAAAATTGGCCAGAGGGCAGACATCTCCCACTCAGAGAGTTGAAGGAAAGAGTCTCAGGATTCATCCCCCCAAAACATCCACCATCTGTAGGTCTGGCTCTATGTCTTTGTTCATGTCCTGTGGTTCTGGAGACACCAAGGGGGAAAGACCCAGTTTCCCGACTTGCTTCCTGCATGATCCTGGGCAAGCCACTCAGCTTCTCTGAATCATTAGTTGTTTTTCCAACTTTTCTAGGCCTGGCTCTTTTTATTTATGTTTGTGTTTTTTATTATTATCTTAGAGACAAGGTCTTGTTCTGTCGCCCACGCTACAGTGCAGTGGCGTGATCATAGCTCACTGCAGCCTCCACCTCCCAGATTGAAGTGATCCTCCTGCCTCAGCCTCCTGGGTCACCGGGATTACAGGTGTCCACCACCACGCCCAGCCTAGTCCGACCAATTGTGTAGGTCACCCGAATATTCAGTTTTGCTCCGAGAGGTGGAGACGGACCCCAGTCACTCAGTGAAGTGGATGGCAGAGCTTCACCTCCAGCTAAGTAGCCACATTTTCTGGCAACAAATAACCTTTTTTTTTTTTTTGGAGACGGAGCCTCACTCTGTCACCCGGGCTGGAGTGCAGTGGCACGATCTCGGCTCTCTGCAACCTCTGCCACCTGGGTTCAAGCGATTCTCCAGGTTCAAGCCTTAGCCTCCTGAGTAGCTGGTACTGCAGGCACCCACCACCATGCCTGGCTAATTTTTTGTATTTTTAGTAGAAACAGGGTTTCACCATGTTGGGCAGGCTGGTCTGGAACTCCTGACCTCAAGTGATCCACCCGCCTCATCCTCCTGAAGTGCTGGGATTACGGATGTGAGGTACCACACCCGACCTGGCCACAAATAATCTAATTATGTCACTGCCCCTGAAAATCGGTCACCAAAGGGTCTCATAGCCCCAGGCCCCAAGGCCACCCCGCTGAGTGTGCCATCAAACACTGCAGCCTTAAAAACCCATGGACCCCAGATGCCCCAAGTCCTGTCCATCCCTTTCAGCGTCCTGAAGCTTGTTCAGTGGCTCCCACTGCCTGAAATCAGCCCATCACCCCCATCGAAGTCCTTCATGCTCCATTCCCCTTTCTTGGTTCCCTCCGCCTTGGGAGCTGGGGACGTCTAGGTCCGGTTCCGTGTCCCACGCTTTGGAGCGGTAGAACCAACGCGCGCGGCCAGCGCATCTTCTGCCACCAGAGGGCGCCCGCGCCTCGGGCTTTGGCTCCCACACCGCGGCCCGCCAGGCCTCGATTCAACCCGCGCGTCGCACGGTGAAACTGAGGGCATCCCCAGCTCAAGGCTGCAGACGCTACTCGGGAGTACGGGGTGGGAGGGTGGCTTTGGGACCGGGTTCAGAAGCTTGGCGGAACATTTCTGGCTCCATCTGAGGCTCTGTCTCTGTGTGTCTCTGAGTGTCCCATCCCACTCTGTCCCCAGCACCGCGGAGGCAGCCGCCCTGGAGCGGGAGCTGCTGGAGGATTATCGCTTTGGGCGGCAGCAGCTCGTGGAGCTGTGCGGTCATGCTAGTGCCGTGGCTGTGACCAAGGTACCTGACCCCTGACCCCCAACCCTGACCCCAACCACACGGCCAACTCTCCTGAGCTGCATGACTCCTGTGACCAGGGTGGTTCAGCCCTCAAGAACTCCCTTTTTGCTTGGGCCTACCCCAGCCTGATGGGTAAACTGAGGCCCAGAGAGGCTCATGGCTGGTACAGGCCAGATGGGGACCTGAGACCCCTGGTATCAGAGACTGCCAGGGTGGAGGTTATTGCAGGGACAGTGCCGTGACCCTGGAAGTGCAACCCCTCCTGCACATGTGACCCGCCTGCTTCTGCCACCTCCTGGGTCTTGGGCACCAGGGATATCTGCTCCTGTGATCTGAACACCCCTAAACAACCCCGTTCTGCAGGTGGGGAAACTGAAGCTCAGAGGTGGCGAGGGGCCTGCCCTGGGTCAGAGGGGGATGGAAGCAGAGCTGCAACCCAGGTGTGTCTGGCTCTGGAGTAAACCCCCACACCTCGAGGGGCCAGGAGGATGACACAAGGGTGATAGCAATAATCATACTATGGAGTGCTTAACCGTGCAGCCAGCAGTGCTGGGCGTCAGTTTCCTCTGCAACAGTATAATAAATGGTACTGACGAGTCAGTCTCTAAACGCGAACGCCTCAGAAAACTGTCCCATACAGTCGAGGCTCTAGCGTGACTGCCTCCTCTTCCTCCCCCGCCCTCCTCATCCCCCTCGCCTTTCTCCTCCTTCCTCCTCCTCCTGTCCCCTCCTCTTACCCTCCTCCTCCTTTCTCTCTCCCTCCTCCTCCCCTTCCGCCCCTTTCTTCTCTCTCCTTCCTCCCCCTCCTCCTGTTCTCCTTCCTCCTTCCCACTTACCCTACCTCCTCCCCATCCTCCTCCTCCTCCCCATTCTCTCCCTCCTCACACCTCCTCCTCTTTTTCTTCTTATTACCACGGTATACTTTTTAAAAACTCAATGTTTTTCTTCATGTGGACTTAAATGTTTGTATTTCCAAATGAAATAGATCCCGGGTGAGGCGCCCAAAGGAGAAGGAAAATCAAAACCCCAGAAAGAAACCCAGTAGTCACCACTCGCCTGGCGCTCAGTGGCCAACTGTCTGGTTTTTGCACTGAAAGCCCCTTGTCTGTCCAGAAGCCCCTCAGTCCCAGTCTTGGGTCTTGGGCTCTGGGCCCGGTGTGGCTGGGATCGCAGGCATGTTCATGGCAGGTCAGGACTGCGCTAAGCCTTTGGGGAGGATACTTGAAAGGGGAGTAATCTGCTGTCTGTGTGGTTGGAGCTTAAAGTACAGCTGGGGCTCAGGAGACACCCAGAGTGCCTGTCAGGCAGTGGCACTGTCATCGCATTTGATAAAGGCCAAACTGAGTCTGGGAGAGAAGGGGCTGGGGCCACGCAGGATCAGGGCAGGGCTGGGGCCGAAATGCCTGGAGAGACAGAGTCTGAGAGATACAGAGATGGCCAGAGACAGATGGAGAGAGATAGATAACAGAGAGATACAGAGACAGCCAGAGACAAATGGAGAGAGAGAGACATACAGAGAGAGAGACAAATGGAGAGAGAGAGCCAGAGACATACAGAAAGACAGAGACACTAGAGTCTGAGAGATACAGACAGACACAGAGACAGCCAGAGACAGATGGAGAGAGACAGAGACACAAAGAGAGCCAGAGACATACAGAGAGACAGAGACACAGAGAGTCTGAGAGATACAGACAGACACAGAGACAGCCAGAGATGGAGAGAGACAGAGACAGACAGACAGAGACACAGAGAGTCTGAGAGATACAGAAACAGCCAGAGACAGGTGGGGAGAGAGACATGAAGAGAGCCAGAGACATACAGAGAGACAGAGACACACAGAGAGACAGAGACACGGAGAGTCTGAGAGATACAGAGAGACACAGAGACAGCCAGAGAGAGACAGAGAGGCCCCAGGGCATCGTGGCTAAGGTTGGGCTCCCCTACTCCACAGCCTCCGGGAGGGGCTGAGGTCTGGAAACATGGGCGGGGGCGGGCCCGCGGTGAGAAAGGTGGAAGAATGTCTGCAACTCAGGCGGAGAATAAACAAACCGCACTCCGGGCGACGGGCAGTGGCTGGATGCACGTTTTTCCTGCACCGACCTGGCAGAGCCTGAGACCGGGCCTCTGCATCTCCAGCGGGGAAACTGAGGCCCCAAGAGGCCCAACCCCTCATCCAGAACACCTCACCTCCTGTCCTATCCTGTTGCCTCCAGGCCCAAGCCCCATCCCTTCCCCTACTCCAGGCCTCAGTTTCCTCTCCAGGCAAGGAGAAATCTGGACTGTGCCTGTGCCTTTGCTGTGTCCCCCACCACCAGGCGTTCCCGTTGCCCGCTCTCTCCCGGAAGCAGAGGACGGTGCTGGTCGTGTGCGGCCCGGAGCAGAACGGGGCAGTGGGGCTGGTCTGTGCCCGGCACCTGCGAGTGTTTGTAAGTAGCAAGGACCCCTTCGACCTCCCAAAGTCCCTGCCCCTGCAGAAATCACTGCCTTCTTTTGATAGCTTCCCAGGGGGACATTGACGCAGGGCTGGGTTATAGAATATGCCCAGTGCTTGTCCCAGGCAGGGTCTGGTGCTGGTGACCAGGTCAGGGGAGTCTGGGAGGGCCTCCAGCCCTGACCCCCTCTTCTCCCACCCCCAGGAGTACGAACCCACCATCTTCTACCCCACACGCTCACTGGACCTGCTGCATCGGGACCTGACCACCCAGTGCGAGAAGATGGACATCCCCTTCCTGAGCTACCTGCCCACTGAGGTCAGCGCTGGGCGGCAAGCGAGGGGGACATGGTGTGCAGTGGCCCTGGGGGCCGCCCTGACCCTGCCTGCCTTCCCCAGGTGCAGCTCATTAATGAAGCCTATGGGCTGGTGGTGGACGCCGTGCTGGGCCCCGGCGTGGAGCCGGGCGAGGTCGGGGGCCCCTGCACCCGCGCGCTGGCCACGCTCAAGCTGCTGTCCATCCCCCTCGTGAGCCTGGACATCCCCTCAGGCATGCCGGGCAGAGGGGGGCACATTGGGGCCTGGGGGGCTTGGGTGGAGGCCCCTGTGCCCCGGCTCCTGGTCGCCCCTGCCTGTCTGAACCTCAGTCTCCCCAGCTTGGATGGACCCGCACTTGGCTGAGGCTAAGGGTCACACCCATCCCTCTGATGGGGAAGATCGAGGCTGCCACCCCAGGTGACCCCAGGTCTCCTCCTTCCTCCACCCCAGTGCCCAGCCCACATGCCCTCTGCCCGCCCCTGGCCCAGTCGCCTGGGCAGACGTGAGCTCACTCGGCAAAGGCCGCGCCCGCCCTGGCTGCCGCCCCACGCCTGTTGGAACCATTAGGCGACAGGCAGATGGAACAAACAGCCGCTGGCCAGCCGGACCCTCCGTGGGGGTGGCTGGACTCCGGGGGATGTCCCCTGGCTCTCGGGATCCCAGGGACATCCCAGCAGGTGCCACAGAGCAGGGACACCAAGGGAGGCGGCGTGCTGTCTGATCTGAGTAGGGAGGCTGCAGGCTCAGCCTAGGACAGAGAGGGTGGCTCTGTCAGGTCAGAGGGGATGGTTAGGAACCTCTAGTCTGAGGGTGGTGGCTAGGGTCAGAGAAGGATTAAAGTCTGAGGGAGGATCCAGTGTCTTCTGGTGAGTGGCCCCAGAATCAAGTCAGAGATAGGAGAGAAGGCAAGGCTCCTAGGCTGAAAGTGGAGGCTCATTCAAGAGGTGACGGAGGCTGGGCGCAGGGGTCACACCTGTAATCCCAGCACTTTGGGAGGTCGAGGTGGGCGGGTCACCGGAGGTCAGGAGTTCCAGACCAGCCTGGCCAACATGGCGAAACCCAGTCTCTACAAAATACAAACATTTGCTGGGTGTAGTGGTGCACGCCTGTAGTCCTAGCTACTTCGGAGGCTGAGGCAGGAGAATCGCTTGAACCCGGAGCAGAGGTTGCTGTGAGCTGAGATCGTGCCACTGCACTCCAGCCTGGGCAAAAGAGAGACTGTATCTTAAAAATAAGCAGCCTGGGCGCGATGGCTTACACCCATAATCCTAGCACTTTGGGAGGCTGAGGTGGGCAGATCACAAGGTCAGGAGTTCGAGACCAGCCTGGCCAATATGGTGAAACTCCATCTCTACTAAATATACAAAAATTAGCCAGGCTTGGTGGCGTGTGCCTGTAGTCCCAGCTACTCGGGAGGCTGAGACAGGAGAATTGCTTGAACCCGGGTGGCGGAGGTTGCAGTGAGCCGAGATTGCACCATTGCACTCCAGCCTGGGTCAGACAGAGGCTGGGTCAGATGGAGGAGGGCGATTGAATAGTAGGATAGGAGCAGAAGCAGAAAGTCTGAGTGCAGAAGCTCTGGTCTGATTGGGAGGGAAACACCTCCAAGGACTGGGAGAGACTTGTCTGAGGGCGGAGGCAGAGTTCTAGGGGGCGACAAGCCTCACCAGGACCCATGTGCCAGAGAGAAAAGGCTGGGTCTCATGGGGGAGGGGAAGTGGGGCGTGGGGCAGCAGGACTCTGGTCTGAGGGCAGAGGCTCAATGTTGGAGGGGAGACGAGAGGAGGCAGGGACAGGATGGACTCTAGGCTGAGTGCAGGCCACCCTCCCAGTTCCCAATCCCCGGACCCTCCTCCCTCAGGCTGGGACGCAGAGACCGGCAGCGATTCGGAGGACGGGCTGCGGCCTGACGTGCTGGTGTCTCTCGCGGCGCCCAAGCGCTGCGCCGGCCGCTTCTCCGGGCGCCACCACTTCGTGGCCGGCAGGTTCGTGCCCGATGACGTGCGCCGCAAGTTCGCTCTGCGCCTGCCGGGATACACGGGCACCGACTGCGTCGCGGCACTGTGACCGCCACCCGAGCCCACACCGCAGGGACCCTCGCCAATAAACAGCCCTCCCACCACCGCCGCCTCGCCTCCGCCTCCTTTGTGCACCGGGCCCGCTGCGGGGGTGGGCACACTCGAAGAGGGACTTCACACGGTCCCTGGGTGATCCAAGGCGGGGAGCATGAGAAGGGCGGTGGAGTGGGACTTCCCGCTGGCCTAGAAAACTTCAGCTAGGGCTGGGGGCGGTGGCTCCCGCCTGTCATATCAGCACTTTGGGAGGCTGAGGCTGGAGGATCGCTTAAGGCCAGGAGTTTGGGACCAGCCTGGGCAACATAGCAAGATCCCGACTCTACAAATTAAAAGAAAAAGAAGAAAGAAAACTCGAGCCAGAAGAATGGAGGGTAGATTCAGGGTGGGACTCCCAGACTGCTTGGGGTGGCCTAAAGCCTATAGGATCGAAGTGAGACGCGAGAGAGGACTTCCAACCACCTAAAGCGGGTCCGAGCAGCTTGAGGCTGGATTCCAAGTGACACTTCCCTCAGGCAGCTTGGGATGCAGCTTGGAGGACTGAGTGGGCTCGGGGAGGGAGTTCCAGCAGGCCACGGTGAACCCAGGACAGCCTGAGGACGGAGGCACAGCCAGACGCACCAAGGGGGGCGACCCAGAGGGGTTGCTCGAGCGCCGGTCACCCAGGGCCAGGGGGCGTGGCCTGAATGGGGCGTGGCCAGGGCGGGATCTGCGGTCGCATCCCGCCCCCACTCTCAGTCCCAGCGGCCGCCAGACCCGCCGGAGTTGGACCCGAGCACGCCGCGGAGCCCGGACCCTCCCTCGGACGCTCTGCCCCGGCCATGGCGTCGCTGCTGCCACTGCTCTGTCTCTGTGTCGTCGCTGCGCACCTGGCGGGGGCCCGAGGTGAGGCGCCTCCAGCCCCCGCGCCCAGCCCCTGAGGCTCCCGAAGGTCTGGCAGCCGGCCTTGCGTGAAGCCGCACTCGGGGAGAGAACCCAGGGACCCACGCGCTTCCCCGGGGATTGGGTCCCCTTCACCAGTCGGATCCCCGCGACCACCTGGGGCGCGGAGCGGGCCTCATCCATTCTCTTCCTTGGCTAAGCCAGGAGTGTGGATAAGAACCTAGGGTTCCTCCCGGGGTTTGGACTCTGAATCACCGGCCAGGTCTCCCACCCTGGACCGAAGGGGTCGGAACTGGCCCCTCCCACCTAACTCCCACACACCCACTCACTCCAACCGCTGGAGAAAGAAATGCCCATCCCTGGAACACTCAATGGGGCGGGGGACGGGCCCGCTTCTCAAGTGAGGAGACTGAGGCGCCCAGAAGGAAGGGGCTTATCTGACCTCATCACTCTGCTGGGAGTATCTTGGACAGCTCCTATCCTGGAGAAGCCAGTCTAGATGCCAAGGACTTCCCGGCAGCTCGGACTCTAGTACAGGGATGGAAGATAGACTAAGGCAGGGGCTTCCAGCAGGCCAAGTGGATGAGGGGGAGCCCAGCCTGAGGGCAGAGGCACAGCCAGCTGAACTTGATTGATCTCGCGGCAGCTGAACACAGTGGGAGGGAGACTCTAGCCTAGGGGAACTGGGTGGTACTTGCACTTCCCCAGCCGGGGGGTTAGGGCTAGGTCAGAGAGAGGTACCTGGCTTTGGGAGCCTGGTGGTGGTCATGGGCAGCGCGCTGGAGGAGGGTGTATGGCAGCCCTTGGGGCTAGAGCTGGGTTCTGGCCTCTCAGAGCCTCAGTTTTCCCTCCTGTTAAAATGGGGATCATGGGCCAGGCACGGTGGCTCGCGCCTGTAATCCCAGCACTTTGGGAGGCCGAGGTGGGCGGACTACCTGAGGTCAGGAGTTTGAGACCAACCTGGCCAACATGGTGAAACCCCGTCTCTACTAAAAATATAAAAATCAGCTGGGCCTGGTGGAGCGTGCCTGTAATCCCAGCTACTCAGGAGGCTGAGGCGTGAGAATCACTTGAACCCAGGAGGCAGAGGCTGCAGTGAGCCGAGATCGTGCCACTGCACTCCAGCCTGGGTGACAGAGGGGGATTCCGTCTCAAAAAAAAAAAAAAGGGGGGGGGGATGATCGTGGCTGCACCTTGCCTAAAAGGAGGCTCCCAGCGGTCCCCATCAGTAGCAGCGTGCTTCCTTCTCCCCACTCCTCACCCACAGACGCCACCCCCACCGAGGAGCCAATGGCGACTGCACTGGGCCTGGAAAGACGGTCCGTGTACCCCGGCCAGCCCTCACCAGCCCTGGAGGACTGGGAAGGTGAGTTAGCCTGCCTCGGAGTCCCGTCTCTGCTGCGGGCTTGTTGGGGGTGGGGCTTGGGCTACTGGGGTCGTGTGAGGAGAGGGCACACACTGGACGAAGGGCCCGCCGCCGTCATGGTCCCCGGACATGACAGCCCCTGGAGGTGATGCCCCAAGTTCAAGATCTAAGTGAGAGGCCGGTCAGACAGAGGCAAGAGCTCACCGCACCGGGATGGACCAGGTCAGGACCTGGGCGGCAGAACTGGGGTCGCGGGGAACCCAGTCTGCCCTGCACCTGTTTCAGGCCGCTGGCTCGGGTCGTGGGCGCGCTCGGCTAGCCGGTGCCCACCGGGGGAGGGGGCTGAGACAGCAAGTAAGGCCTTTGCACGCACGCATGGGGGCCTACAGGCCGCCGCCCTGGTCCCAGCGCGTGCGGTGCCCGCAGAGGCCAGCGAGTGGACGTCCTGGTTCAACGTGGACCACCCCGGAGGCGACGGCGACTTCGAGAGCCTGGCTGCCATCCGCTTCTACTACGGGCCAGCGCGCGTGTGCCCGCGACCGCTGGCGCTGGAAGCGCGCACCACGGACTGGGCCCTGCCGTCCGCCGTCGGCGAGCGCGTGCACTTGAACCCTACGCGCGGCTTCTGGTGCCTCAACCGCGAGCAACCGCGTGGCCGCCGCTGCTCCAACTACCACGTGCGCTTCCGCTGCCCACTAGGTGAGGGCGGGGCTGGATGACGGGGGCGGGGCTTGGAATGGGCGGGGCTGGCAAGCGCCGGGAAGCGTCGTGGGTGGGTGGGGCTGGGAGGGGCAGGACCGTGTGGGTGCGGGCGTGGCTGGGAAGAGCCGGGGGACCCTTAGGCGTAGGACGACGTCAGGGGGCGGGGCCAGGCAGGGCGGGGCTTTTGAAGAGAGGCGCTGGGAACAGCGCGGGGCCCAGGTGCACCGTCAGGAGGCCCAGCGGGTCAGGACCCATGTCCGGCCCCCTGGAACGCATCTCCCTCCCGCTGCCCTCATTTGAGCATCTGTAAGAGCTCAGTTCTGTGGCGTGTCTTGAGTCCAAATGTGTGCAGGATGCAGGGAGAAGAGCAGGACTGATCCCCGGGACCTTATGCGGGGGTGGGGAGGTGGGTCGGTACCTAAACTATGTCTTCGACAGGCGCGCCTAGGGGAGCATGGGTGGGGGCGATGGCAGATCTGCTCTCTGGAGTGTCCGCCCTAGGATGCACATATGTGAGGGGGTTGGGGAAGAAGGGTCCTTTAGTCCCAGGTTACCCGGAGGCGCAGTTCCTGGGGAGGGCGGCCACCTGATCTCCGTCCCTGCCTTCCGCAGAAGCCTCGTGGGGCGCGTGGGGCCCGTGGGGTCCCTGCTCGGGGAGCTGTGGGCCAGGCCGTCGCTTGCGCCGCCGCCACTGCCCAAGCCCCGCTGGGGATGCGTGTCCCGGGCGTCCTCTGGAGGCGCAGAAGTGCGTGCGGCCTCGGTGTCCAGGTAGGAGGGGCGGGGTCTGGAGGCGGGGACCTGTACAGAGGGGAAGAAGGGGAGGTTAGGGGCTGAGCCTGGGAGAGAGGGTGGAGTTAGAGGCGGTGCCTGGATGTAGACAGGCAGTGCTTCTCCTGAGCGATGCCTAGAGGGGAGGAGCTAGTTGGGGGCGGGGACGGGGCTGTGAAGGGCGGGGCCTGGTGCAGGGGCGGAGCCTGGAGGACCCAAACTCTGGAGCCAGGTGGAGACCGGCCCTTCCTTCCCTCCTGGGCCCAAGGAGCACTGGTAACTATGCACATCTGGACAGGTGGATGCCAGGGGGCTCTTGTGCAGGCAGACATGGGCAGATAGGAGGGGGTGCTTCCCCTGTGTGCATTCCAGACTGTACAGATGTCTTCGTGGGGAAACAGAAGTCAGTTCATGCACTCAGGGTGCACACGTGCATGGCATTTGCAGCCCCCCCCCCGTCCCCCACGCCCACACAGACACCCGCTCACAGCCTGGCAGACATGATGCCTAGGCCCTCCCAGGGCCAGACACCAGGCAAGCCAGGAGGAGACTGGAAATTCCGCTAGCGCCTGGGCTCCACAAACACGGCCTGGAGGCTGCTCCGGGGAGCCCGTCACAGGGTGGGGGCACATGGTGGCCAATGGGGCGTTGGGGTCCCCACCCCATCGCGCCTGGCTCTGCCCTCCCGGTGCCTGTGCCCTGAAGTTTCCAGTGGAATTTTCCATTTTATGGAGAAACCGCAGGATTGGGAAGGGGGGCAGTTGTTCTCAGCCCAAGATCCAGCCCCTTACTGGGCCCCCAGCCCCTGTCCAGACATTTTCTCTTCTGCTGGAAAGGGCAGTGCCATATTTTGAGACTTACCTCTCCTGTCCCCTCCTATAGGACCTCTTCCCTACGTCTCTGGATCCCAGTTCCTACGCCCTGGCCCAGCCCTGACCACTCAGCCCATCTCCCCTTCACACTAGGGAGTGCTCCAAGCAGGGCCATGCTGAGGCCTCTGAGAGGCACCCTATGGGGGGGCCCCAGGCATATTTGTTGAGTGACTGATTGAATGGAAAGCCCTCCTCAGGAGGGAGTGTGAAGGTTTCTCTGTCCTGCTTCCTCTCCATATCCCCCCAGGGTGCAGCCTTGACACCTGTGAATGCCCACGCCACATCCTCCTGGGCTCGGTGGTCACCCCATCTGGGCAACCATTGCTAGGAGCCAGGGTCTCTCTGCGAGACCAGCCTGGCACTGTGGCCACCAGCGATGCTCACGGAACCTTCCGGGTGCCTGGTGTCTGTGCTGACAGCCGTGCCAACATCAGGGCCCAGATGGATGGCTTCTCTGCAGGGGAGGCCCAGGCCCAGGCCAACGGATCCATCTCTGTGGTCACCATCATCCTTGATAAGTTGGGTAAGCACCCTTGCAACATGGGGCATGAAGGGGCTGAGGATCTGGGGAGGAAGTTCTAGCACTCGAAGTCAAGAGAGGAAGAAATGAGATGTGACACAGTCATTGGCGAAGGCGCAGAGTGAGTCAGCATTTCTGGGAGAAAGGAGAGGATGGGGACGTTGCTGCTAGGAAGGGTGGGTGGAAGAAGCTCTGATCTTTACCACCTTTGACCCCAGAGAAGCCGTACCTGGTGAAACACCCTGAGTCCCGAGTGCGAGAAGCTGGCCAGAATGTGACCTTCTGCTGCAAAGCCTCCGGGACCCCCATGCCCAAGAAATACTCCTGGTGAGCGCCCGCCCCCGGCTCAGGGGCATCTTCTGCGGCTTTGGGGTTAGATTCAATTTCATGTTGTTATGTGGTTTCCCATCTGGAGAGTGGGGAAAGTGTTAACGGGGAATGAATTGGGTGGGAGAGGGAATACCAAGGAGGCTGAATGGGGCCAGTCTCGCTGGGGAGGAGGCTGACTTTGGCAAAACCTCTCTGCAGCTCCCCAGCCTGCAGACTGGGGGCGACACAGCCCTTCCCACTGAGTCCTATGGTGTCGCTCACCTGCCATCCAGGTTCCACAATGGGACCCTGCTGGACAGGCAAGCTCATGGGTACGGGGCCCACCTGGAGCTCCGGGGACTGCGCCCAGACCAGGCTGGCATCTACCACTGCAAGGCATGGAATGAGGCGGGTGCCGTGCGCTCGGGCACTGCCCGGCTCACTGTACTTGGTGAGTGTCCTTGGCCACAGCCCCGAGCAAGCCTTTACCCAAACGGAACCCGGACTGTAGCTAAGCTCAACCCCAAATGGAGCCCCCACTTCAGACTGATCCAATCCTAGGCCTCCACTGAGCCCCCATACCACTCTGAGCGCCAACCTTCAGTCCTTACCCTGGGCAGACCCCTGTCCCTTAGGTGGAGTCCTTGACTGCAGACAGAGTCCCCAGCCTTGGCCTGCATGAAGTCCTCCTCCCTGCCCTGACCTGCATGTTTTCTTTGTCCCCAGCCCCAGGCCAGCCAGCCTGTGACCCCCGGCCCCGAGAGTACCTGATCAAGCTCCCTGAGGACTGTGGTCAGCCAGGTAGTGGCCCTGCCTACCTGGATGTGGGCCTCTGTCCCGACACCCGCTGCCCCAGCCTGGCAGGCTCCAGCCCCCGCTGCGGGGACGCCAGCTCCCGCTGCTGCTCTGTGCGCCGTCTGGAGAGAAGGGAGATTCACTGCCCTGGCTACGTCCTCCCAGTGAAGGTGGTGGCAGAGTGTGGCTGCCAGAAGTGTCTGCCCCCTCGGGGGCTGGTCCGGGGCCGTATTGTGGCTGCTGACTCCGGGGAGCCGCTACGCTTCGCCAGGATTCTGCTGGGCCGGGAGCCCATCGGCTTCACCGCCTACCAGGGCGACTTTACCATTGAGGTGCCGCCCTCCACCCAGCGGCTGGTGGTGACTTTTGTGGACCCCAGCGGTGAGTTCATGGACGCTGTACGGGTCTTGCCTTTTGATCCTCGAGGTGCCGGCGTGTACCACGAGGTCAAGGCCATGCGGAAGAAAGCCCCGGTCATTTTACATGCCAGCCAGAGCAACACGATCCCCCTGGGCGAGCTGGAAGATGAGGCGCCCCTGGGCGAGCTGGTCCTGCCTTCTGGCGCTTTCCGCAGAGCCGACGGCAAACCCTACTCGGGGCCTGTGGAGGCCCGGGTGACGTTCGTGGACCCCCGAGACCTCACCTCGGCGGCGTCTGCCCCCAGTGACCTGCGCTTCGTGGACAGCGACGGCGAGCTGGCTCCACTGCGCACCTACGGCATGTTCTCCGTGGACCTCCGTGCGCCCGGCTCGGCGGAGCAGCTGCAGGTGGGGCCGGTGGCCGTGCGGGTGGCCGCCAGCCAGATCCACATGCCGGGCCACGTGGAGGCCCTCAAGCTGTGGTCGCTGAACCCCGAGACCGGCTTGTGGGAGGAGGAGAGCGGCTTCCGGCGCGAGGGGTCCTCGGGCCCCCGGGTGCGCCGGGAGGAGCGCGTCTTCTTGGTGGGCAACGTGGAGATCCGGGAGCGGCGCCTGTTCAATCTGGACGTGCCTGAGCGCCGCCGCTGCTTCGTGAAGGTGCGCGCCTACGCCAACGACAAGTTCACCCCCAGCGAGCAGGTGGAGGGCGTGGTGGTCACGCTGGTCAATCTGGAGCCCGCCCCCGGCTTCTCCGTCAACCCCCGTGCCTGGGGCCGCTTTGACAGCGCGGTCACCGGCCCCAATGGCGCCTGCCTCCCGGCCTTCTGCGACGCCGACCGGCCAGACGCCTACACCGCCCTGGTCACCGCCACCCTGGGCGGCGAGGAGCTGGAGCCGGCCCCTTCCTTGCCCCGCCCACTCCCGGCCACCGTGGGCGTCACCCAGCCCTACCTGGACAGGCTGGGGTACCGTCGGACGGACCACGACGATCCCGCCTTCAAGCGTAACGGCTTCCGCATCAACCTCGCCAAGCCCAGGCCAGGTGACCCCGCCGAGGCCAATGGGCCTGTGTACCCATGGCGCAGCCTGCGGGAATGCCAGGGGGCCCCGGTGACTGCCAGCCACTTCCGCTTCGCCAGGGTGGAGGCGGACAAGTACGAGTACAACGTGGTCCCCTTCCGAGAGGGCACACCCGCCTCCTGGACTGGCGATCTCCTGGCCTGGTGGCCCAACCCGCAGGAGTTCCGGGCCTGCTTCCTCAAGGTGAAGATCCAGGGTCCCCAGGAGTATATGGTCCGCTCCCACAACGCAGGGGGCAGCCACCCACGCACCCGCGGCCAGCTCTACGGACTTCGGGATGCCCGGAGCGTGCGAGACCCCGAGCGTCCGGGCACCTCGGCAGCCTGTGTGGAGTTCAAGTGCAGCGGGATGCTGTTCGACCAGCGGCAGGTGGACAGGACGCTGGTGACCATTATGCCCCAGGGCAGCTGCCGGCGCGTGGCCGTCAACGGGCTCCTTCGGGATTACCTGACCCGGCACCCCCCACTGGTGCCCGCGGAGGACCCAGCTGCCTTCTCCATGCTGGCCCCCCTAGACCCTCTGGGCCACAACTATGGCGTCTACACTGTCACTGACCAGAGCCCACGGCTGGCCAAGGAGATCGCCATTGGCCGCTGCTTTGATGGTTCCTCTGACGGCTTCTCAAGAGAGATGAAGGCTGATGCCGGCACAGCCGTCACCTTCCAGTGCCGGGAGCCACCGGCCGGACGACCCAGCCTCTTCCAGAGGCTGCTGGAGTCCCCGGCGACAGCACTTGGTGACATCCGCAGGGAGATGAGCGAGGTGGCGCAGGCACAGGCCCGGGCCTCAGGTCCCCTCCGCACCCGCCGGGGTAGGGTCCGGCAGTGACCTGGGCAGGGGCCTCGCTTTCCCACCTCCCTCCAGACTCCTTTGACCCCAGGAAGTTTTGCCCCTCCTTCTTCTCCAGACAGCCCCCTCCCCAGGTATCTGGGCCCCCTTTCCTCCCACTTTCCAGAACTCAGAGTCAGACAAGAACCCAGAGCATCCAATGGTAGAAACACCAGGAAGACAATTGTTGCTGTGTGGTATGGAATGGAGTTTGCTGTGACTCTGGGGCCAGCACCCAGGGGACGACGTTCAACCCTAGCCTGAAGGGACCCGCTCCCAGCTCAGAAGCCGTCTCTGACTTCTCGTGCGTATTTTGACCCTGATTTCAATCTTCTACCCTTGGGAGTTCTGACGTTTGGCACAAAGTCCCCTCTGCCTGTTTGGAGCTCAGTGCTAGACCAGGTCCCCTGCCCCAAGCTTTGTTTTTGGGGTTATTTATTGAAACAAAGCGTGGGGAGCTGGTTGTGGGTGCGAGTGGGGGTGCGGGGTCCAGGCTGGGCCCAGTGAAAAGGAGGAAGGGGTTCCCATGCGGGGGAGGCTCTGGGGCTGAGGGGAACAATTCTCACGTGTTTGGTGCTTAGAGACCTGCCCGGGGCGTTGGGGTGGATGTTCCTGCCCTCCGGGGGCTCAATTAAAAATGCTTTATTTCCAACTCATGGTGTCAGGCTCTAGGGAGGAAGGATAGAGGCTGGGGCTGCCCGGCCCAGATACACCTTTGCAGGCAGAAACACGCGGAGGCACACGTGGGTGCCGGGGGCAAGAAGCACGGGCGGCCATGACCGCTGAACACAGTAGCGGCCTGCTGCTCTGGCCTGGCCTCCTTGGCTGTGCCTGGCCGTATGCCCCGGGGCTACAGCAGGCAGCGAGGGGCCCTGGCAGGGGAGCCTCTGGGGCAGGCAACAGCGAGCCAGGCCACCCTGGACCTCCTCAGTCGAGTCCACAGCAGCCCCACCCTGGGCCCCACCCACGTGAACCCCGGCCACACCTCGGTCATGTGGCGACGGGGCTGCCCGAGGCCAGGGCTTTCTGACCTTGCCAGGACCCTGGGTCTGGAGGCGGCAGAATCATGGCTGGCTGGCGGTCTGTGTGCACGTGTGTCCTCCTGGCGCTCCACGGGGCTGGCGCTGTCCTGACCACACCCCCACTGTCCAGACAGAAAAACTGAAGTCCTGGGGTCTGGCATGAATCCCAGCAGGTTTGAGCCCCCTATAGCTCTAGGTGTGTGATTCCCCAGGGTCTGGGGATGAAGGCATCAATGTGGCAAGACTGGAGTGGCCTCCAGGGCACCTGGGATGGGAGACTTGTCCCTGGCTGACACCCCCTAGGGAGTGGGGGTATGGAGCGTCCCTTAGCTTAGGGGGCAACCACCCACTTCCTCTTCAATCTCCCACCCATTCACTGGCTCCCCTCCGCAGACCCCCGATCTCATCGTTCACCCATCCAGCATTCAGAGGCGTGAGCTCTGCACTAGCAACTTCAGGGGACCTGAGAGAGCCTATCTCTCTAGGGGGAGACAGGCTCACACGTGCAGACCCCAACATGCCCTGGGGCCAGTGCTCCACCCAGAGGGTCCCTGGCTCTTGTCCACTGGCCACATCCCCCCTTCGGCTGAGGTCTTGGCAAATCCAAACCTCCGCAGCTCTCACCCTTTCAGTCAGGGAAACACTTCCTTTGCCCTAGGGTGGACTTGGGGGCCTGGAGGCATGGGAGAAGCCCAAAATGCGAGGCATCACCCCTGGTCTCTGAAGGTGGGCCCTAAGGGCTCTGCTGGAGTTTGGGTTTGGGCAGCCCCAGACATCGGCACCCCAGCCTCACCCTCGATAGGCTGTGACAGGCAAGAGAGGCGAGATGCTTTGAGGTCCGTGGGGGAGCTGGCAGGGCTTGGGAGAACACACATTTATCCAGAACTTACTGTCTCTACACCCCCAGCTGATAGGCTCAGAGGCATAGGCCCTCCCCTCCCAAGGCAACCTGGGTTCCCAGCCCGCCTGCCACAGAACCCTGCTCAGGGCTGCCTGGTGGGGGTCCTGGGGAGGGGTGGGAATGGGGGTGCTCCCACTTGCAGCGGGCAAAGCTGGCTGCAGCTTTCCAGGCGGAGGGTGATGAGGTGTCAGGCTCCACGGCCAAATACCTTTCATTGAGAAAGTGTTGGGGCCTCCGACGCTGCCAGGCTAGGGCGGCCAGCCAGGCATGGAGCGGGCAGCTGGCCCAGCCCTGGCCCCTTCCCTAGGGTGGGGCAGGGGTGGACGGGCATCCTCCTGAAGCCCCCTCCCCAGTCACCACGCCTGGGCCAGGAAGGGCATTTCAGGAGGAGGACATGGCTGAAGCAAAAGCTGGGCAGGGCACGGGGGCTAGAGTCCAGCTCCTCCCCATCCCTGCTGATAACTCTGCAAGAGGGCAGCGTTTGGCCACAATTTCCAGATGAGGAAACTGAGGCTCCAAGAGAAGGAAGCCATCAACCTGAGTCAACAGCCTTGTGCCTCTTGACACTGCCTGTCTCCCCCAGCTGCAGCCCTCAAGCCAGGAATCCCACCCCCTCCCTCCTGGAACCTGGGCTACCGTCCGCCTCCTGGTAAATCTGTTGTCTACCCCGCAACCAAATTGGGGCTGCCAGACCACACCCCCTCAGTCTGGGAGGAGTGAGGGGCAGGGGACCGCCCGAAGAGACCCCCAGCTGCAGCCACCCTGGGTCAGCTCAGGGCACAAACAGGCCCTTGGTCCCGCCCACAGCATTTTAGACTTTTATAATTTTAGAACCAGGGGTTCTTAAAATTCCTAGCACCATGATGGGGAAAAAATCTTGGAACAGTAAAATGTTTAAAACAAGAGTCTTCAAACCACAGAATCCAAGAGGAGGGAGATAAAATGAACACACATTGAGCGCTGACTGACTGTAAGCCCTCCGAGCCAGCCCCTGCAAAGCGTAACTCACTTTAAGGGCATTTAGTGTAAATCTGTTGCCTTGGGATCCCCAAAATATGCTTTTAGGGAGGATGATTTTTACCCCCATTCCACAGCTGAAGGAATCTTCTCAGGGTCACACAGCAAATGGGGATACTGTGGGCTGGGGAAGGGCATACCAGGGAGCTGGAAAGGTGAACGTGAAAGCTGGAGGAGGGAGACCCACGGAGGGCGGCAGTAGAAGGGAGACACAAAGGGGAGGTGAGCAGGGGCTCGAATGCTGAGTGAGGAGCCTGAGTTCTCTGGTGAGCAATAGGGAGCTATGGGTTGTGCTGAAGGAGAAGGTTACACAATATCTCGTGACAAAGACTCCCCTGGAGCTGGTGCAGGACTCAGCTTCTTACAACATGCTTCTTTCACGGAACTGGGGTCTGCTCCCTCCCACTTGGGGGCCCCTCCAGGGTCCAAACCCTGCAGCCCAGCGCCCTCTCCCCGCCAGCTGCCTCCTGTCCTGGCTGAACATCCCTGGCTCCTCCACTGGGGCCTCGTGGACCTGGCGTGGCCACCCACCACTTCCCTAGCCCCGTCTGTCTCTCTCATCAGCCCTCAGAGTTGGGTCTGACCCAGCCTCAGACCCCAAAGACTGGAGCCAGCCTGGCGGGGAGACCTGGCTTTGGTCACGTGGGGGAAGTGCTTGTGCTTTAATGGTGGAAACAAAGGCAGGATGCCACAGGGCGAGAGCAGACCAGGAGAATGCCATGTCCCGATGCCTCAGCCCTCCCAGGGCAGGAGCTAAGGCTAGACCCCTGGGCCGAGGGTGGAGGGGGTCTGGGCAGGCAGGAGGGAGGAGACCCTGGCCATCGGGGAATCAGCAGACCCTGATGTTTGGAGGTGGATGCAGGGAAACAAACACTACCCTAGGCAGGGCGAGTGTGTCACACAGAGCCAGACACGCCTGTCATCAATCTCGAGGTCACACTGCCCTCGTCACGCCCCATCCCTGTCCCCTGTAGTCAGGGGCATGACTCCCTCCTTCCCATACTTCCTAGCCAACTTCTCGTCACCTGATTGGTGACACTGTCACCCTCAGGGCAGCCACATAGGCAGTTGCACTCGAAAAGAGCATGAGCCCAGACACACCAGACCCATGGGACACGCTGGACACTGTCCCCCCTCATCACAGCAGCACGGGTAGACAGATGCACCCTCAACACAGAGAAAGGCCCACGCTTAGGGTCAGGTAGCAGTGCCTGCAGCTGCGTGCACCTGTGCATACCTGTGCACACCTGTGCGCACCTGTGCCCAGCTCCCCCTTGACTCACCCATCATCACCCCACACATCGGGACACACTTGACCCCCAGACTCCCGGCTGGCCAGTCTCAACCCCCCACGACCCTCCACAACTCAGCCCCACCAGGCACATGAAGCCATGCCGAGCACAGGCAGCACCTCCCACTCTCTCGGGGCCCTGGGGAGCGGGTCTGCCCCGGGGCTGGGGACTGGCGGGAGGCCTCAAGGTCCCAGCCACTTTTCCAGGGAAGTCCTGAATCCCTTCCTGCTGACTCAGCCCTGGGGGCTGGCTAGGCTGGGGGCTGCCAAACCTCAGGTATGTCCTTGAAGGCTGCCTGGCGGGGCCTCTGAGGCGGGGGCGGGGGCTCCCACTCGGGACTCAGTCCTTCCCTGGGCCCCAGCCTCCCTCGTTGCCCCAGATGGAGCTGCAGCTTTAACCGTGGCGTTCAGGGCATGGGGCCAGCACGATGGAGCCTGAGGCCGGCTGCTCCCATCCCAGTTCCTCCCGGCTGAGGGATGGTGGAAGAATAAGCTCCCAGCCGAGCCAGAGTATCCCAGCCTGACTGTGGCCTCATAGACAGCACTGTCTGGTGGGAGGTGGCCTGGCTGCCCATCCTGGGGCCCAGCACAGGGACCCATGCACACACAATGGGCACACACATGCACCCATGTGATGGCTACATGCAGACCTGTGGATACAGATGTGCATCATCAGACACAAACTCAGCACCAGGACTGGCCCCCACAGAACCCCAGTCAGGAGCGGGAGGCAGCACTGGCCACAGATACCCCAGTCTGCAGGGCCAAGGTTGGCCAGCCCAAAGGCCAGGGGCTGGGAAAACCCAGAGGAGGGCCCAGGGAAGGCTTTCTGGAAGAGAGGGCATTTTGACTTGGGCTTTGAAGGGTGAGTAGGAGTTTACCAAACCAAGCTCAGATGTCCAAAAGTCTTAATGCTGGTTTCGAGGTTTACCTTTTGTCTGTGAGGATGTTGGGCAGGGGAGGGAGACAGACAAACCCCAATTCACTACCTCCTTTTGAGGACCCAGCCTCTGCCCTCGGGCAACTTCCAGTCAGATAGGGGAGGCAGCACTGACTCAGCCAGGAGGGATAGAAGATACCTCAGCTGTGTGAAGCACCTGTCGTGCGTTGGGTTGGATCCTGTCAAAAACCCATAGGGAAAATTCTATTATGATCCCCATTTTACAGCTGAGAAAACCGAGGCTGAGAGCGGGACATACCTTGCTCAGGGCCCACAGGGAAGCAGAGCTGTTCACACACAGCCCTGGTCGCTGACGTGCAACTGTGGCCGCTGACCTGGTCCCAAACCGACTCGAAAGTTTGCGGGCCAGAATGGCGCAGCTCAAAGAAGTCTGTGTTGGCAAAAGTTGCATCTTTGCACCTGGAGTCCTGGCCAGGCCGGGAGGCCCCTCCTCCCGGGACATACAGGATCCCCCTGGGACTTCTCAGCGAGATCATCCCCTGTCCTTTGTTATCTGGCTGCTGAGTGGCTTTCACGGGGCAGGGGCTTCTAGGCAGAGGGATGTTGGAGTGAGGGCCTGGGGGTGCTTCGCCAGGACTTCTGGGAGGCCTGGGTCCCCAGCCTCGGCCCCGCTTGCCATCTGGCCCAGCTGAACACAAACACTTGGACATGGCCGACCCAACGGAATCTGGGTTGTGGTCAGGCCGTGGCTGAAAAAGCCACTGGAAAAACACGCAGCCCACGGGGCCAGGCCCAGCTTACGTTTCACCAGGCAGGAGCGGCCTGCTCGGCGCCCAGAGCCGAGGAATGTCCGTTCTCTAACCCTTTGGAACTTGTTGTCTGACTGGGGAATCCAGCAGCTGGGCGGTGCCATCCTTAGTGCCCTCTGGTCAGGCTGTGACTTACCTCCTGCTGTGTTCTTGGAGAATCAGGCCTCTTGGCGTGGCCCCCTGGCCCAGCCCCTGGCCAGCCACTGCTGAAGACCCCTTGTCAGCTTGCACACCCCTGAAGACAGAGGGCTCACTTCCTTCCAGCTGTCATGCCAGGCAGCCGGAAGCCTGTAACTAGGCTGATTTTTTTTTTTTTTTTTTTTTTTTTTGAGACAGAGTCTTGCTTTGTCGCCCAGGCTGGAGTGCAGTGGCACGATCTCGGCTCACTGCAAGCTCCGAACTAGGCTGATTTTTTATGGGAAATTCGGGCTTCCTTGGCCACACAGATGGGAGGTCAGTGCAGCCTGGGCACTCCCTCCTTTCCCTGGGGTCCCATCTCCTTCTGGATCTCCGGATGTCCCCTCAGGCCCCTAGGATTCAGCAGGTCCCAATGGACCCCAGTATCTCACTGTGAAACATGTTCCTCACCCTGTAGCCATGCCTCAGGGTTATCCATCTGTCTGTCTGCCCTGCGCCGCAGGCAGGGCTGGTGGCCCACACATCCACTGAGTGCCCACTGGATGCGGAAGCACCTCACTTGCATCTCCTCACTGACCTCTCCCGGGGAGGCTGGTCCCATTAGTGCTCCACTTTGCGGGGGAGGTGGGGGCGGTGTGGGGAAACAGAAGCTCAGGGGGTTTCTTTTACGTCCTGAAGATGTGGTGGCAGATTCTGGAAGTAGGAGCCAGTTCCCCACTGGCTCCGGGACAAGGGCCTGGGAAACCTCGTTTGTCAGGTTGGGACGACGCCTGGTGGCCAAAGGGGGAGCTGCAGCCTGGGCCATGGGGGGCCTGCTGCAGTGTCCCTAGCTTAAGGTTGGCTTGGGTTACTTCTCTGCTCACACACCCTCCATGGCTCCCGTAGTCTCCTCGGCGGGCACAGGGGTGCTAGATGAGCCCCTCCTGGGTCATTACAGAGACTCCTGACTGCAAAATCTTGCCTCTTGGGTCAGACCTAAGCCCTGTCCTCACTCAACCTCACAGCCTGTTTCCCCAACTGGGGAATAAACCAACAATGGCCTTTGCCTCTTCAGGAACTGGTGACTGCAAGGCTGGCATGGGTTAGGCGCTCTGTAATTGCAATTGTCACCCTCAGTAACGCACAGGAGAGGGGCAGGGACTTGAGCTGGGGTGTCCCAGGCAGCCTCAACCACCCTCCCTCAGCAATCGCTACCCGCCCCCCCGCCCAGGACAAGGCATCTGAATCAGGGCCTCAGTTTCCTCCCCAGAGTGTGGGGGCCTGCAAACTTTATCGAGAGTCCTAGTGTGTTAGGTCTTGAAATGCCCCCTGGAGTCGTAGGGGAACAGAAATGTTCACTAGGGAGTGGGTATAGGGCCTTGCCAAGCACTGATGAAGGGGCCCTAGAAACTTCCATCTTTTTTTTTTTTGAGACAGAGTCTGGCTCTGTCACCCAGGCTGGAGTGCAGTGGTGCAACCTTGGCTCACTGCAACCTCCACCTCCCGGGTTCAAGTGATTCTCCTGCCTCAGCCTCTTGAGTAGCTGGGATTACAGGTGGGCACCACCATGTCCAGCTATTTTTTGTATTTTAGTAGGGCTTCACCATGATGCCAGGCTGGTCACGAACTCCCGACCTCAATTGATCTGCCCGCCTTGGCCTCCCAAACTGCTAGGATTACAGATGTGAGCCACCACACCCTGCCAAAACTTTCATCTTAAAACTATGAGGGAGACCTTGAAACTCTATGTGAGGGAAATTGAAACTGCATATGGGGGTCTTGAAGCTGCCACTGCACACCTTGCTTGGCCTGAGCATACCTGCAGGTTACTTCCACCCGTGACCCACGTGGGGAGACTGACGCCAGAGACCTCCTCCCCACACACCACGCCTCTCCTCATCCCTCAACACTCTCCGGGACCCGCTTCCGTCCAAAAAACCCCCATGGGCCAGGCAGGCGTAAGGTTGCGACCCAGGGAGGGGCAGCCCGGTCCCTAGGGCCACACGGCCCAGCCCCTTACCCCGTTACTTGGGGCAGGGGTCGATTCCGAGCCAAGGGTTGGAGCGACGGACCTAGAGTGACTGGAGCTAGGCCCGCGGCTGCCTGAGTTGCCCCATCTCTATCCCAGGAGAGGGAACCAGTGCCAGGAGGAAGACCAGGCGCCCGCCCCTGCGGACGCTCCTAGCCCCTTAGCTAAGGTCTCAGGACACCGGCTGGCGGTGAGGAGGGGGCAGCTCAGGGGAAAAGAAAGCTAGGGAGGGCCGGGGGCTCCGAGGGGTTTTAGGGAGGGGCACAGCAGTTAGCCAGGCGGAGGGAATGCCAGTGCAAAGGCCCTCCCTGCGGTGGGAATGAGCTTATTCAGGGGCAGCGAGGGGTCAGCGAAGAGGGAGATGCCCGGATCCTCTTCTATTGTAAGATCGCCCCCTGGCGGCCCAGTAGAGAAGGGGCGGGGAGATGGGGCCGGTCCAACCTCCCGTCTACCCTCCAGCTCTCCCAGCCTGGCAGATGAGTGGCCCCCTTCTCCCAGCCTGGGTGTCCCCAAAGGCAAGAAGGAAAAAGAATCCCAGACCTTGCGAGAGCACCCCTGCATGGACACAGCCGTCAGCGCCTTTCTGTGCTCATGGGATTGCCACCAAGCCCTTCGGGCAGGAGCGCATGTGCCCATTTTATAGAGGGGCAAATGGGCTCAGGGAGAGAGGGGAGCACGCAGGGTGCAGAGGCAGGACTCAAACCCAAGACTCCGGCCCTGTCTGGGGCTCTGGCAGGTTGGGCTGGACCAGGTTGAGGGTGTCTGTTGGGAGCTGGAGGAGCCACTATGGGCCTGTGAGGGTCCCAGGTAGGTGGTCAAGGTGGGAGGCTGGGGAATCCAGAATGCGGGCGCAGGGGACAGTACACATTACCAGGGTTCCCTCTCTGTGCCTCGGTTTCCCTAGCACTTAGTTGAGGAAGGTGAGAACATCACTGGCTCCCTCCTCAAATGGTCCCCCACTCGTCTTGGGATCTGCTGGGGATTGTTGCTTGAATCCACGTGCCCACGGGCCACTGGGAGTCCCTACAACGCTGCCAGTGGCCCCATTTAACATGCAGGTCCCAGGTCAGGCGTGGTGGCTCACACCTGTAATCCTAGCACTTTGAGAGGCCAAGGCGGGCTTATCACCTGAGGTCAGGAGTTCAAGACCAGCCTGGCCAACATGGCAAAACCCCATCTCTACAAAAATACAAAAATTAGCCAGGCATGAGGGTGGGCGCCTTAATCCCAGCTACTTGGGAGGCTGAGGTAGGAGAATCGCTTGAACCCGGGAGGCAGAGGTTGCAGTGAGCTGAGATCGCGCCACTGCACTCTAGCCTGGGTGACAAAGCAAGACTCCGTCTCAAAAAATTAAATAAAATGCAGGTCCCCAGTTCCCTCAGCGGAGGCTCCTACAGATTTGGATGTGTCTAGAGATTGAAAGCATTATCCCTCACTTTCCAAATTCTTGCTGTTTCAAAATGAGGAAGACTGAGAGCTGAAAGCCCACCATCCTGTCCCAGCTGGACTCACAATATGGGTGATGTGTGGTCCAAGGGCGGGCAGAGGCGGTTACCCCAGTCAGGATCACACACTCCAGGTATTTAGCTACCATTTGCAAAACACTCTTGCTAGAGGTAGTGGTGCGTGTCTATAGTTCCAGATACTCAGGAGGCTGAGGCAGGAGGATCACTTGAGCCCAGGAGTTTGAGGCTGCAGTGAGCTATGTCACTGTACTCCAGCCTGGGTGACAGAGCAAGACCCTATGTCTAAATAAATAAGTAGGCCGGCATGGTGGCTCAGTCCTGTAATCCTACCACTTTGGGAGGCCGAGGCAGGCGGATCACTTGAGGTCAGGAGTTCAAGACCAGCCTGGCCAACATGACAAAACTCCATCTCTACTAAAAATACAATAATTAGCTGGGCCTGGTGGTGGGTGCCTGTAGTCCCAGCTGCTCGGGAAGCTGAGGCAAGAGAACTGGTTGAACCTGGGAGGTGGAGGTTGCAGTGAGCTGAGATTCATGCCACTGCACTCCAGCCCGGGTGACAGAGCGAGACTCTGTCCCCCCTCCCCTCAAAAAAATATTATTTATTTAATAATAAAAATAAATAGGCTGGGTGCGGTGGCTCATGCCTGTAATTCCAGCACTTTGGGAGGCTGAGGCGAGCAGGTCACCTGAGGTCAGGAGTTCGAGACCAGCCTGGCCAACATGGTGAAACCCTGTCTGTACTAAAAATACAAAAATTAGCCAGGCATGGTGGTACATGCCTGTAATCCCAGCTACTTGGGAGGTTGAAGCAGGAGAATCACTTGAACCTGGGAGGCAGAGGTTGCAGTGAGCTGAGATCGCACCACCGTACTTCAGCCTCGGCAACAGAACAAGATTCTGTCTCAAAATAAATTAATTAAAATAAAATAAAATAAAAAGAAACACAAAAATTAGCCAGGAGTGGTGGCACATGGTTATAGTCCCAGCTACTCAGGAGGCTGAGGTGGAAGGATCGCTTGAGCCGAGGAGGTCAAGGCTGCAGTGAGCCATGATTGCCCCAATGCACTCCAGCCTGGGTGACAGAGACCCTGTGTCAAAAAAAAAAAAAAAAAAAAAAAAAAAAAAAAAAAAAGCTGGGTGTGGTGGCTCATGCCTGTAATCCCAGCACTTTGGGAGGCTGAGGCAGGTGGATCACTTAAGGTCAGGAGTTTAAGACCAGCCTGGCCAACATGGTAAAACCTTGTCTCTACAAAAATACAAAAATCAGCCGGACATGGTGGCAGGTGTCCGTAATCCCAGCTACTCGAGAGGCTGGAGTGGGAGAATTGCTTGAACCTGGGAGGCAGAGGTTGCAGTGAGCCAAGATCACGCCATTGCACTCCAGCCTGGGCACCAGAGTAAGACTCTGTCCCCCCTCCCCTCAAAAAAAAAAAAATCAGGAGGGGAATTGATGAGACTAAAGGGTACATGCATTCTTATTTTTTATAGAGATGGGGTATCACTCTGTCTCCCAGGCTGGAGTTCAGTGACATGATCACGGCTCACTGCAGCCTTGACCTCCTGGGCTCAAGTGATCCTCCCACCTCAGCCTCCTGAGTAGCTATGGTGTCCATCACATCTGGCTAATTTTAAAAAATGTTTATGAGACAGCGGTGTCACTATGTTGTCCAGGCTGGTCTTGAACCCCTGGCATCAAGCGATTTTCCCACCTTGGCCTCCCAAAGTGCTGGGATTACAGGCATGAACCACCATGCCCAGCCTCAACGTGTCCACTTTTAATATGAATAGATTCTAGAAAATTGCCCTCCTGGGCGGCTGTACCAGACTGTACCCACCACCACTGCCTTCGGGCTGGGAGCCCCCCGCCCTGCTGCTCCCTCCTATCTAGGGGCTCGGGGTGCAGGTCACAAAGCCTCTGAGCCTCATTGTCCCCACCTGTTACATGGAGACGCCTATCAGCACCCACACAGCTAGCAGGCAGTTCAAGTCCCTGGTGACTCCTGTGTCCCTGTAATCACCTTTATGGCTTGGTTACTATCATGCAGCCAACTTTTAGGCACATTTGAATAGTGCAATATAAAATATTAATAAAGTGTGACTTTGTGTGCAGAATTTGACCTGCGTTGGGGGGGTGGGGCGGGTGCAGCAGCTCACACCTGTAATCTCAGCAATTTAGGATGCCGAGGCAGGCGGATCACTTGAGCCCAGGAGGTTGAGACCAGCCTGGCCAACATGGCAAAGTCCTGTCTCTAATAAAAATAGAAAAATTAGCTGGGCATGGTGGCGCATGCCTGTAGTCCCAGGTACTTGGGAGGTTGAGGCAGGAGAATGGCTTGAACCCAGGAGGCGGAGGTTGCAGTGAGCCAAGATCATGCCCCTGCACTCCAGCCTGGGCAACAGAGGGAGACTCTGTGACACACACACACACACACACACGCACACAATGAATTGGACCGGGGGTGGGGATTTCTTTTATCGAAACCCCCAAGAGGCCTAGCTCTGAATCTCTGAACCGTGATCTGCATTCACGCTACGGGCAGAGGAGGGCGGGCGGGAGCTGGAGGCGTAGCTGCCCATAGGCTCAGCTCCAGCCTCTGGCAGGCACATCCAGTCACCACTTTGTCCTCAGCACCCAGAGGAGCTGCCCGGCAGGTCCTGCCCTCTCCCTCCCTCAAGGACCTGCCCGGCAGCTCTCCCGGGCTCACAGCCTTAGTTTCCCTCCCACACCGCATGTCCCCCAGTGACCTCTTTGCTCTGAATCCCCCCAAGGGCTGACCAGGCTAGAGCCTCCGATTTTCTAGTAGTTGTGGCCCCATCACTCCACTGAAGCTGTCACCCCCGATGCTGGACTTGGAGGTGGCTTCTTGATCCTGGTGGAGCTTCACTTCTGCTCCTGGTGTCTGTCCTTCTTTCTGCTTCTATGACATCCTCTCCTAGTTTCTGTCCCATATTTTGGCCTCCCTTGACTTCCAAATTGCTCTCTGCAGAGCAGGCCTCTCCCATGAGTGTGACTCCCATGTGCAGCTGTGGGACGGACACCCTGGGCCTGACAGTGTGGAGCTGAACCGGTCTCCCCCTCAAAACCATCCCCGTCTATTCCACCGGAGACTTCGGGCACCGTGACTCCACCTCATCAGCAAGTACTGTGGCGCCACCTTCGCCTCCATCACGAACTCAGTGACACTTGACCATCCACCACCTAGGTCCCAGGACCCTCCTATGCCCCTCACTGCTGTCTGTCCTGGATGCAGCATTGGAGTGGCTGTGAAGATGCTGAGTCTAATGGGCACCCCTGAGGGCTGGCACCTCCTGCCCCTCCTCTGTGTGTGTGGACACCTCGAGGTAGGGTCAGTGCTCTCCGCACGCTCATGCTCACCTCCTGTAGGCCTTGTCTCAGAAGGCACCTTCCCCAGTTGGGATGGGACTGAGCCACAAAGCAAAAGGCGCGCTGGCCCGTGCTCCAACGTGGATGAACCTCAAAGACACGATGCTGAGTGAAGGAAGCCAGACATGAAGGCCACACAGTGCACAAGCCCACTGATCTGAAATTTCCAGACCAGGCACATCTGAGACAGGAAGCAGACTGGTGGCCGCCAGAGGCTGGGGAAAGGGAATGAGGAGTGACTGCTCATGGGGACAAGGCTTTTTTTGGGAGATGAGAAAGTTTTGGAAATAGAAGTGATGATGTTGTGAATATATTCACTTCATTGAGTTGTGCACTCAAAAATGGCATACTTGGCAGAGCACAAGGCTGAAGTGGGCAGATCACTTGAGATCAAGAGTTCAAGACCAGCCTGGCCAACATGGCAAAACCTCATCTCTACTAAAAATACAAAAATTAGCCAGGCGTGGTGCATGCCTATAATCCCAACTATTCAGGAAGCTGAGGCACAAGAATCGCTTGAACCCAGGAAGTGGAGGCTGCAGTGAGCCGAGATCGTGCCACTGCACTCCAGCCTGGGCGACAGAGCGAGACGGAGTGCAGTGGCACGATCTCGACTCACTGCAAGCTCTGCCTTCTGGGTTCACGCGATTCTCCTGCCTCAGCCTCCCCAGTAGCTGGGACTACAGGCGCCCACCATCATGCCCGTCTAATTTTTTCTATTTTTTAGTAGAGACGGGGTTTCACCGTGTTAGCCAGGATGGTCTGGATCTCCTGACCTCGTAATCTGCCCGCCTCAGCCTTCCAAAGTGCTGGGATTACACTTTGTGTGTGAGCCACTGCGCCCGGCCAAAAAAATGTTTTTTAAAGGGGAAGGGGAAGCTTTATGTTATGTATATTTTACCACAATTTAAAAGAGAAAAGATAAAAAAGGCCTTCTCTTGGAAACTGGCCCTGAACCCACCCCCAACTTTTGCGTGTGTTTCTGATAACTTCTGTCTGGAATGTAGCTCACAAGAGCAGGGACATGCCCTCTGTCTGTGAGTCTTGGGCTGCAGGGGGCCATGAGGCAGGCAGACTGGATGTGACAACAGGAACTTAGGGTGGGGATGGGAGTTGCCTTCATCTCCTGGCTGCAAATGGTAGAAAGCGCAGGCACACCACCGTGGGGAGGGAATCCCATGCCAGGGCTGACTTGGTTATGGGCAGGGGGTGGGCAGAGGTACCACGACTCCAGGCTTCTAGTCCCTGGATGCTCTTCCCACCTAGTCATGCCTTGGGCCCCGCAACACCCGAGGCTGCACAGAGCCCAGGGCCCTGGTTCTTGGTGCCGTCCAGCACCCAAACATGAATTGGGGGATACCAAGCTCTAAGCCGTGCACAGCAGTGGGCCAACAGGACCTCACGCACAGCATGCAGGAAAAGTGCTTGGGAAGTTTATCGTCTTTAATGACATTTCAACTGAAAACAGAAACAAGCTGGGCGCAGTGGCTCACACCTATAATCCCAGCACTTTGGGAGGCCAGGGCAGGTGGTTCACCTGAGGTCAGGAGTTCGAGACTAGCCTGGCCAACATGGTGAAACCCCATCTCTACTAATACAAAAAAATTAACTGGGCATGGTGGCGCATGCCTGTAATCTCAGCTACTCAGGAGGCTGAGGCAGGAGAATCGCTTGAACCTGGGAAGCGGAGGTTGCAATGAGCCGAGATGGCGCTATTGCACTCCAGCATGGGCGACAAGAGCAAAACTCTGTCTCAAACAAAACAAAACAAAACAAAAAAACAGTAAAACAGCAAATACAGCAAAACCCGAAAAAAGTGCAAAACTAATTCCCAGTAAAATTGAGCTCCGAACATAAAATAAATGTATATAATTGAGACAGGGTCTCACTCTGTCATCCAGGCTGGAGTGCAGTGGCGTGATCTCAGCTCACTGCAGCCTTAACATCCCGAGCTCAAGTGATTCTCCCTCCTCAGCCTGTTGAGTAGCTGGGACTACAGGCATGCGCCACCATGCTCAGCTAATTAAAAAAATTTTGGGGTTGGGGGTGGTCGGGCACAGTGGCTCAAGCCTATAATCCCAGCACTTTGGGAGGCTGAGGCGGGCAGATCACTTGAGCTCAGGAGTTCGAGACCAGCCTGGCTAACGTCGTGAAACCCCATCTCTACCAAAAATACAAAAAATTAGCTGGGCATAGCGGCAGGCACCTGTAATCCCAGCTACTTGAGGCGGGAGAATCACTTGAACCTGGGAGGCAGAGGTTGTGGTAAGCCGAGATCACACCACTGCACTCCAGCATGGGTGACAGAGCGAGAATCTGTCCCCCCCCCCCCCCAAAAAAATCTGAAAGCAGAATTTTTTTGTAGAGACGAGGTCTCACTATGTTGCCCAGACTGGTCTCAAACTCCTAGGCTCAAGCAATTCTCCTACCTCGACCTCTCAAAGTGCTGGGATTATAGGCATGAGCCACTGCTCCCAGCCAGGACATTTTAAAATCAGAACAGAATGATACGATCCCACAGAAGAGTGTGTTGGGAGTCTGTGCCTGAGCGGCGCAGATGAGTGGCAGAATCACAGCACACATGACACTGCAGCTGTGACCGGTGTCAACTACCACCCAAAACAAATCTGGCAAACAGACATCGGAATTAAAATAAGTCAAAAATTTTAATGGGAAAATCTGTGCCCAGTCCTAGAACAGACAATTCATAGCGTTACCAAAAAATTACTATCAAAAAAACGAACTGAAGTGGGAGAATGAGTGGCGTTTCAGGACATCTCGAGTCCCAGCAGACACATGAGCCGGCGCCACGGGCCTGGCTGAGGAGCAGGGGCTCATGGGCACCACCACCCATCTGGGTTTTCTGAGGTCGTCGGCGGCACGTTCAGTAACAAAGCAACGGCTGGCGATACATGGCAGCTCACGCAGCGCTCTTTCCTGCTTATCCCCCAAACTTAATTAGATGTACTGGAGTTGATGCTGCCAGGGTCTCCAGCAGGTGAGGCAGTTGCAGGTGGGGGGGTGGCCCCCTGCCAGCTACCCTGGGCCTGAAACGACAGAGACTGAGCATCAGAGGGGGTGGCCGTGAGACTGGTGACTACCCAGCCCACGTGCTGCAGGCGGAGCCTCCAGGGATCCCTGGGAAGGCTTGGAAAGATCCACAGATGACCTCCAGCTCAGTGGAGGAGGGAAGGGATGGAGGGGTCAGTCCTGGGTCACAGCTGGCCTTGCCACCTGACATGGGACATAGACGAGCTTCCCCGGCAGGAAAACTGGCCTCTAGTGGCTTCCCTGGGGCTTAGGCAAAGGACTGACTGGCATCGGGTACAACAAGGGCTCCTGCCCGGCGAGGGGCAGGGAGGCAAGGTCAGGCCTGGAGCCCATGATGACGCCCGGAGCGTCATGGTGAGACTCGGTGGGAAAAAGGGGCTCTGAAACCTGGCCCAACACTGGCCTGGCTGGGCAGCAAGGAGGGTGGGAGGCAACCACTTGTCATAAGGGGTGGGGGCTCTGTCTGCAGTGCAGAGATGGCATCACGTCCAACGGCGCTAAGACGTTTGTCCACAGGACCCACCCCCACTATGGTGGGCATGGTACAGGTTAAGGAAGTGGCTGGGACTGCTCTGCCCTTGAGTGTGGGAGCAGCTCAGATGGGTGCACCACCTGGGGGCACTCTGCTCTGCATTGGGGTGGACACACAGCTGCTGGCGCGTAGTCAGGTCCCAGGGGTGCAAAGGGCAAGGTGAGGCCCCTCACGTGTGTCCCTGGCTGGGGGCTGCATGGTGATGGGGGGCAGCTGCCACAGCAGGACAGCGTGGGACGTGTGCTTCCCAGGACCAGGTGGGACCCCACAGACAGCACAGGAGGCATCCGTTCTCTGAACCCCTAGGAGAGAGTGGTGAGTTGGGAGGGGCACCCGGCTCTGCAGGGCCCTGGCACACGCCACACAGCCTCGCGCCTGTGCTGGGCACATGACACCTGGGCCTCCTCAGTGTCTTCAAGACGGTCCCCACTTGCTGCCTTCCCAGCCAAGCTGCGGCACTGAGGGTGCCAGGTCTGGGCCCGAGGGAAGGCCCCATCTCTACTCTGGCCTCCTCTGCTGGCTGCCTGCCCCTCCCTCTTGAGGGAAGGACACCATGTCCTCCCACAGTCCTCTAGGAGGTGCCCTTCCCCTCCACAGCCAAAGCCCTCATCTTCGGGTTCATCCCCACTGACTGTTCCCAGCGGCTGCCGTGGTGACAGGTGGAGGTGGGGGAGGGCACAGTCATTACAGAGTGGGGCCCTGCAGAGCTGTGCCCCAGAGGTGGCCGCGCAGCATGGCCTGTGTGGCTGCTGGGACCTCTGGGGAAGCTGCCCCAAGGCCGAGGGGTGGCTGACAAGACGACCCTTTCTGAGAACCTGCCACCCACCTGGGCGCTGTGGGACAGTGCCTGAGACTCACCTGGGACTGCAGGCAGCCTCCCCCAGGAGGAGGCTGGAGAGAGGCCAGAGTCCGCAGGGTGAGGAAGGCGTCCCCAGCGCTGGGCAGCGGGAAGGGTCCAGAGGAGCCTGGAAGAGATGGGAGCCAGGGTGGGCAGAGTCGTGGCGCCTCCTCAGGTGGAACCTGCCCAGCCCCTCAGCCGGCAGGAGGCCTTGAATGTGGCTGCTGCTCCTCCTCAGCATGCGGCCTCTGCTCCTCAGCCCCCACCCAGGCAGGCCAGGGGCCCTCCCCACCACACTACTAATGTCCTTTCATGGCTTGTCTTTTTTTTTCTTTTTAAGACAGTCTCGCTGTGTCACCCAGGCTTGAGTGCAGTGGCGCGATCTTGGCTCACTGCAAGCTCCGCCTCCCAGGTTCATGCCATTCTCCTGCCTCAGCCTCCCAAGTAGCTGGGACTACAGGCGCCCACCACCACGCCCAGATAATTTTTTTTAAAATTATTATTATACTTTAAGTTTTAGGGTACATGTGCACAATGTGCAGGTTAGTTACATATGTATACATGTGCCATGCTGGTGCGCTGCACCCACTAACTCGTCATCTAGCATTAGGTATATCTCCTAATGCTATCCCTCCCCCCTCCCCCCTCCCCCCACCCCATAACAGGCCCCAGAGTGTGATGTTCCCCTTCCTGTGTCCATGTGATCTCATTGTTCAATTCCCACCTATGAGTGAGAATATGCGGTGTTTGGTTTTTTGTTCTTGCGATAGTTTACTGAGAATGATGATTTCCAATTTCATCCATGTCCCTACAAAGGACATGAACTCATCATTTTTTATGGCTGCATAGTATTCCATGGTGTATATGTGCCACATTTTCTTAATCCAGTCTATCATTGTTGGACATTTGGGTTGGTTCCAAGTCTTTGCTATTGTGAATTGTATTTTTAGTGGAGATGGGGTTTCACTGTGTTAGCCAGGATGGTCTCTATCTCCTGACCTTGTGATCCGCCTGCCTCGGCCTGGGATTACAGGTGTGAGGCACTGCACCCAGCCCATGCCTAGCTAATTTTTTTTGTATTTTCAGTAGAGACAGGGTTTCACCATGTTGGCCAGGCTGGTCTCAAACTCCTGACCTCAGGTGATCCACTCATCTTGGCCTCCCAAAATGCTGGGATTACAGGTGTGAGCCACCGCACCCAGACCCTTCATGTCTTTTCTTATTAGTATTGCCATTCTGTCCCCAAAGCACAGGTATCTGTTGGTTGGGATCATGGCCAAGAGGAACAGAACTCTCACAGTTGAAACAGAGGAAAGAATTACACAGAGTTGACCACTGGGGGAAGGGCGATGTGGTCCCACTGTGGCCTCCCCAGATGCAGCTCAGTGGCCGTCCACATGGGTACAGATGACTGTCTCTGGGCCAGCCTCACTCACTGGAGCTAGGTGTTGACAGGCAGCTGGCGTGGTTCCCTGGGACCCCAACTTCCGTGGTATCCACAGCCGTTTTACCCGTGTAAATGGTAGCCTCTTCTTGAAACTTCCCCATGTTCTTTTTATACCGGATTCTTTTGTTGCCAAACCAGTTAGAGACCTGCGGACACACAGGAGTCACTGGAGGAGCTGACCCAGCGACTTCTGAGACACGACGCAGTCTGTGGGTTCCCTGGGGTGCCCGTTGCTCCCACTGCCTTAGAAGACAACACTGCACCCTGGGGCTGTGAAGAGTCTGGGACTGAGAAGGTGTCGCCCTCTGAACCACGGACCCAGGGAGATGTCCACATGGGTTGAGGACACCCTGGAGCCGGCATGTCTTAGAACTCTGCTGCCTAAAACTGGGTGTTGCTGGAACCTGGACCTGGGAAGGGGCTGGAAGGAAAACAAGACTGTCTGAGATGGGCCGGGAGGGACAGCGCCTCTGGCTGCCATTGCAGCAGGCGGCAGGTTACGTTCCGTGTTCTCTTCAGGAAAAGTGAGAGCCAGGGAGACCTGGGGACCCAGTAACTGCGATCGATTCCCAAACTTATCAAATGAAAACAAGGTGAACTCTGAAGGGGTAGGTGGAATGTACCAGGTGCAAGGATAAGCACTCCTCATATATTCATATATTTTTCTTAATTTTAATTAAAAAAAGGTTTTTTTGGCCGGGCGTGGTGGCTCACGCCTGTAATCTCAGCACTTTGGGAGGCTGAGGTGGGGGGATCATCTGAGGTCAGGAGTTCGAGACCAGCCTGGACAACATGGGGAAACCCCATCTCTACTAATAATACAAATATTAGCTGGACACGGTGGCGCATGCCTGTAATCCCAGCTACTCGGGAGGCTGAGGCAGGAGAATCACTTGAACCTGGGAGGCAGAGGTTGCAGTGAGCCAAGATCGCACTGCAATTTAGCCTGGGCAACAGAGTGAGACCCTGTCTCAAAAAAAAAAAAATTTTTTTTTCTTTTTTTTTAGAGATAGGGTCTCGCTCTCTTGCCCAGGCTGGTCTCAAACCCCTGGGCTTGAGAGTTCCTCCCGCCCTGGCCTCCCAAAATGCTGGGATTCCAGGCCCAGCCTCATATATCATTCTGCCTCATCCTCATGAGGACCTGGGAAGCAGCTGTTATCGTCCCTGCTGTAAGAAAGCAGAGGCGGGAGAAAAAGGAGCTAGTCCATGGCCAAGGTGGAATCAGCCCAGCTCTGACTGCAAACTGGCACTGGAGTCCCCCAGGGAGGGGCTTGTCACCTTTGGTGGCACTGCTGATGCTTGGGCTCCATCTGCTCTGTGGGGGCTGTCCTGTGCACTGCAGGGTGCTGAGCGGCATCCTTGGCCTCCACCCACTGGGTGCCAGGAGCACTTCCCTTCTCTAGTCGTGACAACAAAATGTCCCCTGGGCAGATTCACATGGGTGAGCACCCCAGAGCCAGCGCCTTCCTACAGGCATGGAGACGTCCATCCAGGGCCACATTTCAGTATCCCAAAGCAAGTAAAATAAACGCATAGTGTAATAACACACAGAAATGAAACAGCTGAGGGACGGAAGAGGATTGTGGATGACCTTTGCTACTTCAAACATTTTTTTCTCACTCTTGTCACCCAGGCTGGAGTGCAGCGGTGCGATCTCAGCTCACTGCAACCTCTGCCTCCCAGATTCAACTGATTCTCTTGCCTCAGCCTCACCAGTAGCTGGGACTACAGGCATGTGCTACCAAGCCTGGCTAATTTTTGTACTTTTTTTTTTTTTCGGAGACGGAGTCTCACTCTGTCACCCAGGCTGGAGTGTGGAGTGCAGTGGTGCGACCTCAACTCACTGCAACCTCCGCCTCCCTGGTTCAAATGATTCTCCTGCCTCAGCCTCCCCAGTAGCGGGATTGCAGGCACGTGCCACCAAGCCTGGCTAATTTTTGTATTTCCAGTAGCCACGGGGTTTCACCATGTTGGCCAGGCTGGTCTCGAACTCCTGACCTCAGGTGATTCATCTGCCTTGGCCTCCAAAGTGCTGGGATTTCAGGCATGAGCCACCATGCCTGGCCAACATTTGGTGTACTTACATTATCCTTGCAATGTTAAGTATAAAAAGAAGGATCCCTGTCTGTGTGCTCTCTGTTCCAAAAATAGTGTCTGCCTACCCCTGGGGTGTGAGCAGCCTTCTCTTGATCCACATGGGAGGCCCCAGAGGCTCCATCCTGGTTGAAGCAGCCCTGGTTGTCCTCCAGACAATTGTTCCTTGGGGGCCAAATGTCTCACGCTTCTCCAGGGGCCTTGAAGACCCAGAGGCACGGCCCCTTGCTCCAGCTCTGGCCTTGTTTCTGAAACCACAGCAGATCCCGATGAGCAAAGTGATATGTGACTATGACCTCAGGATGTTTTGCTGCCTGCGTGACCCCGAGGGGTTCCAATTGCTCTCTGTCACAGAGACTTGACTGGACTTAGCCTGGGTTGGGACAGAGCATGGTGGTGAAGGACTAGAAACTCAGCCCTTCCAACTGCAAAGTAGGGAGGGCTGTGGTGACATGCAGCAAGCCATGCTGTGGGTCAGCACCTGCCATTCCTGCTGCCATAGAGGCTGTGGGGCTGTGCCTGCCCGGGTGGGAGGGTGGCACCCAGGCCCTGTTCCACACACTCATGCTGCCACGGGGGTATGGCCCGGACCTGGCTCTCTGCCGTAGGCTGCCTGGACTTACTGTTTCCATGTTAAAACCTTCAGAAATATTTCTTAGCCTCTTGGTCTTAGTGTCTCCCTCCTTCACCCCCAGTTCCACAGAGGACACTGGTGGCTGCCTACCAGGCTATAGAGTCAGGGAGCTCACACTCCCTACCACGTCACCTCAGGGGGCTCACACTCCACAGCATCCCCCAGGGAACTCACACTCCATCTCAATCACCTCAGGGAGCTCACACTCCATCTGTATCCCTCAGGGAGCTCACACCCCACCTGTATCCCTCAGGCAGCTCACACTCCATCCGTATCTCTCAGGGAGCTCACACTCCATCTCTATCCCTCAGGGAGCTCACACTCCACCTCAATCACCTCAGGGAACTCACACTCCATCTGTATCCCTCAGGGAGCTCACATTCCATCAGTATCCCTCAGGGAGCTCACACTCTATCTGTAACCCTCAGGGAGCTCACACTCCATCTGTATCCCTCAGGGAGTTCACACTCCATCTGTAACCCTCAGGGAGCTCACACTCCATCTGTATCCCTCAGGGAGCTCACACTCTATCAGTATCCCTCAGGCAGCTCACACTCCATCCGTATCTCTCAGGGAGCTCACACTCCATCTCTATCCCTCAGGGAGCTCACACTCCACCTCAATCACCTCAGGGAACTCACACTCCATCTGTATCCCTCAGGGAGCTCACATTCCATCAGTATCCCTCAGGGAGCTCACACTCTATCTGTAACCCTCAGGGAGCTCACACTCCATCTGTATCCCTCAGGGAGTTCACACTCCATCTGTAACCCTCAGGGAGCTCACACTCCATCTGTATCCCTCAGGGAGCTCACACTCTATCAGTATCCCTCAGGGAGCTCACACTCTATCAGTATCCCTCAGGGAGCTCACACTCCATCTGTATCCCTCAGGGAGCTCACAATCCATCTGCAACCCTCAGGGAACTCACACTCCATCTGTATCCCTCAGGGAGCTCACACTCCATCTGTATCCCTCAGGGAGCTCACACTCCATCTGTATCCCTCAGGGAGCTCACACTCTGTCTGTATCCCTCAGGGAGCCCACACTCCACCTCAGTCACCTCAGGGAACTCACACTCCATCTGTATCCCTCAAGGAGCTCACACTCCATCTGTATGCCTCAGGGAGCTCACACTCCATCTGTATCCCTCAGGGAGCTCATACTCTGTCTGTAACCCGCAGGGAGCTGACACTCTGTCTGTATCCCTCAGGGAGCTCACACTCTGTCTGTATCCCTCAGGGAGCTCATACTCCGTCTGTATCCCTCAGGGAGTTCACACTCTGTCTGTAACCCTCAGGGAGCTCACACTCCGTCTGTGTCCCTCAGGGAGCTCACACTCCACAGCATCACCTCTGGGACCTCGCATTCCATCTGCATCCCTCAGGAAGTCCTCAGGTCTCTCTGTGGGTACACTTGCACCCCTGCCTCACAGATGAACGGGGAGAGCGCTGGAGTCCCACATTTGTAATGCAGAGCCTGGATCTGAGCTGGCCTGGCTGACTCAGAGCCTGGAGACTTGGCTCCTGTTCCACACTTTTTTTGTTTTTCAGAGATAGGATCTCACTCTGTCACCCAGGCTGGAATGCAGTGGCGCCATCATAGCTCACTGCAGCCTCACCCTCCTGGGCTCAAGTGATCCTTCCACCTCAGCATCCCAAGGAGCTGAGACCACAGGTGCACACCACCAAGCCCGGCTAATTTTTTAAATTTTTTGTAGAGACAGTGTCTCACTATGTTGCCCAGGCTGGTCTCGAACTCCTGGCCTCAAGCGACCCTCCTACCTCATCCTCCCAAAGTGCTGGGATTCCAGCAGCCATGCCTGGCCTCTGCACACATTTAACAAACTTCCCTGGGTGTCCTCATGGGACCTAGTCATCCACTCCTCCCAGGCGTGGCGAGACGTGGCAGGAGAGAACGTCACCTGGGAGACGGTGATGCCGCCCTTCCTGGCCAGCTCTTCTTTGGCTTCTTCGCTGGGGTAAGGGTTGTTCAGATGGGAGTAAAAATACTCATTCAGCACTTCCGTCGCCTGCTTGCTGAAATTCCGCCGCTTGCGCCTGCAAAAACAGCCGCCTTCATAGGCATTAATATGCTGGGACTCCAGTACCACCCCCACCTCTAGTTCTGAGTATGATTTTCCAGTAGTTCCGAAAACAGCAATCACTTGAGGTCAGGAGTTCGAGACCAGCGTGGTCAACATAGGGAAACCCCGTTTCTACTAAAAACACAAAAATTAGCTGGGCATGGTGGTGGGCGCCTGTAATCCCAGCTACTCGGGAGGCTGAAGCAGGAGAATCGCTTGAACCTGGGAGGTGGAGGTTGCGGTGAGTGGAGATCGCACCACTGCACTCCAGCCTGGGCACCAGAGTGAGACTCCGTCTCAAATAAATAAATAAATAAATAAAAACAAAATAAAATAAAAATGAAAACAGCAATACTTCAGGCCTTCTTCCCAAGAGGCTGTGAGGCCTCCAACCGTGACTGCAGACACAGCCTCCAGGGCTGTCTTCAACCCAAGCCAGCACTACTTCCCTCCAGTCCCTCAGAGCCCGCCCTTGAGGTTTTGGGTACGTACAGGCCCTGACCTGGCATCGAGCAGCCGCGAACGCAGGGTTATCACCGCCTCACAAGTGCTCTGCTTCAACTGCATCTGGATGGCGCTGAACTTGCCGTGAATGGCGCCGACCACGCGCTCAATCTCCTTAGGGGAGACGGGCCTCATCCTGCTCTGCTCCTGGAGGAGGTTGGTGACGTGCGTGGTGAACTCACGACAGGCCTGGGGTGGGAGCACAGACACGCCGGACTGTGACTAGGCAGCAGGGTGGCACAGGGCAGCAGGTTCCACAGCGGAGCGGCCGCCTGCCACCCCCTGTAGTTCACACACCGGCGGGTGACTGTTAAGTAAATGGAAAGGGCTTTCAGTAACAATGGACCACCTCTGCAGCGACCAACTGCATGGACTCCCTGTTCTGCGCCACGAAAGAAAGGTGGTTAGCGTTCCATGTTTTGCTTTGACAAATGCGCATTCACATGACAGAAACTCTTCCATGCAGAAAGATCACCTGTTCATATTTCTCTAGCTCAGAGTGGTAAATCTGTCGGATCTGGGACAGCTTGGCCCTGTAGTCAGAGTGCTCAATGCTATTGTCATTTGGACAGCCACCTGGTGTTGCTGTGCCGGCCCGGGCCACTGCTCCTCCTCTTCCTCTCTTCTCGGGCCTGCACACGCCCTCGGCCAGCAGCATGTTATCCAGCCTCAGGAGCTGGGCGTCAGGGGGATCTTCGTCCTGAATGCCACGGATGCTTACCACTAGATAAGAGAGACCGGGACAAGTCACAATTCATTTTCTGGAGAGAAAACAAACCATGAGAAAATGTGAGCACTGGTGTTATGTCTGAAGACTTTTGCATAGAACCCTTCGGGGGAAAGGAATACTCCACTTTATCACCAAATTGGATGATGGACACTGAGCACCCCGCTAAGACATGGGTCCAAGTGCCATCCTTAGAGTGCAGTCTGGGGAGGAACGGGGAGACACAGGTCGCAGTTTGGCATAGCCCATGAGGGCAAACCTTGGTCAGAGCTGTGTGCACGCAGCAGGGCCAGGCAGGCGCCTGTTGCTGGGGTCACCTGAACCCCTGAACCGAGTCTCAAGAAGTGCTGGGGAAGAGGGGGCACCCAAGATGCTGCATACTGATAAAGGCAAGTGGCAGGCTGGCATTGGCAGCGTGGCTGGCCTGGGCCCAGGACTGTGCAGCTGTAGGCCTGTTGTGGCTGGTGGGTGGGGTGTGTGTGTGTTGGGGTGGGGGTGCTGTTATAAAACTGGATAGGAAAAGCCTGATAAAGAAAGTGCCAGAAAAGATGAAATAACTCACTGAAAGATTTTAAGCAGAGAAACAAGATAATGGGCCCTACAATTTGGAAATGCCGTCCCAGCTCTGCAGAGAGGGGACCTGGATAGGGGCAGGGCTGGACTGCAGGGGAAGCAGTCAAAGGGCAGCCACCATCAAGGTATACACAGCTGTGGGGTCTGCAGGTCAGCTACAGGGCAGTCAGAGAACCCCCAGGATTCGTGTCCTGGGACATGGGTGTCAGAGAAGGGAAGACTCCAGGGTCATTCCCAGATTCTGCCGTGGGCAGCACAGCCAATGGCACCGCATTCTCCCAAGTAAAAAGCCTGGAGCTGCAGCTTGTGCAGGTGGGGTTGGGTGAAAAGGTGGCTTCACGGCCGGGCACAGTGGCTCACGCCTGTAATCCTAGCACTTTAGGAGGCTGAGGCGGGCGGATCACTTGAGGTCAGGAGTTCGAGATCAGCCTGGCCAACATGGTGAAACCCCGTCTCTACTAAAAATACAAAAATTAGCCAAGCGTGGTGGCGCCTGCCTGTAATCCCAGCTACTAGGGAGGCTGATGCAGGAGAATCACTTGAACCTGGGAGGCAGAGGATGCAGTGAGCTGAGATCTCGCCACTGCACTCCAGCCGGGGGGATAGAGAGACCCCGTCTCAAAAAAAAAAAAAAAAAAAAAAGTGTTCTCTTAGAATCAGGCTTTTTTTTTTTGAGATGGAATCTCATTCTGTCACCTAGGCTGGGGTGCAATGGCATGGTCTCCACTCACTGCAACCTCTGCCTCCCAGGTTCAAGTGATTCTCCTGCCTCAGCCTCCCGAGTAGCTGGGACTACACATGCGTGCCTCCATGCCTGGCTAATTTTTGTATTTTTAGTAGAGACAAGGTTTCACTATGTTGGCCAGGCTGATCTCGAACTCCTGACCTCATGATCCGCCTACCTTGGCCTCCTAAAGTGCTGGGATTACAGGCATGACCCACCGTACCGGGCCAGAATCAGGCTATCTTAATACGGTCAGCTACTTACCGAATTAGTGCTCAGATGACAATTCCGTTTGATTATATCATATAGTCATTTACAAGTGTCCCTTTCTTATTCCCTACATAACAGATGAACCTTTTCTGTCAAAAACTCACTAGTCAAAACTGAAGGAACTCAAGCGATATCCTTGTAAGAATTTTCCTTAGAGATTTCCACTTCAGGCTGGGCGCAGTGGCTCACGCCTGTAATCCCAGCACTTTGGGAGGCCAAGGTGGGCAGATCACCTGAGGTCGGGAGTTCAAGACCAGCCCAGCCAACGTGGAGAAACGCCATCTCTACTAATTAGCCGGGCATGGTGTCGGGTGTCTGTAATCCCAGCTACTTGGGAGGCTGAGGCAGGAGAATCGCTTGAACCCGGGAGACGGAGGTTGCAGTGAGCCGAGATCACGCCATTGCACTCCAGGCTGGGTGACAAGGGCGAGACTCTGTCTCAAAAAAAAAAAAAAAAAAGAGATTTCCACTTCAACACTTAGTGCTAGTTTATTAAGCACACATGCAACAAATTTTATAAACCAGGATTTTGAACAAGAGACAAAAAAAATTAGCAACCAGATCCAAGGACTGACCACAAACCTGGTGCTTAATATAGGATAGTGTCGGCCAGGCGCAGTGGCTCACGCCTGTAATCCCAGCACTTTGGGAGGCCAAGGTGGGTGGATCACCTGAGGTCAGGGGTTCGAGACCAGCCTGACTAACATGGAGAAGCCCCATCTCTACTAAAAATACAAAATTAGCTGGGCATGATGGCACATGCCTGTAATCCTAGCTACTCGGGAGGCTGAGGCAGGAGAATCGCTTGAACCCGGGAGGTGGAGGTTGTGGTGAGCCGAGATCACACCACTGTACTCCAGCCTGGGCAACAAGAGCGAAACTCCATATCCAAAAAAAAGAAAAAAAGAAAAAAAATATATATATATACACATATACACACACACACACACACACACACACACACATATATATATATAGGATAGTGTCCCACCTTCTCCAAAACTGTTTCTTACTCAATTAAAATTGGAAAAAGCAACATGATAAAAGTGGGAAGATTGCAAGAAGAATCCACACACCCTGTTAAACTTTCAAGGTAGAATAGATGGCGGCACAAAGTTGCAGACATGCAGAGACTTAACCACAAGTCTCCAGTACCCAGGCAGTGAATGTCCATGGCACAAATTAGTCATGCAAATTAGACATAAATTTGTCTAATTTGATAATAAGAACATAAACTATAATAGAAACAGCCAAAATAGCTAATACATGAGATTGGTTAAGTAAATTATGATAGAACCATAAAATAAAGCCGCCAGCAACTCTATTTTCTTTTTTTGTTTTTTTTTCTGAGATGGAGTCTTGCTCTGTGTCCCAGGCTGGAGTGCAATGGCACAATCTTGGCTCACTGCAACCTCCACCTCCTGGGTTCAAGCAATTCTTCTGCCTCAGTCTCTTGAGTAGCTCGGATTACAGGCGCTCGCCACCATGCCTGGCTAATTTTTGTATTTTTAGTAGAAACAGGGTTTCACCATGTTGGCCAGGCTAATCTCGAACTCCTGACCTCAAGTGATCCACCCGCCTTGGCCTCCCAATGTGCTGGGATTACAGGCGTGAGTCACCACACCCAGCCTCACACCCAGATAATTTTTGTATTTTTAGCAGATATGGGTTTCACCATGTTGCCCAGGCTAGTCTCGAACTCCTGAGCTCAAGCGATCCACCTGCCTCAGCCTCCCAAAGTGCTGGGATTACAAGCGTGAGCCCCCGCACCTGGCCTGTTTCTAAAATTTCTATCACCAAGTCTATGAAAAATCATCACCAGGAATGAGGGCATCAGGATACATCCCCTTGGGAGGCTGAACTATATCAGAGTGGATATTCCTCAAACTGCTTTTGTGCATATCACTCAAGCTTGGCCCTGTCTCTTCATAGACGCCCTCCTCTGCCTCCACGTACTTATTTAAGCACACTACAGGCTATACTTGGTGCCAGCTCCCTGCAGCCCGTGGCCCTTGGCCTCAGAGCTTCAGAAAACACCCCCTCTCCCTGAGTGCCAGGCTGAACTGAAGTTTCCCGCCCACCTCACACTCAAGGACCCTCCTCACCGGCTCACTCAGTCTCTTTGGGCTGCACCGAGGCTCTTTCTGAGATGGCTGAAGGAAAAGTGTCCCTTTTATTAGCTGGCAGACAGCCTTCCAGTTTGGTGGCCCAATTTTCCCGTTTTTTCCTTTTTTTTTTTTAAAGACAGAGTCTCTCTCTGTCACCCAGGCTCGACTGCAGTGGTGGGATCTCAGCTCACTGCAGCCTCCACCTTCTGGGTTCAAGCGATTCTCCTACCTCAGCCTCCCAAGTAGCTGGGATTACAAGCATGGGCCACCACGCCTGGCTAATTTTTGTTTGTTTCAAGAGAATTAAATCGTTTATTGATTACAACTTTTGTATTTTTAGTAGAGATGGGGTTTCACCATGTTGAATAGGCTGGTCTCGAACTCCTAACTTCAGGTGATCCTCCCACCTCGGCCTCCCAAAGTGCTGGGATTACAGGCGTGAGCCACCACGCCCAGCCTGGAGACTCAATTTTCTAACAATCTTACTTTATCTTCAAGAAGCTCCACCATCCTGGCTAACACGGTGAAACCCCGTCTCTAATAAAAATACAAAAAAAAAAATTAGCCGGGCGTGGTGGCAGGTGCCTGTAGTCCCAGCTACTCAGGAGGCTGAGGCAGGAGAATGGCGTGAACCCGGGAGGTGGAGCTTGCAGTGAGCCGAGATTGCGCCACTTCACTCCAGCCTGGGCGACAGAGCGAGACTCCATCTCAAAAAAAAAAAAAAAAGCTCCAGCTGTCTGTTTTAGTTCCTCCCACTGCCAGCACCCATGAGCGAGGACGGCCCACTTGGAATGATGCTCATGGGGTGCTTTGCCTACAATCTGGGCCTTACAGATCTGGGTGACAGTCACAGCAAGTGGACACCCTTGGACAGCCAGGTAAAGGCCGCTCCCAGAATTAGCCTGTGTTTGCCTATTCCTCGTAATGACCCTCCCCTCTCCTCCTAATCTCTCCTGGCTCAAAACAGACAATGGCTGTCCTCTCTGTGGTCCCTCTGTTTTCAAATCCTATTGATTCCACCTCAACAATCAAGTTTCCACTTATCCCTCCCTGGGTCCCTACTGTGCTAACCCTCTCCTGCCCTTTGTGACCTGCGGAGGAAAGTCTCTCCCCTCCCATCCCTCATGCACACCTGCAGGCCAACCCTCTTCAAACACATCATGCCGCTCTTTTGTTCAAAAGAAACCCAGCCTCTAACATCCTTCTGGACCTGCCTTTGGAACTGTTCCCTCGCGGAGCCTTGCACAGCCTCTGACAAGCACAGATGTCCCACGTGCCCCTGAATCTTGTTCAACAGCTCCTTCCTGAGCACCCATGGAGGTCGCGGCCAGGCGTCATGTGTGGGCGGAGGATACACAGGACTCAGTCCCTCCACACAGGACCCCAGCATGCTCTGACAGCCGGGTGAGGAAAGCCACCTCCACACCTTCCATTACAGGCCCAGTTGAAATAGGGAAAGGAGCATGGTCAATGTTGGCACATGCAGCGTAATGAGAGTGTGTGTGTTCATGTGGGTGTGAAATGCAGGGCTGCCGCAGAATATGTGGCATTCTTTCATTCATTCATTTATGTATTTAGGGGCTGGGCGAGGTGGCTTATATCTATAATCCCAGCACTTTGGGAGGCTGAGGTGGTAGGACTGCTTGACCTCTGGAGTTCAAGACCAGCCTGGGCAACATGGTGAGATCCTGTTTCTAAAAAAAATTTTTTTTTTCTTGAGACAAAGTCTCGCTCTGTCGCCAGGCTAGAGTGCAGTGGCACAATCTCGGCTCACTGCAACCTCCGACTCCTTGGTTCAAGCAATTCTCCTGCCTCAGCCTCCCAAGTAGCTGGGATTACAGGCACACGCCACCATGCCCAGCTAATTTTTGTATATTTAGTAGAGACGGGTTTTCACCATGTTGGCCAGGCTGGTCTCGATCTCCTGACCTCGTGATCCACGCACCTTGGCCTCCCAAAGTGCTGGGATTACAGGTGTGAGCCACCGTGCCTGGCCAAAAAAAAAATTTTTTTTTTAAAAATCATTTACTTATCCAACAACAAACATCTGAGAGCCCATCACAAGCCAGGTACCACACTAAGTGTTGAGGATTTTTATTGTATTTATTATTTTTGGGGTCTGTCTCTGTTGCCTAGGGTGGAATATAGTAGCATCATCATAGCTTTCTGTAACCTCAACCTCCTGGGGTCAAGCGATCCTCCTGCCTCAGCTTCCTGAGTAGTTGGAACTATACACATGCTACCACACCTGGCTAATTTTTTAATTTTGTAGAGATGGGGTCTCACTATGTTGCCCAGGCTGGTCTCAAACTCCTGTCCTCAAGTGAGCCTCCACCTTGGCCTCCCAAAGTGCTTGGGAATATAGTTGTGAGCCACCACACTTGGCCCGAGGATTTTAAAAAAATATACCAAAACCCACAGGACTTACTGTTCTCCAATTAAAACTCTCAAATTACAGTGAGAGGCTGAGGCGGGCGAATCACTTAAGGTCAAAAGTTCAAGACCAGCCTGGCCAACATGGTGAAACACCATCTCTACTAAAAATACAAAATTAGCTGAGCATGGTGGTGCACGCCTGTAATCCCAGCTACTCCGGAGGCTGAGGCTGCAGTGGGCCAAGATCGTGCCACTGCACTCCAACCTGGGAAACAGCGAGACTCCATGTCAAAAAAAAAAAAAAAAAAAAAAAAACTCTCAAATTAAAGTGAGAACACCTGTGCCTTTCCATTTACTCTTCATGGGGTATGCATTGTACAGCATTTCTGGAGAAGAGTTTTGAGATACTGGTTAACCTTGAAAAAGTGCATAATCTTTAATCTCCAAATTCCCATTCTGTACCTGGAATTTATCCTACAGGGGTACTGACACCTACAAAGATGTATTTACAGGAGGCACAGTGTTTGTAATCGTGGGCGACCAGAAGGGTGCAGATGTGCATGAGTTTGGGCACAGACGGCATACCTGTCACCCTCGGGCCCTGTGATGTCACCTGTGAGTCTCTTGAGGGTGCCATTCTGAGGCAATCAGATGTGATAAGCCTTATTTCTTTAAGATTACACATTTTTGGCCGGGCTTGGTGGCTCACGCCTATAATCCCAGCACTTTGGGAGGCGGGTGGATCTTGAGGTCAAGAGGTCGAGACCATCCTGGCTGACACGGTGAAACCCCGTCTCTACTAAAAATACAAAAATTAGCCAAGCGTGGTGGCGCGTGCCTGTAGTCCCCACTACTTGGGAGGCTGAGGCAGGGGAATTGCTTGGAACTGTGAGGCAGAGGTTGCAGTGAGCTGAGATCGCGCCACTGCACTCCAGCCTGGCGACAAAGGGAGACTCCATCTAAAAAAATAATAATTAAAAAAAAAAAGATTATGCTTTTGAGACTGGGCAAGGTGGCTCACGCCTATAATTCCAGCACTTTGGGAGGCCGAGGCAGGCAGATCACTTGAGGCCAGGAGTTCAAGACTAGCCTGGCCAACATGGTGAAAACCCATCTCTACTGAAAAAAAAAAAAAAAAAATTAGCTGGGTGTGATGGCACAAGCCTGTAATCTCAGCTACTTGGGAGGCTGAGGCAGGAGAACTGCCTGAACCCACGAGGTAGAGGTTGCAGTGAGCCAAGATCATGCCACTGCACTCCAGCCTGGGAAACAGAGCAAGACTCCATCTCAAAAAAAAAAAAAAAAAAATGCATTTTTGCTATATATGTGTTATAAGCAAAAGCAAAACTTAAAAAGCTAAGTTACCGAGGAGAAACGCTGTGCCTTGGTCGCCACCATCAGTCCATGCTGGGGACATCTGCCCTGCCAGCTGCCTCTTGGGTGGTGCCTACAACAGCTCCCTCAGCACCGTGCCTTTGTGCTCCCCGTACACTGATGCTGGCCTAATTATGGTCATTAGACATGCGTTACCATCAATTACAGCAAGCTCAGTTCCGGTGACCGTTCCAGAGCTTCTCAGCTGTGCTCCTCAGCTCCCCCAGGGCCCTTGACTGGCAGGCAGGGAGGCTGGAGGTACCAGAAGCTCGGTTCAGGGATACCATCTGTCGGAGGCACTGACATGGGGAAACAGACTTAAAACAAAGGTACCCCCCTCCTCAAACTGCCAGGCTTCCTTCTGTTCCCAACTTACTGTGTGTGGCAGAAACTCCAGTAAATCAAACAATGACATAAAATAAAATCGGGATTATGTTTTTCTAACAAACAATGTTGCAATGCTGTGAGCCGAATGTTTGTGTCACCTCCAAATTCACATGTCGAAGCCCTAACTCCCAACGTGACTATTTGGAGGTGATGCTTTTAGGAGGCAGTTAAGGTTAAATGAGGTCATAAGGATGTGGCCCTGATCTGATAGGATTAATGTCCTGATGGGCAGAGACCCCAGGGAGCTCGCTTTCCCTAAGAGGTCATGTGAGCTCACAGTAAGATGGCGGCCGCCTACAAGCCAAGAGAAAAGGCCTCATAATGAACTACCTGGCCAGCACCTTCGTCTGGGACTTTCTAGGCCCCAGAACTGTGAGAAATAAATTTCTATTTTGTAAACCACCCAGTCTGGGCCGGGCGTGGTGGCTCATACCTGTAATCCCAGCACTTTGGGAGGCCAAGGAGGGTGGATCACAAGGTCAATAGATCGAGACCATTCTGGCCAATATGGTGAAACCCCATCTCTACTAAAAATACAAAAATTAGCCGGGCGTGGTGGCGCATGCCTGTAATCTCAGCTAGTCAGGAGGCTGAGGCAGAAGAATCGCTTAAACCTGGGAGGCGGAGGTTGCAGTGAGCCGGGATTAAGCCACTACAGCCTGGCAACAGAGTGAGACTCCGTCTCAAAAAAAAAAAAAAATCACCCAGTCTGTGGCATTTTGTTAGGGTGGCCTGAGTAGACTAAGACAGTAACATAACCCCAAGTTGCTTTAATTTTTCTCCCCAGGAACAAAGACTTGGGGAAAAGCAGAAGGCTCAGAGGGAACCCTCCTTTGCCCTGACTTCCCCAAGCTGCTCACCTGCCCCCTCACCCACTCAGCAGTGCTCTCACTTGGCAGCGGGCTGTGCTCCCGCCTCCTTCCCACAGCAAGTGGGAGCCATCTCTGGGACCCCAGCCCCATAGGGAGAAGACTAACCCATGGATTAAATCAGATGCCCTGACTGACCCCTCGGGTCTGCCACTTTCCAATCATGTGGCTGTCAGTGGTCACTCTGCTGGCTGCAAGCCCCAGTTGTGAATGGAGCTGCCCCAGTCAACTGACTGGATGGAATTTCATAGAACCGCAGGCCCGGCCCGGAGCCCATCAGGGTATGGGACTAAGCAAAACACTCACCTCATGCTCTCCCTGCTGTCTCAAATCAGCAAGAAGCTGGCCCCTCAAAAGCAGAGGCAGGGCCTCCTGTGCCAATCAATCGATTGTGGAGGCTGAGCCTCCTCCCCATCTCCCCCCACCATCCACAGCTGGAATGAGCGTTGGAGACGGGTTAAACTGTGGAATCTGGGACAGAGGGTTGATGCCTGGTGAGAGGCGGCCAAATCTCTCTTTGAGGAGTCCTTTGGTGACAGAGAAGCCCAAGCCTAGTGTGCCGACCTGAGTCGCAATGAGTACCTATAGTCACAGCTTGCTCTGATCACACAGGCGCAGGCGCAGACAAGCATGTCCGCCTGCCCTCGGGCCCACCCACTGTATCTGGAACTGACAGTGCCGGTAACTCTGCACAGGTGAGAATCGACATGAAGGAGAAAACATGGGGACTTCCTGCTTTCTAGAAACCTTTTGAGGCTTTTTCAGTCACTTACTGAGCACCTACTGAGTGCTGGGCCTGAGCTTTGAGGATGACAAGTGGCTGCTGCTTGCCCTGGGGGGATAAGAACCAGGGTCTTGCTGCTGCTACCGGGGTCTCCTATGCTACTGGCCTCCTGACCAGTGACCCTTAGAAAGAACGGGGCCACTGGCCACAGTTCTGCCGGTGGGACCCAGCGTGGTAACTGGGACCTGGGCTGAGGTTAACTTTCCTGTCCCAGTTTTCAGAAGGAGAGCTCAACTTCCATCAGCTCCAGCTTATCTTGTAGTCAAAGAGCCAAAGGTAATAAGGAAATGAGTTCTACAAGGCATTCTGGCAAGGTGCTCACCGGGAGCCACTTTCATTTGTTGTGAGTGTTTCCTCCCTAAACAAGGCCTCTGATATTGGAGGACAGGGATAGGGGAGGCAGGTGGTAAATAACCTTCTGTACTTAGACCCCAACTGCTTAAAAGAAAAAACACCAGCTACTGGGGAGGTCACTCAGGCAGGAGTGCAGTGGCACGCTGCAGCCTTGACTTCCTTGACTTCCTGGGCTCAAGTGATCCTCCCGCCTCAGCCTCCTGAGTAGCTGGGAGTACAGGCATGCGCCACCCTGCCCAGCTAATTTTTATATTTTTTGTAGAGATGAGGTTTTGCCATGTTGCCTAGGCTGGTCTTGAACTCCTGGATTCAAGTGATCCTCCTGCCTTGGCCTCCCAAAGTGCTAGGATTACAGGCATGAACCACTACGCCCGACCAGATTTTACCTTGCTTAGAGTAGGACTCCTAGAAAGGTGATCTGTCCTCTGGGCCAGCCCACACCTGTCACCTGCCTACAGCGAGGCCAGCACAGACACCAGAATCCGCACATGGAAATGTATTGCAATTTGACAGAGTAATTTGATGTCTATTGAATTTAACACAACTTTTGGCCTTACTGACTTGTATGTCTGTTTTATTTTTCCTTTCTTTTCCCCAGTAGTTCATCTTGCTTCTGTTTTACATGGCCACCATGCTGGGGTGGCCAAAACCGTGCCTGAGGCTGGAGGGGCCTGAAGGCTGAGCCTGAGCTGCTGCTGGAAGCTCTGATGAGCCTCTGAACCACCCCAGTCCCAGATCCAAACTCTCAGGGCCCGTAAAAGCTGGGGTGGAACAGTCCAGAATTGAGAGTAAACCTATTTCCTCGCATGCATCTGTAGGATGCCTGCTTCCCCTCTGCGTCATTACTGTCTTGCGGGTGGCGGTGGCACTGCCACTTGGAAGGAGCCGGCATTCCACGTTCCTGTGTCAGGGAGGTGATGACACAGGGCAGAGCGCCTGCTCCAGCACTTCCAGTGGAGAAAACACCAGGACACCAAACAAGGAAGGGGAGACAAAGGCCACGCTGCAGGAGGAGCGACCTACTCACTTTGGGAGACCTGTTTGGTGGGAAGCAGGCCTGTCCAACCCCAAGAATGCCAGCCCAGGGGTGTCAGGAAGGCTGCGGGAACCCAGGCCATGCGGTGCTGCCATTGGCTTTGGGAGCTGAGGGACTGGACGAGGTTATTGGCCAAGGAAGGTGTTCCTGCCAAGATGCAAGGTGACAGTGTGAGAATAGGTGGGGGCTTCCAAGTGGCTGGGTGGTGCTCTGAGCAGCAGGAGACGAGACTGGCTGTGAGAGGCCTATGGAGGAAGTGGTACCGCCTGATTCCCCAGGAGAGTGCCCTGGGATGTGAAGGACATCGTGGGGTGGCCCCAGCAGGAGGCTGCGGAGCCCAACACAGTGAAGGCAGAAGGCCAGCAGGACTCTTCCATGAGAACCCAAGGCTCCCTACCTTTGGGATCTGGCCTCATTTGCTCCTGGCACCTCCTCCCACCCCCCAAATCCTGCTGCTGCTCACTCCTCTCACCTCTCAGCTCCAATCTAGCTTCCCAGTGATATGGGAGTGGGGCAAGGAAGTGCTGGGTAGAGAAGGGCGGGGTCCCTGGCGAGGGCTCCACCCTCGGCCCTGTGCCCTGGGACCTAAGTGAGAACAAGCATTTCTGTTTTTGTGGCCAAAAGGTTGCCTTTTGGCCTGCCACGCCCCACATCTTGTGCCCAAATAAGCCTGAGACCTTAAGCAGACACACACAAGCAGCTGGAAGTCGAGAGAAACACACCAGCAGAAGAACACACCAATAGACACTGGCGGGCCATTGATGGTGGAACAATGCAGACACCAAGGGAAATCCAGGAGAGCCCAGTCACTGAGCGGCCCAACTCCAGGGCAAAACCACCTTCCCAATCCAACCCCCTTTGGGCCCCCCATCCATCTGCTGAGAGCTACCTACACCACTCAGTAAAACCTCGTACTCATTCTCCACGTCCACATGTGATCCGATTTTTCCAGTACACTAAGGCAAGAACCCCAGAATATAGAAAGCCCTTTGTTCTTGAGATAGGGCAGAGCGTCTAACTGAGCTGATTAACACAAGAAGCCTGCTTCTCTTTCAGCTAAGCTGAAAGAGCACATTGTAACGCATGCCCACTGGGGCTTTGGGAGCTATAAACACAACCCTAAGACGCTGCGCTGCTACTGTGGGGTTGGAGACCACGCTCCCCCCACCTGCCTGACTGCATGCTCCCCCTTAGGGGTTTGAGCTGTGGGGCACCGAAGAAGTGAGCCACATCCGTCACACGCCCTGCAAGGGGGAAAAGGGAACACTCCTGTTTCACCCGGGCTCCGGGAACACCAAGCTCAGGCTTGCGTCATGAACTCTTTCCCAGCAAGAGAGCGGAGGTGGCCAGGCGCGGTGGCTCATGCCTGTAATCCCAGCACTTTGGGAGGCTGAGGTAGGTGGATCACCTGAGGTCAGGAGTTCAAGACCAACCTGACCAACATGGCGAAACCCCGTCTTTACTGTGATCCCAGCTACTTGGGAGGCTGAGACACGAGAATAGCTTGAACCTGGGAGGTGGAGCTTGCAGTGGGCCGAGATCGTGCCATTGCACTCCAGCCTGGGCAACAAAGCAAGACTCCGTCTCAAAAAAACAAAACAAAACAAAACAAAGATGCAGAAAGGCCACGTGCAGTGGCTCACCCTGTAATCCCAGCACTTTGGGAGGCTGAGGTGGGAAGATCACTTCAGCTCAGGAGCTTGAGACCAGCCTGGGCAACATAGCAAGACCCCATCTCTACAAAAAATTTTAAAAAATGAGTCAGGTTTGGTGGCACACACCTGTAATCCCAGCTACTCGAGAAGCTGAGACAGGAAGATCGCTTGAGCCCCGGAGTTTGAGGCTGCAGTGAGCTGTGACTGCGCCACTGCACTCCAGCCAGTTCGACAAAGTAAGACTCCCTCCCCCACCAAAAAAAAGATACAGAAAATTAACAAAATCAATTAAAACCCTTGGGCAAACCTGGTCAGGCACGGTAGCGCATGTCCTAATCCCAGCACTTTAGGAGGCTGGGGTTGGGGGGAATCACCTGAGGTCAGGAGTTCCAGACCAGCCTGGCCAACATAGTGAAACCCCATCTCTACTAAAAATAGAAAAAGCTCCCAGCACTTTGGGAGGTTGAGGCGGGAAGATCACCTCAGGTCGGGAGTTGGAGACCAGCATGACCAACATGGAGAAATCCCATCTCTACTAAAAATACAAAATTAGCTGGGCATGGTGGCATATGCCTGTAATCCCAGCTACTCGGGAGGCTGAGGCAGGAGAGTTGCTTGAACCCAGGAGGCGGAGGTTGTGGTGAGCCGAGATCATGCCATTGCACTACAGCCTGGGCAACAAGAGCGAAACTTCATCTCAAAAAGAAAGAAAGAAAAATTAGCTGGGTGTGGTGGTACACACCTGTAATCCCAGCTACTCAGGAGGTGGAGGCTCGAGAACCGCTTGCACCCAGGAGGCGGAGGTTGCAGTGAGCCAAGATCGTGCCACTGCACTCCAGCCTGGGTGACAGAGCGAGACTCTGATTCAAAAAAATAAAAAACCCACAGGCAAATCAAAGAATAGAAAGAACCTTCCTTAACCTGATAATGGGCATGTCCTCAAGCCCCACAGCAAACCCCAGTCTTCCTGGAGATATTTTAAAGCCACTGATTCAAATCAGACACAGGTAGACAGGGAGGTCCCTCCTCGGCTCAGACCAGCAGGGTCCAGTCAAGGAGACCAGAAACTCGGGAGGGGGACAGACCAGCAGGCAGCAAGGCATGACGAAGAAGATGTGACCCACTCACAGGCTGAAGGGTGTCCCTACAGCTGGAGTAACCCAGAGAGTCATGGATGTAATGGACAACTTCCCCTCCCCTCCACACTGCCCCCAACAGACCTCAAGGTGTGGTCTGACACGACCAAGGGCTGGTTTTTTGTTTGTTTGTTTGTTTGTTTTTTGAGATGAAGTCTCACTCTGTTGCCTAAACTGGAGTGCAGTGGCACAATCTCGGCTCACGGCAATCTCCACCTCCAGGGTTCAAGCGATTCTCCTGCCTCAGCCTCCTGAGTAGATGGGACTATAGGCATGCACCACCATGCCTGGCTAATTTTTGTATTTTTAGTAGAGATAGGGTTTCACTATGTTGGCCAGGCTGGTCTCGAGCTCCTGACCTTGTGATCACCCCCTTGGCCTCCCAAAGGGCTGGGGTTACAGGTGCGAGCCACCTCCTGGCCCAAGGGCTGTTTTATCTTATGGTTTCCTGGGCATCATGGGCACTGGGTTTACTCCTTAACTCTAAACAAGGAGACTTCTGGAGCCCAGCCTGTTTGTATTAAGAACCGCCTGGCTTTACCTTTTAGGCCACATCCCACAGGTTAGTTCATTTAAGTAACATTCTAGGACAGGCGCTAGAACAGGCTTTGTTCTGTTCTCTGAGGCAGACCAGCCTGGCCAACATGGTGAAACCTCATCTCTATTAAAAATATAAAATTAGCTGGGCATGGTAGTGCACACCTGTAATTCCAGCTACTTAGGGGGCTGAGGCAGGAGAATCTCTTGAACCCGGGAGGCAGAGGTTGAGGTGAGTCCAGATTGCGCCACTATACTCCAGCCTGGGTGACAGTGTGAGACTCCATCTCAAAAAAAAAAAGTAACATTCTAGATAAATCCTTATCTTAAGTCATGGAAGTTTCTCAGATCCACAGGACTTTAAAAAGAATAACCCTTAACAAACACTCATCAGTTTCTGAAATAGTGGCTGCCACACACTAGATATTCACCCAACTGAGGGATTATCACACTAGGCAAATCTCCGTCATCTCTAATTAAAATACATCACAACCAGTCACAACTGAAGTGTGTCAGGCCTCTGAGCTCAAGCTAAGCCATCATATCCCTTGTGACCTGCACGTATACATCCAGATGGCCTGAAGCCACTGAAGATCCACAAAAGAAGTGAAAATAGCCTTAACTGATGACATTCCACCATTGTAATTTGTTTCTGCCCCACCCTAACTGATCAATGTACTTTGTAATCTCCCCCACCCTTAAGAAGGTTCTTTGTAATTCTTTCCACCCTTGAGAATGTACTTTGTGAGATCCACCCCCTGCCCAAAAAAAACATTACTCCTAACTTCACCGCCTATCCCAAAACCTATAAGAACTAATGATAATCCCACCACCCTTTGCTGACTCTCTTTTTGGACTCAGCCCACCTGCACCCAGGTGAAATAAACAGCCATGTTGCTCACAGAAAGCCTGTTTGGTGGTCTCTTCACACGGACGCGTGAGAAATGAAGATGCTGGAACCACAATCAAATATGCAAATTAATTTCATTTCCATATGTTTACATGTTTGTTAATTAAAACACTGCAGTTCTGAAATAAACTAGTATGTGATTTTTAAAAAAATGCCTACTGTTCTGTACATTTAAAAAATAAATAGGCTGAGCATGTGGTGGCTTATGCCTGTAATCCTAGCACTTTGAGGGGCTGAGACGGGAGGATCACTTAAGCCCAGGAGTTCCAGACCAGCCTGGGCAACACAGCAAGACCCCCATCTATAAAAAGTACAAAAATTAGCCGGATATGGTGGCTTGTATCTGTAGTCTCAGCTACTTGAGAGGCTGAGGTGGGAGGATCACCTGAACCTGGGAAGTCAAGAATGCATTGAGCCATGATCATGCCACTGTACTCCAGACTGTCTCTTTGAGACAGAGCAAGACCCTGTCTCAAAAAATAAACAAACAATTATATGAGCTGCTAATGCTGAGTAAAAATGATATGCGGTTTAGGCTTGTTTTTCTGTGCTACTGTCCTTGCATGTGGTAACAGGGCAAAAGGAAGACAGCAAAACACTGTAATATATAGTGCTGTAATATATATTTTTCCAGATGTGCCAGGCAGCACATCTGGAAAAACAAGCCCCTGTGAGGAGTTGCAAACATTTAAGAGCCATAGCTAAGAAAAACAGCACTTGGCCGGGCATGATGGCTCCTGCCTGTAATCCCAGCACTTTGGGAGGCCACGAAGTCAGGAGATCGGGATTATCATGGCTAACACGGTAAAACCCCATCTCTACTAAAAATACAAAAAATTAGCCAGGTGTGGTGGCATGCCCCTGTAGTCCCAGCTACTCAGGAGGCTGAGGCAGGAGAATCGTTTGAACCCAGGAGGTGGAGGTTACAGTGAGCCGAGATCGCGCCACAGCACTCCAGCCTGGGCGACAGAGTGAGATTCCGTCTCAAAAAAAAAAAAAAGAAAAAGAAAAAGAAAAACAACACTCACTGATGGCTTCTATCTACCATAAACAATTTTCTTTTTCTTTTTAATTTTTTTGAGACGCAGTCTCACTCTATTGCCCAGGCTGGAGTGCAGTGGCACAATCTTGGCTCACTGCAACCTCTGCCTCTCAGGTTCAAGCGATTCTCCTGCCTCACCCTCACGAGTAGCTGGGATTACAGGCACCCGCCACCCCACCCAGCTAATTTTCGTTTTTTTGTTTTGTTTTTGTTTTTTGACTACCAGAAAATAAACATGAACTTTATTAATAGCAACAGAAAGGGTTTCCAATTTCTCAGAATGAAAATAACATGACACCAGTACAAGTGTTAAAACAGTAGGCCGGGAGCAGTGGCTCACGCCTGTAATACCAGCACTTTGGAAGGCTGAGGCGGGCGGATCACCTGAGGTCGGGAGTTTGAGACCAGCCTGGCCAACGTGGTGAAACCCCATCTCTACTAAAAATACAAAAATTAGCCGGGCGTGGTGGCGGACTCCTGTAATCCCAGCTACTTGGGCAGCTGAGGCAGGAGAACTGCTTGACCCCGGGAGGCAGAGGTTGTGGTGAGCCGAGATCGAGCCATTGCACTCCAGCCTGGGTGACAGAGCAAGACTCCATCTCAAATTAAAAAAAAAAAAAAAAAAAAAAGAGTAAATGCCTACATTTCTTGTTCTGATAGCTTCCCACCACACACCAAAGGTTCCTCAAGGACAGCTGCCACCAGAGCTGCTGCAAGAACATGTTTTCCACTGAGCGTAGTTTCACAGTCAACTACTCAAGCAGAAGACTAAAATATTATTTCTTTTTAGAAGATCTTGGTTGAGGGAGCACATATCAATATGGAGAACAGATCTTTGCTTCTCGAATTCAAGAAAAATCATTAATTAATCTATCAATTTTTCTCCAATACAGTGTCCCAGAGTGCTCTGTGAAGAATCCTTTTACATCCCTACTACATGTCTGGGTGAAGGGAGAGGAGGGGGTGGCAAGCTGCCAGTACACCAGCAGGCACTCCTGGTGATGCTCTGGGCTCTGCTCCCTTTCTGCTGGTAATAGTAGGCATCTTTTCTGAAAGCTGCAGCAGCTTGATGTGGGGCGGAGGGGGAGGAAGGGGCCACTTACCAATCACCTCTTCTTGAAGCCGTATTTTTTGCGTTCATAGAAGAGGTCTTAGAGCTCCCCAAATAGACAATCTTCAGGCAGCCATCCCTATTCTTCTCCTGGATGGTGCACTCCTTACAATAATAGGCATCAGAGACCCCAGGGCCTCCACAGATCACACAGAGCCCCGGTAAGATCCATAGTTACACTCATCACATATGCACACCAGAGTGCAGGGACGCACATAGGAGTCACAGATAACACATTTGCCATCACATTTTTCACACAGTCATCTGATGGCAACACCAGCCTGCTTGCGGCAAAAGATCAAATCAGGATGATGTTTAGCCATAGTTCCCAACTAAGCTGGCCACCACACAATTTTTGTATTTTTAGTAGAGACAGGGTTTCACCATGTTGGCCAGGCTGGTCTCGAACTCCTGACCTCGTGATCTACCCGCCTCACCCTCCGAAAGTGCTGGGATTACAGGTGTGAGCCACCGTGTGGCCCAATTTTTTCATCTGAAGAAATGCTCTAATTTCAAACAACAACAAATGAGAGCCAATGGGGGAAAGGTCTAGAAGCTTCAGGAGCTGGGCTACAGTCACCATGAGGTGTGGTGCCTCTTTGGCTGAGTCTCACACAGGGAGGTAACCAGCCTAGCAACATGCACACTAACCATGACCAACCAATTCCCAGCCTGCGAATCAAAGAGTTTTAGGCCATCCAATGCCCTGACTACTCTAAAAAGAATTTCCCAAGGAACTGATCTATCAATAAGTTCACCAGAGCTGGACAGGTTGGCTCATCCCTGTAATCCCAGCACTTTTAGAGGCTGAGAAGGGAGGATTGCTTGAGGACAAGAGTTTAAGACCAGCCTGGGCAACACAGCAAGATCCCATCTCCACAAAAAAATATCCAGGCATGGTGGTGCCCACTTGTAGTCCCAGCTACTCCAGAGGCTGAGGCAGGAGGATCACTTGAGCCCGGGAATTCAAGGGAGCAGTGAGCTATGATCACACCAGTGCCTCCAACCTGCATGACAGAGCGAGATCTTGACTCAAAAAAAGAACGTAAAAAGAGGCTGGGTGCGGTGGCTCACACCTATAGTCCCAGCACTTTGAGAGGTCGAGGCCAGCGGATCACGAGGTCAGGAGATCGAGACCATCCTGGCTAACACAATGAAACCCCGTCTCTACTAAAAATACAAAAAATTAGCAGAGTGTGGTGGTGGGCGCCTGTAGTCCCAACTACTCAGGAGGCGGAGGCAGGAGAATGGCATGAACCCGAACCCGGGAGGTGGAGCTTGCAGCGAGCCGAGATCGCACCACTGCACTCCAGTCTGGGCAACTGAGCGAGACTCCGTCTAAAATAAATAAATAAATAACTAAAGACAAAGAAAAAGAAAGAAAAAAAAGTTCTGGTCAGGCACGGTGGCTCATGCCTGTAAATCCCAGCACTTTGGGAGGCCGAGGCGGGTGGATTACCTGAGGTCAGGAGTTTGAAACCAGCCTGGCCAACGCAGTGAAATCCCATCTCTACTAAAAATAAAAAAATTAGTTGGGCATGGTGGCGGGCACCTGTAATCCCAGCTACTTGGGAGGCTGAGGCAGGAGACCCGCTTGAACCCGGGAAGTGGAGGTTGCAGTGAGCCGAGATCGCACGATTGCACTCCAGCCTGGGTGACAGAGCGAGACTCCATCTCAAAAGAAAAAAAGAAGCTCCCTAGTATCTACGGTGTGTCAATCCCACAACAGGGCAGAGATGAACCACAGATCTGCCTTGTGCTTTCTTGATGCTGGTCTTCCAGGAAAGGAGTCAGAGGTCAGAAGACAAACCAGAAAAGTGCAAGCACACAAGACAGTTTCCGTCAGTGATTAAGCCCTAAGAGGCAGCAAAGAAGTGCTAATTCATAAGAATGTGTATGTGCACTAAGGCCTTAAGCTACAGGCACACTGTTTTAGATACGGCCCCTACCAAAGACCCTCAATCCTTGAGGTGAGCTTTATTGAGATATAATTCACATGCCATATAATTCATCTGCTTAAAGTGAATACTTCAGTGGTTTTTAGTTTATTTCCAAGGTTGTGCGACCACCACCACTAGCTAACATTCTCATCCTCCCTAAAGATACCCCGTCTCTATGAGCAGTCACTCTCTACGCCCCCTCCCTAGCCCCGGGACAACCACGAGTCTTCCTGTCTCTATGGATTTGCCTGATCTGGACTCTTCATATTGATGGAATCACACAGCATGTGATGTGACACTTCACATCTGGCTTCTCCTACCCAGCATCATGTTTTCAAGGTGCACCCATGTTGCAGCCTGTGCCAATACTTCATTCCTCTTTATGGCTGAATAATACTCCATTGCATGGATGGACCACGTTTTGTTTTGTTTTCTTTCTTTTTTTTTTTTTTTTGAGAGAGAGTCTTGCTCTGTCGCCTAGGCTGGAGTACAGTGGTGTGATCTCCGCTCACTGCAACCTCTGCCTCCCAGGTGCAAGTGATTCTTGCGCTTCAGCCTCCCGAGTAGCTGGGATTACAGGCATATGCCACCACGCCCAGCTAAGTTTTATATTTTTAGTAGAGACGGGGTTTCACCATGTTGGCCAGGCTGGTCTCGAACCCCTGACCTCAAATGATCCACCCACCTCGGCCTCCCAAAGTGCTGGAATTACAGGTGTGAGCCATGGCGCCTGGACACACATTTTGTTTTTCTAGTTATCATGGACATCAGGTTGTTTTCAGATTCCTTAATCTGCATATTTATATACAATGATCCACTTCTCTGTCCAACAGACACTTTGGCAATGATAGGATGTTCTAGACCTTTCTATTATAGGAGGCACCAGCCCTGTGTGGCTGCTGAGACTTGAAATGTGGCTGGTGTGGCTGAGGAATGCACTGGTTAATTGCATTTGGTTTTAATTAATTCAAATGTAAACAGCCCTGCGGTGAGTGTCTGGAGCCACCCAGGTGATGAGACTTAGGGGCTCAATTTGTGAGTTACCCTGAGACTGAGGGGAGGAAAGGATACTCCAATCAACCTGGAGAATAAGTCCCCCAGCTGCCGGGGTCTACTCCCACAAGAACCCTAAAGAAATGTACATGGGACTCAGCCCCAGGGTACAGCTAATTAGAAAAAGGATCTCAGTTCCAGAGAGGTGACTCATAGGCCTCAGGGTGACTGCTAGGACCCAGGAAAGCCCCATGAGCACCATGACACCCCAGCTTCCTGGCTGTATTTACAGAACCCGATTCTGTAATTGCAACAGATCCGACCGGCTGATGAGGAAGGGAAAGAATGAGAATGGCTTATGCCTGCCAACTACTAGCAAGGCCAATCATTAGTCAGGAAGACAAAAAGGCATTCCCTGATGTTATGCATTATTTACATTTACTCCTCTGAATGGGGCTCTGTGCGTTCCTACAGCACAGCAAGGGTTCCTGCAGCACAACAGCCCTGGCTGAGAAACTTCTTGTTCCCCAGAGACACAGTCACAGGGTGGAGAAGGCAAAGCAGACACCTTTTCAAGAACGGCCCAGCATGGGATGGCCGGGTGGGTCTGCAAGGGGCCTCTGGGGCTCAGCACACCGTCTCGGAGCTGCCTACCCACTCGAGATCTGAGATCCGAAGCTTTTCACACAAGCTGTCACTCATGCTCATGTGGAGGTAAAGCCTGACACATTCCAACGTGCCAGGCTGTCCCTGCTCTGGTGCCAAACACCACTGTGTGAATTCAGGCCACGCCTCAGTCCTCACTGGGAACATCAATGTGACAAACCTTATTTTTTATTTTTATTTTTTTTAGAGGCAGAGTCTCACTCTGTCGCCCAAGCTGGGGTGCAGTGGTGTGATCTCAGCTCACTGCAACCCTCACATCCCAGGTTCAAGTGATTCTTCTGCCTCAGCCTCCCGTGTAGCTAGGATTATAGGCACCCGCCACCATGCCCAGCTAGTTTTTGTATTTTTAGTAGAGATGGGTGGGTGAGGGAGGTGGGGGGGTGGTTCACCATATTGGCCAGGCTGGTCTCGAACTCCTGACCTCAGGTGATCCGTCTGCCTCAGCCTCCCAAAGTGCTGGGATTATAGGCGTGAGCCACTGTACCTGGCCAATGTGACACATCTTATGTCCAACGCTTTCGAATTCTGCAACATACGTAGTCCCAGGGTCTCAGCAAAGGGACTGTGGCCAGTATCTGGTTCTCCCAGCTAAATTCAAAGCTCTGCAACTAATCAGGGTTTATTTTGTTCTCAGAACAGCTCCTCTAGACACCGAAGAGGACAGCTGTTTCTGGGAAGGAGGGTTTGGGAGGAAATGCATACGCTGAGGGTGTCCTTGGCCTTCAGAGACCACCGCAGGGCAGGAACACCCAGACACTGTGGTGTGGTGAAGCTGACCCCAGGAGACAAGCTTTGAGGGACCTGCCTGCATACCTCCAACAGGCCATTCCTGGGGTTCACCAGGGACTGCTGGCAGTGCATCCTGTGATGCCAGGTTTACATGGAGGACCACTTTCTTTTCAGGCTGCTGTGAGTGATAAGCCCTGTGTTCTAAGTCAGGCCCCCAGACACTGAATTTTCTGAACCTCATAAGAGGAACTGGATGAAAGGGATTTCAGTTAGTATGTATCAGTCACCAGAAACAGTTTTTCAATCAACAAAAACAGAAAGGCACCGGGACAGACCCTGAGAACATAGCGCATCCTAGACCCTGTGCTGGCCACGAATGGTCATTGTTCAGATGACACAGGTGGAATGTGTGGGGCCCATGAGTGCCGGCCATGAGGGACAGGCCCTGGGTCCCTTTCACGAGTGAGGACAGCGTACGGGGTGGGGCGGCCTGCAGCCTGGCTGTGGGTGACTGGTGTGCCCTGGGGAGGCCCCTGTCTCTTAGAGCTTCCCACTGCCCATCTGTAAAACAGGAGAAAAGGGTCTGCCCGAGGCTGTGCAGGGCTCTGGGGAACAACTCGAGGAAGCCCCGAGCTGCCTGCCCAGGCTCCATCAATACCCACCAGACTTAATCTTTGTCGTTGTTGTTGTTGTAGAGACAGGGTCTTACTGTGTTGCCCAGGTTGGTCTCATACTCTTGGGCTCAAGCGATTCCAAAGTACTGGGATTATAGGTGTGAGCCACCATGTCCTGCCCCACCAGGCTTTAAATGCTCTGTGGAAGTTTGGTCTTTACCATAAGGCCTGCTGCAGACTTCAGCCAGAGGGCAATGTGAGAACTGTGGGTTAAATCGAGAAGCACGCCAGGACCCCGGCTCATGGGATTGCCCTTCAAGAGGCGGCCCGTGGGTACCACAGGGTGCAGGATCAGGACCATGAACAGTTTCCTCTGGGCTGAGACTTGGCCATTCCTAGTCACGGGATGGGGACAGATGGAGCAGAATCGAAATCCTGTTTACTTTCCTGCCACTGGCTGGCTGGCTTGTCTCCGAGACTAGAAGGCTGAGGTGTTCCTGACATCAAGGCCGGTGGCCCACAGGTGGGACCCACAGCACTCACTGACTGCACTTCCTGATGTAAAAAGATACCTGGACACTCCAGGTGACACTCAGGAACAGGCATCCCTCAGCTCCAGGCTTGTGCATTTCAGGGAGGAGCAGTTGCTGTCTCATCCCTGTCCTACTGTACCCCAAAACATACCCTGTACCCAGATGTTTGAGCCAGTCAGTGGGAAGAAAGCATTAGCTTCCAAGGAAATGCCCAGGTGGCCTGTGCTCTGAGCCCTGCAGCGGCCTTGGGACTCAGCTTGGAGGAATCAAAAGTCCTGAGTGGCCAGGCACAGTGGCGCCTGCCTGTAACCCCACACCTTGGGAGGCTGAGGCAGGAGGATCACTTGAGCTCAGGAGTTCAAGGCCAACCTGGGCAACATACTAAGACCTCATCCCCCCAAAAATAGTCCTCAGCGACCCCTAGACATGGTGGTGTGTGCGGAAGCTGAGGTGTGAGGATCACTTGAGCCCAGGAGTTTGAAGCCAGTCTGGGCAACACAGTGAGACTCTGTGTCTTAATTAAAAAAAAAAAAAAAAAAAAAAAAATTAAAAAATTAAAAACGTCGCCGGGCATGGTGGCGCATGGCTGTAATCCCAGCACTTTGGGAGGCTGAGGTGGGCGGATCACCTGAGGTCAGGAGTTCAAGACCAGCCTGACCAACAGGGTGAAACCCTGTCTCCACTAAATACAAAAAATTAGCCGGGTGTGGTGGCAGATGCCTGTAATCCCAGCTACTCGGGAGGCTGAGGCAGGAAAATTGCTTGAACCTGGGAGGCAGTGAGCCGAGATTGCGCCATTGCACTCCAGCCTAGGCAACAAGAGTGAAACTCTGTCTAAAAAAAAAAAAAAAAAGTCCTGAGCATGGCCCTCAAAGCCTAGGCAGATGGGGGTAGGGAGGTGGGGCGACACCAGGGGTTGAAATGGACAGACATCTCAGCTGCACTGGCAACAGTTGGTATCAACTCTTGTTCTCCCTCCTGAAACTGCTGAATTTGAGACTAACAGACTCATGCAGTAACATCCACACAGGGGCAGATGGAATTATGAAGAGGCATGCCCAGGCTGAACACCCACACTCTCAAAAATTGGTTTCTCGTTCAGCCCCAGCAGCTCACTGGTAGGAAGGTCAAGAATGACAGCTTCCTGAGACTACAGTTGATTAAAGTACTTTTTTTTTTAGACAGGGTCTCACTCTGTCACCCAGGCTGGAGTGCAGTGGCGCAATGTCGTCTCACTGCAACCTCTGCCTCCTGGGTTCAAGTGATACTCCTGCCTCAGCCTCCTGAGTAACTGGGATTACAGGCGCATGCCACCACGCCCAGCTAATTTTTGTATTTTTAGTAGAGACGGGGTTTCACCATGTTGGTCAGGCTGGTCTCGAACTCCTGATCTCAGGTGGTCCAACTGCCTCGGCCTCCCAAAGTGCTGGGATTACAAGCGTGAGCCACCGCACCCAGCCTTAAAAAAGTACTTTTTAAAATAGTTTTTTATTATTACTAAATTCCAGATGTTGCATTGCTAAACACCCGCTGTGGGCAGTGGGGAGCCCCCAAAGGCTGCTTCCTGGGGTCAGGGTCAGGGGTGAGCAAGGGACAACTTGGGCTGCCTGTGCCTAGTGGTACACATGCCTCAGCAAGTGGTCCTGACACTGGCTTATTTTTATTAGGTGAAAAGTGAAAGGGACCAACATTACACAATTCCACACTACTAAGAAACACGTGACCACAGCCAGTGTCTCCAGGGGGTGGATACACACTGGCTGTGTCCTTCTGAGCGGTTTCCCTCAGCCTGCAGTACTTGGGGCTCATTCGGGTACAGGGCCCCCGCTTGTCCAGCTTACCACACGAATGCTGAAGCACCATCAGGGAGTGCTGCCAGGGAGTTGAGGGCAAATTTGCTTAAAACCAGTTCACCGCTAACAAGAAACTTGTGTGTCTGGTTCCCCAGGAAAGCCTAACCTTTGTGTTTCCATTTCCATGGCATCTGCTCCCCACAATTTAAATAAGGAACAGATAAGACAGGTCATCAGATATTTACATACCCATGAGAGGCATATGAGGTGGGCAGGAAGCCAGGGGCATCACAGCCCAGCATCTGGCCCCGTCGGGAGGATGACCTGGCACTGGGTGTTGGAGACCAACAGGGGGCATATCATGTGGGGGCTGTCAGCAGCAGCAGTCTGCTGGGGGGTGGGGACACGGAGGGGTCTGCTTGGCTGGGGGATTAAGTATACTTGGGGGTGAAGGAGGTGGGAGATTGATTACACAAGCAAAAGTACTGAGGACAACAGGAGCAGGCTCTCACTGTTGGAGGAAGGAGTCACAAACCTGGGAAGAGAGAAAAATAGTGGGAACCCTGTGGTGAACTAGAATTAAAGATATTGGAGTGGGCCAGGTACAGTGGCTCATGCATGTAATCCCAGCACTTTGGGAGGCCAAGGTGGGAGGATTGCTTGAGCCCAGGAGGTTGAGGCTGCAATGAGCTGTGACTTCACCACTGCATTCCAGCCTGGTGACAGAGTGAGACCCTGTCTCAAAAATAAAAATAAGCTGGGTGTGGTGGCTCACATCTCTAATCCCAGCACTTTGGGAGGCTGAGGCGGGCAGGTCACTTGAGGTCAGGAGTTTGAGACGAGTCTGGCCAACATGATGAAACCCTGTCTCTACTAAAAATACAAAATTAGCCAGGCGTGGTGGTGCACACCATAATCCCAGCTACTCAGAGGCTGAGGCAGGAGAAATGCTTGAACCTGGGAGGCTGAGATTGCACCACTGCACTCCAGGCTGGGCAACAGAGAGAATAAATAAATAAATAAACAAAAATAAAGATATCATAACAAACTCATGGTTTTTAATATATAAAGACATAGGAAAACAGATGTGAATGTGTGCGCACGTGTGTGTGTGTACACACGCATCTGTAATAACCCACAAATATTCATTAGCTCTGTGTCCTAAGAGTGTCCAAGAGCAGCAACACCCCAACAGCAATGAGCACATCAAAGGCCAAGATTTACTCTGAAAGGAATCAGGGCTCCTTAGAGAACTGGGTGAAGCAGGCAGAGGCAGAACAGAATATGAGCCTGGTTGAGCACAGTGGCTCACACACGTAATCCCAGCATTTTGGGAGGCCAGGAGTTTGAGACCAGCCTGGGCAACATGACAAAACCCTCTCTCTACAAAAAACACAAAAATTAGCTGGGCAACGTGGCTCGCGCCTGTAGTCCCAGCTACTTGGGAGGATGGGGTGGGAGGATCACCCACCCAGGAGGCTGAAGTGAGCCAAGATTATGTCACTGCCCTCCAGCCTGGGTGACAGAGTGAGACCCTGTCTCCAAAAAAAAAAAAAAAAAAAAAAGGCCAGGTGTGGTGGCTCACGCCTGTAATCCCAGCACTTTGGGAGGCAGACAGGCAGGCGGATCACCTGAGGTCAGGAGTTCAAGACCAGCCTGGCCAACATGGTGAAACCCCATCTTTAATAAAAAATACAAAAAATTAGCTGGGTGTGGTGGCAGGCGCCTGTAATCCCGGCTACTCAGAGGCTGAGGCAGGAGAATCGCTTGAACCCGGAAAGCAGAGATTGCAGTGAGCCAAGATTGTGCCATTGCACTCCAGCCTGGGCAATAAGAGTGAAACTCCATCTCCAAAAAATAAAAATAAAAATAAATTTACACTGGGGAGGGTTAGGGACATCATGTCCTCATAGCATTTAGGCGAAACTTAAATGTAGATTTAAACTTGAATTTCTCCTTTAGTCACCAGATCTCTTCTGAAGGCTGGGCACCATGCTCACAGCCTTACATATATGAATTCACACAGCCCTCAACAGTCCTCAGTAACCATGAGCTAAGTATTATTATTGCCCCCCAAATCAGAGGAGGACCAGGAACAGAGAAAGGTTCAGCCAAGGACCAGGGTCATGCAGCCAGAGGTGGAGGCAGAATTCAGACCCTCTTACTGTTCTCAACTACTATATATGTCAACTACACATCAATCTTGCACCAAAACAGTGTTCAGAAAGAAACACACTTTTGTACAACATATACACACACTTTCCACAAGCCTCAGCAAATATGAAGTGCTACGCTCCAAAGTGACACACAAAATTCAAATAATTGACCTCAAGAGACCAACTCATTCTAAGAAATCAAGTGACACGTTGTGCAGATGACCCTTGGTTTAAATATCTTCATCTTATTTGGTGGCCCCACTTATAAGCTACTTTCAAATTGTTATTAACCTTGACCAAGTGATCAAGGTCAATGGTAGCAGTGACAGGACATATTGACAGCATGTTTTCCCTGACACAATGTGCTCAGGACACACACATCGCCTCTGTGGGACTCTGGCCACAGACGCACAACTTCAGTCCAATCTAGAGGAAACCTCAGACAAGCCGCACTGAGGGATGTTCTACAAAATGACTGAGCACTTCTTAAAATGGTCAGCATCATTCATGGATGACAAGGTCACAGATCACAGGAGACCAAAGAGACATGATGACTAAATACAACGTGGGATTCAGGGCAGAAAAGGGCATCAGGGCAAAAACTGGGGAACTCCAAATGAGGTCTGTAGTTCAGTTAAAGATCATTGTACTCAGCGTAATTTCCTGGTTTCCATATTTGTACTATGGCTCTGAAGGTGTTGATGAGACAGGAAGCCCGGAGAAGGAGATATGAGAACTCTCTGTACTATTTTTTTCAACTTTTCTTTTTCTTTTCTTTCCTTTTTTTTTTTTTTTTTTTTTTTTGAGACGGAGTCTTACTCTTCTTGCCCAGGCTGGAGTACAATGGCGCGATCTCGGCTCACTGCAACCTCTACCTCCTGGGTTCAAGTGATTCTCCTGCCTCAGCCTCCCAAGTAGCTGGGATTACAGGCATGTGCCACCATGCCTGGCTAATTTTGTATTTTTAGTAGAGATGGGGTTTCACCATCTTGGCCAGGCTGGTCTTGAACACCTGACCTTGTGATCCACCTGCCTCGGCCTCCCAAAGTACTGGGACTACAGGTATGAGCCACTGTGCCCAGCCGACAAAACTGTTCTTATTCAATTTCCCTAAGTCTGTCATTTTTCCTTTTTCTATATGACTGAATGCTAAGCACCTCTTAGGTCTTCGACCTAGAATGCAGCTGCTTGTTACTGATTTGCAACAGTATTTCTCAGTTATAAACTACAAAATAAATCAGTGTGCATACTGGAAACCAGGGCAATGATAAGGCAGAAAGAAAACATCCTAGCCGTCTTCTGCGAGACAGAAGGGATGTGCAAAACGGCCCACCATGCACATAAGGGCTGAGACAAGATCAGAGGTGTGCTGCCGCAGCTCTAGTCACACACAGGAAGTGCCTTTTTTTTTTTTTTGTTTTTTGAGACAGAATTTCACTCTTGTTGCCCAGGCTGGAGTGCAATGGTGTGATCTTGGCTCACCGCACACTCTTGCTGCCCAGGCTGGAGTGCAATGGCGCGATCTTGGCTCACCGCAACCTCCGCCTCCCAGGTTCAAGCGATTCTCCTACCTTAGCCCCCCGAGTAGCTGGGATTACAGGCATGCGTCACCACGCCTGGCTAATTTTTGTATTTTTAATAGAGACAGGGTTTCTCCATGTTGGTCAGGCTGGTCTGGAATCCAGCCTCAGGTGATCTGCCCGCCTCCGCCTCCCAATGTGCTGGGATTACAGGCATGAGCCACCACGCTCGGCCAGAAAGTGTCTTCTAAACAGCCTACCTGTCTTTTCCTTGATCTCACAGAGCACGCTGAACAGAGCAGGCTTCATCCGATGGCAATTCAGAGCATGCTTTCTGAAAGGGAGGTGACAGAGGAGGGTGTGAGAAAAGAATAGTCATCATCTTGTCCCCAAGAGTAAAGATCTTCCATATTGAGAAATCAAACCAAACGAGATCTGCCACTCTGACTGTAGATAAGTCGCCTTATGAAAATGCAGTACAATCATATTTCATGTGAATTTGATTTGCACAAAATCAATATAAAGGCCAGCCGTGGTGGCTCACGCCTGTAATCCCAGCACTTTGGGAGGTCGAGGCAGGTGGATCACTTGAGGTCAGGAGTTTGAGACCAGCCTGGCCAGCATGGTGAAACCCTATCTCTATTAAAAATACAAAACTTGGCCAGGCACAGTGGCTCACGCCTATAATCCCAGAACTTTGGGAGGCCAAGGCGGGCGGATTGCCTGAGGTCAGGAGTTCGAGACCAGCCTGGCCAGCATGGTGAAACCCTGTCTCTACTAAAAATACAAAAATTAGTTGGGCGTGGTGGTGCCCACCTGTAATCCCAGTTACTCAGGAGGCTGAGGCAGGAGAATTGCTTAGACCCGGGAGGCAGAGGTTGCAGTGAGCTGAGATCGCACCAGTGAACTCCAGCCTGGGCGACAGAGAGAGACTCCATCTCAAAAAAAAAAAAAAAAAAAGAAAGAAAAAAAAAGAACTATGAAATATCAAGGTCCAACGACTTGAAATCTGTGTTCACGCTATGGTCCTGCAGTGGTGTATCCTGGTGCATAAGCAGAAGCACCAATCATCCTCTTCCAGTGTCACTTGGCAGGTGTTTACTGAGTACCTACTATGTGCCACACACCATTCTGGCATCAGAGACACAGACAGGTAAGGTTTTTACACATGTGGCAGTTAAGAGGGAGGGAGTGAGACACCAAAAATACACACCAACAAGAAACCCATCAGCCGTGGCAGTTGCTCTGGGGCGACTGGGGTCACATGACAGTGATGGTTAGAAGGCTTTTTGGAATTTCCATGTCTCTGAGGTGACATCAAAGCTGAGATCAGAATGAGAAGGAGAAATCAACCAAGAAAAGGACTGGAGAGAGGTATGGTTTAGGCAGAAGAAACAGCCAAGCACAAAGGCCCTGTGAGAACACACTGGGTTCAGTACTGGCTGTTTGAGACCAGGCTGCTGAGTGTTAGGGGTGAGGGAGAGAGCTATGAGAAGTTAGACTGGCCAGTGGAGATTGACTCTAAGGACCTTGAAAGTCATGGGGACAACTCTGGCTTTTGCTTGCTTGGGATGGGAACTATGGTTGGCAGGATAATGGCTCCCAAAAGGGTCCACATGCTTATCCTCAGAACCCTAAATATGGTACTTTACAAAAAATGGGAAAAATAATTCTGCCAATGTAATTAAGTTTAAGGACCTTGAGATGGAGAGATTAACCCGGATTATCTGGGGGGGCCTACTGTCATCACATGACCCTTAAAGGTAGAGAACCTTTCCCAGATGTGGGCAGAGAAAGTCATGATGATGTAAGGGTTGAAGAGATACTATGTTGCTGGCCTTGATCATGGAGGAAGGGACCATGAGCAAGGAATGCAGGTGGCCTCAACAGGCTGGAAAAGGCAAGGAACCAGCCCATGGGCTCACTGGGCAACACCTTGATTTTAGCCCACTGTGCCCATGTGTGCTTTCTGACCTACCAAAATGTAAAATCGGTGGCTCATGCCTGTAATTCTAGCATTTTGGGAGGCCGAGGCAGGCAGATCGCTGGAGCTCAGGAGTTTGAGACCAGCCTGGGCAACATAGAGAGACAATGAGCTGGGACAAGAGGCACGCACCAACACACCTGGCTAAATTCTGTATTTGTTGTAGAGACAGGGTCTCGTTATGTTGCCCAGGCTGCGCTCAGCCAAGAGAAGAATTTCATGGAGAGAAGAGTAATCTGTGAGAAATGCTGCTGAGAGATTAAGCAGAATAAGAACCCAGGAGAGAATCTGAGGCTGGGCACGGTAGCTCACGCCTGTAATCCCAGCACTATGGGAGGCTGAGGTGGGAGGACCAGTCTGGGCAACATAGCAAGAACCTGTCTCTAATAAATGAATAAATAAATGAATAAAGATAATTCGGATTTAGCAACATGAAGGTCATAGGTGACTCAGCGGAGAGGGAACAAGGTTGGGAGAGAATGTGGAGGTGAGGAGGAAGCGGAAGCAGCAATCACAAAGTCTTTGATGTTTATCATAAGGGAGATCGAACAAACATAACAGGTGCTAAAAGACAGGGTGTGTGTTAATTATGTTTTTTTCTTTTTCTTTTTGAGACAGGGTCTTACTCTGTTGCCCAGGCTGGACTGCAGTGGCCATGCTGTGCCCGAACTCAAGCAATCCTCCCACCTCAGCTCCTGAGTAGCTGGGACTACGGGTGGTGCTACCATGCCTGGCTAATTTTTAAAAAATGTTTTTGCAGAGCAGAAGTCTCACTATATTGCCCAGGCTGTTCTTGAACTCCTAGACTCAAGAGATCCCCCCACCTTGCCCCCTCAAAGTATTGGGATTATAGGCATGAGCCTGGACTATTAATTATGTTTTTTTTTTATCTTGCTTTGACATTGTGGGGCTTGGAGTGACTGCCCTTCCCAGGGCTAGCTTATTACTACAGACAGCAAACAACTTGCCAAAGAACATGCCATTCATATGCAAATCAACCAATCAAAAGTCCACATTCCCAATCATCTTCTTCATTTAATGCTCACACACAAAGCCAATAATTTCCCAGCCCTAAATCACCCCAGGGCCAGGTACTGACCAACTAGAGACCACTCCTCTAGCACAGAGCCTGCCAAAATTATTTAAACTATCTAACCTAAGCTTGCTCAAACTTGCCTGCCATGCCATGCCATACCCATTCCTTCCTGAGGAAATCACTATAAAAGTTCTGGGCCGTGCTTTCCCTCCCTCCACTGTCACCCACTGACCCAGGTGCTTCCCCATGTGGCCCTGCCTGGCATGGTGTGCCCCCTCCTCTGGAGCTGTAAGTAATAAACTCCCCTTTCAACAGGGCAGTTGTCTCCATGTGTGTCATCTTACCATACCTGATTAAAACAAATCCTGGGTACAAAGCAAGGCCAAAGGGTAAGTCAAAGGGGTTTTTTTTCTTTTTTTCTTTTTTTTCTTTTTGAGACAGAGTCTTACTCTATTGCTCAGGCTGGAGTGCAGTGGTGCAATCATGGCTCACTGCAACCTCCACCTCATGGGTTCAGGTGATTCTCCTGTGGCCTCCAGAGTAGCTGGCATTACAGGTGCCCACCACTACACACAGCTAATTTTTGTATTTTTAGTAGAGACGGGGTTTTGGCATGTTGGTCAGGCTGGTCTTGAATTCCTGGCTTCAAGTGATCCACCAGCCTCAGCCTCCCAAAGTGCCAGGCTTATAGGCATGAGCCACGGCGCCCAGCCTGTTGTCTTTGACTGTTCTTAAAGATAGGAGGTACTAGCACATGTTTATATGCCAAAAAGCCAGTCTAGAGAGAGAATTTGATAATGCAAGGATAGAGTAACTGGCCAGGCGCAGTGGCTCACGCCTGTAATCCCAGTACTTTGGGAGACTGATGTGGGCAGATCACTTGAAGTCAGGAGTTCGAGACCAGCCTGGCCAACATAGTGAGACAATGTCTCTGCTAAAAATACAAAAATTAGCCGGGCATGATGGCATGTGCCTGTAATCCCAGCTACTCAGGAGGATGAGGCAGGATAATTTAATTGCTTGAACCCAGGGGGTGGAGGTTGCAGTGAGCCGAGAACACGCCACTGCATCCCAGCGAGCGAGACTCCATCTCAAAAAAAAAAAAAAGAATAGGGTAGCTGGTATGTGCATGTAGCAGAACTTCTGTGAACAACTTTGATGAGTACTATGCTATTAACATTTACTATTATGATGATTTTAAATCCTATAACTCTGTCATCCAAGCATCCATTATTAAAAGATCCATTATTAAAAGCCACAGCTGAATAATGTATCTGAAAATCAATAACTTCACAACAGAAATCAGATTTGATTAACACCATGAGAGGTCGGGCATGGTGGCTCATGCCTGTAATCCCAGCACTTTGGGAGGCTGAGATGGGGGGATCACTTGAGGTCAGGAGTTTGAGACCAGCCTGGCCAACATGGCAAAATCCTGTCTCTCCCAAAAATGCCAAAAATTTGATGGGCATGGTGGTGTACACCTGTAATCCCAACTACTTGCTGAGGCACAAGAATCACTTAAACTCAGGAGGTGGAGGTTGCAGCGAGACAAGATCACATCACTGCACTCCCGTCTGGGCAACAGAGCAAGATTCCATCTCAAAAAAAAAAAAAAAAAAAAAAAAGGAATACAACTGGGGTGCAGAACTAAGATCTTTGTCTCTGAACTTCAAATATAAAATGTTTATGGGGGATGAGACGACATATGAACTTCCAAAAATCTAAACCTGAACATTAGTCTTTCTTTATTTTTTATTTTTATTTTTTGAGACGGAGTCTCACTCTGTCACCCAGGCTGGAGTGCAGTAGCGCGATCTTGGCTTACTGCAACCTCCACCTCCCAGGTTCAAGTGATTCTCCTGCCTCAGCCTCCTGAGTAGCTGGAACTATAGGCGCGTGCCACCACACTCAGCTAATTTTTTATATTTTTAGTATAGACAGGGTTTCATGGTGTTAGCCAGGATGGTCTCGATCTCCTGACCTCGTGATTCACTTGCCTCGGCCTCCCAAAGTGCTGGGATTACAGGTGTGAGCCACCATGCCCGGCCATGTTAGTCTTTCTTATAAGGTATACAGTCATTGATCACACGAGATATTCAGCTTAAAATATTAAACATTTTCTTTCCATAGAAGCGGTATTAACATTAATTTAAATGGACTCTGATTATAGCTCATCTTCTGGAAATTTAACTTTTTCTCTTTAAAAAAATATATTTTAATATAAAAATAGAAGAAACCTGGGGAACATGGTGAAACCCCAGCTCTATAAGAAATACAAAAAACTGTCAGACACAGTGGCTCACGCCTGGAATCCCAGCACTTTGAGAAGCCAAGGAAGGTGGATCACGAGGCCAAAAGATCGAGACCATCCTGGCCAACGTGGTGAAACCCCGTCTCTACTAAAAATAAAAAATTCAGCTGGGCATGGTGGCGCACACCTGTAGTCCCAGCTACTCAGGAGGCTGAGGCAGGAGAATCACTTGAGCCTGGGAGGTGGAGGCTACAGTGAGCTGAGATCACGCCACAGCACTCCAGCCTGGTGACAGAACAAGACTCTGTCTCAAAATAATAATAATAATAATAATAATAATAATAATAACAACAACAACAACAACAATAATAATAATACAAACAGTATATTATCTGGGTTTGGTGGCACATGCCTGTAGTCCCAGCTACTAAGGAGGCTGAGGTGGGAGGATCGCTTGAACTCAGGAGATCAAGGCTGCAGTGAGCTGTGATCACACCACTGTACTCCAGCCTGGGTGACAGAGTGAGACCCTGTCTCATGAATGAATAAATAAATAAATAAATAAATAAATAAATAAATAAAACAGAGACGGGTTCTCCCTATGTTGTCCAGACTGGTCTCAAACTCTTGGGCTCAAGTAATCCTCCCACTTTGGCCTCACAAAGTGTTAGGATTACAGGCGTGAGCCCCTGTTTCTGGCCTGGAAACTTAATTTTAACAATAAGAGGAAAGAAAATGAAGTTGGCTCTTCTGCTTCTGTAAAGGCTCTAGGATTTTTTTTTTTTTACCAGTTTTCTCCTTATAAAATATTTTACTTTAGATACAGTAGAAAGCACTTTTTAATGCATACAAAGTAATTTCATAGTTTCTGTGGCTTACTATGAAAAGAAAACAAGTTCCCAAGCTTTGAGCATGTCTTTGAGCTAGCAGTGATCAAGCAGCTGCTGCAAATCAGTGAGGAAAAGGGGACTGACTAGTGAGACCTTCCCCAAGGGGATGAAATCACTTACTTGGCAGACACACCCTAAGGTAACCCCCAGTGAGTCATGTCCTTATATAATCCTTTTTCCTTGAGTTCAGGAAGTACCTGTGACTTGCAATGTGCCAAAGGTGATGGTATCATCTCTGCCATGGTTATGTTGTTATCTAAGACTCCACCTTAGATGACTAGAGAGTCACCCACTGGCACCAGCTGCCATGTCATGACAGCTGGTGGCAGGAACTGCAGGCAGCCTCTAAAGCTGAGAGCAGCCTCAACTGACAGCCAGGAAGAAAGCAGGGACCTTTGTGCTTCAACTGCAGGAAGTGAATCCTTCCATCAACCATGCGACATTGGGAGAGAACCCCATGCTCTGGATAGGAACATAGCCCAGCCAACACCTTGACTGCAGCCCTGTGAGACCCTAAGCAGAGGACCCAGCTAAGCTATGCCCAGAATCCTGACCCAAGGAAACTGTGAGATAATAAATATCTGCTGTTTTAAGCTGCTAGGCTTGCGGTGATTTCTTATAAAGCAATAGAGAGTTGATAATGAGATAGACTGGAAGCCAGAGAATGGGGACCGTCAGGAGAAAAATGGGGTTGGTGCTGGTATGTCTAACAAGTATATGACACATTATGGCCGGGTGCGGCGGCTCATGCCCATAATCCCAGCACTTTGGGAGGCTGAAGCGGGCGGATCACCTGAGGTCAGGAGTTCAAAACCAGCCTGGCCACCAGCCTGGCCATCATGGTAAAACCCCGTCTGTACTAAAAATACAAAAATTAGCCAGGCATGGTGGCACATGTTTGTAATCCCAGCTACCTGGGAGGCTGAGGCATGACAATCACTTGAAACCAGGAGGTGGAGGTTGCAGTGAGCCAAGATCACGCCACTGAACTCCAGGCTGGGTGACACAGCAAGACTCTGTCTCAAAACAAACAAACAAAAAGCACAAAAAACACAAGTATATGACATATTCTAACAAATCCATATATCTGAATTTTTTTGTTTGTTTTTGAGACAGAGTCTTGCTCTGTTGCCCAGGCTGGAATGCAGTGGCATGATCTCAGCTCACTGCAACCTCTGTCTCCTAGGTTCAAGCGATTCTTGTGCCTCAGCCTCCCGAGTAGCTGGGATTACAGGTATACGCCACCGCTCCTGGCTAATTTTTATATTTTTAGTAAAGGCGGGGTTTCATCACGTTGGCCAGACTGGTCTAGAACTCCTGACTTCAAGTGATCCACCCACCTCGGCCTCCCAAAGTGCTGGGATTATAGGCGTCAGCCACTGCACCTGGCCACATATCTGAGTTTTTTAAAATGCTAATGTTTATGAGAAAAATTCGAAAAAAAGGAAGAACAGTAAATCTTTTAAATTGACTTCCAAGGAGTCTTCTAACCTAAACAATAACAAAAAAAGCCCAAAACCAAAATTCTGAATATCATTTTTAAACCAATATTCAAAATCTATAGCAAAACAATTGAGAGTCATATAGGAAATGCCAGAAAGTGAAAGCATAGAGCTTTATCCCCCTTCAACCTCATTTATTCAATATTTATGGGACAAACATTTATTGTGGAAGTACCATATGCTGGTCCTTGTATAAGGGCTAAGGAACATGAAAATGAATAAAAACATAATCCACATTCTGGTATCTACCAACAGTATGTTTTAGCTGATAATTTTAGCTATAATTTACTTTCCCAAATTACAGGACAATCTGTTTTCCTCAGCAAGGTATCATTTTAAATTACTTGGGAATTTCATTTAAAGATATATTCAGAGATTTCAGTCCCTATGGAATAGAATACTACTTGAAAAAGTCTTCCTGAAAGCAACGATTCTAACACCTTAACCAAGGATAGATTGATTATCCTTGATTATTCTCAGTTCTAGAAGGATTATTTTAGCTGACAAAAGCAGTCAGCAATATTATACATCTCCTGGAGACAAACCTAGGTACAAACAAAAATTTAGAACTTATGTTCCCTGCTCTTAAGAAGTAAAACTGCAGGCCGGGCGCGGTGGCTCACGCCTGTAATCCCAGCACTTTGGGAAGCCGAGGCGGGCAGATCACTTGAGGTCAGGAGATTGAGGCCAGCCTGACCAATATGGTCAAACCTCGTCTCTACTAAAAATACAAAAATGAGCCAGGCTGTGGTGACAATCGCCTGTAATCCCAGCTACTCAGGAGGCTATGACAGGAGAATCGCTTGAGCCTGGGAGGCGGAGGTTGTGGTGAGCCAAGATCGTGCCACTGCACTCCAGTCTAGGCAAGTGAGACCCTGTCTCAAAAAAAAAAAAAAAAAAAAAAGGAAAGAAAACTGAACTCCCACCTGGGCAACAGAGTGAGACTCCGTCTCAAAAACAAAACAGAACAAAACAAACCAGGACAAATACCTTAGAAAGGTCAGAATACTTTGCAAAGTACTTACACTGTACAAGTCTGGAACAAACCGCATGCTCACTCCTTACCTGGCAAGGAGTTCAAGGCCATGCTTGGTCGGACAGCAGCTGAGGCAGGCAGTCACCCCCGAGTCTCCCTTCCAAGGTCATGCCCACCACTCATGCCCGATGGGACCCCAATGCATGCCTTCATGCTCCATGCCTGCCTTGCATGCATGCTTGCACCAAGCCTACAATGCTGCACTTTCTTTGCCTAGGCAAAGCCTCAAGTCCAGATCTTGGCCATCTCCTCAAGGCTCCTTGTCCCCCGCCTGACTTCAGCTAGACTCCAGAGTCATGCACTCCGATTGCCCATGCTCTACAAGCTCTAGTCTTGCTGAAGGGCTAACTCCTCATTGCCCTCTCTGGTCCCCGTGTCACCGCACTCTCCAATGTCTGCCTCTCCAAATAATGAATCTCCTTTCAGAACTCACCGCTGCATTCCCATGCCCAGCACCAGACCTGGCACAAAATACATGTTTATTGAGTAGATGACATTTAATTTGCGAGAATGTACTTTTAAAAGTGTCCTGTAAAGCCCGAGCCTGACTGTCTGATCTCCCACGGCACCCAATCAGCTGGGCTCCTCTGAGCAGGAAGCGATGTCAGATTTAAGTGAGTTTTGTAGGATCCCTGGGAAAAGCAGAGACAGGTGGCAGGCAGTGCAGCCTCAGAGTTCAATAGAGCATGCCCAAATCTCCATCCAACTACCCTCCAGTTATCTGGCCACTTGATTCCTTATCTAGAAACACAGTGAAGAGCCAGGCGCAGTAGCTCACACCTGTAATCCCAGCACTTTGGGAGGCTGAGGTGGGCGGATCACCTGAGGTCGGGAGTTGGAGACCAGCCTGACCAACATGGAGAAACCCCGTCTCTACTAAAAATACAAAATTAGGCAGGCGTGGTGGTGCATGCCTGTAATCCCAGCTACTTGGGAGGCTGAGGCAGGAGAATCGCTTGAACCCGGGAGGCGGAAGTTGTGGTGAGCCGAAATCGCGCCATTGCACTCCAGCCTGGGCAACAAGAGCAAAAATCCATATGAAAAAAAAAAAAAAAGAGCCGGGCGCAGTGATTCACGCCTGTAATCCCAGCACTTTGGGAGGCCAAGGAGGGCAGATCACGAGCTCAGGAGATCGAGACCATCCTGGCTCACACGGTGAAACCCGGTCTCTACTAAAAATACAAAAAAAGTAGCTGGGCGTGGTGGCGGGTGCCTGTAGTCCCAGCTACTCGGGAGGCTGAGGCAGGAGAATCGCGTGAACCCGGTGGGCGGAGCTTGCAGTGAGCCGAGATTGCGCCACCACACTCCAGCCTGGGCGACAGAGCGAGACTCCGTCTCAAAAAAAAAAAAAAAAAAAAAAAAGAAAGAAAGAAAGAAAGAAAGAAAAACAAACAGTGAAAAACCACCCACTTCCTAGGGTTCTGGGGAGGGGTAAATGAGGGAAATCCTTATTGTCATCATCATCAACCACTGTGTTCTGATAGAGGCACTCGGTAACTGTCATTTAAATGAGTGAGTGGTACTTGCTCCTTTGTGAAATTCTACACATGGCTTTACTTTTCATTAATAAAGCTATTTCAAAGGGGATTTTGCCAAGAGCCTTTTAGATAGCTTCAGGGATTGTTTTAAAACTAACACAATTTGCCAGGCACGGTGGCTCACGTCTGTAATCCCAGTACTTTGGGAGGCTGAGACGGGCAGATCACCTGAGGTCGGGAGTTCGAGACCAGCCTGAACAACATGGAGAAACCTCGTCTCTACTAAAAATACAAAATTAGCTGGGTGTGGTGGCACGTGCCTGGAATCCCAGCTACTCGGAAGGCTGAGGCAGGAGAATTGCTTGAACCCGGGAGGTGGAGGTTGCGGTGAGCAGAGAGTGAAACTCCATCTCGAAAACAATAAAAAATTTTAAAAACTTACAAAAAAATAAAAACAACATAATTGAAGCTGGGCAAAGTGGCTCACACCTGTAATCTCAGCACTTTGGGGAATCCGAGGCGGGATAATCATTTGAGGTCAGGAGTTCAAGACCAGCCTGCCCAACATGGTGAAACCTCGTTTCAACTAAAAATATGAAAATTAGCTGGGTATGGTGGCTGGCGCACGCTTGTAATCCTAGCTAATCAGGAGGCTGAGGCATGAGAATCACTTGAACTTGGGAGGTGGAGGTTGCAATGAGCCGAGATTACACCACTGCACTCCAGCCTGGGTGATAGAGCGAGACTCCGTGTCAAACAACAAAAACCAACACAATTCAACTCTTAGGAAAAGTACACCAAAGACAGCAAGACTCCTCTGGCACTAGACCAAGTCAAGCTAAGCCTGCAAGCAAGCTAAGAAGAAAGACTACAAGGCACGAAGTCAACTGGCATCTAATTAATCTCTTTAGGGATACTGAAAAAGAAAATTTCAAATATGAAATCCTACTTCCCAGGTTTGGACTGATAGATCCTCTCATGCTAACGCTATCTGGCTCTGGGAAATTCCACATCATAAATTCCCCCTAGAACCCTTGCATTCTTTGAATGGGTGTGCGGAAGGCTGAATGCTCACTGACATGCTTTATAACTATGTATGAATATAAGGTCAGAACATACATAAGTATACATACTTTATAAGTATATATGTTCTGACCTTATATTCACTATTGCAAAAGTACCAAGCCTAGGGGAACACATTTCAGGTATCAGTTCACGCCTTGCCTCTTCAGTAAGTTTAAAGGATAGTCAAAATCACTTCATTATCTCCCCTTCATAATAGGAATTTAATCCATATCTAGGCAAAGTCAATCTGCAGAAATATTGGAGGGACTGAGAAAGTTATGCAAATCTCTACTAGCTGAGGTCATATTAGTAAAAATCAAATTAAAAAGAGAAGGCCGGGCATGGTGGCTCACACCTGTAATCCCAGCACTTTGGGAGGCCGAGGCGGGCAGATCATGAGGTCAGGAGTTCGAGACCAGCCTGGCCAAGATGGTGAAACCCCGTCTCTACTAAAAATACAAAAAATAGCCTGGTACAATGGCAGGTGCCTGTAATCCCAGCTACTCGGGAGGCTGAGGCAGGAGAATCACTTGAACCCAGGGGGCAGGGGTTGCAGTGAGCCGAGATCATGCCACTGCATTCCAGCCTGGGTGACAGAGTGAGATTCTGTCTCAAAAAAAAAGAGAGAAAAGTTCCGAGATATGTTTTCTTCCTAAGAAAACCTATGCAGGCACTGCTGGGTTGCCTAAAACCAACTTCCAAATACATTTTTGGTTTTAGGTATGCCATCTCACACACCACACTGCTTGCTCCTAAAACATTATAACAGTGAGCATTTAGAATGGGTGGGATGGCTCATGACTGTAGTCCCAGTATTTTGGGAGGCTGAGGCAGGAGGACAGCTTGAGCTCAGGAGTTCAAGACCAGCCTGGGCAACATAGTGAGACTCTGTATCTACAAAAAAATTTTAAGGCCGGGCACAGTGGCTCATGCCTGTAATCCCTGCACTTTGGGAGGCTGAGGCGGGCAGATCACCTGAGGAGTTCTAGACCAGCCTGGCCAACATGGTGAAACTGTGTCTCTACTAAAAATACAAAAATTAAGCCGGGCATGGTGGTGCATACCTGTACACACCTGTAATCCCAACTACTCGGGAGGCTGAGGCAGAATTGCTTGAACCCATGAGACGAGGGTTGCAGTGAACTGAGATCGCACCACTGTACCCCAGCGAGGGCAACAGAGTGAGACTCTGTCTCAAGAAAAAAACAAAACAAAACAAAAAACCCAGGTTTGAAGAGAGAGCTATATTTTCCTTCTGAAAACAAACTTACGGCAACAAAACATGTTCAGAGGGCCTCACGACTGAGATGAAAAATTCCTTCTTGCTAAACAGTTGAGTTCAACTGACTGCTGGGGTGATAAAAGGGGTGACTGGCACATTGAGAGTGGGCAGGATCAGAAAGATTTTCAAAAGCCTCACAGGATCAGTTGATCAGAAGAGACAATCTGCTTCCCAGCCCAGGTTGGTAATCTACCAGGCTGCAGGGTTTACTGTGAGGAGCTGTATTTCCTCCAGAGGGGTGGAAATAGTCCCTTTGAGGATGGATGATTTTTGTCTGGACTTGAGTGAACTTTAAGGCTTTGAGTTCATCTAAAGGCTAGGTCCAAAGAAATGAGGGAGATTTGAAGCTTCAAAGTCTCGAAATAAAAGCCCCAGGGGTCATCCCAATTCAGAAAGAGGCCAGAAACCAGGAACCAGCTACCTAACACCTGTGTTATCAAGCATGAATAACACCCCCCACCACACCATTTAATTTCTTTTTTTTTTTTCTCTGTCATCCAGGCTGGAGTGCAGTGGCACGATCTCGGCTCACTGCAACCTCCGTCTCCAGGGTTCAATCGGTTCTCCTGCCTCAGCCTCCCCAGTAACTGACACATACTACAGGTGGGCATCACTATGCCCAGCTAATTTTTGTATTTTTAGTAGAGGTGGGGTTTCTCCATGTTGCACAGGCTGGTCTCGAAGTCCTGAGCTCAGGTGATCCTCCTGCCTCGGCCTCCCAAAGTGCTGGGATTACAGGCGCGAGCCACTGCACCCAGCCTAATTTCTTAGCCTTAAAACAAAAAGAGCTATCTTTGAAAATGGTAAAGAAGTAACTGGCTGGCAGGGAGTGGTGGTTTATGCCTGTAATCCCAGCACTTTGGAAGGCCGAGGTGGGAGGATCACCTGAGGTCAGGAGTTTGAGAGCAGCCTGGCCAACATGGCAAAACCCCGTCTCTACTAAAAAAATACCAAAATTAGCCGGGCGTGGTGGCAGGCGCCTGTAATCTTAGCTACTCGGGAGGCTGAGGCAGGAGAATCTCTTGAACCCAGGAGGCAGAAGTTGCAGTGAGCCAAGATCACGCCAGAGCGAGACTCTGTCTCAAAAAACAAACAAACAAAAAAGTAACTGGCTGCATTCCATTCTAAATCTAAAGCCTGTCTAGGGAAACTAGAATCTCAGGAGATTGCTGCAAGGAAAATGCAGCAGCCCTGGGGCTGTGCTGGGCCTGAGGAAGGCCACATCTGAGCAGAGCTCACCCCTTAAGCAGCAATATCCCAGTCTGGAAAGTACAAAAGTAGCTTCCAGGACACACCCAAAGCTCTGCCTCTGCGGTGACATTCCTGGGTGTGTCAAATCCATCTTCCCCCTTTCCCAACTCCTACTAATCCCTCTAGAATCTCCTCAGTGTCATGAAACTACTGAATGCAAGGCGCTAGGCATTGATCCTGGCTCTGGGAACACGAAGTATAATAAAGCCACTGCTCTCCGACTAGCCTAACAGACATCACGGAAGGCACCCTCTCCTGGCACAGCTCTTCTGTGCAGGAATTACCTCTACACAGCACATTCCTGTTATAACAATTATTTACAAGTTGGTCTCCCACACACCCTACTTCTCAGTGGGCTCCAAGAAGGCAGAGAACATCTTAGCCATCTTGGTTTCTCTAGCACCTGGTACAATGCTGCAAAAAGAATAAAAACACTGGTTCACGTCTGTCATCCCAGCACTTTGGGAGGCCAAGGTGGGTGAATCGCTTGAGCTCAGGAGTTCAAGACCAGCCTGGACAACATGGTGAAACCCCATCTCCACAAAAATTAGCCAGCCATTCATTGGTGGTTTGAGGCTGTAGTCCCAGCTACTTGGGAGACTGAGGCTGGAGAATCACTGGAACCTGGGAAGCAGAGGTTGTAGTGAGCTGAGATCATACCACAGCACTCCAGCCTGGGTGACAGAATGAGACCCTGTCTCAAAAACAAACAAACAAACAAACACGGCCCAGCACAGTGGCTCACGCCTGTAATCCCAACACTTTGAGAGGCCAAGGCGGGTAGATCATCTGAGGTCGGGAGTTTGAGACCAGCCTGGCCAACATGGTGAAACCCCATCTCTATTAAAAATACAAAAAACTAGCCAGGTGTGGTGGTGCACACCTGTAATCCCAGCTACTTGGGAAACTGAGATGGGAGAATCGCTTGAACCCGGGAGGCGGAGGTTGCTCACTAGCCGAGATCGCGCCACTGCACTCCAGCCTGATCGCGCCACTGCACTCCAGCCTGGACAACAGAGTGTGAGACTCTGTCTCAAAAAAAACCAAACCAAACCAAAAAACAGCCAAACAAACAAACAAAAACAAACAAACAAAAAACCACAATGAAAACAGTTGGAGGAGCCAGGCTCAGTGGCTCATGTTTGAAATCCTCGACTTTTGGAAGGCTGAGGCGGGAGGATTTCTTAACTCAGCAGTTTGAGACCAGCCTGGCCAACACAGGGAGACCTAAAAAAATAGAAAGATTAGTCCAGGTGTGGTGGCTCAGGCCTGTAATCCCAGCACTTTGGGAGGCCAAGGTGGGTGGATCATTTGAGGTCAGGAGTTCAAGACCAGCCTAGCCAATACGGTGAAACCCTGTCTCTACTAAAAATACAAAAAAAATTAGCCAGGCGGTAGTGGCACACGCCTGTAATCCCAGCTACTCAGGAGGCTTAGGCAGGAGAATTGCTTGAGCCTGGGAGGCAGAGGTTGCAGTGAGCTGAGACTGCACCACTGCACTCCAGTCTGGGTGACAGAGTGAGACCCTGTCTCAAAAAAAAAAAAAAAAAAAAAAAAGAAAGATCAGCCAGGCGTGGTGGCACAGGCCTGTGGTCCTAGCTACTCAAGAAGCTGAGGTGTGAAGATTGCTTGGGCCCAGAAGGTTGAGGCTGCAGTGAGTCATGATGACACTACTGCACTCTAGCCTGGGTGACAGAGTGCGGCCTTGTATAAAAAAAAAAAAGCCAAAGAAATAGTTGTATGGTGACAAGGACTCTAATTTCTCAAATAGAGCATCTGAAACTACAAAAAGTGTCAACATTCCCTGAGAAGCAAAGGAAAGAAAGTTTGAAGAACAAATTTACTTTCTCTCCCCAAACCATGAACTTGAGAGCAGGAAGAACTTGAGAGCTATGCCAGAACCCAGTTCAGTACCCAGATATTGTAAAGGTCCGATAAATATTGGCCAAATTTGTTAAAAATTCATTGAAGAACAGGCCAGTCACAGTAGTTCACGCCTGTAATCCCAGCACTTTGGGAGGCTGAGGTGGGCAGATCACCTAAGGTCAGGAATTTGTGACCAGCCTGGCCAACATGGTGAAACCCCATCTCTACTAAAAATACAAAACTAGCCAGGCATGGGGCGTATGCCTGTAGTCCCGGCTACTCAGGAAGCTGAGGCAGGAGAATCGCTTGAACCCGGGAGGCAGAGGTTGCAGTGAGCTGAGATCGCACCACTGCACTCCAGCCTGGGCAACAGAGTGAGAGTCCGTCACACACACAGACACACACACACACACACACACACACACACACACACACACACACAATTCATTGAAGAACAAATGCATGCATTATCCACCTTTTTCTCTGCCTCTTCCTTCCTAGGACTGCTGTTTACCTGGCTTTGTAACCCCTCCCCACTACAGGGCTCTAGTGGGTACACAGTCCACACCACCAGACCCTAGTCCCATACCCAGAGACCGTCCCTCACCTTACAACAGTCCCCATTCAACAAGGCCTCATCCTCCAAAAGGACTTCAGTCCTTTCCTTTCCTTTTCTGTAATAATCACTGCAGGACCCAGACACAGTGGGCTGCCTTGTGAAGCAGATTCTACGGATCCTGGCTGGCTGACAAGTGGTGAGTGGAGGTAAACGGGATGGGAGGTCTAAAAACTCCTTTATTTTTCCCCATTGCAACTGGAATAAATAGTCCGAACTCCCTATTGATTGTTATCCAGATGACAAAAACAAAACTATTTTTTTATGGAGACAGAGTCTCACTCTGTCGCCCAGGTTGGAATGCAGTGGCGCTTGAACGCAGGCACCTCCTGGGTTCAAGTGTTTCTCCTGCCTCAGCCTCCCAAGTAGCTGGGACCATAGACATGCACCACCACGCCCAGCTAATTTTCGTATTTTTAGTAGAGATGGGGTTTTGCCATGTTGGCCAGGCTGGTCTCGAACTCTAGACCTCAGGTGATCTGCTCACCTTGGCCTCCCAAAGTGCAGGGATTACAGGTGTCAGCCACTGTGCCTGGCTGAACAAAAAAAACTCTTTACTGAGATTCGTAGGCCCCATGTAATTGGGTTCCAGCCTCCCTTTATTATTATTATTATTTTTTGTTCAGACGGAATCTCGCTCTGTCGCCCAGGCTGGAGTGCAGTGGTGTGATCTCGGCTCACTGCAGCCTCCGCCTCCCAGGTTCCAGTGATTCTCCTGCCTCAGCCTCCCAAGTAGTTGGGATTATAGGTGTGCACCACTACACCCAGCTAATTTTTGTATTTTTGGTAGAGACTGGGTTTCACCATGTTAGCCAGGCTGGTATTGAACTCCTGACCTCGTGATTCACCTGCCTTGGCCTCCCAAAGTGCTGGGATTACAGGCGTGAGCCACCGTACCTGGCCCCAGCCTTCCTTTAAACTCAACTCTTTCCCTCCCTGGCTAGGAACTTTCTCTTCCCAGCCAGACTCCGCTTTTTACATCCTCTTTCCCACCTCAGGGCCTCTGAAGGTCCTCTCCAAAGATGTTCTTCTCCACCTGGCTTCCTATAGCATGCAACCCCTATCCCTACGGCTTTTATTGCCATTTATTTTATTTTTTTCTTTTCTCAGATTGGTGCAGGATGGTCTCACTATGTTGTCCAGGCTGGTCTCAAACTGCTGGACTCAAGTGATCCTCCCACTGGTAGGCAGCTGGGATTACCTACCCATGCTACCATGCCTGGCTTATACTTTTTTGCTTTTGTTTGAGACAGGGTCTAGCTCTGTCACCCAGGCTGGAGTGCAATGGCTTGATTCGGCTCACTGCAGCCTCAGCCTCCTAAGTAGCTGGGACTACAGGCTTGCATCATCACACCTAACTAATTTTTTAATTTTATTTTTAGTAGAGACGAGGTCTTACTACATTGTCCAGGTTGGTCTCGAACTCCTGAGCTCAAGCAATCCTCCTGCCTCAGCCTCCTAAAGTGCTGTGATTAGAGATGTGAGCCACTCCACCCAGTCCTTATTTTTGCTATTTACTTTCCCTCCCCTAAATCATGTACTCGAGAGCAGGGACTATGTCAGCACCCGGTTCCCTATCCAGTTATTGTAAGGATTCAATAAAAATTTGCTGAATTCATTAAAAAGAAAATAGGTCTTCCATCTCTACCCACTCCTCTACTGACCCTTTTCCCAAAAGTTCTCGATGGTTCCCACACCAAGTTACCCCAGTTCAGTTCTTCAGTCTCCTGCAGACATTCCTGAGTCCCATTCCCCGCCACTCACTCTCCATCATCTGCCCTGGAAACTTCCCACCCACAGGCCGGGCTCGGTGGCTCGCGCCTGTAATCCCAGCACTTTGGGAGGCCGAGACGGAATGAGTGCTTGAGCCCAGGAGTTCAAGCAACTATAGCGAGACCCCTGTCTCTACAAAATATACAAAAAAATCAGCCGGGCGTGGTTGCACGTGCGCCTGTGGTCCCAGCTACTCGGGAGGCTGAGGCAGGAGAATCAACTGAGCCGGGGAGGTGGATGCTGCAGTGAGCCATGATCACGCCACTGCACTCCAGCCTGGGCGACAGAGCAAGACCGTGTCAAACAACAAAAAAACTTCCCAGCCGCAGGAGTCCCATTAACGTACCCATTTAGTCATTCACTCGTCAAAAGTCCCGTACGTGCCCATTTCTCAGCCCTACTCCCTAAACCCCTAAACCCAACCTTCTCGCCTCAAGATGAGCTGCTGAAAATCCTTCACGCCACTGCTCGGCCCCATAAGGCCTATCCAGCCCGTTCCGTTTGAACCCCATACATCCCTTCGTCCTCGGGACCCCCCTCCAGCCCTCCTCAAGCGCCCCTCGTCAGTCTGGCCTCCACGCCCCGTCCCCTCCGCCCGCCAACCTCACTGCCACGACCCTGCGTGGCCCCTGCCGAGCCCGCGGGCAGCACCTGGCCTGTGCCTCGTCCAGGCTCTGGTCGGTGATGGCCATGATCTGCTGCAGGACGTCGCTCGTGTCGAGGCGCCGCGGGGCGGGGGGCGATGGCGCGGGGCGCGGCGGGGCGGCCATGAGTGGCAGGGCCGGGCGGGCGCTATGAAGGTGCCGTCGAGCCTGGAGCACTACCACTGGCGCCGCAGCCAACCGCCGCTGCCTGAGCGCCGCGCCCGCTCGCTCTCGCGCCTAAGCCACGCCCACCGCCGCTATCGCCAGCCAACCCGTGTATTGCACCGCCTACAGACACGCCCCTTCATCTCCGTCAGCCAACCGGCGCCACGCATCGCCCCCGGGACTCGCCCCGAACTTCCCCCTCCCCGGGCTTGGACTGGGTTTGGGGTTGCCGAGGCAACGGCACTTCTCACAAGCGCCCTCCTTCCCCTTGAGAGAGGGCAGCGCTGGCTCCGCTCCAGCCAGAGGCCCCCATCCCTCACATCTCGCGCGGTGCACGCCTCCTTCAGCCCCACTCGCATCTCCTCAGAGTTCCTGCTCCTCCTCAGGACCCCCTTCTCCTCAAAGCCCTCGGTCCTCAGAGACCTTCACTCCCCAGAGCACCCCAACTCTTCCTCCAAGCCACCCCCTCCTCCTCAGAACCCCACACCTCTTATAGCTTGATCGGCAGCCCCCATTCATTTCCAGAAGCCCCAAAGCCCCAGATCCCTGCTCAGTCCCCCTAATGCTCCCTGCATCCTCAGCCCCATCAGGTGGGCCACTGGGGCCCCTGGCTCTTCCTCTAGAGCTTTCCACGCCCCGTTCACCTGGCTAAGCGGGGCGCAGGTGTGCGTGGTTGATGGCAACGAGGAGGTCAGAACGCAGCGCTTTTCTCCACTGCAGAAATCAATTCCAGTCACCTTTCAAGGTCCAGCTGAAGAGTGACCTCGCTTGTTTATTCATCTTCGCAGATTACAGTTCTGGGCATAGAAAATGCTACCACGTGGTTACCGAATGAACGAAGGATGTTTACTGAGAGACTCCCCTGCAGTGTACCCCAAATCAGAGCGAATCCTCACATCTTTGTTTCTAGCCCTTAGGACACAGCATCGAAGGCTCCTAGTGCACAAGAAAAGGAACTGGGCGGTGGCTCATGCCTGTAATCCTAGCACTTTGGGCGGCAGAGGCGGGAGGATCACTTGAGCACGGGAGTTTGAGACCAGCTTGGGCAACATAGTGAGACCCCGTGGTGGTGCACGCCTGTGGTCCCAGCTCTTTGGGACTTGAGAGGCTGAAGTGGGAGGATCACTTGGGCCCGGGAATCTGAGGCTGCAGTGAGCCATGATTGCACCACTGCACTGCAGCCTGGTTGACGGAGACTAGGTCTCAAAAAAAAAAAAAAAGTAATGGACTGGACATGAATCTCTTCTCCATAGTCACAGAACCTCCTGGAGCCTATTTGCTATGAGGACAGTCTCCAGATGTGGGCTCAGTAAAATGTCCTCAGCCTGCTGGCTGGGAGCCCTTCCAGGGTGGGGCCCATGTTCTCTCCATTGCTGCTGGGGAGGAAATTCAAACACCATCTGGTATGGCTGGATTGGAGAGCGTCGGGAGACTCCAAAGGGGACGGCAGGGAGTGAAAATGAAAGACATTGACCGAGTGTCTGGACAACAGGGAAAGCTCTCTGATGAAGGAAACCGACACTTGGCTCCAATGACAGAAAGTAATAGATTGCATGGGAGCCACGGAGACCAGTGCCTGTTCAAAAGGTCACCCACAAGCACAGCACTGCCCAGGAGGCCTGAACAGTAGTGGCCTTCAGGCTGGGTGCAGTGGCTGACACCTGTGATCCCAACACTTTGGGAGTCTGAGGTGGGAGATTACTTGAGCCCAGGAGTTCAAGACCAGTCTGGGGAACATAGTGAGACCCCATCTCTACAAAAATAAAAATTAAAAAAATAGCTAAATTAGCTGGTCATGGTCCCAGCTACTTGGGAGGCTGAGGCGGGAGGATAAGTTGGGCTCAGGAGGTCGAGGCTACAGTGAGCTGTGTTTGTGCCACTGCACTCCAGCCTGGGTGAGAGAGCAAAACCTGCCCCCAACCCCAACAAAGTAGTATCCTTCAGAGAACTTGGAGGGGTGGGCACTGAAAGCTTCAGGGACCAGCAGAGACAAAAATTTGAAGCCACTTGGTGGAGACGGGAGATAGACAAGAGGAAATGGTCTCGAAGGAGACCCACGGGGTGCAGGTTAAAACCTGGAGGAGCTGATGTGAACAGCCAGCTCAGAGCGCCTGAGACAGAGTTGCCTTTTTTTTTTTTTTTTTTTTTAGACAGAAATCTTACTCTGTTGCCCAGGCTGGAGTGTAGTGGCGTGACCTTGGCTCACTGCAACCTCCACCTCCTGGGTTCAAGCGCTTCTCCTGCCTTAGCCTCCTCCTGAGTAGCTTACAGGCACCCACCACCACGCCCGGCTAATTTTTGCATTTTTAGTAGAAATGAGGTTTCACCATGTTGGCCAGGCTCGTTTCAAACTTCTGACCTCAGGTGATCTGCCTGCCTCGGCCGCCCAAAGTGCTGGGATTACAGGTATGAGCCACCTCACCTGTCCCACTGTTGCCATTTGGAGGTCATCAGGGGTCTCTACTGCATAGAAATTAGTTGGCAGCCTTGGCACTCAAGGTGCTCGGCCAGGGCCATTTAATATAGAAGGACCTGGGAGTTTTGGGTTCTTTGACAATGCATATTTCAGTGGTTTAAGAATTTGGCACAGGTGGCTGGGCATGGTGGTTCACATCTCTGAGTGACCTGGGTTCAAATTCTAGCTGTTATTCAGCATGGGATTCAAAAGTAGGGACATAACCCCACCTCCTCACTGGTGAGGTGGGAGCAGAGAATGACATCCTGGCACATACTGTGCCTTGGAGGGGGCCTCCCTGAGCATCTCAGAGGGGGCTCATCATGGATCTGGCACTCATGGGTTGGGTGCTGTGGGGTGAGGTAGGGAAAGCCCAGCTGAGCTTGGGACCAACCCTGGGCTTCGTGGGAATCTGAAGTCCCTTTCCTAGGGGCCTCTCTGGTCCCTTGGGGCCTGTATGTGCCATCTCCAAGCTGTGTTTACCATGGGCCAGATCACAACCTGTCTGAATCAGTGTTCTCACATAAAAATCAGTAAGACTGATCCCAGCACTTTGGGAGGCCAAAGCAGGCGGATCATGAGGTCAGGAGTTCAAGACCAGCCTGGCCAATATGGTGAAATCCCATCTCTATTAAAATACAAAAAATTAGCCAGACATGGTGGTGCATGCCTGTAGTCCCAACTACTTGGGAGGCTGAGGCAGAAGAATCGCTTGAACCTGGAGGGGGCGGAGGTTGCAGTGAGCTGAGATCATGTGAGACTCTGTCTCAAAAAAAAAAAAAAAAAGGCCAGGCATGGCGGCTCACGCCTGTAGTCCCAGCACTTTGAGGCTGAGACGGGCGGCTCACCTGAGGTCAGGAGTTCGAGACCAGCCTGGCCAACATGGTGAAACCCCATCTCTACTAAAAATAAAAAATTTAGCTGGGTGTGGTGGCATATCCCTGTAATCCCAGCTACCCGGGAGGCTGATGCAGGAGAATCACTTGAACCTGGGAGGCAGAGGTTGCAGTGAGCTGAGATCACGTCATTGCAGTCCAGCCTGGGAAACAGAGCAAGACTCCGTCTCAAAAAAAAAAGCCCAGCACAGTGGCTCATGCCTGTAATCCCAGCACTTTGAGAGGCCGAGGTGGGTGGATCACAAGGTTGGGAGTTCAAGATAAGCCTGGCCAAGATGGTGAAACCCCATCTCTAACAAAAATACAAAAATTAGCCGGGCACGGTGGCAGGTGCCTGTAATCCTAGCTACTTGGGAGGCTGAGGCAGGAGAATCGCTTGAAACCCGGGGGCGGAGGTTGCAGCGAGCCGAGATTGCACCACTACACTCCAGCCTGGAGGACAGAGTGACACTCCATCTCAAAAAAATAAAAAATTTAAAAAAAAAGCACCTAAAGTGTTTACCAGTATGCCAGGCACATCAGAAGAGCTTGAGAAATGGTCATACTCAAATCCTGCATCCCACTACCTGAACCCCACAACCTGTGGCTGGAAGTGTGAATACAGGTGGTGGGGAATGGGATAGAAACGGCTGGGCACGTGACCTTGAACCATCAGGGCTCAAACAAAAGGGCAGTGGGGAGGGAGGGGGCTCATAGGGTCCAGACACTACTCTGAGCTGCAGAGAAAGACAGGGAGACAGGCAGTGAGATGGAGGCAGAGCAACAGATGGGGGAAACAAAGAACAGAAGCAGAGAGAAACAGACGCAAGACCCCAGTAAGAGAGAGGGGCCAGGCGTGGTGGCTCATGCCTATAATCCCAGCACTTTGGGAGGCCAAGGTGGGTAGGTGGATCGCTTGAGGTCAAGAGTTCGAGACCAGCCTAACATGGTGGGACCCCATCTCTACTAAAAATATAAAGATTATTCAGGCACGCGGTAGCTCACACCTGTAATCCCAGCACTTTGGGAAGCTGAGGCGGGTGGATCATTCAAGGTCAGGAGTTTGAGACGAGCCTGGCCAACATTGGTGAAACCTCATCTCTACTATAATACAAAAATTAGCCGAGTGTAGTGGCAGATGCCTATAACCCAGCTACTCGGGAAGCTGAGGCAGGAGAATCGCTTGAACCCAGGAGGCAGAAGTTGCAGTGAGCTGAGATCAAGCCACTGCACTCCAGCCTGGGTGACAGAGAGAGACTCCCTCTCAAAAATAAACAAACAAATAAATAAATAATAAAAATAAAAATACAGAGATTAGCTGGACGTGGTGGCACGCGCCTGTAATCCCAGCTTCTCCTGAGGCACAAGAATCTGGAACCTGGGAAGTAGAGGTTGCAGCGAGCTGAGATTGTGCTACTGCTCTCCAGCCTGGGCTACAAAGTGAGACTCTGTCTAAAAAAAAAAGAGATGGAATAACAGCCAGCCAGACTGAAGAAGAGCGAGCGAGCACAGGGCCAAGGAGATACCATGTTGAAAGATCCTTTCTGGACTTGGGCCAGGGTAGACAATTCCAGGACACAGGGACAGAAACACTGAATTGATAACAACAAATGTTTTGGAGACCTCAGAGTGAAAAGAAAGGTTTACTCCTTGTATCATCCCCTCCCCGTGGACTGCTTCAATTCTATCGGGGACAGGCCAGCCCCTGGAGGCTGCAAGGAGCCACAAACCTTTCCCAGCTCACACTCTGCACCCCTCAGTCTCTGCTGCTAAAGAATCAGACTCAGGTAGATGGGGTGTCCACAGTCTGTCCTCATTACCCAGTCATACCGGGTAGCATGGCCCAAGAGAGCCCTTATCTCTCCCCACCTTAAAACCCTCAGCATCACACAGCAGGAACCAGTCCACAGGGCTTACCAAGGATACGCAGTGAAAACAGAAAAATGTCTGTTACAAATCCCCTAAACCTGAGATGGCTGAAGAGCCAGATTCCTGCACCCCATCTGACTCCCCCAGGCAGTGGGAGATGACCCGAAGCCCCCATTCCCTGGGAAGAGTGGTGTGCCTGGGGAGGCCTGGCAGTGGTGCTGTGCCGTGCCAGACCTTGTCCTGCCAGTCAGTCAGTCCTGTTGGTTGGGTTGAGCCAGGAGCACCCACAAGTCATCAGGGGCTGTGGATTTGTTGCTTGCCGCATACCGCTGAAGTTCAAGGTAGCTAAAGGGTGGAGTCCATCAGTGGGTGGCCGTTCTCGGGAAGCATGATGCGAGTGCTGGCACCTCCCTGGGCAGAGGATGTATAGTGGACAGACTCGCGGGTGGACTGGCGGAGGCATGCGCAGCAGAGAAGTCGGCGGAAGGTGCGGCGCATCTCAGCATCTCGGCAAGAGTACACAGCAGCATTGACCAGTGAGTTGGCCTCGGCCAACAGTAGGAAGTACTTTTCTACAGCCAGGACATTGCAGGACTCACAGCCTAAACCATCCAGGAGCAGTACCACCTGGCCTGGTGTCCAGCAGACCACAAACGCCCCTGTGGGACAGAGGCGGAAGTGAGCAGGGCAAGCTGTCAGAGGCCCGGCACCTACAGCTCTCAGTTTGGGGTTGGAGTGGTCTCCAGAGCTCGAGCAATAGTGGTGAAGTTTGCAGTGCAAGAGCTGCTTGTTTCGCTGATTCTGCAGTGTGACAGGAAGACCTGCTAAGATGGGACATCTATGCTAATTGGTACACAGTGGCCAAGGCACTGGACATTTTGTGTGTGTGTGTGTGTGTGTGTGTGTGTGTGTGAGAGTGAGATGGAGTCTCGCTCTGTCGCCAGGCTAGACTGCAGTGGTACAATCTTGGCTCGCTGCAACCTCTGCCTCCCAGGTTCAAGCGATTCCCCCACCTCAGCCTCCCAAGTAGCTGGGACTACAGGCGTGTGCCACCAACGCCCAGCTATATATTTTTTTTTTGTATTTTAGTAGAGATGGGGTTTCACCATGTTGGCCAGGATGGTCTCGATCTCCTGACCTCGTGATCCGCCCGCTTCAGCCTCCCGAAGTGTTGGGATTACAGGCGTGAGCCACTGCGCCTGGCCTGTGTGTTTTTTTTGAGACAGGGTCTCCTTCTGTCACCTAGGCTGGAGTGCAGTGGCACGATCACACCTCACTGCAGCATTTGACAGGCTGAGGCAGGACAATCGCTTGAGGCCAGGAGTTTAAGACCAGCCTAGGCAATATAGTGAGACCTCGTTTCTACAAAAAATTAAAAAATTAGCCAGGTATGGTGGCACATGCCTGTAGTCCCAGCTACTCAGGAAACTGAGACGGGAGGATCACCTGAGCCCTGAAGGTTGAGGCTGCAGTGAGCTATGATGGAGCCACTGTAATCCAGCCTAGGCAAGAGTAAGATCCTGTATCTTAAAAACAAAAATAAATTTTGAAATTTAAAAATATGGGCCGGGTGTGGTGGCTCATGCTTGTAATCCCAGCACGTTGGGAGGCCAAGGCGGGTGGATCACGAGGTCAAGAGACCGAGACCATCCTGGCCAACATGGTGAAACCTGGTCTCCACTAAAAACAGAAAAATTAGCCAGGCGTAGTGGCACCCACCTGTAGTCCCAGCTACTCAGGAGGCTGAGGCAGGAGAACCACTTGAACCTGGGAGGCAGAAGTTGCAGTGAGCCGAGATTGCGCCACTGCACTCCAGCCTGGGTGACAGAGCGAGATTCTCTCTCAAAAAAAAAAAAAAAATTAAAAATACATATAGATTAAAAAACAATTTAAAGGCTTTTTGTTAAAACAGGCTTAGCACTGCTAAAAACTCCTTTTTTTTTTTTTTTTTTCTGAGACAGAGTTCTGGAGTTTCGCTCTTGTTGCCCAGGCTGGAGTGCAATGGTGCGATCTCGGCTCACCACAACCTCCGCCTCCTGGGTTCAAGCGATTCTCCTGCCTCAGGCTCCCGAGTAGCTGGGATTACAGGCACGCACCACCATACCTGGCTAATTTTGCATTTTTAGTAGAGACGGGGTTTCTCCATGTTGGTCAGGCTGGTCGCGAACTCCCAACCTCAGTTGATCTGCCCGCCTCGGCCTCCCAAAGTGCTGGGATTACAGGCGTGAGCCACTGTGCCCGGCCAGCACTGCTAAAAACTCTTAAGGGGTTCCCATGAAACTCAAAATAAGACTCCTGTCCGTGCCCCTTAAGGCCTTGCTGAACTCTCCTCACAAGCCCGCTTTCCTCTTTAGAGGCTCTGGCCTCATACTGCCTTGAGGTTTTTACTTTCTGTTTCCTCTGCCTGGAAGGCTCTCTGTTTCTATCCTCAGCATTCAGGACTCTGCTCACATACATTATCACCTCCTTGGAGAACATTCCCCACCTAAATCATCCCCCATCACCCTCTATCAGGTAGCTTGTTTTGTTCATTGCTTCGCAGTGTCTTGTGGGAGATAGGGGGAAGCAGGGTCCCTGTTGCCCCCTGAGGGCCCCACTTACCCAGGATGATGACAACAGTCTTGACCAGGCTGAGCGTGGTCTCTCGGTAGCGGGGGTGGCAGCTGACATGCTCTGCCATGCGCTGCACTCGCCGCCGCACGTAGAAGAAAATGCGGGTGTAGACAGCCACCATGAGCAGGAAGACAAGCAGGCTCGACAGAGCCCAGACGGCCAAATAGGAGCGGCTGAGCAGGGGTGCCATGCGTGAGCAGCGGTCCAGGGCACAGAGGCAGTGCCAGGAGTGGGCAGGCAGCAGCCCCAGGCCCAGGGCAGCCACCCACACGCCCACAATGAGCATGACCACGCGGCCGCGGGGCAGGCGGCTGTGCAGCTGCACGGCCATCACACTGCGGTGCCGCTCCACGGCGATGGCCAGCAGTGTGGCCACCGACGCAGTAAGGCTTGTGTCCAGCAAGCCCTGCCGCAGGAACCAGCCCTCAAGTGAAAGTCGGGCTGTGCGGGGACCAGTGTGGAACATGAGGAAGAGGTAGGCCACGCCTGCGAAGAGGTCAGCCGCGGCCAGGTTGCCCAGCAGGTAGTAGATGGGCTGGTGGAAGCGGCGGTTGGAGGCGATGGCTGCTATGACCAGCAGATTGGTCAGCAGCACCAGCACGCTGACGGTCAGCCCCAGTGCCACCACGACCACATCCTTGGGCCGCCAGTGGGAGCTGAGCTCTTTGCCACTGTTGTTATAGAAGAAGCCGATGGTCTCGTTGTAGTAGCACTGGCCCATGATGACCATCTGGGGACACAAGAGATCAGTGCATGTGGCACTTCTTGGAAGGACACAGGGAGGGGCGGCAGCTGCAGAGGAGGGTCAGCGCAGGAAGGACAAGGGTCTCGAATTCAGATGCCTCGAAGCAAAGTGGCAGTGGTGAGGACTACGGTGGCCTGGAAAAAGCAAGCTCCATGGGGCTGGGGGTGGGGGTGGAGGAGCTGCTGTTTCTTACCTACTAATAAGACCTGTGTGCAAGACATCACCCAAGTCAATAGGTTTTTGAACCAGAAGTGAAACAAAACCCATCTATGGTCGAATCCCAGCCCACCTGCCGCCAATGTGTGACCCGGTTTGGGTTGTGGGGAGAGGAGGGTTAGGGAAAGACAAAGGGGTGTGAGCTGCGGGAAGAGATGAGGGAGGGTCACTTTGGTGCCGGAGTCAGTGTAGGGAGCAGAGACCCGGGAGCGTGTGCACACAAGGGTGAAGTCACTTGCTAGAACCCTGCGAGGGGGCGGTGCCGAGGCGTGGAGGTGATCGGAGTGGACAGAGAAGCGGCCCCAGAAGTTAGTCGGCGGGATTTGGGCGCGAGTGCTTCCCAAGCGGGCGGGGCAATAGGCTGTTCCGGGTGGGACGGAGGACACTGGCGGTCTCCGGGACAAAGACAGCGGTTGGGGAAGGGATGGATGGCCGGGCCTCCAGGCATCTCTAGACTGGGGAAGGGGTAGGGGGTTAAGGGATCAGAGGGCGGCGTCCTGGCCCCGCAGGCACGTGCCGCGCCCTTCCCCCGGGCCCAGGCCCGCACCCGCCCGCCTCCCGTCCGTGCAGGCCTCACCTGGGCCTCCCGTCACGCCGCAGACAAGGCGGGCTCGCGGGGGTTCGGGGCGGGCTCGAGGCCCATGGCCCGGCGACTGCGGCGGGAGCGGTGGAGCGTCCGGGTGCGCCCTGTGCGGGTTGCTGAGAGGGCGCGGGAGGCGGGGTCTCCCCGGCGCCCCGCCCCCACCACCTGGGGGAGCCCTGCTCCGCCCCGCCACCTGGGGGAGCCCCGCCTCCACGGCCGCGTCGGGGGCGGTGTCGCCCGGAACCGCAGCCCCCCTGTTTCCTCCCCGCCTCGCGGCCCCTCGGTCGCCCCTATTTCCGGCGCGGGACCCCCACCCCGGTACCTGCACACCTCATGCGCCCGCAGTTTCGAGCTTGCGGGGCTGAGTCACTCGGCGACCCGAAAATTCCCGCCGTGACCCCGCGCTGCCCGGGCGGAGCTCCAGGTGGTCTTGGGTCCGCGCCCCCGCTCCGGACCCCCAACCCTCCCAGCCCCACCCCGCTCTCCTCTTTGTGTCCAATCGGCCGCCGAGTTACAAGCCACTCCCTGATCCGACTTGGCTCCCACCGCCCGGACCCCCGCCCAGCTTCGGCTTTCCCAGCTCGCAGTATCAGCGAGCCGCGGCCTCCTGTGCGAGGCCCACCTCTGCGGCACCAGCTGATCATCGGGCGCACGCTAGGGTTTTGCAATCCCGCCCCCGTACCCCTCACCCTGGGACTGCGCTGCCCCCTGCAAAGCCCGGCCCTGCCCTGCCCTGCCCTGCCCTGTGGCTTCCTCCCTCGGCCTCCCTGCGGCGGCCCCGGGCTCCCACGGTCCGGAGCACACAGCCCCATTGTCCCGGTTATCTGTACTTTGTTATACTGTATTTGATTATGCAGGACCGGATCGGGGACGCAGAGCTCCGGGAGGGCCGGGCTGGCGTGACTCAGCCGGGTGCTGCGACCCAGCCCCAACTGCCTTTACGTAGGTGCTGCAGGGTGTTTGATGATGCAAGAAGGAGGCCTTGAGGCCGGGCGCAGTGGCTCGCCTGTAATCCCTGCATTTTGGGAGGCCGATGCGGGACGATCACGAGATCAGGAGATCGAGACCATCCTGGCCAACATGCTGAAACCCCGTCTCTACTAAAAATACAAAAAAATTAGCTGGGCATGGTGGCAGGCGCCTGTAGTCCCAGCTACTCCGGAGGCTGAGGCAGGAGAATCGCTTGAACCCAGGAGGTGGAGGTTGCAGTGAGCGGAGATCGCGCCACTGCACTCCAACCTGGCGACAGAGCAAGACTCCGTCTCAAAAAAAAAAAAAAAAAAAAAAAGAGGCCTTGATTCCCCTAATCTGTAAAATGGGGGCAAGGAGTGCTACCCATGCTGGCCTCTCCCCTAGCAGAGATGCACCCAAGGGCATATAGGACACAGTTTATTAGAGGCCATCAGACCTCAGGCACCACCAGCATGTGGAGTCTGAGCTGCCCACCTCCTCCAGGAAGGTCACTTCGAGTCTGTGAAGGAGGCAGGCAGGTGTGGGGGAGTGACCACAACCAAAGTAGCAAAAGCACCCCTGTCCCAGGTGTCAGAGACTAGGGTGGACCCCAAGGATCTCATAACCTGCATTGACCCTGAGTGACCTCTGAGCCCGAGTGGCCCTGATGCTTGGCAGTGACCTGTGTCTAGTGGGGGGACTCAGGGACATTATCCCGAAAAGGGTTTTAGGCCTCCCCTAGGTCATGTATTAAATAGTTTTTCCTTATAGGAACCCTCTGGACCTCTCCCAGCATTGAACTCCTGGCGGGGTGTTTGGCCACTAGGTGGTGAGAGGTAGGGATATATGGGTCCGTCTTCACAATCTGGGCCTCTTCCTTATTTAAGGTGCCAGGGTGGTCAGAGATGGTCCTCGGCTTCCTCAGGCTGGACGTCCGGGCAGCAGGTGGCCCTGGGCACAGCCTCGCTGTCCAGTTTCGAGAGTAGCCGGGCTGTCTCCTGGGTAATCTCAAAATGCTTGGGCAGCGGGGTGCGGCGCAGGGGGCTGCCCTCAGGGGAGGCAGCTGCAGGGCTGGGCCCCCGCCCCCGCAAACTCCCTCTGGGCACTGATGTGATGGGGGTCTCCTCGCACAGCTTGGAAGCCACCAGGGCCAGACTGGACAGCTGGTGGGTTACAGGCCTCACACCGCCCCGGGGATACTTCACTGGCTGGCGGCTGAAGTGGCCACGAGACTGTGTCCCCAGGAGTGAGTCCTCTGGCCCTTGGCTGGACACTGTGTGTGGGGTGGGTGGTCAGTGCAGAGCACCTCCAAGTTCTCTGGATATCCCCCCAGGAGTCATCTTTTAGCAAGCCACCCTGGGGCCAGGGCACCCCCAGAACTCCTGAGCCCCTCCCTAACATACTCACCTTCCCCTCCCCCATCTTTGGTGTCTTCAGCCACGTCCTCTCTCTGGTCACTCTGTGGAGTTGGAATCTGCAGGGAGAAACCCAAGAATGAGACCCCCAACACTAAAATCCCAGTTCTTTGAGATTCCTGGAGAGCCAAGGGCTTGTTCCTGGACATGCAAAAGGAATAGCCAGTGCAAAGGCCCTGAGGTAGGAGCATGCCTGGTATGTTAGGACGCAGCCCCACCCTGTAATGAATGAGGGAAAGGTGGTAGGAAGTGAGACCAAAGAGGAGTGGGCCCAGGTGGCTCTGCCAGCCACCCCTGACTTTGCACCTACTCTGCACTGGGTGTGGACCACCATTGAACTCCTCCTATGCACAGGGCATGGACCACCACTGAATGTGCACCTGTCATCCTTTGCAGTTTTGGTGTTTGGGGATAGACGATGCCCTTATAAGTGTACTGCTTGGCCAGGCATGATGGTGCATGCCTGTAATCCCAGCACTTTGGGAGGCTGAGGTTGGTGGATTATCTGAGGTCAGGAGTTCGGGACCAGCCTGGCCAACATGATGAAACCCCGTCTCTACTAGAAATACAAAATTTAGCCGGGCGTGGTGGTGCATGCCTGTAATCCCAGCTACTAGGGAGGCTGAGGCAGGAGAATCGCTTGGACCTGGGAGGTGGAGATTGCAGTGAGCTCAGATCATGCCCCTGCACTCCAGTCTGGGCGACAGAATGAGACTCTGTCTCAAAAATAATAAGTGTACTGCTTGCCCTTCCAGCATACAGCAGTGTCATTCATTGAGTCTGGACTGTGGGCTCCATGAGGGTGGGAAAATCCTTGTTTAGCAAATCGCCAGCCCAGGGAGTGGCTCAGCCCTCTCCACATTAGGACCAGGTGGTGCCTCTGAACTACCATCCTGGGCTGCTCTCTGCAACCTTACCAACTTTACTGTTCCATCCTTAGCTAAACGGTTGGCAGTGTCTACACATCAGACACTGTCCCGAGCACTTTATGAGGCATTCCAGCTCTCAGAGACCCACAGTTCACCAGCAGCCGCTTCCCAGCTCTGGGCTGCTGCAGGAGAGATCCTTGCTCTCAGGAATGGCAGATGCAGCAAGATACCAGCAGCACAGGCCTTGGGCATGGACTGTTCTAGCAATCCGGAGCGGCGGGTGCTGCTATCTTCCTGGTTCACAGCTGAGCTCTGGATCCAGACTGGTGACCTTTGTTAAAGATTCTACGCCAGGCGGCTGGGTGCAGTGGCTCAAGCCTGTAATCCCAGCACTTTGGGAGGCTGAGGCGGGTCGATCACAAGGTCAGGAGATCGAGACCATCCTGGCTAACACGGCGAAACCCTGTCTCTACTAAAAATACAAAAAAATTAGCCAGGTGTGGTGGCGGGTGCCTGTAGTCCCGGCTACTTGGGAGGCTGAAGCAGGAGAATGGCGTGAACCCGGGAGGCGGAGCTTGCAGTGAGCCAAGATCGCACCACTGCACTCTAGCCTGGGTGACAGAGCGAGACTCCATCTCAAAAAAAAAAAAAAAGATTCTAGGCCGGGTGCAGTGGCTCATGCCTGTAATCCCAGCACTTTGGGAGGCTGAGGAGGGCGGATCGCCTGAGGTCAGGAGTTTGAGACCAGCCTGACCAACATGGAGAAACCCCTACTCTACTAAAAATACAAAAAAAATTAGCTGGGTGTGGTGGTGCATGCCTGTAATCCCAACTACTCTGGAGGCTGAGGCAGGAGAATCGCTTGAATCCAGGAGGTGGAGGTTACGGTGAACTGAGATCACGCCATTGCACTCCAACCTGGGCAACAAGAATGAAACTCCGTCTAAAAAAATAAAGGATTCCAACTGCGGCCGGGTGTGGTGGCTCACGCCTATAATCCCAGCACTTTGGGAGGCTGAGGTGGGTGGGTTACTTGAGGTAGGGGGTTGGAGACCAGCCTGGCTAACATGGCGAAACCTTGTCTCTGAGGCATTAGAATTGCTTGAACCCGGGAGGCGGAGGTTGTGGTGAGCTGAGATCGCACCACTGCACTCCAGTTGGGCAACACAGTGAGATTCTGTCTCCAAAAAAAATAAAAGATTCCAACTGCTTACAGTCCCCTTTTACGGCCATTAACTGCTCAGAGCCTTCATTGTTTAATCTGTAAATGATTTTCATTAACACTGTCTACCTCTCAGGACTGTGGAGAGGACAACAGGAAGCCTCTATAGTGTCCCCTGCACAGCAGGTGCACATTCAGTGGTGGTCTGTGCCTGTGAATAGCAGATGCAAGGTCACGATAGCTGGCAGAGCCACCTGGGCCCACTCCTCTTTGGTATCACTTCATACCACCTTCCTGTCATTCATTACAGGATGGGGCTGCGTCCTAACACACCAGGCATGATCCTACCTCAGGGCCTTTGCACTGGCTGTTCCCTTTGCCTGGAACACCCTTCACCTGATCTCCATGTGGCCAGCTCACTCCTACATGTCCTTCCAGTCTTTGCTCAAGTCCATCTGCTCTCTAAGACGTGCCCCCACCATCCTACTTAGTGATACAAACTCCACCTCCCACCGTGCTGCTCCCTGGTGTCATGTATCTTACTCCATTTTTTTTTTTTTTTTTTTTTTGAAACAAAGTCTTGCTCTATTGTCCAGGCTGGAGTGCAGTGGCATGATCTCGGCTCACTAAAACCTCTGCTTCCTGAGCTCAAGCGATTCTCCTGCCTCAGCCTCCTGAGTAGCTGGGATTACAGGTACACACCACCACACCCGGCTAATTTTTGTATTTTTAGTAGAGACAGGTTTCTCCTTATTGGTTGGACTAGTCTCGAACTCCTGACCTCAGGTGATCTGCCTGCCCCAGCATCCCAAAGTGCTGGGATTACAGGCGTGTGCCACCGCGCCCAGCCATTACTCTACCTTTTCATGATCCATTACCCTTATCATCATCACCTCATCACATTCCAGATAACTGACTTTGTGTCATGTATATGGTTGTTCTTTCCCCACTAAAACACAGGCACTGAGAGGGCAGGGTCTTTGGATATTTAGCTCGTGGATGTATCTGCAATGCCTACGACAATGCTTGGCCCAAAATACATGTTCAATATTCTGTTGGAGGAATGAATGATCACCCATGTTAGTACCTCTGCAGGGCTGTCCCCTTTTGTTACATCATCACTGCCCACTGCTCATTCCTCACTATTCCTTCCAGAATGAACATAAGTTAAATGAGGAAGGGAGGAAGAGAATGAAGGAAATTTTAAAAAGGAAGGAAGGTGAAAGAGAAGGTAAGAGAATTGAACAGAGATAAGGCCCTCTCCATAGCTGTGGGCCCAGTGGGTTCTTACCTCGGTAGGTGTGGCTGTGGGATGCTGCTCCAGGGTACTGTGGTGCTGGGGGTCTGGGCCGGGGTCTGAGGCTAGGACTGGGGGCTGGGAGTCTGGGTCAAAGTGCGGGGGTGGCGGTTGGGAGCTGGTTGTGAGGGGCCCAGGGGCTGGGCTGGAGTATTGGGGCGGGGGCTCAGTGGCCTGGGGAAGCTCATCCATCCCAAAGATCTGCTCGTAGTGCACGATGAGGAACTCCACAAGCTGGGCCTGATGCCCAGAGTCCAGCAGGCAGGTGACAGGGATGGCGCTGGCTGCCCGCGGGCCGTCCAGCGGCCGCAGCAGTGTCGGCCCAAACACAATGCCCAGGTTGTTGGCAGACATCTTGTTTTCCATAAATCGTGCAGCCACCCTGGGGATGGTGTGAAGAGAAAGGTCAGGGTACAGGATGCAAGCTCACTGGTCTGAGGGTAAGGGTGGGACACGCAGGCCAGCCTAGTGGTGACTTGCCCATGTCACAGGTGTAAGTCGTCTGAGACCAGCAGCCACATATCCAGAGCTGGAGGTCAGGGGTCAGTACCCAAAGTTATGAGTCATGGATTAAGGTTCAGAGTTCAGAAAACACAGGTCAAAGGTCAGAGGTGTCAGGGGTCAGCCAGGGAAGTCAGTAGTCGCACGTCCAGGGAAAAGGGTCGCGTTTCAAGGCTCAGGGACCCATGCACACCTGAACAGATGGGCCACCAGGTGCCGCAGGGTGTTGTAGTTAGAGTCAGGCAGCTGTACCAAGAGGGTCTTCAGCGAGCGGATAACCTCAGGGCTGGGGCTGGGGGTCCCAGGGTCGTCCCCAGGGTCTGCATGCAAGGTCTTAGCCAGAGAGATGAAGGCATCGTAGAGGTGGAAGGGGATCACGGGGTCGGTGAGCTGGGGATGGAACGGAGGGCGCAACACGAGTATGGGTGGGCGGTGGAGGGCTCCTGCCCACGTCCCCCTCAGTGTCCTGAGCACCCACCTCCTGAAGAAATCGCTTGAGGACACTCGAGACGTCATGAGGCGAGTTCCCCGACAGCTCCACCAACGCTCGGCCATTCTCGAAAGCCTGGCACAGCCGCTCCACACGGACCCGGGACCCGCTAACCCGGTAAATGCCCTGCAGGGTGAGGGTGAGAAACAGACGCCTGGTTCGTGATAGGCCATTGATTTGGTCAGGTCACTTCTGGGGATGATGAAGGGTCAGGGCAGCACCTGCACATCCAGGGCGCGGTGTTCTATCTCAGCCGTGCACTTCGTGACCACAAAGGGTACCTCCTCCGGGAAGTCCCTGGGTAGCTGCAGGAAGTCAACCCCAAAGAGGGGTGTCCGGGCTGGGAGCCGCCTGTGTCCACAGAGGATCAGGAGAGTCTCCAGGCAGCGCTTGTGGCAGGTCAGAAAGCACTGTGGGGAAGGTCACAGGGACAGGGAGGTCATTAGGGACCAGTAGGGGAAGAGAAGGTTACAAGGATCCTCAAGGAATGGGGGCTCATGGGAGACATCAGGTTAGGGTAGGTCCCAGGGGCAGAAAGGCTGTAGGAATCTCAGGTCAGGGAGATGATCAAGGGTCAGCAAAGGTCATTTGGTCATTAGCCCAGGCCACACCTCCTCACACTCCGTCCCGCTGACCATGAAGGCTTCGCACTCGCGGCACTTGGCTGGGCCCCGCAGTCGCCGCAGCTGGTGGGTCTGAGCCGCGCTGGACAGTGTCCACTTCCCGAAGGGGCTGCCCAGCCCATTCTCCAGCCCGTCTCCCAGGTCTGCAGGGAGACAGGGTCAGGAGTGCCTGGTGCCCTGCCCTGTCCCATCCTGACCTACCCTGCTTCAGCCTCACCAGGGTCTCGCTCCTCAAAGTCATCTGAGGACTCAGTGCCTGTGGACGAAGCCTTCACCAGCCGCCTCGTGCCAGCGCCTGGGGTCAGAGGAATCATGGGAGATTCCTGGGCTATGGGAGGCACTCCTGGTTTTTAGGGCTTCCAGAACCACCCACTAATTCCCAAGGGGTCAGAGGTCAGGAGGGGGATTGGACAGGTCAGTGGTTAAGGGTTGGAGAATTGGGTCAGCAACCTGGGTGGGGGGGTTCATAAGCTGGATCAAGAGGTTGAGGAAATAGGCCGGGCGCAGTGGCTCACACCTGTAATCCCAGCACTTTGGGAAGCTGAGGCAGGAGGATCACATGAGGCAAGGAGTTTGACACCAGCCTGGCCAACATGGCAAAACCTCGTCTCTACTAAAAATACAAACATTAACCAGGCATGGTGGCAGGCACCTGTAGTCCCAGCTACTCGGGAGGCTGAGGCACGAGAATCGCTTGAACCTGGGAGGCGGAGGTTGCAGTGAGCCGAGATCGTACCACTGCACTCCAGCCTGGGCAACAGAGCAAGACTCTGTCTCAAAAGAAAAAAAAAAAAAAAGAAAGAAAAGAAAAGGCCGGGTGTGGTGGCACACACCTGTAATCCCTGCACTTTGGGAGACTGAGGCGGGTGGATCACCTGAGGTCAGGAGTTCGAGATCAGCCTGGCCAACATGGTGAAACCCCGTCTCTACTAAAAAATACAAAAATCAGCCGGCATGGTGGTGCACACCTGTAATCCCAGCTACTCCAGAGGCTGAGACAGGAGAATCGCTTGAATCTGGGAGGTGGAGGTTGCAGTGAGCCGAGATCACGCCACTGCACTCCAGGCTGGGCGACAGAATGAGACTGTCTCAAACAAACAAACAAATAAATAAATAAATAATTTTTAAAAAGGTAAAAAAAGAGGTTGAGGAAATAGGTCAGGGGTGTGGGGTAGGTCAGAGGTCAAGGATAGTTAAAGATTGAGGGTCAGAGCTTGGCCAGGGGCTGGAGGATGGTCACAGGTGGAGTGTGGGTCAGGACCAGGTCCTATCCCTACCTGGGCTGGAAGTGGGAGAGTCCAGGGACCGAGACTCGCTGCCGCCACCCACGCTGTCCACATCGCTGCCCGGAGTGGGGCCTGGAGTCCCTAGGTGGCACAGGTCAATAAGGATGGTCCCCTGCTCACAAACCCCACTCCTGCAGCCCACCTATGTGTTGGTGGAATGAACTCCTGGCACCACTCCCACCTGGCCCTCATTGCACTCACCTTGCCAGCGCCAGCCTGTGCCCGGATCCTCCCAAGGGCCTGGCTCAGCTGAATTCTCATCCAGCCTTGGAGGAAGAGGCCCAGAGAGCTTCTTTCTGATGTCCAGAGGGGAGCTGAGAAGACAGAAGTTTGAAGGTTTGAATCCCAGGAAACTGGCCTGGGGTGATGGCACCCAGGCATCATCATGTCTAGGTACCAACTCCAAGCACTTGGGTCTGCAAACCCTGACACCCAGGGCATTGTGGCCCCTGACATACAGTAGCCCCACATTCCTGCCCCTGCCCCTAGGACTGGGACAACCCATTCACCCTCCTAAGGCCCCCGAGAGCCTGGAGTACTAAATTCCACTAAGGCTTTGCGTTCTTTAACCTCGAGTAACCAGCCTGCGGTGCCAACAGCCTGGCATCGCGATTCCGGGGCTCGTTCCCGACTCCCTGCTCCAGTGACCCACCTGTTCGAGGAGGGAAGGAACTCCTGGAAGGAGAAGGGGGGCGGCGGCGGCGGCGGGGCCTCGGGCCGCAGCGCCCGTACGAACTCCTGGTAGCGCTGGCCCGGCTCAAAGGGCGCACAGCACTCGGCCAGGGCGGCGAAGGCGCGGGGGCCACGCTCCGCCTGCGCCCCCCGCAGCCCGAAGAGACTCAGCGTCACCTGCCGGGTGGAGACAGCAGGTTGGGGAGGGGCGGGGCCTGGGAGCCTGGGGGCAGGGCCAGAGCTGGGGCGGGGCTTGAGAGACGCGAACGTGGTCAGGGTTTGGGACGCACCTGGGCGGCTTAGGAACTAGGGCAGTCGGCTAGGGGACCCAGGCGTGGTCAGAGCAGGGGCTGGTCATCCAGGGGACAGGACCTCATGGGGTGGAGCCGAGACAGTGGGTCTGGGGGCGGGAACTGGCTGTCGAGGGAAATGGCCTAGTCCTGGTGTCTATAGGGTGGCTTAGGGGCGAGGAGTGGGGCACTCAGTCGGGGCCCCAACGGGGTGAGGGGATGATGGCCTTGGGGATGGGCCTCACCCGCCTCAGCACTTCATCCCCCTGAAACACCAGCTTGCGCACGTGCGACACGATTCGCTGCTTGGCGATCTCCAGGTCCTGCTGCCGCGCGTTGGCCTCGCGGACGCAGGCCTGGTACAGCGCCTCGGCCTCCTGCGCCTGGGGAAACGGGAGGCCAGGGGCGGGGTGGGGCGCGTGTGGGCGAGAGTGGAGGGCAGGGGGCGCCACAGCGCTACAGGGGCTCAGGGCCGGGTGCCCACCTTGGCCTGGGCCTCCTCTCGCGAGCGCCGCCGCCGCTCCTGCTGCTTGCTAGGTCCCGGCGAGGCCTGGGGGGCCGAGTCCTCAGGGGACCCCTGGAAGCGTGCCCGCAGGTCCTCGCTGCGTTGCACATACTGCAGCTGGGCGCGCCGCAGTGCCTGCACCGCCTCATTCTGGGGGATGATTAGAAGGTCAGCGTCCCGGCCTCTCTCTCACCCTACCCCTCCACCAATTCCAAGCCTCACCATCCGCTTCTGCTCCTTCATCCACTGCTCCTTGAACTCCTTCCGCCACTTCTCAATCTCAGTCCGTTTGGCGGCGAGGGGCTGGCAAGGGTTGGGGATGGGGATGGAGACGGTGCCTTAGGGCCAACCCAGAAGCAGCCACCCAGTCCTTCCATTCCTGCGCCATGTGCTTTGCCACCTCTGGACTCTATTTTTTTTTTTTTTTTTTTTGAGACGGAGTTTTGCTTTTGTTGCCCAGGCTGGAGTGCAAGTGGGCAATCATGGCTCACTGCAGCACTGAACTTGAACTCTTGAGTTCAAGCAATCCTCCAGCCTCAGCCTCTCAGTAGCTAGGACTACAGGCATGTGCACTAGGCCTAGTTAATTTAAAAAACAATTTCTTCTTTTTTTTTTTTTTTGGTTGGCCAGGTGTAGTGGCTCATGCCTTTAATCCCAGCACTTGGGAGGCCAAAGTGGGCAGATCACCTGAGGCCAGGAGTTCGAGACCAGCCTGACCAACATGGTGAAACCCCGTCTCTACAAAAATACAAAAATTATAAAGATGTGATGGCACACTCCTATAGTCCCACCTACTCGGGAGGCTGAGGCAGGAGAATCACTTGAACCCGGGAGGCAGAGGTTGCAGTGAGCTGAGATCATGCCACTGCACTCCAGCCTGGATGATAAAGTGAGACTCTGTCTCAAAAAAAAAATAAATAAATTTTTTTTGGTAGATAAAGACAGGGATCTCACTATGTTGCCCAGGTTAGTCTCGAACTCCTGGCCTCAAGCAATCCTCCAGCCTCAGCCTCCTAGTAGCTAGCACTACAGACATGTCCACCAGGCCCAGCTAATTAAGAAACTTTTTTTTTTTTTTTGTCGAGACAGGGAGTCTCACTATGTTGCCCAGGTTGGTCTCAAACTCCTGGGCTCAAGCAATCCTCCCTCCTTGGCCTCCAGAAGTGCTGGGATTACAGGCATGAGCCACTGTGCCAGGCTGGACCCTTTTCTGAGTCAGTATTCTCCTCCTGGGGTCTTCTCCAGACCTGCTCTCCCCAACCCCTGAGTCCAGAAGTCTCATGTGGTCACCCCATCCTTTCTGCTTGGAAGCAGAGACACCAAGGCTTTCCTCCTGAGAACACTCAGCACCTCGTTCCCCTCCCCACAAACAAAAACGAAGTTTTTGGCTGGGCGTGGTGGCTCACGCCTGTAATCCCACCACTTTGGGAAGCTGAGGTAGGTGGATTACCTGAGGTCAGGAGTTGGAGACCAGCCTGGCCAACATGGTGAAACCCCATCTGTACTAAAAATACAAAAATTAGCTGGGCGTGGTGGCAGGCGCCTGTAATCCCAGCTACTCAGGAGGCTGAGGCAAGCGAATTGCTTGAACCCAGGAAGCGGAGGTTGCAGTGAGCTGAGATCGCACCATTACACCCCAGCCTGGGCAAAAGAGCAAGAGATTCTGTCTCAAGAAAAAAAGTAAAGTGAAGTTTTGCAATTGCACAGGAAGCCCAGCTTGAATCTTTGCTGGGTAACCTTGGGCAAGTTCCCAAGCATCCCCGGGCCTCAGCTTCCTCATCAATGAAATGGCGACGTTGGTAGTGGTGCCTTCCTCCCAGCTTGCTGGGAACCGAGGGGATCAGGCCTGAAGGACAGCAGGATAGCACGGTGACCTCTGTAACATTCCGCCCTGCCCCCCTCACCTGGTAGTAGTCTCTTTTCTGATGGGCCACTGTCTCCATGGCCAGGGTTCCCAGGCTGAGATCGTGCTCCAGAAACAGGGTGTAGATGTACTGCAGAGGCATGTGGCTCTGGGGGAGACAGAGTGGTGTAGGAGGATACTGAAGATCTGTGGGGGACAAAGGTGGGGTTCTAGGGGGCTTGGGCTCTCCGGGGGGTCTGGTCATGACTACCTGCTGTTGAATGGACACCTTGCCAGCTTCAGCGATCTTCACAGTGCTCTTAGCAAACTCCAGCTCTGGGGGAAGAGAGAGCAGGGCTCTGGGTCTAGCTGGGGTCTGGGGACTGCCTGGTAACTGGGGCTGGGCGGAAGAGGTCCTCACCATAGCTGGCTCTCTTTTCAGTCCAGGCAAGCAGTTCCTTGGCATAGCGGCTCCAGGTCTTGGCATATTCCAGGGCTGCGTCCACACCCCCCTTTGTCCGAATGAGCCGCAAGTCCAGTTCCTCCCCTGGGGAAGATGGATGGACCTCTGACCTTTGCACCCTAGTCTGCTACGGATGTCTTCCCTAAGCCCCCAGACCAGACCAGTGGCACCTGTCCTACAGCCTCACAGCTCCCTAAACACTACTTTGGGATCACTTGTCCTGGTTGCAATTTTACAGATTCACTGTTTTTTGTTTTTTATTTTTTATTATTTATTTATTTATTTTTGAGACTGTGTTTCGCTCTTGTTGCCCAGGCTAGAGTGCAATGGCGCGATTTTGGCTCACCAAAACCTCTGCCTCCGGGGTTCAAGCGATTCTCCTGCCTCAGCCTCCTGAGTAGCTGGGATTACAGGCATGCGCCACCACGCCCGGCTAATTTTTTGTATTTTTAGTAGAGACGAGGTTTCTCTATGTTGGTCATGCTGGTCTCGAACTCCCAATCTCAGGTGATCTGCCCGCCTCGCCTCCCAAAGTGCTGGGATTACAGGCATGAGCCACCGTGCCCGGCCTGTGTTTGATGTTTTTTTTTTATTTTTATTTTTGAGGCGGAGTCTCGCTCTGTCGCTCAGGCTGGAGTGCAATGGCCCTATTTTGGCTCACTGCAAGCTCCGCCTCCTGGGTTCCAGCCATTCTCCTGCCTCAGCCTCCGGAGTATCTGGGACTACAGGCACCCGCCACTGCGCCCGGCTAAAGTTTTTTGTATTTTTAGTAGAGATAGGGTTTCATCGTGTTAGCCAGGATGGTCTCGATCTCCTGACCTCGTGGTCCACCCGCCTCAGCCTCCAAAGTGCTGGGATTACAGGCGTGAGCCACTGCGTCTGGCCCTGTGTTTGATTTTTTTGGACATGGTCTTGCTCTGTCATCCAGGCTGGAGTGCAGTGGCGCGATCGTATCTCACTGCAGCCTCAAAGTCCTGGGCTTAATCAGTCCTCCAGCCTCAGCTTCCAAAGTAGTTCGGACTACAGGCACACACCACCACACCCAGCTAATTAAAAAAATAATTTTTCTTCTGGTAGGGATGGTGTCTTACTGTTGCCCAGCATGGTCACGAATTCCTGGCTTCAAGTGATCCTCCTACCTCAGCCTCCACCCTGCCTGGGGTCTCCCTGAGGGCTGGGACTGAGATCTGTTGTGTGTACTGCCATATTCCCAAAACCTAAATGATGCCTTGCATGGAACAGGGGATCAGTGGTGATTTGTTGAAGGAAAGACTCCTGTCTGTCCCCACTGTCCTGGCCTCCAGAGCCCCCTACCTGTGAGGGGTACAGGACCCTCTGGGAAGGGGCCGCTCCAACAGCTGGCTTCGTTGGTCTGTGCGGGAGGGAGACAGTATTCAGAAGCAAACAGGGCAGGGACCTGGCCTTCCTAAGGCCCCCTCTGCCTGAGTTCTTCCTCCCTGTTCCCCTACTCCCCACTCACAACAGTGGCTGTAGGGGTCTTGTCAGGTTCTGGGTCTTCTGAGAGTAGAGGGTCTCCAGCCAGCATCTCAAGGGTCCTGGGGGATAAAGGTGTGTCAGGATGCCACCTTACACCCAGTCTGTCCTGCCAAGGGGTGCTGGGGACCGTAGGGTTGTTTGTGGCAAACGTCACCTCTGTGGCATCTCTTGTGTCTGCGAGGTCCGAAGAATGGTGTTTTGGGGGAATCAGGTGAGTTTTTTTTAAAATAGGACTTGAAAAAGCGTCTGAAGGGCCCCAGATAACTTTGAGGTTCATAGAGTGGGATTATAGGGATCGCAAATATTTTAAGGGGTTACAAGGATATGTAGGGGTTCTAGGACCACTTTGGGGATTTCCAGTCTATTTAGGGGGACACTTTTAGGATACCGAGGCATTTTGGAGGGTCCCATCCTAGACTTCTCTGGTTATTAGGTATGTAGGTCCAGATGTTACAGGTTCCAAATGGGACTGCAAGGCACCTAAATGGTTAGGGGCTTGGGGCATCTTGGCAGGATTTGGGGGTGATCCAGGCTCAGACTCACACGTTCCCCAGTGAGATTTCGAGGTTGTCCAGGCTCCGGAAGATGTCACTGTACCTCTTCCTGCCCTCAGGACCTGGGGGGAGTCCTAGGGGAGGGGAGTGTAATACATGGGCTAACCACTGCCTCCCTCCACCCACGGCACCTCAACCAGTCTCATTTGGAGGGGGTGGAAGAGAAAGGGAAAGAGAGAGAGAGAGAAAGAGAGGGCTGGGGGGGCTTGGTTGGGGCCAACTCGAGGCAGGCAGATGGACTCACACACCACCAGAGACCAGAGACAGCTGCTCGGGGAGCAGAGACACCCACACCCTGGGTCTGCCTGCACCCAGAAGCAAACCAACAAAACAGATGCCCCAGATGCAACCACGCTGTCCCGAGAAGAGAGCCGGTCTGACAATGGAACCACGGGCTAGACAGATGGAAATACACAAGGGACAGCCAGGCAGAGCCTGGGGCAGAAACACACATGGAGAGACTGAAGCCATGAGGGACATAAAGACCGAATGACACTCCACATACACAACACAGACACAAAGACGGCCGGAAACACCAAGTCGGACCCTGCCACATTTCTACTGCTGCCCCCCTGCCCCCTCTCCTAAGGGGCCCAGACCAGCACTGCCGACTCCCCAGGGCTACAGAGGGGCCCTGTGGGGATCCTACCGCGTTGCCCTCTCCCTCAGCAGTCGTGGCACCCTGCCCCCATCACAAAAATCAGAAGCAGAAGCAGCCACTTCCCCTTCCTGGGCCCCCTCCTCCAGGCGTCTGGGGTGAGGGATCAAAAGGGGGAGGGGGAGTGAAGGGCTGGCGTCCGGAACCCATCTGGGCACAGGGCTCCCCACAATGGAGGATCCCTGGGTCCTTCCCATTCAGGAACTCCTCTCCTGGCTCTCAGGACAGAGCGGGACAAGTGTGTGCCCTCAATGTAGGAAGCAGGGGATGGTCGGGGGAGGCCCCTCCCGGATCCCCGACCCCCTACCCGGCTCTGCTGCGTCCATGTCTGGGCCCGGGGATCGCTCTGCAGGGACCGGGATGGGGATGGGGTCGCGCGCCGGCGGGGCCGAGCCCCGATTTCCTGCCGCCGCAGCCGCCGCCGCCGCCTCGGTTCCGCGTCGCCCTGCCCAGCGGAGGCCACGCCCCCGCATCAGACCACGCCCCCGTAGCCCGGAAGCCTTGATAGTGCCCTTCTCTACCTGAGCCGCTTGAAACTGGGTCGGGCCAGGGCCCCCTGAGCGACCACTCGAGGCTGCAGTGCCCCTGACCTGGGCATCCTAAGACTTCATCTGGGCCATAGGTTCCCTCTCAGATCTTTGTGCTACCCCAAATCCCACGGAGCCCCAGCCCCCTCCTCCCTGAATGGTTGCAGAGTCCACCTGTCCCGGGGGGCCTCTCCCAGGAGCTCCCACAACCCGCGACCCCGGTGATCCCCTTGCCCAGGTTGTCTCTCGGAGCCCGGAAACCACCTGGGCCTCGCTGGAGCCATGGCGCCCCCTGGTGGAGGCCTGATATTCTGTCCGATTCCAACCAAAATTCTAATACTCGGGCTGGAGAACCCGTGGCCTGGGGGACGCCCCTTCCGTGACCCTCAAAGCTGGATCAGGCTCAAGGCCCCAATTACAGCACACCAGGGAGCAGCCCTTTTAGGTAGGGAGTGGAGGTTTGTCCAGAAGCACCAGCTCTGGGGTTGCCACAAGCCGCCTGTCAGTTATAAAAATGCTCCCACCCCCAGCACAGCGGAATTTTGGGGCTGGAAATAGACTTTAAAGTATGTTTATAACTTTGTGTCCAAAGGCTTTGGCTGTTAAGGAGGCAAGGATTCTCTGACTGGCTCCGTGCTGCCTACTCTGCAGTTCTTGAGTTGTGATGAGTGAGTCCATTGAAAGGAATAACACTATCAACCTAAGAGCCAAGCCAGGTTTCCAGGTCACATCCTGGCTGATGCTCAGCCAGAGCTCCCTGACTGTGACATGAGATGGTAGAGCAGCGCAGGCCCCCAAAGAGCATGACAGAGTCAGTACTTGTTTGTTTGTTTTTCTTTTGAGTTGGAGTCTCGCTCTTTTGCCCAGGCTGGAGTGCAGTGGTGTCATCTCGGTTCACTGCAAGCTCCACCTCCTGGGTTCACGCCATTCTCCTGCCTCAGCCTCCCGAGTAACTGGGACTACAGGCACCCGCCACCATGCCTGGCTAATTTTTTGTATTTTTAGTAGAGATGGGGTTTCACCGTGTTAGCCAGGATGGTCTCGATCTCCTGACCTTGTGATGGGCCCGCCTCGGACTCCCAAAGTGCTGGGATTACAGGCTTGAGCCACCGGACAGTCAATACTCGTAATGATGCAGATCATATTCCTCAAGTCTCAGACACCACCCGAGAGAAAGGCATGCTGTTATGTATTACGGGAAAGAAAAAAATATCACACATCCTAAGGCTTCTCTCAGCACCTGAGTTGTTAAAATGTGAAACAGACCTCAGAAATATGGGGGTGCTTGTTAAACTAGAAAATATGCACTGAATTCTCTGGGCAGGGACAAGTCCATGTTCAAGTGCTGAAAGTGCCAGAGGGTTTCACCAACATCACATGCCTGTGGGGAGGGTGCTGGGACCTTCCTCAGTGACCCTCTGTCCCTGAGCCCCCAGCAAACACCGTGTGGCACAGACGAGGTGGAGGCAGGGCTTTTTAAAATCTCAGATGCTGCTTTATTTACCAAAGGTGCTGGCTTGGGGCTGGTTCTGCTGGCCAAGCCAGCGGATGGCTGTGGGGGTCCCAGCTCAGTCTTCCAAAGGCGAGACTGTACAGCCTTGCTGTGGGGGGTTGGGGGGCAGGGTTCCCTCCCGGGGCCCTGGTGGGGTTCCCGCCCAGCGGCAGCCAGGGTGGGCAGTGGGTACCAGCACTGCCATCTCAGGAAGGCACTTTCAGCTTCGGGGTCCCCAGGAAGAACTGCAGGACGCGGTCGGCCAGGAGCGCCAGGCAGAAGTCCAGGAGCAGGACCTGGGCAATCACCAGCTTGAACTGTCGGGGCAGGGAAGGATGGTGAGCTGGAGACCTGCAGCCCAGCTCAGGGTCACTGCCATAGGAGGGACCCATCAAGCTGAGCCCCAGGGTCACCTCCACAGGGCCACTGACCTCCACAGGGATGTCCACGAGGCCAAACTGGCTGTTGAAGTCGGGCGAGGAGCCGAGGAGCAGGCCAATGATGGCCAGGAGTGAAACTGCCAGACTCCACACCAGGGGCTTGTTCTCGGGCAGGCTCTCCATGAAGGGCGGGCCCTGCGGGGATGAGGGACAGATGGCTTCATGGGGTGGGGCTGGGTGGGCACACAGTGAATGTTCGGGCAGGGCCCAGGCCTTACTTTGTAATTGATGGCGAAGGTGGCCATCTGCATGGCCATGGCCATGATGTAGACGGTGCTGTTGACCAGGCTTGGTTCAAACTCCTTGTACAAGTCCACGAACTGCTCCTGCCTGCAAGGACACATGGGAGTCAGGGCCCCCTCTCCTGCTCCGGCTCACACACACTGTGTGGCTTCCTGCTGCCCTGGCACAGAGCTAGGGCTCTGCCTGGCTTAGTGCCCCTCCCTGGACACCCTGGACAACCCCCAGCCTCTCCTGCTGATGTCTGTGGAGTCATCCTCCTGCTACTCTCAGCTGCAGGGACATCACCTCCTCCAAGGCAGCACTTACTTCTCGGGGCTCCGGGCCTGGGCCTCACGGTACAGGTAGACAAGGCTGAGGAAGTGCACAAAGAACTGGAGCATGACGGTGAGGATGGTGTACAGGTTGAAGATGTTGGGCAGGGGCCGTTCTCGGGAGAGGGTCTTGAGGGGCTGCAGCAGCAAGGCGGGTGGGGGAGTCAGGATCTGGCTCACTTGGGGCCACCCTGCCCACACAGCAGGCAGTAACATCCCCTTCCTCCCGGGAGACCTTGTGTAGAGCCGCCACCAAATCCTGGGGGATTCCATGGGTCAGCACCAGTCCCCGGAGCCCTGCCTGCCTCTCACCCCTGAGCCCAGGGCTGCCTCCCTGGCCCTGGCTCCGCCATCCAGGCTCCCCATGGCAGCCACAGGGGCCTGAGAATCATGAAGCAGATCCTGCCCTCCCTGGAGCCCACGGGACAGGCACAGTCCCGCCCAGCCAATCTCCCACCCCCTCCAGACACCGGGGCCTCCCTGCGTCAGCCCATGCCTGTTTCGGGCCTTTGTGTCCAGTTCCCGGCCGCTGGCCCCCCTGGTTCTTTACGCCTTGGCCTGAGTGTCGGTGTCGCACAGGCCTCCCCAGCTGTCCACCAGCCTGTCCTGTGTAGCCTATGACCCACTTAGTTGTTTTTTTACCCTCTTGATGATTGTTCCTTGCTTGTGGGGCTCTGTGGGGCCCACCCCTGGGACCCCTACCTGTGGACAGGTGTGGACGCCAAGCTGTGCCACCTGGAGGGGTCTGGGAGCCTCAGTCCGCACCTGCCCTGCCGGCATTTCCTGAGCCATCCCAGCTACAGCCCCCATCTCTGGGGCCCTGGGTCCTGTAACTTGGGGATGACAATTCCCGTGCCTACATCAGCCTGGCCCTGGCAGGCCCATGCATCCCTGGCCTTCCAGCACCTCTGGGGCCCACCTTGGAACGGGAGATGAAGAGGAAGCAGCCGGCCAGCAGCAGCCCCTGTAGGGTGGCCTGGAAGTCACTGAACTTGACCCCCTCCAGGTAGAGGACGCTCTGGCTGTAGGCCAGGATGAGGGCATTGAGCGCCAGGATCTTGAACATCTGTAGCGTGGTCACCAGCGTGCAACGGCCCTGCTTGATCACGTGGCAGACTGCAGGGTGGTGGGGAGGCAGGTGTGGGTGTGGGTAGGGGTGCCAAGGGGGGAACAAAGGGAGGGGGAGCGGGGGCAGGCAACTCACTGCACTGGATGGACGAGAGCTTGGAGGTGAAGGGTGCTGCGATGCTGGCATCCCCCAGTTTCACAATGGGCGTGCTCTCGTCCTCGAGGTCTCGCAGCACCTGGCTCAGGCGGTCCTGCAGGGTAGACAGCAGGCTGTCAGCCCTGGCCAGGATGGGGTGCAGCGCCTCCCCTCTTGGGACTCACCCTCTGGGAGGTTGGCTGCTCCTCGGAGGGAGGGAGCCCTGACCGCTGCTTGGCTGTCCTGGAGGTGGCTCTGATGCCACTGTTGCTCACGGTTGGGCTTTCCCGGGGCCGCCGTCGCCGCTCGACAACCCGCTCAGGGGCGTTGGCCAAGAGCGCCACACCTAGGGGGCAGGAGGGTGTCAGACCCGGAGGAGCAGGCTCCACGGAGGGGAAGATTGCTGGCTTCAGAGCCACTGGTCCTAAAGTCCCCCAGCTGGCTCCCGTGAGGACAGTTCCCAGACTTCCCCATTTCACCTGACACCCTAAGGAGACCTCAGAGAGTGCCCGTGTTGCTTTCTACAAACTACTTTAAGAAAACAAACCACCAACAATAAACCCCCACAACAAATGCAATGAAAAAACACACAACACGAGATAGGTCAAAACTAAACTGATTTTGGCCGAGCGCAGTGGCTCACACCTGTTATCTCAGCACTTTGGAAGGCTGAGGTGGGCGGATCACCTGAGGTCAGGAGTTGGAGACCAGCCTGGCTGATACGGTGAAACCCCATCTCTACTAAAAATACAAAAATTAGCCAGGGGTGGTGGCATGTGCCTGTAATTCCAGCTACTCGGGAGGCTGAGGCAGGAGAATCGCTTGAACCCGGGAGGCGGAGGTTGCAGTGAGATGAGATCACACCACCGCACTCCAGCCTGGGCGACAGAGCGAGGCAGTCTCAAAATGAAACAAAACAAAACAACCTAAACTGATTTCAAAAGAAATAGCCAAGGAGCATGATTCTAGGAGGCAAACAACACTCAATAAATGCTTTAGTAGATAAAAGCAGATAAATATTGGAAAAGCAAAAAAAACAACGTAAGAGTGATCTTTAAAATTCAATTTAACACCTGTGTTCTTGCAAAAAAAAAAAAAAAAGAAAGAAAAAAAGGCCAGGTGAGGTGGCTCACACCTGTAATCCCAGCACTTTGGGAGGCCAACGCAGGCGCATCACCTGAAGTCAGGAGTTGGAGACCAGCCTGGCCAACATGGTGAAACCCCATCTCTACTAAAAATACAAAAATTAGATGGGCATGGTGGCTGGCGCCTGTAATCCTAGCTACTTGGGAGGCTGAAGAATTGCTTGAACCCGGGAAGTAGAGGTTGCAGTGAGCTGAGACCGTGCTATTGCACTCCAGCCTGGGAAACAAGAGAGAAACTGTCTCAAACAAAAAAAAAAAAAAAAAGGCAGGGTTCGGCGGGATGCAGTGGTTCACACCTGTAATCCTAGCACTTTGGGAGGCCAAGGCGGGTGGATCACTTGAGGTCAGGAATTGGAGACCATCCTGGCCAACATGGTGAAACCCCATCTCTACTAAAAATACAAAAATTAGCCAGGCATGGTGGCACGTGCCTGTAATCCCAGCTATTTGGGAGGCTGAGGCAGAAGAATCACTTGAACCCGGGAGATGGAGGTTGCAGTGAGCCCAGATCGCGCCATTGTACTCCAGCCTGGGCGACAGAGCAAGGCTCGGTCAAGAAAAAAAAAAAAAAAAAAAAAGACAGGGTCTTGCACTGTCACTTAGGTTAGAGTGGATCACACCACTGCCTTGAACTCCCAGACTCAAGTGAGCCTCCCGCCTCAGCCTCCCAAAGCACTGGGATTCCAGGCAGGAGCCACAGTGCTCAGCCATCTGTGTGCTTTTGACAGAGATCTGGGGCTATGAACCATCTTCATGGCTTCAGCTCTGGGTTTTCTGAGTCACTCTCCCAACTTGTTGTCTCTCTCCTGGCCTCTGGCCTCCGCCCTGCTCTGTTCCTGGGATATTCGCATCCCTTCCTGCCCTCAAAGCCCCTGACCTTGCCACCCCCTCCCATCCTCACAGGAATTAGTGTCCCCATGGCTGTCACCAAGGGCCAGGTCTGTCTTTCTAGCTCAGTGACATGTCCTCAACACCTCGTCCACAAAGGAAACACCCTAGCCCACAGCACTCACCCACATCAGCATGCTTCAGGGCGCCCACGTCGTTGGTGCCATCCCCACACATGAGGGTCACGTAGCCCAGCTCCTTCAGGCTGGTGATGACAAACTCCTGTGTGGGCGGAGACAGGCTGAGCAGGGGCTGCGTGCCTACCGCTGTGCCCCTGACCCCTAGGGCTGTGCACATACCTTCTGCTTGGGGGCCACACGGGCGAACACCTGCACATGGGGGATGAGGTGGAGCAGCTGCTGGGGGTCGGTGGCCTGCAGGTGGGCCAAGCCGTCGCCTGTGAGGCACAGTGCGTACTCCAGGGCCAGTGCCTTTGGGGAGCCCCGGGCCAGGGGCAGCACGATGCTGCCGTCAATGGAGCGCCACTCGCACTGCCGGCCTGCGGGCAGCACCTAGGGTTAGGGCTGGGGGCTTGGCTGCCTGGACTCAGAAGCACCCTCCCTCCACTCGGACCCCAGCACCGGCCAGTCTCTCCTCTCTGGAGCCCGCACCTCCCTACCCACCCAGGTGACCCCCAGCCCTTCTCTGGGGACTCCACAAAGAATGTCCCTCAGGTGCACCGGGTGGAACCAAGAGCCTGGGGCCTGAGCTACTTGCCTGAGAGCCCGGGACACAGCCAGATTAGAACCTGGGCAGTCTGACCCCAGCTAAGCCATGCCCCCACCTCATGCAAGGCCCCCTAACCTGAAACACACAGAAGGGGGCTATTGCGCTCTCCTTGGGAAACCCCACACCAGGCCCTCACCTCATTTATCCCTGCGCCCGTGGCCTCTCTGAAATCCTGTTTTCTTGGGGCTGGGCCCCCTCCCAACTCTGACAGGGCCCCTGAGTTCTTAACGTCTTCTTTCTCCACTTCCCCTTTCTTGCTGGCTGGCCCTGGCTTGGATGCTGGGCACTGAGGATGGCCAAGGGCGGCCCGCCAGCCCTCCTGGCACTGGCCTGCTCACCCTGGACCGTCTCAAGCTGAAGGGCAGCACACCTCCACCTGGCTTGTGCTGCAGCTGTTGCTAGACCAGCTTCGCTTGTCAATCAACAGTCCTGCTCATCTGCTCCATGCCACCTGCCCACAATCCCCAGGCCCTGGAAGACGCCGGTAGCTGGGGCTGGGACAGGGGGAGGCCTAGGACCAACAGAACAGAGGGAGGGCAGGGACCAAGTCCTCTGAGAGGTGGCCTGGAGGTTCTGGAAGCTGCTCTGGCCCAGACCTGTGAATGTTTGCTGCCAGCAGCCCTGTGGCAACACTGCTCCATGTGGTTCTTCTTAGGGCCCTGTCAACACTCATGCAGGTCCTGAACTTCGTGCGCCCACAGGGGCTTCACCTCTAGCTCTGGGGCAGGTATCTGGTAAGCCCCACACCTCTAGCTGGGAGGGGCTGGGTCTCTATGTCTGCCTCTTCATCAATCTGAATCCAGGGCATTGCTCAAAGAGGTCACCGGGGAGAGGTTGGAGCCTTGAGCTCTGGAATCAGGCTGTCTGGATTCCAATCCTTAGCCATGGATTGGAAGTGACCTGGGCAAGTGGGTTCACTTCTGAGCCTCTGTCCCTTCTCTACAAAGCAGGGGCCCCGAGAGCTGACCCAGCCAGCCTCCTCCTCTGTGGTGTGGGGAAGGCAAGCCACCCCGTGTAGTGCAGGATGGGGTGGAGGGACCAACGCAGTAACACACACGGAGCGCTCCGCCTGGGGTCTGGTCAGGCTGAGCACTGGGCAAACTGTGCCATCAACTGTGGCTGAGGATGTCAGCAGTCCCTGTGCTCGGGAAGGGAGCACTCGGTACATGGGCAGCTTGCCGGGCCAAAGAGGGTGTGAAATGAGGATGACACTGAGGATGGGGAGTAAGCGTGGTAGGAGCAGTATCTGCCCATGAGTGCACAGGAAACCCGAGCTGGCAGTCAGACTATTGCCTCATTATGGTAAATAAACACCTACATGCTGCACATCCTGGGACCTGTGACCCAGTGAACGTTCACATGCTGTCCGAGGTGCCCAGTGGGCCAGGGCTGTGATTAGTGGTGCCAACGTGGTGCCAGGCATTTGAAGACACTGTGCTGCTGAGGCCTGGCACACAGGTGGGCTGTTGCGATGGGAGCTGTTCTTGGACTCAGGGTCCCCCTTCCCCACTGTGGGCCGGGCTAGGGCCTCACCTTTCTCGGAGGGAGGCTGCAGGATCAGCGTGTGGGCCTTTTCAATGAAGTGCAGCTCCTGGGCCACGTGGCATGCAGTGAGCGGGTTGTCTCCCGTGATCATGACCACCTTGGGTAAAGAGGGGCAGAGGCTCAGCAGGGCACCCTGGGGCCAAGCTCTAGGCCAGAGACAAGGCTGCCAAGTCTCCTTCTAAGGTAGGCCACAGTGGGAGATCCTGGGCCTCTAACCGAGATGCTGAATGGGCTTCCAAGGGCCACAATCCACCCCCACCCAGGTCATTTTACACAAATGACACGTGTATGTGTGTCCTTCTGAAGACACCCTTAGCTTGGATTTTCAATACAAATGAACAACCTGCCCCTGAGGTGGACCCTCTTGGCTTGGTAGCTGCCCATGGGGGTAATATTTCAGCAAAGAGGAGGACGGGACCATGACCTCTGGGCTTGGTGGGGACTAATCACATCACCCATCTGACCCAGAGCCATCATCCTCTGAGACGGCTCACTCACCCCTTACACCCTAAAAGACACCCTAAGTCCCAAAATAGAAAACACAAGCCACCAGAAGCCACCAGGACAGGCAGACAGTGCCCCCGACCCAACTCCCCAGCCTCAGCTTCCTTCTCTCCAGGATGGCGGTGGATCGGGGAAGTGGAGAGAAGCGCCCCCATCTTTCCATGATGCAGGGAGTGAAGGGAGTGGTCTGTGGAGGCGAGAGGAGTCAGCACAGGCGGGTCCCAGAGTGTCCTTGGGCCAGCGGCAACGTTAGCACCTGAGCTATGATCTTGCTCAGCTAAAACATGCAGCCTGTGAGACTTGGGTGCCCACCCCTACCACGAAGCTGTAATTGTCATCTCCTCGCCTCTATTTCCCATGCAGAGGGTGGAGCCGAGCACTGTCCCATACCCGGTGGGACGCATTCTGGATCTCCCGGATCACGGCCTTGGAGTCAGCCTTGAGGGGGCAGGAGACCACAATGAAGCCGACGAACTTGAGGCTGCACTCCAGGGCCTCCCGCTTGACCTCCCGGGCCTGTGGACAGACAGGGGCACCCTCACCATCTGTCCCTCCCTCTGCCCACACTCTGCATTTCCTGAGCTCTGACCATGCGCTGGGAGCCAAGGGGACAATGGAATGCCCTGTTCCCGTAGTGGGCACATGCGAGGGTTGGGAGGGGAGAAATGCCAGGAGGGTACCAGGCACACTCGAGGGGTGGGATCTGGCAGTGACTGGGGGGTCTGGGTCCTCCGAATGTGGCTCTATGTCCTGCTTGCGGACATGGGCACATCACAGAGTCCCTTGTGGCTCAGCTTTCGAGTCAATAAAGTAGGGACTCTCCCAATAATGTTGGAGTTTAGCCATGAACTCTTACTCACTGGGGCTCCACCACATACCAGAGACTGGGCACAGACCCCTGGCCTTAGGGAGCTCACACTGCACCAGGGGAGACGCATGATCAAGAAAGTCACAGAAATCGGAGTGCTGAGTGCCATGAGAGAGGAGGTGAGAATGGAATCCAGAGAGGGTGGAAAGGCCTCAGAAGTGGCCACTATGAAGGCGATGAGGACCTGTGTCACTGGGAAGGGGGCTCCAGGTGCAGGAACGGGGCAGAGCACACAGGCTGTGAGCTGTGGCCTGGGCTCTGCACACAGCACTGCAACCTGAGGCTAAATTCTGTAAGGATCCGCAGCTGTAGGGTGCAAGCAGAAAGAACGAGAGCCCAGGAAGCAGCCAAGCGGCAGATGTGCCAGTGGTGGAGGCGGAGGGTGGGCTTTGTGGAGGATGGATGGGTGAGAGGGCTGAGGATGCCACCTAGCCCTGCCCAAGACCAGGGCAAAAGAGTAGAGCTAGGGACACACCAGGACTGGGGCAGGTAAGCCCTGCGTGTGCTCTGCGTGAGCCAGGACTGGGTGGGTCCCCACAGCAGTGGACAGACTGAGTGCCATTTGGAGTCTCCAAAGGTAGAAGCTGGAGGTGGGGCAAGGAGGACAAAATCACAACCATTCAACCTGGCACTGTGGGACACAGGAGGTGACTCAGGGAGGAGCTGACGGGCCAGGCACATGGTGAAGGCGGGGGGAGCCTGGGCCCGTACCTGCTGGTGAGTGAGGTGTCCCAGCTCCTTGTACCCCAGCGCCAGGACGCGGGCTCCTTCCCGGGAGATCTCGGTGTGGATGTGGTGGTAGTTGGGCGGGCACTGGGAGAACTGCAGGGAATGCAGGGGGATGTCACGGGCTGCCCCGCGCCCCCACCCCTTGCCCCAGGCTGGGGCCAGCTCACCATGGAGTGCAGAGTTTCGGGGGCCCCCTTCACGGCCGCGATGTAGCAGAGGTCGGTGGAGCCCAGCTTCTCATACGAGGCAAGCACGGACATTCGCTTCAGGGCACTAGCAAAATGAAAGCGCTGGTGAATTTTCAGCCCCTGAGTTTTAATACTTCGGGGGAATACTTTCTCATCTGGAAACAAATAAGTACGAGTCCTGAGGGGCTTTGCTCCAAAGAGGCAGCCAAGCCCCTACCTCTCACCCCGGCCTCCCCCACCTCCCTCCTGCCTCCCCCAGGGCCTGATCGGGGGCTCTGGACTAGAGCAGGTGTTGGTCCAGAGCTGGAAGACCTGGGCTTGGAGGACCCTGGCACTGTGGCTTCGGCCAGGGCAGGGCAGATTCCAACCCAGAGGGACACCCAAGGACGTGGCCTGTCCTGGGTCTAAAGTGAGCCTCTGGCCACCCACCTCGGGGAGCATCAGAGCTGTAGGCCTGCCTGTCCCCAAGATCCTCTGAGGGGTGCAGCCCACCTGCCTAGGGCTGTGAGAGCCAGTGGCTCCCCCTTGCTGGGCCTGAGGCCCCAGCCCCTCACCTTTGGTCAGCGTCCAGTCCACGGCCGTCAGCATGGCCTTCTCTAGAGGGTCACCCACGAGGGTGCCGTCGTCCAGCTGCATGAGCGAGTGGCACGAGGCCAGGGCCCGGTGTGTTTCTACAGGGATGCTGGACACTGGGGTCACCTCCTTCCCGTCTCTGCAAGGTCGGGGAACAGCTGGTTACAGAGTGCAGGCGGGTAGGGCGAAGCTGCATCTCCACCAGCGGAAGGACCCCCAAGGCCATTCATTCTGTGCTTGTCACTGGGGTGGCTTGGGCACCAACTGGGTCTTTATGAGACCCGCACCTGCTTCACAGATGCCCCCAGAAGCCAGGCATTGTGCCTGGGGGTCATGTGGTGCATGGCTGGTATGGGATGTTCCAGGCCTGAGCTGAGCCCCCGTGCCGCTACCATGGCTGACACCCAGGACTTTGTGGGGAGCCCCTGGAAATGAACCCCTGAGGCAGGGCCTCTGACGGGCCCTCACTGCAAGGGCTTGGGGTGGATGGGCCACCTGTCTCTCAACTTCCCACAAACCCCATCTGGGTGACCTTTGCTGCGGGGCCCCTGACGCTTACCTCAGCCCGGCCACACCGCGCACCACCAGGCTGTCACTGGTCAACGTCCCCGTCTTGTCAAAGCAGCACACCTCGACCTTGCCAGCAAAGGGGATCCGGAAGGGCTCTGTGCAGTACATGTCTAGGGGCGGGAGTGAGGTCAGGGTTCCTGCTTGGCCCCAGCTCATTCGGCACCCCATCCCATTTGACACACTCACAGAGCTTGGCCAGGGCAATGAGGGAGGTGTTGACGGCCAGGGACAGCTCGATGGGCAGCTCAGGAGGCACGACCGAGGTGAGGATCAGGGTGCACTCCAGAAACAGCTTGTAGCGGTTCCGGCTGGGGTCCTTGGTACCTGTGGAGACAGGGCCTGCCAGCCTGGAGCCTCGGAGGGCGGGCGCAGGGGACCACAGAGGCCGTGGTGCTTACCTTCAATCCATACATAGGCAGCTGCAGCGATGGCAAACACCAGGAGGAAGAGGATGAAGATGAAGGTCTCCAGGTTGTTCGCAGTCACCCTCTTGACCCCGAAGAGGATGGTGCGCAGCAGCTTGCCCTGGAGGAATGGAGGGACAGCCTTTCTGCTGTCTGGACTCCCTCCAGCAGCTCAGGCCTGGAAGCGTGGGCCTGGTCTTGGGGTGGCCTCTGCACCCTGGCCCAGGTCCAGGGCCGTGCTGCCAGAGTCAGCCCGTGGGGCAGATGTTCTGGGGTCGGAAAGGGCTGATACCTTGGCTGTCCAACTGCCCTGGGGCCCGCCCTCCCCAGACCTGGCCCCGCACCTGGGATGTGTTGAATCCGGTCCGCAGGACGTAGGCCACGCACCCGCTGTCAACCGCTGGGGAGAGAAGCAGAGTCATCGTCATGCCTGTCTCCTCGTCCTGACTCCCTCATGATCAAGCAGACGGGCAAAGGAGGTGGGAGCCCAGATACCCCCAGACGCCCATGAGGCACCTACGCTTCAGGCCCGTGGTGGCTTTCTGTGGGGGGATATGCTGCACCACCTTGGTGCCCCCGAAGATGACGTGTAGCCGGGAATCAGCCTGGAGGTCCAGCACCCGGTCTGGGCTGAGGTCTTCGATGGGCTCCTGGGGAGGAAGATCGTGAATCTGGATGGCCAGGCCTACCTTGTTTCCTTCTCCATCTGAGTTCCTGGACAGCTGGACCTTGAGGCTGGAATGAGCCAGAGGGCTCCCCACCCGACCAATACATCCCACCTAGCTCCCGGATCCTCACCCTCACCCCGTCCTGTCTTCTCCCCATTGCACTCACAGTGCCTGCTCTCTGGGGCCTGCACTTGGCCTCGTCTGGGACTCACCCCTCTGGGCTGCTCCCAGCCCACCTTGGTCTGACATCCCAGGGCACCAGTGTACCCTGGATGCCCTTGGCTCTCTCACCTCCTTCCTCGCCCCCACCACCCGGCTCCCCAGTCCACAGAGCTCATCTGTGCCCACACTGCCTCCTCCGCCTGTGCCTGAGGGGGATCCCCGCCACCCCCTGGGCCTCCACCCCCTGGCCTGTTTCCTCCTGAACAGCTTGAGGATCCCCATCCTCCACCAAGTACCTTCATCTGTGGCACGGACTCCCCCGTGAGCATGGCCTCGTCTACGATGCAGCGGCCTCGCAGCAGAAGGACGTCACACGGCACCAGGTTCTCCTGTGGGGAGCGGCCTGCAGGGCAGAGGCAGGAGGGTTGGCCAGAGGCCCTGAGGCTGGGGCTCCCACTGGGACTGAGCGGAACCCGGCCTCACCGATGGAGACGATGTCCCCTGGTACGATCTCATCACTGGCAATGGGCCTCCACTTGCGGCTTCGGTAGACCTGGGCAGGGCACCAGTGTCAGCACAGAAGCCGCACCTGTGCTGCACCCCCAACCTGGGTCTCCCCGGCAGCCACACCTGGATCATGTGGGGCTTGTTGCCCATCTTCCGGATCTCCGACATGTTCCGCATCTGCTGCTGCACCAGCGAGGCCTCGAACGCCACCAGCATGGATAGCGTGAAGACGCTGTAGTACCAGTACTCATCCAGGCACCAGAGCCCCACACAGAACACCTGTGGGATACCAGCCTGTCTGTCCTTGCCCTACCCGCCCTGTTCCCATGAGCCCCTTCCACCGACCGGATCTGACATGTGAGGATGGGGAGAGGCTTCCAGGTTTAGAAGTGGTGGGCAGACTTGATCCAGCTAGGAAAGCCCCAAGGGAGGAAATGGGGAGATGGGCCAGAGCTGCTGCTTTACCTGAAATACAAAGAAGGGGGCTGTGGCTCTCTCCTTGAAAAGCTCCGAGAAGTCAGGCACCACCATCTCGGCCCTGCAAGAGACCAGGCCCCATCCTGTTCCCAGGGCAAGGCCTCTGGGGTATGGAGTCTCCACCCTGACCCCTCCAACCTGAGCATGGCAGGCCGCTCTCAAGAAACCAAGAGCCATAGGTGGGTGTCGGGAGCCCTGGCAAGCTTCCAGATAGGAGGATCCATTTGACAGTGGCTCTCCCTCATCTTGGCTGCGCCTGGGGTAGACATGCTGCCCGCCCACAGCCCTCGGCTCTGCATAAAACAGATGAAGCTCCTGAATCTGCAATATGCTCTTCCCGGCAGCCTGGGGCTGGTGTCAGACGAGACCCTGTCATCTGGTCGAGTGACGCAGCAAGTAGAGAAGGAACCTCTGATTGAAGGATGGAGGCGCTGAAGCTACAGACAGCAGAAGACACTGAGACCCAGCCCCACCAAAGCTGAGATTTTCTATGATTCCTGAATGAAAGCCCCAGAATGGGTTGAGTAGGGTGGTTTACGCCTGTAATCCCAGCACTTTGGGAGGCCGAGGCAGGAGGAGTGCTTGAGCCCAGGAGTCAGAGACTAGCCTGGGCAACACAGCAAGACCTTCTCTTTACAAAAAATTTAAAAATTAGCTGGGGGTGGTGGTGTGTGCCTGTGGTCCCAGCTATTTGGGAGGCTGAGGCAGGACGAATGCTTGAGCCCAGGAGTTCAAGGCTGCAGTGAGCCATGATCACGCCACTGCACTCCAGCCTGGGTAACAGAATGAGACCGTCTCCAAAAAAAAAAAAAAAAAAGGCTGGAGAATGCAAGGACTTGTGCCTAAGGGTGTGTTCTGCAGTACTCTGTGCCATAGTCCAATCTGATGAGGGCACCAGTCATGTCAACGAGGGTGGTTCTCGCTCTGCCCTTTAACTGCATGGACGTCTTATGTACGGGATGTGAGAAGAGGAAACCAAAGAGCAACCCCACTGCTATCAAACAATAAGCCCTTCCCTTGTATCTTGCTGGGTACCTTTGCGTGAGTAAGAACAGCATGAAAGGGAACGTAGTTGCCACAGGCCATTAATGTGACTGGCCAACCTTGGGGTAGGGGAAGTCGCTAAATGTTTCTTATAAATCCTTGTATTAGATTGATAGTTGTAGTCAACATATTTGTAATCTCTGAACAGTGATTAAGTCAGGAAAGAGCTCCCTAGGTGTTCTGTGGGTTTCCGGGTTGAGGACCATCGTAACAAGGCCATGATGGGGTTTGGAGCCCAGTTCTCCGGCTCCCAGCCACGTGTCAGCATTTGCAGTTTTGGTGAAGATGAAGGGAGAGGGTGTGTATCGCACACCGGCCATTGTACTCAGTACAAAAGGGCAGACATGGTCACGGTCTTCCATCACCATTCTGAAGCGCTGAGATGCATAGACTCGAAACAGTGAGGACTGAAATGTTTAGGTTGGGTGCAGTGACTCATGCCTGTAATCCCAGCACTTTGGGATGTTGATTTAGGAGGATTGCTTGAGGCCAGGAGTTTGAGACAAGCCTGGGCAACACCGCGAGACCCCATCTCTACACAAATAAACATTTTAAAAGAATTTAAAATGAAGCTGTTGCTGAGGAGGGGCCACAGGCTAGACTCCTGTGAAGAACCTTACACTCAAGGTCTCACACCCCAGGGCACGGGCTTCCAGCTGCAGACCCTCTGGGGTTCCTGCCAGCAGGCAAGTTCAGGGGAGACTGGACTTAGAGCATGTTGCTCAAGCGGCATCACAGTCACCTGGGACATTTGGCTAAAAGGGCAGATTTGGCCGGGTGCAGTGGCTGACGCCTGTAATCCCAGCACTTTGGGAGGCCAACATGGGAGGATCACCTGAGGTCAGGAGTTCAAGACCAGCTTGGCCAACATGGTGAAACCCCCATCTCTACTAAAAATACAAAAATTAGCCAGGTGTGGTGGGGGAAGCCTGTATTCCCAGCTGCTTGGCAGGCTGAGGCAGGAGAATCACTTGAACCAGGGAGGCGGAGGTTGGGGTGAGCTGAGATCGCGTCACTGCAATCCAGCCTGGGTGACAGAGCGAGACTCAGTCTCAAAAATAAAAAATAAAATAAAAATAAAATAATAGTAAATAAATAAATAAAAGGGCAGATGCCTCTGTCCCGCTTCCTAGGCACCCTGAATCAGGAGGGGAGCAGGACAGAAAGGCAAAGGTGCTACAGGCAAATCAAGGACTCACTTGTTGCTCCCAAATTTCTTCTCAGCTGCTCGGATCTCTGAGTCTTCCTGGAAGCCTCTGTTGCTCTGATAGTATGAGAAGGCATTTCCCACAGGAAAGGCCACGGGGAGAAACTGCTTCTTCTCCAGGGCATCGTAGGAATACTTGATCTTCTGGAATTCGAAGGACAGCACCTCAAGCCCGTCTTCGCCCTGCGGTAGAAGGTGTGTTTGCCGCAGAGGCCCCTGACCTTGGGGTGTCAGCGCCTGGGAATCCCACTCAAGCCCCTCCTCCAGGAGCCCAGCAGGCAGTCCCTACCTCATTGCGGTGCAGGGCCACGAGCTCCGTGGAGCCATTGTTGGGGGTTGGCACCACCTTCACAAAGGTCGCTTTGCTGGGGTCGTACTCCTGACAGAGACAAAGAAAGCATTGTGGCTTAGCTCTTCTCAACCTACAGTTCCAAGACCCCCCTGGGAGGTTTTGGGTGCAGCAGCTCTATGGGTATATTCTGAAATGCCACTGGGCTCTGGTGCTGCCTCTGTCACTCCCTCGTCTGTCATCAGGACAAAGGAGACCATCTTGCTGTGCCTCTGGTGCCACACTTAAAGCTGGGAGCACAAGGCTGGGCACGGTGACTCATACCCATAATCCCAGCACTTTGGGAGGCCAAGGTGGGCGGATCACTTGAGATCAGGAGTTTGAGATCAGCCTGGCCAATGTGGCGAAACCCTGTCTCAACTAAAAATACACAAATGAGCCGGACATGGTGGTGCACACCTGTAATACCAGCTACTTAGGAGGCTGAGGCAGGAGAATCCCTTGAACTGGGAGGCGGAGGTTGCAGTGAACTGAGATTGCAACACTGCACTCCAGCCTGGGTGATAGAGTGAGATCCTATCTCAATTAAAAAAAAAAAAAAAAAAAAAACCAGCCAGGCACAGTGGCTCACACCTGTAATCCCAGCACTTTGGGAGGCTGAGGTGGGCAGATCACGACGTCAGGAGATTGAGACCATCCTGGCTAACACGGTGAAACCCCATCTCTACTAAAAACACAAAAAATTAGCTGGGCGTGGTGGCAGGCGTCTGTAGTCCCAGCTACTTGGCAGGCTGAGGCAGGAGAATGGCGTGAACCCAGGAGGCAGAGCTTGCAGTGAGCCGAGATTGCACCACTGCACTCCAGCCTGGGCGACAGAGCAGGACTCTGTCTCAAAATAAAATGGCTGGGTGCAGTGGCTCACACCTGTAATCCCAGCACTTTGGGAGGCTGAGGCAGGGGGGATCACGAGGTCAGGAGTTTGAGACCAGCCTGGCCAATATGGTGAAACCCCGTCTCTACTAAAAATATAAAAATTAGCTGGGCATGGTGGCAGGCACCTGCAGTCTCAGCTACTTGGGAGGCTGAGGCAGAACAATCACTTGAACCTGGGAGGCGGAGGTTGCAGTGAGCCGAGATTGTGCCACTGCACTCCTGCCTGGGCAACAGAGCCAGACTCCATCTCAAAAACAAACAAACAAACAAAAAAACCCCAAAAAACAAAACAAAAACAACAACAAAAACAACAACAAAAAAAGCTGGGAAGCTGGGTGCACAGACAGCACCTAATGCCCAGGGCTCTGCTCTGCTGAAGGTGACATGAACTCAAATAGGAAGAACGCTGCCAGGCACCCACCCAGTACGTCCTCAATTCACATGAGCCAAGCCCCCGCCCCCATCACAGGCCCCCTGGCCTCCTGCTCAGCTCTGCCTCTTCCACCAACCCTGCTCACTACACTCCACAGCTCCACACGCACATGGGGCTCGATCGTGCCTCAGCAAAGGGCCTTGGCATGTGCTGTTGTCTCTGCCCGGAATACACAGTCACACAGCTCCCTTGCTGCCTCAGGCTTTTGCTGAAACATCACCTTCTCAGGAGCCCCTCCCTGGCTGCCCCATCTAAAGTTCCCGGCAATGTCCCATCCTGTCCTGATGTTAGATGTCATCTCTCTTTAGCATCAACTGCTGACTATGAGTTCTCCCTCCCAGTAACACCACAAAGGCAGGGGGATTTGCCTGTTTTGTTTACTGCTGTTTCCCCAGCACCTAAGACACAGAAATGTTGAATGGAACTCGTTCAGTGCTCCCTGGATCCCGTGAACCACATCCATCCCTCTGCGGCTCTGCTAGACCGAGCTGCATGGAGACGAGCTGCATGGAGATGGGGGGAGCACAATGATGACCCGCAGAAACAAAGCGCCACCGCACGGGTGGTTCATGGGCCTCCAAAGCAGGCAGCAAATAACAACAATCACATAACTACAAACGTGACGTCACGGAAAAAAGGTACAAGAGGCTATACGCTGTGATGGCCCCAGGGCAGGCACTCTGCAGATATCATCTCCGCTTCTCAAGATGGCACCCAGTAGGTGTTAGTTATGGTTCTCAGTTTACAGAAGGGGGAAACTGAAACGCAGAGAGCAGAAGCGGCCCTTTCTGAGATCTGAATCAAACCCAGATCCACCTCTCCTGGCTGATGGCTGTTCAGCTCCTCCCACTTCTCCATCCCTGGAGAGGAAGTTAAGAGCTAAGCTGCTTAGCTGCAGGTCAAAAGGCAGCTGAAGTTTGAGCGGTGCCACAGTCCCCTTAACCCCTCCTTTATTTTGTCCCTCATTGGTGTCTTTCATTGTACTACCTCAAAGCTACCAAGTTGAGCTCCTCCCCTGGGATAGATAAGTCTTTTTGAAGGACAGAACAGGTAGTCTCTCAGGAGAGGAGAATGAGGATTCTACCCACATTCAGAGCCAGCCAGGGTGGGGGGCTTCTGTCTTTCTGTAGCCCTTGATGCTGTTCCCTTTTCCTCTTCTTGAGGCAAACACACTTCTGGAATCAGAGGGGAAGCTTCCTGATATACCTCAGTGTCCATGGCTCCAAACCTGCTGGTGTCACCTGAGGCAGGCCCAGAGAGAGATGGCACAGTCACTGCTTCAGGCCCAGGGAAGCTCAGTCACCAACTCCTCCGACGACACTTGGTCGCTCAGAACTCTGAACTGTGGGTCAGGAGCGCGACCTTGCTTGCTGTTATATCCCCAGCAGAACTCAGTATCACCACCCTCATTTTGCGGAAAGACATCATGTAAATGACTCGCTCATAAACACCTCTGCCTTTCTTCAACACTGTAATTAACTGCATTTCATGCTCCTTTTCATCACAGTATGGAAGACCACTAAGCACTGGACAGCAACACTTGGTTCAGTCTAAGAACCAACTAAGCTTCACAGATGGGGGAAACCTATCCCAGTGGTCTCGCCTTACACTTTGAAAACCAAGGTAGGAGACAGATGAGATGGAAAGGTAGGGCCGTTTCCAGAACAAGAGTAGTCGCTAATATGGGAACTAGTATTAACAACTCCTACCTGACCTGGGCGACGTACGCCGGGCCCTGCGCTAAGCCTTTTACAAATATTACATTACTGAATCTAAATGACCATAACAGGGAGGACTTCAGAAAAAGGAAATAACCCGCAACAGGCATGCACAGCAAGTCAGCAGCGGGGTCATGATTAAGCCTGCGCCAAAGTGTAGAGGGTGCCCCTGGGAACCCAGGCCAGGCAGATGAGTGGCCCAGGTCGCGATGGTGACCGACAGGAAGGCCGCAGCTGGGACCCACGGCGAGGCTCGACCGTGCTGGGGGTCGGGCTCGCGCGTACACACTTACCGGGGTGCAGGTGAGCGCGCAATGCGCGTGCACAGACCAATGCCCCGAGAGGACAGTGAGCGCGTGCGCGAGGCAGATGGTGGCAAGCACGAGCAGCGCGGCTTCGGGGATCTGCACCCAACTGCTGCCCCAGCCCCAGCAGCCAGCGGCTGCGGCACCCAACCAGGCCGGGTAAAGCAGCCCGGCGAATGGCAGCACCGTGAGGCGCCGCAACAGCGCCAACCGCCGGTACGGCCACACGGCAGCCACCAGCTCGTCACCGTTCGCTATGAGCGCCGGCCCGGCGGCAAGGAGTGCGCGCGGCTGCGGCCCGGGCTTGGGCTGCCCGTCAGGCCGGGCCCCGCAAGGCCGGGCCCCGCAGGGCACCGCGTTGCCCACCGCCGCCGCTGCCGCCATCTTTCCTAGCGCCGCGCTCACTTCCGGGCAGAGGAGCGCCTCACTTCCGAAGTTTTACTTCCGGTAAGCCCTGAGCGCCGCCATGGCAGCCTGGACTAGGAAGAGCCAGGGCAACAGAACAGGCTGGCCCCGGCAGGGACTATTTCGGGTGCCGCCATGACAGGCTGTGGACGGAAGAAGAGGCAGGGCGTCGCCATGACAGAGAGGGATTGGAAGACCTAACGGTGCCTGCCTCCGATGCCACGCCGGACAGAGACCGGAAAAGACAAGGCCGGCAAGGCGGGCTGGGCGCCACCATGACAACCTGAACCAAAAAAAGCGAGCCTTCCTCCTTGACTACACCAGCACCACCTGTCACCAGGGGGAAGCCTGGACCCTGCGGAGGCGGGGTCGGGAGCTCTGGAGTTCAGGAGGCGGGGCCCGTTGCGGGGGCGGGGCTTGTGAGGGGCGGGGTCGGGGACCGCCCCGGAACACAACCACACCGGACAAGAGCCTTAATGTGATAGATAAGAATTACAAATACTAGCCGGGCGCGGTGGCTCACGCTTGTAATCCCAGCACTTTGGGAGGCGAGGCGGGCGGATCACCTGAGGTCAGGAGTTCAAGACCCAACATGGTGAAACCACGTCTCTACTAAAAATACATTAGCCGGGCGTGGTGGCACATGCCTGTAATTCCAGCTACTCGGGAGGATGAGGCAGGAGAATTGCTTGAGCCCGGGAGACGGAGGTTGCAGTGAGCCAAGATTGCTCCACTGCACTTCAGCCTGGCCAACAGAGAAAGACTGTCTCAAAAAAAAAAAAAAAGAAAAATGAATTACAAAAACCACTTTAGGCCGGGCGCGGTGGCTCACGCCTGTAATCCCAGCACTTTGGGAGGCCGAGGCAGGCGGGTCAGGAGATCGAGACCATCCTGGCTAATGCGGTGAAACCCCGTCTCCACTAAAAATACAAAAAAAAAAAAAAAAAAAAAAATTCTCCGGGCGTGGTGGCGGGCGCCTGTAGTCCCAGCTACTCCGGAGCCTGAGGCAGGAGAATGGCGCGAACCGGAGAGGCAGAGCTTGCAGTGAGCGGAGATTGCGCCACTGCCCTCCAGCCTGGGCGACAGAGCGAGACTCTGTCTCCAAAAAAAAAAAAAAAAATTACCACTTTAACATAAAAAATGAAAAACTGGTGTTTACTTGAAATTATATACTTCTAGGCCGGGCGCGGTGGCTCACGCCTGTAATTCCAACACTTTGGTAGGCCGAGGCGGGCGGATCACGAGGTCAGGAGATCGAGACCGTCCTGGCGAACACAGTGAAACCCCGTCTCTACTAAAAATACAAAAAATTAGCCGGGCGTGGTTGCAGGCGCCTGTAGTCCCAGCTACTCGGGAGGCTGAGGCAGGAGAATGGCCTGAACCTGGGAGGCGGAGCTTGCAGTGAGCCGAGATCGCGCCACTGCACTCCAGCCTGGGCCACAGAGCGAGACTCTGTCTCAAAAAAAAAAAAAAAAAGAAATTATATAGTTCTATATTATTAACTGTACTGTTGCATAAATGCTATTTGAACAAAACCACACAATAGGACTACTTAACAGTACCAATTAGTAGGATTAAACAGTATGTGTGACAAACAGTAACAATATTTTATGTTTCTTTTTGTCCTCTGATACAGCAAATTTATTTAAACTTAAAATTTATTGGATATTTAAATTTTGTAGCTTATATTGTTGCATATTCTTTTTTTAATTTTTCGAGATGAAGTCTCACTCTGTCGCCCAGGCTGGAGTGCAGTGGCGCGATGTCCGCTCACTGCAAATTCCACTTTCCGAGTTCAATCAATTCTCCCATTTCAGCCTCCCAAGTAACTGGGATTACAGGCGCATGCCACCGCGCCGGCTAATTTTTGTACTTTTTTTTTTTTAGACGGAGTCTCACTCTGTTGCCCATGCTGGAGTGTGGTGGTGCGATCTCAGCTCACTGCAACCTACGCCTCCTGGGTTCCAGCGGTTCTCCTGCCTCAGCCTCCCGGGTAGCTGGGACTACAGGCGCGTGCCACTATGCCTGGCTAATTTTTTGTATTTTCAGTAGAGATGGGGTTTCACTATGTTGGCCAGGTTGGTCTCGAACTCCTGACCTTGTGATCCGCCCACTTTGGTCTCCCAAAGTGCTAGGATTACAGGTGTGAGCCAGCGCTCCCAGTCTAATGTTTTGTGTTTTTAGTAGAGACGGGTTTCGCCATGTTGGCCAGTCTGGTCTCAAACTCATGGCCTCTAATGATCTGGCCGCCTCAGTCTCCCAAAGTGCTAGGATTACAGGTGTGAGCCACGGTGCCCGGTCCTAGTCTTGTTTTGTTTTCTTGGGACGGAGTCTCACTCTTGCCCAAGCTGGAGTGCAGTGTTGCAATCTAGGCTCACTGCAACCTCTGCCTCTTGGGTTCACACGATTCTCCTGCCTCAGCCTCCTTAGTAGCTGGAATTACAGGCATGAACCACCATGCCTGCTAATTTTTATATTTTTAGGAGAGACGGGATTTCACCATGTTGGCCAGGCTGGTCTGGAACTCCTGTCCTGGCCTCAAGAGATCTGCCTGCCTCGACTTCCCAAAGTGCTACAGGTGTGACCCGCTGCGGCCACCCACTGCATATTCTGGTTTTTTTTTTTTTTTTTTTTTTTTTGAGACGGAGTCTCACTCTGTTGTCAGGCTGGAGGCTGGAGTGCAGTGGCGTGATCTCAGCTCACTGCAACCTCTGCCCTCCGAGTTCAAGCGATTCTCCTGCCTCAGCCTCCCGAGTAGCTGGGATTACAGGCGCCTGCCACTGCACCCAGCTAATTTTTTGTATTTTTAGTAGAGACGGGGTTTCACCTTCTTGGCCAGGCTGAGTCTTGAACTCCTGACCTCGTGATCCACCCGCCTCGGACTCCCAAAGTGCTGGGATTACAGGCGTGAGCCACCGCGCCCGGCCCTGTTTTTTTTTTTTTTGAGATGGAGTCATGCTCTGTCGCCCAGGCGCAATGCTGTGATCTCGGCTCACTGCAGCCTCCACCTCCTGGGTTCAAGCAATTCTCCTGTCTCAGCCTTCTTAGTAGCTAGGATTACAGGCATGAGCCACCACACCTGGCTAATTTTTGTGATTTTAGTAGAGACGGTGTTTCACCATGTTGGGCAGGCTGGTCTCCTACTCCTGACCTCATGATCCGCCTGCCTGGGCCTCCCAGGGTGCTGGGATTACAGGCGTGAGCCACCGTGCCCAGCTGCATATTCTTAAGATACATGACTTCGTAAAAGGAGAAAGGAAATGTAATAGGACTTAATAATCACATAGTATCAAATAAGATAATCTTCAGTAAAAATAGGAATGACATGTTTTTGTCCCATGATACAGTTCGATATACTTACTTTTTCAGTTTTTTCTCCAATATTAATTCTTTCCCATACAAGGTCCAAGCTTCTGCTCTTGGAGTCTGGGACTGGACCCCTTTCTGGTAGCAATACCTTTATAGAATGTTTACTCCAGGCCGGGCACGGTGGCTCATGCCTGTAATCCTAGCACTTTGGGAGGCCAAGGCGGGCAGATCACGAGTTCAGGAGATCGAGACCATCCTGGCTAACACGGTGAAACCTCGTCTCTACTAAAAATACAAAAAAAAAAAAAAAAAAAAAAAAAAAAAATTGGCCGGGCATGGTGGCACATGCCTGTAGTTCCAGCTACTCGGACTCGGGAGGCTGAGGCAAGAGAATCTCTTGAACCTGGGAGGCAGAGGTTGCAATGAGCTGAGATCGTGCCACTGCACTCCAGCCTGGGCGACAGAGCCAGACTCCGTCTCAAAAAAAAGAAAAAAAAAAGTGGTTTACTCCAATTTTTCCCTGCATTTAATAATTTTGTTCCCTTTAAGGCATGTTTTTATTTTCTTGGCTGAAAAGGAGTAGCCTAAGAAGAAGTAAGGTGTAGGACGCCTTGGCCATGGGACCAATAGCCTCATCTTAAATTCCTGATCTCTGGAGGACATCAGGGCCTCCTACCTGTTCCATTGTGACCTGGGAGTCTCTCCAGCTCCAAGGTGGAGGGATGGCTTCACTGAACACGGAGTCTGGAATTCCATGCACACTCATGTGACCGGTGTTCCGGAAAAAGAAGCAGGAGGCGGCTGGGCGCGGTGGCTCATGCCTGTAATCCCAGCACTTTGAGAGGCCGAGGCCGGCGGATCACGAGATCAGGAGTTCGAGACCAGCCTGGCCAACATGGTGAAACCCCATTTCTACTGAAAATACAAAAATTAGCCGGGAGTGGTGGTGGGCGCCTGTAATCGCAGCTACCCGGGAGGCTGAGGCAGGAGAATCGCTTGAAACCGGAAAGCGGAGGTTGCAGTTAGCTGAGATCGTGCCATTGCATTCCAGCCTGGGCAACAAGAGCGAAACTCCGTCTCAAAAAAAAAAAAAAAAAAAAAAAAAAAAAGCAGCAGGAAGGACCCACTGAGTACAGGAAGCCGACAGGGCCTGCTCCGGAAAACCAGGAGCTGCAAGGTCAGCCGAAAGGACGAAGAGACCTGAAGTCAATCAAGTAAGTTTTATTAACCTGCTGGGCTGCTCCCCCACAGTTAGAGGAGGCAGCCCCGCTTACAGACTACAGCAGGGCTTTATAGGGCGAGGAACTGGGCTGGGGTGTGAGAACTGAGTCGGGGGTGCAGGTGTCCTGACCGCATCCTGGAGATGTTTTTGCCAGCTTTGTTATGCAAGGTGGGCAGGTGTTCTGACCGCATCCTGGAACTGTCTGCCGGTTCAGCTGAAGTCTTTTGAACAAACAGTTACTGGAAGGGTCAGTGGGGAGAAGGTCTACTTCTAGCCCGGGGGGAGTTGTGTGGCGGTCACAAAGGACTGTATTGTAAGACTGATGGGGGAAGGAGGGGAACAGTCTGGTTGGGTTGACCCTAACAGGAGCAAGTTCTGCTTCCGTGCAAGTCCAGGTCCAAGGTCCCAGAGAAAGTCCCGCCCTGCGAGGGGCTGTGGGTAGCACCTGTCAGTCACACCCCACACAGCGGGCGGATTATCTGAGGATTCCGATCACCTCTCCTGTCGCTCAAGCCCCAGGGGCGGGACCTGGGGCGCCAGCCAGTCAGAGGCGCTGTGCGGCAAACTGTCCAATCAGGTGCGCCGGGAGGAGGGGCAACTTCCAAAGCCCGAAGCGGTCTCATTTCCCGCCGGCTCCCATTCGGGTCCGGGTTTTAGTTCCTCGGGGAGCCCCTGGTGCCCCGGATACGGCAGATTCTGTCGTGTGGGACCTGTTCTGGCTGCTCCAGCCCCAGGGAGGACCGAGGACACCCGGAAGCCGGAAATGGTGAGCGTGCGGAGCCGGGCGTCCGGAGACCTGAGGAGGAGCTGGTCGGAACGGGCAGTGGCTGGACCTGGGCCTCCCCGCGGCGACTGTGGGGGTCTGGGACCCGAGTCCCCCAGGCGCAGCTCGACCCTTGGTCGCCAGGTGGAGCTGGACCAGCCGCCGGGATCCCGGGTGTCCTGTCCCGGCCCCGGAGCCCTCTCAGGGCAGCTCCGCGCCCGCAGCCCCGCGTCTCCCCAGATCGTGCGGGGGCCTCAGGAGGGTCTTAGGGGGAATCCCGCCTCGGGTGTGGGGTTCGTGCGGGAGGAGCCGTGGCCTGTGGGGTCCCCAGTTCCTCCTCCCTTAGGCGGTCCCCTTTTCCTTCGGAGTCTTCCAAAGGTGTGGGAAGCTGGGTTTCAAACCCACGACCCTGTCCCCCAGCCTCGCTCCTCCCAGGGCTGCAGTAAATCCCTAAATTTCCCCGCATTCCCCAACCCTAAGTTCTCCCTCCAGTACATCCACTTCACATTATTATTATTATCATTATTTCTATTATTTTTGAGACGGAGTCTCACTCTGTCGCCCAGGCTGGAGTGCAGTGGCACTGTCTGGGCTCACTGCAGCCTCCGTCTTCCGGGTTCAAGTGAGTCTCCTGCCTCAGCCTCCTGAGTAGCTGGAATTACAGGTGCCCGCCACCACGTCCGGCTAACTTGTATTTTCAGTAGAGACAGGTTCACCAGGTTGGCCGTGCTGAAGTCCTGATCTCAGGTATCTGCCTGCCTCGGTCTCCCAAAGTGCTGGGATTACAGGCTTGAGCCACTGCGCCTGGCAAGACCCAGTGTTTTAACTGTCATCTTTTCCAAGGAGCCCTAGATGGCACGTCTTAAAAAGTTCATTTTCCGTTTGTGGACATTTCACATGCGAGCAAAGCAGAAAATAACCCCCTGACACTCCGATGTTAAAAAAAAAATCACTGTGCCTGCCCTCTTTTTACCTTCCCTAGGCGCGGCCACCTTATCAGACAGCCTTTGGGTGGAGGCTCCTCTTGGGAACTTCACAGGGTATTGGGTCCTCAGCCCACCCTCCTATCTTTCTGGTCCTGGGTTTCAGGACCGTCCAGGGATTTCTTCCAGCTGCCCTCGGAAGAACGGGTGAAAAGTCTGTCCTGGCGTGGTTAATCTTTCCTGGTTGTTTGATGAGCCTCCTAGGGAGGAGTTCTTGTCTTTTGAAAAGAAGTTTCCTTAGGAAATTCCAGAGGGAGTCCCTGCTGGCCCTTGGGGGTGGGGTGGAGCCAGAAACAGTAGAAAGAAACTTCTCTCTTCTTAGGCAGCTCAGGCTGGCATGCAGTGGCACAGTCATGGCTTACTATGGCCTCAACCTCTGGGGCCCAAGCAATCCTTCTGCCTCAGTCTCCCAAGAAGCTGGGACCACAGGCATGCGCCACGCCCGGCTAGTTTTTATTTTTTGTAGAGACAAGGTCTCACTATGTTGCCCAGTCTGCTCTGGAAGTCAAAAGCGATTCTCCTGCCCAGGTGGCTCAAGCCTGTAATTCCAGCACTTTGGGAGGCTGGGGCGGGAAGATATCTTGAGCCCAGAAGTTTGAGACCAGCCTGGGCAACGTGGCGAGACCCCATTTCTACAACAAATACAAAAATTAGCCGGGTATGGTGGCGCATGCCTGTAGTCTCAGCTGGGAGACTGAGGTGGGAGAGCCACCTGAACCCGGGGAGGTTGAGACTGCCGTTAGCTGTGATTGCGCCACTGCACTGAACGACAGAGTGAGACCCTGTCTTTAAAAAAAAAAAAAAAAAAGGAAATCTTCCATTATGGCTGCAGAATATGAATACATTCCCACAAAAAAAAGGCATGGTAGGTCGGGCGCGATGGCTCACGCCTGTAATCCCAACACTTTGGGAGGCAGAGGCAGGCGGATCACGAGGTCAGGAGATCGAGACCATCCTGGCTAACACGGGGAAACCCCGTCTCTACTAAAAATACAAAAAAATTAGCCAGGCGTGGTGGCGAGCGCCTGTAGTCCCAGATATTCTGGAGGCTGAGGCAGGAGAATGGCGTGAATCCGGGAGGCGGAGCTTGCAGTGAGCTGGAGATCGCGCCACTGCACTCCAGCCTGTGCAAGAGAGCGAGACTCTATCTCAAAAAATAAATAATAAAAAAAGGCATGGTAGATAAGCAGAAATTAGTGATTTAGAAAGATTCACCAGCACATCAGCTCCTCTCCTTTGCAGGTTGGGGAATTTGTGATGGTGGATAACTCTGTTCTGTTTTGTGTTATCTGGATTTGACAGATTAACGCTGAATCCTTTGGGATGAGTTTGGCAACATCTAGAAGTAGTCAGATATGATCTTTTGTTTACTGAATAGTTTATTATGGAAAAAATACTGAATGACATCTGAAAGTGATAGATACTCATCTCTTTTCCTAAGGATACTAATCTTACTCCTAGGGCTCTCTCATGATCTCATGTAATCCCAGTTATTTCCCAGAGTTGCTGCCCGTAATATTAATACCATCACCTTAGGTGTTAGGATTTTTTTTTTTTTTTGAGACAGAGTCTTGCTCTGTCGCCCAGGCTGGAGTGCAGTGGCGCGATCTCGGCTCACTGCAAGCTCCGCCTCCCGGGTTCACGCCATTCTCCTGCCTCTGCCTCCCGAGTAGCTGGGACTACAGGTGCCCGCCATTACGCCCGGCTAATTTTTTGTATTTTTAGTAGAGACGGGGTTTCACCGTGTTAGCCAGGATGGTCTCGATCTCCTGACCCAGTGATCTGCCCGCCTCGGCCTCCCAAAGTGCTGGGATTACAGGCGTGAGCCACCGTGCCCGGCAGATATTTTTCAACGTATGCTTTTTACATCATAATCATTTTATTCATGAGACATTTTCAGACTTCAAGAAAAATTTCAATAGGCTTTGTTCTTTTCTAAAAATTGACTTCAGCGGCTTGTAACAGCAATTCAAAATGAACTGAGGGCAGGAACACTGGCAAACACCTGTAATTCTAGGTACTTGAGAGGCTGAGGCGGGAGAATCGATTTAGCCCAGGAGTTCAAGTCCAGCCTGGGCAACATAGTGAGACCCCCATCTCTTAAAAAAATGTGTGTGTGTATATATATATAAATTATATGTATGATTATATATATAATATAAGTTGTATGATTATATATATTTATAAATTTTATGTATCATTATATATATATTTATAAATTTTTTATTTTTTTACTTTCGAGACAAAGTCTTGCCCTGTTGCCCAGGCTGGAGTGCAATGGTACAATCTCGGCTCACTAAACCTCTGCTAAAGCGATTCTCCTGCCTCAGCCCTCCCCCACGCCCGGTAGCTGAACCTGGTAGCTGAATCCTGAGTAGCCGGGATTACAGGCGCCCTCCACCACACCTAGCTAATTTTTTGTAGCTTTAGTAGAGACAGGGTTTCACCATGTTGGCCAGGCTGGTCTCGAACTCCTGACCTCATGGTCCTCCTGCGTCGGCCTCCCATAGTGTTGGGATTACAGGCGTGAACCATCACATTCAGCCCTATATGCATTTTAGAACGGGCTTTTTTTTTGAGGGGGGTGTCTGTTGCCCAGGCTGGAGTGCGGTGGCACGATCTCAGCTCACTGCAACCTCCGCCTCCCAGGTTCAAACCATTTTCCTGCCTCAGCCTCCCAAGTACCTGGGATTACAGGCACCTGCCACCACGCCCAGCCAATTTTTTGTATTTTTAGTAGACACGGGGTTTCAACATGTTGGCTAGGCCAGTCTGAAACTCGAGCTCAGGCAATCCTCCCACTTCGACCTCCCAAAGTGTTGGGATTATAGGCATGAGCTACTGTGACTGGCTGGTATTTTTATTTCTGAAAAACAAAACAAAACAAAAAAAACCAGACATGGGATTTTGATAGGGATTGTATTGAATTTGCAGATCATTTTGGGTAGTATTACCTTCCAAATAATGTAAAGTCTTTTTTTTTTCTTTGACACAGAGTCTTGCTCTATCACCCAGACTGGAATGCGGTGGCACGGTCTTGGCTCACTGCAACCTCCACTTCCTGGTTTCAAGCGATTCTCCTGCCTCAGCCTCCTGAGTAGCTGGGACTATAAGCGCATGCCACCACGCCTGGCTAATTTTTTTTTTTTTGTATTCTTAGTAGAGATGGGATTTTACCATGTTGGCCAGGCTGGTCTCAAACTCCTGACCTCAGGTGATTTGCCTGCCTTGGCCTCCCAAAGTGGTGGGATTACAGATATGAGCCAATGTGCCGGCTTTTTTTTTTTTTTTTTGAGATGGAGTCTTGCTCTGTCGCCGAGGCTGGGGTTCAGTGGCGTGATCTCGGCTCACTGCAACCTCCACCTTCTGGGTTCAAGCAATTCTTCTGTCTCAGTCTCCGGAGTAGCTGGGATTACAGGCATGTGCCACCACACCTGGCTAATTTTTGTATTTTCAGTAGAGACAGGGTTTCATCATGTTAGCCAGGCTGGTCTTGAACTCCTGACCTGGTAATCCACCCACCTCGGCCTCCCAAAGTGCTAGGGTTGCAGGCATGAGCCACCGCACCTGGCCAAATAATGTAAAGTCTTCGAACACATGAACACAAGATATTTTTCAATTTGTCTTTAATTTCATTCAGCAACATTTTATTGTTTTTAGTGTACAAGTAGTCTTTTGACTTCTTGGTTTTGTAATTTCTAAGTGTTCAATTCTTTTTTTTTTTTTTTGAGACAGAGTCTCACTCTGTCGCCCAGTCTGGGCTATTTGGTGTCCTGGGTTTTATATTTGTTGAGGTTTTTAAAATTATTATTATTATTATTATTTTGAGACGGAGTCTCGCTTTGTTGCCCAGGATGGAGTGCAGTGGTGCGATCTCAGCTCACTGCAACCTCTGTCTCCTGAGTTCAAGCGATTCTCCTGCCTCAGCCTCCCAAGTAGTTGGGATTACAGGTGCCTGCCACCGCGCCTGACTAATTTTTGTATTTTTAGTAGAGCCGGGGTTTCACCATCTTGGCCAGGCTGGTCTTGAACTCCTAACCTTTTGATCCACCTGCCTTGGCCTCCCAAAGTGCTGGGATTACAGATGTGAGTCACCGTGCCTGGCCTATTCAATTCTTTTTGGTGCTATTGTTTGTGGTATTGTTTTCTTAATTTCTTTTTCACATTATTCAGTTTTGGTGCATATAAATGCAGCTGACTTTTTTGGTCTTGAGACAGTCTACCTCTGTTGCCCAGACTGGAGTACAATGGTGTGATCTCGGCTCACTGCAACCTCTGCCTCCTGGGTTCAAGTGATTCTCCTGCCTTAGCCTCTCGAGTAGCTGGGACTACAGGTGTGGGCTACCACACCTGGCTGATTGTGTATTTTTAGTAGAGATGGGGTTTCACCATGCTGGTCAGGCTGGTCTTGAACTTCTCACCTCAAGTGATCTACTCGCCTCGACCTCCTGAAGTGCTGGGATTACAGGCGTGAGCCACTGCACCCAGCCCCATTGTTTTTCATATTTGAACCATCCTTGCATTTTGCGGATAAATCTCTCTTGATGATGTCATATAATCCTTTAAATATGCTGTCAGGTATGATTTGCTAGCATTTATTTGAGGATTTTTTGCATTGATATTCATAAAGGGCATTTGTAGTTTTGTGTTTTGTAGTGTCTGTCTTTGGTGTCAGCATAATTTTGACCTCATAGAGGGAGTTTGGAAATGTCCCCTCTTCAGTTTTCGAAGAGTTTGAGGAGGATTGATAGCAATTCTTTTTTAAATTTTTGGTGGATTTCAGCAGTGAAACTATTTGGTGTCCTGGGTTTTGTATTCGTTGAGGTTTTTAAAATTATTATTATTATTATTTTGAGATGGAGTCTCGTTTTGTCACCCAGGATGGAGTGCAGTGGCGCCATCTCGGCTCACTGCAACCTCTGCCTCCCAGGTTCACGCCATTGTCCTGCCTCAACCTCCCCAGTAGCTGGGACTACAGGTGCCTGCCTCCACGCCAGGCTACTTCTTTGCGTTTTTAGTAGAGACGGGGTTTCACCGTGTTAGCCAGGATGGTCTCAATTTCCTGACCTTGTGATCCACCCTCTTCTGCCTCCCGAAGTGCTGGGGTTACAGGCGTGAGCCACCATGCCCAGCCAATTTATTATTTTTCTTAATTTATTTTATTTTTTTGAGATGGAGTTTCACTCTTGTTGCCCAGGCTGGAGTGTAATGGCATGATCTCGGCTCACTGCAACCTCTGCCTCCCAGGTTCATGCGATTCTCCTGCCTCTGCCTCCCAAGTAGCTGGGATTACCGGCATCCACCACCACGCCCAGGTAATTTTTTGTATTTTTAGTAGAGACGGAGTTTCACCATGTTGGCTAGGCTGGCCTCGAACTCCTGACTTAAGGGGATCCACCCGCCTTGGCCTCCCAAAGTGCTGGGATTATAGGCATGAGCCACCGTGCCTGGCTATTTTTTTTTTTTTATTACTATGCCAATCTCCTGCTACTACAGCTCTGTTCAGATTTTTTGTTTTTTCATGACTCAGTCTTGGTATATTGTGTATGTGTAGACATTTTTCCACGTAATCAGTTATATAATTTACTGAAGTATTCTAAAGGACTTCTGAAATTAAGCCTGAGTTGTACAGTTTTTTGTCCTCTGCTATATGTATGTATTCTGCTGCTGTTGCTGTGAGTGTAAGGGGTGAGGTGAGGGGAATCATTCTATTGACCTATGACTTAGCCTCATTTAAAGATAATAGGCCAGGCACAGTGGCTTATGCGTGTAGTCCCAGCACTTTCAGAGGCGAAGGTGGGCAGATCGCTTTAGCGCAGGAGTTTGAGAGGAGCCTGGGCAACACAGGGAGATCCTATCTCTACAAAAAATACAAAAATTAGCTGGGTGTGGTGGTGCCCACCTGTAGTAGGGAACAAGGTGGGATGATCACTTGAGCCTGGGAGGTTAAGACTGCAGGGGCCATGATTGTACCACTGCACTCTAGTCTGGACAACAGAGTGAGATCCTATCTCAAAAAATATTATATCAATCTTTATTTATTTATTTATTTGGAGACAAAGTCTCACTCTGTCACCCAGGCTGGAGTGCAGTAACACAATCCTAGCTCACTGCAGCCTTGAATTCCTGGGCTCAAGCAATCCTCCTGCCTTAACTTCCCAAGTAGCTAGGACCACAGACACCTGCTAACATACCCTGCTAATGTTTTAAAAAAATTTTTCTAGAGATGGCTATAACTTTTAATTTTTTTGTTTTTTGAGGTGGAGTCTTGCTCTGTTGCCCAGGCCCACCACGCCAGGCTAATTTTTCTATTTTTAATAGAGACCAGTTTTCACTATGTAGGCCAGGCTGGTCTTTAACTCCTGACCTCAGGTGGTCCACCCTACTACTCTACATGCCTGCTCTGTTATTAACCAAGTTTTCATATGAATACTGGCCCATTGAAGACTCTCTTCTTTTTCCTTGATCTATTTGTTTATCTCTCTGCTAATAGTATGCTGTCCTGAATGTGATGGTTTGGAAATCTTTGGTGTTAGGTAAGCCATCCACCTGCTATTCAGAAGGCTTTGACAATTATTAGATGTTAATTCCTGCACACCAGGTGGTGGGAGGTTTGGAAAAGTAGCTTTTGTTGACCTAAAATGTCTGTTTTGGGGATTTTTTTTTTTTTTTTTTTTTTGAGACAGCGTCTCGCTCTGTTGCCCAGGCTGGAGTGCAGTGGCATGATCTCAGCTGACTGTAATCTCCGCTTCCTGGGTTCAAGTGATTCTTCTGTCTCAGCCTCCCAAGTAGCTGGGACTACAGGCATGCGTCATCACGCCTGGCTAATTTTTTGTATTTTTAGTAGAGATGGGGTTTCACCATGTTGGCCAGGCTGGTCTCAAACTCCTGTCCTCAAGTGATCCACCTGCCTCGGCCTCCCAAAGTGCTGGGATTACAGGTGTGAGTCACCACACCCAGCTGTATTGGGTATTTATGAAATTTTATAAGGATATCATTTGGAAGAAGGGACATCTTATTGAGTTTTTTCTAGGAACACATGTTATCTTTCCACTTACTCCATACTGCTTTGACATTACCTGATAGAAATTTTAAAATTCTTCCATTAGGACAATTAAATATTGATCATCAATCTTATTTACTACTTGATTAAATTTGGTCTAGAGTAAACTGCTTGCAAGCTTCAGGATATTCTCTCTTGGTATAACCACATGGGATGAGCTCAGTTCCCCAGTGGACAAGTTGTGACAACACGTGTGACATATTGTCTCCCAGGAAAGCTCATTAAAGACTCTGTGCCCAGAGTGTTTTTCTGGGGCTAGTGCCCTAGGCACCGCTTCTAGTTTGGAACAAAAGAGTAGGCTTTCAGAAGGAAAACAGTTCAGTCAGTACCATCCTGTTTGTCAATACCATAAACCGTTTAGCCACAGTGAGCCACTTTGTCACTTAAGTTGATGGGATCCCTCTCGTAGTCTAAGTTGACCCCGATAGTAGCAAAGGTCGAACTTGGTGAACAGGCCTTTCTAAGGATACCCAGACTCAGGACTGCTGAAATGAGCGCTGTCTGCACACCAGGTGGTGGGAGTTTGTTGTGACAGGTACTAGAGATCCACTCTGCAAAGAGCATTTGGGGCAACGCAGCAGCACAACTGACTCCCTGGACCCATCACAGAGAGGGTGGTCCTCCTCTGTGGCTGGCTCTCTGAGTAGGTCAGTTCTCACACTGGAACTGCTGTGAGGGAGGAAGTGCGTGTAGATAGAGAGGAGGAGGCTGATGACTCAATCATGGAGTGAGTGTTTGGAGAGCCCGGCGTCATGGGATCACTCATGTATTGAGTAGAGATCCCCAGTGCTGAGTCTCACCTCTCCTCCTCCACACCTGTGGGATGTTTCAGGACTCAGTGGCCTTTGAGGATGTGGCTGTGAACTTCACCCAGGAGGAGTGGGCTTTGCTGAGTCCTTCCCAGAAGAATCTCTACAGAGATGTGACGCTGGAAACCTTCAGGAACCTGGCCTCTGTCGGTAAGAAGGACATTTCCTTCCTTAGTCAATTAGAAGACAAGTGTGCTTTGGTCACCAGTGTGGTTGCACAGTTTGGAATGTGGAAAGAGAATACGTTGGTGAATAAATGGGGCATCGTGGGCCAGGTACAGTGGCTTACCCTTATAATCCTAGTGCTTTGGGAAGCAACGGTGGGAAGATTGCTTGCGTCCAGGAGTTTGAGACCAGCCTGGGCAACATGATGAGACCCTGTCTCTTTAAAAAAAAAAAAAAAAAAAAGAGTGGGGGGTGGGCAGTTGTGGCGGCTCACGCCTATAATCCCAGCACTTTGGGATAATGTTGAGATAATGTTGAGAAATGCAGAAGTATTGCTGGGTGTGATGGCTCCTGCCTGTAATCCCAGCACTTTGGGAGGCTGAGGCAGGTGGATCACCTCAGGTCAAGAGTTTGAGGCCAGCCTGGTCAACATGGCGAAACCTCATCTCTACTAAAAATACAAAATTAGCTGGGTGTGGTAGTGCATACCTGTAATCCCAGCTACTCGGGAGGCTGAGGCAGGAGAATCACTAGAACTCAGGAGGCGGAGGCTGCAGTGAGCAGAGATTGCGTCACTGCACTCCAGCCTGGGTGGCAGAGTGAGACTTTGTCTCCAAAAAAAAAAAAAAAAATCAGGCATTGTGGCAGTGTTTAATGAAATTAGAACCTAGTGATTTTTCTGTAATTTTAAATAATTCATAATGATTTCTCTGGGTCTACATTTTAGGAATCCAATGGAAAGACCAGGACATTGAGAATCTGTACCAAAATCTGGGGATTAAGCTAAGGTAATCTCCACTCACAAGAGGAAGCAGTGTCTCTTGAGGGAGTATGTCAGGAAAATTTAAAAAAAAATACAAGACAAATAAGTACAATGTTAGGTTTTTAACTGATTATTAGAAGATTGCCACCAAAAATCTATCCTTCAATGTAATGTAGATGTTGAGTGTCTGGACAGGGTACTAAGAATCTGTGACATGGATGTCACTGTTTGGATAATTGCTATGGGGAGCTGGGTAGCAGAATCATCAATACACTTCCTTTCTAATAATTCTGACCCAGGAGAAAACCTCCACTTTTCCTGATTTTGGTAGCAGCATAAGTCTTAAGACATGTCAATTAGTAGAAAAGCATTAATAAACCAAGCATTGATAATGCGTTTGTCATTTTTCATAGAAGTCTGGTGGAGAGACTCTGTGGACGTAAAGAAGGGAGTGAACACAGAGAAACTTTCAGCCAGATTCCTGATTGTCACCTGAACAAGAAAAGTCATACTGGAGTGAAACCATGCAAATGCAGCGTGTGTGGGAAAGTCTTCCTCCGTCATTCATTCCTGGACAGGCACATGAGAGCTCATGCTGGACACAAACGATCTGAGTGTGGTGGGGAATGGAGAGAGAAGCCCCGTAAACAGAAACAGCATGGGAAAACCTCCATTTCCCCCAGTAGTGGTGCACGGCACACAGTAACACCAACTCGAAAGAGACCTTATGAATGCAAGGTGTGCGGGAAAGCCTTTAATTCTCCCAATTTATTTCAAATCCATCAAAGAACTCACACTGGAAAGAGGTCCTATAAATGTAGGGAAATAGTGAGAGCCTTCACGGTTTCCAGTTTCTTTCGAAAACATGGAAAAATGCATACTGGAGAAAAACGCTATGAATGTAAATACTGTGGAAAACCTATCGATTATCCCAGTTTATTTCAAATTCATGTTAGAACTCACACTGGAGAAAAACCTTACAAATGTAAACAATGTGGTAAAGCCTTCATTTCCGCAGGTTACCTTCGGACACATGAAATCAGATCTCACGCGCTGGAGAAATCCCACCAATGTCAGGAATGTGGGAAAAAACTCAGTTGTTCCAGTTCCCTTCACAGACATGAAAGAACTCATAGTGGAGGAAAACTCTACGAATGTCAAAAATGTGCCAAAGTCTTTAGATGTCCCACGTCCCTTCAAGCACATGAAAGAGCTCACACTGGAGAAAGACCTTATGAATGTAATAAATGTGGTAAAACCTTCAATTATCCCAGTTGTTTTCGAAGACATAAAAAAACTCATAGTGGAGAAAAGCCATATGAATGTACAAGGTGTGGTAAAGCCTTTGGGTTGTGCAGTTCCCTCCGAAGACATGAAATGACTCACACTGGAGAAAAACCCTTTGATTGTAAACAGTGTGGTAAAGTCTTTACTTTTTCAAATTACCTTAGACTTCATGAAAGAACTCATTTGGCCGGGCGTAGCCAGTGCTTTGGCAGGAGGCATGGGGATCACCTGAGCCCAGGAGTTTGAGACCAGCCTGGGCAACATAAGAAGGCCCCATATCGGCTGGGTACGGTGGCTCACACTTGTAATCCCAGCACTTTGGGAGGCTGAGGCGGGTGGATCACCTGAGGTCAGGAGTTCAAGACCAGCCTGGCCAACATGGTGAAACCCCGTCTCTACTAAAAATACAAAAAAATTAACTGGGCATGGTGGTGGGCACCTGTAATCCCAGCTACTCTGGAGGCCGAGGCAGGAGAATCGCTTGAACCTGGGAGGTGGAGGTTGCAGTGAGCTGAGATCACGCCATTGCACTCCAGCCTGGGCGACAAAAGTGAGACTCCATCATAAAAAAAAAAAAAAAAAAGCCCCATATCGCGTGGTGGCTCATGCCTATAAAACCAGCACTTTGGGAAGCCGAGGTGGGTGGATCACGAGGTCCAGAGATGGAGACTATCTTGGCCAACATGGTGAAACCCCGTCTCTACTAAAAATACAAAAATTAGCCAGGGGTGGTGGCGTGTGCCTGTAGTCCCAGCTACTCGGGAGGCTGAGGCAGGAGAATTGCTTGAACCAGGGACTTGGAGGTTGCAGTGAGCCGAGATCGCGCCGCTGCACTCCAGCCTGGTGACAGCGGGACTTCGTCTCAAAACAAAAAAAAGAAGGCCCCATATCTCCAAAGAAAAAAAAATTAACTGGGTGAGGTGGTGCATCCCTGTAGTTCTAGCTGCTCAGAAAGCTGAGGCGGGAGGAACCCTTGAGCCTGGGAGGTTGAGGCTGCAGTGAGCTGAGATCATGCCACTACACTGCAGCCTGGATGACGGTGACACTCTGTCTCAGAAAAAAAGGGAAAGAAATAATTCTCATTTATACAGGAGAGAAATCCTATGAATGTAAGGAATATGGGAATACATTCAGTTTCCAAAGATATGAAAAGACTAACTGGAAAAAAATCCAAAGACCTCAGATATTCCAGTTCTATTCAGAGCCATAAAAGGACTCATACTGGAGAAAAATTGTAGAAATGTACAGAATATGGGGAAACTCTCATTGCTCTCATCTCCATTCAAAGACGTGTCAGTGCACACTGGAGATGGATGGTATGAATCGAAGAATACACACTGGATGGAAACGTTAGTAGTTTGGAAAATACAGGAAACTTCAATTTTAACAATAATTAAAATTCACATGGGCTGTGCACAGTGGCTTTCGCCTGTAATCCCAGGCTTTTGGGAGGCTGGGGTGGGTAGATTGCTTGAGGCCAGGTATTCAAGACCAGCCTGGCAACCTGGAGAAATCCCATGTATACAAAAAATACAAAAGTTAGCCAGGGATGATGGTGTTCGCCTGTAGTCCCAGCTACTCAGGAAGCTGAGGTGGGAGGATTGCTTGAGTTTGGGAGGTCGAGGTTGCAGTGAGTGGAGATTGCGCCACTGGACTCCAGCCTGGGCGACAGCGAGACCCTGTCTAAAAAATTAATCATGTGAGAACATCCACTCGAAAGAAATCCTATAAACGTAAGAATTTTGAAAGCCTGATGCAAATTAATTATTATATAATGCTCAAAAACTTAATCATGAATGAGTTATTACACAAAGTTATAAATATATAGCATTTATCAGTGGCTCATTCTTTTTTCTTTCTTTTTTTTTTTTTTTTGAGATGGAGTTTTGCTCTGTCGCCCAGGCTGGAGTGCAGTGGCACAATCTCGGCTCACTGCAACCTCCGCCTCCTGGGTGCGAGCAATTTTCCTGCCTCAGCCTCCTGAGTAACTGGGATTATAAGCACATGCCACCACGCCTGGCTAATTTTTTTGTATTTTTAGTAGAGACGGGGCTTCACCATGTTGTTCAGGCTGGTCTCAGACTCCTGACCTTGTGATCCGCCCTCCTTGGCCTCCCAAAGTGCTGAGATTACAGGTGTGAGCCACCGTGCCTGGCCTTTTTTTTTTTTTTTCCCGAGACACAGTCTCATTCTGTTGCCCAGACTAGAGTGCAGTGGCGCGATCTTGACTCACTGTAGCCTCTGACTTCTGGGTTCAAGCAATTCTCCTGCTTCAGTCTCCGAAGCATCTGGGATTACAGGCGCACGCCACCATGCCCGGCTAAATTTTTGGTATTTTTGTAGAAACAGGGTTTTCCCACATTGGCCAGGCTGGTCTTGAACTCCTGACCTCAAGGAATCCACCCTCTTCAGCCTCGCAAAGTGCTGAGATTATAGGCATGAGACACCTTGCCCAGCCCCTGTGACTCATTCTTAAAAAGGATCTTTGGATTATGGGTTTCCACTTTCGCAAGGAAACATGAGAATTCCACAGATACTCTTTAAGCAGTGGTACCTGAGGTTTAATAGGAAGTGTTTTTATCCTAAGTTAGTTAATAAAATTTTTTTCTATCCATTTTAGTTTTCATTTTTTTTCTATCCATTTTAAAGTGTTGGATCTGTGGGTGAAGTTAAATTTATTTCTAATATGTAAGCAGGTTTAATTTTTATGTAGTGTTTAATTGTTCTGTGATGAATGGGCCATTACAAAATGAGTCTATTTTTGTTTGCTTTCTTTTGTTTTTGAGACTGAGTCTTGCCCTGTCGCCAGGCTGAAGTGTAGTGGCGCGATCTTGGCTCACTGCAACCTCCACCTCCCGGGTTCAAGTAATCCCCCTGCCTCAGCCTCCTGAGTAGCTGGGACTACAGGCGCGTGCCGACATGCCTGGCTAATTTTTTGTATTTTAGTAGAGACGGAGTTTCATTGTACTGGCCAGGATGGTCTTGATTTCCTGACCTTGTGATCCACCCCACCTTGGCCTCCCAAAGTGCTGAGATTACAGGAGTGAGCCACTGCGCCCGGCCCATGAGTCTTTATTAATAGAGATTTGTTACTGGTATTATGTGGCAGATTCTGCATATTCCTCACCCATCATATGTATTCCACTTTCCTTTATTATGGGGAAAACTACTCTTTTTGGCATGATACAATGTTGACTCCATTTTCTTTGCTAATAAGGACTTGGTATCAATTTATCAGTATGTAAAGTTTACCATAGAGTATTGTCTCATGTGAATCATTCCCATTTTTTGCTCTTTACTCTTTGTCATTATTTCTTAGTATTATTTGGATGGTTCATTTTGACTTAAGGATAGCCCTGTGATATGACAATATTTTTATCTAATCTGATGGAGAAAGCATTTAGTCTCCTGATCAAGTATGATGTTAGCTGCAGGTTTTTAATAAATGCCTTAATTCAGTTTGAAGAAGTTCCCTTCTGTTCATTATTTATTGAGTGTTTCATCAAGTTGTATTGAACTTTTTTGCATCTATTGGGATGATCCCCTTTTTTTTTTTTTCTGGAAACAAAGTTTCACGCTTCTTGCCCAGGCTGGAGTGCAGTGGCACAATCTTGGCTCACTGCAACCTCCGCCTCCCAGGTTCAAGTGATTCTCCTGCCTCAGCCTCCCAAGTAGCTGGGATTACAGGTGCCCTCCACCACGCCTGGCTAATTTTTTGTATTTTTAGTACAGGTCAGGTTTCACCATGTTGGCCAGGCTGGTCTCGAACTCCTGACCTCGGGTGATCTGCCCGCCTCAGCCTCCCAAAGATCCTGTGGTGTTTAGTCAGTTTTGCATTGCTGTAAAGCAATGCCTGACACTGGGTAATTTGTAAAGTAGAGATTTCATTGGCTCATGATTCTGCGGGTTATAGAGGAAGCATGGTATCACATCTGCTGGGTTTCTGGTGAGGCCTCAGAGCTCTTACTCTTGGCAGAAGGTGAAGTGGGAGTAGGTATGTCACATGGCAAGAGTAGGAGCAAGGGAGAGAGAGGGGGAGGTCTCAGACTCTCTTGAGTGAGCATTCACTCATAGCTAAGGGATGGTGCTAGGCCATTCATGATGGATCAGCCCCAATGGTACGATACTTCCCACTAGGCTCAACAGCGAACACTGGGGATCACATTTCTTTTTTTTTTTTTTTTTTTTGAGATGGAGGTTTGCTCTGTCGCCGATGCTGGAGTACAATGGCGCGATCTTGGCTCACTGCAACCTCCACCTCCTGGGTTCAAGTGATTCCCCTGTCTCAGCCTCCCAAGTAGCTGGGATTACAGGCACACCACTACGCCCAGCTAATTTTTGTATTTTTAGTAGAGATAGGTTTTCACCATGTTGGTCAGCCTGGTCTCGATCTCCTGACCTCGTGATCCGCCCACCTTGGCCTTCCAAAGTGTTGGGATTACAGGTGTGAGCCACTGTGCTCAGCCTGGGGATCACATTTCAACAAGAGATTTAGAAAGGACACATCTAAGCCATATAATTCCACCCCTATCCCTCCAAAGCTCATATTCTCATATTGCAGAATACAATAATCCCTTCTCAATAGTCACCCGAAGTCTTAACTCATTCCAGCATTAACTCAAAAGTCAAAAGTCTCACATGAGACTCACTCATGAAATGAAATGTCCATATTGTGAGGGTGGGGGGGCGGGACGGAGTAAAACTGCAGGGCCTTTGTATGCAGTCAATTAAGTTGTTATTAGCTTAAAATAGACTTCGATAGCTAAGATTCTTTATGTAACCCTCATGGTAACCCAGAAGAGAAAACCTATAGCAGATACGCAAAAGAGAAAGGAATCAAAGCAGAAAATCATTAACTCTCAAAGAGAGACAGAAAGAGGAAGAAAGGAACAAAGGATCTATAAAACAGTGAGAAAACAGTTAAAATGGGAATAGTAAGTCTTAACCTATCAACAATTACTTTATTTTTTATTTTATTTTATTTTATTTTTTGAGACAGAGTCTCACTCTGTTGCCTAGGTTGGAGTGCAGTGGCTGGCGCGATCTCAGCTCACTGCAACCTCCGCCTCCTTGGTTCACGCCATTCTCCTGCCTCAGCCTCCTGAGTAGCTGGGATTACAGGTGCCTACCACCACACTGAGCTAATTTTTGTATTTTTAGTAGAGACGGGGTTTCACCTTGTTGGCCAGGCTGATCTCGAACTCCTGACCTCAGGTGATCTGCCCGCTTCTGCCTCCCAAAATGCTGGGATTACAAGCGTGAGCCACCATGCCTGGCCTCTATTTATTTAGAGACAAGTTCTCGCTCTCTCGCCCAGGCTGGAGTGCAGTGGCATGATCTCACCTCACTGCAACCTCTGCCTCCCAGGTTCAAGCGATTCTCCTGTCTCAGCCTCCTGAGTAGCTGGGGTTACAAGCACATGCCCCCACACCTGGCTAATTTTTGTATATTTAGTAGAGACGGGGTTTTACCATGTTGGCCGGGCTGGTCTCGTGACCTCAAGTGATCTGCCTGCCTCAACCTCCCAAAGTGCTGAGATTACAGGTGTGAGCCACCATGCTTGGCCAACAATTACTTTAAATGTAAATGGATTAAATTTCCAATCAAAATATATGGAGTGGCTGAATAGATTTTTAAAACACATGAAAAACACTACTGAACTATAAACTACCTACAAGAGACTCCCTTCATTATTATTATTACTATTCTTTGACACAGTCTTGCTGTGTCCCTCAGGCTGGAGTACACTGGCACGATCTTGGCTAACTGTAACCTCTGCTTCCTGGGTTCAAGTGATTCTTCTGCCTCAGCCTCCTGAGTAGCTGGAACTACAGGCATGCACCACCACGCCCAGCTAATTTTTGCATTTTTAGTAGAGACAGTGTTTCACCATGTTGGCTAGGCTGGTCTCGAACTCCTGACCTCATGATCTGCCTGCCTCAGCATCCCAAAGTGCTAGGATTACAGGTGTGAGCCACGACTCCCTTCATTTTTATTTTTTATTTTTTGAGACAGAGTCTTGCTCTGTCGCTCAGGCTGGAGTGCAATGGTGCGATCTTGGCTCGCTGCAAACTCCGCCTCCTGGGTTCAAGGGATCCTCCTGCCTTAGGCTCCAGAGTAGCCGGGATTACAGGCGCGCTCCATCACACCCGGCTAATTTTTTGTATTTTTAGTAGAAACGGGGTTTCACCATGTTGGCCAGGCTGGTTTCTAACTCCTGACCTTGTGATCCACCCGCCTCGGCCTCCGAAAGTGCTGGGATCATAGGCGTGAGCCACTGCGCCCCGCCACGACTCCCTTCATTTTTAAGGATATACTGGTCGGAAGCAGTGGCTTACACTTTGGGAAGCCAAGACAGGCAGATCACTTGACCCCAGGAGGTCGAGGCTGCAGTGAGCTGTGATTGTGCCACTGCGCTCGAGCCTGGGCAATGGAGACCCTGCCTCAAAAAAAAAAAAAAAAAAATGGTATATGCAAACAATGTAATATTCCTTAGCCTTATAAAAGGACATCCTTTTACATGCTACAACATGGATGAACCTTGAGGACATTATGCAGAAATAAGCCACTCCCAAAAAGACAAATACTGTGTGATCCTACACAGATGATCCATGGAAAATTGTCAAATTCATAAAATCAGAAACTGAATGTTAGTTGCTAGCAGGTAAGGAGGAGAGGGGGAAGTGAGGAGCTGTTATTCCGTGGGTACAGAGTTTCAGTTTTGCAAGATTAAAACTTTCTGGAGATTGGTTGCAACCCCAGGTTAGTATAGTTGGTATTAGTGATCTGTACGCTTAAAAATCATTAAGGGCTGGGCATGGTGGCTCACACCTGCAATTCCAGCACTTTGGGAGGCTGAGGCGGCCAGATCACTTGAGGTCAGGAGTTCGAGACCAGCCTGGCAAGCATGGCGAAACCCTGTCTCTACTAAAAATACAAAAATTAGCCAGGCGTCGTGACACATACCTGTAATCCCAGCTACCCGGGAGGCTGAGGCACGAGAATCGCTTGAACCCAGAAGATGAAGTTAGAGTGAGCCAAGATCGTGCCACTGCACTCCAGCCTGGGACACAGCAAGACTATGTCTCCAAAATAAAATAAAATAATAAAAAATATATAAAATGGACATACACACATAGCCCTTCAGACAAACAAAATCACGACCTTGTCACTGCACATACAGCTGCAGACACAACTAACTCACAAGCCCTCCAGAGTAATGTCCCAGTGACACCAACGGATTCCCCCAGACAGGCAGAGCCCAGGCCCTTGGCACTCAATCCCTACCGGCACTCCATCCCTACTGCTTTCCCTCCCTCCTGGGGACTAAGGCCCATCTGATACATTTTATATATATATATATTTATAATATATATTATATTTATATATATTATTTATATTAAATATATTTTTCTTTATATTAATATATAAATAAATTATATATTTATATATTACATTAATATATATTTATATATTACATTAATATATATTATATATTACATTAATATATGTTTATATATTACATTAATATATGTTTATATATTACATTAATATATGTTTATATATTACATTAATATATGTTTATATATTACATTAATATGTTTATATATTACATTAATATATGTTTATATATTACATTAATATATGTTTATATATTACATTAATATATGTTTATATATTACATTAATATATGTTTATATATTACATTAATATATGTTTATATATTACATTAATATATAATAAGTTATATTTTATATATTAATATATGTAAGTATATATAAATATATAAAATTATATATAATATAATATATATAAATATGTTAATATATTTTTATATATAAATATATATTTATATATAAATAAATATATATTATATACAAATAAATTATATATTTATATTATATATTTATATACAAATAAATTATATATTTATATTATATATTTATATACAAATAAATTATATATTTATATTATATATTTATATACAAATAAATTATATATTTATATTATATATTTATATACAAATAAATTATATATTTATATACAAATAAATTATATATTTTTATACAAATTATATATTTTTATATAAATAAATTATATATTTATATATAAATAAATTATACACTTTTATATAAATATATTATTTATATATATAAATTTATATTTTTATATATAAATTATATATTTATTATATATTTATATATAAATAAACTATATATTTATATTATATATTTATATATAAATAAATTATATATTTATTATATTTATTTATAAATATATATTTGTTATATATTTATTTATAAATAATTTATATATTTATTATATATTTATATATAAATATATATTTATTATATATTTATATATAAATAAATTATATATTATATATTTATATATAAATAAATTATATATTTACTATATATTTATATATAAATAAATTATATATTTACTATATATTTATATATAAATAAATTATATATTTACTATATATTTATATATAAATTATATATTTACTATATATTTATATATAAATTATATATTTACTATATATTTATATATAAATTATATATTTACTATATATTTATATATAAATTATATATTTACTATATATTTATATATAAATTATATATTTACTATATATTTATATATAAATTATATATTTACTATATATTTATATATAAATTATATATTTACTATATATTTATATATAAATTATATATTTACTATATATTTATATATAAATTATATATTTACTATATATTTATATATAAATTATATATTTACTATATATTTATATATAAATTATATATTTACTATATATTTATATATAAATTATATATTTACTATATATTTATATATAAATTATATATTTACTATATATTTATATATAAATTAATTATATATTTACTATATATTTATATATAAATTATATACCTACTATATATTTATATATAAATTATATACTTACTATATATTTATATATAAATTATATATTTATATATTTATATATATATAAATTATATATTTATATATAAATAAATTATATATTTACTATATATTTATATATAAATAAATTATATATTTACTATATATTTATATATAAATAAATTATATATTTACTATACATTTATATATAAATAAATTATATATTTACTATATATTTATATATAAATAAATTATATATTTACTATATATTTATATAAATAAATTATATATTTACTATATATTTATATAAATAAATTATATATTTACTATATATTTATATAAATAAATTATATATTTACTATATATTTATATATAAATACATTATATATTTACTATATATTTATATATAAATACATTATATATTTACTATATATTTATATATAAATACATTATATATTTACTATATATTTATATATAAATACATTATATATTTACTATATATTTATATATAAATACATTATATATTTACTATATATTTATATATAAATACATTATATATTTACTATATATTTATATATAAATACATTATATATTTACTATATATTTATATATAAATACATTATATATTTACTATATATTTATATATAAATACATTATATATTTACTATATATTTATATATAAATACATTATATATTTACTATATATTTATATATAAATACATTATATATTTACTATATATTTATATATAAATACATTATATATTTACTATATATTTATATATAAATACATTATATATTTATATATAAATACATTATATATTTATATATAAATACATTATATATTTATGTTATATATTTATATAAATACATTATATATTTATATATAAATACATTATATATTTGTTATATATTTATATATAAATACATTATATATTTATGTTATATATTTATATATAAATACATTATATATTTATGTTATATATTTATATATAAATACATTATATATTTATGTTATATATTTATATATAAATACATTATATATTTATGTTATATATTTATATATAAATACATTTTATATTTATGTTATATATTTATATATAAATACATTATATATTTGTTATATATTTATATGTAAATACATCATATATTTATGTTATATATTTATATGTAAATACATCATATATTTATGTTATATATTTATATGTAAATACATCATATATTTATGTTATATATTTATATAAATACATCATATATTTATGTTATATATTTATATATAAATACATCATATATTTATGTTATATATTTATATATAAATACATCATATATTTATGTTATATATTTATATTATATATTTATATATAAATACATCATATATTTGTTATATATTTATATATAAATACATCATATATTTATGTTATATATTTATATATAAATACATTATATATTTATGTTATATATTTATATATAAATAATGTTATATATTTATATATATTTATATATAAATATAATTTAAAATATATATTTTTTTATATATATTTTGAGATGGAGTCTCGCTCTATCACCCAGGCTGGGGTGCAATGGTGAGATCTCGGCTCACTGCAACCTCTGCCTCCTGAGTTCAAGTGATTCTCCTGCCTCAGCCTCCGGAATAGCTGGGGCTACAGCTACTCATAAAGATATGAGACCTCATATCTTTTTTTTTTTTTTTTTTTGAGATGGAGTCTCACTCTGTCGCCCAGGCTGGAGTGCAATGGCATGATCTCGGCTCACTGCAACTTCCACCTCCCGGGTTCAAGCAATTCTTGTGCCTCAGCTTCCTGAGTAGTTGGAATTACAGGCCCCTCCCACCACGTCCAGTTAATTTTTGTATTTTTAGTAGAGATGGGGTTTTGCCCTGTTGGTCAGGCTGGTCTCGAACTCCTGAGCTCAGGTGATCTGCCTGCCTCGGCCTCCCAAAGTGCTGGGATTACAGGCATGAGCCACTGTGCCTGTCCCAGAGACCCCCATATCTTAAAAAATTAAATTACCTGGGTGTGGTGGTGTGTGCCTGTGGCCTCTGAGGCAGGAGGATAACTTGAGGCCTGAATTTGTGACTAGCCTGGGCAATATAGTGAGACCTGGTCTCTTAAAAAAATACTAAATCTTTATCATTTACAAAGAAATGGGAACTCTGAGACCCCACCAATTTAAATAAGTTTACGTGGCCCAATGTAAGTTAAACAGGGTATTCAAGGATTGGAACTTATTTTTAATTTTAGAGATGGTCTCACTCTATCCGGAGTGTGGTGGCGTGATGATGGCTCACTGTAGCCTCAAACTGGGCTCAAGCGATCCTCCAGCCTCAGACTTCCAAGTAACTGGGACCACAGGCTCTATCAACCACACTTGGCTATCTATCTATCTATCTGTCTGTCTGTCTATCTATCTGTCTTATCTATACAGAGTTTCGCTCTTGTTGCCCAGGCTGGAGTGCAATGGTGTGCTCTCAGCTCACTGCAATCTCTACCTCCTGGGTTCAAGCAATTCTCATGCCTCAGCCTCCCGAGCAGCTGGGGTTACAGGCTTGAGCCACCACTCCCTGCTAATTTTTTGTATTTTTAGTACAGATGGGGTTTTGATATATGGGTTAGGTTGGTCTCAAACTCCTGTCCTTAAGTGATCCACCCGCCTTGGCCTCCTAAAGTGTTTGGATTACAGGTGGAGCCATTGCACCTGGCCAGATAAAAGTTTATACTGCTCTTTTTCTCTCTAGTTTTTTTTTTTTTTTTTTTTTCTAGACAGAGTTTCACTCTTTTTGCCCAGGCTGTAGTGCAATGGCGTGATCTCGGCTCACCACAACCTCCACCTCCCAGGTTCAAGTGATTCTCCTGCCTCAGCCTCCTGAGTAGCTGGGATTACAGGCATGTGCCACCACGCCCGGGTAATTTTGTATTTTTAGTAGAGACGGGGGTTTCTCCATGTTGGTCAGGCTGGTCTCGAACTCCTGACTTCAGGTGATCCGCCTGTCTTGGCCTCCCGAAGGACCGAGATTACAGGCATGAGCCACCACGCCCGGCTTTTTTTTTTTTTTGAGATGGAGTCTCGCCCTGTTGCCCAGGCTGGAGTGCAGTGGTGCAATCTCGGCTCACTGCAACCTCTGCCTCCTGGGTTCAAGCGGTTCTCTGCCCCAGCCTCCCGAGTAGCTGGGATTACAGGCACCCGCCACTACGCCTGTCTAATTTTTGTATTTTTAGTAGAGACAGGGTTTCACCATGTTGGTCTGGCTGGTCTCTAACTCTTGACCTTGTGATCTGCCCTCCTCAGCCTCTCAAAGTGCTGGGATTACAGGCGTGAGCCACCACGCCCGCCCGGCCCTCTCTAGTTTCTTAAGGTGGAAGATTACATTATTATTATTATTTTTTGAAAGGGAGTCTCGCTCTGTCACCCAGGCTGGAGTGCAGTGGCGCGATCTCGGCTCACTGCAAGCTGCGCTTCCCAGGTTCACGCCATTCTCCTGCTTCAGCCTCCCGAGTAGCTGGGACTACAGGTGCCAGCCACCACGCCCAGCTAATTTTTTGTATTTTTAGTAGAGACGGGGTTTCTCCGTGTTAGCCAGGACGGTCTCGATCTCCTGACCTCGTGATCCGCCCGCCTCGGCCTCCCAAAGTGCTGGGATTACAGGCGTGAGCCACTGCGCCAGCCCAAGATTACATTACTGATTTCAATATTTCTTCTTTTCTGATGTATATATCCAATGCTCTAAATGTAGCTCTAAGCACTGTTTTTGCTATATCCTCCCCACGCCCGCTTTTTTTTTTTTTTTTTTTTTTTTTTGAGATGCAATCTTGCTCTGTTGCCCAGGCTGGAGTACAATGGTGTGATCTCGGCTCACTGCCACCTCTGCCTCCCGGGTTCAAGTGATTCTTCTGCCTCAGCCTCCTGAGTAGCTGGGATTACAGGCGTGCACCTCCACACCTGGTTAATTTTTTTTTTTTTGTATTTTTAGTAGAGATGGGGTTTCACCATGTTGGCCAGGCTGGTCTCGAACCCCTGCCCTCAAGTGGTCCACACACCTCAGCCTCCTAAAGTGCTGGGATTACAGGCGTGAGCCACCGCATCCAGCATATCCCACAATTTTTTGAGACAGAGTCTTGCTTAAAGTTCAAAATCAGTAAACTGGACACACTTAACTACTATTATTATTTTCGAGACGGAGTATCGCTGCTCTGTTGCCCAGACTGGAGTGCAATGGCTCGATCTCGGCTCACTGCAACCTCTGACCCCCAAGTTCAAGTGATTCTCGTGCCTCAGCCTCCTGTAATCTCAACTGCGATTACAGGCGTGTAATCTGTGCCTGGCCTCATTCAAATCATGACCTACCGCGCCTGGCCCAGCTAAATTTTTTTTTTGTTTATTTTTTTGTAGAGATGGTCTCCTTTGCCCAGGCTGGTCTCCAACTCCTGGATGCAGGCGATCTTCCTGCCTTGACCTCGCAAAGTGCTGAGATTGCAGGTGTGCACCTGGCATGGTTATGGTTTAACATTATGAGTATAATTCATGCCACAGAATGGTGCACTTAAAATGGATAAAATAAAATTTTGTATGAAAAACCCTTTAGCTCTATGAAACACCCAGTTAGGCTGGGCACGGTGGCTCATGCCTGTAATCTCAGCACTTTGGGAGGCCAAGGTGGGAGGATTATTTGAGGTCAGGAGTTCGAGACCAGCCTGGCCAACATGGTGAAACCCCATCTCTACTAAAAATACAAAAATTAGCCGGGTGTGGTGGCGGGCGACTGTAATCTCAGCTACTTGGGAGGCTGAGGCAGGAGAGTTGCTTCAACCCAGGAGGTGGAGGTTGCAATGAGCTGAGATCGCGCCTTTGCACTCCAGCCTGGGAAACAGAGTGAGACTCTGTCTCAAAAAAAAAAAAGAAAAAAAAAAGGAGAAAAGAAACACCCAGTTAAGATGATGAAATAAGCTCCTGAGTGGGAAACTATTTTCAAACTACACATACAGCAAAGAACTACTATCTTAAATATATAAAAAAACTGTCACCCTTGTTTAGAAACACAGACATCTAACAGTGATGTCACCATATATAATAAAGGGATTCTAGGTTTGAGCCACCACTCCTGACTCTTAAGAGAATTTTGAAATGTAAAAAGCCATGATATCTCCAAGGCAATCAAATTCCTATTCTCACTGGTATATTTAAGAAAAACAGGTCACACGCATTTGCTCACATCTGTGATCCCAGCACTTTGGGAGGCCAATCGCTTGAGCCCAGGAGTTCAAGACCAGCCTGGCAAACATAGTGAAATCCCATCTGTATTAAAAATAAAAAAATTAGCAGGGTGTGGTCACCTGCTTCTGTAGTCTCACCTACTCAGGAGGCTAAGGTGACAGGATTGCTTGAGCCAGGAGGTGAAGGCTGCAGTGGGCTATGATTGAGCCATTGCACTCCAGCCTTGGTGACAGAGTGAGACTGTCACCAAAAAAAAAAAAAAAAAAGGCTGGGTGTGGTGGCTCATGCCGGTAATCCCAGTACTTTGGGAGGCTGAGGTGGGCGGATCACTTGCGATCGGGAGTTTGAGACCAGCCTGGCCAATATATTTGGTGAAACCCTGCTTCTACTAAAAATACAAAAGTTAGCCGGGCGTGGTGGTGCGCGCCTGTAATACCAGCTACTCAGGAGGCTGAGGCAGGAGAATCGCTTGAACCTGGGAGGTGGAGATTGCAGTGAGCCAAGATTGTGCCACTACACTCCAGCCTGGGTGACACAGCAAGACTCTGTCTCAAAAAAAAAAAAAAAAAAAAAGAAAAAAAGAAAAGAAAAAAGAAAAACAAAAAAGGGGTATGTAAATTTGGCATAAACCTGGAAACTCAATACTGTTAACAAATTGGACCAAAACTCCTAATGAATTTACTTATTTCAACCACTTTAGTCAAATATGCATATCCTACACAATACACCCAGTTAAAGTGCATAATTCATAGGTATAGTATATTCACAGATACATGCAATCATCACCACAGTGGATTTGCATCACCTCAAAGAGAAACCCCTGTACCCTTTAGGTATCCACTCCCCCCATCCTCCCATCTTTTTTACTCAACACCCAGCCCTAGGCAGTCAGCAATTGACTTTCTTTCTCAGCAGATTTCTCTGCTCTGGACTTTCATGTGAATGAAATCATACCATACGGGGAATTTTTAACTGGGTTTCATTTACTATAGTTTTTTGAAGGGATATCCATCTTGTATGGTCCTGTACATCATTTAGATTTATGATGGAATTATTAATATTTTCCATTGTCTGGCTATTACATATTTTGTCCATGCATTCAACGATGGATTATTTGGTTTCCACCTTTTGGCTGTCATGAATAACACTGCTATAAACATTCATGCCCAAGGTCTTGTGTGGACATATGTTTCTATTTATTTCTACCTACAACAAAAACTGATGTCACATGGAAATTCTGTTTAGTAGTTTCTTTTAAATTTAAAAGGTTTGAAGATTTATTATTTTTTTCTTGTGGCAAAAACTCTTAAGATTAAATATAACGGCTGGGCATGGTGGCTCACGTCTGTCCCAGCACTTTGGGAGGCCAAGGCAGGTGGGTCACCTGAAGTCAGGAGTTCGAGACCAGCCTGGTCAACATGGCGAAACCCCATCTCTACTAAAAATACAAAAATTAGTTGGGCATGTTGGTGTATGCCTGTAATTCCAGCTACTCGGGAAGCTGAGGCATGAGAATTGCTTGAATCTGGGAGGCGGAGGTTGTAGTGAGCCAAGATCATGCCGCTGCACTCCAGCCTGGGCAACAAGAGCAAAACTCTGTCGGCAAAAAAAAATTAAATATACCAAGTTAACCCCAAGTGTATAGGTCAGCAGTGTTAAGTCTATTCACACTGTTGGACAACAGATCTTCAGACCTTTTCAATCCTGCAAAACCTAAAATCTATATCCATTAAACACTACTTCCAACTGCCCACCACCCCAGCCCCATTCTACAGCCCCCATTCTCAGCAACAACCTTGCTACACTGTTTCTGTATTTTGACTACTTCAGCTAGTCCATATGAATGGAATCCTACAGCATTTATTGTTTGATGACTGCCTCATTTCACTCAGCCTAATGTCCTCAGGGTTCATCGGTGTTGTACCAACTGACAAAGTTTCTTTCTCTTCTCTTTGAGATCTTGTTGTGAAATCTTTGGGATATACACCCAGAAGTGGAATTACTGGATCATATGGTCATACTATTTTTCTTTTTTTTATTTATTTTTAGATGGAGTCTCACTCTGTCGCCAGGCTGGAGTGCAGTGGCATGATCTCGGCTCACTGCAACCTCCATCTCCTGGGTTCAAGCCATTCTCCTGCCTCAGCCTCCTGAGTAGCTGGAATTATAGGTGCGTGCCACCACGCCCACCTAATTTTTGTATTTTTAGTAGAGATGGGGTTTCACCATGTTGGCCAGGATGGTCTCGATTTCCTGACCTCGTGATCCACCCGCCTTGACCTGCTAAAGTGCTGGGATTACAGGTGTGAGCCACCATGCCTGGCCCTCATTTTTTTACAACCTGTTCTTCACAATGCTGTTTTTCATAATGGCTACACCACTTTACAATCCCACCATCAATGCATAAGCACTCCAATATCTCTGTCTTCACCAACACTTTTTATTTATTTATTTATTATTTATTGAGATGGAGTCTTGCTCTGTCCCCCAGGCTGGAGTGCAGTGGCATGATCGCAGCTCACTGCAACTGCCGCCTCCTGGGTTCAAGTGATTCTCCTGCCTCAGCCCCCGGAGTAGCTGGGATTACAGGCATGTGCCACCATGCCCAGCTAATTTTTGTTTCACCATGTTGGTCAGGCTGGTCTCGAACTCCTGACCTCGTGATCTGCCTGCCTCGGCCTCCCAAAGTGCTGGGATTACAGGCATGAGCCACCGCACCTGGCCGGCTATTCTTCTTTTTAATTATTATTATTATTATTATTATTATTATAGTTCTGGCCTGCTATTCTGATGTTGGCCATTCTAACTGGTGTGAGGAAATATCTCATTATGTGCTTTTTTTTTTTTTTTTTTTTTTTTAAGACAGAGTTTCTTGTTGCCCAGGCTGGAGTGCAGTGGCGTGATCTCAGCTCACTGCAACCTACTCCTCCTGGTTCAAGCAATTCTCCTGCCTCAGCCTCCCAAGCAGCTAGGATTACAGGCATGTATTACCATGCCCAGCTAATTTTGTATTTTTAGTAGAGACAGGGTTTCACCATGTTGGTCAGGCTGGTTTCAAACTACTGACCTCAGGTGACCCACCTGCCTCGGCCTTCCAAAGTGCTGAGATTACAGGCATCAGCCACCATGCCCGACCTCATTCTGCTTTTAATTTGCACTTCTCTTATGATCTCTGATGGTGAGTGTGTATGTAGATATCTCAATGGCACCCTCTTGTATTTTGCAAAAACAGGGAGTATATATATACTATTTTTGCAAAATAGCAGTTGAAATTTTGGTGCAGATTGTATTAAATCTGTAGACCACTTTGGGTAGTGGAGACATCTTAACAATATTAAGTCATCTGGGCTGGATGCAGTGGCTCAGGCCTATAATCCCAGCACTTTGGGAGGCCAAGGCCGGTAGATCACTTGAGGCCAGTTTGAGACTAGCCTGGCCAACATGGCAAAACCCTGTCTCTACTAAAAATACAAAAATTGGCCAGATGTGGTGGTGCATGCCTGTAATCCCAGCTACTCGGGAGGCTGAGGCAGGAGAATTGGTTGAACCCAGGAGGCTGAGGTTGCAGTGAGCCGAGATCGTGCCACTGTACTCTAGCCTGGGAGACACAGTGAGACTGTCTCAAAAAACAAAAAAACAATATAAAGTCATCTGATCTATGAGCATGGAATTCTCTGAGAATACAGAAAAACACAATAGTTCTTTTTCTTATTCTCAAACAATAACATGCAACACTTCTGCGACCAGATGTGGGGACTCTTTCCACATACACCAAGCAAGCAATTCTGCAGAGCATTCCTCTCCAGCAGACACCAGGAGGCTGCCCCCTAACCGAACTAAATTCTGATGCTACTTGGAGATAGCATCAGATTCCACAGGTTCAGGTCCCAGTGCCATAAGACTGCCCTCACCTCACGTGCCAGTTAATTAATTAATTTTTTTGAGATGGAGTCTTGCTCTGTCACCAGGCTGGAGTGCAGTGGTGCGATCTTGGCTCACTGCAACCTCCACCTCCCACATTCAAGCCATTCTCCTGCCTCAGCCTCCCGAGTAGCTGAGACTACAGGTGCCTGCCACCACGCCTGGCTAATTTTTGTATTTTTAGTAGGGTCGGGTTTCACTGTGTTGGCCAGGATGGTCTCGATCTCTTGACCTTCTGATGCACCTGTCTCGGCTGCCCAAAGTGCTGGGATTACAGGCGTGAGCCACCGCGCCCGGCCTGGAATTCTTAACAGGACCATTAGGATTAAATAAATTTTACTGGGGGTCTGAAGAAATGATGTAATCAAGCACCCAGCTTGATTACATCATTGGATATTGGTGATGGACTTAAACTTCAGCACCTCTCTCCTCCAGGTGAGGCAGGGAACTTAAGGCCAATTCGTGCTGACTTCCTAAAGCTGGGTCAAAGGAAAACACCAAGGTCTGGGGGCAGAGAATCTAAGGCCCATTAACGCCAACTGCCTAAAGCTAAACCAAAAGGAAAAACCCCATCTCCCCAAGCCTGGAGCAGCAAAGGATCGAAGGCTACTTTCCCTCCAGCCCTCCCACTTCCACCACATCTCAGAAGGAAAGTGCCCTGGATTGGCTGTGGGCCAAGCATGGCCCATCCCTTCATCTTCAGAGGGCACCAATTCACCTCAGCCTTTAATTAGCCACCAGCCAAATCCTTCATCCAGATAAGGGGTAACTGATGGGGACCTTGAAAGGAGTACTTAAAACCCAGAAAACTTTGTAACTGGTCCCTTGAGCTGCTTGCTCGGGCTCACTTCCACCCTGTAATGTGCTTTCTCCCTTTAATAAATCCTTGCATTTGCGGCTTCGGTCCTGGGTTTCGTTCCTTTGTGTGTTTTGTTCAGTTCTTTGTTCAAAAACTCCAAGGACCTGGACACCTCACACTCATGACCTTCCTTCCAGTAACACAGGGGAGTCAGGGGTGAAGCAGAGTATCCTAACCATCTAATCACATGGTTGCTTCCCCTGGCAACCACCCCATTCTGAGGCTATGCACGGCCCGCAGTCACTGGTCACCTCAACATCACTTTGATTCCAAGGCTTTTAGGAGCTGTAGGCCAAGGAAACAGGAACAAACCAAAATAAATATTTCATAATATCACAGATGTCTTTCTAGGTATTTGTATCTTTCTTTCTTTTTTGAGATGGAGTTTCCCTCTTGTCGTCCAGGCTGGAGTGCAGTGGTGTGGTCTCGTCTCACTGCAACCTCTTCCTCCTGGGTTGAAGTGATTCTCCTGCCTCAGCCTCCTGAGTAGCTGGGACTACATGCACGCACCACCATGCCCGGCTGATTTTTGTATTTTTGGTAGAGACGGGGTTTCACCATTATTGGCCAGGCTGGTCTCAAACTCCTGACCTCAGGTGATCCACCTGCCTCGGCCTCCCAAAGTGCTGAGATTACAGGTGTGAGCCACTGCGCCCAGCCTCTTTAGTTTCTTTTAGCAATGCTTTGTAGCTTTCAGTGTAGAAGTCTTTTATTTTCTTGGTTACATTTATTCTCAAGTATTTGTTTTTGTGCCATTGTAAATGGGATTGTTTTAATTTTCTTTTCTGCCTGGTCACCACTAGTGTGTAGAAACACAATTCATTATTATTTTTCTTGCTGATTTTGTTTTTTTCGCCTTTGCTGAAATCCCATAGAGTCAGCCCTCCATATTCCTGGGTTCTGTATCTATGGATTCAACCAGCTACGAATTGAAAATATTCAGAAAAAAATTGGATGGCTGTGTCTGTAATGAATATGTGCTTTTTTCCCCCTTATTATCTCCTAAATGACTTATTATAAAAACTATTTACACAGCAGTTGCATTGTATTAGGTATTATAAATAACCTACAGATGATTTAAAGTATATAGGAAGATGAGTGTAGGTTATGAGAAAAGAACTTTTATCTGAAGAATGTGAGACTGTGGCAGGCCAGGTCTCACTAACGCAGGCCTCCATAACAACTGTTTCAGTACTGACTGAGTGGTTAAGTTAAATATTAAAAGCCAGCGCCCTTACATAAGGGCTGGGATGTAACAAAAGCCCACCAAAAAGTTTCTCCTAGGCCTGCCTTTCTTGGGCTTTAATGCATGACAACAATAATGAAGGAATTTTTTTTTTTTGAGATGGAGTCTCACTCTGTTGCCCAGCTGCGATCTCGGCTCACTGCAACCTCTGCCTCCCAGGTTCAAGCAATTCTCCCGCCTCAGCCTCCTAAGTAGCTGAGACTACAGGTGCCCGCCACCCCACCCGGCTAATTTTTTGTATTTTTAGTAGAGATGGGGTTTCACCGTGTTAGCCAGGATAGTCTCGATCTCCTGACCTCGTGATCCACCCGCCTCGGCCTCCCAAAGTGCTGAGATTACAGGGGTTAGCCACCATGCCCGGCCAAGAAGTTGTTTTATCTTGTTTACTGCTGAAGGTGTCAGGGTAAGGGGGGCCCAGGTGGGCTGAAGCTTCCTCTTGCTCACAGCGCAGACAGTTGCCAGGACTAAGGAAGCCGACATCTTTGCTGTCCTGGCGCCCCAGTACCTCCAGCCGGAGCTCGGCCGCCTCAGCCTCTCTCCATGGACATGGCGGGCGCATCCAGTTCAAAGAATTTTTAAATTTCCATCTTGATTTCATCCAACGCTCATCCAGAAACAGGTTGATCTTTAATTTTTAATTTAATTTCCATGTATTTAATTTCTAAAATTTATTTAATTTCCATGTATTTGCATGGTTTTGATGGTTCATTTGGAGTTGATTTTCACTTTTATTCCACTATAGTCTGAGAAAATAGTTGATATAATTTTGATTGTCTTAAATTTACTGAGACTTGTGGCCTATCATATGTCTATCTTGGAAAATGTTTCAAGTGCTGATGAATAAAATGTATATTCTGCAGTTCTTAGGTAGAATTTCTGTAAATATTTTTTAACTCCATTTGTTCTAGGATATAGTTCTAAGTCCATTGTTTTTTTTTTTGTTGTTGTTGTTATTATTGACTTTCTGTCTTGATGACTTGTCTATTGCTGTCAGTAGAGTATTGAAGTCCCTCATTATTATTGTGTTGTCATCTATTTCATTTCTTAGGTCTAGTAGTAATTATTTTATAAATTTGGGAGCTCCAGTGTTAGGTGCATGTATATTTAGGATTGTGATATTTCCCTGTTGGACTAGTCCTCTTATCATTATATAATATCCCTCGTTGTCTTTTTTTTTTTTTTAAACTGTTTTTGTTTTAAAGTCTGTTTTGTCTGATGTAAGAATGGCTACTACTGCTAGCTTTTGGGGTACATTTGCATGGAACACCTTTTTCCAACCCTTTGCCTTAAGTTTAAGTGAGTCCTTATGTGTTGGGTGAGTCTCTTGAAGACAGCAGATATTTGGCTTGTAAAATCTTTTTTTTGAGTTGGAGTTTAGTTCTTGTCCAGGTTGGAGTGCAATGGCATGATCTCCACTCACTGCAACCTCCGCCTCCCAGGTTCAAGCGATTCTGTTACCTCAGCCTCCTGAGTAGGTGGGATTACAGGCATTCACCACCATGTCTGGCTAATTTTTTTTTATTTTTAGTAGAGACAGGGTTTCCCCATGTTGGTCAGGCCGGTCTCAAACTCCCAACCTCAGGTGATCTGCCCACCTCAGCCTCCCAAAGTGCTGGGATTACAGGCATGAGCCACTGCACCTGGTCTGGTAAACTCTTATCCATTCTGCCATTTTGTGTCTTTTAAGTGGAGCATTTAGGCCACTAGATTAGTAGCATTTAGGCCAATAATCACTATCAATTACACCACCATATATTACAATGCCTGTCATTGAAAGGCTTGAACACGTTGTAATCCATTCGTCTGTATTCAAGTTTGCAGTTATGGTGGAAACTTTGGCCTATTGATCATCCTGCTGATTAAATAGTCTGTCAAGAGAAAGCAGAGATGCATGAGCATCAACATGGAAAACAGTGATAATGGTAGTGTGCGAAAGGATTGAGATATCTCCCCAGTATTGTTTTCCCCAAACCTCTTTATTCCCAACTAACCATTTGTTTTGTTACCATTGGGGTTTCCAGGTAGTAAGACCATTTGCTACTGACCAAGAGTTGGTATACAAGTGACAAATCCCTCTGGCCTCCTCTTGAATAGCTCAGAGGATGGCTACTAGTTCAGCTAACTGGCTGCTCCCACCACTTCCTTCATCAGAAATGTTTATGTTTTTAACAGGATTATAAGCCACGGCCTTCAAGCATCTGGTCCCACCAATAGATTTGGTGGATCCATCCATAAACCAAGCATGTTTCTGATCCTCTGGTTTAAAGGATTTGCCCCATTGGGCAGGGGAGGTTTCCTTCCCTATCTGCAGGACTTGCTCGGTGATTTCCTGAGCTGGGAGGTTTTGTACATCCTCATGTAAAAGTGATACCCCCTTTGGTTTTGGCTTAGATGGGGGACTTGTATGTCGCAAGTAGCTGTAAATTAACCTACTAATGCTGCACCAGACACTATAACCCACGTCCTATAGCTTAACAATGGATAGCCAATTACTAATCAATGTCATTTCTGTAAGCCAATGAGAATTCCTGACAACTTTATATTACCCACTCCCTGTACCCCATTTTGCCTTTAAAAACCTGCTTGTGGCCAGGTGTGGTGGCTCATGCCTGTAATCCCAGCACTTTGGGAGGCAGAGGCATGCAGATCACTTGAGGTCAGAAGTTTGAGACCAGCCTAGCCAACATGGTGAAACCCTGTCTTTACTAAAAATACAAAAATCACCCAGGTGTGGTGGCAGGTGCCTGTAATCCCAGCTACTCGGGAGGCTGAGGTGGGGGAATCGCTTGTACCCAGGAGGTGGAGGTTGCAGCGAGCCATGATTGCACCACTGCACTCCAGCCTGGGTGACAAAGTAAGACTCTGTCGCAAAAACAAACAAAAAAACACACGCCTGCTTGTAACAAAGGCAGAATGGAGTTCATATCCAAGGTCACTTGGGTCTGAGTCTCCCGGGAAGCTGTTCTCTCTTTGGCTCAAGTAAACTTGTTAAATTATACTTGTGCCTCAGCCTCTTTCTTTTAGGTTGGCCTTTTTTTTTTTTTTTTTGAGACGGAGTCTTGCTCTGTCACCCAGGCTGGAGTGCAGTGGCATGATCTCGGCTAACTGCAACCTCTGCCTCCTGGGTTCAAGTGATTCTCTTGCCTTACCCTTCTGAGTAGCTGGGATTACAGGCACATGCCACCACACCCAACTAACTTTTCTATTTTTAGTAGAGATGGAGTTTCACCCTGTTGGTCATGCTGGTCTCAAACACCTGACCTCATGATCCGCCCGCCTTGGCTTCTCAAAGTGCTGGGATTATAGGTGTGAGCCACCACGCCTGGCCTTAGGTTGACATTTCTATAAAAATATTGTGCCATTTTATATAAGGGCCTTGAGTTTCCATAAATTTTGGTACCAAGGGGCACACTGGAACCAATTCCCCAGGGATACTGAAGAACTACATTAATTTTAAGTTTTAAAAGTGGAATCTTTCTTTTTTCCTTAGACAGGGTCTCACTCTGTCACCCAGGTTGGAGTGCAGTGGAGCAATCTTGGCTTACTGCAACCTCTGCCTCTAGGGCTCAAGCGATCCTCCTGCCTCAGCCCCCCAAGTAGCTGGGACTACAGGTGTAAGCCACGACACTTGGTTGATTTTTGTCTGTATATATATATATATATAATTTTTTTTTTTTTTTGGTAACTGTCTCTGTTGGCCAGGCTGGAGTAGAGTGGTGCGATCTTGGCTCACTGCAACCTCTGCCTCCCGGGTTCAAGCAATTCTCATGTCTCAGCTTCTTGAGTAGCTGGGCTATAGGTGCATGCCATCACGCCCAGCTAATTTTTGTATTATTAGTAGAGGCAGGGTTTCAGCATGTGGGCCAGGCTAGTCTCGAACTCCTGACCTCAAGTGATCTACCCCCCTCGGCCTCCCAAAGTGCTGGGATTACAGGTGTGAGCCACTGTGCCTGACCAAGTTTTGTATTTTTTGTAGAGATAGGGTTTCACCATGTTGCCCAGGCTGGTCTCGAACTCCTAAACTCAAGCAATTTGCCCTTCTCGGCCTCCCAAAGTGCTGGGATTACAGGCATAAGCCACCATGACTGGCCTAAAAATGGAATCTTTAGGGATTTATTCACAGGGATCTTGCCATTAACAAAAAGATAATTTTACGTATTCCTGTCCAATATGGATGCCTTTTTTTTTTTTAAATTGTCTAATTGGTCTGCGAGGGCTGGTGGTGTGTCGAACAGAAGGAGTGTCCTTTTTCCGGATCTTAGAGGAAAAGCTTTGTCTTTTACTGCTGAATATGGTGTTAGCTGTGTTTTCAAATATGGCTTTTATTATGTTGGGTATTTTTCTTCTATTCCTAGTTTGTTAGGTTGTTCTTTTTTTAATCAAGAAAGAGGTGAATTTTGTCGGACGCTTTTAGTGTACATTCAATTTCCAAATGGCTCAAATTATGGACTTTTGTTTCAGGTTTTGTTGTTGGAATAAAGAAAACAAAAATCTATTTTCCTTCCTTCACTGTTTTTTTTTTTTTTGAGATGGAGTTTCACTCTTGTTGCCCAGGCTGGAGTGCAATGGTGCGATCTTGGCCCACTGCAACCTCTGCCTCCCAGATTCAAGTGATTCTCCTGGCTTGGCCTCCCTAGCAGCTGGGATTACAGGCGCCCGCCACCAGGCCCAGCTGATTTTTTTGTATTTTCAGTAGAGACGGTGTTTTGGTATGTTGGCCAGGCTGATCCGAACTCCTGACCTCAGACGATCCACCCACCTCAGCCTCCCAAAGTGCTGATTACAGGCGTGTGCCACCACGCCTGGCTCTCCTTCACTTTTTGTTTTCTGCTCACTGGAAACACTTTGGGGAGGGGAGGGCCCTCTCTACTACAGCATGTGTTATTTTTTTTCCTCCAGAGATCTTCAAATAACTACTATCAGTTAGGGGCCTCCTGCATGGTGAGAGATGCTTTGTGTGGTTTAAGGACACAGGGCTTTATTTAGGTCTGAACTAACATCTTTGCTGAACTAAAGGATGCCATGAGGGTTATTTCTGACAACCTTGGAGGATCTGGGTCTTTGTTGTGTTAGAGGCGTGAGCAGCAGCAGCAGCAGCAGAGGTATTTAAGGGTCCTGGAGAGTGTGGACCTCAAGACACCATCTAATAGCAGCTTCCCAGTCCCCACTCTTTTTGATCTTTCTGTTTTTCAGATGACTACTTTTTCAGGAATGACTACTTGATGGGCCCAGAACTTGCACAGAAGAAAAAAAATCTCCCCACCAGCCTGCACCCTAGATGAAGGCCAATACCCAGCATTAGTCACAGCTTCATTCTAAAATACACAGCCACAGCTAGGCCGGGTGCAGTGGCTCACACCTGTAATCCCAGAATTCTGGGAGGCCGAGGCGGATGGATCACTTCAGGTCATAAATTCGAGACCAGCCTGGCCAACATGATGAAACCCCATCTCTACTAAAAATACAAAAATTAGCCGGGTGTGGTGGCATGCTCCTGTAATCCCTGCTATTCGGGAGGCTGAGGCAGGAGAATCGCTTGAACCTGGGAGGCAGAGGTTGCAGTAAGCCAAGAACCCGCCACTGCACTCCAGCCTGGGCAACACAGTGAGACTCTGTCTAGAAAAACAAAAACTAAAACAAAAACAAAAAAACCACAGCTAGGTCCCAGCCAAAACATATGACCCAGGACTGTGTAAGAGGGGCTGCAATCAGCTGGGTGCAGTGGCTCACACCTGTAATCCCAGCACTTTGGGAGGCCAAGGCAGGTGGATCACCTGAGGTTGGGAGTTCGAGATCAGCCTGACCAACATGGAGAAACCCCGTCTCTACTAAAAATACAAAAAATTAGCCAGGCATGGTGGCACATGCCTGTAATTCCAGCTACTTGAGAGGCTGAGGCAGGAGAATCACTTGAACCCGGGAGGCGGAGGTTGTGGTGAGTGGAGATCATGCCATTGCACTCCAGCCTGGGCAACAAGAGCGAAACTCCATCTCAAAAAAAAAAAAAAAAAAGGGGTGGGGGGTGCTGCAATCCCATACTTCTGCTCCTCAATGTAAAGGAATTATGCAAACTGCTGACTTAGCTCAGCTGAATCCGGAACTGAGGCTGGCTAGGCCTCAGCAATGCAACACAGGGCAGCAAGCAGCAGCTCAAAGTACACACTGGCTGCTGGGCAGCAGAGCAGGTTAGCAACCCGGACGAGAGAACAGACCTGTGGCATGGTGACCAGCATCCAGACATCTTGTTCATGGTGACAACTGCCAGTGTCACCTGAAAACATGTGGTTCTGATGTTGACACGCATGGCTATGTGGCAGAAACATAGTGAGTGAGTATAAAGAGGCTTATTACATAATTGAGGTCTCAGGGCAGGGCTCACAAGCAGGTGTGAAATGGCTTGACAGCAAGGAAGATTGCATTAATTCCTACTGTGAATGGTGATGCAGGAATCCTGAAATAAACACCAGCAAACCATAGGAAGCAACATATTAAAAGCATTACATAACATAGCCAAGTGAGATTTATTCTTGGAACATAAAAATGGTTCAAAATATGAAAACTGATCATTGTCATATACCACATTAGCAAAATGATGGAAACTGACAATTACCTCAATTGATACCATATATGAAAAACCCACATCATTTTGACGGTGAAAAACTGGATCAGGAAAAAAAGGATGTATGCACTAACAGGCTGTTGTTATTGTTTTTTTTTTTTTTTGAGACGGAGTTCTCACTCTGTTGTCCAGGCTGGAGTGCAGTGGCACCATCTCAGCTCACTGCAGCCTCCACCTCCCAGAGGTTCAAGTGATTCTCCTGTCTCAGCCTCCCAAGTAGCTGGGACTACAGGCAGATGCCACCACACCCAGCTAATTTTTGTATTTTTAGTAGAGACGGGGTTTCACCATGTTGGTCAGGCTGGTCTCAAACTCCTGGACTCAAGTGGTCTGCCCGCTTGGCCGCTCAAAGTGCTGAGATTACAGGCGTGAGCTACTGCGCCCGGCCCTAACTAGTTTTACTCAATGTGTTAAGGGAGATGCTGTCAGGGAAATCAGGCAAGAAAATGAAATGAAAGCAATCTAGATTAAAAAATATACACAGACAGCCCCCACAGCCTCCCAGACCAACAAGAGATCATAACCATTTTCACTGTACACACAGGTGGACACACCCAGAGACAGACACATAAACTCACAAACTCACAGATAAAAATGGCCCAGAGATACCAACAGATGCTTGCAGAGACACACAGACCCCAGGCCTGCCCCCTCTACTCCAGGTTTCTCTCCTTCCTGAGGAATAACCACTAAGATCTACTGTATATTTTTGCTTATTCTCTTGTTTCTTCTCTTCTAGAATGTCAGGTTGGAGGAGACAGGGATATTAGTGTAGATTTGTTCATTACACCAACTAGAGAACCTGTTATATCAAGGAGATTAATACTTATTGAATCGGCCAGGTGTGGTGGCTCATGCCTGTAATCCCAGCACTTTGGGAGGTGGGCGGATCACCTGAGGTCAGGAGTTTGAGACCAGCCTGGCCAACATGGTGAAACCCCATCTCTACTAAAAATATAAAAATTAGTCGGGCGTGATGGAGTAGTAATCCCAGCTACTCCAGAGGCTGAGGCAGAAGAATTGCTTGAACCCGGGAGGCGGAGGTTGCAGTGAGCCAAGACCACGCCATCGCATTCCAGCCTGGGCAACAAGAGCGAAACTCTGTCTCAAAAAAAATAAAACAAAACAAAAAAACACTTATTGAATTGTAGGACTCAAACAGACACACAAACAGGTTTTACACAAACCTCGCCATAAGCTCACATAATCTTCAAAGACTGAATTGTTCTTACCCACATCCCACGTGGCAGAGAGGTGCTTCCGGCCCCCAAGCCTCTCACAAAAAGTGGCTCCTTAGCCCATGCTGATGGGGAAGACATTTTATTTATTTATATTTATTATTTAGAGTCTATATTTGAGCATATAGACTCTAAAAAGTGCTTTTCTGTAAAAGTAGAAAATGGGAGTTCAAGGATGCAAAAGGGCTGGAAATGGATTGATGCTGCTGCTCCAGCCCTTCAACTGTTATAAATTGTAGATGATTCCAGAAACATCCCTCATGACTTGACCGTGTGTCAGTTTGCTTTTCCACTGAGAGCACAATGAAGGCAGCAAAGGCGTGGATCTCATGGCTCAGCTGCATGCCCTCCTCTGAGCTCTTCCTGGTAGCTCTCACCTTCACTAAGGGCTCATCTGCCAGCAGACCTCACCCTAGATGGCCTCACGGGACCCCACCATGCTCAAGCCTTGCAAGGCTGCCCCCTGACCCACATCTGCTATTGGGGTAGGATGGAGGCCTACAAAACTCAGACTAAACATCTTGAAGTGACAGAAATATCACTTTTGGTATCCAGGGAGAGACAGGAAGTTGTTGTGAGGTTGGATGGTGAGCTGGCTTCCCTCATTCCTGCCACATCCCTGGCAGGACACTCTGTCTTGCTATCCAGGTAACAGTGGGCACTGCCTCCACCAAAGGAAGGGCCTGACACCTACCATGGCTGCACAGCTCAGCAAAGGAGGAACTCTTCGGTGCTGTCAGGACAGTTTCTTGGGAGTTCAGTACACCTTGCATTCTGGGAGTGACATGAAGTGAGTCGGCTCCATGGCCGGTGGCGCCTCTCTGATATGGCGGCTTCTCGTATACCACAAGGCTGGAGTTCTGCAGGGTGGGTTCTGTTCCACGAAGCAGTTAAGTGCTGGCCTTGGAGGCAAGGCTACGAAACCAGCCCTGCAGCAGCACACATGACACGCACTGAGGAGAGACCTTGTCATTGTCAGTGCCTAAGCCAGGTGGAATGTGCCAGAAAATCTGGGGTGGGCAAATTAGGGAAGGTAAGAAGTTGATTGTGTCCTGCAGTCTATGGCCATACTACCCTGAACGTGCCTGATCTCGTCTGACTGTGTTCTGTAGCTGGGACATGGTAGGGCATGTCTCTATGATGCCATGGTTGGTTTTGAGACTTGTGGTGGTTGGTGCAGAGCTGGTGGTTATGGGACAGTGGATCTTGTATGGTCAAGGGGCATGACACACATTCTGCCACAGCTTCTTCAGCCCTCACTTTAGAGCTACCTGGGTTGTCACAGAGAAATAGTCCAGTGTGAACTTTTATTTATTTATTTATTTATTTATTCTCTTTTTCTTTTTTTTTTTTGAGACAGAGTCTGTCTCTGTCAGCCAGGCTGGAGTGCAGTGGTGTGATCTCGGCTCACTGCAGCCTCTGCCTCCTGGGTTCAAGTGATTCTTCTGCCTCAGCCTCATGAGTAGCTGGGATAACAGGCACGTGCCATCACACCTGGCTAGTTTTTTGTATTTTTAGCAGAGATGGGGTTTCACCGCATTAGCGAGGATGGTCTCAATCTCCTGACCTCGTGAGCTGCCTGCCTCAACCTCCCAAAGTGCTGGGATTACAGGTATGAGCCACCGTGCCCAGCCTTAGTGTGAACTTTTAAACGCATTTACCAGCAAGAATCCACAGTGTGGGTTTGGATGGGAAACAGAGCTGGACATGACCTCCAGATGGCCTTGGAATAACATGATGTTGACAGCCATGAATTAGGGTGTCCACAGGCAGATCCCACTGGAGAACTGTGGGATGTACCTTTGTTTTCAGAACCACAGCATCCCCAAAGATCTGACCCAAGGACACTGATGAAAAGTTCAAAGGCAGATTGTGGGAGCCCTCTCAATTCTGTGCAGTCACGTATGTAAGCTAAGGGCTGGGAGTGTTTCTTAACTTCAGACGGGGTTCCAAGAAAGGCCTGTTGGGACCCAAGTCCTTTCTCCTCAGTCCTTCAATTTGTCCTAAGGTGGTGGAAAGGGTTGCATATGTACTTGAAGACATTTCCATATTGCTTACATTCAGGAAGCTGCTCTTAAATGTGTGCATGGTTTCATGGTCTCAAAATGAACTAGGATGCACAAGAAACTCAGAAATGACAGAAAAGTTAAATTAATATGAAACTGAAGAGTTTAGTTTCCACGGATATTTAAAAACCAGTCAACTTGAAATGGATATTCAGATTAAAAAGATAAAACATAAGACTGATAATCTTACAGCAGAACTGGAAGGTGCATCTTCAAAATGTCTTTATCTGGCTGAAAACAATCAAGTTCTTCAACAGGAATTATTATCTATGAAAACGATATAACAGAAATGTAAAGAATTTGAGAAGAATAAAAAGATGTTGGAACAAGAAGTGAGAGGAGTTAGCTAGCTTGCCTCAGGTAAACAGCAAGGGAAGGGTTTTTGGAGAGCCCCCGACCCACTGGTTAGTGCCTTATTCCCACATATAACAAGTTCTCTGATTGGATTAAAAAATAATAATAATTAGCACAGGGAGTCATGCCTAGAGATACGCCCACAGCTGCACAGATAGAACTTTTAGCCCACTCAGATAAGGAAACTTGCACAAACCTTTAGCCCACTTAAATAAAGGAACAAGGCCCAACATAGAAATGCCTTCATCCTTTGTATAATTAGTGGGCTTCCAGGAAATAGCCTCTACTCCTTTTATGGGCATATACCTGGTGGGCTCTGGTGGGCACTTCCTTTTTTTAAACATTCTTTAGCCTCTATGAATCATCACTTCAGCCTCTGATTGGTCCCAGGCCAAGGTCCTGGGCCAGGCTGAATTATGCTTTGCCAAGACAGCCTTCAGACTAGTCAGCACGTTTCTTCCCCTTTCCAGTCTATAAAAATCCCAGACCCAGCCTCACAGTGGGCAACCCATTTGGGCTCCACTCTCTGCTGCACAGAGCTTTCTTTTTTTGCTTATTAAACTTTTGCTCCAATCTCACCCTTGTGTCTGCATTCCTTAATCTTCTTGGAAGTAAGACAAATAACTCCACATAGTACCTCAGAAAACAAAAAACTGCTACACTGTGGTGCATTGGCAAGCCTGTAACAGAAGTAGTAAATCTGAAAAGTCATATGGAAATGAACGTGCTATAGAATATGTAGAGAAGTTTAAATGAGAGATTGAAGAAAGAGCAAGACAAGAAAGAGAAAAATTAGAAGTCCATCTACAGAACGAATAAGATACCAGCAGCAGTGTGCACCAAGCTTCTACAGACAAAGTGCGTCAAATGTTTACTCTCCATTTTTACTACAAGGCCAGTCCAAGAGTTACCTTGTGTTGAAAATCTTAATAGTGTAGGTCTCAACAGAGGACATATTATGAGAGAAAACTTAAGGATCCCTACCTCATACCCAGAGACCTCAAATAGCAGCATGAACTACTCAACCAAGACTCAGCCAGATTGGATAGAAAAAAATAACTACAGAAGTAAAAAATGCTGTTGCTGAATTGGAAATTAGCTCTCATATGGTTTCTTCTGTAGAATCCACTGAAGAATGAGTCACATCTAAATCAATATGTCCTTTGGAAAGCATAATGAGAATATGTTCCAATTTTAAAGAAAAATGTTATAATTTATAAGATTGTAAAATTTTATTACTGGGCTGTTTACATGATACTTTCTTTCTCATTAAATATAACCTGACAATCTTTATTAAATGAAAATATTTTTGTATCATCAACAACAACAAAAGAACTAGGATGAAGAATTTCCCACATTCTTAATATTTATAGGGTTTCTCTCCAGTATACATTCTCATGTGTGCTCAAAAGGCTGTGTGAAGGCTTTCCCAAATGTCTTACATTTATAGACTTTCACCCCACTCTGACTCCTTTCATATATTCACACTCTAGAGGACAGTTGGAAGATTTTCCCACTTTCATTTTTTCTTGAGACAGTGTCTCATTCTGTCGCACAGGCTGGAATGCAGTGGCGTGATCTCAGCTCACTGCAACCTCTGTCTCCAGGTTCAAGTGATTCTCCTGCCTTAGCCTCCTGAGTAGCTGGGATTAGAGGCATGCACTACCATGCCTGGCTCATTTTTTGGTAATTTTTAGTAGAGATGGGGTTTCACCACGTTGACCAAGCTGGTCTCGAATTTCTGACCTCAAATGATCTGCCCGCCTGGCACCTTGGCCTCCCAAAGTGCTGGGACTATAGGCATGAGCCAACAAGCTTGGCCTTTTTAAAAAAAAAAAAAAAAAAAACAGATTTCACTGCAGCACGAGTCCTGTCTTTGAAATGAATTAGGTCAACTGAAGGCTTAATCACAATGTTTAGATTCATACCGTTTCTCACCAGTGGGAATTCGTGTTCAAAAGAAACTGGAACAATCAAGGGCTTTAGAACAATGTTTGTATTCACACAGCTTCTCTCCAGTATGAACTCTTTTGTGTATTCAGAAGGAGCTGGAACAACCGAAGGCTTCAGAATGATGCTTATATTCTTAGACTTTCTCTCCCATATGAGTCCTTTCATGCAGTCGAAAGTGACTGGAAGAAATGAAGGCTTTTCCACATTGTTTGCATTCATAAGGTTTCTCTCCAGTGTGAGACCTTTCATGAATTCGAACAGAACTTGAAAATCTGAAGGCTTTCCCACATTGTTTACATCGATAGGGTTTCTCTCCCGTGTGAGTTCTCTCATGCATTCGAAATTTACTGGAAGAAATGAAGGCTTTTCCACATTGTTTACATTGATACGGTTTCTCTCCAGTGTGAGTCCTTTCATGCAATCGAATTTGACTGGAACGAAGGAAGGCCTTACCACATTGCTTACATTCAAAAGGTTTATTCCCAGTGTGAATTTTTTCATGTTCTCGAAGGGAACTTGAAAAACTGAAGGTTTTACCACATAGTTTACATTCATAGGGTTTCTCTCCAGTGTGTGTTCTTTCATGCAGTCGAAAGGAACTGGAACGAATGAAAACTTTTCCACACTGTTTACATTCATAGGGTTTCTCTCCAGTGTGTGACCTTTCATGAATTCGAAAATAACTTGAACACCTGAAGGCTTTCCCACACTGTTTACATTCATAGGGTTTCTCTGCATTGTGAGTCCTTTCATGTCTTTGAAGGGAACTTGAAAAACTGAAGGTTTTACCACATTGTTTACATTCATAGGGTTTCTCTCCAGTGTGAGTTGTTTCGTGTTCTCGAAGGGAACTTGAAAAACTGAAGGTTTTATGACACTGTTTACATTCATAAGGTTTCTCTCCAGTATGAGTTCTTTCATGCAATCGAAGAGAAATGGACCAACTGAATGATTTGCCACATTGTTTACATTCATATGGTTTTTCTCCAATATGAGTTCTTTCATGCACTCGACAGGAATTAGAAGAGTTGAAGGCTTTCCCACATTCTTTACATTTATAAGGTCGAGCCCCAGTGTGTGTTATTACATGTGCTCGAAAGCTTGCAGAATAAAAGAAGGCTTTTCCACATTCTTTACATTCATAGGGTTTCTCTCCACTATGAGTCCTTTTATGCCTTCGAAAAGAACTGAGAAAACTGAAGGCTTTACCACATTCTTTACATTTGTAGGGTTTTTCTCCAGTGTGAGTTCTTTCATGAGTTCGAAAGTATGTGGGACAACTGAAAGCCTTACCACATTGCTTACATTCATAGGGTTTCTCTCCAGTGTGAGTCCTTTTGTGTCTTTGAAAAGATTGGTAACATATAAAGGCTTTCCCACACAGTTTACATTCATAGGGTTTCTTTCCAGTATGAGCATGTTTTTGAAAAGACTGGTAATATATAAAGGTTTTTCCACATTGCTTACATTCATAGGGTTTCTCTCCAGCATGAGTCCTTTCATGTCTTTGAAATGGCTGGTAATATATAAACGCTTTCCCACACTGTTTACATTCATAGGGCTTCACTCCAGTGTGAGTTCTTTCATGTTTGCGAAAGCAGTGGCGATAACTGAAGGTTTTCCCAACTGCTTTACATTTACATGGTTGCTTTTCATATTCCTGATACTCATTTGGTTTCTGTCCAGTGTGAGATCTCATGTGCCTATTAAGGGACGAATGATGCATGAAGTCTCTTCCACAAAAGCTGCATTCATGTGGTTTTGCTCCAGTAAAAGTTTCCTTGTTGATATTAACATTTGGCATCTGGCTAGTGGTTTCTCCACATTTGCTACCTTTTCTACTTTCACAGAGTCTCTCAACCATATGACATCTGTAAAAAATGAATAGCACATTATTAGTGGCTTTTTAATTATTTTGTATTTATTAGTAGGTATGAGAATTACATTTTAACCATTTTCAGAAAAAGTGTAGGATATCTGCCCTGTCTGAATTGTTTTAAAGTTAATATATTCAATGCTCTGGAAGAAGACTCAACCATAGTTATGATCAAAACAGTCAATTTTTTTTTTGTTGCTGTTTAAATAAGAGATGGAGTCTCATTCTCTCACCCAGGCTGGAGTACAGTGGCATGATCACAGCTCACTGAAGCCTTGAATTCCTGGGCTCAACCAATCCTCCCATCTCAGCCTCCTGAGCAGGTGGGACTAGAGAGTGCCACCATGACTGGCTAATTTTTTTTTTTTTCCGAGATGGAGCCTTGCTCTGTTGCCCAGGCTGGAGTACAGTGGCACGATCTAGGCTCACTGCAGCTTCTGCCTCCCGGGTTCCAGCAATTTTCCTGCCTCAGCCTCCTGGGTAGCTGGGATTATAGGAGCACACCACCATGGCTGGCTAATTTTTGTATTTTTAGTAGAGATGGGGTTTTGCCATGTTGGCCAGGCTGGTCTTGAACTCCTGACCTCAGGTGATCTGCCCGCCTTGGCCTCCCAAAGTGCTAGGATTACAGGCATGAGCCACTGTGCCAGGCCTTTTTTTTTTTTCCTCCAGATGAGGTCTTGCTATATTACCCAGGCTGGTCTTGAATTCCAGGCCTCAAGTGATCCTCCTACCTCAGCCCCCCAAACTGCTGGGATTACCTACATGAACTATTGTGCCTGGCCAAAATAATAATATTTATAAAAGGGGTTTCTAAATGCTATTTCAAAGTGATCTATTTTTCACATCCTGAACATCTATGATGTTTTTAAGAAAACATTTTCAGTGAAAGTTTTCTAGGAATAAATAAATTTGAAGCTGTGCTTAATTGTTTTGCTTGCTTTCTTTTGAAATTCCCCCACGGGCCACTATTTTTCTGTGGATGCAACTCACCTTCGATTTCTCCCCTGGTTTCTGTGGTCATCTTCAATGTCCTGGTCTTCCCACTTTTTTCCTAAAATGCATACCCAGAAAGACCATTATAAATTATTAGAAATTATAGAAAATTGTTACAGTCTAGTTTCATGATTAGCTGTGACTGTCTGATTCAATCACTGAAAGATTCCCTTTCCACATTTCAAATCTTGGAACACAGCTGTTGAGCAAGAAACACTTGTTCTGTGTTCTATATTTAACTGAGGAAAGAAATGTTGATATCCTTACCTAGACAGACCAGGTTTTTGAAGGTCTCCTGCATCACATCTTCATAGAGCTTTTTCTGTGAAGAATCCAGCAAAGCCCACTCCTCCAGGGTGAAGTTCACGGCCACATCCTCAAAGGAGACTGAGTCCTGAAACATTCCACATATGTTTACAGAGGATGGGTAAGACTGGCAGTACTGGGGATCTATACTTGATTTGTAAGAAGTTCCCATACAATTCTGTGTTCTCCAAACATTTGGTGTATGACTCGGCTGTCAGAACTACGACTGTCCACACTGACTTCCTCATAAAATTCATGCTGTCATGAACACACAGAAATTACTTCTATTTTTTCTTTTTCTTTTTTTTTTTTTTTGAGACAGAGTCTTGCTTTATTGCCCAGGCTGGAGTTCAGTGGTGCGATCTTGGCTCACTGCAACCTCTGCCTCTGGAGCTCAAATGATTCTCGTGCCCCAGCCTCCTCAGTAGCTGGGACTACAGGTGTGTACCATACCCAGCTAATTTTTTGTATTTTTAGTAGAGACGGGGTTTCACCATGTTGGCCAGGCTGGTCTCGAACTCCTGAGCTCAGGCAATTTGCCTGCCTCAGCCTCCCAAAGTGCTAGGATTACAGGCGTGAGCCACTGTGCCTGGTCAATTACTTCTAAATTTTTACTGTGATCATCTGAAACCTTATTGTTCTCTAAAGGTGGACTCAAGCTCACACTGGAAAAGTAAGAGAAATGCTATACAAATGAAACAAATTTTAAGACCATTAATCCCTTGTGAGAAAAACTCATTTCCTACCTTATTACGCACCATATCACTCAGCATTTCATTACACATGGAATCAATCTGGATAAGGTTTGAATAAATAAATACACCTTCAAGAACTGTAGGCTTTTCTTTTATTCCCATCAACAAACGAGAGGCCAGGAGGCCTGTGGAAAGCTAAATTGTCACAAGGAGCTGCTGCCCATGTCCTGAAGGACTCCGGGCCACTACTGCAGTGGAGTAATTAAGGAATCAGAGAGATTGAGGGGTTGAGGAGGAATTATTTAATTATTTAGGTGCACCGACCCAGTTGGATTAACATCCAAAGAACTGTGCCCCGAACAGAGTCAAGCTACCTTTTAACCATTTCGTGGGGTGGGGGGGGGGGAGATTTGTGCAGGGGGAAGTGTATTACAGAAGCGAGAAACAAAGACAGTTATTCAATTAAAACACGCATTACATTACTTCTTACTTTTCAAGGAACGACAACATGTTTTACGACTTGAGATTATCTGTTTAGTGACCTTGCAGCTGCACAGCTAGAGAAACAGTCTTCACAATGCCTGGGAAAGGGAGAGATAAGGCTCACTAGCTACAGAAAAACAGGCAGTCAATTTTTAAAGGACTTCAGATCTTTCTCTTCCTCAGGGGGAACTGGTTTTTCTTACATACAACTGAGTTTTCGCTTATACATTTTTAAAATTTCTTTTAATTCCTGTTCCACTATAAGTACTCAAATCCAGCTGGCTGAATGAAAATATTCCTTTGCAGAAGTATTAATTTCAACTTGTTTGTGTAATATTTATCACAGGCTCAGTTCTTCCTTTTTCTCTCTCTCACATTTCATGGATCTAGGAGATTACTGGGAAGTTAGAGCTCAGGCCTGAGGAGGAACGTATGGCAACTTACACCTCTACAAAATTTGTATACCAGGAGAGGGTTTATTACACGTTTACTTGAGACTTTGGGAAGACTCGGGTAGGCTGGCTGGGGGTTTTCACTGAGGTTAGGGAGTGGGCTAGTGTGGGAGTTCAAGCATACAAGCAGGGGCTAATGTGGATTGAATGTCTCACCAGCACCAAATGAGGGTGACCCAGGCTTTCTTCCTACCACATCTGGATGTAGGGTACATAGTAGAAAAGGAGGAATGAGATTTTATTTTATTTATTTTATTTCATTTGTTTTGAGACCGAGTTTCGCTGTTGCCCAGGTTGGAGTGCTGTAGCGTGATCTCGGCTCACTGCAACCTTTGCCTCCCAGGTTCAAGCAACTCTTGTGCCTCAGCCTCCTGAATAGCTGGGATTATAGATGTGCACCACCACACCCATCTAATTTTTGTGTTTTTAGTAGAGACAGGGTTTTGCCATGTTGGCCAGGCTGGGCTTGAACTCCTGGGCTCAAGCGATCTGCCTGCCTCCGCCTCCCAAAGTGCTGGGATTATAGGTGTGAGTCCCCATGCCTGGCAATAATGAGATTTTAAAGCTATCATCCATCAAACATCACAAAAAAATGAAGTCAGAGACTTCCAATTTCTGGTCTTACAAGTAAGGAACGTAGAAATTGTCAATCCCAGCCGTGCAAGTAAAAAATAAACATCAAATCAATTACCCTTCTTGGATCCATTAAAGAATTGAGGGTCATAAGGCAAAGTTTTCTCTCTAAAATTTGAGAGACGAATAGGAAAAGTAACAATTTTGTAATATTCCCAGAACATAATGTTCTTCTTAAGAAGACCTGTTCTCAAAAAAATCCATTTCAACAAAAGCCCAACCTACTATGATTTTACCAAAGCCTATGTGACCTGGGGGCAGGGACACAGAAGCATGTGTGAAGGTGAACCGTTTTTTGTCTTCCCAACACCAATACAAGGTGTCTTTTCCAACGCCATTCTCCAAATCTCTGACATCAACTGTGCCCTAAAATTTAATTCAATTCTAAGTACCCAGAATTAGTCAGACTCCACAGGTTAAGGACTCAGTCCCACAAGACTGCCCCCATGTCAGATGCAAGCCACACGGTAGGGTGCCCAGGCCACCCATACTTCTACATGCCAACTACAAATCTGGAGTTCCCACACCACCCTTTATAGTTCAATAATTCACTAGGGCCTCCCTCAGAAGTCAGGAGAGTGATTTACTTAGCATCACTGGTTTAATTACAAAACATACAACTCAGGAACAGCCAAGTGGAAGAGGCCCATTGGTCGGTATGCAGAGGAGGTGGGATGTTTCCATGCATTCCCTGGGTGTGCCATCCTCACAGCACCTCAATATGTTCACCAACATGGAAGTTCTTGGAACCCCAATATTTATGAAGGTCCCAACACGCAGATACGATTGATTAAATCATTACACACTAATGATTAATTCAATCTCCAGCTCCTCTTTTCTCTTGTGAGGCTGGGGGCTAGGGCTGAAAGTTCAAGGGCGGGTCTTTCTGGTCACCAATCCTAATCCTAAAGTCATCTAGGATCTCCTAAGAGTCCTGCTTTGCAAACAAGGAGGATCCTTTCACCCTTCTCATTTGTGAAATTCAAGGGATTTAGGAGCTCTGTGCTAGGAATCACACACAAAGACTAAGTATCTTTCTTATCATATCACAAAACATCGCAGCTCCGGCACAGGCTCACTAAAAGACTGAGATCAAATCATAGGACTATAACATGTTTCCCTTCCACCTACACCTTAACACTATTGTCATTAGGGTTTCTGTTTAAAAACAGGTGACTGCAAGGAAAGAATATTGCACTGTTTCTTTCTGCATGTTTCAGACTTTATTTAACAAGTGTCTAGAGAACCCCAAAGATGACAGGAGAGAGAAAAGCAAGGACACCAAAGGAAATTTTAACCTCTGACATCTACAGCTACTGAAAACAGTAAACAGAGACAAAACCCAGTAGGATAAACCTAAAACCTCACACTCAAGGCCTATTTACCTCAGTTTCTTTTTCCCAGTACATCTTGTCGAGTTTTCAACAAAAATTATACGAAATACAAAAAGGTTTTAAGAACAGAATTAGAAGACAGAGGTCAAGCACCAGAACCAGATTAGGTATAGAAGAGATGTTGGAATTGTCAGATCAGAAATTTAAACCAAATATGATTAATATACTAAGGGTTCTCATGGAAATGTTTAACAATATGAAAGAAAAAATAGACAATTTAAGCAGATATATAGAAATTCTAACAAAGAATCAAAAGGTAACGAAGGACATAAAATACACCGCAACAGAAATGAAGAACAGCCTTACAGGTTCATCAATACAGTGGAAATGTCTGAAGAGATGAGGAGTGATCTTGAAGAACTGTCAGTATAACCCGTCAAACTGAAAAGGAGAAACAAGACATCAGAAGATCCAAAAACTGTCAGAAAATTACAAAAAGTGGAACATACCCATAATAGTACTAACTAAAGACAAGAAAGAAACAGAAGAAATAACTGAAGCAATAATGACTGATAATTTCCCAAAATTAATGTTATACATGAAAGGACATATCCAGGAATGCCAAGCAACATAAATACCCCCAAATCCACACCTGGGTGTATCATATTCAAGGAGAAAATTAAAAGACAAAGAAAAACCTTGAAAGAAGTTACAGTGGGAACAAACAACATCTGTGTTATAAAAACATAAAAGAATTAAGTCAGACTCTTTTTTTTGAGACATTGTCACACTCTGTTGCCCAGGCTGGAGTGCAGTGGGACGATCCTGGCCCACTGCAACCTCCACTTCCTGGGTTCAAGCAATTCTCCTGCCTCAGCCTCCGAGTAGCTGAGATTACAGGTATGCACCACCATGTCCAGCTAATTTTTTGTATTTTCAGTAGAGATGGGGTTTTGCCATGTTGGCCAGGTGGGTGTCAAACTCCTGGTCCCAAGTGATCTGCCCACCTCGACCTCCCAAAGGGCTGGGATTACAGACGTGAGCCACCAGGACCAGCCCAAGACTCTTTACAGAAAGTGAAAGCAAGAAGAGACTGGAGTGAAATGTTTAAAACATTATAAGACAAAACCCCCGACCACACAGAATTCTGTATAGAGCAAGAATATCCCTCAAAATGGAAGAGAAATGAAAGCTTTATGAGATAAGAAAAGATAATCTGTCACTAGCATACCTGCCTTGAAAGAACTGTTAGAAAAAATTCCCTACAAAAAAGAAAAACGATAAAGAAGGGTATTAGAGAAAAAATAAATACAAGTAAAATACAATCTCTTTTTTGTAATCTGACAGATGAGTTTGTCCAAAACACTAACAGGAACAATATATTTGGTAAGTCCAGCTTATGGATAAATGATACGTATGGTAGCAATGTTACAAAGGACAGGAAAGGAGGAATTGGGAATACTTTTTCATGAGGTACTTGCACAACCAGTGAGGTAGTACAGTGTTCTTTACAAGAGGACTTGGGTTACTTGTAAGCATGTACTACAAACTCAAAGGCAATCAGTAAAACTTAAAAAACAACAAAAAACTATAATTGATGTGCTAAGTGGGGAGAAAAATGGCATCAAGTAAAATGCTTAATGAAAGCAGATAAGGTAGAAAAAGAATGGAAGATGGGAAAGGAAGAACAACAACAAATAGAAAAACATAAAAAGAAAAAGGGAGACATTAATACAACTAAATCAATAACATGTTAAACATCAATGGTCTAAATACAACAAATGGTGGACAGATACTGTCAATAATGGATCAAATATACCGTGTTGAAAAGAAACACATTTTAAATATACAGTTATAGATACATTAAAAATAAAGGAATGAAGAAAGATATGCCATGCTAACACTAAGAAAAAGGAAAGTAACATAGCTATGTTCATTTCAGACAAAGCTGACTTCACATCCTGGAAATCTCAGTGACACAGGGGCATTATGTAATAACAAAGTGATCAATTCACCAAGAAGACAAGGCAATCCTTAGTGTGTATGTGCATAAAAACAGAGTGGCAAAATAATGAGGCAAAACTGATGGAACGGCAGGGAGAACTGCATGGAGCCATGAAGTATAGCTGGAGACTTCAACACCTCTCTATCAGCAATAGCAGATCCAGCAGGAAGAAAATGAGGAAGGACTTTGTTGAACTGAACAGTACCATCAAACAACTGGACTGAACTGAAAATCAAAACACTTAGACCAGCAATAGCAGGATATACATTCTTCTCAAGTTCACATGGAACATTCACCAAGGTAGCCCACATTCTGGAACATAAAACATATCTTTTTTTTTTTTTTGAGATGGAGTCTCGCTCTTGTTGCCCAGGCTGGAGTGCAATGACACAAGCTCGGGTCACTGCAACCTCTGCTTCCTGGGTTCAAGTGATTCTCCTGCCTCAGCTTTCTGAGTAACTTAAATAACAGGTGCCTGCCACCATGCCTGGCTAATTTTTTTGTATTTTTAGTAGAGACGGGGTTTCGCCTTGTTGACCAGGCTGGTCTCAAGGTCCTGACCTCAAGCGATCTGTCCGCCTCGGCCTCCCAAAGTGCTGGGATTACAGGCATGAGCCACCATGCCCTGCCAGGAAATTGGGCAGCTCAATTTTCTAAGAGCTCCTAAAATAACTGGAAGCCCCTAAAATTAAAAATAATCAGGGAACTCATTTTACATCAAGGACTACACAAGTGACATCAGATCAATGAGATACACAATGGAATTTCCACCTACCCTATAATCCCACAGCAGCAAGATGTATATAGAAATTAACCAGGCTACTAAAAAGAGAATTGAAAACCCTAGACAAAGTGAGCACATCCCAAGAAGCTCTTAACCCAGCATGTTTTAATTTAAATAAAACAGAAAGCATTCATAAGAACAACCTCCTACTCTTAATTTATTTTTATTTACTTATTGATTTTTTTGAGACAGAGTCTTGCTCTGTCACTCAGGTTGGAGCGCAGTGGCGCAATCTTGGCTCACTGCAACCTCCACCTCCCGGGTTCAAGTGATCCTCCTGCCTCGGTCTCTCAAGTAGCTGGGATTATAGGCATGCACCACCATGCCCGGCTAATTTTTGTATTTTTAGTAGAGACGGGGTTTCACCATGTTAGTCAGGCTGGTCTTGAACTCCTGACCTCATGATCTGCCCGCCTTGGCCTCCCAAAGTGCTAGGATTACAGGCATAAGCCACCACCCCCGGCCCTTCCTACTCTTACTTTAATCAACCAACCTTAATAGTCACAAAGGATAAGGAAGACAATGATACAAAGATTATACCTTACAAGGGGAGCATTTGACTAAATGCCAACTCTATCTCCCAGCAGGACATCTTGGCCCATGGATATGAAAATACTTATTGACTACAGGTAAAAGAGGAGACTTAGAATTATGCAAAATCTCCAACTTTTCTCCAAATTCTCACTAGACCTAGATTTGTTACACCTTTCACAACAGTGGCACTACACTGTTTTCTTCAAGTCACTGATTGCATCAATATTTCCATAAGAATAATTGAAGGTGTACTTCAATCCAGTTTTACTTGCCACTCACCTCGTATTTTTAACTTCAACATCACCTGTAGCCATCACTGGAATAACTCGTTTACTTGCTTAAGAACAACAACCTGGGCTTGGTGCGGTGGCTCATGCCTGTAATCCTAGCACTTTGGGAGGCCGAGGTGGGTGGATCACCTGAGGTCAGGAGTTCAAGACCAGCCTGATCAACATGGTGAAACCCTGTCTCTACTAAAAAATACAAAAATTAGCCAGGTATGGTGGCAGCCACCTGTAATCCCACCTACTAGGGAGGTAGAGGCAGGAGAATTGCTTGAACCCAGGAGGCAGAGTATGCAGTGAGCCAAGATTGCGCCATTGCACTCCAGCCTGGGCAACAGAGCAAGACTCGGTGTCAAAAAAAAAAAAAAAAAAAAAAAAAAAGAACCACCTGGCTACAAATTTGTGTAGCTTCTCAGTTGGTCTTACCGCCTTTCTTATTCACCTCTGCTAGTCATCAGAGCGACTTTACTGTCTTGTTATTACTTAAATTCCAACCACATAAACCAGGGTAACACAAGCATACACACCACGGCAGACAAATGACAAATTACACCATCTGCTTGCCAAGCACAGTATCTGATTAATAATTTGCAGACTGACAGCAACAGTGCACTCCCAGCATGGAGACTTAGTTTCTCCAAGATCACCTTTAGCCTTTCTAAGATCTCCTATGTCTCACCTTATTCTACATATGGCTAGCCAGTTTTCCCAACACCATTTATTAAATAGGGAATCCTTTCCCCATTTCTTGTTTTTGTCAGGTTTGTCAAAGATCAGATAATTGTAGATGTGTGGTATTATTTCTGAGGGCTCCGTTCTGTTCCATTGTTCTATATCTCTGTTTTGGTACCAGTACCATGCTGTTTTGGTTACTGTAGCCTTGTAGTATAGATTGAAGTCAGGTAGCGTGATGCCTCCAGCTTTGTTCTTTTGGCTTAGGATTGTCTTCACTATATGGGCTCTTTTTTGGTTCCAGTATGAACTTTAAAGTAGTTTTTTCCAATTCTGTGAAGAAAGTCATTGGTAGCTTGATGGGGATGGCACTGAATCTATAAATTACCTTCGGCAGTATTGCCATTTTCACTATATTGATTCTTCCTATCCATGAGCATGGAATGTTCTTCCATTTGTTTGTGTCCCCTTTTATTTCATTGAGCAGTGGTTTGTAGTTCTCCTTGAATAGTTCTCCTTGAAGAGGTCCTTCACATCCCTTGTAAGTTGGATTCCTAGGTATTTTATTCTCTTTGTAGCAATTGTCAATGGGAGTTCACTCATGATTTGGCTCTCTTTTGCCTGATATTGGTATATAGGAATGCTTGTGATTGCACATTGATTTTGTATCCTGAGACTTTGCTGAAGTTGCTTATCAGCTTAAGGAGATTTTGGGCTGAGACGATGGGTTTTCTAAACATACAATCTGCAAACAGGGACAATTTGACTTCCTCTTTTCCTAATTGAATACCCTTTATTTCTTTCTCCTGCCTGATTGCCCTGGCCAGAACTTCCAACACTATACTGAATAGGAGTGGTGAGAGAGGGCATCCCTGTCTTGTGCCAGTTTTCAAAGGGAATGCTTCCAGTCTATGCCCATTCAGTATGATATTGGCTGTGGGTTTGTCATAAATAGCTCCTATTATTTTGAGATACATCCCATCAATACCTAGTTTATTGAGAGTTTTTAGCATGAAGGAAGGGCTGTTGAATTTTGTTGAAGGCCTTTACTGCATCTATTGAGATAATCATGTGGTTTTTGTCTTTGTTTCTGTTTATATGATGGATTACATTTATTGATTTGTGTATGTTGAACCAGCCTTGCATCCCAGGGATGAAGCCAACTTGATCATGGTGGATAAGCTTTTTGATGTGCTGCTGGATTCAGTTTGCCAGTATTTTATTTAGGATTTTTGATTCAATATTCGTCAGGGATATTGGTCTAAAATTCTCTTTTTTTGTTGTGTTTCTGCCAGGCTTTGGTATCAGGATGATGCTGGCCTCATAAAATGAGTTAGGGAGGATTCCCTCTTTTTCTATTAATTGGAATAGCTTCAGAAGGAATGGTACCAGCTACTCTTTGTACCTCTGGTAGAATTTGGCTGTGAATCCGTCTGGTCCTGGACTTTTTTTGGTTGGTAGGCTATTAATTGTTGCTTCAATTTCAGAGCCTGTTATTGGTCTATTCAGGGATTCAACTTCTTCCTGGTTTAGTCTTGGGAGGGTGTATGTCCAGGAATTTATCCATTTCTTCTAGATTTTCTAGTTTATTTGCATAGAGGTGTTTATAGTATTCTCTGATGGTAGTTTGTATTTCTGTGGGATCAGTGGTGATATCCCCTTTATCATTTTTTATTGCATCTATTTGATTCTTCTCTCTTTTCTTCTTTATTAGTCTTGCTAGCAGTCTATCAATTTTGTTGATCTTTTCAAAAAACAAGCTCCTGGATTCATTGATTTTTTGAAGAGCTTTTGTGTCTCTATCTCCTTCAGTTCCACGCTGATCTTAGTTATTTCTTGCTTTCTGCTAGCTTTTGAATGTGTTTGCTCTTGCTTCTCTAGTTCTTTTAATTGTGATGTTAGCGTGTCAATTTTAGATCTTTCCTGCTTTCTCTTGTGGGCATTTAGTGCTATAAATTTCCCTCTACACACTGCTTTAAATGTGTCCCAGAGATTCTGGTATGTTGTGTCTTTGTTCTCACTGGTTTCAAAGAACATGTTTATTTCTGCCTTCATTTTGTTATGTACCAGTAGTCATTCAGGAGCAGGTTGTTCAGTTTCCATGCAGTTGAGCGGTTTTGAGTGAGTTTCTTAATCCTGAGTTCTAGTTTGATTGCACTGTGGTCTGAGAGACAGTTTGTTATAATTTCTCTTCTTTTACATTTGCTGAGGAGTGCTTTACTTCCAACTATGTGGTCAATTTTGGAATAAGTGCGATGTGATGCTGAGAAGAATGTACATTCTGTTGATTTGGGGTGGAGAGTTCTGTAGATGTCTATTAGGTCTGCTTGGTGCAGAGCTGAGTTCAATTCCTAGATATCCTTGTTAACTTTCTGTCTCGTTGATCTGTCTAATGTTGACAGTGGGGTGTTAAAGTCTCCCATTATTATTGTGTGGGAGTCTAAGTCTCTTTATAGGTCTCTAAGGGCTTGCTTTATGAATCTGGGTGCTCCTGTATTGGCTGCATATATATTTAGGATAGTTAGCTCTTCTTGTTGAATTGATCCCTTTACCATTATGTAATGGCCTTCTTTGTCTCTTTTGATCTTTGTTGGTTTAAAGTCTGTTTTATCAGAGACTAGGATTGCAACCCCCACTTTTTTTTTTGTTTTCCATTTGGTTGGTAGATCTTCCTTCATCCCTTTATCTTGAGCCTATGTGTGTCTCTGCACATGAGATGGGTCTCCTGAATACAGCACACTGATGGGTCTTGACTCTTTATCCAATTTGCCAGTCTGCGTCTTTTAATTGGAGCATTTAGCCCATTTACATTTAAGGTTAATATTGTTATGTGTGAATCTGATCCTGTCATTATGATGTTACCTGGTTATTTTGCTTGTTAGTTGATGCAGTTTCTTCCTAGCATCAATGGTCTTTACGATTTGGCATGTTTTTGCAGTGGCTGGTACCAGTTGTTCCTTTCCATGTTTAGTGCTTCCCTCAGGAGCTCTTTTAGGGCAGGCCTGGTGGTGACAAAATCTCTCAGCATTTGTTTGTCTGTAAAGGATTTTATTTCTCCTTCACTTATGAAGCTTAGTTTGGCTGGATATGAAATTCTGGGTTGAAAATTCTTTTCTTTAAGAATGTTGAATATTGGCCCCCACTCTCTTCTGGCTTGTAGTTTCTGCCGAGAGATTTGCTGTTAGTCTGATGGGCCTTCCTTTGTGGGGAACATGACCTTTCTCTCTGGCTGCCCTTAACATTTTTCCCTTCATTTCAACTTTGGTGAATCTGACAATTATGTATCTTGGAGTTGCTCTTCTCGAGGAGTATCTTTGTGGCATTCTCTGTATTTCCTGAATTTGAATGTTGGCCTGCCTTGCTAGGTTGGGGAAGTTCTCCTGGATAATATCCTGAAGAGTGTTTTCCAACTTGGTTCCATTCTCCCTGTCACTTTCAGGTATACCAATCAGACGTAGATTTGTATTTTCACATAGTCCCAAATTTCTTGGAGGCTTTGTTAATTTCTTTTTACTCTTTTTTCTCTAAACTTCTCTTCTCACTTCATTTCATTCATTTGATCTTCAATCACTGATACCCTTTCTTCCACTTGATGAAATCAGCTACTGAAGCTTGTGCATGCATCAAGTAGTTCTTGTGCCACGGTTTTCAGCTCCATCAGGCCATTTAAGGTCTTCTCCACACTGTTTATTCTAGTTAGCCATTCGTCTAATCTTTTTTCAAGGTTTTTAGCTTCTTTGCGATGGGTTTGAACATCCTCCTTTAGCTCAGAGAAGTTTGTTATTACCAGTCATCTGAAGCCTTCTTCTCTCAACTCATCAAAGTAATTCTCTCTGTCCAGCTTTGTTCCGTTGCTGGCGAAGAGCTGCGTTCCTTTGGAGGAGAAGAGGTGCTCTGATTTTTAGAATTTTCAGCTTTTCTGCTCTGGTTTCTTCCCATCTTTGTGGTTTTATCTACCTCTGGTCTTTGATGATGGTGACGTACAGATGGGGTTTTGGTGTGGATGTCCTTTCTGTTTGTTAGTTTTCCTCCTAACAGTCAGGACCCTCAGCTGAGGTTGGTTGGAGTTTGCTAGAGGCCCACTCCAGGCCCCGTTTGCCTGGATATCACCAGCGGAGGCTGCAGAGCAGCAAATATTGCAGAATGGCAAATGTTGCTGCCTGATCCTTCCTCTCGAAGCTTTGTCTCAGAGGGGCACCCGGCTGTATGAGGTGTCAGTTGGCCCCTACTGGGAAGTGTCTCCCAGTTAGGCTACTCAGGGGTCAGGGACCCATTTGAGGAGGCAGTCTGTCCGTTCTCAGATCTCAAAATCCATGCTGGGAGAACCGCTACTCTCTTCAAAGCTGTCAGACAGGGACATTTAAGTCTGCAGAAGTTTCTGCTGCCTTTTGTTCAGCTATGCCCTGGCCCCAGAGGTGGAGTCTACAGAGGCAGGCAGGCCTCCTTGAGCTGTGGTGAGCTCCACCCAGTTCGAGCTTCCCGGCCGCTTTGTTTACCTACTCAAGCCTCAGCAATGGCGGACGCCCCTTCCCCAGCCTCGCTGCCGACTTGCAGTTTGATCCCAGACTGCTGTGCTAGCAGTGAGAGAGGCTCCGTGGGCGTGGGACCCTCTGAGCCATGCACGGGATATAATCTCCTGGTGTGCCGTTTGCTAAGACTGTTGGAAAAGTGCAGTATTAGGGTGGGAGTGTCCCGATTTTCCAGATACCATCTGTCACGGCTTCCCTTGACTAGGAAAGGGAATTCCCCGACCCCTTGCACTTCCCAGGTGAGGCAATGTCCCGCCCTGCTCCGTGGGCTGCACCCACTGTTCGCCAAGCCCCAGTGAGATGAACCTGGTACCTCAGTTGGAAATGCAGAAATCACCTGTCTTCTGCATTACTCATGCAGGGAGCTGTAGACTGGAGCTGTTCCTATTTGGCCATCTTGGAACCTCAAGGCCGAGTACTGTTATATCTTAGTTGTTACAGTGTTATGTTTAATCAGATACATATTACATATCCAATAATTAACATAAAACATAGGATTGACACAAATAGACTAAAATAGTTAACTTTTTTCTTTTTTTGTAGCGATGGGGTCTCCCTATGTTGCTGGTCTCAAGCCATCCTCCTGCCTTGACCTCCCAAAGTGCTGGGATTATAGGTGTGAGGCAATGCACACAGCCTAAAATATTTTAGAATATAAAAGGGATATAACAGATAAAACAACTACTACTACTACTTCTGTTCCTACCACTCCTACTAAAGCCACCATAAAAATTCCTGAGCCTCGAATACATAGATATCCAACAATGCCAACCCATACCTAAAATCACACGATTACCAGAACACACTCCACATGTACTTGATGAAAATACATTCTTTTTTGAACAACTGCCAGAAAAATCAAGGGACTAATAATATGTAGTCTCAGACCATTTGAAATGAATGCCTAAAGAGTTTCTACACACACATCCAATCAATGCATCTTTATAGACGCTTGGCATGTATTCCCAAACACCCCTTAGAAGACCACATAAATGCAACTCAACCAATGTATGTAGCTATAATCAAGCATTCAATAACATCTCAAACCAATGGACAGCACACATAATAATAGAAAATAGAAAAATGCTACCAGAAACAGACATGCCAATCAAAACAGATCATTACCCAGCCTGGCCATCATGGTGAAACTCCGTCTCTACTAAAAATACAAAAATTAGCTGGCATGGTGGCTCATGCCTCTAATCCCAGCCACTCGGGAGGCTGAGGCAGGAGAATCGCTTGAACCCGGGATGTGGAGGTTGCAGTGAGCCGAGATCGCGCCATTGCACTCCAGCCTGGGCAACACAGTGAGACTCTGTCTCAAACAAAACAAAACAAAACAAAACAAAACAAACAAAAAACCACAACAACAAAACAAAACAGATCATTACATAAAAGCAATCTGTCAGACCAAACACCAATCCCAGTACCACAGTCAAACCATATACTGGGGCCAGGCGCAGTAGCTCATGCCTGTAATCCCAGCACTTTGAGAGGCCGTGGTGGGTGGATCACAAGGTCAGGAGTTCAAGACCAGCCTGGCCAACATGGTGAAATCCCAACTCTAATAAAAATACAAAAAGTAGCCAGGCATGGTGGCAGGCACCTGTAATCCCAGCTACTCAGGAGGCTGAGGCAGGAGAATCACTTGAAACTGGAAGGCAGAGGTTGCAGTGAGCCAAGATCGAGCCACTGCACTCCAGACTGTGCGAAAGAGCAAAACTCCGTCTCAAAAAAAAAAAAAAAAAAAAAAAAATACTGGAAGAACTAACATGACAAGCTTAAATATGATATATACTCCTACGAGTCATTTGTTGATACTTGATGTGAATTCTGGTATGAACCTGGACTTGAAGGAAGTAAAGATTATGATTACAAAGCAGATCTAAAAGATGGTACAACACCAGACACAGCTATCACACCAATCATTCATATTACATATACCCAACTTTCAGACCTCCACGGGAAAAAATACCAATGCCACTGGGATACCCATTGGACTGTGATATATAACAGAAGAGGATAAGACATACTATAATGATTCTCTAACTTTCCACTTTTGGGAAATTTTGCCTTCCCCAACCTTGTTATAATTATGCCAAAAGTCAAACTTATTTGACAGAACCACAATTCTTTGACAGAAGTAAAAAAATCCTCATTAGTAGAATTAGATTGGAAACAAAGATGACACCCAGTAATCTTTTTCCCCCCGCCACAAGACGGAGTCTTGCTCTGTTGCCCAGGCTGGAGTACAGTGGTGTGATCTCAGCTCGCCGCAACCTCCACCTCCCAGGTTCAAGCGATTCTCCTGCCTCAGCCTCCCAAGCAGCTGGGATTGAAGGCACCTACCACCACACCCAGCTAATTTTTGTATTTTCTAGTAGAGACAGGGTTTTACCATGTTGGCCAGGCTGGTCTGGAACTCTTAACCTCGTGATCCACCCACCTCAGCCTCCCAAAGTGCTGGGATTACAGGTGCCAGCCATTGTGCCTGGCCCACCCCATAATCTTAACTGATCCTGGTCACTTTACACACACAACTTTTTTTTTTTTTTTTTTTTTTTTTTTTTTTTTTGAGACAGTCTTCCTCTGTCATCCAGGCTGGAGTGCAATGGCGCAATCTCAGCTCGCTGCAACCTCAGCCTTCTGGGTTCAAGCAATTCTCCTGCCTCAGCCTCCTGAGTAGCTGGAATTACAGGCGCCAGCCCCCACATCCAGCTAATTTTTTGTATTTTCAGGAGAGACAGAGTTTCACCACGTTGGCCAGGCTGGTCTCGAACTCCTGACTCAGGTGATTCACTCATCTCGGTTTCTCAAAATGCTGGGATTACAGGCATGAGCCACCATGCCTGGGCCTACATACACGACTTCTGAAACACATGCTAAAACAACAGAAGATTATGTAGACAGAGTTGTCCTAAATATACTTGTTTTCAAGGGTACCAATTAAATACCACAACTGAGAAACTTATAAAAAAAATGTACAGAATCACCCAATGAGACACATATTTTAAGGGACGACCAACATTAATGTGCTTCCACCTTAACATACATTAGAGCTGTATTTCATCATCCTACAGGTGAAAAACCTTACCCTCACCCATTTTTCAATATATTTTACTAAAATGGCTACACATACCTAGACCAACAAGCTTTAGAAATCAAACTGAATGAACAGACACAGCACCATTCAGAATCTGACATAATTCAACACATACTAAATTCACATTTGTGGCAAAGTTGGCTATAATATATGCAAACTACCTTTATTTATTTAGTTAGTTTTTTTTGAGACAGAGTCTCAAGGCTGGAGTGCAGTGGCATTAGCTCACTGCAACCTCTGCCTCCCGGGTTCAAGCAATTCTAATTCTCCTGCCTCAACCTCCTGAGTAACTGAGATTACAGGTGTGTGCCACCACGCTCGGCTAATTTTTTTTTTGTATTTTTAGTAGAGATGGATTTCACTATGTTGGTCAGGGTGGTCTTGAACTCCTTACCTCAGGTGATCCACCTGCCTCGGCCTCCCAAAGTGCTGGGATTACAGGCGTGACCCACCGTGCCCAGCCCGCAGTTTTATTTAAGGGCAGGGTTTGATTTTAAACACAAACTTAACTCCCACATGTCAACTACCACTTTCATACTCTCCTCTATCTCACAGACAATGAAATACAATCAATGATGACTCATATAAATGACCTCACAGAATATCAAACGGTGTTTAATTACAGTATCAATTACAAGGTAGGCATCTTAAAAACCAATCTATTTACATTAATAAACTTGACGGTGAAAGAATGACTGCAAACCCAATGTACTAAGCGAAGTACTTTACTAACTCAGACTTGGAATAACATAATAAATCCAATACAGGCCGGGCGCGGTGGCTCATGCCTGTAATCCCAGCACTTTGGGAAGCTGGGGTGGGTGGATCACCTGAGGTTGGGAGTTCGAGACCAGCTTGACTAACATGGAGAAACCCCGTCTCTACTAAAAATACAAAATTAGCCGGGCGTGGTGGCGCATGCCTGTAATCCCAGCTACTAGGGAGGCTGAGGAAGGAGAATCACTTGAACCTGGGAGGTGGAGGTTGTGTTGAGCCGAGATCACCCCATTGCACTCCAGCCTGGGCAACAAGAGTGAAACTCCATCTCAAAAAAAGAAAGAAAATATAAAAAAAGAAACCCAATACAATCAGGAAAATTATTTACAAAACACTGGCATAAAGCAGCTGTAGTTCAACTGGATACATCCAAACGATCAGGATGTGAAGATTCAAGGTAACGTATATTAAGCTTACTTGAATTAAGACGAGGAGACTCACAACTAGCTTTTGACCCAAGTACACAGACAGATAAAAGATATAATCTACAAATAACCACCTTAGAAAAACCATTATTTATTGATTATTTTATACAAAAATAATTAGTATTCCAATTCTGAAAAACTATATACTACACCTTTCAGGATAGGGTACCCAAACTGACATATCAGCATCAAAAGAATACCCATAATCAGCCAGGCGCGGTGGCTCATGCCTGTAATCCCAGCACTTTGGGACGTTGAGGCAGGCAGATCACCTGAGGTCAGGAGTTCAAGACCAGCCTGGCCAACATGGTGAAACCCCATCTCTGCTAAAAAATAAAAGAATTAGCCGGGCGTGGTGGTGGGTGCCTGTAATCCCAGCTATGCAGGAGGCTGAAGCAGAAGAAGTGCTTGAACCAGGGAGGCAGAGGTTGCAGTGAGCTGTGATCATGCTGTTGCACTCCAGCCTGGGCGACAGAGTGAGATTCCATCTCAAAAAAAAAAAAAACAAACAAAAAAACCCCCACAAAACTACCCACAATGAGTCTAGACTTAGGAACCTTCCACTGGTTAATTGCTCAGAGAAAAACACACTGACCTATTACAACCACACGAGGAAAGAAAAAATCACAACATACACTTACAATCAGAATGTATCAAAGTGGTGTATGTCATAAACATCACTCTCACAAACACCTCAAAGCTTACCACTTACCCGGGCGCGGTAGCTCACGCCTGTAATCCCAGCACTTTGGGAGGCCAAGGCGGACAGATCACAAGGTCAGGAGATCGAGACCATCCTGGCTAACACGGTGAAACCCCGTCTCTACTAAAAATACAAAAAATTAGCTGGGCGCGGTGGCGGGCGCCTATAGTCCCAGCTACTGGGAAGGCTGAGGCAGAATGGCTTGAACCTGGGAGGCGGAGCTTGCATTGAGCTGGAGATCGCGCCACTGCACTCCATCCTGGGCGACAGAGGGAGACTCCGTCACACACACACACACAAAAATGCTTACCACTTATATATGGAACAAATGACATACAGAGATTTTGCATCATCATGGCACTCCAACATAGGCGAAATCTCTTGGGTAGAAACCACACAGATAAACACACACAAACAAGAAAATTTAAAAGAACCTGAACAAGCTCACAATAAATTCCATCCAGAAGCCAAAGAAACTAAAAATCGCACACATTCACGCAAGGGAGTAAAATTACCCAGAGCGAAGGGAAACTGGAATTAAGGGTGGCTAGAATTAATATTTGATCAAGGAGTCCAAAGGGAAGAAACACAAACTTTCTGATCAGTTAAGATAAGGAGTCCCCTTCCCCGCAGTTCGAAAAGAAAGCCCACATTCAGAAGGTCAAAAACACCCCCAGGCTTGAGTGCTGGGAGCACTAGAGGGGTCAGTCCCTGGTGATGAGGGCAGGGGCGTTTGAACAGCCACAGGAACCTGACCCCGGCAGCAAGGACTTCCCCAGGCTTCGGTTCTCACAAGTGAGGAAACGCGCCCGTGGATTCATCGTAAGGTTTCCAGCCAAGTGGATTCTTAAACGCACAAACCCCACAGACCGAGATGGGATCTCCCCAGGACCCTCCCGCTGTCACCGAACAATCCGGGGAGACGCGGGGCTGCGGGCGCAGAGCTGCCCATAGAGGGCTCCAGGGCCGGGGGCCGAGGTCGCCCCGCGGGGACGGGACAGGACGCTGGGGCTCCCGGCTGCGGGTCCAGCTCCCACAGAGAGGACCGAGGGCCGAACTGCGCCCGCGGTGGCCCCCGGGTTTGCAGACCCCGGAGTTGACTGCAAGGAGGTCCCCGGCCTTGGCCACGGACGGTTCCAACCAGAAACCTCCCCTCGTACACTGGCCCCGCACACTCACCATTTCCCAGCGTCCGGGAAGTCACGGTGTCCTCCCTACGGATCTGTCAGTACCTGCAGGTCACGGCGCGACAAAGGATATGCTAGAGCCACCTTCGGCCTTCAGGAGCAGGTGAAACTCAATCTTCCCATGGGCCAGGAATGGCGACGTCCGCACTGCGCAGGCGCAGCGTGGCGCCGCTCTCGTCTTTTCAGCTGAGGTCCTGATTGGACAGATCCAATGGCCCCGCCTCTTTATCACTGAGTGACAGCAGAGCAGGAAGGGGCGTGGTTGAGCTGGTCTGGCTTCAGTCCGGCTTGTCCCCGCCAGGACGTTTGCATTTAAACCGAATGTGTTCTTTGCCTCCCATCCATTTTAGGTGTTCTCTTCAGTACTGTTAAATACATTCACATTGTGAAGCCAATTTCCAGAATTGTTTTCATCTTGCAACACTGAAATCTGTCTCGTTGCACAACTCCCCGTGCACCTCTTCCCTCAGGGTCTTTTGCAACCTCCATTCCATTGTCTGAGTTCGTGAATTTGACTGTGGGAATCTCATGTAAATGGCATCATAAAGTATTTGTCCTTTTCTGACGTGCTTATTTCACTTAGCATAATGTCCTCGAGCTTCACCTTGTAGTAAGTGTTAGGATTTATTTCTTCTTTTTTTTTTTTTTTGAGACGGAGTCTCGCTCTGTCGCCCAGGCTGTAGTGCCGTGGCGCATCTCGGCTCACTGCAAGCTCCGCCTCCCGGGTTGACGCCATTCTCCTGCCTCAGCCTCACGAGTAGCTGGGACTACAGGCGCCCACCACCACGCCCGGCTAATTTTTTGTATTTTTTTAGTAGAGACGGGGTTTCACTGCGTTAGCTAGGATGGTCTCGATCTCCTGACCTCGTGATCCGCCCGCCTCGGCCTCCCAAAGCGTTGGGATTACAGGCGTGAGCCACCGCGCCCGGCCTCTTCTTCTTCTTCTTTTTTTTTTTTTAAGAGACAGGGTTTTGCTCTGTAGCCCAGGCTGAAGTGCAGTGGTGTGATCATTGCTCACTGCAGTCTTCAACTCCTGGATTCAAGCAAGCCTCCAACCTGAGCCTCCTAAGTATCTGGGACTACAGGCACGCACTACCAGGCCTGGCTAATTGTTTTAATTTTAATTTTAATTTTTTGTAGAGATGTGTGTCTCCTTCTGTTGCCCAGGCTGGTCTCGAACTCCTAGGTTCAAGCGATCCTCCTGCCTCGACCTCTCAGAGTGCTGGGATTACAGGTGTGAGCCACTGCCACCGGCCAATTTACTTCTTTTTTTTTTCTTTGGAGATGGAGTTTCGCTCTCGTTGCCCAGGCTGGAGTGCAGTGGCGCTCAGCCACCGCAACCTCTGCCTCCCAGGTTCAAGTGATTCTCCTGCCTCAGCTTCCTGAGTAGCCAGGATTACAGGCACCCACCACTACTCCCGGCTGATTTTTATATTGTAGTAGAGATAGAGTTTCACCATGTTGGTCAGGCTGGTCTCGAACTCCTGACCTCAGGTGATCTGCCCTCTTTGGCCTCCCAAAGTGCTGGGGGTGTGAGCCACCTCGCCTGTCCCCAATTTACTTCTTTTTAATGCTGAATTGTATTCTATTGTATGTAGATATCAAATTTCTGGATTTTTCTGGGTCTATTTATCTTTCTTTCTTTTTTTTTTTTTTTGAGACAGTCTTGCTCTGTTGCTCAGACTGGAGTGCAATGGCGTGATCTCGGCTCACTGCACTCCACCTCCTGGGCTCAAGCAATCCTCATGCCTCAGCCTCCTGAGTAGCTGGGGTTACAGGCATGTGCCACTATGCCCAGCTAATTTTTGTAATTTTAGCAGAGATGGGGTTTTGCCATGTTGCCCAGGCTGGTCTCAAACTCCTGGGGTCAAGAGATCTGCCCACCTTGGCCTCCCAAAGTGCTGGGATTACCGCATGAGCCACCTCGCCCGGCCTTATTTATCCTTTCATGGACACCTAGGTTGCTTCTACATTTGGCTATGGTAAATAATATGCCTATGAACATGGGTGAACAAATATGTGGGTTGCTGCTTTCAGTTTTTTAGGGTATGCTGAGAAGCAGACTTCCTGGATCATATGATTACTTTGTATTTATTATTTATTTAAGGAATGGCCATACTCTTTTTCCTAGCAGCCATAGCGTTTTCCATTCCCACCAACAGTGCACAAGGATCCCAAAAGGTGTTCTCACTTTTTTGGTGGTGTCCTTTGAAATACAAAAGTTACCAATTTTGCTGGGCATGGTAGTTCACGCTTGTAATCCCAGTACTTTGGGAGGCTGAGGCACGAGGATCACTTGAGGCCAGAAGTTTGAGACCAGCCCAGGCCAACATTCCAAGACCCTGTCTCTACAAAAAATAAAACAATTAGTTGAGTGTGGTGGTGTACACCTGTAGTCCCAGCTACTCAGGAGGCAGAGGCAGGAGAATCACTGGGGGCTGGGAGGTTGAGGCTGCAGTGAGCCATGATTGTGCCACTGCACTCCAGCCTGCGTGACAGAGCAAGACCCTGTCTCACACACACAAAAAAAGATTCATTCTATACTAGGCATTGATATTTTATTTATTGTTTTATTTTTTGAGAAGGGTCACACTCTGAGATCACGCCTGAGCTGAGACTTAGAGTGAGGTTAGCCAACTCTTAGAGTGAGGTAAGGCTAGCTCTCCAACTTTAGCCCTTTTCCCTGTTTGCCTTTCTCTCTGCCATTACTGAACTGCTGGTCATGCCCTCCTCACCAATTTCTCTCTCCCTTTTTTTTTTTCTTTTTTGACAGAGTCTCACTCTGTTGCCCAGGCTGGAGTGCAGTGGTGCAATCTTGGCTCACTGCAAGCTCCACCTCCCGGGTTTAAGCGATTCTCCTGCCTCAGCTTCCCGAGTAGCTGGGATCACAGGCACGCGCCACCACGCGTGGCTTATTTTTGTATTTTTAGTAGAGACGGGGTTTCCCTGTGTTGGCCAGGCTGGTCTCGAACTCCTGACCTCAAGTGATCCTCCCGCCAAGGCCTCCCAAAGTGCTGGGATTACAGGCACGAGCCATTGTGCCTGGCTGATTTAGGAACTCTTTTAAAAATGTTTAAATAAAGCATTTTTGTATTGTCTTTTTTTTTTTTTTCTTGAGGCAGAGTCTTGCTCTGTCGCCCAGGCTGGAGAGCAGTGGTGTGATCTCGGCTCACTGCAACCTCTGCCTCCCAGGTTCAAGCGATTCTCCTGCCTCAGCCTCCCGAGTAGCTGGGATTACAGGCATGCACCACCACGCCTGGCTAATTTTTGTATTTTTAGTAGAGATGGGGTTTCACCATGTTGCCCAGGCTGGTCTTGAACTCCTGGCCTCAAGTGATCCACGCGCCTCAGCCTCCCAAAGTGCTGGGATACAGTACAGGTGTGAGCCACCATACTCAGCCAATTTAGGAACTCTTTCTAAATGTGGTAATACAGATACCTCAAAGCTAAAATAATATTCCCAAGCCTTTAACTTTTTACGTGATGGAATATTATGTCTCAGCAGAATATTGAGTTGCCTTTCTTTTTTTTTTTGAGACGGAATCTCACTCTGTTGCCCAGGCTGGAGTGTAGCGCTGCAATCTCAGCTCACTGCAACCTCCACCTCCCCGGTTCAAGTGATTCTCCTGCCTCAGCCTCCCTAATAGCTGGGATTACAGCCACGCACCACCATGCCCAGCTAATTTTTGTATTTTTAGTAGAGACGAGGTTTCACCATGTGGGCCAGGCTGGTCTCGAACCCCTGACCTCAGATGATCCGCCCCCTTCGGCCTCCCAAAGTGTTGGGATTATAGGTGTGAGCCACCGCGCCCGGCTGAGTTGCCTTTCTTCTCAACTAAAAATAGGCCTGTTTGTATCACCTTGGCCATGCCTGTCTACTCTGTATTTTGATTCAAATCAAACTATCATAATAGTTATGCTAATAACACATAAGGTAAAGACAGGGTTTAATAAATTTGTTTATTATATCAGTTATGTGATCTATATAATTTCTCTTGTCTCTACTTCATTTTATATTCTCAGCCAAATGCCCAGTAGTGGTTTTATCTTTTTGAAGTGTGAGATTATCTCCCCACTTCTTCCAATTCTTCTTTCTTCTTTCACTCTTTTTTTATTTTACTGTTTTTGTGTGTGTGTGTGTGTGTGTGTTTTTTTTTTTTTAGAAAGGGTCTCCCTCTGTCACCTGGGCTGGAGTGCAGCATTGTGATCGTTGCTCATTGCAACCTTGCCTCAAGCGGTCCTCCTCCCTCAGCCTCCTGAGTAGCTGGGGCCACAGGCCGGTGCTCCCACGCCTGGCTAATTTTTTCATTTTTGTAGAGATGGGGTCTTGCTATGTTGGCCAGGCTGGTCTCAAACTCCTGGCCTCAAGTGATCCCCCCGCCTCCGCCTCCCAAAGTTCTGGGATTATAGGCATGAGCCACTTTACCTGCCCCAAATGATGGCTTTCTTATTCTTTCATTTCTTCAACGTGGATAAAGAACTAAAACAAAACAAAACCAACAAAGGGGAGAAGGGAAGGAAGCATGTTAATTTGCTGCTCAAATGCCCCCTGATGTGGTGGTCATGTCAAGCTGACTTAATGTGTTTTTGATCTGTCACTGGTTTCCTTTGAGCACTTCCCTACTTTCTGGCCTAACATAAGATGATGAACATGAGATGTTCCAAGCTTATCTTGTATTTTCTCTGCTCCAGCCCTGGAACTAGCCATTTTTCTTAGAAGCAGGGGTGGAGAGCACCCTCCCCCCATGCACCTTCACTAGGCCCCAGTGGGAAGAACTGCTGCCCATCTGCTCAGGTGTGGTGAAACTAGCAAAGAGTCTCCTGGCTGCCTGCGGAGAGTCTCTGTATGTGGTCCTCAGCCCAGCCTGGGGGCTCCTGGGCTGGCTACCATGCTGCCTCTACTGTGTCTCTAGATCCAGGCTCTGCTGGAAGAGCCCTGGAAGGCCCAGCAGAAGGGGGAGCCTGTCCTGACAAACATCCCTGTGTTCCTCTGGCTCTAAGGCTCAGGAATAGGGCCAGATGACATGTCCAGGACCCCTCACTGTCCCCTTGGAGATGGGCCCAGAGAGCCTTGTGGGGGCACCTGGAGCCTGAGGCTGACCATCCCTCCCTGTGTCCTGGCTGAGGAGCCCTGTCCTGAGAAGACCCCCAGGGGCTGGCCTGCGGGCGCAGCCACAGGAAGGGGAGGGTCTGTGGGCTGAGTTTGGGCGGGGGGCATTAGTGGAGGACTTTGGGCACTGCGTGTCAGTGGTCTGATCAGCGGGGGCCTTGTCATTAGGAACCTGGCCAGGGGATGGGTGTGGTGGCTCATGCCTGTAATCCCAGCACTTTGGGAGGCCTAAGCGGGAGGATCGCTTGAGCTCAGGAGTTCTAGACCAGCCTGGGCAACACGGTGAAACCCCCTCTCTACTGAAAATACAAAAAGTAGCTGGGTGTGGTGGTGTGCACCTATAGTCCCAGCTACTCAGGAGGTGGAGGTGGGAGAATTGCTTGAGCCCAGGAGGTCAACTCTGCAGTGAGCCAAGATTGTGCCACTGCACTCCAGCCTGGGCGACAGAGTGAGCCCTGCCTCAAAAAAAAAAAAAAAAGTAAAGTCCAAAAACAACAAAAAAAAATAGGAACCTGGTCTGGGAGGATTGGTTAACAGGGACTTGGTCATCCAAGGCCTGGTCAGTGGGGGCCTTGTCATTGGGGAACTGGTCAGTGGTACCTGGTCAGCAGGGACTGGGTCAGTGGGAACTGGTCAGCTGGCTGCTGGGTGACCTCAGGTAAACAGTTTGTCCCTGATGCCTCCTTGCCTCCATCCCTGAGTCACAGACCCCCAGAGGTCTACTGGGAGGAGGAGGTGAGAAGGTGAGTTGAATCCAGGCCTGCCCCTTAGACCTAGCACTTTACATACTACCTGAGTCCCCCAAGGGAGGGGCCAGCTCTCTGCCCTCTGCCTTCAGCCCTCTGCCCTCAGCCCTCTGCCCTCAGCTCTCTGCCCTCTGCCTTCAGCCCTCTGCCCCTACTCTGTCTGCATCCCCAGGACAGACCCATGTGGAGAGGGCAGAGACTGAGGAGCACCCATGGATGCTCCGATGCTGACCATGGGCCCTAGGGTGACAGTGATGAGGACGTGGGTGTGCACGTGAGTGTGACACACACACTCACACATGTGTTCACCCACGCAGGATGCTCACATGCACAGACACATCACACATACTCAGGTTGACAGTGCAGGGGGTGGAGGACGCTGACTCTCGGCCCTTTGTGGGTGCTGTGACCCCAAAATATCACCATGCCAAACGCCCACCTGCCTGCCTCTGTGTCATGGAGCAGTCAGAGGCACGTCAGTGTCTGTGAGTGTTGGGCACGTAGGGCTCTTTTCTAGGCGAGAGGCACATCTCCGAACAGCTGCCAGATCAGACTCAAGAGCATGACCTGCTCTCTTCCTTCCCTGCTGACTTGGGGACAGTCACTGCCTGGTGGGTGATGCTGGTCTCTGGGCAGCTGCCAAAGAGGGTCATTCCTGGGCACTCACCAGTGCTTGTTCTGTGCTGACCATGTACACGGTTGTCTTGTTCATCCTCGTGGTGACTCCAGGGGGTGGGTGCTGTCCCCAAGTATACCCATTTGACAGGTGAGACATCTGAGGTTATAAGGGCGGTCACTGGTCCAGGAACCCAGACGTGACCCTGGGCCATGCTCTCACCCCTGCCCTGTGCTGTGTGGGACTCATTCCCTTACGCGGTGCCCCTTATGCCCTCGATCCCAAATCTTTCCAAAATTTTTGACAGCAATAGGACAGAGCCTGGCCTTGGAAGAGCCCCTGTGGGTGGGGTGGAGGGTGGTCTTCCATCCAGGTCTGTGTCCTAAGGTGGGTCCCTGCAAGAGAAGATCTCATCAACCCAGACTTTGGGTTCAGTCAGTGGGGGTCGCTGTGGGACCCACTGGACATATGGGGTCTCTTGTCTGGGAGTGGGGTGGGGAGCCCTCTGTCCTTGGGCAGTTGTGGAAAATGATGGAGCCCCAGAGGGTTGGTTGGAGGGTGATGATCGTTCCTCCTCTTCACCGGGAACTGGGGCTCTTCCGCACAAGGCCCTTTCTCTGTTCCTTTACAGGCCTCGCCCTTTCTTTGTTCCGAATGTTCATGGGAAGGGACCCTCTGGAGTTCTCCAGGACCAAGTCATCAGAGTTCTCATTCTTTCTCAGTGACCCCGGAACATGAGGGTCCTTCCTGTATTGACAGCTTAGAACTTGGGATCCACTGTCCCTTCACCTGAGACATCTTCATGAGCAGAGAGGCTGCGTTGACCCCAAACTAAGCACCCTCCCGTTTGGCTGATGTTATTCTTGAAGCGGCTTCACTGGCCAGAGGGAGTGGAGATGGGGATGAAACGGAGCAGTCACGAGGTGTCTGGTTCCCTGTAAGAAACTGGGCATCTTCATGGTCCCTGCGTGATCCCAGGAGGCTGAGCATATGGAGCTCTCTGATCCCTGACCCCAGTCTACCTGCAGGTGTCTGAAATAGCGCACCAGAGGCCCCTCACCCTCAGCAGATGGACACCGTTCCTCCCTTATGTGCCTGATTCAGGGCATTTGGGGACAATGGGCCTCTGTGTCCAGGTCCCCCTGTTCTCAAATCCTCAGGAAGAAGCCCACCTCTGGCTGGGGCAGGGACTCCAGAGACCCCAGCAGGCATGGGGACCCTAGGTCTGGCCCCTTTTCACCCGGAGCGGTGGTGGCATGGGGTTCACCTGGCCGGCGGCGTCTCAGAGTTGGGTGGAAGTGGTTTGGGTGTTCTCTGAAGCACCCAGGTGCAGTGTGGCCTTTGGACAATGTTGTCTCGCAGGATGGACATGGAAAAGGATTACAGCTGCCCTGCCTGCGCAGGAGCGGGACGTCATTGACAAGTGTGAGCAGGTCCGGGTTGGGCTGTTCCCTCGAGGGAGGCGAGGCCACCCATCTCCAGCTGTATCCTGGTTGGAGTGTCCTGGGCTCCCTCCGGATGCAGGGCCAGGACCAGCTGCTGGGGACTTCATGCCCCCACACCCCTCACCTCGGCCCCCTCACCCTGAATCCCCTCTGGGTCACAGGGATGCTGAGCGGAGGCACCTGCAGACGTGGGGCCTGAGGATATTGACAGCTACAAAGTCACCGATCACCTCGGGATTCCGCAGTGAGTCCTCTGTTCCCACCCTCACCGCCCAGGGATGGGTTTTTTTTTTTTAGAAAGGCCTCACTGAGGCAGGACACATCTCCCCAGCTCGTGCCAATCTCCTTTCTAGCGTAGAAACTCCTCCACTGTCAAAGTCCTTTAAATGCTCAAACTGCCTGCTTTGGATTCTTATTGAACTTACACTCCACCCTGTGGTACAGGGGCTAATATGCTGGGCCTTTACCACTTCAGCCCAGGTTCGATTCCTGGTCAGGGAACCAGTGCCACTTGTCTTAATTTGCATGACTCTTTACCCTTTGAGAGGTGAACCCAGAAAATCCGTGACAGGTCTCAGTTAATTTAGAAAGTTTATTTTGCCAAGGTTGAGGATGCACCCGTGATGGTCTCAGGAAGTCCTGACGACATGTGCCCAAGGTGGTTGGGACACAGCTTGCTTTTTTTTTTTTTTTTTTTGAGACGGAGTCTCACACTGTCACCTGGGCTGGAGTGCAGTGGCGCGATCTCAGTTCACTGCAACCTCTGCCTCCCAGGCTCAAGCAATTCTCATGCCTCAGCCTCCTGAAAGGCTGGGATTACAGGCACCCACCACCATGCCTAGATAATTTTTTTTTTTTTTGAGACGGAGTCTCGCTCTGTCGCCCAGGCTGGAGTGCAGTGGTGCGATCTCGGCTCACTGCAAGCTCCACCTCCCGGGTTCACGCCATTGTCCTGCCTCAGCCTCCCAGGTAGCTGGGACTACAGGCGCCCGCCACCACGCCTGGCTAATTTTTTGTACTTTTTAGTAGAGATGGAGTTTCTATGTGTTAGCCAGGATGGTCTCGATCTCCTGACCTCGTGATCCACCAGCCTCGGCCTCCCACAGTGCTGGGATTACAGGCGTGAGCCACTGTGCCTGGCCCACAGCTTGCTTTTATACATTTTAAGGAGACATGAGACATCAATCAATATATGTAAGAAGTACATTAGTTCTATCCAGAAAGGTGGGGACAGCTCAAAGCAAGCCCCCACCCCCCGGGGGAGGTAGATGGAGGCTGAGAGATCAGACCTTGCAGGGCACTTGGGGACATCAGGTGGTACAGGCCCCAGGTGCACCCTCAGTGCACTGGGCAGGTCTCAGGATCCTGGCCTGGTAATGTGGTCATTCCCTCGAGGACTGCTTTTGGGGCCCAGTCACCCACCCTGGGCCATACACGTCCTTTCTCAGGACTGGACATTCTCAGCTCCTGCAGAGGGCACTGCCTCTAGCCCAGGAGGGGCAGCCCTGTTGGGTAGCCCAAGCCCATGCTCTACAGGACCCTAGTGGTCCCTGCCCCACCCACACACCCCTCTTCTCCCAGGTCCTGTCCCTTCACAGGCGTCAGCCCACAGGGAGACCCTCTTCCTACCTTCCCTGTGTGTCTCCTGGGCTAAGACCAGGGGTAGGGTGGGGAGAGACACGGCTGGTCCTTCCCTAGGACTGCTAGGGAAGGAGGAGGACAGCTCCCGGCCCAGCACAGGCCCTCAGCTCTGTCTGGGTTGCCTTATAGTGAGACAAAGCTGCCATCGATCAGTGCCCTGGAGGCAAAGGTAAGACCTGCTGCCTGAGAGGCTGGTCCAGGGACAGGAGGACTTGGCAGGTGGTCAGCAGCCCGTGGGCACCAGCGATGGTGAGTGGGAGAGACAGGCTGTCCCTGGGAGGGGTGGAAGTTCCTGCTGGACCTGACCCCAAGACTCTGTCCCCATTGGTTGTTTGACCAAACTCCAAACTGAGAACCGCAGTCACGGCTCGGGGGTTGCTGTCTGCTTGCACCAGGACCCCACCTGGAGGCTAGTACTTGACCAAAGTCCGGTGTCTGAGGCCTGAGGATGGCATGTCCCAGGTCATGAGGCCAGGTCACAGATGCCTGTTCAGTCAGAGGGTCTCAGTCCCCGGGGCCTGCCCTTTCCTGGTTCTTTTTGTGGTTCAGTCCCGTCAGGGCCTCGGAGCCCAGGATACAGCATCCAAAGGCTGCTTCAGGAAGCCTTGGTAGCTCCGCTAATTTCTGGTCATAGTTGACAGCAAAGACGTCAGGAGATGAGAGGCACAGAGAAATGGCTCCAGATGCTTCAAGACGGGCAGGGATATAGGAGTGGCAAGGAGGTGACATGGGGAGGGAGGGCCCATGTGACCGCTGTCTACAGAGTCAGGGGGATGGGCTCCCATGGCTGGGTCCTGGCACTGCCTGCCTCTCAGAGGGTGGGTGACACACTGTCCTCACCCTGGACAGCAGGTCTGGTCACCAGCTTTCCTGTTTGTCCCTGCAAACCTCAACTTGCTGGAGACAGTGTGATGCCAGGGCATGAGCCAGCACTATCTCAGGGATAGGGACACCCCCTGGCAAACCGAAGGAAGGAATAGGTCAAGATGAGAATTCATAACTCTGAATCGTGGGAGGGAGGCCTGGTCCTAGGTAAACCGCACATCCCCTGAAAAACCAACAAGTCAGAGACTGGAGACTTTCAGAATCCTTAGGCTCCGATCCTCCCTGGGGCTGCCCCAGACCCTGTTTCTTCAGAGTGTTCTGTCCCAAATTGATAGACAGCGTGTATAAAGGCATTCTCCATAGATGTGGGGCCAAGTGTGGTCACACTTCCTGGATGTCGAGAAGGTGAAGGCCGAGAACTGGTGGAAATACGAGGTATGACCCTTCCGAAGTCAGCCAGAGGAGGACAAACAGGCCAGGCTGTGTTGAGAGCCCAAGCCTCCAGCTGGAGGGAACGCAGAGCCTGGGTTGAAGGTGGAGGGGGCGTGGTCAGGTGGACATCCTGGGCAGAGACGGTGATGCCAGCACCAAAGGTGAGCTGAGCTCCAGGACTAGTTGGATTGTAAGGAACCAAGCCAGAGGAGGAGCTTTCTGCAGAAGGAAACCAACCTTCCTTCCTTCCTTCCTCCTTTCCTTTCCTTTCCTTTTTCCTTTCCCCTTTCCTTTCCCCTTTCCTTTCCTTTTTTCCCTTTCCTTTCCTTTCCTTTCCCTTCCTTTCCTTCCTTCCTTCCTTCCTTCCTTCCTTCCTTCCTTCCGGGCTGCCTGTGGATGACTGCCGTGTGGGGCAGCGAGTCTTCTCTCTGTTCAGAGGCAGCTTCCTCTTCTTGGCCCTGCCCTGGAGGTCATGAAGATGAAGGGAAAGAGGTCCCCCCCTGGAACTTCCACCAGATCAACCTGGATGTCAGCCATACACTAAGAAACCACATGATGTTTTGGCCACAATGCAGTGTCAATTAAGGCTTGCAGGGCTGGAGAGTCCCTGGGGAGATGGCGTGAACCAGAGGGATGGGAGCTTCACCAGAGCAGAGGCAGGGGTCACCCAGGAGGGGTGACAGAGCCACCAAAAGCTTTCCAGGCCCAGGGAGCAGCTAGCACAATAGACTGAGTGCCTTCCTGGCTGCAAGCCCTGGGCCTGGCTGGGATATGTGGGGCCGGAGCCCAGGTGGCTCCCGAGTAGACAGAGAGCAATGAACAAAATCATGAGAAACGGTGGAAAGTTCAGTAACCCACGGGAGGGCGGCAGGATGAGGGGCTCGGGAGCCTTCCCAAGCAACACTGACGAGACCAAATGCCGGGACGATGTGCGGCCCCGGGGACCTTTGTCCCAGCCAGGTGGGAATGCGACAGGGCACAGCCCCTTTGGGAACCTGTTGGGCGGCTCCGCACGAAACTCAGTGGACCCGCGCCACATGTCCCAGAAGATCCTCAGAGACTGATCCCACTGATTTGAAAACTGATGGCCATGTAAAACCTGCATGCCACGTCCACAGTTTGATTCACCGTCACTCGCAGTTGAAGGCCACCAAGACAATCTTCAACCCGGGAATAGTAAAATCCACTTTCACCAAAACATTTCATAAATTCAGTGACCCTGAAGAGCTCACTGCTTATTCTGCGCATCATCTGGACCTGGAATTGGATTCCTTGTTGGAACACGATAGAGAGAACAAAACAGCATCCGTGTGAACCCAAACCCTCTTTTCTCTCTTTCCTAGGCTGCAGCATGTCTTTCTTGTCCTGGTGGCATATTGCACCTAATCCCATGAGTATTCCCAGGCAACAGTATTCCCGGGTCACATTCCCATATTCATAGGCACGGGTGTCTTGAGTAGGGGGTGTCATTGCTTCTTTAAAATTCAGTATCTGACACCTACCAAGACGCAGCCGGTAGGACTCGAGCTCGCTGTTGGCTTGAACATTCAAGCAAGGCAGGGAGGGAGGGTCTCAGAGGGGTCATGCTGAGATGGAGAGGGCTCAGGCACAGACTCCTGGTCTGACCTGGGCCTGACCCCCAATCTCAGAACAAGAAATGACACCCTCCTCCTGGGCTTGCTCCAAGGTCCAGGAGCTGGTCAGTGTCCCAAAATGGTCCTCCCAGGAGGCATTTTTGACAAGTTGCCAAAGTACCTGATGGACGTCACTCTTGTCACGAAATGAGTGTGGATCCCGTGGAAGATGTTTCTTCACTGGAAAACTGGCAGGGATCCAATGTCCCCTCCGCCCGAACCCCACTGGAGCACAGCAGACAGGGAGGGGGTTCCTGAAGTGCCTGCTCGCACTGTGCCCCCAGTTTCCAGATCACTCCTGGAGGGACAGCCACTGAGCTGGCTCCATGGGCTGCACACACAGGGTCTGGACCCAGCCTCCCTCTCATACCTGGCAGGCAGCCCCTGGGTCTTCCCAGGACCCTGTATGCGGTGGGCCCCCAGCCCGCCCTGTTGGCCAGCCTAGCTCACAGATGCTGTCCCAAGCCTGGCACGGTGGCCTCCCTGGCCTGGCATCTGAGGGGGAGGGACATCCACGGTCCTCTCCTATGTCCTCTCGGGCCATGTGGGCTTGGACGCTCGCTACAGGAGTCTCTCTGGACTCCTTGTCAACTGAGACGTGCGTGACCTGCTCAGTCCTGACACCCAGTGTCAGGAGAGGGGTGAACAGGCTGCACCCCAAATCCCACAGGGCCTGTGGCAGGCCTCCTCAATGACATCAGTCCTCTCAGGTGACCTCAGCCCTCCCAGGTGACATCCTTCCATCGTGACTCTGGCTCTTGCAGGAGCTGGGCTACTGCAGGGCCATGAGCTGCATTGCTGCCACTCTCCTCTATCTGCCCAGAAAAGACACCTTCTGAGTGCTGGCCCAGCTGCTGGCTGGTGAGAGGCACTCCTTGCAGGGTAGGTGGACAGCTGCCCATGGGGACTCACACAGCCAGGCCTGGGGATGGTCACCCTGGCTAGGTGATCCCAGCTTCCAGGCAAGGAGCCTTCCTTGTGTCCCCAGCTCATTTGGAGCCTCCAGGATGTTGCCTGCTGTGGGTCATGCAGGAGCCTGGGACTGGATAGGGACCCCCACACCCTGAGTTAGATGCCTCTCATCCCCATCAGCAGAGGGCATCACAGCCTCCCTGTGGCTACCTTCTGTATCCCGGAGGCTTGGTCCTCCAACCCCGACTTTGCGCAGGCAACGCTCACCTCCCTGAGGGTCCTCCTGCCTCCTGGTGGCTGACTGTGCTCCTAGCCGTCCTCGTCACCCTCAGACAGGCAGATGAAACCCAGACAGTAATGCTTCCTCATCGCATGTCCCCTAGCCTGACCCCATGAATGTCCAGAAGACAGTAATGCACCCCCAGCACCCACCCCGCTCACCCTGCTGGCTCCTGCCTGCCACGTTCCTCCCTCTTGGCCTCCACGGCAGGCCTCTCCTCCTAATACCTCAGCTCAGGGCCCCACTGGGCAGCTCCTCCCGCCAGGATCCAGGGGACATTCCTGCCCCTCCTCCCCTGGGCCAAGGCTGCATGCTGGAGGGGCCAGATGGGAGGGTGGGAGGCCTGGGGGTCTGAGGACCCCTGCCAGTGCCAGCTCTTCCAGCTGACGGCTCCACATCTTGGGAGCAGGCTTTGATTTTGTGATAGGTTTTGGGCTCTCAGGATTCTGCAGTTCAAATTGTGCCAGGCTCCAGAGACTCTAAGCCCACCCGGGACACGTGTTATGGACATCATCCCCGAAGCTTATGAGGACTTGGTGAGGAGACGGTCCCCTTGGCTCTTCCCCAGAGGCTTGGGGATCAGGGGTAGAGGGAGGTTCTGGCTCCTCCTCATGGGGGGTGAGAGGTTGAGTCCCAGCAGGGGCCAGACCTGGGATGTGGGGTTCTCCATGGGATTGTAGTTGGGTTTCCTTTTTCTGCTCTGGAGCAGGCAGAGGCTCTGGGATGGGGACTGGGCTCTGGCTGAGCTGGGCTAAGGGAAGTATGTCCACCGAAGGTCCATGCGGGGGGCAGGTGTGGCGGGGCGCCCTGGGGACCGCCCAGTGTTCTGTCCCTCAGGGAAGGGCTGCAGAGGGGCCTGAAATAGGGATGTTTTGGGGGCAGCCCAAGGGGCCCTGAGCACCTCTGCTCCTCCCATCAGGACAAGGATGAGCTGCATGCCCAGAATTCCACGTTTACACTGGCTCCTCTGGTGCTTTAAATGGGGACAATGAGGCACTGGAAGCTCCCAGTCCAGGGACCCTCCTGCCCCGCACTGCTTGGCTCCCCCAGCCCAGGGGTCCAGCTTCCCCAGGAGGACCTGGCTCACCCCCACCCATCAGGAGGCACAGGTGGGTCCCCACAGGGCACACAAGCCAGGCAACACCTGAGAGGGGGCATCCCACAGCAGAGGCCAGGGCAGAATGGGCCAGGTCTCCACTTGGAAGAGCCCGGGGAAGTCCAAGGCCCTGGGGAGCCCCTCCCTCCAGGAGCTACATCCCTGCTGAGATGAGTCCCCTCCATGAGGAGCTGCAAGACCTCTTCTGACCCAGCCTCATGGTGGCAGCTCATCCCATGGGGATGGGTCCCTGGCACCCCAGGGGACTGAAACCACAGTGGGCCCTGCTTGGGCCACCAGCTCCCAGCCTGGAAGGGCCAGGTTCTCTCACACCTGCTGTCCCCACAGATCCCCTTCGGGTTCAGCCTGAAGATGAAGCATGCAATAATGGCAATGGCGCCCACGGCCTTCAAGGTTCACAGAAGCAAGTCCCCCTGTGTCTGAGGTTTCCTGGGGAACTCACGGGACACAGCCTGGCTGGCCTGAGGCCACTGTCCCATGACCTTCTACTCTTATCAGAAGGGATGGCCAGGGATGGCCAGGCCTGGCCTGTAGGGCTGGGCAGGGCATAGTGAGTTCTCCCAGACCCTGAGCCCACCCTTGAAATGAGTGATCCATGTGAAAGGTGGGAGTGTGGTGGGCACCTCCCTGCCCGGGCCTCCCCCGGCCATGGCCTCCTGTGCTCAGCTGGACCCCAGGGGTGGCCACAGAAGGACCCAGTGCTGCTCAGTGGGAGGTGGCAGTGTTGGAAACGGGGTGAGGGTACCAACCCCTTCCAGGAACCCCTCCCGGCCTGATGCCCTTCCTGTCCCTTGAGCGACCATGAACCTGTCCCAGTCCAGCCTGTGGGAGGGAGTTCTTTCAGGACCAGTTCTCCCAGGCCTGGGCCCTGGAGGACGCCACAGTGCTCAGGCACTTTGAGGCCTTTGTGGGGGAACTGATGAGCCAGTGCTGGGATCTGCCACCCCCTCATGGGCTCCAGCACCAGGTCCCCTCCCAAGTCATCCCCTGGAGCGTTCGATAGTGGAGAGGGCCCCGGCCCCACCAGTCCTACTACCTGGCCCTTCCTCCTGCACCTCTTTTTCTGCCTTTTCCTCCTCTACACTAAGCAGCTTCTGGGCAGGTGCTGAGCGCGTATGTACTGGACATGCTGCTCAGACAGGTAGGGGCTGGAGAAAGACCCCTCAATGCCCCCTATGCTTTTTACATCCTCTCTCCTCTGTGCGAGCTCCCTGAACCACCATCCCAACATCAACAGATGCTGAGAGGAGCAGGGGCCGCTCACTCCAGAATGCCCCTCCAAGGACATCAGGGCAATAAGCCTTGAGCCAGGGGAAAAAGAGAATCAGTGTCAGTGACCCAGAGGACTCGGGGAGAGGACACGGATAGGAGCCCTGGCCAGAGCCAGATCCAAGAGTTCAGCCAGGTGCAGGTGTGGGAATGGTCCAGTCCAGGCATGGAGTGGATGGTCCCGGAGGGCAAAGGGGGCCCCGTGCCTGGGACCATCTCATCCACTGTGGAGATAGTGTCTTGTGTGAGGTGGCAAGGGGGCTAGGTGACAGCCAAGGCCTCTCCCACCTGGTTCTGAATCAGGGCTGCTACCCAGGCCGCACAGCCCTGGGATGAGGAGGTGAAGGAGGAAGTCTGGAGCCAGCCTGAATCCTAAGCCACTGCCCCAGGAGTGACGTGAGGTGCCCCAACAGCTCCCCGTGCCCTGAGGGATCCACACACCTCTTGCTCTGTGATCAGCAGCCTGCAGGGGTGTCCTCAGAGTCAGACTCAAGAAGCCACACAGGGATGCTGAGGACACCAGAGACCCAGGTCTGTGGGGCCCAGCCTTGTGAGGACTTAATGGACTTGGAGGAGAAGCTGACCGCTCGCATCTGCTATTTTTTCAGCCAAACCCAATCGAGGGTCCTTGGCACCCAGGCCTCTGTGAGCATACCCCGGCATTGAGCCCCTCTGCAAGGGAGATGGGCTGGCCCACCCCTGCCTACCAGCTTAGCTCCAGGGGCCCATGCAGCCAGCCCCCTACCCCGGAATGCAACCCTGGTCCTCTCCCACCCTGACCTGGCTGGCAGTCTCCAAGACTGAGGCCAAGGGGCACGAAGGAGCTTCCAGAAAGCTCAGGGCAGCAGGTTGCTCTCTGGGGATCCTGAGGGTTCAGAATGGACCCATGCATTTTTGGAACTCCCTCCCGAAGCTGCCCAGAGACTTGGCTGTCAGAGGCCCGTGGTTCCCATTGTAAAATTTTGAACAGGGATGCTGCGCTCCGTCCCTTCCACATCCACCCTACACAGCCCCAGGACCATCAGTGGGGCCCAGCCCTGCAACCCCATCTTGGCCACAACACCAGGGCTGGGCCCCGTGAGAACTGAGAGGCAGGTCCAGAGATAAGTCCCTTGCATGGGGGCACTTGCATCGGACCCCTCTTGGTGGGCAATGACTAGCATGGCATGGAAGGAGCCAGGGCAGCTCCCAGCCAGTTGCTCTGCAGCCCCAGATGGCTCCTGGGCCTTATGAAGTCCTGCTCAACAGGGAAGCTGGTCCCTTTCAGGCTGCCAGAGGGAGGGGTGAACGTGGTGTCCTCCCAGCCCTGGCCAGCCAGGAGCATGCCCTGTGGCCTCTGATTTGACTTGTTGGACAGAGTCCCCTCCCAGGGCACAAGTCCTAGGTCCAGAGGGGCCCGGCCTCAACCCCAGCCCTGCTTGGTAGGGGAGGGCACCAGGGGTGCCATGGGCCTTTAGTTGCAGCACGGATGGCCACACAGGGGACATGGCACACCTCACCCGGTTGTTGTACCATTTCAGGTCAGAGAACCCCAGCAAGAACTTGCTGCAGGAACACGAGGTGCTGAGCCTATGCGGGAGCAGGACATCAAGAGCTGCTCAAGAGCGTCCATGGCTACAGTGACTGTGGCCTCTTCCCAGCCTCATCTGTGCCGTGCAGGTGATCTATGACTCCAAGCTGGGACTGGCAGGTGATGGTGGCCCCAGCATCTCAGCCACGCTGCCAACATGCTGTCGGGAGGCTTCGAGGCCATGCCCGGTATGCTGCCCACCTCCTTGAGACCCCTTCCTGACACTTTCCAGCCGGTGCTACAGCCGCAGCACGTGCCACCACTGAATACCTTTCAGCAGCCGGTGCAGGCTTCAGACGGCAGGCGTGCCCGACAGCCGTGGCCTCAGCAGCTCTTTCGTGGCAACCAGGACAGTCAGGGCAGTGATGAAGTGATGATGCCTAGGACGACAAGTGGGATGGCAGCTCCATGATGGTGGATGAGCCTAGTGGCGGTTCACACCTGGTCCTCAGTGGCTCCCTGAGCCCCTGTGGTGGCAACAGCTTGGCCACCATGAGGCGCAGTCTCAACCGCTTCCCCACCTGTCAAGTCAGGCAGGGAGGCCTTGTGCTTGGCGAGGTGTTGGGCTCTGTGAAGGACGGGGACAAGCTGTGCGTGGCTCTGTGGCTCTATGGCCTCAAGTAGCAGGAGAACTCCTACTCCTTCCAGTGCACTACCAGCGACACCGCTCAGTAGAACAAGTTCAAGGGCATGAATAGCGTCCTCTCCTGCAAGCTGGTGACCATGCACAGGCAGGTCCCAGTGCACGGTGCAACAAACACTTGGACTGGCTGGATGCGTGTCTGGTGACATTCCTGGCTATGTCTGTGCCCCACCTACCTGAGAAGTGGGCCACGAGCTGCTTCCAGGAGGACTTCATCTCCAAGCACAGGTAGAGCATGATCTGCGGGATGGGCTACACGGCCGGCCGCCCAGTGCTGGCGCAGTGCCACGTCCTCCAGCACTTCCTGATGTGCCTCAGCAGCACCGAGAGAAGGCCTGGAAACAAGGCAAGAGGAAGGCCTTCTGTATGGCACAGCACCTCTTGAGGAAAGAAAATAAGAAAACTGCCTCCGATCCAAGCAGAGCAGGTCAGCGAGAAGGTGGGCATCACTTGGGGGAGTGGATGTGGGTATCGAAGACGAACACTGGATACGTGGCCTGGTCATGGGAGGTGGGTGGTGTGAGAAAGGTGACATGGTGGGTGCCAGCTCGTTCCTGACCCTGAGCACTCCACCACCACTGCCCTTGACCTGCAGGAGGTGGAGAGCATGATTGACAGTTTCATATGCTTTCTCAAGAAGGTGGATGACGGCGCTGCTGCTCAGCCACAGGGCATGGAGTTCACGGCAAGCAGGTGAGGGGCTTTGAGAAGGAGCATCAGCAGGGGGCCAGCCCTCCCGCGGCCTCAGCCAGGCTTTGGAGTGGGCCCAGCAGGCCTTCTGGGTGGGCCTGAACCAGCCCATCAACCTTCACCGGAGGTGCCTACAATACCATCGTCAAGCTCTTCCCAGATTGGCCCAGGCAGGACCTGGATTCTGTCTCAGACCTGTTACTGCTGTCCAAGCAGCAACGCATCAAATTCCCAGGCATCCTCCACATTCACAGAGGAGCTCTTACCAAAGTCACGGGGAGCAGGAGGCTTGTGGGAGGAGGAATGATGGAGGTGCGGGGGCTGATGGCGTTCAGGAGTGCGAGACACGAGTTCTTTGGCCACTTTGGCTGAAATTCACCATCTCCATCCAATTCAAGGGAGAGATTTGAGATCATAGATGCAGCACTTTTTACCAGAGCAATACATATTTTTCCAAAAATCGATCTAGAATTTGAAAGCAGCTCTTTATAAAGATGAGAGTGTTGAGTGACTGGATGTTGGATTGGGGACTTTTTCCAGTTCAAGGATAATTTCCACAGCAGAATAAAAACTGCTATCAAAGAGCCATGGCCAACTATTTGTGGTAGTACAAGGATGGTTTTGTGCTCAACTGAGGCCAGTTTAGAATAGAGAATTATGTGGGAAATAAACAGAGAACATGGCGATGGAACCACGTGTTATAACTTCGTAGGCATCCATACTATGGAAGTTCCTTCCTTCTCTCCTTCCTGCTGTCTGTGCCTCCTCCCAGCATCGGGCATCTCCACGTCCTGGGCCTGTGCCGGGAGAGATATAAAGGACACCATTGGCTATAGGTTGGAGGACTGGCACAGTCAGGGGAGCCTGTGAAGTCACAGTGGCCCCTGAGGACCAGTCCTGGGATGACTGGGTCCAACTGACCAGGCCCCTGCTGACCAGGGCCCCATGCACTGGGCCTCTGCCATGACCTGGCCCTCACTGAATGGGCCCTGATGACCAGGACCCCACTAAAAAGTCCCCCCTGATGAGGCCCCACTGACCAGGCCTTACTGACTGGGCTCCCCCTGACTAGGCCCCGGCTGACCAGGTTGTCACTGACCAGGCCCCACTGGCAGCTGCTCCACCCCCCAGCCAAGCCAGGCCCCCACTGATGGGGTCCAGTGATCAGTCAGCCAGTGGCCAGAGCTGCACCGACCAGGTCCCCGCTGATGAGTTACTTATTAACCAAGCTCCTGGAAACCAGGTTCGCACTGACCAGGCACAAGACCCCACTGACTAGGTCTTCGTGACAAGGCCCTCGCTGCCCAGACTCCACCAACTAGGCCTCATGAATGAGACTTTCACTGATAATGTCTTTGCTGGTTATGCCTCCACTGTCCAGGCTTCCAGTCATCATGTCCCCTTGGGCCACGTCCCTCCTGACTGAACAGGCCCACACTTGAACAGGCCCCCAATGTCTATTCCCCGCACTGACTAGGCCCTCACATCCAAGTCCCACTGGCCAGATATTCTGGCCAGGTTTTCACTGACTAGGTCCCACTGCCAGACTCTAAGAACTAGGCCCTACTGGCCAGGCCCCCTCTGACCAGGTTTCTGCTGACAAGAACCTGCTGAAAGGTGTTTGCTGAGTAGGTCAGTCCTAACCTGATCATGTTTCCACTGACCAGGCCCAAAAGGACTAGGCCCCAATGACCAGGCCCATCACTGAGCAGGCGCTGCTGACAAGGTCCCCGTAGAACAGGCCCCCATTGTCAGGCCCCCACTGACTAGGCCACAATGACTATGTCTCAGCTTACCAGGCCCTGATGATTAGGTTTAATGGACAAAACCCTCGTTGACCAGGTCCCACTGGCCAGGTCCCCACCGACCAGGTCCCCATAGATGAGACTCTGAGTTACCAGGACCCCACTGACCAGACCTCTACAGACTAGGCCCCAATAACCAAGACCCACTGATCAGGCCCTCACTCACTGGGCTCCAACTGATGAGATTCTGACTGACCAGGTCCTTAGTGACCAGACTAGGTCATTTATTGACTAGGCCCCACTACCCAGGACCCCAATTACCAAGCCCCCACTAACCAGGTCCCAAGTCACCAGACCCCCACTAACTGTCCCAACTGACAAGGTCCCCACTGCCGAGGCTTCCACTGACCAGGTCCACACTGACCAGGCCTCAAGAGATGAGGCCCGACTTACCAAGAACCCACTGACTAGAGAGACCTCCACTGACTGGGCCCAACTGACAAGGGCCCCACCGACAGGGACCAACTTTCAGGGTTCCAACTGACCATGTTTTTACTGACCAGACTTTACTGAACAGGCCCCACAGCTCAGTATCCAGTGACCAGACCCTCACTGACTAGGTCTCACTGTAAGGCCTCAAGTGACCAGGCCTCACTATCCAGGACACACTCATGAGGCTTCTACTGCCAGGCCCCCACTGATTGGGCCCAACTGACGAGGCCCTCACTGACCAGGTCTTTAACTGATGAGATTCCAACTGACCAGGTCCTTAGTGACCAGACCTTCACTGACCAGCCCCTACTAACCAGGACCCCACTGAACAGGTCCCCACTGACAAGATCCCAGTTGATCATGTCCCCAGTGTCCAGGTTTCACTGACTAGGCCCCACCAACCTGGTCCCCTGACAAGCCTCCAACTGACCAGGTCCCCACTGACTGGGACCCAGCTTACGAGGCCCATTAGCCAGGCCTCACTGACCAGGACTCCACTGACTGGGCCCCATCTGATGAAGTTCTGATTGACCAGGTCCTTAATGACCAGGCCTTTACTGACCAGGCCCCACTACCCATGACCCCAGTGACCAGACCCTCACTGACCAGGTTCCACGGCCAGGCCTCCAGTGACCAGGCCTCACTATCCAGAACCCACGGATGAGGCTTTCGCTGCCAGGCTGACTGGGCCCAACTGACAAGATTCCAACTGACCACTTCCTTCACTGATGAGGTCCCAACTGACCATGTCCTTAACTGACAAGGTTCCACCTGCCCAAGTTCTTAACTGATGAGGTCCCAGCTGACCAGGTCCTTAACTGACAAGGTTCCACCTGCCCAGGTCCCAGCTGACCAGGTCCTTAACTGATGAAGTTCTGACTGGCCAGGTCTTTAATAACCAGACCTTTACTGACCCACTAACCAGGACCCCAATGACCCAGAACTTTACTGACCAGGCCCCACTAGCCAGGACCCCAATGATCAGGCCCCACTGACCAGGCCTCAATTGATGAGGCCTCAACTTACCAGGACCCCAGACCACCACTGACTAGACCCCACTAGACAGGACCCCCTGATGAGGCCTCCACTTCTAGGCTGCCACTGACTGGGCTATACTGACAAAAACCCCAATCAGACCTCCAGTGACCAGTCCTCACTGTCCAGGACCCACGGATGAGGCTTCCACTGCCAGGCCTCCACTGACTGGGCCCAACTGACAAGGCCCCCTCTGTCAACGTCTCCACTGACTGGGCCTTAAATGACGAAGTTCTGACTGACCAGGTCCTTACTGAACAGACCTTTACTGACCAGGCCCCACTAATGAGGACTCCAAAGACCAGGCCCCCACTGACTGGGCCTCAACTAATGAGGCCCCCACAGACAAGACCACAGTTGATTATGCTCCCGGTGGCCACGTTTCGCTGACTAGGCCCCACTGACAAGTCCCTCACTCACTAGGTCCCCATTGACCAGGCCCCAACTGATGAGGCCTCAACTTACTAGGACCCCACTGACCAGACCTCCACTGAGTAGGCCCCACTAGCCAGGCCCCACTGATAGGCCCCCCAATTCCAGACCCCACTGCCAAGCTCCCCACTGACCAGGTCCCTCCACTGACTGATGAGGTTCCCACTGACCAGGTCCTTAATGATCAGACCTTTACTGGCTAGGCCCCACTACCCAGGACCCCAGTAGCCAGGTCCCCACTGACCAGGTCCCTACTGAACAGACCCCCACTGACTGGGCCCCCATTGCCAGATTTCCACTGACTGGGCCTCATTGACCAGGTTTCCACTGATCAGGACACCAATAACAAGGTCACACTCACCAGGCCCCCACTGACCACATTTCAGCTGACCAGGCCCATGCTGACCAGGCCACACTGGTGTAGCCCCAAGTGACCAGGCCCTCTGACCAGTCCTCTCTGACCAGGTCCCCTCAGACCAGGTCCTCACTGACCAGGCACCTGCTCACCAGGCTTCCTCTGACTAGGTCTCCAATGATTGTGTCCCCATTGACCAGGCCCCCACTGACCAGGTGCTATTGACCAGGCTGCTGCTGACCAGGTCAGCACCAACCAGACCACCACTCACAAGGACCTATTCGCCAAGCCCTGCTGACCAGGTCCCACATGACCAGGTCCCACATGACCAGGTCCCACATGACCAGGTCCCACATGACTCCACTGAATAGGTTCCACTGATGTGGCCCCAATAACTCAGCTATATTAGTGTGTTCTTGCATTGCCATAAAAAAACACCTGAGACTGGGAAATTTATAAAGAAAAGAGGTTTAATTGGCTCGTGGTTCTAAAGGCTGTACAGGAAGCATGATGCTGGTATCTATTCGGCTTCTGGAGAGGCCTTAGGAAACTTTCAATGGTGGAAGGTGAAAGCGTAGCAGGCACGTCTTTGTTTTTTTTTTTTTTTTTTTTTTTTTTTGAGATGGAGTCTCGCTCTTTCGCCCAGGCGGAAGTGCAGTGGCGCGATCTTGGCTCACTGCAAGCTCCGCCTCCCAGGTTCACGACATTCTCCTGCCTCAGCCTCCCGAGTAGCTGGGACTACAGGTGCCCGCCACCGCGCCTGGCTAATTTTTTGTATTTTTAGTAGAGACGGGGTTTCACCGTGTTAGCCAGGATGGTCTCGATCTCCTGACCTCATGATCCGCCCACCTCAGCCTCCCAAAGTGCTGGGATTACAGGCGTGAGCCAGCGCGCCAGCCACAGGCATGTCTTACATGGCTGGAGCAGGAGGAAGTGTGGGGGGAGGTGTCACACACTTTTAAACAACCAGATGTCATGCAAACTCTCTCACAAGAACAGTGCTAAGGGGATAGTGCTAAACCATTAATGAGAAACCGCCCCATGATCCAATCACTTTCCACCAGGCCCTACCTCCAACACTGGGGATTCCAATTCAACATGAGATTTGGGCGGGGACACAGATTCAAACCATATTGTTCCAGCTCTGGTCTCTCCCAAATCTCATGTCCTTCTCATATTTCAAAATACTACCGGCTGGGTGCAGTGGTTCACGCCTGTAATCCCAGCACTTTGGGTGGCCGAGGCAGGCAGATCACAAGGTCAGGAGATCGAGACCATCCTGGCCAACAAGGTGAAACCTCATCTCTACAAAAATACAAAAAATTAGCCAGGCATGGTGATGGAGGCCTGTAGTCCCAGCTACTGGGGAGGCTGAGGCAGGGGAATCATCTGAACCCAGGAGGCAGAGATTGCAGTGAGCTGCGATCACACCACTGCACTCCAGCCTGGTGACAGAGGGAGACTCTGTCTCAAAAAACAAACAAACAAACAAACAAACAAACAACCATGCCTTCTCAACAGTCTTGCAAATATTTAACTCATTCCAGCATTAACTCAAAAGTCCACAGTCCAAAGTCTTATCTGAGACAAGGCTAGTCCCTTCTGCCTATGACCCTGTAAAATAAGAAACAAGTTTGTTACTTCCAAGATACAATGGGGGTATAGGCATTGGATCAACATTCCCATTCTAAAAGGAAGAAATTGGCCAAAAGAAAGGGGCTACAAGCCTACACAAGTCCAAAACCCAGCAGGGCAGTCATTAAATCTTAAAGCTCCAAAATACCTTCCTTTGACCTCATATCCCACATCAAGGGCGTGCTGGTACAAGGGGTGGGCTCCCAAAGCCTTGGGCAGCACCACACTTGTGGCTTTCCAGGGTTTAGCACCTGTAGATGCTCTCAAGGGCTGGCCTTGAGTACTTGTAGCTTTTTCAGGCTGAGAGTGCAAGCTGCCAGTGGATCTACCATTATGATGTCAGGAGGACAGTGGTTCTCTTCTCATAGCTCCACTAGGAAGTGCTCCAGTGGGACTCTGTGTGGGGGCTCCAACCCCACAGTTCCCCTCCACACTGCCCTGGTAGAGATTCTCCATGAGGGTTCCACTCGTGCAGCAGGCTTCTGTGTGGACATCCAGACTTTTCCATGAATCTTCCTAAATCTAGGTGAAGGTTTCTAAGCTTCAACTCTTGCACTTTGCACTGCAATGGTAGTGCAGGTCCACTGAACCATCAAAGACCAGGTACATGCCTCTGCCTGGTGTTCTCAACTCATCCACCAGTGTGGAGCTGTCATCCCACTTTTCATTACGGTCATCATCGCTGCCCTGGCTGGCCTGGCTGCCACCAGAATTGCTGAGGCGATGACTGCAGGTTCCCCAATCCCCGGCTCTGGAAAGCCTGCACTGGCAGCTGGAAGGCCCCTGGTGGTGGCACTTGTGGCTGCAGCAGCAGCTAGAGGGCTTTGGGAGGCAGCTTTGAGGAGGTGGGTACCATGGTGAGAAGGGCCTTGAAGCCTCTGGGTGACACATCGCCCTAGCAGGCTGGGGCACCAGGGCTGCTGTCACTCACCAGGCCTGGCCTAGGGGCAATGGAGTGAGAGGCCTTGTCTCTAAGAAGCATCTGCATGACAGAAAGCATTTCTATACTATACGTCTGATAATGCATTAATATCACTAATGTATAAAAACTCAAACAGTCCAACAGCAAGAAAACAAATACTATAAAATATTAGCAAAGGACTTGATAAAGACATTTCTCAAAGAAGACATGCATATGAGCAAAAAGTACATGAACAAAAGCCCAAGTTCAATAATCATCAGAGAAATGCAAATTAAAACCAGAATGAGATGTCACCTCACATCTGTTAGAATAGCTATTTCAAAAAGTTTGAAATGCACTGAGTCTGGATCTTTAGTATCTTTATTTCACTACTTCTTCTAATGTAAGGATTTGGTTTGTTAGTCTTCGATGTGTCTTTTCTTTTTTTTTTGAGATGGAGTCTCACTCTGTTGCCCAGGCTGGAGTGCAGTGGTGTGATCTTGGCTCACTGCAACCTCCAACTCCCAGGTTCAAGTGATTCTCCTGCCTCAACCTCCCGAGTAGCTGGGACTACAGACGTGCACCACCACGCCCAGCTAACTTTTGTATTTTTACTAGAGATGGGGTTTCACCATGCTGGCCAGGATGGTCTGAATCTCTTGACCTCATGGTCTGCCCACCTTGGCCTCCCAAAGTGTTGGGATTACAGGCGTGAGCCACCGCGCCCAGCCTCAATGTGTCTTTTTATGGTTTTCAGTAAAGTTTTATGGTTTCACATAGGCCTAGGAATGTCTTCTAAGTCGATTTCATGGCATGTTTGCTAATGTGGACGGAGGCTGATTCTTTGTTATTGTTACTATATGTTTATTATTAGTATGAAAGATTCAAGATTTATTATATGTACAATGTGCATTTGCTCAGTTTCCTGAATGTTGTTAAACAGTTTTTGTTCTGAAAGTTGAAATTGATTACCCTGTTTTTCTATTTGTACTCATGGCCTCTATGGCTAACTACAGTTCAAATTCTTTGACTTACATTCTTTCCTGTTTCCTCCTCTTCTCTCTTCTGGTCCAGGCTCAGGCATCCCTTACAGTGATAAATGGGAGAGGCCTGGCCGGCCCTTGTCTTCGACTTTTCTTTATTGAAACACTTCTGATGTTTGCTGTTGATTATGATGTTTGCACAAATATCTTTGCTTAATAAGAATTTTATTTTTGCCTTTTCCCTTCCTTCCCTCCCTCCCTTCCTTCCTTCCTTCCTTCCTTTCAAAGCATGATCTCTGATGTTTCTTAGGCTGGAGTGCAGTAGCTAGTCACAGGTGGAATCATAGCTCACTGCAGCCTCAAACTCCTGGGCTCAAGCAATTCTCTCACCTCAGCCTCCTGAGTAGCTGGAACTGCAGTCATGTGCCACCATTCCCAGCCAGAAGTTTCTATTATCCTATTTGGTATTCTTAATCATCACATATTTTATTCAAGGATATACTAAAGTGATTACATATTTTTTCTACTTTAGTCTTTTGATCAAATAAAGAACCTAAATAATTTATTTTTTGAGACAGAGTCTTGCTCTGTCACCCAGGCTGCAGTGCAGTGGTGCCATCACAGCTCACTGCAACCTCTGCCTCCTGGGTTCAAGCAATTATCCTGCCTTAGCCTCCTGAGTAGCTGGGACTACAGGCGTGTGCCACCACACCTTGCTAATTTTTGTCTTTTTAGTAGAGACGGGGTTTCACCATGTTGGTCAGGTTGGTCTCAAACTCCCGACCTCAGGTGATCTGCCCACCTTGGCCTCCCAAAGCATTGGGATTACAGGCGTGAGCCACTGTGCCCAGCCTTGATTTTATTTTTAATAGTAAAATGTACTTGAATAGTTTTTGGCGTAATCTGGTAGTAGAAATACACAAGATATCACCATTAGATACTGCTAATCAAACACTTAAAAGGTGCAAGTATCTGGGTGATTTTGTATACAATCTGGGTCTTTTTGTCAGACTAACGAGTATAATGAGATTTGATATTTGCTTCTGATGTTGCTGGACAAACTGGGTAAAGAAAAGGATTAAGTCAGGGATTCCAAGTTTTTAATACAAGTACTGCATTAATATCCTAAAAATTTATATGTAGCCCTGAAGAAGATACTTAACTCCTGCAGCTTCAGGGCTCAAAATGCTGAAAAGAAATCATAGCATCTCATCCCATAACTGGCTGAATTACAACAAAAATTAAATTCCCAGGCTTGCAGGATGCCTACTTTTAAAGTGGGGATATTCATTCGGAAAACACTGGATATTAAAAAGTTAAAATGAGGGCCAGGTGCGGTGGCTCACACCTGTAATCCCAGCACTTTGGGAGGCTGAGGTGGGAGGATCACCTGAGGTTGGGAGTTCGAGACCAGCCTGGCCAACATGGAGAAACCCCTTCTCTACTAAAAATACAAAATTAGCTGGGTGTAGTGGCGCATGTCTGTAATCCCAGCTACTCAGGAGGCTGAGGCAGGAGAATCACTTGAAGCCGGGAGGCGGAGGTTTCGGTGAGCCGAGATCGCACCATTGCACTCCAGCCCCTGGGCAACAAGAGTGAAACTCTGTCTCAAAAAAAAAAAAAAAAGAAAGAAAAGAAAGAATGAAATGCTGGATCTTCATTGGTTTGCTATAAAGTGATTCAAAAGCTTTGAAAGATTTGAATGATAAAGTGTATTTTTCCTTTAAAACATACCCAACTGAGGAAGATCCAGGAGATACACCATTCATCATAACTGTGAGACATACATTTGTGAGAGGAGTCCCAGTATCTCCGAAGAGCTTGATCACCACACTTCTCTGTAGGACAGAACTTACAATGAAGATTGTTGCCACCGGAATGAAAAATCTAAATGCATTGGTTATAACCGGATCTCGGGACTGCAGGATTTAAGTGGCAGCACTCAACTGCAGCTGTGAAAAAAATGGTGGGAATGGTTATTGAACAGACTGCAAAGTCAAAGCAAGCAATAAGAATAGTTTGACTCATGGGCTTCCTAGAATTAGAATAGAGGGCGCAGTGGCTCACGCCTGTAATCCCAGCACTTTGGGAGGCCGAGGCGGGAGGATCATCTGAGTTCAGGAGTTTGAGACCAGCCTGACCAACATGGAGAAACCCCATCTCTACTAAAAATACAAAATTAGCTGGGTGTGGTGGCACATGCCTGTAATCCCAGCTACTCGGGAGGCTGAGGCAGGAGAATCGCTTGAACCTGGAAGGCAGAGGTTGCGGTGAGCTGAGATTGCACTGAGCTGAGATCACACCATTGCACTCCAGCCTGGGCAATAAGAGCGAATCTCTGTCTCAAAAAAAAAAAAAAAGAATTAGAATAGACAGGAAGACTACTAAGTTCTTACTTGATCTATATAAGTAGAAAAGTTCAAGTCAAACAAAGCCAAACCCGAATTATGAAACAAAAAACAAAACCAAAGATTTATGGCTTCTCAATTTTTTTTTTTTTTTGAGATGGAGTCTCACTCTGTCACCCAGGCTGGAGTGCAGTGGCGTGACCTCGGCTCAATGCAACCTCCACCTCCTGGGTTCAAACACTTCTCCTGCCTTGGCCTCCCGAGTAGCTGGGATTACAGGTGCGTGCCACCACGCTGGCTACTTTTTGTATTTTTTTTAGTAGAGATGGGGTTTCACCATGTTGGTCAGTCTGGTCTTGAACTCCTGACCTTGTGATCCACCTGCCTCGGCCTCCCAAAGTGCTGGGATTACAGGTGTGAGCCACCATGCCTGGCTTGGCTTCTCAATTAATTTCCAGTCTCGAATTAGTTTATAGACCAGGAAGAAATCCAGTATACTATTACAAATATATACTGTTAATTTTTCCCCCTCTTTTCCCCAAAGAAAACTATGGCCTTTTACCGGAGAACCTTTGCATTGGGAAAAAAGAAATAATCAGACCTTTGAGGAATTACTGAATACAGTTTCTGAACTGATACTAATTCCAGGAGAACTGAAATGACATTGCAGTGCATTAACCAGAGTAGGAGCTTATGGAGGTCAGGCGATCAATGGAGTTTTGAATCAATTCTAATTCCCAGTTGGCCTGGTGGGTTTCTCAAACCACCCTTCAGTTATCTTCCCCATTCTGGAATACATAATTATATTAGACATACTCAGCAACTGGTAGAATCCCAAACTGGTTCCCTGACCAGTGGAGCGAGAGCTATTTTGGTAAAAAAAGGTCAAGATGAAGTCATCAGAACTGCGTATTCCTAGGAAAAAGTCAACCAAAAGCAATAGCACATTTGTACAGGGATTTCAGAGACTGATGCCACCAGGAAGGTCTTAAAAGATCCAAGGGTAGGCCGGGAGAGGTGGCACTTTGGGAGTGCTGAGTTCAGATTTGGGAGCCCGCTGAGACGGGTGGATCATGAGGTCAGGAGTTGGAGACCAACATGGTGAAACCCCACCTCTACTAAAAATACAAAAAAAGTTAGCCGGGTGTGGTGGCATGCACCTATAATCCCAGCTACTCGGGAGGCTGAGGCAGGTGAATCGCTTGAACCCAGGAGGCAGAGGTTGCAGCGAGCTGAGATCGTGCCACTGCACTCCAGCCTGGGTGACAGAGCTAGACTTGGTCTCAAAAAAAGAAAAAAAAAAAGAACCATCCAAGGGTCATGGCTCTCATTTCGTCCTATGTAAGTCACTGAATAAACATAAGAGATCTTGGAGAATTATACTGGATAAACGTAAGCTTAAATCATATGGAGACTCCCATTGCAGCTGTTGTACCAGATGTTGTTTTATTACTTGAGCAAATATACACATCCCTGGTACCTAGTGTACAGCTATTCATCTGCCTAATACTTTTTTTTCTCTATCATTGTTAATAAATACCACCAGAAGCAGTTTGCTTTCAGGTGGCAAAGACAGAAACACACCTTCACTGTCCTACCTCACACACTAGTAATTGGCTCGGGCTTCTGTAACAGCATGCCGACTGAGTGACTTAATCAATATATTTTCTTCTCACAGTTGCAGAAGGTAGAAGTTATAATTAAGATCATCAGAACTGGCATCTGGTGAGATCTCTCTCCTTGGGTTGTAAGTGACCACCTTCTCTATGTCCTTCCATGGACTTTCCTCTGTGCTTTTGTGGTAAGGGAGATCTCTAATGTCTCTTTCTCTTCTTATAATGACTTTTTTTTTTTATAGAACCCTAGCCTTATAACCTCATTTAACCTTTTTTTGTTTGTTTGTTTGTTTTGTTTTGTTTTGAGACAGAGTCTCGCTCTTGTTGCCCAGGATGGAGTGCAACGGCACAATCTCGGCTCACTGCAACGTCCGCCTCCTGGGTTCAAGCGATTCTCCTGCCTCAGCCTCCCTAGTGGCTGGGATTACAGGTGCCCGCCACCATGCATGGCTAATTTTTTAAATTTTTCGTAGAGATGGGGTTTCACTATATTGGCCAGGCTGGTCTCGAACTCCTGACCTCAGGTGATCCACCCGCCTCAGCCTCCCAAAGTGCTGGGATTACAGGCGTGAGCCACCGCGCCCGGCTCTCAGTTAATCTTAATTACCTCCGTAAAGGCCTATCTCCAATTACAGTCACATTGAGGGTTAGAGCTTCAACATATACATTTTAGAGGAACATAGTTCAGTCAATAATAGTGATATATCAACTCTTCAGCCTTATGTTATAGCTTAGTTTGCTGGGATCTTGGTTACCTTTTCCTTCCACAAACTATCACACTGGTTCTTTACATTGATGGTATTATGCTCATTGAATATAGTGAGCAAGGAACTCACTAGACTTATTGGTATGAGAAGCTCACTGTAGACTTATTGGTATGAAATTTATGTCAGGATGTAGGACATTAATCCAACAGAATTTCAGAAGCCTTCTATCTTTGTGAGATTTATAGGGTCCCAGTGGTTTGGGACATGCCAACGTATCCCTTGGAAGCAGAGGAGTAAGTTGTTATATTTGGCTTCTACTACAACAAAAAAGAGGCACAACTCTAGTGGGCCTTTTGATTTTGAAGGTAACATATTTCTCATTTGGTAAGTTACTCTGGCCCATTTACCCTGTGACCCAAAAAGCTGCTAGCTTTTCTTTACTCAGCAGAAAAGAATATTCTACATCAGATCCAGGCTGTCGTGTCACTTGGGTCATGTCTTCCAATAGAGTCAAAGGTGCTGAAATTGTTGATGGCAGATACAGATGATCTTTGGAGCTTCTGGAAAGCTCCTGTGTTAATCACAGGAAAGATTTTGGAGGAAAATCATGCCATACCATGTAGATAATTGCTCCTTCTCTTTTCTTTTCCCTTCTCCCCTCCCCTCCCCTTCCTTCCTTTCTTTTCTTTTCTTTTTTTCTTTCTTTCTTTCTTTTTTTTTTTTGAAACAGCTTTTGGCCTGTTACTGGGGCGCAGAAAATACACTGGAAAAATTTATATTGTTAAAATGTCCATGCTGGCCAGGCATGGTGGCTCATGCTTATAACCCCAGCAGTTTGGGAGGCCAAGGCAGGTGGATTGCTTGAGCTCAGGAGTTCAAGACCAGCCTGGGCAACATGGTGAAACCTTGTCTCTACAGAAAATACAAAAATTAGCCCGGCATAGTTTTGCATGCCTGTGATTCCAGCTACTGTGAGGCTGAGGTGAGAGGATTGCTTAAGCCCAGGAGGTTGAGGCTGCAGTGAGCCATGATTGTGCCACTGCACTTCAGCCTTGGTGATACAGCAAGACTCTGTCTCAAAATAAAATAAAATAATAAAATAAAATAAAATAAAAGTCCATGCTTCCCAAAGTGATATAGAAAGTAAATGCAAGCCCTATCCAAACCCCAATGGCATTTATTATTAAACTAGACAAAAATAATTACAGATTTACTTGGAACCAAAAGAGACCTTAAAAAGTCAAAGCAGTATTGAGCAAGATGAACAAAGCTGACGATATTATACTCCCTGATTTCAAAACATTAGAAAGCAATGCCATCAAAACAAGATAGTACTGGCATAAAAACAGACATAAAGAACAATGGAACAGAATGGAGAGCCCCAAAATAAATCTAATATATGCATACAATCAACTGATCTTCAACAAGGGTGCCAAAAATACACAACAGAGAAATGAGAGTTTTTTAAGTAAATAGTGCTGGAAAAATTAGATCTCATATGCAAAAGGATAAATGTGGACTCTTCATACCATATTCAAATGTAGGACCTGAAAGCATAAAATAGCTAAAAAAAAACATATGGAAAAATTTTCAGAACTTTGGACATTGAGATGCTTTTTTTTTTTATTAGACTTCAAAAGAACAGGCAACAGGCCAGGTGTGGTAGCTCACACCTATAATCCCAGGATTTTGGGAGGCTGAGGCAGGCGGATTACCTGAGGTCAGGAGTTGGAGACCAGCCTGGCCAACATGGTGAAACCCCGTCTCTACTAAAAATATTTTAAAAATTAGCTGGGTGTGGTGGTGCGCTCCTGTAGTTCCAGCTACACAGGAGGCTGAGGCAGGAGAACTGCTTGAACCTGGGAGGCGGAGGTTGCAGTGAGCCAAAATGGCATCACTGCCCTCTAGCCTGGGCAACAGAGTGAGACCCTGTCTCAAAAAAACAAAATATTAAGACAAAGAACAGGCAATAAAATCAGGACAGACAAGTGGGACTACCTTGAATAGAAAAACTTCTGAACAAAGGACAGATTCAACAAATGAAAAGGCAACTTAAGGAATGAGAAAAAAATAGTTGCCAATAATACATCTGATAAAGGGTTAATATCCAAAAATACAAGGAATTCCTACAACTCAATAGCAAACCCCAAATAACATGATTAATAAATGAGTAATGACCTAAATAAACGTTTCTCCAAAGAGGACATAAGAATGGCCACAGGTATATTTAAAAAAATGCTCCGTGTCACTAAATGTCAGTCAAATGCAAATTTAAGTCACAATGAGACATAACCTCACTCTTGTGAGGACAAGTATATTAAAAAAAAACAAGTGTGCTAAAGTTATGGTGACACCGGAACTTTTGTACACAGCTGGCAGGAATTAAAATTGGCAGCAACAATGGAAAACAATATAGAGTTGTCTCAAAAAGTTAAAAACAGAATTACAGGCCGGGTGTGGTGGCTCATGCCTGTAATCCCAGCACTTTGGGAGGCCGAGGTGGGAGGATCACTTGAGGTCAGGAGTTCGAAACCAGCCTGGCCAACATGGTGAAACCCCGTCTCTACTAAAAATACAAAAAAAAAGTAGCCATGCTTGGTGGCGTGCACCTGTAATCCCTGCTACTCGAGAGACTGAGACAGGAGAATCGCTTGAACCCGGGAGGCAGAGGTTGCAGTGAGCCGAGATTGCACCACTGCACTACAGCCTGAGTGACAGAGCGAGACTCCGTCTCAAAAAAAAAAAAAAAATACAATTTGATTCATTAAACTCAATTCTGGGGATATATCCAAAGGGAATATAATTTGGATCTTGAAGAGATATCTAGTTCTGTGTCTATTACAGCATTATTCACAATAGCCAAAATATGGAAGCCACCTAAATGTCCATGATGGATACATGAATGTGTCAAGTAAATGTAGTATATACATGCAATTGAATATTATTTAGCCTTAAAAAGGGAGTAAATCTTTTCTTTTCTTTTTTTTTTTGAGATGGAGTCTCTCTCTGTTGCCCAGGCTGGAGTGCAGTGGCGCGATCCCGGCTTGCTGCAACCTCTGCCTCCCGGGTTCATGCCATTCTCCTGCGTCAGCCTCCTGAGTAGCTGGGACTACAGGCGCCCACGACCACGCCTGGCTAATCTTTTGTATTTTTAGTAGAGACGGGGTTTCACCGTGTTAGCCAGGATGGTCTCGATCTCCCAACCTCAGGTGATCAGCCTGCCTCGGCCTCCCAAAGTGCTGGGATTACAGGCGTGAGCCACAGCGCCTGGCCAGTAAATCTTTTCATTTGTGACAACATGAATGTACCTGAAGGATACTAAGGTACACATTAAGGCACGATTGAAAGAAGCCAGACATAGAAAGACAAATACATCATGATCTCACATACATGTGAAATATGAAGTAATCATACATGTAGAGGCAGAGAGTAGAATGGTGTTTTCCAGAAGCTGAGCTGAAAGAAAAACGGGGGTTGGGGGGATACAAAGTTTCAGTTACACAAAATGAACAAACTGGTCTGGATAGGGTTTTTCTTTTTTTAGTAAAACCATAAAAGCTCAGGCAACGAAAACAAAAACAAATGGGGTTATATCAACCTAAAATGCTTCTGCATAGCAAAAAAAAAAAAAAAAAAAAAAAAATTAACAAGGTAAAGAGAAAAGCTACAGAATGGCAGAAAGTATTTTCAAAATACCCACCCAACAAGGGATTAATAACCAGAATATACAAAGAACTCAAATGACTTAAGCAAAAAACAAACAAAAAAAGAATCTAAATTTAAAATGGGAAAGGATCTAACTAGATATTTCTCAGCCAGGTGCAGTGTGGCTCACGCCTATAATCCCAACACTCTGGCAGGCTGAGGCGGGTGGATAACTTGAGCTCAGGAGGTCAAGACCAGCCTGGGCATCATTTTTTGTAGAGGTGAAATCCCACCTCTACAAAAAATTAGCTGGGTGTGGTGGTGCACACCTATAGTCCCAGCAACTTGGGAGTCTGGGATGGGAGGATGGCTTGTGCCTGGGGAGGTTGAGGCTGCAGTGAGCTGTGATTATGTCACTGCACTCTAGCGTTGGCATAATCTGTTGATGACAGAGAGACACTGTCTCAAAAAAACCCAAAAAACAAAAAACAAACCCAACAACAGACTCCTGTCTTCAGCCAAAAAGACCAGGAAAGACACCTTATCAAACAAAACTTTTATCCAATGTGCCTTCTACGCTGGGATAAAATGAGGGTAGATACAATAGGCTTTCTTTCCCCTTTGTGTTTTATAAATTGTATTTGAATATCAAGGAACAATTGAAACATTGTTAACTACGATAATTTCTGAATATAATGTAATATGTTGATCTAACACTAAAAAAGCTATACTCAAAAACACTACAAATAACTTAAATGAAATTTTAAAACATGTTCAAATTATCTACATGAAGAAAGTAAAAATCACACAGAGGAACAAAACAGAGAGAACAAACAGAAAACAACGTATCAGGCTAGTCTTAACAAAATTACCTTAAGTGTTAAATGTTCTAAATTAACCAAGTAGATCTCCGCTGACACACAACAAAAACATGCTGGCCAAAGTGGATGAGGTGAAGTTCACAATCAACACCCAAATGAAGAAGGTGCTATGTCTGGCTGTGGCTGTCAGCCACGTGAAGATGACAGACGATGTTACACACAGACGATGTGTGTAACATTCACCTGGCTGTAAACTTGCTGGTGTCACTGCTCACGAAAAACCGGCAGAATGTCTGGGCCTTATATATCAAGAGCACCACCGGCAAGCCCTAGCACCTGCATTAAGGCACATTTGAATAAATTCTATTGCCACCAGTCAAAAATAAATAAATAAAATAAAATAATCAATTAGAGACAAAGATTGACAACATTGATTTTTTTTTTTTTTTTTTTGAGACGGAGTCTTGCTCTGTCGCCCAGGCTGGAGTGCAGTGGCGCGATCTTGGCTCACTGCAACCTCCGCCTCCCAGGTTCACGCCATTCTCCTGCCTCAGCCTCCCGAGTAGCTGGCACTACAGGTGCCCGCCACCACGCCCGGCTATTTTTTTTGTATTTTTAGTAGAGACGGGGTTTCACCGTGTTAGCCAGGCTGGTCTCAATCTCCTGACTTCGTGATCCGCACGCCTCAGCCTCCCAAAGTGCTGGGATTACAGGTGTGAGCCACTGTTCCCGGCCTGACAACATTGATTAATAAATATGACCATGCATATTCTCTTTAGAAGAAACTCACTTCCAATATAAAAAGGTAAATTTAAAGTATAAGAAGCTGGGCAAGGCGTGGTGGCTCACGCCTGTAATCCCAGCACTTTGGGAGGCTGGGGTGGGCGAATCACTTGAGGTCAGGAGTTCAAGACCAGCCTGGCCAACATAGTGAAACCCTGGCTCTACTAAAAATACAAAAATTAGCCAGGCGTGGCGGCTGGTGCCTATAATCCCAGCTACTTGGGAGGCTGAGGCAGGAGAATCGCTTGGACTGGGGAGGCAGAGGTTGCAGTGAGCCGAGATCGCGCCACTGTACTCCAGCCTGGGAAACACAGTGAGACTCCATATCAAAAATAAATTTAAAATAAATAAATAAAGTATAAGAAGCTGGAAAAAGATACAAGTAATCAAGGAAAGCCTGAGTAGTTACAATAATATCAGATAAAGTAGATTTCAGAGAAAAAAATTGAGACATGGAGAGAAATTACATAATGATAGAAAGCTGAATCCACCCAAAAGACCCAGCAGTCCTAAATGTGTAGGCACAAATCAACAGACACGAAAAATGTGAAACAAAAACTGGAAGAAACAGAGGAGAAACAGACAATAAGACAAATACACAATTATCGGAGATATTGACATTTTTCTCTAAACAATAGAACAGAGAAAATTTCAGCAGCAAATCTAAAAAAAAGACAACAGTTCAACACCATCATTCATCAACAGGATCTGGTTGACATTTGTAGAGTAATTTAATCAACAGCAGCAGCATATGCATTCTCTTCAAGGGCTCATGGAACATAAAGTAAGATAGACCATCTCCTAGGCCATGAAACAAACTTCAACAAATTTTAAAAATCAGATTACACGGAGTGTGTTCTCTGATCATAATGGCGTCAGACTAGAAATCAATAATGTGAAGACAACGCAAACATCTCCAACTCTTGCAAGCTTGAAGGGGAAGTCCCTGGGAAAACAAAAAATACATTGACCACAAAGATGATGAAAAGACAATGGATCAAAATTTGTAAGACACAACTAAAGCAGTGTACTGAAGAAACTGATGGCACTAAACTCATATATTAGAAAAGGCTGGTCGGGCGCGGTGGTTCAAGCCTGTAATCCCAGCACTTTGGGAGGCCGAGGCCAGGAGATCCAGACTATCCTGGCTAACACGGTGAAACCCCGTCTCTACTAAAAATACACACACACACACACACACACACACACACACACACACACACACACACAAAATTAGCCGGGCGTGGCAGCGGGTGCCTGTAGTCCCAGATACTCGGGAGGCTGAGGCAGGAGAATGGCATGAACCCAGGAGGCGGAGCTTGCAGTGAGCCGAGATCGCGCCACTGCACCCCAGCCTGGGCGACAGAGTGAGACTGTCTCAAAAAAAAAAGAAGAAAAAAAAGAAAAAAACTAAGTCTCCAAATAATCTAATTTTCCACATCAATAACCTGGGAAAAGGTCAAACTTAATAAACTAAACCCAAACAAAAGAAGTATTAAGAAAGAAATAATAAAGATAGGAAGAGAAATAAAGTTGAGACTCAAAAAGTAATAGAGAAAAACCAATAAAACAGACAGCTGATTTTTTTTGAAAAGATCAATTAAATAGATAAACCTCAAGCAAGACTAAGTGGGGGAAAGGACAAGACACAAATTACCATGTCAGGAATGAAACAAGGGATATCGGCCAGGCGCGGTGGCTCACGCCTGTAATCCTAGTACTTTGGGAGGCTGAGTCAGGTGGATCACAAGGTCAGGAGTTCGAGACCAGCCTGGCCAATATGGTGAAACCCTGTCTCTAATAAAAATACAAAAAATAAAAATTAGCTGGGCGTGGTGGTGGGTGCCTGTAGTCCCAGCTACTCAGGAGGCTGAGGCAGGAGAATTGCTTGAACCCAGGAGGTGGAGATTACAGTGAGCCAAGGTGGGGCCACTGCACTCCAGTCTGGCTACAAAGCAAGACTCCATCTCAAAAAAAAAAAAAAAAAAAAAAAAAGAAACAAAGGATATCATTACAGACCCTGCAGACATAAAAAGAATAATAAAGTGTATTAGTCTTCTGGGGCTGCCATAAGAAAATACCAGAGTCTGGGTGAGTTAAAATAAATCATCTCACAGTTCTGGAGGATGGAAGTCTAAGATCAAGGTCCCAGGACAGTTGGTTTCTCCTGAGCCCTCTGCATATGGCGCCACCTTTCTCTGTATCCTCACATGGCCCTTTTCTCTTTTTCTTTTTTCTTTTCTTTTTTTTTGAGATGGAGTCTCACTCTGTCACCGAGGCTGGAGTGCAGTGGCACGATCTTGGCTCACTGCAACCTCCGCCCCCCAAGTTCAAGCGATTCTCCTGCCTCAGCCTCCTGAGTAATTGGGATTACAGGCGCCTGCCACTGCGTCCGGCTAATTTTTTTGTATTTTTAGTAGAGACGGGGTTTCACCATCTTGGCCAGGCTGGTCTTAAACTCCTGACCTCGTGATCCACCCGCCTCGGCCTCCCAAAGTGCTGGGATTACAGGCGTGAGCCACCGCGCCTGGCAGGCCTTTTTCTTCTAATTGGCCCGTTCTGGTGTTTCTCTGACCCTTCTCCTTTATTTTATTTATTTATTCATTTATTTATTTATTGAGACAGAGTCTCGCTCTATCTCCCAGGCTGGAGTGCAGTGGCACAATCTCGGCTCACTGCAACCTCCGCCTCCTGGGTTCAAGCGATTCTCTTGTCTTAGTGATCTGAATACAGGTGTGGGATTACAGGTGTGTGCCACCATGCCCAGCTAATGTTTTATCTTTAGTAGAGCCAGGGTTTTGCCATGTTGGCCAGGCTGGTCTCGAACTCCTGGCCTCAAGTGATCCGCCTGCCTTGGCCTCCCAAAGTGCTGCAATTACAGGCGTGAGCCACAGTGCCTGGCCTCTATCTCTTCTTATCATGATGATAGTCATACTAGATTATGGCCTCACTCTGATGACCTCATTTAACCTTAATTACCTCTTAAAAATCTCCCTCTCCATACCCAGTCCCAATGAGGGTTGGGACTTCAATATGAATAACTCTATACACATAAAATTTAACAGCTTAGCTGAAATGATTTAATCACTCAAAACATAAATTATCACAATTACCCAATTAAAAAACTGATATTTTTGAATTACCCTACACTAGGAAGACACTGAAATCATAATTTTATTTTTTATTTATTTATTTATTTATTTATTTATTTATTTATTTATTTATTTATTTATTTTGAGATGAAGTCTTGCTCTTGTACCCCAGGCTGGAGTGCAATGGTGTGATCTCGGCTCACTGCAACCTTTGGTATAATGTCCATGAGCCCAAAGACAAGATTCCCAGCTTAATAAATGGCCCAACAGCATCAGAATTAGAAGATTTAGAAGTAACTAGAATTCTTCCTAGCTCCACTGGAAAGGATGAACATGGGGGCTCCAGCAAGATACGTACAGGGCCAGTGGACAGTGACTGGTCTAGTGAGAATAGAATCCCAAAGATCCTGGGAAATACAATTACCCAACAAGCTTCCAGGAAACAAGTGGAACAAACGAGGCAACCTCGCAGATACTACCATGAATGGATAAGCAGAAGAGGGTCAGAGCCACAAAATCTAAACAAAAGACACCAAATCACAAGAAGCACCCAGCCCTGTGAACACCAGCTGTGGCTACATCAGTACCAATCTTTTCAGACAGCTGCCGTGGGACTGCTGAGAGCAGCCACACACCAAACAGCAGTGCATCTGAACACAAGTCCGAAGACACTCCTCTCTATTAATCCTCATTTTGAGAAGATGGATATGGTTATGTTACAACATCCCCATACAACACTTGTGGGCGAGGGTAATCAGACACCCTCACCTAAAGAGGGCACAGGAAGGAGGAGGATGAAAACAGAGGGATAGGGAAGGGATGTGTGCTCTGGATCACACAGACTTTCCCCACAGGCACTATTTAAAACAAAAGAAGAGCCCTAGAAATGTGCTGTGGTCTCCCTATACTTCCTCATCTTGCCACATGCATAGGTGCCACATGGTTTTGTTTTGTTTTGTGTTTTGAGATGGAGTTTCGCCCTTTCGCCCAGGCTGGAATGAAGTGGCTCGACCTAGACTCACTGCAACCTCCGCCCCCCGGGTTCAAGCGATTCTCCTGTCTCAGCCTCCCTAGTAGTTGGGATTATAGCGCCTGCCACCACGACCGGCAAATTTTTGTATTTTTAGTAGAGATGGGGTTTCGCCATGTTGACCAGGCTGGTCTTGAACTCCTGACCTCAGGTGATCTACCTGCCTCGGCCTCCCAAAGTGCTGGGATTACAGGCTTGAGCCACTGCGCCTGGCAGATGCCACAATTTTTTTTTTCTTTCTTTACACAGGTGCTGATGAACTCAGGTGTAATTAACCCTAAGGGGTAAATTATTCACTAAGTGCAGTAATAGGGTCCAATTTTTATGACCAGGTTTTCAGTTACTTGATATTGTCCTACATTCAGAAATCACAAATGAAAAATACTGGAATGTGTGACGTGAACAATGTCTTGGAGATTAACATCCAGGTTTTTACATATTAGATGTAACAACATGAAAGCTGGTACCATCTGGGAACCAAAGGAACTGTCCCTGAGAACACAGAATTTTAGGGACATCAATTATTAAGAGTTTACATGGAAGCAGAAGTGCTCCTAGATGTTTCCATTATCTAGATAGAAAAATTCAACAGATGAGCCCCAGTGAGTTAAGGAACATCTCTGACAGCTGTGGGTGATGGGCTTTCCATCCAAAGCAGAGATGTGAAACCTGACGGGTTTCAATTGACCCCGAAGTGCTCCATATCTCAAAAGTCAATCCCACAAAGCTGGAACGCTATCTGTTCCTGAAGGATCAGGTCCCACCTGTGTCTCTAAGACACTGCCTTGAGATGAGGCCGATGATTTCAAACGTAAATTGCCTAAATTATCATCAGCTTCATGTTGTGTTTTGGAGCTTGTCCACTTAAGTGGGTTGATAAAAAATGGCTCACAAGACACATGCCTGGGAAATGGGGTTTTCTTCTTTGCTCTTGGCAGATCCTGGGCAACCCTATAATTAACCTTCTTGATGTCTCAATTTTCACATTCGCGAAAAAGGTGCCAGTGCGCGTGACATTTCCCTGAAGCCACAGCCCTTATCACCCCCTGCAAAGCTCTGAAGTTGTGCACAGGTGGGCCAGGTGGCAGATTTCTCTCAAAAGCGGCTGAGCTCGCGCTCTGGCTAGGGAAGGCAGAGGCCTGCGGCACAAAGTACATTGTCTTAGACATCAGGACAGTTTCTATAGCAGTTTAGGAAAGAAGGCAGCTCCCTGGGCTGGAGACGACGCAATGCTCTGGGAAGACCCCTGGGTGCGGGTGAGAGAGGAATCCGAGCTGCACAAGGCCAATGAGGGGAGGACGACCCGCCCGATTTAGACAAAGGTAAGGCATACTTCCTAGCTTAATACCCTCCTCAATGCCCAGCCCAGACCTGCCTTTCACGTCCCTAGCTGTATTCACTCTCCCTGGCGACGGTGCGGCGTAGAATCGGCGGCCAGCAGTGCTTTAGACACACGTTAAGTGTCTGCCCCTCCCTCCAGGGCTTCGCACCACCCCGATGCATACTGGGATTGTAGTTCTGACGCTACCTAGCAACAAAGAGACTACAACTCCCAGCATACCAGGCGCGGCGCGCACCGCCCTGCCCCTTCCTCTGGGGTTGCGAACGGCCCCCGAGCCTGGTACAGGCTGGGATTGTAGTCCTGCAGCCTTGTGGCCGAAGGGCTGGGACTGGCCATGAGATTACATGTCCTAGCATGCTCAGCCAGGCGCGCGCAGCTCTGCCCCTTCCTCCAGTGATGCGCACAGTCCCTGATCCCTGTGCACGCTGGGATTGTAGTCCTGCAGCCCTGCGATCACTTGCCGGTAACAAGAAATTTCAGCTCCCGGCATGGTAGGCGAAGGCCCCCACCTTCAGCCTCGCTCCTCCATGCCTTCAGAGCAGTTCCGCCACGCAGAGGGGGAGCCTGCCTGTTCTTTAACCTCTCCTACCTGATGGGAGAGGACAAGCTACCAGGGCAGCTTGTCTCACCAAGAAATTGTGATACCGCATCCCCCAACGTGCTGGCTTCCTGACTTCCAAAGTTGCGGTAAGTTTGATTTCTCACAGAGCTGCAAGAGTCCGGGATCGTTTCCCAGCCTGCCCAAAGTTGCCATGGTTCTCACCCTCTGGGAGGTTGGCACACCCAGTGACACCTTGTGTCCCTTGAAACTAATCTGTGTCACCTTTTAGGCTTTTGAGACCACTTGAACTCTGACTTTGTGGCATTTATTACCAAATCTACTAAAATGGGTCAACTGTCAGATTTTACCTCCTTTTCCACACATGTTGGTTAGGTAATCTGTTGATTAGACATGGTTTTCTCCAAAAGGGGATTATCTCTTCCTGATTGCCTCCAAGAGAAGGATGAAACGATTGGGCGCTCTAAGGATCTATTTCCCAAATTCGAGATTCCACACTGATCATTCCTGGGCAAAATGTGTCTTTCTGTTCCATAACCACAATCTTGGGCCAGCCTGAGTGCCATCCCAGCCCAATGGGTGTTATGGAACTCCAACTTAGTTCTGTTTAAGTTTTATGTAAATATCCTTGTCTCTGTTTCACCTGGCTCTGTTAGAGAAAATGTCTAGGAGAAAGTAGGAGGTGACAAGAATACAGGTGAAATCATAGGTACTGGAATGGGACACACTGATTCTGTGGAGGCAGAGGGAGAACAACAACCTAAAACCCAGGGAATGAACAACTTAGACCTCAGGAGCTGTGGGGAATGGAGGGGCATTAATAACTTTTTGTCTTTCTGAATTACCCCTGGTGCAACCCAGAAAAGAGTCTGGGAATCTTGTTGGGCCAGGACAAAAGTAGTTTTAGTTAGACCAGAAGGTAAGGCACAAGCTGTGAATTCATCTCCTCCTTTGGCTCCCCACATTAACCTTAAGAATCCTTTGAGACTGTTCTGTCTCTCTGTGATGTAGGTGTGGAATTCTAGGGGGCAGCGTGCACTCTCAGTGCCCAGCTGTCTGAGACCACAGTTCCTTCAGATGATGAATGATATGGTTTGGCTGTATCCCCACCCAAATCTCATCTTGAATTGTAGCTCCCATAATTCCCATGTGTTGTGAGAGGGACCTGGTGGGAGGTAACTGAATCATGGGGGTGAGTCTTTCCCATGCTGTTCTCGTGATAGTGATTATGTCTCACGAGATCTGATGGTTTTATAAAGGGCAGTTCCCCTGCACATGCTCTCTTGCCTGCCACCGTGTAAGACATGACTTCGCTCATCCTTGCCTTCCTCCATGATTGTGAACCCCGCTGCCCTGACCTACAGCCATGTGGAATTGTGAGTCAATTAAACCTCTTTCCTTTATAAATTACCCACTCTTGGGTATGTCTTTATTAGCAGCATGAGAACAGACTAATACAATGGAGAACCATCGCTTTTTTCTGAAGAGACTCAGTCCCCCATGGGTAAGCTTAAGCTGGACGCTAGGCAGCACTGATTATATTTTCTCCTTCTGTGAACTGGAGCTCCTCCTTCCGTTTTCCTACCACCATTAATCTTTTTGGTCAATATTTGGGTAAATTAGAGACATAGATAAGGGAATCTTAGACAGCCCCAGCATAGCTAGACTCTTGCTTATTTCTCTTCCCGGTTTATGAAATCAATTATGTTGGCACAGAGAGATACCCTTAGATGGGGTCACTCAGGAGCAATTAGAGCAGTGTACTTCTAGAGAAGCTGATAGGACAGGGCAGATGTGCCAGTGAGGATCACAGCTTCTGTCTAAATTTTTGACTCTACCTGTGTGTGGCAGATGAATTCAGGAAAAGATCCCAGATTCCTGGAAGGGATCATTAAGAGAGGATTCATGTAGATCAGAACACTAGGGCATGTGTTCATCAGTGACCTTCTAAGTCAGATTGACAGGGTTAAGTCTGTGGTAGGGCTACAGAGCAATGCTTGCCCATGAAAGCCTCTGATCATGTGTAAAATATGTGGTTCTGGCACGGGGAGAAATCTTTATCTGACAGAACATTGTACTTCTGTGGATGTGAGATTCTTTGCTCTTCCTTAACAGTGCACCGCTGACTGATTGTTTGAGAATCACGCATACATAGGCCTGTTTATTTTGAATTTCTTAAATATTGGAACAGGAAAAAACATTTTTATCCACTTTTTTCTTTTTTTTGAGATGGAGTCTTGGTTTGTCTCCCAGGCTAGAGTCCAGTGGCACAATCTCGGCTCACTGCAACCTCTGCCTCCCAGATTCAAGCGATTCTCTTGCCTCAGCCTCCCGAGTAGCTGGGATTACAGATGCGTGCCACCATGCCTAGCTAATTTTTAGTAGAGACGGGGTTTCATGATGTTGGCCAGGCTGGTCTTGAACTCCTGACCTTGTGATCCACCTGCCTCGGCCTCCCAAAGTGCTGAGATTACAGGCATGATCCACCGCGCCTGGCCTTTATTCACTTTCAAATTGAATAAGAGCATGAGCAACTTCAGGGAAAATGTCACGGGAGGAAACTCTGGGGCCCTGCCCATCCCCAGAAACCTTAGAAATCCTGATACAACCTGTAGAATTCACCTTATCAACACTGATTCATTTTTTTGTATAGATTTATCTTTCATTGGACCTTTATTTTGTTCTATGTCATGAAGAACATGAAGAATAAGTCATCTCTTTCCTTTGTGATAGGAACATCAATTTTTCACATGTCAAGTATTAATGATGCCACCCTCCACATAGTTTTTCTTGTTTATTAAATTTTTGGTTTGGTCTAAATATTTGTGTCCCCCTCCAAATTCATATGTGGATAGTATTAGGCATGCGACCTTTCGGGAAGTGACTAAGCCAAGAGAGCGCCATCTTCCTGAATGGAATAAGTGCCCTTTTTAATAATATTGAAGGCAGTGTCCTTGTCTTTCACCATGTGAGGACACACCAAGAAGGTATCATCTATGAGGATCAGGGCTGTCACCAAACACCAAATTTGTTGGTGCCTTGATCTAGCACTTTCCAGCCTCCAGAATTGTGAGCAATAAATTTCTGTTGTTTTTACATTACCCAGCCTAAGGTATTTTGTTACAGCAGCCTGCATGGACTAAGACACTTTCTTAGGCACTTTAGTCTATTTCTGAATTTTTAGTTCCAATGATCTATTAGCTTTTATTTATTTATTTATTTATTTTTAGACAGAGTCTTGCTCTGTCACCCAGGCTGGAGTGCAGTGGCACAATCTCAGCTCACTGCAAGCTCCATCTCCCAGGTTTGCGCCATTCTCCTGCCTCAGCCTCCCAAGTAGCTGGGACTACAGGTGCCCATCATCACACCCAGCTAATTTTTTTTGTATTTTAGTAGAGATGGGGTTTCACCGTGTTAGCCAGGCTGGTCTCGATCTCCTGACCTCATGATCCGCCCACCTTGGCCTCCCAAAGTGCTGGGATTACAGGCGTGAACCACCACGCCCAGCTGATCTATTAGCTTTTTTAATCAAGATTTTTCACAGGGCTGGCCAATATTATCTGTTTTTTTTTGTTTGTTTGTTTCCCCAGAGTTTTCTTGGCTCTTCTTGTCTTTTCATCTATATGCTGTTTTATTTTATGTATGTGTGTATGTATGTATGTATTTATTTATTTTTGAGACAGAGTCTTGCTCTGTCGCCCAGGCTGGAGTGCGGTGGCACCATCTTGGCTCACTGCAACCTCCACCTCACAGGTTCAAGCAATTCTCCTGCCTCAGCCTCCCGAATAGCTGGGATTACAGGCACCTGCCATCATGTCTGGCTAATTTTTGTATTTTCATAGAGACAGGGTTTCACCATGTTGGCCAGCCTGGTCTCGAACTCCCGACCTGAGGTGATCTGCCCACCTCAGCCTCCCAAAGTGCTGGGATTACAGGTGTGAGCCACCGCAGCCGGCCTATATGCTATTTTATAGTAAAATGCCTACCTCCAATATCTAGTGGTATCTATATTAGAACAAAATTTATAAACTACCTTAAGGACAATTTATATTGATAGTATATTGAGTTTTTCTGTCTAAGAACATGTAATTTTTCTATTTGCTTATGTCTACATTCATATATTTTATGAATGTCGTATGTCTTTTCTCATTCTGTAAACCTTTGTGTAATATGGATTCCTAGTTTATTTTATTCCTGTAAAAAGTAATCTGAGACACAATAAAATTGTAAAGAGTTTATTTGAGTAACAGCAATTGATTAATTATAGGACACCAGTCTAAAAGAGGTTTAGGTTTCACTGACAGTGTAAGAGGCAACTATTTATTGGAAAAATGTAGAAACAAATTATTTGATTAGTGGTAGTTACAAACTTGTTTCTTCTTGGTTTTTTGTTTGTTTACCTTGTTGAAAAGTCCCTAGTTATATAAGGTTGTTGGCTACTTCTGATTGGTTGAGCTTCATTTCTGTTTTTCTTTAAAATAGGCAGCTATAAGAAATAATTCAAGTTAAGTTTAGCCGGGCATGGTGGCTCACGCCTGTAATCCCAACACCTTGGGAGGCGGAGGCAGGTAGATCACCTGAGGTCAGGAGTTCGAGACCAGCCTGGCCAACATGGGGAAACCCTCATCTCTACTAAAAATACAAAAAAATTAGCTGAGCATGGTGGCAGGCGCCTGTAATCCCAGCTACTTAGGAGGCCCACAGTCTGGTTAAAACTCCAACTGCCATTTTTTCTCTTTCTGACACATAAAGTGTAAAGGGTTTTGTCAGGTCAGGTAGCCCCAGGGCTGGCGCCGACATGAGTTTTTCTTTTAACTCACAAAAAGCTCGTTGCTGTTGGTTGTAATAGATGTAGTTTATCCAATTTACATTTTTATTAACTGTCACCCACCAAAATATTGACTCGAATCCTGCAGCTATTTGATTTCAAGCTTTAAATTGATTTGGTATTCCCCATGGGACTCCAGTTGCGTCTAAATAGACGTGAGAGTTGAAAGACCCATAAGGGGCTTCTCTCGCTTTACGATGTCTTATTTTTCTTCCCTCTGGTTGATGAAATGCCAGGGTGAAAGGGATAGCCAATTGGACTAAAGTACAAGTGCCACTCCAGTTATTTGGCAGAATGTCCAGTAAAGGTCCACCACAATATCACCACACATCAGCTCGGGGATGAACAAGGGCTGATTGATAAGCTCTTGAAAATTCTTAAGCTCACTGCATCCCTTCAGGTCTCCAAGGAACGCTAAGTTTTCTCCCTATCATGAGAGACACAAAGTGAACTTAGTGTTGGGAGACGGAGGCTGGATGGCCCTCGGGGACTGACCCGCAGGGTGCCGGACTTTGGGATATAGCAGAGAGAGCTTGGCACGACTTATTACTCCAGGCTGTAGAATCCTGAAAAAGAGCTACCATGCAGCCCATGCCTGGTCAACTGGAGGACCACCTTAGTGGAAAGGGGACAATCTGGGCCTCTGGCCTGCCATGTGCACAAGCATAACAATTGCTTTTGTTTAACGTGGGATGGAATATTTGTTCCATTCCAACCAGGCATTTGCATCTTGGTATCCTGTCTTAATTGCCAAAGTTCGTTTTAAGTCTTTAACTTATATGATCCTCTAGTAAAATGAATGCATTATTTTAGGGAATTATAAAAACCATTTGGGGCAGTCCATCCTTGCTCTTTAGTGATCCACAGAATGTTGGACCAACTACAGCATAAAAGCTCTACATTGGGGAGCAAGACTCCTGGTTGACACTGGAGTCTTTATCAAAATTTCCCCAGCTTAAATAGTCCTAATTTACTAATGCCCAGTCTGAGGAGAGTCAGGAGGGACAGAGGTACTTTTCTGAAGTGGAGAGCTGTCTTTCACTTGGTGAATCCCCACAGGGTATAACAAGGCAAGCATTAAATGCAATAGTTTGAGGCAAAATTGACTTGGTTATGTTAATAACTAGATGGTCAGCAATAGAGCAAGGAAAGAAGAAAGAGTAATAGAATAGATTTTGAAAGAGTTAAAAGTTTTCTTAGCTTTAGTTTGGTAGGGTTTTCCCCTGGGACTATGGCCCACGACTCTGGAGGGGGCGGCGCTTTCTTGACTCAGTTGTGATGAGTCCATCCTTTTTCCGTTGTACGAACAGCAGTCTCAGTGGTTAGCAGCACAAGGTAGGGTCCTTCCTAGGCTGGCTCGAGTTTCCTTTCTTTTCACCTTTTGATGAGAACGTGATCTTCAGGCTGGTGCTGGTTTGCTGGAAATTCTAGGGGTGGTACATGTGCTAAAAGACTTGTAGTTTTGAGGTAAAGGAAAGTGGAAGATAAACCAAGTATATAATTTCTAAGAAACTGACCTTTTGTTTTAAATGTGGGGACATCAGCTGTGTACTTTATAGTCTTTGGTGCCTTTCTACTGAGAAATTTCTTTTAGCACCTGCTTTTATTAGTTTTTAGACCAAAGAAAGCCAAACACCATTTTATATTTAATAATGCTTCTTGTATGATTTTTATACCAGATAAGCTAAATTTCACCATTATATTAGTGTGTTATTAATGTGAAACTTAATTTTAATAAAACCTTGTAGACATATTTATCCAATTTTTAATGTCAGACCATAAGGTAAGATTTTTATAGACTCTTTTTAACCTTTTATAATTTTTGTTAAAGAGTAGGTTAGTGCTTTAAGAAAAACCCGTTGTGTTTTTATTTTAATGTCCAGTTCACAAAAAAACTGGATGATACCCCTTTAACTTTAGCTAATATGTTTACACACAGAATTTTCTTTACAATTAACGTTTAAAAACTTGCTTAAAACTTCAAAACAATAATTTTTTTAACCTTTCAATGTAGGTAAAAATTTACATTCTTATGCCTCCTTATAATCCTTTTACCAAAGGTATATTTTACTTTCCTTATACACCTTGCACATAAACTGTTTTTTTCAATAGTTTTACATTCAGGAGGCCTAGCTACTTTTAAATTATACAACATTTCTTGCATAAATTCTTTTTTTATAACATTTTTCTCTTTCATGACTTTTGCAGACAATTCTTTGACATGCGTCAACTTTCTGACTTATTACAAATCTTTCTTTAAACAACCAGTTAATTTATTTCAGGACAAGAATTTCCCATATAACACTCTTTTTATATAAATTCTTCCCCCACTTTTTTCCCCTTTTTTTCGAAGACGATAACCATTCTTTTCCAAAGCGAACTTCCTTTATGTCTGTGGACTAGACTGCCTAAGACCACAAGATTAGAAGTTACTATAATACATGTTACACTGTTAACTTTTAGCAAACTTTACTTTTGTTGGAAACCTTGTAAGTTTGGGATTTTAATTATCCTTTGCTATTAATAAGACCTTGTTTTGTCCAAATTAATTTAGAATTGGTATAGATGGCTTTTTTTTTTCCTTCAATTACCTGGGAGGAACGATTGATCCTCCTGTCCTGAAGGGAGTTCCTCCTAGGTCTGGTCTGACCTTTGTACGGTAATTAAGATTTAGATGCCCTGTTAGGAAAACTTCTGGGTTAAGGGAATTTTCAGTGGTTAATGTTAAATCACACTTTTTTTTTTTTTTTCCTTAGGATACTTCTGAACTGGTGAGGTGTGCTCACAATGAGGTTTCCTCTAAATGTTATTTTTTTACTTTCTTCTGTTAGCAAAGCAGTTGCCGCTACAGATTGAATGCATCTGGGCCATCTGCGGGTTACTGGGTTAAGGATTTTTGATAGGAAGGCTACGGGTTATCAGTGGCCTCAGTGCTTTCAGAATACGCCCTTGTTTACACTGACAACAAAGTGGTATTGAAGTGTTATAGGGTTATGGAGAATACCTTCAATTATCAATTATAGGTTTTAAATTTACCCTGGCTTTTAAAGGAATAGGGTACACTTTTTTCTTAACTACTTGTATATCTCTCTTTCTTTCTCTGATTTTCTGTCTTTTTCTCTTTGACTTTCCTTTTGCCTCTGTCTCTTTCTCTTTCTCTTTCTCTGCCTCTCTCTCTCTTTCCTTGACTCCCTCTTTATCTCTCTGTCTCTTCCTCTCTCTCTCTCTGCTGGTCTTTCCTTGCCTCTGCAAGCTGCTTATGCTGCCGTTCTCTCAGCCATTGTGGGGTGGGGATCTAAACCCAGCTGTAACCAAGTGTCTATGTACAGGAACTGGTCTGGGTGCCCTGGCTTACAGGTTACCTTGTGCCATACCTTTGAAACAAGGGACCTGTCCAATCTTCCTTCTGATGGCCAAACCACCTCTAATGCTGGCCAGTCTATTTCACACAAAGTTCTAAGTTTTCCTGGTATCACAGTAACACTGTAATCTCCCTTAAATCCTTTCTTGAAAATTTTCAACATAGTTCCTACTGGGGCAGGCTTACTTTGTGCCTGACCCATGCTTCTTCAAGACAAAACACCACGCTCACACCACACACACACCACAAAACAAATAACGGGTAAAAAGGGCACACACACACGTTTACAGTTTACGCCAAACCAGAATCAATACCAAAATCGGGGTATCTAGAAATCCAAGCAAGGTCAAAACCAAAACCAAAGTATCAAGCAATCCAAGTCAAGTCAAAAACAAAAACCAAAGTGCCGGTACAGGCACGCCATAGGTGATCAGGCCACACTTCCACTCAAATGGGGTGGGCAAGTTCCAAAGACTAGTCTTACCAAGTTTCAGATGTCCAGACTCCAAGTGCCAGTTCCTTCCTGGTGTTCAGCCACTGCATTGATCCTCCGCAGGGGCTGCCACACGCTGCTCTGGTAAGGCGTTCCACCAGGGAATTTGCTTACCCGGGAGCGCTCTCAGGATCCGCATCGCTCAAGCTGGCCGGAGTCCCCCGCAGGGATGCTCCACAGGGCAGGCCTAAGCCGCCTAACAGGCTGCCTCAACTGTCCGTTAATCACCTCGCTTCCCAGTCAGGGAACCAAGAAATGTAGCAGGACGAGCCGCAGACAAAACCCCTCAGACACCGAGTTAAAGAAGGAAGGGCTTTATTCGGCCGGGAGCATTGGCAAGACTCACGTCTCAAAAACCGAGCTCCCTGAGTGAGCAATTCCTATCCCTCTTAAGGGCTTACAACTCTAAGGGGGTCTACATGAGAGGGTCGTGATCGATTGAGCAAGCAGGGAGTAAGTGACTGAAGGCTGCATGCACCAGTAATTAGAATGGAACAGAACAGGACAGGGATTTTCAAAGTGCTTTTCTATACAATGTCTGTAATCTGTAGATAACATAACCGATTAGGTCAGGGCTCGATCTTTAACTACCAGGCCCATGGTGTGGTGCTGGGCTGTCTGCCTGTGGCTTTCATTTCTGCCTTTTAGTTTTTACTTCTTCTTTCTTTGGAAGCAGAAATTGGGCATAAGACAATATGAGGAGTGGTCTCCTCCCTTAGTGGAGCATGCCTGTAATCCCAGTTACTTGAGAGGCTGAGGCAGAAGAATCACTTGAACCTGGGAGGCGGAAGTTGCAGTGAGCTGAGATCGTGCCATTGCACTCCAGCCTGGGCAACAAGTGCGAAACCCCATCACACACGCAAAAAAAGGAGGACACTATGGTAGGCTGCTTGGAGTTAGGAGCTGTATCTGACATGAGGCCAGGAGAAGCCTTGGCAAAGCTCACACGACCTTCAAGCTCCTTTCACTCCAAAACATGAGCAAGGACTGTGCCGTTGCTTTCCATTCCTCAGGTGGGGACAAGAAGTGGAAACCTATGCAGACACTAAAGGTAGGGTTTGTTTTACAGGCAAGGTAAGAAGAACTACAGAGGAAGAACCTACTGCAGATGTTTCCCAGGAGACTTTAATTGAAGTATCAGCAAAACTGAAAGGTAACGAGAGAATCTTGTGCCTTTGAGGGTGTCTTTCCCATGGATCCCTGCTCAGTTGCCTTTCACGGGCCCCCTGATTTGCGTGAACTCCTGACCTCAGATGATCCGCCTGCCTTGGCCCTCCAAAGTGCTGGAATTACAGGCATGAGCCACCGTGCCTGGCCTGTTCCATGCATTAAAAAAAAAAAAAAAAAAAAAAAAAATCAGTGAGAACAAGAAGAAATGTAAATGCTGGGCTCTTCATATAAATCCAGGGAATTATGGGACAGTTAGTACCCACCTCCCAGGGTATTATGAAGATAAATTCATGTCATCTTCCCAGCACAGTGCTCTGTAGCGTGCTTCTGAGCACACAGAGCATGCTCCATAAACATTGCATTAATGCATGTGTGCATGTTGTTTTCCAAATGCAGACTTACTCAGACATCAGCTGCCTTCTCCAGCCTCTGTAAAGTTTAAAGGACCAGCAGAGTATGCCATGGTTTAGGATAGTGATTCGTGGCTTTTATTTTGGACTGAAAGCATTTATGTTGTGAGAAGAGTATGGGTTTAAGGAACTGTGTGCTGTGGCACTTTGTCTAGTTGAGTGCTGCTATAAGTGATCTAGGGCAAGTAGGGTCGGCATTAGCTGTGAATGAAGCCAATCCATGGACCCCTTTCAAACCTGCAGAATTGGCCAGGCATGGTGGCTCATGCCTGTAATCCCAGCACTTTGGGAGGCCGAGGCGGGTGGATCACTTGAGGTCAGGAGGTCGAGACCAGCCTGACCAACATGGAGAAACCCTGTCTCTACTAAAAAATACAAAATTAGCCGGGTGTGGTGGCACATGCCTGTAATACCAGCTACTCGGGAGGCTGAGGAAGGAGAATCGCTTGAACCTGGGAGTTGGAGCTTGTGGTGAGCTGAGATTGCGTGCCATTGCACTCCAGCTTGGGCAAGAAGAGCGAAACTCCATCTCAACAAAAAAAAAAAAAAAAGAAAAAAGGGAAAAAAGAAAACATTAAATGCAGCAAGATGCAGGTCAGAGCATACCTCCATTTGTGTGCTCTTGTGGACAAAATTTAAATGGCAAATAAGATTTTGCATTTATTGACATTTTTCTTTACATTGCTATAAGTACAAATACCCATTTATCCTTTGACCTCCTGTATCTTTATTCTGTAAGCATATGAAAAAATGCTAGATCTGTATCTAGATTATACATGGGTAAACACAACATATAGAATTATATGACTTTGCCTATGTAGATATTTATGTATACAGTAGATATTAATCAACATTTTAAATTCCCCAGCCTACACTGAGGATGCAGATATAAACTTACTCTCACCTATATGGATCCATACCATCTCAGACTGCAACACAGCCATACAATGTTATGTTTAAACATCAATAAAGCTTCACATATAGGTGCATGGCCTGGGAAGTATGTTTTTGGTAAAGCCATCTTAGACTCTAGTTCCAGCTTAGCATTTCAGGGCCCTGCTTCCTTTCTCACTGTATGCCTGTGTGATTCACATTTGCCATTTGGGCCGATTGACTTATATCCATCTAAGCTGATCTAAGTGGTTTATTAAACTCATCTGGGCTGCAGAAGTTGAGAAGGAAAGCGACCTCTGACCTACTTATTCTGAGGCTTGTCTACAGGACATATGCAATAATGGGAATTAGATTGACATACCTATGTTACCCATTTTCTGCTTTTTTTTTTGAGATGGAGTTTCACTCTTGTTGGCCAGGCTGGAGTGCAATGGTGCAATATCAGCTCACTGCAACCTCTGCCTCCTGGGTACAAGCGATTCTCCTACCTCAGCCTCCCAAGTAGCTGGGATTACAGGCACCTGCCACCACACCTGGCTAATTTTTTGTATTTTTACTAGAGATGGGGTTTCACCATGTTGGCCAGGCTGGTCTCGAACTCCTGACCACAGGTGATCCACCCACCTCGGCCTCCCAAAGTGCTGGGATTACAGGCATGAGCCACTGTGCCTTGCCTTTCTGTGTATATGTTTATCTAGCCACCGATATCATATCTATATGTATAAAAAAGACCACCAAAGCGCTCAGAGGTGATTTTTATTTTCCATTCAGGCCAAGTAAATCCAATCAGCCATTAGCTCAGTGAAGATTTGTCAAATCCAAGCCATACACCAAATCACATTATGCTAAATGTGAAAATGTCCTCATTACTGGGCACCAAGGTGTTTTAAATTCAGAGTCTAATCAAAACAGCTCATGGGGTTCTGTCCATCCAGCTAGGACGCTTCAGACATACCAGTAGGCCTAACCTTTTTCACAAGGAGCTCTGGCCTGGCCAACAAGAATCACCTTTGGTGCTTCAGTGCAGTGTCACTATCACCTGTTTGAAATGCAGCCAGGTAACATGTACCATTATATTTGCTTTCAGTATCACAGTCTATCTTCTAATAAGAAACCTAGGCCTCTGGCTGGGTGTGGTGGCTTACACCTGTAACCCAGCACTTTGAGAGGCTGAGGTGGGTGGATCACTTGAGGTCAGGAGTTCGAGACCACCCTGGCCAACATGGTGAAACTCCCATCTCTACTAAAAATATTAAAATTAGCTGGGCATGGTGGCATGTGCCTCTAATCCCAGGTACTAGGGAGGCTGAGGCAGGAGAATCGCTTAAACCCGGGAGGCAGAGGTTGCAGTGAGCCGAGATGATGCCACTGCACTCCAGCCTGGGCAACAAGAGTGAAACTCCACCTAAAAAAAAAAAAGGATTTTTTTTTGTTTTGTTTTTTTTCTGTGCTGGGTTTACTTAGCATACCTTTCAGATTCATGAGTGTTGCAAATAACAAGACTTTATTTTTAAGGGCTGAATGGCATTTCATTGTGTACATATACCACATTTTCTCTTTCTCCATTCACCTACTGATGAACACTCAGGTTGATTCCATACCTTAGTTATTATCAGTAATCCACTTCCTTCCCTTTCATTTGTGTTTGTTTTGTTTTGTTTTGTTTGAGATGGAGTCTCATTCTGTCACCCAAGCTGGAGTGCAGTGGCGCGGTCTTGGCTAACAGCAACCTCCGCCAGGTTCAAGCGATTCTCATGTCTCAGCCTCCCGGGTTCAAGCAATTCTCCTGCCTCAGCCTCCCGGGTTCAAGCAATTCTCCTGCCTCAGCCTCTCGAGTAGCTGGGATTACAGGCACGCACCACCACGCCCAGGTAATTTTGTATTTTTAGTAGACATGCAGTTTCTCCATGTTGGTAAGGCTGACTCCAACTCCCGACCTCAGGTGATCCACCTGCCTCTGCCTCTCAAAGTGCTGGAATTACAGGCTTAAGCTTCCATGCCTGGCCAAAAGCCTAGGTTTCTTTCTATGTAAGCCTAGGTTTATTTCTATGTAAAGTGTAAAAGAAATTTAAACTCATAGAAGCAGAGAGTACAATAATGAAAAAAAAAATCTCTTATGGGGTTTTTTGTCTGATTGAGAGCTTCTTCATGATCTTTCAGGGATTGTATTTTCTTTCATCTTCTGCATCCTCCTGTTTTTCAGCCAATGGATGAAAAAAGATACAGAGAAGACACATTTGCTTTTATCCACTGCACTTCCACTCACTATTAGTCATTGTGGATACAGCTGAGAATAGCAGTTTTCTGGCAGGACAGCCACTTCTCAGTAATAAACAACAAACTGAAAAAGTATAAATGTGTCATAAAAAGCTAATGGATTTTAAGAAAAACAAGCATAGGCATCAATAATGCTTGCGGTAAAATAAAGATTCATCTTGTTGATTTCTATTGAGCTCCCGTAATATTTGATAAAAGCTTGCAAATATACAGCAGAAAAGGAGTATTATTCTAAATCAGAATATTGTTATGGCTATTTTGTCAATAGAAGTCAATATCCAATATACAGAATGGTTATTTTGTCAATGTAAGTAAAAATATGACTTCACACTAATAGTCTCACCAATAGTTGTAATCAAATGCTATTTTTTATTTAAAATTTTATTTCATATAAGTAATCCCAGCACTTTGGGAGTCCCAGGCGGGCGGATCATGAGGTCAAGAGATCGAGACCATCCTTGCCAACATGGTGACAGCCCATCCCTACTAAAAATACAAAAATTAGCTAAGCATGGTGGCACATGCCTGTAGTCCCAGCTATTCGGGAGGCTGAGGTAGGAGAATCACTCAATCCTGGGAGCTGAGATCACGCCACTGCACTCCAGCCTGGGGACAGAGCAAGACTCCATCTCAAAAAAAAAAAAAAAGGTCTATATGTTTGCAGACAGACCAGATGTTCAAAGAAAACTATATAATAAACATTTACTAATAATTTTTCAGGATTCAGAAATACATGGATTCTATTTCTATTTCTTTCTTTTTTTTTTGAAATAGTCTTGCTCTGTTGCCCAGGTTGGAATGCAGCGGCGTGATCTCAGCTCACTGCAACCTCCACCTCCGGGGTTCAAGCGATTCTCTCCTGCCTCAGCCTCCAGGTGTGTGCCACCATGTCTGGCTAATTTTTGTATTTTTAGTAGAGCTGGGTGTTGGGGTTCAATCAGGCTGGTGGGAAAAATATTTAAAAGAGTAATAGTCAAAAGCTCTCTTAAAAGGCCTGAGAGTTTGCATAGCTTGATTGCTTGGCTGAAGGCAGCCAGGGTCTCTTTGCAGGAGGCCAGGAAGATTAGGGTGCAAGTAAAAAGGAATGTAGGAAGTTTATCTTACTAACCTGTTTAGTCGTATGGGCTTAAGACTAACTTTTGTCCTGCTGAGGGTACTTTACTGCCGCCTACTCGGGGGTCCGCAGTTTATTACCCACAAATGGTGTTTGCTTTAGGCCTGGGAACCTGGCCTTTAATTTTACCCTCTAGTGGTGTTTACTCACAACTTTTGTTAATTAGTCTTACTGAATAAATGCAAGCCTCACTATCTGATCAGAGCCAAGTTGCAACTGTTTACAGAACTCACCTTGGAGCCTGTAAGCGGCTCGGACCCTCAGCTGGACTGGCAGAGCAGAATGTGTGTCAGTGTACTTTATTCATCCACAGCGAGTGCCCCCGCGAAAGGAGCGCTGCCTCAGACGGGGTTTCACTATGTTGGCCAGGATGGTCTTGAACTCCTGACCTCAGACAATCCACCTGCCTTGGAAAGTGCTGGGATTACAGGCCTGAGCCACTGCACCTGGCCGTATTTTATTTATTTTTCTGTATAATTTTTATTATGACCATAAAAATAAACCTGTAGTCAGTAACAATTTAATTGTACATTTTAAAATAATTAAAAATGTATAATTACACTGTAATTCAAAGGATAAATGCTAGAGGTGATGGATACCTTATTTACCCTAATGTAATTACTACATATTGTAGGCCTGAATCAAAATATGCCATATAAGGCATAAATATATACACATACTGTATACCCACAAATACTAATAATAGATTTCAATAAGAAAAAAAAATTTAACCTATGGGAACAATTCTTCAAGTCATTTGCAGTTTAAAGCCACTGGCAAAGTGATGAGTAGAGATGTTATTCCACTATGTACCAAACAGTATATTGTTACCATCTTTTAAGTACACCCTTGATTAAGGTGGGATAGGTTAAAGTTAGTGGCATAACGGCCAGGTGCGGTGGCTCACGCCTGTAATCCCAGTACTTTGGGAGGCCGAGGTGGGCGGATCACAAGGTCAGGAGATTGACCATCCTGGCTAACACAGTGAAACCCCATCTCTACTAAAAATACAAAAAAATTAGCCGGGCATGGTGGCGGGTGCCTGTAGTCCCAGCTACTCAGGAAGCTGAGGCAGGAGAATGGTGTGAACCTGGGAGGTGGAGGTTGCAGTGAGCTGAGATCACGCCACAGCACTCCAGCCTGGGTGAAAGACCAAGACTCCATCTCAAAAAAAAAAAAAAAAAAAAGTTAGTGGCATAATAATGCTTCATTAAACGCAGAATAGTCTTAACATGGTATAAAAAATGAAATTAAGTTCACACATCATCTAACAATTTTTAAATATACTGCATTCAATTACATAAAATTACAATTAGTAAAATAATATTCTCATTTAATACTTCTAACTGTAATTTTTCTCACTGTAATGTAGAAAACTATTACTCTGAACCCCCGCTTTTTAAAAATCTTTATTAATAAAGTAATTCATTATAATTTTTGAAAAAAAAAGTTTTAAAATGGTCTGCCAACATGTTAATGTAGGTTAGGCCATCCAAAAGACAAAGCAAAACATCAACATTAAGTCATAGGCTAGGATTATACAAATGAAAACCCCTACCTTATACATTACTTAATATAAGTTAACTACAAAGAGCCTCTCCACTTACATTTTTATCATGCATCTTACATTTTAATGTCCTTACTCTTTTACAGAAAAGGTCATAATACCCAATAAAAAAGAATCTGTAACATCCCTGATGCAGCAACAATTGATCACATGCTTTCACATGTGACCACAATAGGAATAAAATAACAGCATAAAGAAATTTGAAAGTTGTATTACATCATTATTCACTGTTCAAAAATTTTTTTCAAGAAACAAGTACACTTTCAATGAAATTACAGTGCTTCAGAAAATCTCCCTTTTAAAGTTATATACAAAAACAGCTTTAGTTGAATTAAATTTTTTTTCATATTTACAACTGCAAAAATATACTTTAGTATAAACTCTCTGATGTTTTCTAAGCTATAGATTTTGAAAAAAAAAGTCTTTTCAAATTCATTATATTTGCAGGACTCTTCTCCAATATAAATTCCATGATGTTGAATAAAGGTGGAGCAACTGCTTCAGGGTTTTCCTCTAGTACACCATGTGTGCAACAAGATCTGTGATACAAGTAAAGGTACTACAACCCCCCCTTATATTTGTAATAGCTGATTTCAGAATAAATATTTTAAAGGCTTATATTTTCTGAAAGATTTTTTGACAGTAATTGCACTTTTAATGCTTTTATTAACTATGAACCTTCTTCTGTTGAGATGTGAGTGGGCGTTAATGGTGTTTCCATATTCTTTATATCTGTACAATTTTTCTCAAGGATAAAAGCTTTCCTGTGAAATAAGGCGTAAGCACTCAAAAGTTTTGCCACATTCTTCACACTTGTAGGAGTTTTGGCAGCATTAATTCTCTTACCTACAATCAAGTGTGGCAACCATATAAACGCTTTGTCTCATTTCATACATTTCCAGGGTTTCACATTAGTATAATTTATTTTTATGTATACAAAAGTTGGAGGTGGTGGCAAAAGCACTGTTGCATCTTTCAGGTTTGTAGAGTTCCTCTTCAGCATGAATTATCGCCATGTCTCTTAAGAATTGAGAACTTGTGGCTGGGCGTGGTGGCTCATGCCTGTCATCTCAGCACTTTAGGAGGCCGAGGTGGGTGGACCATCTGAGGTCAGGAGTGGGAGACCAGTCTGGCAAACATGATGAAACCCTGTCTCTACTAAAAATACAAAAATTAGCTGGGCATGGTGGTGGGCACCAGTAATCCCAGCTACTCGGGAGGCTGAGGCAGGAGAATGGCTTGATACCAGGAGGCAGAAGTTGCAGTGAGCTGAGATCGTGCCATTGCACTCCAGCCTGGGTGACAAGAGTGAAACTCCATCTCAAAAAACAAAAAGAATTGACAAGTTGTTATAGGCTTTGCCACATTCTTCACACTTGTAGGGTTTCTGTCCAGTATAAATTATGTGTAATAAGAGTTGAGAACTTCCTTAAAAAGCTTTGTCACATTCTTTATATTTGTAGGGTTTATGTTCCATATAAATTCTCATATTTAGTCAGAGTCCAGGGCTGGTTAAAGGCTTTCCCACATTCATCACATTCATATGGTTTCTCTCCAGTATGAATTATCTTATGCTTATTAAGGGTTGAGGAACATTTAAAAGATTTTCCACATTCTTCACTATGCAGGGTTTCTGTCTAATATGAATTTTCTTATGTTTATTAAGGGCTGAGGACCAGTTAAAAGCTTTGCCACATTCTTCACATTTGTACGGTTTCTCTCCAGTATGAATTATCTTATGTTCAGTTAGAGTTGAGAATGCAGTAAAGGCTTTGCCACATTCTTCACACTTGTAGGGTTTCTCTCCAGTATGAGCTCTCTTATGTTTAGAGAGGCTTGAGTACCAGGTAAAGGTTTTGCCACATTCATCACATTTGTAGGGTACATCTCCAGTATGAATTCTCTTATGTTTAGTAAGGTTTGAGGAACGGTTAAAAGCTTTGCCACATTCCTCACATTTGTAGGGTTTCTCTCCAGTATGAATTATCTCATGTTTAGTAAGGGTTGAGGATGAAATAAAGGCTTTGCCACATTTATCACACTTGTATGGTTTCTCTCCAGTATGAATTTTCTTATGTGAAAAAAGGGTTGCGGGGTGGTTAAAAGCTTTGCCACATTCTCTACATCTGTAGGGTTTCTCTCCAGTATGAATTATCTTATGTGTAGTAAGGTTACAGGACTGCTTATAGGCTTTGCCACATTCTTCACATTTGTAGGGTTTCTCTCCAGTATGAATTTTCTTATGTGTAGTAAGGTGTGAGGACTGCTTATAGGCTTTACCACATTCTTCACATTTGTAGCGTTTCTCTTCAGCATCAATTTTCTTATATGTAGTACGGGTTGAAGACTGGTTAAAAGTTTTCCCATATTCTATACATTTAAAAGGTTTTTTTCCAGTATCTCTTATCTTATGTTTGTTTGAATTTGAAAATTTATGCAAGAACTTCACATATTCATCACATTGAAATATTTTTCTCTGGGTAGTTGTCAAACATTGTTTAAGTCCATTATAACCTCTTTTGTGCACTGGACACTCATCTACACTTTCACAGCCTTTTTTTAACTGTAAATTGTCATGTCTACATTTTTCATATCTTCTTAGTATCACTTTTTGGAAAGAATCTTTTATGCTCTGCTCTGACCAAAGGTCTTGGGCAAAATGAGAACACATAACTGAAAGAAACAATAAAAACACATGACTTCAATTGCTAGACTCAGATAAATATACTTCACAAATCTAACCTATAAAATTATACAAACTACGTAAGCAAGATGACACAGCAAAATACCACAAACTGTAATTTCTTCCTGGATATATAACTGTAACAAAAACATACTGACCAAAATACATTTGCAAAAAATTTATAAATTAGTTAAGTGTGTAAAGGGCTCCAGGTGAGCACAATGCAAAGAGCCACATAGAAAAAAAGAAAAGTCTGTTACTTATACCCAACACAGCTCTTCCTGCTCTCCAGTATAACATTGTGCCTTTAAAAGTAAATTGCGGGCCGGGTGTGGTAGCTCACACCCGTGACCCCAGCACTCCGGGAGGCTGAGGCAGGTGGATCATGAGGTCAACAGTTCAAGACCAGCCTGGCAAAGATGGTGAAACCCCGTCTCTACAAAACTACAAAACGTTAGCCAGGTGTGGTAACAGATACCTGTAATCCAGTTACTTGGGAGGCTGAGGGAGGAAAATTGCTTTAACTGTGGAGGCAGAGATTGTAGTGAGCCAAGATCATGCCATTGTACTCCAGCCTAGGTAACAGAGTGAGACTCTGTCTCACACATGCACACAAATATGTAAATTGCCAACCCCTGGTTTCTTTTTTAAAAAACAAGAAAAGTATTGGCACATACATCTTTATTTCTGGATTCTAGGGGCTTTTTTATTTTTATTTTTTATTTTATTTATTTATTTATTTTGAGGTAGAGTCTCGCTCTGTCTCCCAGGCTGGAGTGCAGTGGCGCAATCTCGGCTCACTGCAAGCTCCGCCTCCCGGGTTCACGCCATTCTCCTGCCACAGCCTCCCAACTAGATGGGACTACAGGTGCCCGCCACCATGCCCGGCTAATTTTTTGTATTTTTAGTAGAGATGGGGTTTCACCGTGTTAGCCAGGATAGTCTCAATCTCCTGACCTCGTGATCCGCCCGCCTCGGCCTACCAAAGTGCTGGGATTACAGGCATGAGCCACCGTGCCCGGCCTCTAGGGGCTTTTTAAAATACTGGTTAATGTCTCCCACGACATGAAATGGTAATATACGTTGGAATGACACTTTGAGTCTAAAGGTAAATGTTTCAGAAGCAAAGAAACTGCAGTATCCCAAACACGGAATGGGTGTAGCAAGTGATTACTGATTTATTAAGAAGAAATAAGAATAAGCCGATTTAACTAAACAACACAAAATTTTAGACAAGACACATCCTAAAAACATGTTTGAGAAATTCCAAGAATCGCTATCCAAGACGATTGATTTTCAGACTATGCGAGGACAGAGCTATATTATAAAGATCATAACAGGTAGCTTTTTGTTCATGTCCAAATCTCAAAGATTACAATGTATACAAAATATTAGGGCAACATGGCCCCATCAAAAAAATTATAAAATTTTCAAAAGCAACAATAAAAAGTGTATAATTTTTAAAATTCCAAATAAATTGAACAGGCCAGGCTTGGTGGCTCATTCCTGTAATCCCAACACACTGGGAGGCCAAGGTGGGGAAATCAAATGAGGTCAGGAGTTTGAAACCAGCCTGGCCAATATGGTGAAACCCCGTCTCTACTAAAAATACAGAAAATTAGCTAGCCGTGTTGGCAGGCACCTGTAATCCCAGCTATTCAGGGGGCTGAGGCAGGAGAATTGCTTGAATGTGGGAGGCGGAGGTTGCAGTGAGCTGAGATTACGCCACTGCACTCCAGGGCGAGACTCCGTCTCAGGAAAAAAAAAATAATAAAACAAATAAAATAAATTTAATTTTCACAAAGTGAAACAGGAACACAGACAACTACTGAAGATTAGAAAAATGAGGATAACAACGAAAAAATATTAAAATAGAAAACAAAAATTGTGGGTGTAAAAAATACAAAAACTAAGTGAAAAATTTCTTAAAAGAAAAAATTGTGTAAATAGGGCAAAGCTGAAAAGCTGAACAAACAAACTAGGATATACCCAAACATCTATGTATAACAAACACATATATAAACAAAATTTCAAAAATCACAGATAAGAAGAGAATTTTGGGAGCTGCAAGATAAAAATGATGGTCATTTATAAGCATAGTCTTATGAGATAACCAATAAATTGATCAAAAAAATTTTTGTAGGTCAAAAGGAAACTGTGATATTGTTATTAAAGTTATAATAAAAAAAGATGTCAAGTGGGAATAGTACCATCACCAAAATTGTGCTACCAAATAAAAAGAAGTCCTTCCAAAATAACCAAATCCTGAAAGTATATTGGCACTGCATATGCCCTACATATCAAGGATGCTGAAAGGAGTTTTTTTCCACAGAAAATAACATAATGCAAGAAAACAACACATAATCATATGAAGAAGATATGTAAGTTTCTGGAAAAGATAGGCACATTCATAAAAATGGAATTTCTTACTTAACTAATGTTATTTAGTTATGTTAATCATAATGGTACAGTTTAAAAGATAAAAGTATGGAAATTATGAACATCTGTTAATGAATAGACAACATAAAAAATATAATTAGTAAAATCAATAACAAATGTGAAGGCAGATGTAATAATGAGGAATTTCTGTATGCAACTGAAGTTAATTTTTTACTACATTAAAATATATTGTTGGATCTTTTAGAGGTTTTAGATAATCCCCCAAGGTACTACTAAGAAAATATCCGAGGCCAGGCACGGTGGCTCACGCCTGTAATCCCAGCACTTTGGGAGGCCGAGGCGGGCGGATCACAAGGTCAGGAGATGGAGACCATCCTGGCTAACATGGTGAAACCCCGTCTCTATTAAAAATACAAAAAAAAAAAATTAGCCGGGCGTAGAGGTGGGCGCCTGTAGTTCCAGCTACTCGAGAGGCTGAGGCAGAAGAATGGTGTGAACCCGGGAGGCAGAGCTTACAGTGAGCCAAGATCGCGCCAGGGCACTCCAGCCTGAGCAACAGAGCGAGACTCCGTCTCAAAAAAAAAAAAAAAGAAAATATCCATATAGATACACAAAAGAAAATAAGAAAAAAGCTCAAAGCATGTCAACACAAAAATAAAAAAATCTTAAAAAGGAGAAATTAAGACACAAAGATATAAGAATCAAAACAATTATTTTATTAACAGTAAGTTTTTCTCTTTCAGAAAACTATTTAAATATAATTATCTTTCCAATCAAGAGACATACTTCTAAAAAGGCTCATTAAAAAATTTTAAAAATCAAGATTCAACTTGCCTTTTTACAAGAGTCAGCTGAGATCTAATGACAAGAAAAGACTGAAAGTGGCAAGACCAAGTAGAAATTTCATGTAAATACTAACAAAATGAGAGCAGAAGAGGTCAAAATAATATTACACAAGCTACATTGTTAAAGTCAAAAGCTGTCATATTTTATAAAATGTACTTTAAGTTAAAACTTCAAAAAAGAAGGACATTAAACAATATATAGATTAATTCATGGAAACCTATGACAAATTTGTTTATCCATGTGTGTATTTGTGCGTGTGTGTGTCTCAAATTGGGGTTTCAAATATATAAAGCAAATACTAACAAAGTTGAATAAATAGAGCAATATAATTATAGTAGGATATTTCAATACCCCACTTTCTGTAATAATAATAAAACAAGACAGTATATTAGTAAGGGAACAGAGGACTAGAAGGCAGTAAAAAACAATTATTTCTAATGAAGGTATAGAGAACACTCCTCAACATCATCAGGATACATAGCCTTCTCAATAGCTCATAAAACATTCCTCTTTATAGACCACCTGTTAGGTCAAAAACAAAGTCTTAACACATTTTTTTAAACTAAAATTTCATAGATTACTTTCTATGACAAAAATGGAATTAGAGTATAAGACAATAATATAAATAACTGATAAATTTTCAAATATATACAAATGATACAACACACTCTTGAGCATGCACTTGTTGAAATAAACTTGGCTGGGTGCGGTGGCTCATGCCTGTTACCCCAGCACTTTGGGAGGCTGAGGCGGGTGAATTTAACTCCATCTCAAAAACAATCAAAAAGGAAATAATTAATATTGTGAAGATGTCTATACCGCTCAATTTAACCTATAGATTTAATGCAATATTTTTCAAATTTCTCATTGTATTTTTGAAGAAATAAAAACAGCAAATCCAAAACTATATGGAATCTAAAAAGACAAAGTACCCAACAATCTTCAAAAAAAAAAAATGTTGGAGGCATTACAATTTCTGATTTCAAAACACATCAAAAAGCTACAGAATTAAAACAATTTGGTATGAGCATAAAGATGAAAAAGTAGACTAATAAAACAGAATGCAGCACATGTATTATATCACCTTTCACATAATTACTGCAGCATTGCTACCGAAAGCCAACAGGTAAAAGCAATGCAAATTTCTGTCACCAAATCAGTAGATATAAATATACTGGCATATCACTCAATTTTCAAAAAGAAAATATTCTAACAACTATTAAGATAAATATTGATGACATTATGCAAAATAAAACGAGCCAGCCACAAAAACTGTATGAGATATATAAAGCAGTTATATGCTTAGAAACCGAAAAGAGTGGTGTTTTAAAAGTGCTAGGAAATGTGAAGAATTGGTAGTTGTTTAATGTGTATTGAGATTTAGCTTTGCAAGATAAAAATATTCTAGTGATATGTTGCATAATATGTCAACATAATTAATATAACTAAACAGAATATATATATATATTTATATATATTATTTTTTGAGATGGAGTCTCACTTTGTCTCCGAGGCCGGAGTACAGTGGCAAGATATCGGCTCACTGCAATCTCCGCCTCCCAGGTTCAAGCAATTCCCCTGCCTCACCCTCCTGAGTAGCTGGGACTACAGGCTTGCACCACCACACCTGGCTAATTTTTTGTATTTTAGTAGAGACGGGGTTTCCCCATGTTGGCCAGGATAGTCTCCATCTCCTGACCTCATGATACGCCTGCCTTGGCCTCCCGAAGTGCTGGGACTACAGGTGTGAGCCACTGTGCCTGGCCTAGAAATATTTTATTATAAATTTTCTTACGTGTTTTTGACAGATAACACATTTTGTTATGTGTTTCCCCCACACAAAAATAATATAGATTCATAAATAAATAGATGTTGAAATTAGGAGAATTTTTATGACTACTCACGTAGACAGGATTAAAAAACTGTTTCAGGCTGGGAGCGGTGGCTCGCACCTGTAATCCCAACACTTGGGGAGGCTGAGGCAGGCGGATCACCTGAGGTCAGGAGTTTGAGACCAGCCTGACCAACATGGTAAAACCCCGTCTCTACTAAAAATAGAAAATTAGCTGGGTATGGTGGCCTGTGCCTGTACTCCCAGCTACTCAGGAGGCTGAGGTAGGAGAATCACTTGAACCCGGAAGGTGGAGGTTGCAGTAAGCTAAGATTATGCCATTGTACTCCAGCCTGGGCAACAAGAGCAAAACTCCCTTTTAAAAAAAATAAAAAAAGAAAAGAAAAACAAAAAAAACCTGGCTGGGTGCCGTGGCTCATGCCCATAATCCCAGCCCTTTGGGAGGCCAAGGCGGGTGGATTGCCTGAGGTCAGGAGTTCAAGATCAGCCTGACAAACAAACATGGTGAAAACTCACCTCTACTAAAAATACAAAAATTAGCCAGGCATGGTGGTGCACACCTGTAGTTCCAGCTACTCAGAAGGCTAAGGCAGAAGAATCGCTTGAACCCAGGAGGTGGAGGTTGCAGTGAGCCAAAATCATGCCACTGCACTCCAACCTGGGCAACAGAACAAGAATCCATCTCAAAAACAAAAAAAAAAAAACAAAAAAAAAGAGACGGGCACGGAGGCTTGAGCCTGTTTAATCCCAGCACTTTGGGAGGCTCAGGAGGGTAGATCACCTGAGGTCAAGAGTTTGAGATCAGCATCGCCAACATGGTGAAACCCCATGTCAACATGGTGAAACCCCATCTCGACTAAAAATACACAAATTAGCCGGCTGTGGTGGCGGGTGCTTGTAGTCCCAGCTACTCGTGAGGCTGTGGCAGAAGAATCTCTTGTACCCAGGAGGCGGAGGTTGCAGTGAGCCGAGATCGCACCACTGCAATCCAGCCTGGGTGACAGAGTGAGACTCCGTCTCAAAAAAAAAAAAAAGAGAAACCTACTCTGAAAAAGCACACTAATGTGGAACTTCAAAACAATAATAAGAGAAATGTTTACTCATAAAATCTGGTATGCAACATTGATGTATCATTTAAACAAACATTGTTAGGCCAGGCGCAGTGGCTCACATCTGTAAACACAGCACTATGGGAGGCCGAGGCGGGCAGATCACCTGAGGTCAGGAGTTCAAAGACCAGCCTGACCAACATGGTGAAACCCCATCTCTACTAAAAACAGAAAAATTAGCCGCGCATGGTGACACATGCCTGTAATTGCAGCTACTTGGGAGGCTGAGGCATGAGAAATGCTTGAAGCCAGGAAGTGGAGGTTGAGGTGAGCCAAGATCGCACCACTGCACTGCAGTCTGGGTGACAGAGAGTAACTCTATCTCAAAAAAAAAAAAAAAAAAAAATTGTCTACGTAACTGCAATATTTAGCTGTTACTGTGTACTCATTAAATGCAGGTATTTTGCCCTCTCCCTCTCCCTCTCCCTCTCCCCACGGTCTCCCTCTCCCTCTCTTTCCATGATCTCCCTCTGATACCGAGCCGAAGCTGGACGGTACTGCTGCCATCTCAGCTCACTGTAACCTCCCTGCCTGATTCTCCTGCCTCAGCCTGCCGAGTGCCTGCGATTGCAGGCGCGTGCCGCCACGCCTGACTGGTTTTCGTATTTTTTTGGTGGAGACCGCGTTTCGCTGTGTTGGCCGGGCTGGTCTCCAGCTCCTAACCGCGAGTGATCTGCCAGCCTCGGCCTCCTGAGGTGCCGGGATTGCAGACAGAGTCTCGTTAACTCAGTGCTCAATGGCGCCCAGGCTGGAGTGCAGTGGTGTGATCTCGGCCCCCTACAACCACCTCCCAGCCGCCTGCCTTGGCCTCCCAAAGTGCCGAGATTGCAGCCTCTGCCCGGCCGCGACCCCGTCTGGGAAGTGAGGAGCGTCTCCGCCTGGCCGCCCATCGTCTGGGATGTGAGGAGCCCCTCTGCCTGGCTGCCCAGTCTGGAAAGTGAGGACCGTCTCTGCCCGGCCGCCATCCCATCCAGGAAGTGAGGAGCGCCTCTTCCCGGCCGCCATCACATCCTGGAAGTGAGGAGCGTCTCTGCCCGGCAGCCCATCGTCTGAGATGTGGGGAGCACCTCTGCCCTGCCGCCCCGTCCGGGATGTGAGGAGCGTCTCTGCCTGGCCGCCACGTCTGAGAAGTGAGGAGCCCCTCCGCCCGGCAGCCACCCCGTCTGAGAAGTGAGGAGCCCCTCCGCCCAGCAGCCACCCCGGAGCATCTCCGCCCGGCAGCCACCTCGTCCGGGAGGGAGGTGGGGGGGCCAGCCCCCCGCCCAGCCAGCCGCCCCGACCGGAAGGGAGGTGGGGGGATCAGCCCCCCGCCCGGCCAGCCGCCCTGTCCAGGAGGTGAGGAGCGCCTCTGCCCGGCCGCCCCTACTGGGAAGTGAGGAGCCCCTCTGGCCGGCCAGCCGCTCCGTCCGGGAGGGAGGTGGGGGGGTTAGCCCCCCGCCTGGCCAGCTGCCCCGTCCGGGAGGTGAGGGGCGCCTCTGCCCGGCCACCCCTACTGGGAAGTGAGGAGCCCCTCTGCCCGGCCAGCCGCCCCGTCCAGGAGGGAGGTGGGGTGGGTCAGCCCCCCGCCCGGCCAGCCGCCCCGTCCGGGAGGTGAGGGGCGCCTCTGCCCGGCCGCCCCTACTGGGAAGTGAGGAGCCCCTCTGCCCGGCCACCAACCCGTCTGGGAGGTGTACCCAACAGCTCATTGAGAACGGGCCATGATGACAATGGCGGTTTTGTGGAATAGAAAGGGGGGAAAGGTGGGGAAAAGATTGAGAAATCGGATGGTTGCCGTGTCTGTGTAGAAAGAGGTAGACATGGGAGACTTTTCATTTTGTTGTGTACTAAAAAAAATTCTTCTGCCTTGGGATCCTGTTGATCTGTGACCCTACCCCCAACCCTGTGCTCTCTGAAACATGTGCTGTATCCACTCAGGGTTGAATGGATTAAGGGCGGTGCAAGATGTGCTTTGTTAAACAGATGCTTGAAGGCAGCATGCTCGTTAAGAGTCATCACCACTCCCTAATCTCAAGTACCCAGGGACACAAACACTGCGGAAGGCCGCAGGGTCCTCTGCCTAGGAAAACCAGAGAACTTTGTTCACTTGTTTATCTGCTGACCTTCCCTCCACTATTGTCCTGTGACCCTGCCAAATCCCCCTCTGCGAGAAACACCCAAGAATGATCAATAAAAAATAAATAAATAAATAAATAAATAAAAATAAAAATAAATAAATAAATGCAGGTATTTTGAATCACTGGCATGCACTGTGTGGCAGTAAAATTTCAGAGAATATATGCAGTGTAATTATACACAGAAGATTCTGAGAAATTTTTAATAAATAACCATTTAAAAGAAACTAGTTACTTTTTATGTTTTAAATATCTTCTTACACAGAATGAAACTGCTATAACCCAACTTTAGAAGAAAAGAATAGACATATTGTTAAATAAAATATATATATATTTTGCAGAATAGGGTTAGACCCTCTGATATGTAAAACAAATATTAGGAAATAAACTACATTATTATTTAGATATAGGCTGAAGTTGATGAAAATTCTGTAATTCCCTTTTGCCTGCAGCAAACTTGAATTTACAAGTAACTATTTTAGTAAATATGGAGTACCTACTAATTATCTAATTTACTTCAGGCATACCATGCAAATTCTAGCACATTGTCCTAAATTTCTGAATCTAAAATTACGACAAATTTGAAATAGAAAACAGAAAGTAAAAATGTATAGGGAGAGTGACCTCACTAAGATGAAAAGATTAAAAGTCCCCTATTTTCATATCCTCTTACAGCAAAAAAAGGTTAGCTATCCCTGACAAAAATGCCTTTATGAGAAAACCAGGCATTATGGCTCACACCTGTAATGACAGCTTCATGGTACATTAAGGTAGGAGAACTGCTTCAGGCCAGGATTTTGAGACCAGTCTGCGTTATGTAGCAAGACCCCATCTCCAAAATAAGTGCCTGTAAGATTTGAGATCCAGGGAGGGAGTTGTGAAATGCTGTTAAAGCTTAAGATTGAGAAGTGTTCTATTCAGAAGGCAGGCCCTCATTCAGGTGGGAAACTACAAGACCCCTGGTTCTTGGCTACAGACCAGGATAGGGTTCACCCAACTTGGTCCCACTGAGAATTCTGAACTTACTCTGTAACTATCCGAAACTCCTCCCGGCCACAGTCTGGCAGAGAGGTCCTGCCATTCCAGAGACCTGGAGGAAGGTGCCCATTTACAGCCACGTAGGCAGGCCTGCAGACCTTGGCCTTTACTGTGGTCCCTGAAACAGTTCAATGACTCAGTTTCATTTACCTGTGCCACAGTTTATGGTCAGTTCTGCCTATATAGAAACCCACCCAGTTACCTGAGGAAATGCTCTCTGGTACACAGTGAAAGCCACACTCATCCACATCCTGATACAACGCCCACCATATGCAGAACCGAGTGCAAAAACATGTCCTAATGTCTGCCCTATGGAGCAAAGTCCTGAAGGATATGCAGTCTGTCCAAAAGTAAAATGGGAATTACAACTACCCAAGTCCCTGTATCAAGCCAACTAAAGGTGAACCCTAGTGCAGACCCGGCAGCCTTGTGACCAAGCTACAACCCCTCTTCACTACAAATTCAGAGGGAATCTCATCACACTAAGGGCCCAATAAAATATTTTTTACTTTCTAAAATTAGTTTATGAAAACTTGAAGAGGTGTTTTGTTTTCTCCATCAAATTCAGACACCAATACAAAACTATATTGTGCCCATTGTCAGTGCTTCTATTTTAATCTAGGACTGGAAGTATGTGGCAGAAGAATTAGTCAAATAAATAAAAAAATCCATTGAAATAGAAAAATAAGTAAAATGCTGTTTGTAGATCATACAATCTTATTTTTAAAAAAACCAAACACAGTACTTTTACATTTGCTGAGGTGTGGTTTACTTCCAACTATATTGTCAATTTTGTCAATTTTGTCCATTCAGGACATAGGCATGGGCAAGGACTTCATGACTAAAACACCAAAAGCAATGGCAACAAAAGCAAAAATAGACAAATGGGATCTAATTAAACTAAAGAGCTTCTGCACAGCAAAAGAAACCACCATCAGAATGAACAGGCAACCTACAGAATGGGAGAAAATTTTTGCAATCTACCCATCTGACAAAGGGCTAATATCCAGAATCTACAAAGAACTTAAACAAATTTACAAGAAAAAAACAACCCCACCAAAAAGTGGGCAAAGGATATGAACAGACATTTCTCAAAAGAAGACATTTATGCAGCCAACAGACACATGAAAAAATGTTCATCATCACTGGTCATCAGAGAAATGCAAATCAAAGCCACAATGAGATACCATCTCACATCAGTTAGAATGGCAATCATTAAAAAGTCAGGAAACAACAGATGCTAGAGAGGATGTGGAGAAACAGGAACGCTTTTACACTGTTGGTGGGAGTGTAAACTAGTTCAACCATTGTGGAAGACAGTGTGGCGATTCCTCAAGGATCTAGAACTAGAAATACCATTTGATCCAGTGATCCCATTACTGGGTATATACCCAAAGGATTATAAGTCATGCTACTATAAAGACACATGCACACGTATGTTTATTGCGGCACTACTCACAATAGCAAAGACTTGGAACCAACCCAAATGTCCATCAATGACAGACTGGATTAAGAAAATGTGGCACATATACACCATGGAATACTATGCAGCCATAAAAAAGGATGAGTTCATGTCCTTTGCAGGGACATGGATGAAGCTGGAAACCATCATTCTGAGCAAACTATCACAAGGACAGAAAACCAAACACCCCATGTTCTCACTCATAGGTGGGAATTGAACAATGAGAACACTTGGACACAGGGCGGGGAACATCACACACCGGGGCCTGTCGTGGGGTGGGGGGATGGGGGAGGGATAGCATTAGGAGAGATACCTAATGTAAATGACGAGTTAATGGGTGCAGGAAACCAACATGGCACATGTATACCTATGTAACAAACATGCACGATGTGCACATGTACCCTAGAACTTAAAAGTGTAATTAAAAAAACCCATACACAGTACATTAAAACCTGTCTAAACTAATAAATACACTAATTAAATTAGGAAAATATAAAATTAACATAAAAGTATATCTATGGTTTCATACAGTTTAACTATCTGATAAAATAAAGAAAAAATCTTATTTACTATAACATTAAATAATAAATTTCTGAGGAAAAAATTAACCAAGGAGGTAATACAAGAAAAAAGAATGAAACAATTGGAGAAGATCCAAGTAAATTTTAAAATAGTTTATGTCTATGGATTGAAAGATTACATATTACTGAAGTGCCATATTATCCAAAGTGATCTACAGATTCAATAAACTTCCTATTAAAATTGCAGTGTTTTTTTTTCACAGTAATCAAAAATACAATTCTAAAATTTACATGAAACTAAAATAAACTTTGAATAGCCAAAGCAATCATGAGGAAAAAGAACAAAGCAGAAGGATATCATACTTAAAATTTCAAACTATACATTTCAAGACTATATAGTAATAAAACAGAAAAATGAACAAAAAAATGGAACAGAAACTAATACTTTCACACACACATTTAAGACCTGATGCAAAAAGAGAACTTAAAGAGTTTTAGTTTCTCAAAATCATGCAGATACTTGTGTGTCCCCAAAACAATGGAAAAACAGCCAGATTGTGCAGTCTCTTATCTGTCATGAAGAGGACTTTGGCTCTCAGTGTGAACTTGAAGGAAGCTCACCGAAAGAAAAATAGAATTCTTAGAGAATTGAAAAGCATAAGACAGAAGATGCCCCTTTGTGAGAGCAAAATTAAAAGAAAAAAGAAAAGAAAAGAAAAAAAAAGCTGCCCAGGAACTATTTCCTTGGGAACACAGCTTCCCAAATCACATTTTAAGGACTCGCTTTCTCTTTGACCTTGGGACCTCTATCTGTGTTGTCTGTCGTATTCATTTTCACTCGCACCTACCTGGGGGTTTGGCAATCATCTCATGCCTCTTCATAGTTAAAGGTTTTTTTCCTTGCTCCAGACAGGTGATCAGGTTTGGTTTAGAGACAACAATACCTGTTTTATTAAGAATAAATAATATGAATCTTGCTCATATTCTCCAATTACAAGCTAGTACTGTGCTCAGCAGAGAGGATGTGATAAAGTATTCTAGTAAATTAATACTAAAATACTAAGTTATAACAGAAATTTTTTTTTCTTTTTTGAGGCAGAGTTTCACTCTTGTTGCCCAGGCTGGGGTGCAATGGCTCGATCTTGGCTCACCACAAGCTCCAACTCCAGGATTCAAGCGGTTCTCCTGTCTCAGCCTCCCGAGTAGCTGGGATTACAGGCATGTGCCACCACGCCCGACTAATTTTTGCATTTTTAGTACAGACAGGGTTTCACCATGTTGGTCAGGCTGGTCTCGAACTCCTGACCTCAGGTGATCCACCCGCCTGGCCTCCCAAAGTGCTGGGATTATAGGTGTGAGCCACCAAGCCTGGCCTATAACAGAAGTTTCTAAATATTTAGAAAATACTTTCAATTTGTAGGTTTCTTAATTTTACTACTGGGTTCTACTAAATCAAAAATTGGTGGTGGCAATTAGATTTTCAGGTGGGGGCAACAATATTTTATGCCACTAAATTTTTGGAATTACCACTAATTTGGAGTGAAGAACAAAGCTCAACTCAGGAATGAATGTGGAAAGTTTGGATTAAGATGAAACATCATGAAGAAATTCTTTTCTAAATGAAAAAATTCTGAAGATTTTTCTGGAAAAAGGGGATCTGAAACTCTTGTATGCAAAGAATAAATTACTAAAAAACATTCTACAAAAAAGAGAAATAAAACCTTTAGAGTAATATTATGAATTATGTACTCAAGTTATCCTCACCAAGGAAGATCAGGTTTCTGTAGTTCTCTAACATCACATCCCTATATAGATTCCGCTGTGCAGCGTCCAGGCAATGCCACTCCTCCAGAGAGAATTCTATGGCCACATCTCTAAATTGCAATGGTCCCTGAAAAACACATACACACTTATTTTTACCAAGTGGCCATGGGTGGAATTTTTAATTTGACTTCAGGTGAAATGAGAGAGTAAAGAGAAAAGGTTCTGACTTATAGGACTAAAATTATCCAATAAAATGATTTTCAACACAGAAATATTCTCTAATGTATTCTCTGACTCTGAGAAGAAAGAGCAGCACAAGATCCACAACATCAGTTCATATATGATATTTTTCTAGATAATAAAGTATAAAATTACGGCCATGAACACGAACATGTACATTTTTGAGTGGTATATTTACATCATACGGAATGAGTAGTGAATATTTTTCAGATAGAAAAGAAATGTTGGGTTAGAAGGCACCTCTCAAATTTTAATATGTACAATAAGCTGACGACCTTGTTATGCAGGTTTTTTTTTCCGAAAGATCTGAAATAAAGTCTTTCTTATTTATTTATTTATTTATTTATTTATAGATGGAGTTTCGCTCTTGTTGCCCAGGCTGGAGTGCAATGGCGCCATCTTGGCTTACTGGAAACGCCGCCTCCTGCGTACAAGCAATTCTCCTGCCTCAGCCTCCCGAGTAGCTGGGATTAGTCATGCGCTACCACGCCCGGCTAATTTTTTTTTGTATTTTTAGTAGAGATGGGGTTTCTCCATGTTGGTCAGGCTGCTCTTGAACTCCCGACCTCAGGTGATCCGCTGCTTCAGCCTCCCAAAGTGCTGGGATTATAGGCATGAGCCACCGCGCCCGGCCAATTTTTTGAATTTCTAACAAGCTCACCAGTAATGCCAATGTTTTTGGCCCCAAAAGGATATTTTTTCAAACATTTAGTAAGTGGAAGAGCCTGTGTTTTCCCCCACATTTTCTAGCCTATAAACAAAGAGCCCTCATTTATCAAAGAAAATATGTAGGAAAAAAATAAGAAAGGACAGCTGCCAGATTAAATGTGATGGTTTATGCACATTAGCTGCATAAAGATACTTAATAATAAAAATAACTCTATAGTGAAAAAAATCTCTCAGGGAGCTACTTAACCAAGTGAATCATTAACCATTAAGTGCACTAGGACAAATTTTTATGATATGCTAATGCTCACAGAAGAACACAGCATCACTGTTGAAATACTCCCCCCCAAAAAGTAAATTATAGTCTGAATTTAACCATAAAGAAACATCAGTTTTAGGCCGGGCGCAGTGACTCACGCCTGTAATCCCAGCACTTTGGGAGGCACGAGGTGGGCGGATCACGAGGTCATGAGTTCAAGACCAGCCTGACTAACAGGGTGAAACCTCATCTCTACAAAATACAAAAATTAGCCGGGCATGGTGGTGGGCACCTGTAATCCCAGCTACTTGGGAGGCTAAGGCAGGAGAATTGTTTGACCCCGGGAGGTGAAGTTTGCAGTGAGCCAAGATCGTGCTACTATATCCCTGGCCTGGGTGACACAGCGAGACTCTGTCTCAAAAAAAAAAAAAAAAAAAAAAACGAAACATGTTTTATGCAAACTTTAAAATACAGATTACTCCTCTGTTCTGTAATTTTTAGTAGTAATTTTAAGTAGGCTTCACTTAGCTCCCTAGAGAGCAGGTATCTCTTAATAATTTTTTTCATCTCATTTAAATAAGCATTTTCTTAATCTCGTTCTGCATAGAGCTAATAGAACACACAGATGGAGCCTCAACATTACATGTTCTCCATCTCTACTAAGGACCAGAGTTTTACCCAATAAGAAATCTTGAGCATCCACATCTTTCCATGTTCAACAGCCACAAAGGAAACATTTTTAATATTGCAGATTATAAATTCTTGCTGAGAATCCTGCATAGCATATAAGAAGCTATGATGCAGAGAATAAAGAGAAGGCTCTGAGATACAGGAAAGAAATATTTTTCAGAGACCCTTGACTATCATAAGAATTTTAACAAGTAGTTAAACCAAACTCATTAGGGCGGAAAAACACAAGTAGAGAAGTAAAGTTTTGTAAGTACTAAACACAAGGCAGTCCAGGAAGCAGAGTGGACACAGCTCTTCATCTGACGCATGTTTACCTGAAGGAAAGTTATTTTTTTCTTCCTCCTCCTTCTCTGGAATTCATTCTCAGATGAGACTCTCTGGATAAATTACATCTGCATCTTGAGAATATGCTTTAAAGGTGTCAGTATTACATGTTTACCTGATAGCATGACATCAATTGGCAGAAAAAGAAAAAGTTAACCCATTTCTGTCCTTTAAAACAGAAGAGATTCAGGAACAATGAGCTGCTCCATGAAAATAAAAATGTTTCTCCTTTCCTGTCCCCAGGTGCCCTCCCCTGCCACAGACACCAGCAATTTCTGCTACAGTAATGGAAATATGTGCCACACTGACCTGTCCCTACCAAGTCAAAACAGAATAGGCCCTGTGACCATCCTTTAGTGCAAAGGTGGAACTTAACTCTCATGAATGTATTTTGAAGCCCTCATACCTGATTCTGGCCTCACCTTAGAGTCATATGAGGCACTTCGTTAAACAACATGGATGCTTCCACACACAACAATAAACAGAAGCTGTGGGGAGGGCACAAGAGATTTCTGCAAATTGGCCACGTGATCCTAATGAGAAGCCTGGGCTGATAACCACTGAGCTAATCATTGCCTCTCAAGCTTTAAGGAGCTTATAATTCACTTGGTAATTTTGGCCCCACTTTATGTAATGTGATTCTGCAGGTTTGAAAAGGGTCCATGAATGGGTGTTTTAAACAAGTCCCCTGTCAATGCGGATGTTGCTCCCCCTTAGCTCATTATTAGCATTAGTTACAGAAGCAGGAACAACACAGGGTCCCTTACACTCAGCACTCTTGTCACAACCAAATACTTCTGGTACAGATAAGGACAAGCCATCTCCATCCTAAAGTTTTATATTCTTTGCTGGCTCTTTACAGACAAAACAGAAGGCAGCAATGTCTGAGTAAGTCTTGATTTAAAAAGCAACATGTACACATTTACTAATGCAATGTTTATTAAGCAGGTACTATGTGCTCAAGAGTATGATACAGAGCACTGTGCTGGGTATTCTCGTAACACCCTGGGAGCTGGCACTAAGGGTTTAATAATTTCCAGGATGTAGTTAAAGGTCCCAGCATTTTTATTTCTTCTATTTATCGGTCATCAAAATTTTTTAAAAAATTGTATAGAATAAAAGCTAAATATAGACAGATGGAAGAGATATAGAAGGAAGAGTTTAATGTATTATAGAGATAATTTTATTCTATTCATATTTACTTTTTTGTGACTTATGGAGCAACTACTGGATCTGCAGGAATAGAAAACAAGTTGCTAATTAGAATGTCTCTCCAAGCATTGGTTTTAATACATTTAAAAACTAAGACCCTAAAATACACACTTTATTTTTCTCATTTATATGCTTTTGGGTTTCAGAAAATTCTGAGCACCAGCTCTAGAAATGCAGTAGGATTTACCAGCCAAAACTCTGATCTCTTCTAATCAGTTCTGTGAGGCAAGACTCCATGGTAGGGTCAGAACTAAACAGTCGCTCTGTCTGGTCTGTGCCTCCAAGATGACAAAGAAAAGAAGGAACAATGGTCGTGCCAAAAAGGGCCGCGGCCACGTGCAGCCTATTCGCTACACTAACTGTGCCCGATGCGTGCCCAAGGACAAGGCCATCAAGAAATTTGTCATTCGAAACATAGTGGAGGCCGCAGCAGTCAGGGACATTTCTGAAGCGAGCGTCTTCAATGCCTATGTGCTTCCCAAGCTGTATGTGAAGCTACATTACTGTGTGAGTTGTGCAATTCACAGCAAAGTAGTCAGGAATCGATCTCGTGAAGCCCGCAAGGACCGAACACCCCCACCCCGATTTAGACCTGCGGGTGCTGCCCCACGTCCCCCACCAAAGCCCATGTAAGGAGCTGAGTTCTTAAAGACTGAAGACAGGCTATTCTCCGGAGAAAAATAAAATGGAAATTGTACTTAAAAAAAAAAAAAAAAGAACTAAATAGACTCCAAAAAGGGTGAATCTGAATAGGTCTGGGGCAGGGTGAAGACACTATGTAGAATTCTGTTCTCTATGCCACTGGGGTACTTCCAGTTTTGTTTTTCCTAAGCTTACCTAAAAGAAATATAAATCCAGAGTTTCTGCAATTTTAATCTTTTCTAGCCACTGCCCTGTCAACTTTATACTATATACTAATATGCAATTTAAACAAATCCCTTAAGGTCTTCTAGGGTAACTTTTTTTGTTTCGAGATGCAGTCTCACTCTGTCGCCTAGGCTGGAGTGCACTGGTGCGATCTTGGCTCACTGCAATCTCTGCCTCCCAGATTCAAGTGAATCTTCTGCCTCAGCCTCCCAAGCAGCTAGAACTACAGGTGTGCATCACCGTGCCCGGCTAATTTTGGTATTATTAGTAGAGATGGCATTTCACCATATTGGCCAGGCTGGTCTCAAACTCCTGACCTCATGATTCGCCTGCCTTGACCTCTCAAGTGCTGGGAATACAGGCATGAGCCACCGTGCCTGGTCTTTCTAGGGTAATTTTATTAGAAAATAAATACGTACACTTAAGGAAAAAGAAATAGAAATTATACTGCTAGGTGTAGTGTCTCACTCATGTAATCCCAGCACTTTGGGAGGCCGAGGTGGGTGGATCGCAAGGTCAGGAGTTCAAGACCAGCCTGACCAAGATGGTGAAACCCCATCTCTGCTAAAAATACAAAAATTAGCCGGACGCAATGGCAGGCACATGTAATCCCAGCTACTCAGGAGGCTGAGGCAGTAGGCTCACTTGAATCAGGGTGGCAGAGGTTGCAGTGAGCTGAGATTACACCATTGCACTCCCTCTCAAAAATATAAAAAAAAGAAATTATAACGGTTCTTCTCTTCATAAATATGCCTTCAGATGTAGACATCAGAAGCCACAGCAATATAAAGTGGCCTAAATAAAGCCCAAGATTTTAGACACATTGTATTTGTTGTACCAACCATATGATGCACAATTCAATTATTTATCCAGTTGCTAGTCTAGACTAAAAGTTTCTGGATTGTAGGAACCATGACTGTTTCATGTTTTTTTTTTTTTAAATGGCCATATGAAATGGAAGCTACTAGTTTATCTATCTGGGCCTCCAGATCTCCTCCTTGTTTATCATCCAAGTACCAGGAAACTGGAGAAACTCTCATCTGGGTACCAACCAAAGACACCTCTTGTATGAGGGGATGAACAAACACAGATGACTCATTTCTCTCACACTGAGACAGAAGCAAAATTAACTCCTGTCAGCCTGACACAATTCTGCATGGGACATCTCAAATGCCTCAAAGACACCTAGGTGATTTTGAAGGAATTCCCAGTGGCCCTGGGCCGCTGGGCCAATGATAAGCCAGGCTGGAGAGATTCAGGCTGATTCTAAATAGAAAATGGAACTTCCCTGGTGGAACTCCACAACCTGGATCACCCATTCTGATTTACTAGCTCTTGTGTAAGAGAAAGAACAAAAATACTCTACTCCAGTATCACATTTTACAGGTAAATATAGTTGTGGTTGTGGTCATGGCTCTGGATACTTTGCAGCCTTGATCTCTCACTACAGATTCTGCCATCAGATTCTATTTCCTCCTGGAGCCTCTGACATCACTGTAGCAGGTCAATGAACAAGATGTGAAACATCTCAAAGAGCCACACTCCCAAATGGGGGCTATAAGATGTCTATGTTGACATCTCACAATGCAGAAAATGCCTTTTGTTAGTTTTCTGTACATTCTCTATCCAAAGTCTGGCCCTTTTTTATCTGCAGATTCTAGGTAGGATCAACTTGGCTCTGTATCCTTTGGTGTTACAGCAAGTGGAGTACAATTAAAGGAGCAATCTTAAGAAAAAGCTCAGATTAGATATGAGATTGATCATGTCTGCCAGAAAATATTCCCCTAAAAGCAATTTCTCTCTCAACACCCAAAGTACACAGCTACTCTCAGCATGAGAAACATGAACATTATGGAGAAAGGGGGCAGATTTTCAGAATAATTTTATAAAGTTTCTTTTCCATCTCTGCTGCTCTCTCATCTCCTAGCCATTGAATAGGGGTTCTATATTTAAATACATCTGACAACTTCCAACACTTTTTGATGAAGAAATAGAATCTGACTGTGTGCATATAGTGGAATATATTAGAGCTTGCAATATAACTAACTAAAGAGCTATGTTGGTGGTGTTTGGGTGGCCACATCACCTGTCTTTATTTGTCCTGTAATAGCAGCATTCCAATTTAGTGAAATAAAAGATACTAAAATTGTGTTTACTCATAATTATCCCTATTGAATAAAGTAATAAACATGTCAGACTGATATCTACTATAACAATTTGGTAGTAAATTTTCTTTGGATATTAGATATAAATATCTAAGCATTAATAATTTTAATGAACTAGTCATAATGTATGTAGCATTTTTAAAAATTGCAACTATATTTCAATTAAAACACTTTTACACTTTCAAAAGTGTAAATAATATTAAAATAACCATTTAAGTGAAAAGGAATGCTTATACTCTGCTGGTAGGAGTGTAAATTAGTTCAACAACTATAAAAAGCAGTGTGGTGATTCCTCAGAAAACTAAAAACAATTATCATTCGACCCAGGAACCTCATAATTGGGTATATACCCAAAGAAATATAAGTTATATTATAAAGACACATCCACATGCATGTTCATTGCAGCACTATTCACAATAGCAAAGACACGCACAGGCCGTAAATGCCTATCAATGGTAGACTGGATAAAGAAAATATGGTATGGTCAGATGCGGTGGCTCATGCCTGTAATCCCAGCACTTTGGGAGGACAAGGCATGTAGACTGCCTGAGCTTAGAAGTTTGAGACCAGCCTGGCAACATGGCAAAATCTTGTCTCCACAGAAAATACAAAGAGAAAAACTGGCCAGGTGTGGTACCGCCCGCATGTAGTCCCAGCTACTTGGGAGGATGAGATAGGAGAGATTTGCTTGAGCCTGGGAAGTTGAGGCTAAAGTAATCCAATATCATGCCATGGCACTTTAGTCTGGGCAATAAGTGAGACCCTGTCTCCAAAAATAAAATAAAATAAAATAAAAGATTTAGTAAAAACAAAATATGGTACATCATGGAGTACTCTGTGGCCACTAAAAAAAAAGATCATGTCCTTTGCAATAACATTGATGAAGCTGGAGACCATTATTCTTAGAAAACAAATGCAGAGGCTGGGTGTGATGGCTTATACCTGTAATCCCAGCACTTTGGGAGGCCAAGGGGGGTGGATCACATGAGGTGCGGAGTTTGAGACCAGCCTGACCAACATGGAGAAACCCCGTATCTACTAAAGATACAAAATTATCCGGGGTTGGTGGCACGTGCCTGTAATTCCAGCTACTCGGGAGACTGAGGCAGGAGAATTGCTTGAACCCAGGAGGCGGAGGTTGCAGTGAGCCGAGATCACACCATTGCACTCCACCCTGGGCAGCAAGTGCAAAACTCCGTCTCAAAATAATAATAATAATAATAACAATAATAATAATAATAATGCAGAAACAGAAAACCAAATGCATGTTATTATTTATAAGTAAGAGCTAAATAATAACAACACATGAACACAAAGAGGAGAACAAAAGACACTGAGGCCTAGTTGAGGGTGGAGGGTGGAAGGACTAAGAGGATCAGAAAACATACCCGTTTGGTGCTATGGGTAGTATCTCAGTGACAAAGTAATCTGCACACCAAACCTCCATGACATAATTTTAGCTGTGTAACAAACCCACATGTGTACCCTGAACCAAAAATAAAGGTAAAAGAAAAAAAAAATCCCTGGGTGGGAGAGAGTGCAATGTAGGTGAGAGGACTGATTTTTGGTACAGATAGTGGTCCCAGTGGGGCTGTACTCTGATTTATTTCCGTGTGCATGCAGGCAGGTGAGATTATGAACAGCTGGTCCAAAATGCTAGGATGGTGGAGAAAACAGGTTGCTGCTGCAGATTCAGTGTCTGTGAGTGGGAATATGCTAGGAGACTTGTAGAGACTTGTGGATTCTTGGCAAGAAACACTAGGATCAAAAATGCCATTTTGGGCCGGGCGCCGTGGCTCATGCCTGTAATCCCAGCACTTTGGAAGGCTGAGGTGGGAGGATCACGAGGTCAGGAGATCGAGACCATCCTGGCTAACATGGTGAAACCCCATCTCTACTAAAAATACAAAAAAAATTAGCCGGGCGTGGTGGCGGGCGCCTGTAGTCCCAGCTACTCAGGAGGCTGAGACAGGAGAATGGCATGAACCCAGGAGGCGGAGCCTGCAGCGAGCCGAGATCGCGCCACTGCACTCCAGCCTGGGCAACACAGCGAGACTCCATCTCAAAAACAAAACAAAACAAAAACAAAAACAAAAAATACCACTGTGAGGTTCCTGAGGGTGGTGCCGAGTCCCGGGAGGAGTGTGGACACGTCAATGTCTAGTGTGTGTGTTCGTGAGTGGGTGGGAATCCTGTGGTGGCAGCTGTGGGAAAAGGGGGTCTGTCATCAGAGCTTCTTTTCTCTACATTTTCAGTCCTCTGTCACCCTGAGAGAAGACCTGGGATCACAGGACAACGGGCAGTGTGACAGCCTGTGTACGACAGAGCAGAGCCTCCCATTCCCAATCACCCAAAGTTTTATTCCAGGCCAGGCCTCCGTGATATCTTTTTTCTGGCACCATATCTGTAGAGTCTGCTGAACATCAAACAATTCTCCAACACTAACTTATTGTCTCACATTTGAATTCTGACACCACCCAGAGTCATTGTAGACCCTGATTCAGGGCTCAGTCCCGCAACATTGTCCTCATGGCAGATGCCAGTCACAAACCCCAAGGGCCCATCTATGCTTCTGAGCTACTGTTTAAAACCTGGGGAGTCCCATAACCTCTCTGAAGTTCAATAATTTGGTAGAGCTACTCACAGAACTCATCAAAATACTGTAGTTATCTTTACTGGTTTAATATATAAGATGCAGCCCTGGAAAAGCCAAATGGAAGAAATGCACAGAACAAAGAAAAGAGATGGGGAAAGATGAAACACATAGATAATCCTGGAAAATATTTCTGATTAATAAAATTCTCCATCCTTTGTGTGCTCCAGGAACAGTTTATGGAAAGAAACACCCTTCCCATTATGAGTTAGATGGTGCTCTCTTTTCTTACCTATCACACAGCCAGACACACACTCTGCACATTTTCTCTTTCTCATTAAAAAAAATCAGCTGAATTTGTTTTCAGTGGTCATAATGAAATATTTCTTTTCTTTTCTTTTTTTTTTTTTTGAGCCAGAGTCTCACTCTGTCGCCCAGGCTGGAGTGCAGTGGCACTATCCCGGCTCACTGCAACCGCTGCCTCCCAGGTTCAAGCCATTCTCCTCCCTCAGCTTCCCGAGTCACTGGGATTACAGGTGCCCACCACCACACCCGGCTAATTTTTGTTTTTTTTTGGTGGTGTTTTTGAGATGGAGTCTTGCTCTGCTGCCCAGGCTGAAGTGCAGTGGCGTGATCTCGGCTCACTGCAAGCTCCGCCTCCCGGGTTCACACCATTCTCCTGCCTCAGCCTCCCCAGTAGCTGGGACTACAGGCGCCTGCCACCACGCCTGGCTAATTTTTTTGTATTTTTAGTAGAGACAGGGTTTCACCGTGTTAGCCAGGATGGTCTCGATCTCCTGACCTCGTGATTCACCCGCCTTGGCCTCCCAAAGTGCTGGGATTACAGGCTTGAGCCACTGCGCCTGACTTGTGTTTTTTAAAATAGAGACAGGGTTTCTCCATGTTGCTCAGGCTGGTCGCGTACTCCCAACCTCAGGTGATCTGCCCAACTCGGCCTCCACAGGCTGAGTGCTGGGATTACAGGCGTGAGCCACCAGCCTGGCCTAAAATAAAATATTTCCTTTTTTTTTTTTTTTTTTTTTTTTGAGGGGAGTTTTGCTCTTGTTGCCCAGGCTGGAGTGCAACGGCGCCATCTTGGCTCACCACAACCTCCACCTCCCGGTGGGATTACAGGCATGTAAGCCTGCAACAGGCGGCACCACGCCCGCCTAATTTTTTTTGTATTTTTAGTAGAGACAGGGTTTCTTCATATTGGTCAGGCTGGTCTGAAACCCCTGACCTCAGGTGATCCACCTGCCTCGGCTTCCCAACTTGCTGGGATTACATGTGTGAGCCACCACGCCCAGCCAAATAAAATATTTCTTAATCAAACTTAAGTTTATCTCCCTCCCTTGGGCTCCTGAACTTTGAGCTACCCTCAGTCTGAGTCAACATACAACCCCATTTTATGTCCCTCCTAAGAACACGCTGATTTCAGTGTAAAACATTCTCTGATCTAAGATCTGACTTTTTCACCCTCCATTTGTCATTCCCCTCCCACCTCCTTTCTAATCTTGTTTGCACCTCCCTAGGAAAGAAAGTCTTTTTCTGCCTACACCTTTGCAAGCCATAAAGATCTTATAGTTAGTTGGTATTTCCTCTTGTTGCAATACTTTTTTAGAATTTTTTTTTACGTAAATCTAATTTTTTTTTTTTTTTTACAAAGTCTAGAAAGTACCTCAAAACAATAACGACTTCATCATCAGTAAGACTCTCTCAGTTTCCTTTCATCTTAACCTCAACTGCATCTGCCTGTGGATCCCCAGCTTTCCAGGGCTCTGTGGCTTCTCTCAGAATAAAGGCTTCTTCTATGGCTGGGGTGAGCAGGCTGAGACATCTGCAGGGCTGGCTCCTCAGAAAGAACTAACTGGGCCTTTAATAACTTCCTCTTGCATGCTTAACATTAGCCTTAGCTTGGAGTCACTAGGTTCAAGCTTTAATTTCCATGTCAGAGTTATTCACTTGGTTTTTGAAACTGTTTCAATAGTCCTGTGAAATTACTCAAACACAGTGTTTACGCAAGGTAAGGAAATTTTAAGGTGCTTTTGTTTTTTTTTTTTTTTTGAGATGGTCTCGCTCTGTCACCAGGCTGCAATGCAATGGCCCGATCTCAGGTCACTGCAACCTCTGCCTCCTGGGTTCAAGCCACTCTCCTGCCTCAGCCTTCGAAGTAGCTGGGACTACAGGCATGTGCCACCACACCTGGCTAATTTTTGTATTTTTAGCAGAGACAGGGTTTCACCATGTTGAGCAGGCTGGTCTTGAACTCCTGACCTCAAGTGATCAACCCCCCCTCAGCCTCCCAAAGTGCTGGGATTACAGGCATGAGCTACCACACCTGGCTAAGGTGCTTGCATTTTATACCTTCATAAGAAAAGCAAATATATCTACTTCTTTCAGACAACATATTATTTTATTATTTATATTAAAAACAATGTAGTAAAAAATTAGTCATATGGGAACACTTCTAGAAGGTACCACATTTCATCACATATAATTTAGCATTAAACTCAGAAATCAAGACAACAGGAAATAGAACCAAGATATTCACTGTCACAAATTTACCCTGCAAAAAGAGGAACTGATGTTTTGACGATCTATATAACTCATCAATTATCTACCAGATTTTCCTGTGGAAACATTTTCATTGTCTACAGACAAAATGGAAGAGAGATTTTCTCTACTTTTTTCCTTGGTAGCTAGCATTCTTAAAGCTAAGGCTTAGAATTCTGTTTGAAATCACTCAGCCATAAAAAACACATCTGAGAAAACTCCTAAACTCACTCTGGGAAAGAAAAAGGTAAATGAGAATTATTAACAAATAGAATATATGATTAGATACTAATTTTTAAAAACTCATCTCTTTTATGTGCTTTGTAAATATTTTTTTACCTTTCAAGCCCTACTAATAAAACGCAAATTACAGTTAAAACACTGATGCAGCTGAGTGCAGTGGCTCATGTCTGTAATCCCAGCACTTCGGGAGGCCAAAGCAGGTAGATCGCTTAAGAACAGAAGTTTGAAGCCAGCCTGGTCCATCTCTACTAAAAACACAAAAACTAGCCGGGCGCAGTGGCGGGCACCTATAGTCCTAGCTATTCGGGAGGCCGAGGCACGAGAATCACTTGAACCCAGGAGCTAGGGGTTGCAGTGAGCTGAGATCGAGCCACTGCATTCCAGCCTGTGCAACAGAGACTGTTTCAAAACAAAACAAAACAAAAAACAACAACAGCAAAAACACCTGAGGTTAAAATAAGTGAACAAATCTTTTCAAGGTACAGATCCTATCACCCACCCCATCCTGTTCAGGTACATGCTCAATAACTACCCTCCCAGGAGACACTACGCTATGCCCCAGTGAGTGCCCCACGTGCATTTTACTTTGTTAGGTTTTTACGCCTTCTCACTGGGGTCAGTTTTTTTTGTCTTTTGAAGTGTTTTTTCACTACTTTTCTGCTCCCCACCCAAGAGAATCCAGGGGTCAGAAATTATTTGTTTTCCCCTCAATACCAGCATCTGATTGTCTGACCAGCAATGTGTCTCCAAGAAATGGAAGCTAGGTTGGGTGAAGAAAATCTTCATGTCTCAAGGGGTTAGCTTTTCAAAAAAAAAAAAAAGAAAAAAGTGCACCAGGATCTGCCTTTCAACCCCAAGGCTGCCACCTGCTCCCTTGAGAGGCTACACTCCATACTTCAGGTAGTCCTATGGGAGAAAATGACCCAAGAGCTAATAGTCACTAGACACTCTAGCAGACATAGCCATGGTGGGTATCTTGGTTTATCCTCAGAAAGTACTAAAACCCAGGACTAGAAAAAAACTGAAGGTTGGCTGAGGACACATCACCCTATTAAGTTTCCAGAGGGTAATCTTGACCCAAAAACATTCGGTAAGTTCTCTGGAAAAATAAAAGACAAAGAGGCACAGATATTTTTGACAATACAGTGTCAGGGGATTATTCTTTGCTTTCTTCTCATGGGAAATATTTACAAACAGAAAACAAATCTTTTCAATAGTGTTATGCAATGCTTTTTAAAAAATGACTATTGGTCAGGCGTAGTGGCTCACGCCTGTAATCCCAGCACTTTGGGAGGCTGAGACGGGCGGATCACGAGGTCAAGAGATAGAGACCACCCTGGCAAACAAGGTGAAACCCTGTCTCTACTAAAAACACAAAAATTAGCTGGGCGTGGTGGCACGCGCCTGTACTCCCAGCTACTCAGGAGGCTGAGGCAGGAGAATCGCTTGAACCCAAGAGGCGGACGTTGCAGTGAGCTGAGATCGCCCCACTGCACTCCAGCATGGCGACAGAGTGAGACACCATCTCAAAAAAAAAAAAAAAAAGATTGAGGAACATGGGGTACACCTGAGGCCCTGCTTGGGACACATGTGAAAAACGCCAGGGAAAATCAGTCCCCTGTGGGATGTGAAAATAATTAAGTGGCAGGCAATTAGAATGAGGAAGCTCTAGTCCCCAGATTCCCACTTCTAAGAAAAAAAAAACAAAACTCAAGTGTATTCTTTGGTAAATTACTACATTAGGGGAAACAAAATTCAAGCTTAAGCAACTATAAACTGCCAATTAAACTCTGATTACATAACCAGGAAATTTCCATCTCGATTGTACAAATTTAAAAACTACCTAACTAGGCTAGGCGCGGTGGCTCACGCCTGTAATCCCAGCAATTTGGGAGGCTGAGGCAGGTGGATCACAACGTCAGGAGATCGAGACCATCCTGGCTAACACGGTGAAACCCATCTCTACTAAGAATACAAAAAATTAGGCGGGCGTAGTGGCGGGCGCCTGTAGTCCCAGCTACTGGGGAGGCTGAGGCAGGAGAATGGCGTGAACCCAGGAGGCGGAGCTTGCGGTGAGCGGAGATCGCGAGACTGCACGCCAACCTGGCGACAGAGCGAGACTCAAAAAAATAAATAAATAAATAAAATAAAATAACAACTACGTAACTATACCTAATCAATTATTGAATTTGGTTTTCTTCATCATGCATTTTATAAATGTCTTTTCTTCAAGCCCCTCCCATGGACTACAAACAACAAAGTGTAGCTGGGTGCTCTACAATTCTTGAATCACACTTTGATTAAATTATTTGATATTTTTGCGGTGACTCCCCCCTCCCCGTTTTTGTTTTTTTAAGGCAGAGTCTTGCTCTGTCGCCCAGGCTGGAGTTCAGTGGCTCGATCTCAGCTCACAGCAACCTCCGCCTACTGGGTTCAACAGATTCTCCCACCTCTGCCTCCCCAGTAGCTACAGACATTTGCCATCACACACAGCTAACTTTTGTATTTTTAGTAGACATGGGGTTTCCCCATTTTGGCCAGGCTTGTCTTGAACTCCTGACCTCAACTGATCAGCCCGCCTCGCCTCCCAACGTGCTGGGATTACAGGGGTGACCCACCACGTCCGGCCCCATAAATTTTTAATAGGAGAAAAGAGAAACTGTGAACCCCACGAACCAAAGCTCTTCCCATTCATGAACCCGCACCCCGAGTCAGGATTCTCCCCTGACGACCCTCCCGTGGCCCCTGAACAATCTGGGAAAGACCTGTGGGTGCAGAGCTGCCCGGAGAGGGTTCCAGGCCAGGGCACAGTCACTGCGCAGGGAAAAGACAGGACACCCCGGGGACCCGCTGTCGATGCAGCCGCCATGTTATGGCTGAGGCGGAGCTGGGCAATGAGAACTTGGAGCGCAGATTGTGGAGCTGACTGCCGGGAGGCCTGAGTTCTGCCACTGCCACAGCCACAGCCACAGCCACTTCCTCCCCAGTTCCAACCAGCCCCTCCCCCTCTCTCGGGATGTCGAACTGGCACTCTCACCATTTCTAGGCTTCCAGGGGGTCCCAGCGTCCTAGCTGTGACCCTCCCAATACCTGCAGGTCACAGGGCCACAGAGGCTGGGCCTCTAGAGCTGACGGCACAGAGCAGTGAAGACGATAGCTGGATCTCCGGCGTCAGCGAGAGACAATGGGCCCGCCAAAGCCGGAAGCCGGAAGTCGTCCTGTTCGCTCCAGCTGCGTGGCTGATTGGACGGGTTCCGGCCCAGCGTCCCTGATTGGATAATGCTTGAGGACCCGCCCCCTCAGGTCCTGAGTGACAGAAGACGTGATCCGATGCTGGACTGAGTGAAGAAAGAGAGACAGTCTAAGCTGCAGCCTTTTCTTTTTTTTTTTTTAATTTTATTTATTTATTTTTTTGAGACGGAGTTTCACTCTTGTTGCCCAGGCTGGATTGCAATGGCGTCATCTTGACTCAGTGCAACCTCTGCCTCCTGGGTTCGAGCGATTCTCCTGCCTCAGCCTCCCGGGTATCTGAGATTACAGGCGCCCGCTACCATGCCCGGCTAATTTTTTTTTTTGTAGTTTTAATAGAGACGGGGTTTCACCATATTGGCCAGCCTGGTCTCAAACTCCTGTCCTCAAGTTATCCGCCTGCCTCGGCCTCCCAAAGTGCTGGGATTACAAGCTTGAGCCACCAAGCCTGGCCAGCTGCAGCCTTTTCAAACAGGACTTCCTCCCTGAGCTGAGCCAGGCCCACCCCAGAGCATGGGAAAATTCTCTCTCTTTTTTACTCTCTCTCTTTTTGAATATATTCAAAAGGTGAACGGAAGTATTCTGCTGTCATATTAATAATACGTAAAATTTTTGTTCAAGAGAAAATCAACTTTTACTTTGGTAATAGTGTATTATCAATTAAAGCTAATTTTAATAAAACCTTACAAATAAATTTGTCATTTTGAACACTCCAGATTTACATATATATTTTGTAATCTCTTGTAAGTTTTTTAACTTTTTATATTTTATTTTTATCCACATTCTTTTTATTTTTCCATTTGAAACAACCTTTAAGTAATTTCAAACTGCTATAGGGGGTAGAAAGAAATCATTTAGGGCCAGGCGCGGTGGGTAAGCCTGTAATCCCAGCACTTTGGGAGGCCAAGGTGGGCAGATCACTTGAGGTCAGGAGTTCAAGACTAGCCTGGCCAACATGGTGAAACCCTATCTCTACTAAAAATACAAAAAATTAGCAGGGTGTGCTGGTGCACACGTATAGTCCCCGCTACTCTGGAGGCTGAGGCAGGAGAATCACTTGAACACAGGAAGTGGAGGTTGTGTAACGGCCCAAGGGGTTCACCTTGCCCTTTGCCTAGACAGAGCCAATTCATCAAGACGGGAATTTGTGGAGGAAAACTTAAATATTAAATTTGAACTTATTGAACGTGGACACAAACAATGGTCACCAAGTCTTGGAACAGGTTATGTGAACCCCTTGAGGTGTTCATCCTGCACTGTTTTGGAGAAATCTCTATTTCAATCTATTCCAATACATTGGTTATTGAAAAACAATAGACAATCACAAAAAAAAAAAAAAAAGTTGACCTTTTTGTGTTCTTTGAGCCCAATCGCGAAGGGCCCTCATGACTGGGCCTCATGCCAAAGAACTCGTTACAAAAAGAGCTAGGGTCCCAGATCACGCGGAACCTTCATGAGACCTCTCCTTGTCTGTGCAGAGACGGGTGGCTGACTCTGGAGCCCAGGCTGTTGCTTTCCAGTCTGGTGGTGAATCCTCCTAGTCTGATGAGTGCGGTATCCGACTCTGGAGCCCAGCCTGTTGCTTCCTGGTCTGGTGGTGAATCCTCCATAGTCTGGTGTGGAGGAAAAGTTAAATATTAAATTTGAACTCAATTGAACATGGCTACAAACAATGGTCACCAAGTCCTGGAACAAGTTGTGTGAGCTGCTTGAGGCATTCATCCAGCGCTGTATTGGAGAAATCTCTATTTCAATCTATTCCTATACATTAGTTGTTGAAAAACAATAGACAATCGCAAAAACCAGTTGACTTTTGTGTTCCTTGGGTCCAGTCACGAATGGCCCTCATGAATGGGCCTTATGCCAAATAATTCGTTACAAAAGAGCTGGGGTCCCAGACTGTGCCAAAGCTCCATGGGAGACCTCTCCTCCTCTGTGCATGGGTGAGTGTCCACCTCTGGAGCCCAGGCTGTTGCTTCCCACTCTGGTGGTAAATCCTCCATAGTCTGGTGAGTGTAAATATATATATCTCTTTTCTCCTCTCCTTTTCCTATTGCAATTTGCTTATTATATGAATCTTCTTCTTATATCAATCTGCTTATTATATTTATTTGCTTATTATATCATTTGCTTATTATATCTGCATTGCCATTTACATGGGATAAAGCTTGTTTACCCTTAAAGGTATTGTGTGTGTGTCTTTTCTTCTCACCTTGCGCCTTTCCCTCACAGAACATTTTTGGCATTACAAACAGGTTTTGAAACCAAAAGTGTGCCTCTTTTTGGCCACAAGGACAGGGCTGGAGGCTCGGGGACTTCCCATACCCTGGGATGGGAACTCTCCCAGTTCTCCCCCTTGGTGATTGAATGGTCCAGGGGAACTGGACTTTGTGAGAATTGAGAATCTAAATTAGTGCAATTTAAACCTTTGTGCATGAAGTGCTGCAGGAGATTCCAGTCAGCAAAAAAGATGCTGAGGGATCTCCCAGAGTGGATGGTGTTTCCTTACTGCTTATAAGTTTATGTGTCAAGATACGGGCTGGTTGCAAGAAGAGAAATGTAAGTTGGAAAACGAATATGCTAATCTGACTTCCAGACTGGCCCTGGCCCAATGCCAGGCCTATGTCTTGATTGATCAGGCTCAAAGCTATCAGCCTATTGCTGAAAAAAGCAGCTGTCCAAGTGGCCCGGTCAGGGTGAAACTGAAGAACTAGTCAGTTGGGGCTTGGAACAGGTAAAAACCCAGCTCCTATCTCAGAAATGGGAAATTAACCTAGTAAAATTCAAAGACCTGCACAAACTGTAAAATTCCATGGCGTTCTATGGAATGCAGAGATGTAGTCCATCTTACCAAAGGCTAAGGCTAAAATACTAGAATTTACAACCCCTACCACTAAAAAGGAGGCCCAGAAATTTATTGGCTTTGTTTGGATTCTGGAGACATCATATTCCCCACTTGGGTAACATTTTACAACCTCTGCATGCAGACTTTCACTGGGGAGAGACAGAGAGTATGGCTTCTTAACAAGCTAAACAAGCAGTGCAACTGGCCCTGGATCTATGGCCCATACGGGATGGGCCAGCAGAACTCCAAGTGACTGTCCTAGATCAACATGCTAATTGGAGCGGTAGGCAGAAACAAGATGGGAAGAGGGTACCTTTCAGGTTTTGGACCCAGAAACTGCCAGAGGCCAGAAAAGCTTATACCCCTTTCAAGAAGCAATTGTTAGCTTGCTATTGGGCTTTGCTGGAAACGGAACACCTCTGTTTCAACCATGAGGTCTTTATGAGGCCTGAAATTTCTATTATGACTTGGGTCATGAGTTCCCTCAAAGCTCACCAGATAGAGCACTCTCAATAAAGTAGCATCATAAAATGGAAATAGTACATACAAGTCCATTTAAGCCAAAACCAAACGGGGTATCACTTTTACATGAGGACGTACAAAACTTCCCAGCTCAGGAAATCACCAAGCAAGCCTTGCTGTTAGGGAAGGAAACCTCCCCTGCCCAATGGGGCAAATCCTTTAAAGAACTAAGCCCAGAGGATCAGAAATATGCTTGGTTTACTGATGGATCCACCAAATACATTGGTGGGACCCGATGCTTGAAGGCCGTGGCTTATAATCCTGTTAAAAACATAAGTATTTATGATGAAGGAAGGGGTGAGAGCAGCCAGTTAGCTGAACTAGTAGCCATCCTCTGAGCTATTCAAGAGGAGGCCAGAGGGATTTGTCACTTGTATACCAACTCTTGGTCTGTAGCAAATGGTCTTACTACCTGGATACCCCAATGGTAACAAAACAAATGGTTAATTGGGAATAAAGAGGTTTGGGGAAAACAATACTGGGGAGATATCTCAATCCTTTCGCACACTACCATTATCACCGTTTTCCACGTTGATGCCCATGCATCTCTGCTTTCTCTTGACAGACTATTTAATCAGCAAGTTATCAATAAGGCCAAAATTTCCACCATAACTGCAAACTTGAATGGATTATGTGTCCAAGCCTTTCAATGACAGGCATTGTAATGTATGGTGGTATAATTGATAGTGATTATTGGCCTAAATGCTACTAATTTAGTGGCCTAAATGCTCCACTTAAAAGACACAAAATGGCAGAATGGATAAGAGTTTACCAGGCTGGGTGCAGTGGCTCCTGCCTGTAATCCCAGCAGTTTGGGAGGCTGAGGTGGGTGAATCACCTGAGGTCGGGAGTTTGAGACCAGCCTGACCAACATGGAGAAACCCTGTCTCTACTAAAAATACAAAATTTAGCCAGACGTGGTGGTGCATGCCTGTAATCCGAGCTACTCAGGAGGCTGAGGTAGCAGAATAGCTTGAACCCAGGAGGCAGAGGTTGCGGTGAGCCGAGATCATGCCGTTGAACTCCAGACTGGACAATGAGAATTAAACTCCAACTCAAAAAAAAAAAAAAAAAAAGATTTTACAGGCCAAATATCTGCTATCTTCAAGAGACTCACCCAACACATAAGGACTCACTTAAACTTAAGGTAAAGGGTTGGAAAAAGATATTCCATGCAAATGTACCCCAAAAGCTAGCAGTAGTAGCCATTCTTACATCAGACAAAACAGATGTTAAAGCAAAAACAGTTAAAAAAAAAAGAAAAGACAAAGAGGGACATTATATAATGATAAAAGGACTAGTCCAACAGGAAAACATCACAATTCTAAATATATATGCACCTTACACTGGAGCTCCCAAATTTATAAAACAATTACTACTAGACCTAAGAAATGAAATAGATGACAACACAATAATAATGAGGGACTTCAATATTCTACTGACAGCAGTAGACAAGTCATCAAGACGGAAAGTCAACAACAACAACAACAAACAATGGACTTAAACTATATCCTAGAACAAATGGACTTAAAATATATTTACAAACATTCTATCCAAGAACTGCAGAATATACATTTTATTCATCAGCACTTGAAACATTTTCCAAGATAGACATATGATAGGCCACAAGTCTCAATAAATTTAAGACAATCAAAATTATATCAACTACTCTCTCAGACTGCAGTGGAATAAAAGTGAAAATCAACTCCAAATGAACCATCAAAACCATGAAAATACATGGAAATTAAATTTAAAAATTAAAGATCAACCTGTTTCTGAATGAGTGTTGGATGAAATCAAGATGAAAATTTAAAAATTCTTTGAACTGAATGCACTCGCCATGTCCATGGAGAGAGGCTGAGGTGGCCGAGCTCCAGCTGGAGGTACCGGAGCGCCAGGACAGCAAAGATGTCGGCTGCCTTAGTCCGGGCAAATGTCTGGGCTGTGAGCAAGAGGAAGCTTCAGCCCACCTAGGCCGCCCTCACCCTGACACCTTCAGCAGTAAACAAGATAAAACAACTTCTTAAAGATAAGCCTGAGCATGTAGGTGTAAAAGTTGGTGTGCGAGCCAGGAGGCTGTAATGGCCTTTCTTATATTCTAGAATATACAAAGACAAAAGGAGATTCTGGTGAAGTTATTCAAGATGGAGTCAGAGTATTCACTGAAAAGAAAGCAAAGCTAACACTTTTAGGAACAGAAATGGACTATGTTGAAGAAAAATTATCCAGTGAGTTTGTGTTCAATAACCCAAACATCAAAGGAACTTGTGGCTGTGGAGAAAGCTTTAATATTTGAAATCTCAGGACTCTTCTGGCCGTAGGTTCCAGGAAAGCTGGTGGAAGCCTTGGGGCTCACTGCAGAAATCATGTGACTGTCACGTGTTTAATATGCTGCTGCCTTGTAAGGAAAATAAAGTGATGCATTTTGAAAATGAAGCCAGTGTGTTAGATTCCAGAAGAAATGATATTTGTATTCCCTGTAGGGGACAGAAAATGAGAAGCCATCACTCTCTTTGGATCATTTAGGTCTCTTACATCCTTTGTTTTAGAAACAGTTTCATTAAAGTTGCCTTCCTGGGCACCTGTTTATCCATTTCCTGGACCGTGTGCACTCCTTAGCTCTCTACTGAATGGCTTGAACATGCATCCCCCTCAGCATTTCTCCCAACCAGATCGGCAACTCCTAAAATCTGAGACAGGACGTCCTGACTGCTGGTAGTAACATGGTGGTGCATTGTTTTTTCCAACCAAACTTAACATAGCCTTTTAGTACATTTGTATGAAAATTTTTATTGTCAGATGCCTCATTGCGTACCCTTTAATAGTACCGGGCAAAGATTTTCTTCAACTATAGTACAGATTAGTTCTGAGTGATGGTATCAAAAGGTGAGAAAGATGTCATCCACCTGTTTTTTAATCCATTTCTTTTGCCACCCATGTCTGCTCAGAGATGGGATCTCAAGGTGACTTTGATTCTTTTAGTTGTGGGGTCTCTTAAAGCCGTCTACCCCACCTCCCTCAATACCCTATGTGAGGAAGCAAATCCCCAGGGAAGCCAAAGTGCTCCTGTCCACCCCCACTCCACAGGCCACGGGAGAATGGGGACTCTACCCCCATCTCCCCTTCCTTGTAGGTGACACATGCTCTGCCCTCTGAGGCAATCAGTGAAGGCAAATGGTCTGATTTCTTTATTTGGTTGACATTTTGATAGAATTTCTTTATAATTTGATGGAGATCATAGTATTTTTATTTTATTTTGAGTGGGAAGAATTTTAAAACCATTTTATGTGAATTACCATCTTGTTTCTTTCACCTTTGAAACAATGGTTTGTAGCAGAGAAGACATTGTAGCAACCCAGAATTATGCTTTTGGAATGTGGTCCTCATTGTGCAGGAGAACGTGGGGATCTTTTCTTAAAATTCTGTGTGCATACACTTTCTGATTCCTCGGTCCAGTTGCTAAAGTTTTTAATATTTTAGCCTAATATTTTATCATCAACCTTTCTTTAAAAGTGTTCCTTTTGTCACGTAGTTACTGATTTTCCCGGGTTTGACATGTTAAGTATTCTATGAAATGACATATATGCTTTTTTTGAAAGCTGATTCTCATGAATTCAAGTAGCTGAGGTCCTTTATGTTTCCTTCATTCCCTAAAGTAGCTGGCACAAAACACAACAAAACCTAGAGCAGTAGTTTTATGTAAATGCTCATGAGTTTGTATCAATAATATAATTGTTGATCCACTTATAATTCATGCAATACTGTATGTATCTAGAGATTGAGTTGTCAATTAAAAAAAAAATGAGGCCTCAGGATGGGTGTGGTGGCTCATGCCTGTAATTCCAGCACTTAGGGAGGCCGAGGTGGGTGGATCACCTGAGGTCAGAAGTTCGAGACCAGCCTGGCCAACATGGTGAAACCCCGTCTACTAAAAATAAAAAAAAATTAGCTGGGCATGATAGCAGGTACCTGTAATCCCAGCTACTTGGGAGGCTGAGGTAGGAGAATTGCTTGAACCTGGGAGGTGGAGGTTGCAGTGAGCCAAGATCTTGCCATTGCACTCCAGCCTGGGAAACAATGTGAGACTATCAAAAGAAAAAAAATGTGGCCTCTTTGTGATCATAAAAAAAAAATTCTTTGAACCGAACAATAATAATGACACAAGCTATCAAAATATCTGGTATACAGCAAAAGCGCTGCTAAAAGGAATGTTCATAGCATTAAGTGCCTACGTCAAAAAGTCTGAAAGAGCTTAAGTAGACAATGTAAGATAACACCTCAAGGAACTAGAGAAACAAGAACAAGCCAAACCCAAACCCAGTAGAAGAAAAGAAATAACAAAGATGAGAGCAGAACTAAATGAAACTGAAACAACAACAACAATAAAACAGAAGATAAATGAAATGAAAAGCTGGCTCTTAGAAAAGATAAATAAAATTTATAGACCATTAACAGCATTAACCAAGAAGAGAGAAGATCCAAACAAGCTCAGTTAGACATGAAATGGAAGATATTGCAACTGATGCCACAGAAATACAAAAGATCATTGAGGGCTACTGTGAACACCTTTACATGCACAAATTAGAAAACCTACAGAAGATGACTAAATTCCTGGAAATGTACAACCCTCCTAGATTAAAAAACAAAAACAACTCTGAACAGACTAATAACAAGCAGTGAGATTGAAATAATAATTTAAAAAAATTGCCAACCAAAAAAGAAGTTCAGAACCAGGTGGATTCACAGCTGAATTCTATCAGACATTCAGAGAAAAACTGATGGGGATGGGGCCAAGATGGCTGACTAGAAGCAGCATCCCATAGAAAAGAATCATAATAGCATGTGAAACCTGCACCGTCACCTGAGGTATCCAGGTTCTGTCATCAGAACTGACTAGGTCGCTGGCATGAACCATGGAGAAGAAGGAAGAGCAGTGTGGGGCAACAGCCCACCTGACACCCACATGGGGCTGGGGAGCCCCCACCCCCCAGCCAAAGGAGGCAGTGAGTGAGCATCCTACCCAGCCTGCGAAACTGTGCTTTTTCCATGGAACAGTGCAACCCATGGATCAGAAGTTTCCACTCGTGAACCCACGCCACTGGAGCCTAAGGTACCAACTGTTGGAAACAAGAGCTCAGAGTCACAAAGAAAACAAGCACTCAAACAAGGAATTTCTCAGCAAGGCAAATTTACTTCTAGAGAAGGGTGCTGCTCACATCTCTGGTTGTTGTGAGAGCACACTGTACTAGAGAGGGAAGGGGTTATTATTGCTAACATAGTCCCTACTTCTGTGTCCTGTCCCCATTGGCTGGAGTCAGACCACATAATATAAGCTAACTCGATTGGTTATTTTAAATCGAGACTGGCAGGAAGGTTGTTTACAGAGCAGGTAACTAGGAGTGAGGAGGACTTCTTCCAAATAAAGAAGAGATGTGGGTTACAGATTGGGACTGGTGGGAAGGGTTGTTTACAGAGCAGGTAGCTTGGAGCAGGAACATACAAGGAAGTTGATTTGGAGAACAAAGAACAAGGAAGTTATCCTTTGAAGAGAAACTTATTATGCCTGACACAACCCTGGAGCTAAGCAGATCCTCAACAGCCTCTCAGCTAGAATCTGCTTAAGCCTGCCAAGTTCCCAGGGGAGGGGCGACCAGTACCACAGCTGTGTCTGGCTGCTGTCTAAGCCCTTTGAGCTCCTTGGGGGAGGGACAGCAGCCAGCAATGGGACTCACAACTGCCTGACAGGCTAAGCTTCCTGGGCTCAGGAAGGGCAGCAGCCATCTCTATAGCTCCTGGCCACACTTTTCCCCTGCTAGAGCCAGGGAGGCTGGACAGCTTGGTCTCAAGAGATGTCCCCTACAACCCAACACTCTGGCTGTTGCAGACTGCAGCCAGAGTGTCTCTTCAGGCCTGACCCTGATCATCCCTCCTCACTGGGCAGGGCCTCCCAGCAGGAACTCCAACAGCTCCAGCCAGGGGCTCAGAGGCAGAACTCTGATCTCCCTGGGCCTGAGCCCCTAGGGGGAGGGGTGACTGCAGTCTCTGTGGACCAGCAGACTTAGCCTTTCCTCCTGCTAGTTCTGAGGAATTCAGGCAGCCCAGATGAGTGGGTTTCCCCTCAGGAAACACCCCACCCCTCCACCGAAGGATAGTCAAAGTGCTTCATTAAATGGGTTAGGCTCCCTGTGCCACCCAAATGGGTGAGACCCTTCAATAGGGGTTGTCAGACACCCTATACAGGAGCGATCCTATGGGCATCAGGTTGGTGCCTCTTGAGGTCAAAGATTCCAGAGGAAAGAGTAGGCACCCGTCTTTGCTGTTCTCCAACCTCCTTGAGTGACATCTCCAGGCACAGGAGTAAACCAGATGAATAGGGCCTGAAGTGATCCCCCAGCAAACTGCAGCAGCCCTACAGAAGAGGGACCTGACCATTGAAAGAAAAACAAGCAAACGGAAAGCAACAACAACAGCATCAACAACAAAAAAGTACCCACAAAAACCGTATCCGAGGCCGGGCATGGTGGCTTACACCTGTGACCCCAAGACTTTGGGAGGCTGAGGTGGGCAGATCGCTTGAGGCCAGGAGTTCAAGACTAGCCTGGCCAACATGGTGAAACCCTGTCTCTACTAAAAAATACAAAAATTAGCCAGGCGTGGTGGTGCATGACTGTAGTGCCAGCTACTCGGGAGTCTGAGACATGAGAATCACCTAAACCTGGGAGGTGGAGGTTGCAGTGAGCCGAGATTATGCCACTGCACTCCAGCCTGGGTAATAGAGCAAGACTCTGTCTAAAAAATAAAAATAAAAATAAAAATAAAAATAAAATAAAAATAAAAATAAAAAACCATCCAAGGATCAGCAGCCTCAAAGATCAAAACTAGACAAACTCATGAAGATGAGAAAGAATCAACAAAAAAATGCTGAAAGGCCAGAGTGCCTTTTCTCCTCCAAATGATCAAAATGTCTCTTCAGCAACGTGCAGAACTGGACAGAGGATGAGATGGATGAATTAACAGAAGTAGGCAGATAATAACAAAGTCTGCTGAGCTAAAAGAACATGTTCTAACCCAATTCAAAGAAGCTAAGAACCTTGATAAAAGGTTAGAGGAAATGCTAACTAGAATAACCAGTTTGGAGAAGAACATAAATGACCTGATGGAGCTGAAAAACACAGCATGAGAACTTCATGAAGCATACAAAAGTATCAATAGCCAAATAGACCAAGCAGAAGAAAGGATATCAGAGTCTGAAGACCACCTTGCCAAAATAAGGCTTGCAGAGAAGATTAAAGAAAAAAGAATAAAAAGGAACAAACAAAGCCTCTGAGAAATATGGTGTTCTGTGTGGGAAATGCGCAAGGGGAGAAGAAAAGACACACACACAGTACCTTTAAGGGTAAACAAGCTTTATCCCATGTAAATGGCAATGCAGATACAATAAGCGAATTGATATCATAAGCAAATTGCAGTGGGAAGGGGAGAAGGGAAAAGAGATGTGTATATATATATATTTACACTCACGAGACTATGGAGGATTCATCACCAGATCAGGAAGCAACAGCCTGGGCTCCAGGGTCAGACACCAGACTCACCAGACTATGGAGGATTCACCAACACACTGGGAAGCAACAGCCTGGGCTCTAGAGTTGGCCACCCATTCATGCACAGACAAGCAGAGGCCTCTTGAAGCTTTGGCGCAGTCTGGGACCTTAGCTCTTTTTGTAACAAGTTGTTTGGCATGAGGCCCAGTCACGAGGGCCCTTCGCGACTGGGCTCAAGGAACACAAAAAGGTCAACTTGTTTTTGCGATTGTCTATTATTTTTCAATAACTAACATATAGAATAGATGGCAATAGAGATTTTTCTGAAACAGTGCTGGATGAATGCCTCAAGGGGCTCACACAACCTGTTCTGGGACTTGATGACCATTGTTTGTGTCCACGTTCAATGGAGTTCAAATTTAATATTTAACTATTCCACCACATTCACAACTCCTTCTGTATATTGTAAATATAGCACTCAAAAATGTGCATGTTCGTATTCATGACTTTAAATTTCTACTTTATTATCTAGAAAAATATCATAAATAAACTGATGTAGTGGATCTCATGCTGCTCTTTCTTCTCGGAGTTAGAGAATACATTAGAGAATATTTCTATGTTGAAAATTATTTTATTGGATAATTTTAGTCAGTCCTATAAGTCAGAACCAATTGTCTTTACTCTCTAATTTCACCTTAAGTCAAATTAAAAATCTTGCCCATGGCCACTTGGTAAAAACGTGTGTGTATATGTGTGTTTTCCAGGGACCATTGCAATTTAGAGACGTGGCCATAGAATTCTCTCTGGAGGAGTGGCATTGCCTGGACACTGCACAGTGGAATTTATATAGGGATGTGATGTTAGAGAACTACAGAAACCTGGTCTTCCTTGGTGAGGATAACTTGAATGTATAATTCATAATGTACCCTAAAGGTTTTATTTCTCCTTTTTGTGAAATGTTTTTTAGTAATTTTTTTTTTGCATAAAAGTTTCAGATGCCCTTTTTCCAGAAAATTTTTAGAATTTGTTCATTTAGAAAAGAATTTCAAGATGTTTAATCTTTTTTTTTTTTGAGACAGAGTCTCGCTTTGTCGCCCAGGCTGGAGTGTAGTGGCGCGATCTCAGCTCACTGCAACCTCCACCTCCCGGGTTCACGCTATTCTCCTGCCTCAGCCTCCCGAGTAGCTGGGACTGTTGGCGTACGCCGCCACGCCTGGCTAATTTTTTTTTTTTTTTTTTTGTATTTTTAGTAGAGATGAGGTTTCACCGTGTTGTCCAGGATGGTCTTGATCTCCTGACCTCATGATCTGCCCGCCTTAGCCTCTCAAAGTGCTGGGATTACATGCGTGAGCCACTGCGCTCAGCCAAGATGTTTAATCTTAATCCAAAACTTCCACATGCCTGAGTTGAGCTGTGTTCTTCACTCTAAATTAGCGGTAAGCCCAGAAATTTAGTGGCATAAAATATTGTTGTCCCCACCTGAAAATCTAATTGCCACCACCAATTTTTGATTCAGTCACACCAGGTAGTAAAATTTAAAAATCTACAAGCAAAACCGGGTGCGGTGGCTCAAGCCTGTAATCCCAACACTTTGGGAGGCCGAGGCGGACGGATCACCTGAGGTCGGGAGTTTGAGACCAGCCTGACCAACATGGAGAAACCACATCTCTACTAAAAATACAAAATTAGCAGGGCATGGTGGCGCACGCCTGTAATCCCAGCTACTCCAGAGGCTGAGAGAGGAGAATCCTTTGAACCCGGGAGGCAGAGCTTGCAGTGAGCCAAGATCACATCACTGCACTCCAGCCTGGGCAACAGAGCAAGACTCCATCTCAAAAAATAAATAAATAAATAAAAGCACAATATTATACTGGACAGCAGGAAGAGCTGTGTTGGGTATAACAGAGCTTTCTGTTTCTTCTATGTGGCTATTTCATTCTGCTCACGCGGGGAACTTCACACATTTAACTCATTTATACATTTTTTTACACATGTATTTTGGTCAGTACGTTTTTGTTACATTTATGTGTCCAGGAAGAAATTAGAGCTGGTGGTATTTTGCTATGTCATCTTGCTTAAGTAGTTTGTATAATTTCATAGGTTAGATTTGTAAAGTATATTTATTTATCTGAGTCTATCAATTGAAGTAATGTGATTTTACTCTTTCTTTCTGTTACATGTTCTCATTTTGCCCAAGACCTTTGGCCAGAGCAGAGCATAAAAGATTCTTTCCAAAAAGTGATACTTAGAAGATATGAAAAATGCGGATATGACAATTTACAGTTAAAAAAAGGCTGTAAAAGTGTGGATGAGCATAAGCTGCTCAAAAGAGGTTATAATGGACTTAACCACAGTCTGACAACCACCCAGAGAAAAATATTTCAATGTGATAAATATGGGACAGTCTTTCAGAAATTTTCAAATTGAAACAGACTTAAGATACGACATACTGGAAAAAAATCTTTCAAATGTATAGAATGCGGCAAAGCTTTTAACTGGTCCTCAAACCTTACTACACATAAGAAAATTCATACTGGAGAGAAACCCTACAGATGTGAAGAATGTGGCAAAGCCTTCAAAAGGTCCTCACACCTTACTGTACATAAGATAGTTCATACTGGAGAGAAATCCTACAAATGTGAAGAATGCGGGAAAGCCTTTAAGCACCCCTTACATGTTACTACACATAAGAAAATTCATACTGGAGGGAAACCCTACAAATGCGAAGAATGTGGCAAAGACTTTAAGTACACTTCTACCCTTATTGCACATAAGAGAATTCATACTGGAGAGAAGCCCTACAAATGTGAAGAATGCGGCAAAGACTTTAAGTGCACTTCTAACCTTACTACACATAAGAGAATTCATACTGGAGAGAAGCCCTACAAATGTAAAGAATGTGGCAAAGCTTTTCACCTATCCTCACACCTTACTACACATAAGATACTTCATACTGGAGAGAAACCCTACAGATGTAAAGAATGTGGCAAAGCTTTTAACCATTCCACAATCCTTTTTTCACACAAAAAAATTCATACTGGAGAGAAATTCTACAAATGTGATGAATGTGGCAAAACCTTTACCTGGCCCTCACTACTCTCTAAACACAGGAGAACTCATACTGGAGAGAAACCCTACAAATGTGAAGTGCGTGGCAAAGCCTTTACTGCATCCTTAACTCTAACTGAACATAAGAGAATTCATACTGGAGAGAAACCTTACAAATGTGAAGAATGTGGCAAAGCTTTTAACTGGTCCTCAGACCTTCATAAACATAAGAGAATTCATATTGCACAGAAACCCTACATAGTGAAGAATGTGGCAAACATTTTAAATATTCCTCCACTTTTAATAAGCATAAGATAATTCATACTGGAGAGAAACTGGATGAATGTGGGAAAGCCTTTAACCAGCCCTCGACTCTTACTAAGTATGAGAATTTATATGGAACATAAACTCATACAAATATAACAAATATAAAAAATGTGACAAAGCTTTTAAAGGAAGTTCTCAACCCTTATTACACGTAATTCATACTGGACAGAAATCCTACAAGTGTGAAGAATGTGGCATGGCCTATAAGAAGTTCTCAATTCCTTTTGTTTTTTTTTTTGTTTGTTTTTTTTTGTTTTTTTTTTTGAGATGAAATTTCAGTCTTGTCACCCAGGCTGGAGTACAATGGCATGATCTTGGCTCACTGCAACCTCTGCCTCCTGGGTTCAAGCCATTCTCCTGTCTTAGCCTCCCAAGTAGCTGGGATTACAGTTGCCCACCACCACGTCTGGCTAATTTTTTGTATTTTTAGTAGAGATGGGGTTTCACAATGTTGGCCAGTCTGGTCTCGAACTCTCGACCTCAGGTGATCCACCCACCTTGGCCTCCCAAAGTCCTAGGGTTACAGGCATGAGCCACCATGCCTGGCTACAGGTTCTCAATTCTTAAGAGACATGGTGATAATTCATGCTGGAGAGGAAATCTACAAACCTGAAAGATGTGACAGTGCTTTTTACCAACACCTCCAAATTTCCTATACATAAAAATAAATTACACTAATGTGAAACCCTAGAAATGTATAAAATGTGACAAAGCCTTTATATGGTTGTGACACTGAATGTAGGTAAGATAATTCATACTGACAAAACTCCTACAAGTATGAAGAATGTGGGAAAACTTTTAATCAGTGCTTACACCGTATTTCACAGGAAAGCTAGTATCCTTGAGAAAAATTGTACAAATATAAAGAATATGGAAAAGCCATTAATGCCCATCACATCTTACTCAACAGAAGAAAGTTCGTAGTTAATAAAAGCATGAAAAGGGCAATTACTGTCAAAAAATCTTTCAGAAAATATAAGCCTTTAGAGTGAAGAATATTTATTTTGAAGACAGCCATTACAAATATAAAGTGGGTTGTAGTGCCTTTACTTGTGTCACAGATCTTATTGAACACATTTTGTACTAGAAGAAAACCCTGAAGCAGTTGCTCAAGCTTTGCTCAACATTGGACTTTATATTGGAGAAGAGTCCTGCAAATGAATTTGGAAAGCCCTTTTTTTTTTTTCAAAAACTGCAGCTTAGAAAACACCAGACAGCTTATACTAAAATATATTTTTGCAGATGCAGTAAATATAAAAAAAATTTAATTCAAAATTGATTCTATGTAAATATCAGATAATTTACAGCAAAATAACTAAGGCACTGACACTTCAGACATTACACTAAATCAGTGTTGAGTATAAAAACTAATCCACAGCTACAGCTGTTAAATTATTTGTATATAACTTTAAAAGTAGTAGATTTTTTGAAGCATTGTAGTTACATTGAAAGTATAGTTGTTTCCTTGAAAAAACAATTTTGAAAAGTGAATAAGTATGTAATATGGTTTTCATATCACTTTATGCTGTTATTTCTATTGTGCTCACATGTGAAAGCATGTGATCAATTGTTGCTGCATCAGATATATTAGAGATTGTTTACTAATTGGGCATTACTTAGAACCTTTTCTATAAAAGAGTAAGAACATCAAAATCTATGATGGATGATGAAAATGTAAGTGGAGCGCCTTTTTGTAGTTAACTTATACTAAGTAATGTATAAGGTGGGGGTTCATGTTCTCATTTGTATTATCGTACCCTATAACTTAATGTTGACACTTTGCTTTGTCTTTTGGATGGCCTAACCTACATTAACATGTATGCAGAACATCTTAAAACTTTTTTTTCAAAAGTTATAATGAATTACTTTATTAGTAACAAAGATAAAAAAAGGTGGGGGTTCAGAGTAACATTTTTCTACATTATAGTGAGAGAAAGAAATTATTATAGTTAAAAGTATTAAAATAAATTAGTATATTATTTTACTAGTTGTACTTTTATGTAATAAAATGCAGTACACTTTAAATTGTTAGATTGTGAACTTAATTTTATTTTTTTACCATGTTAAGACTATTGTGCATTTAATGAAGCATTATTATGCCACTTAACTTTAACCTATTTAACCTTACTCAACAGTATAGGTAAAAGATGGTAGCAATATACTATTTGGTTCATAGTGGAATAACATCTCTAGTAATCCCTTTGCCAGTGGCTTTAAACTGTAAATCAGCTGAAGAATATTTTCCCACTGGTTAAATTTTTATTCTTTTTTCTTATTGAAATTAATTATTAGTATTTTGGGGTATATAGTATGTGTATATATTTATTCCTTATATGGCATATTTTGATTCAGGCCTACAATATGTAGTAATTACATTAGGGTAAATAAGGTATCCATCACCTCTAGCATTTATCTTTTCTGTTACAAAGAGTGTAATTAACACTTTTAGTGTATAATTTAGTGAGGCAGGTGGATTGCCTGAGGTCAGGAGTTCAAGAGCAGCCTGGCCGACATGCTGAAAGCCCGTCTCTATTAAAAATTCAGAAATTAACCAGGCATGGTAGTGCAAGCCTGGAGGCTGAGGCAGGAGAGTCGCTTGAATCCCTTAGGTGGAGGTTGCAGTGAGCTGAGATCATGCCACTGCACTCCGGATTGGGGAATAGAGCAAGACTCCATCTCAAAAAAAAAGTGAAAGAAATATAAATAAAATTCTTACATTCTTAGTCCTGAAAAATTATTAATAAACAATTGTTATTTAATTTTTTTGAACATGTGGTCTCTCTGCCTGCAAACATATACACTTTTAGTTTTAATTTACATATAGTTAAATATACACATATTACTCTGAAGATAACTTTAGGTGTAAGAAAATTATGCAGTGAGTAAGTGTGTTTGTGTGAGTATGAGTTTGTACATATTTTCAGAAGAAAAGAGCAATTATTGGAACAAAATGAATTATTTTAATAGGGTAACTAATAAAAAACTAAACACCTTGAAGATGCTGAAAGCAAATCCACACTTTCTGCTTTGTCTTGAATTTATTAATGTAAAATTTTATGGCTTATGTCTCAGATTCTCCCCAGAATCTGCCTATTAAAGCACAGGCAATTTTGTCTCCAGAAATAACACTCTTGACTACAACAATAAAAGCCCTCTTCAAACAAAAAATCATTTTTAACACTTATTTTAATGAAAATTTAACCACAATTGAATAATTGGTATATTTTTATTGTTCTGTGTGTGAATGTATAAAACAGTACATAAAGAAGCCAGAAAAAAAGATGTTAATATTTGTAATGAATTAAACTGGAAAGTTATTATTATTTGCAGGTGTTATCTTTGATTATGTAGATAAGAAAAGCAGCAGAAAGACTTTTAAAAGTTTATTCAGGTGGGTAAGCAATATTCTAAGATAATACCCTGGATTCCCAGTCTGTTGCACACCTGCGGTGTAATACTCTCGAGTGTAAAAATGTGACTGTGGTGGGAAATCACTCATGAAATTAGGTTACCCATGTGTTGACTTTGTGTTTATCAAAATGGAGATTATCCTGACTGTGCTAAACTTAATCAGAGGTGTTTTTAAGAGAAAAAGACACATTATAGGAAAACACCCCTGCTGGCCTGAAAGTAAGTGACTTCTATAGGTGGAACATGTTGTAAGCTGCTTATGGTGGCCACATGGCAGGAAACATGCTTGTATATTGTCATCATTCCTGCCTCTTGCATGTTGTTCCCGGTAGGGAGAATAAGAGGTTCCTATGGCAGATGGAAAAAAAGGGACTCTCATTCATGCAAGAAATAATCACCTCTCATCTGGGATAGCTTAAGAGAAACAGGAGACCACAAAAAGACCACATTAATGGAAGGAAAAGGTTAACCTGGCTAAAAGTGCTCACTGGCATTAAGGAACAACATTTAGTAAGCTGTAGTGAACGATCAGCCTCTGGGATACTGATAGTCTACCAATAAGGTTGAACTTATTCTAATTCAGTCAACATCTCTGCACCATTCTGGTGACCCGGGTTTACACTATTCATTACAGAAATGCCATGAAAACCAGTGGGTAATGTCCTAGAATTGAACTTACTTCAAAAGGCATACCTTTTTGTTTTCACATTTGAAAAACCTCAAAAACAATGAATTTATAATTAACTTCTAATTATAGAGGATTCTACTATACTGTAATAGATTAAACTGTAAAGAACTTAATATGAATATTTCTTGAATACATAATTAGTTGTGTAGATAGTTTCTTTTAGATTAACATGAAAAAACTATTAGAGAAAACATTTGAAATGAGATAAAATTAATCAAGACCACAACTTTTCAGTGGGTTGGCCTAATTGCCATGCTTTTGGAGATGGCCAGACGACTAACAAGAAACAGACAAGATTTGGCTTTGCTCAATGATTGTTTTGCACCTTTTGAAATCTAACATCCTGGCTAAAGTATTCAAAGGGAATATTTTATAGGTGGCTTCCCAGGGTTTCCAAGGCAATGAAAGAAAAATTTTGATAGGCAGGAAAATGCACACTGTATACACACATTGCTCTTCTCTGATTTGCTTTAATACTGAAAAATTGAAGATAGTAAATGTCATCTCAATTTAGAGTAAATTAACAAAAGATTTGTTTTTGAAAAAAGCAAATGTATAAAATTAATGGGTAACGGATGCCATTAGCTTCTAAAAAATAGTATGACTAAATTCAGTAAGTATCTAGCCATGCAAATATCAGCCCAATTAAATTGAGACCCTAATACGTGCATGTGGAAAGCATTGCTGTGCAGTGTGGTGCCTCCACTCAGCATTTTCTTCTGCCTCTTTACAGAGAAACCAGTTTCCCAAGTGACTCAGGGTGCATACTGGGAACTGAGAATGCTGTGTTCAGAGTGATTACTGAAAACATGGTTAACACACTTCTTCCATAAGATAATAAAATGTTATAAATCTTACTCTGCCTCAGAAAAGCTTTTAGTAAAAGTTTATAGTACTCAATTTGGGTTAATGGAAAATTTCAGTATTCCAGATAATTCAGACACTTAAATGTCAGTGAAATCCCATAAAACATATTTGAATAAGATAAAGTCTTCTTTGCTGAGAATTTTATATTACCGGTAAATTTAGAAAACCAGTACTTTAAGCCAATTAGCAGTGTTTGACATGTGAGTCGCACCCAGACAAGTGCTCTTCATGATCATTGTTAAAGCAGCAATAACACCACGTGCTTTCCTGGGACCTGCTGGCCTGTTTTCCACTGATATAAAGTGGAGAAGGCATTGAAATGGCAAAGGAGTGTGATATAAATTGAATACTTATATGAAACAAAATTTTAAATAAAAAATAGCACTTGATGTTGTACAACTATTGGTGAGACTATTAGTGTGAGGTCATATTTTTACTTATATTGACAAAATAACCACAATATTCTTATTTAGAATAATATTCGTTTTCTGCTGTATATTTGCTAGCTTTTGATAAAATACTATGGGAGCTCAATAGAAATCAACAAAATGAATCTTAATTTTACCAGAAGCATTATTGATGCATATGCTTGTTTTTCTTAAAATCCATTAGCTTTCTATGAAAGATTTATACTTTTTTTTCAGTGTCTTATTTATTGCTTAGAAGTGGCTCTCCTGCCAGAGAACTGTTATTCTCAGCTGTACCCATGTTGACTAATAGTGAGTAGAAGCGAAGTGGATAAAAAATAAATGTATCTTCTCTGTATCTTTTTTCATCCATTGGCTGAAGAACAGAAGGATGAAGAAGATGAAAGCAAATATAATCTCTGAAAGATCATGAAGCTCTGTTAACCAGATAAAAATCCCCATAGTGGATGTGTGTTAACTTAATTTAATTTGTTTTTATTGTACTGTCTACTTCTATAAGTTGAATTTTTTTTTTTTTTTGAGATGGAGTCTCGCTCTGTTGCCCAGGCTGGAGGGGAGTGGCACGATCTTGGCTCACTGCAACCTCCAAATCCCGGGTTCAAGCGAATCTCCTGCCTCAGTCTGTTGAGTAGCTGGGATTACAGGCACGCACCACCACCCCCAGCTAATTTCTGTATTTTTAGAGTAGACACAGGGTTTCACCAGGTTGGTGAACTTGAACTTCTCATTTAGTGATTTGCCTGCCTCGGCCTCCCAAAGTTCTGGCATTATAGGTGTGAGCCACTGCGCTGGGCAAGTTTAATTTTTTTTTTTTACACTTTATATGGAAATAGGATTATGTGGGCTGGGCCTGGTGGCTCATGCCTGTAATCCCACCAATTTGGGAGGCCGAGATGGGTGGATCACTTGAGGTCAGGAGTTCGAGATCAGCCAGGCCAACATGGCGAAACCCCGTCTCTACTAAAAATATGAAAATTAGTTGGACGTGGTGGTAGGAGCCTGTAATTTCAGGTACTGAGGCGGCTGAGGCAGAAGAATCACATGAACCCAGGAGGCGGAGGTTTCAGTGAGCTGAGATGGTGTTACTGCACCATCGCCTGGGCAATAAGAGCTAAACTCTGTCTCCAAAAAAATAAATAGGATTTTTGTGTGTGTGTTTTTCTGTGCTGGCTTATTTTACTTAGCATAATATTTTTTAGGTTCATGAATGTTGTAGCAAATAACAAGACTTTCTTATTTCTAAGGGCTGAATAGCATTTAATTGTGTACATATACCACATCTTCTTTCTCCACCTATTGATGGACACTTAGGTTGGTTCCATACCTTAGCTATTGTGAGTAATCCACTTCCTTCCTTCTCTTTTGTTTTGTTTTTGTTTTGTTTTGAGACGAGTCTCATCTGTGGCCCAAGCTGGAGTTCAGTGGCGCGATCTCGGCTCACTGCAACCTCCGCCTCGCAGGTTCAAGCCATTTTAGTGCCTCAGCCTTTGCGCCTGGCCAAAAATATATTTCAAATAAGATACTTATGACCGGGCGTGGTGGCTCACACCTGTAATCCCAGCACTTTGGGAGGCCAAGGTGGGCAGATCATCTGAGGTCACGAGTTCGAGACCAGCCTGGCCAACGTGGTGAAACCCCGTCTCTACTAAAAAATACAAAAAAAATTAGCTGGGTATGGTGGCAGGTGCCTTAATCCTAGGTACTTGGGAGGCAGAGGCAGGAGAATCGTTTGAACCCTGGAGGCAGAGGTTGCAGTGAGCTGAGATAAAGCCATTGCACTCAAACCTGGGGGACAAGAGTGAGACTTCTTTCAATAAATAAATACTTAGATATAAACTAACAAATCTTGTAGAAAAAAACGAGAAAAAGACATGGCATTGGTCTTGGCACCATTTCCCTAGATACCACATTAAATGCATGAGCAACAAATAAAAATATAACTACACTAGACTTTAAAATTTCTGCACATCCAAACAAAATTGAAGAGTGACAACGTCACTTAGAAAATGGGTGAAAACATTGGCAAATTACATGTGAAAAAAGTGAATATTCAAAATATATAAACAACTCTTAAAACTAAACAATAAAGTTAAATAACTTGATTTAAAAATGGAGGAACAAAATTTTCATCAAAAAGATACCCAAAAGGACACACAAATTGGGCACATGGGCTCACGCCTGTAATCTCAGCACTCTGGGAGGCCGAGGCGGGTGGATCACCTGAGGTCGGGCGTTCTAGACCAGCCCGACCAACATGGAGAAATGCCGACTATACTAAACACAAAATTAGCCAGGCGTAGTGGCACATGCCTGTAATCTCAGCTACTCAGGAGGCTGAGGCACGAGAATCGCTTGAACCCAGGAGGTGGAGGTTGCAGTGAGCCAAGATCGCACCACTGCACTTCCAGCCTGGGTGACAGAGTGTGAATTCATCTCAAAAAAAAAAAAAAAAATTTGTTAGATAACTGCAATATTTAACTGTTACTGTATACTCATCAAATGCAGATATTTTGAATCATTGCCATGAACTGTGTGGCAGTAAGATTTCAGAGAATATGCAGTATAATTATAAATAATATTCTAATGAGAAACTTTTAATAAATAAGCATTTAAAAGAAACTAGAGTTACTTTTTATATTTTAAATATATGCTATTCTTACACAAAATGGAACTGCTGTAATCCAACTTAAGAAGCAAAGAACAGCCTTACATTGTTAAATACAGAAAATACATACATATATATATTTGGCAGAATAGGGTTAGACCCCCTGATATGCAAAACAAATATTAGGAAATAAACTATGGTATTATTTAGATACAGGCTGAAAAAAGTAGAAGAAAATCCTATAATTCCTTTTTGCTTGCAGCAAACTTAAATATATAACTATTTTGGTAAGTGTGGAGTGCCTCCTAATTATATAATTTACTGTAGGCATATCATACAAATTCTAGGATATTGTCCTAAATATCTGAATCTAAAATTACAAATTTGAAATAGAAAATAGAAAGTAAAAATATATAGGGAGAAGGACATCAGTAAGATGAAAAGATTAAAAGTGCCCTGTTTTCATATCCCATTACAGCAAAAAAAAGTCAGCTATTTCTGACAAAAATGCCTATATTGGCCAGCCGGGGTGGCTGATGCCTTTAATCCCAGAAATTTGGAGGGTCGAGGCTGGAAGATCACGAGGTCAGGAGTTTGAGACCAGCCCAGCCAACATGGTGAAGACCCATTTCTAATAAAATACAAAAAAATTAGCCGGTTATGGTGATGCGCGCCTGTAATCCTAGCTACGCAGAAGGCTGAGGCAGGAGAATTGCTTGAACCCAGAAGGTGGAGGTTGCAGTGAGCTGAGATGGCCCCACTGCACTCCAGCCTGGGTGGCAGAGCGAGACTCCATCTCAGAGAGAGAGAAAAAAAAGCCTTTATTCAAGAACCAGGCATTATGGCTCACACCTGTAATGACAGCTACATGGTACATTAAGGTTGGAGAACTGCTTCAGGCCAGGATTTCGAGACCAGCCTGGGTTATGTAGCAAGATGACATCTCCAAAATAAGTGTCTGTAAGAGAGATTTGAGATCCAGGGAGGGAGTTCTGAAACACTGTTAAAGCTTAAGATTGAGAAGAGTTCTATTCAGAAGGCAGGCCCTCATTCAAGTGGGAAACTACAGGTCCTGCAGATCTTGGCCTTTACTGGGGTCCCCAAAGCAGTTCAATGACTCAGCTTCAGTTACCTGAGCCACAGTTTATGGCCAGTTCTGCCTACATAGAAATCCACACAGTTACCTGAGGAAATGGTCTCTGGCACTCAGTGAAAGCCATACTTACCCACATCCTGATACAAGGCCCACCGTATGCAGACCCGACTGCAAAAACCTGCCCTAGTGTCTGCCCTACTGAGCAAAGTCCTGAAGGATATGCAGTCTGTCCAAAAATAAAATGGGAATTACAACTACCCAAGTCCCTGTAACAAGCCAACTAAAGGTGGACCCTAGTGCAGGCCCAGCAGCCTTGTGACCAAGCTACAACCCCTCTTCACTACCAATTCAGAGGGCATCTCCTTACCCTAAGGGCCCAACAAAAGAACAACTTTACCTTCTGAAATCAATTTATGAAAACTTGAAGGGGTGTTTACTCCACCAAATTCAGACACCAAGACAAAACTAGATTTTGCCCATTGTCAATGGCTCTATTTTAATGTAGCACTGGAAGTATGTGGCAGAAGAATTAGTCAAAGAAATAAAAAAATGCATTTAAATTCAAGAAAAATAAGTAAAAGTTGCTGTTTGTAGATCATACAACTATATATATATATATATATATATATATATATTTTTTTTTTTTTTTTTTTTTTTTTTTTGAGATGGAGTTTTGCTCTTGTAGCCCAGGCTGGAGTGAAATGGCACGATCTCAACTCACCACAACCTCTGCCTACCGGGATTAAGCGACTGTCTGGCCTCAGCCTCTCGAGTAGCTGGGATTACAGGCATGTGCCACCATACCCAGCTAATTTTTGTATTTTTAGTAGAGATGGGGGTTTCTCCATGTTGGTCAGGCTGGCCTTGAACTCCCGACCTCAGGTGATTCACCCACCTTGGCCTCCCAAAGTGCTGGGATTACAGGCGTGAGCCACTGCACCCGGCCCATACAACTTTATATTTGAAAAAGCATAAACAGTATATTAAAACCTGTCTAAACTAATAAATATACTCAGTAAATTAGCCAAATATAAAATTAACATAAAAGTATATGTATGGTTTCATACACTTAAACTATCTGGTAAAACAGAAGAAGAGGCTGGGCAGGGTGACTCATGCCTAGAATTCCAGCACTTTAGGAGGCCGAGGCGGGTGGATCATGTGAGGTCAGGAGTTTGAGACCAGCCTGGCCAACATGCTGAAACCCTGTCTCTACTAAAAATATAAAAATTAGCTGGGTGTGGTGGCAGGCACCTGCAATCTCAGCTAGTCAGGAGGCTGAGGCAAGAGAATTGCTTGAACCCAGGAGGTGGAGGTTGAAGTGAGCAACAGTGCAAGACATCATCTCAAAAGAAAAAAAAAAGAAAAAATAGAGGAAAAAAAATCTTATTTACTATGGCATTAAATAATAAATTTGTGAGAAAAAATTAAGGAGGTAAAAAAATCCATACAATAAAAAAAGAAAAAAATTAGAGAAGATCACAATAAATTTTAAATTATTTTATGTGTATTAATTGAAAGAATAAGTATTGTTAAAGTGCTATGTTATCCAAAGTGATTTATAGATTCATTAAACTTCCTATAAAAATTGCAGTGGTATTTTTTTCACAGTAATGGAAAATACGATTCTAAAATTTACATGAAACTAAAATAAACTTTGAATAGCCAAAGCAAACTTGAGGTAAAAGAACAAAGCAGGATATCATATTTACAATTTCAAACTATATTTCAAGACTATATAGTAATAAAAACAGAATGGACTGTGCAGAAAAATGTACAAAAAAAATGCAACGGGATCTACTACTCTCACACATCTCAGTCCCGATGCAAAAAGAGAACTTAAAAAATAGTTTTAATTTCTCGAAATCATGCAGATATTTGTGTGTCCCAAAAACAATGAATAATAAGCCAGTGCAGTCTTTTACATGCCATTAAGAGGACTTTGGCTTTCAGTGTAAATTGAAGGAAGCTCACCTAAAGAAAAGTAGAATCCTTAAGAGAATTTAAAAGTATAAGACAGGGCTGGGCGCAGTGGCGCATGCCTGTAATCCCAGCACTTTGGGAGGCCAAGGCGGGCCGATTGCCTGAGGTCGGGAGTCCGAGGCCAGCCTGACCAACATGGAGAAACCCCTTCTGTAATAAAAATACAAAATTAGCCGGGCGTGGGGGCGCAGGCCTGTAATCCCAGCTACTCGGAAGGCTGAGGCAGGAGAATCACTTGAACCCAGGAAAGGGAGGTTGCGGTGATCTGAGATCGTACCATTGCACTCCTGCCTGGGCAACAAGAGTGAAACTCTGCCTTAAAAAAGAAAAAGCATAGTCGGGCGCGGTGGCTCACGCCTGTAGTCCCAGAACTTTGGGAGGGGGAGGCGGGCGGATCACATGGTCTGGAGTTGGAGACCAGCCTGGCCAATATGGTGAAACCCCATCTCTACTAAAACTACAAAAATTAGCAGAGCATGGGGAGGTCTCCTGTACTCCCAGCTACTCGGGAGGCTGAGGCAGGAGAATTGCTTGAACCCGGGAGGTGGAGGTTGCGGTGAGCAGAGATTGCGCCACTGCACTCCAGCCTGGGCGACAGAGCGAGACTCGGTCTCAAAAAAAAAAAAAAAAAAAAAAAGCATAAGACAGAAGATGCCCTGTGTGAGAGCAAAATTTAAGAAAAGAAAAAAGAAAAACTGCCCAGGAACTATTTCCTTTGGAGCACAGCTTCCCAAATCACATTTTAAGGACTGGCTTTCTCTTTGACCTTGGGACCTCTTATCTGTGTTGTCTGTTGTATTCATTTTCACTGGCACCTACCTGGGGGTTTGGCAATCATCTCATGTCTCTTCACAGTGAAAGGTTTTTTTCCCTGCTCCAGACAGTTGATCAGGTCTGGCTTAGAGACAACAATACCTCTTTTATTAAAAATAAATAACAATAATCTTGCTCATAGTCTCCAATTACAAGCTAGTACTGTGCTCAGCAGAGAGGATGTGATAAAATATTCTAGTAAATTAATACCAAAATACTAAGTTATAACAGAAATTTCTAAATATTTAGAAATACTTTCAATTTGTAGGTTTCTTAATTTTACTACCTGGTACTGCTGAATCAAAAATTGGTGGTGGAGATGAGATTTTCAGGTGGGGCAACAATATTTTATGTCACTAAATTTCTGGAATTACCACTAATTTAGAGTGAAGAATACAGCTCATCTCAGGACTGTGGAAAGTTTAGATTAAGATAAAACCTCTTGAAAAAACTATTTTCTAAATTACCAGATTCTGAAAATTTTCTAAAAAAAGAGGATCTGAAGCTCTTTTTTTTTTTGAGATGGAGTTCTGCTTTGTTGCCCAGGCTGGAGTGCAGTGGCACGATCTCGACTCACTGCAACTTCCGTCTCCTGGGTTCAAGCAATTATTTGCCTCAGCTTTTTGAGTAGCTGGAATTACAGGCACCCGCCACCACACTTAGTTAGTTTTTTTATTTTTAGTAGAGACACGGTTTCACCATCTTGGCCAGGTTGGTCTTGAACTCCTGATCTCGTGATCCACTTGCCTTTGCTTCTCAAAGTGTTGAGATTACAGGCGTGAGCCACCACACCCGGCCCTGAAACTCTTTTATGCAAAGAATAAATTACTAAAAACATTCTACAAAAAAAGAGAATGAATTATGTATTCAAGTTATCCTCACCAAAGAAGACCAGGTTTCTGTAGTTCTTTAACATGACATCCATATAAAAATTCTGCTGTGCAGTGTCCCGGCAATGCCACTCCTCCAGAGAGAATTCTATGGCCACATCTCTAAATTGCAATGGTCCCGAAAAGACACACATACACACATTTTCACCAAGTGGCCATAGGCAGAATTTTTAATTCGACTTAAGGTGAAATGAGAGAGTAAGGAGAACTGGTTCTGACTCATAGGACTGACTAAAATTATCCAGTAAAATAATTTTTCAACACAGAAATATTCTGTAATGTATTCTCTAACTCTGAGAAAATAGATCCACAACATCAGTTCATCTATTTTTCCATATCATAAAGTATAAAATTAAGGCCATAAACACGAACATGCATTTTTGAGTGCTGTATTTTCATCATACAGAATGAGTTGTGAACATTTTTCAGATGGGAAAGACATGTTGGTTAGAAGGCACATCTCAAGTTTTGTTTTGTTTTGTTTTGAGACGGAGTTTCAATCTAGTTGCCCAGGCTGAAGTGCAGTGATGTGATCTCAGCTCACTGCAACCTCCGCCTCCCGGGTTCAAGTGATTCTCCTGCCTCAGCCTTCTAAGTAGCTGGGATTATAGGCATGCACCACCACACCTGGATAATTTTGTATTTTCAGTAGGATGGGGTTTTCTCTATTTTGGCCAGGCTGGTCTCGAACTCCTGACCTTGGATGATCTGCCTGCCTCGGCCTCCCAAAGTGCGGGGATTACAGGCATGAGCCACCGGGCCAGGCCAATTTTTTGAATTTCTAACAAGCGCACCAGTAATGCCAATATTTTGACCCAAGAAGGATATTTTGTCAAACATGCAGTAAGTGGAAGAGCTTGTGTTTTTCCCAGTTTTTCTAGCCTGTAAACAAAGATAGGAGCCTTCATTTTCCAAAGAGAAATATGTAGAAAAAAAATAAGAAAAAAGGACAGCCACCAGATTAAATGTGATGCTTTATGCACATCAGCTGTGTAAAGATACTTAATATGAAGAGAAAAATAATTATAGTGAAAAAAATCCATCAGAGAGCTATTTCACCAAGTGAATCATTAACCATTAACTGCACTAGGACAAATTTTTATGATGTGCTAATGCACACAGAAGAACACAGCATCACTGTTGAAATATTCCTCCCCAAAAAAGTAAATTATAGTCTGAATTTAACCATAAAGAAACATCAGTTTTATGCAAACTTCAAACCACAGATAACTCCTATGTTCTGTAATTTTAAGTAGGCTTAATTTAGCACCCTAGAAAACAGGTATCTCCTAATTATTTATTTCAGGATTTTCTGAGTAATAAATGCCATCCCGTTTTAATAAGCATTTATTTATTTTTTTTGAGACGGAGTCTCATTCTGTCACCCAGGCTGGAGTACAGTGGCGCGATGTCCGCTCACTGCAACCTATGCCTCCCGGGTTCAAGAAATTCTCTGCCTCAGCCTTCCAAGTAGCTGGGATTACACATGCCCGCCACCACACTCGGATAATTTTTGTATTTTTAATAGAGATGGAGTTTCATCATCTTGGCAAGGCTGGTCTTGAACTCCTGACCTTGTGATCCACCCTCCTCAGCCTTTCAAAGTGCTGGGAATATAGGTGTGAGCCACTGCACCAGGCCTAAATAAGCATTTTCTTAATCCTGTTCTGCATAGAGCTAATGGAACACACTGTTGGAACCTCAACATTACATGTTCTCCATCTTTACTAAGGACCACAGTTTTCCCCAATAGAAATCTTGAGCATCCACATCTTTCCATGTTCAACAGCCACAAAGGGAACATTTTTAATATTGCAGATCATAAATCCTTGCTGATAATTCTGCATGGCATATAAGAAGTTATGATGTAGAGAATGTAGAGAAGGCTCTGGGATATAGGAAAGAAGTATTTTTCAGAGACACTTGACTATCATAAGAATTTTAAGAAGTAGTTAAACCAAACTCATTAGAGAGAAAAACAGAAGTAGAGAAGCAAAGTTTTCTAAGTACTAAACACATGGCAGTCCAGGAGGCAGAGTGGACACAGCTCTTCATCTGACACATGTTTACCTGAAGAAAAGCCTTTTTTTTCTTTCTCCTGCTTCTATGGAATTCCTTCTCAGATGAGATTCTCCAGACAAATTACACCTGCATATGGAGAATATGCCTTTAAAGGTGTCAGTACCACATGTTTACCTGCTAGCATGACATCAAATGGCAGAAAAAAGACAGAATTTCATTCATTTCTGTCCTTTAAAACAGAAGAGATTCAGGAACAATGAGCTGCTCCATGAAGTTAAAAATATAAGTTTTTCCTTTCCTGTCCTGAGGTGCCCTCCCCTGCCACAGACACCAGCAATTTCTGCTACAGTAATGGAAATATGCACCACACTGACCTGTCCCTACCAAACCCAAACAGAACAGGCCCTGTGACCACCCTTTAGTGCAAAGGTGGAACTTAACTCTCATGAATGTATTTGGAAGTCCTCATACCTGATTCTGGCCTCACCTTAGAGTCACATGAGTCCCTTCATTAAAACAACATGGATCCTTCCACCCAGGACAATAAACAGAAGCTGTGGGGAGGGCACAGGACATTTCCGCAAATTGGCCATGTGATCCTAATGAGAAGCCTGGGCTGATAACCACTAAGCTAAGCATTGCCTCTCAAGCTTTAACGAGCTTATGTATCACTTGGTAATTTTGGCCCCACTTTGTGTAATGTGATTCTGGAGGACTGAAAAGGGTCCATGAATGGGTGTTTTAAACAAGTTCCCTGTCAATGCTGATGTTGTTCCCCATTGGCTCATTGTTAGCATTAGTTAGAGAAGCAGGAACAGCACAGGGTTGCTTACACTCAGCACTCTTGTCACAACCTAATATTTCTGGTACAAATAAGGACAATGTACGTCCATCCTAAAGTTTTATATTCTTTGCTGGCTCTTTAAACTTTACAGAGAAAACAGAAGGCAGCAATGTCTCGATAATTCTGTATTTAAAGAACAACATGGGTCGGGCTCTGTGGCTCACACTTGTAATTTCAGTACTTTGGGAGGCCAAGGCGGGTAGATCACAAAGTCAAGAGATCGAGCCCATCCTGGCCAACATGGTGAAACCCCGTCTCTACTAAAAATACAAAAATTAGTTGGGCATGGTGGCGCGTGCCTGTAATCCAGCCACTCAGGAGGCTGAGGCAGAATTGCTTGAACTCAGGAGGCGGAGGTTACAGTGAGCTGAGATTGCACCACTGCACTGCAGCCTAGGGTGACAGAGACTCCATCTCCAAAAAAAAAAAAAAAAAAAGAACAACATGTACACATGTACTAATGCACTATTTATTAGGCAGGTACTAGCTGCTCAAGAGCATGATAGAAAGCACTGTGCTGGGCCTAACACGTTATGTGATTTAATCCTCGAAACACCTTGGGAGCTGGCACTAAGTGTTTAATAATTTCCAGGATTTAGATAAAGGGCCCAGCATTTTTTCTTCTTCTGTTTCTCTGTCATCAAAATTTTTTAAAAACTGTAAAGAGTAAAAGCTAAATATAGGCAGATGAAGGAGATATAGAAAGGAAGAGTTTAACATAGTTTGAATTTTATTCTGTTTACGTTCACTTTTTTGTGACTTGTGGAATAACTACTGGATCTGCAGGAAGAGAAAACAAGTTGATAAATGACTCTGCACACACTGTTTTAATAGAGAATTTATAAAATATGACCCTAAAATACACACTTTGTTTTTCCCGTTTATGTTTTTGTGTTCCAGGAAATTGTGAACACCACTTCTAGAAAGGCAGCAGGATTCACCAGCCAAAACTCTGATCTCTTCTAATCAGTTCTGTGAGGCCAGACTCCAAGGTAGAGTCAGACCTAAATAAGGCCTCCAAAAAGGATAAATCTGAACAGGTCTGGGGCAGGGCGAGGCCCCTATGTAGAATTCTGTTCTCTATACCATTAGGGTACTTCCAGTTTTGTTTTTTCTAAGCTAACCTAAAAGAAACTTAAATCCCAGAGTTTCTCTAATTTTAATATTTTCTAGCTACTGTCCTGTCAACTTTATACTATATACTAATATGCAATTTAAACAAATCCCTTATGGTTTCCTAGGGTAATTTTATTAAAAAATAAATACGTACACTTAACAAAGTAAAATAAATAGAAATTATATGGCCGGCACTGTGGCTCATACCTGTAATCCCAGCACTTTGGGTGGCCAAGGTTGGTGGAACACGAGGTCAGGAGTTCAAGACCAGCCTGACCAAGATGGTGAACCCTTGTCTCTACTAAAAATATAAAAATTAGTTGGGCGTGGTGGCAGGCATCTGTAATCCCAGCTACTCAGGAGGCTGAGACAGGAGTATCGCTTGAATCTGAATGGCAGAGCTTGCGGTGAGTCGAGATTGTGCCACTGCACTCCAGAATGGGTGACAGAGTGAGACTTTATCTCAAAAATTAAAAAGTAATTAGAATAACAATTCTTCTGTTCATAAATATCCCTTATGTGTAGATGTCAGAAATCACAACAATATAAAGAAAGTGGCCCAAATAAAGCTTAAGATTTTGGACACATGTATTTATTGTACCAACCATATGATGCATAATCCAATTATTTATCTGGTTGCTAGTCTAGACTAAAAGCTTCTGGGTTGTAGGAACCATGACTACTTCATGGTTTTTTTTTTATGGCCATATGAAATGGAAGCAACTAGTTTATCTATTCGGGTCTCCAAATCTCCTCCTTGTTTATCATCCAAGTACCAGGAAACTGGATAAACTCTCATCTGGGTACCAACCAAAGACACCTCTTTTATGAGGGGAGGAACAAACACAGATGATTCATTTCTCTTACACTGAGACCGAAGCAGAATTAACCATTTTTGTCAACCTGACACAGTTCTGCTCTGGACATCCTCAAATGCCTCAAAGACACCTAGGTTATTGTGAGATTATTAGATATCATTGGGCTGATGGCCCAATGATAAGCTAGGCTGCAGACTCAGGCTGTTTCTAAATAGAAAACGGAACTGCCCTGGTGGAGCTCCAGAACCTGGATCACCCGTTCTGATTTGCTAGCTCTTGGGTAAAAGAAAGAACAAAAATACTCTACTTCAGTATCACATTTTACAGGTAAATATAGTTGTGGTCATGGCTCTGGATACTTTGTGGCCTTGATCTCTCACTCCTAAGATGCTTATTTACACTTAGAGATTCTGCCATCAGATTCTATTACCTCCTGGAACCTCGCAGATCACTGTAGCAGGTCAATGAACAAGATGTGAAACATCTCACAGAGCCACATTCCCAAATGGGGGCTGTAAGCTGTCTTTGCTGACATCTCACAAGGCAGAAAATGCCATTTGTTAGTTCTCTGTACATTCACAATCCAAAGTCCAGCCCTTTTTTGTAAATCCCAGGCAGAGGCCAGACCTTATCTGCAGATTCTAGGTAGGATCCACCTGGCTCTGCATCCTTTGGTGTTACAGCAAGTGGAGTACAATCTGAGGAGAGATCCCCTCATAGAGGCTCCTCTAGCACATTCTAAATGATAAGTCTACATGAAATAAAAAAAAAGCTGATACAACATCAATATAAGTAGACAGTTTATTTGGGTCAAGCTTAAGGATTATAATCTGGGAGCAAAGATTCAAGTTGTCTGGAATCTACACTTTGATTGGCATCAGTTACAAGAGGATTTGTAAAGACAACAAGAGAAGAACAGAGTAGGTAGACACAAAGTTGTTTGTCAGAAATTTTTATGTATTTAGAGAAATAGCATTTATTATTGATTAGATATATATAGTTATGGTTTAGGGTATGGGATATAGTGTCCAATGTGTCATTATTAGTTTAATTTATAGCTACTTTTGGCAATCGTGAATAGTTTCAAGAGATGAATACATAGTTCAAAGGAGGGAGAAATAACTGCACTTTCATTTTCATGTCTCTGAGTTTGATAACTATAGGACTTGCATTTTTTAGATAGAAGTTTTTTATTTCCCAAATCTCAAGACCTAAATTCAAAATTTGGAGCTGCAGATTTAGGGTCTGAAGGACTGGAGTAGCAGCAGATGTTACCTGAACATTTGTGAGCACTTTAGCAAGAGGAGAAAGGGGAACGTGGAGATTCTCATGTCTCTATCTCTACTAATGCACATGTTACTGTGATTGGGTTTCTGGGCTAAATAGTTTTTGTATCAGTTTCAGGCCTGAAGATACAAGAGTCATTGATAGACGTAAAATGATTGATTGTTGCCCTGTGAAGTTTGTAGAAATGTTGTCTAGCCTCTCTAGAAGTGACTCTAGAGGACTATAGATACCAAATAGGAAGAGACACAATTCTGCCTCCATATTTAGGGGACAGCATGCATTTTGAAGCACAAATGTGAGTTGACTGGAAGCCTGAGAGGAAAAGTCCCCTCTAGAGTAAATTCTGGTTGGCACCTTATGTGTTTTTATCATGTCTGGTAATTCTAGACAGTGTTTGGAAACGATTAAAAGAAAAATTTTCTCCAGCCCCAGAGAAACTCCACAAAAATAGCACAGAAAGAAAATGGTTTTATTACACAATTGAACTTAATTGTGACATGCATCATCATCAGTCTGCTTAAGGGATCGCAAAGACAGAAAGATGGTCACCATAATTAGTTCACAAGTAGAAGAATTTCCAGCACCATGTCATACATAGTTCATCCTATGAACAGATTGAAGAGGCCATCTGTGTATGCTAATTGCTTATATTCAATGACAAACTTTTCACATCTTCATAACAGGAAGTAGTTTAGTAGCTTTAATCCAGGTGCCTTCTGAAGGTAGGCTTTCATTGTGCTACAAAAATGGTTGAATAGGGTTCTCTTTTTGGCTATTTACATTTTAGAGCAGTGGCTCTGTACTCCCTGGCATTGGGTTACAGCACTCCTGCTTGCTTTCTCCTGGTTGCTAGTGGCCTCTCTTTTTTTTTTTTTTGAGACGGAGTCTCGCTCTGTCGCCCAGGCTGGAGTGCAGTGGCGCAATCTCAGCTCACTGCAAGCTCCGCCTCCTGGGTTCATGCCATTCTCCTGCCTCAGCCTCCTGAGTAGCTGGGACTACAGGCGCCTGCCACCATGCCTGGCCTGGCTAATTTTTTGTATTTTTAGTACAGACGGGGTTTCACCATATTAGCCAGGATGGTCTCGATCTCCTGACCTCGTGATCCGCCCGTCTTGGCCTCCCAAAGTGCTGGAATTACAAGCGGAGCCACCACACCCAGCCTAGTGTCCTCTCTTGACCTATAACATCTGCCACTGAGGCACAGCCTGGAGCACAGCTCACATTTTATGTGAACCCCATTTGCCACAGCAGCACTCTAGTGTCACATCAGAGAGTGAGGCATGAGCTGCAGGAGGAGAGCCTGCAGGCCTCCTGGGTAGAATTACACCTTCACAATCATGAGAATGTGATTAGTGTTTCAGCCTCAGTTTCTACGTATAGTAGGGACATGGAAAAAATACTGCTGAATTTCCAGCATAAGTCCAGATAGAAATAGCTCTAAAAGTTCTCGCTATGAAAGTCCACCTCATGTAGACACCATCGGATATGAATAGGGCTTTTGACACAGACACCCAAAGCATTGGAGAGAAAAACAGATCTCCATCTGAGCCAGATTATTTTGAGAGAAAAAGGTTCAAAAGATCTTAAGAAAAAGCTCATATTAGATATAAGATTGATCAGCCAGAAAATATTCCCCTAAAAGCAATTTCTCTCTAAACACTCAAAGTGCACAGCTACTCTCAGCATGAGAAACATGAGCCTTATGAAAAAAAAGTGCAGTTTTTCAGAAGAATTTTATAGCTTTTTTCCCATCTTTGCTGGTCTGTCATCTCCTAGCCATTAAATTGGGGTTCTATATTGAAATATATCTGACAACTTTCAACAACACTTTTTGATGAAGAAATAGAAACTGTGTTCATATAGTGGAACATATTAGAACTGGCAACATCGTTAACTGCAGAGCTATTATGGTTTTTGGGTGGCCACATCACCTGTCTCCTGTAATAACAGCACTCCAATTTAGTAAAATAAAAGATACACAAATTGTGTTTACTCACAGTTTTCCCTATTGAATAAAGCAATAAACATTTCACTAATATCTACTGTAAAAATTTGGTAGTAAATTTTCTTTGGATATTAGATATAAAGATCTAAGTATGAATAATTTTAATGAACCGGTCATAATGTATTCAATTTAAAAATTGCAACTACATAGCCGGGCATGGTGGCTCATGCCCGTAATCCCAGCACTTTGGGAGTCTGAGGCAGGCGGATCACTGGAGGTCGTGAGTTTGAGACCAGCATGACCGACATGGAGAAACCCTGTCTCTACTAAAAATACAAAATTAGCTAGGCCAGGTGTGGCACATGCCTGCAATCCCAGCTACTCAGGAGGTTGAGGCAGGAGAATCCCTTGAACCTAGGAGGCGGAGGTTGCAGTGAGCCGAGATCGCGCCATTGCACTCCGGCCTGGGCAACAAGAGCGAAACTGTTTCAAAAAAAAAAAAATTGCCACTACAGTTAGGTGCAGTGTCTCACACCTGTAGTCCCAGCACTCTGTTAGGCCGAAGCATGTGGATCACCAGGTCAGGAGTTCAACACCAGCCTGGCAAATATGGTGAAACCCCGTCTCTACTAAAAATACAAAAAAAATTACCTTGGCGTGGTGCAGCGCGCCTCTCATCCCAGCTACCCGGGAGGCTGAAACAGAAGAATCGCTTGAAGCCAGGAGGCAGAGGTTGCAGTGAGCCAAGATCAAGCCACTGCACTCCAGCCTGGCTGAAAAAGCAAGACTCCGTCTCAAAAAAAAGAAAAAAAAAAGAAAAAAAATTGCAACTATACTTCAGTTAAAACACTTTATATTTCAAAAGTATAAATAAAATAACCATTTAAGCGATTAATTCAAAGTAAGTATTGTGGCTTAATATTCATAGGATTGTAGAATACAGTGTTTATGGCTCATGCCTGTAAGTAATCCCAGTACTTTGGAAGAGTGAGGCAGGTGGATCACCTGAGGTCAAGATCAAGCTGGCCAACATGGTGAGATCCCATCTCTACTAAAAATACAAAAACCTACCCAGGCTTGGTGTTGCATGCTTGTAATCCCAGCTGCACGGGAGGCTGAGGCAGGAGAATCACTTGAACCCAGGAGGTAGAGGTTGCAGTGAGCTGAGATCAAGCCACTGCATTCCAGCCTGTGCAACAGAGGGAGACTGTCTAAAAAAAAATTGAGGTCAAAATAAGTAAACAAATCTTTTCAAGGTACAGATCCAATCACCCACCCCATCCTGTTCACTTACATGCGCAATAACCACCCTCCCAGGAGACACTGCGCTATGCCCCAGTGAGTGCCCCAGGTGCATTTTACTTTGTAAGTTATTTATGCCATCTCACTGGGGTCAGTTTTTTGTCTTTTGGAGTGTTTTTTCACTATTTTTCTGCCCCTCCCACAAGATAATCCAGAAGACAGAAATTATTTGTTTTCCCCTCAATACCAGCATCTGATTGACTGATCAGCAATGTGTCTCCTAGAAATGAAAGCCAGGTTGAGTGAAGACAATCTTCATGTCTCAAGGGGTTAGCTTTTCAAAAAAAAAAAAAGTGCACCAGAAGATGCCTTTCAGCCCCAAGGCTGCCACCTGCTCCCTCGAAAGTCTACACTCCATGCTTCAGGTAGTCCTATGGGAGAAAATGACCCAAGAGCTAATAGTCACTAGACACTCCAGCAGACATAGCCATGGTGGGTATGTTGGTTTATTCCCAGAAAGTACTAAAACCCAGGACCAGAAAAAAACTGAAGGTTGGCTGAGGACACATCATCCTACAAAGTTTCCAAAGGGTAATCTTGACCCAAAAACATTCCGGTAAGTTCTCTGGAAAAATAAAAGAAAAAGAGGCGCCAGACGCGGTGGCTCACACCTGTAATCCCAGCACTTTGGAACGCGGAGGCGGGCGGATCACGAGGTCAAGAGATTGAGACCATCCTGGCCAACATGGTGAAACCTCTCTAGGTGGGCATGGTGGCACGTAACTGTAGTTCCAGCTACTCAGGAGGCTGAGGCAGGATAATTGCTTGAACCCGGGAGATGGAGGTTGCAGTGAGCCCAGATCGCGCGGCTGCACAACTGCAGGACCTCACTCCAGTCTGGCAACAGAGCGAAAACTCTGTCTCAAAAAGCAAAACAAAAAAAAGAAAAAAGAAAAAGACACAAATATTTTTTACAATACAGTGTCAGGGGATTATTCTTTGCTTTCTTCTCCTGGGAAATATTTACAAACAGAAAACAAATATTTTCAATAGTGTTATGCTATGCTTTTTAAAGAATGATTAATTGAGGAACATGGGGTACACTTGAGGCCCTGCTTGGGACACATGTGAAAAATGCCAGGGAAAACTCAGTCCCCTGTGAGGTGTGAAAATAATTAATTGCACTTTTTGTTAAATTACTACATTAAGGGAAATAAAATTCAAGCTTAAACAACTATAAACTGCCAATTAAGCTCTGAATCATAACTAGGACATTTCCACCTCGATTGTACAAAATAAGAAACTACGTAACTATACCTAACCAACTATTGAATATGGTTTTCTTCATCATGCACCTTATAAATGTCTTTCCTTCAAGCCCCTACCATGGACCATAAAGTACAAACTATAGCTGGGTGCTCAACAATTCTGGAATCACTCTTTAATTAAATTATTTGATATTTTTGCGGTGACTCTCATAATTTTTTTTTTTAGACAGAGTTTTGCTCTGTCGCCCAGGCTGGAGTGCAGTGGTAAGATATCAGCTCCTACAACCTCCGCCTCTTGGGTTCAAGCGATTCTGTCACCTCTGCCTTCCAAGTAGCTGGGACTACAGACATTTGCCATCACACCCAGCTAATTTTTGTATTTTTAGTAGAGATGGGGTTTCCTCATTTTGACCAGGCTCGTCTTCAACTCCTGACCTCAAGTGATCCGCCCGCCTCGGCCTCCCAAAGTGCTAGGACTCCAGGCGTGAGCCACCGCGCAAGGGCCCATACATTTTTAATAGGAGAAAAGGGAAACTGTGAAGACCACGCACCAAAGCTCTTCCGATTCATGAACTTGCATCCTGAGTCAGGATTCTCCCCTGAGGACCCTCCCGTGGTCCCTGCACGATCTGGGAGACACGTGGCGTTGTGGGTGCAGAGCTGCCCGGAGAGGGCTCCAGGCCAGGGCACAGTCACTGCGAGGGGAAGAGACAGGACGCCGGGGGGCCCGGGTGTGAGCGCAGCTGCCATCTTACGGCTGAAGGGGACTGAGGCCGAGCTGGGCAAGGAGAACTTGGGGCGCAGATTATGGAGCTGACTGCGGGGAGGCCTGAGTCCCGCCACAGCCACTTCCCACCGGTTCCAACCAGTTCCTCCCCTGCTCTCGGGATGTCCGACGGCACTCACCATTTCTAGGCTTCCAGGAGATCCTGGCGTCTTAGCTGTCGATCTCCCAAAACCGTCAGGTCACAGGGCTGGGCCTCTAGCAGCAGAGGACACAGAGTAGTGAAGATGAGACCTGGAGCTCCAGGTGCAGTGAGAGACAAAGGCCCCGCCAAACTCGGAAGTCGACCTGTTCGCTCCAGCTGGGTGTCTGATTGGACGGTTTCCAGCCCAGCGTCCCTGATTGGATAATGCTTAAGGCCTCGCCCCCTCAGGCCCTAGTGAAAGAAGATGTGATAAGATGCTGCGCTGAGCAATGAAAGAGTCACAGCCTAAGCTGCATCTTTTTCAGGCAGGGCTTTCTCCCTGAGCTGAGCCAGGCCCACCCCAGAGCATGGGAAAATTCTCTCTTTTTTGTTCTCTCTTTTTGAATGTATTTGAAAGGTGAACGGAAGTACTTTGCTGTTATATTAATAATACGTACAATTTTTGTTCAAGAGAAAATCAACTTTTACTTTGGTAATAGTGTATTATCAATACTAAAGCTAATTTTAATAAAACCTTATAAACAAATCAAATTTGTCGTTTTTGACCTTTCGAGATTTGCATATATATTTTGTAATCTCTTGTAATTTTTAAACTATTTATATTTTATTTATATCTACATTCTTTTTATTTTTTCAATTTGAAACAATCTTTAAGTAATTTCAAACTGCTATAGGAGATAGAAAGCATTTAGGGACACGCACTGTGGCTCACGCCTCTAATCCCAGCACTTTGAGAGGCCAAGGTGGGCAGACTACTTGAGGTCAGGAGTTATAGACCAGCCTGGCCAACATGGTGAAACCCCATCTCTACTAAAAATACAAAAATTTAGCCGGGCATTCTGGTGCACACCTGTAGTCCCAGCTACTACAGAGGCCGAGGCAGAAGAATCGCTTGAACCCAGGAGGCGGAGGTTGTGTAAGGCCCAAGGGGTTTACCTTGCCCTTTGCCTAGACAGAGCCGATTCATCAAGACAGGGGAATTTGTGGAGGAAAAGTTAAATATTAAATTTGAACTCAATTGAACGTGGACACAAACAATGATCACCAAGTCCAGGAAGAGGTTGTGCGAGACCTTTGATGTGTTCATCCAGTGCTGTTTTGGAGAAATCTCTATTTCCATCTATTCCTATACTTTACTTATTGAAAAACGATAGACAATCACAAAAACAAGTTGACCTTTTTGTGTTCCTTGAGCCCAGTCACTAAGGGCTCTCGTGACTGGGCTTTATGCCAAGTAAAAGAGCTGGGATCCCTGATGGCGCCGAAGTTTCATGAGGCCTCTCCTCGTCTGTGCGTGGACGAGTGGCCGACTCTGAAGCCCAGGCTGTGGCTTCCTGGTCTGGTAGTGAATCCTCCACAGTCTGGGGAGTGTGGTGTCTGACTCTGGATCCCAGGGCTGGAAACTCAAGGACTTCCCATATCCCAGTTCTCCCCCTTGTCATGCCCCATCTGGTGAGTTTTGGGGGAACTCATGACCCAAGTCATAATAGGAATTTCAGGCCTCAGAAAGACATCATGGTTGAAGCAGAGGTGTTCTGTTTCCAGCAGAGCCCTATAGGAAGCTAACAATTGCTTCTAGAAAGAGGTATAAGCTTTGCCGGCCTATGACAGTTTCTGGGTCCAAAACCTAAAATGTACCTCTTTCCATCTTGTTTCTGCCTAACGCTCCAATTAGCATGTTGTTCTAGGACAGTTACTTGCAGTTCTACTGGCCCATCCCGTATGGAGCATAGATCCAAGGCCAGCTGCACCACTTGTTTAGCTTGTTCAAAAGCCATGCTCTCTTTCTCTCCCCAGTGAAAGTCATAGCGTTTTTAGTGACAGCATGAAGAGGTTGTAAAATGTTACCCAAGTGGGGAATATGATGTCTCCAGAATCCAAACGAGCCAATAAATTTCTGAGCTTCCTTTTTAGCGGTAGGGGTTTTGAATTCTAGTATTTTAGCCTTAGCCTTTGATAAAATGGACTATTTCCTCCCATTCCATAGGATGCAACCAGCTCCTATCTTGACACGTTAACCTATAAGCAGTAAGCAAACACCATCTACTCTGGGAGATCCCTCAGCATCTGCTTTGCTGACTGGAATCCCCTGCAGCCCTTCATGCACAGTCAAAGGTTTAAATTGCACTAATTTAGATTCCCAATTCTCACAAAGGCCAGTTCCCCTGGACCATTCAACTGCCAAGGGGGAGAAGTGGGGGATTTCCCATCTCTGGATATGGGAAGTCCACGAGCCTCTAGCCCCGTCCTTGTGGCCAAAAAGTGGCACACTTTGGTTTTCGAATCCTGTTTGTGACACCAAAAATATTCGCGTGGGAAACGCATGAGGGGAGAAGGAAAGACACACACACAACACCTTTAATGGTAAACGAGTTTATTCCACGTAAGTGGCAATGCAGATATAATAAGCAAATGATATAATAAGCAAATCAATATAACAAGCAGATTGATATAACAAGCACATTGATATAATAAGCAAATTGCAATGGGAAGAGGAGAAAGGAAAAGATATATATATATATATATATATATATATATATATATATATATATATATATATATTTACACTCACTAGAGTATGGAGGTTTCACCACCAAGGTGGTAAGCAACAGCCTGGGTTCCAGAGTCGGCCACTCATTTCTGCACAGATGAGGACAGGTCTCATGAAGCTTTGGCGCAGTCTGGTACCCTCAGTTTTTTGTAACGAGTTGTTTGACAGGAGGTCCAGTCACGAGGGCCTTCTGCAACTGGGCACAAGGAACACAAAAAGGTCAACTTGTTTTTGTGATTGTCTATTGTTTTTCAATAACTAATGTATAGAAATAGATTGAAATAGAGATATCACTGAAACAGCTCTGAATGAACAACTCAGAGGCTCACACAACCTGTTCCAGGACTTGGTGACAATTGTTTGTGTCCACGTTCAATTGAGTTCAAATTTAATATTTAACTTTTCCTCCACAAATTCCCCTGTCTTGATGAATCATCTCTGTCTAGGCAAAGGGCCAGGTGAACCCCTTGGGCCTTACACAACCTCCGCCTCCTGGGTTCAAGTGATTCTCCTGCCTCAGCCTCCGTGGTAGCTGGGACTACAGATGTGCACCAGCACGCCAGGCTAATTTTTTTTTTTTTTTTTTTTTTTGAGACGGAGCCTCGCTCTATCGCCCAGGCTGGACTGCAGGGGCGCAATCTCGGCTCACTGCAAGCTCCACCTCCCGGGTTCACGCCATTCTCCTGCCTCAGCCTCCCGAGTAGCTGGGACTACAGGCGCCCGCCACCGCGCCCGGCTAATTTTTTCTATTTTTAGTAGAGACGGCTAATTTTTAGTATTTTTAGTAGAGATGGGGTTTCACTGTGTTGGCCAGGCTGGTCTTTAACTCCTGACCTCAAGTATTCCACTCACCTTGGCTTCCCAAAGTGCTGGGATTACAGGCGTGAGCCAACGCACCTGTCCCTAAATGATTTCTTTCTATCTCCTATAACAATTTGAAATTACTTAAAGGTTGTTTCAAACTGAAAAAATAAAAAGAATGTAGATATAAATAAAATATAGTTAAAAAATTACAGGAGATTACAAATTATATATGTAAATCTCGAGAGGTCAAAAATGACAAATTTTGTTTATTTACAAGGTTTTACTTATTTATGTATTTATTCATTTTTGGAGACGCAGTCTCACTTTGTCACCCAGGCTTGAGTGCAGTGGTGCGATCTTGGCTCACCGCAACCTCTGTCTCCTGGGTTCAAGCCATTCTTCTGCCTCAGCCTCCTGAGTAGCTGGGACCACAGGTGCATGCCACCACGCCCGGCTAATTTTTTGTATTTTTAGTAGAGACAGGGTTTCACCGTGTTAGCCAGGATGGTCTCGATCTCCTGACCCAGTGATCTGCCCGCCTCAGCCTCCCAAAGTACTGGGATTACAGGCCTGAGCCACCGCACCTGGCTTTACAAGGTCTTATTAAAATTAGCTTTAGTATTGATAATACACTATTACCAAAGTAAAAGTTGATTTTTTCTTGAACAAACATTTCATGTATTATTAATATGACAGCAAAGTACTTCTGTTCACCTTTTGAATACATTCAAAAAGAGAGAGAATATGAGATAGAATTTTCCCATGCTCTGGGATGGGATCCTCAGCTCAGGGAGGAAGCCCTGTTTGAAAAGGCTGCAGCTTGGCCAGGCGCGGTGGCTCACGCTTGTAATCCCAGCACTTTGGGAGGCCGAGGCGGGCGGATCACCTGAGATCGGGAGCTCGAGACCAGCCTGACCAACACGGAGAAACCCTGTCTCTACTAAAAGTACAAAAAATTAGACAGGCGTGGTGAGGCATGCCTGTAATCCCAGCTACATGGGAGGCTGAGGCAGGAGAATCGCTTGAACCCGGGAGGTGGAGGTTGCGGTGAGCCAACATCGTGCCATTGCACTCTAGCCTGGGCAACAAGAGCGAAACTCCGTCTCGGGGGCGGAGGGGGGGAAGAAAAGAAAGAAAGGAAGAAAGAAAGGAAGGAAGGAAGGAAGGAAGAAAGAAAGAAAGAAAGAAAGAAAGAAAGAAAGAAAGAAAGAAAAGGCTGCAGCCTAGGCTGTCACTCTTTCTTCACTCAGCCCAGTATCTGATCACATCTGTCACTCAGCGACTGGGGAGGCGGGGCCTTAAGCATTATCCAATGAGGGACGCTGGGCCGGAAACCGTCCAATCAGGCACGCAGCTGGAGCGAACCACATGGTTTCTGGGGGCCTTTGTTTCTCGCTGCAGCGGGAGCTCCAGGTTTATCCTCTGTGTTCTGTGTCCTGTGCTTATAGAGGCCCGTCCTCTGTGGCCGTGTGACCTGCAAGTATTGGGAGAGCCACAGCTAAACCCCGGGACCCCTGGAAGCCTAGAAATGGTGAGTGCCGGGTCCAACGTCCCGAGAGAGGGGAGAGGCTGTTTGGAACGGTGGGAAGTGGCTCTGGCGGGACTCTGCTTCCTCACAGTCAGCTCCACAATCTGCCGCCGGAGTTCTCCCTGCCCAGCTCGGCCTCAGTCCCCTTCAGCCATAAGATGGCGGCTGCGGTGACATCCGGGGCCCGGCACAGTGACTGTGCCCTGGCCTGGAGCCCTCTTTCAGCAGCGCTGCACCCGCAGCACCGCGTCTCTCCCAGATCATGCAAGGACCACGGGAGGGTCGTCAGGGGAGAATCCTGACTCGGTTCCCTGCGGGTTCATGAAAGGGAAGAGCTTTGGTCCGTGGGGTTGTTAGAAACAAGCGCTTGGTGCCGCAAAACAAAAAACTACCCAGCACTTAGAAAATTTCACAGGAAGGCATATTTACTTCTGAAGAAGGATGCTGCTCGCGTCCGTCCTGTTCGCAAGAGCACACAGAAGAAAGGAAGGAAGGTTTTTTTTTTTTTTTGTGAGGCGGAGTTTTGCTCTTGTGGCCCAGGCTAAAGTACAATGGCGCGATCTCGGCTCACTGCAACCTCCGTCTCCCGGGTTTAAGTGATTCTCCTGCCTCAGCCTCCCGAGTAGCTGGGGTTACAGGCATGCGTCACCACGCCCGGCTGATTTTGTATTTTTAGTAGACATGCGGTTTCACCATGTTGGTCAGGCTGGTTTTGAACTCCCGAACTCAGTTGATCCGCCCGCCTCGGCCTCCCAGTTTGAAAGAGGTTTTTAACCCTAAACGCCGTTATTGCCTCTGTGTCCTTCCCCCATTGGCCGGGGTCTGACCTCACAATCTAGGCTGACCCGATTGGCTACTTTCCAAATAAGGAGGGGGTTCGGGTCGCAGATTGGAACTGGCGGTTTGGGTTGTTTACGGAGCGGGTGTCTGGGTACAAAGAGGTACAAAAAAGTTGGTCCTAAGAACAAGGAACAAGAAAGGCCTTTGAAGAGGAATCTCTTGTATCTGTCAGGGTTCACAGTTTCCCTTTTCTCCTATTAAAAATGTATGGGGCCGGGCGCGGTGGCTCACGCCTGTAATAACAACACTTCAGGAGGTCGAGGTGGATGGATCACTTGAGGTCAGGAGTTGAAGACCAGCCTGGCCAAAATGGGGAAACCCCATCTCTACTAAAAGTACAAAAATTAGCTGGGTGTGATGGCGAATGTCTGGTTTTCTGTTTCTGCATTAGTTTTCTGAAATAATGGTCTACAGCTTTATTGATGTTATTGCAAAGGACATGATCATTTATTTTTAAATGGCCAGAGAGTATTCCATGATGTTTATGTACCATATTTTGTTTTTACTAAATCTTTTATTTATTTTATTTTATTTTTGGAGACAGAGTGTCACTTATTGCCCAGGCTAGAGTGCTGTGGAGAGATGCGGCCTTATTTAGCCTCAACCGCCCTGGCTCAAGCAATTCTCTCCTACCTCATCCTTTCAAGTAGCTGGATCTACACGCTGGTGTTACCACGCCTGGCCAATTTTTCTCTTTGTATTTTCTGTGGAGACAGGATTTTGCAATGTTGCCCAGGTTGGTCTTAAACTTCTAAGCTCAGGCAATCCACCTGCCTCAGCCTCCCAGAGTGCTGGGATTACAGGCATGAGCCACCGCATCTGACCATACCGTGTTTTCTTTATCCAGTCTACCACTGATAGGGCCTGTCCATGTCTTTGCTATTGTGAATAGTGCTGCAATGAACATACATATGAATGTATCTTTATAATACAATAATTTATATTTCTTTGGGTATATACCCAATTATGAGGTAGAGTATAAGCATTCCCTTTTCTCTGCAACCTTGCCAGCATCTGTTATTTTTTGACTTTTTAAAAATAGCCATTCTGACTGGTGTGATGTGGTATCTCATTGTGGTTTCTCTTAATTTCTCTAATGATTAGCGATAAGCTTTTTTTTTTCATATGCTTGCTAGCCACATGTATATGTTCTTTTGAAAAGCATCTGTTCATGTTTTTTTGGCCTATTTTTTAATGAGATTTTTTTTCTTGTAAACTTGTTTAAGTTCTTAATAAATTCTGGATATTAGACTTTTGTCAGAGGCAAAGTTTGCAAATTTTTTTTTATTCTATAGGTTGTCTGTTTACTCTGTTAATAGTTTCCTTTGCTGTGAAGAAGCTCTTTAGTTCAAATAGGTCCCATTGTCAATTTTTGCTTTTGTTGCAATTGCTTTTGGTAGCTTCATCATGAAGTGTTTGCCAGTTTCTGTGTCTAGAATGGTATTTCCTAGGTTATCTTGCAAGGTTTCTTACAATTTTAAGTTTTTCATTTAAGTCTTTAATTAATCTTGAGTTGATTTTGTATATTGTGTAATGAAGGGGTCCACTTTCAGTCTTCTACATAGTGCTAGCTAGTTATTCCAGCACCATTTATTAAATGGAGAATTATTTCCACATTTCTCTTATCAGCTTTGCCAAAAATCTGATGATGGTAGGAGGGTGGCATTATTTCTGGGCTCTCTATTCTGTTGCATTGGTCTTGTGCACTCATGAATTTTTTTTATAACATCTTTCTCTCTTCTGCTTTTTCCCCCATAAGCATTTTTTGAAGTGCATACAGTGTGTAAAATTCTGATGTCCAAGAGTTCAAAAACTCTTTAAAAAGTTCCAAAAAAGGGGATTGGGGGGCTAGGGGAGGGACAGCATTAGGAGAAATACCTAGTGTAAATAATGGTTTGATGGGTGCAGCAAACCTCCATGGCACGTGTATACCTATGTAACAAACCTGCACGTTATGCACATGTACCCCAGAACTTAAAGTATAATAAATAAATAAAAAGCTTAAAAAATATTTTGATATTCTCTCTTTTCTTAAGGAATTTAGGTTGTATGTAGATTATTTTCTCTGCTTTTTTTGAAATATATGTAAATCATATGAACAGCTAAATAAACCCTTTGTCATTTTCTCGGGTCCAGATTATCTTTATGTAGTACTTCAGAATTATTGCTTTATTTTTGCTTCTGAAAAGTTTATTTTTTTCATTTTTAGTCCTTTAAATTAGACACAGATTTGTTTAGATAAAAGCTCGTTTTAAGAGCACACAGAAGTTTAGCACAAAGATAGGATTAAATTTAGCAATGCAGAATGCTAAAGACTAAAAGATATTAAGTTTCTTTTACAGAAACCTGATTATCCAAGGTAATTATCCAATATTTGCAGGCTGAAGTACTTATACCGCAAAAGCAAGAACAGTGCATAAACAGTGGAGTCTGCAGTTGTATCTTGCTTCCTATTTATTACTTTAGAACAATTAGCATAGTTATGTGTAGGGTTTGTAGGCAAACTGCATTAATATAAATTAAACATTTTTTTTTTTTTGAGGTGATGTTTTGCTCTTGTTGTCTAGGATGGTGTGCAATGGTTTGTTCTCGGCTCAGGCAAACTCTGCCTCCCAGGTTCAAGCAATTTTCCTGTCTCAGCTCCCAGTAGCTGGGATTACAGGCATGCACCACCAGGCCCAGCTCATTTTGTATTTTTAATAGAGATGCGGTTTCTCCATGTTGGTCAGACTGGTCTCGAACTCCTGACCTCAGGTGATGCACCTGCTTCAGCCTCCAAAAGTGCTGGTATTACCGGTGTGAGCCAAAAACAGTATTTTCTACAATAGTATGAACATAATGCCACAATACTTACTTTGAATGATTCACTTAAATGGTTATTTTAATATTGTTATTTATACTTTTAAAATATAAAGTGTTTTAACTGAAGTATAGTTGCAGTTTTTAAAAATGCTACATACATTGCCGAGTGCAGTGGCTCACACCTGTAATTCCAACACTTTGAGAGGCTGAGGCAGGTTAATTACCTGAGGTCAGGAGTTCGACACCAGCCTGACATGGCGTAACCCCATCTCTACTAAAAATAAAAAATTAACTGGGTGTGGTGGCATGCGCCTGTAATCACAGCTACTTGGCAGGCTGAGGCAGGAGAACCGCTTGTTCCTGGGAGGCAGAAGTTGCAGTGAGCTGAGATCACACCATTTCACTCCAGCCTGGGTGACAGAATGAGACTGGGTCTCAATAAAAAAAAAAAGCTACATATATTATGACCTGTTCATTAAAATTATTCATTGTTAGATATTTATATCTAATGTCCAAAGAAAATTTACTACCAAATTATTAGAGTAGATATTAGTCTGACATGTTTATTACTTTACTCAATAGGAATAATTATGAGTAAACACAATTTTATTATCTTTTATTTCACTAAGTTGGAATGCTGCTATTACAGGAAAAATAAAGACAGGTGATGTGGCCGCCCAAACACCATAATAGCTATTCAGTTAGCTGTGTTGCAAGTTGTAATATATTCCACTATATGAACATAGTCAAATTCTATTTCTTCATCTTAAAGTGTTGTTGGAAGTTGTCAGATGTATTTCAATATAGAACCCCCATTCAGTGGCTAGGAGATGAGAGAACAGCAGAGATGGAAAAGAAACTTTATAAAATTCTGAAAATCTGCCCCCTTTCTTCGTAATGCTCATGTTTCTCATGATGAGGGCAGCTGTGTACTTTGGGTGGTTAGAGAGAAATTGCTTTTAGGGGAACATTTTCTGGCTCATTTGATCAATCTGATATCTAACCTGAGCTTTTTTTAAAGATCTTTTTTACATTTTTCTCTCAAAATAATCTGGCTCAGATGGAGATCTGTTTTTCTCTCCAATGCTTTGGATGTCTGTTTCAGAAGCCCTATTACTATCCTATGGTGTCCAAATGAGGTGGACTCTCACAGTGAGAACTTTTGGAGCTATCTCTATCTGGACTCATGCTGGAAATTCAGCAGTATTTTTTCCGTGTCACCATTACAAGTAGAAACTGAGGCTGAAACACTGCTCACATTCTGATTGTGAAGGTGCAATTCTATCCACGAGGCCTGCAGGCTCTCCTCCTGCAGCTCAGGCCTCACTCTCTGATGTGACTCTAGAGTGCTGCTGTGGCAAATGGGATTCACATAAACTGTGAGCTGTGCTCTGAACTGTGCCTCAGTGGCAGATGGTAGAGGTCAAGAGAGGACACTAGCATTCAGGAGAAAGCAAGCAGAAGTGCTGTAGCCCAGTGCCAGGGAGTACAGAGCCACTGCTTTAAAATGTAAATAGCCAAAAAGATAGAATGCTACTCAGCCATTTTTGTAGCAGAGTGAAATCCTGCCTTCAGCAGACACCTGGCTTCAAGCTGCTAAACTACATCCTGTTATGAAGATGTGAAAAGTTCATTTGTCATTGAATATAAGCAATTAACATACACAGATGGCCTCTTCAATCTCCAGGTGAATTTAGGATGAACTATGTATGACATGGTGCTGTAAATTCTTCTAATTGTGGACTAATTATGGTGATCATCTTTCTGTCTTTGGAGCCTTTTAAGCAGATTGACGATGATGCATATCACATTCAAGTTCAATTGTGTAATAAAACCATTTTCTTTCTTTTGTCTTATTGTGAAGATTTTCTGGGGCTGGAGAAAATTTTTCTTTTAATTATTGTTTCCAAACACTGTCTAGAATTACCAGACATGATACAAACACATAAGGTGCCATCCAGAATTTACTCTAGAGGGGACTTTCCCTCTCAGGCTTCCAGTCAGCTCAGAGTTGTGCAGCAAAGTGCATGCTGTCCCCTAAATATGCAGGCAGAGTTGTGTCTCTGCCTTTTTGGCATCTATAGTCCTCTACAGTCACTTCAAGAGAGGCTAGATCACATTTCTACCAACTTCACTGGGCAGTGATCAATAGTTTTATCTCTCTTAGAATGACTCTTGCATCTTCAGACCTGAAACTGATTCAGACATCATGGAGCTCACAGACCGAATCAGAGTAACATGTGTGCATTGAGTAGATGTGTAGATGTGAGAATCTCCACTTTCCCCTTTGTCTTTTTGCTAAAATCCTTACAAATGTGCAGGTAACACCTGCTGCTACTCCAGCCATTCAGGTCCTAAATCTGCAGCTCCACATTTTGAATCCAAGTTTTTGAGATTTGGGAAATAAAAAACTTTTATCTGACAAATGCAAGTCCTTTTGATTATCAAACTCAGAGAGACGTTGAAAATAAAGTGCAGTTATGTATTTCTCCTCCCTTTGAACTATGTATTCATCTCTTGAAACTGTTCACTATTGTCACAAGTAGCATAGTGCCACATTGGACACTATATCCCATACCCTAAACCATAACTATATATATATAAAATCAAGGTTATTTCTGTTAATAAATAAAAATACCTGACAACTTTGTATCAGCCCACTGTGTCCCTGTTTAGTTGTCTTTACCAATCCTCTTATAACTGCTGCTAATCAAAGTGTAGATTCCAGGCAACTTGAATCTTTGCTCCCAGGTTATAATCCTTAAGCTTGACCCAAATAAACTGTCTACTTATATTCATGTTGTGTCAGTTTTTTTTTCTTTCATGTAGACTTACCATTTAGAATGTGCTAGAGCAGCCTCTATGAGGGGATCTCTTCTTTGATTGTATTCCACTTGCTGTAACACCAAAGGATGCAGAGCCAGGATCCTACCTAGAATCTGCAGATAAGTTCTGGCCTCTACCGCGGGTTTACAAAAAAGGGCCGGACTTTGGATTGTGAATGTACAGAAAACTAACAAAAGGCATTTTCTGTATTGTGAGATGTCAGCATAGACATCTTACAGCCCCCATTTGGGAATGTGGCTCTGTGAGATTTTTCACATCTTGTTCATTGACTTGCTACAGTTATGTCAGAGGCTCTAGGAAGAAATAGAATCTGATGGCAGAATCTGTAAGTGTAAATAAGCATCTTAGGAGTGAGAGATCAAGGCCACAAAGTATCCAGAGCCATGACCACAACTATATTTACCTGTAAAATGTGATACTGGAGTAGAGTATTTTTGTTCTTTCTCTTACCCAAGAGCTAGCAAATCAGAACAGGTGATCCAGGTTCTGGAGCTCCACCAGTGCAGTTCTATTTTTTATTAGAATCAGCCCGAGTCTCTCCAGCCTGGCTTATCATTGGGCCATCAGCCCAGGAACACGGAATTCTCTCACAATCTCCTAGGTGTATTTGAGGTATTTGAGGATGTCCAGAGCAGAATTGTGTCAGGCTGAAAAGTGTGGTTAATTCTGCTTCTGTCTCAGTGTAAGAGAAATGAGTCATCCTGTGTTTGTTCATCCTCTCATACAAGAGGTTTCTTTGGTTGGTACCCAGATGAGAGTTTCTCCAGTTTCTGGTGCTTGAATGAAACAAGGATGAGATCTGGAGACCCAAATAGATAAAGTATTTCCTTACATCTCATATAACCGTTAAAAAAAATGAAGCAGTCATGGTTCCTACAATCCAGAAACTTTTAGTCTAGATTAGCTACTGGATAAATAATTGAATTATATGTCATATGGTTGGTACAATAAATAGATGTGTCCAAAATCTTGGGCTTTATTTAGGCCACTTTCTTTATATTGTTGTGACTTGTGATGTCTACACCTGTAGGGATATTCATGAACAGAAGAATTGTTATTATAATTAATTTTTGGTTTTTTGAGATGGAGTCTCTGTCGCCCAGGATGGAGTGCAATGGCGGGATCTCAGCTAACTGAAACCTCGGCCTCCCGGGTTCCTGTCTCAGCCTCCAGAGTGTCTGGGATTACGGGTGCCCACCACCATGTCCAGCTAATTTTTTGTATTTTTAGTAGAGATAGGGTTTCACCATGATGGCCAGGCTGGTCTTTAACTCCTGACCTCAGGTGGTCTGCCCGCCTCGGCCTCCCAAAGTGCTGGGATTACAGGCAGGAGCCACCGCGCCCAGCCACATATTTATTTTCTAATAAAATTAGCCTAGGAAGGCCTGGTGCAGTGCCTCACACCTGTAATTTTAGCACTTTGGGAGGCCGAAGCGGGCAGATCACAAGGTCAGACGTTCCAAACCAGACTGGCCATTATGGTGAAACGCTGTCTTTACTAAAAATACAAAAATTAGCTAGGCATGGCGGCACACGCTTGTAGTTTCAGCTACTCGGGAGGATGAGTCAAAAGAACAGCTTGAACCTAGGAGGCGGAGGTTGCAGTGAGCCGAGATCATGCCAGTGCGCTCCAGCCTGGGCGACAGAGCAAGACTCTCTCTCCAAAAAGAAAATAAAAATTACCCTAGAAAACATTTGGGGATTTGTTTAAATTGCATAGTAGTGTATAGTATAAAGTTGACAGGGCGGTGGCTAGAAAATATAAAAATTACAGAAACAGGCCGGGCGCAGTGGCTCACGCCTGTAATCCCAGCACTTTGGGAGGCGGAGGCGGGCGGATCACGAGGTCAGGAGATCGAGACCATCCTGGCTAACACGGTGAAACCCCGTCTCTACTAAAAATACAAAAAAATTAGCCGGGCATGGTGGTGGGCGCCTGTAGTCCCAGCTACTTGGGAGGCTGAGGCAGGAGAATGGCGTGAATCCGGGAGGCGGAGTTTGCAGTTAGCCGAGATCGCGCCACTGCACTCCAGCCTGGGCGACAGAGCAAGACTCTCTCTCCAAAAAGAAAATAAAAATTACCCTAGAAAACATTTGGGGATTTGTTTAAATTGCATAGTAGTGTATAGTATAAAGTTGACAGGGCGGTGGCTAGAAAATATAAAAATTACAGAAACAGGCCGGGCGCAGTGGCTCACGCCTGTAATCCCAGCACTTTGGGAGGCCGAGGCGGGCGGATCACGAGGTCAGGAGATCGAGACCATCCTGGCTAACACGGTGAAACCTCGTCTCTACTAAAAATACAAAAAAATTAGCCGGGCATGGTGGTGGGCGCCTGTAGTCCCAGCTACTTGGGAGGCTGAGGCAGGAGAATGGCGTGAATCCGGGAGGCGGAGTTTGCAGTTAGCCGAGATGGCGCCACTGCACTCCAGCCTGGGCGACAGAGAGATTCCATCTCAAACAAACAAACAAACAAACAAACAAAAATTACAGAAACTCTGAGATTTAAGTTTCTTTTAGGTAAGCTTAGAAAAAACAAAACTGGAAGTACCCTAGTGGCATAGAGAACAGAATTCTACATAGGGTTCTCACCCTATCCTAGGTCTGTTAAGATTCACCCTTTTTGGAGGCCTTATTTAGGTCTGCCTCTACCCTAGAGTCTTGCCTCACAGAACTGATCAGAAGAGATCAGAGTTTTGGCTGATGAATCCTGCTGCCTTTCTAGAGCTGGTGCTTAGAATTTACTGAAACTCAAAAGCAGATAAATCAGAAAAACAAAGTATGTATTAGAGGGTGATAGTTTTTAAGTTTTCTATGAATCCAGTGCTAACAGAGACATTCTATTTAGCAACTTGGTTTCTATTCCTGCAGATCCAGTAGTTGCTCCTCAAGTCACAAAAGAAGAAGTAAATATAAACAGAATAAAATTTTCTCTAAACTACATTAAACTCTTTCTTTCTTTCTTTCTTTTTTTTTGAGATGGAGTCTCTCTCTGTCGCCCAGGCTGGAGTGCAGTGGTGGATCTCGGCTCACTGCAAGCTCTGCCTCCTGGGTTCACGCCATTCTCCTGCCTCAGCCTCCCAAGTAGCTGGGACTACGGGCACCCACCACCACGCCCAGCTAATTTTTTTGTATTTTTAGTAGAGACGGGGTTTCACCGTGTTAGCCAGGATGGTCTCGATCTCCTGACCTCGTGATCCACCCACCTCAGCCTCCCAAAGTGCTGGAATTACAGGTGTGAGCCACCGCGCCCAGCCATTAAACTCTTTCTTTCTTTATCTTGAAATCTGTCTACATTTAGCTTTTATTCTATGTAATTTTTTTAAAAAGTTGATGATGGAGAAACAGAAGAAATAAAAATGCTGGGCCCTTTATCTAAATCCTGGAAATTATTAAACCCTTAGTACCAGCTTCCAGGGTATTATGAGAACTAAATCACATAATGTGTTATGCCCAGCACAGTGCTCTGTATCATATTCTTGAGCACATTGTACCTGATTAATAAACATTGCATTAGTACATGTGTACATGTTGTTTTTTAAATATAGACTTATTCAGACACTGCTGCTTTCTGTTTCTTCTGTAAACTTTAGGATGCCAGCAAAGAATATAAAACTTTAGGATGGAGATGGGTTGTCTTTATTTATACCAGAAGTATTTGGTTGTGACAAGAGTACTGAGTGTAAGCGACCCTGTGCTGTGCCTGCTTCTCTAACTAATGCTAACAATGAGCCCAGGGGGAGCAACATCAGCATTGACAGGGGACTTGTTTAAAACACCCATTTATGGACCCTTTTCAAACCTGCAGAATCATATTACATAAAGTGGAGTCAAAATTATCAAGTGATTTATAAGCTCATTAAAACTTTACAGGCAGTCCTCTCATTCATGAGAGTTAAGTTCCACCTTTGCACTAAAGGGTGGTCACAGGGCCTGTTCTGTTTGGGTTTGGTAGGGACAGGTCAGTGTGGCACGTATTTCCATTACTGTAGCAGAAATTGCTGGTGTCTGTGGCAGGGGAGGGCATATGAGGACAGGAAAGGAGAAACTTATATTTTTATCTTCATGAAGCAGCTCATTGTTCCTGAATCTCTTCTGTTTTAAAGGACAGAAAAGGGTGGACTTTTTCTGTGTTTTTTTTCTTTCTGCCATTTGATGTCATGCTAGCAGGTAAACAGGTGGTGCTGACACTTTTAAGGGCATATTATCAAGATACGGGTGTAATTTGTACAGAGAATCTCATCTGAGAAGGAATTCCAGAGAAGCAGGAGAGGGAAAAGTGGCTTTTCTGTTTCAGATCAAGAGCTGTATTCACTCTGCCTCCTCGAATGCTATGCATCTAGTACTCACAAACTTTTACTTCTCTACTTTTGCTTTTTTTTTTTAATGAGTTTGGTTTAAATACTTCTTAAAATTCTTATGATAGTCAAGAGTCTCTGTAAAATATTTATTTTCTATACCTTAGAGCCTTCTCTACATTTGCTGCATCATAGCTTCTTATATGCCATGCAGGATTCTCAGCAAGAATTTATAATCTGCAATATTAAAAATGTTCCCTTTGTGGCTGTTGAACATGGAAAGACGTGGATGCTCAAGATTTCTATTGGGGAAAACTGTGGTCCTTAGTAAAGATGGAGAACATGTAATGTTGAGGCTCCATCTGTGTGTTCCATTAGCTCTATGCAGAATAGGATTAGGGAAATGCTTATTTAAAAGGGATGGCAGTTATTACCCAGAAAGTTCTGAAAGAAAATTAAGATACCTGCTCTCTAGGGAGCTAAATGAAGCCTACTTAAAATTCCTACTAAAAGTTACAGAACATAGGAGTTATCTATATTTTGAAGTTAGCATAAAACATGTTTCTTTATGGTTAAATTCAGATTTTATTTACTTTCTTCGGGAGGAATATTTCAACAGTGATGCTGTGTTCTTCTTCTTTTTTTTTTTTTAAGCAGAGTTTCACTCTCGTTGCCCAGGCTGGAGTGCAATGGTGCGATCTTGGCTCACTGCAACATCTGCCTCCCAGGTTCAAGCAATTCTCTTGCCTCAGCCTCCTGAGTAGCTGGGATTACAGGCATGCGCCACAACGCCCAGCTAATTTTGTATTATCAATAGAGACGGGGTTTCTCCATGTTGGTCAGGCTGGTCTCAAACTCCCGACCTCAGGTGATCCACCCATCTCAGCCTCCCAAAGTGCTGGAATTACAGGCGTGAGCCACCATGCCTGGCCGATGCAGTGTTCTTCTGTGTGAATTAGCACATCATAAAAATTTGTCCTAGTGCAGCTAAGGGTTAATGATTCACTTGGTGACATAGCTCTCTGACAGATTTTTTTTACAATAGAGTTATTTATTTTTCTCTTCATTAAGTATTTTTATGCAGCTGATGTGCATAAACCATCACATTTAATCTGGCGTCTATCCTTTTTTCTCTTTTTTGCTACATATTTTTCTTTGGAAAATGAAGGCTCTTATCTTTGTTTACAGGCCAGAAAAACTGGGAAAAACACAGGCTCTTGCATTTACTGAATGTTTGACAAAATACCGTTCTTGGGCCAAAAACATTCGCATTACAGATGAGCTTGTCAGAAATTCAAAAAGTCAGACTTTATGCCAGATCTTCCGGAATAAAAAAAAACCCTGCACAACAAGGTCTTCAGCTTATTGTTGTGTATATTAAAATTTGAGAGGTGCCTTCTAACTCAACACATCTTTTGCATCTGAAAAATATTCACAACTCATTCCATATGATGCAAATATAGCACTAAAAAATGTACATGTTCATGCCCTTAATTTTATGCTCTATTATCTAAAAAGTATCATATATAAACTGATGTTATGGATCTTGTGCCGCTCTTTTTTCTCAGAGTTAGAGGATACATTAGAGAATATTTTGGGGTTGAAAAATATTTTATTGGATAATTTTAGGCAGTCCTTCGAGTCAGAACCAGTTCTCTTTACTCTCTCATTTCACCTTAAGTCAAATTAAAAATTCCTCTCATGCCATTTAGTAATTATGTGTGTGTGTGTGTTTTTCAGGGACCATTGCAATTTAGAGACGTGGCCATAGAATTCTCTCTGGAGGAGTGGCATTGCCTGGACACTGCACAGCGGAATTTATATAGGGATGTGATGTTAGAGAACTACAGAAACTTGGTCTTCCTTGGTGAGGACAACTTGAATATATAATTCATAATATACCCTGAAGATTTTATTTCTCTTTTTTGTAGAATGTTTGTTAGTAATTTATTCTTTGCAAAGTGGTAGAATTACAGGCATGAGCCACTGCGCCTGGCCATATTTTATTTATATTTCTGTATAATTTTTATTATGACCACAAAGATAACCCTGTAATCAATAACAATTTAATTGTACATTCACAATAACTAAAAGTGTATAATTACACTGTTTGTACTACAAAGGATAAACACTAGAGGTGATGGATACCCTATTTACCCTAATGTAATTACTACATATTGTAGGCCTGAATCAAAATATTCCATATAAGGCATAAATATATACATATACTGTATGCCCACAAATACTAGAATAAATTTCAGTAAGAACAAAGAATAAAAATTTAACCGATGGGAAAAATGTTCTTCAACTCATTTGCAGTTTAAAGTCACTGGCAAAGTGATTACTAGACATGATATTCCACTATGTACCAAATAGTATATTGCTACCATGTTTTACCTACATGCTTGAGTAAGGTGGGATATGTCAAAGTTGGTAGCATAATAATGCTTCATTAAGCAAACAATAGTCTTAACATGGTAAAAAAAATTAAATAAAATTAAGTTCACACATAATCTAATAATATTTAAATGTACTGCATTTTATTACATAAAAATGCAATTAGTATAATATACAAATTTAATACTTTTAACTATAATTTTTCTCTTTAATGTAGAAAAGTATTTCTCTGAACCCCCACCTTATTTTTATCATTGTTTATTAATAAAGTAATTCATTATGTTTTTGAAAAAAAGTTTTAAAATGTTCTGCGTACATGTTAACGTAGGCTAGGCCATCCAAAAGACAAAGCAAAGCATCAACATTAAGTCATAGGCTAGGATTATAGAAATGAGAACATGAACCCCTACCTCATACATTACTTAGAATAAGTTAACTACAAAGAGCCTCTCCACTTACATTTTCATCATGCATCTTACATTTTAATGTCCTTACTCTTTTATAGAAAAAGTCATAAATAACGCCCAATAAAAAAGAATCTGTAGTATCTCTGATGCAGCAACAATTGATCACATGCTTTCACCTGTGAATACAATAGGAATAAAATCACAGCATAAAGTAAACTGAAAACTGTATTCACTCTAAATTAGTGGTAATTCCAGAAATTTAGTGGCATAAAATATTGTTGCCCCAACTGAAAATCTAATTGCCACCACCAATTTTTGATTCAGTAGTATCAGATAGTAAAATAAGAAACCTACAAATTGAAAGTATTTTCTAAATATTTAGAAATTTCTGTTATAAATTATTATTTTGGTATTAATTTACTGGACTATTTTATCACATCCTCTCTGCTGAGCACAGTACTAGCTTGTAATGGGAGTATATGAGCAAGATTCATGTTATTTATTTTTAATAAAACAGGTATTGTTGTCTCTAAGCCAGACCTGGTTACCTGTCTGGAGCAAGGAAAAAAACCTTTAACTATGGAGAGACATGAGATGATTGCCAAACCCCCAGGTAGGTACGAGTGAAAACGAATACAACAGGTGACACAGATAAAAGGTCCCAATGTCAAAGAGAAAACCAGTCTTTAAAATGTGATTCTGGAAGCTGTGTTCCAAAGAAAATAGGTCCTGGGCAGCTGTTGTTTTTTTTTTTTTTTTTTAATTTTGCTCCCACAAAGGGGCATCTTCTGTCTTATGCTTTTAAATTCTCTAAGAATTCTACTTCTCCTTTGGTGACCTTCCTTCAGGTTCACAGTGAGAGCCAAAGTCCTCTTCATGGCATGTAAAAGGCTGCGTGGGCTAGGAGTGGTGGCTCACCCCTGTACTCCCAGAACATTGGGAGGCCAAGGCAGGTGGATCACGGGAGGTCAGAAGTTCGTGATTAGCCTGACCAACATGGTGAAACTCCGTTTCTACTAAAAATACAAAAATTAGCTGGGTGTGGTGGTGGGCACCTGTAATCCCAGCTACTTGGGAGGCTGAGTCAGGAGAATCATTTGAACCTAGGAGGTGGAGGTTGCAGTGAGCCGAGATCATGCCATCGCACTCCAGCCTGGGCAACAGAGCGAGACTCCATTTCACAAAAAAAAAAAAAAGAGAGGGAGAGAATGAGAGGCTGCACAATCTGGCTGCTTTTCCATTGTTTTGGGGACACACAAATATCTGCATAATTTTGAGAAACTAAAACTATTTTTTTAAGTCCTCTTTTTGCATCGGGTCTGAAATGTGTGAGAGTATTAGTTTATCTTGCATTTTTTTGTTTATTTTTCTGCACAGTCCATTCTGTTTTTATTTCTATAAAGTCTTCAAATATAGTTTGAAATTATAAGTATGATATTCTTCTGCTTTGTTCCTTTTCCTCAAGACTGTTTTGGCTATTCAAAGTTTATTTTAGTTTCATGTAAATTTTAGAATTGAATTTCCATTACTGTGAAAAAAAATACTGCAATTTTGATAGGAAGTGTATTGAATCTATAGATCACTTTGGATAATATGGCATTTTATTAATATTTATTCTTTCAATCCAAAGACATAAAATATTTTAAAATTTATTTGGATCTTCCTTTTTTTTATTGTAAAGGTTTTTTACATCCCTGGTTAATTTTTTTCTCAGAAATTTATTAAGTAATGCTATAGTAAATAAGATTTTTTTTCTCTATTTTATCAGATAGTTTGTTTTAAGTGTATGAAACTGTAGCTGGGCGCAGTTTAAGTGTATGGAACCATAGCCGGGGGGGTCTCCCAAAGTACTAGATCACACCTGTAATCCCAGCACTTTGGGAGACCAAAGTGCATGGATCACCTAAGATCAGGAGTTCGAGACCAGCCTGACCAACATAGAGAAACCCTGTCTCTGCTGAAACTACAAAAATTCACTGGGCATGGTGGCGCATGCCTGTAATCCCAGCAACTCGTTAGGCTGAGATGGGAGAATCGCTTGAACCTGGAAGGCAGAGGTTTCAGTGAGCCGAGATCACCCCATTGCACTTCAGGCTGGGCAAAAGAGCTAGACTCCTACTCAAAAAAAAAAAAAAAGTGTACGAAACCATACATATACTTATGTATGTTAATTTTATGTTTTGCTAATTTACTGACTGTATTTATTAGTTTAGACAGGGTTAATATACTGTTTATGGTTTTTTAAATATGTGATTGTATGATCTACAGACAGCAACTTTTTACTTACTGTTTTTCAATTTCAGTGGAGTTTTTTTTATTTCTTTGACTAATTCTTCTGCCACATACTTCCAGTGCTACATTAAAATGGAAGAATTGGCTGGGCTCCCTGGCTCACACCTGTAATCCCAACACGTTGAAAGGGCAAGGCAGGTGGATCACCTGAGGTCAGGAGTTTGAGACAAGCCTGACCAATATGATGAAACCTCGTCTTTACTAAAAATACAAAAGTTAGCCGGGTGTGGTGACATGCACCTGTAATCCCAGCTCCTTAGGAGGCTGAGACAGGAGAATCGCTTGAATCAGGGAGGCGGAGGTTGCAGTGAGCCAAGATCACACCATTGCACTCCAGCCTGGGCAACAAGAGCGAAACTCCATCTCAATAAAAAAAAAAAAAAAAAAAGAAGAAGAAGAAGCATTGACAATGGGCACAATATAGTTTTGTATTGGTATCTAAATTTGATGGAGCAAACACCTCTTCAAGTTTTCATAAACTGATTTTAGAAGGTAAAGATCTTCTTTTATTGGGCCCTTAGGGTGATGCGATACTCTGAATTTTTAGTGAAGAGGGGTTGTAGCTTGGTCACAAGGCTGCTGGGTCTGCCTTTGGGTCCACCTTTAGTTGGCTTGCTACAGGGGCTTGGGTAGTTGTAATTCCATTTTGTTTTTAGACAGACTGAATATCCTTACAGGTTCAAGCAGTTCTCATGTCTCAGCTTTGCAAGGAGCTGGGATTACAGATGTGAGTCACTGTGTCTGGCCTTAGTGTAGGTTTCTTAACATCAGTTTATTGTGTCTTGGTTTTAATTTGTATTACAATTTTAGACAATTTGCAATTCTGTTTGTACACTTTAAGTCAATTTGAGGTTTAATTAAGAGATAAATTGCTGGGCGCAGTGGCTCATGCCTGTAATCCCAACACTTTGGGCGGCTGAGGTGGGTGGATCAAGAGGTCACAAGTTGAGACCAGCCTGGCCAACATAGTGAAACCCCGTTTCCACTAAAAATACAAAAAATTAGCTGGGCATGGTGGCGGGCACCTGTAATCCCAGCTACTTGGGAGGCTGAGGTAGGAAAATTGCTTGAACCTGGGAAGCGGAGGTTGCAATGAGCCAAGATTGCACCATTGCACTCCAGCCCGGGCAACAGTGCGAGACTCCGTCTCAAAAAAAAAAAAAAAGATAAATTATGCATGTTTATTACAATCAGATTACATATGTATGTGTGTTTATCTATAAATATGACCCCAATTTTAGTTAATGGCTTATCTTATATTCTTTCTTAGCTGATTTTCCATGGTAGTTTTATCTTAAGTGAGCAGTCATTGAGATAGTTTTATTTTTTCCATGTGTTTAATGATGAATATATATTTCCTTTTGTGAGAAAAGCACTTTTGTGATTTGAAGGTAATTTTCAAAAGGATTTATAATTCTGTATTTTTTCCCGTTTTTCTTTAAAACTTGTTTTAAAAACACATAACATAAAATTTACTGTCTTAAATCTATTGAAGTGTACATTTCAGGGCCAAGTGTGGTTGTGGCTCTCATCTGTAATCCCAGGATTTTGCAAGGCCAAGGCAGGAGGATCCCTGGAGCCTAAAAGTTTGAGAGCTGCCTGGGGAACATACGGAGACCTCTCTCTATAAAAAAAATTTAATAATAGCCAAGCATGGTGGTGTGCGCCTGTGGTCCCAGCTACTTGGGAGATTGAGAGGGAGTCAAAATTGTGCCCACTACATTGCAGCTTGGGGGACAGAGTGAGACCCTGTCTCAAAAAAAAGTTGTTCATTTCAGGCATGTTAAGTATATTCACACTGTTATGCAAAAGACTTCTAGAAACTTTACATCTTATAAAACTAAAACTTAATTCCCATTAAGTAACAACTGCTCATTTTGCCCTCTCTCTGACAGACAAACCTTCAACTTTCTGTTTTATGATTTTTGACTACTTATGATACCTCATATAGCTGGGTGTGGTGGCTTACACCTGTAATCCCACCACTTTGGGAGGCTGAGGCAGGCGGATCACCTGAGATCGGGAGTTTGAGACCAGCCTGACCAACATGGAGAAACCCTGTCTCTACTAAAAATACAAAAAAGTTAGCCAGGCATGGTGGCACATGACTATAATCCCAGCTCCTCGGGAGGCTGAGATAGGAAAATCGCTTGAACCTGGGGGGTGGAGGTTGCAGTGAGCCAAGATCAGGCCATTGCACTCCAGCCTGGTCAACAAGAGTGAAACTCCATCTCAAAAAAAAAAAAAAAAGATACCTCATATAAGTGGAATCATATAGTATCCATAATTTTGTTACTGGTTTAATTCAGGTGACATAATATTCTCAATCTTTATCTTAAAATGTGACAAGATTGTTATTTTTAAGGTGGAATAATATTCCATTATATGTATATGTTACATTTTTTGATATGTTTATAAATCAAGAGACATCTGGGTTGCTTCAGCCTTTTGACTTTTGTGAATATTGGTACAATAAACATATATTTTCAAATATGTCTTCCAGGTCCTGTGTTACATATTTTGTTTCTTTTGTTGTTTGTTATTTTTATTTATTTTTTTTTTTGAGATCAAGTCTCCTGCTGTCACCCAGGCTGGATTGTAGTCATGCAATCTCGGCTCACTGCAACCTCTGCCTTTGGGGTTCAAGCGATTCTCCTACCTCAGCCTCCCAAGTTCCTGGGATTACAGGTGCACGTAACATCACCCATCTAGTTTTTGTATTTTTAGTAGACATGGTGTTTCACCATGGTGGCCAGGCTGGTTTTGAACTTCTGACCTCAGGTGATCTGCCCACCTCGGCCTCCCAGTGTGCTATGATTATAGGCTTGAGCCACTACACTTCGCCTGTGTTATGTATTTTAGATATAGATTTATAAATGAGGAACATTTCTAACATTTTAAAATGATGGCTGCATCATTATTTTCCACCAGCAGTCAACATGGGTTTCATTTTTATTGCATCATCAACAGATTTGGTATATTTAAAAAAATTATAGTGGCCATTCTAATGGGTATGAGGTGATTTTGTTTGTTATGTTTTTTTTCATTTCTCTACAAATTAGTAATTTTGTGTGTGCTTTCAAAATGCATTTTCCAATTTTGTGTATTTTTTTGAGAAAAATTTGTCCATTTCTAAATCAAGTTATTCAAACTTACTGTTAGTTTTAAGTCATTTATATATTTTGAATATTAACTCTTTTAACAAGTAATATGTAAATGTTTTCAACTATTTTCTAAGGGACGTTGTCACTCCTGAAATTTTTTTCTTTCAGAAATTTTGAAGTATAGTGTAGTTAAACTTTTTTGTTCTTTTATTTGTTGCTCACACATTTAATGTTGTACCTAAAAAAATGGTGCCAAGACCAATGTCATGTCTTTTTTTTGTATTTTTTCTTTCTTTCTTTCTTTTTTTTTTTTTTTTTGAGATGGAGTCTTGCTCTGTCCCCCAGGCTGGAGTTCAGTAGCGCAATCTCAGCTCACTGCAAGCTCTGCCTCCTGGGTTCACGCCATTCTCCTGCCTCAGCCTCCCAAGTAGCTGGGACTATGGGCGCCCGCCACCATGCCTGGCTAAGTTTTTTGTATTTTTAGTAGAGACGGGGTTTCACCGTGTTAGCCAGGATGGTCTCGATCTCCTGACCTCATGATCCGCCCGCCTCGGCCTCCCAAAGTGCTGGGATTACAGGCATCAGCCACCGTGCCCGGCTTGTTTTGTATTTTTTCTAAAATATTTGTTAGTTTATTTTGTCTAAGTATCTTATTTAAAATATATTTTTGTATCATTCAAGGAAATAATCCAACTTTATTTTATCAGTGTTGATACTATAGCTTTTAACTGTTGTATTGGCATCTTTGAACAATGAAATTTTTTGACCCCTGAGCAAGAATATGTTGAAGAGTGTGTTTTATATTCACATGCTTTTGAATTTGCCATTTGACTTTTGCTTTTAATTCCTAATTTCATTCAGTTTTTGTTAGAAAACACACAGTGTATAATTTTAGTGTTTTAAAATTGTTTTGTTGTTGTTGTTTTGAGACAAGATCTTACCGTCATCCAGGCTGGAGTGCAGTAGCATAATTTTGGCTCACTGTAGCCTCAGTCTCCTGGGCTCAAGTGATCCTTTCACATCAGTTTCCTGAGTAGCTAGGATTACAGACGTGCACTACCATGTCTGGCTAATTGTGTGCTTGTTTGTAGTGTTAGGATGTCAGTATGTTGCCCAGGCTGGTTTCAAACTTTTGGCCCCAAGGGATCCTGTTTTCTTGGTCTCCTAAAATGTTAGGATTATAGGTAAGAGCCACTGTTCCCAGTATTTTAAAATTTAATAAAACTTGCTCTGTGTCCTAACAGAATACACCAGATGCAAATAAGAATATTGTGTATTATCTTGGTTTTGACTGGAGAGTTTTGCATGTGTCTGTGAAGCCTAGTTGGTCTATAATATGGTTTCCATGTTCATGTTCTCCAGACCTCATGCTGCAATATAAATCCTCAATGTTGGTTGTGGGACCTGTTGGGACACGTTTGGATCATGGGGCAAATTTCTCATGAATGGCTTGGTATATCCTCTTGGTAACCAAAAACTTTTCACTCCATTAATTCAAATGAGAGCTGGTTCATTAAAAGAACCTGGGTCCTTCACCTCACACTTGCTCTGTCTCATACCATATAATATGTCCAGTTACTTTTTACCTTCCACCATGATTTTAAGCTTCCTGAAATCCTCACCAGAAGCAGATGCTGGCACACACTTATACGGTCTGCCAAACTGTGAGCCAAATAAACCTTTTTTCTTTATAAATTATGCACTCTCAAGTATTCCTCTATATGCAAAATAATTAATATTGTCTATAATGTTAGCTAAGTTTTTTCTTATTTTTTATCTGAATTTTATATTTATTACTGCAAATGATGTCTACAATTATTATGTTGCCATGTATGTCTTGCTTCACTTTTGTCAATAGTTGCTTTATGTATTTTGGAGCCCTGATGTTATATACACACATTTATATAGATAGATAAATATTACGGTTATAGATTCCTGCTAAATCAACTCACTTTACTATAATATAATATCAGTCTATGTCTCATGGTAGTACTTGACTTAAGGCATATTATGTCTAATAATAATTATGACCACATCACTCAATTGTGGTTACTATTTTCACAGAATATACATTTTTTTTTCATTTTTTATTTTCAGCCTATTTGACTCAATGCAAAATGAGTCTCTTGTAGGCAGCGTACTGTATGCTTTTTAAAAACCACTCAGGCATTCTATTTTTTTATATATAATTTTATTTATTTATTTATTTATTTATTTATTTATTTATTTTCTTTTGTGATGGAATTTCACTCTTGTTGCTCAGGCTGAAGTGCTATGGTGCGATCTCAGCTCACTGCAACCTATGCTTCCCGGGTTCAAGCAATTTTCCTGCGTCAGCCTTCTGAGTAGCTGGGATTAAAGGCATCTGCCACCGCACCTGGCTAATTTTTTTGTATTTTTACTAGTGACAGGGTTTCACCATGATGGCCGAGCTGGTTTTGAATGCCTGACCTCAGGTGATCTATATATTGTCCTTCTTTGTCTTTTTGAAGTTTTGACTTAAAGTACATTTTATAAAATATGACAGTTTTTGACTTTAAGATGTAGCTTGTGTAATATTATTTTGACCTCTTCTGCTCTCATTTGGTTAATAGTTACATGAAATTTCTACTTCTGTCTTGCCACTTTCAGTCTTTGTCATTAGATCTCAGGTGACTCTTGTAGAAAAGCAAGTTGGATCTTGATTTTTATTTTTTATTTTTTTATTTTTTAGAAGAAGTCTCACTCTGCCACTCAGACTGCAGTGCACTTGTTCAAGTGATTCTCCTGTCTCAGCCTCCTGAGTAGCTGGGATTACAGGCATGCACCACCACGCCTGGCTAATTTTTGTATTTTTAGTAGAGATGGGGTTTCACCATGTTGATCAGGCTGATAAAATTTTTTAATAAACCTTTTTATTGAAAGTATGTTTCTTGACTGGAAAGATAATTATATATATTTAAATAGTTTTCCGAAAGAGAAAAACTTACTAATGTTATCTATCTATTTATTTATTTATTTATTTTGAGACGGAATCTTGGTCCATCACTCAGGCTGGAGTGAAATGGCACAATCTTGGCTCACTGCAACCTCTGCATCTAAGGTTCAAGTAATTCTCCTGTCTCAGCCTCCTGAGTAGCTGGGATTATAGGCACCGACCACCATGCTGGCTAATTTTTGGTATTTTTAGTAGAGATGGGGTTACTCCATGTTGGCCAGGCTGGTCTTGGACTCCTGACCTCCAGTGATTCACCCGCCTTGGTCTCCCAATGTGCTGGGATTACAGGCGTGAGCGACTGCGCCTGGCCAACGTTATTTTATTGTTTTATTTCATTCTTTTATCTTTGTCTCTTTTTCTCTTTCTGTCTTTTTGTGTTTTTTTTTATTTTTGTATTGATATGCTTTTAATTTTTTTCTTATTTTCTTTTGTGTATCTAGGCAGGTATTTTCTTAGTGGTATCTAGGGGATTACATAAAACCTCTAAAAGATCCAACAATATACTTTAATGCAGTAAAAAATTAACTTCAGTTGCATGCAAACATTCTTCATTACATCTGCCTTCAACTTTGTTATTGATTTTGCTAATTCTACTTATGTTATATATTCATTAACAGATGTTTATAATAATTCCTCTACTTCTATCTTTTGCATTTTAGAGAATAACTAAAAGTGCTTTCTGTGCCATTATGATAATAAGTAAGGAATTCTATTTTTGTGTATGTGCATATCTTTTCCAGAAAGTTATGTATTTTCATATGATCATGTGTTGTTTTCTTGTATTATGTTATTTTCAGTGGAAGAAACTTCTTTCAGCATCTTTGATAGGTAGGGCATACGCAGTGCCAATATACTTTCTTAGGATTTGGTTAGTTTGGAAGGACTCCTTTTATATGATAGTACAATTTTGCTGATGGTATTATTTTCTGCAAAAATTTTTTTTGATAAATTCACTGGTTATAAGACTATGCTTATAAATGACACATCATTTTTATCTTGCAGCACCCAAAATTCTTTTCTTATCTGTGATTTTTGAAATTTTGCTTATAGGTGTGTTTGTGATAAATATCTTTTTGTGTATCCTAGTTTGTTCAGCTTCTTCATGTTTTACATTATTTTTTCTTTTAAGAAATTTTTAAGTTATTTTTGTATTTTTTATATCCATAATTTTTGTTTTTTTCTATTTTAATATTTTTTCTTGTTTATCCTCATTTTTCTGATCTTCAGTAGTCGTCTGTGTTCCTATTTCACTTACTGAATATCATTCAATTTCTTTTATGTAATTAATTAATTTATTTATTTTCTGAGACAGAGTCTCACTCTGTTGCCCAGGCTAGAGTGCAGTGGCATGATCTTGGCTCACTGCAACCTACCCCTCCCAGGTTCAAGTGAGTCTCCTGCCTCAGCCTCCCAGTAGCTGGGATTACAGGTGCATGCTGCCACATTTGGCTGATTTTTGTATTTTTAGTAGAGATAGGCTTTCACTCTGTTGGCCAGGCTGATCTTGAACTCCTGACCTCAAATGATCCACCCACCCCAGCCTCCCAAAGTGCTGGGATTACAGGCATGAGCCACTGTTCCTGTCCTATTTTATTTTTTTTTGAGACAGCCTTGCTCTGTTGCCCAGCCTGGCCGGCAGTGGTACAGTCACTCACTGCAACCTTCCCATCTTGGGTTCAAGCAATTCTTGTGTGTCAGTCTCCTACGTAGCTGGGATTACAGGCACATGCCACCACGCCCAGCTAATTTTTGTATTTTTGGTAGTTACAGGGTTTCACCATGTTGGCCAGGCTAGTCTCAAACTCCTGACCTCATGTGATTTTCCTACCTTGGCTTCCCAATGTGTTAGAATTACAGGAATGAGCTTCCAAGCTTGGCCTGTTCAATTTATTCTGAATTTTAAAAATTACTTTATTCACTTTTTATGGCTGCTTTTGAAAATTTTATAATTTTTTTGATGGGCCATGTTGCCCAAATATTTTGTATACATTGTAATCTTTGAGTGAGATTCAGGCATTAACAAAAAGCTACCTGTTCCCATCTTTATAATATAGTTTTGTCCTTGTGTAGTCTGAAATCAATTGTTTTGGCTAGAGATTCTGGGAATTTCTCAAACATGTTTTTAGGATGTGTCTTGTCTAAAATTTTGTGTTTATTGTTTAGTTAAATCGGCTTATTCATATTTCTTCCTAATAATCAGTAATCACTTGCTACAGCCATTCCTGTTTGGATTACTGCAGTTTCTCTGCTTCTGTAACATTTACCTTTAGACTCAGCAGACTCAAACTGTCATTCTAACATATCACTATTTCAGCATTTTATGTTATGGGAGACATTAGCCGGTGTCTAAAAAAGTTCATAGATGCCAGAAATAAAGATGTATGTGCCAATATTTTTCTTATTTTTAAAAAAGAAACCAGGAGTTGGCAATTTATATTTGTGTGTGTGTGTGTGTGTGTGTGTGTGTGTGAGACAGAGTCTCACTCTCTTACCTAGGCTGGAGTGCAGTGGCATAATCTTAGCTCACTACAATCTCCGTCTCCACAGTTGAAGCAATTCTCCTGCCTCAGCCTTCAGGTAGCTAGGATTACAGGTACCTGTTACCATGCCTGGCTAATTTTCTGTATTTTTAGTTGAGATGGGGTTTCACCATGTTGGTCAGGCTGGTCTCAGTCTCCTCACCTTAGGTGATCCACCTGCCTTGCCTTACCAAAGTGCTGGGGTTACAGGCGTTAGCCATCATGCCTGGCCAACAATTAAATTTTTTTTTTTTTTTTTTGAGATGGCGTCTCACTCTTGCCCAGGCTGGAGTGCAGTGGTGCAATCTTGGCTCACTGCAGTCTTTGCCTCCCTGGTTCAAGCAATTCTCTGCCGCAGCCCTCCGAGTAGCTGGGATTAGATGTGCCCGCCACCATGCCTGGCTAATTTTTTGTATTTTTAGTAGAGACAAGGTTTCACCATCTTGGCCAGGCTGGTCTTGAACTCCTGACCTCATGATCCACCCACCTCAGCCTCCCAAAGTGCTGTGATTACAGGCGTGAGCCACCATGCCCAACTGGCAATTTACTTTTAAAAGCACAATGTTATACTGGGCAGCAGGAAGAGCTGTGTTGGCCATAACTAACAGGGCTTTCTTTTTCTTCTATGTGGCTATTTGCATTCTGCTCACCTGGGGCCCTTCACAAACTTAACTCATTTATAAATTTTTTACAATTTTATTTTTGTCAGTATGTTTTTGTTACATTTATGTGTCCAGGAAGAAATCAGAACTGGTGGTATTTTGCTATGTCATCTTGCTTATGTAGTTTGTATAATTTTATAGGTTAGATTTGTAATGTATATTTATCTGAGTCTAGCAATTGAAGTAATGTGTTTTTATTGTTTCTTTTAGTTATGAGTTCTCATTTTGCCCAAGACCTTTGGCCAGAGAACATACAAAATTCTTTCCAAATAGGGATGCTGAGAAGATATGAAAAATGCAGACATGACAATTTACAGTTAAAAAAAGGCTGTAAAAGCATGGGTGAGCATAAGGTGCACAAAGGAGGTTATAATGGACTTAACCAATGTTTGACAACTACCCAGAAAGAAATATTTCAATGTGATAAATATGGAAAAGTCTTTCATAAGTTTTCAAATTCAAACACATATAAGACAAGACATACTGGAATAAATCTTTTCAAATGTATAGAATGTGGCAAAGCTTTTAAACGGTCCTCAACCCTTACTACCCATAAGAAAATTCATACTGGAGAGAAACCTTACAGATGTGAAGAATGTGGCAAAGCTTTTAACCAATCTGCAAACCTTACTACACATAAGAGAATTCATACCGGAGAGAAACCCTACAGATGTGAAGAATGTGGCAAAGCCTTTAAGCAGTCCTCAAACCTTACTACACATAAGAAAATTCATACTGGAGAGAAACCCTACAAATGTGAAGAATGTGGCAAAGCCTTCAACCGATCCACAGACCTTACTACACATAAGATAGTTCATACTGGAGAGAAACCCTACAAATGTGAAGAATGTGGCAAAGCCTTTAAGCACCCCTCACACGTTACCACACATAAGAAAATTCATACTAGAGGGAAACCCTACAAATGTGAAGAATGTGGCAAATCCTTTAAGCACTGCTCTAACCTTACTATACATAAGAGAATTCATACAGGAGAGAAACCCTACAAATGTGAAGAATGTGGCAAAGCTTTTCACCTATCCTCACACCTTACTACACATAAGATACTTCATACTGGAGAGAAACCCTACAGATGTAGAGAATGTGGCAAAGCTTTTAACCATTCCACAACCCTTTTTTCACATGAGAAAATTCATACTGGAGAGAAACCCTACAAATGTGATGAATGTGGCAAAACCTTTACCTGGCCCTCAATCCTCTCCAAACATAAAAGAACTCATACTGGAGAGAAACCCTACAAATGTGAAGAATGTGGCAAATCCTTTACTGCATCCTCAACTCTAACTACACATAAGAGAATTCATACTGGAGAGAAACCTTACAAATGTGAAGAATGTGGCAAAGCTTTTAACTGGTCCTCAGACCTTAATAAACATAAGAAAATTCATATTGAACGAAAACCCTACATAGTGAAGAATGTGAAAGATCTTTTAAATGTTCCTCCACTTTTAATTAGCATAAGATAATTCATACTGGAGAGAAACCCTATGAATGTGATGAATGTGGGAAAGCCTTTAACCAGCCCTCAACTCTTAGTAAATATGAGAGTTTATATGGAACACAAACCCTACAAATATAAAGAATGTGACAAAGCTTTTTAAGGAAGTTCTCAACCCTTATTACACATAATTCATACCAAACAGAAGCCCTACAAGTGTGAAGAATGTGGCAAAACCTATAAACCTATAACAAGTTCTCAATTCCTTTTTTTTTTTTTTTTTGAGATGGAGTTTCACTCTTGTCACCGAGGCTGGAGTGCAATGACATGATCTCGGCTCACTGCAACCTCTGCCTCCTGGGTTTAAGCCATTCTTCTGCCTCAGCCTCCCAAGTAGCTGGGATTACAGGTGCCCAACACCACGCCTGGCTAATTTTTGGATTTTTAGTAGAGATGGGGTTTCACAATGTTGGCCAGGCTGGTCTCGAACTCCTGACCTCAGGTGATGCACCTGCCTTGGCCTTCCAAAGTGCTAGGGTTACAGGCGTGAGCCACCATGCCTGGCTACAAGTTCTTAATTCTTAAGAGACATGGCGATAATTCATGCTGAAGAGGAAATCTAGAAACCTGAAAGATGCGGCAGTGCTTTTACCAACACCTCCACATTTCCTATACATAAAAATAAATTATACTAGTGTAATACCCTAGAAATGTATAAAATGTGACAAAGCCTTTATATGATTGTCATACATGATTGTAGGTGATATAAGTCATACTGCCAAAACTCCTGTAAGTGTGAAGAATGTGGCAAAATATTTTATTAGTGCTTATACCTTATTTCACAGGAAAGCTCTTATCCTTGAGAAAAATTGTGCAAATACAAAGAATATGCAAAAACCATTAACGCCTACTCACATCTTACTGAACAGAAGAAGGTTCATAGTTAATAAAGCATCAAAAGTGCAATTACTGTCAAAAAATCTTTCAGAAAATAGAAGTCTTTAAAGTGAAGTTTATTCTGAAGACAGCCATTACAAATATAAAGGGGGTTGTAGTGCCTTTACTTGTGTCACAGATCTAAGTGCACACATTTAATACTAGAGGAAAACCCTGAAGCAGTTGCTCAAGCTTTGTTTCAGGCAATCAAGAGAATTTATATTGAGAATAGTACTGCAAATGTAATGAATGGAAAGACTTTTCTTTTCCAAAAACTACAGCTTAGAAAACACCAGAGGGTTTATACCAAAATATATTTTTGCAGATGCAGTAAATATGAAAAAATATTTAATTCAAAAGTGATTCTATGTAAATATCAGAATTTTCCATAGAATAATTAAGGCACTGACACTTCAGACATTACACTAAATCAGAATGTTCAGTATAAAAACTAATCCACAGCTACAGCTGTTAGATAAATTATTTCTATATAATTTTTTAAAAAGTGGATTTTTGAAGCACTGTAATTACATTGAAAGTATACTTGTTTTCTTGAAAAAAATTTTTTGAAAAGTGAATAATGATATAATACAGCTTTCACATTGCTTTATGCTATTATTTTATTCCTATTGTATTCACATGTGAAAGCATGTGATCAATTGTTGCTGCGTTAGAGATATTAGAGATTGTTTTTTATTAGTTGGGCATTATGTATGACCTTTTCTATAAAAGAGTAAGGACATTAAAATGTAAGATGCATGATGAAAATATAAGTGGAGAGGCTCTTTGTAGTTAACTGATATTAAGTAATGTGTAAGGTGGGGGTTCATGTTCTCATTTCTATAATCCTAGCCAATGACTTAATGTTGATGCTTTGAATGTCTTTTGGATGGTCTAACCTACATTAACATGTATGCAGAACATCTTAAAACTTTTTTTGAAAAATCATAAGGAATTATTTTATTAATAAACAAAGAAAAAATAAGGTAGGGTTTCAGAGTAATGCTTTTCTACATTATAGTGAGAGAAAGAAATTATTAATTATAGTTAAAAATATTAAAATACAGCCAGGTATATTTATTAGTTTAGACAGGTTTTAATATAATGTTTACGGTTTTTTAAATATAAAGTTGTATGGGATGGGTGCAGTGGCTCATGCCTGTAATCCTAGCACTTTGGGAGGCTGAGGCAGATGGATCACTTGAGGTCAGGAGATCGAGACCATCCTGACCAACATTGAGAAACCCCACCTCTACTAAAAATACAAAAATTAGCTGGGCGTGATGGCACATGCCTGTAATCCCAGCTATTCAGGAGGCTGAGGCAAGAGAATTGCTTGAACCTGGGAGTTCTCGGATTACAGGTGTGCGCCACCATGCCTGGTTAATTTTTGTATTTTTAGTAGAGACGGGGTTTCACCATGTTGGCCAGGCTGGTCACATACTCCTGACCTGAAGTGATTTGCCCACCTCGGCCTCCCAAAGTGCTGGGATTACAGGCATAAGCCACCGCACCCTGCCTATTTTTTTCTTATTGAAATTTATTATTAGTATTTGTGAGTATATTGTATGTGTATATATTTATGCCTTATATGGTATATTTTGATTCAGGCATACAATATGTAGAAATTTCATTAGGGTAAATAAGATATCCGTCACCTCTAGCATTTATCATTTGTATTACAAACAGTGTAATTATACACTTTTAGTGCATAATTTAATGAAGCAGGTGAATTGCCTGAGGTCGGGAGTTCAAGATCAGCCTGGCCAACATGGTGAAACCCCGTCTCTACTAAAAATACAAAAATTAGCTGGACATGGTCACGCACGCCTGGAGGCTGAGGCAGGAGAATCGCTTGAACCCCGGAGGGACAGTTTTTAAAATAAGATTAAGGACTGAGGACTGGTTGGGGCTCATAAATGATATGAGTAAAGTGTTAGCCAAAACAGAAGAAAAAGGGGTGCCCAAACAAGTCACCTTAAAATTTGATGCCTGTGCTGTCATTAATAGTAATAAGTTAGGAATAAGGTGTGGTTCTCTTAATTAGAAAAGAGGCTATATGGCAGAAAATAAATACAACTGTCATAAATTAGCACTGTGTGGAAATAAATGTAAATACTGGTCTTGTGTCATTTAGGCCACTTGGATTAAAAAACATGAAAAAGATCCAGCCCACCTTCAGAAAGGAAAAAATGGCCCTTCCTGTACTAAGGGACAATGTAACCCCTTAGAGCTAGTAATAACCAATCCCCTTGATCCTCGCTAGAAAAAAAGAGGAGCATGTGACCTTAGGAATCGACGGGGCCTGACTGGATCCTTGAGTAAATATCTTGGTTCGAGAAGTTTACAAAGACTCTCCTGAGCCAGTGTTTCAAATTTTCTATGATGAACTAAATGTGCCAGTACCAGAAATTCCAGGAAAAACAAGAAATTTGTTTTTGCAATTAGCCAAGCATGTAGCCCAGTCTCTCAATGTCACTTCATGTTATGCATGTGGAGAAGCTGTAACAAGAGATCAATGGCCATGGGAAGCCCGAGAATTAGTACCTACAGTTCCTAATGAATTCCTGGCTCAAAAGAATCACCCTGATAATTTCTAAGTCCTAAAAGCCTCAATTATTGGACAATATTGCATAGCTAGAGAAGGAAAATAATTCACTCACCCCGTAGGACGACTTAGTTGTCGGAGACAGAAACTGTATAATGGTACCACAAAAACAATCACTTGGTGGAGTTCAAATCACACAGAAAATTTAGTAAATCCCCAAAGCTGCAAACTGTGTGGACCCACCTGGAGTCCCACCGGGACTGGACAGCCCCCGCTGGATTATACTGGATATGTAGGCATAGAACTTATGACAGATTACTGACCAGTAGGCAGGTAGTTGTGTTATTGGCACTATTAAACCATCTTTCTTCCTACTGCCCATAAAAACAGGCAAACTCCTTGGCTTCCCTGTGTACGCTTCCAATGAAAAGAGAATCATAGCTATAAGAAATTGAAAAAATGATAAATGGCCCCCTGAGAGAATCATACAGTATTATAGGCCTGCTACTTAGGCACAAGATGGCTCATGGGGATACCGGACCCCCATTTACATGATCAACCGAATCATATGGTTACAAGCTGTCTTAAAAATAATCACTAATAAAACCAGCAGAGCCTTGACTATTCTGGCCTGGCAAGAAACTCAGATGAGAAATGCTATCTATCAAAATAGATTAGCTCTCGACTACTTGCCAGCAGCTGAAGGGAGGGGTCTGCAGGAAATTTAACCTTACTAATTGCTGCCTACACATAGATAATCAAGGGCCAGTTGTTGAAGACATAGTTAGAGATATGACAAAACTGGCACACGTGCCCATGCAAGTGTGGCATGGATTTGATCCTGGGGCCATGTTTAGAAAATGGTTCCCAGCGCTGAGGATTTAAAACTCTCATAATAAAAGTTATAATAGTAATAGGAACCTGCTTACTGCTCCCTTGTTTGCTACCTGTACTTCTTCAGATGATAAAAAGCTTCATCGCTACCTTAGTTCACCAAAATGCTTCAGCACAAGTGTAATATATGAATCACTACTGATCTGTCTTGCAAGAAAACATAGGTAGTAAAAATAAAAGTGAGAACTCCCACTATTGAGTGAGAGTCTCAAAGTGGGGGAATAAGGGAGGAGACCACCCCTCATATTGTCTTATGCCCAATTTCTGCTTCCAAAGAAAGAAAAAGTAAAAACTAAAAGGCAGAAATGAAATCCACAAGCAGACAGCCCAGCGCCATACCCTGGGCCTGGTAGTTAAAGATCAACCCCTGACCTAATCGGTTATGTTATCTATAGATTACAGACATTGTATAGAAATGCACTGTGAAAATCCCTATCCTGTTTTGTTCTGATCTAACTACTGGTGCATGCAGCCCCCAGTCATGTACCCCCTGCTTGCTCAATCAATCATGACCCTCTCACACGCATCCCCTTAGAGTTGTGAACCTTTAAAAGGGACAGGAATTGCTCACTTGGGGAGCTCAGCTCTTGAGACAGGAGTCTTGCCAATGCCCCTGGCTGAATAAACCCCTTCCTTCTTTAACTCGGTGTCTGAGGAGTTTTGTCTGTGGCTCATCCTGCTACACCCTCTCCAGAATCATGGGCCATAGTTCCAGGGGAGAACCCTACCAAACTAAAGCTAAGAAAAGTTTACCTGTCTTCCATCTGTTCTGTTACTCCTTCTCCTTTTCCCCTTCTATTGCTAATCCTCTCGTTATTAATGTAACTAGGTTGGGCTCACCCCAAACTATTTCCTTTAGTGCTTGCCTCATTATACCCTGTGAAAATCTCCAGAGTCAAAAACAGCTCTCAGCCTCAGAGAAATATCTCTGTCACTTTTGGACAAGAGGCTCCCCCTAACACGACTCCTGTTCTTAACAAATGTAAAAAAAACAGGCCTGCCACAGCTGGAATGATGTTTCATAAACAACCGAATATCAGGGCTGGACCTCATCAACAAGTGGTTGTATGTCCTTAAAGCCATATATTTGCTTTGCTAAAGGAAACACTCCTTCCAATTGCCAGTTTAACCAATGTAATCTGGTGCAAATGTCTATTCTCACCCCCACTTCTATGGATCCTAACCCCACTTTGATTTGAGCTGCTTCTATGGCATAAGACCCAACTTGGCTGGCACAAATCTCACAGGGTCTTTCAAAATGCGTCTAATCATCCCTCATGCTCTTCGCTCCCTTCCCTCTCTTCTCCTAAGCTCTTTTCTAACCAGACTGTCATATCTTCTATGCCCAGTGATAAGACTAAAATAGATATTGTAAAAGTAACTAATTTAAGGCAAACTTTAACAAGTAAAACAAGATACCAAGATACAAATGCCTGGTTAAAATGGATCAAATATTCTGTGCACACATTAAGCAAAAGCAATTGTTATGCTTGTGCACGTGGCCAGCCAGTGGCCCAAATTGTCCCTTTCCCACTCAGATGGTCTTCTAGTTGACCAGGCATAAAGTGTATAGTAGCTCTTTTCCAAGATCCCACAGCCTAGGGTAATAAATCCTGCTGAGCTCTCTCTCTGCTGTTTCTTAAAGTCCAGCACCCTGTGGGTCAGGCCCCAAGAGCCATCCAGCCTCCATCTCCTAGCGTCAATTTTACCTCGTGTCTCTCACGACAAGGGGAAAACTTGGCATTTCTTGGAGACCTAATGGGATAGAGTGAGCTTAAGCCTTTCCAAGATCTTACCAGTCAGTCTGCCCTTGCTCATCTTTGAGCAAATATATGGTGGTATTGTCGTGGACCCTTACTGGACACTCTGCCAAGTAACTGGAACGGCACTTGCACTGTTGTCCAGTTGGCTATCCCTTTCACTCTGGCATTTCATGAACTAGAAAAAGAAAAACCACAACACTGTAAAATAAGAGAAGCCCCTTATGTGTCTTTTGACTTTCAAGTTTATTTAGACACAACTGGAGTCTCACGGGTGGTACCTGATGAATTCAAAGCCCAAGATCAAATTGCTGCAGGATTTAAATCAATATTTCCATGGGTAACTATTAATAAAAATGTAGATTAGATAGATGAATCACATCTATTATAATCAATATTGGTTTATTAATTACACCAGAAATGCTGTCAAAGAAATAGCCGACCAATTAAGGCCTACTAGCCAGATAACTTAGAAAAACAAAATGGCCCTGGACATAATATTAGCTGAAAAAGGTGGAGTTTGTGTTATGATTAAAACTCAATGTTTTACCTTCATCCCAAACAATACTGCCCCCAATAGGAACATAAGAAGGGCCTTACACGAACTTACCACTTTATCCAATGAATTAGCTAAAAATTCTGGGGTCAATAACACGTTTTCAGAATGGCTAGAGAGGTGGTTCAGTAAATGAAAAAAATCATAGCCTCAATTCTTACTTCTCTTATAGTTGTAATAGGTGTACTAATTCTTGTTGGGTGTTGTGTCATACCATGCATCCGTGGGCTAGTACGAAGATTTATAAAAACAACACTTACGAAAACCTCCCTTAGTTCTCCTCCACCTTATTCAGATAAATTTTCCTTTTAAAAGATCAAGTCAAACAACAAAGCAAAGGTATGTTTAAAAAGTTTTAAAAAGCTTGTGGTCGCGGTGGCTCACGCCTGTAATCCCAACACTTTGAGAGGCTGATGCGGGCGGATCACCCGAGGTCAGAAGTTAGAGACCAGCCTGACAAATATGAAGAAGCCCCATCTATACTAAAGATACAAAATTAGCTGGTCGTGGTGGCACATGCCTGTACTCCCAGCTACTCGGGAGGCTGAGGCAGAAGAATTGCTTGAACCTGAGAGGCAAATGTAGTGAGCCAAAATCGTGCCATTGTACTCCAGCCTAGGCAGCAAGAGCCAAACTCCATCTCAAAAAAAAAAAAAAGTTTTTTTAATTATAAAAATTAAAAGGGGGAAATTGTAAAATACAATGAAATTCCTCTTCAAAGGTTTAGTCTTAACTTTCTTGTTCTTTGTTCTCAAACTCAACTTTCTTGTTCTCCATGCCTCCTTGCCCCTAGTTACTGTAACAACCTTCCTTCCCAACGGCTCTAATCAATAATTCACATCTGTTCCCTTGATTACTCACTCTGCAGCCTTCCCACCCTTCAAAACCACACGTCCCACCACTGTGACTTATACATGCCCCTTCCCTTCCTTATTTGGAAAAATATTTACAAATAGCCAATCGGGTCAGTTTAGATTGCGGGGTCCGACCCTAGCCCATGGGGGAGTAACACAGAGGTAGAGACTTTACGTTAAAAATAAAAACCCCTTCCCTCCTTTGTTCAGGGTGCTCTTGCGATCGTGATTAAGGCAAACAAAAACCTTCTGCAGAAGTAAATTGCCTTACTAAAAAAACTTTTGCCTGAGTACTGGTTTCACTTTGCTACACCGAACACTTTACTTCCAACAGTATTATTAATATGACAACAAAATACTTCTGTTCACCTTTTCAATACATTCAAAAAGAGAGAGTAAAAAAGAGATAGAATGTTCCCATGCTCTGGGGTGGACGTGGCTCAGCTCAGAGAGGAAGCACTGGCTGAAAAGGCTGCAGCTTAGGCTGTTACTCTTCTTCACTCAGCCCAGCATGTGATCACATCTTCTGTCACTCAGGTCCTGAGGGGGCGGAGCTTTAAGAATTATCCAATCAGGGACGCTGGGCTGGAAACGTCCAATCAGGCACGCAGCCGGACCGAACAGGGCGGCTTCTGGTTTGGCGGGTCCTTTGTCTCTTGGTGCAGCCGGAGCTCCAGGTCTCCTCTTCACTACTCTGTGTCCTGTGCTCCTACAGGCCCAGCCTCTGTGGCCCTGTGACCTGCAGGTATTGGGAGATCCACAGCTAAGACACCAGGACCCCTGGAAGCCTAGAAATGGTGAGAGTGCCGGTCCGACATCCCAAGCGACGGGGAGGGGCTGGTTGGAACCGGTGGAAAGTGACGGTGGCGGGACTCAGGTATCCCTGTAGTCAGCTCCACAATCTGCGCCGGAGTTCTTGCCCAGCTCGGCCTCGGTTCCCTTCAGCCATAAGATGGCGGCTGCGCTCATAGCGCAGCCCCCAGGCATCCTGTCTCTTCACTGTGCGGTGACTGTGCCCTGGCCTGGAGCCCTCGCTGGGCAGCTCCGCACCCGCAGCGCCGCTTCTCTCCCAGATTGTGCAGAGACTACGGGAGAGTCGTCAGGGGAGAATCCTGACTCGGAGTGCGGGTTCACGAATGGCAAGAGCTTTAGTGCGTTGGGTTCACAGTTTCTCTTTTCTCCTATTAAAAATTTACGGGGCTGGGCAAGGTGGCTCACTCCTGTAATCCCAGCACTTTGGGAGGCCGAGGCGGGCGGATCACTTGAGGAGTTGTTAGGGCAACTAAGTTCCTCTTCAAAGACTCAACTTCCTGGTCATAAGTTGTAAAAATTGTAAATCAACCCTACCCCTTCTTTTTCCCCATTCTCCTTTTCTCAAAACATCGCGCGTTTACTCTATTTGGAAAAAGTTTGTGTCTATCCCAACCAGGATCAGCTTAGATTGTGCGGTGGGACCCCAGCTAATATGGGAGGACACAAAAACCGGAACTGCGTTAGGGTTAAATTCCCCTTCCTGGCCCAGCGCGGTGGCTGATGCCTGTAATCCCAGCACTTTGTGAGGCCGTGGCGGGTGGATCACAAGGTCAGGAGTTCTAGGCCAGCCTGGCCAACATGGTGAAACGCCGTCTCTACTAAAAATACAAAAATTAGCCGGGATTGGTGGCAGGCGTCTGTAATCCCAGCTACTTGGGAGGCTGACGCACGAGAATTGCTTGAACCTGGGAGGCGAGGTGCAGTGAGCCGAGAGCTTGCCATTGTACTCCAGCCTTGGTGACAGAGTGAGATTCCGTCTAAAAAAAAAAAAAATAGACATCTTAAAATTCCCTTCCCTTATGTAAATACTGTGTTTGAGTAATTTCACGGATTTTTCAAACACTGAGTTTCAAAAACCAAGTGAATAACTGACATGACAAAGCTTGAACCTAGTGACTCCAAGCTAAGGCTAATATTAAGCCTAAAACAGAAGGTTTTTTTTTGGACAGAGTTTTGCGTTTTGCTCTTGTTGCCCAGGTGGAGTACAGTGGCGCAATCATGGCTCACTGAAATCTCCACCTCCTGGGTTCAAGCGATTCTCCTGCCTCAGCCTCTCAAGTAGCTGGGATTACAGGCATGCACCATCATGCCTGGCTGATTTTGTGTTTTTAGTAGAGACGGGTTTTCTCCATGTTGGTCAGGCTGGTCTCGAGCTCCCGGCCTCAGGTGATCTGCCTGCCTTGGCCTCCTGAAGTGCTGGGATTACAGGCCTGAGCCACAGGGCCCAGCCAACAGGAGTTTTAAAGTCCTATTTAGCTTTTTCTGGGGAGCCTCCCCTGCCGATGTCCCAGCCTATTCACCGCAGCCATGGAAGGAGGCGTTATTCTGAGAGAAGGTACAGAGCCCCAGAAAGCTGGGGCCCCACAAGCAGATGCAGTTAAGGTTAAGATGAAAGGAAACTGGGAGGATCTTTTTTTTTTTTTTTGAGACGGAGTCTCGCTCTGTCGCCCAGGCTGGAGTGCGGTGGCACGATCTCGACTCACTGCAAGCTCCGCCTCCCGGGTTCACGCCATTCTCCTGCCTCAGCCTCCCGAGTAGCTGGGACTACAGGCACCCACCACCGCGCCCGGCTAATTAAAAAATTTTTTTTTTTTAGTAGAGACGGGGTTTCACCGTGTGAGCCAGGATGGTCTCGATCTCATGACCTCATGCTCCACCCGCCTCGGCCTCCCAAAGTGCTGGGATTACAGGCGTGAGCCACCGCGCCCTGCCTTTGGGAGGATCTTACTGACGATGAAGTTATTGTTTTGAGGAACATTTTAGACTTTGTAAAATAAAAACGTTAATTTATGTAAAAAATGACTTTCAAAAAAGTATTACAACAGGAGGAAGTACCAACTAACTCTAAGATCTTTATGGCTTGCAAAAATGTAGGCAGAAAAGGGCTTTTCTCCCTAGGGAGGAGCAAACAAGGTTAGAAAGGAGGTGGGAGGGGAATGGCAAATGGAGGGTGAAAAAGTCAGATTTTACATCAGAGAATGTCTTACCCTGAAATCACCATGTTCTTAGGAGGGATGTAAAGTGGGGCTGTATGTTGACTCAGAGTGAGGGTAGCTCAAAGTTCAGGAGCCTGAGGGAGGGAGATAAACCTAAGTAAAGTTTGATTAGGAAATATTTTATTTTAGGCCTGGCCCGGTGGTTTATGCCTTTGGGAGGCCAGCACTGGGATTACCAGTGCTGGTAATCCCAGCACTTTGGGAGGCCAAGGCGGACAGGTCACGAGGTCAGGAGATCGAGATCATCCTGGCCAACGTGGTGAAACTCCATCGTTACTAAAAATACAAAAATTAACTCAGCGTGTTGGCGCGCACCTGTATTCCCAGCTACTCAGGAGGCTGAGGCAGGAGAATCGCTAGAACCCGAGAAGCAGAGGTTGCAGTGAGCCAGATCAAGCCACAGCACTCCAGCTTGGCGACAGAGCAAGACTCTGAAAACAAACAAAAAAACAAAAAAATATTTCAGGCCAGGCGCGGTGGCTCACACCTGTAATCCGAGCACTTTGGGAGGCAGAGGCAGGCGGATCACCTGAGGTTAGGAGTTCAAGACCAGCCTGGCCAACGTGGTGGAACCCTGTGTCTACTACAAATACAAAAACTAGGTGGGCGCTTGTAATCCTAGAAACTTGGGAGGCTGAGGCAGGAGAATTGCTTGAACCCTGCAGGCAGAGGTTGCAGTGAACTGAGATTGCGCTGCTGCACTCCAGCCTGGGCAACAGAGCGAGATTCTGGCTGGAAAAAAAAAAAAAAAAAAGGAAATATTTTATTTTGACCACTGAAGACAAATACAGCTGATTTTTTTTTTTTTTTTTTTTTAATGAGAAATAGGAGAAAATGTGCAGAGAGTGTGTCTGGCTGTGTGATAGGTAAGAAAAGAGAGCACTAAGTCATAAGGAAAAGAGTGTTTTTCTATAAACTGTTTCTGGAGCACACAAAGGACGGAGAATTGTATTAATCACAAATATTTTCCAGGATTATCTATGTGTTTCATCTTTCCCCATCTCTTTTCTTTGTTCTATGCATTTCTTCCTTTTGGCTTTTCCTGGGCTGCATCTTATATATGAAACCAGTAAACATAACTACAGTGTTTTGCTGAGTTCTGTGAGTAGCTCTACCAAATTGTTGAGTTTCGTGGAGGTGATAGGAGTCCCCAATTTTTAAACAGTAGCTCAGAAGCATAGATGGGCCCATGGGGTTTGTGACTGGCATCTGCAGTGAGGACAGTGTTGTGGTACTGAGCCCTGAATCAGGGTCTGTGCTGTATGTGGTGTCAGAATTCAAATGTTAGACGATGAGTTGGTGTTGGAGAATTGTTTGATGTTCAGCAAACTACAGATTTGGTGCCAGAAAAAAGATATTATGGAGCCCTAGCCTGGAATAAAACTCTGGGTGTTTGGGAATGGGAGGCTCTGCTCTCCTCTATACAGGCTGTCATGCTGCCCATTGTCCTGCAATTCCAGGTCTTCTCCCAGGGTGAGAGATGACTGAAAACTTAGAGAAAATGAGCTCTGATGACAGACTCCCTTTTCTCACAGCTGCCACCACAGGATTCCCACCCACTCACAAAAACACACACAATAGACACTGACATGTCCACACTTCTCCCAGAACTACGCACTACCCTCAGGAACCTCACCGTGGCATTTTTGATCTGTGTTTTTTTCGAAGAACTCACAAGTGTCTACAAGTCCCCTGGCATATCTCAACCCCAGACACTGAATCTGCAGCAGCAACCTGTTTTCTCCACCAACCTAGGGTCTGGACCACCTGTTCATAATCTCACCTGCCTGCATTCGCACGGAAATAAATCAGGGTACAGCCCCACTTGGGCCACTATCTGTAGCAAAAATCAGTCCTTTCACCTACATTGTGCTCTCTCTCACTCAGGGATTTTTTTTTTTTTCTTTTAGCTTTTATTTTTGGTTTGAGGTACCCATGTGGGTTTGTTATACAGCTGAAATTATGTTATGGGGATTTGGTGTGCAGATTATTTTTTCACTGAGGTACTAAACATAGCACCAAACAGGTATATTTTCTGATCCTCTTACTCCTCCCACCCCCCACCTTCAACTAGGCCTCAGTGTCTGTTGTTTTTCTCTTTGTGTTTATGTGTTCTTATTATTTAGCTCTCCCTTGTAAATAACAACATGCATTTGGTTTTCTATTTCTGCATTAGTTTTCTAAGAATAATGGTCTCCAGCTTCATCAATGTTATTGCAAAGAACATGATTTTTTTTTTAAATGGCCACAGAGTATTCCATGATGTTTTTGTACCATATTTTGTTTTTACGAAATCTTTTATTTTTGGTCTCACTTATGGCCCAGGCTAGAGTGCCATGGCATGCTATTGGCTTACTTTAGCCTCAACCTCCCAGGCTCAAGGAATTCTCTCCTACCTCATCCTCCCAAGTAGCTGAAACTACACATATGCATTACCACACCTGGCCAATTTTTTTTTTTTTTTCCGTAGAGACAGAATTTTGCCATGTTGCCAGGCTGGTCTCAAACTTCTGAGCTCAGGCAATCCACCAGCCTCAGCCTCCCAAAGTGCTGGGATTACAGGCATGAGCCACCGCATCTGACCATACTGTATTTTCTTTATTCAGTCTACCATTGATAGGCATTTATGGCCTGTCCATGTCTTTGCTGTTGTGAGTAGTGCTGCAATGAACATGAATGTGGATGTGTCTTTATAATATAATATTTTATATTTCTTTGGCCTGACAGGGTATATACCCAATTATAAGGTTTCTGGGTCAAATGATAATTCTGTTACTAGTTCTGTGAGGAATCGCCACACTGCTTTTTACAGTTGTTGAACTAATTTACACTCCCACCAGCGGAGTATAAGCATCTCCTTTCTCCTTTCTCTGCAACCTTGCCAGTATCTGTTACCTTTTGACTTTTTAAAAATAGCCATTCTGACTGGTGTGAGGTGGTATCTCATTGTGGTTTTTCTTTAATTTCTGTAATGATTAGTGATGAACTTTTTTTCATATGCTTGTTAGTCACATGTATGCCTGCTTTTGTGTTTTTTTTTTTGCCTACTTTTTAATGAGGTTGTTTGGTTATTCTTGTAAAATTGTTTAAGTTCTTAATAAATTCTGGATATTAGACCTTTGTCAGAGACAAAGTTTGCAAATATTTTATTTGGTAGGTTGTCTGTTTACTGTTTCTTTTGCTGTGAAAACCTCTTTAGTTTAAATAGGTCCCATTTGTCAATTTTTGCTTTTGTTACAGTTGCTTTTCGTAGCTTCATCATGAAGTCTTTGCCAGTTTCTGTGTCTAGAATGGTATTTCCTAGTTATCTTTCAGGGTTTCTTATAATTTTAAGTTTTTCATTTAAGTGTTTAATTTGTCCTGAGTTGATTTTTGTATATGATGTAATGAAGGGGTCCAGTTTCAGTCTTCTACATAGTGCTAGGTAGTTATTTGAGCACCATTTATGAAATAAGTAATTCTTCCCACATTTCTCTTGTCAGCTTTGGCAAAAATCTGATGGTTGTAGGAGGGTGTCATTATTTCTGGGCTCTCTATTCTGTTGGTCTTGTGCACTCACGGTTTTTTTATAACATCTTTTTCTCTTCTGCTTTTTCCCCCATAAAGATTCTTTCAAGTGCATCTAGTGTGCAAAATTGAGGTGTCCAAGAGTTCAAAAATTCTTTAAAAAGTTCCAAAAAAATTTTTGCTATTCTCTCTTCTCCTTAGGGATTTAGATTATATGTAGATTTTTTTCTGCTTTTTAAAACATATATGTAAATCATATTAACAGCTAAATAAACCTTTTGTAATTTTTTTCTGACCCCAGATTGTCTTTATCTAGTACTTCAGATTTATTGCTTTGTTTTGGCTTCTGAAAAGTTTATTTTTTCCATTTTTAGTCATTCAAAGTAGACACAGATTTGTTTAGATAAAAGCTCATTTTAGGAGCACACAGAAGCTTAGCACAAAAATAGGATTAAATTTAGCAATACCGAATGATAAAGACTAAAAGATACTAAGTTCCATTGACAGAAACCTGATTATTCAAGTTAATTATCAAATATTTGCAGGCTGAAGTGCTTATACTGCAAAAGCAAAAACAGTTCAGTGTGTAAACTGAACAGTGGAGTCTGTAGTTGTGCCTTGCTTTCTATTTATTACTTCAGAACAATTAGTATAGTTATGTGTAGTATTTGCAGACAACCTGCATTCATATAAATTTAACAGTATTTTCTTGTTTTTTTTTTTTTTTGAGACAGAGTCTCTGTTGCCCAGGCTGCAGTGCAGTGGCATGATCTCAGCTCACTGCAACTGCTGCCTCCTGGGTTCAAGTGATTCTCCTGCCTCAGCCTCCCGAGTAACTGGGATTACAGGCATGCATCACCACACCTGGCTAAGCTTTTGTATTTTTAGCAGAGATGGAGTCTTACCATGTTTGCCAGCTTGATCTTGAACTCCTGACCTCAGGTGATTCACCCACCACAGCCTCCCAAAGTGCTGGAATTACAGGTGTGAGCCATAAACAGTATATTCTACAATAGTATTAATATAAAGCTGCAATACTTACTTTGAATGAATCACTTAAATGGTTATTTTAATATTGTTATTTATACTTTTGAAATATAAAGTGTTTGAAGTATAGTTGCAATTTTTTAAAATGCTATATACATTACTACTAGTACATTAAAATATTCATACTTATTTATATCTAATATCCAAAGAAAATTTACTACCAAAGTGTTACAGTGGATGTTAGTCTGACATGTTTATTACTTTATTCAATAGGGATCATTATGGGTAAACACAATTTTAGTATCTTTTGTTTCACTAAATTGGAACGCTGCTATTACAGGACAAATAAAGACAGGTGATGTGGCCACCAAAAACCATAATAGCTCTTCAGTTAACTATGCTACAAGCTCTAATATGTTCCACTATATGAACACAGTCAGATTCTATTTCTTCATGAAAAAGTGTTGTTGGAAGTTGACGGATGATTTCCATATAGAACCCCCATTCAATGGCTAGAAAATGAGACTGCAGCAGAGATGGAAAAGAAACTTTATAAAATTTTTCTGAAAATCTGCCCTCTGTCTTCATAATGCTCATGTTTCTCATACTGAGAGTAGCTGTGCACTTTGGGTGTTTAGAAATAAATTGCTTTTAGGGGCGTATTTTCTGGCTGATGATCAATCTTATGTCTAATCTGAGCTTTTTCTTAAGATCTTTTTAACTTTTTTCTTTCAAAATAATCTTGCTGGCCGGGCGCAGTGGCTCACGCCTCTAATCCCAGCACTTTGGGAGGCCGAGGTGGGCAGAACACCTGAGGTCAGGAGTTCGAGACCAGCCTGACCAACATGGAGAAACCCCTTCTTTACTAAAAACACAAAAATTAGCCAGGCATGGTGGCACATGCCTGTAATCCCAGCTACTCCAGAGGCTGAGGCAGGAGGATGGCTTGAACCCAGGAGGCGGAGGTTGCTGTGAGCCGAGATTGCACCATTGCACTCTAGCCTGGGCAACAAGAGTGAAATTCCGTCTCAAAAAAAAAAAAAAAAAAAAATCTTGCTCAGATGGAGATTTGGTTTTCTCTCTAATGCTTTGGGTGTCTGTTTCAGAAATCCTATTAGTATCCCGTGGTGTCTGAATGAGGTGGGCTGTCACAGTGAGAACTTTTGAAGGTATGTCTATCTGGACTCATGCTGAAAATTCAGAAGTATTTTTTTTTTTTTTTTTTTTATTTTATTTATTTATTTTTTTTTTATTGATCATTCTTGGGTGTTTCTCGCAGAGGGGGATTTGGTAGGGTTACAGGACAATAGTGGAGGGAAGGTCAGCAGATAAGCAAGTGAACAAAGTTCTCTGGTTTTCCTAGGCAGAGGACCCTGCGGCCTTCCGCAGTGTTTGTGTCCCTGGGTACTTGAGATTAGGGAGTGGTGATGGCTCTTAACGAGCATGCTGCCTTCAAGCATCTGTTTAACAAAGCACATCTTGCACCGCCCTTAATCCATTCAACCCTGAGTGGATACAGCACATGTTTCAGAGAGCACAGGGTTGGGGGTAGGGTCACAGATCAACAGGATCCCAAGGCAGAAGAATTTTTTCTTAGTACAGAACAAAATGAAAAGTCTCCCATGTCTACCTCTTTCTACACAGACACGGCAACCATCCGATTTCTCAATCTTTTCCCCACCTTTCCCCCCTTTCCATTCCACAAAACCGCCATTGTCATCATGACCCGTTCTCAATGAGCTGTTGGGTACACCTCCAAGCCGGGGTGGTGGCCGGGCAGAGGGGCTCCTCACTTCCCAGTAGGGGCGGCCGGGCAGAGGTGCCCCTCACCTCCCAGACGGGGCGGCTGGCCAGGCGGGGGGTTGACCCCCCCACCTCCCTTCCGGACGGGGTGGCTGGCCAGGTGGGGGGCTGACCCCCCCACCTCCCTCCCGGACAGAGCGGCTGGCCGGGCAGAGGGGCTCCTCACTTCCCAGTAGGGGCGGCCGGGCAGAGGCGCCCCTCACCTCTCGGACCGGGTGGCCGGCCAGGCGGGGGGCCGAACCCCCACCTCCCTCCCGGACAGGGCGGCAGGCTGGGCGGTGGGCTAACCCCCCCACCTCCCTTCCGGACGGGGCGGCTCGCCGGGCGGGGGGCTGGCCCCCCCACCTCCCCCGCGGACGGGGCGGCTGGCCGGGCGGGGGACTGACCCCCCCCCACCTCCCTCCCGGACGGGGCGGCTGGCCGGGCTGAGGGGCTCCTCACTTCCCAGTAGGGGCGGCCGGGCAGAGGCGCCCCTCACCTCCCGGACGGGGCGGCTTGCTTGGCGGGGGGCTGACCCCCCCACCTCCCTCCCGGACGGGGCGGCTGGCCGGGCGGGGGGGGGGCTCCTCACTTCCCAGTAGGGGCGGCCGGGCAGAGGTGCCCCTCACCTCCCGGACGGGGCGGCTGGCCAGGCGGGGGGTTGACCCCCCCACCTCCCTTCCGGACGGGGTGGCTGGCCGGGCGGGGGGCTGACCCCCCCACCTCCCTCCCGGACAGAGCGGCTGGCCGGGCAGAGGGGCTCCTCACTTCCCAGTAGGGGCGGCCGGGCAGAGGCGCCCCTCACCTCTCGGACCGGGTGGCCGGCCAGGCGGGGGGCCGAACCCCCACCTCCCTCCTGGACAGGGCGGCAGGCTGGGCGGTGGGCTAACCCCCCCACCTCCCTTCCGGACGGGGCGGCTCGCCGGGCGGGGGGCTGGCCCCCCCACCTCCCTCCTGGATGGGTTGGCTGGCCGGGCGGGGGGCTGACCCCCCCACCTCCCTCCCGGACGGAGCGGCTGGCCGGGCAGAGGGGCTCCTCACTTCCCATTAGGGGTGGCCGGGCAGAGGCGCCCCTCACCTCCCGGACAGGGTGGCTGGCCGGGCGGGGGGCTGATCCCTCCACCTCCCTCCCGGACGGGGTGGCTGGCCGGGTGGGGGGCTGACCCCCCCACCTCCCTCCCGGACGAGGTGGCTGCCGGGCGGAGACGCTCCTCACTTCCCAGACGGGGTGGCTGCTGGGCGGAGGGGCTCCTCACTTCTCAGACGGGGCGGTTGCCAGGCAGAGGGTCTCCTCACTTCTCAGACGGGGCGGCCGGGCAGAGACGCTCCTCACATCCCGGACTGGGCGGCAGGGCAGAGGTGCTCCCCACATCTCAGACGATGGGCGGCCGGGCAGAGAGGCTCCTCACTTCCCAGATGTGATGGCGGCTGGGAAGAGGCGCTCCTTGTTTCCTAGATGGGATGGCGGCCGGGCAGAGACGCTCCTCACTTTCCAGACTGGGCAGCCAGGCAGAGGGGCTCCTCACATCCCGGACGATGGGCGGCCAGGCGGAGACGCTCCTCACTTCCCAGACGGGGCGGCAGCCGGGCAGAGGCTGCAATCTCGGCACTTTGGGAGGCCAAGGCAGGCGGCTGGGAGGTGGTTGTAGCGGGCCAAGATCACGCCACTGCACTCCAGCCTGGGCACCATTGAGCACTGAGTTAACCAGACTCTGTCTGCAATCCCGGCACCTCGGGAGGCCGAGGCTGGCTGATCACTCGTGGTTAGGAGCTGGAGACCAGCCCAGCCAACACAGCGAAACCCCGTCTCCACCAAAAAAATACGAAAACCAGTCAGGCGGGGCGGTGCGCGCCTGCAATCGCAGGCACTCGGCAGGCTGAGGCAGGAGAATCAGGCAGGGAGGTTGCAGTGAGCTGAGATGGCAGCAGTACCGTCCAGCTTCGGCTTGGCATCAGAGGGAGACCGTGGAAAGAGGGGAGAGGGAGAGGGAGAGGGAGAGGGAGAGGGAGAGGGAGAGGGAGCCAGAAGTATTTTTTCCATGTCATCATTATAAGTAGAAACTGAGGCTGAAACACTGCTCACATTCCGATTATTGTGAAGGTGAAATTCTATCCATGACGCCTGCAGGCTCTCCTCCTGCAGCTCAGACGTCACTCTCTGATGTGACACTAGAGTGCTGCTGTGGCAAATGGGGTTCACATAAAATGTGAGCTGTGCTCTGGGCTGTGCCTCAGTGGCAGATGGTAGCGGTAAAGAGAGGACACTAGCAACTAGGAGAAAGTAAACAGGAGTGCTGTAGCCCAGTGCCAGGGAGTACAGAGCCACTGCTCTAAAATGTAAATAGCCAAAAAGATGTAACGCTATTCGGCCATTTTCATAGCAGAGTGAAAGCCTAGCTTCAGCAGGCACCTGGCTTCAAGCTGCTAAACCAACTCCTGTTATGATGATGTGAAAAGTTTATTTGTCATTGAATATAAGCAATTAGTATACACAGATGGCCTCTTCAGTATCCAGGTGAATTTAGGATGAACTATGTATGACATGGTGCTGAAAATTCTTCTACTTGTGGACTAATTATGGTGACCATCTTTCTGACTTTGCAGTCTCTTAAGCAGATTGATGATGATGTATGTCACATTCAAGTTTAATTGTGTAATAAGACCATTTTCTTTCTGTTCTATTATTGTGGAGTTTCTCTGAAAATAGAGAAAATTTTTCTTTTAATTATTGTTTCCACAGTGTCTAGAATTACCAGACATGATATAAACACATAAGGTGCCAACCAGAATTTACTGTAGAGGGGACTTTCCCTCTCAGACTTTGAGTCAGCTCACACTTGCGCAGCAAAATGCATGCTGTCCCTTAAATATGCACGTGGAATTTTGTCTCCGCCTATTTGGTATTGATAGTTCCTCTACTGTCACTTCTAGAGAGGCTAGACCCAATTTCTACAAACTTCACAGTGCAGCAATTAATCATTTAACCTTTTTCAGTGACTCTCGTATCTTCAGATTTGAAACTGATTCAGAAACTGTGGAGCCCAGAAACCCAATCAGAGTAACATGTGTGCACTGAGTAGACATAGAGACATGAGAATCTCCACTTTCCCCTTCCTCCTCTTGCTAAGTGCTCACAAATGTACAGGTAAACACCTGTGGCTTCTCCAGTCATTCAGGCCCTAAACTTGGAGCTCCAAATTTTGAATCCAGGTCTTGAGATTTGGGGAAAAAAAACTTATCTAAGAAATGCAAGTCCCTTTGGTTATCAAACTCAGACATTAAAATGAAAGTACTGTTATGTCTTTCTCCCCCCTTTGAACTATGTATTCATCTCTTGAAACTGTTCACTATTGCCACAAGTAATTATAAATTAAACTAATAATGCCACAGTAGACACTATATCCCATACCCTAATATATAATAATATATATGTAATCAATAATCAATGTTATTTCTGTAAATAAATAAAAATTTCTGACAATCAACTTTGTATCAGCCCACTCTCTGTCCCTGTCTTGTCTTTACAAATCGTCTTGTAACTGCTGGTAATCAAAATGTAGATTCCAGGCAACTTGAATCTTTGCTCCCAGGTTATAATCCTTAAGCTTGACCCAAGTAAACTGTCTACTTATATTCATGTTCTTTCAGCTTTTTTTTTTCATGTAGACTTATCATTTAGAATGTGCTAGAGTAGTCTCTATGAGGGGATCTCTCCTTTGATTGTAATCCACTTGCTGTAACACCAAAGGATGCAGAGCCAGGTGGATCCTACCTGGAATCTGCAGATAAGGTCTGGCCTCTGCCTGGGATTTACAAGAAAGGACCAGAACTTGGATTGAGAATGTACAGAAAATGAACAAAAGTCATTTTCTGCATTGTGAATGTAAACATAGACATCTTACAGCCCCCATTTGGGAGTGTGGCTCTTTGAGATTTTCACATCTTGTTTATTGACCTGCTACAGTTATGTGAGGGGCTCCAGGAGAAATAGACTCAGATGGCAGAATCTGTAAGTGTAAATAAGCATCTTAGGAGTGAGAGATCGAGGCCACAAAGTATCCAGAGCCATGACCACAATTATATTTAGCTGTAAAATGTAATACTAGAGTAGAGTATATGTTATCTTTCTCTTACCCAAGAGCTAGCAAATCAGAATGGGTGATCCAGGTTCTGGACTCCACCAGGGCAGTTCCATTTTCTATTTAGAGTTAGCCTGAGTCTCTCCAGCCTGGCTTATCATTGGGCCATGAGGCCCGGGTCACTGGGAATCTCTCACAATCACCCAGCTGTCTTTGAGGCATTTGAGGATGTCCAGAGCAGAATTTTGTCAGGCTGACAAGAGTGGTTAATTCTGCTTCTGTCTCAGTGTAAGAGAAATGAGTCATCCTGTGTTTGTTCATTCCCTCATACAAGAGATATCTTTGGTTGGTACCCCGATGAGAGCTTCTCCAGTTTCCTGGTACTTGGATAATAAAGAGAAGATCTGGAGACCCAGATAGATAAACTAGCTCCTTCCACTTTATATGGGCATTAAAAAAATACATGAAGCAGTCATAGTTCCTACAATCCAGAAACTTTTAGTCTAGACTAGCAACTGGATAAGTAATTGAAGTGTGCATCATATGGTTGGTATGATAAATAGATGTGTTAAAAATCTTGGGCTTTAGACCACTTTCTTTATATTGTTGTGACTTCTGATGTCTACACCTGAAGGGAGATTTATGAACAAAATAATTGTTATAAATTCTTTTTTTTTTTTTTTTGAGATGGTGTTTCACTCTGTCACCTGGTCTGGCATGCAGTGGCACGATCTCGGCTCACTGTAAACTCTGCCACCCGGGTTCAGGTGACTTTCCCTTCTCAGCCTCCCAAGTAGCTGGGATTACAGTTGCCTGCCACTGCACCTAGCTAATTTTTGTATTTTTACTAGAGGCAGGGTTTCATCATCTGGATCAGGCTGGTCTTTAACTGCTGACCTCATTCTGCACCCGCCTCGGTCTCCCAAAGTCTTGAGATTACAAGCATGACCCACTGCGCTTGGCCATATATTTTCTATTTCTTTTACCTTGCTAACTGTAGATATTTATTTTCTAATAAAATTACCCTAGAAAACCTTAAGGGATTTGTTTAAGTTGCATACTAGTATATAGTATAAAGTTGTCAGGGCAGTGACTAGAAAAGATAAAAACTACAGAAACTCTGGGGTTTAAGTTTCTTTTAGGTAAGCTTAGAAACAAAACAAAACTGGAAGTACCCTAGTTGCATAGAGAACAGAATTCTACATAGGATTGTCACCCTGCCCCAGATGTGTTCAGATTTCTCCTTTTTGGAGGCCTTAGTTAGGTCTGAACCTACCCTGGAGTATTGCCTCACAGAACTCATTAAAGGAGATCAGAGTTTTGGCTGCTGAATCCTGCTGCCTTTCTAGAGCTGGTGCTCACAATTTCCTGAAATTCAAAAGCAGATAAATCAGAAAAATAAAGTATGTATTGTAAGGTCTTTGTTTTTAAATTTTTTATTAAAACCAGTGCTTGCAGAGACATTGTATTTAGCAACTTGTTTTCTATTCCTGCAGATCCAGTAGTTGCTGCACAAGTCAAAAAAAGTAAATATAAACAGAATGAAATTTTCTCTAGATTACATTAAACTCTTCTGTATCTCTTTCATCTGTCTATATTTAGCTTTTATTCTATACAATTTTTAAAAAAATTTGATGACAGAGAAACAGAAGAAAAAATAAAAATGGGCCCTTTATCTAAATCCTGAAAATTAAGAAACACTTAGTACCATCTCCCAGGGTGTTAAGATAATTAAATCATATAATGTGTTATGCCCAGCACTGTGCTCTGTATCATACTCTAGCACATAGTGCCTGCTTAATAAACATTGCATTAGTACCTGTGTACATGTTCTTTTTAAAATACAGACTTATTCAGATATTGCTGTCTTCTGTTTCCTCTGTAAATTTTAAAGAGCCAGCAAAAAATATAAAACTTTTAAATGGAATGGGCTGTCCTTATTTTTACTAGAAGTATTTGGTTATGGCAAGAGTGCTAAGTGTAAGGGACCCTGTGCTGTTCCTGCTTTCTCTAACTAATGCTCATAATGAGCCAGGGGGGAGCAACATCAGCACTGACAGGGGACTTGTTTAAAACACTCATTCATAAACCCTCTTCAAACATGCAGAATCACATTACAGAATGTGTGGCCACAATTATCAAGTGATTTATAAGCTCGTTAAAGCTTGAGAGGCAATGCTTAGCTTAGTGGTTATCAGCCCAGGCTTCTCATTAGGATCACATGGCCAATTTGCTGAAATCTCTTTTGCCCTCCCCACAGCTTCTGTTTATTGTTGTGGGTGGAAGCATCCATGTTTTTTTAATGAAGTGCCTCATGTGACTCTAAGGTGATTCCAGAATCAAGTATAAGGGCTTTAAAATATATTCATGAGAGTTAAATTCCACCTATGCACTAGAGGGTGGTCACAGGGCCTATTCTATTTGGGTTTGGTAGGGACAGGTAAGTGTGGCACATATTTGCATTACTGTAGCAAAAGTTGCTGGTGTCTATGGCAGGGGAGGGCACCTGAGGACAGGAAAGGAGAAACTTATATTTTTTATCTTCATGGAGCAGTTCATTGTTCCCGAATCTCTTCTGTTTTAAAGGACAGAAATGGGTGGCTTTTTCTGTCTTTTTCTGCCAGAAGATGTCATGCTAGCAGGTAAACATGTGGTACACCTTTAAAGGCATATTCTCCAGATGCAGGTGTAATTTGTACAGAGAATCTCATCTGAGAAGAAACTCCAGGGAAGGAGGAGAAAGAAAAAAAAATGGCTTTTCTTCAGGTAAACATGTGTCAGATGAAGAGCTGTGTCCACTCTGCCTCCTGGACTGCCATGCGTTTAGTACTCACAAACCTTTACTTCTCTACTTGTGTTTTTCCTCCGTGAGTTTGATTTAACTACTTCTTAAAATTCCTATGAGAGTCAAGGGTCTTTGAAAAATACTTCCTTTTTATGTCCCACAGACTTCTCTACATTCTGTTTGTCATAGCTTCTTATATGCCATGCAGAATTATCAGCAAGAATTTATGATCCACAATATTAAAAATATTCCCTTTGTGGCTGTTGAACACAGAAAGATGTGGATACTCAAGATTCCTATTGGGGAAAACTGTGGTCCTTAGTAAAGATGGCAAAGTAAAAGCCTCCACTCGTGTTCCATTAGCTGTATGCAGAAGAGAATTCAGAAAATGCTTATTTAAATGGGATAGAATTTATTACCCAGAATGTTCTGAAAAAAATTATTAGGAGATACCTGCTCGCTAGGGTGCTAAATGAAGCCTATTTAAAATTACTACTAAAAATGACAGAACATAGGAGTTAACTGTATTTTGGAGTTTGCATAAAACTGATGTTTCTTTATGGTTAAATTCAGATTATAATTTACGTTATTTGGGAGGAATATTTCAACAGTGATACTGTGTTCTGTGTGCATTAACACATCAGAAAAATTTGTCCTAGTGCAGTTAATGGTTAATGATTCACTTGGTGAAGTAGCTCTCTCTCACAGATTTTTTCACTATAGTTAATTATTTTTCTCTTCATTATTAAGCATCCTTAGCAGCGGATTTGCATAAACCATCACATTTAATCTGTCAGTTGTCCTTTTTTCTTTTTTTTCTACATAGTTTTCTATGGAAAATGAAGGCTGTTATCTTTGTTTACAGGCCACAAAAACTTGGAAAAACACAGGCTCTTCCACTTACTGGATGTTTGACAAAATATCCTTCTCAGGCCAAAAACATTGACATTTTTGGTGAGCTTGTTAGAAATTCAAAAAATCAGACTTCATTCCAGATCTTCTGGGAAAAAACCCCCACATAACAAGGTCTTCAGCTTATTGTACATATTAAAATTTGAGAGGTGACTTCTAACTCAACATGTCTTTTCCATATGAAACATATTCACATCTCATTCCATATGATGTAAATATAGCACTCAAAAATGTACATGTTCATGTTCATGCCCTTAATTTTATACTTTATTATCTAGAAAAATATCATATGAACTGATGTTGTGGATCTAATGCTGCCCTTTTTTCTCAGAGAATACATTAGAGAATATTTCTGTGTTGAAGATTATTTTATTGGATAATTTTAGTCAGTCCTATAAGTCAGAACCACTTCTCTTTACTCTCTCATTTCACCTTAAGTAAAATTAAAAATTCCACCCATGGCCACTTGGTGAAAATGTGTGTGTGTGTTTTTCAGGGACCATTGCAATTTAAAGATGTGGCCATAGAATTCTCTCTGGAGGAGTGGCATTGCCTGGACACTGCACAGCGGAATCTATATAGGAATGTGATGTTAGAGAACTACAGTAACCTGGTCTTCCTTGGTGAGGATAACTTTAATACATAATTCATAATACACCCTAAAGGTTTTATTTCTCTTTTTTGTAGAATGTTTTTTAGTAATTTATTCTTTGCATAAAGGAGTTTCAGATCCATTTTTTCCAGAAAATCTTCAGATTTTGTTCATTTAGAAAAGAATTTCTTCAGTGCCTCTCGCCTGTAATCCCAGCACTTTGGGAGGCTATGGCGGAGGAGATTGCCTGAGGTGAGGAGTTCGAGACCAGCCTGGCCAACATGGTCAAACCCCATCTCTACTAAAAATACAAAAAATTAGCCAGGCATTGTGGCATGCGGCTGTAATCCCAGCTACTTGGGGAGGGTGAGGCAGGAGAATTGCTTGAACCCAGGACACGGAGGTTGCAATGAGCCGAGATGACGCCGTTGCACTCCAGCCTGGATGACAGAGCAAGATTACTTCTCGAGAAAAAAACAAAAATTTCTTCAAGATGTTTCATCTTAATCCAATCTTTCCACATTCCTGAGTTGAGCTGTATTCTTCACTCTAAATTAGTGGTAATTACAGAAATTTACTGACATAAAATATTGTAGCCCCCACCTGAAAATCTAAATGCCACCACCAATTTTTGATTCAGTGGTACCAGGTAGTAAAATTAAGAAACCTACAAATTGGAAGTATTTTCTTTTTCCTTTTTTTTTGAGATGGAGTCTTGCTCTGTCACCCAGGCTGGAGTGCAGTGGAATGATCTTGGCTTACTGCAACCTCCGACTCCCAGGTTCAAGCAATTCTCCTGACTCAATCTCCCGAGTAGCTGGGACTACAGGCATGCGTTACCATGCTCTGCTAACGTTTGTATTTTTAGTAGAGATGGGGTTTCACCATGTTGGCCAGTCTGGTCTCCAACTCCTGACTTTGTGATCCGCCCACCTTGGCCTCCCCCTGACCTCATGATCCACCGGCTTTAGCCTCCCAAATTGCTGGGATCACAGGCGTGAGCCACTGCACCCGGCAAACTGAAAGTATTGTTTAAATATCTATAAATTTGTTATAAATTTGTATTTTGGTATTAATTTACTAGAATATTTTATCACATCATCTTTGCTGAGCACATTACTAGCTTGTAATTGGAGAATATGAGCAAGATTCATGTTATTTATTCTTAACAAAACAGGTATTGTTGTCTCTAAGCCAGACCTGATCGCCCGTCTGGAACAAGGAAAAAAACCTTTGACTATGAAGAGACATGAGATGGTAGCCAACCCCTCAGGTAGGTGTGAGCGAAAATGAATACAACAGACAACACAGTAAGAGGTCTCAAGGCCAAAGAGAAAGCCAGTCCTTAAAATGTGATTCGGGAAGCTGTGTTCCAAATGAAATAGTTCCCGGGCAGCTGTTTTTTGTTTTTGTTTCTGTTTTTTAATTTTGTTCTCACAAATGGACATCTTCCGTCTTATGCTTTTAAATTCTCTAAGTATTCTACTTTTGTTTTGGTGAGCTTCCTTCAAGTTCTCAGTGAGAGCCACAGTCCTCTTGATGGCATATAAGAGATACACAATCTGGCTGCTTTTCCATTCTTTTGGGGACACAAAAATATCCGCATGATTTTGAAAAACTAAAACTACTTTTTAGTTCTATTTTTGCATCAGGTCTAAAATGTGTGAGAGTAGTTTCTGTTGCATTTTTTTGTTCAGTTTTCTTTATAGTCCATTCTATTTTTATTACTACATAGTTTTTAAGTATAGTTTGCAATTATATTATGATATGCTTCTGCTTTGTTCTTTTTCCTCAAGATTGCTTTGGCTATTCACACTTTTATTGTAGTTTCATGTAAATTTTAGAATTGTATTTTCCATTACTGTGAAAAAAATACCACTGCAATTTTGATAGGAAGTTTATTGAATCTGTAGATTACTTTGGATAATATGACACTTTAATAATACTTATTCTTTCAAGTTATAGACATAAAATATTTTAAAATTTATTTGGATCTTCTAATTTTTTTATTGTAAAGATTTTTTATCTCCTTAATTTTTTTCCCAGAAGTTTTTTTTAATGCTACATTAAATAAGATTTTTCTTCCTCTATTTTGTCAAATAGTTTCTTTTAAGTGCATGAAACCATTCATATACTTGTGTGTTAATTTTCTATTTTGGTAATTTACTATTTACTGAGTGTATTTATTAGTTTAGACAGCTTTTTAAATTTTTTTTTATTTTTTGACAGTTTTGCTCTTGTTGCCCAGGTTGGAGTGCAGTGGCGCGATCTCAGCTCACCACCACCACGCCTGGCTAATTTTGTATTTTTAGTAGAGATGGGGTTTCACCATGTTGGTCAGAGTGGTCTCAAACTCCCGACCTCAGGTGATCCACCCGCCTTGGCCTTTCAATGTGCTGGGATTACAGGCATGAGCCACCACGCCTAGCTAGACAGTTTTTAATATACTGTTTATGGTTTTTAAAATATGAGATTGTATGATCTACAAACAGCAACTTTTTACTTATTTTTCTTCAATTTCAGTGACTTTCTTTCCTTCCTTCCTTCCTTCTTTCTTTTTTTTTCTTTTTTTTAATTATACTTTAAGTCCTAGTGTAGATGTGCACATCGTGCAGGTTACACATGTATACATGTGCCATGTTGGTGTGCTGCACCCATTAACTCGTCATTTACATTAGGTATATCTCCTAATGCTATCCCTCCCCTGTCCCCCCACCCCACAACAGGCCCCAGTGTGTGATGTTCTCCTTCCTGTGTCCAAGTGTTCTCATTGTTCAATTCCCACCTATGAATGAGAACATGCGGTGTTTGGTTTTTTGTCCTTGCGATAGTTTGCTGAGAATGATGGTTTCCAGCTTCATCCATGTCCCTACAAAGGACATGAACTCATCCTTTTTTATGGCTGCATAGTATTCCATGGTGTATATGTGCCACATTTTCTTAATCCAGTCTATCATTGTTGTACATTTGGGTTGGTTCCAAGTCTCTGCTATTGTGAATAGTGCTGCAATAAACATACGTGTGCATGTGTCTTTATAGCAGCATGATTTATAATCCTTTGGGTATATACCCAGCAATGGGATGGCTGGGTCCAATGGTATATCTAGTTCTAGATCCCTGAGGAATCGCCACACTGACTTCCACAATGGTTGAACTAGTTTACAGTCCCACCAACAGTATAAAAGTGTTCCTATTTCTCCACATCCTCTCCAGCACCTGTTGTTTCCTGACTTTTTAATGATTGCCATTCTAACTGGAGTGAGATGGTATCTCATTGTGGTTTTGATTTGCATTTCTCTGATGACCAGTGATGATGAGCATTTTTTCATGTGTCTTTTGGCTGTATAAATGTCTTCTTTTGAGAAGTGTCTATTAATATCCTTCGCCCACTTTTTGATGGGGTTGTTTGTTTTTTTCTTGTAAATTTGTTTGAGTTCTTTGTAGATTCTGGATATTAGCCCTTTGTCAGATGAGTAGATTGCAAAAATTTTCTCCCATTCTGTAGGTTGCCTGTTCACTCTGATGGTAGTTTTTTTTTTGCTGTGCAGAAGCTCTTTAGTTTAATTAGATCCCATTTGTCAATTTTGGCTTTTGTTGCCATTGCTTTTGTTGTTTTAGACGTGAAGTCCTTGCCTGCCTATGTCCTGAATGGTATTGCCTAGGTTTTCTTCTAGGGTTTTTATGGTTTTAGGTCTAACATTTAAGTCTTTAATCCATCTTGAATTAATTTTTGTATAAGGTGTAAGGAAGGGATCCAGTTCCAGCTTTCTACATATGGCTAGCCAGTTTTCCCAACACCATTTGTTAAATAGGGAATCCTTTCCCCATTTCTTGTTTTTGTCAGGTTTGTCAAAGATCAGATAGTTGTAGATGTGTGGCATTATTTCTGAGGGCTCTGTTCTGTTCCATTGGTCTATATCTCTGTTTTGGTACCAGTACCATGCTGTTTTGGTTACTGTAGCCTTGTAGTATAGTTTGAAGTCAGGTAGCATGATGCCTCCAGCTTTGTTCTTTTGGCTTAGGATTGACTTGGCAATGTGGGCTCTTTTTTGGTTCCATATGAACTTTAAAGTAGTTTTTTCCAATTCTGTGAAGAAAGTCATTGGTAGCTTGATGGGGATGGCATTGAATCTATAAATTACCTTGGGCAGTATGGCCATTTTCATGATACTGATTCTTCTTATCCATGAGCATGGAATGTTCTTCCATGTGTTTGTATCCTCTTTTATTTTGTTGAGCAGTGGTTTGTAGTTCTCCTTGAAAAGATCCTTCACATCCCTTTTAAGTTGGATTCCTAGGTATTTTATTCTCTTTGAAGCAATTGTGAATGGGAGTTCACTCATGATTTGGCTCTGTGTTTGTCTGTTATTGGTGTATAAGAATGCTTGTGATTTTTGCACATTGATTTTGTATCCTGAGACTTTGCTGAAGTTGCTTATCAGCTTGAGATTTTGGGCTGAGACAATGGGGTTTTCTAGATATACAATCATGTCATCTGCAAACAGTGACAATTTGACTTCCTCTTTTCCTAATTGAATACCCTTTATTTCCTTCTCCTGCCTGATTGCCCTGGCTGGAACTTCCAACACTATGTTGAGTAGGATTGGTGAGAGAGGGCATCCCTGTCTTGTGCCAGTTTTCAAAGGGAATGCTTCCAGTTTTTGCCCATTCAGTATGATATTGGCTGTGGGTTTGTCATAAATAGCTCTTATTATTTTGAGATACATCCCATCAATACCTAATTTATTGAGAGTTTTTAGCATGAAGGGCTGTTGAATTTTGTCAAAGGCCTTTTCTGCAGCTATTGAGATAATCATGTGGTTTTTGTTGTTGGTTCTGTTTATATGCTGGATTATGTTTATTGATTTGTGTATGTTGAACCAGCCTGGCATCCCAGGGATGAAGCCCACTTGATCATGGTGGATAAGCTTTTTGATGTGTTGCTGGATTTGGTTTGCCAGTTTATTGAGGATTTTTGCATCGATGTTCATCAGGGATATTGGTCTAAAATTCTCTTTTTTTGTTGTGTCTCTGCCAGGCTTTGGTATCAGGATGATGCTGGCCTCATAAAATGAGTTAGGGAGGATTCCCTCTTTTTCTATTGATTGGAATAGTTTCAGAAGGAATGGTACCGGCTCCTCCTTGTACCTGTGGTAGAATTCAGCTGTGAATCCGTCTGGTCCTGGACTTTTTTTGGTTGGCAAGCTATTATTGCCTCAATTTCAGAGCCTGTTATTGGTCTATTCAGAGATTCAAGTTCTTCCTGGTTTAGTCTTGGGAGGGTGTATGTGTTGAGGAATTTATCCATTTCTTCTAGATTTTCTAGTTTATTTGCATAGAGGTGTTTATAGTATTCTCTGATGGTAGTTTGTATTTCTGTGGGATGGGTGGTGATATCCCCTTTATCATTTTTTATTGCATCTATTTGATTCTTCTCTCTTTTCTTCATTAGTCTTGCTAGTGGTCTATCAATTTTGTTGATCTTTTCAAAAAACCAGCTCCTGGATTCATTGATTTTTTGAAGAGTTTTTTGTGTCTCTATCTCCTTCAGTTCTGCTCTGATCTTAGTTATTTCTTGCCTTCTGCTAGCTTTTGAATGTGTTTGCTCTTGCTTCTCTAGTTCTTTTAATTGTGATGTTAGGGTGTCAATTTTAGATCTTTCCTGCTTTCTCTTGTGGGCAGTTAGTGCTATAAATTTCCCTCTACACACTGCTTTAAATGTGTCCCAGAGATTCTGGTATGTTTTGTCTTTGTTCTCGTTGGTTTCAAAGAACATGTTTATTTCTGCCTTCATTTCGTTATGTACCCAGTAGTCATTCAGGAGCAGGTTGTTCAGTTTCCATGTAGTTGAGCGGTTTTGAGTGAGTTTCTTAATCCTGAGTTGTAGTTTGATTGCACTGTGGTCTGAGAGGCAGTTTGTTATAATTTCTCTTCTTTTACATTTGCTGAGGAGTGCTTTACTTCCAACTATGTGGTCAATTTTGGAATAAGTGCAGTGTGGTGCTGAGAAGAATGTATATTCTGTTGATTTGGGGTGGAGAGTTCTGTGGATGTCTATTAGGTCTGCTTGGTGCAGAGCTGAGTTCAATTCCTGGATATCCTTGTTAACTTTTTGTCTCATTGATCTGTCTAATGTTGACAGTGGGGTGTTAAAGTCTCCCATTATTACTGTGTGGGAGTCTTAAGTCTCTTTGTAGGTCTCTAAGGACTTGCTTTATGAATCTGGGTGCTCCTGTATTGGGTGCATATATATTTAGGATAGTTAGCTCTTGTTGAATTGATCCCTTTACCATTATGTAATGGCCTTCTTTGTCTCTTTTGATCTTTGTTGGTTTAAAGTCTGTTTTATCAGAGACTAGGATTGCAACCGCTGCCTTTTTTTGTTTTCCATTTGCTTGGTAGATCTTCCTCCATCCCTTTATTTTGAGCCTGTTTGTGTCTGCATGTGAGATGGGTTTCCTGAATACAGCACACTGATGGGTCTTGACTCTTTATCCAATTTGCCAGTCTTTGTCTTTTAATTGGGGCATTTAGCCCATTTACATTTAAGGTTAATATTGTTATGTGTGAGTATGATCCTGTCATTATGATGTTAGCTGGTTATTTTGCTTATTAGTTGATGCAGTTTCTTCTTAGCCTCGATGGTCTTTACTATTTGGCATGTTTTTGCAGTGGCTGGTACCAGTTGTTCCTTTCCATGTTTAGTGCTTCCTTCAGGAGCTCTTGTAGAGCAGGCCTGGTGGTGACAAAATCTCTCAGCATTTGCTTGTCTGTAAAGGATTTTATTTCTCCATCACTGATGAAGCTTAGTTTGGCTGGATATGAAATTCTGGGTTAAAAATTCTTTTCTTTAAGAATGTTGAATATTGGCCCCCACTCTTTTCTGGCTTGTAGAGTTTCTGCTGAGAGGTCAGCTGTTAGTCTGATGGGCTTCCCTTTGTGGGTAACCTGACCTTTCTCTCTGGCTGCCCTTTTTTCCTTCATTTCAACTTTGGTGAATCTAACAATTATGTGTCTTGGAGTTGCTCTTCTTGAGGAGTATCTTTGTGGCATTCTCTGTATTTCCTGAATTTGAATGTTGGCCTGCCTTGCTAGATTGGGGAAGTTCTCCTGGATAATATCCTGCAGAGTGTTTTCCAGCTTGGTTCCATTCTCCCCATCACTTTCAGGTACGCTAATCAGATGTAGATTTGGTCTTTTCACATAGTCTCATATTTCTTGGAGGCTTTGTTCGTTTCTTTTTATTCTTTTTTCTCTAAACTTCTCTTCTTGCTTCATTTCATTCATTTGATCATCCATCACTGATACCCTTTCTTCCAGTTGATCAAATCAGCTACTGAAGCGTATGCATTTGTCACATAGTTCTCATGCCATGGTTTTCAGCTCCATCAGGTCCTTTAAGGACTTCTCTGCATTGGTTCTTCTAGTTAGCCATTCATCTTATCTTTTTTCAAGGTTTTTAACTTCTTTGCCATGGGTTCGAACTTCCTCCTTTAGCTTGGAGAAGTTTGATCGTCTGAAGCCTTCTTTTAACTCATCAAAGTCATTCTCCATTCAGCTTTGTTCCGTTGCTGGTGAGGAGCTGTGTTCCTTTGGAGGAGGAGAGGCACTCTGATTTTTATAATTTTCAGTTTTTCTGCTCTGTTTTTTCCCCATCTTTGTGGTTTTATCTACCTTTGGTCTTTGATGATGGTGACGTACAGATGGGGTTTTGGTGTGGATGCCCTTTCTATTTGTTAGTTTTCCTTCTAACAGTCAGGACCCTCAGCTGCAGGTCCGTTGGAGTTTGCTGGAGGTCCACTCCAGACTGTTTGCCTGGGTATCAGCAGCGGAGGCTGCAGAACAGCGAATATTGGTGAACAGCAAATGTTGCTGCTCCAGAGATCATTCCTCTGGAAGTTTCATCTCAGAGGGGTACCCGGCCGTGTGAGGTGTCAATCTGCTCCTACTTGGGGGTGCCTTCCAGTTAGGCTACTCAGGGGTCAGGGACCCACTTGAATAGGCAGTCTGTCTGTTCTCAGATCTCAAGCTCCATGCTGGAAGAACCACTACAGTCTTCCAGGCTGTCAGAGGTTTCTCCTGCAACTTTGTTCAGCTATGCCCTGCCCCCAGAGGTGGAGTCCACAGAGGCAGGCAGGCCTCCTTGAGCTGTGGTGGGCTCCACGCAGTTCGAGCTTCCTGGCTGCTTTGTTTACCTATGCAAGCCTCAGCAATGGCAGGCGCCCCTCCCCCAGCCTCGCTGGTGCCTTAACAGTTTGATCTCAGACTGCTGTGCTAGCAATGAGCGAGGCTCCATGGGTGTAGGACCCTCTGAGCCAGGCATGGGATATAATCTCCTGGTGTGCCATTTGCTAAGACTGTCAGAAAAGTGCAGTATTAGGGTGGGAGTGACCCAATTTTCCAGGTGCTGTCTGTCACCCCTTTCCTTGGCTAGGAAAGAGAATTCCCTGACCCCTTGCACTTGCCAGGTGAGGTGATGCCTCGCCCTGCTTCAGCTCACACTTGGTGTGCTGCACCCATTGTCCTGCACCCCTTGTCTGACAATTCCCAGTGAGATGAACCCGGTACCTCAGTTGGAGATGCAGAAATCATCTGTCTTCTGTGTCGCTCACACTGGCAGCTGTAGACTGCAGCTGTTCCTATTTGGCCATCTTGGAACTGTCCCCTTCCTTCCTTCCTTCCTTCCTTCCTTCCTTCCTTCCTTCCTTCCTTCCTTCCCTCCTTCCCTCCCTCCCTCCGTCCCTCCCTCCCCCGCTTTCTTTCTTCTTTCTTTTGTTTTTTGTTGGGATTTCAGTCTTGTTGCCCAGGCTGGAGTGCAATGGCATGATTTTGGCTCACTGCAACCTTCGCTTCCTGGGTTCAAGCGATTGTCCTGCCTCAGCCTCCAGAGTAGCTTGGATTACAGGTGTTTGCCACAGTGCCTGGCTAATTTTTTGTAATTTTTCAGTAGAGATGAGGTTTTACCATGTTGGTAAGGCTGGTCTGAAACTCCTGACCTCAGATGATCTGCCCGTCTCTGCCTCCCAAAGTGCTGGGATTACAGCCGTGAGCCACCGCACCCAGCCGGATTTTTTTTAGTTCTGTGAATAATTTTCTGTCACATACTTCTAGTGCTACATTCAAATAGATGTATTGCCAATGGGCACAATATAGTTTTGTATTGGTGTCTGAATATGATGGAGCAAACACCTCTTCAAGTTTTCATAAACCGATTTTTGAAGCATTTCCTCAGGTAACTGTGTGGGTTTCTTTTTTTCTTTCTTTTTTTTTTTCTCTCTTTTTTTGAGGCGGGGTTTCATTCCTGTTGCCCAGGCTGAAGTGCAATGGTGCAATCTAGGCTCACTGCAACCTCCACCTCCTGGGTTCAAGAGATTCTCCTGCCTCAGCCTCCCAAGTAGCTGGAATTACAGACATGTGCCACCACACCCGGGTGATTTTGTATTTTTAGTAGAGAAGGGGTTTCTCCATATTGGTCAGGCTGGTCTCCCAACTCCTGACCTCAGGCGATCCACCTGCCTCAGCCTCCCAAAGTGCTGGAATTACAGGCATGAGGCACCCCGTCTGACCCAACTGTGTGGATTTCTATGTAGGCAGAACTGACCATAAACTGTGGTTCAGGTAACTGAAATTGAATCATTGATTTGCTTCAGGGACCACAGTAAAAGCGAAGGTCTGTAGGCCTGCCTACATGACTGTACATGGATGCCTTTATTCAGGTCTCTGGAATGGCACAACCTCTCCCAGACTGTGGCTGGGATGAGTTTGGGATGGTTACAGAGTAAGTTCAGAATTCTCAGTGAGACCAAGTTGGCTGAACCCTATCCTAGGCTGTAGCCAAGAACAGGGGTCCTGTAGTTTCCCACCTGAATGAGGGCAGGTTCTCTTCTGAATAGAACATGTCTCAATCTTCAGCTTTAACTGCATTTCACAACTCCCTCCCCGGATCTCAAATTTCTGTTAGAGGCACTTATTTTGGAGATGTCATCTTGCTGCATAATCCAGGCTGGTCTCAAAATCCTGGCCTGAAGCAATTCTCAAACCTTAATGTACCGTGGAGCTGTCATTACAGTTGTGAACCATAATGCCTGGTTTTCTCATAAAGGCATTTTTGTCAAGGATGGTTGAGATCTTTTTTGCTGTAAGGGGATATGAAAATAAGGCACTTTTAATCTTTTCATCTTACTGATGTCACTCTCCCTGTAGATTTTTACTTTCTATTTTCTACTTCAAATTTGTCTGTAATTTGAGATTCAGATATTTAGGACAATATGCTAGAATTTGCATGGTATGCCTCAAGTAAATTAGATAATTAGTAGGCACTCCATATTTACGAAAAGTTACTTGTAAATTTCAGTTTGCTGCAGGCAAAAAGGAATTAAAGGATTTTCATCCACTTCAGCCTATATCTAAATAATAATATACTTTATTTTCTAATATTTGTTTTACATATCAGAGGGTCTAACCCTATTCTGCAAAATATATATTTTCTTTATTTAAAAATGTAAGACTACTCTTTGCTTCTAAAATTGGATTACAGCAGTTTCATTTTGTGTAAGAATAGCATATATTTAAAACAAAAGTAACTCTAGGTTCTTTTAAATGCTAATTTATTAAGTTTCTTATTAGAATCTTCTATTTATAATTATACGGCATATTCTCTGACATTTTACTGCCATACAGTGCATACCAATGATTCAAAATACCTGCACTTCATGAGTACAAACTAAAAGCTAAATATTGCAGTTACCTAGAATTTTTTTTTTTTTTTTTTTTTTTTTTTTTAGATGAAGTCAATCTCTGTCATCCAGGCTAGTGTGCAGTGGTGCGGTCTTGGCTTACTGCAACCTCCACCTCCAGGTTCAAGCCATTCTTGTGCCTCAGTCTCCCAAGTAGATGGGATTAAGGCATGTGTCCCCATGCCCAGCTAAATTTTGTATTATTAGTAGAGACAGGGCTTCACTACATTGGCCAGGCAGGTCTTGAACTCCTGACCTCAGGTGATCCACTCGCCTTGGCCTCCCAAAGTGCTGAGATAACAGACATGAGCCACTGCACCCAGCCTGACAATTATTTTTTTTTGTGATACATCAATGTTGCATACTAGATTTTATGAGTAAACATTTCTATTATTGTTTCAAAGTTCCATATTAGTGTGTTTTCTCAGAGTAGGGTTTTTTTTTTTCGAGACAGAGTCTCACTCTGTCGCACAGGCTGGAGCGCAGTGGCGTGATCTTGCCTCACTGCAACCTCTGCCTCCGGGGTTCAAGGGATTGTGGTTTGTGCCTCAGCCTCCCAAAGTGCTAAGATTACAGGTGTGAGCCACTGCACCCAGCCTCATTGTAGGTTTCTTAACATTAGTTTCTTGTGTTTTTTGGTTTTACTTATGTATTATAATTTTAGACAATTTGTAATTCTGTTGGTACACTTTAAGTCAATTTGAGGTTTAATTAAGAGATAAATTATGCATGTCTATCAGTCAGATTATATATGTATATGTGTATATCTATAAATATGACTCCAATTTTAGTTATGGCTTATATTCTTTCTTAGCTGATTTTCGATGGTAGTTTTATCTTGTCTAAGTGAGTAGTCATGGAGATAGTCTTATTTTCACCATGTGTTTAATGATTAATATATATTTCTTTTTGTGAAAGAAACACTTTTGTGATTTGAAGGTAATTTTCAAAAAGATTTATAATTCTGTATTTTTTTCAGTTTTTCTTTAAAAACATTGTTTTAAAAACACATAACATAAAATTTACCATCTTAAATTTATTGAAGTTTATATTTCAGGGCCAGGTGTGGTTGTGGTGCTCATGTGTAATCCCAGGATTTTGGGAGGTCAAGCCAAGAGGATCCCTGGAGCCCAAAAGTTTGAGACCAGCCTGGGCAACATATGGAGACCCCTCTCTATGAAAAAAATTTAATAATAGCCAGGCATGGTGGTGTGCAGCTGTGGTCCCAGCTACTTGGGAGATTGAAGGGAGTCAAAATTGTGCCACTATACTCCAGCTTGGGTGACAGAGTGAGACCCTATCTCAAAAAAAGCTGTTCATTTCAGGCATGTTAAGTATATTCACATTGTTTTGCAAAAGACTTCTAGAAACTTAACATCTTGTAAAACTTAAATTCAATGTCCATTAAGTAACAACTGCTCATTTTACCCTCTCTCCATACCTTGAGAGACAAGCCTTCTACTTTCTGTTTTTATGATTTTGACTACTTAAGATATCTCATAAGTGGAATCATACAGTATTCATAATTTTGTTACTGGATTAATTCAGGTGACATAATATTCACAAGGTTCATCTAAAAAGGTGAGAAGATTATTCTCTTTAAGGTGGAATAATATTCCATTGTATGTATATGTTACCTTTTTTAATATGTTTATAAGTCAAGAGACATCTAGGGTGCTTCAGCCTTTTGGCTTTTGTGAATACTGATTACAATAAACATGGATTTGCTTTGCTGCCCAGGCTAAAGTGCAGTGGTGCAATCTCAGCTCTCTGCAACCTCTGCCTTCTGGTTCAAGCAATTCTCATACCTCAGCCTCCCAAGTAGCTGGGATTACATGTGCATGCCACATCGCCAAGCTAATTTTTGTATTTTTAGTGGAGATGGTGTTTTACCATGTTGGCCAGGCTAGTCTCGAACTTCTGACCTCAGGTATCTGCCCACCTCACCCTCCCCAATTGCTAGGATTACAGGCTTGAGACACTGCACCTGGCCTGTGTTAACATGTTTTGGATATAGATTTATGAATACTTTTTTCCATTTATGTATTTTTATGTCTAAGTAGTTTATTTAAAATATGTTTTTGTATCATTCAAGAAAATAAGCCAACTTTATCAGTGTTGATAATCAGTTCTTGAAGAGATTATTTTTCTCTATTTTGTAAACATGGCAACTTTGTGGAAAATCATTTGATCGTATACAAAATGGTTCATTTCTGAGCTCTCTATTCTGTTCTTTCATCTGTTTATGTTTGTGTCAGTATCATATTGTTTATGTTACTGTAGCTTTTAACTGTAGGTTGTATTGATATCTTTGAAAAATGAAATTTTTGACCCCTGAGCAAGAATATATTGAAGAGTGTGTTTCATATTCACGTATTTTTGAATTTGCCAGTTTGACTTTTGCTTTTTAATTTCTAGTTTTATTCAGGTTTTATTAGAAAACACCTAGTGCATAATTTTAGTGTTTTTAAATTGATTTGTTGTTGTTGTTTTGAGACGAGATCTTACTGTCACCCAGGCTGCAGTGCAGTGGCAGAATTTTAGCTTATTGTAGCCTCAACCTCCTGGGCTCAAGTGATTGTTCTTTCACCTCAGTTTTTTGAGTAGGTAGGACTGTAGTCATGCACTACCATGTAAGGCTAATTGTTTGCTTTTTTGTAGTGTTAGGATCTCACTATGTTGCCCAGGCTGGTCTCAAACTTTTGACACCAATGGATCTCCCAAAGTGTTAGGATTATAGGCAAGAGCCATGGCACCCAATCAGTATTTTTAAATTTAATAAAACTTGTTATGTGTCCTAACAGAATATACCAGATGCAAATAAGAATATTGTGTATTATCTTGGTTTTGACTGGAGAGTTTTGTGTGTGTCTGTGAAGCCTAGTTGGTCTATAATATGGTTTGGATGTCTATGTTGTCCAAATCTCATGCTGCAATATAAATCCTCAATGTTGGCTATGGGACCTGGTGGGATACGTTTGGGTCATTGGGGGCAAATTTCTCATGAATGGCTTGGTACATCCTCTCGGTAACCAAAAAGTTTACACTCTATCAATTCAAATAAGAGCTGGTTCATTAAAAGAACGTGGCTTCTTCCCCTCATACTTGCTCTGTCTCTTACCATGTAATATGTCCAGTTACTCTTTACCTTCCACCTTCATTTTAAGCTTTCTGAAATCCTCACCAGAAGCAGATGCTGGCACACACTTCTTATACACTCTGCCAAGCTGTGAGCCAAATAAACAATTTTTCTTTATAAATTATGCACTCTCAAGTATTTCTCTATATGCAAAAGAATCAATATAGTCTATAATGTTGTCTAAGTTTTTTGGTTGTTATTTTTTACCTGAATTTTCTATTATTGCAAACTGGGTCTTGATGTCTACAATCATTATGTTGCTATGTATATCTTGCTTCACTTTTATCAATATTTGCTTTATATATTTTGGAGCTCTGATGTTATGTACACATATACATATAGATAGGTAAATATTTTAGTTATACATTCCTGCTAAATCAACTCACTTTACCATCATATAATGTAGGCACCAGCCCCACAGGATCAGTGGGTTTTTCTCCCTGTGTGCAGAGATAAGAGATTGTAGAAATAAAGACACAAGACAAAGAGATAAAAGACAGCTGGGCCCGGGGGACCACTACCACCAAGATGCGGAGACCAGTAGTGGCCCCGAATGTCTGGCTGCGGTGTTATTTATTGAATACAAAGCAAAAGGGGCAGGGTAAAGAGTGTGAGTCATCTCCAATGATAGGTAAGGTCACGTGGGTCACGTGTCCACTGGACAGGGGGCCCTTCCCTGCCTGGCAGCCAAGGCAGAGAGAGAGAGAGGGAGAGAGAGAGACAGCTTATGCCATTATTTCTGCATATCAGAGACTTTTAGTACTTTCACTAATTTTGCTACTCTTGTCTAAAAGGCAGAGCCGGGTGTACAGGATGGAACATGAAGGCGGACTAGGAGCGAGACCACTGAAGCATAGCATCACAGGGAGACGGTTAGGCCTCCGGATAACTGCAGGCAGGCCTGACTGATGGCAGGCCCTCCACAAGAGGTGGAGGGGTAGAGTCTTCTCATTTATTTATTTATTTATTTATTTATTTATTTATTTATTTTTTATTGATCATTCTTGGGTGTTTCTTGCAGAGGGGGATTTGGCAGGGTCACAGGACAATAGTGGAGGGAAGGTCAGCAGATAAACAAGTGAACAAAGTTCTCTGGTTTTCCTAGGCAGAGGACCTTGCGGCCTTCCGCAGTGTTTGTGTCCCTGGGTACTTGAGATTAGGGAGTGGTGATGACTCTTAACGAGCATGCTGCCTTCAAGCATCTGGTTAACAAAGCACATCTTGCACCGCCCTTAATCCATTCAACCCTGAGTGGATACAGCACATGTTTCAGAGAGCACAGGGTTGGGGGTAAGGTCACAGATCAACAGGATCCCAAGGCAGAAGAATTTTTCTTAGTACAGAACAAAATGAAGTCTCCCATGTCTACCTCTTTCTACACAGACACGGCAACCATCCGACTTCCCAATCTTTTCCCCACCTTTCTCCCCTTTCTATTCCACAAAACCGCCATTGTCTTCATGGCCCGTTCTCAATGAGCCGTTGGGCACACCTCCCAGACGGGGTGGTGGCCGGGCAGAGGGGCTCCTCACTTCCCAGTAGGGGCGGCCGGGCAGAGGCGCCCCTCACCTCCCGGACGGGGCGGCTGGCCGGGCGGGGGGCTGACCCCCCCCACCTCCCTCCTGGATGGGGCGGCTGGCCGGGCGGGAGGGCTGACCCCCCCACCTCCCTCCCAGACGGGATGGCTGGCCGGGCAGGGGGCTGACCCCCCACCTCCCTCCCAGACGGGGTGGCTGGCCGGGTGGGGGGCTGACCCCCCATCTCCCTCCCGGATGGGGCGGCTGGCCGGGCAGAGGGGCTCCTCACTTCCCAGTAGGGGCGGCCGGGCAGAGGCGCCCCTTACCTCCCGGACGGGGCAGCTGGCCGGGCGGGGTGCTGAGCCCCCCACCTCCCTCCCGGACGGGGCGGCTGGCCGGGCGGGGGGCTGACCCCCCCACCTCCCTCCCGGATGGGGCGGCTGGCCGGGCAGAGGGGCTCCTCACTTCCCAGTAGGGGCGGCCGGGCAGAGGCGCCCCTCACCTCCCGGACGGGGCGGCTGGCCAGGCGGGGGGCTGACCCCCCCACCTCCCTCCCGGACGGGGCGGCTGGCCAGGCGGGGGGCTAAGCCCCCCACCTCCCTCCCGGACGGGGCGGCTGGCCGGGCGGGGGGCTGACACCCCCACCTCCCTCCCGGACGGGGCGGCTGGCCGGGCGGGGGGCTGACCCCCCCACCTCCCTCCCGGACGAGGTGGCTGCCGGGCGGAGACACTCCTCACTTCCCAGATGGGGTGGCTGCTGGGCGGAGGGGCTCCTCACTTCTCAGAGGGGGCGGCTGCCGGGCGGAGGGTCTCCTCACTTCTCAGACGGGGCGGCCGGGCAGAGACGCTCCTCACATCCTGGACGGGGCGGCAGGGCAGAGGTGCTCCCCACATCTCAGACGATGGGCCGCCGGGCAGAGACGCTCCTCGCTTCCCAGATGTGATGGCGGCCGGGAAGAGGCGCTCCTCACTTCCTAGATGGGATGGCGGCCGGGCAGAGACGCTCCTCACTTTCCAGACTGGGCAGCCAGGCAGAGGGGCTCCTCACATCCCAGACGATGGGCAGCCAGGCGGAGACGCTCCTCGCTTCCCAGACGGGGGGGCGGCCGGGCAGAGGCTGCAATCTTGGCTCTTTGGGAGGCCAAGGCAGGCGGCTGGGAGGTGGTTGTAGCAAGCGGAGATCACGCCACTGCACTCCAGCCTGGGTGCCATTGAGCACTGAGTTAACGAGACTCCGTCTGCAATCCCTGCACCTCGGGAGGCCAAGGCTGGCAGATGACTCGCGGTTAGGAGCTGGAGACCAGCCCGGCCAACACAGCGAAACCCCGTCTCCACCAAAAAAAATACGAAAACCAGCCAGGCGTGGCGCAGGCACTCGGCAGGCTGAGGCAGGAGAATCAGGCAGGGAGGTTGCAGTGAGCTGAGATGGCAGCAGTACCGTCCAGCTTCGGCTCGGCATCAGAGGGAGACTGTGGAAAGAGAGGGAGAGGGAGACCGTGGGGAGAGGGAGAGGGAGAGGTATTTATTTATTTATAATTTTTTTTTTTTTGAGACAGATTCTCACTCTGTCACCAGGCTGGAGTGTAGTGGCGCAATCTCGGCTCACTGTAACCCGGGTAGAGTCTTCTCTAAACTCCCCCGGGGAAAGGGAGACTCTCTTTCCCGGTCCGCTAAGTAGCAGGTGTTTTTCCTTGACGCTGAGGCTACTGCTAGACCGCGGTCTGCTAGGCAACGGGCGTCTTCCCAGACGCTGGCATTACCACTAGACCAAGGAGCCTTCTGGTGGCCTTGTCTGGGCATAACAGAAGGCTCGCACTCTTGTCTTCTGGTCACTTCTCACTATGTCCCTCAGCTCCTATCTCTGTATGGCCTGGCTTTTCCTAGGTTGTGATTATAGATCGAGGATTATTATAATATTGGAATAAAAAGTAATTGCTACCAACTAATGATTAATGATATTCATATATAATCATATCTAAGATCTACATCTGGTATAACTATTCTTATATTTTATTATGCTGGAACAGCTCATGTCCTCGGTCTCTTGCCTCGGCACCTGGGTGGCTTGCTGCCCACAATATAATATCAATTTTTGTCTTGTAGAAGTACTTGATTTAAAGCATATTATGTCTAATATAATTATGACCACCTTACTCAATTGTGGTTACTATTTTCATGGAATATACATTTTTTTCATTCTGTTACTTTCTGCCTATTTGACTCAATGCTAAAGTAAGTCCCTTGTAGGCAGCATACTGTATGCTTTTTTAAAAAACCACTTAGGCATTCTATATCTTTTTCTTTATATAATTTTATTTATATATATATATATTTGTATTTATTTATTTGTTTTATTTGGTTTGTTTTTGAGATGGAGTTTCACTCTTGTTGCCCAGGCTGGAGTGCAATGGCATGATCTCAGCTCACTGCAACCTTCACCTCCCAGTTTCAAGTGATTCTCCTGCCCCAGCCTCCTGAGTAGCTGGGATTACAGGTGCATGCCACCATGCCCAGCTAAGTTTTTGTAATTTTAGTAGAGACGGGATTTCACTATGATGGCCAGGCTTGTCTTGAACTCCTGAATTCAGGTGATCTGCCTGCCTCAGCCTCCCAAAGTGTTGGGATTACTAGCATGAGCCACTGCACCCAGCCTCATTTATTTTTGAGATAGTGTCTCACTCTGTCAGCCAGCTTATTTGTATTTTTTGTAGAGACAGAGGTTTGCCGTGTTGCCCAGGCTGATCTTGAACTTTTGGGATCAAGTGATCAGCCCATCTTGACCTTCCAAAGTCCTATGATTACATTTCATTTTATTTAGTAGTTTAATCTATATTTAAAATGATTGGTTAAAGAAATGAAGTTGTTATTACCACTAATATTGTTATTGTTTTATGTGTTTCTAGTAGTTATATTTTTCTCATTTCCTGTTTTACTTACTTAATTTTCATTTAATTTTGTACTGGCATGCTTTGATTATATTTTACTTTCTTTTGCATACTTTGTATAAATAATATCTTTGTAATCATCTCAAAAACTGGAGATTACATACATCTTAAAGTTAAAACAATATATTTTAATTTCATAACAACTTCAATTGAATAAAAACTATGCCTCTATATTTTCCAGTTATTGATATAAAAATTATTTTATATGGTGTATCTACAGGCGCACGCCTGTTATTCCAGCACTTTGGGAGGCCGAGGTGGGTGGATCCCGAGGTCAGGAGATCGAGACCATCTGGCCAATATGGTGAAATCCCATCTCTACTAAAATACAAAAAATTAGCCAGGCATGGTGGCCCATGCCTGTAGTACCAGCTACTCAGGAGGTTGAGGCAGGGGAATCACTAGAACCCAGGAGGCACTCCAGCCTGGGAGACAGAGTGAGACTCCATCTCAAAATATATATATATTTCCAAATATTCAGTTTGGTCTTATTATATTGACATTGTTATACAACATATCACTAGAGTGTTTTTTATCTTGCAAAGCTAAATCTCAATACACAGTAAATAACTACCAATTCTTTGTATTTTGTGGTTCTTTTAAACACCACTCTGTTTTCTGTTTCTAAGAGTATAACTGCTTTATATATCTCATCCAATCTCTGTCTTTTTGCGGCTGGGTCATTTTATTTTGCATAATGTCATCAATATTTATCTTAATAGTTGTTACAGTATTTTCTGCTTTTTGAAAACTGAGTGATAATTCCTGTACTTTTGTGTCTACTGAATGATTTGGTGACACAAATTTGGATTACTTTTACCTATTGGCTTGCAGTAACAATGCTACAATAATTATGTGAAAGTTAATGTAATATATGTGCTGCATTGTTTTATTAGTCTACTTTTTCACCTTTACACTCATACCAAATTATTTTAATTCTGTAGCTTTTTGATGTGTTTTGAAATCAGAAATGGTATTGCCTCTAACATTGTTCCTGTTTTTGAAGATTGCTGGGTACTTTATTATCTGTTTGGATTCCATATACTTTTGAATTTGTTGTTTTGATTTCTTTGAAAATGCAATGAGTCATTTGAAAAACATTGCATTAAATCTGTAGCTTAAATTGAGCAGTAAAAACATCTTCAAAATATTAATTGTTTTTCAATTGTTTGTTTTTGAGATGGAGTTAAATTTACCTTCCTTACCAGTTACATTTGTGCCATTTTGGTTTGTATGTTTTTGTTACGTTTATATGTTCAGGAAGACATTACAGCTTGTGGTATTTTACTATGTCATCTTAGTTATGTAGTTTGTATAATTTTATAGATTAGATTTGTAAAGTATATTTATCTGAGTCTAGCAATTGAAGTAATGTGTTTTTATTGTTTCTTTCAGTTATATGTTCTCATTTTTCCCAAGACCTTTGGCCAGAGCAGAACATAAAAGATTCTTTCCAAAAAGTGATACTGAGAAGATATGAAAAACGTGGACATGGAAATTTACAGTTAATAAAAAGGTGTGAAAGTGTGGATGAGTGTAAGGTGCACACAGGAGGTTATAATGGACTTAACCAATGTAGTACAACTACCCAGAGCAAAGTATTTCAATGTGATAAATATGGGAAAGTCTTTCATAAATTTTCAAATTCAAACAGACATAATATAAGACATACTGAAAAAAAACCTTTCAAATGCATAGAATGTGGCAAAGCTTTTAACCAGTTCTCAACCCTTATAACACATAAGAAAATTCATACTGGAGAGAAACCCTACATTTGTGAAGAATGTGGCAAAGCCTTTAAGTACTCCTCTGCCCTTAATACACATAAGAGAATTCATACTGGAGAGAAACCATACAAGTGTGATAAATGTGACAAAGCCTTTATTGCATCCTCAACCCTTAGTAAACATGAGATCATTCATACTGGAAAGAAACCCTACAAATGTGAAGAATGTGGCAAAGCTTTTAACCAATCCTCGACACTTACTAAACATAAGAAAATTCATACTGGAGAGAAACCCTACAAATGTGAAGAATGTGGCAAAGCTTTTAACCAATCCTCAACACTTACTAAACATAAGAAAATTCATACTGGAGAGAAGCCCTACGTTTGTGAAGAATGTGGCAAAGCCTTTAAGTACTCCCGTATCCTTACTACACATAAGAGAATTCATACTGGAGAGAAACCATACAAGTGTAATAAATGTGGCAAAGCCTTTATTGCATCCTCAACCCTTAGTAGACATGAGTTCATTCATATGGGAAAGAAACATTACAAATGTGAAGAATGTGGCAAAGCCTTCATTTGGTCCTCAGTCCTAACTAGACATAAGAGAGTTCATAGTGGAGAGAAGCCCTACAAATGTGAAGAATGTGGCAAAGCCTTTAAGTACTCCTCTACCCTTAGTTCACATAAGAGAAGTCATACTGGAGAGAAACCCTACAAATGTGAAGAATGTGGCAAAGCCTTTGTTGCATCCTCAACCCTTAGTAAACATGAGATCATTCATACTGGAAAGAAACCCTACAAATGTGAAGAATGTGGCAAAGCTTTTAACCAGTCCTCATCCCTTACTAAACATAAGAAAATTCATACTGGAGAGAAACCCTACAAATGTGAAGAATGTGGCAAAGCTTTTAACCAGTCCTCATCCCTTACTAAACATAAGAAAATTCATACTGGAGAGAAACCCTACAAATGTGAAGAATGTGGCAAAGCTTTTAACCAGTCCTCAACCCTTATTAAACATAAGAAAATTCATTCTAGAGAGAAGCCCTACAAATGTGAAGAATGTGGCAAAGCTTTTCACCTATCCACACACCTTACTACACATAAGATACTTCATACTGGAGAGAAACCTTATAGATGTAGAGAATGTGGCAAAGCTTTTAACCATTCTGCAACCCTTTCTTCACATAAGAAAATTCATTCTGGAGAGAAACAAACCATACAAGTGTGATAAATGTAGCTAAGCCTTTATTTCACCCTCAAGCCTTAGTAGACATGAGATAATTCATACTGGGGAGAAACCCTAGAAATGTGAAGAATGTGGCAAAGCCTTCAAGTGGTCCTCACACCTTACTATACACTGAGTTCTGAACTTACTCTGTAACCATCCCAAACTCCTCCCAGGCACAGTCTGGCAGAGGTCCTGCCATTTCGGAGACCTGGAGGAAGTGGCCCATTTACAGCCATGTAGGCAGGCCTGCAGACCTTGGCCTTTACTATGGTACCTGAAGTGGTTCAATGACTCACTTTCAGTTACCTGAGCCACAGCTTAAGGTCAGTTCTGCCTATATAGAAACCCACACAGTTAACCTGAGGAAATGCTCTCTGGTACTCACTGAAAGCCATACTCATCCACATCCTGATACAAGGCCCACCATATGCAGACCTGACTGCCAAAACATGCCCTAGTGTCTGCCCTACAGAGCAAAGTCCTGAAGGATATTTAGTCTGTCCAAAACTAAAATGAAGATTTCAACTCCCCAACCCCCTCTAACAAGCCAGTTAAAGGTGGACTATAGTGCAGACCCAGCAACCTTGTGACCAAGCTACAACCCCTCATCACTACAAATTCAGAGGGCATCTCATCACCCTAAGGGCCCAACGAAAGAAGATCTTTACCTTCTAAAATCAGTTTATGAAAACTTGAAAAGGTATTTGCTCCATCAAATTCAGACACCAGTACAAAACTATATTGTGCCCATTGTCTGGTTCTATTTTAATGTAGCACTGGAAGTGTGTGGCAGAAGAATTAGTCAAAGAAATAAAAATAGCCATTGAAATTGAAGAAAAATAAAATGTTGCTGTTTGTAGATCATACGATCTTATATTTGAAAAACCTTAAACAGTACATTAAAACCCGTCTAAACTAATAAATACACTCAGTAAATTAACAAAATATAAAATCAACATACATGTATATGTATGGTTTTATACACTTAAACTATCTAATTAAACAGAGGAACACACTGGGCACTTTGGCTCACGCCTGTAATCCCAGCACTTTGGGAGGCCGAGGCGGGTGAATGATCTGAGGTCAGGAGTTTGAGATCAGCCTGGCCAACATGTTGAAATCCCATCTCTACTAAAAATACAAAAATTAGCTGGGCATGGTGGCTAGCACCTGCAGTCCAAGCTAGTTTGGAGGCTGAGGGAGGAGAATTGCTTGAATTTGGGAGGTGGAGGTTGTGGTGAGCAGAGATCGTGCCATTGCACTCCAGCCTGGGCAACAGTGCCAGACTCCATCTGAAAAAGAAAAAAAAAGAAAATCGTATTTACTATAGCATTAAATAATAAATGTCTGGCCAGGCCTGGTGGCTCATGCCTGTAATGTCAGCACTTTTGGAGGCCAAGGTGGGCGGATCACGAGGTCAGGTGATCGAGACCATCTTGGCCATGGCGAAACCCCATCTCAACTAAAATATAAAAAATTAGCTGGGCATGGTGGTGCATGTCTGTAGTTTCAGCTAATTAGGACTGAGGCAGGAGAATCGCTAGAACCCAGGGAGGTGGAGGTTTCAGTGAACTGAGATCATGCCACTGCACTCCAGCCTGGAGAAAGAGCAAGACACTTTCTCAAAAAATAAATACATAAATCTCTGAGAAAATAACCAAAAAGGTAAGAAATCTTTACAATAAAAATATCAATAAAAAATTAGAGAAAATCCAAATAAATATAAAACATTTTATCTCTGGGTTGAAAGAGTAAATATCATTAAAGTGCCATATTATCCAAAGTTATCTACAGATTCAATAAACTTCCTATCAAAACTTGCAGTGGTATTTCTTTCACAATAATGGAAAATACTATTTTAAAATTTATGTGAAACTAAAAATTTGAATAGCCAAAGCAATCTTGAGGAAAAAAAAGCAGAAGGATATCATACTTATAATGTCAAGCTGTATTTCAAGACTGTATTCTAATAAAAACCGAATGGATTGTGCAAAAAAATGAGCAAAAATGCAACAGAAACTAACACATATTTCAGACATGATGAAAAAAACTTAAAAAATAGTTTATCAAAATCATGCAGATATTTGTGTGTCCCCAAAACAATAGAAAAGCAGCCAGATTGTGCAGTCTCTTATATACCATGAAGAGGACTTTGGCTCTCACTGTGAACTTGAAGGAAGTTCACTGAAAGAAAAGTAGAATCCTTAGAGAATTTAAAAGCATAAGACAGAAGATGCCCCTTTGTGAGAGCAAAATTTAAAAATAGAAACAAAAGAAAACAGCTGCTCAGGAAATATTTCCTTTGGAATACAACTTCCCAAATTAGATTTTAAGAACTGGTTTTCTCTTTGACTTTGAGACTTCTTACCTGTGTTTTCCGTTGTATTGATTTTCACTCATACCTACCTGGGGGGTTGGCAATCATCTCATGTCTCTTCAGAGCCAAAGGTTTTTCTCCTTGCTCCAGATGAGTGATCAGGTCTGGCTTAGAGACAACAGTACTGTTGTATTAAGAATAAATAACATGAATCGTGCTCATATTCTCCAATTACAAGCTAGTAATGTGTTCAGTAGAGAGGATGTGATAAAATAGTCTAGTAAATTAATTACAAAATACTAATTTATAACAAATTTCTAAATATTTAGAAAATGCTTTCAATTTGTAGGTTTCTTAATTTTACTGTCTAATACTACTGAATCAAAAATTGGTGGTGGCAATTAGATTTTCAGGTGGGGGCAAGAATACTTTGTCACTAAATTTTTGGAATTACCACTAATTTAGAGTGAATTATACAGCTCAAATCAGGAATGTGGAAAGTTTGGATTAAGATGAGACATCTTGAAGAGACTTTTCTGCATGAGCAAATTTTGAAGATTTTCTGAAAAAAGGGGATCTGAAACTCTTCTATGCGAAGAATAGATTACTAAAAAGTTCTACATAAAAGAGAAAACCTTTAGGGTATATTATGAATTATGTCTTAAAAGTTATCGTCAACAAGGAAGACCATATTTCCATAGTTCTCTAACATCACATTCGTATACAACTTCCGCTGTACAGTATCCAGGCAATGCCACTCCTCCAGAGATAATACTGTGGCCACATCTCTAAATTGCAATGGTCCCTGAAGAACACACATTTTTACCAAGTGGCCAGGGGTGGAATTTTTAATTTGACTTAAGGTGAAATGAGAGAGTAAAGAGAAGTGGTTCTGACTTATAGCACTGACTAAAATTATCCAATAAAATAATTTTCAACACAGAAATATTCTTCTCTAACTATGATAAAAAAGCACCATAAGATCCAGAACAACAGTTCATATATTTTATTTTTCTAGATAATAAAGTATAAAATTAAGGGCCTGAACACGAACATGTACATTTTTGAGTGCTATATTTACATCATACGGAATGAGTTGTGAATATTTTTCAGATGGAAAAGAAGGCATTAGAAGGCATTTCTCAAATTTATTATGTACAATAAGCTGAAGACCTTATGCAGGTTTTTTTTTTTCCAAGAAGATCTGGAGTAAGTCTGATTTATGTATTTATTTCCTTTTCTTTTTTATTTGAGACGGAGTTTCATGCTTGTTGCCCAGGCTTCTGTGCAGTGGCATGATCTTGGCTCACGGCAGTGTCCCCCTCCTGGGTTCAAGCAATTCTCCTGCCTCAGCCTTCTGAGTAGTTGAGATTACAGGCATGTGCCACCACGCCCAGCTATTTTTGTATTTTTAGTAGAGACAGGGTATTCTCCATGTTGGTCAGGCTGGTCTCAAACTCCCAACCTCAGGTGATCTGCCTGCCTTGGCCTCCCAAAATGCTGTGATTACAGGCATGAGCCAGGGCTCCCCGCTGATTTTTTGAATTTCTAACAAGCTTACCAGTAATGCTAACGTTTTTGGCCTAATAAGGATATTTTGTCAAACATCCAGTAAGTGGTAGAGCCTGTGTTTTCCCAGTTTTTCTAGCCTGTAAACAAAGATAAGAGCCTTCATTTTCTAAAGAAAAATATGTAGAAAAAATAAAAGGAGAACTGCCAGATTAAATGTGATCACTCGTGTAGAGCAGCTGCATAAAGATAATTATGAAGAGAAAAATAGTTATCTCTATAGTGAAAAAAATCTATCAGCTATTTCACCAAGTGAATCATTAACCATTAACTGCACTAGGACAAATTTTTATGATGTGCTAATGCACACAGAAGAACACAGCATCACTGTTGAAATATTCCTCCCCAAAACAGTAAACTATAGTCTGAATTTAACCATAAACAACAGTTTATGCAAACTTCAAAATACAGGTAACTCCTATGTTCTGTAATTTTTAGTAGGAATTTTAAGTAGGTTTCATTTAGCACCCTAGAGAGCAAGTATCTCCTAATAATTTTTTTTCAGAACTTTCTAGGTAATGCCATTCCATTTAAATAAGCATTTTCTTAATCCTATTCTGCATAGAGCTAATGGAACACACAGATGGAGCCTCAACATTACATGTTCTCCATCTTTACTAAGGACCACAGTTTTCCCCAACAGAAACCTTGAGCATCCACATCTTTTCATGTTCAATAGCCACAAAGGGAACATTTTTAATATTGCAGGTCATAAATTCTTGCTGAGAATTCTGCATGGCATATAAGAAGCTATGACGTACAGAATGTAGAGAAGTCTGTGGGACATAGGACAGAAATGTTTTCCAGAGACCCTTGACTATCATAAGAATTTTAAGAAGTAGTTAAACCAAACTCATTAGGGAGGAAAAACACAAGTAGAGAAGTAAGGGTTTGTGAGTACTAAACACATACATGGCAGTCCAGGAGGCAGAGTGGACACAGCTCTTCATCTGACACATGTTTATCTGAAGAAAAGCCTTTTTTTTCTTTCTCCTGCTTCTATGGAATTCCTTCTCAGATGAGATTCTCCAGACAAATTACACCTGCATATGGAGAATATGCCTTTAAAGGTGTCAGTACCACATGTTTACCTGCTAGTATGACATCAACTGTCATGAGTTTAATGCAGTTTAGAGAAAATTTTATTCTATGTTTACTTTTTTGTTACTTGGGGAGCAATTACTGGATCTGCAGGAATAGAAAACAAGTTGCTAAATAGAATGTCTCTGCAAGCACTGGTTTTAATAGAAAACTTAAAAGCTAAGACTCTAATACATACTTTATTTTTCCCATTCATCTGCTTTTGGGTTTCAGGAAATTGTGAGCACCAGCTCTAGAAAGGCAGCAGGATTCACCAGCCAAAACTCTTGATCTCTACTAATCAGTTCTGTGAGGCAAGACTCCAGGGTATGGTCAGACCTAAATAAGGCCTTCAAAAAGAATATATGTAAACAAGTCTGGGGCAGTGTGAGGACCCTATGTAGAATTCTGTTCTCTATGTCACTGGGGTACTACCAGCTTTGTTTCTTCTAAGTGTCCTAAAAGAAACTTGAATCCAACAGTTTCTGTAATTTAAATATTTTCTAGCCACTGCCCTGTCAACTTTATACTATATACTAATATGCAATTTAAACAAATCCCTTAAGGTTTTCTAGGGTAATTTTATTGGAAAATAAATACCATACACTCAACAGGTGAAAGAAATAGAAATTATACAGCTGGATGCGGTGGCTCACGCCCATAATCCCAGCACTTTGGGAGGCTGAGGCAGGTGGATCACGAGGTCAGGAGTACAGGACCAGTCTGATGAGATGGTGAAACCTCATCTCTACTAAAAGTACAAAAATTTGCCAGGTGCAGTGGCATGTGCCAGTAATCCCAGCTACTCGGGAGGCTGAGTCAGGAGAATCACTTGAACCTGGGCAGCAGAGGTTGCAGTGAGCTGAGATCATGCCACTGAACTCCAGCCTGGGACACAGAGTGAGACTCCATCTGGACATCCTCAAATGCCTCAAAGACACCTAGGTGATTGTGAGAGAATTCCCAGTGATCTGGGGCTGATGGTCCAATAATAAGCCAGGCTGGAGACTTAGGCTGATTCTACATAGAAAGTGGAAGTGCCCTAGTGGAGCTCCTGAACCTGGATCACCTGTTCTGATTTTCTAGCTCTTGAAAGAAAGAACAAAAATACTCTACTCCAGTATCACATTTTACAGGTAAGTGTAGTTGTGGTCATGGCTCTGGATACTTTGGGGCCTTGATCTCTTACTCCTAAGATGCTTATTTACACTTACAGATTCTGCCCTCAGATTCTATTTCCTTCTGGAGCCTCTCACATAACTGTAGCAGGTCAATGAACAAGATGTGAAAAATCTCAAAGAGCCGCACTCCCAAATGGAGGCTATGTCTATGTTTACATTTCACAACGCAGAAAATGTCTTTTGTTTGTTTCTGTACGTTCTCAATCAAAAGTCTGACCCTGTTTTGTAAATCCAAGGCAGAGGCCAGACCTTACTGGCAGATTCTAGGCAGGATCCACCTGGCTTTGCATCCTTTGGTGTTACAGAAAGTGAAGCACAATCAAAGGAGAGATCCCCTCATAGAGTCTGCTCTAGCACATTCTAAATGATAAATCTACATGAAAAAAAGAGAAAAAGCTGACACAACATTAATATAAGTTGACACTTTATTTTGGTCAAGCTTAAGAATTATAACCTGGGAGCAAAGATTCAAGTTGCCTGGAATCTACAGTTTGATTAGCAGCAGTTACAAGAGGATTTGTAATGACAACAAGAGAGGGACAGAGAGTGGGCTGATACTAAGTTGATTGTTAGAAATTTTTATTTATTTACAGAAATAACTGATTATTGATGAGATATATATTGTATATATATGGTTATGGTTTAGGGTACGGGATATAGTGTCCAATGTGGCATTATTAGTTTATAGCTACTTGGGGCAATAATGTACAGTTTCAAGAGATGAATACATAGTTCAAATGGGGAAGATAGACGTAACTACACTTGCATTTTAATGTCTCTCTGAGTTTGATAACCAAAGGACTTGCATTTTCCAGATAAAAGTTTTTTATTTCCCAAATCTCAAGACCTGGATTCAAAATTTGGAGCTGCAGATTTAGAACCTGAATGGTTGGAGTAGCAGCGGGTGTTAACTGCAGATTTGTGAGCATTTCAGTAACAGGAGGAAGGGGAAAGTGGAGATTCTCATGTCTACATGTCTACTCAATGCACACATGTTACTCTGATTGGGTTTTTGGGCCCCATGGTGTCTGAATCAGTTTCAGGTATGAAGATACAATGATTGATTCGTGCCCCGTGGAGTTTGTAGAAATCTGGACCTAACCTCTCTAGAAGTGACTGTAGAGGATTATAGATACCATATAGGCAGAGACACAATTCTGCCTGCATATTTAGGGGACAGTGTGCAATTTGTAGCACAAGTGTGAGTTGACTGGAAGGCTGAGAGGGAAAGTCCCCTCTAGAGTAAATTCTGGTTTTCACCTTATGTGTTTATATCATGTCTGCTAATTCTAGACCATGCTTGGAAACAATAATTAAAAGAAAAATTTTCTCCAGCCTCAGAGAAACTCCACAATAATAAAATAGAAAGAAAACATTTTATTACACAATTGAACTTGAATGTGACATGCATCATAGTCAATCTGCTTAAGAGACTGCAAAGACAGAAGGATGGCCACCAAAATTAGTCCACAAGTAGAAGAATTTCCAGCACCATGTCATACATAGTTCATCCTAAATTCATCTGGAGATTGAAGAGGCCATCTGTGTATGCTAATTCCTTATATTCAATGACAAATAAACTTTTCACATCTTCATAACAGGAGGTAGTTTAGCAGCTTGAAGCCAGGTGCCTGCTGAAGGTAGGTTTTCACTCTGCTACAAAAATGGTTGAATAGGGTTCTATCTTTATTTGGCTATTTACATTTTAGAGCAGTGTCTCTGCACTCCCTGGCACTGGGCTACAGCATTCCTGCTTGCTTTCTCCTGGTTACTAGTGTCCTCTGTTGACCTCTACCATCTGCCACTGAGGCACAGCCCAGAGCACAGCTCACATTTTATGTGAACCCCATTTGCCACAGCAGCACTCTAGTGTCACATCAGAGAGTGAATCCTGAGCTGCAGGAGGAGAGCCTACAGGCCTCCTGGGTAGAATTACACCTTCACAATGTAGGTGAATGGGAATGTAAGCAGTGTTTCAGCCCCAGTTTCTATTTATAATGGTGAAATGGAAAAAATACTACCGAATTCCCAGGATAAGTCCAGATAGAGATGTTAGGGACAAGCTGCCCCAGGAAAATGCAGCTGACCCTTACCCTGAATACTCTGCAGCTGCATTCCTAAGCCCTTATCTAGGTGCCACAGTAGAATTTGCAGTCATGGTACATCATGCAAACCCTAATTACTGCCATATGGGCAGCATGGGGGGAGGTCATAGGAAATATGAACAAACCTTAATTACACATTCCGGTAAACTCCTATTTTTCAGCTAGCTGCCGCCATAAATGTCACAAGATGAGGTGTTGCAAGTTCGTGGTAAACTGATAAACTGCCTTTGTGCCTGTTCCTAACTGATAAACTATCTAGCGGCAAAGTTAACTCCCTTAAGCCCCTCTCATCTCACATAACCCCTTCACTTTGTAAGCTCAGGGCTACCTCCTCTGATTGCTGTGGACCAGCCCGGTAGGTTAATAAATTTACTTGCCTGACTTTGGGTCTACTTGTCCTTTCTCTCGGCCAGCCTTACATTTTGGTGTCAAAACCTGGGAAGAGGTAGACTCTGGCCGGGCGTCCCTAGAGGACTTTCTGTCACTCTCTCTCTCACACTCTCCCTCCTCCCAGGCTTGCTGGTCATTGTGTGCTGGAGCCTAGGTGCCCTTCCCCCTCTCCTGCCACCCCCTGCTAGCCACCCTCCCCTTCCCAAACCTGCTGAAGACCCAAAGGATCTCCTAGACTCTCCCATTGTTGGTGACTTCATTCACCTTCAGAGCCTCCACAGGGATAAGAGAGAGTCTTGCCATTTACCCGGAACCCTTGACTGTCCCTGCATTCCCAAAAGACCCAGCGCTGAGCCAAGGGCTTTCTTCAGCCTCCAGTCCTCTGGTTTCTCCATTTCAGGAGGCAGCTACCTCCTACATTCCAGACAGGGTTTGTGGGACAGGGGACGCCCTCACCCGCCATCCTTGTCAACTGGCAGTCTCTTCTTCCTCTACCCCCCTCCTCTATTTACCATGGGAGCTTCTCATTCTACCCCTCCTAAAACCACCCCGCTTGGGTATCTTTTGCACAACCTCTCAGCCTCCATTCAGGGGTCTGTCCTAATAGGCTTATTTTCTACCGTAATACTGCCTGGCCCTAATACAAATTGGACAATGGCTCCCAATCACCCAAAAATGGCACTTTTGATTTCAGCGTGCTTACAGACTTAGACAACTTTTGCCACCGCAATGGGAAATGGTCTGAGATTCCTTATGTTCAGGCTTTCTTCACTCTCCATAGCCACCCTTCTCTCTGCCAGTCCTGTTCTACTTTCCAAATCCTCCTTGCCTGCTGTAAACCTGATTTGCCTCCTACCACCCTCCCTACGACCCCAGCCGATGACTCATCTCCTACTACCCTCCCCATCGCCCCAGCTGATGAGTCCTCTTCCTTTGACCCCACCAATTTTCCCCCTCCCCGTCAACATCATGATCCTCTGCCAGAGCATCATGATCCTCCTCTGTATGCCCCCGCTCTGGCTCTACTTCTTTCTCCCACTCTCTCAACAACCCTCCTTCTGACTCTGAGTCCTCCCCATCACCACCCCTTACCCACTCTCAGGCCCAGCAGCCAGCTCCCTTGTTGCCTCTTTGGGAAGTAGCAGGGGCCAAAGGGATCGTCTGTGTCCACATCCCCTTCTCCCTTTCCGATCTCTTCCAAATTGAAAAATGTCTCAGATTTTTCTCCTCCGATCGTGATACCTATATCAAAGAATGTAAGTATCTTACCCAGTCTTATGAACTCACTTGGCATGATCTCTATATTATCCTCTATTTTACCCTCCTTCTGGAAAAGAAGGAAAGAGTGTGGCTCACAGCCCCGGCGCGTGCTGATGATCTCCATCAGCAAGATTTTACCAAGCCCATAGGAGCCGCTGCAGTACCCTGGCAGGAGCCTCCTTGGGAGTACCAACCCACAGACCCCAGCCTGGCATCCCATAATCATGTGATTACTTGCCTCATTGCAGGCCGAAACAAGGCTGCCCACAAGGCTGTAAACTTTAAAAAGCTCAAAGAAATCTCCCAAAAGATCAATGAAAACCTTGCCCAATTTTTTTTCCTGTCTTATGGAGGCTCTCCAAAAATATACCCAATGTTGATCCTGCCTCCTGAGAAGGTGCTATTGTTCTTCATACCCATTTTATCTTCCAATCTGCCCCCAATATTTGGCACAAACTTAAAAAGGCTGAAGATGGCCCTGAAACCCCCAACAAGGCCTCCCTAATCTGGCTTTCAAAGTCTTCAATAACAGGGATGAGCAAAATCAATTAGATAAAGCCCAAAGAGATCTTGCTAAATACCAGCTTCTAGCAGTGGCTATCTGCCAACCTAGCCATAGTACCCAAGGGCACAAAACACCCAATAGCATTAACTCTCCCAGGCCTTTTTTAAAGTGCAGCAAAGAAGGCCACTGGGCATGAGCATGCCCTAATCCATGAATGCCAAAAAGCCCTTGCCCAGTCTGCCAGCAGACAGGCCACTGGAAGTCTGACTGTCCTGTTAACAGGCAGACAGAAAAGCCTGTACTGCAAAACCACCACCCTTTTGGAGAGACAAAAGGTGAAGTATCACTTGCATTCCCACAGCTTCTTAGTCTAGCCACTGAAGACTGACAAGGCCCAGGGCCCCTGGCCCCATCTACCGTCACTGCATCAGAGCCCGGGGTAACTCTACTAGCAGCAGGTAAGCCGATCTCTTTTTTAAATCAATACTGGGGCCACCTACTCAACTATGCCTGAATTCTCAGGACCAACTCATCCCTCCCAGGTCTCAGTTGTAGGGGTTAATGGACTCATCTCGAGTCCACGCACCACCAAGCCTCTTACCTGTTCCCTATTTCATACTGTTTTCTCACACCCTTTTCTTATCATGCCCTGTTGCCCTAACCCCATCCTAGGCAGAAACCTCCTAACCAAATTAAAGGCTTCCATTACCTTCCTCTGTTCCCCACAACCAGACTCTCACCTACTCCTTTCTGCTACTGAACCAGCCCTGGGCCCCTCTCCCCAGTATCCACTCTCCTCTTCTCTGGTTAATACAACAGTGTGGGATACTACTACCCCTTCCCTAGCTACACACCATGATCCTATCAAAATCCAGCTAAAAGACGCCTCCAAATTCCTTAACATCTCTCAATATCCCATCTCGGTAGCTCATCAAAAAGGCTTACAGCCCATCATAAACAAACTCCTTTTGCGCAGCCTTCTCAGTCCAACTCATTCCCCATATAATACCCCCGTAATTCCTGTTAAGAAGGCAAATGGCTCCTATCAACTAGTCCAAGACCTCTAGGCTATCAATCAGGCAGTCCTTCCCATCCACCCAGTAGTTCCCAACCCTTATACACTCCTTTCCCTTATCCCTTCCAACACAACCTGCTACACTGCCATCGATCTGAAAGATGCCTTTTTTGCTATTCCCTTTCACCCTGACTCCCGAGATCTTCTTACTTTCACCTGGACTGACCCTGAAACCCTCCAGTCTCAACAACTTACTTGGAAAGTCCTCCCTCAAGGCTTTAGAGATAGTCCCCATTTCTTTGGGCAAGCTCTGGCCCAAGACCTCACATCCCTAAACCTCTCCCCTTGCTGGCTCCTTCAGTACGTGGACGACCTCCTCCTCTGCAGCCCCTCCCTAAAAGACTCTCAGACCCACACTACTGCCCTTCTAAACTTCCTTGCTGATAAAGAATATAGGGTTTCCCCCTCTAAGGCACAACTCTCCACCCCAACAGTAACTTACTTAGGAGTCCAACTCTCCCTCGGAGCCCAAGCCATGACCCCAGCACGGGAGATAGACAGTCTACCTCCACCCTCCTCCAAAAGTGAAATCCTTTCTTTCTTAGAACTAGCAAGCTTCTTCAGAATATGGATCCCTAATTTTGCCCTCCTAGCCTGCCCTCTTTATAAGGCAGCCAAAGGCCCTCCAAATGAGCCCCTAAATCCTTCACACAACATAATCCCCAGCTTCCTCAAACTAAAGGCAGCTCTTGTAACTGCTCCTGCTCTATCTTTGCCCAACATCTCTCAGCCTTTCACCCTCTACACAGCTGAAAACCATGGAATAGCCCTTGGCGTCCTCGGTCAACAAAAAGGAAGTCCTCCTTCCTTCACTCCTATAGCTTACCTTTCTAAACAACTAAACAACACCATCTGAGGATGGCCAGCCTGCCTCAGAGTCCTAGCAGCAGCCACCATGCTAGCCTTAGAAAGCAAAAAACTAACATTCAGCCAAGACATCACCATATATAGCCCACATAATCTACAAGATCTTCTCTCCTCCCAAGTACTGAGCACCTTTTCTCCTTCCCACATCCAACTACTCCATGCTCTTTTTCTTGAGAATCCTGAATTCTGCCTCTCCAAAAATGCTCCCCTCAGTCCTGCATCTCTACTTCCAGTATCTTCCTCTTCTCCCATCCACTCCTGTACTGAAATCCTTGATCACCTGCTGCATCATTTTCCCAATATCTCCCCAGAACCTCTTCTTGATCCTGATGACCAGCTATTTATAGATGGCTCCTCCTCCAAGTCAGTCGATTCCAATAAAATTGCTGGATATGCTTGACAGAGTAGTTAAAGCTAAGCCCCTACCCCCTGGAACCTCCTCCCAAAAGGCAGAACTCATAGCTCTCACTAGGGCCCTAACCCTTTCAAAAGGCAAACGGGTCAACATTTTTACAGACTCTAATTATACTGATCACATTCTTCATTCTCGCGCCACCATCTGGCAGAAAAGAGATTCCTTACTGCCAAAGGAACCCTCATTACAAACGGCCCCCTTATTTACCAGCTCCTCCAGGCGCATGCCTCCCAACTTAGGCAGGGGTTATATACTGTCAGGGACGTGAAACAGTACGAGATGAAGTATCAAAAGGGAATAGAAAAGCCAACGAGGCTGCAAAAGAAGCCTCCCTCTCATCAGCCCCTGCCCCTGTCCTCCTTGTTACCCCAGCAATCCAACCCAGGTACTCCCCCACCAAGAAGGCTTTGCTACTACAGCAAGAAGCCTCCTTTCAAGGGGACTGGATAATCAAAAGTCAAAAGCTCATCCTCCCCCAAGAACAAACCAAATAAATTCTAACATCTCTTCACCAATCCTTCCATATCGGTGCACACTTCCTGTACCTATTCCTTTGCCCTTATTTCTCCTCCCCCCACCTATTCATCTCACTAAGACACATAACCTCAAACTGTCGTATATGCTCTGTTACTTCCTCCCAAGGGGCCCTCCGCTCTCCTCCTATTCCTACACATCAGCTCAGAGGAACACTCCCAGGGGAGGACTGACAGGTAGACTTCACCCACATGCCTCCCGTCAAGAAGACAAAATTTCTTCTTACTCTTATAGACACCTTCTCTGGGTGGGTAGAGGCATTACCTACCTCTTCAGAAAAGGCCGCAGTAGTCTCTCAAATCCTTACAACAGAAATCATCCCTATATTTGGTCTCCCTCACTCCATACAATCAGACAACGGCCCTAGCTTCATCTCCCAGATCATCCAACAGGTTTTTCAGTCCCTTGGCATCCAGAGGTGCTTCCGTATCCCATAATGGCCCCAGTCATCCAGAAAAGTCAGAAGGGCAAATGGGATCCTTCAGGCTCAGTCAACCAAACTCAAGCTTAAAGTCCAAAAACCATGGACCTCCTTTTTGCCCATAGCACTGGCCTGCATCAGAGCAAGTCCGAAATCGCCCTTCTTCCTTAGCCCATTTGAGTTAATGTATGGACGCCCTTTCCTCTTACAAAACAGGCCTCCTCTCGACTCCCAGCTAGGAGAATATCTCCCAACCTTCTCCCTTATCCATCATCTCCTCTCTGAACGATCAAGCCCTCCCAAAACCCCACAAAGGCCCCACTGACTGGACTCTCCTACCAGGACAGTATGTCTTCCTAAAAACTCTTAACCCAACAAGGCTAAAACCAAGGTGGGAAGGCCCTTTTCAAATTATCCTTACAACCCCCACTGCAGCCAAACTCAGGACATGCCTCTTGGTACCATCTTTCCAGACTAAAAAGGGCTCCTGCAGTGCCTACCGAACCACAGACTGTCCTCCACCAATCCTCCAGCACCCTCCTTGATCCAACCAAACTCTGCCTGACGCCCATCCCTGAAGAAGGCCCACGAGCGGTAACTCTTTTACATATCACTTCTGCCCCTGCTACAGATGCCAAGGTCCTCATGACAAGGAACAGCCTCACCCTACAGCATACCAAATATTAGAATCCCTCTCTTCTCTCCCCATTTCCACATGAGGAAAAGTCTTAACCCACCTATACCTTGCCCATCTGCAAGGAGAATTTGACCATCCATGGGACGCTATCAGCCACCTCATAGACCCCTAGAAGAAGCCACCTCCCTGTATGGATCCTACCAGCTCCTCTCTCCAACAACAGATTCTGATTCTTCCTCAGATTCCTAATTCTTTTGACAGCCAGCCCCATGGCCTCTACCTCCTCAGGGTTCCTTCTCACTTCTACAAGTCTCGAATGATCTCTCAACCTCACTCACTTTTTGTTACTGCGCTCCAATTCGACATTTGCTTCCAGTTTCTGGACCTATTTTTGCCTTTCCTCTACTGCCTACTCAGCTATCCCAATTTCTTAGCCCTGGGACCATGTTCCCATTCACTTCTCTTACAACATCCAAAAGGGACCTGCCTTTGTAGACAGAGCCCTCACTCTCACTGGAAACCATCCCACTGCCCTCACTGACAGAGCTACCAAGCTTCTCTTCAATCTATATTGCCAACTATAATGTCTCAAAACTCCCATACCCCACCATCCAAGGTCTCATAACTCTCCATACCACAAGACTTGGCCAAGCCCCCTTACGCATCACCTCTTCCAATGGACACGTACACATAGGCACCCTCCTTCCCTCTGCCTGTCACTCAACCCGAACCATCTCTCACCCTTCCTCCCATATCTCACTCTGAGTGGATTATTCAGTCTTCCCTGAAGTCAACGGTCTCTTTACTCAGCCCTTCTGCATTTCCTCCCTCCCACCTCTCAAACATGGAAACCCCTTCCTTGGACAGGAGTGCTCAAAGGGGTCTCTGTCTCTTTCTCACTCTGGGTTGCTGAAGCTGAGCCAAGTCCCTCCAAGTGGGGAACCTACAAACTGCAACACCTACTCTCAATCCACCTGTCTGTTTGCATAAATACCTCAGGCATCTTCTTTCTCTGCGGGTCCACAACATACTTCTGTCTCCCTACTAACTGGACAGGCACTTGCGTCCTAGTCTACCTTACTCCCAACATTAACATTGTCCTTTCAAACCAGGAACTCCCTGTTCCAGCTACAGTACATGCCCACTCAAAAAGAACAATACAGTTGATTCCCTATTCACAATAGCAAAGACATGGACAGGCCCTAAATGCCTATCAATGGATAAAGGAAATATGGTATGGTCAGATGCGGTGGCTCATGCCTGTAATCCCAGCACTCTGGGAGGCCGAGGCAGGTGGATTGCCTGAGCTTAGAAGTTTGAGACCAGCCTGGGCAACAGGGCAAAATCCTGTCTCCATGCAAAATACAAAAAGAGAAATTGGCCAGGTGTGGTAAAGCACATGTGTAGTCCCCCCCCCACCAAGTACTTAGGAGGATGAGGTAGGAGACAATTGCTTGAGCCTGGGAGATTGAGGCTAAAGTAAGCCAATATCATGCTATGACACTCTAGCCTGGGCAATAAGTGTGACCCTGTCTCCAAAAATAAAATAAAATAAAAGATTTAGTAAAAACAAAATATGGTACATAAACATCATGGAATACTCTGTGGCCATTAAAAAAAGTGATCATGTCCTTTGCAAAAACATCAGTGAACCTGGAGACCATTATTCTTAGAAAACTAACGGAGAGCCTGGGCATGGTGGCTCGTGCCTGTAATCCCAGTGCTTTGGGAGGGAGGTGGGCAAATCACCTGCAGTCGGGGGTTTGAGACCAGCCTGACCAACATGGAAAAAGCCCATCACTAGTAAAAATACAAAATTAGCAGGGCATGGTGGCATGCACCTCTAATCCCAGCTACTAGGGAGGCTGAGGCAGGAGAATCGCTTGAACCCGGGAGACGAAGGTTGCAGTGAGCCAAGATTGCACCATTGCACTCCAGTTTGGGCAAAAAGAGTAAAACTCCATCTCAAAAAACAAAACAAAAAACAACAAAAAAAGAGAAAACTAATACAGAAACAGAAAACCAAATGCATGTTATTATTTATAAGTAATAGCTAAATAATAAGAACACATGAACACAAAGAGAAGAACAACAGACACTGAGGCCTAGTTGAGGGTGGAGGGTGGGAGGACTCAGAGGATGAGAAAACAGCCCTGTTTGGTGCTACAGGTAGTACCTCAGTGACAAAATAATCTGCACACCAAACCCCCATGATATAATTTTAGCTGTAAAACAAAGACACATGTATATCCCGAACCAAAAATAAAAGCTAAAAGAAAAAATATCCCTGGATGGCAGAGTGCAATGTAGCTGAAAGGACTGATTTTCACTACAGATAGTGGCCCAGGTGGGGCTGTACTGATTTATTTCTGTGTGCATGCGGGCAGATGAGATCATGAACAGGTGGCCCAGAACCTTAGGTTGGTGGAGAAAACAAGTTGCTGCTGCAGATTCAGTGTCTGAGGGTGGTGATATGCCAGGAGGCTTGTAGAGACTTGTGGGTTCTTGGCAAGAAACACTAGGATCAAAAATGCAGTGGTGAAGTTCCTGAGGGTGGTGCCTAGTCATGGGAGGAGTGTGGACACGTCAATGTCTAGTGTGTGTGTGTTTGTGAGTGGGTGGAAATCCTGTGATGGCAGATGCAAGACAGGCGTGTCTGTTCTCAGAGGTCCTTTTCTCTAAGTTTTCAGTCTTCTGTCACCCTGGGAGAAGACCTGGAATCACAGGAAAATGGGCAGTGTGACAGCCTGTGTGCAGGAGAGCAGAGCCTCCCATTTCCAGAAACCCAGAGTTTTACTCCAGGCCAGGCCTCCATAATATCTTTTTTTCTGGCACCAAATCTGTAGTTTGCTGAACATCAAACAATTCTCCAACACCAACTCATTGTCTAACATTTGAATTCTGACACCACCCAGAGTCAGCACAGACCATGATTCAGGGCTCAGTTCCACAACATTGTCCTCACTGCAGATGCCAGTCACAAACCCCACGGGCCCATCTATGCTTCGGAGTCACTATTTAAAAATTGGAGACTCCCATCACCTCCCTGAAGTTCAATAATTTGATAGAGCTACTCACAGAACTCAGGAAAACACTGTAGTTATGTTTACTGATTTAATATATAAGATGCAGCCCAGGAAAAGCCAAATGGAAGAAATGCATAGAACAAAGAAAAGAGATGGGGGAAGATGAAACACATAGATAATCCTGGAAAATATTTGTGATTAATACAATTCTCCATCCTTTGTGTGCTCCAGGAACAGTTTATAGAAAGAAACACTCTTCCCATTATGACTTAATCCTCTGTTTCACCTATCACACAGCCAGACACACACTCTGCAGATTTTCTCCTTTTTCTCTTTAGAAAAATCAGCTGAATTTGTCTTCAGTGATCAAAATTATTTTTTTTTTAATGGAATCTCGCTTTGTTGCCCAGGCTGGAGTACAGTGGCTTGATCTCGGCTCACTGCAATGGCTGCCTCCTGGGTTCAACCAATTCTCCTTCCTCAGCCTCCCGAGCATCTGGGATTACAGGTGTCCACTGTGACACCTGGCTAATTTTTGTATTTTTAGTAGACACAAGGTTTCACCATATTGGCCAGGCTGGTCTCAAACTCCTGACCTCAGGTGATCCGCCTGCCTCGGCCTCCCAAAGTGCTGGGATTACAGGCATGAGCCACCTCACTTGGCCTAAAATAAAATATTTCTTAATCAAATTTAAGCTTATCTCCCTCCCTTAGGCTTCTGAACTTTGAGCTACCCTCAGTCTGAGTCAACATACAACCCCATTTTATGTCCCTCCTAAGAGCATGCTGATTTCAGGGTAACACATTCTCTGATCTAAAATCTGACTTTTTCACCCTCCATTTGCCATTCCCCTCCCACCTACTTAATAATCTTGTTTGCTCCTCCCTAGGAAAGAAAGCCCTTTTCAGCCTACATCTTTGCAAGCCACAAAGACCTTCCTTATAGTTAGTTGGTACTTCCACCTGTTGCAATAATTTTTTGGAATTTTTTTTTTACATAAATCTAACGTTTTTATTTTACACAGTCTAAAAAATGCCTCAAAACAGTAACAACTTCATCATCAGTAAGAAACTCCCAGTTTCCTTTCACCTTAATCTTAACTGCATCTGCCTGTGGATCCCCAGCTTTCTAGGGCTCTGTAGCTTCTCTCAGGATAAAGGCTCCTTCCATGGCTGGGGTGAGCAGACTGGGACATCTGCAGTGGAGGCTCCCCATAAAAAACTAACTGGGCCTTTAATAACCTTCTGTTGGCCAGGCTCAGTGGCTCCTGCCTGTAATCACTGCACTTTGGGAGGTTGAGGTGGGTGAATCACCTAAGGTCGGGAGTTCGAGACCAGCCTGACCAACATGGACAAATCCCATCTCTGCTAAAAACACAAAATTAGCCGGGCGTGATGGTGCATGCCTGTAATTCCAGCTACTCCAGAGGTTGAGGTAGGAGAATTGCTTTAACCTGGGAGGCAAAGGCTGTGGTGAGCCAGATCACACCATTGCACTCCAGCCTGGGTAACAAGAGCGCAACTCCATCACACAGACACACACACACACACACACACACACACACACACACACACCAAAAACAAAAAACAAAACAAAACAAACAACCCTCTGTTGCAGGCTTAATATTAGCCTTAGCTTGGAATCACTAGGTTCAAGCTTTAATTTCCATGTCAGAGTTATTCAGTTTGTTTTTGAAAGTAAGTGTTTGAAAATTCCAGTGAAATTACTCAAACACAGTGTTTATATAAGGGAAGGAAATTTTAAGATGCTTACTTTTTTTTTTTTTGAGATGGAGTCTTGCTCTTTTGACTGGGCTGAAGTGCAATGGCATGATCTCAGCTCACTGCAACCTAAGTTTCCTGGGTTCAAGCAACTGTTGTGCCTCAGCTTCTTAAGTAGCTGGGATTACAGGTGCTTGCCACCATATCCAGCTAATTTTTGTATTTTTAGTAGAGACTCGGTTTCACCATGTTGGCCAGGCTGGTCTACAACTCCTGAACTCGTGATCCACTCGCCTCAGCCTCTCAGAGTGCTGAGATTGCAGGCGTGAGCCTCCTGGGGTCCGACGCACAATCCCGGTTGGCTTACCCTTAAACTTTTTCCAGAAAGGGTAAACTCTGGATTTTGCAAGAAAAGGAGAAGGGGAAGGAAGAAGGGATAGGGTTGATTTACAGTTTTTACAACTTATGACCAGGAAGTTAAGTCTTTGAAGAGGAACTTTGTTGTCCCAACAACTCCTTACCTCAAGTGATCCACCCACCTTGGCCTCCCAAAATGCTGGGATTACAGGCGTAAGCCACCTAGGCTGGCCCCATAAATTTTTAATAGGAGAAAAGAGAAACTGTCAACCCCGTGGTCCAAAGCTCTTCCCATTCATGGACCTGCACTCCGAGTCAGGATTCTCCCCTGACCACCCTCCCGTGGTCCCTGCACAATCTGGGAGAGACGCCGCACTGCAGGCGCAGAGCTGCCCAGTCAGGGCTCCAGGCCAGGGCACAGTCGCTGTGCAGGGAAGAGGCAGGACACCCAGGTGTGGGGAAAAGGAAAAGAGATCAGATCGTTACTGTGTCTATGTAGAAAAAGGAAGACAAAATAAACTCCATTTTGATCTCTAGTAAGAAAAATTGTTCTGCCTTGAGATGCTGTTAATCTGTAACTTTCGTCCCTACCCTGTGCTCACAAAAACATGTGCTGTGTCGACTCAAGGTTTAATGGATCTAGGGCTGTGCAGGATGTGCTTTGTTAAAAATGTGATTGCACGCAGAATGTTTGGTGGAAGTCATCGCCATTCTCCATTCTCTATTAACCAGAGACACAATGTGCTGCGGAAGCCCACAGGGACCCCTGCCCAAGAAAGCCTGGGTATTACACAGGTTTCCACTGACTGAGATAGCCTGAGGTATGGCCTCATGGGAAGGGAAAGACCTTACAGCCCCCGAGCCCAACACCACTAAAGGGTCTGTACTGAGGAGGATTAGTGAAGAGGAAGGCCTCTATGCAGTTGAGATAAGAGGAAGGCATCGGTCTCCTGCATGCCTCTGGGAATGGAATGACTTGGTGTAAAACCGACCATACATTCTATTCTGAGATGGGAGAAAACTGCCATATGGCTGGAGGCGAGACATGGTGGCGGCAATACTGCTCTGCTACTCTTTACCACACTGAGATGTTTATGTAAAGTTAAACATAAATTTAGCCTACGCGCACATCCAGGCACAGCACCTTCCCTTAAACTTATATATGACAGAGTCTTTCGCTCACATGTTTTTCTGCTGACCCTCTCCCCACATTCACCCTATAGTTATGCCACATTCCCCTCGCCGAGATAGTAAAGATAGTGATCAATAAATACTGAGGGAACTCAGAGACCAGCGCGGGCGCAGGTCCTCACTTGCTGAGCGCCATCCCCTGGGCCCACTTTTCTTCCTCTGTACTTTGTCTCCATGTCTTATCTCTTTTCTCAGCCTCTCATCTCCACCTTGCGAGAAATACCCATGGGTGTAGAGGGCAGGCCCCCTTCACCCGGGATTCTGGCTGTCAGCACAGCTGCCGTCTTATGGCTGAAGGGGACTGAGGCCAAGCTGGGCAAGGAGAACTCGGGGTGCAGATTGTGGAGATTACTGTGGGGAGGCCTGAGTCCCGCCACAGCCACATCACCCCGGTTCCAACTAGCCCCTCCCTCACTCTCAGGATGTCGGACTGGCACTGTCACTGTTTCTAGGCTTCCAGGGGGTCCTGGAGTCTTAGCTGTGGATCTCCCAAAACCTGCAGGTCAGAGGGACACAGAGCCTGGGCCTCTAGGAGCAGACGACACAGAGTAGTGAAGACCAGACCTGGAGCTCCGGCTGCAGCGAGAGACAAAGGCCCCACCAAACCCAGAAGTCGTCCTGTTTGCTCCAGCTTCATGCCTGATTTGACGATTTCCTGCCCAGCCTCCCTGACTGGATAATGCTTAAGGCTCCGCCCCTTCAGGCCCTGAGTGACAGAAGATGTCATCAGATGCTGGGCTGAGTGAAGAAAGACTGACAACCTAAGCTGCAGCCTTTTCAGGCAGGGTTTCCTCCCTGAGCTGAGCCAAGCCCACCCCAGAGCTTGGGGAAATTCTCTCTCTTCTTTACTCTCTCTTTTTGAATTTATTCAAAAGGTGAACAGAAGTATTTTGCTTTCATATTAATAATACATAAAATTTTTGTTCAAGAGAAAATCAACTTTTACTTTGGTAGTAGTGTATTTTGAATACTAAAGCTAATTTTAATAAACCTTATAAATAAATCAAATTTGTCATTTTTGACCTCTCAAGATTTACATATATATTTTGTAATCTCTTGTAATTTTTTTATTTTTTCTATTTTGTTTTTACCTATATTCTTTTTATTATTTCAATTCAAAACAACCTTTAAGTAATTTCAAACTGTTATAGGAGATAGAAAGAAATCATTTAGGGCCAGCCACGGTGACTCACGCCTGTAATCCCAACACTTTGGGAGGCCAAGGTGGACAGATCACTTGAGGTCAGGAGTTTGAGACGAGCCTGGCCAACATGGTGAAACCCCATCTCTACCAAAAATACAAAAAATTACCCAGGTGTGGTGGTGCACACCTGTAGTCCCAGCTACTCTGGAGGATGAGGCAGAAGAATCAATTGAACCCAGGAGGCAGAGGTTGTGTAATGGCCCAAGGAGTTCACCTTGCCCTTTGCCTAGACAGAGCCAATTCATCAAGATGGGGGAATTTGTGGAGGAAAAGTTAAATATTAAATTTGAACTTAATTGAACATGGACACAAACAATAGTCAACAAGTCATGGAACAGGTTGTGTGAGCCCCTTGAGGCATTCATCCAGCGCTGTTTTGGAGAAATCTCTACTTTAATCTATTCCTATACATTAGTTATTGAAAAACAATAGACAATCGCAAAAAAAGTTGACCTTCTTGTGTTTCTTGAGCCCAGTCGTGAAGGGCCCTCGTGACTGGGCCTCATGCCAAACAACTCGTTACAAAAAGAGCTAGGGTCCCAGACTGCACCGAAGTTTTGTGAGACCTCTCCTTGTCTGTGCACGGATGGCTGGATGACTCTGGAGCCCAAGCTGTTGCTTCCCAGTCTGGTGGTGGACCCTCCATAGTCCGATGAGTGTGGTGTCCAACTCTGGAGCCCAGCCTGTTGCTTCCTGGTCTGGTGGTGAGTCTCCATAGTCTGGTGTGGAGGCAATTTAAATATTAAATTTGAACTAATTGAACGTGGACACAAACAATGGTCACCAAGTCCTGGCACAGGTTGTGGTTGTGTGAGCCCATTCAGGGGTTCATCCAGTGCTGTTTAGGAGAAATCTCTATTTCAATCTATTCCTATACATTCGTTATTGAGAAACAATAGACAATCACAAAAACAAGTTGACCTTTTTGTGTTCCTTGAGCCCAGTCGTGAAGGGCCCTCCTGACTAAGCCTCATGCCAAAAAACTTGTTACAAAAGAGCTAGGGTCCCAGACTGCACTGAAGCTTCATGAGAGCTCTCCTCTTCTGTGCACAGATGAGTAGCTGACTCTGGAGCCCAGGTTGTTTCTTCCCAGTCTGGCGGTGAATCCTCCATAGCCTGGTGAGTGTAAATATATATATCTCTTTTCCATTCTCCTCTTCCCATCACAATTTGCTTATTATATCAATCTGCTTATTATATTGATTTGCCTATTATATCATTTTCCCATTATATCATTTGTTTATTATATCTGTGTAGGGTCCAGCCCCATAGGGTTGGTGGGTTTTTCTCCCTGTGTGAAGAGATGAGAGAGTGTAGAAATAAAGACACAAGACAAAGAGATAAAAGAAAAAGCTGGGCTCGGGGGACCGCTACTACCAAGATGCGGAGACTGGTAGTGGCCCCGAATGCCAGGCTGCACTGATATTTATTGGATACAAGACAAAGGGGCAGGGTAAGGAATGTGAGCCATCTCCAATGATAGGTAAGGTCATATGAGTCACGTGTCCTTTGGACAGGGGGCCCTTTCCTGCCTGGCAGCCAAGGCAGAGAGAGAGAGGTGAGAGAGAGACAGCTTATGCCATTATTTCTGCTTATCAGAGACTTTTAGTACTTTCACTAATTTGCTACTGTTATCTAAAAGGCAGAGCCAGGTGTACAGGATGGAACATGAAGGCGGACTAGGAGCGTGACCACTGAAGCACAGCCTCACAGGGAGACGGTTAGGCCTCCGGATAACTGCAGGCAGGCCTGACTGATGGCAGGCCCTCCACAAGAGGTGGAGGAGTAGAGTCTTCTCTAAACTCCCGCGGGGAAAAGGAGACTCCCTTTCCCAGTCTGCTAAGTAGCAGGTGTTTTTCCTTGACACTGACGCTACCGCTAGACCATGGTCTGCTAGGCAACGGGTGTCTTCCCAGACGCTGGCATTACCGCTAGACCAAGGAGCCCTCTGGTGGCCTTGTCTGGGCATAACAGAAGGCTCACACTCTTGTCTTCTGGTCACTTCTCACTATGTCCCCTCAGCTCCTATCTCTGTATGGCCTGGTTTTTCCTAGGTTATGATTGTAGAGTGAGGATTACTATAATATTGGAATAAAGAATAATTGCTATAAACTAATGATTAATGATATTCATATATAATCATATCTAAGATCTATATCTAGTGTAACTATTCTTATTTTATATATTTTATTATACTGGAACAGCTCGTGCCGTCAGTCTCTTGCCTTGGCACCTGGGTGGCTTGCCACCCACGTATCTGCATTGCCATTTATGTGGTATAAGGCTTATTACCCTTAAAAGTATTGTGTGTGTCTTTTCTTCTCCTCTTGCATGTTTCCCACCCAGAACATTTTTGGGGTCACAAACAGGATTTGAAAACAAAAGGTGCAGGTTTTGGCCAGAAGGACAGGGCTGGAGGCTTGGGGACTTCCCATATATTGGGATGGGAACTCCACCAGTTCTCCCCCATGGCAACTGAATGGTCAAGGGGAACTGGCCTTTGTGGGAATTGAGAATTAAATTAGTGCAATTTAAACCTTTGACTGTGCGGGAAGTGCTGCAGGAGATTCCAGTCAGCAAAGGAGATGCTGAGGGATCCCCTGGAGTGGATGGTGTTTGCTTACTGCTAATAAATTAATGTATGAAGAGAGGGGCTGGTTGCTACAAGATATTTTAAGTTGGAAAAGAAAAATGCTAGTGTGATTTCCAGACTGGCCCTGGCCCAATGCCAGGCCTATATCTTGACTGATCAGGCTCAAAGCTATCACCCTATTACTGAAAAAAGCAGCTGTCCGAATGGCTCGGTTAGGTTAAAACTGAAGAGCTAGTTTGCTGGGGCTTGGAGCAGGTAAAAACCCAGCTCCTATCTCCAGGATGGGAAATTAAACTTAGTAAAATTCAAGGACCTGCATAAACTGTAAAATTCCTTGGCATCCTATGGAATGCAGAGATATAGTCCATTTTACAAAAGGCTAAGGCTAAAATATTAGAATTTGCAAACCCTACCACTTAAAAGGAGGCCCAGACATTTATTGGCTGGTTTAGATTATGGAGACATCATATTCCCCACTTGGGTAACATTTTACAACCTCTGCATGCAGCCACTAGAAAACGCTATGACTTTCGTTGGGGAGAGAAAGAGAGCATGGCTTCTGAACAAGCTAAACAAGTGGCGCAGCTGGCCTTGGATCTATGCTCCATATGGGATGGGCCAGTAGAACTGCAAGTAACTGTCCTAGATCAACATGCTAATTGGAGCGTTAGGCAGAAACAAGGTGGGAAGAGGTACATTTCAGGTTTTGGACCCAGAAACTGCCAGAGGCCGGAAAAGCTTATACCCCTTTCAAGAAGCAATTATTAGCTTCTTATTGGGCTCTGCTGGAAACGGAACACCTCTGCTTCAACCATGATGTCTTTATGAGGCCCGAAACTCCTATTATGACTTGGCTCATGAGTTCCCCCAAAACCCACCAGATAGGGCATGCCCAAGAAGTAGCATCATAAAATGGACATGGTACATACAAGACCAGGCTAAGCCAAAACCAAAGTGGGTATCACTTTTACATGAGGATGCACAAAACCTGCCAGCTCAGGAAATCATCGAGCAAGTCCTGCAGATAGGGAAGGAAATCCCCTCACTCCCACCCAATGGGGCAAATCCTTTGAAGAACTAAGCCCAGAGGATCAGAAACATGCTTGATTTACAGACGGATCCACCAAATACATTGGTGGGACCTGATGCTGGAAGGCCGTGGCTTATAATCCTGTTAAAAACATAAACATTTCTGATGAAGGAAGGGGTGGGAGCAGCGAGTTAGCTGAACTAGTAGCCATCCTTCAAGCTATTCAGGAGGAAGGCAGAGGGATTTCTCACTTGTATACCAAATCTTGGTCAGTACCAAATGGTCTTACTACCTGGAAGCCCCAGTGACAATGAAACAAATGGTTAATTCAGAATAAAGAGGTTTGGGGACAACAATACTTGGAAGATATCTCAATCCATTGCACACTGCCATTATCACTGTTTCACTGTTTCAACAAGGTTTCACCATGTTGGCCAGGATGGTCTCGATCTCCTGATCTCGTGATCCGCCCACCTCAGCCTCCCAAAGTGCTGGGATTACAGGTGTGAGCCACCATGTGGGGGAAAGAAAGAGAGATCAGACTGTTACTGTGTCTATGTAGAAAAAGGAAGACATAAGAAACTCCATTTTGATCTGTACTAAGAAAAATTCTTCTGTCTTAAGATGCTGTTAATCTGTAACCCTAGCCCCAACCCTGTGCCCACAGAAACATGTGCTGTATTGACTCAAGATTTAATGTATTTAGGGCTGTACAGGATGTGCTTTGTTAAAAATGTCTTTGCAGGCAGTATGCTTGGTAAAAGTCATCGCCATTCTCCAGTCTCCAGTACCCAGGGACACAATGCACTGCGGAAAGCCGCAGGGACCTCTCCCCAGGAAAGCCGGGGTATCATCCAAGGTTTCCCCCCACTGAGACAGCCTGAGATATGGCCTCATGGGAAGGGAAAGACCTGACCATCCCCCAGCCTGACACCCATAAAGGGTCTGTGCTGAGGAGGATTAGTAAAAGAGGAAGGCCTCTTTGCAGTTGAGACAAGAGGAAGGCATCTGTCTCCTGCTCATCACTGGGAATGGAATGTCTCGGTGTAAAACCCGATCGTACATTCTATTTACTGAGATAGGAGAAAACCACCTTATGGCTGGAGGTGAGACATGCTGGTGACAATACTGCTCTTTACTACACTGAGATGTTTGTGTAAAGTCAAACATAAATCTGTCCTATGTGCACATCAAGGCACAGCACCTTTCCTTAAACTTATTTATGACACAAAGTCCTTTGCTCACATGTTTTCCTGCTGACCCTCTCCCCACCATTACCCTGTAGTAGTACCACATCCCCCTCTCTGAGATGGTAGAGATAGTGATCAATAAATACTGAGGGAACTCAGAGACCAGTGCCAGGTGCGGGTCCTCCGTATGCTGAGCGCCGGTCCCCTGGGTCCACTTTTCTTCCTCTATACTTTGTCTCTGTGTCTTATTTCTTTTCTCAGTCTCTCATCTCTACCTTGTGAGAAATACCCACAGGTGTGGAGGGGCAGGCCCCCCCCTTCACCACCATGTGCAGCCCTGTTTTCCATGTTGATGCCCATGCATCTCTGCTTTCTCTTGACAGACTATTTAATCAGCAGGAAGAAAAACAGGCCACAGTTTCCACCATAACAGTAAACTTGAATGCGGATGAATGGATTACAATGTGTTCAAGCCTTGCAAAGAGAGGCATTATAGTGTATGGTGCTATAATTGATAGTGATTACCGGGGAGAGTTAAAGGTCATTTTATACACTCCAGATTCTTTTGCTATAAAACCAGATGTTGGTTACTCAATTTTTAGTGGTACCTTGTCAACAATTAACTCCTGAGGAAATCTCCACCCCAACAGAGACTACATACAGAACTGGGGGATTCAGATACCCTGGTACAGGTAGCTTAAATCCTGGAGCCAAAATATGGGTACAGCGTCCATCACATCCTGACCCTAAGGCTGGTGACCTTGTAGCTATGAAAGCAGAAAATGAAGGCATAGTACAATTTCCTAAAGGTGAAAAATAAATCATGTTCCGCTCCATTTTTGTTATTACAGGGAATAACCTATCTACTAATGGTTAGCACCTGTGTCTTTGTGTCTGAGGCCAAGAATAAATTCATCACCTGGGTAGCCACCGCTGCAACTGAAGCCATCCACAGTCAATGTTGGCTATATGTTGAGTTACCAGAGGCTGCCTGGAATGGGCTATCTTGGAGAATCGTCCCTGACAACGTTTCTGAATGGCTATGTCATTACCAATGAGGCCACAACAACAACACTTGCAATCCAACCTGGACTTCCTTTCACCACACTAAGCAATCTATCTTTGCCAAGTCAGACAAAAGATGAACTCCACCCTCACCTTGCGTCAAAAGTCTTGATATCTTGCCCAATAATCCTGGAACAATATATATTGAAAACCTGCTGTGCTGTTGGCTGGATTCCATACAGGCTTCGCTTTGTCTGGAGGCCTTAAATGGCTCCTCTAATGTTTCTCTGGGGTTTCTTCAGACAATTGTCAACACATACTCCAAATCAACAACATTGCCCCCAATGAACCACAATCTCTTTCCTATTTTAATAACACATTAGTACACTATGACTACAGTAGCTCCATGGCTGTCCCCTGGGGGTCCCTCTGGGTATGCAGATCCTATGGGTTGCAATACTGTCTCTGCATTGGATGGGAAGATGCATTTGGGGTGGCCATTAATTCCATTCACTATCCGGGATAATATTCCCCTCCCCAGTAATCTAGATGCTTACAAACACCGCTGGTTACACATGTGCTGGACTCCCTGGTGGTGGTACCCTATCACAGTATTCTCCCCTGCCGCCAGTACATTCCTCCTTCACCAACAAATTAAAATATTTACCTTACATGTAGAAAAAGCTCTTAATGCTAGTAGCACTGAACTTGTGTTGTTATCAGATGAATTTGCTCAGCTGCGTACTATTGTGTTGCAAAATCAAATGGCATTAAAAATGCTTACCGCAGCCCAAGGAGCGGTTTGCACGTTACTGCATACTGAATATTGTGTGTATATCTCTGGTAATTCTCACAATATGACTCTCCTTGGAAAGCCATGCTGAGTGTGGTTTTTATTAATTGTGCTTTTAATTCTCCTGTGTTACCCTGTATCTGTAATCTATATCAATTATGCCTTTTCCATGTATCTGAGAGGGTATTTTCCTACAATTGAGTATCCAATTGAGGCCAAATGTGGAGGAAAAGTTAAATATTAAATTTGAACTAAATTGAACGTGGACACAAATAATGGTCACCAAGTCCTGGCAGAGGTTGTGTGAGCCCCTTGAGGCGTTCATCCAGTGCTGTTTCAGAAAAAAATCTTTATTTCAATCTATTCCTATACGTTAGTTATTGAAAAACAATAGGCAATCCCAAAAACAAGTTGACCTTTTTGTGTTCCTTGAGCCCAGTCACAAAGGGCCCTTGTGACCGTGCCTCAGGCCAAACAACTTGTTACAAAAAGAGCTAGGGTCCAAGACCGCACCAAGGCTTCAAGAGACCTCTCCTCGTTTGTGCATGGACGGGTGACTGCCTCCGGAGCCCAGGCTGTTTCTTCCTGCTGTGGTGACAAATCCGCCATAGTCTGGTGAGTGCGGTGTCTGACTCTGGAGCCCAGGCTGTCGCTTCCCTGTCTGGCGATAAATCCTCCATAGTATGATGAGTGTAAATATATATACATGTTTTTTCCCTTCTCCCCTTCCCATTGCAATTTGCTTATTATATCAATTTGCTTATTATATGTGCATTGCCATTTACATGGAATAAAGCTTGTTTACCCTTAACGGTATTGGGTATGTGTCTTTTCTTATCCCCTCATGCATTTCCTACACAGAACACCATATTTCTCAGAGGCTTTGTTTGCTCCTTTTAATTCTTTTTTCTGTAAACTTGTCCGCATGCCTCATTTCGGCAAGGTGGTCTTCAAACTCTGATATCCTTTCTTCTGCTTGGTCAATTTGGCTATTGATACTTTCGTATGCTTCACGAAGTTTTTGTGCTGTGTTTTTCAGCTCCATCAGGTCATTTATGTTCCTCTTTAAACTGGTTACTCTATTTAGCAGTTCCTCTAACCTTTTATCAAGGTTCTTAACTTCTTTGCATTGGGTTAGAACATGTTTCTTTAGCTCAGAGGAGTGTGCTGTCACACATCTTCTGAAGCCTACTTCTGTCACTTCATCCATCTCATCCTCTTTCCAGTTCTGCACCCTTGCTGAAGAGACATCGTGATCATTTGGAGGAGAAGAGGCACTCTGGCCTTTCAGGGGTTTTTGTTGATTCTTTCTCATCTTCACGAGTTTGTCTAGTTTCCATCTTTGAGACTGCTGACACTTGGATGAGTTTTTTTGTTTTGTTTTGTTTTGAGATAGAGTCTCACTCTGTCACCCAGTATGGAGTGCAGTGGCACGATCTTGGCTCACTGCAACCTCTGCCTCCCAGGTTCAATTGATTCTCATGTCTCAGGTTCCCAAGTAGCTGGGACTACAGGCATGCACCACCACGGCAGTCTAAGTTTTGCATTTTTTAGTATAGACAGGGTTTCACTATGTTGGCCAGGCTGGTCTCGAATTGCTGACCTCAAGCAATCTGCCTGCCTCGGTCTCCCAAAGTGTTGGGATTACAGATGTGAGCCACCATGCCCAGCCTTGGATGGGGTTTTTGTGGGTACGCTTTTGTTGTTGATGCTGTTGTTGTTTCTTTCTGTTTGTTTGTTTTTCTTTCAATAGTCAGGTCCCTCTTCTCTAGGGCTGCTGCAGTTTGCTGGGGGGTCACTTCAGGCCCTATTCATCTGGTTCACTCCTGTACCTGGAGATGTCACTCAAGAAGGTTCGAGAACAACAAAGAAGGGTGCCTGCTCCTTTCTCTGGGATCTCTGACCTCAAGAGGCACCAACCTGATGCCAGTAGGATTGCTCCTGTATAGAGTGTCTGACAACCCCTGCTGAAGGGTCACACCCAGTTGGGTGGCACGGGGAGCAGAACCCATTAAATGAAGCACTTTGACTGTTCCTTGGCGGCGGAGGGGCTTTTTGCTGGGGAAAATCCCACTCATCTGGGCTGCCCGAATTCCTCAGAGCAAGCAGGAGGAAAGGCTAAGTCTGCTGATTCACAGAGGATGCAGCCTCTTCTCCCCCTAGGGGCTCAGGCCCAGGGAGATCAGAGTTCTGTCCCTGAGCCCCTGGCTGGAGCTGTTGGAGTTCCTGCTGGGAGGCCCTGCCCAGTGAAGAGGGATGGGTGAGGGTCAGGCCTGAAGAGACATTCTGGCTGCAGTCAGCCACAGCTGGTGTGTTGGCTGTGGGGGACACCTCTTGAGACCAAGCTGTCCAGCCTCCCTGGCTCTAGCAGGGGAAAAGTGTGGCCGGGAGCTATAGATATGGCTGCTGCCTTTCCCCACCCAGGGATCTTAGCCTGTCAGGCAGTTGTGAGTCCCCGTGCTGGCTGCTGTCCCTCCCCCAAGGAGCTCAAACAGCTTAGACAGCAGCAAGCCACAGCTGTGGTGCTGGTCGCCCCTCCACTGGGAACTTAGCAGGCTTAAGCAGATTCTAGCTGAGAGGCTGTTGAGAATCTGCTCAGCTCCAGGGTTGTGTCAGGCATAGTAAGTTCCTCTTCAAAGGGTAACTTCCTTGTTCTTTGTTCTCAAATTCAACTTCCTTGTACCTTCCTGCTCCTAACTACCTGCTCTTCCTGCCAGTAAACAACTCTTCCAGCCAGTCCCAATCTGTAACCCACATCTCTTCTTATTTGGAAGAAGTCCTCCTCACTCCTAGTTACCTGCTCTGTAAACAAACTTCCCGCCTTTCTCTATTTAGCCAATCCAGTTAGTTTAGATTGTGCGGTCTGACTCCAGCCAATGGGGACAGGACACAGAAGTAGGGACTGCATTAGGGATAAAAACCCAAAGAGGGAAGCCTCTCTTGTATGGTGTGCTCTCACAACAGCCAGAGACATGAGCAGCCCCTTCTGCAGAAGTAAATTTGCCTTGCTGAGAAATTCGTTGTTTGAGTGCTCATTTTCTTTGTGACTCCAAGCTGTTGTTTCCAACAGTTGGAAACTTAGGCTCCAGTGGCATGGGTTCACAAGTTGAATCTTCTAATCCATGGGATTCACAGTTCCATAGAAAAAGTGCAGTTTCCCAGACTGAGTAGCATGCTCACTCACTGACCCCCTTGGCTAGGGTTGGGGGCTCCCCAGCCCCATTTGGCTGTCAGGGGGTTGCCACATCACACTGCTTCTCCTTCCTCTCCATGGGTCACACCAGCCACCTAGTCAGTTCTGATGAGAGAAACTGGATACCTCAGGTGTCAGTGCAGGATTCACATGCTATTATGGTTCTTTTCTATGGGATGCTGCTGCTAGTCAGCCATCTTGGCCCCACCCCCACCAATTTTTCTTTGAATGTCTGATAGAGTTCAGCAGTGAATTCATCTGGTTCTGAACTTTTGTTTTTGCTTGGCAATTTGTGAAATTATTATTTCAATCTCACTGCCTGTTATTAGTCTGTTCAGAGTTTGTTTTTTTAATCTAGGAGGATTGCACGTTTCCAGGAATTTATTCATCTCCTTTAGATTTTCTAGTTTTTGCATGTAAATGTGTTCACAGTAGCCCTGAATGTGATCTTTTGTATTTCTGTGGCATCAGTTGCAATAGCTTCCATTTCATTTCTAATGGAGCTTATTTGGATCTTCTCTCTTCTTTTCTTGGTTAATGCTGTTAATGGCCTATGAATTTTATTTATATTTTCTAAGAGTTAGCTTTTCATTTCATTTATCTTTTGTATTTTTTTCTGTTTGTTTCCGTTCATTTAGTTCTGGTCTTTCTTTTCTTCTGCTAGGTTTGGGTTTGACTTGTTTTTGTTTCTCCAGTTCCTTGAGGTGTTATCTTAGATTGTCTACTTACGCTCTTTCAGACTTTTTGATGTAGGCATTTGATACTATGAACTTTCCTTTTAGCACTGCTTTTGCTGTATCCCAGATGTTTTGATAGGTTGTGTCACTATTATCTTTCAGTTCAAAGAATTTTTAATTTCTATCTTGATTTCATCCAACAATCATTCAAAAATGGGTTGATCTTAAGTTTAATGTTTTTTCCAAAATTTATTTAATTTTCACATATTTGCATGGTTTTGATGGTTCATTTGGAGTTGATTTTCAATTTTATTACACTGTAGTCTGAGAGAGTAGTTGATATGGTTTTGACTGTCTTAAATTTATTGAGACTTGTTTTGTGGCCTATCATATGTCTATCTTGGAGAATGTTCCATGTGCTGATGAATTAAATGTATATTCTGCAGGTGTTGGGTAGAATGTTCTGTAAATATCTGTCAAGTCCATTTCTTCTAGGGTATAGCTTAAGTCCATTTTTTTTTGTTATTGTTGACTTTCTGTCTTGATGACTTGTCTAGTGTTGTCAGTAGAGTATTGCAGTCCCCCATTATAATTGTATTGCCATCTGTGTAATTTCTTAGGTCTAGTAGTAATTGTTTTATAAATTTAGGAGCTCCAGTGTTAGGCGCTTACATATTTAGAATTGTGATATTTTCCTGTTGGACTAGTTTCTTTATCATTACATAACATCCCTCTTTGTCTTTTTCTTTTTGACTGTTTTTGCTTTAAAGTCTGTTTTGTCTAGTGTAAGAATGGCTACTACTGCTTTCTTTTGGGGTATGTTTGCATGGAATATACTTTTCTAACCCTTTACCTTAAGTTTAAGTGAGTCTTTATGTGTTGGGTGAGCCTCTTGAAGACAGTAGATATTTGGCTGGTAAACTCTTTTCCATTTTGCTATTCTGCATCTTTTAACTGGAATATTTAGGCCATTTACATTCAACGTTAGTATTGAGATGTGAAGGACTATTCTATTCATTGTGCTAATCCTTGCCTGAATACCTTCTTTATTGTGTTATTGTTTTATAGGCCTTGTGAGATTTATGCCTTCAGGAGGTTCTATTTCATTGTATTTTGAGGTTTTGTTTCAAGATTTAGAACTCCTTTTAGCAGTTCTTATAGTAGTGGCTTGGTAGTGGTGAATTCTCTAAGCATTTGTTTGTCTGAAAAAGACTGTATCTTTCCTTCATTTATGAAGCTTAGTTTCACTGGATACAAAATTTTTGGCTGATACTTGTTCTGTTTAAGGAGGCTAGACAGAGACCCCAGTCGCTTCTAGCTTGTAGGGTTTCTGCTGACAAATCTGCTGTTAATCTGATATGTCTTTCTTTATAGGTTATCTGATGCTTTTGTCTCACAGCTCCTAAAAATCTCTTCTTCATATTGACTTCAGATAACCTGATGACTATGCGCCTAGGTGATGATCTTTTTGTGATGAATTTCCTTGGTGTTCTTGGGGCTTCTTGTATTTGCATGTCTAGATCTCTGGCAAGGCCAGGAAAGTTTTTCTCAATTATTCCCTCAAATAAGTTTTCCAAACTTTTAGATTTCTCTTCTACCTTGGGAACACCAATTATTGTTAGATTTTATTGTTTAACATAATTCCAAGCTTCTTGGAGGCTTAGCTCATTTTTAAATTCTTTTTTGTTTGTCTTTGTTAGATTGGAATATTCAAAAGCCTTGTCTTTGAGGTCTGAAGTTCTTTCTTTTACTTGTTTGGTTCTATTGTTGTAATTTCCCACTATAATTTGCATTTCTTTAAGTGTGCCTTTCATTTCCAGAAGTCGTGGTTGTTTTCTAGTTATGCTATCTATTTCTCTGGAGATTTTTTTCATCCATATCCTGTATTTTTTAAAAATTTCATTAAGTTATTATTCACCTTTCTGTAGTGTCTCTTTAAGTGGCTTAATAATGGAATTTATGAATTCTTTCTCTGGCAATTCAGGGATTTTTTTCTTGGTTTGGATCCACTGCTAGCGAGCTTGTGTGGTCTTTTGAAGGTGTTAAAAAAAATTCTTGCTTTTGGCGAAGCATGGTGGCTCACGCCTGTAATCCCAGCACTTTGGGAGGCTGAGGCGGGTGGATCATGAGTTCAGGAGATCGAGACCATCCTGGCTATCACGGTGAAACCCCATATCTACTAAAAAAACAAAAAGTTAGCCAGGTGTTGTGGTGGGTACCTGTAGTCCCAGCTACTTGGGAGGCTGAGGAAGGAGAATGGCATGAACCTGGGAGGCGGAGCTTGCAGTGAGCCGAGATCGTGCCACTGCACTCCAGCCTGGATGACAGAGTGAGACTCTGTAAAAAAAAAAAAAAAAAATTCTTGCTTTTTTATATTACCAGAATTTTGTTTTGGTTCCTTCTCATTTGGGTAGTCTATGTCAGAAGTAAGACCTGAGGCTCAAGGCTGCTGTTCAGATTCTTTTGTTTCATGGGGTGATCCCTTGATGTGATGGTCTCCCCTTTTCTCTTGGGATGGGGCTTCCTGAGAGTCAGACTGCAGGGATTGTTATTGCTCTTCTGGGTTTAACCACCCAGTGGAGCTACTGGGCTCTGGGCTGGTACTGGGGAGTGTCTGCAAAGAGTCCTGTGATGTGATCTGTCTTCAGGTTTCTCAGCCATGGATAATACCACCTGCTCTGGTAGAGGTAGCAGGGGAGTAAAGTGGACTCTGTGAGGGTCCTTGGTTGTAATTCAGTTTAGTGCACTGGTTTTTTTGAATGCAGATTGTTCTAGCAGTGAAGTTGTCACATGGACAGACTGAAGACTTCTGTGCAGCCAGGATGTTACAATGTTACAGGTGGAATTAGCTGTTGTTTTCTCCTTTACTGCAGTGGGGTTTTTTTTTTTTTTTGAGATGGAGTTTCACTCTTGTTGCCCAGGCTGGAGTGCAAAGACACGACCTTGGCTCACTGCAACCTTGGTCTCCTGGGTTCAAGTGATTCTCCTGCCTCAGCCTCCTGAGTAGCTGGGATTACAGGCATGTTCCACCATGCCTGGTTAATTTTACATTTTTAGTAGGGAGGGGGTTTCTCCATTTTTGTCAGGCTGGTCTCAAACTCCTGACCTCAGGTGATCCACCCACCTCAGCCTCCCATAGTGCTGTAATTATGGGTGTGAGACACCCCACCTGGCAGGGGTTGTTATTTTGTGAGTTACTGTAAGGGCTTGAGTTGGTTGGCCTCCAACCTGGAGGTGGCAGCTTTAAGACAACATCAGCTGTGGTAGTATGGGGGTATGCAAGCTTGCCACCGGGTCACCTGGATAAGTATTCATGTTTTTCAGGCAATGAGTGGGAACATAGAGCTCCCAAGAGGGTATGTCTTTTGTCCTCAGCTACCTGGGTGGGTAGAGTAAGGCCATCAGGTGAGGGCAGGGTTGGACATGTCTGAGCTCAGACTCTCCTTGGGTGGGGCTTGCTGCAGATGCTGTGGGGTTGGGAGTATGGTTCTCAGGCCAATGGAGTTATGTTCCCAGGGGGATTATGGCTGCCTCTGCTGTATCATACAGGTCAGGATGGAAGTGAAGGAAAGCCAGCAGTGACAGGCCTCACTCAGCTCCCATGAAGCCAGCAAGGCCAGTTTCACTCACACCCTACCCCACCAACAGCACCAAGTTTATATCCAGTAGGTGAGCAGTACTGAGTTCTTGCCCCAGGCTATAAGCCTCCCCATTGAGAAAGCAACCTGGGCTTTCAGGCCCCACCCCTCACCACCTGCCATGGCTTCTGTGCCCATATCTGTGCTTCCCATTCACTGTCGCCTCGCCAATTCTGCCAAGGAAAATTAACACTAGGTCAAAACTATTACAAAGTTTAGCTGGCAGTTTGCTTCTCCTTGTGGTTCTTCCCCAATTCCACTGGCAGCCCGTCCCAAGGACCCCTGTGAGATAAAGTCAGAAACAGCTTCACTGAGGACCAAGAGTGCCTGTAGGGCTCTTACCACTGCTTCTTCTGCTTTCATATTTTGCTTGGCTCTCTAAGTTCATTTCGGCTCTAGGTAAGGCTAAATCCTTCTCTGGTGATCTGGATTTTCAGGTTTTGAGTATGTGTGTTTAGAGGTGAATGTTCCGTCTCTTACACTTTTGGCACTTTCTGTTTTACAGTTGTCTTGCAGAGGTTGCAGTGGCAAGCCACTTCTGTCAAAGAGTCTGTGCATTCTCTTGGTTTTCCTGGTATGTTCCTATGGTAGTTCTTGGAGCAAAAGTTCATGATGAGAGTCTCCACATGCTGTTCGGTCCATCCAAGTGGGATATACAAGTTAGTCCTGTCTCCTAGCCACCATTTTTTCTTTTTGCCTTTTGAGAGAAAGATATTGATTGACTCTTCATCAGAGATTTAAAAAAAACTGTTAAGTAGGACTTCTCTCTCTTTTCTTTCTTTTTCTTTTTTTTTTTCTTTTTTTTTTTTTTTTTGCCAAGGAGTTTTATTCGTTGTCCAGGCTGGAGTGCAATGGCGCGATCGCGGCTAACTGCAACCTCTGCCTGCCAGATTAAAGCAATTCTCCTGTCTCAGCCTTGTGAGTAGCTAGGATTACAGGCATTTTGTATTTTTAGTAGAGACAGTGTTTCACCATGTTAGTCAGGCTGGTTTCAAACTCCCAACCTCAGGTGATCCACCTGCCTGGGCCTCCCAAAATGCTGGGATTACAGGCGTGAGTCACTGCACCTGGCTCTCTCACTTTATTGTTTTAAACAGAACTCTAATTTTTCTTCAGGCCACTGATTTAGTTTCTTATTATACATTTATGTATTTATCTGTTTCTTACTGCGTGTGCCCACAACTAGACCAATTGCAAAAAATTCAACTGCAGAAATATAAGATAAGTTTTTCATGGATGATTACTCATTAACTATAAATACATAAAAATTTTATGTACACATTTATCTGAGCTGCCCTCATATGGCCTTCTACAGAATGCTTGAGGTTAGATTAAAAATAATCTACAGATAAATATTCACTGATAGAATGCTGAAAGTTGAAGCCTACTGGTGAAAATGTTGTTCCTCTCTCACCAGAAGTGAAGTAGATACATTTATTTCTTGACTTGCTATTATGCTTCATTAGTATGTGTTTATTTTCATCCAGTACCATGCTGTTTGCTTACTGTAGCTTTTTTTTTTTTGAGACAAGGTCTCATTCTGTTGCCCAGGGTGGAGTGCAGTGGCTTGATCATGGCTCACTGTGGCCTCGACCTCACAGGATCAAGGGATCCTCCTACCTCAGTGTCTCAAGCAGCTGAGACTACGGGTTTGTGCCATTATTCCCTGCTAATTTTTGTAGTTTTTGTAGAGATGGTGTTTTGTTATGTTGCCCAGGCTGGTCTAAAACTCCTGGGTTCAAGCAACCCACCTTGGCCTCCCAAAGTACTGGGATCACAGGTGTGAGCCACTACACCTGGCCTTACTGTAGCTTTGTAGTATATTCAGAGACCAGGTAGTGTGATGCCGCCAACTTTGTTCTTTTTCCTCAAGATTGCTTAGGCTATTCTGGGTCTTTCATGAATTGATAAAGATTTGTGAATTACTTTTTAATTCTGTAAAAAATATATTGAATTTTTATAAGGATTGCATTACATCTGTAGATCACTTTGGGTAGTATGGACATTTTCACAATATTAATTCTTTCCATTCATGAGCACGGTGTATCTTTCAATTTTTTAGTGTCTTCAATTTATTTTGTTAATGTTTTAGAGTTTTTAGTGTATGGATCTTTTACCTCTTTGAATAAATTTATTTATGTGTATTTTATTCTTTTTGATGCTTTTGTAAATGAGATTTTAATATTCAACTTTAACAGCTTTAGAGTTTAAACCAAATACGTGTGGCAATGCAGGAGAGGAAAGAAACCCAAAGTTTTATAGTTTTGTAAAATACAGGTGCTCAATTTAGCATCCTGTGTTATGCCCTGGGGTGCCAAGCATCGCATTAAGCTCAAACTTAAGCTCAAATTGACTTATTCTTTGGGATAACCCAAAGATAGAGGAACTCATCATCCTTATTTTACATAGGCAGAGATGGCCAGGCGCTGTGACTCACCCTGTAATCCCAGCACTTTGGGAGGCCGAGGCAGGTGGATCACGAGGTCAGGAGCCCGAGACCAGCCTGACCAACATGGTGAAACCCCGTCTCTACTAAAAATACAAAAATTAGCTGGGTGTGGTGGCGGGCACGTGTAATCCCAGCTACTCAGGAGGCTGAGGCAGGAGAATTGCTTGAACCCGGGAGGAGGAGGTTGTGGTGAGCCGAGATTGCACCACTGCACTCCAGCCTGGGTGACAGAGCGAGACTCCATCTCAAAAAAAAAAAAAAACATAGGCGGAGATGGCTGCATAGAGAGAATAAATAAATACACACAATCGCATGGGTGGTACATGGTAAACTGGAACTTCTAGTACAGGCCATCTGACCCTGAACTTCAAATGGGCTGGGAAGCTTCTTACCTTCTGTCTATGAAAAGACCAGAGACGCCAGAGAGTGCCATTTGAGTCTTTGGTGAATAGGTGAAAACTTCAAATATTAATAATCAGGAGGAAGGAGTTAGATTGACCGAATACTTGATGGAACACTTATTTTTAACTTAGTGCAGCCATGAAAGTGCTTATAACACTTGGGGCTTTAAGTTCATCAATTAAGGCAGAATTTCTATAGAGTATGCTTTTCCCTATAAAATGTATTTAGCCACTGATAACTCTATGTAGCTCTGTGAAATATGTGCTTATTAGACAGATCAGGTGTTTTGGCTAAGAATAAGATGAGTAACTGTGTTTTAAAAATATATATTTATAAATAATTTTAATCTTGAATATTTAATAACCATTAACTACTGTTTGAATACGTCTTTTTCCAAAACATATATATGTCTATATACATTCTAGATAATATATAATATGTATATATATAATACATACATACATATATAATCATATGTAATATAACTGTACCTTCTGTGGCTATTATGAGCTTCATTGCTCGCAAGCTCCAGGATATGGGGCATCAGGTACTCAAGAGTGGCAGCAGGAAACATAAGCATGGAAGAGTCCAGGCACTGGGCACAGCAGATCTCCCACAAGAGGTGTCCAAATATACCATGGGGAACTGTAGTTCTGCTCTTGCTAAGAGTGTAAAGTCTGTTTTTTTGTTGTTGTTGTTGAGATGGAGTTTCACGCTGTCACCCAGGCTGGAGTGCAGTGGCATGATCTCAGCTCACTGCAACCTCTGCCTCCCGGGTTCAAGCAATTCTCCTCACTCAGCCTCCTGAGTAGGTGGGATGACAGACATGCGCCACCACGCCCAGCTAATTTTTGTATTTTTAGTAGAGACGGGGTTTCACTATGTTGGTCAGGCTGGTCTTGAACTCCTGACCTCATAATCCACCCACCTCACCTGCACAAAGTGCTGGGATTACAGGCATGAGCCACCGTGCCCGGCCTGAAGTCTGCTTTTTATGTCTATCAGAGCTTCAAAGTCTTCTTATCCTAGACATGGGCTTTTGTGAATGGTATAGTTTAGATGTAGTTTGTCCCGGAAAAAGACTCATGTTGAAATTTGATCCCCAATGTGGCAGTGCTGGGAGGGGGGCCTCATGTGAGATTTTAGATCATAAATAGATTAATGCTCTCCTGCAGAGGTGAGTTCTCACTCTCAAAGTTTCCAGCAAGAATAGATTTTTAAAAATCCGGCTTTCTCAAGTTTATCTCCCTTTTGCTTCACCTCTTGCTATATAATCTTTTTGCACATACCTGCTTCCCTTCTGCTTTCTACCATGAGTGGAAGTAACACGAGGTGTTGGGGTGATCAGACCCAACACCAGGTCGTGGGGGTGACGAAGTCCAGTGGAGTCAAAGGACTGAGAAAAAGACAGTTTGAGAGAGAAAGTGGGACCAGAGGGCCATCACGAGTGTGGAGGCTGTGAAGGCCTGGAGCTCTGGGAGCCCACGCTATTTATTGGTGCCAAACAAACAGATGATGAGGATTTGGGGGTTGAAAGGAAACAGTGTATCAAGTGAATGAGAAACATATGGCTGCTTGAGATAACGAGAGTGCTAGAAGCAAGGAGCCAGCAAGTCTAGCAGACATGCAAGCCCTGCCTCAGCTTCTCTCCCAACACTCAGCTTTTCTCCCAACATGAGGCTTTCACCAAAAGCCAAACAGATGCCAGCTCCATTCCTCTTGTGCTTCCCAGCCTGAAGAACCATGAGCTAAATAAACCTCTTTATACATTACCCAGTCTCAGGTTCTCCTATATCACAAAAAGGACTAAGCCAGTGAGCTTTGCATTAATCAACCTGATTTTCAACCTGGCCTTGGCCTCTCAAGACCCCAGTGCTCAGTCACACCCACTGTGTCCATGTGGGCCTGTCCTTCACTCATCTTTGTAATACTCTAGACTTTTGAATGCCACTCGTGTCAACTTGGCCATGAACTGGCCTAGGCCTAGAAGTGCCCATGATTAGAATCTAGTCACTCTAATGACTGAACCCTCTTTTTAAAGAAACTCTAGCTATTCAATTGACTTTGTTGTAGAAAAAAATGTGCCATCAATAAAACACTTTGCCCTGTCTAGAGGACACCACTACAGATTATCACACTCTAGCCAGTACTCTCTTTGAGTGCTTTTACAACTTTTTCTAAGGTTTAGGTCACTGAAAGACATTCACAATGTCTTGTGCAGTAGAGTGTAAATTGTTTCTTCTCTCATAATACAATAATACAAGTCTCCCTCCATTTACATATTTATTTAAATATTTCCAATTTATATTGCTTTTGCTGTATATTTGAATTTTTTTGTACTGGTTATCATATATGCTGATTCCTTAGAAGTTAAATAAATATTTTAATATGTGTGCCTATCTTTTGTTGTTATTTAGATATCTAGGTGACTAAAGCTTCAGTAGAACTTTGTTGACTTCATTTTGATTTTATTTTCAATTTTCTTTTCAGCTTATTTAGTGTTTCTGTGTTTTTCTGCTGCATTTAGAGCATATTATCTAGTCTTTATCACTGGCAACAGTGGCTTGAAGTTTGTTTATAAAATTATGTTTATTGAGATTAAATTCATGTAACATCAAATTCAATATCTTAATTATTTTCAGGTTTACAGTTCAGTGTCTTTTTGTGTATTCACAATGCTTTACAATCATTAGCACTAAGTAATTTTTGAACAGTATAATTACCCAAAAAAGAAACCTCACACCCATCAAACAGCCACTTTCTATTTTCCCCACCAGCCTCTGACAACCACTAACCCACTTTCTGTTTCCAAGGATTTGCCTATTTTGGGCATTTGATACAAATGGATTCATAAAGTATATGATGCTTTTTGTATAGCTTTTTTCTTTTCTTTTCTTTTGAGATGGATTCTCACACTATCTTCTGGGCTGGAGTGCAATGGCACGATCTCGGCTAACTGCAACCTCTGCCTCCTGGGTTCAAGTGATTCTCCTGCCTCAGCCTCCTGAGTATCTGGAATTACAGGCACACACCACAACATCTGGCTAATTTTTTGTATTTTTAGTAAAGACGGGGTTTCACTATGTTGGCCAGACTGGTCTCAAACTCCTGACCTCATGATCCACCTGCCTTAGCCTCCCAAAGTGCTGGGATTACAGGCGTGAGCCACCGCACCTGGCCTTGTATAGTTTTTTTCATCAAGCATAATGTCTTTAATATCCATCCATGTTGTGTCCCATATTAGTACATCATTCCTTTTTCTGGCTGAATACTATTGCCTTGTATACTACATCACATTTGTCAATCTAGTCCTCCATGGATAGGCATTTACACTGGTTTCACTTTTTGGCTATAACAAATGTTTCTATGGACATGCATATACAAGCTTTTGTGTGGACCTATTTTGATTTCCGTTGAGTATATACTCAGAAGTGGAATTGCTAAGCCATGTGGTAACTCTATGTTAACCTCAGGAGGAACTGCCAAAATGTTTTCCAAAACTGCTGCCTAATTTTGCCATTGCACCAGCACTGTATGAAGGTTTCAATTTCCCCACATCTTCACCCACACTGATCTGTCTTCTGAAATATACCTGTACCAGCAGGTGTGAGGTGATATATCATTGTGGTTTTGACTTGCATCTTTCTAGTGAATAAAGATGTTGTGCATCTTTTCATCTGCTCATTGGCCACTTGTACAGAATAAAAATCTTGGAGCCACTGGTCCAGATTATGAGTCTCAAACACATGTTACAAACAGATTTTTGATGCTGCACAAGAAATAGCACTCAGCAAGGCAAATTTACTTCTATAGAAAGGTGTGCCTCACAAATTAAGCAATGGCAAGGGCGCACAGAACAAAGGAAGCAGGAGTTTTTATTATCTCTGACACAGCTTCTACTTCTGTATCTTTCCCCTATTGGTTAGGGTTGGACCACACAGTCTAAACCAGTCCTGGTTGGCTAAATACTTAAAACTTTTTAGATAAGGTAGTCACGTAAGGGAGGTAAGAGAGAAAGAAAGGGGGTCACTTATGGGGAAACTACAAAAGTAACCTATTCCCTAATAAGGAAAGGAATGTGGACTGGGACTGGGGTTGTAGGAAGTTCACGCATGTCTAGGCATAGTTAGATAAGTTGGGGTACAGTTGAGGTAAGGAATATTTGGAATTATAGAATAGAGAATGGGGAAAATGGATAAGGTATTTGAAGAGTGAACCTAACTGTATCTAACACACAAAACACCATGGAATGATGATAATTCAGTACATAGTAATCTTATAATTCTGTTATTATCTAATGAAGAACAGCATCCCAAATCTTTTTTGTGTTGTTTTTGCTGTTCAATTTGTCAATCACATGCATAGAAAAAAAATGGTATTTACAATCCAGGACAAGATGTTGGAGGGCCCAATGTATTTGGGAGCTTGTAGTTTCAACTGTGCCCACCTGATGTGGCTGATAATAATACTTAGAAGACACTCAAGAGGGCCGGGCATGGTGGCTCATGCCCAGAATCCCAGCACTTTGGGAGGCCAAGGCAGGTGGATCACCTGAGGTCAGGAGTTTGAGACCAGCCTGGCCAACATGTTGAAACCCCGTCTGTACTAAAAATACAAAAATTAGCTGGGCGTGGTGTCAGGCACCTATAATCCCAGCTACTTGAGAGGCTGAGGCAGGAGAATCACTTGAACCCAGGAGGTGGAGGTTGCAGTGAGCCAAGATCATGACATTGCACTCCAGCCTGGTGACAAGAGCAAAACTCTTTCTCAAAAAAGAAAAAAAAGAAGATACCTAAGAGGCAGGTGGTGGCAATACACACACCTCTGCCCGCTCTGTGAACATAGAAAACACATTTGCATGCAATGTCACCGAGGAAATGCTTTAAATTAAAAACAGTCATTGTCTGTAAGGCTGCTTTGGATAATATGACCAAGATGTTGGCTATAGCCAGGTGCTTGAGAATCAAATCTGTGGACTTTAGTATCCACCTGGTGTAACGAAATGCAAAAAAACAAAAAACCAAAAAAACAAAACAAAACAAAACAAAATTCCCCAATAATCCAACTGTTGTCTGAGAAAAGAAGATCATTCCTATTACCAAATCCCTGGAGGCCATTCATTATTTTCCAGTTACTAATATTTTCATTCAGAGTGAGAATATTCTGCATAGACACATAAGGTCTGTTTTATGGTGGCAACTAAAATGGACTATTTTTCCACATACTATTGTTTTCAACTTATAACTTTGTTTTTAAACTCCACTTTTCTTTCACTAAGATTTTTTCGATTCTCTCTCTCTTTCTACACACACACACATAGATATAAACACATACACACACATATAGATATTTACACATTATTTGCATTTAGCCTGTGCTTTTAAAAATAAATTTCAGTGGTTGACACCTAGTTCACATGTTGTCAGGCATTTTCTATTTTAGTAATTTAATTTTCACCTATATCATTTCATTGAAATTCATTTGAATTAAATATGAAACTTTAATATGAAAGATTCCATTGGCTTTTCTTGCAAAAAACTTTAATATAAAAGATGCCATTGGCTTTTTTATTATTATAAATATATGTAGTGTGATAACACTGTATACATAGCACTATAAAACTACTGTATTAGTGTGTTACATATAATTTTTATAACTCTATGAAGTGCTTTATTATTCCCATTTTACAGGTGAAGAGAGAGCTTAGACACAAATAGAATAAATGACATTTCTAAAATCACCTCCTTGTAGGAGGCAGTTTCAGGAGTTGAAGATGTTTTTAACAATAGTTAATATATGCTGTCTCAACCTCAGATATATATTTTTTAAAAATCTACATAGGCCAGGCACAGTGGCTCACTGCTGTAATCCCAGCAATTTGGGAGGCTGAGGTGGGTTGATCACGAGGTCAGGAGATCGAGAGTGGTGAAACCCCGTCTCTATTAAAAATACAAAAACTAGCTGAGCATGGTGGCACGTGCCTGTAATCCCAGCTACTCAGGAGGCTGAGGCAGGAGAATTGCTTGAACCCAGGAGGTGGAAGCTGCAGTGAGCCAAGCTACTGCACTCCAGCCTGGGTGACAGAGCGAGACTTTGTCTCAAAAAAATAAATAAATAAATAACGACACATATTTTAAAAACATGTATCTCTTGTTAGCTTTTTAAAGAATGTTTGTACATATTTATTTTAAAATGCATATGAAAATTTTACATTTAAATATGATTGCATAATTTATTGGCAAATATCTATAATGATTCAAAGATTCAAGTAGAATATAAATGTTCTGATTTAGCATCATCTTAAAATAAGTGGAATTTGTTGAATGCAAAAATGGTTTCCTCATGGAATTAGAAGACTTTTTAACTTAACCAAGAAGGAGCACATAATGGAATGGCAATTGAGAAAAGGGACTTGAAACATGAGTAGAAGGTCAAATATTGCATAGAGAAACTAAATTACCATAAGTATATAGAGAAAATTAGTATTTGTGAATGCAAAAATATCAAATAAAATTATGTCAGGGAGGTGAAAGATCTCTGCAATGAGAATCACAAAACACTGCTGCTAGGAATCAGAGAAAGCACAGAGTAATGGAAAACCATTCCATGCTCATGAATAAAAAGAATCAATATTGTTAAAATGGCTATACTGTCCAAAACAATTTACAGATTCAATGCTATTCCTATCAAACTACCAATAATATTTTCCCCAGAATTTTTTCTAATATTTATATAAAAACAACAAAGAGTCTAAATAGCCAAAGTAATCTTAAGCAAAAAGAACAAAGCTAGAGGCACCACACTTCCCAACTTCAAACTATACTACAAAGCTGCAGTAATCTAAATAACATGGTACTGGTAAAAAATCAGACATATAGACCAGTGGACCAGGTTAGAGAACCCAGATATAAAGCCACCCACTTATAACTATCTGATCTTTGACAAAGTTGACAATAACAAGCAAGGGGAAAGAACTTTTTCTTCAATAAATGGTGCTGAGATAATGGACTAGCCATACGCAGAAGTTTGAAACTGGACCTCTCTCTCTCTCCATGTACAAAATCCACCTAACATTTACTAGAGACTTAAATATAAAATCTAAAACTGTAAAATCCCTAGGAGAAAACCTAGGAAATACTATTCTGCCAATAGGTCTTGGCAAAGATTTCACGATGATGACTCCCAAAGCAACTGCAACAAATAGAGAAATTGACAAGTAGGACCTAATTAAACTTAAGAGCTTCTACACAGTGAAAGAAACTATCAATAGAGTAAACAGACAACCTACATAATGAAAGAAAATATTTGCAAACTATGCATCTGAAAAAGGTCTAATATCCAGAATCTATAAAGAAACATAAATGGCCAGGTGCAGTGGCTCACACCTGTAATCCCTGCACTTTGGGAGGCCTAAGTGGGTGAATCACGTGGTCAGGAATTTCAGACCAGCCTGACCAATATGGTGAAACCCCCGTCTTTACTAAAAATACAAAAAATTAGCTGGGCCTGGTGGTGGGCACCTGTAATTCCAGCTACTCGGGAGGCTGAGGCAGGAAAATCACTTGAACCCAGGAGGTGGAGGTTGCAGTGAGCCAAGATTGAACAACTGCACTCCAGCCCGGGGGACAGTGAGAGACTTCATCTCAAAACAAACAAACAAACAAACCATAAACAAATCAACAAGCGACATATAAACAACCCCATTAAAGAATGAACAAAGGACATAAACAGACACTTCTCAAAAGAAGACATATGCACAGCCAAAGAGCATATTTAAAAAATGGTCAACATCACTAATTATTAGAGAAAGGCAAATACAAACCACGATGTGACACCATCTCAGTCCGGTCAGAGTGTCTATTATTAAAAAGTCAAAAAACAATAAATATTGATGAGGTTGCAGGGAAAAGGGAGTGTAAGTTAGCTCAGCCACTGTGGAAAGAACAATGTGAAGATTTCTCAAATAACTTTAAATCATCTGACCCAACCATCCTGTTACCAGATATATACCCAAAGGGATATAAATCATTCTACTATAAAGACACATGCACACATATGTTCACTGTAGCACTTTTGACAGTAGCAATGATATGTAATCAATCTAGGTGCCCATCAACAGTGGACTGAATTAGAAAAATGTGGCACATGTACACCATGGAATACAAGTCAGCCATAAAACAGAATAAAATTATGTCCTTTGCAGCAACATGGATACAGCTGGAGGCCATTAATATAAGCAAATTAATGCAGGAACAGAAAACAAAATACTGAATATTCTCACTTATAAATGGAAGCTAAACAACGAGTACACACGAACTCAAAGAGAAAAACAATAAACAGCAGGGTCTGCTTGAGAATAGAGGGTGTGAGGGGGGTGAGGATCAAAAATCTACCTTTCTGCCAGGTGTGGTGGCTCACGCCTGTAATCCCAGCACCTTGGGAGGCTGAGGTGGGTGGATCACCTGAGGTCAGGAGCTCAAGACCAGCCTGGCCACCATGGTGAAACCTCATCTCTACTAAAAATACAAAAATTAGCCGGGTGTGGTGGCATGCACCTGTAATCCCAGCTACTCGTGAGGCTGTGGCTGAAGAATCGCTTGAACCCAGGAGGCAGATGTTGCAGTGAGCAGAGATTGTGCCACTGCCCTCCAGCATGGGCAACAAGAGCGAAACTCTTGTCTCAAAAGAAAAAATAAATAAATAAACTACCTATCAAGTACCATGCTCACTACTTGCCTGATGAAATAATGTGTACACCAAACCCCAGTGACATGCAATTTACCCATTTCACAAACCTGCACATGCACCCTTGATCCTAAAATAGAAGTTGGAAGAAAAACCCACAAATAAAAAAGATTCAGAAATAGAGTAGATAAAACAACGATTTTTAAAAAAGCTTTTTTGCCCTTCTAAAATATGGATGTTAATAGATGTTCTGGATCTTCAGCCTCATCTTGGACCATGAAGAATGAAAAACAAATATCAGGGGTGATGGAGCAGAGACATCCCTAAAGGCTTCCTGAGGCTGCCATGCTGGCCCAGGTATGCCTAACTCCTGAGTTTTTATGTGAAAAAAAATATAACTTACGTGTTTTAAGTCAGTATAGATATATCTCTATTATTCATAGCTGAATAAAGTAAAATGAGCTGTTGAACTTGAAAAAAATAGAGATATTTTGAAAAATTTGCTCCAGTTACAATTTACCAATAACAATTACAGCTCTTTGCCGGGCATGGTGGCTCCCTCCTGAAGCAGGTGGATCACCTGAGAGTTTAAGCCCAGCCTGACCAAAGTGGCAAAACACTGTCTCTACTAAAAACACAAAAATTATCTGGGTGTGGTGGTGCACGCCTGTAAACCCAGCTACTTGGGAGGTGGAGTCAGGAGAATTTCTTGAACCCGGGAGGTGGAGATTGCAGTGAGCCAAGATCCTGCTACTGCACTCCAGCCTGGGCGACAGAGTGGGACTCCATCTCAAAACAAAAACAAAAACAAACAAACAAGAAAAACAATGACAGCCCTCTAGTGTCTCCAGAGAAATGAAGGAGTTTGGAACAGTCTCCTCTCTTCTATGATTTCTGAAGAAAGAAAGAGGCTCACATGGAGGGCTCAGAAAATGCTGAGTCTGATACACGAAGGACAGACAGTGAAGTCAGTGTGTCTTTCTGGATTCTGTGCCTCCTTAAAATGTTCTGCTAGGAAGGAAATTTTCTGTTAATCTTCAAATTCCTGAGCCAAACTAGTCTTTAATATTTAATAGAGAAATGTGCTGGGCATGGTGGCTCATGCCTGTAATCCCAGCACTATGGAGGCTGAGGCAGGCAGATCACCTAAGGTCAGGAGTTTGAGACCAGGCTGACCAAAATGGAGAAACCGTGTCTCTACTAAAAACACAAAATTAGTCGGGCGTGGTGGCACATGCCTGTAATCCCAGCTACTCGGGAGGCTGAGGCAGGAGAATTGCTTGAACCCAGGAGGCCAAGGTTGCAGTGAGCTGAGGTCACATCATTGCACTCCAGCCTGGGCAACAGGAGTGAAACTCCACCTCAAAAAAAAAAAAAAAAAAAAAAAAGAAAGAACAACTGCACTCCAATAAAGGAGAAAACAACAGCTAATTTCATCACCTGTAACACTGTAACATTCTAGCTACCCAGAAGTCCTCAGTCTGTCCATGTGACAACTTCACTGCTAGAACACCTGCATTCACAAAAACCAGTGCACTAAATTGAATTACAACGAAGGGCCCTCACAGAGTCCACTTTACTCCCCTGCTACCTCTACCAGAGCAGATGGTATTATCCATGGCTGAGAAACCTGAAGACAGATCACATCACAGGACTCTTTGCAGACAATCCCCAGTAACAGCCCAGAGCCAAGTAGCTCCACTGGGTGGTTAAACCCAGAAGAGCAATAACAATCCCTGCAGTCTGACTCTCAGGAAGCCCCATCCCAAGAGAAAAGGGGAGACCATCACATCAAGGGATCACCCCATGAAACAAAAGAATCTGAACAGCAGCCTAGAGCCTCAGGTCTTACGTCTGACATAGACTACCCAAATGAGAAGGAACCAAAACAAAATTCTGGTGATATGAAAAGCAAGAATTTTTTTAACACCTTCAAAAGACCACACTAGCTCACTAGCAGTGGATCCAAACCAAGAAGAAATCCCTGAATTGCCAGAGAAAGAATTCATAAATTCCATTATTAAGCTACTTAAAGAGACACCACAGAAAGGTGAATATTAACTTAATGAAAAATTTTAAAAATACGGGATATGGATGAAAAAAGTCTCCAGAGAAATAGACAGCATAAATAAAAAACAGTCACAACTTCTGGAAATGAAAGGCACACTTAAAGAAATGCAAAATATAGAGGAAAATTACAATAGAACCAAACAAGTGAAAGAAAGAACTTCAGACCCCAAAGAGAAGGCTTTTGAATATTCCAATCTAACAAAGACAAACAAAACAGAATTTAAAAATGAGCTAAGCCTCCAAGAAGCTTAGAATTATGTTAAACAATAAAATCTAACAATAATTGGTGTTCCCAAAGAAGAAGAGAAATCTAAAAGTTTGGAAAATTTATTTGAGGGAATAATTGAGAAAAACTTTCCTGGCCTTGCCAGAGATCTAGACACCCAAATACTGTTATGCCCAGACCGTTTGTTCCCCAAAGAAGACCACCAGAGTCCAGAGTCAAAGCCAAGCGGCAAGGATCTTTACTACAAGTTCGAACCTGGTCCCTCCATTCCACAGCATACAAGAGGGCCCTGAACAATGCGAGTGTTTGCTTTTTATAGCCTGAAAGTTACAGGGGAACAAAGGAATTCTTTTGGTTCCCGCTCTTCCAGTAAAACTTTGAATGGCTGTCTCCTTATCGGAGACTTTCCTGGTGGTGTTTGTACTGGGCTCAGGAAGTTTGAGAGATATATGGTGATATGTGGTGAGATGGGAGGAGAGGATGTGTTTGTACTTGGCACAGGAAGTTTGAGAGATATATGGCGATATGTGGTGGGATGGGAGGATGGGATGTGTTTGTACTGGGCTTGTTTGTTTTGAGCCCGGGGCTGAGGAATGTGCCCGGCTCCTTTCATTCCCCCCTTTTCTTTTCAGGTATTTTTAGAGCCAATCTTGGGTCTTATAAATCTGATTCTGTTTCAGCATTTACAGGTTGGTATTGGGCTCTGAGGACCATGAGTTGTACAGTGTCAGACCTTTCTCTAACGAACCGCAAAATTCTGTTAACAACACAAGGTCCTACGGTAAGCAGAAATAGTAGACTCAGCAGGGGTCCAAGGAAGGGGGCTAACAGAGAAAACATAGATGAGTTCCACCATTGGTCTGCAGCTGAAGCAAACTGCCGTGTTCTTACTTCTGTGCTTAACTTGCGTAACTGTTGGACCCGGTCTTCCACAAGCCCTGATTCATTTATGTAGAAACAACAGTCTTCCTTTAGAAACATACACGTACCCCCTTTTTCAGCAGTGAGTAGGTCTAAGGCCCTCCGGTGCTGCAAGGTTACCTGTGCTAGGGACGTGAGCTGCCGCTGGAGGAAGGCAAGGGACTCAGCTGACTCCTCCATAGCAAAGGCAAATTGTTGGTACAGCTTGTTACTTTCTATAAGGGTGTGACCTAGGGCTCCCCAGCCAGTCCGGCTGCCATGAAGGATGCGGTGAGGGAGATTCCTGCAATGAGGGGGAGAAATATGGCTCGTGCAGGTCTCGGTCTAGGGTCTGGGTGAATAACAGCACTAGTCCAGTTACCGGTATACCCTAGGAACTCGCCGGCAGTAAGTAGAGTTAACCGGGGAACTAAGGTGACAGGAAGACACAGTAGGTTGGTAACAGAGGGGCTTGATAGGTTTTTAGATAGTGTTCCATTACACCAGAAGAATATGCCTGACGGAGCCCTTAAGGTGATGTTAGGGGGCGTTGCAGTGATGCTGCAGAGGCTGGAATTAGTTCCTGAGAAACAGTAGGGAAACTTTTCTTGACTGGGGTTTAGGTATAGTGGCACGTTAGGGATAGGGGCATATGAGAGGTTTCGGTGGTTGTTAGCTTGGGCAGAGGTGGAGGATCCCCATGGCAGGGGGACAGCGGTTAGCGGTGGACGCCCTAGAGTGGCACACAGAAAGCAGCCAGACAGGCTGTGAAGTCCTGTAAGGTTAGCAAGTTCTAATCCTTCTTGCAATAATTTTAACCAGGAAAAAGGACGTAAGTCTTGTGTCAGGTGGTTTTCTTGTCGCTGGATATTTCCATGGACCAGGGGCCGTGCCTGCACTAGACCCCGCCACAGATAGAGGTGACTGCTAGGCCATGTGGAGGCGGAGGAGTAGTATACAGCCCCGTGTTGAGGCGTGGTCCAGCGGGAGTTCCAGAGGTCTCTAACTATCCATGTATATGAAAGGTCTGTATCTCGTCTGCGATGGAAGGGCCATCTGGGATCTATCTGTTCTTTTTTCACCCCACCATTGGTATTTATGGATGTTACAATAGTTATAAGGGCAGCCGGCACTTTGGTGCCACCAAGAGTGCTTACAATTGTATTTAGTCTGATCATACTTGAAGCATATTATTGGTGCCACTGGTTTGGCTATTGGGAAATCGGTAAAATTTAGTAAAATTGGGCTATTGCACCCTGAGGAGGGGCAATCTGCACTGGCCACTAATTTCCCGGGCTTATGAGGTTGCGCAGGGTGGGTTTGGTTTTCATAAAGCCAGAATCTCCAGACTAAGGGATTAGGAGCTGGCTTTGTGTTTTCCCCAGCGGCCACTAGGGCGACTAATGTTAGAGTTAGACTACCTAACTGCATGTTTGCAGTGAGCTATGCTGCCGGCGCAGGGTGAGTTTTAAGGGGTTGTTCTTAGCTCTGTCCACAGTCCACGTGTCCGGTGCTTCAGCCACCGCCGTGATTGGCCCCAGAAGGTTGGAGGTTGGGTCCACTGGCTTGACGTGGGTGTAGTGGATCCACGACGCAATGCCTTCTACCTTTAGGGCGGTGGGTGTGGTCAGGAGTACTTGGAGTGGTCCTTTCCACCTGGGCTCTAGGGTCTCTTGTCGGTGTCGCTTAGCCAGGACCCAGTCTCCCGGCTGGTACGGATGGGGTGTCGGTGGGGGACTGGTCTCATATAGATCTTTCAGCTTGGGCCAGATTTCTTGGTGAATTTTCTGTAAGGCTTGTAGGGAAAATAAGAATTCAGAGACATTTTCTGTTTCAGAATTATGCAGATCATCTTTTAAGCTAGGAACCAGGGGTGGAGGTCTGCCATACATGATTTCGTAAGGGGTAAGGCCCAGTTTGTAAGGGGTATTACAGGCCCGGAACAGAGCATAGGGGAGAAGGACTACCCAATTAGCGCCAGTCTCTATAGTCAATTTAGTTAAGGTCTCTTTTAAGGTCCGATTCATCCTTTCTACCTGTCCTGAACTCTGGGGCCTGTAAGCACAATGTAGTTTCCAATTTGCCCCAAGGATGGAAGCCAAATCCTGACTTACCTTAGTGATGAAAGCTGGCCCATTATCTGACCCTATCTGGATGGGGAAGCCATACCTGGGAAGGATATCTTCCAGAATTTTCTTTGCTACGACCTGAGCAGTTTCTTTTTTGGTTGGGAATGCTTCAGTCCACCCTGAAAAAGTATCTACAAAGACAAGTAAGTACCGGTACCCGTACTTTCCTGGCTTTATTTCAGTAAAATCTACTTCTCAATAGATACCGGGCCTGGTTCCCCTGAGCCTTGTTCCTGTTGCAGCTTGAGATTGGGGGTATGCGTTGTTAAGCTGGCAGACTTTGCAACTTGTCACGATACTGCTGGCCGTCTCAGCTATATGTCTGATTTTGAGCTTGGAGCGTCTGATCAGGTCTTTCATCCGCCGGGCCCCCAGGTGGGTGGTTCGGTGGATGTGTTCTAACACCTGTTGTCCTAATTTTTCTGGTAGGATGGTTTGGTCATTAGTATCAGTCCACCACCCATTCTGGATTTGTTTCAGGGGAAGTTTGTCAATCCACTGGAGATCTTGTTCTGAATATTCAGGGAAATATGGCAAGTCCCGGGGGCCCGGGTCAGGGAGCTGGAGTGCAAGGAGTTGGCTGGGAGCCTTCGCCACATTTCTTGCAGTTTGGTCTGCCAGAAAGTTGCCTTGAGCAGTTGGAGTAGTTAGTTTCTGATGCCCTGGGCAATGAACAATGGCTAATTTTTCTGGCCTCCATAGGGCTGTTAGCAGGGCTAGGATCTCTTGCTTGTTTTTTATCTCTTTTCCTTCAGCCGTCAGTAACCCTCGCTCCCTGTAAATGGCCCCATGTATATGCGCCGTTGCAAAAGCATATCGGCTGTCTGTATATACTGTCAGCTTTTTCCCCACCCCTAAGGTAAGAGCTTGGGTGAGCGCTATCAGTTCGGCCTTCTGGGCCGATGTCCCCGGGGGCAGGGGTTCCATCCAGATTACCTCAGTCTCTGAAGTTACTGCCACTCCAGCGTACCTCTGGCCTTGATGCATGAAGCTGCTCCCATCAGTGAACCAGACGAGGTCGGCGTCAGGAAGTGAGCGGTCCTGCAGGTCTTTGCTCAGATTATCATGCCGGGGGGGCCGCCTAGGTTGGGTGTACTCTGGCTGTAGATGCTGTTTCTGTACCACTGCTGCCAGGACCTTGGTCATTTTTTCAGTGGCCTTAAATTGCTTTTCCTCTGGAGTATCTCTGTTATTGTAAACCCGCTGGGCTATCTGAAGGAGGTCCTGAATCCGCTTCCCTCCAAGTCTTCTAATTTCTGGAGTTTTCTCTTAATATCTGGGGCTGCCTGATTTATGAAAGACATTATAACAGCTGCCTGACTTCCTGGAGCCTCTGGATCTATGGGGGTGTACTGTCTAAAAGCTTCCATTAATCTTTCTAAGTAGGTAGCTGGGCTCTCTGTCTTCCCCTGCAGAATAGAATATACTTTAGCCAAATTAGTGGGCTTGCAAGCAGCTGCCCGGAGACCTGCCATTAGAGTCTGGCGATAAAGGTGTAGCCGTCCCCTACCTTCTGCCATATTGTAGTCCCACGCCGGCCTGGTCAGAGGAAAGGTTGCGTTTATGAGGTCGGGGTTGGCAGTCGGTTGACCGTCGTCCCCCGGGACCAGCTTTCTAGCTTCTATCTGTATTCTCTCTTGCTCCTCCGTGGCGAACAAGATTCGGAGGAGCTGCTGACAATCATCCCAAGTGGGCTGGTGGGTGAACATGACACTATCCAGTAAAGCCAGTAAATCTTTGGGGTTGTCTGAAAACCGAGCACTCTGAGTCTTCCAGTTATACAGATCACTGGTGGAGAATCGCCAGTATTGGAGCCTGGGGATTCCTGTGTCATCTGGGGGTCCTATTTCCCGAAGGGGTAAAGCCACCGTGGAGTCAGGCGGCTGAGGGGGGCTAGTCCGCGAAGTGCGCCCTCGCGTCTGCCCCGCCAGCCCTTCAAAGTTACTTTTCCTTTCAGCGGGCCCGTGTGTGCCGGCCGCCTCCCGTCCGCCTGCTCCCTCCCGCAGATCAGCCAGGGGGGCTGGGGCCTGGGGCCCGGAGGGGTACGGAGGGGGTTCTGTGAACAGTGGGTCCCCGCTGTCAGGTAGAACAGGATTGGGGGGGGCAGTTGGTTGCTTGGATTTTAGTGGTTGAGCAACCAGTGCCTTACAGGGTTCAGAGGCTAATTGGAAAGGGGACAGCCAAGGAGGCGGGTTCTCAACAAGGTCCTGCCATATGAGGATATATGGGATTTGATCTAAGTGGCCCGCACGCCCAGGTAGGAAAATCTTGGACTTTACCCTAGTGATGACAGCAAGTCGGAAGGTCCCTTCGGGCGGCCACCCCACATCAAAGGCAGGCTACTCGGAGCGACACAGAGTAATTAGCTCTCCTTTCCTGATTTCTATACCAAGATCATGGCCCCTTGCTCCAACTTCCCCAAAATTACTCGTAAGGGGAGATAGAGGAGCGCTCCGGGTATTACCCATCCTGTAACAATCTGTAGTCTCTTCCTATAAAGGAATGTGGGTTTGAATCCCTGTAAAGGAAATCTGATCTGACTTATTAATGACATCTAATCGCAGGCGCACTTTGGCAGCCCTGGTCAGAGTTAGCTGCCTGGATCGCGGTCACGCTGGGGCAGCCCAGATCAGAGACAGCTGCTGCCCGCCAAACCGGGGCAGTTCAGATCGCAAGCGCGCACCGGAAGCCCGGGTCAGAGTTAGCTGCCTGGATCGCGATCGCGCTGGGGCAGCCCAGATCAGAGACAGCTGCTGCCCGCCAAACCGGGGCAGTTCAGATCGCAAGCACTCACCAGAAGCCCGGGTCAGAGTTAGCTGCCTGGATCGCGGTCATGCTGGGGCAGCCCAGATCAGAGACAGCTGCTGCCCGCCAAACTGGGGCAGTTCAGATCACAAGCGCGCACTGGAAGCCCGGGTCAGAGTTAGCTGCCTGGATCGCGATCGCGCTGGGGCAGCCCAGATCAGAGACAGCTGCTGCCCGCCAAACCGGGGCAGTTCAGATCGCAAGCGCGCACCGGAAGCCCGGGTCAGAGTTAGCTGCCTGGATCGCGATCGCGCTGGGGCAGCCCAGATCAGAAACAGCTGCTGCCCGCCAAACCGGGGCAGCTCAGATCAGAGACAGCTGCTGCCCACCAAACCGGGGCAGCTCAGATTGCAATATAGATCAGATGAGAGCCAGGGGACGTCTCCCACTGGTCTCCGCTGGCTGTCCTATAGCGCGTCCGCCAGGACTGTGCCAGCTCCAGTTTCAGACCTCGCGAGTCACAGATTCGGATTCAGAACAGACAACAGACAGACAAACGGAGACGAGCCAGCTCACCTATCAGTAGATCGATCCTAGCAGATCCATTGACCAGGGGTCTGGTGGGCTTGGGGAATCCTGGACAAGCCCCCAGATGTTATGCCCAGACCATTTGTTCCCCAAAGAAGACCACCAGAGTCCAGAGTCAAAGCCAAGCGGCAAGGATCTTTACTACAAGTTCAAACCTGGTCCCTCCATTCCACAGCATACAAGAGGGCCCTGAACAATGCGAGTGTTTGCTTTTTATAGCCTGAAAGTTACAGGGGAACAAAGGAATTCTTTTGGTTCCCACACTTTCAGTAAAACTTTGAATGGCTGTCTCCTTATCGGAAACTTTCCTGGTGGTGTTTGTACTGGGCTCAGGAAGTTTGAGAGATATATGGCGATATGTGGTGGGATGGGAGGATGGGATGTGTTTGTACTGGGCTTGTTTGTTTTGAGCCTGGGGCTGAGGAATGTGCCCGGCTCCTTTCAATACAAGAAGCCCAAAGAACACCAAGGAAATTCTTCACAAGAAGATCATCACCTAGGCACACAGTCATCAAGTTATCTGAAGTCAGTATGAAGGAAAGATTTTTTAAGAGTTGTGAAACAAAAGCATCAGGTAACCTATAAAGAAAAATGTATCAGATTAACAGCAGATTTTTTAGCAGAAACCCTAAAAACCAGAAAGAATTGGGGTCCTAAGTTTAGCCTCCTTAAACAGAACAAGTATCAGCCAAAAATTTTGTATCCAGTGAAACTAAACTTCATAAATGAAGGAAAGATACAGTCTTTTTCAGACAAACAAATGCTTAGAGAATTCACCACTACCAAGCCACTACTATAAGAACTGCTAAAAGGAGTTCTAAATCTTGAAACAAAACCTCAAAATACAATGAAATAGAACCTCCTTAAGGCATAAATCTCACAAGGCCTATAAAACAATAATACAATAAAGAAGGTATTCAGGCAATGACTAGCACAATGAATAGAATAGCCCTTCACACCTCAATACTAACGGTGAATGTAAATGGCCTAAATGATCCAGTTAAAACATACGGAATAGCAAAATGGATAAGAAGACAAATATCTGTTGTCTTCAAGAGACTCACCCAACACTTAATGACTCACTTAAGGTAAAGGGTTGGAAAAAGATATTCCATGCAAATGTACCCCAAAAGAAAGCAGTAGTAGCCATTCTTACATCAGACAAAAAAGACTTTAAAGCAAAAACATTTTTTAAAAAAAGATAAAGAGGGACAAAAAAAAAAAAAAAAAACTAGTCCAACAGGAAAATATCACAATTCTAAATATGTATGCGCCTAACACTGGAGCTCCTAAATTTATAAAACAATTACTACTAGACCTAAAAAATTAGATAGATGGTAATACAACAACACAACTATAATGGGGGACTTCAATACTCTACTGACAACACTAGACAAGTCATCAAGATAGAAAGTCAACAATAACAAAAAAAAATGGACTTAAGCTATACCCTAGAACAAATGGGCTTGACAAATATTTACAGAATATTCTACCCAACAACTGCAGAATATACATTTTATTCATCAGCACATGGAACATTCTTCAAGATAGACATATGATAGGCCACTAAACAAGTCTCAATAAATTTAAGACAGCAGCCATAAAAAATGATGAGTTCATGTCCTTTGTAGGGACATGGATGAAATTGGAAATCATCATTCTCAGTAAACTATCGCAAGAACAAAAAAACCAAACACTGCATATTCTCACTCATAGGTAGGAACTGAACAATGAGAACACATGGACACAGGAAGGGGAACATCACACTCTGGGGACTGTTGTGGGATGAGGGGTGGGGGGAGGGATAGCTTTAGGAGATATACCTAATGCTAAATGACGAGTTAATGGGTGCAGCACACCAGCATGGCACATGTATACATATGTAACTAACCTGCACATTGTGCACATGTACCCTAAAACTTACAGTATAATAATAACAAAAGAAAAAAAAGAAAAAAAAATAAATAAATTTAAGACAATCAAAATCATATCAACTACTCTCTAAGACTACAGTGGAATAAAATTGAAATTCAACTCCAAATGAACCATCAAAACCATGCAAATACATGAAAATTAAATAAATTTTGGAAATTAAATAAATACATGGAAATTAAATAAAACATTAAACTTAAGATCAACCCATTTTTGAATGATTGCTGGATGAAATCAAGATGGAAATTTAAAAATTCTTTGAACTGAAAGATAATAATGACAGAACCTATCAAAACATCTGGGATACAGCAAAAGCAGTGCTAAAAGGAAAGTTCATAACATCAAGTGCCTACATCAAAAAGTCTGAAAGAGCATAAGTAGACAAGCTAAAATAACACCTCAAGGACCTAGAGAAACAAGAACAAGCCAAACCCAAACCTAGCAGGAGAAAAGAAAGACCAGAACTAAATAAAACTAAAACAAACAAAAATAATTCAAAAGATGAATGAAATGAAAAGCTAGGTCTTAGAAAAGATAAACAAAATTGTTAAGCCATTAACAGAATTAACCAAGAAAAGAAGAGAGAAGATATAAATAAGCTCCATTAGAAATGAAAGAGAAGATATTGCAACTGATGCCACAGAAATACAAAAGATCACATTCAGGTCTACTGTGAACACATTTACATGCAGAAAGTAGAAAATCTAAAGGAGATGAATAAATTCCTGGTAATGTACAGTCCTCCTAGATAAAAAAACAACAACTCTGAACAGACTAATAACAAGCCAGATTGAATAATAATTTAACAAATTGCCAACCAAAAATAAAAGTTCAGAACCAGATGGATTCACAGCTGAATTCTATCAGACATTCAAAGAAAAATTGGTGGGGGTGGGGCCCAGATGGCTGACTAGAAGCAGCATCCCATAGAAAAGAACCATAATAGCATGTAAATCCTGCACCAGCACCTGAGGTATCCAGGTTCTCTCATCAGAACTGACTAGGTGGCTGGCGTGACCCATGGAGAGGAAGGAAAAGCAATGTGGTGTGGCAACCCACCTGACAGCCAAATGGGGCTGGAGAGCCCCCACCCCCAGCCAAGGGAGGCAGTGACAGCAGCTTAGACAGCAGCCAGCCACAGCTGTGGTGTTGGTCATCCCTCCCCTAGGAACTTGGCAGGCTTAAGCAGATTCTAGCTGAGAGGCTGTTGAGAATCTGCTTAGCTCCAGGGTTGTGCTTTCTCCATGGAACTGTGAAACCCATGGACCAGAAGATTCAATTTGCGAACACATGCCACTGGAGCCTAAGGTTCCAACTGTTGGAAACAAGAGCTTGGAGTCACAAAGAAAACAAGCACTCAAACAAGGAATTTCTCAGCAAGGCAAATTTACTTCTGTAGAGAGGTGCTGCTCGTGTATCTGGCTGTTGTGAGAGCACACCATACAAGAGAGGGAAGGGGTTTTTATCCCTAATGCAGTCCCTACTTCTGCATCCTCTCCTCATTGGCTGGAGTCAGACCACACAATCTAAGCTAACTCGATTGGCCATTCTAAATCAAGACTGGCAGGAAGGTTGTTTACAGAGTAGGTAACTAGGAGTGAGGAGGAATTCTTCCAAATAAAGAAGAGATGTGGGTTACAGATTGGGACTGGCTGGAAGAGTTGTTTACAGAGCAGGTAGCTAGGAGCAGGAAGGTACAAGGAAGTTGATTTCCAGAACAAAGAACAAGGAAGCTATCCTTTGAAGAGGAACTTATTATGCCTGACACAACCCTGGAGCTAAGCAGATTCTCAACAGCCTCTCAGCTAGAATCTGCTTAAGCCTGCCAAGTTCCCAGGGGAGGGGTGACCAACACCACAGCTGTGGCTGGCTGCTGTCTAAGCTGTTTGAGCTCCTTGGGGGAGGGACAGCAACCAGCACTGGGACTCACATCTGCCTAACAGGCTAAGATCCTTGGGTGGGGAAAGGCAGCAGCCATATCTATAGCTCCCGACCACACTTTTCCCCTGCTAGAGCCAGGGAGGCTGGACAGCTTGGTCTCAAGAGGTGTTCCCCACAGCCAACACACCAGCTGTAGCTGACTGCAACCAGAATGTCTCTTCAGGCCTGACCCTCACCCATCCCTCCTCACTGGGCAGGGCCTCCCTCCAGGAACTCCAACAGCTCCAGCCAGGGGCTCAGAGACAGATCTGTGATCTCCCTGGGCCTGAGCCCCTAGGGGGAGGGGTGGTTGCAGTTTCTGTGGACCAGCAGACTTAGCCTTTCTTTCTGCTAGTTCTGTGGAATTCAGGCAGCCCAGATGACTGGGTTTCCCCCCATCAAAACACCCCCCTCCACCAAGGAACAGTCAAAGTGCTTCATTAAATGAGTTCTGCTCCCCATGCCACCCAACTGGGTGAGACCCTTCAATAGGGGTTGTCGGACACCCTATACAGGAGCAATCATACTGGAATCAGGTTGGTGCCTCTTGACATCAGTGATCTCAGAGGAAGGAGCAGGCACCATTCTTTGCTGTTCTCCAACCTCCTTGAGTGACATCTCCAGGTATAGGAGTAAACCAGATGAATAGGGCCTGAAGTGACCCCCCAGCAAACTGCAGCAGCCCTAGAGAAGAGGGACCTGACTATTGAAAGAAAAACAAACAAACAGGAAGAAACAACAACTGCATCAACAACAAAAGCGTACCCACAAAAACCCCATCCAAGGCTGGGCATAGTGGCTCACATCTGTAATCCCAACACTTTGGGAGGCTGAGGCGGGCAGATTGCTTGAGGTCAGGAGCTCAAGACCACCCTGCCAATGTAGCGAAACCCAGTCTCTCCTAAAAAATACAAAACTTAGACAGGTGTGGTGGTGCATGCCTGTAGTCCCAGCTATTCGAGAGCCTGAGACATGAGAATCATTTGAACCTGGGAGGCAGAGGTTGCATTGACCCAAGACTGTGCCACTGCACTCCATACTGGGTGACAGAGTGAGACTCTGTCTCAACACAAACAAACAAAAAAACTCATCCAAGGGTCAGCAGCCTCAAAATGTTGAAATTAGACAAACTCATGAAGATGAGAAAGAATCACCAAAACCCCCTGAAAGACCTTATCTCCTAGAGATGATCACAATGTCTCTTCAGCAAATTCACAGAACCGGACAGAGGATGAGATGGATGAAGTGACAGAAGTAGGCTTCAGAAGATGTGTAATAACACACTCTGCTGAGCTAAAGGAACATGTTCTAACCCAATGCAAAGAAGCTAAGGAACTTGATAAAAGGTGAGAGGAAATGCTAAGTAGAATAACCAGTTTAGAGAAGAACATAAATGACCTGATGGAGCTGAAAAACACAGCATGAGAACTTCATGAAGCATACGAAAGTATCAATAGCCTAATTGACAGGCAGAAGAAAGGATATCAGAGTTTGAAGACCACCTTGCCAAAATGAGGCTTGCAGACAAGATTAAAGAAAAAAGAATAAAAAGGAACAAATAAGGCCTCTGAGAACTATGGTGTTCAGTGCAGGAAATGCATGAGGGGAGAAGAAAACACACACACAGTACCATTAAGGGTAAACAAGCTTTATCCCACCTAAAAGGCAATGCAGATATAATAAGCAAATTGATATCATAAGCAAATTGCAATGGGAAAGGGAGAAGGGAAAATATGTAAATAAATGTACAAAACCAAACTATGTGGTCCATAGTTCACCCTATTTAAAAATATGTAGTCCTCATAATATTCCATTTAACAGCCTGTTGTAACTCTTTGGTGTTTAGCCCAAGCACGTCTAATGTATGCTGGTGCCACCACCAGGAACATGTGTCCCATCACACCACCATAAGTGGCGTCTCTCTCTGATGTTGGAAGAGACAGTGCCAAGGACATTTTCGCTGGAGGTAGGAGGTGGGGTCATAAAAGGAATAGCAAAGTACCTTGTTCAAAAGGATCAGATATATTTACACTCATCAGACTATGGGGGATTCGTCACCACACCAGGAAGCAACAGCCTGGGCTCCAGAGTCGGCCACCCATCCGTGCACAAACAAGGAGAGGTCTCTTGAAGCCTTGGTGTGGTCTTGGACCCTATTTCATTTTGTAACAAGTTGTTTGGCATGAGGCCCAGTCACAAGGGCCCTTTGTGACTGGGCTCAGGGAACACAAAAAGGTCAGGTTGTTTTTGTGATTGTCTATTGTTTTTCAATAACTAATGTATAGGAATAGATTGAAACAGAGATTCTTTCTGAAACAGCGCTGGATGAACGCCTCAAGGGGCTCACACAACCTGTGCCAGGACTTTGTGGCCATTGCTTGTGTCCATGTTCAATTTAGTTCAAATTTAATATTTAACATTTCCTCCACATTTGGCCTCAATTGGATACTCAATTGTAGGAAAATACCCTTATAGATACAAGGGGAAGGCATAATTGATATAGATTACAGATACAGGGTAAGCACAGGAGAATTAAAAGCACAATTAATAAAAACCACACCCACCATGGCTTTGCAAGGAGAGTCATATTGTGAGAACTGCCAGAGATATACACACAACATTCAGTATGCAGTAAGGTGCAAACACCTCCTTGGGCTGCGGTAAGCATATCTAATGCCATTTGATTTTGCAACACAACAGTACTCAGATGAGCAAATTCATCAGATAACAACATAAGTCCAGTGCTACTATCATTAAGAGCTTTTTCTACATGTAAGGTAAATCTTTTAATTTGTTGGTGAAGCAGGATTGTACGGGCAGCAGGGGAGAATACTGTGATAGGGTACCACCACCAGGGAGTCCAGCGCATTGGTAACCAGCGATGTTTGTAAGCATCTAGATTACTGGGGAAGGGAATATTAACCTGGATGGTGAATGTAATTAATGGCCACCCCCAAGTGCATCTCCCCATCCAATGCAGGGACAGGTATCACCACCCATAGGATCTGCATACCCAGAGGGCCCCCCAGGGGACAGCAATGGAGCTACTGTAATCATAATGTACTAATGTGTTATTAAAATAGGAAAGAGATTGTGGTTCATTGGGGGCAATGTTGTTGATTTGGAGTATGTGTTGACAAATGTCTGAAGAAACCCCAAAGAAACATTACAGGAGCCATTTAAGGTCTCCAGACAGAGTGGGAACTGTATGGAATCCAGCCACCAGCACAGCAGGTTTTCAGTATATTCCATTCCAGGATTATTGGGCAGGATACCAAGGCTTTTGATGCAAGGTGAGGGTGGAGTTCATTTTTGTCTGACTTGGCAAAGATAGATTGCTTAGTGTGGTGAAAGGAAGTCCAGGTTGGATTGCAAGTGTTGTTGTTGTTGTGGCCCTATTGGTAACAATATAGCCATTCAGAAATGTTGTCAGGGATAATTCTGCAAGGTAGCACATTCCAGGCGGCCTCCGGCAACTCAACATATAGCCAACATTGACTGCGGTTGGCTTCAGTTGCAGCAGTGGCTACCAAGTTGATGAATTTATTCTTGGCTTCAGACACAAAGACACAGGCGCTGACGAGTAGTAGATAGATTATTTCTTGTAATAACAAAAGCAGAGGGGAACAAGATATTATTTTTCATCTTTAGGAAATTGTACTATGCCTTCATTTCCTGCTTTCATAGCTACAAAGTCACCAGCCTTAGGGTCAGGATCTGATGGATGCTGTACCCATATTTTGGCTCCAGGATTTAAGCTACCTGTACCAGGGGATCCGAATCCCCCAGTTCTGTATGTAGCCTCTGTTGGGGCAGAGATTTCCTCAGGGGTTGTTGACAAGGTACCACTAACAATTGAGCAACCCACATTTGTGGTTTTAGAGCAAAAGAATCTGGAGTGTATAAAATGACCTTTAACTCTCCCTGGTAATCGCTATCAATTATAGCACCATACATTATAATGCCTCTCATTGCAAGGCTTGAACATGTTGTAATCCATTCATCCACATTCAAGTTTACCGTTATGGTGGAAATTTTGGCCTGCTGTTCTTCCTGCTGATTAAGTAGTCTGTCAAGAGAAAGCAGAGACTCATGAGCATCAATATGGAAAACAGGGCCGGGTGCGGTGGCTCACGCCTGTAATCCCGTCATTTTGGGAGGCCCAGGTGGGTGGATCACGAGGTCAGGAGATCGAGACCATCCTGGCCAACATGGTGAAACCCCCTCTCTACTAAAAATACAAAAATTAGCTGGGCGTGGTGGTGCGTGCCTGTAATCCCAGCTACTTGGGTGACTGAGGCAGGAGAATTGCTTGAACCCCGGAGGCAGAGGTTGCAGTGAGTGAGAGTGTGCCACTGCACTCCAGAATGGTGACAGAGCTAGACTCCATCTCAAAAACAAAACAAAACAAAACAAAACAAAACAAAACAAAACGAAACAAAACAAAAAACCAGTGATAATGGTAGTGTGCGAAAGGATTGAGATATCTCCCCAGTATTGTTTTCCCCAAACCTCTTTATTCCCAATTAACCATTTGCTTTGTTGCCTGGGGCATCCAGGTAGTAAGACCATTTGGTATTGACCAAGAGTTGGTACAGAAGTGAAAAATCCCTCTGGTCTCCTTCTGAATAGCTCAGGGGAACGGCTACTAGTTCAGCTAACTGGCTGCTCCCACCCCTTCCTTCATCAGAAATGCTTATGTTTTTAATAGGATTATAAGCCACAGCCTTCCAGCATTGATTCCCACCAATGTATTTGGTGGATGCATCAGTAAACCAAGCATGTTTCTGATCCTCTGGGCTTAGTTCTTTAAAGGATTTGCCCCATTGGGTGAGGGAGGTTTCCTTCCCTATCTGCAGGACTTGCTCGGTGGTTTCCTGAGCTGGGAGATTTTGTACATCCTTATGTAAAAGTGATACTCACTTTGGTTTTGACTTAGCCTGGTCTTGTATGTACCATGTCCATTTTATGATGCTACTTTCTTGGACATGTCCTATCTGATGGGTTTTGGGGAAACTCAAGTCCCAAGTCATAATAGGAATTTCCGGCCTCATAAAGACATCATGGTTGAAGCAGAGGTGTTCCATTTCCAGCAAAGCCCAATAGCAAGCTAACAATTGTTTCTCGAAAGGGGTGTAAGCTTTTCCGGCCTCTGGCAGTTTCTGGGTCCAAAACCTGAAAGGTACCTTCTTCCCATCTTGTTTCTAAGGCTCCAATTAGCCTGTTGATCTAGGACAGTTACTTGCAGTTCTCCTGGCCCATCCTGGATGGACCATAGATCCAGGGCCAGTTGCACCGCTTGTTTAGCTTGTTCAGAAGCCATGCTGTCTGTCTCTCCCCAATGAAAGTCATAGCGTTTTCTAGTGGCTGCATGCAGAGATTGTAAAATGTTACTCAAGTGAGGAATATGATGTCTCCAGAATCCAAAGATGTCAATAAATGTCTGGGCCTCCTTTTTAGTGGTAGGGGTTGCAAATTCTAGTATTTTAGCCCCTTTACCTTTTGTAAGATGGACTATATATCTCTGCATTCCATAGGATGCCAAGGTATTTTACAGTTTGTGCAGGTCCTTGAATTTTGCTAAGCTTAATTTCCCATCCTTGAGATAGGAGCTGGGTTTTTACCTGCTCCAAGCCCCAGCAAAGTAGTTCTTCAGTTTTAACCTGACCGAGTCATTCCGACAGCTGCTTTTTTTCAGCAATAGGGTGATAGCTTTGAGCCTGATCAGTCAAGATATAGGCCTGGCATTGGGCCAGGGCCAGTCTGGAAATCACACTGGCATTTTCCTTTTCCAACTTACATTTCTCTTATAGCAACCAGCCCGTATCTTGACACATTAACTTACAAGCAGTAAGCAAACACCATCCACTCTGGGAGATCCCTCAGCATCTCCTTTGCTGACTGGAATCTCCTGCAGCACTTCCCGCACAGTCAAAGGTTTAAATTGCACTAATTTAGATTCTCAGTTCTCACAAAGGCCAGTTCCCCTTGACCATTCAGTTGCCAAGGGGGAAAACTGGGGGAGTTCCCTTCCTGAGACATGGGAAGTCCCTGAGCCTCCAGCCCCATCCTTCTGGCCAAAAAGCGGCACACTTTTGTTTCCAAATACTGTTTGTGACACCAAAAATGTTCTGTGCAGGAAACCCGCGAGGGGAGAAGAAAAGACCCACACACAATACTTTTAAGGGTAAGAAGTTTTATACCATGTAAATGGCAATGCAGATATAATAAACAAATAATATAATAAGAAAATCAATATAATAAGCAGATTGCAGATATAATAAGCAAATTGCAATGGGAAGAGGAGAATGGAAAAGGTTTACACTCACCAGACTGTATATGTTTACACCACCAGACTGGGAAGAAACAACCTGGGCTCCAGAGTCGACCACTCATCCGCGCACAGATGAGGAGAGCTCTCATGAAGCTTTGGCGCTATCTGGGACCCTAGCTCTTTTGTAATGAGTTTTTTGGCATGAGGCTTAGTCATGAGGGCCTTTTACGAATGGGCTCAAGGAACGCAAAAAGGTCAACTTGTTTTTGTGCTTGACTATTGTTTTTCAATAACGAATGTATAGGAATAGACTGAATTAGAGATTTCTCTGAAACAGCGCGGGATGAATGCCTCAAGGGGCTCACACAACCTGTTCCAGGACTTGGTGACCATTGTTTGTGTCCAGATTCAATTAAGTTCGAATTTAATATTTAACTTTACCTCCATACCAGACTATGGAGGATTCACCACCAGAGTGGGAAGTAACAGGCTGGGCTCCAGAGTTGGCCACCCATCTGTGAACACATGAAGAGGAAAAAAAAAGTGAAAGACATTATCCCACAGTTTGCAAAATACATTACACTTAAACAGTTGTAAATACATGAACATATCATCTCAGTCATAATCAAAACTAAGTATCTGACAACACACTCGAAAGTTTGGGAGAAATAGAAAAGTGTTTGTGTCTTCCCCAGGCCCACTGTTCCAGTGCCCTGTGCTCCCTCATTGTCATGGGGTTGCCATGGGCCCCACGGGATATGGGAGGCACAGAGCAGATGGTGGCTGAAGGTGGGGTGTCTTGTGGGACCAGCTTCAAGATCAGAGACCTTGGTTCATTGTATTGAAATCAGCCAGCTCAGGAAAAGAGACCTTGCTGCCTCAAGCTCTATGTCCATCTGCATTAGCGATGTAAGGAGGCTTGAGCACCCATGGGCACACAAACCCATCCCACCCCAATATTTCATCAACTATTGAGGAGTCTGAATCCATGTTCTTGATGAGCATATGCTTCTGCAGTTATAACCACTATGGAAAACAGTATGGAGATTCCTTTAAGAACTAAAGGTTATCTACCATTTGTTCCAGCAATCTCAGCACTGGCTATCTACCCAGAGGAAAGGAAGTCATTATATGAAAAAGACACTTGCACATGCATGTTTATAGCAGCACTATTTGCAATTGCAAAAATATGGAACTAGACAAAATGCCCATCAATATTGAGTGGATAAAGAAAATGTGGTACAGGTATACCATGGAATACTACTCAGCCATAAAATGGAACAAAATAATGGCATTCTCAGCAGCCTGGGTGGAGTTGGAGACCATTATTTTAAGTAAAGTAACTCAGAAATGATAAACCAAACATCATATATTCTCATTTATAAGTGGGAGCTAAGCTATGAGGATGCAAAAGCATAAGAATGATACATGAACTTCGGGGACTCAGCGAGGAAAAATGGGAGTGGGTAAGGGATAAAAGGCTACACATTGGGTAGTGTTTACTGCTCAGATGATGGGTGCGCCAAAGTCTCAGAAATCACCACTAAAGAACTTAGCCATGTAACCAAACATCACCTGTTCCCCTAAAACCTATTGAAATTTAAAAAAAGAAAAACCATCCCAATTTCTCATTTTAAAATTGGGAAACTGAGGCCCCAAAAGAGGCTGGAAACTAGAGCCCCTAAATAATAGAAAGCCCTGTGCTCTCCTTCTCCACATAGGCTATTTTTGTCTCCATATTCTCAGATAAGCACACACAGACACACACACACAGAAACACTTCTCAGGGAAAGACCATGGAAGTGGGGATAGAGAAGAGGCAGACAGAAACCAGGCATAAGACAAGGAAAAAAAAAAAAAACCCAGAATAGTGGCAGCTCTGCTATAAGCCAATGCATGCACTCCTCTAGCTACGTGTCCAGGTGCACAAGAATGAGCAGGAGGATCCTCCAGGTTTCCAGGGTTCTCCATCAGCTGGGGTCATCTCCAGGTCAGTTTCAAGAGGACAGGACTGGGGTCCTACTGTCCAACTCTGTAGGTACCTGAAATGGAAATGAGCTATGTCCCCATCTCAGCCTAGCATAGACAATGGCTACAGCAAAGCCTTTTCATACCTCATAAATAAGAGTACTTGAAGTAGGTGACCTCAATGGTTTCACATACCCATAAGTGTCTGCTGGCCTTGGTTCTTCATTGGTGAACCAAGACTCTTTGCTCCGAGACTGCAAAAATGCTTCTACTCCCTGGAAGTCCTTCAGAGTGAGGCATGGTCACCCCAGAGGCATCTTGGGTAGATAAAGGTGGGATAGAGCGAAATGTGCCATATAACTGGACTCTGAGTCTGAAGCCCAGGGAAAATACTAGTTCCTGTTGTGTTCTTGAGATGATCATTTGGAAGTGGTAGAAAATAATTTCCCTGGATGAGGGGTTGTCCCTCATGAGTAAAGAGCACACCCCAAAAGGTGGAGGCAAAGAGAGGACAACGGAGGCTTCCAAGGTTACTCTTATCGCACTTGGAGTCTCCGGATGCTGCTCCTTTGTCCCCTGGGACCCTGGAGAGCCAGTGTCTTGAGGACCCAAACATAAAAATAGCTTTGTTCTGTGAGGCTCCTGCATGGGGCTGCAGTGCCAGTGATGGCCTCTAGGTGGTGACAGCCTTCTGGGTTTTTGGTGCCCACTGAGCTTTGCTGGAGCAGCTGGAGCAAAGAAGTCACACCGAGGTCATGCACCTTGAGTTATTATTAACGATCCCCACATTATCAAGTGGTCAAAAGCAGGAAGGAGAATTTGAGATTCCCCCATGCATTCACTTAGCCAGTCTTTCCCTTGCACTCACCCTGTGCCAGCTACCCTGGTGGACCCAACATGTGGTACAGAAAATGAATCATGCCTGCACCGTACCCTGAGGACCAGTCTGAGGACAGGTGACCAAAAACACTAAAGCAAGTATACGTGAAAGAAAAGAGCAACTGCTATAATATAAAGTAGAATGTTGACAGAAGAGCTGGGAAATCATGACATGGAGTGACCCAAATGCCTCACTGAGATGACATTTATACCATGATGACAATGACAATAGGGAGCCAGCACTGCAAAAGAATGTGTCAGAAGAAGCCACCCTTAGTAAAGAATCTCACAGGTGTGAGTTGGGCAGAAGTTAGAAAGGGACCGCTATGGCCGCAGAGAGCCTGAGACAGAGAAGCAGAAGGATGGAGAATCTTGGGGCCTGGGAGATGAAGCTAGTTATCTGCTTCTTTCTTACAACATTGCCCTGAAACTTAGCACCTTTCAACAACAAATACTATGTCACAATTTGTGGGGACCAGAAACTGGACACAGTTTAGTGGGGTGCCTCTTCCTCAAGGTCTTTAGGAGGCTTAGGCCTCATAAGAAGCTGGACTTCTCAACAGAAGCTGGACTGGGGAAGGATCAGCTTTAAACTCACTCATGTGGAAATTGGCAAGGCTTTGTGTGGCCTGAGAGCCCACGTTTCTTCCATCTATTGGCCTAAGCACTCCCTCAGTTCTTTTTATGTGGGTCTGTACATAGAGCATCTCGTAGCATTGGAATTTGCCTTTTCAGTTTGAGGAATACAATACAGAAACAGATAATTAAACAGAAAAACACAAAAAGAGAGACTGAGGGAGCAAGTAGGAAGAAAATGACAGCTTTTAGAAAAAAATATATAATCTTGAGAGTTATGATTTCTCCCCCTATATTTGCGTGAAAATTCTAACCCTCAGAGTAATGGTACTATGAGGTGGGGCATCATTAAGTCCTGAAGGTGGGGTCCTCGTGATTGGGATTACTGGCTTTAAAAAAGATACCCCAGGGGGCTCTCTCCCTCCTTCTGCCAGATGATAAAACCCAAAGTGTGCAGTCTGCAATTCAGGAGAGTCATCACCAGAGCTCAGCCATGCTGACACCCTGATCCCACATTTCCAATCCCTACAAGTGTGAGAAATTAAGTTCTGTTGTTTATAAGCTTCCTAGTCCATGGTTCTTTGGTATGGCAGCCTGAACTGTGACAAAAATGATACCCTATCATTCTGTACTCCACTGGACAGAAGCTGAATTTTTGTCCCCAAAGTGTTGAAACAAAACAAAACAAAACCTATGACTAAAATAAGTTGGGTTTTCCGAATGACAAGAAACAACTTGTTGAAACACTGAAATTTCCTTTGCTTAAGAGATTTTAAAAAACGGGCTGAAGTTGGTTGGAACCAATATGGCCATCTGAAGCCTGTGAAGAATAAGCTTGCTGATGTCAGGACCCAAATTGTCATTGCATGTTTCTTTTTCTTTTCTTTCTTTCTTTTTTTTTTTTTCTTGAGACGGAGTCTCGCTGTTGCCCAGGCTGGAGTGCAATGGCACGATCTCGGCTCACTGCAACCTCTGTCTCCTGGGCTCCAGTGATTCTCCTGCCTCAGCCTTCTGAGTAGCTGAAATTACAGGTGCACACCACCATGCCTGGTTTGAAAGGAGCCGGGCACATTCCTCAGCCCCGGGCTCAAAACAAACAAGCCCAGTACAAACACATCACATCTTCCCATCTCACCACATATCGCCATATATCTCTCAAACTTCCTGAGCCCAGTACAAACACATCCCATCTTCCCATCTCACCACATATCGCCATATATCTCTCAAACTTTCTGAGCCCAGTACAAACACCACCAGGAAAGTCTCCGATAAGGGGACAGCCGTTCAAAGTTTTACTGAAAGAGCGGGAACCAAAAGAATTCCTTTGTTCCCCTGTAACTCTCAGGCTATAAAAAGCAAACACTTGCATTGTTCAGGGCCCTCTTGTATGCTGTGGAATGGAGGGACCAGGTTCGAACTTGTAGTAAAGATCCTTACCGCTTGGCTTTGACTCTGGACTCTGGTGGTCTTCTTTGGGGAACAAATGGTCTGGGCATAACATCTGGGGGCTCGTCCGGGATCCCCCAAGCCCACCAGACCCCTGGTCAACGGATCTGCTAGGATCGATCTACTGATAGGTGAGCTGGCTCGTCTCCGTTTGTCTGTCTGTGTCTGTTCTGAATCCGAATCTGTGACTCGCGAGGTCTGAAACTGGAGCTGGCACAGTCCTGGCGGACGCGCTATAGGACGGCCAGCGGAGACCAGTGGGAGACGTCCCCTGGCTCTCATCTGATCTATATTGCAGTCTGAGCTGCCCCGGCTTGGCGGGCAGCAGCTGTCTCTGATCTGAGCTGCCCCGGCTTGGCGGGCAGCAGCTGCCTCTGACCTGGGCTGCCTCAGCGTGACCGCGACCCAGGCAGCTAACTCTGACCCGGGCTTCCGGTGCGCACTTGCAATCTGAACTGCCCCGGTTTGGCGGGCAGCAGCTAACTCTGACCCGGGCTTCCGGTGCGCGCTTGCGATCTGAACTGCCCCGGTTTGGCGGGCAGCAGCTAACTCTGACCCGGGCTTCCGGTGCGCGCTTGCGATCTGAACTGCCCCGGTTTGGCGGGCAGCAGCTGCCTCTGATCTGGGCTGCCTCAGCGCGACCAGGACCCAGGCAGCTAACTCTGACCCAAGCTTCCGGTGCGCGCTTGCGATCTGAACTGCCCCGGTTAGGCGGGCAGCAGCTGCCTCTAATCTGGGCTGCCTCAGCGCGACCACGACCCAGGCAGCTAACTCTGACCCGGGCTTCCGGTGCGCGCTTGCGATCTGAACTGCCCCGGTTTGGCGGGCAGCAGCTAACTCTGACCCGGGCTTCCGGTGCGTGCTTGCGATCTGAACTGCCCCGGTTTGGCGGGCAGCAGCTAACTCTGACCCGGGCTTCCGGTGCGCACTTGCGATCTGAACTGCCCCGGTTTGGCGGGCAGCAGCTAATTCTGACCCGGGCTTCCGGTGCGTGCTTGCGATCTGAACTGCCCCGGTTTGGCGGGCAGCAGCTGCCTCTGACCTGGGCTGCCTCAGCGCGACCGGGACCCAGGCAGCTAACTCTGACCCGGGCTTCTGGTGCACGCTTGCGATCTGAACTGCCCCGGTTAGGCGGGCAGCAGCTGCCTCTCATCTGGGCTGCCTCAGCGCGACCGCGACCCAGGCAGCTGACTCTGACCCGGGCTTCCGGTGCGCGCTTGCGATCTGAACTGCCCCGGTTTGGCGGGCAGCAGCTGCCTCTGACCTGGGCTGCCTCAGCGCGACCGGGACCCAGGCAGCTAACTCTGACCCGGGCTTCTGGTGCACGCTTGCGATCTGAACTGCCCCAGTTTGGCGGGCAGCAGCTGCCTCCGATCTGGGCTGCCTCAGCGTGACTACGATCTAGGCAGCTAACTCTGACCAAGGCTGCCAAAGTGCGCCTGCGATTAGATATCATTAAGAAGTCAAATCAGATTTCCTTTACAGGGATTCAAACCCACATTCCTTTATAGGAAGAGACTACAAATTATTACAGGATGGGTAATACCCAGAGCACTTCCCTATCTCTCCTTACGAGTAATTTCAAAGAAGTTAGAGCAAGGGGCCACGATCTTGGTATAGAAATCAGGAAAAAAAAGCTAATTACTCTGTGTCGCTCCGAATGGCCTGCCTTTGATGTGGGGTAGCCACCCAAAGGGACCTTCTGACTTGCTGTCATCACTAGAGTAAAGTCCAAGATTTTACTACCTGGGCGTGCGGGCCACTTAGATCAAATCCCATATATCCTCATATGGCAGGACCTTGTTGAGAACCCGCCTCTTTGGCTGTCCCCTTTCCAATTAGCCTCTAAACCCTGTAAGGCACGGGTTGGTCGACCACTAAAATCCAAGCAGCCAACTGCCCCCCCCATCCTGTTCTACCTGACAGCGGGGACCCACTGTTCAAGAACCCCCTCCGTACCCCTCCAGGCCCCAGGCCCCAGCCCCCCTGGCTGAGCTGCGGGAGGGAGCAGGCGGACGGGAGGCGGCCGGCACACACGGGCCCGCTGAAAGGGAAAGCAACTTTGAAGGGCCGGCGGGGCGGACGCGAGGGCGCACTTCGCGGACTAGCCCCCCTCAGCCGCCTGACTCCATGGTGGCTTCACCCCTTCGGGAAATAGGACCCCCAGATGACACAGGAATCCCCAGGCTCCAGTACTGGCCATTCTCCACCAGTGATCTGTATAACTGGAAGACTCAGAGTGCTCGGTTTTCAGACAACCCCAAAGATTTACTGGCTTTACTGGATAGTGTCATGTTCACCCACCAGCCCACTTGGGATAACTGTCAGCAGCTCCTCCGAATCTTGTTCACCACGGAGGAGCGAGAGAGAATACAGATAGAAGCTAGAAAGCTGGTCCCGGGGGACGACGGTCAACCGACTGCCAACCCCGACCTCATAAACGCAACCTTTCCTCTGACCAGGCCGGCGTGGGACTACAATACGGCAGAAGGTAGGGGACGGCTACACCTTTATCGCCAGACTCTAATGGCAGGTCTCCGGGCAGCTGCTTGCAAGCCCACTAATTTGGCTAAAATATATTCTATTCTGCAGGGGAAGACAGAGAGCCCAGCTACCTACTTAGAAAAATTAATGAAAGCTTTTAGACAGTACACCCCCATAGATCCAGAGGCTCCAGGAAGTCAGGCAGCTGTTACAATGCCTTTCATAAATCAGGCAGCCCCAGATATTAAGAGAAAACTCCAGAAATTAGAAGACTTGGAGGGAAGCGGATTCAGGACCTCCTTCAGATAGCCCAGCGGGTTTACAATAACAGATACTCCAGAGGAAAAGCAATTTAAGGCCACTGAAAAAATGACCAAGGTCCTGGCAGCAGTGGTACAGAAAGAGCATCTACAGCCAGAGTACACCCAACCTAGGCGGCCCCCCCGGCATGATAATCTGAGCAAAGACCTGCAGGACCGCCCACTTCCTGACGCCGACCTCGTCTGGTTCACTGATGGGAGCACCTTCATGCATCAAGGCCAGAGGTACGCTGGAGCGGTGGTAACTTCAGAGACTGAGGTAATCTGGGTGGAACCCCTGCCTCCGGGGACATCGGCCCAAAAGGCCAAACTGATAGCGCTCACCCAAGCTCTTACCTTAGGGGCGGGGAAAAAGCTGACAGTATATACAGACAGCCGATATGCTTTTGCAGCGGCGCATATACATGGGGCCATTTACAGGGAGTGAGGGTTACTGACGGCTAAAAAAAAAGAGATAAAAAACAAGCAAGAGATCCTAGCCCTGCTAACAGCCCTATAGAGGCCAGAAAAGTTAGCCATTGTACATTGCCCAGGGCATCAGAAACTAACTACTCCAACTGCTCAAGGCAACTTTCTGGCAGACCAAACTGCAAGGAATGTGGCGAAGGCTCCCAGCCAACTCCTTGCACTCCAGCTCCCTGACCCGGGCCCCCGGGACTTGCCATATTTCCCTGAGTATTCAGAACAAGATCTCCAGTGGATTGACAAACTTCCCCTGAAACAAATCCAGAATGGGTGGTGGACTGATACTAATGACCAAACCATCCTACCAAAAAAACTAGGACAACAGGTGTTAGAACACATCCACCGAACCACCCACCTGGGGGCCCGGCGGATGATAGACCTGATCAGACGCTCCAAGCTCAAAATCAGACATATAGCTGAGATGGCCAGCAGTATCGTGACAAGTTGCAAAGTCTGCCAGCTTAACAACGCATACCCCCAATCTCAAGCTGCAACAGGAACAAGGCTCAGGGGAACCAGGCCCGGTATCTACTGAGAAGTAGATTTTACTGAAATAAAGCCAGGAAAGTACGGGTACCGGTACTTACTTGTCTTTGTAGATACTTTTTCCGGGTGAACTGAAGCATTCCCAACCAAAAAAAGAAACTGCTCAGGTCGTAGCAAAAAAAATTCTGGAAGATATCCTTCCTAGGTATGGCTTCCCCATCCAGATAGGGTCAGATAATGGGCCAGCTTTCGTCACTAAAGTAAGTCAGGACTTGGCTTCCATCCTTGGGGCAAATTAAAAACTACATTGCGCTTACAGGCCCCAGAGTTCAGGACAGGTAAAAAGGATGAATCGGACCTTAAAAGAGACCTTAACTAAATTGACTATAGAGACTGGCGGTAATTGGGTAGTCCTTCTCCCCTATGCTCTGTTCCGGGCCCGTAATACCCCTTACAAACTGGGCCTTACCCCTTATGAAATCATGTATGGCAGACCTCCACCCCTGGTTCCTAGCTTAAAAGATGACCTGCTTAAGTCTGAAACAGAAAATGTCTCTGAATTCTTATTTTCCTTACAAGCCTTACAGAAAATTCACCAAGAAATCTGGCCCAAGCTGAAAGAGCTATAAGAGACCAGTCCCCCACCGACACCCCATCCGTACCAGCCGGGAGACTGGGTCCTGGTTAAGTGACACCGACAAGAGACCCTAGAGCCCAGGTAAAAAGGACCACTCCAAGTACTCCTGACCACACCCACCGCCCTAAAGGTAGAAGGCATTGCGTCGTGGATCCACTACACCCACGTCAAGCCAGTGGACCCAACCTCCGACCTTCTGGGGCCAATCACGGTGGCGGCTGAAGCACCGGACATGTGGACTGTGGACAGAGCTAAGAACAACCCCTTAAAACTCACCCTGTGCCGGCAGCATAGCTCACTGCAAACATGCAGTTAGGTAGTCTAACTCTAACATTAGTCGCCCTAGTGGCCGCTGGGGAAAACAGAAAGCCAGCTCCTAATCCCTTTGTCTGGAGATTCTGGCTTTATAAAAACCAAACCCATCCTGGGCAACCTCATAAGCCCGGGAAATTAGTGGCCAGTGCAGATTGCCCCTCCTCAGGGTGCAATAGCCCAATTTTACTAAATTTTACCGATTTCCCAGTAGCCAAACCAGTGGCACCAATAATATACTTCGAGTATGATCAGACTGAATACAATTGTAAGCACCATTGGTGGCACCAAAGTGCCGGCTGCCCTTATAACTATTGTAACATCCATAAATACCAATGGTGGGGTGAAAAAAGAACAGATAGATCCCAGATGGCCCTTCCATCGCAGACGAGATACAGACCTTTCATATACATGGATAGTTAGAGACCTCTGGAACTCCCGCTGGACCATGCCTCAACACGGGGCTGTATACTACTCCTCCGCCTCCACATGGCCTAGCAGTCACCTCTATCTGTGGCGGGGTCTAGTGCAGGTACGGCCCCTGGTCCATAGAAATATCCAGCGACAAGAAAACCGCCTGACACAAGACTTACGTCCTTTTTCCTGGTTAAAATTATTGCAAAAAGGATTAGAACTTGCCCACCTTACAGGACTTCACAGCCTGTCTGGCTGCTTTCTGTGTGCCACTCTAGGGCGTCCACCGCTAACCGCTGTCCCCCTGCCATGGGGATCCTCCACCTCAGCCCAAGCTAACAACCACCGAAACCTCTCATATGCCCCTATCCCTAACGTGCCACTATACCTAAACCCCAGTCAAGAAAAGTTTCCCTACTGTTTCTCAGGAACTAATTCCAGCCTCTGCAGCATCACTGCAACGCCCCCTAACATCACCTTAAGGGCTTCGTCAGGCATATTCTTCTGGTATAATAAAACATTATCTAAAAACCTATCAAGCCCCTCTGTTACCAACCTACTGTGTCTTCCTGTCACATTAGTCCCCCCGTTAACTCTGCTTACTGCCGGCGAGTTCCTAGGGTATACCGGTAACTGGACTAGTGCTGTTATTCACCCAGACCCTAGACCGAGACCTGCACGAGCCATATTTCTCCCCCTCATTGCAGGAATCTCCCTCACCGCATCCTTCATGGCGGCTGGACTGGCTGGGGGAGCCCTAGGTCACACCCTTATAAAAAGTAACAAGCTGTACCAACAATTTGCCGTTACTATGGAGGAGTCAGCTGAGTCCCTTGCCTCCCTCCAGCGGCAGCTCACGTCCCTAGCACAGGTAACCTTGCAGAACCGGATGGCCTTAGACCTACTCACTGCTAAAAAAGGGGGAACGTGTATGTTTCTAAAGGAAGACTGTTGTTTCTACATAAATAAATCAGGGCTCGTAGAAGACCGGGTCCAACAGTTACGCAAGTTAAGCACAAAAGTAAGAACACGGCAGTTTGCTTCAGCTGCAGACCAATGGTGGAACTCATCTATGTTTTCTCTGTTAGCCCCCTTCCTTGGACCCCTGCTGAGTCTACTATTTCTGCTTACCGTAGGACCTTGTGTTGTTAACAGAATTTTGCGGTTCGTTAGAGAAAGGTTTGACACTGTACAACTCATGGTCCTCAGAGCCCAATACCAACCTGTAAACGCTGAAGCAGAATCAGACTTATAAGACCCAAGATTGGCTCTAAAAATACCTGAAAAAAAAAGGGGGGAATGAAAGGAGCCAGGCACATTCCTCAGCCCCGGGCTCAAAACAAACAAGCCCAGTACAAACACATCCCATCTTCCCATCTCACCACATATCGCCATATATCTCTCAAACTTCCTGAGCCCAGTACAAACACATCCCATCTTCCCATCTCACCACATATCGCCATATATCTCTCAAACTTCCTGAGCCCAGTACAAACACCACCAGGAAAGTCACTGATAAGGGGACAGCCGTTCAAAGTTTTACTGAAAAAGCGGGAATCAAAAGAATTCCTTTGTTCCCCTGTAACTCTCAGGCTATAAAAAGCAAACACTCGCATTGTTCAGGGCCCTCTTGTATGCTGTGGAATGGAGGGACCAGGTTCGAACTTGTAGTAAAGATCCTTGCCGCTTGGCTTTGACTCTGGACTCTGGTAGTCTTCTTTGGGGAACAAATGGTCTGGGCATAACAGTTAACTTTTGTATTCTTAGTAGAGATGGGGTTTCACCATGTTGGACAGGCTGGTATTGAACTCCTGGCCTCAAGCAACCTGCCTGCCTCGGCCTCCCAATTGCTGGGGTTACAGGCTTGAGCCACTGCACCCAGCCTACACCATAGTTTTTGTAAGTTTTGTCTTATATACACCTGATAAATTCCCTAGGAGGTAGATGCTAGCGTAATCCCCACTGTGTATGGTAGGAGGCTGGAGAAGCCGGAAAATAGACAATGGCTTTTACTGAGTCACAGAAATGGTAAGATAAACAAGGTTCTGACCCAGCTGTCTCTTCTATTATAAAACCAAGGCTGCATTTAGGTCTTCCCAGGGAATTAAGGGGAAGGTGTGATTTCATAATTACATACAAATAGAAGCCTGACATAGGAGAGGAGGCTGAGTAATCAGTAGCCTGGTGGGGCCTCTGGATAGGTCTTATAGAAAGAAGGGGCCCAGTGGATGGAACCTTGAAGAGTCTAACATACTTCCTTGGTGATGGAACCCAACAGAACTTAGGAAACCAGGACCCCACCTCCTAGAGACAACTCTGTATCCAGCTTCTTTGGTGAGAGATGCTCAAGAGAGTAACATGCTCTTCCATGGTATCCTTACATTTCTGAGTTTTAGCCTTACAAAGGCTCAAAGTAAAAGCCTTCTCCGATAATGCAGATGTCCACTTAGCCCTCATTTCTAATGAGGCGCACCCACAGATAACAGGGCAACCCAGAACAGATCCAGGCCAGTCCTCTCGTCGTTTCATCTAGACAGCCCCACACCACCCCCCACTGCCATGTATTGCAGGGGCATCAAGAGGTGAGGGCATTCTTCCTGGACAGAACCAGGTTGTCAAATGTTGAAACTCTTGTGGGTCTGTCATTTTCATACCCAGGTCATGGCTGGCAAAATGGGGACTAAGTTTATCTATTCAGATGTGAATCCCAAGACTTTAAGCTGTCCTCTGGTTTCCTTCCTGGCTGAAGATCTATGCAGATGTTCCTATGTACCTGATCTGAAGGGCAAAATTTCAATAGAGGAGTCATCTATGGTAAAAACAAGGCAGGCAATCAATCTTCTTTAGCTTGGCTGCTGGGCACTGTTTACAGAGCCGCATTCAGATTAATGAGGAGCTGTTTGATGAGTCTAACTCCTCCATCTCTTTGGAAAAAGAGCAGGTGCCCTACACCACTAACCTTGGCCAGCACTGGGCTGTGGTGAGAGTGGGCACCTAGAGGTCTCTATAGCTAGGAACCTGAGAAGACCAGGACAGGCCCAGGTCCCAGACTAAAATATGGAAACTCTCTGACCTCTGTCCTAGGGCCTTCCCAGGAGTGACTCATAGTCCTGTTTCAATACAATCTGGCCTTCATCCGTCCCAGTGGCAACTTGGTTAGGTGGAAAGTCTCTGTTCACATACTTGTAGAAATATTAGAGAAAAGGCTTTCATCTTGTTTTCACTTTACATCAGGCCATGAGCATTTTTGCATGTTGCTACAGTTTATATTGTTTTAACTCCCCACCCCAGGCATCTCCTGTGGCATGCAGCTTCAGTCCTACAGAACTTCTCCAAAACTTAAAAGCCAACACTATGACTAGGGAAGTTTTTATGCAAAAATGGGGGAATGTGCCGTACCAAAAAAGGGGGTGAGACTACTTTACGCATGTTCCTGCAATGTGTCATCTCAAGAACTGATCCCCATATCCCATCAGGGAAGGAGGTGTGCGTGCACATGTCTTTATAATATTCCATAAGGGAGGCTCTTCCCCACAGCGGTTTAGTCTTTCAGTGCTGATGCAGCCTGGTATAACATCCTATTTCCATGTCAGTCATGCTGCAGGGAATATTGTGTGTGTGTACTAATAGGCTGTAATCGTTTGCTAGGACTGCCATAACACAGCATCACAGAATGAAGGGCCTTAAAAACAGCAATTTAGTTTCTTGCAGTTCTGGAAATTAGAAATCTAACAGATGTTGGTGGAATGACTTCTCCAAGCCTCTCTCCTTGGCTTGTAGATGGCTGTCTTCTAACTCTGTGTTAACAGAATCTTCTCTTGTGCTTCTGTCTTTACTACCTCTTCTTCTAAGAACCCATTATATTTAATTAGGTCCCATGCCAATGAACTCACAACCTTAATTACCTCTTTAATGACCCTATGTCCAAATACATTCACAATCTGAAGCAATGCTCTTTTTGCCTTTGTAAAGGAAGTTTGTCTGTGGCAAATGAATAAATGGCAGAATTTTACATCATGGGGTCAGTACAAAAAAGGGAGGTGTGCAGGGGATTTAGGCCACTTTCCTTATGTTGGGAACTCTAATGTCACCATCTGAAGGGCCACTTATGAACAGAAGAGTTATTATAGTTATTATTTCTTTTTTATTTTTTAAGGTGGAGTCTCTGTTGCCCAGGCTGGAGTGCAGTGGTGTGATCTTGGCTCACTGCAACTTCTGCCTCCCAGGTTCAAGCGATTCCCCTGCCTCAAGCGATTCCCCTGCCTCAGCCTCCTGAGTAGCTGGGACTACAGGCGTGTGCCACCACCCCTGGCTAATTTTTTTTTTTTTTTTCGTATTTTAGTAGAGACAGGGTTTCACCATGTTGACCAGGATGGTCTTGATCTCCTGACCGCATGATCCGCCCGCCTCGGCCTCCCAAGGCAATTCTTTTAGCTGGTCTTTGTCCTTCACACAGACATAACAGAGGTCCCTGGGTGCTGAAAGACGGGCCTCAGGCCCACTTAGATATTTTGGAAGGCTGTGGTTATGCTCCATTCACTAAATACACGTATATTAAGCACTTAACTTGCGCAGTCCCTTTTGTAGCTGCTTGGCATAATTCAATGAAGAAAGCAGATAACCACAGGGCCTCAATTCTATCTGAAGAGTTAAACACAGTAAATATTAACAGGATGTCCACTGAATATTAAATGGTGATGTCCTCACGGCAATTTTAATCTCCTGGAGCCACCAACTCACTCCAATTGGAACACTAATTATGGAGTGTGTATTACACATGGTAGTGCTTTTCTGTGTTTGTTCACTTCATTTATGTCTAAACAACACCATGTCAGATGTAGAGACATAAGAGTTGGTAAAAAAAGAAACTAACACTACCATGACTGATGACATCTCCCTAGTGTTCACCTAAAGAAATTAACCCAGTAAGATCAATAAACTCAATGTTAATTACAAAAATTAAAAGAACAACAAGGCCGGGCGCAATGGCTCACGCCTGTAATCCCAGCACTTTGGGAGGCTGAGGCGGGCGGATCACGAGGTCAGGAAATGGAGACCATCCTGGCTAACACGGTGAAACCCCGTCTCTACTAAAAATACAAAAAAAAGAGCCGGGCGTGGTGGCGGGCGCCTGTAGTCCCAGCTACTCGGGAGGCTGAGGCAGGAGAATGGCGTGCGCCCGGGGGGCGGAGCTTGCAGTGAGCCGAGATCGCACCACTGCACTCCAGCCTGGGCGACAGAGCAAGACTCCGTCTCAAAAAAAAAAAAAAAAAAAAAATTAAAAGAGCAACAAAGGAAAAATTGGCTTAGAGTTCTCCAATTGAAAAAAAATGTACTAAATAAAATGTTACAATATATTTACTATGAAATTACATGTTCAAATTATTTTGCAAGCACCATTAAATTTTGTAAAAATTATTCCAATAATTCCTGAGCAGATTATATAAAGAATACTTTATAAACTTTGGAACAAGAAAACTGGCCGGGCACGGTGGCTCACGCCTGTAATCCTAGCATTTTGGGAGGCTGAGGCGGGTGGATCACGAGGTCAGGAGATCGAGACCATCCTGGCTAACATGGTGAAACCCCGTCTCTACTAAAAATACAAAAAAATTAGCTGGGCGTGGTGGTGGGCACCTGTGGTCCCAGCTACTGGGGAGGCTGAGGCAGGAGAATGGCGTGAACCCGGGAGGAGGAGCGGAGCTTGCAGTGAGCAGAGACTGCACCACTGCACTCCAGCCTGGGTGACAGAGCGAGACTCCGTCTCAAAAAAAAAGAAAAAGAAAATTATGCATTAGGTCTACTATCAATACCAGGCAAGTAAAACCTGGATTTACTTAAGGAGATTCTGAACTAGGAACCACAAAATTTTGAAAAAATGAATTCAATACAAATGGGAAAAATAGATTTGCTTTGAAATTCTTTGAGGTTTCTAGTTTGGTAGTAACTTATCAACACTTTAAAAATTACCAGTTTGTTCTAACATATTTTCTTTCTTCTCAAAATAGGTACACATCCACATTCAAACACAATTACTTGCTTCATAATTCTCTTACACTTTATCTTTAGAGTAACATATTTGTATATTAAACTTTCATGTAAGTGAAAACTTAAAGAGTCTATGTGTGTCTGGGAAGGCCACAGAGTTTGCATGTTCAAAGAAAAATGTGAGATAACATCTTCTACATACTCACTTAAGATTCAGAAATATATGGCTTTTGATTATATGCCTGTGTAATTTTCATAATAACCATCTTAATGACTCTATAATTAGAAGAAAAATAATAAAAATGTAACCTATGGAAAAAATATTCTCCAACGTATTTGAAGTTTAAAGTCACTAAGGATAAGAATCACTAGAGATGCCATTCCACTATATTACTGAATAGTATGTTGTTACCGTCTGTTACCTAGAGACTTGAGTAAGGTAAAATAGGTCAATGTTGGTGGCAGGATAACACCTAATTCAATGCACAACTGTCTTAACACATTAAAAATAATTTTGTTTTATTGAAACAAATTAAGTTCACAGTCTAAGAAAAGCATTACAAAATCCACTATACTATCTAATGTGCAATTGGTAAAACAATTTACTAAAATTTGAATAATGCACAAGACTATTACTCTGAACATCTATCTCATGCAGCACTTACAAGTTTTATAAGTCAACCACAAGTTTCTCTGTGTACTTTCTTCACACACCTCATATTTCAGTGTCCTCAATCTTCTGTTGAAAAGTATATAAATGACATCCTAATATAGAACTTCTCAAACCCCGAGCAGCAGAAATTGACCACATGCTTTCATACAGACACTAGGAATAAAGACACAGCATCAAGTAATTTGAGAGTTCAATTACATCAAAATTTGCCTTTGTAAAAATCTAAAATTCTTTCAATGCAAAAACAGTGTACTTTGAATATAATTGTTTGTCTCAAAATATTAATCTCCTATTCCTGTTTAGGCTAACTAAATTATGTTAACCTTGAATTACTCTTTATAATCAATGCCCCGATTTAGAATAACATTGAAAGTGTTAGCATCTTAGTGGTTTCTACTGTGAATCTTCTGATGTTCATTTAGACTTAATTTTTTATTAATTTTTTATATTTACTGCATCTGTTAAATGCTTTCATATAAACTAGCGTTTTCTTTCTTTTTTTTTTTTTTTTTTTTGAGACAGAGTCTCTGTCGCCCAGGTTGGAGTGCAGTGGCGCGATCTCGGCTCACTGCAAGCTCCGCCTCTCGGGTTCACGTCATTCTCCTGCCTCAGCCTCTCTGAGTAGCTGGGACTACAGGCGCCGGACAACATGCCCGGCTAATTTTTTGTATTTTTAGTAGACAGGGTTTCATCGTGGTCTTGATCTCCTGACCTCGTGATCCGCCTGCCTCGGCCTCCCAAAGTGCTGGGATTATAAGCGTGAGCCACCGCGCCCGGCCTTAAACTAGCGTTTTCTAAGGTGTACTTTTTAAACAAATTTTTTCATATTCATTACAGTTGTAGGGTTTCTTTCCAATGTAAATTCTCTAAAATGGAATAAAATTTGAGCAACTGTTAGAGGGTTACCTTTCAGTATAAATTCTCCTATGTACAACAAAATCTGTAACATAAGTAAAAGTATTGCACCAATCTTTATATTTGTAATGTTTTTCTTCAGTATAAAAACTCTTGTGTACTCTAAGGCTTATATTTTTGAAGTCTTTCCATGTACAAATGTAATGTATCACTATCATTACACCTTGTGTACTCTAAGGCTTTTATTTAGTGACATCTTTCCACAGATAAATGTAATGTGTATCATTACACTTATATTGCTTTTATCTAGCACAAAACCTCTGATGAGTAAGTTCATAGTAGTTATTAAATGCTTTGCCACATTCTTTAAAATCAGAGTTTTTCTCAGCATGAATTTTCTTCTGTGCAATAAGCTGTGAGCAATGCTTGAAGACTTTCCCCACATTCTTCACATTTGTAGTGTTTCTCTCCAGTATGAATTATCTTGTGATTTCAATGGCTTGAGCAAGATTTATGGACTTTGCCACATTCTTTACATTTGTAGGATTTCTCTTTAGTAAAAATTCTTACGTAGTAAGGTTTGAGCAGTGATTAAAAGCTTCCCCACATTTTTTATACTTGCAGGATTTATCTCCTCTTTCAACTCTCTTATGTTCATTAAGATGTGAGCACCGTTTAAAAGCTTTGCCACATTCTTCACATTTATAGCGTTTGACGGCAGTATGAATTTTCTTATGTCTAGTAAGGTGTGAGCACCGATTAAAGGCTTTTCCACATTCTTCACAGTTGTAGGGTTTCTCTCCAGTATGAATTCTCTTATGTTCAGTAAGGATTGAGGACCAGTTAAAAGCTTTGCCACATTCTTCACATTTGTAGGGTTTCTCTCCAGTGTGAATTCTCTTGTGTTTAGTAAGGTATGAGAACCTCTTAAAGACTTTGTCACATTTTTCACATTTGTAGGGTTTCTCTCCGCTATGAATTACCTTATGTTCAGTAAGAATTGATGATGAGTTAAAAGCTTTGCCACATTCTTCACATTTATAGGGTTTCTCTCCCGTATGGGTTCTCTCATGTATAGTAAGTAGTGAGCAGTGGTTAAAGGCTTTCCCACATTCTTTACATTTGTAGGGTTTCTTTCCAGTGTGAATTGTCTTATGTTTGGTGAGATGTGAGTGCCGGTTAAACGCTCTGCCACAGTCTTCACATGTATAGGGTTTTTCTCCAGTATGAATTTTCTTATGTCTAACAAAGGGTGAACACCAGTGAAAGGCTTTTCCACATTCTTCACATTTGTAGGGTTTCTCACCAGTATGGATTCTCTTATGTTTAGTAAGACTCGAGCACCAGTTAAAAGCTTTGCCACATTCTTCACATTTGTATGGTTTCTCTCCAGTGTGAATTCTCTTATGTTTAGTAAGGTATGAGAACCACTTAAAGGTTTTGCCACATTCCTCACATATGCAGAGTTTCTCTTCAGTGTGAATTATCTTATGATAAGAAAGGCCTGAGTGAGATTTAAAGACTTTGCCACATTGCATACATTTGAAAAGTTTCTCTGTAGTATGTCTTCTGTTTTCTCTATTTAGATTTGATGATCTACTAAAGACTTTCACACATTTATTATATGGGAAAATTTTGCTAGGTAGAGTTGACAAACATTGGTTAAGTCCATTATAAATTTCTTTTTGATCCTTACACTCACCCACATTTTCCCCATCTTTCCTTAAGTGTAAATCCTCAAGTCCACAGCTTCCATATCTTCTCAGTATCACTTTTTGGAATGAATCTTGCATGCCCTGTTCTGGCAAAAGGTCTTCAGTGTAATGAGAAGACATAGCTGAAATATGAAATTAACAGAATATCCCACTTGTTATTTTCAGACTCAGATACATATACTTTACAAATCTAATATAGAAAATTAAGAAAAGGACAGGATGACTTACTAGATGCAGCTGGGAAACCCTCACTCCAAGGAGAGAAAACAAAATGTTGAGTAAAACATCATACTTTAAACAGATCTTTTGAGAAAAAGCTTAATTCAGAGGTAATGCAGACACTGTGGTTGATGAGGAAGATGGGAAGCTTGCTCAAAGTCACTGGGCACCAGGACTGGCTCGTAGATCCAGACCAGTCTTATGGAAGGGATATGTGAAGAAACCCCATGGCAACACAGTCTAGCCATGGACCTCTGAGATTCTCACTTTGGTTCCTTCTCCTTGAAAGGCATTTCCCAGCTAAATCTAGTCTGAGCTCCTGATTATAGACTCTCATATGATCCCTATACGTCTGTGAACTGGCAGGGGGAGCCACCTGGAGAATAGGCAGAGGCACAGCTTAAACTCTTGTGGAAATCTGCAGTTTTCACTGTGCTATGCAGCTGTAGCTGACCATAGGTGCCCATCCTCCGAAGCTCTGCATCTTGCACTGAGGGGATCCATCTGCTGCTGTCTGCCAGGCTGAGAGAGAGTAGGGTTGTAGCTATCATGGGACTGAGGTGAATCTGATCCATGCACCACTTTGCCTGCTGGCACCGTCCAAGATGACCTACCTGGCTGGTCCTGCAGAAGGGTGCCCACAGCACGGCATCCACTTATATCACAGATGGTGCTTGACCCCAAAGGGCCAGAGGACAAATCCATGGGCCCAGTGCCAACTGCCCAGGTCTTCAGCACACTGCCTGATAATATCAAGCTGATATATGTGGTCTGAGCTTAAGTGGGGTAGAAGCCCACACTGTCAGCACACAGAGAAGAGTGTGGCATGGGATCATGAGCCAGCATGTGAGCTGAGTTCCCCTTCATTCACATGAATAAACTGGGAAGGGTGTGGCCAGATGACCAGTCATGGTTTCCATCCCAGGAAGCCTAGCAGCATAGAACATCTGGAAGAACTCAGCAATTTCAATGCAGATGGCTTGGGACAAGCCTAGCCAATTCAGCCTGCTCCCAGGGAAGACACTGGAGACAGACCTGCTGAGTTGGGGGACCACAAGCTGGGTGGGCCCCACAGCTACCTGCTGGACTAAAAATCCTGGGCTGCAGGTGCAATACTGCAAACCCATGGTGCAATTGCCCTGCCTGGTGTTCCATCCTCGAGCCACGGCATCACCAGACTACTCACAGACACATTCCATAACCCATCCTTACTTTTGCAAGCAAAGGAGAACAGCAGGACCCCTGATAAATATGGGTCTCCTGGTGACCTAAAAGTGTGAACTGTCCCTAAGGAAGGGTAAGCACAGACCACCAAAGCCCTCCTTGGAGCAAAGGAATTGGGTGCAGTGCCAGCAGTCGAAGGGAATATCACCAAGGCCCCAAAATAAATTTGGAAAGAAAATAATCTCTCACACACTATCTTCCCTCCCCAGAGCACTCTTAAGTGCCATCTACTTGGACTGCAGCCTGAATTACACCACCAAACAAGAATACATTGCTTCAACATGAAGCACTCTATGAAATCCACTGCAGGAACTTATCTACGACCAAGGGACCTAGACAGAGCCTCTGACCTCTGAAAACAACCTTAAATGACACCAATTGATTATACACAACATACACCACAGCCAAACCCTCAAGGAAAAAAAAGAAACAAAAAAATTTTAACACCCCATCCAAATGACAGAAAATTCAAAAGGAAAAGAAGCACCAGCTCCCTCAGGTGAGAAAGCAAAAGAAAGCTGGCAATACAGAAAGCCAGAGTGTTTCGTTACCTCAAAAGGATCTCACTAGTTCCTTTGAAAGAACCAAACACAACTTTAAAAATTGAAAATTTTACTACAGGACTTTCAAAATACAATTGAAAGCCTTAAAAACAGAATAGACTAAGCAGATGAAAGTATTTCAGAGCTCAGAGACTGCTCCTTTATATCAACCCAGTCAGAAGATAGTAAAGAAAAAAGAATTCACTACAAACAAACAAAGCTTCTGAGAAATATGGAATTATGTAAAGGGTTCAAACTTATGACTCATTAGTATTCCTGAGAGAGAAGGAAAAAAAGTAACCAACTTGGAAAACATACTTAAGGATATAATCTACGAAAAATTTTCCCATCTTGCTAGAGAGGTTGACACAGAGATACAAGAAATTCAAGGAACTCCTTTGAGATACTATACAAGACAACCATCCTCAAGGCACATAGTATTCAGACTTTCCAAGGTCAACATGAAATAAAAAAATAAAAGGCAACTAGAGAAAAGGGCCATATTACCTAAAAAATGAATTCTATCAAACAGTGGACCTCCCCACAGAAACCTTACAATCTGGAAGATATTAGGGGCCTGTTTTTAACATTTTTAAAGAAAGAGGCCGGGTGCAGTGGCTCACGCCTGTAATCCGAGCATTTTGGAAGGCCAAGGTGGGCAGATCACCTGAGTTCAGGAGTTCAAGACCACCCTGGGCATCATGGTGAAAGCCTGCCTCTATTAAATACAAAACATTAGCCTGGCATGGTAGCGTGCACCTGTAGTCCTAGCTACTCGGGAGGCTGAGGCACGAGAATTGCTTGAGCCCTGGAGGCGGAGGTTGCAGTGAGCTGAGATTGCACCACTGCACTCCAGGCTGGGCCACAGAGCGAGACTCCATCTCAACAACAACAAAAAAAGAGATTAAAAAAAAAAAAAAAGAAAGAAATTCCAATCAGGAATTTTATGTTCCAGCAAACTAAGTTTCATAAGCAAAGGAGGAATAAAATATTTCTCAGACAAGCAACCACTAGGTGAATTAACTACCACTAGACTGGCATCACAAGGTGCTTAAGAGTGTTCCAAATATGGAAATGGAAGAATGATACCTACTACCACAAAAACACACATAAGTACATAGCCCACAGACCCTACAAAGCAACTGTACAATCAAGACTACAGAGTGCATGAAGGGAACAAAAACTAAGATATCAATATTAACCTTGAACACAGCAGTCTAAATGCTCCACTTAAAAGACACAAAGTGGTGGCCAGGCACAGTGGCTCATGCTTGTAATCCCAGCGCTTTGGGAGGCTGAGGCAGGTGGATCACCTGAGGTCAGGAGTTTGAGACCAGCCCGGCCAACGTGGCGAAACCCCGTCTCTACTAAAACACAAAAATTAGCCAGGAGTGGTGGCACATGCCTGTAGTCCCAGGTACTCGGGAGGCTGAGGCAGGAGAATCACTTGAACCTGGGAGTCAGAGGTTTCAGTAAGCTGATATCACGCCTACACTCCAGCCTGGGTGACAGATCGAGACTCTGTCTCAAAAAATATATTAAAAAATTTAAAAAACTGGCCAGTGCGGTGGCTCACCCCTGTAATCCTAGCACTTTGGGAGACTGAGGTGGGCAGATCACGAGGTCAAGAGATCGAGACCATCCTGGCCAACATGGTGAAACCCTGTCTCCAATAAAAATACAAAAATTAGCTGGACGTGGTGGTCTGCACGTGTAGTCCCAGCTACTAGGGAGGCTGAGGCAGGAGAATTGCTTGAATCCAGGAGGCAGAGGTTGCAGTAAGCCGAGATCGTGCCACTTCACTCCAGCCTGCCAACAGAGCGAGACTCTCTCTCAAAAAAGAAAAAAAAAATTTTTTAATTAAAAAAAAAGACACAAAGTGGCCAATCAGATTTAAAAAAAACCAAGACTTAACCTCCTGCTGGCTTTGAAAAACTCATCTCACGTATAATGACACCCATAAACTCAAAGTAAAGGGAAAAAGTAACATCTATCACACAAATGGGAAAAAAACAAACAAAAAAATGCAGTGGTCACTATTCTTGTATTAATAAAACAGATTTTAAACCAACAACAGTAAAAAAGACAAATACATTACATAATAATAAAGGATTCAATAAATAAATAGATAAATCAACGATATTTAATTACCCTAAATATGTATGCACTCAACATTGGCACACCCATGTTTATAAAGCAATTATTACTGGACCTAAAAAAAAGACTTAGCCAGCCACACAATAATAGCGGAAGACAACACCTTACAGATAGCATTACACATCATCAAGGCAGAAAACTAACAAAGAAATTCTGGACTTAAACTCAGCACTTGACCATAGACATCTACAGAATAATTCATCTAATGAAGACACACATACATTCTCATCTGCACACAGAATATACTTTTAAGATTGACGACATGCTCAGTCAAAACAGATTTCAAAAATTCAGAAAAATTGAAATCATCTTCTTGAAACAGAGTGTAATAAACTCAAAAATCAATAGCAAGAGGAACCCTCAAAACTACACAAATACAGAAAATTAAACTTGTTCCTGAATGACTTTTGGGTAAACAATGAAATTAAGGCAGAAATCAGAAACTTATTTGAAACAAATAAAAATGGTGACGAGGCCAGGCGCGGTGGCTCACGTCTGTAATCCCAGCACTTTGGGAGGCCGAGGCAGGCGGATCACGAGATCAGAGGTTCAAGACCAGCCTGGCCAACACAGTGAAACCCCGTGTCTACTAAAAATACAAGAAATTAGCCGGGCGTGGTGGCAGGCGCCTGTAATCCTAGCTACCTGGGAGAGTGAGGCAGGAGAATCACTTGAACCCAGGAGGCAGAGGTTGCAGTGAGCGGAGATTGCGCCACTGCACTCCAGCCTGGGTGACAGAGTGAGACTCCATCTCAAAATAAAAAAAAAACAGTGACAAAATGTAACAAAACCTTGGAATGTGGCAAAAGCAGTGTTAGGAGGGTTTATAGTGCTAAACTTTTATATCAAGAAGATAGATCTCAAGTTAACAACCTGATACCATGCATAAAGAAATGAGAAAAACGAGAACAAAGTAAATCCAAAGCTAGAAGAAGAAAAGAAATAATTCAAATCAGAGCAGAACAAAATAATATTGAAACCAAGAAAACCATTCAAATAATAAAAAAAATAATTTTTTCTGAAAGATAAACAAGATCACTATATCACTAGCTAAGTTAACAAAGAAAAAAAAGGATCCAATAAGCACAATCAAAAATGACAAACTATCAATAGACTAAACAGACAACCTATTGGGAAAAAGTATTTGTAGACTACGCACCTGACAAGGGACTAATGTTCACAATCTATAATAAATTTAAATCAAGCCAGGCGTGGTGGCTCACGCCTGTAATCCCAGTACTTTGGGAGGCCGAGGCGGGTGGATCACGAGGTCAGGAGATCAAGACCATCCTGGCTAACACGGTGAAACCCCGTTTCTACTAAAAAATACAAAAAATTAGTGGGGCATGGTGGCGGGCGCCTGTAGTCTCAGCTACTCGGGAGGCTGAGGCAGGAGAATGGCACGAACCCGGGAGGCGGAGCTTGCAGTGAACCGAAATCGTGCCACTGCACTCCAGCCTGGGCGACAGAGCAAGACTCCGTCTCAAAAAAAAAAAAAAAAAAGAAATTTAAATCAATAAGAAAAACAGAAATAATTCATTAAAAAGTGGTCAAAGGACATGGTCATTTCTCAAAAGACATAAAAGCAGCCAAGAAACATGAAAAAATGAGATAAAAAGGGAGAAAAAGAAGGACAAACAGCAACAAAAATCAAAACAATCAATAAAATGGCAATAGTAACCCCTTCTCTATCAGAAAACTAAATATTCATGGTTCATGGAATAAACTTCCCAATCGAAAGACATAAACTGGTGTAAAAACAAGATTCAACTACATTCTTTTTACAAGATACTCACTTTCAATCTGAAGAAGACAATAGACTAAAAGAAGAATGGTACAAGTCATTCTATTAGAATGTCAACCAAATGAGAAGAAACTAGGTCAAAATTACATAAGGCAAAATACATTTTAGGTCAAACCCTGTTATAAAATATACTGTAGTCAAAATTCTCACAAGAGACAAAGAAGGACATTATATAATAATAAAAAGATTAATTTGTATATGTTATAGAAAACTATAACATATATATTATCATCAGGGTTCCCAAATATATAAAGTAAACATTAACAAAATTGAAGAAATACACAGCAATATAATAGTAAGATATTTCAATATCCCACTTTCAGTAATAAGTTATAAAGCAAGGTAGAATGTTAAATATAAAAACAGAGGACTTCAAAGCACTCTAAAAATTACACCTAACGGACATATAGCAAACACTCCACACAACAGCAGAATACACAGTCTTCTCCATAGCTCATAACACATTCTCTTGGATATACCACTTGTTAGGGCACAAAGCCATTCTTAGCAAACTTTTTTTTTTTTAATTTTGAGACTGAGTTTTGCTCTTGTTGCCCAGGCTGGAGTGCAGTGGCACGATCTTGGCTCACCACAACCTCCATCTCTTGGGTTCAAGCGATTCTCCTGCCTCAGCCTCCCTAGTAGCTGGGATTACAGGCATGTGCCATCACATCCAGCTAATTTTGTATTTTTAGTAGAGATGGGGTCTCTCCATGTTGGTCAGGCTGGTCTCAAACTCCTGACTTCAGGTGATCCACCTGCATCGGCCTCCCAAAGTGCTGGGATTGCAGGTGTGAGCCACCACGCCTGGCCTAGCAAACTTTTAAAAATGGAAATCTTATAGACTATTATTATGACCAAAATGGAATGAAACTAAAAATTAGTAATAGAAAAAAATCCACAAATATATGGAAATTAAACACATTCTTAAGCATGCTCGTGTTCAAGGATTGGAAGAATTAATACTGTACAACATCTTTACAGTGCCCAAAGTAATGTTCAGATTCAATGCAATCCCCTTCAAATTCCCAATTTCATTTTTTGCAGGAATAAAAAAGCAATGCCCAAATCAAATAAAATCTCAAGAGACCATGAAGAGCTAAATAATCTTTAAAATAAAGAAAGGTGTTGGAAGCATCACACTTCCTGATTTCAAAACACATGACAAAACTACAGTAATAAATGCAGTTTAGTACTAGCATAAAGGCAGACAATTAGACCAATGAAAAAGAATGTAGCACAGATATTATCTTTCATGTATATGGTCAAATAGTTACTTGCACACCCATATTAATTGTAGCATTATTCACAAAAATCAATAGGTGAAAGAAACCCAAACTTCTCTCACCAAATGAATAGAAAAATACAATTTATAATATACAAATAATGGAATAATACTCAGCTTTTAAAAAGCAGAAAATTGGGTCAGGCATGTAGGCTCATGCCTGTAATCCCAGCACTTTCGGAGGCCCAGGTGGGCGGATCATGAAGTTAGGAGATCCAGACCATCCTGGCCAACATGGTGAAACCTCGTCTCTACCAGAATACAAAAAAAAAAAAATTAGCCAGGCGTGGTGGCACGTGCCTGTAGTCCCAGCTACTTGGGAGGCTGAGGCAGGGGAATCGCTTGAACCTGGGAGGCGGAGGTTGCAGTGAGCCGAGATTGCGCCACTGCATTCCAGCCTGGCAGCAGAGCGAGACTCCATCTCAAAAAAAAAAAAAAAAAAAAAAAAAAAGCAGGAAATCTTCTAACATGTACGATAAAGATAAATCTGATGGCGTGATGCTAAGTAAAATAAGCCAGCCATAAAAAGACAGGATTGTATAAATCCATTTATATGAGACATCTAAAGTAGTTATACTCAGAAACAAAATAGAGAGGTGTTTGTAAAGGGTCAGTCAAGGGGGAAAATGAGTAGTTTCATGTATGTTGAGTTTGAGTTTCCCAAGATAAAAACATGTGGAGATACACTGCACGACAATGTCAATATACCCAACACAACAGAACTGTATAACAAAATATTTAAGATTCTAAATTTTATGTTATGTATTTTGCACAATTAAAAGTAAACAATTACACCTAAAATAAAGTTATAAAGCTTTTCAAAAATTACCTTCAAATCACAAGTGTTTCTCTCACAAAAAGAAAATATACATTCACCAATGAATAGATGTTGAATTTACAACAATTTTCATGACTCCTCATCTAAACAGGATAAAACCATCACTGATGATGAACAAAAATGTAAATATAAGAGTCACAAACAAAATGGGTAATACTTATTCAGTCAAACACAGAGATAATTAAATTGGTAATAAACATATGGCTGATTCATATCTGACTTTTGCCTCACACTGTCTTAAAATGTACAGAGCTGAATACTGTCATACAAAATTATAATATATGAATAAAAACTAAAAAATATAATGAATGTCAAATGGCCTATTATAAAAACTGTAACAAATAAATATAAAATTGCAAAGCAAAATTAAAAGAAACTATAACCCATAAAATTCTGAATAAACATAGTGGAGTACTGATGAAGAATCCTTCTAGATAGCTACAATTTTCAACCATGACTGGCTATCCATAAAAAGCATACATTTTTGAATCAAGAGCATACAGTTAGAGCATTAATATTTCACAGAAACCCCATTATAATTATTCATAAAAAGCTTTGAGAAAATAATTTTTAAGAAATAAACACTTACATAATACTAGAGAAACTTATTAATATGTTGCTCTTCTTTTTACACAAAATGGTAAGGCTGTAATCTAGCCTGCAGAAGCAAACAAAAGACTTACATCTTTTACTGTAAGAACAATATAAATATTGTAAAATACGGTATAAAACACTGATTATGAATTAGGAATAAATTATGCTATCATTCAGATAAACGTCGAGGAATATAGATGAAAATGCAAAGAAAGCTTTTTACATGCAGGCAACTTAATTATACAAACTAAGCCGGGCATGGTGGCTCATGCCTGTAACCCTAGCACTTTGGGAAGCTGAGGCAGGTGGATCGCTTGAGCTCAGGAGTTCAACACCAGCCTGGACAACATGGTGAAACTCCGTCTTTAGAAAGAATACAAAAATTAGCCAGGCGTGGTAGCACTCGCCTGTACCCTCAGCTACTTGGGGGGCTGAGTCAGTCTATAGAGCCAGTCTATAAATTTTTATTTTATAAATTTCCAAATGTCATCCAGAGATCCCAGGGCATAGAGAGAAGACAGGAAATAATATTCCTTTAAAGGAATAAAATGATTCTTCGGAAATCAATTTTTGAGAAATGAAGATCCTTGTATTATCTGACAGGGAATTCAAAATAATCATTTTAAACATGTTCAATGAGCAAAAATAGAATGTAGACAACTAAACAGAATCAAGAAAATAGTGCATGAGGAAATGATATATCAACAGAGATTTAAAAAACTATTAAAAGTATTTTTTAAAAAAACAAAAATTGTGGAACTGAATACAATAACTAAGTTAAAAAAATTATTACAGAGCCACAACAGATAACTTAATGAGGTAATAGATGGTATCAGCAAATTAAAGACATTTCACTTATAAATATTGAGTCATAAAAGCAAAATAATACTGCCAACAAAGAAAATTTTACCTGGAAAAATTTACCTCTAGAATAAGGATAAAAAATAAAGACTTTATAAGATAAACAAAAGCTGTCAGTCTTTGTCACCATGTGTATAGTTCTATAAGAAATGGTAAAGTAAATATATACACAGATCTACAATTCTCTACTATAATAATAATGCATAAAACTGAAAATCTTGCCATAGAATTTAATAAACCAAAACACAAATTTGCATAAATCTGTTAATAGATACGCAATACAAAATGATATAACGTGACACTAATAACAAACGATGTAAAAAGGTATAGTTTCATATTCAACTGAAGTAAAGATGAGATTTAAGCATATTGTTATGTTTCATAAACTCATTTTTCAAGGTGATCACAAAAATACCTATAGAAGATATGCAAAAGAAAATGAAAAAGGAATCAAAGTATGCCACTACAAAATTAACAAAACAAAAACAAAGGCAGTAAGAGAGGAAATGAGGGAAAACGTATTTATGACAAGCACAGAACGTAATTGAAAACAAAACGCAACTAGTAATTTTATTTCTTTCTGGTATTATTTTAAATATGAACAGATTGAACCCTTTGAAAAAGTAAAATAGCTGAATGAGTTAAAACCAAAATCTTACAATATGCGTCTTTAGGGGACTCATTTTAGTTTTAAGGAGACAAACAGGCTGAAAGTGACAGGATACAAAAATATATTCCATGCAAACAGTAAGCTCAAGTGGGTGGGGTGGCCATAGTTAGACAAAATCCACTTTAAGTAAAAAACTGTTACAAAAGATAAAGATTGGTATTATATAATGGCAAAATGTATCCATTTACCGGGAATCTATAACACATACAACTGTTATATAACAGTTATATAACAATAACACATAGCACTCTCAAATACATAAAACAAATATTGACAGAAGTTAAGCAAGAAATACACAGCAGCACAATAATTATAGACTTCATGGCCTCATTCTCAATCATGAATATAAAAAAATCAGATAGATCAATAAGAAAATAAAAACCTTAAAACATTACAGACCAATTAGACCTAAGAGACATATACAGAACGTTCCAGTTAAAAGCAGCAGAATACATAATATTCTCAATTACGCACAGAGCATTCTGTTAGGACACATAACAAGTCTTAATAAATTTAAGGAGACTGAAATCATACAGTGTTTATTTTCTGACCAAAATGGAATGAAACTAGAAATCAGAAGAAGTAAAACCGTAAATCCAAAAAATGTGGAAATTAAACCCACTCAAACATATTCTTGCTCAAGGATCAGATAATTTCATTTTGTTAAGATGTCAACATGCACAGCCACGTACAAATTCAATGTAATATCTATCAAAATCTTCATGGTAGTTTTTATTTTTATTTTTTTGCAGAAATATATTTAAGATTCTCAAATTCTTTTAGGAGCTATAACTAGCAAAACACCCTTTAAAAAGAACAACAAAGAGGTATTACACTTCCTGGTTTTATAACACATTACCCAAAGCTATAAAGATAGAAATAATGTGGTATTAGCACAAAGAAAAATAAATGGATGATAAAACAAAATAGCTCAGAATTAAGCATGTGTGTACATAATCAAATAACCTTACATAGGATTGCTATGGCCACACAATGGGGAAGAAAACAGTTTTTTCAACAAATGATGTTGAAAACTGAGTATCTACATGAAAAAATATAAAGTTGAGCCCTTCCGTTACATGCACCATATAAAAACAGTATTTAAAATGGATTAAATACTTGAACATAAAAATATAACAAACTTCCTAGATAAGTATATGGGGGAAAATATGACATTGGACTTGGCACTAATTTCTTGTTACAAAAGGCCAAGAATTTGATGTCATTTTCTTAGCTCTGAAATCAAATGCATAAGGAACAAATAATAGAGAAATGGGACTACATCAAACTTCAAAATTTCTGCACATCAAAGGAAAAATTTAGTGGGGTGAAAATGTCACCTAAGAAATGGGTGAAATATTTGAAAATCACATATTTGATAGGAGTTAATTTTCACAATATATAAACAATGTCTAAAACTCAACAAAAAGTGAGTAACTTGATTAAGAAACAGACAAATAATTGAACTGACATCTCTCCGAAGAAGTTACATAAATAGCCTATAAGCATTTGAAAGGATGCTCAAGATTGCTAACTTTTAGACCAACACAAAGTAAAATCACAGTAAAATATTACCTCAAACCCATTAGGAGAGCCATTAACAACTGTAACCACCCCCCCAAAAAAATTGTTACGGATATGGAAAATTGAGAGGCCTTTTGAGCCACTGGTAGGCAAAAATGATGCAGCTACTGTAAAAAACATACTATGAAGGTTTCTCAAAATATTAAAAATGGAATTACTATATAATCCAGCAAACATGGAAAATCCTATTTGATACTGTTCTTGGCAGTTATTTTTTGGGGTATGACACCAAAAGCACAGCAACAAAAGCAAATATAAATAAGTGGGACTGCATCAAACTGCAAATTTTCTGCACAGCAAAGAAAATAAAAGAAGGAAACTTACAGGATAGAAAAAAATATTTGCAAGCCATACGCCTGATAAGAAGGTAATATCCAGAATATATAAGGAACTCATACAAATCAAAGGCAAAAACAATAATAAGAATGATAATAAGAACCAAACTGAAAAACAGACTGAATGGATAGGTATTTTTCCAGTGAAGACAAAGAGCCAACAGGTATGAGAAAAGGACCTCAACATCACCAGTCATCAGGCAGGTGCAAACCAAAACAATGATAAAATATCACTTCACATTTGTTAGGATGTCTATTATCAAGAGACACTTATATTTTTTGGGTGATGGATACCCTAAAAGCACTGACTTCACCACCATGCAATCTATCAGTGTAACAAGGTTGCACTTGTACCCCACAAATTCATACAAACAAAAAGAATAGGGCTGGGTATGGTGGCTTATGCCCGTAATCCCAGCATTTTGGGAATCTGAGGTAAGAGGACTGCTCGAGCCCAGGAGTTCAAGGCCAGCCCTAGCAACACAGTGAGACCCCTTCTCTTAAAAAAAAAAAAAAAAAGAAATTTTAAGCATAAAAACATTTTTAAAAAGAGATAACAAGTGTTGACAAATTTGTGAAGAAAAAAATCTTGTACACTGTTGGTGTGTTGTAAATTGGTAGAGTCATTATGAAAACCAGTATGGACGTTCTTTAAAAAAATAAAATTAGGCCAAGCACAGTGGCTCACACCCGTAATACCAGCACTGTGGGAGGCTGAGGCAGGCGGATCACGAGGTCAGGAGTTCGAGACCAGCCTGGCCAACATGGAGAAACCCTGTCTCTACTAAAAATACAAAAGTTAGCTGGGCGTGGTGACAGGCATCTGTAATCCAAGCTACTCAGGAAGCTGAGGCAGCAGAATCGTTTGAACTCGGGAGGCAGAGGTTGCAATGAAGTGAGATTGTGCCATTGCACTCCAGCCTGGGTGACAGGGTGAGACTCCATCTCAAAAATAAATTAATTAAATTAAATTAAATTTTTAAAAAATTCCACATAATCCAGCAATCCCACTTCTGTGTATGTAACCAAAGGAAATAAAATCAGTATTTCTAATATTTGCATCTCCATGTTCATTTCACAATTGCCAAGACATGAAAACAACCTGAATGTTTGTGGACACTGACTGGATAAAGAAAATATGACATATATACACAATAGAGTATTATTCAGCCATAAAAAAATCATGAAATCCTGCCAACATTTCAACAACATGGATGGACCTGGAAGACATTATGCTAAGTGAAATAAGCCAGACACAGAAAGAAAAATAATGCATGATCCTCAGCTCTATGGGTAATCTAAAAAGGATGAACTCATAGAAACAGAGAGTACAAAGCTGGTTGACCCAGTCTCGAAGTGGGGAAAATGGGAAGATGTTCAATGAGTACATACTTCCAGTCCTGAAATGAATAAGTTTTGGGGATCTAATGCATAGCATCATGGCTATAGTTAATCATAATGCTCTATATCAGGGGTATCCAATCTTTTGGCTTCCCTGGGCCACAGTGGAAGAAGAATTGTCTTGGGCCACGCATAAAATACACTAACACTAATGATAACTGATTAGCTTTAAAAAAATCTCATGTTTAAAGAAACTTTACAAATTTGTGTTTGGCCACATTCAAAGCCATCCTGGACTGCATGCAGCCAGCAGGACATGAGTTGGACAAACGTGCTCCATATGCTTAAATTTTAGTAAGACAGCAGACCTTTGGTGTTCTCACTACAAAAGAAAACTCTGCATGGTGGCTTAATTCCAGCACTTTCGGAGGCCAAGGAGGGTGGATCACATGAGGCCAGGGGTTTGAGACCAGCCTGTAATCCCAGCTACTTGGGAGGCTGAGGCACAAGAATCACTTGAACCTGGGAGGCGGAGGTTGCAGTGAGCCGAGATTGCGCCACTGCACTCCAGCCTATGTGACAGAGTGAGACTCGTCTCAAAAAAGAAAAAAAAAAAAAAAAACAACTCTGTGAGGTAACAGATGCATTCATTAACTTAACTGTATTAATCACTTCACAATGTTTACATATACAAAATCATTACACTTTACATAATAAATAGTTATATACTTTTAATTTGTGAAAAGTAACCACACGTTCCCCACACGTATATGTGTGGGTATATTTGTGTGTATATGTATACACACCTCAACTAATATAGTTGAAGAATCTGGGAAAATAAAGTTTAAATTACCAATTTTAGTTCACACTAAAAATATAAAATGTAGAAATAAAATAACATTAGATTTTCTTATATTTAGGGAGATGCTTAGCATTGTAACAAAATTACTGAGTAGGAATTTTTGTAGAATCACATTTGAAAATTCCATAAGGGGCTGGGCACGGTGGCTCACGCCTGTAATTCCAGCACTTTGGGAGACCGAGGCGGGTGGATCACCTGAGGTCAGGAGTTACAAATTAACCTGGACAACATGGTGAAACCCCGTCTCTACTAAAATACAAAAAGTAGCTGGGCATGGTGGTGTACGCCTGTAATACCAGCTACTTGGGTGGCTTAGGTGGGAGAACTGCTTGAACCCAGAAGGCAGAGGTTGCAGTGAGCCAAGATGGCGCCATGCACTCCAGCCTGGGTGACAGAGTGAAACTCCGTCGCAAAAAAAAAAAATTATTAAAAAAAAAAGAAAGAAACTTCATAAGAAATCATAAAGCAGAAAACACACCACATCTGTTTGTGGTGTTACTGGGATTTTGGAACCAAATACCGTTATCACGAATACTCTCACACATTTCAGACATAATACAAACAACAACAAAAACCAAAACCAAAACAAAACAAAACAAAAACCTTAAAAAATAGTTTAAAGGCCGGGCGTGGTGGCTCATGCCTGTAATCCCAGCACTTTGGGAGGCTGAGGTGGGTGGATCACCTGAGGTCGGGGGTTCAAGACCAGCCTCAACAACTTGGACAAACCCCATCTCTACTAAAAATACAAAATTAGCTGGGCGTGGTGGCACACGTAATCCCAGCTACTCGGGAGGCTGAGGCAGGAGAATCGCTTGAACCCAGGAGGCAGAGGTTATGGTGAGCCAAGATTGAGCCATTGCACTCCAGCCTGGGCAACACGAGCGAAACTCTCTCTCAAAAAAAAAAGAAAAAAAATAATTTAACATAGAGTTCCTCAAAAATACACATATATTTCTGTGTGCCCCAAGACAATGAAAGGGCAGTCAGATAATAAAGTCTCTTATAAGCCATGAAGAGGACTTTGGCTCTCACTGTAACCTCAAAGGAAGGTTACTTTTTAGAGAATTTAGGAGCATTAGACAGAAGATGCCTCTGTACAAGAGCAAGAAGAAACAATCACGTTCCTCAAAAATCATCTCCATTAGGTGAGGGGCACCTCTGCCCGGCCGCCCCTACTGGGAAGTGAGGAGCCCCTCTGCCCGGCCACCACCCCGGCTTGGAGGTGTACCCAACAGCTCATTGAGAGCGGGTCATGATGACAATGGCGGTTTCGTGGAATGGAAAGGGGGGAAAGGTGGGGAAAAGATTGAGAAATCGGATGGTTGCCGTGTCTGTGTAGAAAGAGGTAGACATGGGAGACTTTTCATTTTGTTCTGTACTAAGAAAAAATTCTTCTGCCTTGGGATGCTGTTGATCTGTGACCCTACCCCCAACCCTGTGCTCTCTGAAACATGTGCTGTATCCACTCAGGGTTGAATGGATTAAGGGCGGTGCAAGATGTGCTTTGTTAAACAGATGCTTGAAGGCAGCATGCTCGTTAAGAGCCATCACCACTCCCTAATCTCAAGTACCCAGGGACACAAACACTGCGGAAGGCCGCAGGGTCCTCTGCCTAGGGAAACCAGAGAACTTTGTTCACTTGCTTATCTGCTGACCTTCCCTCCACTATTGTCCTGTAACCCTACCAAATCCCCCTCTGCGAGAAACACCCAAGAATGATCAATAAAAAAAAAAAAAAAAAAAAAAAAAAAAAAAAAAAAAATCATCTCCATTGGAGCAGAGCTTCTCAAATAACTCTTGAAGTCTGTCTTCATTCTTGGCCTTTGGAGCTTTCACCTGTGGCATGTGTTTCATTCATCCAACCTACCTGGGGGTTTGGCGATGGTCTCATGTCTCTTCACATTCCAGGGCTCCTGTCTTTGCTCCAGACAGCTAATCAGTTCTGGCTTAGAAACAGTAAGACCTGTTTTATTAGAAAAAAGTAATGTGATTCTTGCTGGGATTCTCCAATTACCAACCTAGTGTTGTGCTCTGTAGAGAAGAGAGAATATTATAGATGATTCCAGAAAATTAATAATAAGGACAGGCGCGTTGGCTCATACCTGTAATCCCAACATTTTGGGAGGCTAAAGCGGGCACATCATGAGGTCAGGAGATCGAGACCATCCTGGCCAACATGGTGAAACCCCATCTCTACTAGAAATACAAAAATAAGCAAGGTGTGGTGGCACGTGCCTGTAATCCCAGCTGCTTGGGAGGCTGAGGGAGGAGAATCACTTGAACCCAGGAGGCAAAGATTACAGTGAGCCAAGATTGCGCCACTGCACACTCCATCCTGGCAACAGAGTGAGACTCCATCTCAAAAAAAAAAAAAAGAAAGAAAGAAAGAAAAGAAAATTAGTAACAAAATAATATTTCTAAACAGAAAGTTTAGAATATTTTATATTTGTGGGTCTTTACTTCCCTACCCAATACTACTTAATCGAAAATTGGTGGTAGAAGTTGGATTTTAAGGTCTGGCCAATAATATTTTATAAAGGAATTTTTATAATGGAATTCCAAGAATTACCACTAAAGGCTGGGTAGGGTAGTTCACACTAGTAATCCCAACACTTCGGGAGGCCAAGGAGGGTGGATCATGCGAGGTCAGGAGTTCGAGACCAGCCTGGCCAACATAGTGAAACCTCCTCTTTACTAAAAATACAAAAATTAGCTGGCCGTGGTGGTGGGCACCTGTAGTCCCAGCTACTCAGGAGGCTAAGACAGGAGAATCGATTGAACCCAGGAGGTGGAGGTTGCAGTGAGCTGGATTGTACCACTGCACTCAAGCCTGGGCAACAGAGCTAGACTCTGTCTCAAAAAATAAAAATAAAAAAAAATTAAAAAATAGAATTACCACTAAACTAGAGTGAAAAATGCCCATCACCTCAAGGTAGAAGAAAGTTAATGTAAACATAAAACATCTTGAAAATTTTCTTCTCTATCCCAACAAATCCCCAAGTTTTCCTTGAAAGCAGAGATCTAAAACTCATCTATACAAAGCAGAAATCCCCACCAAACAGTCTACAGAGGAAGAAAATAAAATCTTTTGTGTGAAATAGAAATTGTGTATTGAAGGTATTCTCACCCAGAGAGACCAGGTTTCTGTAGTTCTCTAGCATCACTTTCCTATACAAACTCTGCTGAGCAGGGTTCAGAAACTCCCACTCCTCCAGAGAGAATTCTATGGTCACATCCCTGAATGTCAACAGTTCCTGAAAAACAAAACAAAACATAGTGACCAACTGTCAATGGGCAGAGTTCTTGACTCCATGTGAAAAGAGAGAATTGCTGTGACTTATGAGAGTTACTGGAATTATTCAATCTGGTATTTTTAACAAAAATATTCTCTGATGTATTCTCTAACACTGAGGAAAGAAAACAGAATCCACTTGGCCAGGTTCGGTGGCTCACACCTGTAATCCCATCATTTTGGGAGGCCGAGGCAGGCAAATCACCTGAAGTCAGGAATTTGAGACCAGCCTGGCCAACATGGTGAAACCCTGTCTCTACTAGAAATACAAAAATTAGCTGGGTGTGGTGGTGCACGCCTGTAATCCCAGTTACTTGGGAGGCTGAGGGAGGAGAATCACTTGAACTCAGGAGGCGGAGGATGCAGTGAGCTGAGATCATGCCATGGCACTCCTGCCTGGGCGACAAACAAAAAGGAAAACAGAATCCACAAAACCAATGTAGATACTTTTCTAAATAATCACTATAAAATTAAGAGCATCAACACAGGCATATACAGTTTGAGTTTTATGTCTACAGATTATAGAATAAGTTGTAAATATTATTCATACAGAGAAGTCACGATGGGTTAGAAGGCATCTGTCAAATTTTAATGTACGTAACAATGAACTACAGATCTTGTTAAAATGCAGTCTGATCCAGGTGATCTCAGGTGAAGCCTGAGTTTCTGAATTTCTACAAGCTAGCCAGTGATACCAAGGCGTCCGAATCAAGAATATTTTGTCAAACACAAAGTGGTTGAGCCCCAGTTTATCTGACTAGTAAACAAAGATGAGCCTTCATTTTCCAAAGCAAGCTTTAAGCAAAGAGAATCTAAAAAGAAAGGGAAGTTTGCAGATTAAATGTGATGGTTTATGTACATCAGTCAGTAAATCTCCCAAGGTACTTACGAATAATAAAGATAAAAATAATTAACTTTATAATTTAAAAAAATCTGTCACAGAGAGCCTTAACCAAGTGATTGAAATTAACATGAATTGGGCCAGGCGCGGTGGCTCACGCCTGTAATCCCAGCACTTTGGGAGGCCAAGGTGGGCAGATCACGAGGTCAGGAGATCGAGACCATCCTGGCTAACACGGTGAAACCCCATCTTTACTAAAAATACAAAAAATTAGCTGGGCATGGTGGCACGTGCCTGTAATCCCAGCTACTCGGGAGGCACAGGCAGCAGAATTGCTTGAACGTGGGAGGCGGAGATTGCAGGGAGCCAAGATTGTGCCATTGCACTCAAACCTGGGCGACAGTGCGAGACTCCATCTCAAAAAAAAAAAAAAAAAAAGAAATTAACATGAACTACAATAGAGCAAATTGATGTGTGGTGTCAACACACATGGGCAGACAATCATCAGAGCTATGATATTATTGATGATATTATTGGCAACAAAAAGTAAATTATAACCTGAATCTAAGCATAAAGAAACACCTTTATGCAAAGTTCAAGCTACAGATATCTCCCAGGTTTTATAACCTCTAATAATGTATTTAAATAGTCTTTCCTCAGCATTTTAAAGAGCAAGTCTTATCTAACTATTCTCTTTCCCAGAATCTTCTGAGTTATTCTGGGCAATTAGTGCCATCCTCTTTAAATGTGCATTTTTAAAATCCTGTTTCTGGCCAGGCGCTGTGGCTCATGCCTGTAATCCCAGCACTTTGGGAGGCTGACGCGGGTGGATCACAAGGTCAGGAGATCGAGACCATCCTGGCTAACATGGTGAAACCCCGTCTCTACTAAAAAATACAAAAAATTAGCCAGGTGTGGTGGCGGGCGCCTGTAGTCCCAGCTACTCGGGAGGCTGAGGCAGGAGCATGGCGTGAACCCAGGAGGTGGAGCTTGCAGTGAGCCGAGATCGCGCCACTGCACTCCAGCCTGGGGGACAGAGCGAGGCTCTGTCTCAAAACAAAAACAAAAACAAAAATCCTGTTTCTGCATAGAGCTGATGGAACATCCAGATGGAACCTAAACAATACACATTCCCCTCTTCACTAATATGTCAGGACCCTACGCCACCCCTAATAGAGATCTTAGGTATCTACACCTTTCCACATTGATGTGACACAAAGAGAACTTTATTTATTTATTTATTTTTGAGACAGTCTCACTCTATCGCCCAGGCTGGAGTGCAGTGAGTGGCATGATCCCGGCTCACTGCAACCTCGCCTCCTGGGTTCAGGCGATTCTGCCTCAGCCTTCCAAGTAGCTGGAACCACGGGCACTTGCCACCACACCTGGCTAATTTTTTGGATTTTTAGTAGATACAGGGTTTTGCCATGTTGCTCTGGCTGATCTCAAACTCCTGGCCTCAAGCGATCCTCCTGCCTCAGCCTCCCGAAGTCCTGGGATTACAGGCATGAGCCACTGTGCCCAGTCACAAAGAGAACATTTTTATTCTTGCAGGTCATACACTCGATGGTGAGAACTGGTCATGGTATGTAAGAAGCCTGGATACAAAGAATAAAGGAGAAGGCTCTGATATATAAAAGAGAAGTATTTTTCAGCGCCTCTTAACTACTATAGTAAGAAGTAATATTTATAAGAAGAAAAGGAGGAAAAAAAGTATCTAGAACAAACTGGTTAGGTAGGAACATCAGAAGTAGAGAAGTAAAAGTTTGTAAGTTCTAAAGCCAAGACATTCAAGAACGAAAAGAGAACATCACCCCTGAGCTGGGACACATTCACCTGAGAACCAGCCATTTCTTCCTCTTGCTCCTTCTTTGGGATTCCTTCTCAGGTGATATTATGTGGAAAATCACATCTGTAACTTGAGAATGTGCCTTTTAAAGCATCAGCAAAACCCCTTCACCTGCTACCACCGCACCCACAGGCAGATGTACCTTAAAGACGCAGAAAAGGCCACACTTGCTTGTCCTTTGTCCTTGTCACAGGAGAATTTCAGGAACAGTGAGCTTCTACCTAAAGACTAAAATGTGAGTCTCCAGTTTCCTGCCTTTAGATGCCCTTCCATGCCAGAGATGGCAGCAATTTCTGCTGCAGCAAAGGGCCCATAGGGCCCCACTCCCCTGCTCCCATGAAAACCAAGCACAGCAGGCCCCATGACCTCTCTTTAAAACAAAGCCTGGGGGCTGGGCACTGGGGCTCATGCCTGTAATCCCAACACTCTGGGAGGCCAAGGCAGGCAGATCATCTGAGATCGGGAGTTTGTGACCAGGCTGACCAACATGGAGAAACCTTGTCTCTACTAAAAATACAAAACGAGCCGAGTGTGGTAGCGCATGCCTGTAATCCCAGCTACTTGGGAGGCTGAGGCAGGAGAATCACTTGAACCCAGGAGGCAGAGGTTATGGTGAGCCGAGATCGCACCATTGCACTCCAGCCTGGGCAACAAGAGTGAAACTCCATCTAAAAAAACAAAAAAGAAAAACAAAAACAAAAAAAAACAAAGCCTGGGGAGGCTGAGTCAGGAGAATCACTTGAGCCCGGGAGACAGAGGTTGCAGTGAGCCAAGATCGCGCCACTGCACTCCAGCCTGGGGCCTGGGTGACAGAGTGAGACTGTCTCGCACACACAAAAAGGCTGAACTCAATTCTCACATTATGTCTGGGAGCCCTCATGATTGCCTCTGGCTTTATCTTACAATTACATGGGACACTTAATTAAAACAATATGGATGCTTCCACCCAGGCCAACATAATCCGTCGAGAGGACACAGTAAGGGTATTTCTTCAAACTGGCCATTTAATCCTAACTAGAATGTGATGAGCTGACAATCACTTAGCTAAGAATTGCCTCTTAAACTTTAATATTCGGAGAAATCATCTGGTATTTCAAGCCCCAGACTAATTTGATTCTGCAGGTTTTTTTGTTTGTTTGTTTGTTTGAGACAGAGTCTTACTCTGTCGCCCAGGCTGGAGTGCACTGGCGTGATCTCGGCTTACTGCAACCTCTGCCTCCCAGGCTCAAGTGATTCTCCTGCCTCAGCCTCCCAAGTAGCTGAGACTACAGTCACATGCCACCATGCCCGGGTGGCTAATTTTTGTATTTTTAGTAGAGATGGCCTTTCACGATATTGGCCAGGCTGGTCTTGAACTCCTGACCTCAGGTGATCCGCCCTTCTCAGCCTCCCAAAGTGCTGGGATTACAGGTGTGAGTCACCGTGCCCAGCCAATTCTGCAGGCTTGAAAGGGGTCCATGGATTGGCTTCATTCACAGCTAATGCTGACCCTGCTTGCCCTAGATCACTTATAACAGCACTCAACTAGACAAAGCGCCACAGCACACAGTCCCTCATATCTACACTCTTCTTAGAACACAAATGCTTTTGGTCCAAAATAAAAACCACCAATCACTATTCTAAAACATGGCATTCTCTGTTGGTCCTTTAAAGTTTCCAGAGGCAGCTCATGTCTGAGTAAGTCTGCATTTGGAAAACAACATGCGCACATGCATTAATGCGATGTTTATGGAGCATGCGCTGTGTGCTCAGAGGCACACTATAGAGCATTGTGCTGGGAAGATGACATAATGTGAATTTATCCTCATAACACCCTGGGAGGTGGGTACTAACTGTCCCATAATTCCCTGGATTTATATGAAAAGCCCAGCATTAAATTTCTTCTTGTTATATCACTGATTTTTTTTTTTTTTTTGGAGATAGAGTCTTGCTGTGTTGCCCAGGCCGGAGGGCAGTGGCACGATCTTGGCTCACTGCAATTTCCACCTCCCCAGTTCAAGCAATTCTCCTGCCTCAGCCTCCTGAGTCACTGGGATTATAGGTGCCTGCCACCATGCCCAGCTAATTTTTCTATTTTTGGTAGAGATGGGGTTTTGCCATGTTGGCCAGGCTGGTCTCGAACTCCTGACCTCAGTTGATCTGCCCGCACCCCGGCCTCCCAAAGTGCTGGGATTATAGACGTGAGTCACTGCACCCAGCCTTTCTTTTGTTTTTTTTTTTTTTAAATGCATGGAATAGGCCAGGCACGGTGGCTCATGCCTGTAATTCCAGCACTTTGGGAAGCCAAGGCAGGTGGATCACCTGAGGTCAGGAGTTTGAGACCAGCCTGGCCAACATCGTGAAACCCCATCTCTACTAAAAATACAAAAATTAGCTGGGTGTGGTGGCACACACTTGTAGCCCCAGCTACTTGGGAGGCTGAGGTGGGAGAACTGCTTGAACTTGGGAGGCAGAGGTTGCAGCAAGCAGAGATCACACCACTGCACTCCAGCCTGGTAACAGAGTGAGACCCTGTCTCAAAAAAAAAAATTAAAAAAAATAAAAAAGCTTGAAATAAAAGCTGAAGATAGACCCAAGAATGAAATACAGAATGGGAAAATTAAGGGTAGTTTGAAGGGATTTCTCAGCATTGGGTTTATATTTACTTTCTTGTGATTCCTGGAGCAACTGCTGGATATGCAGGAATAGAAAATGGTTTGCTAGGTGGTATGCCTCTGGAAACACTGGTTTTAATTAAAAAAAAATTAAAGACCAAAAATATTTAGTTATTTGCTTCCATTTATCTGCTTTTGGGTTTGGAAGAATTGTGAACAACCACTCTGGAGAGGCAGCAGGAGCCAAACTCTGATCTCCTTTAATCAATTCTGTATGGAGATTCCAAGGTGGAGCCGGACCTGGATGAGGCCTCAGAAGAGGTGAAATGTGGGTAAGGCTGGGACAGGGAGAGGGCCCTAGGTAGAATTCTGATCTCCGTGTCACTGGGGTATTTCCAATTCCGTGTTTTCTAATCCTGCCCAAGAGAAACTTGACTCCCCAAGTTTGTGTGATTTTAATCTATTTCACCCAATTCCCTGTCTATTTTATAACATACAGTAACAAGGAATTTAACCAAAATGCATAGTATTTTCTAGGACATGTATATTAGAAGCTAAATATTTAGTCTTCACAAGGTAAAAGCAATAGAAATAATAACTATAGGGCTGGGAGTGGTGGCTCATGCCTGTAATCCCAGTACTTTGGAAGACCGAGGTGGGTGGATCACCTAAGGTCAGGAGTTCGAGACCAGCCTGGCCAATATGGTGAAATCCCATATCTACTAAAAATACAGAAATTAGCCGGGCGTGGTGGTGCACGCCTGTTATCCCAGCTACTCAGGAGGCTGAGACAGGAGAAAATCACTAGAACCCGGTAGGCGAAGGTTGTAGTGAGCCAAGACTGCACCACTGCATTGCAGCCTGGGCAACAGAGCGAGACTCCACCTCAAAAAATAGAAAAGAAAAAATAACTATAATAACAACTCTTCTGTTCATGAGTGGCCCTTCAGATGGTGATATCAGAGTTCCCAACATAAGGAAAGTGGCCCTAAATCCCCTGCACACGTCCCTTTTTTGTACTGACTCCATGGTGTGAAATTCAGCCATTTATTCATTTGCCACAGACACAGTTCCTGGATTGCAGAGATTATGATTGCCTCATCTGTTTTTCTAATCGCCATATGAAATGAAAGTAATTGGTTGATCAGTCTCCAGCTCTCCTTGTTTTTCACCCAAGTGAAAACTGGAACAACTCCCATCTAGGAACCAACCAAAGAGATTATTTTTGTGAGAAAGAGAAGAAACACTGAATGACTTATTCCCCTCCCTCTTAGATGGTAGCAGAATTAGACCCTTTTGTCAGCCTCACCCCAGTCTGCACACAACAACCTCAAATGTCTCAAAGACTCTCAGGTGCTGGGAAGAGGGTCTATAGTCACTCTGGGTTGATGTCCCCATGGCAATCCAAACAGGAAACACTGAGACTGATTCTGTGGGAACAGAATAGACAATGGAACTTCCCTGGTAGAGCTTCAGATCCTAAACCCATATGTGATATCACCTGTCCTTAATCAGTTAGCTTGGGTAAGAGGAATGACAGGAATATTTTACTCCAGTATCACAGCTTACAGGTAGGTGTGGTTGTTACGGTCATGGCTGTAGATATTTTGTGGCCTGGAGCCCCCACTGCTGGGGTGATTCTGCCATCAGATTCTATTTACACCAAGAGCCTCTCACACAACTGCAGCAGGTCAGAGGACAAGATCTGGAAATCTTCAAGGACCACACTTTGAAGGGTGGGGCTCTAAAATGTCGATGTTGACCTGTCACGATGCAGAAAATGTTTCCTATGGGCTTTCTGTACATTCTCAATCCAAAGTCAGGTCCTGTCTCATGAGTCCCAGAAGCCAGTGCTTATATGCAGATTCTAGTGACATCAACCTGGCTGTGCATTATTGGGTGTTATAGCATGCTGCGCAAAACCAGAGGAGAGATCCAGTCATAGAGACTGCTCTAACACATTATAAATGATATGTCGGCCGGGCACAGTGGCTCACGCCTGTAATCCCAGCACTTTGGGAGGCCGAGGTGGGCGGATCACGAGGTCAGGAGATCGAGACCATCCTGGCTAACACGGTGAAACCCCATCTCTACTAAAAATACAAAAAATTAGCCAAGCGAGGTGGCGGGCGCCTGTAGTCCCAGCTACTCGGGAGGCTGAGGCAAGAGAATGGCGTGAACCCCAGGGGGCGGAGCCTGCAGTGAGCCCAGATTGCGCCACTGCACTCCAACCTGGGCAACAGCAAGACTCTGTCTCAAAAAAATAAATAAATACATAAATAAATAAATAAATGATATGTCAACCAAAAAAAAAAGAGGTAAAATTAATATAAGTAGAGAGAGTTTATATGTGCCGCGTTTGAGAATAGCAAGAATAGCAACCCAGGAGCATAGATTCAAGTTGACTTGAATGTACACTTTGAATAGCAGCAATAAGAAACGGATTTTTTTTTTTTTTGGAGACAGTCTCACTTTGTCACCCATGCTGGAGTGCAGTGGCATGATCTCAGCTCACTGCAAACTGTCTCCTTGATTCAAGCAATTCTCCTGCCTCAGTCTCCTGAGTGGCTAGGATTACAGGCATGCATCACCATGCCTGGCTAATTTTTTTTATATTTTTAGTAGAGATGGGGTTTCGCCATGTTGGCCAGGCTGGTCTCGATCTCCTGACCTCAAGTGATCCACCCACCTCGGCCTCCCAAAGTGCTGGGATTACAGGCGTGAGCCACTGCGCCCAGTCAAGAGGTAGATTTTTAAAGGTAAAAAATGGGAATAGAAAGTGGGCTGATAAAAAGTTCTTTGTCAAGGATTCTCATTAGTTTACAGGAATAACATTGATTAGTGATTGGCCATACAGGGTTAAGCTAGAAGGTGTGGGCTATAGTGTCGCGTGTGGCATTATTAGATTAATTTACAGCTATGTGTGGCAGTAACAAGCAGTTTCAAGAGATGAATACATTGCTCAAAGGAGAAGTGGGACATAATTCTGGATTCATTTTAATGTCTCTCTGAGCCTGATAACTAACAGAACTTGCATCCCTCAGATAAAAGTTCTTTTACTTTCTCAAATCCCAGGGCCTGGATTCAAATTTGGGGGTTTCAGATTTAGGTTTCAGAGGTATGGGAAAGTAGCAGGTGCCCTCTGCACATTCTCAGGCATTTGTACAGGAGAAGGAAAAGAACATTTTAAATTCTTAGGTCTAATCAATGCATATGTGTAACCCTGACAGGGTTTGTCTCTGAATTCATTTCAGATTTGAAGATGCCAGGGACATTGAAAGAGGTGGAATGGTTGGTTGCTGCCCTGTAAGGTTATTTTTGTAGAAATCTGATCTGACTGCTCTACAAAGGACTATAGATCACAAATAGGCAGAGTGACCATTTTGCCTGCAATTTGGGGTTTGCACAATTGTGGGTTGTGACTTAAAGCCCAAGAGGCAAAGACCCTCTAGGGTGAAGTCTGATGGGTACCTTACATGTTTGTATCATACCTGGTCATTTCAGACAGTGTTTTCAAAAATGTAATTAAAAGCACAATCATCTCCAACCCCAGAAAAACTCTCCACAATGGCAGAACACAAAGCAAAAACCATATGATTACACAATTAAGCCAGAATGTGACATTAATTGCAGGCAATTTGCTAAGAGATTGCAAAGATAGAAAGAAGGTTGTCATAATTAGTCCTCAAGAAGACCATGTGACAGCACTCACTTGTCATAGGTAGTTTATCCTAAACCCACCTGGGAATTGGGGAGGTCAGTTGATTATATTCTATGAAAGATAAACTTCCCACATCTTCATGACAGGAGGTAGTTTTGCAACTTGGAACCAAATTCAGGTACCTGCTGAAGGTAGGGTTTTACTTCTCTGTAGAAACTGTGGTGCCAGGTGCGGTGGCTCACTACTGTAATCCCAGCACTTTGGGAGGCCGAGGTGGGCAGATCACCTGAGATCAGGAGTTCGAGACAAGCCTGGCCAACGTGGTGAAACCCCGTCTCTACTAAAAATACAAAAAATTAGCCAGGCGTTGTGGTGGGCGCCTGTAATCTCAGCTACTTGGGAGGCTGAGGCAGAGGCAGGAGAATCACTTGAACCTGGGAGGTGGAAGTTGCGGTGAGCCGAGATCACACCACTGCCCTCCAGCCTGGGTGACAGAGGGAGACTCCGTCTCAAAAAAAGAAAAGAGAAACTGTGGAAGAGGCATCTATGTTCTTGGCTATTTATATATTAAATCAATGGTTCCTGACTCAGAGTACTGGGCCATGGTGCTTCTGCCCGTGAAGCTTAGCCTACAGCCTGCAGCCCACACAGACCCTCACTGCTGCATCTGCACTCCAGCACCATGCCACAGAGCAGAGCCCTGGGCTGCAGGAGGAGGGCCTGGAGCACTCCTGGTTAGAATTGTATTTTCACAATAATGGAAATGAAAGTGGTGTTCCAGCCTAAGTTTCTGGGGTTCTCTTCTTTTTGAGACGGAGTCTCGCTCTGTCACCCAGGCTAAAGTGCAGTGACGTGATCTTGGCTCACTGCAACCTCCGCCTCCCAGGTTCAAGTGATTCTCCTCCCTCAGCCTCTCGAGTAGCTGGGACTACAGGCGTCCACCACCACGCCTGGCTAATTTTCTGTATTTTTAGTAGAGACAGGGTTTTGCCATGTTGGTCAGACTACTCTCAAACTCCTGACCTCAAGTGATCCTCCTGCCTTGGCCTCCCAAAGTGCTGGGATTACAGGCATGAGCCACCACGCCCGGCCTCCAGCCTCAGTAACTACTGACAACGATGACATGGAAAAAGTACTACTGGATGCCCAGCAAGAAGTCTGGATGGAGTTGCTCCACGAGTTGTCACCGTGACAGCCCACCTCACTCACAGACACAAGGAACCAACAGAGCTTCTGAAACACCCAAGGCATTGGAGAGAAAAACAGTTATTAGTCTGTGGAAGATTATATTGACAGAAAGAAAGAAATTGAAAGCATATTGAAGGAATACTCAGATTAGATACGGGATTGGTTAAGTGAGCAAGAAAAAATTCCCCCCAATGTTTCTCTTTAAAGAACCAAAGTGCACAGCTACTCTCAGCATGAGAAACACACGCATTCTGAAGAACAGATACATATTCTATCCAGAATTTCTAGAGGTTTTTCTTCCATCTTTGCTGCTGTCTCATCTGCTGGCCATTGGACTAGGGATTTATATTGGAAGCCATCTAACAACATCCACTGGCATCTTTTGATGAGGAATAGGAAACCAACGTTGTTCACATATTGGAATTATATCTGAGCTTGTGGCATAGCTAACTGAAGAGCTATTATATCCATGGGTGGGTGACTGCATCCGTTGCATTTATTAGTTCTGTAAATGCTGCATGCCTAAGTTAGTAAAATGAAAAAATAGGGCCAGGCGTGGTGACTCACGCCTGTAATCCCAACACGTTAGGAGACCGAGGCGGACGGATCACCTGAGGTTGGGAGTTCGAGACCAGCCTGACCAACATGGTGAAACCCCCTCTCTACTAAAAAAATTAGCTGGGCTTGGTGGCGCATGCCTGTAATCCTAGCTACTCAGGAAGCTGAGGCAGGAGAATCACTTGAACCTGGGAGGCAGAGGTTGCGGTGAGCCAAGATTGCGCCATTGCACTCCAGTCTGGCGCAACAAGAACAAAACTCCATCTCAAAAAAAAAAAAAAAAAAAGAAAGAAGAGAAAAAATAAGGTCAGGCCCGGTGGCTCATGCCTGTAATCTAAGCACTTTGGGAGGCTGAGGCAGGCAGATAGCCTCAGGTCCAAAGTTCAAGACCAGCCTGGCCAGCATGGCGAAACCCTGTCTCTACTAAAATCCAAAAACTAGCCGGGCATGTTGGTGCGTGCCTGTAATCCCAGCTACTCAGGAGGCTGAGGTATGAGAATCGCTTGAACCTGGGAGGCACAGGTTGCAATAAGCGGAGATCATGCCACTGCACTCCACCCTAAGCAACAGACTGAAATTCTGTCTCAAATACATATATACATATAGACACTAAAATCATGCTGACCTATAATCATACCTGTTGGATTAATTAATAAGCATATTAATTGATGTGACAGAGGTGGGGTTAATATCTATTGTAACAATTTGTTACTATATTTTTTCCTTTTTTTGAGACGGAGTTTTGCTCTTGTTGCCATGGCTGGAGTGCAGTGGCATGATCTTGGCTTACTGCAACCTCCGTCTTCCTGTTTCAAGCAATTCTCCTGCCTCAGGCTCCCGAGTAGCTGAGATTACAGGCGCCCACCACGTCAAGCAAATTTTTGTATTTTTAGTAGACACATGGTTTCACCATGTTGGCCAGGCTGGTCTCGAACTCCTGACCTCGTGATCCACCCGCCTCGGCCTCCTAAATTCCTGGGATTACAGGTGTGAGCCACCGCACCTGGCCTATTTTCTTTTGATATAAGATATAAATATCTTAGGATAAACAATTTTAACATATTAGTCATAATGTATGTAGTATTAGAAAATTATCTGTAATATTAATTCAGTTAAAATAATTTATATTTCAAAAGAACCCAGAATGTTAAAATCATTATTTTAAAGCGGTTTGTCCAAAATAAATATTGTGCTATTATATTTACACTATAGTACAAAATACTGTTTTTTTTTTTTTTTTTTTTGAGATGGAGTCTCACTCTCTTGCCCAGGCTGGAGTGCAGTAGTGTGATCCTGGCTCACTGCAACCTCTGCCTCCCAGGTTCAGGCAATTCTCCTGCCTCAGCCTACCAAGTAGCAGGGATTACAGGCGTTCGCCACCACACCCAACTAATTTTTGTATTTTTAGTAGAGACGAAGTCTCACTATGTTGGCCAGGCTGGTCTTGAACTTCTGACCTCAGGTGATCCTCCCACCTCAGCCTCCCAAAGTGCTGGGATTACAGGTGTGAACCACTGCACCCAGCCGAAAAAATACTCTTTAATTTAAATGGATGCAGTTTGTCTACACAAGAGTACATATAACTATGCCAACTCTTCTTAAAATATAAATAGAAACCAAGGTACAGGGCGTACTCTGAGCTGGTCTTGCTATCGCAGCATAAGCCCTTCAGCCTGCACATATTAGTAATTACCTTGGAGCAGCAGTTTTCTATTGAAAACACCTATCGTTTTTATCTCTCCAGATACTGAAGAGATACCCTTCAGTATCTGTGACCCTTTAGCTTTCTGGATTGCTGAATTAAATCCTATCCTTCATGTTTTTTGAGACAAAGTTTCGCTCCTATTGCCCAGGCTGGAGTGAAGTGGGCAGATCACCTGAGGTCAGGAGTTCAGGACCAGCCTGGCCAACATGGTGAAACCCTGTCTCTACTAAAAATACAAAAAATTAGCCAGGTGTGGTGACGGGCGCCTGTAAACCCAGCTACTCGGGAGGCTGAGGCAGGAGAATTGCTTGAACCCAGGAGGCAGAGGTTACAGTGAGCCGAGATTGTGCCACTGCACTCCAGCCTGGACAACAAGAGTGAAACTCCATCTCAAAAAAAAAAAGATTTACATATATTTTGAAGAAGCAGAGAAAAATGGTACATATAAAAGTTGTCTAGGCCGGGCATGGTGGCTCATGCCTGTAATCCCAGCATTTTGGAAGGCCAAGGCAGGAGGATCTCTTGAGGCCAGGTGTTTGACACCAGTTCCGGGAACATGGTGAGATGCTGTCTCTATCAAAAAAAAAAAAAAAAAAATTAGCCAGGCAAGTTGGTGCATGCCTATAGTCCTAGGTAATTGGGAGGCTGAGGTAGCAAGACTGCTTAAGCCCAAGAGTTCAAGGTTATAGTGAGCTATGATCATGCCACTGTACTCTAGCCTAAGTGAAAGAGTGAGACTCTGTCTCAAAAAAATAAATTAATCAATAATAAAAGTTTTCTAAATTATATCCTTCAGGAAAAGGCAAAAGAACAAAATGTCTTCCCTCATTTTCAAGTGGGGGAATGAAGCCCCTTATTTCTAATTTGTATTTGCTTCTGCAAAAGGTAGGTCTAGGCCCATGGTCTTGAACTACTGGACATCTGACAATTGAGGGGTGGCGTTGGGCACACTGTGTGCACATAAAAAAAGGGTTTGGGGGGGAACTAAAAGGCAAACGAGGGAAAGTTGCTATCAAGAAGCCATGGGTGGGACAGTGCGGGGTTAGGGAAGGACTGGTTCATGCTATAGACTGTGTCCCAGGAGAGGCTATGCTCTGACTTCTTCCTGTGTCCATGCAGGCAGATGAGACTATAATCAGGTGGCACAGAAGCCTGGGTTGGTGAAAAAACCAGGTTGCCAGTACAGACTACCTTTCAAGCTCTACTGATAAAATGCAATTTACACTTAATTAAAAACTGAAGTTAAAATAAGCAAAGAAATCTTTCCAAGGTGACAAACTCAGGAAGCGGCAATGCTGATTGGAACACAGACATATCTGACTCAGATGTCAAGTCAAGCCATTCTATCATTTGGGACATTTTCCCGCCCCCATCCTGCTCACTGAAGTGGACAATAACCACTCTACCAAGAGCCACTGTGCTGTGCCCCACTGTGTCCCTTAGATGCATTTTGCTTTGCAGGTTTTTGCACTGCCTCACTGGGTTGGGTGTTCCTTGTCCTTGGGGATATTTTTTTTCTCTCTTCACCAATCTGAGAAAATTTTCTCCTCAATACCAGCATCCAAATTGCCTGGCCAGCATTGTATCTTTAAGAAATGGAAACTGGGAGTTGGGGAAGAAAATCTTAATGTCCTAATGGATTTGCTTTCAGAGGAAAGGTATACCTGATTTCTCCCAGGCACAATGCACCAACTACTCCACAGAGAGGCCACATTCCCATACCTCGCAGGGTCGCCCCTGAGAGGAGATGGCCCAGGGGCTGATATTCACTAGACACCTCAGGAGACACAGCCACTGTGGGCATCTCATGTCATCCCCAGACAGTTCTGAAACTCAAAACCAGGAAAATAACACAGGGTGGCTGAGGATGCATTGCCCTGTGAAGTTTCCAAAGTGGAACCTCAACCCAAAAACATTCTGATAAGGTGTCTGTGCCTAGGAAAGATTAAAGGGAGATTGGCACAAAGGTTTTTGTTTTTTGGTCTTTTTTTTTTTTTTTATGGTGGAGTGTTGGGATTATTCTCTGCTTTCATCTCCTGTAAAATGTTTGCAAATGAAAAAGAATTCTTTTTCTAAAAAGTGCCATCCGCTGCTCTTTGAAATAATGATCAAAATACTGTGTCTGAAATGTACAAAAAAGGACTAATAGTTGATAATGTTGTGAATTAGAGAGGGGAAGTTGGTGTTGAAGAATGTCAGGAAAGAACTGAAAATTTAAAATTCAACTGCAAGTCAGAGTTAGGCTGGGGCAACAGAGTAGTAGATTTGAGATTGTGTTTGCCACACATTTGGAAAATCCAAGAGAAAACCACTTCTGTGCAGTGTTAAATAAATAGCAGGCAGTTAGACTGAGGTGGCTCTAGTGCCCTGAGTTCCTACATTAAAAAAAAAAAAAAATCAAAGGCAAATACATTTCTTGTAAATTGCTACCTTAGGGGGAAACAAAATTCAGATTTAAGCAACCACAAACCTTCAATTAACTTCTGATTACATAACCAGGCAATGACAACCTGAATAGTCTAAATAAGATGACTACGTAACTGGAACGAGTCAGTTACTGAATTCGGTTTGCTTCATCCTGCACTTTATAAAAAACTTTCCTTCAAGCCCTTCGGCTGGACCCCCAAGCACAAACCGTGGCTGGGTGCTCTCTGAGCATGAATCACTGTTAACTTCAATAAGTTTTCAACATTTTAAAGGTGACTCCCATTGTTTTTAAACAGGAGAAGGAAAAAACTGAGGACCCCCGGGATCACAGCACTTCCCACGCACAAACCACACACGGGGTCTGGACTCTGCCCTGAGGACGCTTCCATTGTCCCCGCAGTCGGGGCAGACGTAAGAACTCGCGGGGCGCTTCCCAGGGTGGGCTCCGGGCGGGAAGCGGGAGAACGGAACGGGATGCCCGCCCAGGGTCCTAGCTGCTGGCCCACCTCGCATCCTGTGCCCGGAGGTGACCGAGGGCCGAGCTGTGCCTGCCGGGACTCCAGTCCGCAGACTCCGGAGCTGACAGCTGGGAGGCCCCAGTCCCGTCACTGCCGGTTCCGGCCGGTTTCAACCAGCCCTGCCCCCACCTCGGGATGCGCGGCCTGGCACACTCACCATTTTTCTGCTTCCGGGATGTCCTGGAGTCTTAGCTCTGGATCTCACAGCATGTGCAAGTCAGAGGGCAACAGAGGCTGCGACAGTCACCGGGACCTACTAGAGCAGAGGATACTAAGCAATGAAGATGGACCCTGAGCACTGGCTGGAGCGAGACAAAGGCCCCGCCAGCTCCAGGACACCGCCCCCTCTACCTTGGCTGCGCACCTGATTGGACAGTTCCCACTCCAGCGCCCATGATTGGATACAGTTCCATGCCCCGCCCCCTCAGGTCATGCCTGCCAGGAGGCGTGATCTGAGAATGCGTTGAATAAGGCAAGAGTTAAAGATTTTTCCTGAACCCTTTTCTGGCGCGCTTCCTTCCTGAATTGGAAACTGGCCCTTCCTGGGGAACATTTGCATTTAACTTTGTATATAAAGTTTTTATTTGTGAATAGTATACATATGTTATTCGCAAATGGAAACAATATAATGACAATTATTTTAAAATCTCAGATTTCATCATTTTCCTAGCCTCCAGTCTTTTGAGCAGGCAGCCTAAGATGTCGCAAGGGAGACAATTCTCTAAGAAATAAACTGTGAAGCACATATGAATTTTACATTTTCTAGTAGCCACATTTTAAAAAAGAAACCAGGCGTGGTAGCCTGTGCCTGTAGTTCTAGCTACTAGGGAGGCTGAGGCGGGAGCATCACTTGAGGCCAGGAGTTTTAAGACCAGCCCGGGCAACATAGCGAGATCCCATCTCTACAAAAAATAATTAAAAATTTAGCCAAGTCTGGTGGTGCACGCCTGTAGTCCTAGCTACTCAGAAGGCTGAGGCGGGAGGATCACTTGACCCTGGGGGACCAAGACTGCAGTGAGTCACGATCACACCATTGCACTACAGCCGGGGTGACAGAGTGAAACCAAGTTTAAAAAAAAAAGATCTCTGAAGAAGGCATTTTCTCTTTCTGCAATTTAGCCAAGCAGCTGAGTATGTCTTGAAGTCATCTTCTAATTTTTAACAGGGCAAAGATGTTTTCTAAAACCCCAGTCTCCAGAGTTGCCATGGGGCAAATCCCCGCAGCATACATGAAAATCACTCACAGCTAATGCATTCCTCATCAGATCCAGTGCTTCTTACCCCTGGCAAATAAAAATCACCTGCGGGGTTGGGAGCGGTGGTTCACGCCTGTAAGCTCAGCATTTTGGGAGGCCGAGACAGGCGTATCACCTGAGGTCACGAGTTCGAGACCAGCCTGGCCAACATGGTGAAACCCCCCCCCCCCCCAACCTCTACTAAAAATACAAAAATTAGCCGGGCACGGTGGCACACGCCTGTAATCCCAGCTACTCGGGAGGCTGAGGCAGGAGGATGGCTTGAACGTGGGAGGCGGAGGTTGCAGTGAGTAGAGATCGCGCCATTGCAGAGTGAGACTTCGTGGGGAGGGTGGTGGTGGCGGCGGGGGGGTGTGGAGAATGACTGGAGGGGCGGGGCAGGATGTAAACTTAAAATCCCTGAAGCCCAAGTTGCAACAGACCAATTAAATTAGAATCCTTGGAGTTGGATCTGGGCAACAATATGGTTTAAAGCTCTCAGGGTGATTACAGTGTGTAGCCAAGTACCCAAACTATTGCTTTTCACCAACAGCTTTTTCTTTTTTGTTTCTTTTTGAGACAGAGTTTTGCTCTTTTTGCCCAGCCTGGAGTGCAATGGTGCGATCTCGGCTCACTGCAACCTCCGCCTCCCGGGTTCAAGCGATTCTCCTGCCTCAGCCTCCCAAGTAGGTGGGATTACAGGCGCTTGCCACCACGCCCGGCTAACTTTTTGTATTTTTAGTACAGACAGGGTTTCACCATGTTGGCCAGGATGGTCACGATCTCTCGATCTCGTGATCCACCCGCCTCGGCCTCCCAAAGTGCTGGGATTACAGGTGTGACCTACCGCACCTGGCCTTCATCAACAGTTTTGATGAATTAGTTATAAATGGTTTTTCAAATGCATGTAAAAACGTTTGCTGCTGAGTTGTGACCTTGCAATCTTAACTCATTTCCCACTTACTATACTTTGCAGAACCAACCTCTGCTACTCGCTTTGTTCCTGATTGAACCTGGTTCCATGTGTGCTCAGTGCATACTATGCACAGGGCACTGTGCTGTGTGCCCTGGTCCCGGTGAGCATCATTCTCGGGGGAGAACCTTGCTGAAAACAAAATCACATCCCAAAAAGTTAAAATCATGCTACTGGCCGGGCGCGGTGGCTCACCCCTGTAATCGGAGCACTTTGGGAGGCCGAGGCGGATGGAGCACGAGGTCAGGCGTTCGAGACCAGCCTGGCTAACGTAGTGAAACCCCGTCTCTACTAAATATGCAAAAAATGCAAAAAATTAGCCGGGCGTGGGGGCGGGCGCCTGTAATCCGAACTACTTGGGAAGCTGAGGCAGGAGAATCCTTGAAACCTGGGAGGCAGAGGTTGCAGTGAGCCGAGATTGCACCACTGCAGTCCAGCCCCGGCGACAGTGCGAGACTCCGTCTCAAAAAAAAACAAAAACAAAAACAAAAAACCATGCTACTTACCGAATTGAAGTGAAAATTAAAAGACCTAGGGGGTCACCCAAAGGTTAGAACATGAATCAATAACTTGGAATATTAATATACATCTGATGGTGCCCTGAGCACACATGTCCATTTTATTTTATTTTATCTTACCTTATTTTATTTTTATTTTTTGAGACAGAGTCTTGCTCTGTCGCCAAGGCTGGAGTACAGTGCCGCGGATCTCGGCTCACTGCAACCTCTGCCTCCCAGGTTCAAGCGATTCTCCTGCCTCAGTCTCCCCAGCAGCTGGGATTACAGGCATGCACCACCACGCCCAGCTAATTTTTTGTATTTTTAGTAGAGACGAGGTTTCACTACGTTGGGCAGACCTTGGGTGATCAGCCTGCCTCGGCCTCCCAAAGTGCTGGGATTGCAGGCGTGAGCCACTGCACACAGCCACGTGTCTGCCTTTAAAAGAAAACAAAATAAAGCATTACTATTATTCTCAAATATTAATTTATAACTATTATGCAAACATGTAATATTTAAATTTTGATTGCTGTATAGCATGCATACATAAATATATGCGCAAAACATTTATGGAAAACTTGATGAATTATTATAGACCAAACTCGTGTAACCAAGAAATAGAATCAGACTTGCTCATGCCCGACAGTCACTTTCTCCTTCTCTTCACAAAAGTAAGAGCTTAAGAGCTAAGTGTAGATCAACTTTGTCATTTTGTACAAGTGTTTTATTACAGAGCATTAAAAACATATCCAAAATACAAAGAAGGTGTATAATAGACCTGTCACCCAGCTTTAACAGCAACTTGACATGTGCCATTTTTGTTTCATTGATATTTCAACCCATTTCCCATCCCTTTATTAATTTTTTAGTTTTTTTTTTAGATAAAATGTATATACATTGAAAGGTACGATCTTAACTGTACCTTTTGGACAAATCAACTCACTCATATAAACATCTCCTCTTTTAAGAACAGAATTACTCCACTTAACCATCATTAATGTACCCATAAGTTACCTCAAAGTGTTATTTAAAATCTAGATTTTTATAAAATAGGTCTGAGTTTGGACTGAGAATTCATATTTCTAACAAAGTACGGATCCATAGACCACATGGTAACTACAGAGTCTCTTTTATCTAAAGTAAATACAATTGGATGAATAAAATTAAGAAAAATTGACCTAAGGTGAAAGGACAAATCAAAACATCTGTGCAATATGCTATCTGTAGGAGCATTTGGTTAAGAAAAGTATAAACTCACCAAAAAGTTTTATTATTTTAATAATGCAAATTGGCAAAATTCTTACTATTGTTTTCATAGAAATGCTCCCTCACAATAAAACATTTTCATATAGGAACAGTTACAGTGCCTCACGCATGTAATCCCAGCAATTTGGGAGGCTGAGGCGGGTGGATCACGAAGTCAGGAGTTCAAGACCAGCCTGGCCAAGATGGTGAAACCCCGTCTCTACTAAAAATACAAAAATTAGCCAGGCACAGTGGCAGGTGCCTGTAATCCCAGCTACTCAGGAGGCTGAAGCAGGAGAATCTCTTGAATCTGGGAGGTGGAGTTTGCAGTGAGCTGAGATCATACCACTGCACTCCAGCCTGGGTGACAGAGTGAGACTCCATCACAGGAAAAAAAAAAAAAAAAAGAAAAAAAGAGGAAAATTCATATCATGGGAAGGCACTGGTTAAAAATAGCAAATATTTGAAAGTAAATGTCTTATAACATTAAGTAGCAGATACCTTTTGAAGCCCATAGATGGCCTTTACATAGTTACCCAAAATTCAGTTGTTTACACAGCAAGTGCAGATAATTTTTATAGCTTCCTATTAAATTATGTTATTAAAATTAAATTTATTAATTTTAATTAAATTAAAATTATATATTAAAATTATATGTTAATGCCCTTACAAAGTTTTCTTCTAAAATTCACTAACTTAAATTTTGCATATGACATATAAGTTCCCTTTACATTCAACTTAAATTTCCTTAATTTTATTAGGCAGTGCCTGTGTGTTTACCACCCAATATTATTTGGGGTTCCTCCAACAGACATCACGGTTGGGGAAACAGGCTGTTCCTGCTTCTTTTTCCTCTTCAGGGCATCAGTTCATCAGTCAACCAAGTCATGTGGGAGTGGAGGTCATATATTCCCTAGCATAGAGGGTGTCATTCCTGAGCACTCTGCTCAGAGTAGAAAAAGACCAGAAGGTCCTTTTAGGGAACACTTACTTGGGGAGGGCTAAGCCCCTTAAGGTGTGAGAGCTCTAATCAGCAGGTATAGACTTTTCAGGAGGGAGGGATGAGGCAGCCATTCTGAACCTGGAGCTCCATCACCTCTTGTCCCATCTCCAGACAATTCTGGAGGGCTGTTCAGGAACATGTCTGAAAGGTGCACATGGAGGAACAGTGTGGGCTTTGATCTGGCTTAGATGACGTCTGTCCTGGGGAGGCAGGAGGTCCATGCTCAGTATCTGGGCTGATATCTTTGAGGTCAGTAGGTTGCCTTTTTGTATCCAAGTCCATTTTCACTAGGGAAGAGGCCAGACAGTCTAAATGGCTTCCAGAGCCCCTCTCTGATTCTCTTTGGGAGATGGGGCCTGAAAGAGGCTAAGTCAGTATTTTGGGGAAATTCTACAAAGTCTGGTTGGAAACTGGGAAGACCTCTTGCCTGGTGCTTAAATGCTCCATTTGCAGTCCTAGCCATATAGGTGTTTGGTAGACATAGAGCTGGGTTTGCATTTATATCAGCACAACCTTATGTCAGAGCTGAAGAAGTGGCCAGGATAAGTGTCTTGGTTGCAGGCTGGAGAACATCATAAAAGCAAACTGCTAGTTTGCTGATTTTCATCTTGGCAATGAGCATTGAGTCCTGGCCAAACTGCTTGAGTGCAGCATGAGGCCAATTCATAAATCCACCTCCACGCATCAGCTGTCCATAAGATAAGAGGAAGCTCAGTTCATGTTTTGACGAGAGGCTCTGCCAGATGAAAGAATCACATCTCAGGTGTCTTGACAGCTGGCTGACTTGTGAGAAAAGATCCAGGACAGATCTATTTTTGGATGCATCGACAGGCTTCAGCCTTCCAGAATAATGTGGGAGAAATGGCTTGCAAATAAAATATGGTAGGAACTCCTGATAATGAAGAGTAAAAACATGAACTTAATAAAAATAAGACAGAACCTATAAAAACATGCCATAGTAAAAGAAATACAAACGGACTTTTCTAGCATAAAAAGGCATTCAACCATAACGGTGATCAGGAGAAAATAAATTACAAAATAAATGTGTTTCGTTGGTGTGTGATCAGGGATACTAATCTGCATCTTTGTTTGGGTTTCATTTTGAGATTGAGGATGGGAAATGGCTTGTAGCCCTCAGGGGGCTTTGAGAAATGTGGCAATCATCCCCAAGAGCTATGTTCTTCATGTTCATTCTTGACACTGGCTGAAGAGCCTCAGCTGAGAGAATGACCCACAAATACAGGTTAGGGATAGATTATGTGGCTCTGTGCCTAGAGAGAGGAGAGTCACCTAAACTCCTCTTTACCGCAGCCCAATCCAAATGAGGGTAATTCCAAAGAAACTAAACTCAAAGCCAGAAACAGCACTGCTAGGTTAGGCAAGAATTTGACTCTTCCAAGGTGAGGAGAAACAGAGGATGAATTAACACAGTCTTCCCTGGGAAGGAAACTGGGAGTTATTTTAGCAACTAGGGCCTTATAGATCCTGGACTCTGTGTAAAAAGTAAAGTAGAGGTTCCTCTTCAAAGACTTTCCTCCCCATCTAATTATGAATAAATAGTAACTTCTCTTAGAAGCAAAATTTATTCAAAGACCTGTGCTCCTAAATATTTGCCCTGGCATGCTTATACTGGTCCAAGCAAGCATTAGGTCATAGCCTGTTCCTCTTCCTTATTTAGAAGTGTTTTTACCTTTCTCAGCATTCCACAAGTTACTTCCTACTTCCTTTGTTCTCCTCTACCTTTGCCTCTTTTAAAAAGTTCTAAGTTGCTAGCCAATCGGGACAAATGCAGAATGTGAGGTCCCATTCCAGCAGTAGGGTGGATACGTCAGGTTATAAATAACCCTGTCTCTTTTGTTCGATGTACTCTTGTGGCAAAACTGCTGGCGAGTATACCCTTTCTGCAGGAAGTAAAACTGCCCTTACTAAATAAATTAAATTTATGTTCAAGGGCTATTTCTTTACGGCACTGAAAAACAAACATTTCAAATACTCTGGAAACAGAAAATGTAGCTCCTGCAGAAAAAATAAAGATCTGCTACTTCTCAGACACTTTTACACTCATTGTAGTAGTAAATGACAGAACCTGTGGTGGTCCTAGGAAAAAAACTTGAACAATGTACTCAGAATGGCGAACTCTGGATTTTCTTGAGGGCCAAGACTACTGACATTTCATGTGTTATATTTCATGTAAGACATTTGATGTCTTTTGGATACCTTATGACAGTTATGCATTTCTTTATAATCAGAAAAAAAATTAGCATGTAATCATGCATATATGTTTGCATATTGTACAATGTATCAAAATGAATATGTATATTTATATTCTCCCCCTTAAATTCAGAAAAAGCTGAAGCTCTTTACTCTCTCAGCCTAAGTCCAGGGAGGACGGATATCCACAAATTAGTGGATACAAACTAATTAGCATTCTCTAATAGAGAAGTGTTTCTATTTTTTGCAGTTTGATAAAATCATGGTGAAATTACCATGCTACTTTTTTTTACTTTTTATTATTTAATATAAAATCTAAGACAAGATACATTAAGTACTTAGTGACACATGTATTTATTCCTCACCTGGTTCATAATATCTGCCTAATTTTAAACTTTCTTCCATTTTATAGGTTCAATTGATCTTATTTTATTGTAGGATATTAAATCTAATACCGGCATTGTTATTTTATATATTATGTTCTTTAATTTTGTATATTTTCTATTGGCATTTTACACTGAAATAATGCAGTGTTTCATCATACAAATGACTTTATCTGTATTTAAAAAATAAAAGTCTGGGGCCAGGCGCGGAGGCTTACGCCTGTAATCCCAGCACTTTGGGAGGCCGAGGCGGGTGGATCACAAGGTCAGGAGATCAAGACCATCCTGGCTAACACGGTGAAACCCAATCTCTACTAAAAATACAAAAAAATTAGCCGGGCTTGGTGTCGGGCGCCTGTAGTCCCAGCTACTGGGGAGGCTGAGGCAGGAGAATGGCGTGAACCCGGGAGGCGTAGCTTGCAGTGGGCCGAGATCGCGCCACTGCACTCCAGCCTGAGCAACAGAGCGAGACTTCGTCTCAAAAAAATAAAATAAAATAAAACAAATAATAAAATAAAATAAAATAAAAAGTATTTGGGTATTTGTTTTTTTCTTATAATTTCCATATTACATAGTGATGAGATAAACATTAATGTTTTGAGAGTTTAAAATGTTTTAAACTTTTGATAATGACTCATTTGATCCACATGGAATTTTTTACTGCATGTGTGGGTTGAAAATCTGGTTTTCTTTTGTTTTTTGTTTCCTTCTTTGTTCATTTGTTGAGACAGAGTCTCATTCTGTCGCCCATGTTGGAGTGCTGTGGTGCCATCTCAGCTCACTACAACCTCCCCCTGCTGGGCTCAAGTGATTCTCCTGCCTCAGCCTCCCAAGTAGCTGGATTAGAGGCGTGCACCACCACGCCTGGCTAATTTTTGTATTTTTACTAGAGATGGGGTTTCACCATGTTGGCAAGGCTGGTCTTGAACTCCTGATCTCAAGTGATCCACCTGCCTCAGCCTCCCAAAGTGCTGGGATTAAAGGCATGAGCCATGGCACCTGGCCTGAAGAGCTGATTTCGCTTCTGCTTCATCTTCAACCTGATCTCCCCAGAACTGATAGCTCTTGCTGTAACTGGGGGATAGCAGTTTATTATTCCAATAAATGTGGCAAATTCAATAACATACTACAAATCAGTTTGAAAGCAGGACATGTCTTCAAGACATACACAACATGCACCAACCTATGTACAACAATAATAATTTGTAAATTTCAGTTGGAATGGAAAATAAAATGACAAAAAGATTGTTAAGGTAAATTAAAATGGAGGTCAGGCCTGAAGAATTCCTGAGCAGACCAAATGAGTTAGGCCTCATAAGTAACCTCAACCTTGCTTGATTTCCAAACATAAGCAAAACTTAACTTGAATTCTTTCTTGTAGCTGCCTATTTTAAAGAAAAACAGAAATGAATCTCAACCAATCAGAAGTAGCCAACAACCTTATATAACTAGGAACTTTTCAACAAGGCAAAGAGACAAAAAAACGAGAAGAAACAAATTTCTAACTACTACTAATTGAATAATTTATTTTGTTTCTACATTTTCCCAATAAATAGTTGCCTCTTACACTGTCAATGAAACACTAAACCTCTTTTAGACTGGTGTCCTATAATTAATCAATTACTCCTACTCAAACTCTTTACAATTTTATTGCGTCTCAGATTACTTTTTAGCAGAATAAAATAAACTATCTAGGAATCCATATTACAAAAACGTTTACAGAATATCAGAAAAGACAGAATGTTCATACAATATACGAATGTAGACATAAGCAAATAGAAAACTTACATGTTCTTAGGCAGAAAAACTCAATATACTATCAATATCAATTGTCTTTAAGGTAATTTAGAAATTTAATTTTGTTCTAATATAGATATCATTAGATATTGGAGGTAGGCATTTTACTATAAAATAGCATATAGGCTGGGTGCAGTGGCTCACACCTCTAATCCAGCACTTTGGAAGGCTGAGGCGGGTGGATCACCTGAGGTCAGGAGCTCAAAATCAGCCTGGCCAAAATAGTGAAACCCCGTCTCTACAAAAATACATAAATTAGCCAGGCATGATGGTGGATACCTGTAATCCCAGCCACTTGGGAGGCTGAGGCGGGCAAATTGCTTGAACCTCTGAGGCAGAGGTTGCACTGAGCCGAGATTGCACCACTGCACTCCAGCCTGGGCAACAAAGCAAGACTCTGTCTCAAAAATAAATAAATAAATAAATAAATAAATAAATAAATAAATAAATAAAACAGCATATAGATGAAAAGCCAAGAAAAGCCAAGAAAACTGTGGAAAAAAAAAACACACACACAACAAAACACAGATAATATTGGCCAGCCGTGGGAAAAATCTTGATTGATTAAAAAAGCTAATAGATCATTGGAACTAAAAATTCAGAAATAGACTAAAGTGCCTAAGAAACTGTCTTAGTCCATCCAGGCTGCTGTAACAAAATAACTTAGGCTGGGTAATGTAAAAACAACAGAAATTTATTGCTCACAGTTCTGGAGGCTGGAAAGTGCTAGATCAAGGCACCAAGAAATTTGGTGTTTGGTGACAGCCCAGTTCCTCACAGATGATACCTTCTTGGTGTGTCCTCACATGGCAAAAGAGACAAGGACACTCCCTTCAACCTCACTTATTCCATTCAGGAAGATGAAGCTCCCTTGGTTTAGTCACTTCCCGAAAGGTTGCATGCCTAATACTATCCACATATGAATTTGGAGGGGGACACAAATGCTTAAACCACAGCAAAAATTTAATAAGCAGGAGAAACTAGTGGAGGATGGCATCATTAATACTTGATGTGTGAAAAACTGATGTTCTTATCACAAAGGAAAGAAATGACTGATTCTTCATGACGTAGAACAAAATAAAGATCCAATGAAAGACAAATCTATACAGAAAAATAAATTGGTGTTGATAAGGTGAATTCTACAGGTTGTATCAGGATTTTGGAGGTTTCTGGGGATGGGCAGGGCCCCAGAGTTTCCTCCTGTGACATTTTCCCTGAAGTTGCTCACGCTCTTACTCAACTTGAAAGTGGATAAAAATGTTTTTTCCTGTTCCAATATTTAAGAAATTCAAAACAAAAAGGCCTATGTATGCACGATTATCAAACAATCAGTCAGTGGTGCTCTGCTAAGGAAGGGCAAAGAATCTCACATCCACAAAAGTACCATGTTCTGTCAGATAAAGATGTCTCCCTGTGCCAGAGCCACATATTTTATACATGATCAGAGGCTTTCACAGGGAAGCATTGCTCTGCAGCCCTACCACAGACTTAACCCTGAGAATTTGACTTAGCAGGTCACTGATGAACACACGCCCAAGTGTTCTGATCTACATGAATCCTCTCTTAATGGTTCCTTCCAGGGATCTGGGATCTTTCCCAAAGTCATCTGTCACACACAGATTGACTCAAAAATGTGGACAAAAGCTTTGATCCTCACTGGCACACCTGCTCTGTCTTATCAGCTTCTCTAGAAGTATGCTGCTCTAATTGCTCCTGAGAGACCCCATCTTAAGGTATCTCTCTGTGCCAACATAATTGATTTCATAAAGTGGGAAGAGAATAGGCAAGAGTCAAGCTATGCTGGGGGCCAAGATTCCCTTACCTATGTCTCTAATTTACGCAAATATTGACTAATACAGATTCATCTCTAAGCGGTAGGAAAAGGGAAGGAGGAGCCCCAGTTCTCAGAAAGAGAAGCCCCAGTTCACAGAAGGAGAAAATGTAATCAATGCTGCCTAGCTTCCAGCTTCAGCTTACCTATGGAGGACTGAGTCTCTTCGGAAAAAGCAGCGGTTCTCCATAGTATTAGCCTGTTCTCATGCTACTAATAAAAAGACATACCCAAGACTGGGTAATTTATAAAGGAAGGAAGTTTAATTGACTCACAGTTCTACATGGCTGGAGGTGGGCGGTCGGTTCAAAATCATGGAGGAAGGCAAGGAGAGGCAAAGTCACATCTTACACTGTGGCAGGCAAGAGAGCATGTGCAGGCCAACTGCCCTCTATAAAACCATCAGATCTCATGACATATATTCACTATCACGAGAACAGCTTGGGAAAGACGCACACCTGTGATTCGATTACCTCCCTCCAGGTCCCTCTCATACCACACGGGAATTATGGGAGCTAGAATTCAAGATGAGATTTGGGTGGGGACACAGCCAAACCATATCATCCATCATTTGAAGGAACTGTGGTCTCAGGCAGCAAGGCATTGAGTGTGCACACTGCCCACTAGAATTCCACATCTACATCACAGAGAGATAGAATAGTCTCAAAGGATTCTTAAGGGTAATGTGGGCAGCCAAAAGGAGGAGATGAATTCACAGCCTCTGCCTTACCTTCTGGTCTAACAAATACTACTCCTATCCTGGCCCAGCAGGATTCCCATACTCTTTTCTGGGTTGCACAAGGAGTAATTCAGAAAGACAAAAACTTATTAATGCCCCTCCATTCTCCATAGCTTCTGAGGTTTAAGTCGTTCATTCCCTGGGTTTTAGGTTGTTGTTCTCTCTCTACCTCCACAGAACCAGTGTGTCCCATTCCAGTACCTATAATTTCACCCGTATTCTTCTTACCTCCTACTTTCTCCTAGACATTTTATCCAGTAGAGCCAGGTGAAATACAGACAAGGATATTTACATAAAACTTAATCAGAACTAAGTTGGAGTCCCATAAGCCCTATTGGGCTGCGATGGCACTCAGGCTGGCCTAAGGTTGTGGTTATGGAAAACAATGCCACATTTTGCCCAGGAATGATCAGTGTGGAATCTCAAATTTGGGAAATAGATCCTTAGAGCCCCCAACCGTTTCATCCTTCTCTTGGAGGCAATCAGGAAGAGATAATCCCCTTTTGAAGGAAACCATGTCTAATCAACAAATTACCTAACCAACATGTGTGGAAAAGGAGGTAAAATCAGACAGTTGACCCATTTTAGTATATTTGGTAATAAATGCCACAAAGTCAGAGTTCAAGTGGTCTCAAAAGCCTAAAAGGTGACACAGATTAGTTTCAAGGAACACATGGTGTCACTGAGTGTTCCAACCTCCCAGAGGGTGAGTACCATGGCAACTTTGAGCAGGCTGGGAAATGATCCCAGACCTTTGCAGGTCTGTGAGAAATCAAACTTCCGGCACTTTGGAAGTCAGGAAACCAGCACGTTGTGGGAGGCGGGATCACAATTACTTGGTGAGACAAGCTGCCCTGGCTACGTTCACTCCCGTCAGGTAGGAGAGGTTAAAGACCAGCCAGGCTCCCCCTCCCCAGGGCGGAACTGCTCTGAAGTCATGGAGGAGCGAGGCTGAAGGTGGAGCCTTCGCCCACCATGCCGAGAGCTAAAATTTCTTAACCAATGCCGGCCAGCGATGGCAGGGCTGCAGGACTACAATCCCAGCGCGCACAGGCATCAGGGACAGGCATCAGGGCATTACTGGAGGAAGGGGCAGAGCGGCGCGCGCCTCGCTGAGCTTTCTGGGAGATGTAGTCTCATGGCAACTCCCAGCCCTTTGGCCACAAAGCTACAGGACCTACAATCCCAGCCTGTACCAGGCTCGGGAGCGGTTCGCAGCATAGAGGAAGGGGCAGGGCGGTGCGCGCCCCTCCTGATATGCTGGGAGCTGTAGTCTCTTCACCGTTCTTAGCCAATGGGTAGGTAGCTTCCGAACTACAATCCCAGTATGCATCGGGGCGGTGCGTAGCCCTGGAGGTAGGGGCAGAGCGGTGTGGGCTTACCGGTGTCCAAAGCATTGCTGGCAGCCAATTCCATGCCGCCCCCTTGTCAGGGAGAGTGAATACAGCTAGGGACGTGAAGGGTAGGTCTGGGCTGGGCATTGAGGAGGGTATTAGGCTAGGCAGTATACCTCACCTTTGTCCAAATCGGGCGGTTCGGCCTCCTCTCGGCCGTATGCAGCTGAGTTGCCTCTCTCATCCGCACCCAAGGGTCTTTCCAGAGTGTTGCGTCATCTCCAGCCCAGGGAGCTGCCTTCTTTCCTAAACTGCAATGGAAACTGTCCTGATGTCTGAGACAATGTCCGTTGTGCCGCAGCCCTCTGCCTTCTCTAGCCAGAGCGCGAGCTCAGCTGCTTTTGAGAGAAATCAGCCACCTGGCCCACCTGTGCACAACTTCAGAGCTTTGTAGGGGGTGACAAGGACAGTGTCCTCAGGGAAATGTCACGGGCACTGGCGCCTTTTTCGCAAACGTGAAAGTTGAGAAATCAAGAAGGTTAATTAATAATTAACCTTGGTTAATTGGGTTGCCCAAGATCTGCTAAGAGCAAAGGAGAAAACTCCGTTTCCCAGGCATGTGTCTTGTGAGCCATTTTTTAATCAACCCTCTTAAGTGGACAAGCTCCAGAACACAACATGAAGCTGATGATGATTTAGGCAATTTATGCTTGAACTCATTGGCCTCATCTCAAGTCAGTGTCTCAGAGACACAGGTGGGACCTGATCCCCAAGGAACAGATAGCATTCCAGATTCGTGGGAGCAACTTTTGAGATGTGGAGCACCCGGGGGGTCATTTGAAACCCATCAGGTTGCCGGGCGCGGTGGCTCACGCCTGTAATCCCAGCACTTTGGGAGGCAGAGGCGGGCAGATCACGAGGTCAGGAGATCAAGACCATCCTGGCCAACACGGTGAAACCCCATCTCTACCAAAAATACAAAAAATTTGCTGGGCGTGGTGGTGGGCGCCTGTAGCCCCAGCTACTTGGGAGGCTGAAGCAGGAGAATGGCATGAACCTGGGAGGCAGAGCTTGCAGTGAGCCGAGATCACGCTACTGCACTCTAGCCTGGGCAACAGAGCAAGACTCTGTCTCGAAAAAAAAAAAAAAAAAAAACAGAAAGAAAAAAAAAAAAGAAACCCGTAAAGTTTCACATCTCTGCTTTGGATGGAAAGCCCATCACCCATAGCAGTCAGGGATGTTCCTTAACTCACTGGGGCTCATCTGTTGAATTTTTCTATCTAGATAATGGAAACATCTAGGAGCACTTCTGCTTCCATGTAAACCCTTAATAATTGATGTCCGTAAAATTCTATGTTCTCAGGGTCAGTTCCTTTCATTCCCATATGGTACCAGCTTTCATGTTGTTATGTGTAATATGTAAAAACCTGGATGTTAATCTCTAAGACATTGTTCACGTCACATATTCCAGTATGTTTCAGTTGTGATTTCTGAATGTAGGACAATATCAAAGAACTGAAAACCTGTTCATAAAAATTGGACCCTATTACTGTAGTTAGAGAATAATTTACTCCTTAGGGTTAATTACACATGAGTTCATCAGCACCTGTGTAAAGAAAAGAAAAAAAAATGTGGCATTGGCCAGTCATGGTGACTCAATGCCTGTAATCCCAGCACTTTGGGAGGCTGAGGTGGGTGGGTCACCTGAGGTCAGGAGTTTGAGTGCAGCCCGGCCAACATGGTGAAACCCTATCTCTACTAAAAATTCAAAAATTAGCTGGGGGTGGTGGTGGGCGCTATAATCCCAGCTACTTGGGAGGCTGAGGCAGGAGAATCACTTGAACCTGGGGGATGGAGGTTGCAGTGAGCCAAGATCATGCCACTTCACTCTACCCTGGGCGACATGCCTTCTACTGTAACAGACAGCCTCTCCCTTCCCACCTAATTAGCCCTATTCAATTTTAAATAGTAGCCAATCAGGTCAGTTAGATTGTGCAGTAGGACTCCAGCCAATGGGGAGAGGACACAGCTACAGTATCTGCTGCGTTAGGGATAAAAACTCCTGCCCTACCTTGCTCGGTGTGCTCTTGCAACCACGCCAGGCGCAAGTGGCACCCTTCTGCAGAAGTAAATTGCCTTGCTGAGAAAGCTTTCTGCCGGAGTGCTTATTCTTCTTTGTGGCACCAAGCATTTATTTCCAATGATCTTGGGGGCTTGTCTGGGATTCACTTTCTCCTCTGGGGAGAGGTCCCCTATCATCTCTTGTGAGGAGATGTGTCCCACTGCCTTGTTGCCATGGCCTCAGAGGCAAGGGGATTAAGACTTCCCCTGGAGTGATGAATAAACATGGACCGTCAGCAATGTGGGCAGAAGGATCCTCACACACTGTGATGACCAGGTAATTCTGTGCACAGACCAAGGTAAGAAATGTTGCAGGTGCGACAAAGTATTTCCTTGGTGGTCAGGATATCTCGGAGGTTGAAAGTGCATGAATGAGATTCAAGGACGTTGAGTGCAGAGTGAGGGAGTCCAATCTGCGGTTCCATGGTCACCTCATACAGCTTATGGTGGCCCTCCTGTAAAGCAGTCCAGGTCAGGAGCTTATACTGAACCCGCCAATGCTAAGAGGGACCTAAATTCCCTCTGGGGAAGTGGCCAGAGAGGACGAAGCAAAAGGAGAAGAGTGCAAGAGACCTCCAATAGGTGCGGTTAAGCCTCTCGGGAGAGGGAAGGCAAGTAATCTCTAATATAATGGCTTGAGCGTCACCCCAAACTTCCAAGGTAGGAAAGGCGAGAAATCTCTAGTACAACGGATTGAGCCTGACCAGCACCCAAAATGGGAAATATCCCAAGTAAGACAGGGAGTAAAAACGATAAAGCTAACAGCAATGATATTCCCCTTGATAGTCCCCTAGGTTTCATGTTAAAGTATTGGAAAGATAATGAAAGGACTAAGCATAAGGAAAAGCAACAAATGATAAAATTTTGCTGTTTTATTGGGACCCAAGAACCCATCCTCAAACCCTTAGTCTTCTGGCCAAAGTTTGGGTCAAATGAGGATGTGATGTGTCAGCTTTTAATTCAATATGTGAATGATAAAAGTCCAGACACTCAAGAAGAGCTGGACTATGCTCTTTGTTGGAGACAAGGACCTGTCCTCCTTTTTCCTTTAAAGACAACCAGGGGAAAGCCCGATCTAGCACCTCTGAAAGATAAGCTAGTTCCAATGCCTAAAGACTCCAATACATGGGATCCCCTAGACCATCTTCCTCTGCTCAGTACCCCCGATCCCCCTTCTTAGGCGGCCGCTGCTGCCCCAGACCCCACTCCAAATCCCCTCCTCCCTACAAGCCTGATTCTTGGGAATTATCATCCCATGAGCCTGCTCCGTTCCCTAAAAGGACTCCAGTGTGAGGTAGAACAATGTAAAAAGGATATTCAGAACTTCCCTTTTCCTCTTGCCTCTAAGGAGTCAGCCCCAACCCTCTTCCTCTTAAGGGAGGTGTCCTAAGGAGGGGAGCCATTGGCTTCATGGATGCTCCCTTAACTAGCTAAGAAGTTCAAAATTTAAAAAAAGAACTCAAGCCATTGTTAGATGACACTTATGGAGTGGCAGATTAAATTGACCAATTTTTAGGACCTCAGTTATACACTTGGGCCGAGTTAATGTCCATCCTGGACTTCCTCTTTTCAGGCGAAGAAAGGAGCATGATCTGTAGGGCTGCTATGGTAGTCTGGGAACATGAACATCCTCGTGGTCAAAATGTTCTGGCTGTGGACCAAAAATTCCCCACCCAAGACCCCCAATGGGATAATAACAATGCAGCTCACCGGGAAAATAGACAAGACCTTAGGGAAATGGTAATAAAATTAATTCGGTAGTCAGTACCCCAAAAACAAAATGTTTCCCGAGCATTCAACTTTCAACAAGGGAATGATGAAGGGCCTATGGAATTCGTGGATAGACTGAAAGAGCAAATGAGAACATATGCAGACATAGATTTAGAAGACCTACTAGGGAAAGAAATGCTAAAGCTTCCTTTTGTCACCAATGGTTGGCCAGATATCTCGAAAAAATTACAAAAGACAGAGAATTGGAAAGACCATCCTTTGAGTGAGCTTCTCAGAGAAGCTGAGAGAGTATATATGTGAGGAGGGACGAAAAGAAGCAAAACCAGAAGGCAAAAATTATGTTATCCACCTTCCAGCAGGGGGCTTCAAACCCATACACTTCTAAACAAAGCTTGAGGGGACCAAAACCTATAAAGGATCCAAGCCTTCCGTCTGTTGGGCCCTTTATAAAGGGCATAGGGAAGCAAAACCAAAGAATCCTAGAGTAGGAAAAGAGGAAGGACAGGATAAGTGTTTTAAATGTGGTAGAGTAGGTCACTTCATGAGGGAATGTTCCAACTGGGAGAAGGAAAAGAAGTTATTCCACTCATGACTTTTGAGAAAGAATAGGGGGGTCAGGGGCTATGTCTTTTTCTCTCGAATCCCACCAAGAGCTCTTGATAAATTTAGAGGTGGAGCCCAAATATGAGCCCATAACCTTTTTAGTAGATTCAGAAGCAGCCCTCTCCTCTGTTTGTTTCCCTCCATCTGATATCACCTGCTCCTTGAAAGAACTTTCTGTTTCAGGGGTAAAGGGAGAAGGATTTAAAGCCAAAATCCTAGAGGAAACAGAAGTCAGATACAAAAACCGATCAACTCATATTAAGTCTTTATTAATCCCTGACCTGAGGCAGGAATTAACCAATTAGGAAGGGACTTAATGTTAAAACTAGTTATAGGCTTACATGTTGGCCCAGAGGGATTCCTCGCTTCATTAAACCTACTTATTACCGTGGATGAAAAATACGTTCATCCTGATGTCTGGTCAAAAGAAAGAAATCGGGGAAGACTTCAGGTCCCTTCGATACACATAAAGTTCAAAACCCCTGGGAAAATAGTAAGAAGAAAGCAATATCCCATTCCCCTAGCAGGCAGAATTGGCTTGAAGCCCATAATTGAAGGTCTCATTCAGGATGGGCTCTTTGATCCCTGTATGTCCCCTTATAACACCCCAATACTGCCTGTAAAGAAATCAGATGGGTCATACCAACTAGTACCTGACCTCAGAGCTATCAACCAAATAGTCTCGGCTACTCATCCCATTGTCCCTAATCCTTACATCATCCTCAGCAAAATCCCATATGACCATCAATGGTTTACAGTAATAGACTTAAAAGACACCTTCAGGGCATGCCCCTTGGCTGAAAAAAGCTGGGACATATTTGCTTTTGAATGGTAAGATCCTCATTCTGGATGGAAGCAACAGTACCCATGGGCAGTTTTGCCCCAAGGGTTCACAGATTCCCCTAACCTTTGGCCAAATTTTAGAACAGGTTCTGGAATGGATTTCTACCCCCAAACACATGTTTGCTCCAATATGTAAATGATCTTCTTATAACTGGTGAGGCTGTAGAACAAGTGACTGATTTTTCCATCCACGTCCTTAACCGTTTGCAAGGAGGAGGGTTACGAGTTTCAAAGGGAAAGCTTCAATTCGTAGATCCAGAAGTGAAGTATTTGGGATACTTAATAAGTAATGGCAAATGAAGGATAGGGCCTGAACGAGTTGAAGGAATCATGTCATTGCCTTTGCCTAAGACTAAGCAAGAGCTCAGAAAATTTCTATGATTAGTTGGGTATTGTCACTTATGAAATGACTCATAGGCCCTAAGGACAAAACCTTTATATCTAAAGCTTACCCAAGAAAAGCCTAACCTTCTCCTGTGGACTTCTGAAGAAATCCACCAGGTTGAAGAACTTAAACATCAACTTATAACTGCCCCTGTCTAGCCTTACTTTCCCTAGAGAAAGCATTTCACCTTGTCATTAATGTGAACAAGGGGGTAGCTCTAGGAGTACTTACCCAGGAACACCGGGGGCATGGACAACCTGTAGCCTTCCTATCAAAAGTTTTAGATCTACTAACCTGTGGGTGGCCCGAATGTGTTCAATGCATTGCAGCTACCACCCTGTTAACTGAAGAAAGTAGGAAAGTAACCTTTGGAGGAAACTTAGTTGTGAGCACACCCGATCAAGTTAGAACTATCTTGAACCAAAAAACAGAGAGATGGCTCACCGGCTCAAGAATTTTTAAGTATGAAGCTATCTTATTAAAAAGAGATGACTTAACATTAACCACTGACAATTCACTTAACCCAGCAGGTTTCCCAACAGAGAACCCAAATCGAAAAGGGCCAGAGCATAAGTGTTCAGATCTAATTAATTATCACATGGAAGTCAGGCCTGATTTAAGGCCCCTTTCAGAATGGGACAACACCTAATCCTTGATGGCTCTTCTCCAGTGACTGAAGGAAAAAGGCATAACGGACATTGAGTAATTGATGGTGAAGCTCTCATGATCTCGCGGAGATAGAGTCAGGAAGATTGCCTAATAATTGGTCTGCTCAAACATGTGAATTGTTTGCACCAAATCAAGCCGTAAAGCACTTGCAAAATCAAGAAGGGACTATTTATGCTGATTCCAAATATGCCTTTGGAGTAGCTCATACTTTTGGGAAAATTTCGGACTGAACAAGGTCTTATTAATAGTAAAGGCCAAGACTTGGTCCACAAAGATGTAATCACCAAAGTATTAGATAATCTCCAGCCGCCAGAAGAAATAGCTATTGTCCTTGTTCCAGAACATCAAAAAAATACCTCCTTTGAAAGCTGAGGGAATAACCTTGCAGATCAAATAGCCAAACAGGCTGCCATTTCCTCTCAAATGCCTGTTTTTCACTTAACCCCTTGCCTTCCTCCCCCAACTGCAGTTCCTGTCTCTTCTTCTGCTGAAAAGGAGAAATTAATAACAATAGGGGCCAAAGAAAATTTATGCGTGGTGGTGCATGCCCGTAATCCCAGCTACTAGGGAGGCTGAGGTGGGAGAATCGCTTGAACCAGGGAGCAGGGAGGTGGAGGTTGCAGTGAGCCAAGATCATGCCATTGCACTCCAGCCTGGGCAACAGAGTGTGACTCCATCTAAAAAAAAAAAAAAACAAAAAAAACTTACTTTAGCCACAAAGACAAAAACACAAGATTTTACTTTTACATCACACACTCATGGGATAAAACAGGGATGCTTGTCCTGATGAAAGTTGTAATAAAGAAGAATAAGCATTCTCAAATGTAGGTGTGTGCCTTTGGACTTGGGCTGGTTTATCTCTGGCCATATATACAACATAGAGTAGGGGTCAACCTTGACATGACAATTAATGACTCCCATGGCCTTAGTGCATTTACATCTCACAGAAGTCAACAACAAAGTCCAGTGCTTTCTTCTTTTATGTTAAATGCAGCAGAATGTATGTCAGAGCATACCTCTATTTGTGTACTATTCTAGATATAGTTTATAAGGCAAATAAGTTTATACATGTATGAAAGTTTCTTTCTGTTTTACTATTAGTACCAATATTTGTCAATACTTCCACATTCTATGTCTTTATTCTTTATAAAATATAAATAAAAATATTGATATTGGGATGCATATATATATATACACACACACACATAGGTAAATAGATTTTTATTTTTATTTTTTTGAGATGGAGTCTCACTCTTGTTGCCCAGGCTGGAGTGCAATAGTGCAATCTTGGGTCATTGTAACCTCCACCTCTCGGGTTCAAGCAATTCTCCTGCCTCAGCCTCCCGAGTAGCTGGGATCACAGGTCTGTGCAACCACGCCCGACTAATTTTTGTATTTTCAGTAGAGACAGGATTTCTCCATGTTGGTCAGACTGGTTTGAACTCACCACCTCAGGTGATCCACCTGCCTTGCCCTCCCAAATTTCTGAGATTACAGGCATGAGCCACCACACCCGGCCAGGTAAATAGATTTTTAAAACTTACATAGAGGATGAGTATGTCTATGTAAATATTTATGTATACAAGAAATATTCCCCCAAAGATGATTTTCAATCACTTGGCACAAATTATGCAGATATATAATTACTTCCAATCTCTTTTACTCAATAGCATTTCAGAATGAAACATATTTGTACAATATTGTTTGTATAAACAAAAAAACCTTCACCTTCAGTAGCATAGGCCTCAGAAATAAGCTGACAGCAAAGCCACATTATACATGCCATTCAGGTGTGCATTTCAGCATCCTGCATTCCTTCTCAATGTAAGTATGTGCTCTTCACATCCACTAGTTTGGGCCTGGTTTGATAAATCTGTAGTCACCACTTAGATAATTGGCTGATTGAATCTACCTAGGCTAAGAAAATTGGCTGATTGGAATCACCTTGGGCTAATCTAATTGGCTAATTGGATTCCCCTATAGTGATATAATTGACTAATTGGTATCATTTGGGCTAATTTGATTGGCTGATTGGAATCACTTGGGCTGAGCTAACTGGGACTGACTAGAATCACATGGGCTGAGTTCATTGACTGAATTTCTGTGTCTTGAGGAGAATAAGGTAATGACCTCTTACATACTTTTCTTTTGGGTTTTTTTTTCAATACATGCTCACAAATTGACATTAATGAGACGTGCATATAAACCTTTGTGTTTGTATATGTTTTCATATATACATGTTTTATATCTGTTTCTAAATCTATAGAAGAAAGTGCCTGGCTGGGTGTGGTGGCTCATGACTAATTCCCAACACTTTGGAAGGCTGAGGTGGGTGGATCAGCTGAGGTCAGGAGTTCGAGACCAACATATTTGTGCTACACATGCTCACAGGCACATAGTACACTCTATGTCCTTGTACTTTAATCAAGATATCTGTGCTGCATGTGCTTACAGCCATGTCCCAGCTCGCAGCTTATGCCCCTTCCTTATTTGGGAATATTACTACTTTTCTAAGTCTTTTCATAAGCAAATTCCTCTTTTCCTTTGTTCTCCATTGCTTTTACCTCTTTAGAAAAGTTTTAAGTTGTTAGCCAATCAGTTTAAATTGTGAGGTCTGGCTCCAGGCAATAGAGACAAGACAGAGTAGCAGGGACAAGCTGCATAAGGGATAAAAATTGCTTCCTTCATTTATTCAGGTGTGCTCTTGCCATTATCCCATCTGCAAGGAGCACCCTTTTGCGGAACGTAAATTTGCCTTGCTGAGAAAATTTTTGTCTGAATCCTGATTTTTCCTTGTGGCACCAAGGAACAAGCATTCTATTTCTAAATAAACATTTTACTTATAACAAAATGGTGGCCCGTATGGGGAGCCATTCTCCTCCGGGGGGTCTCCAGCCCTCTCTCATGAGGAGGCGCCCCACTGCCTCATTGCAGCAGCCTCAGGGGCAAGGAATCAAGATCTACTTGGTGTGACAAATAAACCTGGGCTCTCAGCAATGCAGGAAAAAACCAGCCAGTGACCTGGAGTAAAGGACCCACATATACCACGTGGACTAGGCGACCTCATGCATGAGCCAAGGAAGGAAATGCCAGAGGAGCTGGTAAATTATTTCCTTGGTAGTCAAGACTAAGAAAAGAAAAGCAGCAGGGCGGTGAAGCATTCCTTGGTTAGGACATGCCAAGGAAAGAAAAGTCACAGGGGCAGTAAGGCATTCCTTAGTTGGGAGTAAGGGAAGAAAAGCCACGGGGGAGTGGTAAAGTATTCCTTAATCAGGATGTCTTAGAGGTTACAAAAAGGTGAAAAATTCCCATTAGGGGGAGAATGAACCCCACACACTCCTCTAGCAATAGGAAAAATAGTTAGAACTTCCCTTTCCCCTCTTCTCAGGGGAAGAAAGAGGCTAAGCTCCACTCCCACTGGCTGCTCCCTAGGGGGAGGAAAAGGAAAGGGGAGAACAGCAGTGTAGGTGGCTGGCAGAGGCAGGGAAAGACCAGCAGAGAGGAAAGAGAAACTGAGAGAAGAAGTCAGAGAGAAAGAGAGAGCAACAAGCACAGCTCCACATTGTTGCGGATTGTTGGCACCCAGCAGAGTGGCAGCTAGAATGCCATCCTCACACCTGGCCATGCAGGCAGAGCCACTCAGGCCACTGGCCATCAAGCTCCAAACCTTCCATGCCACTCGGGCGTGTCTTGCCACCCCCGGAGGAAGGCAGGCCATGGACACCTGTAAGTTGGAGCTAAGCAGAAAAGTGTGAGTGCGCCAGGGCCAGGAGCCTGTGCCACCCAGCCAGGCAGCCAATTGCACCAGGAGGGGTGTGGATCCCTCTCCCCAGCCTGGCTCTGCATGAAAGAAGAGGGCGGGGACTGGCGCTGGGAAGAGAACAGAGGAGGAGAAATTTCCATGACTCATGCAACTTGCAGCAGGCATCTGCTGAGTCTCTTGGCCGGCTGCGGCCTAGGGCCTGGACTGCAGCCATGAGGATCCCATCCAGACCAAGAGACTAAGTGAGGAGAGAAGCAAGAGGGGATGATAGAGAGAGAGAGAGAGAGAAAGAGAAACCACAACTGAGAGAGAGAAATAGAGGGGGAGAATGAGTGAGAGAGAGACTGGAAGAGACAGAGATCAGAGAAAGACGCAAAGGGTGAGACCAGGGAGAGAAATACTGTAAAAGGAAGTCAGAAAGTTGAGGCATGTCAAAGATTGTCTGTGATAGTCATAAAAAATTATTTAAAAAGAATGTATACATGAAATATTGTATAATTTAAAAGTAATCAGGCCTCCTGAATATAAAACTATTAAACAGTTTATATGCAAGGTGTGTAAGGAAATTAAAATATCCTTTTAGTAAAAGGATAAAAAAAGGTGCTAAAGAAAATTCAGAAGGAAAAATGAATATTACTAAACCAAAGAGAAATGTTATCCAAACCCCTTATAAAAGAAATCTTGTTCCAACTGCATCAAGGAACCCAGGCCACAGCCCTCCAGCCCAAAGTTAATGCCAACAAATTTCCACCTCCAGCTGCTCCTAGAAAGGCTGCGGTATGAGCTGGCAGGGGGACCTAGCTATGGACAGACACTTCCTGTGCTGGGGAGGGCACTGGGTAACCACTGGACAGTGCAAACCAGCCCAAGGCCAGGGGCCAGATGGTGAGGGCTCAGGCAGGAGCAACATCCAGGGACAACCGGGCGAGTCACAAAGCCCCTCATCCCCAAGGCCGCAATGCACAGGAGTGGTGAGGGCTACAGTGAGTCTGAAACCTTGAGAGGGTGTGAGGCCGCCATGTCTCCTGGGTGGCGATAAGCGAGTGTGGACCGCAAGCCACCCAGGTGCCGAGGCAAAAGACCGAAAGCACAAGCTGTTCCAGTACAATAAAGAAAATACTTAAAATAAGAATAGTTATATTAGACATATAGATATGATTATATATGAATATTACTAATCATTAGTTTATAGCATTACTCTTTATTCCAATATTATAATAATCTTTGTTCTACAATTATAACCTAGGAAAAACCAGGCCATATAGAGATACGAGCTGAAGGGACACGGTGAATAGGAGCAGAAGGGACATGGTGAGAAGTGACCAGAAGACAAGAGTGTGAGCCCTCTGTCATGCTGGGACAGGGCCAATAGAGGGCTCCTTGGTCTAGCGGTAATGCCAGCGCCTGGGAAGGCACCTGTTACTTAGCGGACCTTGGTCTAGCGGTAGCGCCAGTGTCTGGGAATGCACCCATTACTTAGCAGACCGGGAAAGGGAGTCTCCCTTTCCCCCGGGGGAGTTAGAGAAGACTCTGCCTCCACCACCTCTTGTGGAAGGCCTGACATCAGTGAGGCCTGCCCGTAGCCATCCGGAGGCCTAACCGTCTCCCTGTGATGCTGTGCTTCAGCGGTCATGCTCCTGGTCTGCTTTCATGTTCTGCCCTGTACACCTGGCTCCGCCTTCTAGATAGCAGTAGCAGAATTCATGAAAGTACTAAAGTCTTTGAAATGCACAGAAGAAATAATGACGTAAGCTGTTCTCTCTCTCCACCTCAGCTACCAAACAGGGAAGGACCCCCTTTCTGGTGGATACATGACTCACGTGACCTTACCTATATCATTGGAGATGGCTCACACTCCTTACCCTACCCCCTTGCCTTGTATCCAATAAATAACAGCGCAGCCAGGCATTCGGGGCCACTACCGGTCTCTGCGTCTTGGTGGTAGTGTTCCCCCAGGCCCAGCTGTCTTTTCTTCTGTCTCTTTGTCTTGTCTTTATTTCTACTATCTCTCATCTCCGCACACGAAAAGAAAAACCCACAGGCCCTGTAGGGCTGGACCCTATAGGGAGGATCTTTCACTTTCCCTTTTCTCGGAACTAAAAGTCTTTTAGCACAGGCAGCACCCCTAGAGTGTCCAGCACACCAACATCAGCCTGGAGACCACGCCCTCATCAAAGGATGGAAAAAAGGAAAACTCAAGACAGCCTAGGAAGGCCCCTACCTCGTGCTGCTAACCACTGAGACTGCCGTTTGCACAGCAGAAAAAGGATGGACACATCACACCCAAGTCAAAAAAGCATCATCACCTTCAAAATCATGGGCCATTGTTCCAGGGTGAAGCCCTACCAAATTAAAGCTAAGAAAAACTTAATCTATCTACCTTTTCTTTTTCTTTTCTTCCTTTAACTACTCCTCATCTTTTTTTTTTCAGCTTTCTTTTTTTTATTTTTGATTATGCTTTAAGTTCTGGGGTACATGTGCAGAATATACAGTTTTCTTATAGTTATACATGTGCCATAGAGGTTTGCTGCACTCATCAACCTGTCACCTTCATTAGGTATTTCTCCTAATGCTATCCCTCCCCTAGTCCCCCACCCCTCGACAGGCCCCAGTATGTGATGTTCCCTGTCTTGTGTCCATGTGTTCTCATTGTACAACTCTCATTTATGAGTGAGAACATACAGTGTTTGGTTTTCTGTTCTTGTGTTGGTTTGCTGAGAATGATGGTTTCCAGCTTCATCCATGTCTCTGCAAAGGACATGAACTCATCCTTTTTTATGGCTGCATAGTATTCCATGGTGTATGTGTGCCACATTTCTTTAGCCAGTCTGTCATTGATGGACATTTGGGTTGGTTCTAAGTCTATTCACTATTATGAATAGTGCTGCAATAAAAATTTATGTGCATGGGCCGGGTGCAGTGGCTCACACCTGTAATCCCAGCACTTTGGGAAGCCGAGGCAGGTGGATCACAAGGTCAGGAGATCAAGACCATCCTGGCTAACATGGTGAAACCCCATCTTTGCTAAAAATACAAAAATTAGCTGGGTGTGGTGGTGGGCACCTGTAGTCTCAGCTACTCAGGAGGCTGAGGCAGGAGAATGGAATGAACCCAGGATGTGGAGCTTGCAGTGAGCTGAGATCACATCACTGCACTCCAGCCTGGGCAGCAGAGTGAGACTCCATCTCAAAAAAAAAAAAAAAGTGCATCTGTCTTTATAGCAGAATGATTTATAATCCTTTGGGTGTATACCCAGTAATGGGATTACTGGGTCAAATGGTATCTGTAGTTCTAGATCTTTGAGGAATTGTCACACTCTCTTCCATAATGGTTGAACTAATTTACACACCCACCAACAATGTAAAAGCATTCCTATTTCTCCACATCCTCTCCAGCATGTGTTTCCTGACTTTTTAATGATCGCCATTCTAACTGGTGTGAGATGGTATCTCATTGCAGTTTTGATTTGCATTTCTCTAATGACCAGTGATGATGAGCATTTTTTCATGTGTTTGTTGGCCACATAAATGTCTTCTTTCGAGAAGTGACTGTTCATATCCTTTGCCCAATTTTTGATGGGGTTGTTCATTTTTTCATTGTAAATTACTTTAAGTTCTTTGTAGATTCTGGATATTAGCCCTTTGTCAGATGAATGGATTGCAAAAATTTTCTCCCATTCTTTAGGTTTCCTGTTCACTCTGATGATAGTTGCTTTTGCTGTGCAGAAGTTCTTTGGTTTAATTAGATCTGATTTGTCAATTTTGGCTTTTGTTTCCATTGCTTTTGGTGTTTTAGACATGAAGTCTTTGCCCATGCCTATGTCCTGAATGGTATTGCCTAGGTTTTCTTCTAGGGTTTTTATGGTTTTTAGGTCTTACATTTTAGTCTTTAATCCATCTTGAGTTAATTTTTGTATAAAGTGTAAGGGAGGGGTTCAGTTTCAGTTTTCGTATATGGTTAGCCAGTTTTCCCAACACCATGTATTAAATAGGGAGTCCTTTCCACATTGCTTGTTTGTGTCAGGTTTGTCAAAGATCAGATAGTTATAGTTGTGTGGTGTTATTTCTGAGGCCTCTGTTCTGTTCCATTGGTCTATATATCTGTTTTGGTACCAGTGCCATGCTGTTTTGATTACTGTAGCCTTTTAGTATAGTTTGAAGTCAAGTAGTGTGATGCCTCCAGCTTTGTTCTTTTGGCTTAGGATTATCTTGGCTATGCAAGCTCTTTCCTGGTTCCATATGAATTTTAAAGTAGTTTTTTCCAATTCTGTGAAGAAAGTCAATGGTAGCTTGATGGGGATAGCATTAAATCTATAAATTACTTTGGGTGGTATGGCCATTTTCATGATATTGATTCTTCCTATCCATGAGCATGGAATGTTTTTCCATTTGTTTGTATCCTCTCTTATTTTCTTGAGCAGTGGTTTGTAGTTCTCCTTGAAGAGGTCCTTCACATCCCTTGTAAGTTGTATTCCTAGGTATTTTATTCCCTTTGTAGCAATTGTGAATGGGAGTTCACTTATGATTTGGCTCTCTGTCTGTTATTGGTGTATAGGAATGCTTGTGATTTTTGCACATTGATTTTGTGTCCTGAGACTTTGCTGAAGTTGCTTATCAGCTTAAGGAGATTTTGTGCTGACACAATGAGGTTTTCTAAATATACAGTCATGAAACAGAGACAATTTGACTTCCTCTTTTCCTAATTGAACACACTTTATTTATTTGTCTTGCCTGATTGCCTTGGTCAGAACTTCCAATACTATGTTGAATAGGAGTGGTGAGAGAGGGCATCCTTCTCTTGTGCCGGTTTTCAAAGGGAATGCTTCCAGTTTTTGCTTATTCAGTATGATATTGGCTGTGGGTTTGTCATAAATAGCTGTTATTATTTTGAAATACATTCCATCAATACCTAGTTTATAGAGAGCTTTTAGCAGGAAGGGGTGTTGAATTTTGTCAAAGGCCTTTTCTGCAGCTGTTGAGAATATCATGTGGTTTTTGCCATTGGTTCTGCTTATGTGATGGATTACGTTTATTGATTTGCATATGTTGAACCAGCCTTGCATCCCAGGGATGAAGCTGACTTTGATTGTGCTGGATAAACTTTTTGATGTGCTACTGGATTCGGTTTGCCAGTATTTTATTGAGGGTTTTTGCATCAATGTTCATCAGGGATATTGGCCTGAACATTCTTTTTTTTGTGTGTGTGTCTCTGCCAGGTTTTGGTATCAGGATGATGCTGGCCTCATAAAATGAGTTAGGGAGGATTCCCTCTTTTTCTATTGTCTGGCATAGTTTCATAAGAAATGATACCAACTCCTCTTTGTACCTCTGATGAGCAGAAGTGTTAAGGTTTAATGTAGTCCCTGTGGTCTGGCTTTTGTTAAATACATGCTGGCAGGGGAGGGAGGGGGTCTCTTGTAGAATTCAGCTGTGAATCCCTCTGGTCCTGGACTTTTTTTTGTTGGTAGCTATTAATTACTGCCTCAACTTTAGAACTTGTTATTGGTCTATTTAGGGATTCGACTTCTTCCTGGTTTAGTCTTGGGAGGCTGTATGGGTCCAGGAATTTATCCATTTCTTCTAGATTTTCTAGCTTATTTGCATAGAGGTGTTTATAGTATTCTCTGATGGTAGTTTGTATTTCTGTGGGATCAGTGGTGATATCCCCTTTATCATTTTTTATTGCTTCTATTTGATTCTTCTCTTTTCTTCTTTATTAGTCTGGCTAGTGGTCTATCTATTTTGTTTATCTTTTCAAAAAACCAGCTCCTGGATTCACTGATTTTTTGAAGAGTTTTTCGTGTCTCTATCTCCTTCAGTTCTGGTCTGATTTTAGTTATTTCTTGTCTTCTGCTAGCTTTTGAATTTGTTTGCTCTTGCTTCTCTAGTTCTTTTAATTTTGATGTTGGGTTGTCAATTTTAGATCTTTCCTGCTTTCTCTTGTGGATATTTAGTACTATAAATTTTCCTCTACACACCGCTTTAAATGTGTCCCAGAGATTCTGGTACATTGTGTCTTTGTTCTCATTGGTTTCAAAGAACATCTTTATTTCTGCCTTCATTTCATTATTTACGCAGTAGTTGTTCAGGAGCAGGTTGTTCAGTTTCCATGTAGTTGTGCAGTTTTGGGTAAGCTTCTTAATCTTGATTTCTAATTTGATTGCACTGTGACCTGAGAGACTGTTTGTTATGATTTCCATTCTTTAGCATTTGCTGAGCAGTGTTTTACTTCCAATTATGTGGTCAATTTTAGAATAAGTGTGATGAGGTGCTGAGAAGAACGTATATTCTGTTGATTTAGGGTGGAGCGTTCTGTAGATGTCTTTTAGATCTGCTTGGTTCAGAGCTGAGTTCAAGTCCTGAACATCCTTGTTAATTTTCTGTCCCATCGATCTGTGTAATATTGACAGTGGGGTGTTAAAGTCTCCCACTATTATTGTGTAGGAATCTAAGTCTCTTTGTAGGTCTCTAAGAACTTGCTTTATGAATCTGGGTGCTCCTGTGTTGGGTCCATATATATTTAGGATAGTTAGTTCTTGTTGATGCCTCAATCCCTTTACCATTATGTAATACCCTTCTTTGTCTCTTTTAATCTTTGTGAGTTTAAAGTCTGTTTTATCAGAGATTAGGATTGCAACTCCTGCTTTTTTTTTTTTAACTTTCCATTTGCTTGGTAAATATTCCTCCATCCCTTTGAGTCTATGTGTGTTTTTGCATGTGAGATGGATCTCCTTAATACAGCACACTGATGGGTCTTGACTCTTTATCCAATTTGCCAGTCTGTGTCTTTTAATTGGGGAATTTAGTCCATTTACCTTTAAAGTTAATATTGTTATATGTAAGTTTGATCCTGTCATTTTTTTTTTCTTTTTTTTTTTTGAGACAGAGTCTGGCTCTTTTGCCCAGGCTGGAGAGCAGTGGCACAATCTCGGCTCACTGCAAGCTCCACCTCCCAGGTTCATGCCATCCTCCTGCCTCAGCCTCCCAAGTAGCTGGGACTACAGGGGCCTGCCACTACACCTGGCTAATTTTTTGTATTTTTAGTAGAGGCGGGGTTTCACCGTGTTAGCCAGGATGGTCTTGATCTCCTAACCTTGTGATCAGCCTGCCTCGGCCTCCCAAAGTGCTGGGATTACAGGGGTGAGCCACCGCGCCCAGCCTGATCCTGTCATGATGATGCTAGCTGGTTATTTTGCCCATTAGTTGATGCAGTTTCTTCATAGTGTTGATGTTCTTTACAATTTGGTATGTTTTTGCAGTGGCTGGTGCCAGTTGTTCCTTTCCATGTTTAGTGCTTCCTTCAGGAGCTCTTGTAAGGCAGGCCTGGTGGTGACAAAATCTCTCAGCATTTGCTTGTCTGTAAAGGATTTTATTTCTCTTTCTCTTATGAAACTCAGTTTGGCTGGATATAAAATTCTGTGTTGAAAATTCTTTTCTTTAAGAATCTTGAATATTGGCCCTCATTCTCTTCTGGCTTGTAGGGTTTCTACAGAGAGATCCACTGTTAGTGTGATGGGCTTCCCTTTGTGTGTAACCCAATCTTTCTCTCTGGCTGCCCTTAACATTTTTTCCTTCATTTCAACCTTGGTGAATCTGACAATTATGTGTCTTGGGGTTGCTCTTCTCCAGGAGTATCTTTGTGGTGTTCTCTGTATTTCCTGAATTTGAGTGTTGGCCTGTCTTGCTAGGTTGGGGAAGTTCTCCTGGATAGTATCCTGAAGAGTGTTTTCCAACTTGGCTCCATTCTGTCCATCAGTTTCAGTTACACCAATCAAACATAGATAAGGTCTTTTGACATACTCCCATATTTCTTGGAGGCCTGTTCATTCCTTTTTATTGTTTTTTCTCTAATCTTGTCTTCTTGCTTTATCTCATTAAGTTGATCTTCAATCTCTGATATCCTTTCTTCTGCTTGATCAATTCAGCTATTGATATTTGTGTATGCTTCACGAAGTTCTTATGCTGTGTTTTTCAGCTCCTTCAGGTCATTGATGTTCTTCTCTAAATGGTTATTCTAGTAAGGAATTTGTCTAGCCTTTTTTCAAGGTTCTTAGCTTCTTTGCATTGGGTTAGAACATGCTTCTTTAGCTCAGAGGAGTTTGTTATTACCCATCTTGTGAAGCCTACTTCTGTTAATTCATCAAACTCATTCTCCATCCAGTTTTGTTTTCTTGCTAGCAAGGAGTTGTGATCCTTTGGAGGAGAAGAGGTGCTGTGGTTTTTGGAATTTTCAGCCTTTTTGCGCTGGTTTCTCCTCATCTTTGTGGATTTATCTACCTTTGGTCTTTGATGTTGGTGACGTTTGGATGGGGTCTCTGAGTGGAGGTGCTATTCTTGTTTGTTAGTTTTCTTTCTAACAGTAAGGCCCCTCTGCTGCAGGTCTGCTGGAATTCACTGGAGGTCCACTCCAGACCCTGTTTGCCTGGGTATCACCAGCAGAACCTGCAGAAGAGCAAAGATTGCTGCCTGTTCTTTCCTCTGGAAGCTTCATCCCAGAGGGGCACCTGCCAGATGCCAGCCAGAGCTCTCCTGTATGAGGTGTCTGTCAGCTCCTATTGGGAGGTTTCTCCCAGTAAGGATACACGGGGATCAGGGACCCACTTGAGGAGGCCGTTTGACCCTTAGCAGAGCTTGAACGCTGAGCTGGGTGTGCTGCACTCTTCAGATCTGTCAGGCAGGTATGTTTAAGTCTGGTGATGGTGCGGCCCCAGCCACCCCTTCCCCCAGGTGCTCTGTTTCAGGGACTTGGGGTTTTTATCTAGAATCCCTTGCTGGGGCTTCTCCCTTTTTTTCAGCGATGCCCTGCCCAGAGAGGAGAAATCTGGCAGTTTGGCCACAGTGGATTTGCTGAACTGTTGTGGGCTTCTCTCAGTTCGAAGTTCCTAACAGCTTTGTTTACACTAGGGGATAAAATCGCCTACTCAAGCCTCAGCAACTGTGGACGCCCCTACTACTTTTTTTTTTTTTTGAGATAGAGTCTTGCTCTGTCACCCAGGCTGGAGTGCAGTGGTGCAATCTGGGCTCACTGCAAGCTCCACCTCCTGAGTTCACGCCATTCTTTTGCTTTAGCCTCCCCAGTAGCTGGGACTACAGGCGCCCGCCATCATGCCCGGCTAATTTTTTTGTATTTTTAGTACAGACGGGGTTTCCCATGTTAGCCAGGATGGTCTCGATCTCCTGACCTCATGATCCGCCTGCCTCGGCTTCCCAAAGTGCTGGGATTACAGGCCTGAGCCACCCCGCCCTGATGTATTTTATTTATATTTCTGTATAATTTTTATTATGACCATAATAAAGTGCTGGGATTGCAGGTGTGAGCCACTGAGCCTGGCCACATAATCCTATTTCTATGTAATGTTTAAAAAAAAATTAAACTCATAGAAGCAGAGAGTACGATCATGAAAAAAAAAATCCCCTATGGGTTTTTTGTCTGGTTAAGAGAGTTTCTTCATAATCATTCAGGAATTATATTTTCTTCCATCTTCTGTATCCTCCTGTTCTTCAGCCAATGGATGAAAAAAGATACAGAGAAGACACATTTGCCTTTTATTCACTTCACTTCCATTCACTATTAGTCAATGTAAGTACAGCTGAGAATAGCAGTTTTCTGTCAGGACAGCCACTTCCCAGCAATAATCAACACACTGAAAAAAAAAGTATAAGCATATGCATCAATAATGCTTGTGGTAAAATAAAGATTTATTTTGTTGATTTCTATTGAGCCCCTGTAATATTTGATCAAAAGCTAGCAAATATACAGCAGAAAAGGAATATTATTTTAAGTAAGAATATTGTGAACAGTTATTTTGTCAGTATAAGTAAAAATATGACCTCACACTAATAGTCTCACCTATAGTTGTACAACATCAAGTGCTATTTTTTATTTAAAATTGTATTTCATATAAGTATTCAATTTATATCACCCTCCTTTGCCATTTCAATGCCTTCTCCACTTTATATCAGTGGAAAACAGGCCAGCAGGTCCCAGGAAAGCACGTGGTGCTATTGCTGCTTTAACAATGATCATGAAGAGCACTTGTCTGGGTGCGACTCACATGTCAAACACTGTTATTTGGCTTAAAGTACTGGTTTTCTATTTTTTTTAAGTTTACCATAATATAAAATTCTCAGCAAAGAAGACTTTATCTTATTCAAATATGTTTTATGGGATTTCACTGACATTTAAGTGTCTGAATTATCTGGAATACTGAAATTTTCCATTAACTCAAATTGAGTACTATAAACTTTTACTAAAAGCTTTTCTGAGGCAGAATAAGATTTATAACATTTTATTATCACATGGAAGAAGTGTGTTAACCATGTTTTCAGTAATCACTCTGAACACAGCAATCTCAGTTCCCAGTATGCACCCTGGGTCACTCAGGGGAAACTGGTTTCTCTGTGAAGAGGCAGAAGAAAATGCTGAGTGGAGGCACCACACTGCACAGCAATGCTTTCCACATGCACCTATGAGGGTCTTCATTTAATTGGGCTGATATTTGCATGGCTAGATACTTACTGAATTTAGTCATACTATTTTTTTTTTTTGAGGTGGAGTCTCGCTCTCGCCCAGGTTGGAGTGCAGTGGCACGATCTTGGCTCACTGCAAGCTCCACCTCCTGGGTTCAGGCCATTCTCCTGCCTCAGCCTCCTGAGTAGCTGGGACTACAGGCGCCCGCTACCATGCCCGGCTAATTTTTTTTTTTTTTTTGTATTTTTAGTAGAGACGGGCTTTCACCATGTTAGCCAGGATGGCCTCAATCTCCTGACCTCGTGATCCACCCACCTCGGCCTCCCAAAGTTCTGGGATTACAGGCTTGAGCCACCGCGTCTGGCCTAGTCATACTATTTTTAAGCAGCTAATGGCATCTGTTATCCATTAATTTTATACATTTGTTTTTTTAAAAACAAATATTTGTTAATTTACTCTAAATTGAGACTATATTTACAATCTTCAATTTTTCAGTGTTAAAGCAAATCAAAGAAGTGCAATGTGTGTATACAGTGTGCATTTTCCTGCCTATCAAAATTCTTCCTTCATTGCCTTAGAAACCCTATGAAGCCACATATAAAATACTCCCTTTCGATACTTTAGCCAGTATTTTAGATTTCAATAGGTCAGAAACAATCATTGAGCAAAGCCAAAATCTTTTCTTCATTTCTTGTTAGTAAATCTGGCCATTTCCAAAAGCGTGGCAATTATGCCAAGCCATTGAAAATATGTGGTTTTGATTAATTTTATCTCATTTCATTTGTTTTCTCTAATTGTTACTTTTGTCATGTGATTCAAAAAGAAGCTATCACCCTACTGGAAGCAACATGCCAGAGGTAGGAATGATGATAATACACAAATATGTTTCCTGCCATGTGGCCACCATAAGCAGCTTACAACATGGCCCACCTAGAAGTCACTTACTTTCAGGCCAGCAGGGGTGTTTTTGTATGATGTGTCTTTCTCTTAAAAACACCTCTGATTAAATTTAGCACAATCAAGATAATCTCCATTTTGATAAACACAAAGTCTACATATGAATAACCTAATTTCATGAGTGATTTCCCACCACGGTTACACAGTTTTTTTAAACTCAAGAGGAAAGTATTAACACAGCTGTTGTACAACAGACTGGGAATCCAGGATATTATCTTAGAATGTTGCCTACCCCCCTGAATAAACTTTTAAAATAGTCTTTCTGCTGCTTTTGTTATCTACATAAACAAAGACATCATCTGCAAATAATAATTAACTACTTTCCAGTTTTATTCATTACAAATATTAACTAACATTTTTTCTGGCTTAAATTATTTTTCCTTTATGTACCAAGTTATAGATTCACACACACACAGAACAATAAAAATAGATCCAATTATTCAATTTTAGTTAAATTTTCATTGAAATGGCTGGGCACGGTGGCTCAGGCCTGTAATCCCAGCACTTTGGGACGCTGAGGCTGGTGGATCACGAGGTCAGGGAATCGAGACCATCCTGGCTCATGGGGTGAAACCCTGTCTCTACTAAAAGTACAAAAAATTAGCTGGGCGTGGTGGTGGGTGCCTGTAGTCCCAGCTACTTGGGAGGCTGAGGCAGGAGAATGGCGTGAACCAGGGAGGCGGAGGTTGCAGTGAGCCAAGATCTCACCACTGCACTCAGCATGAGTGACAGCGAGATTCGGTCTAAAAAAAAAAAAGATTTTTTTCATTAAAATAAGTGTTAAAAATGATTATTTGTTTTCTCTTTGAAGAGGGCTTTTATTGTTGTACCCAAGAGTGTTATATCCAGAGACAAAATTCCCTGTGCCTTAACAGGCAGATTCTGGGGAGAATCCAAACTATAAGCCGTAAAATTTTACATTAATAAATTCAATAGAAAGCAGAAAGTATAGATTTGCTTTCAGCATTTTCAAGGTGTTTAGTTTTCTATTAGTCACTCTATTAAAATAATTTGTTCCAATAATTGCTCTTTTCTTCTGAAAATATATGCAAGCTCATACTCATGCACACACACTCACTTCATAATTTTCTTACACCTAAGGTTTATCATCAGAGTAATATATGTATATTTAACTCTAAGTATATTAAAACTAAAAGTGTATAGGTTTGGCCAGGTGCAGTGGCTCACGCCTGTTATCCCAGCACTTTGGGAGGCTGAAGCGGGCGGATCAAGAGAACAAGACCATTCTGGCCAACATGGTGAAACCCCGACTCTACTAAAAATACAAAAATTAGCCGAGCGTGATGGCGCATGCCTGTAGTCCCAGCCACTCAGGAGGCTGAGGTAGGAGAATTGATATTACATAAAAGTACAATTAGTAAAATAATATACTTATTTATTTTAATCCTTTTAGCTATAAGTAATAATTTTTCTCACTATAATGTAGAAAAGTATTAATCTGAACCCCACCTTATTTTTTATCTTTATTTGTTCATTAATAAAGTAGTTCATTATGATTTTTGAAAAAAAGTTTTAAATGTTCTGCATACATGTTAATGTAGGCTAGGTCATCCAAAAGACAAAGTAAAGCATCAACATTAAGTAATAGGCTAAGATTATACGAATGAGAACATGAACCCCCACCTTATACATTACTTAATATAAGTTAACTACAAAGAGCCTCTCCACTTATATTTTCATCATGCATCTTACATTTTAATGTCCTTACTATTTTATAGAAAAGGTCAAAAATCATGCCCAACTAATAAAAAACAATCTCTAGTATCTCTGATGCAGCAACAATTGATCACATGCTTTCGCGTATGAATACAATGGTGAAGGGGTGGGTTGCCCCTTCACACCTGTGGGTGTTTCTCCTTAGGTGGAACGAAAGACTTGGAAAAGAAAAAGACACAGAGACAAAGTATAGAGAAAGAAATAAGGGGACCCAGGGGACCAGCGTTCAGCATATGGAGGATCCCACCAGCCTCTGAGTTCCCTTGGTATTTATTGATCATTCTTGGGTGTTTCTCAGAGAGGGGGATGTGGCAGGGTCATAGGATAATAGTGGAGAGAAGGTCAGCAGATAAACACGTGAACAAAGGTCTCTGCATCATAGACAAGGTAAAGAATTAAGTGCTGTGCTTTAGATATGCATACACATAAACATCTCAATGCCTTACAGAACTGTATTGTTGCCCGCTTGTCCCACCTCCAGCCCTAAGGCTGTTTTCCCCTATCTCATTAGATGGAACATACAATCGGGTTTTATACTGAGACATTCCATTGCCCAGGGATGGGCAGGAGACAGATGCCTTCCTCTTGTCTCAACTGCAAAGAGGCCTTCCTCTTATACTAATCCTCCTCAGCACAGACCCTTTATGGGTGTAGGGCTGGGCTTCCCATGAGGCCATATTTCAGACTATCACATGGGGAGAAACCTTGGACAATACCTGGCTTTCCTAGGCAGAGGTCCCTGCGGCATTCCGCAGTGTTTGTGTCCCTGGGTACTTGAGATTAGGGAGTGGTGATGACTCTTAACGAGTCTACTGCCTTCAAGCATCTTTTTAACAAAGCACATCTTGCACCGCCCTTAATCCATTTAACCCTGAGTTGACACAGCACATGTTCCAGAGAGCACGGGTTTGGGGGTAAGGTTATAGATTAACAGCATCCCAAGGCAGAAGAATTTGTCTTAGTACAGAATAAAATGGAGTCTCCTATGTCTACTTTCTACACAGACACAGTAACAATCTGATCTCTCTTTCTTTTTCCCACACAATGGGAATAAAATATCAGCATAAAGTAATTTGAAAGCTGTATTACATCATTATTCACTTTTCAAAAAAATTTTTTTCAAGGAAATAAGTATACTTTCAATGTAATTACAATGCATCAAAAATCTCCTTTTAAAGTTATGTACAAATAATTTCTCTTACAGCTTTAGTTTTGGATTAGTAAATATTCAACACTGATTTAGTGTAATGTTTGAAGTGTCAGTGCTTTATTCTACTGTAAATTCTCTGATATTTACATAGAATCAATTTTGAATTAAATATTTTTTCATATTTACCGCATCTGCAAAAATATATATTAGTATAAACTCTCTGGTGTTTCCTAAGCTGTAGTTTTTGAAAAATAAGTGTTTTTAAATTCATTATAGTTGCATGACTCTTCTCCAGTATAAATTCCAATGTTGAACAAAGCTTAAACAACTGCTTCAGGGTTTTCCTGTAGTACAAAATGTGTGCAATAAGATCTGTGATACAAGTAAGGCACTACAACCCCCTTTATATTTGTAATGCTTGTCTTCACAATAAATATACCTCTTCACTTTAAAGGCTTATATTTTCTGAAAGATTTTTTGACAGTAATTGCACTTTTAATGCTTTTATTAACTATGAAATTTCTTCTGTTGAGTAAGACGTGAGTGGGCATTAATGGCTTTTCCATATTCTTTATATTTGTACAATTTTTCTCAAGGATAATAGCTTTCCTGTGAAATAAAGTATAAAAGCACTGATTAAAAGTTGTGCCACATTCTTCACGCTTGTAGGAGTTTTGCCAGTATGAATTATCTTACCTACAATAAGTGTGGCAACCATATAAAGGCTTTGTCACATTTTATACATTTCTATTGTTTCACACTAGTATATATACATATATATTTTATTTTTATGTGTAGAAAAGTTGGCCGGGTGGAGTGGCTCATGATTGTAATCCCTGTCTCAAAAAAGAAAAAAAAAGAAAAGTTGGAGGTGGTGGTAAAGGGACTGTCACATCTTTCAGGTTTGTAGAGTTCCTCTTCAGCATAAATTATCACCATGTCTCTTAAGAATTGAGGACTTGTGGCTGGGCATGGTGGCTCATGCCTGCAGTCCCAGCACTTTAGGAGGCTTAGGCGGGTGGATCACCTGAGGTCAGGAGTCTGAGACCAGCTGGCAAACATGGTGAAACCCTGTCTCTACTAAAAATACAAAAATTAACCAGTTGTGGTGGTGGGCACCTGTAATCCCAGCTAATCAGGAGGCTGAGGCAGGATAATGGCTTGAACCCAGGAGGCAGATGTTGCAGTGAGCTGACATCATGCCATTGCACTCCAGTCTGGGTGACAAGAGTAAAATTCATCTCAAAACAAAAACAAAACAAACAAACAAAAAAAAGAATTGAGAACTTGTTATAGGTTTTGCCACATTCTTCACACTTGTAGGGTTTCTGTCCAGTATAAATTATGTGTAATAAGGGTTGAGAACTTCCTTAAAAAGCTTTGTCACATTCTTTATATTTGTAGGGTTTATGTTCCATATAAATTCTCATATTTAGTCAGAGTCCAGGGCTGGTTAAAGGCTTTCCCACATTCAACATATTCATACGGTTTCTCTCCACTATGAATTATCTTATGCTTATTTAGGGTTGAGTTTCTCTCCAGTATGAATTATCTTATGTTCAGTTAGAGTTGAGAATGCAGTAAAGGCTTTGCCACATTCTTCACACTTGTGAAGGATTTCTCTCCAGTATGAGCTCTCTTATGTTTAGTAAGATTTGAGAAATGGTTAAGAGCTCTGCCACATTCCTCACATTTGTAGGGTTTCTCTCCAGTATGAATTATCTCATGTTTAGTAAGGGTTGAGGATGAAATAAAGGCTTTGCCACATTTATCACACTTGTATGGTTTCTCTCCAGTGTGAATTTTCTTATGTGTAGTAGGGGTTGAGGACTGGTTGAAAGCTTTGCCACATTCTACACTTTTGAAAGTTTTTTTTTCCATTGTATCTTATCTTATGTCTGTTTGTGTTTGAAAATTTATGAAAGACTTTCACATATTCATCACATTGAAATATTTCACTCTGGATAGTTGTTAAACATTGTTTAAGTCCATTATAAACTCTTTTGTGTAGCTTACACTCATCCACACTTTCACAACCTTTTTTTTTTTTTACCGTAAATTGTCATGTCTACATTTTTCATATCTTCTTGGTATCACTTTTTGGAAAGAATCTTTCATATTCTGCTCTGGCCAAAGGTCTTCAGCAAGATGAGAACACATAACTGAAAGAAACAATAAAAACACATTACTTCAGTTACTAGACTCAGAAATATATACTTTACAAATCTAACCTATAAAACTATACAAACTACATAAGAAAGATGACATAGCAAAATACCACAAGCTGTAATTTGTTCCTGGACATATAAATGTAACAAAAACATACTGACCAACATACATTTGTAAAAAATTTATAAATGAGTTAAGTGTGTGAAGGGTCCCAGGTGAGTATAATGCAAAGAGCCATGTAGAAGAAAAAGAAAACTCTGTTACTTATACACAACACAGCTCTTCCTTCTCTCCAGTATAACATTGTGCCTTTAAAGGTAAATTGCCAGCAGGGAACAATGGCTCATGCCTGTAATCCCAGCACTATGGGAGGTCAAGACAGGTGAATCATGAGGTCAAGTGTTCAAGGCCAGCCTGGCCAAGATGGTGAAACCGTGTCTCTACTAAAAATATGAAAAATTAGCCAGGTGTGGTAACAGGTACCTGTAATCCAGCTACTTGGGAGGCTGAGGCAGGAGAATTGCTTAAACTGTGGAGGTAGAGATTGTTGTTAGCCAAGATCACGCCACTGTACTCTAGCCTATGTAACAGAGTGAGACTCTGTCTCTCACACACACACAAATGTAAATTGCCAACTCCTGGTTTCTTTTTTAAAAAACAAGAAAAATATTGGCACATACATCTTTATTTCTGGCTTCTAGAGGCTTTTTTAGACACTGGTTAATGTCTCCCATGACATAAAATGCTGAGAGAAATGGTGATATATGTTGGAATGACAGTTTGAGTCTGCTGAGTCTAAAGGTAAGTATTAAGAAAGCAGAGAAACTGCAGTACCCCAAACAGGAAATGGGTGTAGCAAGTGATTACTGATTATTAAGAAGAAATATGAATAAGCCGATTTAACTAAACAATAAACATAGAATTTTAGATAAGACACATACTAAAAACAGGTTTGAGAAATTCCCAGAATCTCTAGCCATGACAATTGATTTCATACTATGTCAGGACAGAGCTATATTATAAAGATTTTAACAGGTAGCTTTTTGTTAATGTCAAATCTCAATCAATGACTACAGTGTATACAAAATATTAGGCAACATGGCCCCATCAAAAAAATTATAAAATAAATTGAATAATATTTAGGAAGTGAAATAGGAACACAGACAACTACTGAAGATCAGAAAAATGAGGATAACAACAAAAAATATTAAAATAGCAGGAAACAAAAATTGTGGATGTAAAAAATAACTGAAAATTTTCTTAAAAGAAAAAATGAGGTAAATATGAAGAAGCTGAACAAAGTAGGCTACACTCAAACATATATTTATAACAAACACATATATAAGCAAAATATTAAAAATCACAGATAAGAACAGAATATTGGGAGCTGCAAGATAAAGATGATAGTCATTTATAAGCATAGTCTCATGAGATAACCAGGGAATTTATCAAAAAATTTGTGCAGATCAGAAGGAAACTGTGATATTGTTATAATTTTTTTAAAAGAAGCTGTCAAGTGGGAATATACAATAAGAAAAATTGTACTACCAAATAAAAAGAAGTCCTTCCACAATAATCAAATCCTGAGAAAGTATATTGGCACTGCATATGCCCTACATGTCAAGGATGCTGAAAGGAGTTTCTTCCACAGAAAATAACATAATGCAAGAAAACAATACATAATCATATGAAAATACATAACTTTCTGGGAAAGATACACACATACATAAAAATGGAACTTCTTACTTAACATTATCATATTGGCACAGAAAACATATTTAATTATTCTCTAAACTTTAAAAGATAAAAGTATAGAAATTATAAATATCTGTTAATGAATATACAACATAAAAATATAATTAGTAAAATAAATTACAAAATTGAAGGCAGATGTCATAATGATGAATTTTTGTATGCAGCTGAAGTTAACTTTTTAACCACATTAAAATATATTGTCGGATCTTTTAAAGGTTTTAGGTAATTCCCCAAGGTACTATTAAGAAAATACCCGTATAGATACACAAAAGAAAATAAGAAAAAAACTGAAAGCCTGTCAATACAAAAATCAAAAAAACATAAAAAAGAGAAAATGAGACACAAAAATACAACAATCAAATACAACAATTAATAAAATAACAATGTTTTTCTCTTTCAGAAAACTATTTAAATATATATATAATTATCTTTCCAATCAAGAGACATACTTTCAATAAAAAGGTTTGTTAAAAAATTTTAAAAATCAAAATTTAACTTGTCTTTTTAAAAGAGTCAGTTGAGATCTAATGACGAGAAAAGACTGAAAGTTGCAAGACAAAAGTAGAAATTTCATTTAAATGTTAACAAAATGAGAGCAGAAGAGGTCAAAATAATATTACACAAGCTACATCTTAAGTCAAAAACTGTCATATTTTATAAAATCTACTTTAAGTAAAAACTTCAAAAACACAAAGAAGGACATTAAACAATATGTAGATTCATTCACTGGGAACCTATGACAAATTTGTTCATACATGTGTGTATTTGTGCGTGTGTGTCTCAAATTAGGGTTTCAAATATATAAAGCAAATACTTGCAAAATTGAATAAACATAGAGAGAACAACATAATTATAGTAGGATATTTCAATACCCCACTTTCTGTAATAATAATAATAAAAGAAGACAGAATATTAGTAAGGGAACAGAGGACTAGAAGGCAGTAAAAAACAATTATTTCTAATGAAGGTATAGAGAACACTCCTCAACAACATCAGGATACACAGCCTTCTCAGTAGCTCATACAACATTCTTCTTTATGGATCACCTGTTAGGCCAAAAACAAAGTTTTAACACATTTTTTGAAACTGAAATTGTACAGATTACTTTCTATGACAGAAAGGGAATTAGAATATAAAACAATAATATAAATAATTGATAAATTTACAAATATATTGGCCGGGCGCGGTGGCGCATGCCTGTAATCCCAGCACTTTGGGAGGCAGAGGCGGGCGGATCATGAGGTCAGGATGATCCAGACCATCCTGGCTAACACAGTGAAACCCCACCTCAACTAAAAATACAAAAAATTAGCCGGGCGTGGTGGTGGGCGCCTGTAGTCCCAGCTACTCGGGAGGCTGAGGCAGGAGAATGGCGTGAACCCGGGAGCGGAGCTTGCAGTGAGCCAAGATCGCGCCACTGCACTCCAGCCTGGGCGACAGAGCTAGACTCCGTCTCAAAAAAAAAAAAAAAAAAAAAAAAATTTACAAATATATAGAAACGATCCAACACACTCTTGAGCATGCACTTGTTCAAAAAACTGGTCTGGGTGCGGTGACTACGCCTGTAATCCTAGCACTTTGGGAGGCTGAGGCAGGTAAATTTAACTCCATCTCAAAACCAAACAATTAAAAAAGAAATAATTAATGTTGTGAAGATGTCCATACTGCTCAATTTAATCTACAGATTTAATGCAATCTTTTTCAAGTGTCTCATTGTATTTTTGAAGAAATAAAAACAGCAAATCCAAAAGTATATGGAATTTAAAGAGACAATAAAGCACCAACAATCTTCAAAAAAAGGAACAATGTTGGAGGCATTACCATTTCTGATTTCAAACACGTCAAAAAGGTACAGAATTAAAACAATTTGGTATGAGTATAAAGGTGAAAAGGTAGACTAATAAAACAGAATGCAACTCATATATTATATTAACTTTCACATAACTATTGTAGCATTGTTACTGAAATCCAGTAGGTAAAAGCAATGCAAATTTCTGTCACCAAATCATTCAGTAGATATAAAAATACTGGAATATCACTCAGATTTCAAAAAGCAGAAAATATTCTAACAACTATTAAGAGAATATTGATGAGAAATATTTGCTCATGCAAAATAAAATGAGCCAGCCACAAAAAGACAGAGATTGTATGAGATATACAAAGAAGTTATATTCTTAGAAACAGAAAACAAAGTGGTGTTTGAAAAGTGCCAGAAAATGAGAAGAATTGGTTGGTGTTTAATGAGCATTGAGATTTAGCTTTGCAAGATAAAAATATTCTACTGATATGTTGCATAACCATGTCAACATAATTAATATGACCAAACTGAATATTTAGAAGTATACATACACATTTTTTTTTTCTTTGGAGATGGAGTCTCACTCTGTCTCCCAGGCTGGAGTGCAGTGGCACAACTTTGGCTCACTGCAACCTCCACCTCCCAGGTTCAAGCAATTCCACTGCCTCACCCTCCTGAGTAGCTGAGATTATAGGCAAATGCCACAATGTTCAGCTATTTTTTTGCATTTTAGTAGAGATGGGGTTTCACCATGTTGGCCAGGATGGTCTCAATCTCTTCACCTCGTGATCCGCCCACCTCACCTCCCAAAGCTCTGGGATTACAGACATGAGCCACCACACCCAGTCTAGAAATATTTTATTGTAAATTTTGTTATGTGTTTTTGACCCATAGCACATTTCTTTATATGTTTCTCCCACACAAAAGTAATATAAATTCATAAATAAATAGATGTTGAAATTAGGAGAGTTTTTATGACTACTCACCTAGACAGGATTAAAACACTGTTACAGGCCAGGCATGGTGGCTCATGCCTATAATCACAGCACATTGGGAGGCTGAGGCAGGCAGATCACCTGAGGTCAGCAGTTGGAGACCAGCCTGACCAACATGGTAAAACCACATCTCTACTAAAAATACAGAATTAGCTGGGCGTGGTGGTACATGCCTGTAATCCCAGCTACTTGGGGGACTGAGGCAGGAGAATCACTTGAACCCAGGAGGTGGAGGTTGCAGTGAGCTGAGATCATGCCATTGTACTCCAGCCTGGGCAACAAGAGCAAAACTCCATTCCAAACAAAAATAAATAAATAAATAAATAAACTGTTACAACAAACCTACACAACAAATATACAAGTGACACAAAAATATGAAGATAATATTTATCCAGGCAAACAAACATAGAAATGCTTATATTGGCAATAGACATATGGCTTATTCATATTGAATTTTGCTCTACACTGTCTTAAATTGTACAGAGTTAAATATTGTCATATACAATTATAATATAAACTAAAAAATCAAAACACAATTAACTGCTGTGATGTGGTATACCCAAAAATATATAACACAAAAATATAAAATTGCAAAACAAAATTAAAACATGGAATATAAAACTTATTGGATACCATCAAGTAGATCAATATATTCATGAAACAAATCTCAGAATATAGGGAAAAAGTAATACAGAGGTTACATGAAGATAAAAAAAAGGTGAGAACTTCCCAAATTTTGATGTAACAACAACAAAAAATCTGACCAGTAATAATTCAAAATTGCTTTACTTCAAAAAGAAGATAATAAAGACTTTCCAAAATAGAAGGTGAGAGTATTCATCACCACTAGCACTGTACCACAAAATATAATACATGGGGCTGGGTGCACTGGCTCATGCCTGTAATCCTAGCACTTTGGGAGGCCAAGGTGGGTGGGTTGCCTGAGGTCAGGAGTTTGAGATCAGCCTGACCAACATGGTGAAACCCCATTTCTACTACAAATGCAAAAATTACCCAGGTGTGGTGGTGCACACCTGTAGTCCCAGCTACTCGGGAGGCTGAGGCAGGAGAATCGCTTGAACCCAGGAGGTGGGGGTTGCAGTGAGCCAAAATCATGCCATTGCACTCCAGCCTGGGTGACAGAGCGAGACTCAATCTCAAAAAAAAAAAAAAAAAAAAAAAAGAACGGGCGCAGTGGCTCAATCCTGTAATCCCAGCAGTTTGAGAGGCCAAGGCAGGTAGATCACCTGAGGTCAGGAGTTCAAGATCAGCATGGCCAACATGGTGAAACCGCATCTCTACTAAAACTACAAGAAAAAAATTAGCAGGGCATGGAGACACACACCTGTAAACCCAGCTACTCGGGAGGGAGGCTGAGGCAAGAGAATCGCTTGAGCCTGGGAGACAAAGGTGGCAGTGAGTCGAGATCATGCCACTGCAGTCCAACCTGGGCTACAAGAGAAAGATTCCATTCCAAAAAAAAAAAAAAGTAAAAAAAAGATACTACACGAGGCTCTGGCAGAGTGGTTCATGACTGTAATCGTACATCTTTAGGAGGCCAAAGCAGTCACATCACAGGAGACCAGAAATTCAAGATCAGCCTGAGCAAAATAATGCAATTCTACATATAAAAACACAGAAATGTTAAAATATGTCCATTTTGTTGAAACATAAAATGATGCTGGACAGCATCATAGAAACTTAAATAAATATAAAGCTATACATTAAATGTAAATATACGGACACATACAGAATTCTTTACTATCAAAATGATGGTACAGGCTGGGCATAGTGGTTCACGCCTGTAATCCCAGCACTTTGGAAGGCTGAGGTGGGCAGATCAATTGAGGTCAGGAGTTCCAGACCAGCCTGGCCAACATGGTGAAACCCCATCTATACTAAAAATACAAAAAATTAGCCTGGCGTGGTGACAGACACCTGTAATCCCAGGTACTCGGGAGGCTGAGGCAGAAGAATTGCTTGAACCCAGGAGGCAGAGATTGCAGTGAGCCAAGACCACACCACTACACTGCAGCCTGGGAAATGGAGTGAGACTCAGTCTGAAACAAAACAAAACAAAGCAAAAAACAAAATGATGGTACATAAAGCCTTTAAAGTTATTTCATAAAATATATAAAAAAAGTAAATCCGCATAAATCTGTTAATAGATACACATATAAACAAGGTGAGGTGTTCAAGACCAGCCTGGCCATGATGGTGAAACCCCATCTCTACTAAAAACAAAAAAAAAACTAGCTGGGCATGGTGGCAGGCGCTTATAATCTCAGCTACTCAGGAGGCTGAGGCAGAGAATTCCTTGACCCAGGGCGGTGGAGGTTGCAGTGAGCCTAAATGGCACCACTGCACTCCAGCCTGGGCAACAGAGGGAAACTGTGTCTCCAACAATAATAATGATAATAATAATAATTTCAATATTAATAACACATTGGGAGATATAGAGGCATAGTTTTTGTATTCAATTGAAGTTGTTATGAGATTAAAATATATTGTTTTGACTTTAAGATGTATGTAATCGGCCGGGCACAGTGGCTCATGCCTGTAATCCCAGCACTTTGGGAGGCCGAGGCGGGTGGATCACCTGAGGTAGGGAGTTCGAGACCAGCCTGACCAACATGGAGAAACCCCATCTCTACTAAAAATACAAAATTAGCCGGGCATGGTGGCGCATGCCTTGTAATCATAGCTACTCGGAAGGCTGAGGCAGGAGAATCACTTGAATCTGGGAGGCAGAGGTTGCGGTGAGCTGAGATCACGCCACTGCACTCCAGCCTGGGCAACAAGAGGAAAACTCCACCTCAAAAAAAAAAAAAAAGGTGTGTGTAATCTTCAGTTTTCAAGATAATTACAAAGATAATATTTATAGAAGGTATGCAAAATAAAATACAATCAAAGCATGCCAATAGAAAATTAAATAAAAATTAAGAAAGTAAAACAGGCTGGGTGTGGTGGCTCACACCTGTTATCCCAGCACTTTGGGAGGCTGAGGTGGGTGGATCACAAGGTCAAGAGATGGAGACCATCCTGGCTAACATGGTGAAACCCTGTCTCTACTAAAAATACAAAAATTAGCTGGGCTTAGTGGCACATGCCTGTAGTCCTAGCTACTCCGGAGGCTGAGGCAGAAGAATCACTTGAACCCGGGAGGCAGAGATTGCAGTGAGCCGAGATGACGCCACTGCACTCCAGCCTGGTGACAGAGCAAGACTCCGTCTCAAAAAAAAAAAAAAGAAATAAAGTAAAACAGAAAATGAGAAGAATATAACTACTAGAAACACATAAAACAATAACAATATAACTGGTAATAATAACTTCATTTCCATAATAAATTATTTTAAATATAAACTAATTAAACTACTTAATAAAATGAAATGTAGTCTTAGGACTTTGGAAGGCCGAGATGGGCTGATCACTTGAACTGAGGAGTTCACCACCAGCTTGGGCAACATGGGAAAACTCTGTCTCTACAAAAAAATACAAAAAAGCTAGCTGGGTGTAATGGCAAATACTTGTAAATCAGCTACTTGAGAGGCTGAAATGAGAGGATCATCTGACTTTGGGAGGTTCTGGCAGCAGTGAGCCCTGCAAATCAGCCTGGTTGACTGAATGAGACCCTATTGAAATACAAATGAGGCCTGGCGCGTTGGCTCATGCCTGTAATCCCAGCACTTTGAGAGGCTGAGGCAGGCAGATCATGAGGTCAGGAGTTCGAGACAAGCCTGGCCAATATGGTGAAACCCCCATCTCAACTAAAAACACAAAAATCAGCCAGGCATTGTGGCACGTGCCTGTAGTCCCAGGGACTTGGGAGGCTGTGGCAGAAGAATCGCTTGAACCCAGGAGGCAGAGGTTGCAGTGAGCTGAGATTGCACCACTGCACTCCAGCTTGGGTGACAGAGTGAGATTCCATCTCCAAAAAAAAAAAAAAACCTACACTGAAAAAACACACTAATATGAAACTTCAAAACAATAATAAGAGAAATGTTTACTCTCATAAAACCTGGTAGGCAACATTGATGTATCATTAAAAAAAAATTGTCAGGCTGGGTGCAGTGGCTCACACCTGTAATCTCAGCACTATGGGAGGCCGAGGCGGGTGGATCACCTATGGTCAGGAGTTTCAGAACAGCCTGGCCAATGTGGTGAAACCCTATCTCATATAAAAATATAAAAACTAGCTGGGCGTGATGACGTATGCCTGTAATTCCAGCTGCTTGGGAGGCTGAGGCATAAGAACTGCTTGAATCCAGGAGGTGGAGGTTGCGGTGAGCCAAGATTGCACTACTGCACTCCAGCCTGGGTGACAGGGTGTCACTCCATCTCAAAAAAATAATTAAAAAAAATTTGTCCTCTCCCTCTCCCTCTCCCTCTCCCCACGGTCTCCCTCTCCCGCTCTTTCCACGGTCTCCCTCTGATGCCGAACCGAAGCTGGACGGTACTGCTGCCATCTCAGCTCACTACAACCGCCCTGCCTGATTCTCCTGCCTCAGCCTGCCGAGTGCCTGCGATTGCAGGCGCGCGCCGCCACGCCTGACTGGTTTTCCTATTTTTTTGGTGGAGACGGGGTTTCGCTGTGTCGGCCGGGCTGGTCTCCAGCTCCTAACCGCGAGTGATCGGCCAGCCTCGGCCTCTGGAGGTGCCGGGATTGCAGATGGAGTCTCGTTCACTCGGTGCTCAATGGTGCCCAGGCTGGAGTGCAGTGGCGTGATCTCGGCCCGCTACAACCACCTCCCAGCCGCCTGCCTTGGCCTCCCAAAGTGCCGAGATTGCAGCCTCTGCCCGGTCGCCGCCCCGTCTGGGAAGTGAGGAGCGTCAGCCCACCGCCCAGCCTGCCGCCCTGTCCGGGAGGGAGGTGGGGGGTCAGCCCCCCGCCTGGCCAGCCGCCCCGTCCGGGAGGGAGGTGGGGGGGTCAGCCCCCCACCGGCCAGCTGCCCCGTCCGGGAGGGAGGTGGGGGTTCAGCCCCCCACCTGGCCAGCCGCCCCATCCCGGAGGTGAGGGGCGCCTCTGCCCGGCCGCCCCTACTGGGAAGTGAGGAGCCCCTCTGCCCGGCCACCACCCCGTCTGGGAGGTGTACCCAACAGCTCATTGAGAACGGGCCATGATGACAATGGCGGTTTTGTGGAATGGAAAGGGGGGAAAGGTGGGGAAAAGATTGAGAAGTCAGATGGTTGCCGTGTCTGTGTAGAAAGAGGTAGACATGGGAGACTTTTCATTTTGTTCTGTACTAAGAAAAATTCTTCTGCCTTGGGATCCTGTTGATCTGTGACCCTACCCCCAACCCTGTGCTCTCTGAAACATGTGCTGTGTCCACTCAGGGTTGAATGGATTAAGGGCGGTGCAAGATGTGCTTTGTTAAACAGATGCTTGAAGGCAGCATGCTCGTTAAGAGCCATCACCACTCCCTAATCTCAAGTACCCAGGGACACAAACACTGCTGAAGGCCGCAGGGTCCTCTGCCTAGGAAAACCAGAGAACTTTGTTCACTTGTTTATCTGCTGACCTTCCCTCCACTATTGTCCTGTAACCCTGCCAAATCCCCCTCTGCGAGAAACACCCAAGAATGATCAATAAAAAATAAAAAAAAATAAAAAAAAAAATTTTGTCTCAGTGACTGCAGTATTTAGCTGTTACTTTGTACTTATTAAATGCAGGTATTTTGAATCATTGGCATGCACTGTGTGGCAATAAAATTTGAGAGAATATGCAGTATAGTTATAAATAGAAGATTATAATGAGAAACTTTTAATAAAAAAGCATTTAAAAAACTAGAGTTACTTTTTATGTTTTAAATATACGTTATTCTTACACAAGATGAAACTGCTGAAATCTAACTTTAGAAGCAAAGAATAGCCTTACTTTTTTTTTTTTTTTTTTGAGACAGAGTCTTGCTCTGTTGCCCAGGCTGGAGTGCAGTGGCGCGATCTCGGCTCACTGCAACCTCCGCCTCCCGGGTTCAAACGATTCTTGTGCCTCACCCTTTTGAGTAGCTGGGATTACAGGCACCTGCCACCATGCCCAGCTAATTTTTTTGTATTTTTAGTAGAGATAGGGTTTCACCATGTTGGTCAGGCTGGTCTCGAACCCCTGACCTTGTGATCCACCCGCCTCGGCCTCCCAAAGTGCTGGGATTATTGGCATGAGCCACCGCACCCGACCTACATTGTTAAACATAGAAAAAAAAATATATATATATAGATATATATTTTGCAGAATAGGGTTAGACCCTCTGATGTGTAAAACATATATTAGGAAATAAACTATGTTAATATTTAGTTATAGGCTGAAGAAAGTAGATAAAAATCTTATAATTCCTTATTGCCTGCAGCAAACTTAAATTTTTAAGGAACTATTTTAGTAAATATGGAGTGCCTACAAATTATCTCATTTACTTCTGGCATACCATGCAAATTCTAGCATATTGTCTTAAATATCTGAATCTAAAATTACAGACAAATTTGAAATAGAAAACAGAAAGTAAAAATGTATAGGGAGAGTGACATCAGTAAGATGAAAAGATTAAAAGTCCCCTACATTCATATCCCCTTACAGCAAAAAAATGCCAGCCATCCCTGACAAAAATGCCTTTATGAGAAAACCAGGCATTATGGCTCACACCTGTAATGACAGCTACATGGTATACTAAGGTTGGAAAACTGCTTCAGGCCAGGGTTTCGAGACCAACCTGGGTTATGAAGCAAGACTCCATCTCCAAAATACGTGCCTGTAAGAGAGATTTGAGATCCATGGAGGGAGTTGTGAAATGCTGTTAAAGCTTAAGATTGAGAAGTGTTCTCTTCAGAAGGCAGGCCCTCATTCAGGTGGGAAAGTGCAGGGTCCCCGCCCTTGGCTACAGACCAGGATAGAGTTCACCCAACTTGGTCCCACTGAGAATTGTGAACTTACTCTGCAACTATCCCAAACTCCTCCCAGCCACACTCTGGGAGAGGTCCTGCATTCCAGAGACCTGGAGGAAGGCACCCATTTACAGTCACATAGGCAGACCTGCAGACATTGGCCTTTACTCTGGTTGCTGAAGCGGCTCAATGACTTAGTTTCAGTCACCTGAGCCACAGTTTATGGCCAGTTCTGCCTATATAGAAATGCACACAGTTACCTGAGGAAATGCTCTCTGGTACTCAGTGAAAGCCACATTCATCCACATCCTGATGTAAGGCCCACTATATGCAGAACCAACTGCAAAAACCTGCCCCAATGTCTGCCCTATGGAGCAAAGTCCTGAAGGATATTCTGTCTGTCCAAAAATAAAATGGGAATTACAACTACCCAAGTCCCTTACTAAGCCAACTAAAGGTGGACCCTGGTGCAAACCCAGCAGCCTTCTGACCAAGCTACAACCCTTCTTCACTACAAATTCAGAGGGCATCTCATCACCCTAAGGGCCCAATAAAAGGAAACGTTTACAATCTAAAATCAGTTTATGAAAATATGAAGAAGTGTTTACTCCATCAAATTCAGACACCAATACAAAACTATATTGTGTCCATTGTTGTTGATGCTTCTATTTTAATGTAGCACTGGAAGTATGTGGCAGAAGAATTAGTCAAAGAAATAAAAGAAACCATTGAAATTGAAAAATAAGAAAAAAGCTGCTGTTTGTGGATCATACAATCTTATATTTAAAAAAACATAAACAGTACATTGAAACCTATCTAAGCTAAAAAATACACTCAGTAAATTAGCACAGTGTAAAATTAACATACAAATATATGTATGGTTTCATCCACTTAAACTCTCTGATAAAATAAAGGAAGAAAAAAATCTTATTTACTATAGCATTAATTAATAAATTTCTGAGGAAAAAATTAACCAAGGAGGTAAAAAATCTTTACAATAAAAAAATGAAAAAATTAGAGAAGATCCAAATCAATTTTAAAATATTTTGTCTATGGCTTGAAAGAATAAATATTATTGCAGTGTCATATTATCCAAAGTAATCTACAGATTCAATATATTTTCTATCAAAATTGCTGTGGTAGTTTTTTTCACAGTAATGGAAATTACAATCCTAAAATTTACATGAAAGTAAAATAAACTTTGAATAGCCAAAGCAATCATGAGGAAAAAGAAAAAAGCAGGATATCATACTTATAATTTCAAACTATATTTCAAGGCTATATAGTAATAAAAACAGAATGGACTATGCAGAAAAATGAACAAAAAAATGCAACAGAAACTACTACTCTCGCACATTTCAGACCTGATGCAAAAAGATAACTTAAAACATAGTTTCAGTTTCTCAAAATTATACAGATATTTGTGTGTCTCCAAAATAATGGAAAAGCAGTCAGATTGTGCAGTCTCTTATACCCCATGAAGATGACTTTGGCTCTCACTGTGAACTTGAAGGAAGCTCACCGAACAAAATGTAGAATCCTTAGAGAATTTAAAAGCATAAGACAGAAGACACCCATTTGTGAGAGTAAAATATTTATATATATATGTATATATATCAGCATCCCAGGAACTATTTTCTTTGGAACACAGCTTCCCAAATCACATTTAAGACTGGCTTTCTCTTTGATCTTGGGACCTCTTATCTGTGTCATCTGTTGTATTCATTTTCACTGACACCTACCTGGGTGTTTGGCAATCATCTCACATCTCTTCATAGTCAAAGGTTTTTTTTTCCTTGCTCCAGACAGGTGATCAGGTCTTGCTTAGAGACAACAATACCTGTTTTATTAAAAATAAGAAACATAAATCTTGCTCGCATTCTCTAATTACAAGCTAGTAATGTGCTCAGCAGAGAGGATGTGATAAAATAGTCTAGTAAATTAATAGAAAAATACTAAGTTATAACAGAAATTTCTAAATATCGAGAAAATACTTTCAATTTGTAGGTTTCTTAATTTTATTATCTGGTACTCCTGAATCAAAAATTGGTGGTGGCAATTAGATTTTCAGGTGCGGCAACAATCAATATTTTATGCCACTAAATTTCTGGAATTGCCACTAATTTACAGTGAAGAATACAGCTCAACTCAGGAATGTGGAAAGTTAGGATTACGATGAAACATCTTGAAATTCTTATCTAAATGAACAAATTTTGAAGATTTTCTGGGAAAAGGGGATCTGAAACTCTTTTATGCAAAGAATAAATGACTAAAACACATTCTACAAAAAAGAGAAATAAAACCTTTAGGGTATATTATGAATTATGTACTCAAGTTATCCTCACCAAGGAAGATCAGGTTACTGTAGTTCTCTAACATCACATCCCTATATAAATTCCGCTGTGCAGTGTCCAGGCAATGCCACTCCTCCAGAGAGAATTCTATGGCCACGTCTCTAAATTGCAATGGTCCCTGAAACACACACACACACACACACACACACACACACACACACACACACATACATTTTTACCATGTGGCCGTGGGCGGAATTTTTAATTTGACTTAAGGTGTAATGACAAAGTAAAGAGAACTGGCTCTGACTTATGGGACTGACTAAAATTATCCAATAAAATAATTTTCAACACAGAAATATTCTCTAATGTATTCTCTAACTGAGAAAAAAGAGCAGCATAAGATCCACAACATCAGTTCTTATAATGATATTTTTCTAGATAATAAGTATAAAATTAAGGGTGTGATCAGAACATGTGTATATACATATATATTTTTTTTTTTGGAGGGGGATGGGGTCTCACTCTGTTGCTCAGGCTGGAGTGCACTGGCTCGATCTTGGCTCACTGCAACCTCCACCTCCCCCAGGTGCAAGAGATTCTTCTGCCTCAGCCTCCCTAGTAGCTAGGATTACAGGCATCTGCCACCATGACTGGCTAATTTTTGTATTTATAGTAGAGACGGGGTTTCACTATGTTAGCCAGGCTTGTCTTGAACTCCTGACATCATGATCTGTTGGGAACAGGATCCCCAAAATCTGGCCATAAACTGGCCATAAACAAAATCTCTGCAGCACTGTGACATGTTTGTGATGGCCATGATGCCCACGCTGGAAGGTTGTGGGTTTACTGGAATGAGGGCACCTGGTCCACCCAGGGCAGAAAACCGTGTAAAGGCGTTCTTAAACCACAAACAATAACATGAGTGATCTCTGCCTTAAGGACATGCTCCTGCTGCAGATAACTAGCCAGACTCATTCCTTTACTTCAGCCCGTCCCTTTATTTCCCATAAGGAATACTTTTAGTTAATCTATAATCTATAGAAACAATGCTTATCACTGGCTGGCTGTTAATAAATATATGGGTAAACCTCTGCTCCAGGCTCTCAGCTCTGAAGGCTGTTAGAACCCTGATTTCCCACTCTATACCTCTATATTTCTGTGTGTGTGTATTTAATTCCTCTAGCACCACTGGGTTAGGGTCTCCCCGACCGAGCTGGTCTTGGCAATGATCCACCTGCCTCAGCCTCCCAAAGTGCTGGGATTACAGGCATGAGCCACTGCACCCAGCCTCACGAACGTGTATATTTTTCAGTGCTATATTTTCTTCATATGGAATGAGTTGTAAATATTTTTCAGATGGAAAAGACATGTTGTGTTAGAAGGCACCTCTCAAATTTTAATACGTACAGTAAGTTGAAGACCTTGTTTTGCAGGTTTCTTTTTTCCAGAAGATCTTTAATAAAGTCTGATTTCTAAATTAATTAATTAATTTATTTATTTTGAGATGGTGTTTTGCTCTTGTTGCCCAGGCTGGTGTGCCACCACACCTGGCTAAGTTTTGTATTATTAGTAGAGATGGCATTTCACCATATTGGCTAGTCTGGTCTCAAGCTCCTGACCTCATGATCCACCTGTCCAGGCCCCCCACCAAACTGTTGGGATTCCAGGCATGAGCCACCATACCTGGCATTTTTAGGGAAATTTTATTAGAAAATAATTATGTACACTTAGCAAGGTAAAGGAAATACAAATTTTACAGCCGGGTATGGTGGCTTACACATGTATTCCCAGCACTTTGGGAGGCTGAGGCCAGCAGATCACGAGTTCAGTAGTTTGAGACAAGCCTGACCAACTTGGTGAAACACCATCTCTACTAAAAATACAAAAATTAGCTGGGCACAGTGGATGGCACCTCACCTGTAATCCCAGCTACTCAGGAAGCTGAAGCAGGATAATCACTTGAACCAGGGCAGCAGAGGTTTCAGTGAGCCGAGATCACACCACTGCACTCCAGTCTGGGTGACAGAGACTCCGTTTAAAAAAAAAAAAGAAATTATAATAACAATTCTTCTGTTCCTAAATGTGACTTCAGATGTAGAATCAGAAGTCACAAAAATATAAAGAAAGTGGCCTAAATAAAGCCCAAGGTGTTGGACACATCTATTTATTGTACCAACCATATGATGCATAATTCAATTATTTATCCAGTTGCTAGTGTAGACTAAAAGTTTCTGGATTGTAGAAACTATGACGCTTCATGTATTTTTTTAATGGCCATATGAAATTGAAGCAACTAGTTTATCTATTTCAGTCTCCAGATCTCCTTGTTTATTATCCAAGTACCAGGAAACTGGAGAAACTCTCATCTGGGTACCAACCAAAGACACCTCTTGTATGAGGGGATGAACAAACACAGATGACTCATTTCTCATACACTGAGACAGAAGCAGAATTAAACACTCTTGTCAGCCTGACACAATTCTGCGTTGTACATCCTCAAACGCCTCAAAGACACCTAGGTGATTTTGAGGGAATTCCCAGTGACCCTGGGCTGATAGTCCAATGATAAGCCACTCTGGAGAGACTCAGGCTGATTCTAAATAGAAAATGGAACTGCCTTGGTGGAACTCCAGAACCTGGATCATTTGTCCTTATTTGCTAGCTCTTGGATAAAAGAAAGAATAAAAATACTAATTTTTCAGGTAAAATACAAAAATCACATTTTACAGGCAAATATAGTTGTGGTCATGGCTCTGGATATTTTGTGGCCTTGATCTCACTCCTAAGATGCTTATTTATAGTTACAGATTCTGCCATCAGATTCTGTTTCCTCCCGGGTCCTCTCACATAACTGTAGCAGGTCAATGAACAAGATATGAAAAATCTCAAAGAGCCACACTCCCGAATGGGGGCTGCAAGATGTGTATGTTGATATCTCACAATGCAGAAAATGCCTTTTGTTAGTTTTCTGTACATTCTTTGTCCAAACTCCGGCCCTTATTTGTAAATCCGAAGCAGAGCCCAGACCTTATCTGCAGATTCTAGGTAGGATCCACCTGGCTCTGCATCCTTTGGTGTTACAGCAAGTGGAGTAAAATCAAAGAAGAGCTCCCCTCATAGAGGCTGCTCTAGTACATTCTAAATGATAAGTCTACATGAAAAAAAAAAAAAAAAGCTGACACAAGATGAATGTAAGTACTGTCAGGCCTCTGAGCCCAAGCCTAGCCATCGCATCCCCTGTGACTTGCATGTATATGCCCAGATGGCCTGAAGTAACTGAAGAATCACAAAAGAAGTGAAAATGCCCTGCCCCACCTTAACTGATGACATTCCACCACAAAAGAAGTGAAAATGGCTGGTCCTTGCCTTAAGCAATGACATTACCTTGTGAAAGTCCTTTTCCTGGCTCATCCTGGCTCAAAAAGCTCCGCCACTGAGCAACTTGTGACCTCCACTCCTGCCCGCCAGAGAAAAAGCCCCTTTGACTGTAATTTTCCTCCACCTACCGAAATCTTACAAAACAGCCCCACCCCTATCTCCCTTCGCTGACTCTCTTTTCAGACTCAGCCCGCCTGCACCCAGGTGATTAAAAGCTGTTATTGCTCACACAAAACCTGTTTGGTGGTCTCTTCACATGGACGTGCATGAAAAGTACACAGTTTATTTGGGTCAAGTTTATGGATTATAACCTGGGAGCAAAGATTCAAGTTGTCTGAAACCTCTACTGTGATCAGCAGCAGTTACAGGAAGATTTGTAAAGACAACAAGAGAGGAACAGAGAGTGGGCTGATACAAAGTTGATTGTCAGAAATTGTTATTTATTTACAGAAATAACATTGATTATTAATTAGATATATATCATTATGGTTTAGGGTATGGGATATAGTGTCCAACGTGGCATTATTAGTTTAATTTTTACCTACCTGTGCCAATAGTGAACAGTTTCAAGAGATGAATATATAGTTCAAAGGGGGGAGAAATACATAACTACACTTTCATTTTAACTCTCTCTGAGTTTGAAGTTCGTAGAAATGTGATTTAGCCTCTCTAGAAGTGACTGTAGAGGACTGTAAGTACCAACTAGGCAGAGACACAATTCTGTCTGCATATTTAGGGAACAGCAAGCACTGTGCTACACAACTGTCAGTTGACTAGAATCCTCAGAGAGAAAGTCCCTTTTAGAGTACATTCTGGTTGGCACCTTCTGTGTGTACATCATGTCTGGTAATTGTAGACAGTGTTTGGAAACATTAATTAAAAGAAAAATATTCTCCATCCCCAGAGAAACTCCACAAAAACAGAACAGAAAGAAAATGGTTTTATTACACAATTAAACTTGAATGTGACATGCATCATCATCAGTCTGCTTAACAGATCGCAAAAACATAAAGAGGGTCACCATAATTAGTCCACAAGTAGAAGAATTTACAGCACCATGTCATACATAGTTCATGCTAAATTCACCTGGAGAATGATGAGGCCATTTGTGTATGCTAATTGCTTATATTCAATGACAAATAAACTTTTCCCATCTTCATTGACGCAATAACATCGATGAAGCTGGAGATCATTATTCTTAGAAAACTAATGCAGAGCCTGGGCACGGTGGTTTATGCGTGTAATTCCAGCACTTTGGGAGGCCGAGGTGGGTGGATCACCTGAGGTCAGGGGTTTGAGACAAGCCTGGCCAATATGGTGAAACCCCGTCTCTACTAAAAATAGAAAAATTAGCCAGGCATGGTGGTGCGTGCCTGTAGTCTCAACTACTTGGGAGGCTGAGGCAGGAGAGTCGCTTGAACCCGGGAGGTGGAGGTTGCAGTGAGCAGAGATGGCACCACTGCACTCCAGCCTGGGTGACAGAGTGAGATTCCATCTCAAAAAAAAAAGAAAATTTTTTTATTTATTTACAGAAATAACATTGATTATTGATTAGATATATATCATATATCATATATATATATCCTTATGGTTTACAGTATGGGATATAGTGTCCAATGTGGCATTATTAGTTTAATTTATACTACTCGTGCCAATAGTGAACAGTTTCAAGAGATGAATACATAGTTCAAAAGGGGAGAAAGACATAACTGTACTTCTGTTTTAATGTCTGTCTGAGCTTGATAACAAAAAGACTTCCATTTTTCAGACAAAAGTTTTTTATTTCCCAAATCTCAAGACCTCAATTCAAAATTTGGAGCTACAGATTTAAAGCCTGAATTGCTGGAGTTGCAGCAGGTGTTACCTGCACATTTGTTGGGATTTTAGCATGAGGAGGAAGGGGAAAGTGGAGATTCTCATGTCTACATGTCTACTCAATGCACACATGTTATTCTGATTAAGTTTCTGGGCTTTACAGTATCTGAATCAGTTTCAGGTCTGAAGACACAAGAGTCAGTGAAAGAGGTAAAATAATTGATTGCTGCTCTCTGAAACTTGGAGAAATGTGGTCTAGCCTCTCTAGAAGTGACTGTAGAGGACTATAGATACCAAATCGGCAGAGACACAATTCTGCCTGCATATTTAGCGGACAGCTTGCACTGTGCTACACAACTATGAGATGACTGGAAGCCTGAGAGGGAAACTCTCCTCTAGAGTAAATTCTGGTTGACACCTTACGTGTTTATGTCATGTCTGGTAATTCTAGACAGTGTTTGCAAACAATCCTTAAAAGAAAAATTGGGCTGGGCACGGTGGCTGACTCCTGTGCCACTGCACTCTAGCCTGGGTGACAGAGTGAGACCTTCTCAAGAAAAAAAAAGAAAACAGCAAAAAAGAAAAACTTTTTCTAGCCCCAGAGAAACTCCACAATAATAGAAGAGAAAGAAAATGGTTTTATTACACAATTAAACTTGAATGTGACATGCATCATAGTCAATCTGCTTAACAGTTCACAAAGACAGAAAGATGGTCACCATAGTTGGTCCACAAGTAGAAGAATTTCCAGCACCGTGTCATACATGGTTCATCCTAAATTCACCTGGAGAATGAAAAGGCCACCTGTGTATGCTAATTACTTACATTCAATGACAAATAAATTTTTCACATCTTCATAACAGGAGGTAGTTTTGCAGCTTGAAGCCAAGTGCCTGCTGAAGGTAGGCTTTCACTCTGCTACAAAAAAGTTTCAATAGGGTTCTATAATTTTGGCTATTTACATTTTAGAGCAGTGGCTCTGTACTCATTGGCACTTGGCTACAGCACTCCTGCTTGCTTTCTCCTGGTTGCTAGTGTCCTCTATTCATCTCTACCATCTGCCACTGAGGCACAGCCAACAGCACAGCTCACATTATATGTGAACCCCATTTGCCACAGCAGCACTCTAGTGTCACATCAGCAAGTGAAGCCTGAGCTGCAGGAGGAGAGCCTGCAGGCCTCATGGGTAGAATTACACCTTCACAATAATGGAAATGGGAGTAGTGTTTCAGCCTCAGTTTCTACTTATAATGGTGACATGCAAAAAATACTGCTGGATTTCCAGCATGAGTCCAGATAGAGATGGCTTCAAAAGTTCTCACTGTGACAGCCCACCCCATTCAGACACCATGGGATACTAATACTAACAGGGCTTCTGAAACAGACAAAGCATTGGAGAGAAAAACAGACCTCCATCTGAGCGAGATTATTTTGAGAGAAGAAAGTTAAAAAGATTTTAAGAAAAAGCTCAGATTAGATATAAGATTGACCAAGTCAGTCAGAAAATATTCCCTTAAAAGAAATTTGTCTAAACACCCAAACCGCACAGCTACTCTCAGCATGAGAAACATGAGCAATATGAAGAAAGGTGGCAGAATTTCAGAAGAATTTTATAAAGTTTCTTTTCCATCTCTGCTGCTTTCTCATCTCCTAGCCATTGAATAGGGGTTCTATCTCTTTTTTACTCTCTCTCTTTTTGAATGTATTCAACAACATTTACTTTGGTAATAGTGCATTATCAATACTAAAGCTAATTTTATATATTTTTTATTTTTTATTGATCATTCTTGGGTGTTTCTCACAGAGGGGGATTTGGCAGGGTCACAGGACAATAGTGGAGGGAAGGTCAGCAGATAAACAAATGAACAAAGTTCTCTGGTTTTCCTAGGCAGAGGACCCTGCGGCCTTCCGCAGTGTTTGTGTCCCTGGGTACTTGAGATTAGGGAGTGGTGATGACTCTTAACGAGCATGCTGCCTTCAAGCATCTGTTTAACAAAGCACATCTTGCACCGCCCTTAATCCATTCAACCCTGAGTGGATACAGCACGTGTTTCAGAGAGCACAGGGTTGGGGGTAAGGTCACAGATCAACAGCATCCCAAGGCAGAAAAACTTTTCTTAGTACAGAACAAAATGAAAACTCTCCCATGTCTACCTCTTTCTACACAGACACGGCAACCATCCGATTTCTCAATCTTTTCCCCACCTTCCCCCCCTTTCTATTCCACAAAACCGCCATTGTCATCATGGCCCGTTCTCAATGAGCTGTTGGGTACACCTCTCAGATGGGGTGGTGGCCGGGCAGAGGGGCTCCTCACTTCCCAGTAGGGGCGCCCGGGCAGAGGCGCCCCTCACCTCCCGGACTGGGCGGCTGGCCAGGCGGGGGGCTAACCCCCCCACCTCCCTCCCGGACGGGGCGGCTGGCTGGGCGGCGGGCTGACCCCCCCACCTCCCTCCCGGACGGGGCGGCTGGCCGGGCGGGGGGCTGATCCCTCCACCTCCCTCCCGGGCGGAGCGGCTGGCCGGGCAGAGGGGCTCCTCACTTCCCAGTAGGGGCGGCCGGGCAGAGGCGCCCCTCACTTCCCCGACGGGTCGGCTGGCCGGGCGGAGGGCTGACCCCCCCACCTCCCTCCCGGACGGGGTGGCTGGCCGGGCGGGGGGCTGACCCACCCCACCTCCCTCCTGGACGGGGCAGCTGGCCGGGCAGAGGGGCTCCTCACTTCCCAGTAGGGGCGGCCGGGCAGAGGCGCCCCTCACCTCCCGGACGGGGCAGCTGGCCGGGCCGGGGGCTGACCCACCCCACCTCCCTCCTGGACGGGGCGGCTGGCCGGGCAGAGGGGCTCCTCACTTCCCAGTAGGGGCGGCCGGGCAGAGGCGCCCCTCACCTCCCGGACGGGGCGGCTGGCCAGGCGGGGGGCTAACCCCCCCACCTCCCTCCCGGACGGGGCGGCTGGCTGGGCGGCGGGCTGACCCCCCCACCTCCCTCCCGGACGGGGCGGCTGGCCGGGCAGAGGGGCTCCTCACTTCCCAGTAGGGGCGGCCGGGCAGAGGCGCCCCTCACCTCCTGGACAGGGCGGCTGGCTGGGCGGGGGGCTGACCCCCCCACCTCCCTCCCGGACAGGGCGGCTGGCCGGGCGGGGGGCTGGCCCCCCAACCTCCCTCCCGGACGAGGTGGCTGCCGGGCGGAGACGCTCCTCACTTCCCAGACGGGGTGGCTGCCGGGCAGAGGGGCTCCTCACTTCTCAGACGGGGCGGCTGCCGGGCGGAGGGGCTCCTTACTTCTCAGACGGGGCGGTTGCCAGGCAGAGGGTCTCCTCACTTCTCAGACGGGGCGGCCGGGCAGAGACGCTCCTCACATCTCAGACGATGGGCGGCCGGGCAGAGAGGCTCCTCACTTCCAGGATGTGATGGCGGCCGGGAAGAGGCGCTCCTCACTTCCTAGATGGGATGGCGGCTGGGCAGAGACGCTCCTCACTTTCCAGACTGGGCAGCCAGGCAGAGACGCTCCTCACATCCCAGACGATGGGCGGCCAGGCAGAGGGGCTCCTCACATCCCAGACGATGGGCGGCCAGGCGGAGACGCTCCTCACTTCCCAGACGGGGTGGCAGCCGGGCAGAGGCTGCAATCTCGGCACTTTGGGAGGCCAAGGCAGGCGGCTGGGAGGTGGTTGTAGCGAGCCGAGATCACGCCACTGCACTCCAGCCTGGACGCCATTGAGCACTGAGTTAACGAGACTCTGTCTGCAATCCCGGCACCTCGGGAGGCCGAGGCTGGCAGATCACTCGCGGTTAGGAGCTGGAGACCAGCCCGGCCGACACAGCGAAACCCCGTCTCCACCAGAAAAATACGAAAACCAGTCAGGCGTGGCGGCGCGCGCCTGCAATCGCAGGCACTCGGCAGGCTGAGGCAGGAGAATCAGGCAGGGAGGTTGCAGTGAGCTGAGATGGCAGCAGTACCGTCCAGCTTCGGCTCGGCATCAGAGGGAGACCGTGGAAAGAGAGGGAGAGGGAGACCGTGGGGAGAGGGAGAGGGAGAGGGAGAGGGAGGCCAGCAAAATGGATCACTAAAGCTAATTTTAATAACACTTTATAAATAAATAAAATTTGTCAATTTTGACCACTCCAGATTTACATATATATTTTGTAATCTCTTGTAATTTTTTAAGTCTGTGTTTCATTTTTATCCAGATTTATTTTTTCAATTTGAAATACCCTTTAAGTAATTTCAAACTGTTATAGGAGATAGAAAGAAATCATTTTTGGGAGGCCGAGGCAGGTGGATCACTTGAGGTCAGGAGTTCACCACCAGCCTGGACAACATGGTGAAATCCTGTCTCTACTAAACACACACACACACACACACACACACACACACACACACACACACAAAATTTAGGGAGTGCTGGCTCACGCCTGTAATCCCAACATTTTAGGAGGCCAAGGTGGGCAGATCACTTGAGGTCAGGAGTTCAAGACCAGCCTGGCCAACATGGTGAAACCCCATTTCTACTAAAAGTACAAAAAATTTAGCTGGGTGTGGTGGTGCATACCTGTAGTCCCAGCTACTATGGAGGCTGAGGCAGGAGAATCACTTGAACCCAGAAGGCAGAGTAGTGTAACTGCCCAAGGGGTTCACCTTGCCCTTTGCCTAGACAGAGCCAATTCATCAAGACAGGAAAATTTGTGGAGGAAAAGTTAAATATTAAATTTGAACTCAATTGAAAATGGACACAATCAATGGTCACCAAGTCCTGGGACAGGTTGTGTGAGCCCCTTGATGCATTCATCCAGCGCTGTTTTGGAGATATCTCTATTTCAATCTATTCCTATATATTAGTTGTTGAAAAACAATAGAGAATTGCAAAAACAAGTTGACTTTTTTGTGTTGCTTGAGCCCAATCATGAACGACTCTCTTGACTGGGCCTTATGCCAAACAACTCATTACCAAAGAGCTAGGGTCTCAGAGTGTGCCCAAGCTTCATGAGACCTCTCCTCATCTGTGCATAGATGAGTGGCTGACTCTGAAGCCCAGGCTGTTGCTTCTCTGTTTGGTGTGAATCCTCAACAGTCTGGTGAGTACAGTGTCTGATTCTGGAGCCCAGACTGTTGCTTCCCACTCTGGTGGTGAATCCTCCATAGTCTGGCGAGCATAATATATATATCTCTTTTCCCTTCTCCTCTTTCCTTTGCAATTTGCTTATTGTATCAATCTGCTTATTTCATTGATTTGCTTATCTCATTTGCTTATTATATCTGCATTTCCATTTATGTGGGATAAAGCTTGTTGACCTTTAAAGGTATTGTGTGTGTGTCTTTTCTTCTCCCCTTGCGCGTTTCCCACACAGAATATTTTTGGCATCACAAACAGGATTTGAAAACCAAACTGCCACTTTTTGGCCACAATGACAGAGCTGGAAACTCGAGGAATTCCCATATCCAGGAATGGGAACTCCCCCAGTTTTCACCTTTGGGGACTGAATGATTCAGGGGAACTGGTCTTTGTGGGAGTTAGGAATCTAAATTAGTGCAGTTTAAACCTTTGACTGTGCGTGAAGTGCTGCCGGGGATTCCAGTGAGCAAAGGAGATGCTGAGGGATCTCCCGGAGTGGATGGTGTTTGCTTACTGCTTATAAGTTAATGTATCAAGATAGGGGCTGGTTGCTACAGAGAAAAGGTAAGCTGGAAAAAAAAAATGCTAATCCGACTTCCAGACTGACCCTGGCCCAAAGCCAGGCCTATGTCTTGACTGATCAGGCTCAAAGATATCAGCCTATTGATGAAAAAAGCAGCTGTCCCAATGGTCTTATTAGGGTAAAATTGAAGAACTAATCAGCTGGGGCCTGGAGCAGGTAAAAACCCAGCTCTTATCTCAAGAATGGGAAATTAACCTTAGTAAAATTCAAGGACAAGCACAAACTGTAAAATTCCTCGGCATTCTATGGAATGCAGGGAAATAGTTCATTTTACCAAAGGCCAAGGCTAAAATACTAGAATTCGCAACCCCTACCACTGAAAAGGAGGCCCAGAAATGTATTGGCTTGTTTGGATTCTGGAGACATGATATTCCCCACTTGGGTAACATTTTACTACCTCTGCATGCAGCCACTAGAAAACGCTATGACTTTCTTTGGGGAGAGAAAGAGAGCATGGCTTCTGAACAAGCTAAACAAGTGGGTCAACTGGCCCTGGGTCTATGACCTGTACGGGATGGGCCAGTAGAACTGCAAGTAACTGTCCTAAATCAACATGCTAATTGGAGCCTTAGGCAGAAGCAAGATGGGAAGAGGGTACCTTTCAGGTTTTGGAACCAGAAACTGCCAGAGGATGACAAAACTTATACCCATTTCGAGAAGCAATTGTTAGCTTGCTATTGGGTTTTGCTGGAAAAGAAACACCTCTGCTTCAACCATGATGTCTTTATGAGGCCTGAAATTCCTACTATGACTTGAGTCATGGGTTCCTCCAAAACTCACCAGATAGGGCATGCCCAAGAAAGTAGCATCATAAAATGGAAATGGTATGTACAAGAGCATGCTAAGCCAAAGCCAAAGGCTATCATTTTTACATGAGGATGTGCAAAACTTGCCAGCTTGGGAAATCACCAAGGAAGTCCTGCAGGTAGGGAAGGAAACCTCCCCCACCCAATGGGGCAACTCCTTTAAAGTGTAAAGCCCAATCTTGTATTAACACGAATAGACTCTCCCTTAGATACCTAACCTTGTTTTTAACATGAATAGACTCTCCCTTAGCTGAGAGAACCAGAAGAACTCCATTTGGCTCCTTCATTTACAAGACATCAAGTGCTCCTTACCCACCCTTTCCTCAAGGACTTAACTTGTGCAAGCTGACTCTCAATATATCAAAGAGTGCAATTAACTGATAAGGTGCTGAGGCAAGCGAAGTCGGCTGGAATTTGCTCGGAGATGGTGCCATAAAGCCCCCGCATTTTGTCCGGTAGATAACACGCAGAGCCCCTGCACCTATCACCTTGTGATGAAATAAAAGCCCCTGCAACTGGAACTGTTTGTTTTCCTGTAACCATTTATCTTTTTAACTTTTTTGTCTGTTTTTCTTCTGTAAGATTGCTGCTGCTAGAATTCCCCCTCCCCTCTGTAAACCCAAGTATAAAAGAAAATCTAGCCCCTTCTTCGGGGTGAGAGAATTTTGTGCGTCAGCCATCTCTCGGTTGCCGGCTAATAAAGGACTCTTGAATTTGTCTCAAAGTGTGGCGATTTCTAACTCGCTCAGGTACAACAAAAGAACTAAGCCTAGAGGATCAGAAACATGCTTGGTTTGTGATGGATCCACCAAATACATTGGTGGGACCCGATGCTGGAAGGCTGTGGCTTATAACCCTGTTAAAAAGGTAAGCACTTCTGATGAAGGAAGGGGTGGGAGCAGCAAGTTAGCTGAACTAGTAGCCATCCTCTGAGCTATTCAGGAGGAAGGCAGAGGGATTTGTCACTTGTTTCATGTGCGTCCGTGTGAAGAGACCACCAAACAGGCTTTGTGTGAGCAATAAAAGCTTTTAATCACCTGGGTACAGGCGGGCTGAGTCCAAAAAGAGAGTCAGCGAAGGGAGATAAGGGTGGGGCCATTTTATAGGATTTGGGTAGATAAAGGAAAATTACAGTCAAAGGGGGGTTGTTCTCTGGTGGGCAGAGTGGGGGTCACAAGGTGCTCAGTAGGGGAGCTTTTGAGCCAGGATGAGCCAGGAGAAGGAATTTCACAAGACAATGTCATCAGTTAAGGCAGGAATGGGCCATTTTCTCTTCTTTTGTGGTGGAATGTCATCAGTTAAGGCAGGAACAGGCCATCTGGATGTGTACAGGTCACAGGGGATATGATGGCTTAGCTTGGGCTCAGAGGCCTGACAACTTGTATACCAACACTTTATCAGTAGCAAATGGTCTTACTACCTGGATGCTCCAATGGTAATGAAACGAATTGTTAATTGGGAATAAAGAGGTTTGGGGAAAACAATACTGGGGAGATATCTCAATCCTTTCGCACACTACCATTATCACCGTTTTCCACGTTGATGCCCATGTATCTCTGCTTTCTCTTGACAGACTATTTAATCACCAGGAAAATCAACAGGCCAAAATTTTTATTATAACTGCAAACTTGAATGCAGATGAATGGATTACAACGTGTTTCAAGCCTTGCAATGACAGGCATTATAATGGATGGTGGTAAAATTTATAGTGATTAGTGGCCTAAATGTGCCACTTAAAAGATACAGAATGGTAGAATGGATAAGAATTTACCAACCAAATATCTGCTATCATCAAGAGACTCACCCAACACATAAAGACTCACATAAACTTAAGGCAAAGGGTTGGAAAAAGATAATCATGCAAATGTACCTTAAGAGCAAGCAGTAGTCGCCATTCCTACATCAGACAAAACAGATATTAAAACAAAAACTGTTAAAAGAAAGACAAAGAGGGACATTATATAATGATAAAGGGACAGGAAAATATCACAATTCTAAATATATGTGGACCTAACACTGGAGCTCCCAATTTATTAAACAATTACTACTAGACCTAAGAAATGAGATCAATGGCAATACAATAATAATGGGGAACTTCAATACTCTACTGACAGCACTAGACAAGTCATCAAGACAGAAAGTCAACAACAACAACAAAAAGACAATAGACTTAAGCTATAGCCTAGAACAAATGGACTTGAAAAATATTTACAGAACATTCTACCCAACAACTGCAGAATATACATTTTATTCCTCAGAACATGAAACATTCTCCAAGATAGACATATGATAGGCCACAAAACAAGTCTCAATACATTTAAGACAATCAAAATTATATCAACTACTCTCTCAGACAACAGTGGAATAAAAGTGAAAATCAACTTCAAATGCACCCTCACAACCATGCAAATACACGGAAATTAAATGAAAAATAAAATTTAGGATCAACCTGTTTCTGAATTTTTTTGTATGAAATCAAGATGGAAATTTAAAAATTCTTTGAGCTGAATGATAATAATGACACAATCTATCGAAATGTCTAGGATACACCAAAAGTGGCGCTAAAAGGAAAGTTCATAGCATCAAGTGCCCACATCAAAAAGTCTGAAAGAGCATAAGTAGACAAGCTAAAATAACACTTCAAGGAACTAGAGAAACAAGAACAAGCCAAACCCAAACCCAGCATAAGAAAAGAAATAACAAATATCAGAGCAGAACCCTAGGGGGAGGGGTGGCTGCAGTCTCTGTGGACAAGCAGACTTAGCCTTTCCTCCTGCTAGTTCTGAGCATTTCCAGCAGCTCAGATGAGTGTATTTGCCCCCAGCAAAACACTCCCCCTCCACCAAATGACAGTCAAAGTGCTTCATTAAAAGGGTTCTTCTCCCCATGCACTGGATGAGACCCCTCAACAGGGGTTGTCAGGCACCCTATACAGGAGTGATCCTACTGGCTTCAGGTTGGTGCCTCTTGAGGTCAGAGATCCCAGAGGAAGGTGCAGGCACTCTTCTTTACTGTTCTGCAGCCTCCTTGAGTGACCTCTCCAGGCACTGGAGTGAACCAGATGAATACGGCCTGAGGTGAACCCCTAGCAAGGTGCAGCAACCCTACAGAAGAGGGACCTGACCACTGAATGAAAAACAAACAAACAGAAAGCAGCAACAACAGCATCAACAAGAAAAAAATATACCCAGAAAAATCCCACCCAAGGCTGCACATGGTGGCTCACACCGTAATCCAAATACTTTGGGAGGTTGAGGCGGGCAGAGCACTTGAGGTCAAGAGTTTGAGACCAGCCTGGCCAACATGGTGAAACCTGGTCTCTACTAAAAAAAATACAAAAATTAGCCAGGCGTGGTGGTGCACGCCTGTTGTCCCAGCTACTTGGGAGTCTGAGACATGAGAATCACTTGAACCTTGGAGGCGGAAGTTGCAGGGAGACAAGATCCTGCCACTGCACTCCAGCCTGGGTGACAGAGCAAGACTCTGTCTCAAACAAAACAAAACAAAACAAAACAAAACAAAACAAACCAAAAAAAATCCAAGGGTCAGCAGCCTCAAAGATCAAAACTAGACAAACTCATGAAGATGAGAAAGAATCACAAAAAAACATTGAGAGGCTAGAGTGCCTCTTCTCCAAATGATCAAAATGTTTCTTCAGCAAGGGTACAGAACTGGACAGAGGATGAGATGCAGGAATTGACAGAAGTAGGCTTCAGAAGATGGGTAATAAAAAAACTCTGCTGAGCCAAGGGAACATGTTCTAACCCAATATAAAGAAGCTAAGAACCTTGATAAAAGGTTAGAGGAGCCGGGCGCGGTGGCTCACGCCTGTAATCCCAGCACTCTGGGAGGCCGAGGCGGGCGGATCACGAGGTCAGGAGATGGAGACCATCCTGGCTAACAAGGTGAAACCCCGTCACTACTAAAAAACACAAAAAAAATTAGCCGGGCATGGTGGCGGGAGCCTGTAGTCCCAGCTACTCGGGAGGCTGAGGCAGGAGAATGGCGTGAACCCGGGAGACGGAGCTTGCAGTGAGCTGAGATCACGCCACTGAACTCCAGACTGGGCGAAAGAGCGAATACTCCGTCTCAAAAAAAAAAAAAAAAAAAAAAAGGTTAGAGGAACTGCTAACTATAATAACGAGTTTGGAGAGGAACATAAATGATCTGATGGAGCTGAAAAACACAGCACGAGAACTTCATGAAGCATACGAAAGTATCAGTAGCCGAACTGACCAAGCAGAAGAAAGAATATCAGTATTTGAAGACCACCTTGTCAAAATAAGGCATGCAGACAAGATTAAAGAAAAAAGAATAAAAAGGAACAAAGAAAGCCTCTGACAAATATGGTGTTCTGTGAGGGAAACACATGAGGGTAGAAGAAAAGACACCTACACAATACCTTTAAGGGTAAACAAGCTTTATCCCACATAAATGGCAATGCACATATAAGTAAATTTTTTTTTTTTTGTTTTTGAGACGGAGAAATTTTTTTTTTTTTTTTTTTTTTTTTTTTTTGAGACGGAGTCTCGCTCTGTCACCTAGGCTGGAGTGCAGTGGCGCGATCTCGGCTCACTGCAAGCTCCACCTCCCGGGTTCACGCCATTCTCCTGCTTCAGCCTCCCGAGTAGCTGGGACTACAGGCGCCCGCCACCACGCCCGGCTAATTTTTTGTATTTTTAGTAGAGACGGGGTTTCACCGTGGTCTCGATCTCCTGACCTCCCGATCCGACCGCCTTGGCCTCCCAAAGTGCTGGGATTACAAGCGTGAGCCACCGCGCCCGGCCAAGTAAATTGATATAAGAAAATTGCAATGGAAAGGGGAGAAGGAAAAAGATATATATATATATATGCACACACACACATAAATATATATATACACACATATAAATATATATATACATACACACGTAAATATATATACATATATATACACTCACCAGACTATGGAGGATTCATCGCCACACCGGAATGCAACAACCTGGGCTCCAGAGTCAGCCACCCATCCATGCAAGGTCAAGGAGAGGTCTCTTGAAGCTTTAGTGCGTTCTGGGGCTCTAGGTCATTTTGTAACAAGTTGTTTGGCATGAGGCACAGTGGAGGGCCCTTGAGACTGGGCTCATGGAACACAAAAAGTTAACTTGTTTCTGCAATTGGCTATTGTTTTTCAATAACTAACATAAAGGAATAGATTGAAATCGAGATTTCTCTGAAACAACTCTAGATGAATGCATCAAGGGGCTCGCAGAACCTATTCTCAGGCTTGGTGACCATCGTTTGTGTCCACATTCAATTCAATTCAAATTTAACTTTTTCTCCACCTTTGGCCTCAATTGGATACTCAATTGTAGGAAAATACCCTTACAGATACATAGGGAAGGCATAGTTGATATAGATTACAGATACAGGGTAAGCACAGGAGAATTAAAAGCACAATTAATAAAAACCACACCCAGCATGGCTTTTCAAGGAGAGTCATATTGTGAGAATTGCCAGGGATATACACAGCACATTTAGCATGCAATAGAGCACAAACCCCTCCTTGGGCTGCGGTAAGCATATCTAATGCCATTTGATTTTGCAACACAATAGTACTCAGCTGAGCAAATTTATCTGGTAACAACATAAGTCTAGTGCTAATATCATTAAGAGCTTTTTCTACATATAACCTTAATATTTTAATTTGTTGCTGAAGCAGGATTGTACCGGTGGCAGGGGAGAATACTGTGATAGGGTACTGCCACCAGGGAGGCCAGGGAGGCTGGCACATTCATAACCAGTGATGTTTGTAAGTATCTAAATTACTTGGGAGAGGAATATTAACCCGGATGGTGAATGGAATTAATGGCTATCCCCAAGTTCATCTCCCTGTCCAATGTGGGGACAGGTATCACCACTCATAGGATCTGCATACCCAGAGGGCTCCCCCAGGGGACAGCAATGGAGCTACTGTAATCACAGTGTACTCATGTATTATTAAAGTAGGAAAGAGATTGTGGTTCACTGGGGGCAATGTTGATTTGGAGTATGTGTTGACAATTGTCTGGAGAAACCCCAGAGTAATATTAGAGGAAGTTTTTAAGGCCTCCAGACCAAGCGGGGGCTATAGGGAATCCAGGCACCAGCACAGCTGGTTTCCAAAATATACCATTCCAGGAATACTGGGCAGGATACCAAGGCTTTTGATGAAAGGAGAATGTGGAGTTCACCTTTTGTCTGACTTGGGCAAAGATAGATTGCTTAGTGTGGTCAAAGGAAGTACAGGTTGGACTACAAGTGTTGTTGTGACCCCGTTGGTAACTACATAGCCATTCAGAAATGCTGTCAGGACGATTCTCCAAGGTAACCCATTCCTGGCGGCCTTTGGCAACTCGACGTATAGAAAACATTGTCTGTGATTGGCTTCTGTTGCAGCGGTGGCTACCCAGTTCATGAATTTACTCTTGGCCTCAGACACAAAGACACAGGTGCTGACCATTAGTAGATAGATTATTCCCTGTAATAACAAAAAAGGATAGGAACATCATATTGTTTTTCATGTTTAGGAAATTGTACTATGCCTTCATTTTCTGTTTTCACAGCTACAAGGTCACCAGACTTAGGGGTGGGATCTGATGGATGCTGTACCCATATATTGGCTCCAGGATTTAAGCTACATGAACCAGTGGATATGAATCCCCGAGTTCTGTATGTAGCCTCTGTTGGGGCAGAGATTTCCTCAGGGGTTAATTGTTGACAAGGTACCACTAATAATTGAGCAACCCACATTTGTGGTTTTATAGCAAAAGAATCTGGAGTGATATTGTATAAAACAATCTTTAACTCTCCCCAATAATCACCATCAATTATACCACCAAACACTATAATGCCTCTCATTGCAAGGCTTGAACACATTGTAATCCATTCATCCACATTCAAATTTGCATTTATGGTGGAAATTTTGGCCTGTCGATCTTCCTGCTGATTAAATAGTCTGTCAAGAAAAGCAGAGATGTATGAGCATCATCATGGAAAACAGATCCGGGAGTGGTGGCTCAAGCCTGTACTTCTACCAGTTTGGGAGGCTGGGGTGGGTTGTTCACGAGGTCAGGAGATTGAGACCACCCTGGTGAACACAGTGAAGCCCCGCCTCTACTAGAGAAGTACAAAAATTAGCTGGGCGTGGCGGTGCATGCCTGTAATCCCAGCTACTCGGGAGGCTGAGGCAGGAGAATCACTTGAACCTGGGAGGCAGAGGTTGCAGTGAGCCAAGACTGAGCCACTGCACTCAAGCCTGGTGACCTGAGACTGAGCCACTGTACTCCAGCCTGGTGACAGAGCTAGACTCCGTGTCAAAAAAAATAAATTAATTAATACAGGAAAACAATGATAATGGTAGTGTGTACCAGAATTCATGTATCTTCCCAGTATTGTTTTCCCCATACCTCTTTATTCCCAATTAACCATTTGTTTTGTTGTCATTGGGGCATCCAGGTAGTAAGACCATTTGCTACTGAGCAAAAGTTGGTATACAAGTGACAAATCCTTCTTCCCTCCTTTTGAAGAGCTCAGAGGATGCCTACTAGTTCAGTTAACTGGCTTCTCCCACCCCTTTCTTCATCAGAAATGGTTATGTTTTTCGGTTGTTAGTTTTTGAGATGGAGTCTCAGTCTGTCACATAGGCTGGAGTGCAGTGGTGAGACCTCAGCTCATTGCAACCTCTGCCTCCTGGGATTCCAGTGATTCTCATGCCTCAGCCCCCTGAGTAGCTGGGATTATAGATGCATGCCACCACACCAGGCTAGTTTTTGTATTTTTAGTAGAGATGGGGTTTCATCATGTTGGCCAGCCTGGTCTCAAACTTCTGACCTCGTGATCCGCACATCTCGGCCTCCTGTGGATTTTGAGGGAACTCGTGACCTAAATCATAATAGGAAATTTAGGCCTCATAAAGACATCATGGTTAAAGCAGAGGTGTTTTGTTTCCAGTAAAGTCCAATAGCAAGCTAACAATTGTGCACAGGTGAGGAGAGCTCTCATGAAGCTTTGGCACAGTCTGGGACCCTAGCTCTTTTGTAATGAGTTGTTTGGCACGAGGCTTAGTCATGAGGACCCTTCGCGACTGGGCTGAAGAAACACAAAAAGGTCACTTGTTTTTGGGATTGTCTGTTGTTTTTCAATAACTAATGTATAGGAATAGATTGAAATACAGATTTCTCTGAAACAGCGCTGGATGAACGCCTCTAGGGGCTCACACAACCTGTTCCCGGACTTGGTGACCATTGTTTGTGTCCACGTTCAATTAGCACAAATTTAATATTTAACTTTGACTCCACACCAGACTATGGAGGATTCACCACCAGACCGGAAAGCAACAGGATGGGCTCCAGAGTTGGCCACCCATCGGTGCACAGACCAGGAGAGGTATAATGACGCTTCAGCGCGGTCTGGGAACCTAGCTCTTTTTGCAACGAGTTGTTCGGCGTGAGGCCTAGTCACCAGGGCCCTTCATGACTGGTCTCAAGGAACACAGAAAGGTCAACTTGTTTTTGTGATTGTCTATTGTTTTTCTTTTTCTTTCTTTCTTTTTTTTTTTTTTGAGACGGAGTCTCGCTCTGTCGCCCAGGCTGGAGTGTAGTGGCGCGATCTCGGCTCACTCCAAGTTCCGCCTCCCAGGTTCACGCCATTCTCCTGCCTCAGCCTCCCGACTAGCTGGGACTACAGGCGCCCGCAACCATGCCCGGCTAATTTTTTGTATTTTTAGTAGAGACGGGGTTTCAGCGTGTTAGCCAGCATGGTCTTGATCTCCTGACCTCGTGATCCGCCCGCCTCGGCCTCCCAAAGTGCTGAGATTACAGGCATGATCCACCGCGCCCGGCCTTGTCTATTGTTTTTCAATAACGAATGTATAGGAACAGATTGAATAGATTGACATAGAGATTTCTCTAAGCACTGGATGAACGCCTCAAGGGGCTCACACAACCTCTTCCAGGACTTGGTGACCATTGTTTGTGTCCACGTTCAATTGACTTCAAATTAAATATTTAACTTTTCCTCCACAAATTCCCCTGTCTTGATGAATTGGTTTTGTCTGGGCAAAGGGCAAGGTAAACTCCTTGGGCGGTTATACAACCTTCACCTCCTAGGTTCAAGCGATTCTCCTGCCTCAGCCTTCGGTGTAGCTGGGACTACAGGTGTGCACCAGCACGCCCAGGTAAGGTTTTGTATTTTTAGTAGAAATGGGGTTTCACCGTGTTGGCCAGGGTGGTCTTGAACTCCTGACCTCAAGTGATTCACCCTCTTTGGCTTCCCAAAGTGCTGGAATTACAGGCGTGAGCCACCGCCCCTGGCCCTAAATGATTTCCTTCTGTCTCCTATAACAGTTTGAAATTACTTAAAAGTTGTTTCAAATTGAAAAAATAAAAAGAATGTAGATAAAAATAAAATATAAAAAGTTAAAAAAATTACATTAGATTACAAAATATATATGATGTATATGTAAGTCTCGAGAGGTCAAAAATGACAAATTTGATTTACTTACAAGGTTTTATTAAAATTAGCTTTCGTATTGATAATACACTATTACCAAAGTAAAAGTTTCCTCTTGAACAAAATTTTTTTGTATTATTAATATGACAGCCAAATACTTCTGTTCACCTTTTGAATACATTCAAAAAGAGAAAGAGTAAAAAGGAATTTTCCCATGCTCTCCGGTGGGGCTGGCTCAGCTCAGGGAGGAAGCCCGGCCTGAACAGGCTGCAGCTGAGGCTGTGACTCTTCACTCAGCCCAGCATGTGATCACATCTTCTGTCACTCAGGGACTGAGGAGGCGGGGCCTTAAGCATTATCCAATCAGGGACGCTGGGCTGGAAACCGTCCAATCATGCAGGCAGCTGGAGCGAAGAGGAAGGCTTTTGGGTTTGGCGCGGCCATTTGTCTCTTGCTGCAGCTGGTGCTCCAAATTAGCTGCTCCGTGTCTTCTTCTCCAGCCTCTGTGGCCCGGTGGGTGACCTGCAGGTATTGGGAGATCCACAGCTGAGGGACCCCCGGAAGCCTAGAAATGGTGAGAGTGCCTTTCCAACATCCCGAGAGAGGGGAGGGACTGGTTGGAACCGATGGGAAGTGGCCGTGGAGGGACTTAGGCCTCCCCGCAGTCAGCTCCACAATCTGCGACCGACTTCTCCTTGCCCAGTTCGGCCTCAGCCCCCTTCAGCCATAAGATGGCAACAGCGCCGACAGCCGGGCCCCGCAGCGTCCTGTCTCTTCCCTTCCCTGGCCTGGAGCCCTCTCTGGGCAGCTCTGCACCCACAGCGCTGCATCTCTCCCAGATTGTGCAGGGACCACGGGAGGGTCCTCAGGGGAGAATCCTGACTCGGGGTGCAGGTTCATGAATGGGAAGAGCTTTGGTCCGTGGGGCTGACAGTTTCTATTTTCTCCTATTAAAAATTTATGGGGCCAGTCGCTGTGGTTCATGCCTGTAATCCCAGCATTTTGGGAGGTCGAGGCGAGCGGATCACTTGAGGTAAAGGGTTGTTAGTACAACGTAGTTCTTCAAAGACGCAACTTCCTGGTCATAAGTTGGAAAAGTTGTAAATCACCCCTACCCCTTCTTCTTCTCCCTTCTCTTCTCCTTTTCTCACAAATCGCGCATTACCCGATTTGGAAAAAGTTTGAGTGTAAGCCAACCGGGATCAGCTTAGATTGTGCGGTCTGACCCCAGCCAATGGGGGGAAAACACAAAAACAGAACTGCATTAGGGCTAATAACCCCCTCCCGGCCAGGCGCGGTGGCTCCTGCCTGTAATTTCAGCACTTTGGGGCGCCGAGGCGGGCGCATCACGTGGTCAAATTTCTAGACCAGCCTATCCAACGTGGTGAAACCTCGTCTCTACTAAAACTACAAAAATTAGCCTGGAGTGGTGCCAAGCGCCTGTAATCCCAGCAACTTGGGAGGCTGAGGCCCGAGAATTGCTTGAACTCGGGAGGCAGAGGTTGCAGTGAGCTGAGATCCCTCCATTGCGCTCCAGCCTGCGCGACAGAGGGCGAGTCCTCAAAAAAAAAAAAAGTAAGCATCTTAAAATTTCCTTCCTTTATGTAAACACTGTTTTAGTAACTTCACTGTATTTTCCAACACTTAGTTTCAAAAACCCAGTGAATAACTCTGGCATGGAAATTAAAGCTTGAACCTAGTGATTCCGAGCTAAGGCTAATATTAAGCCTGCAAAAGGAGGTTTTTTTTTTTTTTTTTTTTTTGAGACGGAGCTTGGCCAGGCAGATGCAGTTAAGATTAAGATGAAAGGAAACTGGATGGGTCTTACTGATAATGATGTTATTGTTTTGAGGCACTTGTTCGACTTTGTAAAATAAAAACGTTAGATTTATGGAAAAAAATGAATTCCAAAAACGTATTGCAACAGGAGGAAGTACCAATAAAGTATAACGTCTTTATGGCTTGCAAAAACGTAGGCAGAAAAGGGCTTTCTTCCCTAGGGAGGAGCAAAGAAGTTTAGAAAGGAGGTGGGAGGGGAATGGCAAATGGAGGGTGCAAAAGTCAGATTTTAGATCAGAGAATGTCTTACTCTGAAATCAGCATGTTCTTAGGAGGGATGTAAAATGTGGTTGTATGTTGACTCAGACTGAGGGTAGATCAAAGTTCAGGAGCTTGAGGGAGGCATATAAACTTAAGTAAAGTTTGATTGAGAAATATTTTGTTTTAGGCCAGGCGCGGTGGCTCGCGCCTGTAATCTCATCTGCTGGGCCACCCTGTCCCGGCCCTGAAGCGATGTAAGCAAGAAGCTGCCCTGCTGGAACTGCTCCTTCGGGAGACTGCTGATTTTGGCATTCTTTTTCCTTTCATCGTATTTCCTCTTTTTTTTTTTTTTTTTTGAGATGAAGTTTCTCTCTTATTGCCCAGGCTGGAGTGCAATGGCGCAATCTCGGCTCACTGCAACCTCCGCCTCCCGGGTTCAAGCGATTCTCCTGCCTCCGCCTCCCGAGTAGCTGGGATTACAGGCATGCACTACCACACCTGGCTAATTTTGTATTTTTAGTAGAGACAGAGTTTCTCCATGTTGAGGATGCAAGAATTGCAGGTCAGCAAGAATTGCTGCCCAGGGGCAGCACATAATGGGACTAGTACCACCGTCCTGACGGTGTGCTGTTGATAAGCACGATGCAATTCTTCACCAGGGTCTTGGTACGGACTAGCTCGTTATTAGATGTATTGTAGACAACATGGACGATCCTCGTTTTACGAGTACAACACTCTGAGCCACAGGAGAAATTCCCCCGTGCAGCCTCAGGGCACCGTATTTCCTCTTACCTCCCCACAAACGGACTGTGTGGATGCGGCGGGGGCCAATCTTGGTATTGGCAGCCGGGCGCCCCAACTCATCCTTCTGCTTCTTGTGGTAGGGCTTTCTCTTGCCCCTGGACTTGCAGCACTTGTGCCAGTTGTCCCAAGAGATGCCCATCTCTCAGCGCTGGCTGGAAAGAGTTCTCTTTTCTTTGTTCTATGCATTTCTTCCATTTGGCTTTTCCTGGGCCACATCTTATACATTAAACTGGTAAACATCACTACAGTGTTTTTCCTGAGTTCTGTGAGTAAGCTCTAGCAAATTATTTGGGTGTCCCCAATTTTCAAACAATAGGTGAGAAGCATAGATGGGCCATGGGATTTGTGACTGGCATCTGCAGTGAGGACAGTGTTGTGGGACTGAGCACTGAAACAGGGTCTGTGCTGACTCTGGGTGGTGTCAGATTTCAAATGTTAGACAATGAGTTGTTGTTGGAGAGTTGTTTGACGTTCAGCAAACTCTGCAGATTTGGTGCCAGAAAAAGATATCACGGAGGCCTGGCCTGGAATAAAACTCTGGGTGTTTGGGAATAGGAGGCTCTCCTGTACACAGGCTGTCACACTGCCCATTGTCCTGTGATTCCAGATCTTCTCCCAGGGTGACAGAGGACTGAAAACTTAGAGGAAAAGAGCTCTGATGACAGACACCCCCCTTTTCTTGCAAGTGCCACAATAGGATTCCCACCTACTCACAAACACACACACTAGACATAGACATGCCCATACTCCTCCCAAGACTAGGCACCACCTTCAGAAACTTCATTATGCCATTTTTTTTTTTCTTTTTCTGAGACGGAGTCTTGCTCTTTTGCCCAGGCTGGAGTGCAGTGGTGCCATCTCGGCTCACTTCAACCTCTGCCTCCCAGGTTCCAACGATTCTTCTGCCTCAGCCTCCCAAGTGGCTGGGATTACAAGTGAGTGACACCACACCCAGCTAATTTTTGTATTTTTAGTAGCGACTTGATTTCACCATGTTGGCCACGCTGGTCTCAAAATCCTGACCTCATGATCCACCCACCTTGGCCACCCAAAGTGCCGGGATTACAGGCATAAGCCATCGCACCCAGCCAGCATTTTTGATCCTAGTGTTTCTTGCCAAGAACCCACAAGTGTCTACAAGTCTCCTGGCATATTCCCACCCCCAGACACTGAATCTGCAGCAGCAACCTATTTTCTCCGTCAACCTAAAGGTCTGGACCTCCTGTTTATAATCTCATCTGCCTGCATGCACACAGAAATAAATCAGAGTGTGGCCCCACCTGGGCCACTATCTGTAGCGAAAATCAGTCCATTCATCTACATTGCAATCTCTCCCACACAGGGATTTGTTTTTTTTCTTTCTTTCTTTTTTTTTTTTTTTGAGATGGAGTCTCGCTCTGTCATCCAGGCTGGAGTGCAGTGGTGAGATCTCGGCTCACTGCAAGGTCCGCCTCCCAGGTTCACACTATTCTCCTGCCTCAGCCTGCTGAGTAGCTGGGACTACAGGCGTGCACCACTACCCCCAGCTAATTTTTTGTATTTTTAGTAGAGACAGGGTTTCACCATGTTAGCCAGGAGGGTCTCGATCTCCTGACCTCGTGATCCACCCGCCTCGGCCTCCTAAAGTGCTGGGATTACAGGCGTGGGCCACCGCACCTGGCCTGTTTTTTTTTCTTGTAGCTTTTATTTTTGGTTTAGGGTATACATATGGGTTTGTTATACAGCTAAAATTATGTCATGGGGGTTTGGTGTGAAGATTTCATCACTGAGATTCTACATATAGCACCAAACTTGTCTGTTTTCTGATCCTCATGGTCCTCCCATTCTCCACTCTCTATTAGGTCTCAGTGTCTGTTATTCTGTTGTGTTCATGTGTTCTTATTATTTAGCTCTTACTTATAAATAATAACATGCATTTGGTTTTCTGTTTCTGCATTTGTGGGGAAAAGAGAGATCAGACTGTTACTGTGCCTATGTAGAAAGAAGTAGACATAAGAGACTCTATTTTGTTCTGTACTAAGAAAAATTCTTCTGCCTTGAGATACTGTTAATCTGTAACCCTACCCACTACCCTGTGCTTGCAGGAACATGTGCTGTGTCCACTCAAGGTTTAATGGATTTAGGGCTATGCAGGATGTGCTTTGTTAAACAAATGCTTGAAGGCAACATGCTTGTTAAAAGTCATCACCACTCCCTAATCTCTAGTGCCCAGGGACACAAAACCCTGCGGAAGCCTGCAGGGACCTCTGCCTAGGAAAGCCAGGTATTGTCCCAGGTTTTTCCCCATGTGATAGTCTGAAATATGACCTCATGGCAAGGGAAAGACCTGACCATCCCTCAGCCCGACAACCGTAAAGGGTCTGTGCTGAGGAGGATTAGTAAAAGAGGAAGGCCTCTTTGCAGTTGAGATAAGAGGAAGGCATCTGTCTCCTGCTCCTCCCTGGGCAATGGAATGTCTCAGTGTAAAACCTGATTGTATATTCCATCTACTGAGGTAGGAGAAAACCCCCTTATCTGTGGAGGTGAGACGTGCTGGTGGCAATACTGCTCTTTAATGCACCAGATATGTTTATGTATGTGCACATCAAAGCACAGCACATTTTCTAACCTTGTTTATGACACTGAGACATTTGTTCACATGTTTTCCTGCTGACCCTCCCCCCCACTATTACCCTATTGTCCTGCCACATCCCCCTCTCCGAGATGGTAGTGATAATGATCAGTAAATACCTAGGGAACTCAGAGACTGGTGCCAGCGCGGGTCCTCCGTATGCTGAGCTCTTGTCCCCTGGGCCCACTTTTCTTTCTCTATACTTTGTCTCTGTGTCTGTTTCTTTTCTCAGTCTCTAGTCCCACCCGACGAGAAATACCCACAGGTGTGGAGGGGCAGGCCACCCCTTTAGCATTTGTTTTCTTGTTTTTTGTTTTTTGTTTTGTGTTTTGAGATGAAGTTTTGCTCTTGTTGCCCAGGCTGCAGTGTAATGTTGTGATCTCGGCTCATTGCAACCTTTGACTCCTGGGTTCTAGCGATTCTCCTGCCTCAGCCTCCCAAGTAGCTAGTATTATAGGCGTGCACCAACACATTTGGCTAATTTTGTATTTTTAGTAGCAACGGGGTTTCTCCATGTTGGTCAGGCTGGTCTTAAGCTCCCGACCTCAGGTGATTATCCCACTTCAGCCCCCCAAAGTGCTGGGATTACAGGCCTCAGCCACCACGCCCAGGGTCTACATTAGTTTTCTAAGAATAATGATCTCCAGCATCATCGATGTTATTGCAAAGGACATACTCATTTCTTTTAATGGCCACAGAGTATTCCATGATGTTTATGTATCATATGTTGTTTTTACTAAATCTTTTATTTTTGGAGACAGGGTCTTACTTATTGTTCAGGCTAGAGTGCCGTGGCATGATACTGACATACATTAGCCTGAACCTTTCAGGCTCAAGCAATTCTCTCCTACCTCATCCTCACAAGTAGCTGGGACTACACATTTGCGTTACCACCCCTGGCCAATTTTTCTTTTCGTATTTTTTGTGGAGACAGGATTTTGCCATGTTGCTTAGGCTGGTCCCAAACTTCTAAACTCAGGCAATCCAACTGCCTTGGCCTCCCAAAGTGCTGGGAGGATAGGCATGAGCCACCACATTTGACCATACCATATTTTCTTTTTCTTTTTTTTTTTTGAGACGGAGTCTCCCAGGCTGGAGTGCAGTGGTGTGATCTCGGCTCACTGCAAACTCCACCTCCCAGGTTCAAGCAATTCTCCTGCCTCAGCCTCCTGTGTAGCTGGGACTACAGGTGCTGGCCACCATGCATGGCTAATTTTTTTTGTATTTTTAGTAGAGACGGGGTTTCACCATATTGGTCAGTCTGGTCTCGAACTCCTGACCTCTGGTGATCTGCCCAGGTCAGCCTCCCAAAGTGCTGGGATTACAGGCATGAGCCACTGCGCCAGGCTGACCATACCATATTTTCTTTATCCAGTCTACCATTGATAGGCATTTACAGCATGTCCATGTCTTTGCTATTGTGAATAATGCTGCAATGAACATGCATGTGGGTATGTCTTTATGATATAATAATTTATATTTCTTTGGCTATATACCCAGTTGTGGGGTTCCTGGGTCAAATGATGATTCTGTTTTTAGTTCTGTGAGGAATCACCACACTGCTTTTTACAGTTTTTGAACTAATTTACACTCCCACCAGAAGAGTATAAGCATTCCCTTTTCTCTGCAACCTTGCCAGCGTCTGTTATTTTTTGACTTTTTAAAAATAGCCATTCTGACTGGTGTGAGGTGGTGTCTCATTGTGATTTTTCTTTTAATTTCTCTAATGATTAGCGATGACCACTTTTTTTCATATGCTAGTTAGCCACATATATGTCTTCTTTTGAAAAGCATCTGTTCATATATTTTGCCTAATTTTTAATGAGGTTGTTTGGTTTTTTCTTGTAAGCTTGTAGGTTGTAAGCTTGTAGGTTTACTCTGTTGATAGTTTCCTTTATGTTAGGAAGCTCTTAAGTTCAAATGGGTCCCATTGGTCAATTTTTGCTTTTGTTGCAGTAGCTTTTGGTAGCTTCCTCATGAAGTCTTTCCCAGTTTCCATGTCTAGAATGGTATTTCCTAGGTTATCATGGCTGGGTTTCTTATAATTTTAAGTTTTTCATTTAATTTTTAAATTTATCTTCAGTTGATTTTTGTATATCAAAATGAAATGAAAGGGTCCAGTTTCTGTCTTCTACATAGTGTTAGGTAGTTATTCCAGCACCATTTATGAAACAGAATTCTTCCCACATTCCTCTTGACAGCTTTGTCAGAAATCTGATGGCGGTAGGAGGGTGGCATGATTTCTGGCCTCTCTGTTCTGTTGCATTGGTCTTTTTTTTTAGACGGAGTCTCGCTCTGTCGCCCAGGCTGGAGTGCAGTGGCCCGATCTCGGCTCACTGCTAGCTCCGCCTCCCGGGTTCACGCCATTCTCCTGCCTCAGCCTCCCGAATAGCTGGGACTACAGGTGCCTGCCACCGCGCCCGGCTAATTTTTTTGTATTTTTAGTAGAGATGGGGTTTCACCGGGTTAGCCAGGAGGGTCTCGATCTCCTGACCTCGTGATCCGCCCGCCTCGGCCTCCCAAAGTGCTGGGATTACAGGCTTGAGCCACCGCGCCCAGCCAGGTGCATTGGTCTTATGCATTAATAAGTTTCATATAATATCTTTCTTTCTTCTGGTTTTTCCCTCATAAACCTTTCAAGTGCATACATTGTACAAATTTCAGATGTCCAAGAGTTCAAAACTCTTTAAAAACTTCCAAAAATGTTTTTGCTATTCCCTCTTTTTGTAAGGAATTTAGATTATATGTAGATATTTTTCTTTGTTTTATTGAAACATATGTAAATCATATTAACAGCTAAATAAACCTTTTGTCAATTTTTCTGACTCCAGATTATCTTTATCTAGTACTTCAGATTTATTACTTTGTTTTTGCTTCCAAAATGTTTATTTTTTTCATTTTTAGTCCTTTAGACAGATTTGTTTAGATAAAAGCTCATTTTAATAGCATACAGAAGCTTAGCACAAAGAGAATTAAATTTAGCAATACAGAATGATAAAGACTAAGAGATACTAAATTTCTTTGTCAGAAACCTGATGATCCAAGGTAATTATCCAATATTTGCAGGCTGAAGCACTTGTACTGCAAAAGCAAGAACAGTTCAGTGCATAAACTGAACAGTGCAGTCTGTAGTGTTTTCTATTACTTCATAACAATTAGTATAGTTAATGTGTAATGTTTGCAGACTACCTGCATTCATATAAACAGTATTTTCTTTTCTTTTTTTTTTTTGAGACAGAGTCTCACACTTGCCCAGGCTGGAGTTCAGTGGCGTAATCTCAGCTCACTGCAACCGCTGCCTCCTGGGTTGAAGTGATTCTCCTGCCTCAGCCTCCGAAATAGCTGGGATTACAGGTGTGCCCAACCATGCCTGTCTAAATTATTGTATTTATAGTAGGGATGGTGTGTTATCATATTCACCAGCTTGATCTTGAACCCTTGACCTCAGGTGATCCACCCGCCTCAGCCTCCTAAAGTGCTGGGATTACAGGGGTGAGCCATAAACAGTATTTTCTACAATAGCATGAGTACAAAGCTGCACTACTTACTTTGAATTAATCACTTAAATGGTTATTTTAATATCATTATTTACACTTCTGAAATATAAAATGTTTTAACTGAAGTATAGTTTTAATTTTTAAAACTATAATTTTAAACTATACACATACTATATATATACTATATACATTATGACTAGTTCATTAAAATGATTTATACTTACTTATGTCTAATATCCAAATAAAATTTATACCAAATTGTTACATTAAGTAGATATTAGTGTGACATGTTTATTACTTTATTCAATAGGGATTATTATGAGTAAACACAATTTTAATATGTTTTATTTCACTAAATTGGTATGCTGCTATTACAGGACAAATAAAGACAGGTGATGTGGCCACCCAAAAACTATAATGGTTCTTCAGTTTGCTATGTTGCAAGCTCTAATATGTTCCACTATATGAACACAGTCAGATTCTATTTCTTCATCAAAAAGTGTTGTTGGAAGTTGTCAGATGTATTTCAATATAGAACCTCCATTCAATGGCTAGGAGATGAGGGAACAGCAGAGATGGAAAAGAAACTTTATAAAATTATTCTTAAGATTTGCCTCCTTCATAATGCTTATTTCTCATGCTGAGAGTAGTTGTGCACTTTGGGTGTTTAGAGAGAGATTTCTTTTAGGGGAATATTTTTTGACTGACATGATCAATCTTATATCTAATCTGAGCTTTTTCTTAGATTATTTTAACTTTTTTCTCAAAATAATCTTGCTCAGATGGAGATATGTTTTTCTCTCCAATGCTTTGGGTGTCTGTTTCAGAAGATCTATTTGTATCACATGGTTTCTGAATAAGCTGGGCTGTCACAGTGAGAGCTTTTGGAGTCATCTCTATCTGGACTCATGCTGGAAATTCAGCAGTATTTTTTCCTTGTCACCATTATAAGTAGGAACGAGTTGAAACACTGCTCCCATTTCCATTACTGTGAAGGTGAAATTTTACCCAGGAGGCCTGCAGGCTCTCCTCCTGCAGCTCAGGCCTCACTCTCTGATGTGACACTGGAGTGCTGCTGTGGCAAATTGGGTTCACACAAAAGGTGAGCTGTGCTCTGGGCTGTGCCTCAGTGGCAGATGGTAGAGGTAAATAGAGGACACTAGCTTTCATGCGCGTCCATGTGAAGAGACCACCAAACAGGCTTTGTGTGAGCAATAAAGCTTTTGATCACCTGGGTGCAGGTGGGCTGAGTCCTAAAAGAGAGTCAGCAAAGGGAGATAAGGGTGGGGCCATTTTATAGGATTTGGGTAGGTAAAGGAAAATTAAAGTCAAAGGGGGTTTGTTCTCTGGGGGGCAGGAATGGGGGTCGCAAGATACTCAGTGGGGGTGCTTTTGGAGCCAGGATGAGCCAGGAAAAGGACTTTCACAAGGTAATGTCAACAGTTAAGGCAAGGACCAGCCATTTACACTTCTTTTGTGGTGGAATGTCATCAGTTAAGGTGGGGCAGGGCATATTCACTTCTTTTGTGATTCTTCAGTTACTTCAGGCCATCTGGGCATATACGTGCAGGTCACAGGGGATGCGATGGCTTGGCTTGGGCTCAGAGGCCTGATATTCCTGCCTTCTTATATTAATAAGAAAAATAAAACAAAATGGTGTTGAAGTGTTGGGGCGGCGAAAATTTTTGGGGGGTGGTATGCAGAGAGAATGGGCGATGTTTCTCAGGGCTGCTTCAAGCAGGATTAGGGGCGGCGTGGGTACCTAGAGTGGGAGAGATTAAGCTGAAGGGAGGTCTTGTGGTAAGGGGTGATATTGTGGGGATGTTAGAAGAAACATTTGTCATATAGAATGATTGGTGATGGCCTGGATATGGTTTTGGATCAATTGATAAACTAAACAGAAGATACAAGGTCCAAATAAAAGGAGAAAAATGGGTATTAAAGGACTAAGAATTGGGAGGACCCAGGACATCCAATTAGAGAGTGCCCAAGGGGGTTCAGCGTAATTACTTGCTTGGTTGGCAAGTTTTTGGGCTCTCTCCTTGAGTTTTTTTATGTTGTCATACACCAGGCCAGATTGATTTAGGTAAAAACAACACTCTTCATTTAAGAATATGCAGAGTCCTCCTTTTTCAGCAGTGAGTAAGTCAAGGCCTCGGCGGTTTTGGAGGACAACTGCAGCTAAAGAGTCAACTTGGGCCTGGAGGACTGATAAAGTTTGTGATATGTCTGTGACGCTAGCAGAGAAGTCATTACACAGGCTACAGAAGGTCATGACAGAGGTTGAAATGCCTGCTATTCCAGTACCAAGAGCAACAGTGGAGGCAGAAAGTCCTAAACGGACCATCAAGGGAATTAGTGGAATAACTCTTTTTTGTCGTGTTGGTGTCATGAGGGGAACAGGGAGCTCTTCGGTCCTATTTGCAAATTGAATTTTGGGGGTAAGGAAGACTAGTGTACATGTGCCTGTCCAATTAGCAGGTAGACACATGTAGGTAGAGGATCTACAGAGGAAGAAGAGACCTTGTGCGAGGCAAAACTGGAGATGTAAAGTAAAAAGATGAGAAGGAGTGCTGAAAGGGGTATCTTGTACCCAGACTCCTAGGGATCCAGCTAGGGCGGCAGCTGTCAGAGGTTGTAATGGGGACTGATGGGGTAACTGCATAGAGGGGGAGTTTCAATTTTCATGGTGTATGAGAAAACATTGAGTATCTATGAGCAACCTTTCACTGTTATTTTCAGGGCTGGGTATAAGTAAACAAGAAGAGGGCCTGGGAGGAGAGTCTAATGAGCAAGGGGAAGGTAGCCAAGGATGGAGTGAAATATGGGGCAAGTGTCTTCCTAAGCAATAATTACTGCTAATGTTTTTAAGTTTGCCTGTACTGATAGAGGGCTTGTCTGTAATATGCAGCTGGAAGGCTCCAGTTGTTTCAGTGATATGTGTAGTTGGGCTTCAGAGATGAAGAGTAAAGGAACATCGAGAAGGTGAAAGATTACCTAGGGGAATTCCAGTGGGTCTTTGCGGAGAGATACATAAAGGAGTGGCCACTGGAATAGTAATTTGTGTTGTGAGAGGTCCAAATATGGGGGAAGTAGAGTTAATATAAGGAGAAAGGTTTTTTAAATAAGTGCGAAGGAGGGCGGCAACTTGCTGATGTGAAATGTCTGGGGAAGTCTTGCTGGACCTGTCTAGAAAGTAAATGAGTTCTTCAGGAGGGTAAAGTTGAGGGCTGTTAAAGGAAGTTCAGAGGTGTAGGGAGGCGGGAGATGTTGCCCAGTCTGTCTGTAAGGTGGGGACATCTGTGTAGGCACTGGAAGAAAGGGAAATGCAAAGCCAGCAGTTGTTCACCAAGGAGGGATTAGAAGTGGCTAGGAGAGAATGGGTAAGGTTGATAGTGTGGTGGAGATAGCTGGGGAGAGGTAGAGGGTGACATAAGAATGGGAATGGGAATAAGAGTGAGTATAAAAGTAAAGAATAGAACTTCATCAGGGTTGGAAGTATTGGAGGGTGCCCTGCCAGCAAAGATCATCTATCCACTTTAAGAGGGAGTTAAGAGTGGTGGTTTGGGGATAGCACCAAGAGATATCAGCTGTGATGGCTTGAAGAAACAGTGTAAACTGGCAGTGTAAACAAGAGTAGGGCATTTATAAGTAGTTGAGAATGGAGAATAGGAGTATGACCGGACAGAAGATAGTAGGGATGACTAGTTTTTGGGGCTCGGCCTAAGTGGTGGGGGTGACTTCGTAAAGCCCTGTTGCAAAAAGTAGGGTAAGGATGAACAGACCTAATAGAATGAAGGGATGTATTAGGCTCATAAGGGTTATTACTATTCTTCAGAAATACGAGTGAGTTTAAGGGAAGTGGGGGAGAGTACTTGTGACTTCCAGGAGGAAGAGGAGGGATTAGGCTGGCTGTCCGATGGACACAGCTTTATTCTGGAATGGTGAACCCAGTGGGGAGGATCCTGCAGGCGGACGGCAGTTGGGGTACTATAGATGACTAAGTAGGGTCCCGTCCATCAAGGTTGTAGAGTTTGAGGGGTCAGATTCTTAACAAGAACTGATCATCCAGCTAGGTTGTCTTCATATGGCTGCTGATCTGGAGTAGGTAAGAGAAGATGAGCAGCTTGGTGAATTTCCTGTCTAGCCTGCTGGAGTACTGGAAGATAGTCACCTAGAGGGCTGGTGTCTGGGATGAGGCTGGGGCCAAGCAAGAAAGTGCGTCCATATAAAAGTTCAAATGGACTGTACCCTGTAGCATCTCGAGGACAGGCTCTGATTCTGAGAAGAGCAAGAGGTAAAAGTACTGTCCAATCCTTTTTAAGTTGGAGGCTGAGCTTGGTGAGGTGTGCCTTTAAAAGACCATTAGTCCATTCTACCTTTCCTGAAGATTGAGGATGGTAAGGGGTATGAAGGTTCCACTGAATACCAAGAGCCTGAGAAACTGCTTGGGTGATTTGGCTAGTAAAGGCTGGTCCGTTATCAGACTGTATAGAGGTGGGAAGGCCAAACTGAGGAATTATGTCTGACAGAAGGGAAGAAATGACCGCGGTGGCCTTCTCAGATCCTGTGGGGAAGGCCTCTACCCATCCAGTGAAAGTGTCTACCCAGACTAACAGATATTTTAGTTTTCTGACTCAAGGCATGTGAGTAAAGTCAATTTGCCAGTCTTGGGCAGGGGCAAATCCCCGAGTTTGATGTGTAGGGAAGGGAGGAGGCCTGAACAATCCCTGAGGGGTAGTAGAATAGCAGATGGAACACTGAGAAGTGATCTCCTTGAGGATAGATTTCCATGATGGAAAGGAAACGAGAGGTTCTAAGAGAAGGGCTAGTGGCTTGTAACCTACATGGAAGAGGTTATGAAATGACGACAGAATAGAATGGGGCTGTGAGGCTGGAAGAAGATATTTTCCTTGGTCTAAGAACCATTTGCCTTGTGTGGGAAGAGATTGATAGGTGGAAGTTTCAGTGGGGGAGTAGGTGGCAGTGACTGAAGTGAAGGAGAAAAACTGGCGGTGAGGGACAGAAGTTGGAGCAGTTGGAGCGCTAGCTGCTTGTCTAGCCACCTTATCAGCATAAGCATTGCCTAGAGCAATGGGATCTGATGCCTTTTGATGCCCCTTGCAGTGAATGGCCCCAGCTTCTTTTGGAAGTAAAGCGGCTTTCAGCAGAGTTTTTATTAAAGAGGCATTAATGATGGAGGACCCTTGTGTAGCGAGGAAACCTCTTTCAGCCCATATGACTGCATGGTGGTGCAGAATATGAAAGGCATATTTAGAATCAGTATAGATATTGATGCGTAGTCCTTTTGCAAGAGTGAGGGCTTGAGTTAAGGTAACTAGTTCGGCTTGCTGAGAGGTAGTGGAGGGAGGCAGAGCGGTAGCCTCAATGATAGATGTGGAAGATACTATAGCATAGCCTGCCTTTGCTGGTGAGTGGTGATTAGGCCTGGTGGAACTGCCATCAATAAACCAAGTGTGATCAGGATGAGAAACAGGGAAGAAGGAAATTTGGGGAAATGTGAATGTCAGGTGGATCAGAGAGATGCAATCATGAGGGTCCGGTGTGGTATCTGGAATAACGTGGGAGGCCGCATTTAAGTCCAGGCCAGGAACAATGGTAATTGTGGGAGACTCAACAAAGAGTGAGTATAGCAGAAGGAGCCAGGGAGCAGAAAGTATATGTGTGAGGTGTGAGGAAGAAAATAGATTTTGGAAATTATGAGAGCTGTAGAGAGTGAGTTGAGCATAGTTTGTGATTTTGAGGGCCTCTACAAGTATTAGGGCAGCAGCAGTGGCTGCACGGAGACATGATGGCCAGCCTAAAACAGTAAGGTCAAGTTGTTTGGACAAAAAGGCTACAGGATGCGATCCTGGTCCTTGTGTAAGAATTCAGACTGCACAGCCCTGCACTTCGGCTATGTGTAATGAAAAGGGTTGGGATGAGTCAGGGAGAGCTAGAATGGGGGCAGTCTCTAAAGCTGTCTTCAAGGAAGGGAAAGAGGAGTGGGGAAAGGATTTAGGATCTATGGGGTCAGCTAGGTTTCCTTTTGTGAGTTTATATAATTGTTTTGTTAGGTGGGCAAAACCAGGTATCCAACGGTGAAAGTATCCAACCATGCCGAGGAAGGAAAGGAGTTGTTGTTTTGTGGAAGGGGTTGGGGTTTGAGAGATTAGTCGGACACGATCGGCAGGGAGAGCACGTGTGTTCTTATGAAGAATTATGCCGAGGTAGGTAACAGATGGAGAAGAAATTTGAGCTTTGGAGGGGGATACCCGATATCCTTTGGAGAATAAACACTGAAGGAGCAGAAGTGAGTCTTGTTGAGAAGATTCAAAGGAGGGGCTACAAAGAAGAAGGTCATCAATATATTGAATAAGGTGAGAAGCGGAGGGGTGGAAGGAAAGTAGATCATGAGAAAGAGATTGGCTGAAGTAATGAGGGCTGTCCCTGAAACCTTGCGGCAGCACAGCCCAGGTAAGCTGCTGGGACTGATGGGTGTCAGCGTCAGTCCAGGTGAAAGCAAAGAGAGGCTGGGACGAGGGGTGTAGGGGAATAGCGAAAAAAGCATCTTTAAGATCAAGCATGGAATAGTGAGCTGTGAAGGAAGGTATTGAGGACAAAAGAGTGTACGGGTTGGGCACCACAGGGTGGATAGGCAAAACAATTTGGTTGATAAGACGCAGATCCTGAACTAATCTGTAAGACTTATCCGATTTTTGGACAGGTAAAATGGGGGAATTGTAAGGAGAGTTTATAGGTTTTAGAAGCCCATGCTATAGCAGGTGAGTGATAACAGGCTTTAATCCTTTTAAAGCATGCTGTGGGATGGAATATTGGCATTGAGCAGGGTAAGGGTGATTAGGTTTTAATGGGATGGTAATGGGCATGTGATCGGTTGCCAGGGAAGGAGTAGAGATGTCCCATACTTGTGGGTTAAGTTGGGGGGATATGAGAGGAAGATGCGAAGGAGGCTTTTGGTTGGGGAGAAGGGCGGCAATGAGATGTGGCTGTAGTCCAGGAATAGTCAGGGAAGCAGATAATTTGGTTAAAATATCTCGGCCTAATAAGGGAACTGGGCAGGTGGGGATAACTAAAAAAGAGTGCATAAAAGAGTGTTGTCCAAGTTGGCACCAGAGTGGGGGAGTTTTCAGGGGTTTTGAAGCTTGGCCGTCAATACCCACAACAGTTATGGGGGCAAGGAAAACAGGCCCTTGAAAAGAAGGCATTGTGGAGTGGGTAGCCCCCATATCGAGTAAACGGGATGGACTTACCCTCCACTGTGAGAGTTACCCAAAGCTTGGCGTCTGTGATGGTCCAGGGGGCTTCCGAGGCGATCGGGCAATGTCAATCTTCAGTCGCTAAGCCAAGCAGATCTGGGAAGGAGTCAGTCAGAGAGCCTTGGGCTAGAGCTTTAGGGGTTCTAGGAGTGGCTGCTGGGTGAGCTGGGCAGTCTGATTTCCAGTGAGTCCCTGCACAGATGGGACATGGCTTGGGAGGAATCCTGGGCTGCGGGCGTTCCTTGGCCCAGTGGCCAGATTTCTGGCACTTGAAGCAGGATCCTGATGGAGGAAGTCTTGTAGGAATGCTTGACTGCTGCGGCTTAGGCGTGTGTGTCTTAGGCATTTTGAAGTTCTCGTATGCAGGAGGTGTGGCTGGGTTTTGTCTCACAGCAGGGGCAAGTAATTGTAACTCAGAAATGCATTGCCATCTGGCTGCTTCCTCTCTATTATTGTACAGCTTGAAGGTGAGGTTGATTAATTCCTGTTGTGGGGTTTGAGGGCCAGATTCTAATTTTTGAAGTTTTTTCCTAATGTCAGGAGTGGATTGGGTGATAAAATGCATATTAAGAATAAGGCAGCCTTCTGGCCCCTCTGGGTCTAGGGAGGTATAGCGTCTAAGGGTTGCTGCTAAGCAGGCCATGAACTGGGCTGGGTTTTCATCTTTACCTTGGGTAGCTTCTTTAAGTTTGTCATAATTAACAGCTTTGTAAGCTGCTTTTTTAAGCCCTTCAACTAGGCAGGAAACCATGTAATCTCACCTAGCTATACCTGGGGAATTTGCCTGATAGTTCCATTGGGGATCCTCTCGGGGAACTGCTCTAATGCCTTCCTGGAGGTCTGGCTCGTGAAGCCAGTGGTTATCAGCATGAGATTGGGCTAGAGAAAAAACTCTTTCCCGTTCATCTGGGGAGAGGGTAGAAGTCAGGATGACATTTAAGTCACTCCAGGTTAAGTTGTAGGACAGAGTTAGACATTGGAATTCCTGTATATATTTAGTGGGGTCTGATGAGAAAGAGCCTAAACATTGACTGATCTGAGAGAGGTCTGATAGAGAAAAAGGTACATGTACCCTGACTATGCCTTCAGCTCCAGCCACCTCTCTAAGAGGAAATTGTTGGGCAGGTGGGGAAGAGCTAGTCGGGGAACTAAACTGTAAGCCGGACCGGGTGTGAGGAGGGGAGGTGATAGAAGGATTATAGGGTGGAGGAGCGGAGGCTGAGGAAGAATTGGGAATTAGCTCAGCCTGGCAATGAGCAGCCTGGGGAGGAGGGGAAAGGTCAGATGGGTCTGTAGAAAAGGAAGACTGGAAAGACTCAGGGATGCTTGGGGTTGGGACTGAGGGGACAGGCGGGAGGGAAAGAAGGAGGATCTGGGAGGAATCGCATTGGGAACAGAGGCTAGGGAGGGAACGAAGTGTGAAAAATGCCTGGACGTAAGGCACCTCAGATCATTTGCCCATTTTTTGACAAAAATTATTTAGGTCTTGTAGGATGAAGAAATCGAAAGTGCTGTTTTCTGGCCATTTAGAACCATTGTCAAGTTGTACTGGGGCCAAGCGGTGTTGCAGAAGAAAATAAGGCGTTTAGGTTTTAGGTCGGGTGTGAGTTGAAGAGGTGTTAAGTTCTTGAGGACACAGGCTAAAGGAGAAGGAGGAATGGAAGGTGGAAGGTTGCCCATAGTAAAGGAGGCAAACCCAGAGAAAAGAGAGCATAGAGACACGGAGGGAAGGGGTTCGGGGGTTCTTACCCTCCAGAAAAGCAGGAAGGGGGGTCAGGGCATGGAAATAAGGGATTGGGGCACAGAGATAAGAGGTTGGGGTGCAGAAATAAGGGATTGGGGCACAGAGATAAGAGGTCAGGTTGCAGAAATAAGGGATTGGGGCACAGATAAGAGGTTGGGGTGCAGAAATAAGGGATTGGGGCACAGAGATAAGAGATAAGAGATTGGGGCACAGAAATAAGGGATTGTGGGTTCTTGCCCCCTAGAAAAGTGGGACTTGCTGCTAAGGGTGAAGGAGAAGGGGTTGAGGGGTACTTGCCCCTCTCCCAGAAAAGCAGAGAAGGGGTAGAGACAAGGAGAGAAGGGGTTGAGGGGTACTTGTCCCTTCCCCAGAAAAGTGGGACTTGCCACTAAGGGTGAAGGACCAAGGCAGGCATCCATGTGTGGTCTGACACCCTTGAAACGTGAGTGTATAATCAGAGAGGCATCCCTGCAATGATTAAACACCAAGGGAAGGCTGCCTTCCCAGTCCGTGACCGGCGCCGGAGTTTTGGGTCCACGGATAAAACATGTCTCCTTTGTCTCTACCAGAAAATGAAAGGAATTGAAATTAAGAGAAGGGAGAGATTGAAGTGTGGCGCCAAGATTGAAAGGAGAAAGAGGTTGAGGGATAGTGAGGGAGGTTGGAGAACAGAGTAAAAAGAGGCCGCTTACTGGATTTGAAATTGGTGAGATGTTTCTTGGGCTGGTCGGTCTGAGGACCTGAGGTCATAGGTGGATCTTTCTCATGGAGCAAAGAACAGAGGACAGGGGATTGATATCCCAAGGGAGGTCCCCTGATCCGAGTCATGGCACCAAATTTCATGCACGTCCATGTGAAGAGACCACCAAACAGGCTTTGTGTGAGCAATAAAGCTTTTAATCACCTGAGTGCAGGTGGGCTGAGTCCGAAAAGAGAGTCAGTGAAGGGAGATAAGGGTGGGGCCATTTTATAGGATTTGGGTAGGTAAAGGAAAATTAAAGTCAAAGGGGGTTTGTTCTCTGGTGGGCAGGAGTGGGGGGTCGCAAGGTGCTCAGTGGGGGTGCTTTTTGAGCCAGGATGAGCCAGGAAAAGGACTTTCACAAGGTAATGTCATCAGTTAAGGCAAGGACCGGCCATTTGCACTTTTGTGGTGGAATGTCATCAGTTAAGGTGGGGCAGGGCATATTCACTTCTTTTGTGATTCTTCAGTTGCTTCAGACCATCTGGGCATATACGTGCAGGTCACAGGGGATGCAATGGCTTGGCTTGGGCTCAGAGGCCTGACACTAGCAACCAGGAGAAAGCAAGCAGGAGTGCTGTAGCCCACTGCCAGAGTGTACAGAGCCACTGCTCTAAGTAGCCAAAATGATAGAACCCTATTTAACCTTTTTTGTAGCAGAGTGAAACTCTACCTTCAGTAGGCACTTGGCTTCAGGCAGCTAAACCACCTCCTGTTATGAAGATGGGAAATGTTTATTTGTCATTGAATATGAGCAATTAGCATACACAGATGGCCTCTTCAATCTCCAGGTGAATTTAGGATGAACTATATATGACGTGGTGCTGGAAATTCTTCTACTTGTGGACTAATTATGGTGACCATCTTTCTATCTTTGCAGTCACTTAAGCAGATTGACTATGATGCATGTCACACTTAATTGTGTAATAAAACAGTTTTCTTTCTGTACTATTATTGTGGCATTTCTCTGGGGCTGGAGAAATTTTTTCTTTTAATTATTGTTTCCAAATACTGTCTAGAATTACCAGACGTGATATAAACACATAAGGTGCCAATGAGAATTTACTCTAGAGGGGACTTTTCCTCTCAGGCTTCCAGTCGACTGACACTTGTGCAGCAAAGTGCACGCTGTCTCCTAAAGATGCAGGCAGAATTGTGTCTCAGCCTATTTATTATCTATAGTCATCTACAGTCACTTCTAGAGAGGCTAGATCAGATTTCTATAAATTTCACAGGGGAGCAATCAGTTATTTTACCTCTTTCAGTAACTCTTGTATTTTCAGACCTGAAACGGATTCAGAGACCATGGGGCCCACAAACCCAATTAGAGTAACGTGTGCATTGAGTAGACATGTAGATAAGAGATTCTCCACTTTCTTCTTTCTACTCTGCTAAAATGCTCACAAATGTGCTGTAACACATGCTGCTACTCCATCCATTCTTGCCCTAAATCTGCAGCTCCATATTTTGAATCCAGATCTTGAGATCTGGGAATTAAAAAACTTTATCTGAAAAGTGCAAGTACATTTTCTTCCTTTGAACTATGTATTCAAATGTATGTATCTGTTGAAACTTCACAATTGCCACAAGTAGCTATAAATTAAACTAATGCCACATTGCACACTATATCCCATACCCTAAACCATAACAATATGTATCTAATCAATAATCAATGTTATTTCTGTAAACAAATATAAATTTCTGATAAACAACTTTGTGTCAGCCCACTCTGTGTTTCTCTTATTGTCTTTACAAATCTTCTTGTAACTGCTGCTAATCAAAGTGTAGATTTCAGGCAACTTGAATATTTGCTCCCAGGTTATAATCCATAAACTTGACCCAAATAAGCTGTCTACTTATATTCATGTTGTGTCAGCTTTTTGTTTTTTTCATGTAGACTTATCATTTAGAATGTGCTAGAACAGCCTCTATTAGGGGATCTCTTCACCAAAGGATGCAAAGCCAGGTGGATGCTACCTAGAATCTGTAGATGAGGTCTGTCCTCTGCCAGGGATTTACAAAAAAGGGCGGGAGTTTGGATAAAGAATGTACAGAAAACTAACAAAAGGCATTTTCTGTATTGTCAGGTGTCAGCAAAGACATCTTACAGCCCCCATTTGGGAGTGTGGCATTTTGAGGTTTTTCACATCTTGTTCATTGACCTGCTACAGTGATGTGAGAGGCTCCAGGAGGAACTAGCATCTGATGGCAGAATCTGTAAGTGTAAATAAGCATCTTAGGAGTGAGAGATCAAGGCCACAAAATATCCAGAGCCATGACCACAACTATATTTACCTGTAAAATGTGATACTGGAGTAGAATATTTTTGTTCTTTCTGTTATCCAAGAGCTAGCAAATCAGGACAGGAGATCCAGGTTCTGGAGCTCCACCAAGGCAGTTCTATTTTCTATTCAGAATCAGCCTCAGTTCCTCCAGCCTGGCTTATCATTGGGCCATCAGCCCAGGGTCACTGAGAATTCTGTCACAATCACCTAGATGTCTTTGAGGCATTGGAGGATGTCAGAGCAGAATTGTGTCAGGCTGACAAGAATGGTTTTTTCTTCTGTCTCAGTGTAAGAGAAAGGAGTCATCCTGTGTTTGTTCCTCCTGTCATACAAGAGGTGTCTTTGGTACCCAGATGAGAGTTTCTCCAGTTTCCTGGTACTTGGATGATAAACACGGAGATCTGGAGACCCAAATAGATAAGCTAGTGGCTTCCATTTCATATGGCCATTAAAAAAATACATGAAGCAGTCATGGTTCCAACAATCCAGAAACTTTTAGTCTAGACTAGCAACTGGATAAATAATTGAATTATGCATCATATGGTTGTTCCAACAAATACACGTGTCCAAAATCTTGGGCTTTATTTAGGCCACTTTCTTTATGTTGTTGTGACTTCTGATGTCTACACCTGAAGGGCTATTTATGAACACAAGAAATGTTATTATGCTTTTTTTTTTTGAGATGGTGTCTCACTGTGTCGCCCAGACTGGAATTCAGTGGCATGATTTCAGCTCACTGAAACCTCTGCCACCAGGGTTCAAGCGATTCTCTTCCTTCAGCATCCTGAGTAGCTGGGATTACAGATGCCTGCCACTGCACACGTTTGAGCAGACCAATTATGAGGCAATTCTCCTAACTCTGCTTCCAGAAGAGTCTCCCTATCAATTACTGAATACCCATTGTGGTTTTTTCCCTCAATCACATGGGAGGAACTGTCTATCATCCTGTCCTGGAGGGAGTTCCTCCTAGGTCAGGTCAGACTTTTGTATGGTAATGAAGATTTAAATCCCCTGTTAGGAAACCTGCTGGACACTGGTGTGGCCTTCTTAGCCTTACTCTTTTGTCTTGGACAACTGTCCTCCAGATCTGTCACTATCTGAGGCGTCCTAGGACAGGCAGTCACTAGATACTTCTCCCAGCCACTAAGTTGTGACTGGAGAACTTTGCTGTCTTCACATGCTTTTCTAATTATGCCTGAAAGCCCAAATCCTTTGTTAGGGAGAGACATCCTAGCAAAAGCAGGGGCCATTGTACACTAGAATTAGGAGAAGGAAAAAGGGTAAATATATATACAGACTCTAAGTATGCTTACCTAGTCCTCCATGCCCATGCAGCAATATAGAGAGAAGGGGAATTCCTAACTTCCAAGGGAACACCTAACAAACATCAGGAAGCCATTAGGAGAGTATTATTGGCTGTACAGGAACCTAAAGAGGTGGCAGTCTTATACTGCTGGGGTCATCAGAAAGGAAATGAAAAGGAAATAGAAGTGAACCGCCAAGCGGATACTGAAGCCAAAAGAGCTGCAAGGCGGGACCCTCTATTAGAAATGCTTATAGAAAGACCCCTAGTATGGGGTAATCCCCTCCAGGAAACCAAGCCCCAGTACTCAGCAGAAGAGATAGAATGGGGAACCTCAGGAGGACATAGTTTCCTCCCCTCAGGATGGCTAGCCACCAAAGAAGGAAAAATATTTTTGCCTGCAGCTAACCAATGGAAATTACTTAAAACCCTTCACCAAACCTTTCACTTAGGCATTGATAGCACCCATCAGATAGCCAAATCATTATTTACTGGACCAAGCCTTTTCAAAACTATCAGGCAAATAGTTGGGGCCTGTAAAGTGTGCCAAAAAAATAATCCACTGCACTGCAGGCCATACATTTCAATCCCCGTATCATTAACCTCCTTGTTAAGTTTGTCTCTTCCAGAATCAAAGCTGTAAAACTAAAAATGTTCTTCAACTGGAGCCTCAGATGCAGTCCATGACTAAGATCTGCCATGGACCCCTGGACTGGCCTGCTAGCCCATGCTCCAATGTTGATGACATTGAAGGCACCCCTCCCCAGGAAATCTCAACTGCATGACCCCTACTACGCCCCAATTCAGCAGGAAGCAGTTAAGAGCAGTCATTGGCCAACCTCCCCAACAGCATTTGGGGTTTCCTCTTGAGAGGGGGATGACTGAGAGACAGGACTAGCTGGATTTCCTATGCCTACTAAGAATTCCTAAGCCTAGCTGTGGAAGGTGACTGCACCTGCCTTTAAACATGGGACTTGTAACTCAGCTCACATCTGACAAATCAGGTAGTAAAGAGAGCTGACTAAAATACCAATTAGACTAAAAACAAGAGGTAAAGAAATAATCAAATCATGTATCACCTGAGAGCAGAGGGGGAGGGACAATGATTGGGATATAAACCCCAGGCATTCGAGTCGGGAGTGCACAACCCCCTTTGGATCCCCTCCCATTGTATGGGAGTTCTGTTTTCACTCTATTAAATATTGCAACTGCACACTCTTCTGGTCTGTTTGTTACGGCTCCAGCTGAGCTTTCACTTGCCCATCGGCCACTGCTGTTTGCCGCTGTCCCAGACCCGCTGAAGACTTCCACCCCTCCCCCTCCGGATCCAGCAGGGTGTCCGCTGCGCTCCTTTGCCACTCCCGATTAGGCTAAAGGCTCGCCATTGTTCCTGCATGGCTAAGTGCTCAGGTTCATCCCAACTGTGCTGAACACTAGTCGCTGGGTTCCACGGTTCTCTTCCATGACCCATGGCTTCTAATAGAGCTATAAGACTCACCGCATGGCCCAAGGTTCCATTCCTTGGAATCCGTGAGGCCAAGAACCCCAGTCAGAGAACAAAGGGCTTGCAGCCATTTTGTGAGCAGCTGCCACCATCTTGGGAGTGGCCTGCCACCATCTTCGGAGCTCTAAGAACAAAGACCCACCCCTTAACTAAATTGCTGGTGTCTGTGCTAGAAAAGGGCACTTGAGGATGGGAAAGGAGAAACTTTTATTTTTATCTTCATGGAGCAGCTCATTGTTTTTGAATCTCTAATTGTTTTTGAATCTCTTCTATTTTAAAGGACGTAAATGGGTGGACTTTTTCTGTCTTTGTTTTTCTGCCATTTGTTGTCATGCTAGGAGGTACACATGTGGCACTGACACCTTTAAAGGCATATTCTCCAGATGCAGGTGTAATTTCTCCAGAGAATCTCACTTGACAAGGAATTCCAGAGAAGGAGGAGAAAGAAAAAAAATGGCTTTTCTTCAGGTAAACATGTCTCAGATGCAGAGCTGTGTCCACTCTTCCTCCTGGACTGCCATGCGTTTAGCACTCAGAAAACTTTACTTCTGTACTTGTGTTTTTCCTCCCTAATGAGTTTGGTTGAACTACTTCTTAAAATTCTTATGATAGTCAAGGGTCTCTGAAAAATATTTCTTTCCTATATCCCTGAGCCTTCTCTACATTCTCCATGTCATAGCTTGTTATATGCCATGCAGAATTCTCAGCAAGAATTTATGATCCACAATGTGGGATACAGTAAATTTGTGCTCAAAGGTTTCAGCTTGTTAACTTCCTTTAAAATTGTAGAGGGGAAATTGTTAAGTACAATGAGTACTGAAGTTCTCTTCAAAGAACCAAAATGTCAGTGTGTTCATCTTTCCTGTTCTTTGTTCTCTATTTTAAAGTTCAACTTCCTCGATCCTAATGTCTCCTTGCTCCTAGTTTCAGTAAACAATCCCTTCTAACTCACGTATTTAGGGTCGTTAGTCATCCCTAGTCACCTGCTCTGTCCTGAGTCACTCCTACTCACCTGACTTATACCCATCCTTCCTGCTGACTATTCATCCCACCACTCTGGCTCTTACCATTGCTCTCTTTAAAATAGCCAATCGGAATTAGCTTAGACTGTGGTCCAACCCTAGCCAGTAGCAGAAAGACACAGCAGTAGGGACTAGCGGTGTTAGCGATAAGGCCCCCTTCCCTTCCCTTGCCTAAGTGTGCTCTTGCCATTGCTCCATCTGTGAGACACACCCTTCTATAGAAGTATATTTGCCTTGCTGAGATGTTCTCTTTTTGAGTGCTCATTTTCCCTGAGACTCTGAGCAATTGTTTCCAACATGCAATCTTAAAAATGTTTCCTTTGTAGCTGTTGAACACGAAAAGATATGGATACTCAAGATTTCTATTGGGGAAAACTGTGGTCCTTAGTAAAGATGGAGGATATGTCATGTTGAGGCTCCATCTGTTGTGTTCCATTAGCTCTATGCAGAACAGGATTAAGAAAACGCTTATTTAAATGGAATGGCATTTATTACCCAGAAAGTTCTGAAAAAATTATTAGGAGATACCTGCTCTCTAGGGTGCTAAATGACGCCTACTTAAAATTCCTACTAAAGATTACAGAACATAGGAGTTATCTGTACTTTGAAGTTTGTATAAAACATGTTCCTTTATGGTTAAATTCATATTTTACTTACTTTTTTTGGGAGGAATATGTTGGGGTGGCCAGACCAAACACCAGCTTGTGGGGGTGACAAAGTCTGATGGACTCAAAGGATTGAGAAAAAGACAGTTTGAGAGAGAAAGGTGGGACACCAGGGGGCCATTGCGATCCTCGAGGCTGTGAAGGCCCAGAGCTCTGGGAGCCCACGCTGTTTATTGGTAATCCAACAGAGAAACAGGTGGTGAGAATGTGGAGGTCGAAAGGGCAGGCACATGATCTACAGCTGTGAAGGTTTAGCATTTATAAGGAACCTGTTTTGCTACTTGAGATAATGGGAATAGGAGCCTAGGAGGGCTAGAAGCAAGGAACCAGCAAGTCTAGACACATTCCAGAGGACGTTATGTCAGTCGTGCAAGCCCTGCCTCAGCTTTCTTCCCAACCCTCAACTTTTTTCTCAACAGGAATATTTCAACAGTGATGCTGTATTCTTCTGTGTGCATTAGCACATCATAAAATTTGTCCTAGTGCACTTAATGGTGAATGATTCACTTGGTGAAATAGCGCTGTACCGATTTCTTTCACTATAGAGTTAATTATTTTAAGTATCTCTGTGCAGCTGATATGTATAAACCAGCACATTTAATCTGGCAGCTGTCCTTTTTTCTATTTTTTCTACATATTTTTCTTTGGAAAATGAAGGCTCTTTGTTTACAGGCCAGAAAAACTGGGAAAAACAAAGGTTCTTCCACTTACTGGATGTTTGACAAAATATCCTTCTTGGGCCAAAAACATTGACATTATTCATGAGCTTGTTAGAAATTCAAAAAATCAGACTTTATTTCAGATCTTCTGAAAAAAAAAAAAAAAGAACCTGCATAACAAGGTCTTCAGCTTATTGTACATATAAAAATTTGAGAGGTGCCTTCTAAGTCACCGTGTCTTTTCTGTCTGAAAAATATTCACAACTCATTCCGTATGATCTAAATATAGCACTCAAAAATGTACATGTTCATGTTCATGCCCTTAATTTTATAATTTATTATCTAGAAAAATATCATATATGAACTGATGTTGTGGATCCTATTCTGCTCTTTTTTCTCAGGCAATATATTAGAAAATATTTTTGTGTTGAAAATTGTTTTATTGGATAATTTAGTGAGTCCTGTAAGTCAGAACCAATTCTCTTTACTCTCCAATTTCACCTTAACTCAAATTACAAACTTTGCCCATGACCACTTGGTAAAAATATGTGTATGTATGTGTGTTTTTCAGGGACCATTGGAATTTAGAGATGTGGCCATAGAATTCTCTCTGGAGGAGTGGCATTGCCTGGACACTGCACAGCGGAATTTATATAGGGATGTGATGTTAGAGAACTACAGAAACCTGATCTTCCTTGGTGAGGATAACCTGAATACATAATTCATAATATACCCTAAAGGTTGTTTTTATGTTTTTTTGTGGAATGATTTTTAGTAATTTATTCTTTGCATAAGAGAGTTTTAGATCCCCCTTTTCCTGAAAATCTTCAGAATTTCTTTTAGAGGTGAATTTCTTCAAAATGTTTCATCTTAATTTAAACTTTCCACATTGCTGAGTTGAGCTGTGTTCTTCACTCTAAATTAGTTGTAATTCCAGAAGTTTAGTGGCATAAAATATTGTTACCTCCACCTGAAAATCTAATTGCCACCACCAACTTTTGATTCAGTACCACCAGGTAATAAAATTTAAAAACCTACAAGTTAGGACCAGGCGCAGTGGCTCACACCTGTAATCCCAGCACTTTGGGAGGCTGAGGTGGGCAGGTCGCCTGAGGTCAGCAGTTTGAGACTAGCCTAACCAACATAAAGAAACCCTGTCTCTACTAAAAACATGAAATTAGCTTGGCATGGTGGCACATGCCTGTAATCCCAGCTACTCTGAAGGCTGAGGCAGGAGAATTTGTTGAACCTGAAAGGCAGATATTTCACTGAGCTGAGATTGCACCATTGCACACCAGCCTCGGTAACGAGAGAAATTCCGTCTCAAAAAACAAAAAACAAAAAACAATCAAAAAACAAAACAAAACAAAAAACCACACACACAAAAAAGAAACCTATGATTTGAAAGTATTTTCTAAATCTTTTGAAAATTTTTTTTATAACTCTATTTTGGAATTTACTAGACTATTTTATCACATCTTCTCTGCTGAGCACAGTACTAGTTTGTAATTGGAGAACATGAGGAAGATTCATGTTATTTATTTTTAATGAAACAGGTATTGTTGTCACTAAGCCAGACCTGATCACCTGTCTGGAGCAAGGAAAAAAACCTTTCACTGTGAAGAGACATGAGATGATTGCCAAACCCCCAGGTAGGTGTGAGTGAAAATGAATACAACAGACAACACAGATAGAGGTCCCAAGGTCAAAGAGAAAGCCGGTCCTTAAAATGTGATTTAAGAAGCTGTGTTCCAAAGAGAATAGTTCCTGGGATTCTGTTTTTTGTTTTGTTTTTAATTTTGCTCACACAAAGGGACATCTTCTGTCTTATGCTTTTAAATTTTCTAAGGATTCTACTTTTCTTTCGGTGAGCTTCCTTCAACTTCACAGTGAAAGCCAGAGTCCTCTTCATGGCATATAAGAGACTGCACAATCTGGCTGCTTTTACATCGTCTTGGGGACACAGAAATATCTGCATGACTTTGAGAAACTAAACTGTTTTTAAAGCCTTTTTGCATCAGGCCTGAAATGTGTGAGGGCAGTAGTATCAGTTTCATTTCTTTGTTCATTTTTCTGCATGGTTCATTCTGTTTTTATTACTATATAGTCTTAAAATATCATTTGAAAGTATAAGTATGATATACTTCTGCTCTGTTCTTTTTGTCAAGATTGCTTTGGCTATTCAAAGTTTATTTTAGTTTCATGTAAATTTTAGAATTGTATTTTCCATTTCTGTGAAAAAGATACCACTGCAATTTTGCTAGGAAGTTTATTGAATCTATAGATCACTTTGGATAATATGGCACTTGAATAATATTTAGTCTTTCAATCTATAGACATAAAATATTTTAAAATTTATTTGGAACTTCTCTAATTTTTTCATTGATTTTTTTTTTTTTTTTTGGTAAAGAGTTTTTACCTCCATGGTTAATTTTTTTTCTCAGAAATTTATTCAATGCTATAGTGAATAAGATTTTTTCTTTTTATTTTATGAGTTTATTTTAAGTATATAAAACTGTACATATACTTGTATGTTAATTTTATATTTTGCTAATTTACTGAGTGTATTTATTATTTGAGACAGGTTTTTACTCTGTTTATGGTTTTTTAAATATAAGATTGTATGATCTAGAAACAGCAACTTTTTACTTTTCTTCAATTTCAATCGATTTTTTATTTATTTCACTAATTCTTCTGCCACATATTTCCAGTGCTACATTAAAATAGAAGCATTGACAATGAGCACAATATAGTTTTGCATTGCTGTCTGAATTTGATGAAGCAAATACCTCTTCAGGTTTTCTTTTTTTTTTTTTTTTTTTTTGAGATGGAGTCTTCTTGCTCTGTCACCCAGGCTGGAGTGCAGTGGGGCGATTTCGCTCACTGCAAGCTCGGCCTCCCAGGTTCACGCCATTCTCCTGCCTCAGCCTCCCGAGTAGCTGGGACTACAGGCACCCGCCACCACGCCCAGCTAATTTTTTGTATTTTTAGTAGACACGGGGTTTCACCGTGTTAGCCGGGATGGTCTCGATCTCCTGACCTCGTGATCCACCCGCCTCGGCCTCCCAAAGTGCTAGGATTACAGGCCTGAGCCGCTGCGCCCAGCCCAGGTTTTCATAAATTGGTTTTAGAAGGTAAAGATCTTCTTTTGTTGTGCCCTTAGTGTGATGAGATGCCCTCTGAATTGGTAGTGAAGAGGGGTTGTAGCTTGGTCATAAGGCTGCTGGGTCTGCACTAGGGTCCACCTTTAGTTGGCTTGTTACAGGGGCTTGGGTTGTTGTAATTCTCATTTTATTTTTGGACAGACTGAATATCCTTCAGGACTTTGCTCCGTAGGGCAGACACTAGGGCATGTTTTTGCAGTCGGGTCTGCATATGGTGGGCCTTGTATCAGGATGTGGATGAGTATGGCTCTGACTGAGTACCAGACAGCATTTCCTCAGGTAACTGTGTGGGTTTCTATGTGGGCAGAACTGGCCATGATCTGTGGCTCAGGTAACTGACACTGAGTCATTGAACCGCTTCAGGGACCCCAGTAAAGGCCAATGTCTTCATGCCTGCCTGTATAGCTATAATTGGGTGCCTTTCTCCAGGTCTCTGGAGTGGCAGAACCTCAGCCAGACTGTGGCTGGGAGGAGTTTGGGATGGTTACAGAGTAAGTTCTGAATTCTCAGCGGGACCAAGTTGGGTAAACCCGATCCTGGTCTGTAGCCGAGAACAGTGGCCCTTTAGTTTCCCACCTAAATGAGGGCCTGCCTTCTGAATAGAACACTTCTCAATCTTAAGCTTTAACAGCGTTTCACAACTGCCTCCCTGGATCTCAAATCTCTCTTAGAGGCCCTAATTTTGGAATGGCATCTTGCTGCATAATGCATGCAGGTCTCAAAATCCTGGCCTGAAGCAGTTCTGTAACCTTAATGTTCCATGTAGCTGTCATTACAGGTGTGAACCATAATACCTTTTTCTCTCATAAAGGCATTTTTGTCAGGGATGGCTGACTTTTTTTTGCTGTAAGGGGATATGAAAATAGGACAATTTAACTCTTTTCTTCTTACTGATGTCACTCTCCATATATATACATTTTTACTTTCTATTTTCTATTTCAAATTTGTCTGCAATTTTAGTTTCAGATATTTAGGACAATATGCCAGAATTTGATGGTATACTTGAAGTGAATTACATAATTAGTGGGCACCCAATATTTAACTAAATATGATAAATAACTAAAATAGTTACTTATAAATCAAAGCTTTGCTGCAGGCAAAAAGGAATTATAGGATTTTCATCTACTTTTTTCAGCCTATATCTAAATAATATAGATTATTTCCTAATATTTGTTTTACATATCAGAGGGTCTAACCCTATTCTGGAAAAAACATATATATTTTTTCTATATTTAACAACGTAAGTCTACTCTTTGCTTCTAAAGTTGGATTACAGCAGTTTCGTTTTGTGTAAGAATACCATATATTTAAAACATTTGTTTTTTAACAAATCTAGTTTTTAAATGCTAATTTATTAAAAGTTTCTCATTAGAATCTTCTATTTATAATTATACTGCATATTCTCTGAAATTTTACTGCCACAGAGTGCATGCCAATGATTCAAAATACCTGTATATGATGAATACATAGTAACGGTTAAATATTGCAGTTACCTAGACAAATTTTTTAAAAAATTTTTTTGGAAAAGTAGTTACTCTCTCTCACCCAGGTTGGAGTGCCGTGGTGCAATCCTGGCTCACTGGAACCTTCACCTCCTGGGTTCAAGCAATTCTTGTGCCTCAGCCTCCCAAATAGCTGTTATTACAGGCACTTGCCACCACTCCTGGCTAATTTTTGTATTTTTAGTAGAGATGAGGATGGGGTTTCACCACGTTGGCCAGGCTGGTCTTAAACTCCTTACCTCATGTGATCCACTGGCCTCAGCCTCCCAAAGTTGCTGAGATTACAGGCGTGAGCCACCGTGCCTGGCCTGACTACTTTTTTAAAATGATACATTAATGTAGCATACCAGATTTTATGAGTAAACATTCTCTTATTATTGTTTGTAGTTCTATACTAGTGTGTTTCTTCAGTGTAGGTTTCTCTTTTTTTGAGATGGAGTCTCATTGTGTCATCCAGGTTAAAGTGCAGTGGCACAATCTCAGCACAATCTCTGCCTTCTGAGTTCATGCCATTCTTCTGTGTCAGCCTCCCAAGTAGCTGGGACTACAGGCGTGCCACCACGACTGGCTAATTTTTGTATTGTTATTAGCAACGGTGTTTCACCATATTGGCCAGGCTGGTCTTGAGCTCCTGACCTTGTGATCTGCCCACCTCAGCCTCCCAAAGTGCTGGGATTACAGTCTTGAGCCACCGCGCCCGGCTTCAGTGTAGGTTTCTTAACATCAGTTTATTGTGTCTATTGGTTTTACTTATGTAGTAAGTAGAGAATTTGCAATTCTTTTTGTATGCTTTAAGTCAATTTGAGGTTTAGCTAAGAGATAAATTATGCATCTCTATCACAGTCAGATTACATATGTATGTGTGTTTGTTTATAAATATTTAGACAATTTGCAATTCTGTTTGTACACTTTAAGTCCATTTGAGGTTTAACTAAGATAAATTATGCATGTCTATCACAATCAGATTACATAAGTATGTGTGTCTGTAAATATGACCCCAATTTTAGATATTTTTTCTTAGCTGAATTTCAATGGGAGTTTTATCTTGTCTAAGTGAGTAGTCATGGAGATAGTCTTACTTTCACCATGTGTTTAAACATTAATATATATTTTTCCTTTTGTGAGAGAAACACTTTTGTGATTTGAAGGTAATTTTCAGAAAGATGTATAATTCTGGATTTTTTTTTCAGTTTTTCTTTAAAAGCATTGTTTTAAAAACACATAACATAAAATTTACCATCTTAAATTTATCGAAGTGTACATCACAGGGTCAGGCATGGTTGTGGCTCTCATCTGTAATCCCAGGACTTTGGGAGGCCAAGACAGGAGGATTCCTGTAGCCCAAAGGTTTGAGACCAGCCTGGGCAACATATGGAGACCCATTTCTGTAAAAAAAAATTAATAATAGCCAGGCATGGTGGTGTGCAACTGTGGTCCCAGCTACATGGGAGATTGAAGGGGATTCAAAATTGTGCCTCTACACTCCAGCTTGGGTGACAGAGTGAGACTCTGTCTCCAAAAAAAAAAGCTGTTTATTTCAGGCATGTTAAGTATATTCACATTGTTATGCAAAAGACTTCTAGAAACTTTACATCTTGCAAAACTAAAACTCAATACCCATTAAGAAACAGCTGCTCATTTTACCCTCTCTCCAGCCCTTGACAGACAAATCTTCCACTTTCTGATTTTATGATTTTGACTACTTATTTCATATAAGTGAAATCATACAGTATCCATAATTTTGTAACTGTATTAATTCAAGTGACACAATATTCTCAATGTTCATCTTAAAATGTGACAAGATTGTTCTTTTTAAGGTGGAATAATATTCCATTGTATGTATATGTTACTTTTTTTGATATGTTTATAAATCGGGAGACATCTGGATTGCTTTGGGCTTTTGACTTTTGTGAATACATATACAATAAACATGGATTTTCAAATATGTTTTCCAGGTCCTGTGTTGTTTTGCTTTGTTTTATATTTTTTGAGATGGAGTCTTGCTCTGTTGCCCAGGCTGGAGTGCAGTGGTGTGATCTTGGCTAACTGCAACCCCTGCCTCCTGGGTTCAAGCATTTCTCCTGCTTCAGCCTCCCTAGTAGCTGGGATTACAGGCACCCACTACCATGCCTAGCTGATTTTTTGTATTTTTGGTAGAGACGGGGCCAGGCTGGTCTCAGACTCCTGACCTCAGGTGATCTGCCCCGCTCAGCCTCCCAAGTTGCTAGATTTACAGGCTTGAACCACTGCACCTGGACTTTGTTACATATTTTGGATATAGATTTCTAAATGACGAACATTTATAACTGTTTAAAATATAATGGCTGTATCTTTGTTTTCCACCAACATTTAACATGGGTTTCATTTTTGCATCATCAAGAGATTCGATGTTTTCTAAAATTTATAGTGGCTATTCTAATGGGTGTGAGGTGATTTTGTTTGTCATTGTGGGTTTTTCTTTTTCATTTCTCTATAAATAGTTTTTTTGTGCCCTTTCAAATGCTTTTTCTCATTTGTGAACTTTTCTAATGAAAACTTGTTTGTCTATTTCTAAATTAAGTTATTCACCTTTAGTGTTTAGTTTTAAGGGTTGTTTATATATTTTGAATATTAACTTCTTTCACATGTAATTTGCAAATGTTTTCACCCATTTTCTAAAGGACGTTGTTACTCTTGAATTGTTTTTTAATATGCAGAAATTTTGATGTCTAGTGTAGTTAAACTTTTCCGTTATTTCATTTATTGCTCATGCATTTAATTTCTTATCTAAGAAAATGGTGCCATGACCAATGTGATGTCTTTTTCCTATATTTTTTTGAAAGGATTTGTTAGTTATTTTATTTCTCAGTATTTTATTTAAATACTGAGATCTCCCTGTCTCAGCCTCTCAAAGTGCTGGGATTATAGGCATGAGCCGCTGTGCCTGGCCTCCTTTATTTTTGTGATAGGGTCTCACTCTGTCAACCAGGCTAACTTGCAAGGCTCAGTGCTACCCAAACCTCCCAAACTCAGGTGGTGATCTCATTTCAGCCTTTCAAGTAGCTGGGTTACAAGTATGTGCCATCAAACCCTGCTAGCTTTTCTGTATTTTTTGTAGAGACAGAGTTTTGCCATGTTGCCCAGGCTGGCCTTGAACTCCTGGGATCAAGTGATCAGCCTATCTTAGCCTTCCACAGTACTGTTTACATTTTATTTTATTAAGTAGTTTAATTAATTTATATTTAAAATGATTGCTTAAAGAAAAATTACCAGTTACATAATTATTGTGTTATGTGTTTCTAATAGTTATGTTTCTCATTTCCTATTTTATTTTCTTAATTTTCATTTAATTTTGTACTGGTATGCTTTATTTTTTATTTTCTTTTGTATACTTTCTATAAATTTTATCTTTGTAATCATCTTGAAATGTGGAGATTACATACATCTTAAAGTTAAAACAATATATTTTAATCTTATAAGAACTTCAATTGAATACAAAAACTATGCCTCTATATTTTCAGCTTATAATTGATATTAAAATTATTTTATATGCTGTATTTATTAACAGATTTATGCAGATTTTTTTTTGAGATGGAGTCTCACTCTATTGCCCAGGCTGGAGTACAATGGCATGATCTCAGCTCACTGCAACATCTGCCTCCCAGGTTCAAGTGATTCTCCTTCCTCAGCCTCCTGTGTAGCTGGGATTACAGGCATGCACCACCATGCCCGCCTAATTTTTGTATTTTTAGTAGAGAGAGTGTTTCACAATGTTGGCCAGGCTGGTCGCAAGCTTCTGACCTTGTGATTCACCCGCCTCATCCTCCCATAGTGCTGGGATTACAGGCATGAGCCGATGTGCCCAGTCGATTTATTCATTCACATTTTTTTATATTCTATAAAAAAGAACTTTAAAGGTTTCATGTATAATAATTTTGATTTTTTTTTTTTTTTTTTTTGAGACTGAGTCTTACTCTATTGCCCAGGATGAAGAGCAGTGAAGGGCAGTGGGCACCATTGCACCTGGCCGTTTTTTTATTATTATTTTTTTGAGATGGAGTCTTTCTTTGGCACCCAGGCTGGAGTGGCATGGCATGATTTTGGCAAACTGCAGCCTCTGCCTCCTGGGTTCAAGCAATTCTCTTGCCTCAGCGTCCTGACTAGCTGGGACTACAGGTGTGTGCCACCACACCTGGGTAATTTTTGCATTTTTAGTAGAGACGGGTTTTCACCATGTTGTTTAGGCTGGTCTCAGACTCTTGATCTCAGGCAATCCACCCACCTCGGCCTCCCAAAGTGTTGGGATTACAGGCATGAGCTAGCACGCACAACCTCTTGTAGTACATCTTGTAGGACTGCGCAAATGCTGATGAACCCTCTTAACTTTTATTTTGGAAAGTCTTTATCTTCTTTTTGAAGTAAAATAATTTAAAATCGAGTATTGCTGGTTAGAAATGTTTTTTTATTACATCAAAATTTGGGAAGTTCTCAACTTTTTTGTTTTTTTAAATCTTCAAGTACTTCTGTATTTCTTTTTCCCTATATTCTAAGATTTCTTTTATGAATACATTGATCTACTCGATGGTATCCGATAAGTTTTGGTTCCATGTTTTACTGCTTTTTTTGCAATTTAATATTTTTGTGTTCTATATTTTTGGGTATGTCACATCACACCAATTAATTGTGGTTTGATTTTTTAGTTTATAATTGTATATGACAATATTTAACTCTGTACCACTTAAGACAGTGTGGAGCAAAATTAAATATGAATAAGCCATATGTCTATTACCAATATAATTATTTGTTTCTTTTCCTGTATAAATATTATCCCTGTAGTTTTGTGTCACTTGTGTGTTTGTTGTGTAGGTTTGTTGTAACGGTTTTTTCTTTTTTTTTTTCTCCTTTGAGAGGGAGTTTCACTCATGTTACCCAGGCTGGAGTACAATGGCAGGATCTCAGCTCACTATACAACCTCTGCCTCCTGGGTTCAAGCCCTTCTCCTGCCTCAGCCTTCCAAGTAGCTGGGATTACATTCGTGCACTACAACGCCCGCATAATTTCATACTTTTAGTAGAGACAGGGTTTCACTATGTTGGTCAGGCTGGTCTTGAACTCCTGACCTCAGGTGATCTGCCCACCTTGGCCTCCCAAAGTGCTGGGATACAGGCGTAAGCCACCGCACGCAGCTTGTAACAGTGTTTTTAATCCTGTCTAGGTGAGTAGTCATAAAAACTCTCCTAATCTTGCCGTGTGCAGTGGCTCACGACTGTGATCCCAGCACTTTGGGAGGCCAAGACGGGCGGATCATGAGGTCAGGAAATGGAGACCATCCTGGCTAACACGGTGAAACCCGTCTGTACTAAAAATACAAAAAATTCGCCGGGCGTGTTGGCGGGCGCTTATAGTCCCAGCTACTCGGGAGGCTGAGGCAGGAGAATGGAGTGAACCCGGGAAGCGGAGCTTGCAGTGAGCAGAGATCGTGCCACTGCACTCCAGCCTGGGGGACAGAGTGAGACCTGGTCTCAAAAACACTCCTAATTTCAGCACCAATTTCCTTGTGAATCTCTTATTTTTGTGTGTCAGAAACACTTTTGGATTTGAAGATAATTTCAAAACAATACTAACTCTGTATCTTTTTTAGGTATTATTATTTTTACTTATGTGTTATGTGTCAAAAAATAATAAAATTTATAATAAAATATTTCTAGACCGGGCGGGGTGGCTTACGCCTGTAATCCCATCACTTACAAAAAATTAGCCAAGTGTGTTGGCATGCACCTGTAATGCCAGCTACTGAGGAGGCTGAGACAGGGGAATTGGTTAAACCCGGGAAGTGGAGGGTGCAGTGAACCGATATTGTGCCACTGCAGTTTAGCCTGGGAGACAGAATGAGAAGTATATATTTCTAAATATTCAGTTTGTTCATATTAATTATATTGACATTGTTATGCAACATATCACTAGAATGTTTTTATCTTGCAAAGCTAAATCTCTATACACATTAAACAACTACCAATTCTTCCCATTTCATGGCACTCTTCAAACACCGCATTGTTTTCTGTTTCAAAGAGCATAACTGATTTATATATCTTATACAATATCTGTCTGTTTGTGGCTGGCTCATTTTGCATAATGTCATCAATATTTATGTTAATAATTGTTAGAATATGTTGTATCATTTCTATATATTTGTACATTTATTATTTGTATTATTGTTTTATACTCTAATTCCATTTTTGTCATAGAAAGTAATCTATTAATTTTCAGCTTTAAAAAATGTGTTAAGACTTTGTTTTTGGCCTAACATGTGGTCCATAAAGAAGAAAATTGTATGAGCTATTGAGAAGGCTGTGTATCCTGATGTTGTTGAGGAGTGTTCTCTGTGCCTTCATTAGAAATAATTGTTTTTTACTGTCTTCTAGTCCCCTGTTCCCTTACTAATATTCTGTCTTGTTTTATTATTATAACAGAAAATGGGTTACTGAAATAGCCTATTATAATTATATTTCTCTCTATGTGTTTATTCCGTTTTCTATTTGCTTTATATATTTGAAACCCTAATTTGAGACACACACGCACACAAATACACACATGTATAAACAAATTTGTCATAGGTCCCCAGCGAATGAATCTACATATTGTTTAACATCTTTTTGAAGTTTTGACTTAAATTACATTTTATAAAATATGACAGTTTTTGACTTAAGATGTAGCTTGTGTAATACTATTGTGACCTCTTCTGCTCTCATTTGGTTAATATTTACATGAAATTTCTACTTCCATCTTGCCACTTTCAGTCTTTTTTTGTTATTAGATCTCAACTGACTCTTGTAGAAAGGCAAGTTAAATCTTGATTTCACAAAATTTTTAATAAACTTATTTATGGAAAGAATGTCTCTTGATTGGAAAGATAATTATACATATAAAATTTTAAATAGTTTTCTGAAAGAGAAAAGCTTACTAATGTTATTTTATTTTTTGTTTTATTTGATTCTTGTATCTTTGTCTCTCATTTTCCTTTCTGTCTTTTTTTTTGTATTAATATGCTTTCAGGTTTTTAAAAATTTTCTTTTGTGTATCTTTACAGATATTTTCTTAGTGGTACCATCGGGGATTCTATAAAAACTCTAAAAGATCCAACAATATATTTGAATGTGGTAAAAAAATAAGTTATATACAAAAATTCTTCATCATTACCTCTGCTGCTCCGAAAATGCTCTTATATGTGAATTTTGAAATTTTACTTATATATATGTTTGTTATAAATATCTTTATGTGTATCCTAGTTTGTTTGTTCAGCTTTTTCATGCTTACATCATTTTTTCTTTTGATAAATTTTTCAGTTACTTTTTGTAATTTTTATATCCAAAATTTTTATTTTTTGCTAGTTTAATATTTCTTGTTGTTATCCTCATTTTCCTGATCTTCAGTAGTTGTCTGTGTTTCCATTTAACTTACTGTATATTTTTATGTTTTATTTATGTCTGTATTTATTTTATCTGAGATGGAGTCATTTTCTGTCAGGCTGGAAGCAGTGGTGCAGTCTCGGCTGACTGCAACCTCTGCCTCCTAGGTTCAAGCGATTCTCCTGCTTCAGTCTCCTGAGTAGCTGGGTACAGGTGCTTTCCACTATGACTGGCTAAGTTTTTGTATTTTTAGTACAGACAGGGTTTCACCATGTTGGCTATGCTGACCTTGAACTCCTGACCTCAAATGATTCACACACCTCAGGCTCCTAAATTGCTGGAGTTACAGGCGTGAACCACTGTGCCCAGCATATTTTATTTTATTTTTGAGACAGTCTTGCTCTGTTGCCCAGGCTGCAGTGCAGTGGTACAATCTCCACTCACTGCAACCATCCCCTCCCAGGTTCAAGCAATTCTTGTGTGTCAGCCTCCCAAGCAGCTGGGATTACAGGCTTATGCCACCATGCCCAGTTAATTTTTGAGTTTTTAGTAGATACAGGGTTTCACCAGTTTCTCTAGGTTGGTCTTATACTCCTGACCTCATGTGATTTTCCTACCTTAACCTCTCTGTGTTGAAATTACAGGAATGACCACCAACCCTGGTGTGTTCAATTTATTTGGAATTTTAAAAATTACTTTATATGCTTTTTATAGTTGCTTTTGAAATGTTTTTCATCGGGCCATGTTTCTGTAATATTTTGTGTACATTGCAATCTTTGATTGAGATTTGGACATTGACAAAAAGCTACCTGTTACAATCTTTTTATAATATAGCTTTGTCCTGGCATAGTCTGAAATCAATAGTCTTGGCTAGAGATTCTGGGAATTTCTCAAACATGTTCTTAGGATGTGTCTTGTCTAAATTTTGTGTTTATTGGTTAGTTAAATTGGCTTATTAATTTTTTTTTAATAATCAGTAATCACTTGCTGCAGCCATTCCCTGCTTGGGGTACTGCAGTTTCTCTGCTTCTCTAATATTTACCTTTAGACTCAGTAGACTCAAACTGTCATTCCAATGCATATCACCACTTCTTTAAGCGTTTTATGTCATGGGAGACATTAACCAGTGTCTAAGAAGCACATAGAAGCCAGAAATAGAGATGTATGTGCCAGTGTTTTTCTTTCTTAAAAAAAAAAAAAGAGTTGGCAACTTACATTTGTGTGTGTGTGTGTGTGTGTGTGTGTGTGTGTGAGACAGAATGTCATTCTGTTACCTATGCTGAAGTGCACTGGCATGATCTTGGCTCACTGCATTCTCTACCTCCACAGTTCAAGCAATTCTCCTGCCTAAGCCTCCCAAGTAGCTAGGATTACAGGTACCTGTTACCATGCCTAGCTAACATTTTGTATTTTTAGTACAGACGTGGTTTCATGATGTTGGTCAGGCTGGTCTCAACCTCCTGACTTCAGGTGATCCACCTGCCTTGGTCTCCCAAAGTGCTGGGATTAAAGGCATGAGCCTGGGTGGAAATTTTTCTTTGTTTCTTCTTTTCTTTTCTTTTCTCCTTCCTTCCTTCCTTCCTTCCTTCCTTCCTTCCTTCCTTCCTTCCTTCCTTCCCTCCCTCCCTCCCTCCCCACCCTCCCTCCCTCCCTCCCTCCTCCTTCGTCTCGCTCTGCTGCCCAGGGTGGAGTGCAGTGGTGTGATCTTGGCTGACCGCAATCTCCGCCTCCCAGGCTCAAGCAATTCTCTGCCTCAGCTTCCCAAGTAGCTGGGATTTGCCCACCACCATGCCTGGTTAATTTTGTCTGTAAATGTAACCTGTATTTATCAGAATCTAGCAATTGAAGTAATGTGTTCTTATTGTTTCTTTCAGTTATGTGTTTTCATTTTGCCCAAGACCTTTGTCCAGAGCAGAGCCTAAAAGATTCCTTCCAAAAAGTGATAGTGAGAAGATATGAAAAACGTGAATATGGCAATTTAGAGTTAAAAAGAGGTTGTGAAAGTGTGGATGAGGGTAAAGTACACAAAAGAGGTTATAATGGACTTAACCAATGTTTGACAACTACACAGAGCAAAGTACTTCAATGTGATACATATGTGAAAGTCTCTCATATATTTTCAAATTCAAACAGACATAAGATAAGAGATACTGGAAAAAAACCTTTCAAATGTATAGAATGTGGCAAAGCTTTCAACCAGTCCTCAACCCTTACTACACATAAGAAAATTCATACTGGAGAGATAACCTGGAAATGTGAAGAATGTGGCAAAGCCTTCAACAGGTCCTCACACCTTACTTCACATAAGAGAATTCATACTGGAGAGAAACGGTACAAATGTGAAGATTGTGGCAAAGAATTAAAGTATTCCTCTACCCTTACTGCACATAAGAGAATTCATACTGGAGAGAAACGTTACAAATGTGAAGATTGTGGCAAAGAATTAAAGTATTCCTCTACCCTTACTGCACATAAGAGAATTCATACTGGAGAGAAACCCTACAAGTGTGATAAATGTGGCAGAGCATTTATTTCATCCTCGATCCTTTATGTACATAAGATAAGTCATACTGAAGAGAAACCCTACAAATGTGAAGAATGTGGCAAAGCCTTCAAGCTCTCCTCAATCCTTAGTACACATAAGAGAATCCATACTGGAGAGAAACCCTACAAATGTGAAGAATGTGGCAAAGCCTTCAGGCGCTCCTTAGTCCTTCGTACACATAAGAGAATTCATACTGGAGAGAAACCCTACAAGTGTGATAAATGTGGCAAAGCATTTATTTCATCCTCACTCCTTTATAAACATAAGATAAGTCATAGTGAAAAGAAACCCTACCAATGTGAAGAATGTGGCAAAGCCTTCAAGCGCTCCTCAACACTTACTATACATAAGATAAGTCATACTGAAGAGAAACCCTACAAATGTCAAGAATGTGGCAAAGTCTTCAAACGCTCCTCAGCCCTTAGCACACATAAGATAATTCATAGTGGAGAGAAACCCTACAAATGTGAAGAATGTGGCAAAGCCTTCAAGCGCTCCTCAAACCTTACTACACATAAGATAAGTCATACTGAAGAGAAACTCTACAAATGTCAAGAATGTGACAAAGCCTTCAAATACTCCTCAGCCCTTAGCACACATAAGATAATTCATAGTGGAGAGAATCCCTACAAATGTGAAGAATGTGGCAAAGCCTTCAAGCGCTCCTCAGTCCTTAGTAAACATAAGATAATTCATACTGGAGCGAAACCCTACAAATGTGAAGAATGTGGCAAAGCCTTTAAGCGCTCCTCACAGCTTACTAGTCATAAGATAAGTCATACTGGAGAGAAACCCTACAAATGTGAAGAATGTGGCAAAGCTTTTAACTTGTCCTCAGACCTTAATACACATAAGAGGATTCATATTGGACAGAAAGCTTACATAGTGAAGAACATGGCAAATCTTTGAAATATTCCTCAACCCTTAATAAACATAAGATAATTCATACTGGAGAGAAACCCTATAAATGTGATGACTGTTGGAAAGCCTTTGACCACCCCTCAACTCTTACTAAATATGAGAATTTATATGAAACATAACTCCTACAAAAATAAAGAATGTGACAAATCAATTTAAGGACGTTCTCAACCCTTATTACACATAATTCATACTGGACAGAAACTCTACAAGTGTGAAAAATGCAGGAAAGCCTATAACAAGTTCTCAATTCTTTTTTTTTTTTTTTTAAGAAGGAGTTTCATGCTTCTCACCCAGGCTGGAGTGCAATGGCACGATCTCTGCTCACTGCAACCTCTTCCTCCTGGTTCAAGCCATTCACCTGCTTCAGCCTCCACCACCATGCCCAACTAATTTTTTGTATTTTTGGTAGAGACAAGGTTTTGCCATATTTAGCAGGCTGGTCTCCAACTGTGATTTGCACACCTTGGCCTCCTAAAATGCTGGGATTACAGTCATGAGCATCCATGCCCAGCCACAAGTTCTCAGTTCTTAAGAGGCATGGTGATAATTCATGCTGAAGAGGAACTTTACAAACTTGAAAGATGTGACAGTGCTTTTACCACCACCTCCAACTTTTCTGTACATAAAGATGATTATACTAGTGTGAAACCCTAGAAATAATAGAAAAATTGACAAATCCTTTATATGATTGCAAGACTTGATTGTAGGTAAGATAATTCATACTGGCAAAACTCCTAAAAGTGTGAAGAATGTGGGAAAACTTTTTAATCAGTGCATACACCTTATTTCACAGGAAAGCTAGTATCGTTGAGAAAAATTGCACAATTATAAAAAATATGGAAAACCCATTAATGCCTACTCACATCTTACCCAACAGAAGGTGGTTCACAGTTAATGAAAGCATTTAAAGTGCAATTATGCTCAAGAAATCTTTCAGAAAATAGAAGCCTTTAAAGTGAAGAAGAGTATTCTGAAGACAACCATTACACATATAAAGGGGGTTGTATTACCTTTACTTGCATCACAGATTTCATTGCACACATTTTGTACTAGAGGAAAACCCTGAAGTAGTTGCTCCAGCTTTGTTCAACAACAGGGAATTTATGTTAGAGAAGAATCCTGCAAATGTAGTGAATTTGGAAACAAATTTTTTTTCAAAAACTACAGCTTAGAAAACACCAGAGAGTTGATACTAAAATATATGTTTGCAGAAACAGTAAATATAAAAAATATTTAATTCAAAATGAATTCCATGTAAATATCAGAGAATTTACAGTAGAATAAGGCACTGATACTTCAGACATTACACTAAATCAGTGTTGAGTATAAAAAAGCATCCACAACAAAAATTGTTAGATAAATTATATATAGCTTTAAAAGGTTTTTTGAAGCATTGTAATTACATTGAAAGTATACTTGCTTTCTTGAGAAAAAATTTTTGAAAAGTGAATAAGGTAATAGAGCTTTCAAATTTATGCTGTTACTTTATTTCTATTCACATGTGAAAGCATGTGATCAATTGATGCTGCATCAGAGATATTACAGATTCTTTATTGGGCATTCCTTATAACCTTTTCTATTAAAGAGAAAGGATATTAAAATGTGAGATGCATGATGAAAATATAAGTGGACAGGTTGTTTGTATTTGACCTATATTAAGTAATGTATAAGGTAGTGTTCAGAGTAATACTTTTCTACATTATAGTGAAATTATGAATTACAGTTAAAGGTATATTAAATTACTGTATTATTTTACTAGTTTTACTTTTATGTAATAAAATACACTACATTAAAAAATTGTTAGATTGTGTGTGAAGTTAATTTTGTTGTATCCATTTATTTTTTTTTTTGAGATGGAGTCCACTTTCTCGCCCAGGCTGGAGTGAAGCAGCGCAATCTCGGTGTGATCATTGCAACCTTCACCTCCCAAGTTCAAGCAATTCTCCTGCCTCAGTCTCCCAAGTAGCAAGGACTACAGGTGTGTGCCACCATGCCCGGCTAATTGTTTCACCATATCAGTCAGGCTAGTCTCGACCTCTTGAGCTCAAGTGATCCACCTGCCCCGGCTTCCCAAAGTGCTGAGATTGGCCTAGTTTTTATTTTTTACCATATTAAGACTATTTTGCATTTAATGAAGCCATATGCCACTAACTTTAACCTATCCCACCTTACTCAAGGGTATAGGTAAAAGATGGTAGCAGTATACTATTTGGTATATAGTGGAATAACATCATTAGTAGTCACTTTGCCAGTGGCTTTAAATTAATTGAGTTGAAGAATATTTTTCCCATAGGTTAAATTTTTATTCTTACAGAAATTTATTCTTAGTATTTGTGGGTATACAGTATGTGTTTACATCTATGCTTTATATGGCATACTGTGATTCAGGACTACAATATGTAGTAATTACATTAGGGTAAATAAGGTATCCATCATGTCTAGCATTTATCCTTTGTATTACAAACAGTGTAATTATACACTTTTAGTTATTTGAAAATGTACAATTAAATTTTAATTGACTACAGGGTTATTTTTATCATCGTAATAAAAATTATACAGAAATATAAAAAGAATATGGCCAGATGAAGTGGCTCATGCCTGTAATCCCAAACATTTGGGAGGCCGAGGCAGCTGGATTGCCTGAGGTCAAGATTTCAAGACCAGCCTGGCCAACATGGGGAAACCCTGTCTCTACTAAAAATATAAAAATTAGCCAGGCATAGGAGCACCTGTGTGGAGGCTGAAGCAGGAGAATAGCTTGAACCAGGGAGGTGGAGTTTACAGTGATCCGAGATTGCACCACTGCATTCCAGCCTAGGCAACATTTCTGAGTCCTGAAAATTTATTAATAAATATTTGTTACATAGTTTTCTATAAACTTGTGATCTCTCTGCCTGCAAACACAAGAGTTTTAGTTTTAATTTTCATAGAGTGAAATATCCACATATTACTCTGAAGGTAAACCTTAGGGTAAGAAAAATATAAAGTGAGTAAGTGTATTTGTGAGTTTGCGTTGGTGCATATTTTCAGAAGAAAAGCACAATTATTGAAACAAAACAACTTATTTTAATTTGGTGAATAACAGAAAACACCTTCAAAATGTTGAAAGCAAATCTATACTTTCTGCTTTGTATTGAATTTATTAATGTAAAATTTTATAGTTTATGTTTCAAATTCTTTCCAGAATCTGCCTATTGAATCACAGGCAATTTTGTCTCCATAAATAACACTCTTGAGTACAACAATAAAAGCCCTCTTCAAACAAACAAATTATTTATAACAGTTATTTTAATGAAAATGTAACCAAAAGTATATAATTGGATATATTTTTGTTGTTCTATGTGTGTGCGAATGTATAAATTGGTACATAAGGAAAAAATAATTAAAGCCAGAAAAAAAGATGTTAGCTAATATTTGTAATGAATAAAACTGGAAAGTAGTTAATTATTATTTGCACATGATGTCTTTGTTTACATAGATAACAAAACAGCAGAAAGACTATTTTAAAATTTTATTCAAGTGGGTAGGTAACATTCTAAGATAATACGCTGGATTCCCAGTCTGTTGCACACCTGCTGTGTAATACTTTTTCCTTGAGTGTAAAAAAATGTGTAACTGATGGGAAATCACTCAAGAAATTAGGTTACTCATGTGTTGACTTTGTGTTTATCAAAATGGAGATTATCCTGACTGTGCTAAACTTAATCAGAGGTGTTTTTAAGAGAAAGACACATCATAGAAAAACACCCCTGCTTGCCTGAAAGTAAGTGACTTCTAGGTGGGCCATGTTGCAAGCTGCTTATGGTGACCACATGGCAGAAAACATATTTGTACTTTGTTATCATTCCTGCCCTTCTGCATGTTGCTTCCAGTAGGGAGAATCTAAGGATCCTATGACAGGGAAAAAAAGGAAATCTCATTCATGCAAGAAATAATCACCTCTCACCTGGGATAGCTTAAGAGAAGCAGGAGACCACAACAGAACCACATAAATGGGAGGAAAATGGTAACCTGGGTAAAAGTGCTCTCTGGCATTATGGAACAACATTTAGTAAGCTGTAGTGAATGGTCAGCCTCTGGGATACCAATAGTCTACCAACAAGGCTGAACTCATTCTAATTCAATCAGCATGTCTGCATTTACACTATCCATTACAGAAATACCATGAAGACCAGTGGGTAATGTCCTAGAATTGAACTTATTTCAAATCATACCTAATTGTTTTTCACATTTGAAAAACCTTAAAAACAATGAATTCATAAATAATTCTAATTACAGAGGATTCTACTATACTGTAATACAAGATTAAAGTGTAAACACCTTAATATGAAGATTTCTCAAAAGCATGATTTGTTATGTAGTTTCTTTTAACATGATAAAAGTAACAAATAGATAAAACATTGGAAATGGATAAAATTAATAAAAACCACATCTTTTCAATGGCTTGGTGTAATTGCCATGCTTTTGGAAATGGCCAGATGACTAACAAGAAACAAAAACAAGATTTTGGCTTTGCTCAGTCATTGTTTTTGACCTTCTGAAATCTAAAATCCAGGCCAAAGTGTTGAATGGGAGTATTTTATTGGTGGCTTCCTTGGGTTTCCAATGCAACGAAGGGAAAACTTTGATAGGCAGGAAAATGCACACTGTATACACACATTGCTCTTCTCTGATTTGCTTTAACATTGAAAAATTGAAGATTGTAAATGTAGTCTCAATTAGAGTAAATTAACAAAAGATTTGTTTTTCAAAAAGCAAATGTATAAAATTAATGGGTAACAGATGCCATTAGCTGCTAAAAAATAGTATGACTAAATTTAGTAAATATCTAGCCATACAAATAACAGCCCAATTAAATTGAGACCCTCATAGGTGCATGTGGAAAGCATTGCTGTGCAGTGTGGTGCCTCCACTCAGCATTTTCTTCTGCCTCTTCACAGAGAAACCAATTTCCCCTGAGTGACTCAGGGTGCATACTGGGGACTGAGAATGCTGTGTTCAGAGTGATTACTGAAAACATGGTTAACATACTTCTTCCATATGATAATAAAATGATATAAATCTTTCTCTGCCTCAGAAAAGCTTTTAGTAAAAGATTATTCAATTTAGGTTCATGAAAAATGTTAATATTCCAGATAATTTAGACACTTAAATGTCAAATCCCATAAAACATATTTGAACAGTGTTTGACATGAGTCGCACCCAAACAAATGCTCTTCATGATCATTGTTAAAGTAGCAATAGCGCCACGTGCTTTCCTGGGAACTGCTGGCCTGTTTTCCACTGATACAAAGTGGAGAAGGCTTTGAAATAGCAAAGGAGGGTGACATAAATTGAATACTTATATGAAATAAAATTTTAATTAAAAATAGCATTTGATGTTATACAACTATAAGTGAGACTTAGTGTGATGTCATATTCTTAATTATATTGACAAAATAACCATTCACACTATTCTTATTTAAAATAATATGTTTTGTCGGCTGTATATTTGCTAGCTTTTGGTTAAATAGTACCGGAGCTCAATAGCAATCAACAAAATGAATCTTTATTTTACCGCAAGCATTAGTGATGCATATGCCTGTTTTTCTTAAAGTTCATTAGCTTTTTGCCTTTTCCGGTTGCAGCGCCGCGCGGTGAGGTTCTCTAGTCCACGCTCGCAGCCATGCCGTCCAAGGGCCCGCTGCAATCGGTGCAAGTCTTCGGACGCAAGAAGACAGCCACAGCTGTGGCGCACTGCAAACACGGCAATGGTCTCATCAAGGTGAACGGGCAGCCCCTGGAGATGATTGAGCCGCGCATTCTACCATACGAGCTGCTGGAGCCAGTTCTGCTTCTTGGCAAGGAGCGATTTGCTGGTGTGGACATCAGTGTCCGTGTGAAGGGTGGTGGTCATGTGGCCCAGATTTATGCTATCCGTCAGTTCATCTCCAGAGCCCTGGTGGCCTATTACCAGAAATATGTGGATGAGGCTTCCAAGAAGGAGATCAAAGACATCCTCATCCAGTATGATCGGACCCTGCTGGTAGCTGATCCCCGTCACTGGGAGTCCAAAAAGTTTGGAGGCCCTGGTGCCCGTGCTCGCTACCAGAAATCCTACCGATAAGCCCATCATGACTATCAAAATTCACCTGTATAATAAACAGTTTTTGAGGGATTTTAAAGTTTCCAGGAAAAAAAAAATTAATTAGCTTTTTATGAAGGATTTATCCTTTTTTTTCAGTGTGCTGTTTATTGCTAAGAAGTGGCTCCCCTGCCAGAAAACTGCTATTCTCAGCTGTAACCACATTGACTAATAGTGAGTGGAAGTGCAGTGGATAAAAAGCAAATGTGTCTTCTCTGTATCTTTTTTTCATTTATTGGCTGAAGAACAGGAGGATGCGGAAGATGGAAGAAAATATAATCTCTGAAAGATAATGAAGAAGCTCTCCTAAATAGACGAAAACCTCATAGGGGATTTTTTTTTCATCATTTTACTCTCTGCTTCTATGCGTTTAAATTTTTTTTTTTTTTTTTGAGACAGTCCCGCTCTGTTGACCAGGCCAGAGTGCATGATCTCGACTAACTGCTACCTCCACCTCCTGGGTTCAAGCGATTCTGCCTCAGCCTTCTGAGTAGCTGGGATTACAGGTGTGTGCCACCACGCCTGACTAATTTTTGCATTTTTAGTTGTGGTGCGGTTTCCTCATGTTGGTGAGGCTGGTCTCGAGCTCCTGAGCTCGTGATTTGTTCACCTTGGCCTTCCAAAGTGCTGGGATTTCGTGCATGAGCCCCTGCGCCTGGTAAGTTTAATTTTCTTTTTTTTACGCTTTACATAGAAATAGGATTATGTGGACTGGGTATGGTGGTCTGTAATCTCAGCACTTTCAGAGGCTGAGGTGGGTGGACCACTTGAGGTTAGGAGTTCGAGGCCAGCCTGGCCAACACGGCAAAACATTGTCTCTACTAAAAATATAAAAATTAGCCAGGAGTGGTGGTGCGCGCCTGTAATCCCAGGTATGGGGGAGGCTGAGGCAGGAAAATCACTTGAAACCAGGAGGCAGAGGTTGCAGTGAGCCGAGATGGTACCACTGAACCATCGCGTGCCTAGGCAAAACTCCATTTCAAAAACAAAACAAAAAAATTTTGTGTGTGTGTTTTCCTGTGCTGGCTTATTTTACTTAGCATAATATCATTCAGGTTCATGAATGTTGTTGCAAATAACAAGACTTTCTTATTTTTAAGGACTGAATAGCATTGCATTGTGTACATACACCACATTTTCTTTTTCCATTTACCTATTGATGGACATCTAGGTTGATTCCATACCTTAGGTATTGTGAGTAATCTGCTTCCTTCCTTCTCTTTTGTTTTGTTTCAGATGGAGTCTCATTCTGTCGCTCAAGCTGAAGGGCAGTGCCGTGATCTTGACCCACTGCAACCTCCGCCTCCAAGGTTCAAGCAATTCTAGTGCCTCAGCATTCCAAGTAGCTGAGACTACAGGTGTGCACCACCAAACCCAGCTAATTTTTGTATTTTTAGTAGAGGCAGGCTTTCACCATGTTGACCAGGCTGATTTGTTTGTATATTTCTTTCTTCCTTTCCTTTTTTATTTCTAGAAGCATTTTAATTTTAAAATATAAATTATGACATGTAAAAGCCTTCATTTCTCTGTCTTTGATTACTATTATGGCTGATGAAAAAATAAGCTTTTTTGAAATTTCCTGGATAAAAGTTATTCATATTAACATAACTTGAGACAATGTAGAAATGAAAATGAACATTTGATAGTAAAACAGCAATTATCTAGCTCCTGGTAGTCATTTAGTCTCTCACCCGCTCTTTAGAACTTCCACCAAGACAAGAACTCTATTTTTTTTCCAAGAGTGTGTGATGTAAAATCACACTCTTATCTTTTTGTCTTTGTGGCAGAAGTTGGGTATTTATGGTTATGAAAAGAAAGTCTAGGTCTCCTTTTAGTAGACAGGTGATGATGGAAGCAAATATAATAGTACATGGTATTTGGCCACATTTCAAATGGGTGATAGTGAACATTCACTGAAGTGTCATAGATGGCTCTTATTTGCCAGGTCAAATCTTCTTTGCGAGAAAGTCTCAGCCAACTGTTGTCAAGCATTTCTGGCGGTTCCTAGATACATGAACAAAACCTCACTAGGCTGGCTTACTGAGAGCAGAATTAAAAACACCCAGGTGCCAGGTTATTAAAAACATTTTTACATTTTTACATTTATGGAAAAAAAAATGTGATGTGGTGTGTGGCTTGGTTTGAATACATCTTCACTGAGCTAAGCAGCTAATTGAATTTACCTAACCTGAAGGAAAAAAAAAGAAAAAAGAAAAAACCTACACTGAAAAAACACACATGGAACTGCAAGACAGTGATAAGAAAAATGTTTACTCATAAACTCTGGTATGCAACATCGATGTATCATTTAAAAAGTTTGTCAGTTTGGGCACCGTGTCTCATGTCTGTAATCTCATCACTTTGGGAGGCCAATGCAGGTGTATCACCTCAGGTCATGAGTTCAAGACCAGCCTGGCCAATGTGGTGAAACCCCTTCTCTAGTAAAAATACAAAAATTAGCTGGGCATGGTGGCACATGACTGTAATCCTAGCTACTTGGCAGGCTGAGGCATGAGAATTGCTTGAACCTGGGAAATGGAGGCAGCAATAAGCCAAGATCGCACCACTGCACTCCAGCCTGGGTGACAGATCATGTCTCTGTCAAAAAAAAAAAAAAAAAAATATATATATATATATATATATATATATATATATATATATATATATATATAGTCTAGGTAACTGTAATATGTAACTGTTACTGTGTACTCACCAAATGCAGATCTTTTGAATCATTGGCATGCACTGTGTGGCAGTAAAATTTCAGAGAATATGCAGTATATTTATAAATAGAACATTCTAATAAGAAACTTTCAATAAGTAAGCCTTTAAAAGAAACTTGAGTTACTTTTTATGTTTTAAATGTATGCTATTCTTACACAAAATGAAACTGCTGCAATCCAACTTTAGAAGCAAAGAATAGTCTTACATTGTTAAATATGGAAAATATATATATAACTATTTTACAGAATAGGGTTAGAACCTCTGAGATGTAAAACAAATATTAGGAAAAAAACTATGGTATTATTTGATATAGGCTGAAGTAAGTAGATGAAAATTCTATAATTCCTTTTTGCCTGCAGCAAATTTAAATTTATAAGTAATTATTTTAGTAAATATGGAGTGCCTACTAATTATCTAATTTATTTCAGGCATACCATGCAAATTCTAGCATATTGTCCTAACTGTATAAATCTAAAATTATAGACAAATTTGATATAGAAAATAGATAGTAAAAATGTATAGGGAGAGTGACGTCAGTAAGATGAAAAGACTAAAAGTGCTCATTTTCATCTCTCCTTACAGCAAAACAATGTCAGCCTTCCCTGACATGCCTTTATTAGAGAACAAGACATTGTGGCTTACACCTGTAATGACAGCTACATGGTACATTAAGGTTATGGAACTGCTTCAGGCCAGGATATGGAGACCAGCCTGGGTTATGTAGCAAGGCGCCATCTCCAAAATAATGTCTCTAAGAGTTATATGAGATCCAGGGATGCAGTTGTGAAACATTGTTAAAGCTTAAGATTGAGAAGTGTTCTATTCAGAAGGCAGGTCCTCATTTATGTGGGAAACTACAGGACCCCTCTTCCTGGCTACAGACCGGGATCGGGTTCACCCAACTTGGTCCCAGTAAGAATTCAGAATTTACTCTGTAACCATCCCAAACTCCTCCCAGCCACAGTCTGGCTGAGGTTCTGCCACTCCAGAGACCTGGAGAAAGGCACCCAATTATAGCTATACAGGCAGGCATCAAGACATTGGCCTTTACTGGGGTCCCTGGAGCGGTTCAATGACTCAGTGTCAGTTACCTGAGCCACAGATCATGGCCAGTTACCTCAGTGTCAGTTACCTGAGCCACACATCATGGCCACAGATCATGAGCCACAGATCATGACCATCCCAAATTCCCCCCAGGTACAGTCTGGCATAGGTCCTGCCATTCCAGAGACTTGGGAGGAAGGTACTCGTTTACAGCCATGTAGACAGGCCTGCAGAACTTGGCCTTTACTGTGGTCCTTGAAGCAGTTTAATGACTCAGTTTCACTTACCTGAGCCACAGTTCACGGCCAATTCTGCCTACATAGAAACCTACCCAATTACCTCAGGAAATGCTCTCTCATATGCAGTGAAAGCCACACTCATCCACATCCTGATACAAGGCCCACCATATGCAGAACTGACTGAAAAAACATGCCCTATTCTCTGCCCTATGGAGCAAAGTCCTGAAGGATATGCAGTGTGGTCAAAAATAAACTGGGAATTACAACTACCCAAGCCCCTGTAACAAGCCAACTAAAGGTGGACCCTAGTGCAGACCCAGCAGCCTTGTGACCAAGCTACAACCCCTCTTCACTACAAATTCAGAGGGCATCTCATCACTCTAAGGGCCCAACAAAAGAAGATCTTTACCTTGTAAAATCAGTATATGAAACCTCGAAGAGGTGTTTGCTCCATCAAATTCAGACACCAATACAAAGCTATATTGTGCCTATTGTCAATGCTTCTATTTTAATGTAGAACTGGAAGTATGTGGCAGAAGAACTAGTCAAAGAAATAAAAAAATCCATTGAAATTGAAGAAAAATAATTAAATTGCTGCTGTTTGTAGATCATACAATCTTATATTTTAAAAAAACCATAAACAGTACATTAAAACCTGTCTAAACTAATAAATACACTCAGTAAATTAGCAAAATATAAAATTAACATACAAGTATATGTATGGTTTCACACACTTAAACTATCTAATAAAATAGAGGAAGAAAATAATCTTATTTATTTATTTATTTTGAGACAGTCTCAGTCTCTCACCAGGCTGGAGTGCAATGGTGTGATCTCAGCTCACTGCCCCAATGACAGTGAAATAAATGGTTAATTGGGGATAGAAGGGCTTGGGGAAAGCAATACTGGGAAGATATCTCAATCCTGGCACACACTACCGTTATTACTGTTTTCCTTTTTTTTTTTTTTTTTTTTTGACACAGAGTCTAGCTCTGCCAACAGACTGGAGTGCAGTGGTGCAATCTAGGCTCACTGTAACCTCTGCCAGGTTCAAGTGATTGAACCAGGTTCAAGTGATTCCTCTGCCTCATCCTCCCAAGTAGTTGGGACTACAGGCTCATGCCACCATGCCCAGCTAATTTCTTGTATTTTTAGTAGAGATGGGATTTCACTGTGTTAGCCACGATGGTCTCGATCTCCAGACCTCATGATTTGCCTTCCTCAGCCTCCCAAAGTGCTAGGATTACAGGCATGAGCCACTGCAAAAATTTTATTTTCTAAAGCATTAAATCATAAATTTCTGAGGAAAAAATTAACCAAGGAGGGAAAAAAATCTTTACAATAAAGAAAAAATAAAAAAATTAGAGAAGATACAAATAAATTTTAAAATACTTTGTCTATGGATTGACATAATAAATATTATTAAAGTACCACATTATCCAAAGTAATCTATAGATTCAATAAACTTCTTATCAAAATTGCAGTGATTTTTTTTCACAGTAATGGAAAATACAATTGTAAAATTTACATGAAACTAAAATAAACTTTGAATTGCCAAAGCAATCATGAGAAAAAAGAACAGAGCAGGAGGATATCATACTTAAAATTTCAAACTATATTTCAAGACTATATAGTAATAAAAACAGAATGTATTGTGCAGAGAAATGAATCAAAAAAATGTAACAGAAACTACTCTCACACATTTCAGACTTGATGCAAAAAGAGACCTAATGCATAATTTTCTTTTTTTGAGACGGAGTCTCACTCTGTCACCCAGGCTGGAGTGCAGTGGCATAATCTCTGCTCACTGCAACATCTGCCTCCAGGGTTCAAGTGATTCTCATGCCTCAGCCTGCCTAGTAGCTGGGATTACAGGCACCCACCACCATGCCTGGCTAATTTTTGTATTTTTAGTAGAAACAAGGTTTTACCATATTGGCCAGGCTAGTCTCAAACTCCTGACCTCAGGTGATCCACCTGCCTTGGCCTCCCAAAGTGCTGGGATTACAGGCGTGAGCCACCACGCCCGTCCTATGCAGTCTGTTATATGTCATGAAGATGAATTTGGCTCTCCCTGTGAAGCTGAAAGAAGCTCAGCGAAAGAAAAGTAGAATCCTTATTTAAAAGCATCAGACAGAAGATGCCCCTTTGTGAGAGCCAATTAAAAACAAAAAAACAAACAAACAAACAAAAGCAGCTTTCCACGAATGATTTCCTTTGGAACACAGCTTCCCAAATCACATTTAAGGACTGACTTTCTCTTTGACCTTGGGACCTCTTATCTGTGTTGTCTGTTGTATTCATTTTCTTCTAATTTTTTTTTTTTGTTTTTTTTTGAGATGGAGTCTTACTCTGTCACCCAAAATGGAGTAGAGTGGCATAATCTTGGCTCACTGCAACCTCTACCTTCTGGGTTCAAGGGATTCTCCTGCATCAGCCTCCTGTGTAGCTGAGGTTACAGGCGCATGACACTATGCTTGGCTAATTATTGTATTTTTAGTACAGACGTGGTTTCACTGTGTTGGTTAGGCTGGTTTCAAACTACTGACCTTGTAATTCACCTGCCTACACCTCCCAAATTGCTGGGATTACAAGTGTGAGCCACTGAACCCAGCCTGTTGTATTCATTTTCACTCTACCTATCTGGGGTTTTGGCAATCATCTCATGTCTCTTCATAGTCAAAGGTTTTTTTTCCTTGACAACAATAACTGTTTATTAAAAATAAATACCATGAATCTTGCTCATATTCTTCAATTAGAAGCTAGTAATGTGCTAAGCAGAGAGGATGTAATAAAATAGTCTAGTAAATTAATACCAAAATACTAATTCATAATAGAAATTTCTAAATATTTAGAAAATACTTTCACTTTTTAGGTTTCTTAATTTTACTACCTGGTACTACTGAATCAAAAATTGTTGGTGGCAATTAGATTTTCAGGTGGGGCAACAATATTTCATGCCAGTAAATTTTGGAATTGCCACTAATTTAGAGTGAAGAATACACTCAACTGAGGAATGTGGAAAGTTTGGATTAAGATGAAACATCTTGAAGAAATTATCTTCTAAATGAAAGAATCCTGAAGATTTTCTGGACAAAGGGCATCTGAAACTCTTTTATGCAAAGAACAAAGTACTAAAAAACATTCCACAAAAAAGGGAAATAAAACTTTTAGGGTATATTATGAATTATGTATTAAAGTTATACTCACAAAGGAAGGCCAAGTTTCTGTAGTTCTGAAACTTCACATCCCTATATAAATTCCGCTGTGCAGTGTCCAGGCAATGGCACTCCTCCAGAGAGAATTCTATGGCCACATCTTTAAATTGCAATGGTCCCTGGAAAACACACACACACACACACACACACATTTTTACCAAGTGGCCATACGTGGAATTTTTAATTTGACTTAAGGTGAAATGAAAGAGTAAAGACAAATGGTTCTGACTTATAAGACTCACTAAAATTACCCAATAAAATAATTTTCATCACAGAAATATTATTTAATGTATTCTCTGTGAGAAAAAACAGCAGCATAAGATACACAACATCAGTTCATATGTGATATTTTTCTAGATAATAAAGTATAAAATTAAAGGCATGAACATGTACATTTTTGAGTGCTATATTTACATCATACGAAATGAGTTGTGAATATTTTTCAAAAGGAAAAGACGAGTTAGAAGGCACCTCAAATTTTAATATGTACAATAAGCTGAAGACCTCATGCAGGTTTTTTTTATATTTTTCCCCAGAAGAGCTAGAATAAAGTCTGATTTATTTATTTATTTTTAGTTTTTTTGAGATGGAGTTTCACGCTTGTTGCCCAGGCTGGAGTGCAATGGTGCAATCTTGGTTAACCGCAACCTCCACCTCCCAGATTCAGGTAATTGTCTTGCATCAACCTCCTGAGTTGCTGGGATTGCAGGAATGTGCCACCATGCCTGGCTAATTTTTTTTTTTTTTTTTTTTTGTATTTTTAGTAGAGATGGGATTTTTCCATGTTTGTCAGGCTGGTCTCAAACTCCTGACCTCAGGTGATCTGCCCACCTCAGCCTCCCAAAGTGCTGGGAATATAGGCGTGGGCCACCACACCCAGCCAATTTTTTGAATTTCTAACAGGCTCATCAGTAATGCCAATGTTTTTGGCACAAGAAGGATATGTTGTCGAACATCCAGGAAGTGGAAGTGTCGGTGTTTTTCCCACTTTTTCTAGCCTGTAAACAAAGATAAGAGTCTTCATTTTCCAAAGAAAAATATGTAGAAAAAAATAAGAAAATAGGGCAGCTGCCAGATTGAATGTGATAGTTTATGCATGCCAGCGGCATAAACATACTTAATAATACAGAGAAAAATAATTAACTCTATAGTGAAAAATCAGAGAGCTATTTCACCAATTGAATCATTAACTGCAGTAGGACAAATTTTTATTGTGTGCTAATGCACACAGAAGAACACAGCATCACTCTTGAAATATTCCTCCCCAAAAAAGTAAATTATAGTCTGAATTTATGCAAACTTCAAAACACAGATAACTCCTATGTTCTGTAATTGTTAGTAGTAATTTTAAGTAGGCTTCATTTAACACCCTAGACAGCAGGTATCTCCTAATTTTTTTCAGAACTTTCTGGGTAATAAATGCCATCCCATTTAAATAAGCATTTTTTTTTTTTTTTTTTGAGACAGAGTTTCACTCTTGTCACCCAGGCTGGAGTGCAATGATGCAATCTCGGCTCACTGCAACCTCCACCTCCCGGGTTCAAGTGATTCTCCTGCCTCAGCCTCTCAAGTAGCTGGGGTTACAGGCACGTGCCACAATGCCCGGCTATGTTTTTGTTTTGTTTTGTTTTTTTGTATTTTTAGTAGAGATGGGGTTTCACCATGTTGGTCCGGCTGGTCTCGAACTCCTGACCTCAGGTGATCCACCTGCCTCAGCCTCCCAAAGTGCTAGGACTACAGGTGTGAGCCACTGCATCCAGCCTAAATAAGCATTTTCTTAATCCTGTTCTGCATAGAGCTAATTGAACACACAGATGGAGCCTAAATATTACATGTCCACTATCTTTACTAAGGACCACAGTTTTCCCCAATAGAAATCTTGAGTATCCACTTCTTTTCATGTTCAACAGCCACAAAGGGAACATTTTTAATGTTATGGGTCATAAATTCTTGCTGAGAATTTTGCATGGCATATAAGAAGCTATCACGTTGAGAATGTAGAGAAGGCTGTGGGATATAGGAAAGAAACATTTTTCAGAGACCCTCGACTATCATAATTTTAACAAGTAGTTAAACCAAACTCATTAGGGAGCAAAAGCACAAGCAGAGAAGGAAAGGTTTTGTGACTACTAAATTCATGGCAGTCCAGGAGGCAGAGTGGACACAGTTCTTCATCTGACACCTGTTTACCTAAAGAAAAGCCATTTTTTTCTTTCTCATTTTTCTCTGGAATTTTTTCTGAGATTCTCTGAACAAATTACAGCCCCAGCTTGAGAATATGCCTTTAAAAGTGTCAGTGCCACATGTTTACCTGCTAGCATGACATCAACTGGCAGAAAAACAAAGACAGAAAAAGTCCACCCATTTCTGTCCTTTAAAACAATGAGACTCAGAAACAATGAGCTGCTCCATGAAAATAAAAATGTAGGTATCTCTTTTGCTGTCCTCAGGTGCCCTCCCCTGCCACAGACACCAGTAATTTCTGCTACAGTAATGGAAATATGCACCACACTGACCTGTCCCTACCAAATTCAAACAGAACAGGCCCTGTGACCACCATTTAGTGCAAAGGTGGAACTTAACTCTCATGAATGTGTTTTGAAGCCTTCGTACTTGATTCTGGTCTCACCTTAGAGCCATACGAGGCCCTTCGTTAAAACAACATGGATGCTTCCACCCAGAAAAATAGACAAGCTGTGGAGAGGGCATAAGAGATTTCTGCAAATTGGTCATGTGATCCTAATGAGAAGCCTGGGCTGATAATCACTAAGCTAAGCATTGCCTCTCAAGCTTTAACAAGCTTATAAATCACTTGGTAATTTTGGCTCCACTTTATGTAATGTGATTCTGGAGGCTTGAAAAGGGTCCATGAATGGGTGTTTTAAACAAGTCCCCTGTCAATGCTGAAGTTGCTCCCCCTGGGCTCATTAGCATTAGTCAGAGAAGCAGGCACAGCTCAGGGTCCCTTACCCTTAGCACTTTTGTCACAACCAAATACTTCTGGCACAAATAAGGACAACCCATCTCCATCCTAAAGTTTGATATTATTTGCTGGCTCTTTAAAGTTTACAGATGAAACAGAGACCTGGAATCTACACTTCAATTAGCAGCAATTACAAAAGGATTTGTAAAGACAACAAGAGAGGGACAGAGAGTGGGCTGATACAAAGTTGTCTGTCAGAAATTTTTATTTATTTAAAGAAATAACTTTGATTACTGATTAGATATATATCATTATGGTTTAGGGTATGAAATATAATGTCCAATATGGCATTATTATTTTAATTTATAGCTACTTGTGGCAATAGCAAACATTTTCAAGAAATGAATAAATAGTTCAAAGTGGGAGAAAGACATAACTGCACTTTCACTTTAATGTCTCTCTGAGTTTGATAACCAGAAAGACTTGCATTTTTCAGATAAAAGTTTTTTATTTCCCAAATCTCAAGACCTGGATTCAAAACTTGGAGCTACAGATTTAGGGCTTGAATGGCTGGAGTTGCAGCAGGTGTTAGCTGCACATTTGTGGGCATTTTGGCAAGAGGAGGAACGGGAAAGTGGAGATTCTCATGTCTCTATGTCTAATCAATGCACACATGCTACTGTGATTGGGTTTCTGGGCTCCATAGTCGCTGAATCGCTTTCAGGTTTGAAGATAAAAGCGTCATTGAAAAAGGTAAAATGATTGATTGCTGCCCATGAAGTTTGTAGAAATTTGGTCTAGCTTCTCTAGAAATGACTGTAGAGGACTACAGATAACAAATAGGCTGAGACACAATTCTGCCTGCATATTTAGGGGACAGCATGCGCTGTGCTGTGCAAGTGTCTGTTAACTGGAAGCCTGAGAGAAAAAGTCCCCTCTAGAGTAAATTCTGGTTGGCACCTTATGTGTTTATATCATGTCTGGTAATTCTAGACAGTGTTTGGAAACAATAATTAAAAGAAAAATTTTCTCCAGTCCCAGAGAAACTCCACAATAATAGAACAGAAAGAAAATGCTTTTATTACACAATTAAACTTGAATGTGATGTCGATATACTCAATCTGCTTAAGAGACTGCAAAGACAGAAAGATGGTCACCATAATTAGTTCACAAGTAGAAGAATTTCCAGCACCATGTCATACATAGTTCATCCTAAATTCACCTGGAGATTGAAGAGGCCATCTGTGTATGCTAATTGCTTATATTCAATGACAAATAAACTTTTCACATCTTCATAACAGGAGGTAGTTTAGTAGCTCGAAGCCAGGTGTCTGCTGAAGCTAGGCTTTCACTCTGCTACAAAAATGGTTGAATAGTGTTCTATCTTTTTGGCTATTTACATTTTAGAGCTGTGGCTCTGTACTCCCTGGCACTGGGCTACAGCACTCCTGCTCACTTTCTCCTGGTTGCTAGTGTCTTCTCTTGACCTCTATGCCACTGAGGCACAGCCCAGACAAAATAGACCAGTGTTTCAGTCTCAGGTTCTACTTATAATGGTGACAAGGAAATAATACTGCTAAATTTCCAGCATGAGTCCAAATAGAGAGAGCTCCGAAAGTTCTTTCTGTGACAGCCCACCTCACTGAGACACCATGGAATACTAATAGGGCTTCTGAAACAGACAAAGCATTGGAGAGAAAAACAGATCTCCATCTGGGCAAGATGATTTTGACAGAAGTTAAAACGATCTTAAGAAAAAGCTCAGAATACATATAAGATTGACTAAGTCAGCCAGAAAATACTCCCCTAAAAGAAACTTCTCTCTGACCGGGCGCGGTGCCTCACGCCTGTAATCCCAGCACTTTGGGAGGCCGAGGCGGGCGGATCACAAGGTCAGGAAATCGAAACCATCCTGGCTAACATGGTGAAACCTTGTCTGTATTGAAAATACAAAAAATTAGCCGGGCGCGGTGGCGGGCGCCTGTAGTCCCAGCTACTCGGGAGGCAGAGGCAGGAGAATGGCGCGAACCCGAGAGGCGGAGCTTGCAGTGAGCCGAGATCGCGCCACTGCACTCCAGCCTGGCGGACAGAGCCAGACTCCGTCTCAAAAAAAAAAAAAAAAGAAAAAAGAAATTTCTCTCTAAACACCCAATGTGCACAGCTACTCTCAGCGTGAGAAACATGAGCTTTATGAAGAAAGGTGGCAGATTTGCAGAAGGATTTTATAAAAGTTTATTTTCCATCTCTGCTGTTCTCTCATCTCCTAGCCATTGAATGGGGGTTCTATACTGAAATACATCTGACAACTTCCAACAACACTTTAAGATGAAGAAATAGAATTTGACTATGTTCATATAGTGGAATATATTAGAACTTGCAACACAGCAAACTGAATAGCTATTATGGTGTTTGGGCGGCCACATCACGTGTCTTTATTTTTCCTGTAATAGCAGCATTCCAACTTAGAGAAATAAAAGATACCAAAATTGTGTTTACTTTTAATTATTCCTATTGAATAAAGTAATAAGCATGTCAGACTGATATCTATCGTAACAATAAATTTTGTTTGGATATTATATTAGATATAAATATTTAAGTATGAATAATTTTAATGAACTAGTCATAATGTATGTAGCATTTTTAAAAATTGTAACTATACTTCAGTTAAAACACTTTATATTTCAAAAGCATAAATAACAATATTAAAATAACAATTTAGGTGATTCATTCAAAGTAAGTATTGGGGCTTTATATTCATACTATTGTAGAAAATACTGCTTATGGCTCATGCCTGTAATCCCAGCACATTGGGAGGCTGAGGTGGGTAGATCACCTGAGGTCAGGAGTTCCTGACCCCATCTTTACTAAAAATACAAAACTTACCCAGGGTGGTTGTGCATGCTTGTAATCCCAGCTACTTGGGAGGCTGAGGCAGGAGAATTGCTTGAACAAGGGAGGAAATGGTTGCAGTGAGCCGTGATCATGCCACTGAACCCCAGCCTGGGCAAGAGAGTGAGACTCTGTCTTAAAAAAAAAAAATACTGTTTAATTTTTATGAATGCAGGTTTTCTGCAAACACTACACATAACTATGCTAATTGTTCTGAAGTAATAAATAGAAAGCAAGGCACAACTACAGACTCCACTGTTCAGTTTATGCACTGAACTGTTTTTGCTTTTGCAGTGTAAGTATTTCTGCCTGCAAATACTGGATAATTACCTTGGATCATCAGATTTCTATCAAAGAAATTTAGTATCTTTTAGTCTTTATCGTTTTGTATTGCTAAATTTATCTGTGTGTTAAGCTTCTGTGTGCTCTTAAAATGAGGTTTTATCTAAACAAACCTGTGTCTACTTTAAAAGACTAAACATGAAAAAACTAAACTTTTCAGAACCAAAAACAAAGCAATAAATCTGAAGTACTAGATAAAGATAGTCTGGAGTGAGATTTATTTAACTCTTTTTTTTTTTTTTTTTTTTTTGAGATGGAGTCTTGCTCTGTCGCCCAGGCTGGAGTGCAGTGGCATGAACTCGGCTCACTGCAAAAGCTCTGCCTCCCAGCTTCATGCCATTCTCCTGCCTCAGCCTCCCAAGTAGCTGGGACTACAGGTGACTGCCACCACGCCCAGCTAAGTTTTTTGTATTTTTAGTAGAGATGGGGTTTCACCGTGTTAGCCAGGATGGTCTTGATCTCCTGACCTCGTGATCTTCCTGCCTTGGCCTCCCAAAGTGCTGGGATTACAGGCATGCGAAACCACGCCCTGCCCTTATTTAGCTCTTAATATGATTTACATATATTTCAAAAAAGTAGAGAAAAATATCTACATATAATCTAAATCCCTTAAGAAAAGAGAGAATAGCAAAAAAATTTTTGGAACTTTTTAAAGAGTTTTGAACTCTTGGACATCTGAATTTTGCACACTATATGCACTTGAAAGAATGTTAATGGGGAAAAAGCAGAAGAGAAAAAGACTTTATAAAAAAATCCATGAGTGCACAACACCTATGAAACAGAATAGAGAGCCCAGAAATAATGCCATTCACCTACAACCATCAGATTTCTGACAAAGTTGACAAGAGGAATGTGGGAAGAATTCTCTCTTTCATAAATGGTGCTGGAATAACTATCTACCACTATGTAGAAGACTGAAGTGGACCCCTTCATTACACCATATAAAAAAATCAACTGAAGATAAATTAAGGACTTAAATGTAAAACTGAAAATTATAAGAAACCCTGCAAGATAACCTAGGAAATACCATTCTAGACACAGAAACAGGTAAAGACTTCATGGTGAAGCTACCAAAAGCAACTGCAACAGAAGCAAAAATTGACAAATGGGATGTATTTGAATTTAAGAGCTTCTTCACAGCAAAGGAAACTATCAACAGACTAAACAGACAAGCTAGAGAATAAAAGAAAATATTTGCAAATTTTGCCTCTGAAAAAGGTCTAATATACAGAATTTATTAGGAACTTAAACAAGTTTACAAGAAAAAAACACACATTAAAAAGTATGCAAAAAACATGAACAGATGCCTTTCAATAGAAGATACACATAAGGCTAACAAGCATATGAAAAAAATGCTCATTGCTAATCATTAGAGAAATTAGAAGAGAAACCACAGGCTGGGTGTGGTGGCTCACGCCTGTAATCCCAGCACTTTGGGAGGCCAAGGCAGGCAGATTACAAGGTCAGGAGATCAAGATCATCCTGACTAACATGGTGAAACCCCATCTCTACTAAAAATACAAAAATTAGCCAGGTGTGGCAGTGTGCACCTGTAGTCCCAGCTACTCAGGAGGCTAAGGCAGGAGAATTGCTTGAATCTGGTAGGTGGAGGTTGCAGTGAGCTGAGATCACACCACTGCACTCCTGCCTGGGCAACAGAGCAAGACTCCGTCTCAAACACACACACACACACACACACACACACACACACACACACACAGAAACCACAATGAGATACCACCTCACACCAGTCAGAATGGCTATTTTTAAAAAGTCAAAAAATAACAGATGCTGACAAAGTTGCAGAGAAAAGGGAATGCTTATACTCCTCTGGTGGGAGTGTAAATTATTTCAACAACTGTAAAAAGCAGTGTGACGATTCCTCACAGAACTAAAAACAGAATTATCATTTGACTCAGAAACCTCATAATTGAGTATATACCCAAAGAAATATAAAATATTATAAAGACACATCCACATGCATGCTCATTGCAGCACTATTCACAATAGCAAAGACATGGACAGACCGTAAATGCCTATCAGTGGTAGACTGGATCAAGAAAATATGCTATGGTCAGATGCAGTGGCTCATGCCTGTAATTCCAGCCCTTTGGGAGGCTGAGGCAGGTGGACTGCCTGAGCTTAGAAGTTTGAGACCACTCTGGGCAACATGGCAAAATTTTGTTTCCAGAGAAGATACAAAAAAAAAAAAAAAAAAAAAAAAATGGCCAGGCTTGGTAACACCCGCATGTAGTCCCAGCTACTTGGGAGGATGAGGTAGGAGAGAATTGTTTGAGCCTGGGAAGTTGAGGATAAGGTAAGCCAATATCACACCACAGCACTCTAGCCTGGGCAATAAGTGAGACCCTGTCTCCAAAAACAAAAGATTTAGTAAAAACAAAATATGGTACATAAGCATCCTGGACTACTCTGTGGCCATTAAAAACAAATAACGATGTCCTTTGCAATAACATTGATGAAGCTGGAGACCATTATTCTTACAAAACAAATGCAGAGGCTGGGTGTAGTGGCTCACATCTGTAATCCCAACACTTTGGGAAACCAAGGTGAGTGGATCACCTGAAGTCAGGAGTTTGAGACCAGCCTAACCAACATGGAGAAACCCCATCTATACTAAAAATACAAAATTAGCAGAGCATGGAGACGCGTGCCTGTAATCCCAGCTACTCAGGAGGCTGAGGCAGGAGAACAGCTTGAACATGGGAGGCAGAGGTGAGCTGAGAACACACCATTGCATTCCAGCTTGGGCAACAAGAGCAAAAACAAACAAGCAAAAATAAACAGAAAATCAAATGCATGTCATTATTTATAAGTAAGAGCTGAATAATAAGAACACATGAACACAAAGAGGAGAGAAACAGGCACTGAGGCCTAGTAGAGGGTGGAGGGTGGGAGGAGTAAGAGGATCAGAAAACATACCTGTTTGGTGCTATGGGTAGTACCTCAGTGACAAAATAATCTGCACACCAAATCCCCACGACATAATTTCAGCTGTATAACAAACCCACATGTGTACATCAAACCAAAAATAAAAGCTAAAAGAAAAAAAAATCTCCCCGAGTGGGAAAGAGTGCAATGTAGGTGAAAGAACTTATTTTTGCTGCAGATAATGGCCCAGGTACGGCTGTACTCTGATTTATTTCTGTGTGAATACAGGCAGATGAGATTATGAACAAGTGGTCCAGACTCTAGGATTAATAAAATTATCCATCCTAGGCCGGGAGCGGTGGCTCACGCTTGTAATCCCAGCACTTTGGGGGGCCGAGGCGGGCGGATCACAAGGTCAGGAGATTGAGACCATCCTGGCTAACACGGTGAAACCCTGTCTCTACTAAAAATCCAAAAAATTAGCGGGGCATGGTGGCAAGCGCCTGTAGTCCCAGCTACTCAGGAGGCTGAGGCAGGAGAATGGCGTGAACCCAGGAGGCGGAGCTTGCAGTGAGCCGAGATGGTGCCACTGCACTCCAGCCTGGGCGACAGAGCGAGACTCTGTCTCAAAATAAATAAATAAATAAATAAATAAAAAATAAAAAAAGTCTCCATCCTTTGTGTGCTCCAGGAACAGTTTATGGAAGGAAACACCCTTCCCATAATGACTTAAGTGGTGCTCTCTTTTCTTACCTAAAACACAGGCTGACACACACTCTGCACATTTTCTCCTTTTTTTTTTTTGAGATGGAGTCTCGCTCTGTCGCCGAGGCTGGAGTGCAGTGGCGCGATCTCGGTTTTCTGCAAGCGCTGCCTCCCAGGTTCACGCCGTTCTCCTGCCTCAGCCTCCAGAGTAGCTGGGACTACAGGCGCCCAACACCACACCCAGCTAACTTTTTTTTTTTTGTATTTTTAGTGAAGACGGGGTTTCACCCTGTTAGCCAGGATGGTCTTGATCTCCTGACCTCGTGATCCGCCCGCCTCGGCCTCCTAAAGTGCTGGGATTACAGGTGTGAGCCACCGCACCTGGCCGTTTCTCCTTTTTGTTATTAAAAAAAATGAGCTGAATTTGTCTTCAGTGGTTGAAATAAAAGATTTTTTTTTTTTTTTTTTAAATGATGGAGTCCCACTCTGTCGCCCAGGTTGGAGTGCAGTGGTGTGATCGCGGCTTACTGCAACCTCTGCCTCCCAGGTACAAGTAATTCTCCTGCCTCAGCCTCCCGAGTAGCTGGGATTACAGGAACCCAAAACCACACCCGGCTTTTTGTTTTCTGGGCTTTTTCTGAGACAGAGTTTTGCTCTTGTTGCCCAGGCTGGAGTGCAATGGTACAATCTCAGCTCACTGCAACCTCCACCTCACTCCTGCCTCAGCCTCCCAAGTACCTGGGATTACAGGCATGCACCACCACGCCTGGCTAATTTTTTGGTTTTTTTTTTTAGTATTGATGGGGTTTCTCCATGTTGGTTAGGCTGGTCTCGAACTCCCGACCTCAGGTGATCCTCCCGCCTCAGGCTCCCAATAATTTTTGTATTTTTTTTCTTTTAATTGATCATCCTTGGGTGTTTCTCGCAGAGGGGGATTTGGCAGGGTCATAGGACAATAGTGGAGGGAAGGTCAGCAGATAAACAAGTGAACAAAGGTCTCTGGTTTTCCTAGGCAGAGGACCCTGCGGCCTTCCGCAGTGTTTGTGTCCCTGGGTACTTGAGATTAGGGAGTGGTGATGATTCTTAACGAGCATGCTGCCTTCAAGCATCTGTTTAACAAAGCACATCTTGCACCGCCCTTAATCCATTTAACCCTGAGTGGACACAGCACATGTTTTAGAGAGCACCGGGTTGGGGGTAAGGTCACAGATCAACAGGATCCCAATGCAGAAGAATTTTTCTTAGTACAGAACAAAATGGAGTCTCCCATGTCTACTTCTTTCTACACAGACACAGCAACAATCTGATTTCTCTATCTTTTCCCCACCTTCCCCCCTTTTCTATTCGACAAAACCGCCATCGTCATCATGGCCCGTTCTCACTGTGCTGTTAGGTACACCTCCCAGATGGGGTGGTGGCCGGGCAGAGGGGCTCCTCACTTCCCAGAAGGGGCGGCTGGGCAGAGGCGCCCCCCACCTCCCTCCGGGACGGGGCGGCTGGCCAGGCGGGGGCTGCCCCCAACCTCCCTCCTGGATGGGGCGGCTGCCGGTCGGAGATGCTTCTCACTTCCCAGATGGGGCGGCTGCCGGGTGGAGGGGCTCCTCACTTCTCAGACGGGGCAGCCGGGCAGAGATGCTCCTCACCTCCCAGAGGGGGTCGCGGCCAGGCAGAGGGGCTCCCCACATCTCAGACGATGGGCGGCCGGGCAGAGACGCTCCTCACTTCCTAGACGGGATGGCAGCCGGGAAGAGGCGCTCCTCACTTCCCAGACTGGGCAGCCGGGCAGAGGGGCTCCTCACATCCCAGACGATGGGCTGCCAGGCAGAGACGCTCCTCACTTCCCAGATGGGGTGGCAGCCGGGCAGAGGCTGCACTCTCGGCACTTTGGGAGGCCAAGGCAGGCGGCTGGGAGGTGGAGGTTGTAGCTAGCCGAGATCACGCCACTGCACTCCAGCCTGGGCAACATTGAGCACTGTGTGAATGAGACTCCGTCTGCAATCCCAGCACCTCGGGAAGCTGAGGCTGGCAGATCACTCGCGGTTAGGAGCTGGAGACCAGCCTGGCCAACACAGCGAAACCCCGTCTCCACCAAAAAAGATACGAAAACCAGTCAGGCGTGGTGGCGCACGCCTGCAATCGCAGGCACTCGGCAGGCTGAGACAGGAGAATCAAGCAGGGAGGTTGCAGTGAGCCGAGATGGCAGCAGCACAGTCCAGCTTCGGCTTGGCATCAGAGGGAGACCGTGGGGAGAGGGAGACCGTGGGGAGAGGGAGAGGGAGAGGGAGAGCGAGAGCGAGAGCTAATTTTTGTATTTTTAATAGATACAGGGTTTCACCATGTTGACCAGGCTGGTCTCAAACTTCTGATGTCAGATGATCTGCCTGCCTTGGCCTCTCAAAGTGCTGAGATTACAGGCATGAGCCACCGCCTGGCTTAAAATTAAATATTTTAAAATTAAACTTTACTTAAGTTTATCTCCCTGCACAAGCTCCTGAACTTTGAGCTACCCTCAGTCTGAGTCAACATACAACCCCATTTTACGTCCCTCATAAGAACATGCTGATTTCAGGGTAAGACATCCTCTCATCTAAAATCTGACTTTTTCACCCTCCATTTGCCATTCCCTTCCCACCTCGTTTCTAGTCTTGTTTGCTCCTTTCTGGGAAAGAAAGGTCTTTTATGCCTACATCTTTGCAAGCCATAAAGATCTTATAGTTAGTTGGTATTTCCTCCTATTGCAATACTTTTTTGGAATTCAATTTTTTTTTTTTTTTTTTTTGAGACGGAGTCCCTGTCTGTTGCCCAGGCTGAAGTGTAGTGGCGCGATCTTGGCTCACTGCAAGCTCCGCCTCCCAGGTTCATGCCATTCTCCTGCCTCAGGTTCATGCCATTCTCCTGCCTCAGCTTCCCGAGTAGCTAGGACTACAGGCACCCACCACCACGCCCGGCTAAATTTTTGTATTTTCTTTAGTAGAGACGGGGTTTCACCATGTTAGCCAGGATGGTCTCGATCTGCTGACCTCGTGATCTGCCCGCCTCGGCCTCCCAAAGTGCGGGGATTACAGGCGTGAGCCACCGTGCCGGGCCTGGAATTCATTTTTTTTAAACATAAATCTAATGTTTTTATTTTACAAAGTTTAGAAATTGACTCAAAACAATAAAAACTTCATCATCAGTGAGACCTCCCCAGTTTCCTTTCATCTTAACCTTAACTGCATCTGCCTGTGGATCCCCAGCTTTCCAGGGCTCTGTAGCTTCTCTCAGGATAACAGCTTCTTCTATGGCTGGGGTGAGCAGGCTGAGACATCTGCATGGGTGGCTCCTCAGAAAGAACTAACTGGGCCTTTAATAACTTCCTCTTGCATGCTTAATATTAGCCTTAGCTTGGAGTTACTAGGTTCAAGCTTTAATTTCCATGTCAGAGTTATTCACTTGGTTTTCAAAACTAAGTGTTTGAAAAATCCAGTGAAATTACTCACAGCATTTACATAAGAAAAGGAAATTTTAAGGTGCTTACTTTTTTTTTTTTTTGAGATGGAATCTCGCTCTGTCACCCACACTGGAATGCAATGGCTGGATCTCAGCTCACTGCAACCTCCACCTCCTGGGTAAAAGCTATTCTTCTGCCTCAGCCTCCCAAGTAGGTGGGACTACAGGCATGCTCCACCACACCCAGCTAATTTTTGTATTTTTAGTAGAGACAGGGTTTCACCATGTTGGGCAGGTGGGTCTCAAACCCCTGACCTCAAGAAATCAACCCACATTGGCCTCCCAATGTGCTGGAATTACAGGCTTGAGCTACTGCACCTGGCTAAGGTGCTTGCATTTTATGCCTCCATACGAAAAACAAATATATCTACTTCTTTCAGACAATATATGTATTATTTTATTATTTATATTAAAAAGTAGTGTAGTAAAAAATTAGTCATATGGGAATGCTTCTAGAAGTTACCACGTTTCATCACATGCAATTTAGCCCTAAACTCAGAAATCAAGACAACAGGATATAGAATGGAGATGTTCACTGTCACAAATTTACCCTGCAAAAAGAGGAACTGATGTTTTGATGAATCTGTGTAACTCATCAATTATCTACCACAGGCCGGGCGCGGTGGCTCACGCCTGTAATCCCAGCACTTTGGGAGGCAGAGGCGGGTGGATCATGAGGTCAGGAGATCGAGACCATCCTGGCTAACACGGTGAAACCCTGCCTCTACTAAAAATACAAAAAATTAGCCGGGCGTGGTGGCGGGCGCTTGTAGTCCCAGCTACTCGGGAGGCTGAGGCAGGAGAATGGCGTGAACCCGGGAAGCGGAGCTTGCAGTGAGCCGAGATCGCGCCACTGCACTCCAGCCTGGGCGACAGAGCAAGACTCCATCTCAAAAAAAAAAAAAAAAAAAAAAAAAATTTATCTACCACATTTTCCTATGAAAATATATTCATTGTCTAGAGCCAAAATGGAAGAGAGATTTTCCCTATTTTTTCCCTTGGCAGCTAGCATTATAAAGCTAAGGCTTAGAATTCTGTTTGAAATCACTAAGACATAAAAACCACACCCAAGAAAATTCCTAAACTCACTCTTGGAAAGAAAAATGTAAATGAGAGTTATTAACAAATGGAATATATGATTAAATACTAATTTTTTGAAACTCATCTCCTTAGTTGTCTTTGTAAATATTTTCTTACCTTTCAAGCCCTACTAATAAAATGCAAATTACAGTTAAAAAACTGATTCAGGTGGGTGCTGTGGCTCACTTTAATGCCAGCACTTTGGGAGGCCAAGGCAGGCAGATCAATTAAGATTAAAAGTTTGAGTGGGGGCACGGTGGCTCACGCCTGTAATCCCAGCACTTTGGGAGGCCTAGGTGGGCAGATCACCTGAGGTTGGGAGTTCGAGGCCAGCCTGACCAACATGGAGAAACCCCATATCTACTGAAAATATAAAAATTAGCCGGGCATGGTTGCACGTGCCCAAGGCTGAGGCAGGAGAATCTGGGAGGCTGAACCTGGGAGGCAGAGGTTGCGGTGAGCCGAGATCACGCCATCGCACTCCAGCCTGGGCAACAAGAGCAAAACTCCATCTCAAAAAAAAAAAAAAAAAGACTAAAAGTTTGGGACCAGCCTGGTCCATCTCTACTAAAAATACAAAAACTAGCCAAATACAGTGGTGCACACCTGTAGTCCTAGCTACTCGGGAGGCTGAGGCATGAGAATCACTTGAACCCAGGAGGCAGAGGTTGCAGTGTGCCAAGATCAAGTCACTGCATTCCAACCTGTGAAACAGAGTCAGACTATCTAAAAAAAAAAAAAAAAAAAAAAAGGCAGAATCAACAACAACAACAAAAACACCTGAGGTCAAAATAAGTCAACAAATCTTTCAAGGTACATATCCAGTCACCCACCCAATCCTGTTCACATGCTCAATAACCACCCTCCCAGGAGACACAGCGCTATGCCCCCGTGACTGCCCCAGCTGCATTTTACTATGTAAGCTTTTACCCCATCTCACTGGGGTCATTTTCTTTTGTCTTTTGAAGGTTTTTTCACAAACTTTTTACTATTTTTCTTTCACTCCCCCCAAGAGCATCCAGGGGGCAGAAATTAATTCTTTTCCCCTCAATACCAGCATCTGATTGGCTCACCAACAATGTGTCTCCGAGAAATGGAAGTTAGGTTGGGTGAAGACAATCTTCATGTCTCAAGGGGCTAGCTTTTCAAAAAAAAAAAAAAAAAGTATATCAGGAGATGCCTTTCAGCCCCAAGGCTGCCACCTGCTCCCTTGAGAGGCTACACTCTATACTTCAGGTGGTCCTAAGGGAGAAAGTGACCCAAGAGCTAATATCCATTAGACATTTTAGCAGACATAGCCATAGTGGGTATCTTGGTTTATCTCCAGAAAGTACTAAAACCCAGGCCCAGAATAAAACTGAAGATTAGCAGAGGTCACATCACCCTATAATGTTTCCAGAGGGTAATGTTAACCTAAAAACATTCTGGTAAGTTCTCTGGAAAAATAAAAGAAAAAAAGGTACAGATATTTTTTACAATACAGTGTCAGGGGATTATTCTTTGCTTTCTTCTCATGGGAAATATTTAAAAACAGAAAACAAATCTTTTCAATAGTGCTATGCAATGCTTTAAACAATGATTGAAGAACATGGGGTACAGGAGGCCCTGCTGGGGACACATGTGGAAAATGCCAGAGAAAATCAGTCCCTTGTGGGTTGTGAAAATAATTAAGCGGCAGGCAATTAGACTGAGAAGGCTCTAGTCCTCGGATTCCTACTTGTAAAAAAATGTAAACTCAAGTGGATTTGTTAATAAATTACTACATTTGGGGAAACAAATTTCAGGCTTAAGCAACTATAAACTGCCAAATAAGCTCTGATTACATAACCAGGAAATTTCCACCTTGATTATACAAATTAAGAAGCTACGTAAGTATACCTAACCAATTGTTGAATTTGGTTTTCTTCATCACTGATTTTACAAATGTCTTTCCTTCAAGCCCCTCCCATGGACCACAAACTACAAACTATAACTGGGTGCTCTACAATTCTTGAATCACTCTTTGATTAAATTATTTGATTTTTTGCAGTGACTCCCATAATTTACTTTTTCTAGACAGAGTCTTGCTCTGTCGCCCAGGCTGGAGTGAAGTGGCACGACCTCAGCTCACTGAAACCTACTCCTTCCGGGTTCAAGTGATTCTCATCTCTGCCTTTGGAGTAGCTGGGACTACAGACATTCACCATCACACCCAGCCAATTTATGTATTTTTAGTAGAGATGAGGTTTCCCCATTTTGGCCAGGCTCATCTTGAACTCCTGACCTCAAGTGATCCACCCGCCTCAGCCTCCCAAAGTGCTGGGATTACAGGCGTGAGCCACCACGCCAGGCCCCATAATTTTTTTCTTTTTTTTTTTTTGAGACAGAGTCTCGCTCTGTTGCCAGGCTGGAATGCAGTGGCACGATCTTGTCTTACGGCAACTTCCGCCTTCCAGGTTCAAGCGAATTCTCCTGCCTCAGCCTCCTAAGTAGCTGGGACTACAGGCCCCCGCCACTATGTCTGGATAATTTTTGTGTTTTAGTAGAGACAGGGTTTCACCATGTTGGCCAGGATGGTCTCGATCTCTTGACTTCATGATCCACCCGCCTCGGCCTCCCAAAGTGCTAGGATTACAGGCATAAGCCACCACACCTGGCCACTCGTCCCCATAAATTTTTAATAAGAGAAAACAGAAACTGTGAACCCCACGGACCAAAGCTCTTCCCATTCATGAACCCACACCCCGAGTCAGGATTCCCCCCAAAGATCCTCCTGGGGTTCCCGCACAATCTAGGAGAGACGCGGCGCTGTGGGTGCAGGGCTGCCCTGAGAGGGTTTCAGGCCAGGGCACAGTCACTGCGCAGGGAAGAGACAGGACACCCCTGGACCAGCTGTCAGCGCAGCTGCCATCTTAGGGCTGAAGGGGACTGAGGCCAAGCTGGGCAAGGAGAACTTGTGGCACAGATTGTGGAGCTGACTGAGGGGAGACCTGAGTCCTGCCACAGCCACTTCTCACCGGTTCCAACCATCCCCTCCTGCTCACTCGGGATGTCGGACCGGCACTCTCACTATTTCTAGGCTTCCAGGAGGTCCTGGTGTCTTAGCTGTGGATCTCCCAATACCTGCAGGTCACAGGGCTACAGAGGTTGCGCCTCTAGGAGCAGAGGACACAGACTAGTGAAGAAGAGACCCAGAGCTCAGGCTGCAGCCAGAGACAAAGGCCGCAGCCAAACACTGAAGACGTCCTGTTCGCACCAGCTGCGTGCCTGATTGGGCGGTTTTCAGCCCAGGGTTTCTGATTGGATAATGCTTAAGGTCCCCGCCCCCTCAGGCCCTGAGTAACAGAAAATGTGATCAGGACTGAGTGAAGAAAAAGTCACAGCCTAAGCTGCAGCCTTTTTCAGGCAGGGCTTCCTCTCTGAGCTGAGCCAGGCCCAACCCAGAGCATGGGAAAATTCTATCTTTTTTTTACTCTCTCTCTTTTTGAATATATTCAAAAGGTGAACAGAAGTATTTTGCTGTCATATTAATAATACATAAAATTTTTTTTCAAGAGAAAATCAGCTTTTACTTTGGTAATAGTGTATTATCAATACTAAAGCTAATTTTAATAAACCTTATAAATTAAATTTGTCATTTTTGACCACTCCAGTTTTACATATATATTTTGTAATCTCTTGTAATTTTTAAAAACTGTTTACATTTTATTTTTATCCAAATTCTTTTTATTTTTTCAATTTGAAACAACCTTTAAGTAATTTCAAATTGTTATAGGAGATAGAAAGAAATCATTTAGGGCCAGGTTCACTGGCAAGTGCCTGTAATCGCAACACTTTGGGAGGCCAAGGTGGGTGGATCACTTGAGGTCAGGAGTTCAAGACCACCCTGGCCAACATGGTGAAACCCCATTTCTACTAAAAATACAAATAACTAGCTGGGTGTGGTTCTGTACACCTGTAGTCCCAGCTGGTCTGGAGGCTGAGGCAGGAGAATTGCTTAAACCCAGAAGGCGGAGGTTGTGTAACTGCCCAAGGGGTTCACCTTGCCCTATGTCTAGACAGAGCTGATTCATCAAGACTGGGTAATTTGTGGAGGAAAAGTTAAATATTAAATCTGAACTTAATTGAACGTGGACAAACTCAGTAGTCACCAAGTTCTCAAACAGGTTGTGTGAGGCCCTTGAGGCATTCATTCAGCGCTGTTTCAGAGAAATCTCTATTGCAATCTATTTCTATACATTAGTTGTTGAAAAACAACAGACAATCACAAAAACAAGTTGACAGTTTTGTGTTTCTTGACCCCAGTTGCAAATGGCCCTCATGACTGGGCCTTATGCCAAACAACTCGTTACAAAAGAGCTAGGGTCTCAGATTGTGCTGAAGCTTCATTAGACCCTCCTCATCTGTGCAGGAATGAGTAGCTGACTCTGGAGCCCAAGCTGTTTCTTCCCAGTCTGGTGGTGAATCCTCCATAATCTGGTGAGTGTAAATATATATATCTCTTTTCCTTTCTCCTCTTCCCATTGCAATTTGCTTATTATATCAACATGCTTATTATATGAATCTGGTTATTTCATTTGCTTATTATATAATTTGCTAATTATATCTGCATTTCCATTTACATGGCACAAAGCTTATTTACCCTTAAAGGTATTGTGTGTGTGTCTTTTCTTCTCCCCTTGAATGTTTCCCACACAGAATGTTTTTGGCGTCACAAACAGGATTCGAAAACCAAACTGTGCCACTTTTTGGCCACAAGGACAGGGCTGGAAACTCGAGGAAATCCCAAACCCAGGGATGGGAACTCCCCAATATCACTGTCAATTCCTACAGGATTGAACAAAGGGGACAAATGCAGAAATGAAGGCAAAGACAAAAGATTTGTTTTAAAAGAAGGGGTCAGGCAGGGCAGGGTGGCTCAGGCCTGTAATCCCAGCACTTGGAGAGGTCGAGGTGGGTGGATTGCGAGGTCAGGAGATCGAAACCATCTTGGCTAACATGGTGAAACCCCGTCTCGACTAAAAATACAAAAAAATTTAGCCAGGTGTGGTGGCAGACACCTGTAGTCCCAGCTCCCCGGGGGGTGGGGGGGTGGGGCTGAGGCAGGAGAATGGCATGAACCCAGGAGGCAGAGCTTGCAGTAAGCCTAGATCGCGCCACTGCACTCCAGCCTGGGTGACAGAGCAAGATTCGGTCTCAGAAAAAAAAAAAAAAAAAAGAAGGTATCGGTGGCTCCTTGCTTCTAGTGAGCAGAAGGCAGCCCTGAGTTTCTACAGGCCTTAGTATTTATTAGGCAGAATCAATAGGGAGGGAGAGGTAATGGTTGGTCAGTTGCTTGATTTATCACAGGTACATATAATTGCTTTCTTTGTACAACAGGCTTCAGATGTTCCTGTAGATAACCGCAAGGAACACTGCGCCTGGGGCATAACTGCCCTCAGCACCCCTTCTGGCAGCAGATGCAGTTTGTCAGTTTTCCAACATCCTGCTTTCATGAGAAGAGTTTTCCCACATAGCCTCTGTCAGGCCTCTGAGCCCAAGCCAAATGAAATTTGGTGCCATGACTCGGATCGGGGGACCTCCCTTGGGAGATCAATCCCCTGTCCTCCTGTTCTTTGCTCCGTGAGAATGATCCACCTATGACCTCAGGTCCTCAGACCGACCAGCCCAAGAAACATCTCACCAATTTCAAATCCAGTAAGCGGCCTCTTTTTACTCTGTTCTCCAACCTCCCTCACTATCCCTCAACCTCTTTCTCCTTTCAATCTTGGCGCCACACTTCAATCTCTCCCTTCTCTTAATTTCAATTCCTTTCATTTCCTGGTAGAGACAAAGGAGACACATTTTATCCGTGGACCCAAAACTCCGGAGCCGGTCAAGGACTGGGAAGGCAGCCTTCCCTTGGTGTTTAGTCATTGCAGGGACGCCTCTCTGATTATACACTCACGTTTCAAGGGTGTCAGACCACACAGGGATGCCTGTCTTGGTCCTTCACCCTTAGTGGCAAGTCCCGGTTTTCTGGGGAAGGGACAAGTACCCCTCAACCCCTTCTCTCCTTGTCTCTACCCCTTCTCTGCTTTTCTGGGGCAGGGGCAAGTACCCCTCAACCCTTTCTCCTTCACCCTTAGCGGCAAGTCCCACTTTCCTAGGGGGCAAGAACCCCCCCAATCACTTATTTCCACACCCTAACCTCTTATCTCTGTGCCCCAATCCCTTATTTCTGCACCCTGACCTCTTATCTCTGTGCCCCAATCCCTTATTTCTGTGCCCCAAACCCTTCTCTGCTTTTCTGGAGGGCAAGAACCCTCCACCCCTTCTCCGTGTCTCTACTCTTTTCTCTGGGCTTGCCTCCTTCACTATGGGTAAGCTTCCACCTTCCATTCCTCCTTCTTCTCCCTTAGCTTGTGTTCTCAAAAACTTAAAACCTCTTTAACTCACATCTGACCTAAAACCTAAATGCCTTTTCTTCTGCAATGCCGCTTGACCCCAATACAAACTCGACAGTAGTTCCAAATAGCCAGAAAATGGCACTTTGAATTTTTTCATCCTGCAAAATCTAAATAATTCTTGTCGTAAAATAGGCAAATGGTCTGAGGTGCCTGATGTCCAGGCATTCTTTTACACATCAATCCCTTCCTAGTCTCTGTGCCCAGTGCAACTTGTCCCAAATCTTCCTTCTTTCCCTCCCACCTGTCCCCTCAGTACCAACCGCAAGCATTGCTGAGTCTTTCTAATCTTCCTTTTCTACAGATCCATCTGACCTCTCTCTTCCCCCTCAGGCTGCTCCTCACCAGGCCGAGCTAGGTCCCAATTCTTCCTCAGCCTCCGCTCCTCCACCCTATAATCTTTTTATCACCTCCCCTCCTCACACCTGGTCCTGTTTACAGTTTCGTTCATGACTAGCCCTCCCCCACCTGCCCAGCAATTTACTCTTAAAAAGGTGGCTGGAGCCAAAGGCATAGTCAAGATTAATGCTCCTTTTTCTTTATCCCAAATCAGATAGTGTTTAGGCTCTTTTTCATCAAATATAAAAATCCAGCCCAGGTCATGACTTGTTTGGCAGCAACCCTGAGACACTTTACAGCCCTAGACCCTAAAAAGTCAAAAGGCCGTCTTATTCTCAAAATACATTTTATTACCCAATCTGCTCCTGACATTAAATAAAACCCCAAAAATTAAATTTCAGCCCTCAAACCCCACAACAGGATTTAATTAACCTCACCTTGAAGGTGTACAATAATAGAAAAAATGTGCAATTCCTTGCCTCCACTGTGAGACAAACCCCAGCCACATCTCCAGCACACAAGAACTTCCAAACACCTGAACCACAGTGGCCAGGCATCCCTCCAGAACCTCCTCCCACAGGAGCTTGCTACACATGCCAGAAATCTGGCCACTGGGCCAAGGAATGCCCCCTGCCCAGGATTCCTCCTAAGCTGCATCCCATCTGTGTGGGACCCCACTGAAAATCGGACTGTTCAACTCACCCGGCAGCCACTCCCAGAGCCCCTGGAACTCTGGCCCAAGGCTCTCTGACTGACTCCTTCCCAGATCTTCTCAGCTTAGCAGCTGAAGACTGACACTGCCCGAATGCCTTGGAAGCCCCCTAGACCATCACGGATGCTGAGCTTCCGGTAACTCTCACATGGAAGGTAAACCCGTCCCCTTCTTAATCAATATGGATGCTACCCACTCCACATTACCTTCTTTTCAAGGGCCTGTTTCCCTTGCCTCCATAACTGTTGTGGGTATTGGTGGCCAGGCTTCTAAACCTCTTAAAACTCCCCAACTCTGGTGCCAACTTAGACAATACTCTTTTAAGCACTCCTTTTTAGTTATCCCCACCTGCCCAGTTCCCTTATTAGGCTGAGACACTTTAACTAAATTATCTGCTTCCCTGACTATTCCTGGACTACAACTATATCTCATTGCTGTCCTTCTTCCCAATCCAAAGCCTCCTTTGCGTCCTCCTCTTGTATCCCCCCACCTTAACCCACAAGTATAAGATACCTCTACTCCCTCCTTGGTGACCGATCATGCACCCCTTACCATCTCATTAAAACCTAATCACCCTTACCCTACTCAATGCCAATATCCCATCCCACAGCATGCTTTAAAAAGATTAAAGCCTGTTATCACTCGCCTGCTACAGCATGGCCTTTTAAAGCCTATAAACTCTCCTTACAATTCCCCCATTTTACCTGTCCTAAAACCAGACAAGCCTTACAAGTTAGTTCAGGATCTGCGCCTTATCAACCAAATTGTTTTGCCTATCCACCCCATGGTGCCAAACCCATATACTCTCCTATCCTCAGTACCTGCCTCTACAACCCATTATTCTGTTCTAGATCTCAAACATGCTTTCTTTACTATTCCTTTGCACCCTTAATCCCAGCCTCTCTTCGCTTTCACTTGGACTGACCCTGACACCCATCAAGCTCAGCAAATTACCTAGGCTGTACTGCCACAAAGCTTCACAGACAGCCCCCATTACTTCAATCAAGCCCAAATTTCTTCCTCATCTGTTACCTATCTCGGCATAATTCTCATAAAAACCCACATGCTCTCCCTGCCAATCGTGTCCGACTGATCTCTCAAACCCAAGCACCTTCTACAAAACAACAACTCCTTTCCTTCCTAGGCATGGTTAGCGCGGTCAGAATTCTTACACAAGAGCCAGGACCACACCTTGTAGCCTTTCTGTCCAAACAACTTGACCTTACTGTTTTAGCCTAGCCCTCATGTCTGTGTGCAGCAGCTGCTGCTGCTTTAATACTTTTAGAGGCCCTCAAAATCACAAACTGTGCTCAACTCTCTCTCTACAGTTCTCATAACTTCCAAAATCTATTTTCTTCCTCATACCTGATGTATATACTTTCTGCTTCCTGGCTCCTTCAGCTATACTCACTCTTTGTTGCATCTCCCAAAATTACCATTGTTCCTGGCCCAGACTTCAATCCAGCCTCCCACATTATTCCTGATACCACACCTGACCCCCATGACTGTATCTCTCTGATCCACCTGACATTCACATTTCCCCAAATTTCCTTCTTTCCTGTTCCTCACCCTGATCACGCTTGATTTATTGATGGCGGTTACACCAGGCCTAATTGCCACACACCAGCAAAGGCAGGTTATGCTATAGTACAAGCCACTAGCTTGCCTCTTAGAACCTCTCATTTCCTTTCCATCGTGGAAATCTATCCTCAAGGAAATAACTTCTCAGTGTTCCATCTGCTATTCTACTACTCCTCAGGGATTGTTCAGGCCTCCTCCCTTCCCTACACATCAAACTCGGGGATTTGCCCCACCCAGGACTGGCAAATTAGCTTTACTCAACATGCCCTGTGTCAGGTAACTAAAATACCTCTTAGTCTAGGTAGACACTTTCACTGGATAGGTACAGGCCTTTCCTACAGGGTCTGAGAAGGCCACCACAGTCATTTCTTCCATTCTGTTAGACATAATTCCTCAGTTTAGCCTTCCTGCCTCTATACAGTCTGATAACAGATGAGCCTTTATTAGTCAAATCAGCCAAGCAGTTTTTCAGGCTCTTAGCATTCAGTGAAACCTTTATATCCCTTATGGTCCTCTATCTTCAAGAAAAGTAGAATGGACTAAAGGTCTTTTAAAAACACACCTCACCAAGCTCAGCCACCAACTTAAAAAGGACTGGACAATACTTTTACCACTTTCCCTTCTCAGAATTCAGGCCTGTCCTCAGAATGCTACAGGGTACAGCCCATTTAAGCTCCTGTATAGACGCTCCTTTTTATTAGGCCCCAGTCTCATTCCAGACACTGGACCAACTTAGACTGTGTCCCCAAATCTTGTCATCCCTACTATCTTCTGTCTAGTCATACTCCTATTCACCGTTCTCAACTACTCATACATGCCCTGCTCTTGTTTACACTGCCAGTTTACACTGTTTTTCCAAGCCATCACAGCTGATATCTCCTGGTGCTATCCCCAAACTGTCACTCTTAACTCTTGAAGTAAATAAATAATCTTTGCTGGCAGGACTATGCTGAATCTCCTTAGGCACTCTCTAATCAGATATCCTGAGTCATCCCAATTCTTAGACCTTTTATACCTGTTTTTCTCCTTCTGTTATTCCATTTAGTTTCTCAATTCATCCAAAACCGTATCCAGGCCATCACCAATCATTCTATATGACAAATGTTTCTTCTAACATCCCCACAATATCACCCCTTACCACAAGACCTCCCTTCAGCTTAATCTCTCCCACTCTAGGTACCCACGCCGCCCCTAATCCTGCTTGAAGCAGCCCTGAGAAACATCACCCATTCTATTCTCTCTCCATATCACCCCCCAAAAATTTTCACCGCCCCAACACTTCAACACCATTTTGTTTTATTTTTCTTATTAATATAAGAAAGCAGGAATGTCAGGCCTCTGAGCCAAAGCCAAGCCATCGCATCCCCTGTGACTTGCACGTATATGCCCAGATGGCCTGAAGTAACTGAAAAATCACAAAAGAAGTGAATATGCCCTGCCCCACCTTAACTGATGACATTCCACTACAAAATAAGTGTAAACGGCCGGTCCTTGCTTTAAGTGACGACATTACCTTGTGAAAGTCCTTTTCCTGGCTCATCCTGGCTCAAAAAGCACCCCCACTGAGCACCTTGCGACCCCCACTCCTGCCTGCCAGAGAACAAACCCCCTTTGACTGGAATTTTCCTTTACCTACCCAAATCCTATAAAACGGCCCCACCCTTATCTCCCTTCGCTGACTCTCTTTTCGGACTCAGCCCACCTGCACCCAGGTGAAATAAACAGCCATGTTGCTCACATAAAGCCTGTTTGGTGGTCTCTTCACATGGACGTGCATGAAAGCCTCCAGTGGTATACTGAGTTGGTCAGGTCCCCCATTTTCTCTGCTTCCCACACCCCCAGTTCTCCTCTTTGGTGACTGAGTGGTTCAGGGAAACTGGCCTTTATAAGGATTGAGAATCTAAATTAATGCAATTTAAACCATTGACTGTGTATGTGAGAGGAGAGAAAGACCCTCTCACATTGTTTTATATTCAGTAAAAATAACAAGGAAGTAAAACCAAGACAGGCAGCCCAGCGCCACCAGACCCAAAACCAGGCCTGGGCCCGCCTGGCCTAAACCCAGTAGTTAAAAATCAACTTATGATTTAGAAGCTGATGTTATTCATAGATTCCTTACATTATATAGAAGAACACGGTGAAACTCCCTGCGCTGTTCTGTTCCTCCCTGACCACTGGTGCATGCAGCCCCTGTCATGTACCCCTTGCTTGCTCACATCAATCACGATCCTTTCATGTGAAATCTTTAGTGTTGTGAGCCCTTAAAAGGGCAGAAATTGTGCACTTGGGGAGCTCAGATTTTGAGACAGTAGCTGGCCGATGCTCCCAGCTGAATAAAGCCCTTCCTTCTACAACTCGGTGTCTGAGAGATTTTCTCTGCGGCTCATCCTGCTACATGTGAAGTGCAGCAGGGGATTCCAGTCAACAAAGGAGATGCTGAGGGATCTCCCTGAGTGAATGGTGTTTGCTTACTGTTTATAAGTTAATGTATCAGGATAGGGGATAGTTGCTACAAAAGAAATGAGAGCTGGAAAAGAAAAATGCTAATCCGACTTCCAGACTGACACTGGCCCAATGCCAGGCCTATGTCTTAACTGTTCAGACTCAAAGATATCAGCCTATTGACGAAAAAAGTGGCTGTCCCAATGGCCCCATCAGGGTAAAATTGAAGAACTAGTCAGTCAGGGCTTGGAGCAGGTAAAAACACAGCTCCTATCTCAAGGATGGGAAATTAACCTTAGTAAAATTCAAGGACAAATTGTAAAATTCCTTGGCATCCTGCACAAACTATAAAATTCCTTGGCATCCTATGAAATGCAGGGAAATAGTCCATTTTACCAAAGACTAAGGCTAAAATACTAAAAATTGCAACACTTACCACTAAAAAGGAGGACTAGAAATTTATTGGCTTGTTTGGATTCAGGAGACATTATATTCACCACTTGGGTAACATTTTACAACCTCGATATGCAGTCACTAGAAAATGCTATGACTTTCACTGGGGAGAGAAAGAGAACATGGCTTTTGAACAAGCTAAACAAGCAGTGCAACTGGCCCTGGATCTATGGCCCATATGGGATGGGCCAGTAGAACTGCAAATAACTGTCCTAAATCAACATGCTAATTGCAGCCTTAGGCAGAAACAAGATGGGAAGAGGGTACACTTTGGGTTTTGAACCCAGAAATTGCCAGAGGCCAGCAAAGCTTATACCCCTTTCAAGAAGCAATTGTTAGCTTGCTATTGGGCTTTGCTGGAAATGGAACACCTCTGCTTCATCCATGATGTCTTTATAAGGTCTGAAATTCCTTTTATGACTTGAGTCATGAGTTCCGCCAAAACTCACTAAATAGGGCATGCCCAAGAAAGTAACATCATAAAATGGAAATACAACATAGAAGACCAGGCTAAGCCAAAACCAAAGGGGGTATCATTTTTACATGAGGATGTACAAAACTTGCCAGCTCAGGAAACCACTGAGGAAGTGCTGCACATAGGGAAGGAAACCGCACCCCCCCCCCCCCCCCGCTCAATGGTGCAGTTCCTTTAAAGAACTAAGCCCAGAGGATCAGAAACATGCTTGGTTTGCTGATCGATCCAGCAAACATATTGGTGGGACCCAATGCTGGAAGGGCATGGCTTATAATCCTGTTAAAAACGTAAGCATTTCTGATGAAGGAAGGGGTGGAAGCAGCCAGTTAGCTGAACTAATAGCCAACCTCCAAGCTATTCAGGAGGAAGCCAGAGGGATTTTTCACTTGCATACCAACTCTTGGTCAGTAGCAAATGGTCTTACTACCTGGATGCTCCAATAGTGACAAAACAAATGGTTAATTGGGAATAAAGAGGTTTGGGGAAAAAAATACTGAGAAGATATCTGAATCCTGGTGCACACTACCATTATTGCTGTTTTCCATGTTGATGCTCATCCATCTCTGCTTTCTCTTGACAGACTGTTTAATCACCAGGAAGATCAACAGGCCAAAATTTTTATTATAACTGAAAACTTGAATGCGGATGAATTGATTACCTGTTCAAGCCTTGCAATGACTGGCATTATAATGTGTGGTGGTATAATTGATAGTGATTAGTGGCCTAAGTGTTCTACTTAAAAGATACAGAATGGTAGAATGGATAAGAGTTTACCAACCAAATATCTGCGGTCTTTAAGAGACTCACCCAACACATACAAACTCACATAAAGTTAAGGTAAAGGGTTGGGAAAAGATAGTCATGCAAATGTACCCCAAAAGCAAGCAGTAGTAGCCATTCTTACATCAGACAAAACAGACATTAAAGCAAAAACAGTTAAAAATAAAAAAAGACAAAGAGGGACATTATATAATGATAAAAGGACTAGTCCAACAGGAAAATATCACAATTCTAAATATATGTGGACCTAACACTGGAGCTCCCAGTTTATTAAACAATTACTACTAGACCTAAGAAATGAGATAAATGGCAACACAATAATAATGGGGAACTTCAATACTCTACTGACAGCACTAGACAAGTCATCAAGACAGAAAGTCAACAACAACAACAACAACAAAAACAATGGACTTAAACTATACCGTAGAACAAATGGACTTGACAAATATTTACAGAACATTCTACCCAACAACCGCAGAATATACATTTCATTCATCAGCATATGAATCATTCCCTAAGACAGACATATCTTGGGCCACAAAACAAGTCTCAATAAATTTAAGACAATCAAAATTATATCAACTACTCTGTCAGACTACAGTGGAATAAAAGTGAAAACTCCAAATGAACCCTCAAAACCATGCAAATACATGGAAATTAAATAAATACATGGAAATTAAATAAAAATAAAATTTAGGATTAACTTGTTTCTGAATGATTGTTGTATGAAATCAAGATGGAAATTTAAAAATTCTTTGAGCTGAACGATAATAATGACAATCTATTAAAATGTCTGGGATACAGCAAAAGTGGTGCTAAAAGGAAAGTTCATAGCATCAAGTGCCTACTAAAAAGTCTGAAAGGTCATAAGTAGACAATCTAAGATAACACCTCAAAGAACTAGAGAAACAAGAACAAGCCGAACCCAAACCCAGTAGAAAGAAAGAAATAACAAAGATCAGAGCAGAACCCTAGGGGGAGGGGTGGCTGCAGTCTCTGTGGACCAGCAGACTTAGCCTTTCCTCCTGCTAGTTTTGAAGAATTTGAGCAGCCCAGATGAGTGGATTTTCCCCCAGCAAAACACCTCCCTCCACCAAAGGACAGTCAAAGTGCTTCATTAAATGAGTTCTGCTTCCTGTGCCACCCAACTGGATGCGACCCTTCAACAGGGATTGTCAGACACCCTATAGAGGAGCGATTCTACTGGCATCAGGTTTGTGCCTCTTGAGGTCCAAGATCCCAGAGGAAGGAACGGGCACTCTTCTTTGCTGTTCTCCAACTTCCTTGAGTGACATCTCCAGGCACGGCGGTGAACCAGATGAATAGGTCCTGAAGTGAGCCCCCAGCAAACTGCAGCAGTGCTACAGAAGATGGACCTGACCATTGAAAGAAAAACAAACAGAAAGCAAGAATGCATCAACAACAAAAAAAGTACCCACAAAAACCTCATCCAAAGCCGCACATGGTGGCTCACACCTGTAACCCAATACTTTGGGAGGCCGAGGCGGTGGGCAGAGCACTTAAGGTCAGGAGTTCGAGACTAGCCTGGCCAACATGGTGAAACCTTGTCTCTACTAAAAAATACAAAAAAATAGGCGTGGTGGTGCATGCCTGTAGTCCCAGCTACTAGGTAGTCTGAGACATGAGATTCACTTGAACCTGGGAGGCAGAATTTGCAGTGAGCTGCGATTGTGCCACTGCACTCCAGCCTGAGTGACAGAGAGAGAGACTGTTAAAAAAAAAAATCCAAGTGTCAGCAGCCTCAAAGTTCGAAACTAGACAAACTCATGAAGATGAGAAAGAATCAACAAAAAACAGCTGAAAGGCCAGAGTGCCTCTTCTCTCCCAAATGATCAAAATGTCTCTTCAGCAAGGTGCAGAACTGGACAGAAGATGAGATGCATGAATTGACAGAAGTAGGCTTCAGAAGATGGTTAATAACAAACTCTGCTGAGCTAAAGAAACATGTTCAAACCCAAGTTGAAGAAGCTAAGAACCTCGATAAAAGGTTAGAGGAACTGCTAACTAGAATAACCAGTTTGGAGGGGAACATAAGAGGATGAGATGCATGAATTCACAGAAGTAGGCTTCAGAAGACGGTTAATAACAAACTCTGCTGAGCTAAAGAAACATGTTCGAACCCAATTTGAAGAAGCTAAGAACCTTGATAAAAGGTTAGAGGAACTGCTAACTAGAATAAACAGTTTGGAGAGGAACATAAATGACCTGATGGAGCTGAAATGTTTGGCATGAGGCCCAGTCACTAGGGCCCTTTGCGACTGGGCTCAAGGAACACAAAAACGTTATCTTGTTTTTCAATAACTAACATATAGGAATAGATTGAAACAGAGATTTCTCTGAAATGACACTACATGAATGCCTCAATGAATGCCTCAAGGGGGTCACACAACCGGTTCTGAGACTTGGTGACCATTGTTTGTGTCCGTGTTCAATTTATTTCAAAATTAATATTTAACTTTTCCTCCACAAATTCCCCTGTCTCGATGAATGGGCTCTGTCTAGGCAAAAGGCCTGTCTTTATGAATCAGCTCTGTCTAGACAAAAGGCAAGGTAAACCCCTTGGGCTGTTACACAACCCCCGCCTCCTGGGTTCAAGCGATTCTCTTGCCTCAGCCTCCGGAGTAGCTGGGACTACAAGTGCACACCAGCACACCCAGCTAATTTTTGGTATTTTTAGTAGAAATGGGGTTTCACCATGTTGGCCAGGCTGGTCTTGAACTCCTGACTCAAGTTATCTGCCCACCTTGGCCTCCCAAAGTGCTGGAATTAGAGGCGTGAGCCACTGCGCCTGGTTCTAAATGATTTCTATTTCCTGTAACAATTTGAAATTACTTAAAGGTTGTTTCAAATTGAAAAAAGAATGTAGATAAAATATAAAAAGTTAAAAAAATTACAAGTGATTATGAAATATATGTGTAAATCTCGAGAGGTCAAAATGACAAATCTGATTTATATATAAGGTTTTATTAAAATTAGCTTTAGTATTGATAATACACTATTACCAAAGTCAAAGTTGATTTTCTAACAAAAATTTTATGTATTATTAATATGAAAGCAAAATACTCTGTTCACCTTTTGAATACATGCAAAAAGAGAGAGAGTAAAAAAGAGATAGAATTTTCCCATGCTCTAGGGTGGGCCTGGCTCAGCTCAGGGAGGAAGCCCTGCCTGAAAAGGCTGCAGCTTAGGCTGTTACTCTTTCATCACTCAGCCCAGCATCTGATCACATCCTCTGTCACTCAGGGACCGAGTGGGCGGGGCCTTAAGCATTATCCAATCAGAGACGCTGGGCTGGAAACCGTCCAATCAGGCAGGCAGCTGGAGCAAAGAGGACGGCTTCCGGGTTTGGCGCGGCCTTTGTCTCTCGCTGCATCTGGAGCTCTAGGTCGCATCTTCGCTACTCTGTGTCCTCTGCTCCTAGAGGCCCACCCTCTGTGGCCCTGTGTCCTGTAGGTATTGGGAGATCCACAGCCAAGATGCCGGGACCCCTTAGAAGCCTAGAAATGGTGAGAGTGCCCATTGGACATCCTGAGAGAGGGGAGGGACTGGTTGATGGGAAGTGGCTGTGGAGGGACTCAGGCCTCCCCGTAGTCAGCTCCACAATCTGCGTCCGGAGTTCTCCTTACCCAGCTCGGCCTCAGTCCCCTTCAGCCATAAGATGGTGGCTGCGCTGACAGCCGGTCCCGGGGCGTCCTGTCTCTTCCCTGCGCAGCGACCGTGCCCTGGCCTGGCGCCCTCTCTGTGCAGCAGCTCTCCACCCGCAGCTTCAGGTCTCTCCCAGATGGTGCGGGAACCACGAGAAGGTCATCAGGGGAGAATCTTGACTCGGCGTGCGGGTTCACGATTCGGAAGAGCTTTGGTCCGTGGGGTTCACAGTTTCTCTTTTCTTTTGTTAAAAATTTATGGGGCCGGGCGCGGTGGTTGACGTCTGTAATCCCAGCATTTTGGGAGGCGAAGGCCGGCGGATCACTTGAGGTAAAGGGTTGCTAGGACAACTAAATTCCTCTTCAAAGACTCAACTTCCTGGTCAGAAGTTGTAAAAGTTGTAAAACAACCCTACCCCTTTTTCTCCCTTTTCCTTTTCTCGAAAATCGCGCGTTTATCCTATTTGGAAAAAGTTTGGGTCTAAGCCAACTGGGATCAGCTTAGATTGTGCGGTCTGACCCCAGCCAATAGGGGAAGGACACAAAAACAAAAACTACGTTGGGGTTAAAAACCCCTTCCTGGTCGGGCATGGTGGCTCACGCCTGTAATCCCAGCATTTTGAGAGGCCTAGGCGGGAGGATCTTGTGGTCAGGAGTTCTAGGCCATCCTGGCCAACACGGTGAACCCCGTCTCTACTAAAAATACAAAAATTAGCCAGGTGTGGTGGCAGGCGCCTGTAATCCCAGCTACTTGGGAGGCTGAGGCACGAGAATTGGTTGAACCCAGGAGGCGGAGGTTGCAGTGAGCTGAGATCGCGCCATCGTACTTAAGTGTGCGCGACAGAGCAAGACTCCTTCACACACACACAAAAAGGGCCGGGCGCAGTGGCTCACGCCTGTAATCCCAACACTTTGGGAGGCCAAGGCAGGCGGATCACCTGAGGTCGGGAGTTCGAGACTGGCCTGACTAACATGGAGAAACCCTGTCTCTATTAAAAATAAAAAATTAGCTGGGCATGGTGGTGCATGCCTGTAATCCCAGCTACTCGGGAGGCTGAGGCAGGAGAGTTGCTTGAATCTGGGAGGAGGAGGTTGCCGTGAGCCGAGATCACGCCATTGCCCTCCAGCCTGGGCAACAACAGCGAAACTCCGTCTCAAAAAAAAAAAAAAAAAAAAAGTAAGAATCTTAAAATTTTCTTCCTTTATGTAAACACTGTTTGAGTAATTTCACTGGATTTTTCAAACACTTAGTTTCAAAAACCAAGTGAATAACACTGACATGGAAATTAAAGCTTGAACCTAGTAATTCCAAGCTAAGGCTAATATGAAGTCTGCAAAAGGAGGGGGTTAAAAAAAAATTTTTTTTTTTTTTTTGAGACAGTCTTGCTTTGTGGCCCAGGCTGGAGTGCAGTGGCGCGATCTCAGCTCACTGCAACCTCCGCCTCCGGGGTTCAGCAATTCTCCTGCCTCAGCCTCCCAAGTAGCTGGGACCACAGGCACTCACCACCACGCCCGGATAACTTTTGTATTTTTAGTAGAGACGGGGTTTCACCATATTGGCCAGGCTGGTGTCGAACTCCTGACCTTGTGATCCGCCTACCTCAGCCTCCCGAAGTGCTGGGGTTACTACATTTTTTAAATTTTGACATGGAGTTTAGCTCTTATTGCCCAGTCTGGAGTGCAATGGCATGATCTCGGCTCACCGCATCCTCTACCTCCTGGGTTCAAGGGATTTTCCTACCTCAGCCTCTGGAGTTACTGGGATTGCAGGCACTCGCCATCACGCCCGGCTAATCATGTGTGTTTACTAGGGGTTTCTCCATGTTGGTCAGGCTGGTCTCTTAACTCCCAACCTCAGGTGATCCATCCGCCTTGGCCTCCCAAAGTGCTGGGATTACATGCTTGCGCCACCGCGCCCGGCCAACAGGAGGTTATTAAAGGCCTAGTTAGTTTTTTCTGGGGAGCCTCGCCTGCAGATGTCCCAGCCTGCTCACCCCACCCATGGAAGGAGCCGGAGCCCTGGAAAGCTGGAGCCCCACAGGTAGTTAAGATTAAGGTGAAGGGAAACTGGGAGGGTCTTAGTGATAATAAAGCTATTGTTTTGAGGCACTTTTTAGACTTTTTAAGATAAAAACGTTAGATTTATGTAAAAAGATGAATTAGTATTGGATCAGGAGAAAGTACCAACTAATTATAAGGTCTCTGTGGCTTGCAAAAATGTAGGCAGAAAAGGGCTTTTTTCCTAGGGAGGAGCAAACGAGATTAGAAAAAAGGTGGGAGGGGAATGACAAATGGAGGGTGAAAAAGTCAGATTTTAGCTCAGAGAATGTCTTACCCTGAAATCACCGTGTTCTTAGAAGGGACATAAAATGGGGTTGTATGTTTTTTTTTTTTGAGACAGTCTCACTCCGTCGCCCAGGCTGGAGTGCAGTGGCGCGATCTCGGCTCACTGCAAGCTCCGCCTCCTGGATTCACGCCATTCTCCTGCCTCAGCCTCCCAAGTAGCTGGGACTACAGGCGCCCGCCACCACGCCCGGCTAATTTTTTTGTATTTTTAGTAGAGACGAGGTTTCACCGTGTTAGCCAGGATGGTCTCGATCTCCTGACCTCTGACCTCGTGATCCGCCCGCCTCGGCCTCCCAAAGTGCTGGGATTACAGGCGTGAGCCACCGCGCCCGGCCAAAATGGGGTTGTATGTTGACTCAGACTGGGGGTAGCTCAAAATTCAGGAGCCTGAGGGAGGGAGATAAATAAAGTTTGATTAAGAAATATTTTATTTTAGGCCAGGCGCGATGGCTCACGCTTGTAATCCTAGCACCTTGGGAGGCTGAGGCAGGCCGAACACCTGAGGTCACAGCCTGGCCAACACGGTGAAACATGGTGTCTACTAAAAATACAAAAATTAGCCAAGCGTCTTGGCAGGTACATGTAATGCCAGCTACTTGGGAGGCTGAGGCAGGAGAATTGCTTGAACCTGGGAGGTGAAGGTTGCAGTGAGCAGTGAGTCAAGATGGCGCCGCTGCACTCCAGCCTGGGCAGCAGAGTGAGACTTCATCACAAGAAAAAAAAAAGAAATTTGACCACTGAAGACATATTCAGCTGATTTTTCTAATGAGAAAAAGGAGAAAATGTGCAGAGTGTATGTCTGGCTGTGTGATAGGTAAGAAAAGAGAGCACCATCTAAGTCATAATAGGAAGGGTGTTTCTGTCCATCAGCTGTTTCTGGAGTACACAACAAATGGAGAATTTTATTAATCACAAATGTTTTCCATGATTATCTATGTGTTTCATCTTTCCTCATGTCTTTTCTTTGTTGTATGCATTTCTTCCATTTGGCTTTTCCTGGGCTGCATCTTATATATTAAACCGGTAAACATAACTACAGTGTTTTGTTCAGTTCTGTGAATAGCTCTACCAAATTATTGAACTTCAGGGAGGTTTCAGGAGTCCCGAGTTTTCAAACATTAGTTCAAAAGAATAGATGGGCCCATAGGGTTTGTGACTGGCATCTGCAGTGAGGACAATGTTGTGGGACCGAGGGTCTGTGCTGACTTTAGGTGCTGTCAGAATTCAAATATTAGGCAATAAATTTGTGTTGGAGAAATGTTTGATGTTCAGCAAACTCTACAGATATGGTGCCAGTAAAAAGATATCACAGAGGCCTGGCCTGGAACAAAGCTCTGGGTGTTTGGGATTGGGAGGCTCCACTCTCCTGTACACAGGCTGTCACACTGCCCATTGTCCTGTGATTCCAGGTCTTCTCCCAGGATGACAGAGGACTGAAAACTTAGAGAAAAGGAGCTCCGATTACAGACCCCTTTTATTGCAGCTATCACCACAGTGTTCCCACCCACTCACAAACACACACACTAGACATTGACGTGTCCACACTCCTCCCAGGACTAGGCATCACCCTCAGAAACTTCACCACGGCATTTTTGATCCTAGTGTTTCTTGTGTTTCTTGTCAAGAACCCACAAGTCTCTACAAGCCTACTGGCATGTCTCCACCCCAGACACTGAATCTACAGCAGCAACCTGTTTTCTCCACCATGCTAGGATCTGGGCCACATGTTTATAATTTCATCTGCCTACATGTACACAGAAATAAATCAGAGTACAGCCCCACCTGGGCCACTATCTATAGTGAAAATCAGTCCATTCACCTACATTGCACTCTCTCCCACCCAGGAATTATTTTTTTTCTTTTAGCTTTTATTTTTGGTTCGATGTACACATGTGGGTTTGTTATACAGTTAAAATTATGTCATGGGGATTTGGTGTGCAGATTATTTTGTCACTGAGGTACTACCCATAGTACCAAACAGGTATGTTTTCTGATCCTCTTAGTCCTCACACCCTCCACCCTCAACTAGGCCTCAGTGTCTGTTGTTCTCCTCTTTGTGTTCATGTGTTCTTATTATTTAGCTCTTAATAACATGCATTTGGTTTTCTGTTTCTACGTTAGTTTCCTTTTTTTTTTCCTTTCATTTTGTTTTGTCTTTTGAGCTGGACTTTTGCTCTTGTTGCCCAGGCTGGAGTGCAATGGTGCAACCTCAGCTCACTGCAACCTCAACCTCCTGGTTCAAGTGATTCTCCTGCCTCAGCCTCCCAAGTAGCTGGGATTACAAGCATGCACCACCACGTCTAGCTAATTTTGTACTTTTAGTAGAGACGGGATTTCTCCACGTGGGTCAGGCTGATCATAAAGTCCCAACCTCAGGTGATTACCCGGCCTCAGCCTCCCAAAGTGTTGGGATTACAGGTGTGAGCCACTGCACCTAGCTTTTGCCTACTTTTTTTTTTTTTGAGAGAGAGTTTTGCTCTTGTTGCCCAGACTGGATTGCAATAGCGTAACCTTGACCAACTGCAACCTTCACCTTCGAGTGATTCTCCTGCCTCAGCCTCCTGAGTAGCTGGGATTACAGGCACCTGCACCACTCCCAGCTAATTTTTTGTATTTTTAGTAGAAAGGGGGTTTCACCATGTTGGCCAGGCTGGTTTTGAACTCCTGTCCTCAAGTGTTCTGCCTGCCTTGGCTTTCCAAAGTGCTGGGATTACATGCATGAGCCACCATGCCCGGCCTGCCTACTTTTTAATGAGGTTGTTTGTTTTTTTCTTTTTTTTTTGAGATGGAGTCTGGCTCTGTCGCCCAGGCTGGAGTGCAGTGGCGCGATCTCGGCTCACTGCAAGCTCCGCCTCCTGGGTTCACGCCATTCTCCTGCCTCAGCCTCCCGAGTAGCTGGGACTACAGGCGCCCGCCACCACGCCCGGCTAATTTTTAGTATTTTTAATAGAGACGGGGTTTCACCGTGTTAGCCAGGATGGTCTCGATCTCCTGACCTCGTGATCCACCCGCCTCGGCCTCCCAAAGTGCTGGGATTACAGGCGTGAGCCACCGCGCCCGGCCGAGGTTGTTTGTTTTTTTCTTGTAAACTTGTTTAAGTTCTTTTTTTTTTTTGTGAGACGGAGTCTCACTCTGTCGCTTAGACTGGAGTGCAGTGGCACTATCTCGGCTCACTGCAACCTCTGCCTCCTGGGTTGAAGTGATTCTCCTGCCTCAGCCTTCTGAGTAGCTGGGATTACAGACATGTGCCACCACCACACCCTGCTAATTTTTGTATTTTTAGTAGAGACGAGGTTTCACCCTGTTGGTCAGGCTGGTCTTGAACTCCTGACCTCGTGATACACCCGCCTTGGCCTCCCAAAGTGCTGAGATTACAGTCATGAGTCACCACGCCCAGCCAAGTTCTTAATAAATTCTGGATATTAGGCCTTTGTCAGAGGCAAAGTTTGTAAATATTTTTGTTTATTTTGTAGATTGTTTACTCTGTTGATAGTTTCCTTTGCTGTAAAGAAGCTCTGAAGTTCAAATAGGTCTCATTTGTCAATTTTTGCTTTTGTTGCAGTTGCTTTTGGTAGCTTCCTCATGAAGTCTTTGCCAGTTTCTGTGTCTAGGATGGTATTTCCTAGGTTATCTTGCAGGGTTTCTCATAATTTTGTTTTACATTTAAGTCTTTAATTTATCTTGAGTTGATTTTTGCATACGGTGTAACGAAGGGGTCCAGCTTTAGTCTTCTAAAAAATGCTAGCTAGTTATTCTAGCACCATTTATTAAAGAGAGAATCCTTCCCACATTTCTCTTGTCAGCTTTGTCAAAAATCTGATGATTATAGGAGGGTGACATTATTTCTGGGCTCTCTATTCTATTTCATTGGTCTTGTGCACTCATGGATTTTATATAACATCTTTCTCTCTTCTGGTTTTAACCCCACTAACATTCTTCCAAGCGCATACAGTATGCAAAACTCAGGTGTCCAAGAGTTCAAAACTCCTTAAAAACGTCCAAAAAAAGGCCAGGTGTGGTGGCTCATGCCTGTAATCCCAGCACTTTTGGAGGCTGAGGTAGGTGGATCACGAGGTCAGGAGATAGAGATCATCCTGGCTAACATGGTGAAACCCCGTCTCTACTAAAAATACAAAAAAAAGTTAGCCAGGCGTGGTGGCGGGTGCCTGTAGTCCCAGCTACTTGGCAGGCTGAGGCAGGAGAATGGCGTGAACACGGGAGGCGGGGCTTGCAGTGAGCTGAGATAGTGCCACTGCACTCCAGCCTGGGTGACAGAGCGAGACTCCGTCTCAAAAAAAAAAAAAAAAACTTCCAAAAAAATTTTTGCCATTGTCTCATTTCTTAAGGGATTTAGATTATATATAGTTATTTTTCTCTGATTTTTAAAAATATATGTAAATTATATTAACAACTAAATACCTTTTGTCTTTTTTTCTGACTCCAGATTATCTAGAACTTCAGATTTATTGCTTTGTTTTTGGTTCCAAAAAGTTTATTTTTTTAATTTTTAGTCCTTTAAATAGACACAGATTTATGTAGATAAAAGCTAATTTTAAGGGCACACAGAAGCTTAGCACAAAGATAGGATCAAATTTAGCAATACATAATGGTAAACACTAAAAGATACTATGTTTCTTTGACAGAAACCAGATTATCCAAGGAAATTATCCAATATTTGCAGGCTGAAGTACTTACGCTGCAAAAACAAGAACAGTTCAGTGCGTAAACTGAACAGTGGAGTCTGTAGTTGTGCCTGGCTTTCTATTTATTACTTCAGAATAATTAGCATAGTTATGTGTAATGTTTGTAGACAACCTGCATTTATATACATTTAACAGTATTTTGTTTTTCTTTCTTTCTTTCTTCTTTTTTTTTTTTGAGAGAGTCTCCGTTGCCCAGGCTGCAGTGCAGTGGCATGATCTCATCTCACTGCAACTGCTGCCTCCCGGGTTCAAGCGATTCTCCTGCCTCAGCCTTCTTAGTAGCTGGGATTACAGGCATGCATCACCGTTCCTGGCTAAGTTTTTGTATTTATAGTAGAGATGGTTGTCACCATGTTCGCCAGTTTGATCTTGAACTTTTCACCTCAGGTGATCCACCCATTTCAGCTTCCCATAGTGCTAAGATTACAGGTGTGAGCCATAAACAGTATTTTCTACAATAGTATGAATATGAAGCCACAATACTTACTTTGAATGAATCACTTAAATGGTTATTTTAATATTGTAATTTATACTTTTGAAATATAGTGTTTTGGCTGAAGTAAAGTTTTAATTATTAAAAATGCTACATATATTATGACTAGTGAGTAAACACAATTTTAGTGTCCTTTATTTCATTAAATTGGTATGCTGGTATTACAGGACAAATAAAGACATGTGATGTGGCCACCCAAAAACCATAATAGCTCTTCAGTTTGCTATGTTGCAAGTTCTAATATATTCCACTATATGAACATAGTCAGATTCTATTTCTTCATCAAAAAGTGTTGTTGGAAGTTGTCAGATATATTTCAATATAGAACCTCCATTCAATGGCTAGGAGATGACAGAACGGCAGAGATGGGAAAGAAACTTTATAAAATTCTTCTGAAAATCTGCCACCTTTCTTCATAATGCTCATGTTTCTCTTGCTGAGAGTAGCTGTGCGCTTTGGGTGTTTAGAGAGAAATTGCTTTTAGGATAATATTTTCTGGCAGACATGATCAATTTTATATCTAATCAGAGCTTTTTCTTAATATCATTTTAACTTTTTTCTCTCCAGTGCTTTGGGTGTCTGTTTCAGAAGCCCTATTAATTTTTTTTTTTAATTGATCATTCTTGGGTGTTTCTCACAGAGGGGGATTTGGCAGGGTCATAGGACAATAGTGGAGGGAAAGTCAGCAGATAAACAAGTGAACAAAGGTCTCTGGTTTTCCTAGGCAGAGGACCCTGCGGCCTTCCACAGTGTTTGTGTCCCTGGGTACTTGAGATTAGGGAGTGGCCATGAATCTTAACGAGAATGCTGCCTTCAAGCATCTGTTTAACAAAGCACATCTTGCACCGCCCTTAATCCATTTAACCCTGAGTGGACACAGCACATGTTTCAGAGAGCACAGGGTTGGGGGTAAGGTCAGAGATCAGCAGGATACCAAGGCAGAAGAATTTTTCTTAGTACAGACCAAAATGAAAAGTCTGCCATGTCTACTTCTTTCTACACAGATACGGCAACCATCCGATTTGTCAATCTTTTCCCCACCTTTCCCCCCTTTCTATTCCACAAAACCGCCATTGTCATCATGGCCTGTTCTCAATGAGCTGTTGGGTACACCTCCCAGACGGGGTGGTGGCTGGGCAGAGGGGCTCCTCACTTCCCAGTAGGGGCGGCTGGGCAGAGGCGCCCCCCACCTCCCGGACGGGGTGGCTGGCCGGGCAGAGGGGCTCCTCACTTCCCAGTAGGGGCGGCCGGGCAGAGGTGCCCCTCACCTCCCAGACGGGGCAGCTGGCCCGGCGGGGGCTGACACCCCCACCTCCCTCCCGGACGGGGTGGCTGCTGGGCGGAGACGCTCCTCACTTCCCAGATGGGGCGGCTGCCAGGCGGAGGGGCTCCTCACTTGTCAGACGGGGCGGCTGCCAGGCAGAGGGTCTCCTCACCTCTCAGACGGGGCGGCCGGGCAGAGACGCTCCTCACCTCCCAGAGGGGGTCACGGCCGGGCAGAGGCGCTCCTCTCATACCAGACAGGGCGGCGGGGCAGAGGCGCTCCCCACATCCCAGACGATGGGCGGCCGGGCAGAGACGCTTCTCGCTTCCTAGAGGGGATGGCGGCCGGGAAGAGGCGCTCCTCACTTCCTAGATGGGATGGCGGCCGGGAAGAGGCGCTCCTCACTTCCTAGATGGGATGGTGGCCGGGCAGAGACCCTCCTCACTTTCCAGACTGGGCAGCTAGGCAGAGGGGCTCCTCACATCCCAGACGATGGGCAGCCAGGCAGAGACGCTCCTCACTTCCCAGATGGGGTGGCAGCCGGGCAGAGGCTGCAATCTCGGTACTTTGGGAGGCCAAGGCAGGTGGCTGGGAGGTGGAGGTTGTACCCAGCTGAGATCACGCCACTGCACTCCACCCTGGGCACCATTGAGCACTGAGTGAACGAGACTCCGTCTGCAATCCCGGCACCTCGGGAGGCCGAGGCTGGTGGATCACTTGCGGTTAGGAGCTGGAGACCAGCCCGGCCAACACAGCGAAACCCCGTCTCCACCAAAAAAATACGAAAACCAGTCAGGCGTGGCGGCGCGCGCCTGCAATCACAGGCACCCGGCAGGCTGAGGCAGGAGAATCAGGCAGGGAGGTTGCAGTGAGCCGAGATGGCAGCAGTACAGTCGAGCTTCGGCTCGGCATCAGAGGGAGACCGTGGAAAGAGAGGGAGAGGGAGATCATGGGGAGAGGGAGAGGGACAGGGAGAGGGAGAGGGAGAGGCAAAGCCCTATTAATTAACCCCATGATTTCTGATTAAGCTGGGCTGTCACAGTGAGAACTTTTGGAGCTATCTCTATCTGGACTCATGCTGGAAATTCAGCAGTATTTTTTCGTTGTCACCATTATAAGTAGAAACTGAGGTTGAAACACTGCTCTCATTTTCATTATTGTGAATGTGTAATTCTACCCAGGAGGCCTGCAGGCTCTCCTCCTGCAGCTCAGGCCTCACTCTCTGATGTGACACTAGAGTGCTGCTGTGGCAAATGGGGTTCATATAAAATGTGAGCTGTGCTGTTGGCTGTGCCTCAGTGGCAGATGGTAGAGGTCAAGAGAGCATACTAGCAACCAGGAGAAAGTAAGCAGGAGTGCTGTAGCCCACTGCCAGTGAGTACAGAGCCACTCCTCTAAACTGTAACTAGCCAAAATATAGAATACTATTCAACCATTTTTGTAGCAGAGTGAAATCTTAGCTTCAGCAGGTACCTGACTTCAAGCTGCTAAAATACCTCCTGTTATGAAGATGTGAAAAGTTTATTTGTCATTGAATATAAGCAATTAGCATACACAGATGGCCTCTTCAATTTCCAGGTAGATTTAAGATGAACGATGTATGACATGGTGCTGTAAATTCTTCTACTTATGGACTAATTATGTTGACCATCTTTCTGTCATTGCAGTCTCTTAAGCAGATGGACTATGATGCATGTCACATTCAAGTTTAATTGTAAAATAAAAACGTTTGTTTTTTGAGATGGAGTTTCACTGTTATTGCCCAGGCTGGAGTGCAGTGGTGCGATCTCAGCTCACTAACCCCGCCTCCCAGGTTCAAGTGATTCTCCTGCCTTAGCCTCCCTAGTAGCTGGGATTGCAGGCATGTGCCACCATGCCTGGTTAATTTTTGTATTTTTTAGTAGAGAGGGGGTTTGTCAGTGTTGGCCAGGCTGGTCTCAAACTCCCGACCTCAGGTGATCCACCCGCCTCGGCCTCCCAAAGTGCTGGGATTACAGGCACGAGCCACCACACCCAGCCAAAACGTTTTCTTTCTGTTCTATTATTGTGGAGTTTTTCTGGGGCTGTAAACATTTGTTCTTTTTTTTTTTTTTTTTTTTTTTTTTTGAGATGAAGTCTCTCATCCCCCAGGCTGGAGTGTGATGGCACAAACTTGGCTCACTGCAACCTCTGCCTCCTGGGTTCAAGAGATTCTCCTGCCTCGGCCCTTTGAGTAGCTGGGATTACAGGTGCCTGCCACCAGGCCTGGCTAATTTTTTTTTTGTATTTTTAGTAGAGATGGATTTTACCATGTTGGCCAGGCTGGTCTAGAACTTTTGACCTCAGGTGATCCACCTGCCTAGGCCTCCCAAAGTCCTGGGATTATAGACATGAGCCACCATGTCCAGCGAAGAAAATTGTTCTTCTCTTTTTTTTCTTTTTGAGACAAAGTCTCACTCTGTCACCCAGGCTGGAGTGTGCTGTGGTGCCTTCTTGGCTCACTGCAAGCTCCACCTCCTGGGTTCACACCATTCTCCTGCCTCAGCCTCCTGAATAGCTGGGACTACAGGCTCCCACCACCACACCTGGCTCATTTTTTATATTTTTAGTAGAGATGGGGTTTCACTGTGTTAGTTAGATGGTCTCGATCTCCTGACCTCATGATCTGCCTGTCTTGGCCTCCCAAAGTGCTGGGATTACAGGTGTGAGCCACCGCACCTGGCCAAAGAAAATTGTTCTTCTAATTATTGTTTCCAAACACTGTCTAGAATTACCAGACATGATATAAACACATAAAGTGCCAACCAGAATTTAGCAAGGACTTTCCCTGTCAGGCTTCCAGTCAATTCACACTTGTGCAGCAAAGTGCATGCTGTCCCCTAAATATGCAGGCAGAATTGTGTCTCTATTTGTTATCTATAGTCCTGTACATTCACTTATAGAGAGGCTAGATCAGATTTCTACAAATTTCATAGGGCAGCAATCAATCATTTTATCTCTTTCAATGACTCCTGTATCTTCAGACTTGAAACAGATTCAGAGACCATGGGGCCCACAAACCCAGTTAGAGTAACATGTGTGCATTGAGTAGACATGTTGACAAGAGAATCTCCACTTTCACCTTCCTCCTCTTGCTAAAATGCTCACAAATGTGCAGGTAACACCTGCTGCTCCTCCTGCCATTCAGGCCTTAAATCTACAGCTCTATATTTTGAATCCAGATCTTGAGATTTGGGAAATAAAAAACTTTTGTCTAAATAAAGCAGGTTCTTTTGGTTATCAAACTCAGAGATATGTTAAAATGAAAGTGCAGTTATGTCTTTCTCCCACTTGAACGATGTATTCATCTATTGAAACTGTTCACTATTGGCACAAGTGACTATTAATTAAACTAATAATGCCACATTGGACACTATCCCATACCCTAAAACATAATGATAGATATCTAATCAATAATCAATGTTATTTATGTAAATAAATAAAAACTTTTGACAAACAACTCTGCATCAGCCCACTTTCTGTCCCTGTCTTGTCTTGACATATCTTCCTGTAAATACTACTAATCAAAGTGTAGATTCCAGGCAACTTGAATCTTTGCTCCCAGGTTATAACCCTTAAGCTTGACCCAAATAAACTGTCTACTTATATTCATGTTATGTCATCTTTTTTTAATGTAGACTTATTATTTAGAATGTGTTAGAGCAGCCTCTATGAGATCTCTCTTTTGACTGTACTCCACTTGGTGTAACACAAAAGGGTGCAGAGCCAAGTTGATCCTACCTAGAATTTGCAGATAAGGTCTGCCCTCTGCCTGGGATTTTTAAAAAAATGCCAGACTTTGGATAGAGGATGTACAGAAAATTAACAAAAGTCATTTTCTGCATTGTAAGTTGTCAAGATAGATATCTTACAGGCCCCATTTGGGAGTGTGGCATTTTGAGATTTTTCACATCTTGTTCATTGACCTGCTACAGTGATGTGAGAGGCTCCAGGAGGAAATAGAATCTGATGGCAGAATCTGTAAATGTAAATAATCATCTTAGGAGTGAGAGATCAAGGCCACAAAGTATCCAGAGCCATGATCATAGCTATAATTACCTGTAAAATGTGATACTGGAGTAGAGTATTTTTGTTTCTTTCTCTTATCCAAGAGCTAGCAAATCAGGACAGATGATCTAGGTTCTGGAGCTCCACCAAGGCAGTTCTGTTTTCTATTCAGAATCAGCCTGAGTTTCTCCAGATGGCTTATCATTGGGCCAACAGCCCTGTTTCACCAGGAATTCCCTCACAATCACCTAGGTGTCTTTGAGGCATTTGAGGATGTCCAGAGCAGAATTGTGTTAGGCTGACAAGAGTGGTTAATTCTGCTTCTGTCTCAGTGTAAGAGAAATGAGTCATCCTGTGTTCATTCATGCCCTCATACAAGAGGTGCCTTTTTTGGAACCCAGATCAGAGTTTCTCCAGTTTCCTGGTATTTGGATGATAAACAAGGAGGAGATCTGGAGACCCAAATAGATAAACTAGTTGCTTCCACTTCATATAGCCATTAAAAAAATACGTGAAGCAGTCATGTTTCCTACAATCCAGAAACTTTTAGTCTAGACCAGCAACTGGATAAATAATTGAATTATGCAACATATGGTTGGCACAATATATAGATGTGTCCAAAACGTTGGGTTTTATTTAGGCCACTTTATGCTGTTATGACTTCTGGATTGTACACCTGAAGGGATATTTATGAATAGAATAATTGTTATTATAATTTTTTTTCTTTAGTCAGAATCTCACTGTGTTACCCAGGCATGAGTGCAGTGACATGATCTTGGCTCACCGCAATTTCTGCCACTTGGGTTCAAGCGATTCTCCTGCCTCAGCCTCCAAAGTAGCTGGGATTGCTGGCCCCAGCCACTGTGGTCAGGCTGGTCTTGAACTCCTGACCTCGTGATCCACCCACCTTGGCCTCACAAAGTGTTGGGATTACAGGTGTAAGGCAGTGCACCCAGCTGTATAATTTCTACTTTTTTTTACCTTCTAAAGTTACATATTGATTTTCTAATAAAATTACCCTAGAAAACCTTAAGGGATTTGTTTAAATTGTGTATTGGTATATAGTATAAAGTTGACAGGGCAGTGGCTTGAAAAATTAAAATTATAGGAACTCTGGGATTTAAGTTTCTTTTAGGTAAGCTTAGAAAAAACAAAACTGGAAGTACCCCAGTGGCATAGAGAACAGAATTCTACATAAGTCCTCACACTGCCTGAGACCTGAGCAGATTCATGCTTTTTGGAGGCTTTATTTAGGTCTGACCCTACCCTGGAGTCTTGCCTTACAGGACTGATTAGTAGAGATCAGAGTTTTGGCTGGTGAATCCTGCTGCCTTTCTAGAGCTGGTGCTCACAATTCCCTGAATCCCAAAAGCAGATGAATGGGAAAAATAGGCCGGGCGCGGTGGCTCACGCCTGTAATCCCAGCACTTTAGGAGGCCGAGGCGGGCAGATCATGAGGTCAGGAAATCGAGACCATCCTGGCTAACACGGTGAAACCCCACCTCTACTAAAAATACAAAAAATTAGCCAGATGTGGTGGTGGGCGCCTGTAGTCCCAGCTACTGAGGAGGCTGAGGCAGGAGAATGGCGTGAACCCGGGAGGCGGAGCTTGCAGTGAGCCCAGATCGCGCCACTACACTCCAGCCTGGGTGGCAGCGAGACTCCATCTCAAAAAACAAAAAAAAAAAAAAGGGAAAAATAAAGTACGTATTTTAGGGTTTTAGTTTTTAAATTTTCTGTTAAAGCCAGTGTTTGCAGAGACATTCTATTTAGCAACTTGTTTTCTATTCTTGCAGATCCGGTAGTTGCTCCACAAGTCACAGAAAAGTAAATATGAACAGAATAAAATTTTCTCTAAATTACATTAAACTCTTCCTTTCTATCTCTTTCATCTGTCTATATTTTGCTTTTACAGTGTTTTAAAAAAATTCATGACAGAGAAACAGAAGAAGAAATAAAAATGCCGCACCCTTTACCTAAATCCTAAAGTTTATTAAATAGTACCAGCTTTCAGGGTGTTATGAGAATTAAATCACAGAATGTGTTATGCCCAGCACAGTGCTCTGTATCAGTCTCTTGAGCACAAAGTACCTGCTTAATAAACATTGCATTAGTACTTGTGTACATGTTGTTTTTTAAATACAGACTTACTCTGACATTGCTGCCTTCAGTTTCCTCTATAAACTTTAAAGAGCCAGCGAAGCATATAAAACTTTAGGGTGGAGATGCGTTGTCCCTATTTGTATCAGAAGTATTTGGTTGTGAAAAGAGTGCTAAATGTAAGGGACCCTGTGCTGTTCCTGCTTTCTCTAACTAATGCTAATAATGAGCCAAGGGGAAGCAACTTCAGCATTGACAGGGGACTTGTTTAAAACACCCATTCATGGACCCTTTTCAAGCCTCCAGAATCACATTACATAAAGTGGAGCCAAAATTACCAAGTGATTTATAAGCCTATTAAAGCTTGAGAGGCAATGCTTAGCTTAGTGATTATCAGCCCAGGCTTCTCATTAGGATCACATGACCAATATGCAGAAACCTCTTGTGCCGTCCCCACAGCTTCTGTTTGTTCTGCATGGAAGCACTTATGTTGTTTTAATGAAGGGTCTCATGTGACTCTAAGGTGAGGCCAGAATCAAGTATGAGCGCTTCAAAATACAATCATGAGAGTTAAGTTCCATCTTTGCACTAAAGGGTGGTCACAGGGCCTGTTCTGTTTGGGTTTGGTACAGACAGGTCAGTGTGGTGCATAATTCCATTACTGGAAATTGCTGGTGTCTGTGGCAGGGAGGGCACCTGAGGACAGGAAATGAGAAACTTATATTTCTATCTTCATGGAGCAGTTCATTGTTCCCTGAATCTCTTCTGTTTCAAAGGACAGAAATAGGTGGGCTTTTTCTGTCATTTTGCCAGTTGATGTCATGCCAGCAGGTAATCATGTGCTACTGATTTAAAGGCATGTTCTCAAGATGCAGGTGTAATTTTTCCAGAGAATCTCATCTGAGAAGGAATTCCAGAGGAGGAGGAGAAGAAAAAAAAGTGGCTCTTCTTAAGGTAAACGTGTCTCAGATGAAGAGCTGTGTCCACTCTGCCTCCTCGAGCCCCATGAGTTTAGTACTCACAAACCTTTACTTCTCTACTTGTGTTTTCCCTCCCTGAGTTTGGTTTTACTACTTAGAATTCTTATGATAGTCAAGGGTCTCTGAAAAATATTTCTTTCCTATATCCCAGAGCTTTCTCTGCATTCTCTATGTCATAGCTTCTTATATGCCATGCAGAATTCTCAGCAAGAATTTATAATCTGCAATATTAAAAATGTTCCCTTTGTGGCTGTTGAACATGGAAAGATGTGGATACTCAAGATTTCTGTTGGGGAAAATTGTGGTCCTTAGTATAGATGAAGAACATACAATGTTGAGGCTTCATCTGTATGTTCCATTAGCTCTATGCAGAACAGGATTAAGAAAATGCTTTTTTATATGGAATGGCATTTATTATCCAGAAAGTTCTGAAAAAAATTATTAGGAGATACCTGCTCTCTTGGGTGCTAAATGAAGCCTACTTAAAATTACTACTAAAAATTACAGAACATAGGAGTTATCAAAAACTTTGAAGTTAGCATAAAACATGTTTCTTTATGGTTAAATTCAGATTTTATTTACTTTCTTTGGGAGGAATATTTCAACAGTGATGCTGTGTTCTTCTGTGTGAATTAGGACGTCATAAAAATTTATCGTAGTGCAGTTAATGGTTAATGATTCAGTTGGTGAAATAGCTGACAGATTTTTTTCACTATAGAGATAATTTTCTATTCATTATTAATTATGTTTATGCAGCTGATATGCATAAACCTCACATTAAATCTGGCAGCTTTCTTTTTTAAACATATTTTTCTTTGGAAAATGAAGGCTCTTATCTTTGTTTACAGGCTAGAAAATCTGAAAAAAACACAGGCTCTTGCACTTACTGCATTTGACAAAATATCATTTTGGGGACAAAAACATTAACATTATTGGTGAGTTAGAAATTCAGAAAATCAGACTTTATGCCAGATCTTTTGGAAAAAAAAAATCCTGCATAAGAAGGTCTTCAGCTTATTGTACATGTTAAAATTGGAGAGATGCCTTCTAACTCAACATGTCTTTTCTGTCTGAAAGATATTCATATCTGATTCTGTATGATGTAAATATAGCACTCAAAAATGTACATGTTCATGCCCTTAATTTTATACTTTATTATCTAGAAAAATATCATTATATGAACTAATGTTGTGGATCTTAGGCTGCTCTTTTTTTTCAGAGATAGAGAATACATTAGAAAATATTTCTGTATTGAAAATTATTTTATTGGATAATTTTAGTCAATCCTATAAGTAAGAATCAGTTCTCTTACTCTCTCATTTCACCTTAAATTAAAAATTCCACCAATGGCGACTTGGTAAAAATGTGTGTGTTTGTGTGTTTTTCAGGAATCATTGCAATTTAGAGATGTGGCTGTAGAATTCTCTCTGGAGGAGTGGCATTGCCTGGACACTGCACAGCGGAATTTATATAGGGATGTGATGTTAGAGAACTACAGACACCTGGTCTTCCTTGGTGAGGATAACTTCAATACATAATTCATAAAAAAACCCCAAAAGTTTTATTTCTCTTTTTTTGCAGAATGATTTTATTAATTTATCCTTTGCATAAAAGAGTTCCAGATGTCCTTTTTCCAGAAAATCTTCAGAATTTGTTTATTTAGAAAAGAATTTCTTCAAGATGTTTCATCTTAATCCAAACTTTCCACATTCCTGAGTTGAGCTTTATTCTTCACTCTAAATTAGTGGTAATTTCAGAAATTTAGTGGCATAAAATAGTGTTGCCCCCACCTGAAAATCTCATTGCCATCATCAGTTTTTGATTCAGTAGTATCAGGTAGTAAATTTAAAAAGCCTTCATGCAGGGCCAGGCGCAGTGGCTCATACCTGTAATTCCAGAACTTTGGGAGGCTGAGATGGGCAGATCACCTGAAGTTGGGAGTTTGAGACCAGCCTGACCAACATGGAGAAACCCCGTCTATACTAAAAATACAAAATTAGTTGGTCATGGTGGCATAGTCCTGTAATCCCAGCTACTCTGGAGACTGAGGCAGGAGATTCCCCTGAACACAGGAGGCAGAGGTTTTGGTGAGCCGAGACTGAGCCATTGCACTCTAGCCTGGGCAAGAAGAGCAAATACCACTCTAATTTTGATAGGAAGTTTATTGAATCTATAGATCACTTTGGATAATGTGGCAATTTAAAAATCTATTTGGATCTTCTCTTCATAGTTTTTTTATTGTAAAGATTTTTTACCTTCTTAGTAATTTTTTAAAGAAATTTATTATTTAATGGTATAGTAAATAAGATTTTTTCTTTCTCTATTTTATCAGATAGTTTAAGTGTTTGAGACCATACGTATACTTGTATGTTAATTTTATGTTTTGCTAATTTGCTGAGTGTATTTGTCAGTTTAGAAAGCTTTTAAGGTACTGTTTATTTATTTATTTATTTTTTTGAGATGGAGTCTCGCTCTGTTGCCCAGGCTGGAGTGCAATGGCATGATCTCAGCTCACTGCAACCTCTGCCTCCTGGGTTCAAGCAATTCTCCTGTCTGAGCCTCCTGAGTAGCTGGGACTACTACAGGCGCGTGCCGCTGCACCCGGCTTTTTGTATTTTAGTACAGATGGGGTTTCACCATGTTGGCCAGGCTGGTCTCAAACTCCTGACCTTGTGATCCACCCATCTTGGCCTCCCAGAGTGCTAGGATTAGAGGTGTGAGCCACTGCAACTGGCCCTATTTATGGTTTTTAAAGTACTGCTTATGGTTTTTTAAATATAAGATTGTATGATCTATAAACAGCAACTTTTTACTTATTTTATTCCATCTCCAAAAAAAAAAGAAACCTTAAAGTTGAAAGTATTTTCTAAATATCTAGAAATTTGTTATGAATTAGTATTTTGGTATTAATTTACTAGAGTATTTTATTACATTCTTTCTGCTGAGCACATTACTAGCTTGTAATTGAGAAATATAAGCAAGATTAATGCTATTTATTTTTAATGAAACAGGTATTATTGTCTCTAAGCCAGACCTGATCACCTGTCTGGAGCAAGGAATAAAACCTCTGACTATGAAGAGACATGAGATGATTGCCAACTCCCCAGGTAGGTGCGAATGAAAATGAACACAACAGACAATGCAGATAAGAGGTCCCAAGGTCAAAAAGAAAGCCAGTCCTCAAAATGTGATCTGGGAAGCTGTGTTCCAAAGGAAATAGTTCCTGGGCAGCTGTTTTATTTGTTTATTTATTTAATTTTTCTCTCACAAAGGGACATCTGTCTCATGCTTTTAAATTCTCTAAGGATTCTACTATTCTTTCGGTGAGCTTCCTTCAAGTTCACAGTGAGAGCGAAATTCCTCTTTATGGCATATAAGTGATTGCACAATCTGGCTGCTTTTCCATTGCCTTGGGGACACACAAATATCTGCGTGATTTTGAGAAACTAAAACACTTTTTTAAGTTGTCTTTTTGCTTCAATCTGAAATGTGTGATAGTATTAGTTTTTGTTGCATTTTTTGTTCATTTTTTCTGCACAGTCCATTCTGTTTTTATTACTATATAGTCTTGAAATATAGTTTGAAATTATAAGTATGATATCCTTCTGCTTTGATCTTTTTCCTCAAGATTGCTTTGGCTATCAAAGTTATTTTAATATCACGTCACTTTTAGAAATGTATTTTCCATTACTATAAAAAAAACCACTGCAATTTTGATAGGAAGTTTATTGAATCTATAGATCACTCTGGTTAATATGGCAATTTTAAAATTTATTTGGTTCTTCTCTAATATTTTCATGGTGTTTTTTTTTTTTTGAGAAGGAGTCTTGCTCTGTTGCCCAGGCTGGAGTGCAGTTGTGTGATCTTGGTTCACTGCAAACTCTGCCTCCTGGGTTCAAGCAATTCTCTGCCTCAGCCTCCTGTGTAGCTGAGATTACAGGTGCATACCACCATGCCTGGCTAATTTTTTTGTATTTTTTGTAGAGATGGGGTTTCACCATGTTGGCCAGGCTGGTCTTGAACTCCTGACCTTGTGATCCACCCACTTCAGCCTCCCAAAGTGCTGGGATTACAGGCATGAGCCACCCCGCCCGGCCCATAGTTTTTTTATTGTAAAGATTTTTTTTACCTCCTTGGTTTTTTTCTAAGAAGTTTATTACTTAATGCTATAGTAAATAAGATTTTTTTCTTTATTTTATCAGATAGTTTGTTTTAAGTGTATGAGACCATACATACACTTGTATGTTAATTTTATATTTTGCTAATTTACTGAGTGTATTTATCACTTTAGACAGGTTTTAATGTGCTATTTATTGATTTTTAAATAAAAGATTATACGATCTACAAACAGCGACTTTTTACTTATTTTTCTTTAATTTCAATGGATTTTTTTATTTCTTTGACTAATTCTTCTGCCACATGCTTCCAGTGCTACATTAAAATAGAAGCATTGACAATGGGCACAATATAGTTTTGTATTGGTGCCTAAATTTGATGGAGCAAACACTGCTTCAAGTTTTTTTTTTTTTTTTTGAGAGAGTCTCACTCTGTTGCCCAGGCTGGAGTGCAGTGGTGCAGTCTCAGCTCACTGCAACCTCCATCTCCCGGGTTCACACCATTCTCCTGCCTTAGCCTCCCGAGTAGCTGGGACTACAGGCACCCACCACCACACCCGGCTAATTTTTTTTTATTTTTAGTAGAGACAGGGTTTCACCATGTTAGCCAGGATGGTCTCGATCTCCTGACCTCGTGATCCATCTGCCTCGGCCTCCCAAAGTGCTGGGATTACAGGTGTGAGCCACCGCGCCTGGCCTTCAAGTTTTTATAAACTGATTTTAGAAGGTAAAGATCTTTTGTTGGGCCCTTAGGGTGATGAGATGCCCTCTGAATTTGTAGTGGAGAGGGGGTGTAGCTTGGTGACAAGGCTGCTGGGTCTGCACTAGGGTCCACCTTTAGTTGGCTTGTTACAGGGGCTTGGGTAGTTGTAATTCTCATTTTATTTTTGGACAGACTGCATATCCTTCAGGGCTTTGCTCCATAGTTAAGACACTAGGGCATGTTTTTGTAGTCAGGTCTGCATATGGTGGGCCTTATATCTGGATATTGATGAGTATGGCTTTTATTGAGTATCAGAGAGCATTCCCTCAGATAACTGTGGGTTTCTATATAGGCAGAACTGACAAACTATCTTGTTTAAGTGAGTAGTCATGGAGATAGTCTTTTTTTCACCATGTGTTTAATGATGAATATATATTTCCTTTTGTGAGAGAAATACTTGTTTGATTTGAAGGTAATTTTCAAAAAGATTTATAATTCTGGATTTTTTTTCAGTTTTTCTTTAAAAAAAATTGTTTTAAAAACACATAACATAAAATTTACCATCTTAATTCAAGTGTACATTTTCAGGGCCAGGCATGGTTGTGGCTCCCATCTGTAATCCCAGGATTTTGGGAGGCCAACACAGGAGGATCCCTGGAGCCCAAAAGTTTGAGACCAGCCTGGGAAAGATATGGAGACCCCTCTTTATAAAAATAATTTAATAATTGCCAGGCATGGTGGTATGCAGCTGTGGTACCTGCTACTTGGGAGATTGAGGGGGAGTCAAAATTTTGCCACTACACTCCAGCTTGAATGACAGAGTGAGACCCTGTCTCCAAAAAACAAAAAAAAAAAGCTGTTCATTTCAGGCATGTTAAGTATATTCTCGTTGTTATGTAAAATACTTCTAGACACTTTACATCTTGTAAAACTAAAACTCAATACCCATTAAATAACAGCTGCTCATTTTACCCTCTCTCACCCTCGACAGACAAACCTTCCACTTTCTGTTTTATGATTTGAGTACTTAAGATATCCATAATTTTCTTACTGGATTAATTCAAGTGACATAATATTCACAATGTTCATCTTAAAATGTGACAAGATTGTTTTTAAGATGGAATAATATTCCGTTGTATGTATATGTTACATATTTTGATGTGTTTATAAATCAAGAGACATCTGGGTTGCTTCAACCTTTTGGCTTTTGTGAATACTGGTGCAATAAACATGGATTTTCAAATATGACTTCCAGGTCCTGTGTTGCTTTTCTTTTTTTCTAGAGATGGATTCTCACTCTGTCACCCAGGCTGAAGTGCAGTGGTGTGATATCAGCTCACTGAAACCTCTGCCTCCTGGGTTCAAGCAATTCTGCTTCAGCCTCCCAAGTAGCTGTGATTACAGGTGCCCACCAACACACCCAGCTAATTTTTTGTATTTTTAGTATTATGGGGTTTATTATGTTGGCCAGGCTGGTCTCAAACTCCTGATCTCAGGTAATCACCCACCTTGGCCTCCCAAAGTGCTAGGATTACAGGCTTGAGCACCTGGGCCTGGCCTGTGTTACATATTTTGTAAATAGATATAATAAGTGAGGAACATTTATAACATTTTTAAATAATGGCTGCATCTTTGTTTTCCAGCAAGAAGCAACATGGGTTTCATTTTTATTGCAACATCAACAGATTGGGTGTTTTTTAAAAAATTTACAGTGGCCATTCTAATGGATATGAGGTGATTTTGTTTGTGATTGTGTTTTTTTATTTCTCTATATATCAGTAATTTTGTGCATTCTTTCAAATGCTTTTTCCCATTTGTGTAGTTTTTTGATGAAAATTTTTTTCGTTCATTTTTAAATCAAGTTATTCAACTTTATTGATTAACTTTAAGAGTTTTTATTTATTTTGAACATTAACTTCCTTCACATGAAATCTGCAAATGTTTTCATCCATTTTCTAAGGGATGTTGCCACTTTTGAATTTTCTTTCGATGTACAGAAATTTTGATGTCTAGTGTAGTTAAACTTTTCTTGTATTGTTGCTTATGCATTTAATGTCGTATCTAAGAAAATGGTGGCAAGACCAATGTAATGTCCTTTTCCTGTATTTTTTCTAATAGATTTGTTAGTTTCTTTATGTCTAAGTATTTTGTTTAAAATATATTTTTGTATCGTTCAAGGAAATAACCCAATTTTATTTTATCAGTGTTGATATTCAGTTTTCAACATCATTTTTTGAAGATATTACTTTTCTCTATTTTGTACTCAAAGCAACTTTTTCAAAGACCATTTGATCATATATAGAAGGGTTCATTTCTGAGCTCTCTATTCTGGTCTTTCATCATTTATCTTACTGTAACTGTACTGTCAGTATCACATTGTTTATGTTACTGTAGCCTTTAACTGTAGGTTGTATTGACATCTGTGAAGAATAAAATTTTTTGACCCCTGAGCAAGAATATGTTGAATCAGAGTGTTTTATATTCACATATTTTTGAATTTGCCAATTTACCTTTTGCTTTTAATTCCTAGTGTCATTCAGTTTTTGTTAGAAAACACACAATGTATGATTTTAGTGTTTTTAAATTGATTTGTTGTTGTTTTAAGGCAAGATCTTACCAACACCAAGGCTGGAGTGCTGTGGCATAATTTTGGCTCACTATAGCCTCAGCCTCCTGGGCTCAAGTGATCCTTTCACCTCTGTTTTCTGATCAGCTTGGACTACAGACATGTACTACCATGTCTGCTTAATTGTTTGCTTGTTTGCAGTGTTAGGATCTCATTATGTTGTCCAGGCTGGTCTCAAACTTTTGGCCCTAATGGATCCTCTTACCTAGGTCTCCCAAAGTGTTAAGATTATAGGCAAGAGCCACTGCACCCAGTAAGTACTTTTAAATTTAATAAAACTTGGTATGTGTCCTAACAGATTACACCAGATGCAAATAAGAATATTGTGTATTATCTTGGTTTTGACTGGAGAGTTTTGCATGTGTCTGTGAAGCCTAGTTGGTCTATAATATGGTTTCCATGTTCATGTTCTCCAGACCTCATGCTGCAAAATAAATCTTCAATGTTGGATGTGGGACCTGGTGGGACATGTTTGTGTCATGGAGGCAAAGTTCTCATGAATGGCATAGTACATCCTCTTGGTAACCAAAACTTTACACTCTATTAATTCAAATGAGAGCTGGTTCATTAAAAGAACCTGGATCCTTCACCTCGCACTTGCTCTGTTTCATTAACATATAGTATGTCCAATTACTCTTTACCTTCCACCATGATTGTAAGTTTCCTGAGACCCTCACCAGAAGCAGACGCTAGCACACACTTCTTATAGTCTGTCAAACTGTGAGCCACATAAATTATTTTTCTTTAAAAATTATGCACTTGGCTGGGCACAGTGGCTCATGCCTGTAATCCCTGCACTTTGGGAGGCCGAGGTGGGTGGATCATGAGGTCAGGAGATCGAGACCATCCTGGCTAACATGGTGAAACCCCGTCTCTACCAAAAATACAAAAAGCCGGGTGTGCTGGTGGGCACCTGTAGTCCCAGCTACTTGGGAGGCTGAGGCAGGAGAGTGGCGTGAATCTGGGAGGCGGAGCTTGCAGTGAGCTGAGATTGCTCTACTGCACTCCAGCCTGGGCGACATCGAGATTCCTTAAAAAAAAAAAATTATGCACTCGGCTGGGGGCGGTGGCTCACACCTGTAATCCCAGCATTTTGGGAGGCCCAGGTGGGTGGATCACGAGGTCAGGAGATCGAGACTATCCTGGCTAAGACGGTGAAACCCCGTCTCTATTAAAAATATAAAAAAATTAGCCGGGCATGGTGGTGGGCGCCTGTAGTTCCAGCTACTTGGGAGGCTGAGGCAGGAGAATGGCATGAACCTGGGAGGCGGAGCTTGTAGTGAGCTGAGATTGCGCCACTGTACTCCAGCCTGGGCGACAGAACAGGACTCTGTCTCAAAAACAAAGAAAAAAAGAAAAAGAAATTATGCAGTCTCAAATATTCCTCTGTATGCAAAATAATATGGTCTATAATGTTGCGTAAGTTGTCTGTTTCTCATTTTTTCTCTGAATTTTCTATTTATTATTGCAAATGGGGTCTTGATGTCTACAATTTTTATGTTGCTATGTATGTCTTGCTTCACTTTTGTCAATATTTGCTTTATATATTTTGGAGCCCTGATGTTATATACACGTATACATATAGATAGATAAATAATATAGTTACAGATTCCTGGTAAATTAACTCACTTTACCATAATATAATATCATTCTTTGTCTAATGGTAGTACTTGACCTATAGCATATTATGTCTAATATAATTATGACCACCTCACTCAATTGTGGTTACTATTTTTATGATATACACATTTTTTTCCTTCTGTTACTTTCAGCCTATTTGACTCAATGCTACAATAAGTCTCTTGTAGGCAGCATACTGTATGCTTTTAAAGAAACCACTGAGGCATTCTATAGCTTTTTCTTCATATGTATATATTTATTTATGTATTTATTTTGAGACGGAGTTTCACATTTTTTGCCCAATGGCGTGAGCTCACTGCAACCTCTGCCTCCCAAGTTCAAGCGATTCTCCTTTGTCAGCCTCCCAAGTAGCTGGGATTACAGGCACCTGTCACCATGCCCGGCTAATTTTTTTGTATTTTAGGTAGAGATGGGATTCCACCATGATGGCCAGGCTCGTCTTAAACTCCTGACCTCAGGTGATCTGCCCGCCTCTGCCTCCCAAAGTGCTGGGGTTACAAGCATCAACCACCACATCTGGCCTCATTTAACTCTGTCAACCAGGCTGATTTGCATGATTCACTGATGCCAGAACCTCCAAAACTCAGATGATCCTCTCATTTTAGCCTCTTAAACAGCTGGGTTACAAGTATGTGTCATCATAGCCATCTTTTTTTTTGTATTTTTTGTAGAGACAGAGTTTTGCCATGTTGCCCAGGCTGGTCTTGAACTCATGGGATCAAGTGATGAGCCTACCTTGGCCTTCCAAAGTCCTAAGAGTACATTTGATTTTATTAAGTAGTATAATTAATTTATATTTACAATGAATAAAGAAATGAAGTTGTCATTAGCAGTTAGATTGTTATTGTTTTATGTGTTTCTAGTAGTTATATTTTTCTCATCTCCTGTTTTACTTTCTTAATTTTCATTTTATTTTGTACTGGCGTGCTTTCATTACTTTTTATCTTCTTTTGCATACTTTCTATAAATATTATCTTTGTAATCATCTTGAAAACTGGAGATTACATACATCTTAAAGTTAAAACAATATGTTTCAATCTCATAACTTCAATTGAATACAAAAACTATGCCTCTATATTTTATGGTTTGTTACTGATATAAAAATTATGTTATATGCTGTATCTATTAACAGATTTATGCAGATTTACATATTTCTTATATTTTATTAAGAAACTTTAAAGTTTTTATGTACCATCTTTTTTTTTTTTTTTGAAACTGAGTCTCACTCTATTGCCCATGATGGAGTGCAGTGGTGTAATCTTGGCTCACTGTAACCTCCACCAGGCACGGTGGCTCATGCCTGTGTTCTCAGCACTTTGGGAGGCCGAGGTGGGTGAATCAGGTCAGGAGTTCAAGAGCAGCCTGGCCAACATGGTGAAACGCTGTCTCTACTAAAAAATACAAACATTATCCGGGCATGCTGGCAGGTGCCTATAATCCCAGCTCCTCAGGAGGCTAAAGCAGGAGAATTGCTTGAACCTAGAAGGCGGAGGTTGCAGTGAGCCAAGGTCACACCACTGTACTCCAGCCTGGACAACAGAGCGAAACTCCATCTCAAAAAAAAAAAAAAAAGTATGTCTTTTGATTGGAAAGATGATTATATATATATTTAAATCGTTTTCTGCAATAGAAAAACTTACTGTTATTTTTATTAATTGTTTTATTTGATTCTTGTATCTTTTTCACTCATTTTCTGTCTTTTTTGTGTTTTTTTAATTTTTGTATTGATATGCTTTCAGTTTCTTTCTTATTTTCTTTTGTGTATCTATACAGCTATTATCTTAGTGCTAACATGGGGGATTACATAAAACCTCTAAAAGATCCAACAATATATTTGAATGTGGTAAAAAATTAACTTCAGTTATATACTGAAATTCTTCATCATTACATTTGCCTTCAACTTTGTTACTGATTTTGCTAATTATATTTTTATGTTGTATATTTATTAACAGATGTTAACAATAATTTCTATACTTTTATCTTTTAAATTTAGAGAGTAATTAAAAATGTTTTCTGTACCATTATGATAATGTTAAGAAATTCCATTTTTGTGTATGTGGATATCTTTTCCAGAAAGTTATGTATTTTCATAGATTATCTGTTGTTTTCTTGCATTATGTTATTTTCAGTGGAAGAAACTCCTTTTAGCATCTTTGATGTGTATGGTGTATGCAGTGCCAATATACTTTCTCAGGATTTGGTTATTTTGGAAGCACTTGTTTTATTTGGTAGTACAATTTTGCAGATGGCATTATTCCATTTGACAGCTATTTTTAAAAATTATTATAACTTTAGCAATATCACAGTTTTTTTCTGATGTGCAAGAATGTTTTAAATAAATTCACTGGTGCCAGTTGTGGTGGCTTACGTCTATAATCCCAGCACTTTGGGAGACTGAGGTGGGCAGACCACCTGAGGTCAGAAGTTTGAGACCAGCCAGGCTAACATGGTGAAACCCTGTTTGTACTGAAAATACAAAAAAGTAGCCAGGCATGGTGGCGCACGCCTGTAATCCCAGCTACTCAGGACGCTGAGGCAGGAGAATCCTTTGAACCTGGGAGGCGGAGGTTGCAGTGAGCCAAGATTGCATCATTGAACTCCAGCTTGGGCAACAAGATTGAAACTCTGTCTAAAAAAAAAAAATTCTCTGGTTATCTCATGAGACTATGCTTATAAATGGAACATCATTTTTATCTTGCAGCACCCAAAATTCTATTCTTATATGTGATTTTTGAAATTTTGCTTATATGTGTGTTTGTTATAAATATATTTGTGTGTATCTAAGTTTGTTTATTCAGCTTTTTCATGTTTACATCATATTTTCTTTTAATAAATTTTTCAGTTTTTTTATATTTTTTATATCCACGATTTTTGGTTTTTTGGTATTTTAGTATTTCTTTTTATTCCCATTTTTCTGATCTTCAGTAGTTGTCTGGGTTTCTATTTTTTTCTTATACAGAGTCTTTTTCTGTCACCGAGGCTGGAGTGCAGTGGCGTGATCTCAGCCAGGCTGATCTTGAACTGCTGACCTCAAATGATCCACCCACCTCAGCCTCCTAAAGTGCTGGGTTTACAGGCATCAGCCACTGCACCCAGCCTTTTTAATTTTATTTTTGAGACAGTGTTGCTCTGTTTCCCAGACCGCAGTACAGTGGTACAATCTCCACTCACTGCAACCTTTCCCGCCCAGATTCAAGCAATTCTCCTGTGTCAGCCTTACAAGTAGCTGGGATTACAGGCACATGCCACCATGCCCAGCTAATTTTTGTATTTTTAGTAGATACAGGGTTTCACCATGTTGGCCAGGCTGGTCTCAAACTTCTGACCTCATATATTTTCCCACCTTGATCTTCCAGTGTGTTGGGATTACAGGAATGAGCCACCAACAGTGGGATGTTCTATTCATTTGGAATTTTAAAAATTACTTTGTATACTTTTTATGGTTGCTTTTGAAAAGTTTATAATTTTTTTTGATGGGGCCATGTTCTAATATTTGGTATACATTAGCATCTTTGATAGAGATTTGGAAATTAACAAAAAGCTACCTGTTACAATCTTTATAATATAGCTTTGTCCTGGCGTAGTATGAAATCAATTGTCTTGGCTAGAGATTCTGGGAATTTTTCAAACATGTTTTTAGGAAGAGTCTTGTCTAAAATTTTGTGTTTATTGTTTAGTTAAATCAGCTTATTCGTATTTCTTCTTAATAGTCAGTAATCACTTGCTACACCCATTCCCTGTTTGCAGTTTCTCTGCTTCTCTATAATTTACCTTTAGACTCAGCAAACTCAAACTGTCATTCCAATGTATATCACCATTTTTTTTTAGCATTTTATGTCATGGGACACATTATCTGGTGTCTAAAAAAGCCCCTAGAAGACAGAAATAAAGATGTATGTGCCAATGTTTCTTGTTTTTTAAAAAGGAAACCAGGAGTTGGCAATTTACATTTTTGTGTGTATGTGTGAGACAGAGTCTCATTCTGTTACCTAGTCTCGAGTGCAGTGGCATGATCTTGGCTCACTACATTCTCTGCCTCCACAGTTGAAGCAATTCTCCTGCCTCAGCCTCCCAAATAGGATTACAGGTAACTGTAACCACGCCTGGCTAATTTGTTTGTATTTTAGTAGAGATGGGGTTTTACCATGTTGGTCAGGCTGGTCTCAAACTCCTGACCTCAGGTGATCCTCATGCTTTGCCCTCACAAATTTCTGGAATTACAGGCATGAGCTATCATGCCTTGTTGGCAACTTACTTTAAAAAAAAAACTTTTTTTTGAGGTGAAGTCTCGCTCTGTTGCCCAGGCCAGAGTGCAGTGGTGCAATCTTGGCTTACTGCAACCTCCATCTCCTGGGTTCAAGAAATTCTCATGCCTCAGCCTCCTGAGCAGTTGGAATTACAGTGACCCATGACCATGACTGGCTAACTTTTTGTAATTTTAGTAGAGATGGGGTTTCACCATCTTGGCCAGGATGGCCTTGAACTCCTGACCTCAAGTGATTCACCCACCTCAGCCTCCGAAAGTGCTGGTATTACAGGCATGAGCCACTGCACCAGGTTGGCAATTTACTTTTAAAGGCACAATGTTATACTGGAGAGCAGGAAGAGCTGTTGCGTATAAGTAACAGACTTTTCTTTATCTTATATGTGACTGTTTGCATTGTGCTCACTAGGGACTTTCACACACTTAAAACTCATTTATAAATTTTTTACAAATGTATTTTGGTCAGTATGTTTTTGTTACCTTTATATGTCCAGGAAGAAATTACAGCTTGTGGCATTTTGCTATGTCATCTTGCTTATGTAGTTTGTATAATTTTATAGGTTAGATTTGTAAAGTATATTTATCTGAGTCTAGCAATTGAAGTCATGTGTTTTTATTGTTTCTTTCAGTTATGTGTTCTCATTTAGCCCAAGACCTTTGGCCAGAGCAGAACATAAAAGATTCTTTCCAAAAAGTGGTACTGAGAAAATTTGAAAAATGTGGACATGGCAATTTACACTTCAAAAAAGGCTGTGAAAGTGTGGATGAGTGTAAGTTACACAAAAGAGGTTATAATGGACTTAACCAATGTTTGACAACTACCCAGAGTAAAATATTTCAATGTGGTAAATATGTGAAAGTCTTTCATCAATTTTCAAATTCAAAGAGACATAAAAGAAGACATACTGAAAAAAAACCTTTGAAATATATAGAAGGTGACAAAGCTTTTAACCAGTCCTCAACCCATACTACACATAAAAAGATTGATACTGGAGAGAAACCATACAAATGTGAAGAATGTGGCAAAGCCTTCAACCGGTCCTCACACCTTACTACACATAAGATAACTCATACTAGAGAGAAACCCTACAAATGTGAAGAATGTGGCAAAGTCTTTAAGTACTTCTCTAGCTTTACTACACATAAGAAAATTCATACTGGAGAGAAACCCTACATTTGTGAAGAATGTGGCAAAGCCTTTATGTACCCCTATACCCTTACTACTCATAAGATAATCCATACTGGAGAGCAACCCTACAAATGTAAAGAATGTGACAAAGCTTTTAACCATCCTGCAACTCTTTCTTCACATAAGAAAATTCATACTGGAGAGAAACCATACAAGTGTGATAAATGTGGCAAAGCCTTTATTTCATCCTCGATCCTTAGTAAACATGAGAAGATTCATACGGGAGAGAAACCCTACAAATGTGAAGAATGTGGTAAAGCCTTCACCCGTTCCTCACACCTTACTATGCATAAGATAATTCATACTGGAGAGAAACCATACAAATGTGAAGAATGTGGCAAAGCCTTTACATGGTCTGCAGGCCTCCATAAACATAGGAGAACTCATACTGGAGAGAAACCCTACAAATGTGAAGAATGTGGCAAAGCGTATACTACATCCTCAAATCTAACTGAACATAAGACAACTCATACTGGAGAGAAACCTTACAAATGTAAAGAATGTGGCAAAGCTTTTAACTGGTCCTCAGACCTTAATAAACATAAGAGAATTCATATTGGACAGAAACCAAGAACGTGACAAAGGATTATTTTATTATTATTATTATTATTTTTTTGAGAGGTAATTTTGCTGTTGTTTCCCAGGCTGGAGTGCAATGGCATAATTTTGGCTCACCACAACCTCCACCTTCTGGGTTCAAGTAACTCTCCTTAGTAGCTAGGATTACAGGGCTGCACCACCACACCTGGCTAATTTTGTATTTTTAGTAGAGATGGGGTTTCTCCATGTTGGTCAGGCTGGTCTCAATCTCCTAACCTCAGGTGGTCTGCCTGCTTTGGCCTCCCAAAGTGTTGGGGTTACAGGCATGAGCCACTGTGCCTGGCTGACAAAGATTTTTAAGGAAGTTCTCAACCCTTATTACACATAATTCATACTGGACAGAAACCCTACAAGTGTGAAGAATGTGGCAAGCCTGTAACAAGTTCTCAATTCTTTTATTTTTATTTATTTATTTATTTTTTGAGATGCAGTTTCACTCTTGTGACCCAGGCTGGAGTGCAATGGCACGATCTTGGCTTACTGTGACCTCTGCCTCCTGGGTTCAAGCCATTCTCCTGCCTCAGCCTCCCGAGTAGCTGGGATTACAGGTGCCACCACGATTCCCAGCTAATTTTTGTATTTTTAGTAGAGATGGGCTTTTGCCATATTTGCCAGGCTGGTCTCAAACTCCTGACCTCAGGTGATCCACTCGCCTCGGCTTCCTAAAGTGCTGGGATGACAGGCATGAGCCTCAATTCCCAGCCACAAGCTCTTAATTCTTAAGAGACACGGCGATAATTCATGGTGAAGAGGAACTTTACAAACCTGAAAGATGCGACAGTGCTTTTCCCAACACCTCCAACTTTTCTATGCATAAAAAAAATTACACTACACCATAGAAATGTATGAAATGTGACAAAGCCTTTATATGGTTGCCACACTTTATTGTAGGTAAGGTAATTCATACTTCCAAAATACCTACAAGTATGAAGAATGTGGCAAAACTTTTAATCAGTGCTTACACCATATTTCACAGGAAAGCTATTATCCTTGAGAAAAATTGTACAAATATAAAGAATATGGAAAAGCCATTAATGCCCATCACATCTTACTCAACAGAAGAAGGTTCATAGTTAATAAAAATAAAAGAGCAATTACTGTGAAAAAAATCTTTCAGAAAATATAAGCCTTTAAGGTGAAGAAGAGTATTGATTCTGAAGACAAGCATTACAAATATAAAGAGGTTTGTAGTACCTTTGCTTGTATTACAGATCTTATTGCCCGCATTTTGTATTAGAAGGAAACCCTAAAGCGGTTGTGAAGCTTTGTGCAACATCAGGGAATGTATATTGAAGAAGATTCCTGCAAAGGTAATGAGTTTGGAAACACTTCTTAGATAAATTATTTGTGGCTGGGCACAGTGGCTCATGCCTGTAATCCCAGCACTTTGGGAGGCCAAGGTGGGAGGATCACCTGATGTCGGGAGTTTGAGATCAGGCTGACCAAAATGGAGAAACCCAGTCTCTACTGAAAATATAAAATTAGCCATGCGTGGTGGCACATGCCTGTAATCCCAGCTACTCAGGAGGCTTGAACCCTGGAGGCAGAGGTTGTGGTGAGTCGAGATCATTGCACTCCAGCCTGGGCAATAAGAGCGAAACTCTGTCTCCAGGAAAAAAAAAAAAAAATTTATTTGTGTATAACTTTAAAAGCAGATTTTTGGAAGCATTGTAATTACATTAAAAGTATACTTGTTTCAGCTGCATGTGGTGGCTCATGCCTGTAATCCCAACACTTTGGGAGGCCAAGGCAGGTGGATCACGAGGTCAGGAGTTCAAGACCATCTTGGCCAAGATGGTGAAACCCTGTCTGTACTAAAAATACAAAAATTAGCCATGCATAGTGGCGGGCGCGTATAATCCCGGCTGCTTGGGAGGCTGAGGCAGAGAATTGGAATTGCTTGAACCTGGGAGGTGGAGGTTGCAGTGAGCCGAGGTTGCACCATTGTCCAGCCTGGGCAACAGAGCAAGACTCCATCTCAAAAAAAAAAGTATATTTGTTTCCTTAAAAAAATTTTTCTGAAAAGTGGATAATGATGTAATACAGCTTTCAAATTACTTTATGCTGTTATTTTATTCTTATTGTATTCACATGTGAAAGCATGTGATCAATTTTTGCTGCATCAGAGATATTAGAGATAGTTTTTTATTAATTGGGCATTTATGACCTTTTCTATAAAAGTAAGGACATTAAAATGTAAGATGTATGATGAAAATATAAGTGGAGAGGCTCTTTGTAGTTAACCTATATGAAGTAATGTATAAGGTAGGTCAGAGTAATACTTTTCTACATTATAGTGCAAGAAATAATTATAGATAAAAGTATATTAAACTAAATTCGTATATTTTACTTATTGTACTTTTATGTAATAAAATGCAGTACATTTAAAAATTGTTAGATTATGTGTGAATTTAATTTTATGTTTTTTACCATGTTAAGACTATTGTGCATTTAATGAAGCATTATTATGCCACTAACCTATCCCACCTTACTCAAAGGTGTAGGTAAAAGATGGTAGCAATATACTATTTGGTACATAATGGAATAATGTCTCTAGTAATCACTTTGCCAGTGGGTTTAAACAGCAAATGAATTTAAGAATATTGTTCCCATAGGTTAAATTTTTATTCTCTTTTCTTACTGAAATTTATTATTAGTATTTGTGAGTATATAGTATATGTATATATTTATGCTTTATATGGCATATTTTGATTCAGGCCTACAATATGTAGTAACTACATTAGGGTAAATAAGGTATCTATCACCTCTAGCATTTATCCTTTTTATTAAAAACAGTGTAATTATATACTTTTAGTTATTTTAAAATGTACAATAAATTGTTATTGACTACAGGGTTATTTTTATGATCATAATAAAAATTATACAGAAATATAAATAAAATACAGCCAGGCCCAGTGGCTCATGCCTGTAATCCCAGTACTTTGGGAGGACAAGGCAGGTGGATTGCCTGAGGTCAGGAGTTCAAGACTAGCCTGGCCAACGTGGTGAAACCTCGTCTACTAAAAATACAAAATATAGTTGGGCATTGTGGTGCATGTTTGGAGGCTGAGGCAGGAGATTCACTTGTAACTGGGAGCTGGAGGTTGCAGTGAGCTGAGATTGCACCACTTCACTCCAGCCTGGGCGACAGACTCAATCTCAAGAAAAAAAGAAATAGAAATCATACATATACTGAAAACTTATTAATAAATGTTTGTTATATGGTTTTCTTTGAGCATGTGGTCTTTGCCTGCAAATGTAGACTTTTAGTGTTAATTTACATCAGTTAGATAAACCTTAGGTGTAAGAAACTTATGGAGTGTGTTTGTGTGAGCATGAGATTGTACGTATTTTCAGAAGAAAAGAACAATTATTGGAACAAAACAAATTATTTTAATAAGGTGGCTAATAAAAAACTAAGCTTCTTGAGAATGCTGAAAGCAAATCTATGCTTTCTGCTTTGTCTTGAATTTATTAATATAAAATTTTATGGCTTATGTTTCAAATTTTTTTCAGAATCTGTCTATTAAAGTACAGGCAGCTTTGTCTCCAGAAACAACGCTCTTGAGTACAACAATAAAAGCCCTCTTCAAACAGAAAACAAATAATCATAAAACAAATAACAAACAGAAAACAAATGAAAGAAAATATTAGGAAATAAACTATTTTATTCTTCAGATATAGGCTGAAGAAAGTAGATGAAAACCCTGTAATTCCTTTTTGCCTGCAGCAAACTTAAATTTATAAGTAATTATTTTGGTAAATATGGAGTGCCTACTAATTATGTAATTTACTTCATGCATAACATGCAAATTCTAACATATTGTCGTAAATAAATCTAAAATTACAGACAAATTTGAAATAGAAAATAGAAAGTCAAAATGTAGAGGGAGAGTGATATCAGTAAGATGAAAGATTAAAAGTTCCCTAATTTTATATCCCCTTACAGCAAAAAACATCAGCCATCCCTGACAAAAATGCCTTTATTGGCTGGGCACATGGCTGACTTTAATCCCAGCACTTTGGGAGGCTGAGATGGGCAGATCATGAGGTCAGGAGTTTGAGACCAGCATGGCAAACATGGTGAAACCCTGTCTCTACAAAAATACCAAAAAAATAGGCAGTCATGGTGGCACACGTCTGTAATCCTAGCTACTCAGGAGGCTGAGGCAGGAGAATTGTTTAAACCCGGGAGGCAGAGGTTGCAGGGAGGTGAGATGGCACCACTGCACTCCAGCCTGAATGAGAGAGTGTCTCAGAGAAATAAATAAATGCCTTTATTAGAAAACCAGGCATTATGGCTCACACTTGTAATGACAGCTACATGGTACATTAATGATGGAGAACAGCTTCGGGCCAGGATTTCGAGACCAGCCTGGGTTATGTAGCAAGATATAATCTCCAAAATAAGTGCCTCTATGAGAGATGTGAGATCCAGGGAGGGAGTTGTGAAACTGTTAAAGCTTAAGGTTGAGAAGTGTTCTATTCAGAAGGCAGGCCCTCATTCAGGTGGAAAACTATATGACCCCTGTTCTAGGCTACAGACCAGGATAGGGTTCACCCAACTTGGTCCCACTAAGAATTCTGAACTTACTCTGTAATCATCTGAAACTCCTCCAGCCACAGTCTGGCAGAGGTCTTGCCATTCCAGAGACCTGGAGGAAGGTGCCCATTCACAGCCATCTAGGCAGGCCTGCAGACCTTGGCCTTTACAGGGGTCCCTGAAGTGGTTCAGTGACTCAGTTTCAGTTACCTGAGCCACAGTTCACGGCCAGTTCCGCCTACATAGAAAGCTACAGAATTACTTGAAAAAATAATCTCTGGTACTCACTGAAAGCCATACTCATCTACATCCTGATACAAGGCCCACCATATGCAGAACCAACTTCAAAAACATTCCTTACATCTGCCCTATGGAGCAAAGTCCTGAAAGATTTGCAGTCTGTACAAATTCAGAGGGTGTCTCGTCATCCTAAGGGACCAACAAAAGAAGATCTTTATCTTCTAAAATCAGTGTATGAAAACTTGAAGAGGTGTTTGCTCCATCAACTTCAGACACCAATACAAAACTATATTGTGCCCATTGTCAACGCTTCTATTTTAATCTAGTACCGGAAGTATGTGGCAGAAGAATTAGTCAAAAAAATTTTTAATCCATTGAAAGTAAAGAAAAATGAGTAAAAAGTTGCTGTTTGCAGATTATACAATTTTATATTTAAAAAACTAAGCAGTATATTAAGGCCTGTCTAATAAATGCACTCAGTAAATTAGCAAAATATAAAAGTAACATAGAAGTATATGTATGGTTTCTTTCACTTAAAACAAACTATCTGATAAAATACAGAAAGAGGCTGGGTGCGGTGGCTCATGGCTGCAATACCAGCATTTTGGGAGGCCGAGAAAGGTGGATCATCTGATGTCAGGAGTTTGAGACAAGCGTGGCCAAAAAGGTGAAACTCTGTCTCTACTAAAAATATAAAAATTAGCTGGATGTTGTGGTGGGCACCGGCAATCTCTGCTAATTGGTAGGCTGAGGCAAGAGAATTGCTTGAAACCAGGAGGTGGAGGTTGCAGTTAGCCCAGATTGTGCCACTGCATTCCAGCCTGGGTGACAGTTGGAGACTCCATCTCAAAAGGAAAAAAAAAAAAAAATAGAGGAAGAAAAAAATCTTATTTACTATAACATTAAATAATAAATTTCTGAGAAAAAAATTAACCAAGGAGGTAAAAAGTCTTTACAATAAAAAAATCAATAAAAAATTAGAGAAGATCCAAATAAATTTTAAAATATTTTATGTCTATGGATTGAAAGAATAAATATTAAAGCACCATGTTATCCAAAGTGATCTATAGATTGAAGAAACTTCTTATCTAAATTGCAGTTGTATTTTTTCACAGTAATGGAAAATACAATTCTAAAATTTACATGAAATTAAAATAAACTTTGAATAGCCAAAGCAATCGTGAGGAAAAGGAACAAAGCAGAAGGATATCATACTTATAATTTCAAATTATATTTCAAGACTATATAGTAATAACAGAGTGGACTGTACAGAAAAATGCAACAGAAATAACTACTCTCACACATTTCAAATCTGATGCAAAAAAAACCTTAAAAAATAGTTTTAGTTTCTTAAAATCATGCATATATTTGTGAGTCCCAAAAACAATGAAAAAGAAGCCAGATTGTGCAGTCTCTTATATGTCATGAAGAGGAATTTGGCTTTCAGTGTAAACCTGAAGGAAGCTCACCGAAAGAAAAGTAGAATCCTTAGAGAATTTACAAGCATAAGGCAGGGCTGGGCATGGTGGCTTACATCTGTAATTCCAGCACTTTGGGAGGCCGAGGCGGATAAGTCACCTGTTTTCAGGAGTTCAAGACCAGCCTCACCAACATGGAGAAATCCCTTCTGTACTAAAAATACATTAGCCAGGCATGGTGGCGCATGCCTGTAATTCCAGCTACTGGGAAGGCTGAGGCAGGAGAATCACTCGAACCCGAGAGGCAGAGGTTGTGGTGAGCCAAGATCATACCATTGCACTCCAGCCTGGGTAACGAGCAAAACTTCATCCCAGAACAACAACAAAAAAAGCATAAGACAGAAGATACCCCTTTGAGAGAGCAAAATTAAAAAACAAAAAACAGCTTCCCAGGAACTATTTCCTTTGGAACACAGCTTCTCTAATCACATTTTAGGGACAGGCTTTCTCTTTGACATTGGGACCTCTTAACTGTGTCATCTGTTGTATTCATTTTCACTCGCACCTACCTGAGGGTTGGGCAATCATCTCATGTCTCTTCATAGTCAAAGGTTTTTCTCCTTGCTCCAGACAGGTGATCAGGTCTGGCTTAGAGACAACAATACCTGTTTCATTAAGAATAAATAACATGAATCTTGCCCATATTCTCCAATTACAAGCTAGTAACAGGCTAAGCAGACAGGATGTGATAAAATATTGTAGTAAGTTAATACCAAAATACATATTTTTACAGAAATTTCTAAATATTTAGAAAATACTTTCAATTTGTAGGTTTCTTAATTCTACTTACTACCTGGTACTACTGAATCAAAAATTGGTGGTGGCAATTAGATTTTCAGGTAGGGGCAACAATATTTTATGCCACTAAATTTCTGGAATTACCACTAATTTAGAGTGAAAAATACAGCTCATCTCAGGAATGTGGAAAGTTTGGATTAAGATAAAACATATTGAAGAAATTCTTTTCTAAATTAGCAAATTCTGAAGATTTTCCAAATAAATGGGATCTAAAACTCTTTTTTTTTTTTTTTTTTTTTTGAGACAATGTCTCGCTCTGTTTCCCAGGCTGGAGTGCAGTGGTGCGATCTTGGCTGACTGCAGCGTCCGCCTCTCTGGTTCAAGCAATTCTCTGCCTCAGCCTACTGATTAGTTAAATTACAGGCTCCCTCCACAATGCCTGGCTAATTTTTTGTATTTTAGCAGACATATGGTTTCATTATCTTGGCCAGACTGGTCTTGAACTCCTGGCCTCGTGATCCACCGGACTCGGCCTCCCAAAGTGATGGGATCACAGGCGTGAGCCACCGCGCCTGATCCTGAAACTCTTTTATGCAAATAATAAATTACTAAAAAACATTCTACAAAAAAAGAGAAAGAATATACCCTTGTGGGATATGATGAGGTTTCTCTTCAAATAATCTGATCAATCTTTTATTCTTTAATTCATAGTATCCCCCATCATTTTTCCTCCTTTTTTTCCCTTTTTGCCTTTGTTAGATACCCAGGCACACCGCAGTACCAGAAGTTATCACTACCAGCTCACATTCCTTTCCTTATTTGGAAAGAGGACTAACTTTCTAGCTCATTACAGACACCCCTTCCCCTTTCTTTCCATTTTCTTTTACATGCTCACCTTATCTAAAAAAAAAAAAAAAAAAAAAAAAGTCAAATGTTTAGCCAACCGGGATTAGCGACCCGACCCCAGCCAATGGGGAAAAGGTAGAGGAGTACGACTTGCGTCAGGAATAAAGTCTCTCATGCCCCTTTGTTCAGGTGTGCTCTCATGGCAACCGGACAAGGAGGCATCCTTCTGGGCAGAAGTAAAATTGCTTTGCTAAGAATCCTTTGTTTGAGTGTTCAATTTCCTTAGGGTTTTGAGCATTATTCCTAACAGTTCTGGCGCCCAACTTTGCGGCTCAAATATTCTCCTTTAGAAAGGGGGCCTTTGGTCACCCCACCCAGGGGGGATGCATCCTACTGTCTAGTTATAGTGGCTCTAGGGTGAGGGAGATCAAGACACACCCGTTGTGATTAATAAATGTGGATTCTCAGCAAAGCAGTTAGGAGAGGCTTGCAAGACCACGGCAATAAGAGGACTAGGTAATTCTTGTGCACAGAATAAGGTAGGAGACTTCATGAAGGCGACAAAATATATCCTGGGTGGATGGGATAATTTGGAGGTTGAGAGTGTGTGAATGGGACTAAGTACTGTGGTTGTGTGGAGTGAGTGAGTCTTCTCTGCGGTCTCGTGCTGCAATCTATCAACTAGAGGTGGGAGCAAACAGAGTAGACAAAGAGGAACGGGGAGGGTAGAAATCCCGGACAGGTTGGACTGGGGCCTTTTCCCCAAAGCCTCAGTAAGTCTCCAGGAAGGGGGAGGGTAGAAATCTCTAACAGGAGTGGTTGGGCCCCCCCCCACCCACCAAATAATCCCTAAGATGGAGAATGTTTCAAGCAAGACAGGAAAATTAAAGTGTCTCCAGAGTGATGAAATTCCTTCTGATAAGTATTGGAAAGATAATGAGAGAACCAAGTATAAACGAAAATAGCAGATGACAAAATATTGCTGTTTTATTTGGGCTTGAGAACCCATCCTTAAACCCTCACTTTTCTGGCCAAAATTTGGGTCTAATGAGGAGCGGATTTGTCAGCTTTTAATGGAACATGTTAATGATAACAGCCCTGTCTCCCAGGAAGAGATCAATTGCGCCCTCTGGTGGCATCAGGGACCAGTTCTTCTTTCCTCTTTAGACTCCGGAGGGAGAAAGTCAGAAGCCAACCCTTCTAAAAGGGAAGAAGTTCCCATGCCTAAACAACCCACACCTAACACGTGGGATCCTCTAAATCATCTTCCTTCGTTCAGCACCCCTAATCCCAACCCTCTGGTTCGTGTCTCAGGTCCCTCCCCTGTTGCCTCACTCTTCCGGCTGCCCCTAATCCCGTCCCTCCGGTTGCGGTTTCAGGTTACTCTACTCCCCAGCCACTTCAGGTTACGCCCAGCCTGTGCCATCCCTCCCGCTGTGCTTTCAAGTTACTCCCCAGCCGCTTCAGGCCACACCGCAGCCTGTGCCGTCCCTCAGGTTGCGGTTTCAGGTTACTCCCCAGCTGCTTCAGGTTACTCCCCAGCTGCTTCAGGTTACGCCCCAGCCTGTGCCGCCCCTCCGGCTGTGGTTGCGGGTTACTTGCCAGACGCTTCAGGCAGTGCCCCAGCCTGTTCTATTTCCCCAGCTGCTGCTGTGGATCCATCCTCTGCTTGTGGTACTTCTGCTCATATTGCCCTCCCTCCTTATAATCCCAACTCTGAATTACCATCTTGTCAGCCTGCCCCCTCCCAACCTATTTAATATCCCTCTTTAAAGGGGCTTCAACGTGAAACAGAGCAATGTAAAAAAGATATTCAAAACTTTCCATTTCCCTCCACACCCAAAGAGCCAGATCCAACTTTCTTTCCTTTAAGAGAGGTACCACAAGGTGGGCGGGCTATTGGCTTTGTAAATGCTCCCTCGACTAGTTCAGAGGTCTGGAATTTAAAAAAAGGGGCTTAAGCCATTACTGGATGACCCTTATGGAGTAGCAGATCAAATTGATCAATTTTTAGGGCCTCAGATACGCACTTGGGCGGAGTTGATGTCCATCTTGGGCATCCTCTTTTCAGGGAACGAATGAAGTATAGAGGGCTGCTATGGCGGTTTGGGAACGTGAGCACCCACCCGGTCAAAATGTTCCTCCTGTGGACCATAAATTTCCCATCCACGACCCTCAGTGGGGCAATAACAATGCAAATCACTGAGAAAACATGCAAGATCTAAGGGAGATGATAATAAAAAGAATTTGAGAATCAGTACCCCGAACTCAGAATCTTTCTAAAGCATTTGATATTCAACAGGAAAAAGATGAGGGACCTGCTAAGTTCTTAGATACATTGAGGGAGCAAATGAGACAATATACAGGTCTTGATCTGGAAAATCTCCTTGGACAGGGAATGTTAAAACTTCACTTTGTTACTAAAAGTTGGCCAGAAATTTCAAGAAAACTACAAAAAATAGAAAATTGGGAGGACTGTCCCCTGAGTGAACTGCTTAGGGAGGCTCAAAAGGTATATGTCAGAAGAGAAGAGGAAAAACAAAAACAAAAGACAAAACTTGTGTTATCTACCTTCCAGCAGATGGCTCCAAATCCATATATCTCTCAGCAGGGCTTCCAAGGTGCCAGAGATGATAAGGGGCCTAGACCCGTCTTAAGAGGACCCAAGCCTCCATCTGGAGGGCCAAGGTCCTCAACTAATAAGCTCCCTAACGAGTATAGAGGGGCAAGGGCAGAGAATGCTAAGACTGAGAAGGGAGAAGGACAAGATAGATGTTACCAATGTGGAAAAACATGCCACTTCAAGAAGGAGTGTCCTGAACTAGAGAGAGAGAAACTCTCACACTCATGACTTTTGAGGAACAACAGGAGAGTCAGGGGCCCCACTTCTTTTGAGTCCCACCAGGAGCCCTTGATAAATTTGGAGGTGGGACCTAAATGTGAATTTATCACCTTTCTAGTCGATTCAGGGGCTTCATGCTCCTCTGTTTGTTTCCCTCCACCTGGTCTCACCTGCTCTTCAGAAGAACTTTTAGTCTCTGGGGTAAAAGAAGAAGGATTTAAGCAAAAAATTTTAGAAAGCACAGAAGTCAGATATCAAGATTGATTTACCCATGTTCAATTTTTATTAATTCCTGAAGTGAGAACTAATTTATTAGGAAGGGACTTAATGTTAAGGCTAGGCATAGGCCTTCAAGTGGGCCCTAAAGGAGTCCTCACTTCACTACATTTATTCATTGCTGTGGATGAGAAATATATTCATCCCGATGTCTGGTCAAAGGAAGGAAATAGAGGGAAACTCCAAACCCCTCCAATACGTATCAAACTAAAAACCCCTGGGGAAATAGTGAGAAAGCAATACCCCATTCTTTTAGAGGGCAGAGTAGGGCTGAAGCCTGTAATTGAGGGTCTCATTAAAGATGGACTTCTTCAACCCTGTGTGTCTCCTTACAATACCCCAATCCTGCCTGTCAAGAAATCGGATGGATCATATCGATTGGTGCAAGACCTTAGAGCTATTAATCAAATAGTCCAGATCACTCACCCCATTGTTCCTAACCTTACACCATCCTTAGCAAAATTCCATATGATCATCAATGATTTACAATGATAGATTTGAAGGATGCCTTCTGGGCATGCCCCTTGTCTGATGATAGCTGAGATATATTTGCTTTTGAGTGGGAAGACCCCTATTTGGGGCAGAGACAACAATATTGATGGACAGTCTTGCCCCAGGGTTTCACAGACTTCCCCAACCTCTTTGTTCAGATCCTAGAACAAGTACTGGAAAAAGTCACAGTCCCTAAACAAATATGTCTGCTTCAGTACGTGGATGATCTTCTTATATCTGGTAAAGACATAAAAGAGGTAGGTGACTACACACATTCTCAATCACTTGCAGTGTGAGGGGTTGCTGGTCTCAAAAGGGAAAATTCAGTATGTAGAACCTGAAGCTAAATACTTAGGCTACCTAATCAGTGCAGGTAAATGAAAAACAGGACCTGAAAGAGAATTGTTTCCCTACCCTTGCCTCAAACTAAACAAGAACTCAGGAAATTTTTAGGACTAATTGGATATTGTCATTTATGGATTTGACTCATATGCATGAAAGAGTAAACTTCTATATGAGAAACTTGCCCAGTGGAAGGCTGATAATTTCTTGTGGACTTCCCAAGAAATCCAGCAAATTGAGGAATTGAAAGGGACACTCATAGCCACCCCGTTCTAGCTCTACCCTCCCTAGAAAAGCCATTTCACCTTTTCATTGATGTAAATAATGGGGTAGCCCTAGGAATGCTAACCCAAGAACATGGAGGCTGCCAACAGCCCATGGCCTTCTTGTCAAAGGTCTTAGACCCACTCACTCATAGGCGGCCCCAGGGTATCCAATCCATCGCAGCTACAGCAGTATTAGTCAAAGAAAGTAGGAAGGTAACCTTTGGAGGAAAGTTAACAGTAAGCATGCCCCACCAAGTTAGAACTATATTAAATCAGAAAGCAGGGAGGTGGATCACTGACTCAATAATTTTAAAATATGAGGCTATTTTACTGGAAAAAGATGATTTAATATTAATTGAGAATATCGTACCTAGATTTAGACTAATAGAAAATATTAGTCTACTACTACTAATAATTCACTTAATCCAGCAAGATTTTTAACAGAGGATCCAAACTTAAAATGAGAGCATGTATGTTTAGATCTGATTGACTACCATACAAAAGTTCGACCAGACTTAGGAGAAACTCCCTTCAAGACAGGTTGGCACTTATTCATAGATGGGTCTTCCCAGGTGATTGAGAGGAAAAGACATAACGGGTATTCAGTGATTGATGGAGAGACGCTTGAAGAAGTAGAATCAGGAAGGCTGCCTAATGATTGGTCTGCCCAAACATGTGAACTGTTTGCACTCAGCCAAGCTTTAGGACATTTACAAAGCCAAGGGTATACTGACTGTAAGTATGCCTTTGCCAGGAAGGAACTATCTACACTGACTGTAAGTATGCCTTTGGGGTGGCACACACATTTGGGAAAATTTGGATGAAGAGGGATCTTATCAATAGCAGAGGCCAAGATTTAGTTCATAGCTAATTGCTTGTGTCCTCAACAATCTCCAATTGCCAGAAGAGATAGCTATCGTGCATGTCGCAGGGCACCAAAGGGACTTTGGTGTCTGTAGTTCTCTAATATCACATCCTTATATAAATTCCGCTGTGCAGTGTCCAGGCAATGCCACTCCTCCAGAGAGAATTCTATGGCCACATCTCTAAATTGCAATGGTTCCTGAAACACACACACACACACACACACACACACACACACACACACACACACACACACATTTTTACCAAGTCGCCATTGGTGGAATTTTTAATTTGATAAAGGGAAGTGATTCTGACTTATAGGACTAAAATTATCCAATAAAATAATTTTCAACACAGAAATATTCTCTAATATATTCTCTAACTCTAAGAAAAAAAGAGGAGCATAACATCCACAACATCATTTATTTTTCCATATAATAAAGTATAAAATTAAGGGCATGAACATGAACATGTACATTTTTGAGTGCTATATTTACATCATACAGAATGAGTTGTGAATATTTTTCAGATGGAAAAGACATGTTGAGTTAGAAGGCACCTCTCAAATTTTGTTTTGAGATGGAATTTCAATCTAGTTGCCTAGGCTGAAGTGCAGTGATGTGATCTTGGCTCACCACAACCTCTGCCTCCCGGGTGCAAGCGAATCTCCTGCCACAGCCTCCCGAGTAGCTGAGATTACAGGCATGCACCAACATCCCTGGATAATTTTGTATTTTTAGTAGAGATGGGGTTTTCTCTATGTTGGCCAGGCTGGTCTCGATCTCCCAAACTCACGTGATCTGCCCGCCTCAGCCTCCCAAAGTGCTGGGATTACAGGCATGAGCCACCGCACTTGGCTGATTTTTTTAATTTCTAAGAAGCTCACCAGTAATGCCAATGTTTTTGGCCCAAGAAGGATATTTTGTCAAACATCCAGTAAGTGGAAGAGCCTGTGTTTTTCCCAGATTTTTTAGCCTGTAAGCAAAGATAAAAGCCTTCATTTTCCAAAGAGAAATATGTAGAAAAAGATGAGAAAGAAGGACAGCTGCCAGATTAAATGTGATGGTTTATGCACATCAGCTGCATAAACATACTTAATAATGAAGAGAAAAATAATTAACCCTATGGTGAAAAAAATCTGTCAGAGAGCTATTTCACCAAGTGAATCATTAACCATTAACTGCACGAGGACAAATTTTTACGATGTGCTAATGCACACAGGAGAACACAGCATCACTGCTGAAATATACTTCCCAAAAAAACTAAATTACAGTCTGAATTTAACCATAAAGAAACATGAGTTTTATGCAAACTTCAACATCCAGATAACTCCTGTGTTCTGTAATTTTTAGTAGTAATTTTAAATAGGCTTCATTTAGCACCCTAGAAAACAGGTATCTCCTGATAAGTTTTTTCAGAACTTTCTGGGTAATAAATGCCATACCATTTTAATGAGCATTTTCTTAATCCTGTTCTGCATAGAGCTAATGGAACACACAGATGGAGCCTCAACATTACATGTTCTCCATCTTTACTAAAGACCACACTTTTCCCCAATAGAAATCTTCAGTATCCACATCTTTCCATGTTCAATAGCCACAAAAGGAACATTTTTAATATTGCAGATCATAAATCCGTGCTGAGAATCCTGCGTGACATATAAGAAGCTATGATGTAGAGAATGCAGAGATGGCTCTGGAATATAGGAAAGAAATATTTTTCAGAGACCCTTGACTATCATAAGAATTTTAACAAGTAGTTAAATCAAACTTATTAGGGAGGAAAAATACAAGTATAAAAGTAAAGGTTTGCAAGTACTAAACGCATGGCAGTCCAGGAGGCAGAGTGGACACAGGTCTTCATCTGACACAGGTTTACCTGAAGAAAAGCCTTTTTTTTTCTTTTTCCCCTTCTCTGGAATTCCTTCTCAGATGAGATTTTCTGGACAAATCAAACCTGCATCTGAAGGATATGCTTTTAAAGGTGTTTACCTGCTAGCATGACATCAACTAGCAGAAAAAGACAGAAAAAGTCCACCCATTTCTGTCCTTTAAAACAGAAGAGGTTCAGGAAAAATGAGATGCTCCATGAAGATGAAAGTATAAGTTTCTCCTTTCCTGTCCTCAGGTGCCCTCCCCTGCCACAGACACTAGCAATTTCTGCTACCTTAATGGAAATATGCACCACACTGACCTGTCCCTACTAAACCCAAACAGAACTGGCCCTGTGACCACCCTTTAGTCCAAAGGTGGAGCTTAACTCTCATGAATGTATTTTGAGGGCCTCATACCTGATTCTGGCCTAACCTTAGAGTCACATGAGGCCCTTCATTAAAACATGATAGATGCTTCCACCGAGAATGATAAACAGAAGCCGTGGGGAGGTCACAAGAGATTTCTGCAAATTGGCCATTTGATCCTAATGGGAAGCCTGGGCTGATAACCACTAGGTTAAGCATTGCCTCTCAAGCTTTAATGAGATTATAAATCACCTGGTAATTTTGGCCCCACTTAATGTAATGTGATTCTGCAGGTTTGAAAAGGGTCCAAGAGTGAGTGTTTTAAACAAGTCCCCTGTCAATGCAGTTGTTTCTCCCCCTTGGAGCATTATTAACATTAGAGAAAGCAGGCACAGCACAGGGTCCCTTACACTTAGCACTCTTGTCACAACCAAATACTTCTGGTACCAATAAGGACAACCCATCTCCCTCCTAAAGTTTTATAGTCTTTGCTGGCTCTTTAGAGTTTACAGAGGAAACAAAAGTCAGCAATGTCTGAATAAGTCTGTATTTAAAAAACAACATGTAAACATGTACTAATGCAATGTTTATTAAGCAGGTACTGTGTGCTCAAGGGTAAGATACAGAGCACTGTGCTGGTCATCCCTCATTATGTGATTTAATTCTCATAACACCCTGGGAGCTGGTACTAAGGGTTTAATAATTTTTAGGATTTAGATAAAGGGCCCAGCATTTTTATTTCTTCTGTTTCTCTGTCATCAAATTTTTTAAAAAACTGTAAATAGTAAAGCTAAATATAGGCAGATGAAAGAGATATAGAGAGGAAGAGTTTAATGTAGCTCAGAGAAAATTTTATTCTGTTTATATTCACTTTTTTGTGACTTGTGGAGCAACTACTGGATCTGCAGGAATAGAAAACAAGTTGCTAAAGAGAATGTCTCTGCAACCACTGGTTTTAATGGAAAATTTAAAAACTGGCCAGGTGCAGTGGCTCACGCCTGTAATCCCAGCACTTTGGGAGGCCAAGGCAGGTGGATCACCTGAGGTCGGGAGTTTGAGACCAGCCTGACCAACATGGAGAAACCCCATCTCTACCAAAAGTACAAAATTAGCCAGGCATGGTGGTGCATGCCTGTAATCCCAGCTACTCGAGAGGCTGAGGCAGGAGAATTGCTGGAACCTGGGAGGTGGAGGATGCAGTGAGCCGAGATCGTGCCACTGCACTCCAGCCTGGGCAACAAGAGCAAAATTTCGTCTCAAGAAATAAATAAATAAATAAATAAAATTTAAAAACTAAGGCTCTACAATATATACTTTATTTTTCCCATTTATCTGCTTTTGGGTTTCAGGAAATTGTGAGTAGCAGCTCTAGAAATGCTGCAGGATTCACCAGCCAAAATTCTGATAACTTCTAATCAGTTCTGTGAGGCAAGACTCCAGGGCAGGGTCAGACCTAAATAAGGCCTCCAAAAAGGGTGAATCTGAACAGGTCTGGGACAAGGTGAGGACCCTATAGAATTCTGTTCTCTATGCCACTGGGGTACTAACAGTTTTGTTTTTTCTAAGCTTGCCTGAAAGAAGCTTAAATCCCAGAGTTTCTGTTATTTTAATTTTTTCTAGCCACTGCCCTGTCAACTGTATACTATATACTAATATGCAATTTAAACAAATCCCTTCAGGTTTTGTAGTGTAATTTTATTAGAAAATAAATACTGTGCACTTAACAACATAAAAGAAATAGATTTTATATGGCCGTGTGCTGTGGCTCATGCCCGTAATCCCAGCACTTTGGGTGGCCGAGGCGGGTGGAACACGAGGTCAGGAGTTTGAGACCAGCCTGATGAAGATGGTGAAACCACGTCTCCACTAAAAATACAAAAATTAACCAGGTGCAGTGGCAGGCCCCTGTAATCCTAGCTACTTGAGGGACTGAGGCAGAAGAATCACTTGAACCTGGGTGGCAGAGGTTGCAGTGAGCCAAGGTTGCACCACTGCACTCCAGCCTTAGTGACGGAGTAAGACTCCATCTCAAAAATAAAAAAGAAATTATAATAACAATTTTTCTGTTCATAAATATCCCTTCAGGTGTAGACATGAGAAGTTACAACAATATAAAGAAATAGCCTAAATAAAGCCTAAGATTTTGGGCATATCTATTTATTGTACCAACCATATGATGCATAATTCAATTATTTATCTGGGTGCTAGTCTAGACTAAAAGTTTCTAGATGGTAAGAACCATGACTGCTTCATGGATTTTTTTAAATGGCCATATGAAATGGAAGCAACTAGTTTATCTATTTGGGTCTCCGGATTTTCTCCTTTTGTATCACCCAAGTGCCAGGAAACTGGAGAAACTCTCATCCGGGTACCAACCAAAGACACCTCTTGTATGAGGGGATGAACTAACAGGATGACTCATTTCTCTCACACTGAGACAGAAGGAGAATTAACCATTCTTGTCAGCCTGACATAATTCCGCTCAGGACATCCTCAAATGCCTCAAAGGCACCTAGATGATTGTGAGAGGATTCTCGGTGACCAGCGGCTAATGTCCCAATGATAAGCCAGGCTGGAGAGACTCAGGCTGATTCTAAATAGAAAATGGAACTGTCCTGGTGGAGCTCCAGAACCTAGATCACCTATTCTAATTTGCTAGCTCCATGGTATAAAATATTTTTTTGGAACTTCTTAAATTTTTTCAACTCTTGGACATCTGAATTTTGCATACTGTATGCACTTGAAAGAATGTTTATGGGTGAAAATGCAGAAGAGGGAAATATGTTATAAAAAATCCATGAATGAACAATACCTATGCAACAGAATAGAGAGTCCAGAAATAATGCCACCCTCCTACAACCATTAGATTTTTGCCAAAGCTGACAAGAGGAATGTGGGAAGAATTCTCTATTTCATAAATGGAGTTGGAATAACTACCTAGCACTGTGCAGAAGACTGAAACTGGACCTCTTCATTACACCATATACAAAAATCAACTCAAAATAAATTAAAGACTTAAACGTAAAACTTAAAATTATAAGAAACCCTGCAAGATAACCTAAGAAATACCATTCTAGACATAGAAACTGGGAAAACCTTCATGATGAGTCTATCAAAAGCAATTGCCGCAAAAGCAAAAATTGACAAAAGGGACCTATTTAAACTAAAGAGCTTCTTCACAGCAAAGGAAACTATCAAGAGAGTAAACAGACAACATACAGAATAAAGAAAATATTTGCAAATATTGCCTCTGACAGAGGACTAATATCCAGAATTTATTAAGAGCTCAAACAAGTTTACAAGAAAAAAAACAAATAACCTCATTAAAACTAGAAAAGAAAAACATGAACATATTCTTTTCAAAAGAAGACAAATGGGCAGTTAACAAGCATGTGAAAAAAATGCTCATTGCTAATTATTAGAGAAATTAAAAGAAAAACCACAATGAGATACTGCATCACACCCATCAGAATGGCTATTTTTAAAAAGTCAAAAAATAATAGATGCTGGCAAGGTTGCAGAGAAAAGGCAATGCTTATACTCTGCTGGTGAGAGTGTAAATTAGTTCAACAACTGTAAAAAGCAGTGTGGCGATTCCTCACAGAACTAGAAACAGAATTATCATTTGACCCAGCAACCTCATAATTGGGTATATACCCAAAAAAATATAAATTATTATATTACAAAGACACATCTATATGCATGTTTACTGCAGCACTATTCACAATAGCAAAGACACGGACAGGCACTAAATGCCTACCAATGATAGACTAGATAAAGGAAATATGGTATGGTCAGATGTTGTGGCTCATGCCTGTAATCCCGGCACTTTGGGAGGCCATGGCAGGTGGGTTGCCTGAGCTTAGAAGTTTGAGACCAGCCTGGGCAACATGACAAAATCTTGTCTCCCCGGAAAAAAAAAATATATATATATAAAATTGCCCAGGTATGGTAATGCACACATGTAGTCCCAGCTACAAGGGAAGATGAAGTAGGAGAGAATTGCTTGAGCCTGGGAGATTGTGGCTAAAGTAAGCCAATATCATGCCCTGGCACTGTAGCCTAGGCAATAAGCCTGTCTCCAAAAATAAAATAAAATAAAAGATTTAGTAAAAACAAAATATGGTATATAAACATTACAAAATACTGGGTAGCTATTTAAAAAAAATCATGTCCTTTGCAATAACTTAGATGAATCTGGAGACCATTATTCTTAGAAAATGAATGCAGAGGCTGGACATGGTGGCTCATGCCTGTAATCCCAACACTTTGGGAGGCCGGGGTGGGTGAACGACCTGAGGTTGGGAGTTTGAGACTAGCCTGACCAACATGGATTAACCCTGTCTCTACTAAAAATACAAAATTAGCTAGGCATGGTGGTGCCTGCCTGTAACCCCAGCTACTGGGGAGGCTGAGGCAGGAGAACCACTTGAACCCAGGATATGAATGTTTTGATGAGCCAAGATGTTACCATGGCTCTCCAGCCTGGACAACAAGAGCAAAACTCCTTTTCAAAAAAACAAACAAACAAAAAAGCAACAAAAAAAGAAAACTAATGCAGAAACACAAAACCAAATGCATGTTATAATTTATAAATAAGAGCTAAGAAGTAAGAACACAGAAGACAAAGAGAAGAACAGACACAGGCCTAGTTGAGGCTGGAGGGTAGAAGGACTCAGAAGATCAGAAAACATAACTGTTTGGTGCTATGGGTAGTACCTCAGTGACAAAATAATCTGCACACCAAATCCCCATGACATAATTTTAGCTGTATAACAAACCCACATGTGTACCCGGAACCAAAAATAAAAGCTAAAAGAAAAAAAAAATCCCCAGGTGAGAGAGAGTGCAATGTCAGTGAATGGACAGATTTTTGCTACAGATAGTTGACCAGGTGGGGCTGTACTCTGATTTATTTCTGTGTGCATGCAGGCAGATGAGATTATGAAAAGGAGGGCCAGAACCCTAGGCTGGTGGAGAAAACAGGTTGCTGCTGCAGATTCGATATCCGGGGATGGGGATATGCAAGGAAACTTGTAGATACTTTTGGCTTTTTGGCTAGAAGTGCTTGGACCAGAAATGTCATGGTGAAGTCACTGAGGGTGGTGCCTAGTCCTGGGAGGAGTGTGGACATGTCAATGTCTAGTGTGTGTGTTTGGGAGTAGGTGGGAATCCTGTGGTGGCAGCTGCAAGAAAAGGGGATGTGTCATCAGAGCTCCTTTCCTGTAAGTTTTCAGTCCTCTGTTACCCTGGGAGAAGACCTGGAATCACAGGACAATGGGCAGTGTGACAATCTGTGTACAGGAGAGCAGAATCTCCCATTCCCAAACACCCAGAGTTTTATTCCAGGCCAGGCCTCCATGATATCTTTTTTCTGGTACCAAATCTGTAGTGTTTGCTGAACATCAAACAATTCTCCAACACCAACTCATTGTATAACATTTGATTTCTAACACTACCCAGAGTCAGCATAGACCCTGATTCAGGGCTCGGTCCCACAACACTGTTCTCACTGCAGATGCCAGTCATGAATCCCATGGGCCCATCTATGGTTCTGAGCTACTGTTTAAAAACTGGGGACTCCCATAACTTCCCTGAAGCTCAGTAATTTGGTAGAGCTCCTCACAGAACTCAGCAAAACACTGTAGTTATGCTTACTGGGTTAATATATAAGATGCAGCCCAGGAAAAGCCAAGTGGAAGAAATGCATAGAACAAAGAAAAGAGATGAGGAAAGATGAAACACATAGATAATTATGAAAAATATTTGTGATTAATAAAATTCTCCTTCCTTTGTGTGCTTCAGGAACAGTTTATGGAAAGAAACACTCTTCCCGTTATGATTAAGATGACGCTCCCTTTTCTTGCCTATCACACAGCCAGACATACACTCTGCACATTTTCTCCTTTTTCTCATTAAAAAAAAAAAAACAAAAAACCAGCTGAATTTGCCTTCAGCGGTCAAAATCAATTATGATTTTTTTTTTTTGAGATGGAGTGTCACTCTGTCACCCAGGCTGGAGTGTAGCGGGGCCATCTCGGCTCACTGCAGCTTTCACCTCCAGGGCTCAAGCAATTTTCCTACCTCAGCCTCCCAAGTATCTGGGATTACAGGCACCTGCCACAACGCCCAGCTAATTTTTGTATTTTTAGTAGACACAGGGTTTCACCATGTTGGCCAGGCTGGTCTTGAACTCCTGACCTCTGGTGATCCACCTGCCTCAGCCTCCCAAAGTGCTGGGATTGCAGACTTGAGCCACCACACCCAGCCTAAAATAAAATATTTCTTAATCAAACTTACTTAAGTTTATCTTCTCTCAGGCTCCTGAAATTCAAGCTACCCTCAGTCTGAGTCAACATACAACCCCATTTTATGTCCCTCCTAAGAACATGCTGATTTCAGGGTAAGCCATTCTCTGATCTAAAATCTGACTTTTTCAGCCTCCATTTGCTGTTCCTCTCCCACCTCCTTTCTAATCTTGTTTGCTCTTCCCTAGAAAAGAAAGCCCTTTTCTGCCTATATTTTTGCAAGCCATAAAGATATTATAGTTATTTGGTGCTTCCTTTTGTTGCAATACTTTTTTGGAATTGGTTTTTTACCTGCCTCTTGAGAATATGCCTTTAAGGGTGTCAGTACCACATGTTTACCTGCGAGCATGACATCAACTGGCAGAAAAGACAGAAAAAGTCCACCCATTTCTGTCCCTTAAAGCAGAAGGTATTTGGGAACAATGTGCTGCTCCATAAAGATAAAAATATGTTTCTTCTTTCCTGTCCTCAGGTGCCCTCCCCTGCCACAGACACCAGCAATTTCTGCTGCAGAACCTGCAGAGAAAAAGAGAAGAAATTAAAATGCTGGGCCCTTTTTCTAAATTCTAGAAATTAATATTAAATCCTTAGTACCAGCTCCCAGGGTGTTATGAGGATTAAATTATATAATGTGTTATGCCCAGCAGAGTTCTCTGTATCAGAATCTTGAGCACATAGTACCTGCTTCATACAGTAATACAAATATGCACCACTCTGACCTGTCCATACCAAGCCAAAACAGAACAGGCCCTGTGGCTACCCTTTAGTCCAAACGTGGAACTTAATTCTCATGAATATATTTTGAAGGCCTCATACCTGATTCTGGCCTCACCTTAGAGTCACATGAGGCCCTTCATTAAAACAACATGGATGTTTTCAACCAGAATAATAAACAGAAGCTGTGGGGAGGGCACAAGAGGTTTCTGCAAATTGGCCATGTGATCATAATGAGAAGCCTGGGCTGATAACCACTAAGCTAAGCATTGCCTCTCCAGCTTTAACGAGCTTATAATTCACTTGGTAATTCTGGCCACACTTTAAGTAATGTGATTCTGCAGGTTTGAAAAGGGTCTGCGAATCAGTGTTTTAAACAAGTCCCCTGTCAATGCTGATGTTACTCCTCCTTGGCTCATTATTAGCATTAGTTAGAAAAGCAGGCAAACCACAGGGTCCCTTACACTTAGCACTGTTGTCACAATCAGATACCTCTGGTACAAATAAGGACAACTCATCTCCATCCTAAAGTTTTATATTCTTTGCTGGCTCTTTAAAGTTTACAGAAGAAACATAAGTCAGCAATGCCTGAATAAGTCTGCATTAAAAAAACAACATGTACACATGTACTAATGCAATGTTTATTAAGCATGTACTATGTGCTCAAGAGTATGATACAGAGCACTGTGCTGGGCATAACACATTATGTAATTTAATTCTCATAACACCCTGGAGCTGGTACTAAGGATTTAATAATTACCAGGATTTAGAAAAAGGGCCAAGCATTTTAATTTCTTGTTTTTCTGTCATCAAAAATTTTTAAAAATTGTATAGAATAAAAGCTAAGTATAGACAGATGAATGAGACATAAAAAGGAAGAGTTTAGTTTAGAGAAAATTTTATTCTGTTTTTATTTACTTTTTTTTGGCTTATGGAGCAACTACTGGATCTGCGGGAATAAAAAACAAGTTGCTAAATAGAATGTCTCTGCATCCAATGGTTTTCATAGAAAATTAAAAAATGGCCGGGCACGGTGGCTCATGCTTGTAATCCCAGCACTTTGGGAGGCCGAGGCGGGCAGATCACGAGGTCAGGAGATCGAGACCATCCTGGCTAACGCAGTGAAACCCTGTCTGTACTAAAAATACAAAAAATTAGCTGGGCATGGTGGCGAGCGCCTGTAGTCCCAGCTACTGGGAGGCTGAGGCGGGAGAATGGCATGAACCCGGGAGGCAGAGCTTGCAGTGAGCCGAGATCGCGCCACTGCACTCCAGCCTGGCCGACAGAGTGAGACTCCATCTCAAAAAAAAAAAAAGAAAATTTAAAAATGAAGACCCTCAAATACATACTTTATTTTTTTGTATTTATCTGCTTTTGGATTTCAGGAAATTGTGAGCAGCAGCTCTAGAAATACTGCAGGATTCACCAGCCGAAACTGATCTCTGCCAATCAGTTCTGTGAGGCAAGACTCCAGGGTAGGTCTGGACCTACATAAGGCCTCCAAAAAAGGTGAATCTGAACAGGTCTGGGGCAGAGTGAGGATCCTTTGTAGAATTCTATTCTCTATGCCACTGGGATACTTCCAGTTTTGTTTTTCTAAGCCTACCTAAAAGAAACTTAAATCCCAGAGTTTCTGTAATTTTAATATTTTCTAGCCACAGCCCTGTCAACTTTATACTACATACTAATATGCAATTTAAACAAATCCCTTCAGGTTTCCTAGGGTAATTTTATTGGAAAATAAATATGTACAGTTAGCAAGGTAAAAGAAATAGAAACTATACGGCTGGGTGCAGTGGCTAAGTCCCACAATTCCAGCACTTTGAAAGGCTGAGGTGGGTGGATCATGAGGGCAGGAGTTCAAGACCAGCCTGACCAAGATGGTGAAACCTTGCCTCTACTAAAAATACAAAAATTAGCTGGGCATCGTGGCTGTGGCCAGTAATCTCAGCTACTTGGGAGGCTGAGGCAGGAGAATGGCTTGAACCCGAGTGGCAGAAATTAGAGTAAGCCAAGATCGTGCCACTGCACTCCAGCCTGGGGAAGTGAGATTCTGTCTAAAAAAAAAAAAAAACAACGAAACTATAATAATTGTTCTGTCCATAAATATACCTTCAGGTGTAGATATCAGAAGTCACAACAGCATAAAGTGGCATAAATAAAGCCCAAGATTTTGGACACGTCTATATATTCCACCAACCATATGATGCATAATTCAATTATTCATGAAGTTGCTAGTCTAGACTAAGTTTCTGGATTGTAGGAACCATGACTGCTTCATGTGTTTTCTTCATGGCCATATAAAATGGAAGTAATGAGTTTATCTACTTGGGTCTCCAGGTCTCCTTCTTGTTTATCATCCAAGTACCAGAAAACTGGATAAACTCTCATCTGAGTACCAACCAGAGATACCTCTTGTATGAGAGGATGAACAAAAACACAGGATGACTGATTTCTCTTACACTGAGACAGAAGCAGAATTAATCACTCTTGTCAACCCGACACAACACTGCTCTGGATATTCCCAAATGCCTCAGACACCTAGGTGATTGTGAGAGAATTCCCAGTGACCATGGGCTGATGTCTAAATAAGCCAGGCTGGAGAGACTCAATGATAAGCCAGGCTGGTGAGACTCAGGCTGACTCTAAGTAGAAAATGGAACTGCCTCGGTGGAGCTCAAGAACCTGGATCACCCATTCTGATTTGCTAGCATTTGGGTAAGAGAAAGAATGAAAATACTCTACTCCAGTATCACATTTTACAGGTAAATATAGTTGTGCACATGGCTCTGGATATTTTGTGGCCTTGATGTCTCACTCCTAAGATGTTTATTTACACTTACAGATTCTACCATCAGATTCCATTTCCTCCTGGACACTCTTACAGTCCCACCCTTTTTTGTAAACCCCAGGCAGAAGCCATACCTTATCTGCAGATTCTAGGTAGGACCCACCTGGTTCTGCATCCTTTGGTGTTACAGCAAGTGGAGTACAATCAGGGAAGAGATCCCCTAATAGAGGCTGCTCTAGCACTTTCTAAGTATTAAGCCTACATGAAAAAAAAAAAAAGCTGACACAACATGCATGTAAGTAGACAGTTTATTTGGGTGAAGTTTAAGGATTATAACCTGGGAGCAGACTCAAGTTGCCTAGAATCTACACTTTCATTAACAGCAGTTGCAAGGAGTTGTGAAAACAAAAACAAAGGGACAGAGAGTGGGCTGATAGAGTTGTCAGAAATTTTTATTTAAAGAGGTAACATTGGTTATTGATTAGACATATGTCATTATGGTTTAGGGTATAAGATATAGTGTCCAATGTGGTATTATCAGTTTAATATACATCTACTTGTGGCAATAGTGAACAGTTTCAAGAGATGAATACATATTTCAAAGGAGGAGAAAGGCATAACTGCACTTTCATTTCAATGTCTGAGTTTGATAACCAAAAGGACTTGCATTTTTAGATAAAAATTTTCTATTTCCCAAATCTCAAGACCTGGATACAAAATGTAGAGCTGCAGATTTAGGGCCTGAATGGCTGGAGTAGCAGCAGGTGTTACCTGCACATGTGTGAACATTTTACCAAGAGAAAAAAGGGGAAAGTGAAGATTCCCATGTCTGAATGTGTACTCAATGAACACGTTACTCTGATTAGGTTTGTGGGCCCCATGGTCTCTGAATCAGTTTCAGGTCTGAAGATACAAGAGTCATTGAGATAAAACGATTGATTGTTGCCCTGTGAAGTTGGTAGAAATTTGGTTTAGTCTCTCTAGAAGTGACTGTAGAGGACTATAGATACCAAATAGGCAGAAACACAGTTCTGCCTGCATATTTAGGGGACAGCATGCACTTTGTTGCACAAGTGTGAGTTGACTGGAAGTCTGAGAGGGAAAGTCCCCTCTAGAGTAAATTCTGGTTGGCACCTTATGTGTTTATATCATGTCTGGTAATTATAGACAGTGTTTGGAAAAAACAAAAATTTTCTCCAGCCCCAGAAAAACTCCACAATAGAACAGAAAGAAAACTGTTTTATGTGACATGCATCATAGTCAATCTGCTTAAGAGACTGCAGAGACAGAAAGATGGTCACCAAAATTAGTCCACAAGTAGAAGAATTTCCAGGACCATGTCATACATAGTTCATCCTAAATTCACATGGAGATTGAAGAGGCCATCTGTATATGCTAATTGTTTATATTCAATAACAAAAAACTTTTCACACCTTCATAACAGGAGGTAGTTTAGCAGCTTGAAGCCAGGTAGTTGCTGAAGGTAGGTTTTCACTCTGCTACAAAAATGGTTGAAAAGCATTCTATCCTTTTGGCTATTTACATTTTATAGCAGTGGCTCTGTGTTCCATGGCATTGGGCTACAGCACTTGCTTGCTTTTTCCTGGTTGCTAGTGTCCTCTTGACCTCTCTCATCTGCCACTGAGGGACAGCCTCGAGCACAGCGCAGTTTATGTGAACCCCATTTCCCACAGCAGCACTCTAGTGTCACATGAGAGAGGAAAGCCTGAGCTGCAGGAGAGCCTGCAGGCCTCGTGAGTAGAATTGCACTTTCACAATAATGGGAATGTGACCAGTGTTTCAGCCCGTTTTTAATTATCATGGTGACATGGAAAAAAAATCGGATGAAGTTCCAGCATGAGTCCAGATAGAGATATCTCCAAAAGTTCTCACTGTGACAGCCTACCTCATTCAGACACCATGGGATACTAATAGGGCTTCTGAAACAGACACCCAAAGTATTGGAGAGAAAAACAGATCTCCATCTGAGCAAGATAATTTTGAGAGAAAAAAGTTAAAAAGATCTTAAGAAAAAGTTCAGTTTAGATATAAGATTGATCAAGTCAGCCAGAAAATATTCCCCTAAAAGCAATTTCTCTCTAACCACCCAAAGAGCACAATTACTCTCAGCATGAGAAACATGAGCATTATGAAGAAAGGGGGCAGAATTTCAGAAGAATTTTATAAAGCTTTTTTTCCCATCTCTGCTGCTCTCATCTCCTAGTCATTGAATGGGGGTTCTATATTGAAATATATCTGACAACTTCCAACAACACTTTTTGATGCAGAAATAGAATCTGACTGTGTTCACATTGTGGAGTATATTAGAACTTCCAACATAGTTAACTGAAGAGCTATCATGGTTTTTGGGTGGCCACATCAACTGTCTTTATTTCATTTGTAATAGCAGCATTCCAATTGAGTGAAATAAAAGATACTAAAACTGTTTACTTATAATTATACCTATTGAATAAAGTAATAAACATGTCAGACTAGTATTGACTGTAACAATTTGGTAGTAAATTTTTTGGGGTATTAGATTAAATATCTAAGTATAAATAATTTTAATAAACTAGTAGAAATGTATATGGCATTTAAAAAAAGTTTAACTATAGTTCAGTTAAAACAGTTTATATTTCAAAAGTGTAAATAACAATATTAAAATAACCATTTAAGTGATTCATTCAAAGTATTGTGGCTTTATATTCATACTATTGTAAAAAATACTGTTTATGGCTCATGCCTATAATCCCAGCACTTTGGGAGACTGAGGTGTGTGGATCACCTGAGGTCAAGAGTTCACAGTCAAGCTGGCCAACACGGTGATACCCCATCTCTACTAAAAATACAAAAACTTAGCCAGGCATGGTGGGGTGTGCCTGTAATCCCAGCTACTCAGGAGGCTGAGGCAGGAGAAATCACTTGAGCCTGGGTCCCAGTGGTTGCAGTGAGCAGAACACGCCCCTACACTCCAGCCTGGGCAAGAGTGAGACTGTCTCAAAGAAAAATAAAAAAAAAAAGAAAAAGAAAACTGTTTAATGTATATGAATGTATTGTTATGTGTAGTGTCTGCAAACACTACACATAACTATGCTAATTGTTCTGTAGTCATCAATAGAAAGCCAAGTACAACTAGACTCTACTGTTCAGTTTATGCACTGAACTTTTTGTTTTTGCTGTGTAAGTACTTCAGCCTGCAAATGTTGGATAATTACCTTGGATAATAAGGTTACTTTCAAAGAAACTTAGTATCTTTTAGTGTTTCTCATTCCGCATTGCTAAATTTAATCCTATGTTTCTGCTAAGCTTCTGTGTGCTCTTAAAATGAGCTTTTATCTAAACACATTTGTGTTTACTTTAAAGGACTAAAAATGGGCCAGGCATGGTGGTTCATGCCTGTAATCCCAGCACTTTGGGAGGCTGAGGTGGGCAGATCACTTGAGTTTGGGAGTTCGAGACCAGCCTGAGGAATATGGAGAAACCCCATTTCTACTAAAAATACAAAATTAGTTGGGTGTGGTGGCACATGACTGTAATCCCAACTACTTGGGAGGCTGAGGCCAGAGAATCCCTTGAACCTGGGAGGTGGAGGTTTTGGTGAGTCAAGATCATGCCATTGCACTCCAGCCTGGGCAACAAAACTGAAACTCCATCCAAAAAAAAAAAGTCCTAAAAAGGAGAAAAACAAACTTTTTAAAACTAGAAATAAACCAATAAATCAGATGTACTAGAAAAGATAATCTAAAGTAAAAAAAAAAAAAAAGACAAAGTTTATTTAACTGTTAATATGGTTTACAGATATTTCAAGAAAGCAGAGAAAAATATCTACACATAATCTAAATCCCTTAAGGAAAAAGAGAATAAGAAAAAATTTTTTGGAACTTTTTAAAAAGTCTTTGAACTCTTGGTAATCTAAGTTTTGCAAACTGGATGCACTTGAAAGAATGTTAGCCTGGGTGTGGTGGCTAACACCTGTAATCACAGCACTTTGGGAGGTTGAGGCAAGCAGATCACCTGAGGTTGGGAGTTGGAGACCAGCCTGACCAGCAAGGAGAAACCCTGTCTCTACTAAAAATACAAAATTGGCTGGGTATGATAGCACATGCCTGTAATCTCAACTACTCGGGAGGCTGAGGCAGGAGAATTGCTTCAACTCAGGAGGTGGAGGTTGTGGTGAGCCAAGATCATGCCATTGCACTTCAGCCTGGCAATAGTGAAACTCCCTCTCCAAAAAAAAAAAAAAAAAAAAAAGTTTATAGGGGGGAAAAGCAGAAGAGAGAAAGATGTTATAAAAAATTCATGAGTGCACAAGACCAATGCAACAGAACAGAGAGCCCAGAAATAATGCCACCCTCTTGCAACCATCAGATTTTTGACAAAGCTGACAAAAGAAATGTGGGGAAAATTCTCTATTTAATAAATGGTGCTGGAATAACTAACTAGTAATATGTAGAACACTTAAACTGAACCCCTTAATTACACCACATACAAAAATCAACTCCAGAAAAATTAAAGACTTAAATGTAAAACATAAAATTATAAGAAATCCTGCAAGATAACATAAAAGCTACCATTCTAGACATAGAAACCTGCAAACACTTCATGATGAAGCTACCAAAAGCAATTGCAAGAAAAGCAAAAGCTGACAAATGGGACCTATTTAAACTAAAGAGATTCTTCACAGCAAAGGAAACTATCAACAGAGTAAGCACACTACCTACAGAATAAAAGAAAATATTTGCAAACTTTGCCTCTGACAAAGGTCTAATATCCAGAATTAATGAGAACTTAAACAAGTTTACAAGAAAAAACCAAACCTCATTAAAAAGTAGGCAAAAAACATGAACAGATGCTTTTCAAAGGAAGACATACATGTGGCTAACAAGCATATGAAAAACAAAGCTCAATGGTAATCATTAAAGAAATTAAAAAGAAGCCAGGCACGTGTCTCACACCTGTAATCCCAGCACATTGGGAGGCTTAAGCAGGCAGATCACAAGGTGAGGAGTTCAAGACCAGCCTGTCCAATATGGTGAAACCTTGTCTCTAATAAAAATACAAAAATTAGCCTGGCATGGTGGTGGGCACCTGTAGTCCCAGCTAGTCAGGAGGCTGATAGAGGAGAATCGCTGAAACCTGGGAGGTGGAGGTTGCAATGAGCTGAGATCGTGCCACTGCACTCCAGCCTGGGTGACAGAGCCAGGCTCCATCTCAAAAAAATAAACAAATAAATTAAAAGAAAAACCACAATGAGATACCACTTCACATCAGTCAGAATGGCTATTTTAAAAAAGTCAAAAAATAACAGATGCTACCAAGGTTGCAGAGAAAAGAGAATGCTTATACTCTGCTGGTGGGAGTGTAAATTAGTTTAACTGTAAAAAGCAGTGTGGCAATTCCTCACAGAACTGAAAACAGAATTATCATTTGACTCAGGAACCTGATAATTGGGTATATACCAAAAGAAATATAAATTATTATAAAGACGCATCCATATGCATGCTATGCATGTTCATTGCAGCACTATTCACAGTAGCAAAGACATGGACAGGCCCTAAATGCCCATCAATAAAGAAAATATGGTATGGTCAGAAGCGGTGGCTCGTGCCTTCAATCCCAGAGCTTTGGAAGGCCAAGGCAGGTGGACTGCCTGAGCTTAGAAGTTTGAGACCAGCCTGAAAAAAATAGCAAAATCTTGTCTACATGGAAAATACAAAAAGAAAAAGTGGCCAGCCATAGTAACGCACACGTGTAGTCCCAGCTACTTGAGAAGATGTGGTAAGGGAGAATTGCTTGAGCCTGGGAGGCTGAGACTAAAGTAAGCCAAAATCACACCATGGTAATCTAGCCTGGGCAATAAGTGAGACCCTGCATCCAAAGATAAAATAAAATAAAAGATTTAGTAAAAAACAAAATATGGCACATAATCATGGAATACTCCATGGCCATTAAAAAAAATCATGTCCTCTGCAATAACATCAATGAAACCCATTTAAACAAAATCAGCTCTGATCTTAGTTTTTTCTTGCCTTCTGCTAGCTTTTGAATGTGTTTGCTCTTGCGTCTCTAGTTCTTTTAATTGTGATGTTAGGTTGTCAATTTTAGATCTTTCCTGCTTTCTCTTGTGGACATTTAGTGCTATATATTTCCCTCTACATACTGCTTTAAATGTGTCCCAGAGATTCTGGTATGTTCTGTCTTTGTTCTCACGGGTTTCAAAGAACATCTTTATTTCTGCCTTCATTTCATTATGTACCCAGTAGTCATTCAGGAGCAGGTTGTTCAGTTTCCATGTAGTTGAGCAGTTTTGAGTGAGTTTCTTAATCCTGAGTTCTAGTTTGATTGCACTGTGGTCTGAGAGATAGTTTGTTATACTTTCTGTTCTTTTACACTTGCTGAGGAGTGCTTTACTTCCAATTATGTGGTCAATTTTGGAATAAGTGCAATGTGGTGCTGAGAATGTATATTCTGTTGATTTGGGGTGGAGAGTTCTGTAGATGTCTATTAGGTCTGGTTGGTGCAGAGCTGAGTTCAATTCCTGGATATCCTTGTTAACTTTCTGTCTCATTGATCTGTCTAATGTTGACAGTGGGGTGTTAAAGTCTCCCATTATCATTGTATGCGAGTCTTAGTCTCTTTGTAGGTCTCTAAGGGCTTTCTTTATTAATCTGGGTGCTCCTGTATTGGGTGCATATATATTTAGTATAGTTAGCTCTTCTTGTTGAATTGATGCCTTTACCATTATGTCATGGCCTTCTTTGTCTTTTATGATCTTTGTTGGTTTTAAGTCTTGTTTTTCTCAGAGACTAGGATTGCAACCCCTGCTTTTTTTTGTCTTCCATTTGCTTCAGAGATCTTCCTCCATCCCTTTATTTTCAGCATATGTGTGTCTCTGCACATGAGATGGTCTCCTGAATACAGCACACTGGTGGGTCTTGATTCTTTTTTTTTTTTTTGAGATGGAGTCTCTGTTGCCCAGGCTGGAGTACAGTGGCATGATCTTGGCTCACTGCAAGCTCTGCCTCCCGGGTTCATGCCATTCTCCTGCCTCAGCCTCCCAAGTGGCTGGGACTACAGGTGCCCGCCACCATGCCTGGCTAATTTTTTGCATTTTTACTAGAGATGGGGTTTCACTGTGTTAGCCAGGATAGTCTCGATCTCCTGACCTCGTGATCTGCCCACTTCAGCCTCACAAAGTGGTGGGATTACAGGTGTGAGCCACTGCACCTGCCAGGGTCTTGACCCTTTATCCAATTTGCCAGTCTGTGTCTTTTAATTGGAGCATTTAGCCCATTTACATTTAAGGTTAATATTGTTATGTGTGAGTTTGGTCCTGTCATTATGATGTTAGCTAGTTATTTTACTTGTTAGTTGATGCAGTTTCTTCCTAACATTGATGATGTTTACGATTTGGCATGTTTTTGCAGTGACTGGTACCAGTTGTTCCTCTCCACGTTTAGTGCTTCCTTCAGGAGCTCTTGTAAGGCAGGCCTGGTGGTGACAAAATCTCTCAGGATTTGTTTGTCTGTAAAGGATTTTATTTCTCCTTCACTTATGAAGCTTAGGTTGGCTGGATATGAAATTCTGGGTTGAAAATTCTTTTCTTTAAGAATGTTGAATATTGGCCCCCACTTTCTTCTAGCTTGTAGAGTTTCTGCCGAGAGATCCACTGTTAGTCTGATGGGCTTCCCTTTGTGGGTAACCCGACCTTTCTCTCTGGCTGCCCTTAACATTTTTTCCTTCATTTCAACTTTGGTGAATCTGACAATTATGTGTCTTGGAGTTGCTCTTCTCGAGGAGTATCTTTGTGGCGTTCTCTGTATTTCCTGAATTTGAATGTTGGCCTGCCTTGCTAGGTTGGGGAAGTTCTCCTGGATAATACCCTGCAGAGTGTTTTCCAACTTGGTTCTATTCTCCCCATCACTTTCAGGTACACCAATCAGACGGAGATTTGGTCTTTTCACATAGTCCCATATTTCTTGGAGGCTTTGTTCATTTCTTTTTATTCTCTTATCTGTAAACTTCTCTTCTCGCTTCATTTCATTCATTTTAACAATCACTGATACTTTTTCTTCCTGTTGATCACATTGGCTACTCAAGCTTCTGCATTCATCACGTAGTTTTTGGGCCATGGTTTTCAGCTCTATCAGGTCACTTAAGGTCTTCTCTACACTGTCTATTATAGTTAGCCATTCATCTAATCTTTTTTCAAGGTTTCCAGCTTCTTTATGATGGATTCGAACATCCTCCTTTAGCTTGGAGAAGTTTATTTTTACTGATTGTCTGAAGAACTGAAGGAGAGAGAGAGACACAAAAAAACCTTCAAAAACTCAATGAATCCAGGAGCTGGTTTTTTGAAAAGATCAACAAAAGTAATAGACTGCTAGCCAAAGTAATAAGAAAGGAGAGAAGAATCAAATAGATGCAATAAAAAATGATAAGGGGGATATCACCACTGATCCCACAGAAATACAAACTACCATCAGAGAATACTATAAACATCTCTACACAAATAAACTAGAAAATCTAGAAGAAGTGGATAAATTCCTGGACACATACCCCCTCCCAAGACTAAACCAGGAAGAAGTTGAATCCCTGAATAGACCAATAACAGGCTCTGAAACTGAGGAAATAATTAATAGCCCACCAACCAAAAAAAGTCCAGGTCCAGACAGATTCACAGCCAAATTCTACCAGAGGTACAAAGAGGAGCCGGTACCATTCCTTCTGAAACTATTTCAATCAATAGAGAAAGAAGGAATCCTCCCAAACTCATTTTATGAGGCCAGCATCATCCTGATACCAAAGCCTGGCAGAGACACAACAAAAGAAGAGAATTTTAGACCAACATCCCTGATGAACATTGATGCAAAAATCCTCAATAAAATACTGGCAAACTGAATCCAGCAGCACATCAAAAAGCTTATCCACCATGATCAAGTTGGCTTTATCCCTGGGATGCAAGGCTGGTTCAACATACGCAAATCAATAAACGTAATCCATCATGTAAACAGAACCAAAGACAAAAACCACATGATTATCAATAGATGCAGAAAAGGCCTTTGACAAAATTCAACAGCACTTCATGCTAAAAACTCTCAAACTAGGTATTGATGGGATGTATCTCAAAATAATAAGAGCTACAAACCACTGCTCAATGAAATAAAAGAGGACACAAACAAATGGAAGAACATTCCATGCTTATGGATAGGAAGAATCAATATCATGAAAATGGCCATACTCAAGGTAATTTATAGATTCAATGCCATCCCCATCAAGCTACCAATGACCTTCTTCACAGAATTGGAAAAAACTACTTTAAAGTTCATATGGAACCAAAACAGAGCCCACATTGCCAAGACAATCCTAAGCCAAAAGAACAAAGCTGGAGGCATCACCGTACTTGACTTCAAACTATACTACAAGGCTACAGTAATCAAAACAGCCTGGTGTTGGTACCAAAACAGAGATATAGACCAATGGAACAGAACACAGCCCTCAGAAATAATACCACACATCTACAACTATCTGATCTTTGACAAACCTGACAAAAACAAGAAACGGGGAAAGGATTCCCGATTTAATAAATGGTGCTGGGAAAACTGGATAGCCATATGTAGAAAGCTGGAACTGGATCCCTTCCTTACACCTTATACAAAAATTAATTCAAGATGGATTAAAGACTTAAATGTTAGACCTAAAACCATAAAAACCCTAGAAGAAAATCTAGGCAATACCATTCAGGACATAGGCATGGACAAGGACTTCATGACTAAAACACCAAAAGCAATGGCAACAAAAGCCAAAATTGACAAATGGGATCTAATTAAACTAAAGAGCTTCTGCACAGCAAAAGAAACTACCATTAGAGTGAACAGGCAACCTACAGAATGGGAGAAAATTTTTACCATCTACCCATCTGACAAAGGGCTAATATCCAGAATCTACAGAGAACTTAAAGAGATTTACAAGAAAAAATCAAACAACCCCAACAAAAAGTCGGCAAGGGATATGAACAGACACTTCTCAAAAGAAGACATTTATGCAGCCAACAGACACATGAAAAAATGCTCATCATCACTAGCCATCAGAGAAATGCAAATCAAAACCACAATGAGATACCATCTCACACCAGTTAGAATGGCTATCATTAAAAAGTCAGGAAACAACAGGTGCTGGAGAGGATGTGGAGAACTAGGAACACTTTTACACTGTTCATGGGACTGTAAACTAGTTCAAACATTGTGGAAGACAGTGTGGTGATTCCTCAAGGATCTAGAATTAGAAATACCATTTGACCCAGCCATTCCATTACTGAGTGTATACCCAAAGGATTATAAATCATGCTGCTATAAAGACACATGCACACGTATGTTTATTGTGGCACTATTCACAATAGCAAAGACTTGGAACCAACCCAAGTGTCCATCAATGATAGACAGGATTAAGAAAATGTGGCACATATACACTATGCAGCCATAAAAAAGGATGAGTTCGTGTCCTTTGTAGGGACATGGATGAAGCTAGAAACCATCATTCTGAGCAAACTATCACAAGGACAGAAAACCAAACACTGCATGTTCTCACTCATTGGTGGGAATTGAACAATGAGAACACTTGGACACAGGGTGGGGAACATCACACACCAGGGCCTGTCATGGGTGTGTGATGGAGCAGAGAGGGACGGAATTAGGAGATATACCTCATATGAATAATGAGTTAATGGGTGCAGCACACCAACATGGCATATGCATACATATGTAACAAACCAGCACGTTGTGCACATGCACCTAGAACTTAAAGTATAATAATAATAATAAAAAATTAATAAGTAAAAGAAAAATGAGGTCTTTGCAATAACATCAAGGCACGGTGGCTCACGCCTGTAATCCCAGCACTTCGGAAGAATGAGATGGGTGGATCACCTAAGGTTGGGAGTTTCAGACCATCCTGACCAACATGGAGAAACCAAATCTCTACTAAAAATACAAAATTAGCCAGGCGTTGTGGTGCGTGCCTGTAATCCCAGCTACTCGGAAGGCTGAGGCAGGAGAATCCCTTGAACCTAGGAGGCGGAAGTTGTGGTTAGCGGAGATCACGCTGTGGCACTCAAGCCTGGGCAACAAGAGTGAAACTCTGTCTCAAAAAACAAAACAAAAACAAAAAACAAACCAAACCAAAAAGAAAACTAATGCAGAAAAAGAAAACCAAATGCTTGTTATTTATAAGAGGTAAATAATAACACATGAACACAAACAACAGACACTGAGGACTAGTTTAGGGTGGACCCTGCAAGGACTCAGAGGATCAGAAAACATACCTGTTTGGTGCTATGGATAGTACCTCAGGGACAAAATAATCTGCACACCAAACCCCCGTGACACAATTTTAGCTGTATAACAAACCCACATGTGTACTCCAAAACAAAAATTAAAGCTAAAAGAAGAAAAAAAAAATCCCAGGGTGGGAGAGTGCAACGTAGGTGAAAGGACTGATTTTTGCTACAGATAGTGGTCCCAGTGGGGCTGTACTGATTTACTTCTATGTGCATGCATGCAGACGAGATTATGAATAGGTGGTCCAGAACCCTAGTTTGGTAGAGAAAACAGGTTGCTGCAGATTTACAGTCTGAGGGGATGTACCAGGAGACTTGTTTTTTGGCAAAAAACACTTGGATCAAAAATGCCATGGTGAAGTTCCTGAGGGGGGTGCCTAGTCCTGGGAGGAGTGTGGACACATCAATATCTAGTGTGTGTGTTTGAGTGGGTGGGAATCCTGTGGTAGCAGCTGTGTGAAAAGGGGGTCTGTCATCAGAGCTCCTTTCCTCTAAGTTTTCAGGCCTCTGTCACCCTCAGAGAAGACCTGGAATCACAGGACAATGGGCAGTGTGACTGCCTGTGTATAGGACAGCAGTCTCTCATTCCCAAACACCCAGAGCTTTATTCCAGGCAAGGACTCTGTCATATCTTATTTCTGGCACCAAATCTGTAGTTTGCTGAACATCAAAAAATTCTCCAACAATTTATTGTCTAACATTTGAATTCTGACACTACCCACAGTCAGAACAGACTCTGATTCAGGGCTCGGGTCCCAACACTGTCCTCACTGCAGATGCCAATCACAAACCCCATGGGCCCATGTATGTTTCTGAGCTAATGTTTAATATTTGGGGCTGCCATGACCTCCCTGAAGTTGAATAATTTTGTATAGCCACTCACAGTACTCAGCAAAACACTGTAGTTATGTTTACCAGTTTCATATATAAGATGCAGCCCAGGAAAAGCCAAATGGAAGAAATGCATAGAACAAAGAAAAGTGATGGGGAACGATGAAATGCATAGATAATGCTGGAAAATATTTGTGATTAATACAATTCTCCATCCTATATGTGCTCCAAGAACAGTTTATGGAAAGAAACACTCTTCCCATTACAACTTAGACAGTGCTCCCTTTTCTTACCTATCACAGAGCCAGACACACACTCTGCACATTTTCTCCTTTTTCTCATTAAAAAAATCAGCTGAATTTGTCTTCAGTGGTAAAAATAAAATATTTCTGTCTTTTTCTTGAGCCAGAATCTCACTCTGTCACCCACGCAGAAGTGCTGTGGTGTGATCTTGGCTCACTGCAACATCTGCATCCCGGGTTCAAGAAATTCTCCTGCCTCAGCCTCCCGAGTAGCTGGGATTATAGGCACCCACCACCATGCCTGGCTAATTTTTGTATTTTAAGTAGAAACAGGGTTTCACCATGTTGCCTAGGCTGGTCTCAAACTTGTGACCTCTGGTGATCTGCATGCCTTGGCCTCCTGAAATGCTGGGATTACAGATGAGCCACCATGCCAGGCTTAAAATAAAACATTTCTTTTTTTTTGAGTTGCAGTATTGCTCTGTTGCCCAGGCTGGAGTGCAATGGCATGATCTCAGCTCAATGCAAACTCTGCATCCCAGGTTCAAGCTATTCTCCTGCCTTAGCCTCCTGAGTAGCTGGCATTACAGGCACGCGCCCCCGCAGGTGGCTAATTTTTGTATTTTTAGCAGAGACAAGGTTTCACCATCTCAGGCTGGTCTCGCACTCCTGACCTTGTGATCTGGAATTACAGACATAAGCCACCACACACAGCCTAAAAGTAAATACTTCTTAAACTTTACTTAAGCTTATCTCCCTCCCTCAGGCTCCTGAACTTTGAGCTACCCTCAGTCTGAGTCAACACACAACCCCATTTTATGTCCCTCCTAAGAATATGCTGATTTCAGGGTAAGACATTCTTTTCTATAATCTGACTTTTTCACCCTCCATTTGTCATTCCTTTCCCACCTCCTTTCTAATCTTGTTTGCTCCTCCCTAGAAAAGAAAGCTCTTTTCTGCCTACATCTATGCAAGCCGTAAAGATCTTATAGTTAGTTGGTACTTCCTCCTGTTGCAATACGTTTTTGAAATTCATTTTTTTTACATAAATCTAACATTTGTATTACACAAAGTGTAGAAGGTGCCTCAAAACAATAACAACTTCATCATCATTAGTAAGACCGTCCCCCAGTTTCCTTTCATTTTAACCTTAACTGCATCTGCCTGTGGGGCCCCAGCTTTCCAGGGCTCTGCAGCTTCTCTGAGGATAAAGGCTCCTTCCATGGCTGGGGTGAGCAGGCTGAAACGTCTGCAGGAAAGGTTCCCCAAGAATAACTAACTGGGCCTTTAATAACCTCCTGTTGCAGGCTTAATATTAGCCTTAGCTTGGAGTCATAGGTTCAAGCTTTAATTTCCATGTGAGAGTTATTTACTTGGTTTTTGAAACTGTTCAAAAAATCCAGTGAAATTACTCAAACACTGTGTTTATATAAGGGATGGAAATTTTAAGGTGCTTACTTTTTTTTTTTGTTTGAGATGGAGTCTTGCCCTGTCACCCAGGCTGGAGTGCCATGGTATGATCTCAGCTCACTGCAACCTCTGCTTCCCGGGTTCAAGTCATTCTCCTCCCTCAGCCTCCCAAGCAGCTGAAACTACAAAGTATATGCCACCATACCCTATTAATTTTTGTATTTTTAGTAGAGATGGAATTTCACTATGTTGGGAAGGCTGGTGTGGAACTCCTGACCTCAAGTGATCTACCTGCCTCGGCCTCCCAAAATGCTGGGATTACAGGCATGAGTCACTGCACCTGGCTAAAGTGCTTGCATTTTATACCTTCATAAGAAAAGCAAATATACCTACTTCTTTCAGACCGTATATGTATTATCTTATTATTTCTATTAAAAATAATGTAGTAACAAATTAGTCATATGGGAACACTTGTAGAAGGTACCATGTTTCATCACATAATTTAACATTAAATTCAGAAATGAAGACAACAGGGTATAGACATGAGATATTTATTCACTGTCACAAATTTACCCAGCAAAAGGAGGTACTGATGTTTTGATGAATTTATGTAACTCATCAATTATCTACAACATTTTCCTGTGGAAATATATTCATTGTCTAGAGCCAAAATGAAAGAGAGATTTTTCTTATTTTTTCCCTTGGTAGCTAGCATTCTTAAAGTTAAGGCTTGGAATTCTGTTTGAAATCACTCAGCTATAAAAAACACACCTGAGAAAATTCCTAAACTCACTCTGGGAAAGAAAAAGATAAATGAGAATGATTAACAAATGGAATATATGATTAGATATTAATTTTTTGAAACTCATCTTTTATTTTCTTTGTAAATATTTTCTTAACTTTCAAGCCCTACTAATAAAATGCAAATTTCAGTTAAAAAAACGTGTCAGCTGGGTGCAGTGGCTCACGCCTGTAATCCCAGCACTTTGGGAGGCCAAGGCAGGTGGATCACTTAAGACTAGAAGTTTGGGACCAGCCTAGTCCATCTCTACTAAAAATACAAAAACTAGCTGGGCCTAGTGGTGCGCACCTGTAGTCCTAGCTACTTGGGAGGCTGAGGCCATGAGAATCAATTGAACCCAGGAAGTGGAGGTTGCAGTGAGCTGAGATTGAGCCACTGCATTCCAGCCTGTGCAACAGATTGAGGCTGTCTCAAAAAAGAAAAAAAAAAGGAGGTCAAAATAAGTGAACAAATCGTTTCAAGGTACAGGTCGAATCACCCACCCCATCCTGCTCATTTACGTGCTCAATAACCACCCTCCCAGGAGACACTGCGATATGCCCCAGTGAGTCCTCCAGGTGCATTTTACTTCCTAAATTTTTACGCCATCTCAGTGGGGTCAGTTTTTTTTGTCTTTTGGAGTGTTTTTTTTTAAACAAATTTTTCACTATTTTTCTGCCACCCCACCCCCCGCCCCCGCCAAGAAAATCTAGGGGGCAGAAATTATTTGTTTTCCCCTCGATACCAGCATCTGGTTGGCTGACAAGCAATGTGTCTCCAAGAATTGGAAGCTAGGTTGGGTGAAGAGAATCATGTCTCAAGGGGTTAGCTTTTCTTTTTTTTTTTTTTTGTGAGATCGAGTCTTGCTCTTGTCGCCCAGGCTGGAGTGCAGTGGCGCAATCTCGGCTCACTGAAACCTCCGCCTACTGGGTTCACGCCATTCTCCTGCCTCAGCCTCCCGAGTAGCTGGGATTACAGGCGCCTGCCACCATGCCCGGCTGATTTTTTGTATTTTTTAGTAGAGATGGGGTTTCACCATGTTGGCCAGCCTCCAGGCTGGTCTCCAACTCCTGATCTCAGGTGACCCACCCACCTCGGCCTCCCAAAGTGCTGGGATTACAGGCGTGAGACACTGCACCCAGCCTCAAGGGGTTATCTTTTCAGGAAAAAAAAAAAAAAAGAAAAAAGAAAAAGTGCACCAGGAGATGCCTTTCAGCCCCAAGGCTGTCACCTGCTCTTTTGAGAGGCTACACTGTATACTTCAGGTGGTCCTACGGGAGAAAATGACCCAAGAGCTAATAGTCACTAGACACTCCAGCAGACATAGCCATGGTGGGTATCTTGGTTTATTCCCAGAAAGTACTAAAACTCAGGCCCAGAAAAAAAACTGAAGGATAGCTGAGGACACATCACCCTACAAAGTTTACAAAGGGTAATCTTGACCCAAAAACATTTTGGTAAGTTCTCTGGAAAAATAAAAGAAAAAGAGGAGCCGGGCGCGGTGGCTCACGCCTAATCCCAGCACTTTGGAAGGCCAAGGCGAGTGGATCACGAGGTCAAGAGATTGAGACCATCCTGGCCCACATGGTGAAACCCCGTCTCTGCTTAAAATACAAAAAATTAGCTGGGCGTGGTGGCGCGCGCCTGTAGTCCCAGCTACTGGAAAGGCTGAGGCAGGAGGATCGCTGGAACCCAGGAGACGGAGGTTGCAGTAAATCGAGATCGCGCGACTGCACTCCAGCCTGGCAATAGAGCCAGATTCCGTCTCAAAAAACAAAAACAACAAAAGAAAAGCAGGCACAGATATTTTTTACAATACAGTGTCAGGGGATTATTCTTTGCTTTCTTCTGGGAAATATTTACAAAGAGAAAACAAGTCTTTTCAATAGTGTTATGCAATGCTTTAAAAAAAATGATTAATTGAGGAACATGGGGTACATTTGAGGACCTGCTTAGGACACATGTGAAAAATGCTAGGGAAAAATCAGTCCCCTGTGGGGAGAGAAAATAATTAAGTGGCAGGCAATTAGACTGAGGATACTCTAGTCCTCGGATTCCTCCTTCTAAAATAAAAATCGAAACTCAAGTGCAGTTTTTGCTAAATTACTACATTCGGGAAACAAAATTCAGGCTTAAAAAACCATAAACTGCCAATTAAGCTCTGATTACATAACCAGGAAATTTCCACCTTAATTGTACAAATTAAGAAACTACATAACTATATGTATTGAATTATTGAATATGGTTTTCTTCATCATGCACCTTATCAATGTTTCCTTCAAGCCCCTCCCATGGACCGCAAACTACAAACTATAGCTGGGTGCTCTTGAATGACTGATTAAATTATTTGATATTTTTGCGGTGACTCCCATAATTTATGTATTTATTTTTTTAGACAAAGTCTTAGGCCGGGCTTGGTGATTCACGCCTGTAATCCCAGCACTTTGGGAGGCCAAGGCGGGTGGATCATGAGGTCAGGAGATGGAGACCATCCTGGTTAACACAGTGAAACCCCGTCTCTACTAAAAACACAAAAAATTAGCCAGGCGAGGTGGCGGGCGCCTGTAGTCCCAGCTACTCGGGAGGCTGAGGCAGGAGAATGGCGTGAACCCCGGGGGGCGGAGCCTGCAGTGAGCCGAGATCGCGCCACTGTACTCCAGCCTGGGCGACAGCGAGACTCCGTCTCAAAAAAAAAAAAAAAAAAAAAAAGGACAAAGTCTTGCTCTGTCACCCAGGCTGGAATGCAGTGGTGTGATCTCAGCTCACTGCAGCCTCCGCCTCCTGGGTTCAAGCGATTCTCTCTCCTCTGCCTCCCGAGAAGCTGGGACTAGAGACATTCGCCATCACACTCAGCTAATTTTTCTATTTTCTTTGTAGAGATGGGCTTTCCCCATTTTGCCCAGGCTGGTCTTCAACTCCTGACCTCAAGTGATCAGCCCTTCTCAGCCTCCCAAAGTGTTGGGATTACTGGCATTCCGTACCTGGCACCATACTTTTTTTTTTTTTTCTTTGAAATGGAGTCTCCCTCTGTCGCCCAGGCTGGAGTGGTGGTGCAATCTCGGCTCAATGCAAGCTCCGCTTCCCGGATTCCACACATTTTTAATAACAGAAAAGAGAAACTGTGAACCCCACGGACCAAAGCTCTTCCCATTCATGAACCCACATCCCGAGTCAGGATTCTCCCCTGACGACCCTCCCATGGTCCCTGCAAAATCTGGGAGAAACGCGGCGCTGCCGCTGCAGAGCTGCCTAGAAAGGGCTCCAGGCCATGGCACAGTCACTGCGAGAGGAAGAGACAGGAGGCCCGGCGGCCCGGCTGTCAGCGCAGTCGCCATCTTAAGGCTGAAGGGGACTGAGGCCAACCTGGGCAAGGAGAACTTGGGGCACACATTGTGGAGCTGACTACGAAGAGGCCTGAGTCCCGCCACAGTCACTTCCCACCGGCTCCACCCTGCCCCTCTTCCTCTCTCGGGATGTCGGCCGGGCACTCTCACCATTTCTACGCTTCCAGGGGGTCCTGGGGTTTTAGCTGTGGATCTCCCAATACCTGCAGGTCACAGGGCCACGGAGGCTGGGCCTCCAGGAGAATAGGACACAGACCAGTGAAGACGAGACCTGAAGCACCGGCTGCAGCCAGAGACAAAGGCCGCGCCAAAAGCGGAAAGCCGTCCTCTTCGCTCCAGCTGCGTGCCTGATTGGACGGTTTCCAGCCCAGCGTCTCTGATTGGATAATGCTTTAGGTCTCGCCTCTCAGGCCCTGAGTGACAGAAGATGTGATCAGATGCTGGGCTGAGTGAAGAGAGACAGCCTAAGCTGCAGCCTTTACAGGCAGGGCTTCCTTCCTGAGCTCACCCAGGCCCACCCCAGAGCATGAGAAAATTCTCTTTTGTACTCACTCTCCTTTTGAATGTATTCAAAAGATGAACAGAAGTATTTTGCTGGCATATTAATAATACATAAAATTTTTGTTCAAGAGAAAATCAACGTTTACTTTGTTAGTAGTGTATTATCAATACTAAAGCTAATTTTTTTTTTTTTTTTAAGACGGAGTCTCGCTTTGTCACCCAGGCTGGAGTGCAGTGGCGGGGTCTCGCTCACCCGATTTTCCTGCCTCAGCCTCCTGAGTAGCTGGGATTACAGCTACTATTGTTGAAAAATAATAGACAATCACAAAAACAAGTTGACCTTTGTGTGTTCCTTAAGCCCTGTCCTGAAGAGCCCTGTGACTGGGCTTTATGCCAAACAACTCGTTACTAAAGAGCTGTGGTCCCAGACTGCACCGAAGCTTCATGAGACCTCTCGTCGTCTGTGCACGGACGAGTGGCCGACTCTGGAGCCCAGGCTGTTGCTTCCCTGTCTGGTGGTGAATCCTCCACAGTCTGATGAGTGTGGTGTCTGACTCTGGAGCTCAGGCTGTTGCTTCTTGGTCTGGTGGTGAGTCCTTCATAGTCTGGTGAGTGCGGTGTCCCACTCTGGAACCCATGCTGTTGCTTCCTGGTCTGGTGGAGAATCTTCCAGTCTGGAGAGTGCGGTGTCTGACTGTGGAGCCCAAGGCTGGAAACTTGGGGACGTCCCAAATCCCGGAATGGAAACTCCCCCAGTTCTCCCCCTTGGCGTGCCCTATCTGGTGAGTTTCGGGGGGAACTCATGACCCAAGTCATAATAGGAATTTCAAGCCTCATAAAGACATCGTGGTTGAAGCAGAGGTGTTTCGTTTCCAGCAAAGCCCAATAGCAAGCTAACAATTGCTCCTTGAAAGAGTTATAAGCTTTGCTGGCCTCTGGCAGTTTCTGGGTCCAAAACCAGAAATGTACCTCTTCCCATCTTGTTTCTGCCTAAGGCTCCAATTAGCATGTTGATCTAGGACAGTTACTTGCAGTTCTACTGGATCATCCCAAATGGGCCATAGATCCAGGGCCAGTTGCACTGCTTGTTTATCTTGTTCGGAAGCCATGACCTCTTTCTCTCCCCAGAGTCATAGCGTTTTCTAGTGGCTGCATGCAGAGGTTGTAAAATGTTACCCAAGTGGGGAATATGATGTCTCCAGAATCCAAACAAGCCAATAAATTTCTGAGCCTCATTTTTAGTGGTAGGGATTGCAAATTCTAGCATTTTAGCCTTAGCCTTTGGTAAAATGAATTATTTCCCTGCATTTCATAGGATGCAACCAGCCCCTATCTTGACACATTATCTTATAAGCAGTAAGGAAACACCATCCACTCTGGGAGATCCCTCAGCGTCTCCTTTGCTGACTGGAATTCCCTGCAGCACTTCACGCACAAAGGTCTAAATTGCACTAGTTTAGATTCCCAATTCTTAGAAAGGCCGGTTCCCCTTGACCATTCCATTGCCAAGGGAGAGAACTGGGGGAGTTTCCATCCGGGGATATGGGAAGTCCTCGAGCCTCCCGCCCTGCCCTTGTTGCTAAAAAGTGGCACACTTTTGTTTTTGAATCCTGTTTGTGACACCAAAAGTGTTCTGTGCGGGAAACGCACGAGGGGGAGAAGGAAAGACACACACACAATACCTTTAAGGGTAAACAAGCTTCATTCCACGTAAATGGCAATGCAGATATAATAAGCAAATTATGTAATAAGCAAATCAATATAATAAGCAGATTGAAATAACAAGTAGATTGATATAATAAGCAAATTGCAATGGGAAGAGGAGAAAGGAAAAAAAATATATATATTTACACTCACCGGACTATGGAGGATTCACTACCAGAGTGGGAAGCAACAGCCTGGGCTCTAGCATCGGACATTGCACTCACCAGGCAATGGAGGCCTCACCACCAGATGGGAAGCAACAGCTTGGGCTCCAGAGTCGGCCACTCATTCCTGCACAGATGAGAAGAGGTCTCATGAAGCTTCAGCCCAGTCTGGTATCCTAGCTCTTTTGTAACTAGTTGTTTCGCATGAGGCCTAGTCACGAGGGCCTTTCACGACCGGGCATGAGGAACATAAAAATGTCAACTTGTTTTTGCGATTGCCTATTGTTTTTCAATAACTAATGTATAGGAATAGATTGAAATAGAGATTTCTCCAAAACAGCACTGAATGAACGCTTGAAGGGGCTCACACAACCTGTTCTGGGACTCGGTGACCATTGTTTGTGTCCACGTTCAATTGAGTTCAAATTTATTATTTAACTTTTCCTCCACAAGTTCACCTGTCTTGATGAATCAGCTCTGTCTAGGCAAAGGGCAAGGTGAACCTCTTGGGCCTTACACAACCTCCACCTCCTGGGTTCAAGCGATTCTTCTGTTTCAGTCTCCAGAGTAGCTGGGACTACAAAAGTGCACCACCACAACCTGCTAATTTTTTGTATTTTTAGTAGAGATGGAGTTTCACCATGTTGGCCAGGCTAGTCTTGAACTCCTGACCTCAAGTGATCCACCCATCTAGGCCTCCCAAAGTTCTGGGATTACAGGCGTGAGCCACCGAGGTTATCACTAAACGATATCTTTTTGTCTCCTATAACAATGTGAAATTACTTAAAGGTGGTTTCAAATTGAAAAAAAGAATGCAGATAAAAATAAAATATAAAAAGTTCAAAAAATTACAAGAGATTACAAAATATACATGTATATCTCGAGAGGTCAAAAATGACAAATTTTGTTTATTTACAAGGTTTTATTTATTTATTTTTATTTTTATTTTTTGAGACAAAATATTGCTCTGTTGCCCACGGTGGAGTGCAGTGGTGCGATCTTGGCTCACCGCAACCTCCACCTCACAGGTTCAAGCAATTCTCTTGCCTCAGCTTCCCTAGTAGCTGGGACCACAGGCTCATACCAGGAGGCCTGGCTAATTTTTTTTTATGTTTTGTAGAGACGGGGTTTCACTGCATTAGCCAGGATGGTCTCAATTTCCTGAACTCCTGATCCGACCGCCTCAGCCTTCCAAAGGGCCAGGATTATAGGTGTGAGCCACTGCACCCGGCTTTATAAGGTTTTATTAAAATCGGCTTTAGTGTTGATAATACACTATTAACAAGTAAAAGTTGATTTTCTCTTGAACAAAAATTTTATGTATTATTAATATGACAGCACAATACTTCTGTTCATCTTTTGAATACATTCAAAAAGAGAGACAATGAAAAGAGATAGAATTTTCTCATGCTCTGGAATGGGCCTGGCTCAGCTCAGGTAGGAAGCCCTATTTGAAAAGCCTGCAGCTAGGCCAGGCCCAGCGGTTCACGCCTTTAATCCCAGGAGTTTGGGAGGCCGAGGCGGGTGGATCACCTGAGGTCGGTAGTTCGTGTCCAGGCTGACCAACATGGAGAAACCCCGTCTTTACTAAAAATACAAAAAATTAACCGGGCATGGTGCCACATGCCTGTAATCCCAGCTACTTGGGAGGATGAGATCTATTATATCTCACAGGGTTTACAATTTCTCTTTTCTCCTATTATAAATTTATGAGGCCAGCGGCTGGGCATGGTGGCTTATGCCTGTAATCCCAGCACTTTGGGAGGCTGAGGTGGGCAGGTCACTTGAGGTCAGAAGTTCAAGACCAGCCTGGCCAATATGGTGAAGCCCCATCTCTACTAAAAAAATACAAAAAAATTAGCTGGGCATTGTGGCGTGTGCCTGTAATCCCAGCTACTCAGGAGGCTGAGGCAGGAGAATTGCTTGAACCTGGGAGGCGGAGGTTGCAGTGAGCCAAGATCGTGCCACTGCACTCCAGCCTGGGCGACAGAGAAAAACTCCATCTCAAAAACAAAAAAAAAATTTATGGGGCCAGGTGCAGTGGGTCACACCTGTAATCCCAGCACTTTAGGTGGTCTAGGCAGGTGGATCACTTGAGGTCAGGAGTTTAAGACCAACCCGGGGCCGGGCGCAGTGGCTCACGCCTGTAATCCCAGCAGTTTGGGAGGCCGAGGCGGGCGGATCACGAGGTCAGGAGATCGAGACCATCCTGGCTAACATGGTGAAACCCCGTCTCTGCTAAAAATACAAAAAATTAGCCGGGCGTGGTGGCGGGCGCCTGTAGTCCCAGCTACTCGGGAGGCTGAGGCAGAAGAATGGCATGAACCTGGGAGGTGGAGCTTGCAGTGAGCTGAAATTGCGCCACTGCACTCCAGCCTGGGCAACAGAGCCAGACTCCGTCTCAAAAAAAAAAAAAAAAAAATACCAACCTGGGTAAAATGGGGAAACCCCATCTCTACTAAAAAATACCAAAATTAGTTGGTTGTGATGGTGAATGTCTGTAGTCCAGGCTACTCAGGAGGTAGAAGTGAGAGAATAACTTGAACCCAGGAGTGGAGGTTGCAGTGAGCTGAGATCACGCCACTGTACTCCAGCCTGGGTGACAGAGCAAGACTCTGTCTAAAAACAAAAAAACAAAAACAACAACAACAAAAAAAGTATGAGTGTCCCTGCCAAAATAGAAATAATTTAATCAAACAGTGATTCAAGAATTGTTGAGCACCCAGCTATAGTTTGTAGTTTGTGGTCCATGGGAGGAGCTTGAAGGAAAGACATTTATAGGGTGCATGATGAAGAAAACTATATTCAATAATTGCTCAGGTATGGTTATGTAGGTTCTTCATTTGTTCAATTAAGGTGGAAATTTCCTGGTTATGTAATCAGAGCTTAATTGACAGTTTATAGTTGCTTAAGCCTGAATTTTGTTTCCCCTAATATAAAACTTTTTTTTTTTTTGAGACGGAGTCTCACTGTATAGCCTAGCTGGAGTGCAATGGCATGATCTTGGCTCACTGCAACCTCCGCCTCCCAGGTTCAAGTGATTCTCCTGCCTCAGCCTCCCAAGTAGCTGGAACTACAGGTGCATGCCACCATGCCCGGCTAATTTTTTGTGTGTATTTTTAGTAGAGATGGGGTTTCACTGTGTTAGCCAGGATGGTCTTGATCTTCTGACCTCGTGATTCACCTGCCTCGGCCTCCCAAAATGCTAGGATTACAGGCATGAGCTGCCACACCCAGCCCTACCCCTAATGTAGTAATTAACCAAAAAATGTCCTTGAGTTTAGATTTTTTTATTTTAGAAGTAGGAATTTGAGGACTACAGCCTCCTCAGTTTATTTGCCTGCCACATAATTATTTTCATACCACACAGGGGACTGATTTTCCGTGGCATTTTTCACATATGCCTCAAGGGTACCCCATGTTCTTCAGTTAATCATTTTTAAAAAGCATTGGCTAACACTATTGAAAAGATTTGTTTTCTGTTTGTAAATATTTCCAGTGAGAAGAAAGGAAAGACTAATCCCCTGACACTGTAAGGAAGGAGACCACCTTTCTCCTTGTCTCAAGCCTCAGAAAAAGAAAAGAGGAAGCAAAAGCTAAAGAAAGTCAGAAATGAGATCAATAGTTAGACAGCTCCTGGCCACTCCCCAGAGCTGGTAGTTAAAAATCAGCTCCTGACCTAACTGTTTGTATTATCCATAGATTTCAGGCATTGTATGAGGAAGCATTGTGAAATCTTCTGATCTGTTCTGTCCGGATTACTGATGCATACACGCTCAGTTACGTACCCCATGCTTGCTCAATCAATCATGACCCTTTCACGTGGACTCCCTTAGAGTTGTAAGACCTTAAAAGGGACAGAAATTTCTGTCTCTGGGAGCTGGCTTTTGAGACGCAAGTCTCCTGATGCTCCTGGCCGAATAAAGCCTCTTCCTTCTTTAACCTGGTGTCTGAGGAGTTTATCTGTGGCTCGTCCTGCTACATTTCTTGGTTCCCTGACTAGGAAGTGAGGTGATTAGTGGTTGGTCAAAGCAGTCTTTTAGGCAACTTAGGCCTGTCCTGTGGAGCATCCCCGTAGGGGACTCCAGCCAGCCTGAGAGACACGGATCCTGAGAGTGCTCCCAGGTAGGCAATTGCCCCGGTGGAATGCCTTGTCAGTGCAGTGCATGGGAGGCCCCTGTGGAGGATCAATGCAGTGGCTGAACACTGGGAGGGAACTGGCAACTTGAGTCTGGACATCTGGAACATGGTAAGACCGGTCTTAGAAACTTGCTCACTCCATTTGAGGGGAAGCATGGCCTGATCACCCACGACGTGCCTTTATCGGCATTTTGGTTTTGGTTTTGATTTTGTCTTGGCTTAAATTGCTTGGCACCATGGTTTTGGTTTTGATTTTGATACAGTGTGAATTAGGCGAGTGTGTGACCTTTTACCCTTTCCTTCTTGTAGTGTGAGTTTTGTCTTGTCTCTAGAGAAAAATGGGTCAGACACAAAGTAAGCCTACCCCACTTGGAACTATGCTGAAAAATTTCAAGAAGGGATTGACAGGAGACTATGGGGTTACCATGACACCAGAGAAACTTAGATCTTTATGTGAAATAGATTGGCCAGCATTAGAAGTGGGTTGGACATCAGAAGGAAGCCTGGACAGGTCCCTTGTTTCAAAGGTATTGCACAAGATAACTTGTAAGCCAGGATACCCAGACCAGTTCCCATACATAGACACTTAGTTACAGCTAGTTTTAGATCCCCCCACAGTGGTTGAGAGGACAGGCAGCAGCAGTGTTAGTGGCAAAGGACAGGTAGCCAAGGAAGAATCCCACTCCACCCATTGAGGGAAGTCGGTTCCCAAAGTTCTGTCTGACCCCATATCAGAAGACTCATGGCAGAAAATGGCACCAGTGATGCCTCCCCCTTATCGAGATGAGAGACTCCCACTTCTGAGCCCACAGCACCTGTGCCTCCACAGGACACACACACCCCTAGAACACCCAGAGTAAACAAGAGAGGATGTGAAGCCATGGGAGAAACCCCTCCCTTGGTGGCTCATTTAGGAGCTAAGACTGGAACACAAATGCCCCTGAGGGAGCAGTGATATACTGGAGTAGATGAGGACAGGCATGTGGTAAAAAGTCATGCCTTTGTGTATCAACCTTTCACCTCTGCTGATCTCCTCAATTGGAAGAACAATACCCCATCTTATACTGAAAAGCCTCAAGCTTTGATTTGCTCCAAACTATTATCCAGACTCGTAACCCTACTTGGGCTGATTGCCACCAACTGCTCATGTACCTCTTTAACACAGATGGAAGGTGAAGGGTGCTCCAGGCAGCAACTAAGTGGCTGGAGGAACATGCTCTGACCAATTACCAAAATGTCCAAGAGTATGTAAGATTCCAATTACCAGGAACAGACTCCCAGTGGGACCCAAATGAAGGGCCAGACATGAAAAGACTAAAATGATATAGGGAGGCCCTCCTAGAAGGGTTAAAAAAGGGAGCCCAGAAGGCCACAAATGTTAACAAAGTCTCTGAGGTCATTCAAGGAAAAGAAGAGAGTCCAGCACAATTTTATGAGAGACTATGTGAGGCATATCGTATGTATACTCCCTTTAATTCAGATAGCCCTGAAAATCAGCGTGTGATTAACGTGGCTTCAGTTAGTCAAAGCGCCGAAGATATTAGAAGAAAGCTTCAGAAACAGACTGGGTTTGCGGGTATGAACACTTCAGTTATTAGAAATAGCCAATCAGGCGTTTGTGAATAGAGATGCGGCGGGTCATAGAGAAAGCCGTAAAGAAAGTGAGCGCCAAGCCCGGTGAAACGCTGACCTGCCAGCCACAGCTATTAAAGGGGTTCCCCCAAAGGGCTGAGGAATGGGGGACTCCGGGGAAAACACACAGTCTGACTGACCACATCTGCAGCGTAACCGGTGTGCTTACTGTAAAGAAAGCAGGTCATTTGCAACCTACCAGAGCCTAAAACCAGGAGGCAGGTGAGAGAGTTCTTAGGAGCTGTGGGGATCTGCAGGTTATGGATCCCAAACTTTGCAGTACTGGCCAAACCTCTGTACCAAGTCACAAAGGGGGGCATCCAGGAAACTTTTGAATGGGGGTCTCAGCAGCAGCAAGCCTTCCATGAGTTAAAAGAGAAACTCATGTCAGCCCCAGCCCTGGGTCTGCCTGACCTGTCAAAGCCATTTACACTATATGTGTCAGAGAGAGAAAAAATGGCAATTGGGGTTTTGATCCAGGCTGTGGGGCCCTGGCTAAGGCTGGTGGCCTACCTATCTAAACAACTGGACAGGGTTTCTAAAGGTTGGCCCCCGTGTTTGAGAGCCTTAGCAGCAACTGCCCTGCTAGCACAAGAAGCTGATAAATTAACTCTTGGGCAAAACCTAAACATAAAACACCTCATGCTGTGGTGACTTTAATGAATATCAAAGGATATCATTGGCTAATGAATGCTAGACTAACCAAGTACCAAAGGTTGCTCTGTAAAAGTCTCTGCATAACCACTGAAGTTTGTAACAGCCTGAACCCCACCACCCTGCTCCCGGTATCAGAGAGCCCTGTTGAGCATAACTATATAGAGGTGTTGCACTCAGTTTGCTCAGGTTAGCAAACCTGACCTATGGGACCAGCCTTGGACATCAGTGGACTTGGAGCTACATGTGGATGGGAGCAGCTTCATCAACCCACAAGGAGAGAGGTGTGCAGGATATGCACCTCTGGATGCTTTTTTTGAAGCCAAATCATTGCCTCCAGGGTTCTTCAGCCCAGGAGGGTGAACTCATTGCTTTAACTCAGGCCCTAGAGCTAAGTGAGACTGTGAACATTTACACTGACTCTCGATATGCCTTTTTAACCCTCCAAGTGCATAAAGCATTATATAAAGAAACAGGCCTGTTAAACTCTGGGGGAAAAGATATAAAGTATCAGCAAGAAATCCTGCAATTATTAGAGGCAGTGTGGAAGCCCCAGAAGATGGCAATCACGCACTGCAGAGGACACCAGTGAACTCCTACTACAGTTGCTTTAGGGAACTCCTGAGTTGACTGGGAGGCTGAAAAGGCAGCATCCACCCCTTACTGGGCATCAATCACAGCCCCCTTTCTCCCTCAAGAACCTGAACTTTTACCTACTTATTCTAAAGGAGAAAAAAACTTTTTCCAAGTGGAAGGGGGACAGGTAATAAAGGAAGGATGGATCCAGTTACCGGATGGGAGAATAGCTGTGCCACAGCTACTTGGAGCAGAGGTTGCACTGGCTGTGCATGAAACTACCCATCTAGGTCAGGAATCACTTGAAAAGTTGTTAGGCCGGTATTTTTACATCTCCCATTTATCAGCTCTTGCCAAAACAGTAGCGCAGCGATGTGTTATCTGCTGACAGCACAATGCAAGACAGGGTCCAGCCGTTCTGCCAGGTATACAGACATATGGAGCAGCCCCCTTTGAAGATCTCCAGGTGAACTTCACAGAAATGCCAAAGCGTGGAGGTAATAAGTATTTACTAGTTCTACTCTGTACCTGGTACCTACTCTGGGTGGGTAGAGGCTTATCCGACATGAACTGAGAAAGCTGGTGAGGCAACCCGTGTGCTTCTTCGAGATCTTACTCCCAGGTTTGGACTGCCCTTATGGATCAGCTTGGACAATAGGCCAGCATGTGTGGCTGACTTGGTACAGTAAACATTAAAGGTATTGGAGATCACATGGAAACTGCATGCAGCCTACCAACCGCAGAGTTCGGAAAGGTGGAGTGGATGAATCAGACAATCAAAAACAGTTTAGGGAAAGTATGTCAGGAAACAGGATTAAAGTGGTACTTTTACCCCTGGTATGGTTCAAGATTGATGCAACCCTTCAAAGAGAACAGGATATTCTCCCTATGAAATATTATATCATAGGCCCCTTCCTATATTACAGAGACTCCCAGGCACTCCACAAGAGTTAGGTGAAATTGAGTTACAGTGACAGTTACAGCTACAGGCCTTAGGAAATTTACTCAAACAATTTCAGCCTGTGTAAATGAGAGGCGCCCCATCAGCTTATTCTCCCCAGTTCACCCTTTCTCCCCAGGTGATTGAGTGTGGATCAAAGATTGGAACACATCCCCCTTGTGACCACGGTGGAAAGGAGCCCAGACCATCATCTTGACCACCCCCACAGCTGTAAAGGTAGAAGGAATCCCAGCCTGGATCCACCACAGCTGAATAAAACCTGCAGCCTCTGAAACCTGGGAGGTGAGACCGAGCCCAGACAACCCCTGCAAAGTGATTCTGAGAAGTGTTTGTGTCCCTGGGTACTGGAGATTAGGGAGTGGTGATGACTCTTAAGGAGCATGCTGCCTTCAAGCATTTGTTTAACAAAGCACATCTTGCGCAGCCCTTAATCCATTTAACCCTGAGTTGACACAGCACATGTCTCAGGGAGCACAGGGCTGGGGATAGGGTTACAGATTAAAATGGAGTCTCTTATGTCTACTTTCTATACAGACACATTAACAATCTGATCTCTCTTTCTTTTCCCCACAGAAAAATATTCACAACTCATTCTGTATGATGTAAATATAGCACTCAAAACTGTATGTGTTCTTGTTCATGCCCTCAATTTTATACTTTATTATCTAGAAAAATATATATGAACCGATGTGGCGGATCTTATGTTGCTCTTTTTTTCTCAGAGTTAGAGAATACATTAGAGAGTATTTCTGTGTTGAAAATTATTTTATTGGATAATTTTAGTCATCCTGTAAGTTAGAACCAGTTCTCTTTACTCTTGCATTTCACCTTAAGTCAAATTTAAAATTCTGCTCATGGCCATTTAAGTAAAGGGGTGTGTGTGTGTGTTTCAGGGACCAATGCAATTTAGGGATGTGGCCACAGAATTCTTTCTGGAGGAGTGGCATTGCCTGGACACTGCACAGTGGAATTTATATAGGGATGTGATATTAGAGAACCACAGAAACCTAGTCTTCCTTGGTGAGGATAACCTGAATACATAATTCATAATATACCCTAAAGATTTTATTTCTCTTTTTTTGCAGAATTTTTTTAGTAATTTATTCTTTTCATAAAAGAGTTTCAGATCCACTTTTTCCAGAAAATCTTCAGAATTTGTTCATTTAGAAAAGAATTTCTTCAAGATGTTTCATCTTAATCCAGACTTTCCACATTCCTGAGTTGAGCTGTATTCTTCACTCTAAATTAGTGGTAATTCCAGAAACTTAGTGGCATAAAATATTGTTGCCCCACCTGAAAATCTAATTGCCACCACCAATTTTTGATTCAGTAGTACCAGATAGTAAAATGAAGAAACCTGCATATTGAAAGTATTCTTCCTTCCTTTTTTTCTTTCTCTTTCTTTTCTTTCTTTCTTTCTTTCTTTCTTTCTTTCTTTCTTTCTTTCTTTCTTCTTTCTTTCTCTCTTTCTTTCTTTCTTTTTCTTTCTTCTTTCCTTCTTTTTTTTTTTTTCTTTTTTTTTGAAGAGTTTCACTCTTGTTGCCCAGGGGGCGGGAGTGCAATGGTATGATCTTCGCTCACCACAACATCCACTTCCTGGGCTCAAGCAATTCTCTTGCCTCAGCCTCCTGAGTAGCTGGGATTACAGGCCTGTGCCACCATGCCTGGCTAACTTTTTGTATTTTTAGTAGAGATGGGGTTTCTCTATGATGGTCAGGCTGGTCTTGAACTCCTGACCTCAGGTTATCCACCACCTCAGCCTCCCAACGTGCTAGGATTACAGGTGTGAGCCACTGCACCTGGCTGAAAGTATTTTCTAAATATTTAGAAATTTCTGTTATGAATTAGTATTTTGGCATTAATTTACCAGAATATTTTATTATATCTGCTCTGCTGAGCACATTTAGTAATGTGCTTGTAATTGGAGAATATGAGCAAGATTCATGTTATTTATTTTTAATAAAACAGGTATTGTTGTCCTAAGCCAGACCTGATCACCTGTCTGGAGCAAGGAAAAAAACCTTCTTGACTATGAAGAGACATGAGATGATTGCCAAAACCCCAGGTAGGTGTGAGTGAAAATGAATACAAGAGACGACACAGATAAGAGGTCCCAAGGTCAATGAGAAAGCCAGTTTTTAAAATGTGATTCAGGAAGATGTGTTCCAAAGGAAATAGTTCCTGGGCAGCTGTGTTATTTGTTTATTTATTTATTTAATTTTGCTCCTACAAAGGGGCATCTTCTGTCTTATGATTTTAAATTCTCTAAGGATTCCACTTTTCTTTTGGTGAGCTTCCTTCAAGTTCACAGTGAGAGCCAAAGTCCTCTTCATGGCATATAAGAGACTGCACAGGCTGGGCACATTGGCTCATGCCTGTAATCTCAGAACTTTGGGAGGCTAAGGCAGTGGATCACCTGAGGTCAGAAATTCGAGATTAGCCTGACCAACATGGTGAAACCTCGTCTTTACTAAAAATACAAAAATTAGCCAGGGGGGTTGTTGGGCACCTATAATCACAGCTACTTGGGAGGCTGAGGCCAAAGAATCACTTGAACCCAGAAGACGGAGCATGCCGTGAGCCAAGATCGTGCCATTGCACCCCAGCCTGGGCAACAGAGTGAGACTCCGTCACAAAAAAACAAAACAAGACAAACAAACGAAAAAGAGACTGCACAATCTGGCTGCTTTTCCATTGTTTTGCAGATATGCAAATATCTATTTGCATTATTTAGAGAAACTAAAACTATTTTTCATGTTATCTTTGTGCATCAGGTCTGATATGTGTGAGAGTAATAGTTTCTGTTGCATTTTTTTGTTTATTTTTTTCAGCACAGTCTATTCTGTTTTTATTACTATAAAGTCTTGAAATATAGTTTGAAATTATAAGTATGATATTTTTCTGCTTTATTCCTTTTCCTCAAGATTGCTTTGGCTATTCAAAGTTTATTTTAGTTTCATGTAAATTTTAGAATTGTATATTCCATTACTGTGAAAAAATACAACTGCAATTTAGATAAGAAGTTTCTTCAATCTATAGATCACTTTGGATAACATGGTGCTTTAATATTTATTCTTTCAATCCATAGACAAAATATTTTAAAATTTATTTGGATCTCCTTTAATTTTTTAATTTTTTATTGTAAAGATTTTTACCTCCTTGGTCAATTTTTTTCTCAGAAATTTATTACTTAATGCTATAGCAAATAAGATTTTTTTCCCTCTATTTTGTTTTAAGTGTATGAAACTGTAGCCAGGCATGGTGGCCAACGCCTGTAATTCCAGTGCTTTGGGAGACTGAGGTGGGTGTATCAACTGAGGTAGGGAGTTCGAGACCAGCCTGACCAACGTGGAGAAACCCTGTCTCTACTAAAAATACAAAAATTAGCTGGGTGTGGTGGTGCATGTCAGTAATCCCAGCTACTTGGGAGGCTGAGGCAGGAGAATCACTTGAACCTGGGAGGTGGAAGTTGCAGTTAGTCAAGATCACACCATTGCACTCCAGGTTGGTCAAAAGAGCAAGACTCCTCAAAAAAAAAAAAAAAAGTGTATGAAACCCTATATATACTTGTATGTTAATTTTGTATTTTGCTAATTTACTTAGTGTACTTATTAGTTTAGACAGATTTTAATGTAGTGTTTATGGTTTTTTATATACACAATTGTATGATCTACAAACAGCAACCTTTTACTTTTTTTATTTCAATAGTTTTTTGTTTCTTTGACTAATTCTTCTGCCACATACTTCCAGTGCTACATTAAAATAGAAGCACTGGCCAGGCTCTGTGGCTCACAGCTGTAATCCCAGCACTTTGGGAGGCCGAAGCGGGTGGATCACCTGAGGTCAGTAGTTTGAGACCAGCCTGACCAATATGACGAAACCCCATCTCTACTAAAAATACAAAAATTAGCTGGGTGTGTTGACATGAGTCTGTAATCCCAGCAACTCCAGAGGCTGAGACAGGAGAATCGCTTGAGGCAGGAGGCAGAGGTTGCAGTGAGCCGAGATCACACCAATGCACTTCAGCCTGGGCAACAAGAGCAAAACTGCATCTCACACCTACACACACACACACAAAATAGAAGCATTGACAATGCTCACAATATAGTTTTATATTGGTGTCTGAATTCAATGCATCAAATACCTCTTCAAGTTTTCACAAACTGATTTTAGAAGGTAAAGATCTTTTGTTGGCCCTTAGGGTGATGAGATGCCCTCTAAATTTGTAGTGAAGAGGGGTTGTAGCTTGTTCACAAGGCTGCTGGGTCTGCACTAGGGTCCACCTTTAGTTGGCTTGTTACAGGGGCTTTGGTAGTTGTAATTTCCATTTTATTTTTAGACAGACTGAATATCCTTCAAGACTTTGCTCCATAGGGCAGACACTAGGGCAGGTTTTTGCAGTCAGGTCTGCATATGCTGGGCCTTGTAGCAGGATGTGGATGAGTGTGGCTTTCAGTGAGTACCAAAGAGCATTTCCTCAGGTAACTGTGTGGGTTTCTATATAGGCAGAACTGACCATAAACTGTGGCTCAGGTAACTGAAACTGAGTCACTGAACTGCTTCAGGGACCACAGTAAAGGCCAAAGTCTGCAGGCCTGCCTACATGGCTGTAAGTGTGTGCCTTCCTTCAGGTCAGGGAATGGCAGGACCTCTGCCAGACGGTGGCTGGAAAAGTTTGGTATGGTTACAGAGTAAGTTCTGAATTTTCAGTAGGACCAAGTTGGATGAATCTTATCCTGGTCTGTAGCCAAGAACAGGGGTCCTGTAGTTTCCCACCTGAATGAGGGCCTGCCTTCTGAATAAAACTCTTCTCAATCTTAAGCTTTGACAGTGTTTCACAACTCCCTCCCTGGATCTCAAATCTCTCTTAGAGGTACTTATTTTGGAGATGGTGTCTTGCTACATAACCCAGGCTGGTCTCGAAATCCTGGCCTGAAGCAGTGACATAACCTTAATGTACCGTGTAGCTGTCATTACATATGTGAGCCACAATGCCTGATTCTCTCATAAAGGCATTTTTGTCAGGTATGGCTGATATATATGTATGTGTATGTATATATATATACATACATATATATATACATACATATATATACATACATATATATATACATACATATATATATACATACACATACATATTTTTATTATAAGGGGATATGAAAATAGGGCACTTTTAGTCTTTTCATTTTCTTTTTTTTTTTTTTTGATGTGGAGTTTTGCTCTTTTTGCCCAGACTGTAGTGCAATGGCACGATCTTGGCTCACTGCAACCTCTGCCTCCCAGGTTCAAGTAATTCTCCTGCCTCAGCCTCCCAAGTAGCTAGGATTACAGGTGCCTGCCACCATGCCTGACTAATTTTTTGTTATTTTTAGTGGAGATGGGGTTTCACCATGTTGGCCAGGATGGTCTCAATCTCTTGACCTCATGATCCGCACGCCTTGGCCTTCCAAAGTGCTGGGATTACAGGCATGAGCCACTGCACCCAGCTAGTCTTTTTATCTTACTGATGTCACTCTCCTTATACATTTTTACTTTCTATTTTCTACTTAAAGTTTGTCTGTAATTTTAGATTCAGATATTTAAAACAATTTGCTAAAATTTGCATATTATGCCTGCAGTAAATTAGATAATTAGTGGGCACTCCATATTTACTAAAATATTTACTTATAAATTTAATTTTGCTGCTGGCAAAAAGGAATTACAGAATTTTCCTCTACTTTCTTCAGCCTATATCTGAATAATAACATAGTTTATTTTCTAATTGTTTTACATATCGGAGGGTCTAACCCTATTCTGCAAAGTAGATATATATATTTTCTATATTTAACAATGTAAGGCTATTCTTTGCTTCAAAGTTGGATTACAGCAGTTTCATTTTGTGTAAGAATAGCATATATTTAAAACAAATATAACTCTAGTTTCTTTTAAATGCTATTTATTAGAAGTTTCTCATTAGAATCTTCTATTTATAATTATACTCCTTATTCTCTGAAATTTTACTGCCACACAGTGCATGCCAATGATTCAAAATACTCGTATTTGATGAGTATACAGTAATAGTTAAATATTCCAGTTACCTAGACAATTTTTTTTGTTTTTGTGAGTCGGAGTCACGCTCTGTCACCCAGGCTGGAGTACAGTGGTGCGGGCTTGGCTTACTGCAACTTCCACCTCCCGGGTTCAAGCAATTCTTGTGTCTCAGCTTTCCAAGGAGCTAAGATTACAGGCATAAGCCACTGTGCCTGTCCTCGGTGTAGGTTTCTTAACATCAGTTTTTTGTGTCTGTTGGCTTTACTTTCGTATTACAATTTTAGACAATTTGCAATTCTGTTTGTACATTTTAAGTCAATTTGAGGTTTAATTAAGAGATAAATTATGCATGTTTATCACAATCAGATTACATATGTCTGTGTGTTTATTTATAAATGTGACCCCAATTTTAGTTATGGCTTATCCTATATTCTTTCTTAGCCGATTTTCAATGGCAGTTTTATCTTGTCTAAGTGAGTTGTCATGGAGATAGTCTTACTTTTACCATGTGTTTAATGATGAATATATATTTCATTTTGTGAGAGAAACACTTTAGTGATTTGAAGGTAATTTTCAAAAAGATTTATAATTCTGTATTTTTTTCAGTTTTTTTTAAAAGAATTTTTTTTTGAGACGGAGTCTTGCTCTGTCACCCAGGCTGGAGTACAGTGGCGTGATCTTGGCTCACTGCAAGCTCCACCTCCCAGGTTAACGCCATTCTCCTGCCTCAGCCTCCCGAGTAGCTGGGACCACAGGCGCCCACCACCAAGCCCAGCTAATTTTTTGTATTTTTAGTAGAGACGGGGTTTCACCGTGTTAGCCCGGATGGTCTCGATCTCCTGACCTCGTGATCTGCCCGCCTCAGCCTCCCAAAGTGCTGGGATTACAGGCGTGAGCCACCACGCCCGACCAAAAGAAATATTTTAAAAACACATAAAATGTACCATCTTAAATCTATTGAAGTGTATATTTCATGGCCAGGCATGTTTGTGGCTCTCATCTGTAATCCCAGGATTTTGGGAGGCCAAGACAGAAGGATCCCTGGAGCCTGAAAGCTTGAGACCAGCCTGGGCAACATATGGAGACCTTTCTCTATTGAAAAAAAAATTAATAATTGCCAGGCATGATGGTGTGCACCTGTGGTCCCATCTACTTTGGAGATTGAGGGGGAGTCAAAATTGTGCCTCTACATTCCATCTTGGGTGACAGAGAGATCCTGTCTCAAAAAAAAGCTGTTCATTTCAGGAATGTTAAGTATATTCGCATTGTTATGCAAAGACTTCTAGAAACTTTACATCTTGTAAAACTTAAACTCAATACCCATTAAATAACAACTGCTAATTTTACTCTCTCTCCAGCCCTAGACTGGACAAACCTTCCACTTTCTCTTTTTATGATTTTGACTTCTTAAGATACCTCATATAAATGGAATCATACAGTATCCATTATTTTGTTACTAGATTAATTCAGGTGACATAATATTCTCAAGGTTCATCTTAAAATGTGACACGATTTTTTTTTAAAGTGGGATAATATTTCATCATATGTATATGTTACATTTTTTGATATGTTTATAAATCAAGAGACATCTGGGTTGCTTCAGCCTTTTGTCTTTTGTGAATACTCGCACAATAAACATGGATTTTCAAATATGTCATTATTATTATAGCAAGTGGGGTATTGAAATAGCCTAGTATAATTATATTTCTCTCTATGTGCTTATTCAGTTTTGTTAGTATTTGCTTTATATATTTGAAACCCTAATTTGAAACACACACACACACAAATACACACAAATTTGTGATAAGTTCCCAGTGAATGAATCTATATATTGTTTAATGCCCTTCTGTGTCTTTTTGAAGTTTTGACTTAAAGTACATTTTATAAAATATGACAGTTTTTGACTTAAGATGTAGCTTTGTAATATTATTTTGGCCTCTTCTGCTCTCATTTCATTAATATTTACATGAAATTTCTACTTCCATCTCACCACTTTCAGTCTTTGTCATTAGATCTGAGGTGACTTTTGTAGAAAGGCAAGTTGGATCTTGATTTTCAAATTTTTTTTTTTTTGAGATGGAGTCTCACTCTGTCACCCAGGCTGGAGTGCAGGTGGTGCGACCTCGGCTTACTGCAACCTCCGCCTTCTGGGTTCAAGTGATTCTCCTGCCTCAGCCTCCTGAGTAGCTGGGATTACAGGCAGGCACCACCACAGTTGACTAACTTTTGTATTTTTTGTAGAGACAGGGTTTTTCCATGTTGGTCAGGCTGGTAAAATTTTTTAATAAAGCTTTTTATTGAAAGTATGTCTCTTGATTGGAAAGATAATTATATATATTTAAATAGTTTTCTGAAAGAGAAAAACTTAATAATTTGTGTGTGTGTGTGTGTGTGTGTGACAGAATCTCACTCTTTCACCCAGGTTAGAGTGCAATGGTGCAATCTCAGATCACTGCAACCTCTGCCTCCTAGGTCCAAGGGATTCTTCTGTCTCAGCCACCTGAGTAGCTGGGATCACAGGCACCTGCCACCATGCCTGGCTAATTTTTGGTATTTTTAGTACAGATGGATTTATGCCATATTGGCCAGGCTGGGCTTGAATTCCTGACCTTAAGTGATCCAACTTCCTTGGCTTCCTAAAGTGCTGGGACTACAGGCATAAGCCGCCGCACCTGACCAATGTTACTTTATTAATTGTTTTATTTGATTTTTGTATCTTTGTCTCTCATTTTTTTCTGCCTTTGTGTGTGTGTGTTTTTTTTTTAAATTTTTGTATTGATATGCTTTCAATTTTCTTCTTATTTTCTTTTGTGTATCTATACAGATATTTTCTTAGTAGTGTCTTGGGGATTACACAAAACCTCTAAAAGATCCAACAATATGTTTAAATGAGGTAAAAAATTAACTTCAGTTGAATGCAAAAATTCTTCGTGATTACATCTGCGTTCAACTTTGTTATTGATTTTGCTAATTATATTATTTATTTATTTATTTATTTTTTGAGACGGAGTCTAGCTCTTTCTCCCAGGCCAGACTGCAGTGGCACTATCTCGGCTCACTGCAAGCTCCGCCTCACGGGTTCACGCCATTCTCCTGCCTCAGCCTCCCGAGTAGCTGGGACTACAGGCTCCTGCCACCGCGCCCAACCTCCGCCTCCCAGGTTCCAGTGATTCTAGTGCCTCAGCCTCCTGAGTAGCTGAGATTACAGGTGTGCACCACCACACTTAGCTAATTTTTGTATTTTTAGTAAAGGCAGGCTTTCACCATGTTCACCAGGCTACCTTTTATTTGTTTGTATATTTCTTTCTTCCTTTCCTTCTTTATTTCTAGAAGCATGTTCGTTTTAAAATATAAATTATGAATATTAAAAACCTTCTTTTCTCTGTCTTTGATTACTATTATGGCTGATTTAAAAATAGGTTTTGGAAGAAGAGAAAACGGCAGGGCGGCGGCGGCTGTAGGTTGTGCGGCGGCAGCGGCTCTTCCCTGGGCGGACGATGGACAGCCAGGGCAGGAAGGTGGTGGTGTGCGACAATGGCACTGGGTTTGTGAAGTGTGGATATGCAGTCTCCAACTTTCCAGAACACATCTTCCCAGCTTTGGTTGGAAGATCTATTATCATGTAATGCCCAACCTTGTTTTTTCCTTTATTCACCTAGCCTTGTTTCTCCCTTAGCTAAGAGAACCAGACAAACTCCATCTTGGCTCTTTCACTGGCAGCACCTTCCTCAAGGACTTGTGCAAGGTGATTCCCAGCACATCCAAGAATGCAATTAACTGATGAGATACTGTGGCAAGCTATATCCGCACTCCCCAAGAATTCATCTGATTGATAACGCCCAAAGCCCCGCGTCTGTCACCTTGTAATAGTCTTAAAGCTCCTGCACCTGGAACTGTTTACTTTCCTGTAACCATTTATCCTTTTAACTTTTTGACTACTTAACTTCTGTAAAATTGTTCTAACTAGACCCCCCTCCCCTTCCTAAACCAAGGTATAAAAGTTAATCAAGCCCCTTCCTCTGGGCCGAGAGAACTTTGCACGTTAGCCGTCTCTCGGTCGCTGGCTAATAAAGGACTCTTAATTCATCTCAAAGTGTGGCGTTTTCCTAACTCGCTCGGGTACAACGATCAGATCAACCACCAAAGTGGGAAACATTGAAATCAAGGATCTTATGGTTGGTGATGAGGCAAGTGAATTACGATCAATGTTAGAAGTTAACTACCCTATGGAAAATGGCATAGTACGAAATTGGGATGACACGAAACACCTGTGGAACTACACATTTGGACCAGAGAAACCTAATATAGATACCAGAAATTGTAAAATCTTACTCACAGAACCTCTTATGAACCCAACCAAAAACAGAGAGAAGATGGTAGAGGTAATGTTTGAAACTTTACCAGTTTTCCGGTGTATATGTAGCCATCCAGGCAGTTCTGACTTTGTACGCTCAAGGTTTATTGACTGGTGTAGTGGTAGACTCTGGAGATGGCGTGACTCACATTTACCCAGTATATGAAGGCTTTTCTCTCCCTCATCTTACCAGGAGACTGGATATTGCTGGGAGGGATATAACTAGATATCTTATCAAGCTACTTCTGTTGCAAGGATACACCTTCAACCACTCTGCTGATTTTGAAACGGTTCGCATGATTAAAGAAAAACTGTGTTACGTGGGATATAATATTGTGCAAGAGCAGAAACTGGCCTTAGAAACCACAGTATTAGTTGAATCTTATACACTCCCAGATGGACGAATCATCAAAGTTGGGGGAGAGAGATTTGAAACACCAGAAGCTTTATTTCAGCCTCACTTGATCAATGTTGAAGGAGTTGGTGTTGCTGAATTGCTTTTTAACACAATTCAGGCGGCTGACATTGATACCAGATCTGAATTCTACAAACACATTGTGCTTTCTGGAGGGTCTATGTATCCTGGCCTGTCATCACGGTTGGAACGAGAACTTAAACAGCTTTACTTAGAAAGAGTTTTGAAGGATGATGTGGAAAAACTTCCTAAATTTAAGATCTGCATTGAAGACCCATCCCGCAGAAAGCACATGGTATTCTTGGGTGGTGCAGTTCTAGCGGATATCATGAAAGACAAAGACAATTTTTGGATGACCCGACAGGAGTACCAAGAAAAGGGTGTCCTTGTGCTAGAGAAACTTGGTGTGACTGTTCGATAAACTCCAAAGCTTGTTCCCATCACACCTGTAATGCTTTCTTTTTTCCTTTATTGCCAATCTTTGAACTCATTCAACTCCAGGACATGGAAGAAGCCTTTCTCTGCCCTTTGACTGGAAAGTTCAAGTTTTATTCTGGTGTCTTGGGGGAGCTTTGTTAAATTTTTGTTAATGTGGGTAAATCTGAATTTAATTCAACTGCTTCCCTACATAGACTAGAGGGCTAAGGATTCTGTCTGCTGCTTTGTTTCTTCTAAGTAGGCATTTAGATATTCCTGTAGGCTTCCTATTTTCACTTTACTTCTCTAATGCTGCTAGTCACTAGGTGGTATGCCTTTATTAGCATAAGAAAAAAACTTTAACAGGAGCTTTTACATATTACTGGGATGGGGTGTGGTTCGGGATGGGTAGGCAGCTGCTGAACCCTTTAGAGCATTTCCTCTGTAATGTGGTGCTTTCAACTGTACTGCTGCAGATTTAAGTACCTTAAAGCTTCTCCTGTGAACATCTTAGTGAAATGTTAGGTTCAGAACTAAAGTGTTTTGGGTAGGTTTTGTTGCTGGGGAGGGTAACAGTGGGTGGTCTTCTGATTTTTATTTTTGAGGTTTTTCTCACTGGAGTACATAGAGGAACTTTATTTACAGTATTTTGATTTGGCAGGTTTTCTTCTACTTGTGCTCTGCCTGGAGCTGTTTCCATATAATAAAAAAAGCAAGTGTAGTATTTCATTACTATGTGGCTTAGGGATTTATTTGTTTTTTAAAATCAACCACGTTAGCTGGGACTAGACTCCCTACAATCCTTCAATGGAAAAGTAACATTTAAAAACATTTAAAAAGGGGAGTTGTTCTCTGGCGGGCAGGAGTGGGAGTCACAAGGTGCTCAGTGGGGGAGTTTTTGAGCCAGGATGAGCCAGGAGAAGGAATTTCACAAGACAATGTCATCACTTAAGGCAAGGACTGGCCATTTTCACTTCTTTTGTGGTGGAATGTCATCAGTTAAGGCAGGAACCACCCATCTGGATGTGTATGTGCAGGTCACCCGGGATATAATGGCTTAGCTTGGGCTCAGAGGCCTGAGAACAAATTCTGGAAAAAAATATTTTTCTTCATTTTAAAACTTTTTTTAAACTAATAATGGCTTTGAAAGAAGAGGCTTAATTCGGGGTGACTAAATTCAAAAGAAATTATTGACTTGAGGGTCTCTGTTTGGTAAGAATACATAATTAGCTTAAATAAGCAGCAAAAGGTTAGTTTTAATTATGTAACTTCTGTTAATATTAAGTGTTTTTGGTCTGTTTTACCTCAATTTGAAAAGATAAGTTTGCCTGCATGCTGGACATGCCTCAGAACACATGAATAGCCCATACTAGATCTTAGGAACATGGATCTTTGAGTCACTTTAGACTAAGTTCTTATATAAATATCCCCAGCCTTTTGAGAACAGAGCTTGTTAAAGGACGCACATGTAGGGCCAGTACCTACTGGCAATTGTGTTCAGGGAAATGGGATTGACTTGGCCTTTTGTCCTTTGGTCATAATTTTAAAATATGGGAGTAAAAAACAACAAATAATTGAATGGACTCTTAAAACAATGAAAGAGCATTTATCATTTGTCCCTTGAATGTAGAATTTGTTTTTGATTTCATAATTCTGCTGGTAAACGTGACAGTTAAAATGGCGTATTATGTATATATATTATAATTTAGAAATACCATTTTATAATTTTACTATTCCAAGGTGACATAATGCATTTAAATTTGGGATTTGGGTAGAGTATTATGTTTAACTGGAGTTGTTGTCAAGTATGAATCCCTCAGGGAAAAAAAAATCTGTTTTAAAAAGCAATCTGATTCTTAGCTCTTGAAACTATTGTTACTTAAATTTCCAATAATTAAAAATTTTAAATTTTTAAATTAGAATTACCAATACTTTGACCTTTGAGAAGGGTTTCTTAGAAATACATTTAGTAATGTCCCCAAGACATTAGTCTTACATTTAAACTTTTTTCTTTAAAACATGGTATTGGTGGTTAACTTTTACACAGTTCTGAGTACTGCTAATATCTGGAAAGTATCTTGAGATATCAGTGGAAAGCTAAACAGTCTAAATTTAACATGAAATACTTCTTTTTGATTCAGAAAATAAAATCAGATTTTTTTAAGGTCAAAAAAATTAAAAAATTAAAAAAACAATAATAAGTTTTTTTGAAATTATCTGCATAAAGGTTTTTGCTTCATTATTGACATAACTTGAGACAATATAGAAATGAAAATGAACATTTGTTAGTAAAACAGCAATTATCTAGCTCCTGGTAGTGATTTAATCTCTCACCTAGTCTTTAGAACTTCCATCAAGACAAGAACTCTATTTTTTTCCAAGAGTGTGTGATGTAAAATCACACTCTTTTTTTTTTGTCTTTGTGGCAGAAGTCGGGTATTTATGGTAATGAAAAAGAAGTCTAGGTCTCTTTTTAGAAGAAAGATGGTGATGATGGAAGCAAATATAATGGTACTTGGTACTTAGACACATTTCAAAGCGTGCCAGTACAAAGCTAAATGAAAATTAAGAAAGTCAAATAGGAAATGAGAAAAAAATAGCTATTAGAAACACATAAAATGATAACAATATAATTAACAAACAACTTTCTTTTTTTTTTTTTTTTTGGTTTTAGACAGAGTTTCCCTCTTGTTGCCCATGCTGGAGTGCAATGGCACAATCTTGGCTCACTGCAACCTCTGCCTCCTCGGTTCAAGTAATTCTTTTGTCTCAGCCTCCCCAGTAGCTTGGACTACAGGCACATGTCACCACGCATGGCTAATTTTTGTATTTTTAGTAGAGAGAGGGTTTCATCATATTGATCAGGCTGATCTCAAACTCCTGACCTCAGATGATACACCCACCTCAGTTTCCCAATGTGCTGGGATTACAGGCATGAGCCACAGCGCCTGGATAACAACTTTATTTCTTTAAGCAATTATTTTAAATATAAGTTAATTAAACTACTTAATAAAATAAAATGAAATGTAATTTTAGGACTTTGGAAGGCCAAGGTAGGCTGATCACTTTATCCAAGGAGTTTAAGACAGGCCTAGGCAACATGGCAAAACTCTGCCTCTATAAAAAATACAAAAAAGCTAGCCTGGTGTGATGGCACATACTTGTAATCCAGGTATTTGAGAGACTGAAATGAGATAATCAGCAGACTTTGAGAGATTCAAGCAGCAGTGAAATGTGCAATTCAGCCTGGTTGACACAGTAAGTTCCATTCTGAAAAATAAATGAGGCTGGGCATGGTGGCTCATGCCTATAATCCCAGCCTTTTGGGAGACTGAGGCAGGCAGATCACCTGACGTCAGGACTTAAATACCAGTCTGGTCATCATGGTGAAACCCCGTCTCTACTAAAAATACAAAAAATTAGCAGAGTGTGGTGGCAGACACCTGTAATCCCAGATACTCAGGAGGCTAAGCCAGGAGAATTGCTTGAACCCAGGAGGTGGAGTTTGCAGTGAGCAGAGATTGCACCATTGCACTCCAGCCTGGGCAACAAGAGCAAAACTCTGTCACAAAATAAATAAATACATATATAGGCTGGGTACAGTGGCTCTCGCCTGTAATCCCAGCACTTTGGGAGGCTGAGGTGGGAGGATCATGAGGTCAGGAGTTCGAGACCAGCCTGGCCAATATGGTGAAACCCCATCTCTACTAAAAATACAAAAGATAGCTGGGTATGGTGGCACGCATCTGTAGTCCCAGATATTCAGGAGGCTGAGGCAGGAGAATCACTTGAACCTGGGAGGTGGAGGTGGCAGTGAGCCAAGATTGTGCCACTGCACACCAGCCTGGGCAACAGAGCAAGACTCCGTCTCTCAAAAATAAATAAATAAAAATAAATAAATAATAAAAAAAGGAAATAGAATGCCTGTGTGGGTTTTTAAAAAGCATACGCTATGCTGCCTACAAGAGATTCATTTAAGCATTGAGTGAAATAGGCTGAAAGTAACAGAATGAAAAAAATGTACATTCCATGAAAATAGTAACCACAATTGAGTGCAGTGGTCATAATTATATTAGACATAATATGCTTTAAGTCAGGTAGTACCATGAGACAAAGATTGATGTTATGTTAAAGTGAGTTGATTTACCAGGAATCTATAACTATAATATTTATTTATCTATATATATATGTGTATATAACATCAGGGCTCCAAAATATATAAAGCAAATATTGACAAAAGTGAAGCAAGACATACATAGCAACACAATTGTAGACAGCAAGAACCCATTTGCCATAATAAATAGAAAATTTAGATAAAAAATGAGAAACAGAAAACCTAGACACCGTTATAGACTATATTAATTATTTTGCCTATAGAGGAATATTTGAGAGTGCATAATTTATAAAGAAGAAAGGTTTATTTGGCTCACAGTTTGGCAGACTGTATAAGAAGTGTGTGCCAGCATCTGCTTCTGGTGAGGATTTCAGGAAGCTTAAAATCATGGTGGAAGGTAAAGAGTAACTGGACATGTTATATGGTAAGAGACAGAGCAAGTTTGAGGTGAAGGATCCAGGTTCTTTTAATGAACCAGCTCTCATTTGAATTAATAGAGTGTAAACTTTTTGGTTACCAAGAGGATGTACCAAGCAATTCATGAAAAATTTGCCCCTATGACCCAAATGTGTCCCACCAGCTCCCACATTCAACATTGAGGATTGATATTGCAGCATGAGGTTTGGACAACATGGACATCCAAACCATATTATAGACCAACTAGGCTTCACAGACACACGCAAAACTCTCCAGTCAAAACCAAGATAATGCACAATATTCTTATTTTCATCTGGTGTATTTTGTTAGGGCACAGAGCAGGTTTTATTAAATTTTAAAATACTGACTGGGTACAGTGGCTCTTGCCTATAATCTTAACACTTTAGGAGACCAAGCTAAGAGGATCCACTGGGAATTATGAATATTTTTCAGATGGAAAAGACATGTTGAGTTAGAAGACACCTCTCAAATTTTTTTTTTTTGGAGACAGAGTCTCACTCTGTTGCCCAGGCTGGAGTGCAGTGCTGTGATCTTGGCTCACTGCAAGCTCCACCTCCCGGGTTCAGGCCATTCTCCTGCCTCAGCCTCCCAAGTAGCTGGGACTACAGGCGTCTGCCATCTCACCCGGCTAATTTTTTGTACTTTTAGTAGAGAACAGGGTTTCACCGTGTTAGCCAGGATGGTCTCGATCTCCTGACCTCATGATCCTCCCACCTCGGCCTCCCAAAGTGCTGGGATTACAGGCGGAGCCACCGAGCCTGGCCTTTTTTTTTTTTTTTAATTTGAGATGGAGTTTCGCTCTCATTGCCCAGGCTGGAGTGCAGTGGCACGATCTCGGCTCACCGCAACCTCGGCCTCACAGGTTCAAGCAATTCTTCTGCCTCAGCCTCCCAAGTAGCTGGGATTACAGGCATGCACCACCACGCCAGGCTAATTTTGTATTTTTAGTAGAGATGGGGTTTCTCCATGTTGAGGCTGATCTCAAACTCCTGACCTCAGGTGATCTGCCTGCCTCGGCCTCCCAAAGTGCTGGGATTACAGGCATGAGCCACCGCGCCCGGCCATACACTGTGTATTTTCTAACAAAAACTGAATTAAACTAGGAACTAAAAGCAAAAGTCAAACTGGAAAATTCAAAAATATGTATGTATAAAATACTTCAATATATTTTTGCTCAGGGGTCAAAAAATTTTATTTTTCAAAAATGTCAATACAACCTACCATTAAAAGATGATACAAAGTTGTTTGTCAGAAATATTTATTTATTTTCAGAAATAGCATTGATTTTTGATTAGACATATATCGTTATGGTTTAGGGTATGGGATATAGTGTCCAATGTGGCATTATTAGTTTAATTTATAGCTACTTGTGGCAATAGTGAACAGTTTCAAGACATGAATACATAGTTCAAAGAGGGGAGAGATAACTGCACTTTTATTTTCATCTCTCTGAATTTGATAACCAAAAGGACTTGCATTTTTTAGATAAAAGTTTTTATTTCCCAAATCTCAAGATCTAAATTCAAAATTTGGAGCTGCACATTTAGGGCCTGAATGGCTGGAGTTGCAGCAGGTGTTAGCTGCACATTTGTGAGCACTTTGGCAAGAGGAGGAAGGGGAAAGTGGAGATTCTCATGTCTATATGTCTACTCAATGCACATATGTTACTCTGATTGGGTTTCTGGGCTAAATAGTTTCTGTATCAGTTTCAGTCTGAAGATACAAGAATCAGTGAAAGAGGTAAAATGATTGATTGCTGCCCTGTGAAGTTTGTAGAAATGTGGTCTAGCCTCTCTAGAAGTGACTGTAGAGGACTATGAATGCCAACTAGGCAGAGACACAATTCTGCCTGCATATTTAGGGGACAGCATGCACTGTGCTGCACAACTCTGAGCTGACTGGGAGCCTGAGAGGGAAAGTCCCCTCTAGAGTAAATTCTGGATGGCACCTTATGTGTTTATATCATGTCTGGTAATTCTAGACGGTGTTTGGAAACAATAATTAAACGAAAAATTTTCTCCACCCCAGAGAAACTCCACAATAATAGAATAGAAAGAAAATGTTTTATTACACAATTGAACTTGAATGTGACATGGATCTTCATCAATCTGCTAAAGAGACTGCAGAGATGGAAAGATGGTCACTATAATTAGTCCACAAGTGGAAGAATTTCCAGCACCATGTCATACATAGTTCATCCTAAATTCACCTGGAGATTGAAGAGGCCATCTGTGTATGCTAATTACTTATATTCAATGACAAAAAACTTCTCACATCTTCATAATAGGATGTAGTTTAGCAGCTTGAAGCCAGGTGCCTGCTGAAGGTAGGCTTTCACTCTGCTACAAAAATGGTTGAATAGGTTTCTATCATTTTGGCTACTTACATTTTAGAGCAGTGGCTCTGTGCTCCCTGGCACTGGGCAACAGCACTCCTGCTTGTGTTCTCCTGGTTGCTAGTGTCCTCTCTTGAACTCTACCATCTGCCACTGAGGCACAACCCACAGCACAGCTCACATTTTATGTGAATCCTATTTGCCACAGCAGCACTGTAGTGTCACATCAGAGAGTGAGGCCTGAGCTGCAGGAGGAGAACCTGCAGGCCTCATGGGTAGAATTACACCTTCGCAATAATGAGAATGTGAGCAGTGTTTCAGCCTCAGTTTCTACATATAGAGATGACAAGGAAAAGATAAAGCTGAATTTTCAGCATGAGTCCAGATAGTGATAGCTGCAAAAATTCTCATTGTGACAGCCCACCTTATTCTGACACCATGGGACACTAATAGGGCTTCTGAAACACACACCCAAAGCATTGGAGAGAAAAATGAGATCTTGATCTGAGCAAGATTATTTTCATAGAAAAAAAGATCTTAAGAAAAAGCTCAGATTGGATATGATTGATCAAGTCAGTCAAAAAATATTCCCCTAAAAGCAATTTCTCTCTAAACACCCAAAGCGCACAGCTACTCTCAGCATGAGAAACATGAGCTTCAGGAAGAAAGAGGGCAGATTTTCAGAAGAATTTTATAAAGTTTTTTTTCCACCTTTGGTGCTCTGTCATCTCCTAGCCAGTGAATGGAGTTGTATATTGAAATACATCTGAGATCTTCCAACAACACTTTTTGATGAAGAAATAGAATCTGACTGTTTTCATAGAGTGGAATATATTAGAACTTGTAGGCTGGGTGCAGTGGCTCATGCCTGTAATCCCAGCACTTTGGGAGGCCGAGGCAGGTGGATCACGAGGTCAGGAGTTGAAGACCAGCCTGGCCAAGATGGTGAAACCCCATCTCTACTAAAAACACAAAAAATTAGCCGGGCGTTGTGGCAGGCACCTGCAGTCCCAGCTACTCAGGAGGCTGAGGAAGGAGAATCATTTGAACCCAGAGGGTGGAAGTTGCAGTGAGCCAAGATCATGCCACTGCACTCCAGCCTGGGTGACAGAGTGAAACTCCATCTCAAAAAAAAAAAAAAAAAAAAAAAACTTGTAATATAGCTAACTGAATAGCTATTATTGTTTTTGGGTGGCCACATCACCTGTCTTTATTTTTCCTGTAATAGCAGCATTCCAATTTAGTGCAATAAAAGATACTAAAGTTGTGTTAATTCATAATTATCCCTATTGAATAAAGTAATAAACATGTCACACTAATATCTACTGTAACAATTTGGTAGTAAATTTTCTTTGGATATTAGGTATAAGTATCTAAGTATGAATAATTTTAATGAACTAGTCATAATGTATGTAGTATTTTTAAAAATTGCAACTATAACCAGGCGCAGTGTCTCACATCTATAATCCCAGCACTTTGGGAGGCCGAAGCGTGCAGATCATGATGTCAGGAGTTTGAGACCAGCTTGGCCTATATGGTGAAACCCTGTCTCTACTAAAAATACAAAAATTTTAGCCAGGCATGGTGGAGCCTGCCTGTTGTCCCAGCTACCCAGGAGGCTAAGGCAGAAGAATCGCTTGAACCCAGGAGGCAGACGTTGCAGTGAGATGAGATTGCAGCACTGTGGTCCAGCCAGGGCAAAAAAGTGAAACTCTGTCTAAAAAAAAAAAAAAAAAAAAAAAAAAATTCAACTATACTTCAGTTAAAACACTTTATATTTCAAAAGTATAAATAACAATATTAAAATAACAATTTAAGTGATTCATTCAAAGTAAGTATTGTGGCTTTATATTCATATTATGTAGAAAATACTGTTTACCGGTCACACCTGTAATCCCGGCACTTTGGAAGAGTGAGGCGGTTGGACCACCTGAGGTCAGGAGTTCAAGATCAAGCTGGCCAACATGAGACCTCATCTATACTAAAAATACAAAAACTTAGCCAGGCATGGTGGCACATGCCTGTAATGCCAGGTACTTGAGAGGCTAAGGCAGGAGAGTCGCTTGAACCTGAGAGGCAGTGGTTTCAGTGATCCAAGATCATGCCACTGCACTCCAACCTGGACGACGTGGTGAGACTCTGTCTCAAAAAAAATAAAATACTGTTTAATGTATATGAGTGCAATTTGTCTACAAACCCTACACATAACTATGCTAATTGTTCTGAAGTAATAAGTAGAAAGCAAGATACAACTACAGACTCTACTGTTCACTTTATGCACTGAACTGTTTTTGCTTTCACAGTATAAGTCCTTCAGCCTGCAAATATTGGGTAATTACCTTGGATAATCAGGTTTCTTTCAAAGAAACTTAGTATCTTTCAGTCTTTATCATTCTGTATTGCAAAATTTAATCCTATCTTTGTGCTAAGCTTCTGTGTGCTCTTAAAATGAGCATTAATCTAAACAATCTGTGTCTACTTTAAAGGACTAAAAATGAAAAAGATAAACTTTTCAGAAGCAAAAAGAAAGCAAAAAATCTGAAGTACTAGATAAAGATAATCTGGAGTCTGAAAAAATGACAAAAGGTTTATTTAACTGTTAATATAATTTACATATATTTCAAAAAAGCAGAGAAAAATATCTACATATAATCAAAATGCCTTAAGAAAAGAGAGAATAGTAAAATAGCTTTTCGATACTTTTTAAAGAGTTTTTGAACTCTTGGACACTTGAATTTTGCACACTATATGCACTTAAGGTGATGCTTATGGGAGAAAAACACAAGAGAGAATGATGTTAACCGGGCATGGTGGCTCATGCCTGTAATCCCAGCACTTTGGGAGGCCGAGGTGGGTGGATCACCTGAGGTCAGGAGTTCAAGACCAGCCTGGTCAACATGGTGAAACCCCGTCTCTACTAAAAATACAAAAATTAGCCGGGTGTGGTGGTACACACCTGTAATCCCAGCTACTTGGAAGGCTGAGGCAGGAGAATTGCTCCAACCCAGGAGGCAGAGGTTGCAGTGAGCCAAGATCGTGCCACTGCACTCCAGCCTGGGCGACAGAGCAAGACTTTGTCTCAAAAAAAACAAACAAACAAAAAAAGAGAGAATGATGTTATAAAAAAATCCATGCATGCAAAAGAACTTTGCAACAGAATAGAGAGACCAGAAATAATGCCACCCTCCTACAACCATCAGATTTTTGACAAACCTGACAAGAGAAAAGTGGGAAGAATTCTCTCTTTAATAAATGATGCTGGAATAACTACCTAGCACTAAGTAGAAGACAGAAACTGGACCCCTTCATTACACCATATACAAAAATCAGCTCAAGATAAATTAAAGACTTAAATGTAAAACTTAAAATTATAAGAAACCCCGCAATATAACCTAAAAAATACTGTTATAGACATAGGAACTGGCAAAGACTTCATGATGAAGCTTCCAAAAGCAATTGCCACAAAAGCAAAAATTGACAAATGGGACCTATTTAAACTAAAGAGCTTCTTCACAGCAAACAGAGTAAAGAGACAACCTACAGAATAAAAGAAAATATTTGCAAACTTTGCCTCTGACAAAGGATTAATATCCAGAATTTATTAAGTGCTCAAACAAGTTTACAAGAAAAAAAACAAAAAACCTCATTAAAAAGTAGAAAAAAAACATGAACATATTCTTTTCAAAAGAAGACAAATGTGCAGTTAACAAGCATGTGAAAAAAATACTCATCGCTAATTATTAGAGAAATTAAAAGAAAAACCACAATGAGATACCGCATCACACCCATCAGAATGGCTATTTTTTAAATGTCAAAAAATAACAGATGCTGGAAAGGTTGCAGAGAAAAGGGAATGCTTATACTCTGCTGGTGGGAGTGTAAATTAGTTCAACAACTGTAAAAAGCAGTGTGGTGATTCCTCAAAGAATTAAAAACAGAATTATCATTTGACTCAGGAACCTCATAATTGGGTATATACCCAAAGAAATATAAATTATTATAAAGACATACCCACATGCATGTTTATTGCAGCACTATTCACAATAGCAAAGGCATGGACGGGTCCTGAATGGCTATCTATGATAGACTGGATAAGGAAAATGTGGTATGGTCAGAGGCGGTGGCTCACGCCTGTAATTGCAGCACTTTGGGAGGCTGAGGCAGGTGGATCACGTGGTCAGGCGTTTGAGAGCAGCCTGGCCAACATAATGAAACCCTGTATCTACTAAAAATACAAAAAATTAGCCAGGTGTCGTGGCAGGCACCTGTAATCCCAGCTACTCACGAGGCTGAGGCAAGAGAGTCGCTTGAACCCGGGAGGCAGAGGTTGCAGTGAGCCGAGATCACGCCAGTGTACTCCAACCGTGGCGACACTGTGAGACTTTGTCAAAGAAAAAAAGAAGAAATTAAAAAAAAAGAAAAACGTACTGGACCTTTAATAACTTCCTCTTTCTGGCTTAATATTAGCCTTAGCTTGGAGACTCTTGGTTAAAACTTTAATTTCCATGTCAGAGATATTCACTTGGTGTTGAAACTAACTGAAAAATCCAGTGAAACTACTCAAACAAAGTGTTTACATAAGGGAAGGAAATTTAAAGTGCTCACTTTTTTTTAATGGTTTTTTTTTTGAGATGGAGTCTCTCTCTGTCACCCAGGCTGGAGCGCAATGGCACAATCTCAGCTCACTGCAGCCTCCACCTCCCGTGTTCAAGCCATTCTCCTGCCTCAGTCTTCCAAGTAGCTGGGACTACAGTCATGCGCCACCACACTCGGCTAATTTTTGTAATTTTAGTAGAGACAGGGTTTCGCCATGTTGGGCAGGCTGGTCTCAAACTCCTGACCTTAAGTGATCAACCTGCCTAGGCTTCCCAAAGTGTTGGGATTACAGTCATGAGCCAGTGTACCTGGCTAAGATGCTTACATTTTATTCCTCCATAAGAAAAGCAAATATATCTTCTTTCAGACAATATATGTATTATTTTATTATTTGTATTAAAAATAATGTAGTAAAAAATTAGTCATATGAGAAAACTTGTAGAAGATACCATGTTTCATCACATATAATTTAGCATTTAATTCAGAAATCAAGACAACATGATATAGAACTGAGATATTCACTGTCACAAATTTACCCTGCAAAAAGAGGAACTGATGTTTTGACAAGTCTATGTAACTCATCAATTATCTACCACATTTTCCTGTGGAAATATGTTTATTGTCTACAGTTAAAACAGAAGGGAGATTTTCTTTCTTTCTTTTTTTTTTTTTATGGAGTCTATCTCTGTTGCCCAGGCTGGAGTGCAGTGGTGTGATCTTGGCTCATGGCAACCTCCACCTCCCAGGTTCAAGCAATTCTCTGCCTCAGCCTCCCAAGTAGCTGAGATTACAGGTGCCTGCCATCATGCCTGGATAATTTTTGTATTTTTAGTAGAGACAGGGTTTCACTGTCTTGGACAGGCTGGTGTTGAAATCTTGACCCTGTGATGCATCCGCCTTGTCCTCCCAAAGTGCTAGGATTAGAGGCATGAGCCACTGCGCTCAGCCGATAGCTAGCATTCTTAAAGCTAAGGCTTGGAATTCTGTTTGAAATCACTCAGCCATAGAAAACACCTGGCCGGGCATGGGGGCTCATGCCTGTAATCTCAGCACTTTGGGAGGCTGAGGCAGGCAGATCACGAGGTCAGGAGTTCGAGACCAGTATGACCAACATGGTGAAACCTGTCTCTACTAAAAATTAAAAAAATTAGCCGGGCATGGTGACATGGTACCTGTAATTTCAGCTACTCAAAAGGCTGAGGCAGGAGATTCCCTTGAACCCGGGTGGCAAAGCTGAGATCATGCCACTTGTTGGGGTGATCAGACCCAATACCAGGCCATTGTGGCTATGAAGTCCAGTGGAGTCAAAGGAATGAGAAAAGACAGGTTAAGAGTACATAAGGTGGGTCCAGAGGGCCAAAGCTAGTATGGAAACTGTGAGGGCCCCAAGCTTTGGGAGCCCATACTATTTATTGGTGATCAAACAAAGAAGCAGGTGGTGAGGATGTGTGGATGTGGGGGTAAACAGGTGAGGACATAAGGACATGAGGGTAGAAAGGTAACAGTGCATCAAGTGTAGCTGTGATGGTTTAGCATTTTCTTTGATGCATAAAGAGTATGCTCTGCTGCTTGAGATAATGGAGACATATTTATGAACCTGGGAGAGCAACCAACAAGTCTGTGCACATTCTAGAGGCCACGAGCGGTTTTATGCCCTGAGCCCTGCATTCCATCCAAGCCATGAGGGGTTTTATGCCCTGGGCTCAGATTTGTGTTTTGTCAGGGCAGCCTTCCACCATTTGGCACAGAGTTTGATGTTCCAAAGGCCATGAGGGATTTTAGACCCTGGACCCAGGACATCTTCCAAGAATCTTTTATATTATGACAGACAAGCCAGTCCTGCCTCAGCTCTTCTACCAACACCACTGCACTTCAGCCTGGTTGACAGAGCTAGACTCCATCTCAAACAAAAACAAACAAACAATCAAACAGAAAAACACCTGAAAATATTCCTAAGGTTACTCTGGGAAAGAAAAAGGTAAATAAGAATTATGAACTAATAGAACATATGATTAAATACTAATTTTTGAAACTCATCTCTATTATGTCCTTTGTAAATATTTTCTTACTTTTCAGCCCCTACTAATAAAATGCAAATTACAGTAAAAAACTGATACAGCTCAGTGCAGTGGCTCATGCCTGTAATCACAACCCTTTGAGGTCCAAGGCAGGGAGATCACTTCACACCAGAAGTTTTGGAGCAGCCTGGTCCCTCTCTACTAAAAACACAAAAACTAGCCAGGCAAAGTGTTGTGCACCTAGCTACTTGGGAGGCCGAGGAATGAGAATCACTTGAACCCAGGAGGGGGACGCTGCAGTGAGCCGAGATCAAGCCACTGCATTCCAGCCTGTGTAACAGAGTGAAACCGTCAAAAAACAAAAAAACAAAACAAAACAAAAACAAAAACAAAAAACCGAAAAAACGAAAAAAACCTGAGGTCAAAATAAGTAAAGAAATCTTTTCAATGTACAGACCCAATCATCCACCCCATCCTGTTCACTTACATGCTCAATAACCACCCTCCCAGGAGACACTGCTCTATGCCCCAGTGAGTGCCCCAGGTGCATTTTACTTTGTAAGTTTTTATGCTATCTCACTGGGGTCAGTTTTTTTGTCTTTTGGAATTTTTTATTTTTATTACAAAATTTTCACTCTTTTTATTTCACTGTTTTTCTGCCCCCACTCAAGAAAATCCAGGGGGCAGAAATTATTTGTTTTGCCCTCAATACCAGCATTTGATTGGCTGACCAGCAATGTGTATCCAAAAAATGGAAGCTAGGTTGGGTGAAGAAAATCTTCATGTCTCAAGGGGTTAGCTTTAAAAAAAGAAAAACAGAAACAAAAACAAACATGCACCAGGATCTGCCTTTCACCTCCAAGGCTGCCACCTGCTCCCTTAAGAGGCAACACTCCATACTTCAGGTGGTCCTAGGGGAGAAAATGACCCAAGAGCTAACAGTCACTAGACACATAGACATAGCCATGGTGGGTATCTTGGTTTATCCCCAGAAAGTACTAAAACCCACGCCCAGAAAAAAAAACCGAAGGATAGCTGAGGACACATCACCCTATGAAGTTTCCAAAGGGTAATCTTAACCTAAAAACATTCTGGTAAGTTCTCTGGAAAAACAAAAGCAAAAGAGGAACAGATATTTTTACAATACAGTGTCAGGGGATTATTCTTTGCTTTCTTCTCAGGGAAAATATTTACAAACAGAAAAAAAACTCTTCAATACTGTTATGCCATGCTTTTTATAAAATGATTAATTGAGGAACATGGGGTACACTTGAGGCCCTGCTTGGGGCACATGTGAAAAATGCCGGGAAAAATCAGTCCCCTGTGGGGTGTGAAAATAATTAAGTGGCAGGCAGTTAGACTGAGGAGGCTCTAGTCCCTGGATTCCTACTTCTAAAAAAAAAATCTAAACTCAAGTGCATTTTTCGGTAAATTACTACATTAAGGGAAACAAAATTCAAGCTTAAACAACTATAAACTACCACTTAAACTCTGATTAAATAACCAGGGAATTTCCACCTTGATTGTACAAATTAAGAAACTATGTAACTGCATCTAACCAATTATTGAATTTGGTTTTCTTCATCGTGCACCTTATAAATGTCTTTTATTCAAGACCCTCCCATGGAGAACAAACTACCAACTATAGCTAGCTGGTCTACAATTCTTGAATCTCTCTTTTTGAGGCTGGGCACGGTGGCTCAAGCGTGTAATCCCAGCCCTTTGGGAGGCTGAGGTGGGCAGATCACGAGGTCAGGAGATCGAGACCATCCTGGCTAACACGGTGAAACCGCCTCTCTACTAAAAATACAAAAAATTAGCTGGGCGCAGTGGCAGGAGCCTGTAGTCCCAGCTATTCGGGAGGCTGAGGCAGGAGAATGGTGTGAACCCAGGAGATGGAGCTTGCAGTGAGCCGAGATTGCGCCACTGCACTCCAGCCTGGGTGACAGAGCAACACTCCGTCTCAAAAAAAAAAAAAAATTAGTTGATATTTTTACAGTGACTCCCATAAATTTTTTTTTAAGACAGACTCTTGCTCTGTCGCCCAGGCTGGAGTGCAGTGGCATGATCTCAGCTGACAACAACCTCGGCCTCCCGGGTTCAAGCCATTCTCTTTTCTCTGCCTCCCGAGTACCTAGGACTACAGACATTTGCCATCACACCCAGCTAATTTTTGTATTTTTAGTAGAGATGGGGTTTCCCCATTTTGTCCAGGCTGGTCTTCAACTCCTGACCTCAAGTGATCCACCCCCCTCAGCCTCCCCTAGTCCCCGCACAATCTGGGAAAGATGCCACACTGCGGGTGCAGAGCCGCCTGGAGAGGGCTCCAGGCCAGGGCACAGTCGCTGAGCAGGGAAGAGAAAGGAAGGCTGGGGGCCAGCTGTCAGCACAGCAGCCATCTTATGGCTGAAGGGTACTGAGGCTGAGCTGGGCAAGGAGAACTCGGAAAACAGATTGTGGAGCTGACCATGGGGAGGCCTGGGTCCTGCCACAGCCATTTTCCTGCCAAGGGAGGCTGTGACTGAGCAGGCTACCCAGCCTGGGAAACTGCTTTTTCCATGGAACTGTGCAACCCACAGTTCAGAAGATTCCACTTGTGAACCCTTGCCACTGGAGCCTGAGATCTGAACCCTGGAGGTGAGCAGTTCTCAACAGCCTGTCTCCTAGAATCTGCTTAAACCTGCCAAGATCCCAGGGGAGAGGTGTGGGGAAAATATAGATCAGACTGCTACTGTGTCTATGTAGAAAGAAGTAGACATAAGAGACTCCATTTTGTTCTGTACTAAGAGAAATTCTTCAGCCTTGAGATGCTTTTAATCTGTAACCCTAGCCCCAACACTATGCTTCCTGAGACATGTGCTGTGTTGACTCAAGGTTTAATGGATTTAGGGCTATGCAGGATGAGCTTTGTTAAAAAAGTGCTTAAAGGCAGTATGCTTGTTAAAAGTCATCACCATTCTCTAATCTCGTGTACCCAGGGACACAATACACTATGGAAGTTGGCAGGGATCTCTGCCTAGGAAAGTCAGGTATTGTCCAAGGTTTCTCCTCATATAATAGCCTGAGTTATTGCTTCATGGGAAGGGAAAGACCTGACCATCCCCCAGCCTGACCCCCATAAAGGGTCTGTGCTGAGGAGGATTAGTAAAAGAGGAAGGCCTCTTTGCAGTTGAGATAAGAGGAAGGCATCTGTCTCCTGCTTGTCCCTGGGAATGGAATGTCTTGGTGTAAAACCTGATCATACATTCTATTTACTGAGATAGGAGAAAACTGCCCTATGGCTGGAGGTGAGATGTGCTGGCGGCAGTACTGCTCCTTAATGCACTGAGATGTTTGTGTAAAGTCAAACATAAATCTGGCCTACGTGCACATCAACGCACAGCGCCTTTCCTTATTTATGACACAGAGATCTTTTCTCACGTGTTTTCCTGCTGACCCTCTTCCCACATTACCCTATAGTCCTGCCACATCCCCCTCTCTGAGATGGTAGAGATAGTGATCAATAAATACTGAGAGAACTCAGAGACCAGTGCCAGCGTGGGTCCTCTGTATGTTGAGTGCCGGTCCCCTGGGCCCACTGTTCTTTCTCTATACTTTGTCTCTGTGTCTTATTTCTTTTCTCAGTCTCTCATCCCACTTGATGAGAAACACCCACAGGTTTGGAGGGGCAGGCCACCCCTTCATCTGGTGCCCAATGTGGGTGCTTTTCTTTAGGGTGAAGGTATGCCAGAGTGTGGTCATTGAGGACAAGTTGATGAGAGATTCCCGAGTACGTCTATGGTCAGCCTTGCAGTAAGCTTGCGCCCTCAGAAGAACCTAGGGTAACAATGGGATAAACTGAAAGTAAATATGCCTCTTATCTCAGCTTTATTAAAATTCTTTTAAGAAGAGGGGGAGTTAAAGTCTCCACAGAAAATCTAATCACGCTACTTCAAACAATAGAACAATTCTGCCCATGGTTTCCAGAACAGGGAACTTTAGATCTAAAAGATTGGGAAAAAATTGGCAAAGAATTAAAACAAGAAAGTAGGGAGGGTAAAATCATCCCACTTACAGTATGGAATGATTGGGCCCTTATTAAAGCAGCTTTAGAACAGTTTCAAACAGGAGAAGATAGTTTCAGTTTCTGATGCCCCTGAAAGCTGTGTAATAGATTGTGAAGAAGAGGCAGGGATAGAATCCTAGAAAGGAACGGAAAGTTCACATTGTAAATATGTAGCAGAGTCTGTAATGGCTCAGTCAATGCAAAATGTTGACTACAGTCAATTACAGGAGGTAATATATCCTGAAACATTAGAATTAGAAGAAAAAGGTCCAGAATTAGTGGGGCCATCAGACTCTAAACCACGATGGCCAACTCCTCTTCCAGCAGTTCAGATGCCTGTAACATTACAACCTCAAATGCAGGTTAGACAAGTACAAACCCCAAGAGAATATCAAATAGAGAAAGACAGAGTCTCCGTCACAGCAATGCCAATCCAAATACAGCATCCACAATATCAGCTGGTAGAAAATAAGACCCAACTGCCAGTAGCCTATCAATACTGGCCGCCAGCCGAACTTCAGTATCGGCTGCCCCCAGAAAATCAGTATGGACAGCCAGAATGTTTCCAGCACCACAGGGCAGGGTGCTATATCCGCAGCCTCCCACTGTGAGACTTAATCCTACATCACCACCTAGTGGACAACGTGGTGCATTACATAAAATTATTAAAGCAAGAAAACAAGGAGATATTGAGGTGTGGCAGTTCCCAGTAATATTAGAGCCGATACCACCAGAAGAAGGGGCCCAACAGGGAGCGTCTCACCTAGCTGAGGCCAGATATGAGTCCTTTTCTATAAAAATGCTAAAAAATGTGAAAGAGGGAGTAAAAAGTATGGACTCAACTCCCCTTATTTGAGGACATTATTAAATTCCATTACTCATTCCTTATGATTGGGAGATTTTGGCCAAATCATCACTCTCACCCTCTATCTTTTACAATTTAAGACTTTGTGGATTGATGGGGCACAAGAACAAGTCTGAAAAAATAAGGCTGCCAATCCTTCAGTTAACATAAATGCAGATATCAACTATTAGGAAGAGGTCAAAATTGGAGCACTACTAATCAACAAGCAATAATGCAAAATGAGGCCATTGAGCAAGTTAGAGCTATCTGCCTTAGGGCCTGGGAAAAAAATCCAAGACCCAGGAACCACTTGCCCCTCATTCAGTACTATAAGACAAGGCTCTAAAGAGCCCTACCCTGATTTTGTGGCAAGGCTCCAAGATGCTGCTCAAAAGTCAATTATTGGTGAAAATGCCCGTAAGGTCATAGTGGAGTTGATGGCATATGAAAACACCAATCCTGAGTGTCAATCAGCCATTAAGCCATTAAAAGGAAAAGTCCCAGCAGGATCAGATGTAATCTCAGAGTATGTAAAATCCTGTGATGGAATTGGAGGAGCAATGCATAAAGCTATACTTATGGCTCAAGCAGTAATGGGAGTTGCTTTAGGAGGACAAATTAGAACACTTGGGGGAAAATGTTATAATTGTGGTCAAATTGGTCATGTAAGAAAGAATTGCCCAGTCTCAAATAAACAAAATATAACAACTCAAACTACTACAACAACAGATAAAGAGCCATCTGGCCTATGTCCAAGATGTAAAAAAGGAAAACATTGGGCTAATCAATGTCATTCTAAATTTGATAAAAATGGGCAACCATTGTTGGGAAATGAGAAGAGGGGCCAGCCTCAGGCCCCGCAAAAAACTGGGGTGTTCCCAGTTCAGCCCTTTGTTCCTCAGGGTTTTCAGGGTCAACAATGCCCACGTCACAAGTGCCTCAGGGAATGAGCCAGTTACCACAATACAACAATTGTCACCCACCACAAGTGGCAGTGAAGCAGTAGATTTATGTACTATACAAGCGGTCTCTCTGCTTCCAGGGGAGCCCCCACAAAAAAATCCCCACAGGGCTATATGGCCCACTGCCTGAGGGGACTGTAGGACTAATCTTGGGAAGATCAAGTCTAAATCTAAAGGGAGTTCAAATTCATACTGGTGTGGTTGATTCAGACTACCAAGGTGAAATTCAATTGGTTATTAGCCCTTCAATTCCTTGGAGTGCCAGTCCAGGAGACAGAATTGCTCAATTATTACTCCTGCCTTATATTAAGGTTGGAAACAGTGAGATAAAAAGAACAAGAGGGTTGGGAAGCAGATCCAACAGGAAAGGCTGCATATTGGGCAAGTCAGGTCTCAGAGAGCTGACCGGTGTGTAAGGCCATTATTCAAAGAAAACAGTTTGAAGGGTTAGTAGACACTGGAGCAGGTGTCTCTGTCATTGCTTTAAATCAGTGGCCAAAAAATTGGCCTAAACAAAAGACTGTTCCAGGACTCATCGGTGTAGGCACAGCCTCAGAAGTGTGTCAAAGTACTATGATTTTACATTGTTTAGGGTCAGATAATCAAGAACATACTGTTCAGCCAATGATTACTTCAGTTCCTGTTAATCTGTGGGGCTGAGATTTATTACAACACTGGGATGCAGAAATCACTATGCCCACTCCATTATACAGCCCCATGAATAAAAAAATCATGACTAAGATGGGATATGTACCAGGAGAGGGACTAGGAAAAAATGAAAATGGCATGAAAGTCCCAATTGAGACTGAGGGAAATCAAGAAAGAAAAGGAATAGGGTATCCTTCTTAGGGGTGGCCACTGTAGAACCTCCTAAACCCATTCCATTAACTTGGAAAACAGAAAAACTGGTATGAGTAAATCAGTGGCCACTACCAAAACAAAAACTGGAGGCTTTGCATTTATTAGCAAAGGAGCAATTAGAAAAGGGACATACTGAGCCTTCATTCTCTCCTTGGAATTCTCCTGTGTTTGTAATTCAGAAAAAATCTGGCAGATGGCATATGTTAACTGACTTAAGAGCCATAAATGCCATAATTCAACCCATGGGGCCTCTCCAACCTGCATTGCCCTCTCCAGCCATGATCCCAAAAGACTGGCCTTTAATTATAATTGATCTGATGGATTGCTTTTTTACCATTCCTCTGGCAGAGCAGGATTGTGAAAAATTTGCCTTTACTATACCAGCCATAAATAGTAAAGAACCAGCCACCAGGTTGCAGTGGAAATTGTTACCTCAGGGAATGCTTAATAGTCCAACTATTTGTCAGAATTTCATAGGTCAAACTCTTCAACCAGTTAGAGGCAAGTTTTCAGACTGTTATATCATTCATTATGTTGATGATATTTTATGTGCTGTAGAAACGAGAGACAGATTAATTTACTGTTATACATTTCTGCAAGCAGAGGTTGCCAACACAGGACTGACAATAGCATCTGATAAGATTCAAACCTCTACTCCTTTTCATTATTTAGGGATGCAGATAGAAAATAGAAAAATTAAGCCACAAGAAATAGAAATAAGAAAAGACACATTAAAAACATTAAATGACTTTCAAAAATTGCTAGGAGATATTAATTAGATTTGGCCAAATCTAGGCATTCCTACTTATGCCATGTCAAATTTGTTTTCTATCTTAAGAGGAGACCCAGACTTAAACAGTAAAAGAATATTAACCCCAGAGGCAACAAAAGAAATTAAATTAGTGAAAGAAAAAATTCAGTTGCACAAATAAATAGAATAGATCACTTAGCCCCACTCCAGCTTTTGATTTTTGCTACTGCACATTCTCCAACAGGCATCATTGTTCAAAATACTGATCTTGTGGAGGGGTCATTCCCTCCCCACAGTACAATTAAGACTTTTACATTGTACTTGGATCAAATAGCTACATTAATTTGTCAGGCAAGATTACAAATAATAAAATTGTGTGGAAATACCCAGACAAAATAGTTGTCCCTTTAAACAAGGAACAAGTTAGACAAGCCTTTATCAATTCTGGTGCATGGCAGATTGGTCTTGCTGATTTTGTGGGAATTATTGATAATCATTACACAAAAACAAAAATCTTCCAGTTTTTAAAACTGACTACTTGGATTTTACCTAAAATTACCAGACATAAACCTTTAGAAAATGCTCTAATAGTGTTTGCTGATGGTTCCAGCAATGGAAAGGCAGCTTACACAGGGCCAAAAGAGTGAGTAATCAAAACTCAGTATCAATCGGCTCAAAGAGCTGAGTTGGTTGTAGTCATTATAGTGTTACAAGATTTTAATCAACCTATTAATATTGTATCAGATTCTGCATATGCAGTACAGGCTACAAGGGGTGTTGAGACAGCTCTAATTAAATATAGCATGGATGATCAGTTAAACCAGCTGTTCAATTTATTACAACAAACTGTAAGAAAAAGAAATTTCCCATTTATATTACTCATATTTGAGCACACACTAATTTACCAGGGCCTTTAACTAAAGCAAATGAACAAGCTGACTTCCTAGTATCATCTGCATTCATAAAAGCACAAGAACTTTGTGCTTTGACTCATGTAGATACAGCAGGATTAAAAAACAAATTTGATGTCACATGAAAACAGGCAAAAAATATTGTACAACCTTGCACCCAGTGTCAAGTCCTACACCTGCCCACTCAAGAGGCAGGAGTTAATCCCAGAGGTCTGTATCCTAATGTGTTATGGCAAATGGATGTCACGCATGTACCTTCATTTGGAAGATTATCATGTGTTCATGTAACAGTTGATACTTATTCACATTTCATAAGGGCAACCTGCCAGACAGGAAACAGTACTTCCCATGTTAAAAAACATTTATTTCCAGGTGCGGTGGCTCATGCCTGTAATCCCAGTACTTTGGGAGGCCGAGGCAGGTGAATCACCTGAGGTCAGGAGTTCGAGAACAGCCTCAACATGGAGAAACTCTGTCCCTACTAAAAATACAAAATTAGGCAGGTGTGGTGGTGCATGCCTGTAATCCCAGCTACTCGGGAGGCTGAGGCAGGAGAATTGCTTGAACCTGGGAGGCAGAGGTTGCGGTGAGCCGAGATCATGCCATTGCACTCCAGCCTGGGCAACAAGAGTGAAACTGTGTCTCAAAAAAAATAAAAATAAAAAACTATTATCTTGTTTTGCTGTAATGGGAGTTCCAAAAAAAAAAAAAAAAAATTAAAACTGACAGTGGGCCAGAATACTGTTTTTAAGCTTTCCAAAAATTCTTAAATCAGTGGAAAATTACACATACAACAGGAATTCCCTATAATTCCTAAGGACAGGCCATAGTTGAAAGAAAAAATAGAACACTCAAAACTCAATTGGTTAAACAAAAAGAAGGGGGAGACAGTAAGGAGTGTACCACTCCTCAGATGCAACTTAATCTAGCACTCTATACTTCAAATTTTTAAAACTTTTATAGAAATCAGACTACTACCTCTTCAGAACAACATCTTACTGGTAAAAAGAATAGCCCACATGAAGGAAAACTGATTTGATGGAAAGACAACAAAAATAAGACATGGGAAATAGGGAAGGTGGTAACGTGGGGGAGAGGTTTTGCTTGTGTTTCACCAGGAGAAAATCAGCTTCCTGTTTGGATACCCACTAGACATTTGAAATTCTACAATGAACCTATCAGAGATGCAAAGGAAAGCACCTCCATGGAGACGGAAACACCGCAATTGAACACCATCGACTCATAAGATGAAGAAAAAGGTCATGTCAGAAGAACAGATGAAGTTGCCATACACCAAGAAGCCAGAGCTGCCTACTTGGGCACAATTAAAGAAGGTGACACCGTTAGCTAAAAAAAAGCCTAGAGAACACAAAGGTGACTCAAACTCCAGAGGGTATGCTGCTTGCAGCTTTGATGATTGTATCAATGGTGGTAAGTCTCCCCATTCCTGCAGGAGCAGCTGTGGCTATGTGCCTTTCTGGGCCTATGTGCCTTTCCCGCCCTTAATTCGGGCAGTTTGGATGGATAATCCTATTGAAGTATATGTTAATAATGGTGTATGGGTACATGGCCCTACAGATGATCATTGCCCTGCCAAACCCAAGGAAGAAGGAATGATGATAAATATCTCCACTGGATATCATTATCCTCCTATTTGCCTAGGGAGAGCGCCAGGGTGTTTAATGCCTGCAATCCAAAATTGGTTGGTACAAGTACCTACTGTCAGTACCATCAGTAGATTCACTTATCACATGGTAAGGGAATGTCACTCAGGCCACGGGTAAATTATTTACAGGACTTTTCTTATCAAAGATCATTAAAATTTAGGCCTAAAGGGAAACCTTGCCCCAAGGAAATTCCCAAAGGATCAAAAGACATAGAAGTTTTAGTTTGGGAAGAATGTGTGGCCAATAGTGCAGTGATATTACAAAATGATGAGTTCGGAACTATTATAGATTGGGCACCTCAAGGTCGATTCTAATACAATTGCACAGGACAAACTCAATCGTGTCCCAGTGCACAAGTGAGTCCAGCTGTTCATAGTGACTTAACAGGAAGTTTAGACGAACATAAGCATAAAAAATTACAGTCTTTCTACACTTGGGAATGGGGAGAAAAAGGAATCTCTACTCTGATTGGACTCCAGCGAAGACTCCAAGATGGCGATCGCCACCTCGGATACCCTGACTCAGCATTTCCGGGTTCACCTTTCCTGTTCCCGCCCCCCCCACTAACGCACATGCCCACTAGGGTGTGTCACACTCAGAAGCGTGAAACTCAACCGACCCCACCCCTACCCCGACCACTCCTCACCCAGCATCCATAAAAGCGCGGTGCACCTTTGGCACAGCGCGACTTCCCTGGCCCTCCCCCTGCGGACAAGTGAACCTTGCCGGAGAGCTCAATAAAGAAGATTTTTGCCCTCTTTGTCTCGCCTCTCAGCCTTATTGATCCACGGTGCCCTTCCATTGCCTTTCATACTCCAAGACCAAAAATAATAAGTCCTGTTTCTGGTCCTGAACATCCAGAATTATGGAGGCTTACTGTAGCCTCATGCCACATTAGAATTTGGTCTGGAAATCAAACTGTAGAAACAAGAGATCGTAAGCCATTTTATACTATCGACCTAAATTCCAGTCTAACAGCTCCTTTACAAAGTTGTGTAAAGCCCCCTTATATGCTAGTTGTAGGAAATATAGCTATTAAACCAGACCCCCAAACTATAACCTGTGAAAATTGCAGATTGTTTACTTGCATTCATTCAACTTTTAATTGGCAGCACCGTATTCTGCTAGTGAGAGCAAGAGAAGGCATGTGGATCCCTGTGTCCATGGACCGACCGCGGGAGGCCTCGCCGTCCGTCTGTATTTTGACTGAAGTATTAAAAGACATTTTAAATAGATCCAAAAGATTCATTTTTACTTTAATTGTGTGATTATGGGATTAATTGCAGTCACAGCTCTGGCTGCTGTGGCAGGAGTTGCATTGCACTCTTCTGTTCAGACAATAAACTTTGTTAATGTGGCAAAAGAATTCTACAAGGTTGTGGAATTCACAATCTGGTATTGATCAAAAATTAGCAAATCAAATTAATGATTTTAGACAAACTGTCATTTGGATGGGAGCTAGGCTTATGAGCTTAGAACATCATTTCCAGTTACAGTGTGAATGGAATACGTCAGATTTTTGTATTACACCCCGAGTTTATAATGAGTCTGAGCATCACTGGGACATGTTTAGACGCCATCTACAAGGAAAAGAAGATAATCTCACTTTAGACATTTCCAAATTAAAAGAACTAATTTTTGAAGCATCAAAAGCCCATTTAAATTTGGTACCGGGAACTGAGGCAATCATGGGAGTTGCTGATGGCCTTGCAAATCTTAACCCTGTCACTTGGGTTAAGACCATCAGAAGTACTACTATTATAAATTTCATATTAATCCTTGTGTGCCTGTTCTGTCTGTTGTTAGTCTGCAGGTGTACCCAGTAGCTCCAAAGAGACAGTGACCATCGAGAACGGGCCATGATAACGATGGCGGTTTTGTCAAAAATAAAAGGGGGAAGTGTGGGGAAAAGAAAGAGAGATGAGACTGTTATTATGTCTATGTAGAAAGAAGTAGACATAAGAGACTCCATTTTGTTCTGTACTAAGAGAAATTCTTCTGCCTTGAGATGCTGTTAATCTGTAACCCTAGCCTCAACCCTGTCCTTGCAGAGACAGGCGCTGTGTTGATTCAAGGTTTAATGGATTCAGGGCTGTGCAGGATTACTTTGTTAAACAAGTGCTTGAAGGCAGTATGCCTGTTGAAAGTCATCACCATTCTCTAATCTCAAGTGCCCAGGGACACAATACACTGCAGAAGGCTGCAGGGACCTCTGCCTAGGAAAGCCAGGTATTGTCAAAGGGTTCTCCCCATGTGATAGTCTGAAATATGGCCTCGTGGGAAGGGAAAGACCTGACCATCCCCCAGCCTGACACCCATAAAGGGTCTGTGCTGAGGAGGATTAGTAAAAGAGGAAGGCCTCTTTGCAGTTGAGATAAGAGGAAGGCATCTGTCCCTGGGCAATGGAGTGTCTCAGTGTAAAACCCAATGGTATATTGTATTTACTGAGATAGGAGAAAACCGCCTTAGGGCTGGAGGTGAGAGGTGCTAGCGGCAATACTCCTCTTTAATGCACCAAGATGTTTATATACATGCACATCAAGGCACAGCATCTTTCCTTAAAATTATTTATGACACAGAGACCTTTGTTTACATGTTTTCCTGCTGACCCTCTCCCCACCATTACCCTGTTGTCCTGCCACATCCCCTCTCCAAGATGATAGAGTTAATGATCAATAAATACTGAGGGAAGTCAGAGACCAGTGCTGGCTCAGGTCCTCCGTATGTTGAGCGCCAGTCCCCTGGGCCCACTTTTCTTTCTCTATACTTTGTCTCTGTGTCTCTTTCTTTTCTCAGTCTCTTGTCCCACCTGATGAGAAACACCCACAGGTGTGGAGGGGCTGGCCACCCCTTTAGCTGTATGATAGATAAGTAAAAACAGCACCATCTAATTCATAATGGGAAGGGTGTTTCTTTCCATAAACTGTTCCTAGAGTACACAAAGGATGGAGAATTTTACTAATCACAAATATTTTCCTGGATTATCTATCCATTTTATATTTCCCCATGTATTTTCTTTGTTCTATGCATTTCTTCCATTTGGCTTTTCCTGGGGTGCATCCTATATATTAAACCAGTAAACATAACTACAGTGTTTTTCTGAGTTCTGTGAGTAGCTCTACCAAATTACTGAACTTCCGGGAGGTTTTGGGAGTCTCCAGTTTTCAAACAGTATCTCAGAAGTATAAATGGGCCCATGGGGTTTGTGACTGGCATCTGCAGTGAGGACAAGGTTGTGGGACTGAGCCCTGAATCAGGGTCTGTGCTGACTCTGGGTGGTGTCAGAATTCAAATGTAAGACAATGAGCTGGTGTTGAAGAATTGTTTGATGTTCAGCAAACTACAGATTTTGCGCCAGAAAAAACATATCATGGAGGCCTGGCCTGGAACAAAACTCTGGGTGTCTGGGAATGGGAGGCTCTGCTCTCCTGCACCCAGGCTGTCACACTGCCCATTGTCCTGTGATTCCAGCTCTTCTCCCAGGGTGACAGAGGACTGAAACTTACAGGAAAGGAGCTCTGATGACAGACCCCTTTTCTTTCAACTGCATCCACAGGATTCCCACTCACTCACAAACATACATACTAGACATTGACGTGTCTGCACTCCTCCCAGGACTAGGCACCACCCTCAGGAACTTCACCATGGCATTTTTGATCCAAATGTTTCTTGCCAAGAACTCACAAGTGTCTACAAGTCTCCTGTCATATCCCCACTCCCAGACATTGAGCCTTGAGCAGCAACCTGTTTTCTCCACCAACCTAAGGTTCTGGACCTCCTGTTTATAATCTCATCTGCCTGCATTCACACAGAAATAAATCAGAGTACAGCCCCACCTGGGCCACTATCTGCAGCGAAAATCAGTCCATTCACCTACATTGTACTCTATCCCATGCAGGGATTTTGTTTTTTTCTCTTAGCTTTTATTTTTGGTTCTGTGTACACATGTGGGATATACAGCTAAAATTATGTCATGGAGGTTTGGTGTGCAGATTATTTTGTCACTGAGTTACAACCCATAGTACCAAACAGGTATGTTTTCTGATCCTCTTAGTCCTCACACCCTCCACCCTCAACTAGGCCTCAGTGTCTGTTGTTCTCCTTTTTGTGTTTTTGTGTTCTTATTACTTAACTCTTACTTATAAATAATAACATGCACTTGGTTTTCACTTTCTGCATTAGTTTTCTTTTATGTTTTTGTTTTGTTTTGATTTTTGAGACAGAGTTTTGCTCTTGTTACCCAGGCTAGAGTGCGATAGTGTGATCTTGACTTACTGCAACCTTAGCCTCCCAGGTTCAAGCAATTCTCCTGCCTCAGCCTCTTAAGTTGCTGGGATTACAGGTGCATGCCACTACGCCTGGCTAATTTTGTATTTTTAGTAAAGACAGGGTTTTTCCATGTTAGTCAGGCTGGTCTTAAACTCCCAACCTCAGGTGATTACCCCACCTCGGCCTCCCAAAGTGCTGGGATTACAGGCATGAGCCACCGCTCCCAGCCTCTGCATTAGTTTTCTGAGAATAATGGTCTCTAGCTTCACTGATGTTATTGGAAAGGACATGATTGTTTTTTTTTAATAGACACAGAGTTTTCCATGATGTTTATGTACCATATTTTGTTTTTACTTAATCTTTTATTTTATTTTACTTTTTTGAGGTAGGGTCTCGCTTATTGCCCAGGCTACAGTGTCGTGGCATGTTATTGGCTTACTTCAGGGTCAAGCAATTCTCTCCTACCTCATCCTCACAAGTAGCTGTGAGTTCACGTGTGCATTACCACGTCTGGCCAATTTTTCTTTTTTTTTTTGAGATGGAGTTTCACTCTGTTGCACTCCGTTGGAGTGCAGTGATGCGATCTCGGCTCACTGCAAGCCCCGCCTCCCGGGTTCATGCCATTCTCCTGCTTCAGCCTCCAGAGTAGCTGGGACTACAGATTCCCGCCACCACGCCTGGCTAATTTTTTGTATTTTTAGTAGAAACGGGGTTTCACCGTGTTAGCGAGGATGGTCTTGATCTCCTGACCTCGTGATCCGCCTGCCTTGGCCTCCCAAAGTGCTGGGATGACAGGCATGAGCCACTGCGCCTGATCAATTTTTCTTTTTGTATTTTCCGTGGACACGGGATTTTGCCGTGTTGCCCAGGCTGGTCTCAAACTTCTAAGCTCTGGCAATCCACCTGCCTTGGCCTCCCAAAGTGCTGGGATTACAGGCATGAGCCACCAGATCTGACCATACCATATTTTCCTTATCCAATCTACCACTGATAGGCATTTAGGGCCTGTCCTTATCTTTGCTATTGTGAATAGTGCTGCAGTGAACATGCATGTGGATGTGTCTTTATAATATAATAATTTATATTTCTTTGGTTATATACCCAATTATAAGATTCCTGGGTCAAATGATAATTCTGTTTTTAGTTCTGTGAGGAGTCACCACACTGCTTTTTACAGTTGTTGAACTAATTTACACTCCCACCAGCGGAGTATAAGCATTCCCTTTTCTCTGCAACCTTGCCAGCATCTGTTATTTCTTGACTTTTTAAAAATAGCCATTCTGACTGGTGTGAGGTGGTGTCTCATTGTGGTTTTTAAAAAAAATTTTCTCTAATGATTAGCAATGAGCATTTTTTTCCATATGCTTGTTAGCCACATGTGTATCTTCTTTTGAAAAGCATCTGTTCATGTATTTTGCCTACTTTTTAATGAGGTTGTTTAGGTTTTTTCTTTTAAACTTATTTAAATTTCTAATAAATTCTGGATATTAGACCTTTGTCAGAGGCAAAACTTGCAAATATTTTCTTTTATTCTGTAGGTTGTCTTTTTCCTCTGTTGATAGTTTCCTTTGCTGTGAAGAAGCGCTTTAGTTTAAATAGGTCCCATTTGTCAATCTTTGCTTTTGTTGCAATTGCTTTTAGTAGCTTCATCATGAAGTCTTTGCCGGTTTCTGTGTCTAGAATAGTGTTTCTTAGGTTATCATGCAGGGTTTCTTATAATTTTAAGTTTACATTTAAGTGTTTAAGTTATCTTAAGTTGATTTTTGTGTATGGTGTAATGAAGGAATCTAGTTTCAGTCTTCTACATAGTGCTAGGTAGTTATTCCAGCACCATTTATTAAATAGAGAATTCTTGCTACATTCCTCTTGTCAGCTTTGTCAAAAATCTGATGGTTGTAGGAAGGTGGCATTATTTCTGGGCTCTCTATTCTGTTGCATTGGTCTTGTGCGCTCATGGATTTTTTATAACATCTTTGTCTCTTCTCCTTTTTTTTTTTTTTTTTTGAGACAGGGTTTCCCTCTGTCACCTAGGCAGACAGAGTGCAGTGGCGCGATCTCGGCTCACTGCAAGCTCCGCTTCCCGGGTTCATGCCATTCTCCTGCCTCAGCCTCCCGAGTAGCTGGGACTACAGGTGCCTGCCACAGCGCCTGGCTAATTTTTTGTATTTTTAGTAGAGGCGGGGTTTCACCGTGTCAGTCAAGATAGTCTCGATCTCCTGACCTCTTGATCCACCCACCTCGGCCTCCCAAAGTGCTGGGATTACAGGCGTGAGCCACCGCGCCCGGCCTCTTCTCCTCTTTCTCCATAAACATTCTTTGAAGTGCATACAGTGTTCAAAATTCAGATGCCCAAGAGTTCAAAAACTCTTTAAAAAGTTTGAAAACAAATTTTGCTATTCTCTCTGCTTTTAAGGGATTCAGATTATATGCAGATATTTTTGTCTGCTTTTTTGAAATATGTGTAAGCGGTATTAACAGCTAAATAAATCTTTTGTTATTTTTTATGACTCCAGATTTTCTTTTTCTGGTACTTCAGATTTATTGCTTTGTTTTAGCTTCTGAAAAGTTTATTTTTTTCATTTTTAGTCCTTTAAAGTAGACACAGATTTGTTTAGATAAAAGCTAATTTAAGAGCACACAGAAGCTTAGCACAAAGATAAAATTAAATTTAGCAATACAGAATGATAAACACTAAAAGATACTAAATTTTTTTGACAGAAACCTGATTATCCAAGGAAATTATCCAATATTTGCCGACTGAAGTACTTATACTGGAAAAACAAGAACAGTTCAGTGCATAAACTGAACAGTGGAGTCTGTAGTTGTACCTTGCTTTCAATTTATTACTTCAGAACAATTAGCATCATTATGTGTAGTGTTTGTAGACAACCTGCATTCATACAAATAAAACAGTATTTTCTTTTTTTCAGACAGAGTCTCACTCTGTTGCCCAGGCTGGAGTGTAGTGGCATAATATAAAGCCCTACCATCTTGGTCAGGCTGGTCTCAAACTCCTGATGTCATGATCTACCAATGTTATTCTTCCAAAGTGCTAGGATTACAAGTGTGAGCCACCACATCTGGCCGTATAATTTCTACTTTTACTTTACTAAGTGTACATATTTATTTTCTAATAAAATTACCCAAGAAAGGCTGGGCATTGTTGCTCATGCCTGTAATCCTCGCACTTTGTGGGACTGAGGCAGGTGGATCACAAGGTCAGGAGTTCGAGACCAGCCTGGCCAATACAGTGAAATGCTGTCTCTACTAATAATACAAAAATTTGCCGTGTGTGTTGGTGCGCACCTGTAGTTCCAGCTACTTGGGAGGCTGAGGCAGAAGAATCACTTGAACCCTGGAGGCAGAGGTTGTAGTGAGCCGAGATGGCACCACTGCACTCCAGCCTGTGCAACAGAGTGAGACTCCATCTCAAAATAAAATAAAAAGCCATAAAAAACCCTAGCAAAGCTTAAAGGATTTGTTTAAACTGTGTATTAGTATGTAGTATAAATTTGACAGGGCAGTGGCTAGAAAATATTAAAATTACAGAAACTCTGGGATTTAAGTTTTTTTTTTTTTTGGTAAGCTTAGAAAAAACAAAACTAGTAGTACTGCAGTGGCATAGACACCAGAATTCTATGTAGGGTTGCCACCTTGCCGCAGATCTGTTCAGATTCACACTTTTTGGAGGACTTATTTAGTTCTGATCCTACCTTGGAGTCCTGCCTCAGATAACTGATTAGGAGAGATCAGAGTTTTGGCTGGTGAATCCTGTTGCCCTTCTAGAGCTGGTGCTTACAATTTCCTGAAAGCCAAAAGCTGATAAATGGGATAAATAAGGTATATATTTTAGGGTGCTACTATTTAAATGTTCTATTAAAACCAGTGCTTGCAGAGACATTGTATTTAGACACTTGTTTTCTATTTCTGCAGATACAGTACTTGCTCCATAAGTCACAAAAAAGTAAATATAAACAGAATAAAATCATGCCTAAACTACATTAACCTCTTTTTATATCTCTTTCGTCTGCCTATATTTAGCTTTTATTCTTTATAATTTTTTAAAAAATTTGACGACAGAGAAACACAAGAAGAAATAAAAATGCTGGGCCCTTTATCTAAATCCTGGAAATTATTAAACCCTTAGTACCAGCTCCCAGGGTGTTATGAGAATTAAATCACATAATGTGTTATGCCCAGCACAGTGCTCTGTATCACACTCTTGAGCACATAGTACCTGCTTAATAAACATTGCATTAGTACATGTGTACATGTTGTTTTTTAAATCCAGACTTATTCAGACATTGCTGCATTCTGTTTCCTCTGTAAACTTTAAAGAGCCAGCAAAGAATATAAAACTTTAACATGGAGATGGATTGTTCTTGTTTGTACCAGAAGTATTTGGTTGCAACAAGAGTGCTGAGTGTAAGGGACCCTGTGCTGTGCCTGCTTCTGTAACTAATGGTAATAATGAACCAATGGGGAGCAACACCAGCATTGACAGGGGATTGTTTAAAACACCCATTCATGGATGCTTTTCAAACCTGCAGAATCACATTACATAAAGTGGGGCCAAAATTACCAAGTGATTTATAAGCTCGTTGAAGCTTGAGAGGCAATGCTTAGCTAAGTGGTTATCAGCCCAGGCTTCTCATTAGGATCACATGGCCAATTTGCAGAAATCTCTTGTGCCCTCCCCACAGCTTCTGTTTATTGTTCTGGGTGGAAGCATCCATGTTGTTTTAATGAAGGGCCTCGTGTGAATCTGAGGTGAGACCAGAATCTGGTATGAGGATTTCAAAATACATTCATGAGAGTTAAGTTCCACCTTTGGACTAAAGGGTGGTCACAGGGCCTGTTCTCTTTGGGTTTGGTAGGGACAGGTCAGTGTGGTGCATATTTCCATTACTGTAGCAGAAATTGCTAGTGTCTGTGGCAGGGGAGGGCACCTCAGGACAGGAAAGTAGGAACTTATATTTTCATCTTCATGGAGCAGCTAATTGTTCCTGAATCTCTTCTGTTTTAAAGGACAGAAATGGGTGGATTTTTCTGTCTTTTTCTGCTGGTTGATATTATGCTAGCAGGCAAACATGTGGCACTGACACCTTTAAAGGCATATTCTCAAGATGCAGGGGTAATTTTTTAAGAGAATCTCATCTGAGAAGGAATTCCAGAGAAGTAGGAAATAGAAAGAACAAAAAAGGCTTTTCTTCAGGTAAACATGCCTCAGCTGAAATGCTGTGTCCACTCTGCCTCCTGGAATGCCATGCATTTAGTACTTGCAAACCTTTATTTCTCTACTTGTGTTTTTCCTTCCTAAGTAGTTTGGTTTAAGTACTTCTTAAAATTCTTATGATAGTCAAGGGTCTCTGAAAAATATTTCTTTCCTGTATCCCAGAGCCTTCTCTTCTTTCTCTACACAATAACTTCTTATATGCCATGCAGAATTCTCAGCAAGAATTTATGATCTGCAATATTAAAAATGTTCCCTTTGTGGCTGTTGAACATGGAAAGATGTGGATACTTAAGATTTCTATTGGGGAAAACTGTGGTCCTTAGTAAAGATGGAGAACATGTAATGTTGAGGCTCTATTCCTGTGTTCCATTAGCTGTATGCAGAACAGGATTAAGAAATTGCTTATATATGTCGGGCATGGTCACTCATGCCTGTAATCCCAGCACTTTGGGAGGTCGAGGTGGGAGGACCACCTGAGATCAGGAGTTTGAGACCAGCCTGGCCACCATGGTGGAACCCTGTCTCTACTAAAAATACAAAAATTAGCCAGGCTTGGTGACAGGTGCCTGTAATCCAAGCTACTCACGAGGCTGAGGCAGGAGAACCACCTGAACCCAGGAGGTGGAAGTTGCAGTCAGCCAAGATTGCACCATTGCACTCCAGCCTGGGGGACAAGAGTGGGACTTCATCTCAAAAAAAAAAAAAAAAAATTGATCATTTAAATCTGATGGCATTTATTACTCAGAAATTTCTGAAAAAAATTATTAGGAGATACCTGCTCTCTAGGGTGCTAAATGAAGCCAACTTAAAATTACTACTAAAAATTACAGAACATAGGAGTTATCTGTATTTTGTGGTTTCCACAAAACCGATGATTCTTTATGATTAAATTCAGATTTTACTTACTTTTTTAAAAGAGGAATATTTCAACAGTGATGCTGTGTTCTGTGTGCATTAGCACATCATAAAAATTAGTCCTAATGCAGTTAATGATTCACTTGCTTAAACAGCTCTCTGGCAGATTTTTTCACTATGTAGCTAGTTATTTTTCTCTTCATTATTAAGTATCTTTATGCAGCTGATGTGCATAAACCATCACGTTTAATCTGGCAGCTGTCTTTTTTTCTTATTTTTATCTATATATTTTTCTTTGGAAAATGAAGGTTCTTATTTTTGTTTACAGGTCAGAAAAACTGGGAAAAACACAGGCTCTTCCACTTACTGGCTGTTTGACAAAATATCCTCCTTCTTTGGCCAAAAACATTGACATTATTGATGAGCTTGTTAGAAATTCAAAACATCAGACTTTATTCCAGGTGTTCTGGAAAAAACACCCTGTATAACAAGGTATTCAGCTTATCGCACATATTAAAATTTAAGAAGTGCCTTCTAACACAACATGTCATTTTCATCTGAAAGATATTCACAACTCATCCCATATGATGTAAATATAGCACTCAAAAATGTACCTGTTCATGTTCATGCCCTTAAATTTATACTTTATTATCTAGAAAAATATATGAACTGATGTTGTGGATCTTATGCTTCTCTTTTTTCTCAGAGTTATAGAATATTTTGGAGAGTATTTCTGTGTTGAAAATTATTTTATTGGATAATTTTCATCAGTACTATAAGTCAGAACCAGGTGTCTTTACTCTCTCATTTCACCTTAAGTCAAATTAAAAATTTCATTCATGGCCACTTGGTGAAAATATATGTGTGTGTGTATTTTTCAGAGGGCATTACAATTCAGAGATGTGGCCATAGAATTCTCTCTGGAGGAGTGGCATTGCCTGGACACTGCTCAGAAGAATTTATATAGGAATGTGATGTTAGAGAACTACAGAAACCTGGTCTTCCTTGGTGAGGAAAACTTTAATACATAATTCATAATATACACAAAATGTTTATTTCTCTTTTTTGTAGAATGTGTTTTAGTAATTTGTTCTTTTTATAAATGAGTTTCAGATCCAGCTTTTCAAGAAAATCTTCAGAATTTGTGCATTTAGAAAAGAATTACTTCAGTGCCTCATGCCTGTAATCCCAGCACTTTGGGAGGCTGAGGTGGGGGATTACCTGAGGCTGGGAGCTCGAGACCAGCCTAGCCAACTAATGAAAGTATAAAAAATTAGCTGGGGGGCTGTGGCATACACCTGTAACCCCAGCTACTTAGGAGGGTGAGTCAGGAGAATCACTTGAACCCAGGAGGCAGAGGTTGCAGTGAGTTGAGATCATGCCATTACACTCCAGCCTGGGGGACAGAGCAAGTTTCCATCTCAAGGAAAAAAAAAAGGAAAAAAAAGTTTCTTCAACATGTTTCATCTAAATATAAACTTTCCACATTTCTGAGTTGAGTTGTATTTTTCACTCTAAATTAGTGGTAATTCCAGAAATTTATTGACATAAAATATTTCAGCTTCCACCTGAAAATCTCATTGCCACCACCAATTTTTGATTCAGTAGTACCAGGCAGTAAAATTAAGAAACCTACAAATTGAAAGTATTTTCTTTTTTTGTTTGTTTTTTTTTGAAAGTATTTTCTTTCTTTCTTTCTTTCTTTCTTTCTTTCTTTCTTTCTTTCTTTCTTTCTTTCTTTCTTTCTTTCTTTCTTTCTTTCTTTTTTTTTTTTTTTGTGAGATGGAGTCTCACTCTGTTGCCCAGGCTGGAGTGCAGTGGTGTGATCTCGGGTTACTGCAACACCCACTTCCCAGGTGCAGGCAATTCTCCTGCCTCAGCCTCCTGAGTATCTGGGAGTACAGGTGCACATCACCATGCTGGGCTAATTTTTGTATTTTTAGTAGAGATGGGGTTTCACCATGCTGGCCAGGCTGGTTTCAAACTCCTGACCTTGTGATCTACCAGTCTTGGCCTCCCAGAGTGCTGGGATTACAGGCGTGAGCCACTGCACCAGGCAAATTTTAAGTATTTTCTAAATATTTAGAAATTGCTGTTATAAATTTGTATTTTGGTATTAATTTACTAGAATATTTTGTCACATCATCTTTGCTGAGCACATTACTAGCTTGTAATTGGACAATATGAGCAAGATGCATGTTATTTATTTTTAATAAAACAGGTATTGTTGTCTTAAAGCCAGACCTCATCACTCATCTGGAGCAAGGAAAAAAACCTTCGACTATGAAGAGACATGAGATGGTAGCCAACCCCTCAGGTAGGTGTGAGTGAAAATGAATACAACAGATGACACAGGTAAGAGGTCCCAACGTCAAAGAGAAAGCCAGTCCTTAAAGTGTGATTCAGGAAGCTGTGTTCCAAACGAAATAGTTCCTGGGCAGCTGTTTTATTTATTTATTTATTTATTTATTTAATTTTGCTGTCACAAAGGGGTATCTTCTGTCTTATGCTTTTAAATTCCCTAAAAATTCTACTTTTCTTTTGGTGAGCTTCCTTCAAGTTCACAGTGAGAGCCAAAGTCCTCTTCATGGCATATAAAAGACTGCACAATCTGGCTGCTTTTTCATTGTTTTGGGGACACACAAATATCTGCATGATTTTGAGAAACTAAAACTTTTTTTAGTTCTCTTTTTGCATCAGGTCTGAAATATGTGAGAGTAGCAGTTTCTGTTGCATTTTTTGTTCATTTTTGTTCACAGTCCATTCTATTTTTATGACACAGTCTTGAAATATAGTTTGAAATTTTAAGTATGATATCCTTCTGCTTTGTTCTTTTTCCTCAAGATTGCTTTGGCTATTCAAAGTTTGTTTTAGTTTCATGTAAATTTTATAATTGTCTTTTCCATTACTGTAAAAAAAACAACTGCAATTTTGATGGGAAGTTTATTGAATCTATAGATCACTTTGGATAATATGAAACTTTAATGATATCTGTTCTTTAAATCCATAGACATAAAATATTTCAAAACTAATTTTGATCTTCTAATTTTTTTATTTTTTTATTGTAAACATTTTTTACCTCCTTGGTTAATTTTTTTCTCAGAAATTTGTTATTTAATGCTACATTAAATAAGATTTTTTCTTCCTCATCAGATAGTTTAAGTGTATGAAACCATACATATACTTGTGTGTTTAATTTTATAATTTGCTAATTTACAGAGTTTATTTATTAGTTTAGACAGGTTTTAATGTACTGTTTATGGTTTTTTAAATATAGGATTCTATGATCTACAAACAGCAACTTTTGACTTATTTTTCTTCATCTGAAGAAATCTGTAATTTTAGATTCAGATATTTAGGACAATATGCTAGAATGTTCATGGTATGCCTGAAGTAAATTAGATAATTTGTAGGGACCCATATTTACTAAACTAGTTACTTACACATTTAAGTTTGCTGTAGGCAAAAAGGAATTATAGGATTTGTTATTATTTATTTATTTATTTATTTATTTATTTATTTATTTTCTTTTGAGAGAGGCTTTCACTCTTTTTGCCCAGGCTAAAGTGCAATGGTGTGATTTTGGCTCACTGCAAACTTCACCTCTTGTGTTCAAGTGGCTCTCCTGCCTCAGCCTCCTGAGTAGCTGGGATTAGAGGTGCTCGCCACAACACCCAGCTAATTTTTGGTATTTTTTTTGGTAGAGATGGGGTTTCGACATGTTGGCAAGGCTTGTCTCAAACTCCTGACGTCAGATGATCCGCCCACCTCAGCCTCCCAAAGTGTGGGATTACAGCCATGAGCCCATGTGCCCAGCTGGATTTTTTCATTTCTGTGAATACTGGTACAATACACATGGATTTTCAATTATGTCTTCCAGGTCCTGTGTTGCATATTTTGTTTTTTTGTTGTTGTTTTCTTTTCTTTTTTTTTTTGAGCTGGAGGCTCACTCTGTTGTCCAGGCAAAAGTGCAGTGGTGTGATCTTGGCTCACTGCAACCTCTGCCTTCTGGGCTCAAGTGATTCTCCTACCTCAGCCTCCCAAGTAGCTGGGATTACAGGTGCATGTCACATCACCAAGCTAATTTTTATATTTTTAGTGAAATGGTTTTTCACTATTTTGGCCAGGCTGGTCTCAAACCTCTGACCTCAGGTTATCTGCCCACATCAGCCTCCCAAAGTGCTAGAATTACAGGCTTAAGCCACTGCACCTGGCATGTGTTACATAGTTTAGATATAGATTTACAAATGAGGAACATTTATAACATTTTAAAATAATGGCTGCGTCTTTGTTTTCCACCAGCAATCAACATTGGTTTTATTTTTATTGCACCTAATGGGTGTGAGGTGATTTTGTTGGCATTGTGCTTTTTTTTATTTCTCTACAAATTAGTAATTTTGTGTGTTCTTTCAAATGTTTTTTCCCTTTTGTGCATTTTTATGTCTTAGTATTTAGTTTAAAATATATTTGTATCATTCAAGGAAATAATCCAACTTTATTTTATCAGTGTTGACATTCAGTTTTCAACATCATTTTTTGAAGAGATTATTTCTATTTTGTATGCATGGCAACTCTGTGGAAGATTATGTGATCATATACAGAACGGTTTATTTGTAAGCTCTCTCTTCTGTTCTTTCATCTGTTTGTCTCTGTGTCAGTATCACATTGTTTATGTTACTGTAGGTTTTAACTGTAGGTTGTATTGACATCTTTGAAAAATAAAATATTTTGCCCCCTGAGCAAGAATATATTGAACAGTGTGTTTCATATTCACATATTTTTGAATTTGCCAGTTTGACTTTTGCTTTTAATTCCTAGTTTCATTCAGCTTTTGTTAGAAAACACACAGTTTTTAGCGTGTTATACAAACACAATTTTAGTGTTTCTAAAGTGATTGGTTGTTGTTTTGAGAAAAGATCTTACTGTCACAGTGGCATAATTGTGGCTCACTGTAGCCTCAGCCTCCTGGGCTCAAGTGATTCTTTCACCTCAGTTTTTTGAGTAGATAGGACTGTGGACATGCACTACCATGTCTGGCTAATTGTTTGCTTGTTTGCAGTGTTAGGATCTCACTATGTTGCCCAGGCTGTTCTCAAACTTTTGGCCCCAATGGATACTCTTACCTCAGTCTCTCAAAGTGTTAGGATTATAGGCAAGAGCCATGGCACCCAGTAGATATTTTTAAATTTAATAAAACGTGGTATATGTCCTAACAGAATACACCAGAAGCAAATAAGAATATTGTGTATTATCTTGGTTTTGACTGGAGAGTTTTGTATGTGTCTTTGAACCCTAGTTGGTCTATAATATGGTTTGGATGTCCATGTTGTCCAAACCTCATGCTGGGATATAAATCTTCAATGTTGGATGTGGGACCTGGTGGGACTTGTTTGGGTCATGAGGGTGAATTTCTCATGAATGGCTTGGTACATCCTCTTGATAACCAAAAAGTTTACACTCTATCCATTCAAATAAGAGCTGGTTCATTAAGAGAACTTGGCTCCTTCACCTCACACTTGCTCTGTCTCTTACCATATGATATATCCAGTTACACTTTACCTTCCACCATGATTTTAAGCTTCCTGAAATCCTCACCAGAAGCAGATGCTGGCACACACTTCTCGTACAGTCTGCTGAGCTGTGAGTCAAATAAACATTTTTTCTTTATAAATTATGCACTCTCAACTATTCTTCTATATGTAAAATAATTAATATGGTCTATAATGTTATCTCAGCTTTCTTTTTCTTATTTTTTATCTGAGTTTTCTATTTATTATTGCAAATGGGGTCTTGATGTCTACAATGATTATGTTGCTATGTATGTCTTGCTTCACTTTTGTCAATATTTGCTTTATATATTTTGAAGCCCTGATGTTATATACACATATACCTAGAGATAGATAAGTAGTATAGATTCCTGCTAAATCAACTCACTTTTGCCATAATATAATATCAATCTTTTCTCATGGTAGTACTTGACTTAAAGCATATTCTGTCTAATATAATTATGACCACCTCACTCAATTGTGGTTACTATTTTCATGGAATATAACTTTTTTTCATTCTGTTAATTTCAGCCTATTTGACTCAATGTTAAAATGATCTCTCATAGGCAGCATAGTGTATACTTTTTGAAAAACCACTCAGGCATTCTATATCTTTTTCTTTTTTCTTTTTTTTTCCAAGGCAGAAGAATTTTTCTTAGTACAGAACAAAATGAAAAGTCTCCCATGTCTACTTCTTTCTACACAGACACGGCAACCATCCGATTTCTCAATCTTTTCCCCACCTTTCCCCCCTTTCTATTTCACAAAACTGCCATTGTCATCATGGCCCGTTCTCAATGAGCTGTTGGGTACACCTCCCAGACGGGGTGGTGGCTGGGCAGAGGGGCTCCTCACTTCTCAGTAGGGGCGGCCGGGCAGAGGCGCCCCTCACCTCCCAGACGGGGCAGCTGGCTGGGCGGGGGGCTGACCCCCCCCACCTCCCTCCTGGACGGGGCGGCTGGCCGGGCAGAGGGGCGCCTCACTTCCCAGTAGGGGCGGCCGGGCAGAGGCGCCCCTCACCTCCCGGACGGGGTGGCTGGCCAGGCAGGGGGCTGACCCCCCCACCTCCCTCCCGGATGGGGCGGCTGGCCAGGCAGAGGGGCTCCTCACTTCCCAGTAGGGGTGGCCGGGCAGAGGCGCCCCTCACCTCCCGGATGGGGCAGCTGGCCGAGCGGGGGGCTGACCCCCCCACCTCCCTCCCAGACGGGGCGGCTGGCCGGGCGGGGGGCTGACCCCCCCACCTCCCTCCTGGACGGGGCGGCTGGCCGGGCAGAGGGGCTCCTCACTTCCCAGTAGGGGCGGCTGGGCAGAGGCGCCCCTCACCTCCCGGACAGGGCGGCTGGCCGGGCGGGGGGCTGATCCCCCCACCTCCCTCCCGGATGGGGCGGCTGGCCGGGCGGGGGGCTGACCCCCCCCCCCACCTCCCTCCCGGACGAGGTGGCTGCCGGGCGGAGACGCTCCTCACTTCCCAGACGGGGTGGCTGCTGGGCAGAGGGGCTCCTCACTTCTCAGATGGGGTGGCTGCCGGGCAGAGGGTCTCCTCACTTCTCAGACGGGGCGGCCGGGCAGAGACGCTCCTCACATCCCGGACGGGGCGGCAGGGCAGAGGTGCTCCCCACATCTCAGGCGATGGGCGGCCGGGCAGAGACGCTCCTCACTTCCCAGATGTGATGGCGGCCGGGAAGAGGCGCTCCTCACTTCCTAGATGGGATGGCAGCTGGGCAGAGATGCTCCTCACTTTCCAGACTGGGCAGCCAGGCAGAGGGGCTCCTCACATCCCAGACGATGGGCGGCCAGGCGGAGACGCTTCTCACTTCCCAGACGGGGTGGCGGCCGGGCAGAGGCTGCAATCTCGGCACTTTGGGAGGCCAAGGCAGGCAGCTGGGAGGTGGTTGTAGCGAGCCGAGATCACGCCACTGCACTCCAGCCTGGGCGCCATTGAGCACTGAGTGAACGAGTCTCTGTCTGCAATCCCGGCACCTCGGGAGGCCGAGGCTGGCAGATCACTCGCGGTTAGGAGCTGGAGACCAGCCCCGCCGACACATCGAAACCCCGTCTCCACCAAAAAAATACGAAAACCAGTCAGGCGTGGTGGCGTGCGCCTGCAATCGCAGGCACTCGGCAGGCTGAGGCAGGAGAATCAGGCAGGGAGGTTGCAGTGAGCTGAGATGGCAGCAGTACTGTCCAGCTTCGGCTCGGCATCTGAGGGAGACCGTGGAAAGAGAGGGAGAGGGAGAGGGAGAGGGAGACCGTGGGGAGAGGGAGAGGGAAAGGGAGAGGGAGAGGGAGAGCATCTTTTTCTTTATATAATTTTATTTATTTATATGTTCATTTATTTATTCATTTTATTTAATTTTATTTTTTGAGATGGAGTTTTGATCTTGTTACCCAGGCTGGAATGCAATGGTGCGATCTCAGCTCACTGCAACCTTTATTTCCCGGGTTCAAGCAATTTTCCTGCCTCAGCCTCCCAAGTAGCTGGGATTACAGATTCATGCCACCACACCTGGCTAAGTTTTTGTATTTTTAGTAGAGATGCGGTTTACCATGATGGCCAGGCTCATCTTGAACTTCTGACCTCAGGTAATCTGCCCGCCTCAGCCTCCCAAAGTGTTGGGATTACAGGTGTGAGCCACAGCGCCCGGCCTCATTTATTTTTGAGATAGGGTTTCACTCTGTCAACCAGGCTGATTTGCATGGCTCACGGCTGCTCAAACCTCCCATACTGGAGGCTGGAGTGCAGTGTGGCACGATCTTGGCTCACTGCAAGATCACTGCCTCCCGGGTTCAAAAAAAATTCATGTGTTACATGAATGTGCCCTCACACCCAGCTAGCTTTTTTGTATTTTTCATAGAGACAGTTTTGCCATGTTGCCCAGGCTGATCTTGAACTTTTGGGATCAAGTAATCAGTCCACCTTGGCTGTCCAAAGTCCTAAGATTACATTTCATTTCATTAAGCAGTTTAATGAGAGTCCTGTATTTTTGTATCTACTGAATGATTTGGTGACAGAAATTTGCATTGCTTTTTACCTATCGGCTTTCAGTAACAATGCTGCAGTAATTATGTGAAAGTTAATATAATATATGTGTTGCATACTGTTTTATTCGTCTACTTTTTCACCTTTATACTCATAACAAATTATTTTAATTCTGTAGCTTTTTGATGTGTTTTGAAATCAGAAATCATAATGCCTCCATCATTGTTCCTTTTTTGTAGATTGTTGGGTACTTTATTGTCTCTTTAGATTCCGTATACTTTTGAAGTTGCTGTATTTATTTCTTCAAAAATGCAATGAGACATTTGAAAAACATTGCATTAAATCTGTAGATTAAATTGAGCAGTACAGACATCTTCACAATATTAATTATTTCTTTTTCGAGTGTTTGTTTTTGAGGTGGAGTTAAAATCACCCACCTCAGCCTCCCAAACTGCTGGGATTCCAAGTGTGACCCACTGCACACAGCCAGTTTTTTGAACAAGTGCATGCTCAAGAGTGTGTTGTATCATTTCTATATATTTGTAAATTTATCAATTATTTATATTATTGTTTTATACTCTAATTCCATTTTTGTCAAAGAAAGTAATCTATAAAATTTCCGTTTTAAAAAATATGTTAAGCCTTCATTTTTGGCTTAAAATGTGGTCTATATAGGAGAATGCTGTATGAGCTATTGAGAAGGCTGTGTATCCTGATATTGTTGAGGAGTGTTCTCTATACCTTCATTAGAAATTATTGTTTTTTACTGCCGTCTAGTCCTCTGTTCCCTTACTAATACTCTGTCTTGTTTTATTATTATTACAGAAAATGAAGAAATGAAATATCCTACTATAATTATATTGCTCTCTAGGTGTGTATTTAATTTTGTCTTTGCTTTATATATTTGAAACCGTAATCTGAGACACACACATGCAAATGCACACATGTATAAACAAATTTGTCATAGATTCCTAATGAATGAATTCATTTGTTGTTTAATATCCTTCTTTGTCTTCTTGAAGTTTTGATTTAAAGTACATTTTATAAAATATGACAGTTTTTTACTTAAGATGTAGCTTGTGTAATATTATTTTGAGCTCTTCTGCTCTAATTTGGTTAATATTTACATGAAATTTCTACTTTTGTCTTGCCTCTTTCAGTCTTTTATTGTCTTTAGATCTCAACTGACTCAGAAAGGCAAGTTGAATCTTGACTTTCAAAATTATTTAATAAACCTTTTTGTTGAAAGTATGTCTCTTGATCGGAAAGATAATTATATATATAAAATAGTTTTCTGAAAAAGAAAAACATCATTTTATTAATTGTTTTGATTCTTGCATGTTTGTCTCTCATTTTCTCTGTCTTTATTTTTGGTTTTTGATTATTTCGTTTTATTTTATTTATTTATTTCATATTTTTGAGATGGAGTCTTACTCTGTAGCCCAGGCTGGAGTGCAGTGTGGCACGCTCTTGGCTCACTGCAACCTCCACCTCCCGGGTTCAAGTGATTATCCTGCCTCAGCCTCCAAAGTAGCTGGGATTACAGGCACCCACCACCATGCCCAGCAAATTTTTTGTATTTTTAGTAGAGATGGGGTTTCACCATGATGGCCAAGCTGGTTTTGAACTCCTGACCTCAAGTGATCTGCCCACTTTGGCCTCCCAAAGTGCTAGGATTACAGGCATTAGCCAATGTGCCCAGCTGGTTTTTTAATTTTTGTATTGACATGCTTTCAGTTTCTTTCTTATTTTCTTTTGTGTATCTATGCAGATATATTTTAAGTGTTACTTTTGGAGATTACATAAAACCTCTAAAAGATCCAACAATATATTTAAATGTAGTAAAAAAATCAACTTCAGTTTCATACAAAAATTTTTCATCATTACATCTGCCTTCAACTTTGTTATTGATTTTGCTAAGTATATTATTTTTTATATTCATTAACAGATGTTTATAATAATTTTTATTGTTTTCATATTTAAAATTTTAAAGAATAATTAAAAATGTTTTCTGCACCATTATGATAATGTTAAGTAAGAAATTCCATTTTTGTGTATGTGCATATCTTGCCCAGAAAATTATGTATTTTCATATGATTATGTTTTCTTTTCTTGCATTATGTTCTTTTCAGTGGACGAAACTCCTTTCAGCATCTTTGATATATAGGGCATGTGCAGTGCCAATATAGGTTCTCAGGATTTGGTTATTTTGGAAGCACTTCTTTTTATTTGGTAGTACAATTGTGGTGATTGTATTATTCTCACTTGACAGCTTTTTTTTATTATTATAACTTTAAGAATATCACAGTTTTCTTCTGACCTGCAAAAATTTTTTTGATAAATTCACTTGTTATCTGTGAGATTATGCTTATAAATTACACATCATTTTTATCTTACCACTCCCAAAATTCTCTTTTCAGTGATTTTTGAAATTTTGCTCATATGTGTGTGGGTTATAAATATCTTTGTGTGTATCCTAGTTTGTTTGTTCAGCTTCTTCATGTTTACATCATTTTTAAAGAAATTTTCCAGTTATATTTTTGTAATTTTTATACCCACAATTTTTGTTTTATGCTATTTAAATGTTTCTTGTTTTTATCCTCATTTCTTCTGATCCTTGGTAGTTGTCTGTGTTCCTATTTAACTTACTGAATATTATTCAATTTTATTTATTTATTTATTTATTTATTATTTTCTGAGACAGAGACTCTCTCTGTCACCTCAGCTACAGTGCAGTGGCACAATGTTGACTCACTGCAAACTCCATCTCCCAGGTTCAAGCAATTCTCCTGCCTCAGCCTCCCAAGTAGCTGGGATTATATGTGCTCACAACCACACCTGGCTAATTTTTTGTATTTTTAGTAGAGATAAGATTTCACCATTTTGGCCAGGCTGATCTTCAAATCCTGACCTTGAATGATCCACCCACCTCGGCCTCCCAAAGTGCTGGGATTACAGATGTGAACCACCACACTCGCCCTATTTTATTTTATTTTTGAGACAGTCTTCCTCTGTTGCCCAGGCTGGAGTGCAGTGGTACAATCTTCACTCACTGATGTGGCCATGTTGCTCTAATATTTTGTATTCATTGTAATCATTGATTGAGATTTGGACATTAACAAAAAGCTACCTGTTACAATGTTTAAAATATAACTTTATCCTGGCATAGTCTGAAATCAGTTGTCACAGCTAGAGATTCTGGGAATTTCTCAAACATGTTTTTAGGATGTGTCTCGTCTAAAATTTTGTGTTTATTGTTTAGTTAAATTGGCTTATTCCTATTTCTTCTTAATAATCAGTAATCACTTGCTACCCTTATTCCCTGTTTGGGGTAGGGCAGCATCTCTGCTTCTGTGACATTTACCTTTAGACTTAGCAGCCTCAAACTGTTATTCCAACTTATATCACCATTTCTTTCAGCATTTTATGTCATGGGAGACATTTACCAGTGTATAAAAAAGCCCCTAAAAGCCAAAAATAAAAATCTATGTGCCAATATTTTTCTTGTTTTTTTAAAAAAGAAATCAGGATTTGGCAATTTGCATTTGTGTGTGTGTGTGTGTGTGTGTGTGTGTGTGTGTGTGTGTGAGACAGAGTCTCACCCTGTTACGTAGGCTGGAGTTCAGAGGCATGATCTTGGTCACTACAATCTCTGCCATTACAGAGTCTCGCTCTGTCACCCAGGCTGGAGTGCAGTGGCATGATCTTGGCTCACTGCAACCTCTGCCTCCTGGGTTCAAGAAATTCTCTGCCTCAGCCTCCTGAGTAACTGAGATTACAGGTGCCTGCCACCTCACATGTCTAATTTTTTGTATTTTTAGTGGAGATGGAGTTTCACCATTTTGGCCAGGCTGCTTTTGAACTTCTGGCCTCATGATCAACCCATGTCAGCCTCCCAAAGTGCTGGGATTACTGGTGTGAGCCATTGTGCCCAACCAGCAATTTACTTTTAAAGGCACAATATTATATTGGAGAGCAGGAAGAGCTCTGTTGGGTATAAGTAACAGACTTTTCTTTTTCTTCTATGTGGCTCTTTGCATTGTGCTCACCTGGGGCCCTTCATCCAGTTAACTCATTTATAAATTTTTTACAAATATATTTTGGGCAGTATGTTTTTGTTATATTTATATGTCCAGGAAGAAATTACAGCTTGTGGTATTTTGCTATGTCATCTTGCTTATGTAGTTTGTATAATTTTATAGGTTAGATTTGTAAAGTATATTTATCTGAGTCTAGCAATTGAAGTCATGGGTTTTTATTGTTTCTTTCAGTTTTGTGTTCTCATTTTACCCAAAATCTTTGGCCAGAGCAGAGCATAAAAGATTATTTCCAAAAACTGATACTGAGAAGATATGAAAAATGTGGACATGAGAATTTACAGTTAAAAGAAGGCTGTGAAAGTGTAGATGAGTGTAAGGTGCACAAAAGAGGTTATAATGGGCTTAACCTATGTTTCACAAATACCCAGAGCAAAATATTTCAATGTGATAAATATGGGAAAGTCTTTCATCAATTTTCAAATTCAAACAGACATAAGATAAGACATACTGGAAAAAACTTTTCAAATGTATAGAATGTGGCAAAGCTTTCAACCAGTCCTCAAACCTTACTACACATAAGAAAATTCATACTGGAGAAAAACCGTACAAACGTGAAGAATGTGGCAAAACCTTCAGTCGGTCCTCTATTCTTATTACACATAAAATGATTCATACTGGAGAGAAACCGTACGAGTGTGAAGGATGTGGCAAAGCTTTTAACCATTTCGCAACTTTTTTTCGCTTAAGAAAATTCATATTGGAGGGAAACCATGCAAGTGTGATAAATGTGGCAAAGCCTTTATTTCATCCTCAAACCTCAGTAGACATGAGATGATTCATATGGGAGAGAAACTGTACAAATGTGAAAATGTGCAAAGCCTTTAAGCACTCCTCTACACTTACCAGACATAAGATAATTCGTACTGGAGAGAAACCCTATGAGTTTGATAAATGTGGGAAAGCCTTTAACCAGCTATCAACTTTTGCTAAATATGAGAATTTATATGGAACATAAACCCTACAAATATAAAGAATGTGACAAAACTTTTAGGAAGTTCTCAACTCTTATTATATACAATTCATACTGGACAGAAATCCTACAAATGTGAAGAATGTGGCAAAACCTATAACAGGTTTTCAGTTCTTTTTGGTTTTTTTTTTGAGATGAAGTTTCACTCTTGTCACCCCAGCTGGAGTACAATGCCACGATCTTGGCTCACTGCAACCTCTGCCTCCTGGGTTCAAGCCATTCTCCTCCCTCAGCTTCCCTAGTAGCTGAGATTACAACTGCCTACCACCATGCCCAGCTAATTTATATATATTTAGTAGAGACATGAGTTCACCATGTTTGCCAGGCTGGCCTTGAACTCTTGACCTCTGGTGATCCACCTGCTTTGGCTTCCTATAGTGCTGGGATTATAGGCGTGAGCCACGATGCCCAGCCACAAGTTCTCAATTCTTAAGAGACTTGGTGATAATTCATGCTGAAGAAGAACTCTACAAACCTAAGAAATGTGACTGACAGCGTTTTTACCAACATCTCCAACTTCTCTACACATAACAATAATTATACTAGTGTGAAAACCTAGAGATATATAAAATGTGACAAAGCCTTTATATGGTTGCCACACTCGATTGTAGTTAAGATAATTCATACGGGCAAAACTCCTACAAGTGTGAAAAATGTGGCAAAACTTTTCATCTGTTCTTATACCTTATTTCACAGGAAAGCTAGTATCCTTGAGAAAAATTGTACAACTATAAGGAATATGGAAAACCCATTAATTCCTACTCACATCTTACTCAACATAAAAAAGGTTCCTTTTAATAAAAGCATTAAAAGTGCAATTACAGTCAAGAAATCTTTCAGAAAGTATAGGCATTTAATGTGAAGAAGAGTATTGTGAAGACAACTATTACAAATATAAAGGGGGTTATAGTACATTTACTTGTATCACAGATCCTATTGCACACATTTTGCACTAGAGGAAAACCTTGAAGCAGTTGCTCAAGCTTTGTTCAACAACAGGGAATTTATATTGGAGATGAGTCCTGCAAATGTAATAAGCTTAGAAACACTTATTTTTTTTTTTCAGAAACTACAGCTTAGAAAACACCAGACAGTTTATACCAAAATATAATTTTGCAAATGTGGTAAATATAAAAAACTAATTCAAAATAGAATGTATTTAAATATCAGAGAATTTACAGTAGAATAATTAAGGCACTGACACTTCAGACATTACACTAAATCAGAGTGTTGAGTATAAAAACTAATCCACAACTACAGTTTTTAGATAAATGATTTGCATGTAACTGTAAAAGGAGTAGATTTTTGGAAGCATTGTAATTACATTGAAAGTATACTTGTTTCCTTGAATAAAATTTTTTGAAAACTGCATAATGATGTAATACAGCTTTTAAATTACTTTACGCTGTTATTTTACTCTTATTTTATTCACATGTGAAAGGATGTGAGAAATTGCTTCTGCATCAGAGATATTAGAGATTTTTGAAAATTATTTGGACATTATGACTTTTTCTATAAAAGAGTAAGGACATTAAAATGTAAGATGCATAATGAAAATATAAGCGGAGAGGCTTTTTGTAGTAAACGTCTATTAAGTAATGTATAAGGTAAATGTTCAGAGCAATACTTTTCTACATTATAGTGACATAATTATAGTTAAAAGTATATTAAAACAAATTAGTGTATTATTTTACTAATTGTAGTTTTATGTAACACAATGCAGTACATCTAACAATTGTTAGGGCTGGGCTCAATGGCTCAAACCTGTAATCCCACCAATATGGGAGGCCAAGGTGGGCAGATCACCTGAGGTCGGGTGTTCGAGACCAGCCTGACCAATGTGGAGAAATCCCGTCTCTAGTACAAATACAAAAAAATTAGCCAGCCATGGTGGTGCATGTCTGTAGTCCCAGCTAATCAAGAGGTCGAGGCAGGAGAATCGCTTGAACCAGGGAGGCAGAGGTTGTGGTGAGCCGAGATCATGCCATTGCACACTAGCCTGGGCAACAAGAACAAAACTCTGTCTCAAAAAAAAAAAAAAGTTAGATTATGTGTGAACTCAATTTTATTATTATTTTTTACCATGTTAATACTATTGTGCATTTAATGAAGCATTATTATGCCACTAACTTTAAACTATCCCACCTTACTCAAGGGTGTAGCTACAAGATGGTAGCGACATACTATTTGGTACATAGTGGAATAACATCTCTAGTTATCACTTTGCCAGTGGCATTAAACTGCAAATGAGTTAAAGAATATTGTTCCCATAGATTAAATTTTTACTCTTTTTTCTTATCAAAATTTGTTATTTGCATTTGTGGGTATATAGTATGTGTATGTGTTTATGCCTTATATGGCATATTTTGATTCAGGCCTACAATATGTAGTAATTACATTAGGGTAAATAAGGTATCCATCACCTCTAGCATTTATCCTTTGTATTACCAACAGTATAATTATATGCTTTTATTTATCTTAAAATGTACAATTAAATTGTTATTGACTACAGGATTTTTTAATGGTCATAATAATTATACAAAAATATAAATAAAATACAGCCAGGTGCAGTGGCTCATGCCTGTAATTCCAACACTTTGGGAGAACGAGGCAGGTGGAGTACTTGAGGTTAGGAGTTCAAGACCAGGCTGGCCAACATGGCAAAACCCCACCTCTACTAAAAATAAAAAATTAGCCGGGCATGGTGGCGCATGCCTGGAGGCTGAGGCAGAAGAATCGTTTGAACCCGGGAGATGGAGGTTGCAGTGAGCCGAGATCATGCCACTGCACTCCAGCATGGGTGACAGAGTGAGACTCCATCTCAAAAAAAAAAAAAAAAAAAGAAGAAATACAAATAAAGTCCATACATTTCTGAGTCCTGAAAAATTATTAATAAATATTTGTCATATAGTTTTCTTTGAACATGTGGTCTCTCTGCCTGCAAACATATAGACTTTTAGTTTTAATTTACATAGCATTAAATATGCTCATATTACTCTGAAGATAAACCTTACGTGTAAGAAAAATATAAAGTGAGTGTTTTTGTCTGAGTATGAGTTTGTACACATTTTCAGAAGCAAAGAGCAATTATTGCAACAAAGGAAATTATTTTAATTAGGTGACTAAACACCTTGAAAATGCTGAAAGCAAATCTATACTTTCTGCTTTGTATTCAATTTATTAATGTAAACTGTTAAGGCTTATGATTCAGATTCTCCCCGGAATCTGCCTATTAAAGCACAGGAAACTTTGTCTCCAGAAACAACACTCTTGAGTACAACAATAAAACCCCTCTTCAAACAGAAAAAAAAAATAATGTTTAACAATTACCTTTATAAACATTCAACAAAATTAAATAATTGGATATATTTTTATTGTTCTGTGTGTGTGTGAATGTATAAAATGGTGCATACAGGAAAAATAAGCCAGAAGAAAGATGTTAGTTAATATTCATAGTGAATAAAACTGGAAAGTAGTTAATTATTAAATCCAGATGATATCTTTGTTTATGTAGATAACAAAAGCAGCAGAAAGGCTTTTTTTTTTTTTCCCAGATGAAGTCTTGCTCGGTCACCCAGGCTGGAGTGCAGTGGCACGATCTCGGCTCACTGCAACCTCCACCTCTTGGGTTCAAGCAATTCTCATGCCTCAGCCTTTTCAGTAGCTGGGATTACAGGCCTGTGCCATCATTCCTGACTAATTTTTGTAGTTTCAGTAGAGACAGGGTTTCATCATGTTGGCCAGGCTGGTCTCAAACTCGTGACCTCTTGATATGCCCGCATCAGCCTCCCACAGTGCTGGTATTACAGGCATGAACCACCGTGACCGGCAAAAGACTATTTTAAAAGTTTATTTAGGTGGATAGACAACATTCTAAGATAATACCCTGGATTCTCAGTCTGTTGCACACCTGCTCTGTAATACTCTCCTCTTGAGTTTAAAAACATGTGTGACTGTGGTGGGAATTCATTCATGATATTAGGTTACTCATGTGTTGCCTTTGTGTTTATCAAAATGGAGATTATCCTGATTGTGCTAAACTTAATCAGAGGTGCTTTTAAGAGAAAGAGACACATCACAGAAAAACACCCCTCCTGGTCTGAAAGTAAGTGACTTCTTCCTGGAACATGTAAGCCGCTTATGGTGGCCACATGGCAGGAAACATGTTTGTTTATTGTCATCATTCCTGCCTCCTGTATGTTGATTCCAGTAAGGAGAATAAGAGGATCTTATGGCAGAGGGGAAAAAAGGGACTCTCATTCATGCAAGAAATAATCACCTCTCACCTGGGATAGCTTAAGAGAAACAGGAGACCACAACAGGATGACATTAATGAAAGGAAAAAGGTAACCTGGGTAAAAATGCTCTCTGGCATTATGGAACAGTATTTAGTAATCTGTAGTGAATGATCAGCCTCTGGGATACCAATAGTCTACCAACAAGGCTGAACTCATTCTAATTCAATCAGCATGTCTGCACCATTCTGGTGACCCAGGTTTACACTATTCATTGAAGAAATACCATGAAGATCAGTGGATAATGTCCTAGAATTGAACTTACTTCAAAAAGCATACCTAATTGTTTGTTTTTACGTTTGAAAAACTTTTAAAACAATGAACTTATAATTAACTTCTAATTACAGAAGATTCTACTGTACTGTTACATGATTAAACTCTAAACACCTTAATATGAATATTTTTTGAAAGCATGATTAGTTATGTAGATAGTTTCTTTTAGAGTCACATGACCAAAGTAACAATTAGAGAAAACGTTTGAAATGAGACAAAAATTAACCAAAACCACATCTTTTCAAAGGCTTGGCATAATTGCCATATTTATGGAAATGGCCAGATGACTAACAAGAAACAAAAAGATTTTGGCTTTGCTCAATGATTGTTTTTGACCTTTTGAAATCTAAAATCCTGGCTAAAGTATTCAAAGGGAATATTTTGTAGGTGGCTTCCCAGGGTTTCCAAGTAAATGAAGGAGGGATTCTCTCTCTGTCACCCCGGCTGCAATGCAATGGTGCATTCTCATCTCACTGCAACCTCCACCTCCCTGATTCAAGCAAATCTTCCACCTCAGCCTCCCAAGTAGCTGGGATAACAGGCATCCACCATTATGCCCAGATAATTTTTGTATTTTTAGTAGACATGGGGTTTCACCATGTTAGCCAGGCTTGTCTTGAACTCCTGACCTCAGGTCATTCACCCACCTTGGTCTCCCAGAGTGCTAGGATTACAGGCGTGAGCCACCATGCCCAGCCGGAAGAATTTTGATAGGCAGAAAAATGCAGATTATATACACTCATTGCTCTACTCTGATTTGCTTCAACGCTGAAAAATTGAAGATTGTAAATGTAGTCTCAATTTAGAGTAAATTAACAAAATATTTATTTTTCAAAAAAGCAAATGTATAAAATTAATGGGTATCAGATGTCATTAGCTGCTAAAAAAAATAGTATGACTAAATTTAGTAAGTATCTAGCTATGCAAATAACAGCCTAATTAAATTAACACCCTAATGGGTGCATGTGGAAAGCATTGCTGTGCAGTGTGGTGCACCCAGACTCAGCATTTTCTTCTGCCTCTTCACAGAGATACCAATTCCCCCTGAGTTACTCAGGGTCCATACTGGTGTTAGAAATGCTTGTTCTCTGGTGCCATAAAGAAGTAGTACTTGAAAATAAATTTAATTTTCTTAGCAAGGCCATTCTTTTTGCAAAAAGGGCACACTCACCAGCAGTTTTGCTACCAGAGTACACTGAACAAAAGAGACAGGGTCATTTATAATCTGATGTGTCCACCCTACTTTTATGTTTGGTTTTTATTGGCTGAAAAGAGACTTCACATTCTGTATTTTTCCCGATTGTTTAGCAACTTAGAACTTTTTAAAGGAGGCAAAGGCAGAGGAGAACAAAGGAAGGAGGAAGTAACTTGTGGAATGCTGAGAAAGGTAAAAACACCTTCAAATAAGGAAGAGTAACAGGCTGTGACCTAATGCTTGCTTGGACCAGTATAAGCATGCCAAGGCAAATATTTAGGCTAAATTATGGGAGCTAAGAACATAAAGTCCATTTTTTTTTATTATGGCTAGCAGATATTTAAGAATGTTAGCACAGGTCTTTGAATAAACTTTGCTTCTATGAGAAGTTACTATTTATTCCTAATTAGACAGGGAGGAAAGTCTTTGAAGAGGAACCTCTACTTTACTTTTTATACTGGGAACTGAGAATGCTGTGTTCAGAGTGATTACCGAAAACATGGCTAATACACTTCTTCCATATGATAATAAAATGTTATAAATCTTACTCTGCCTCAGAAAAACTTTTACTAAAACATTATCTATAGTACTCAATTTGAGTTCATGGAAAATTTCAATATTCCAAATAATTCAGACAGTTAAATGTCAATGAAATCCCATAAAACATTTGAATAAGATGTCTTCTTAGCAAATAATTTTATATTACTGGTAAATTTAGAAAAAAAAAATAGAAAACCAGGCCAAATGTGGTGGCTCACACCTGTAATCTCACCACTTTGGGAGGCTGAGGTGGGTGGAAATCCCATCTCTACTAAAAATATAAAAACTTGTTGGGCGTTGTGGCACATGCCTGTAATCGCGGGTATTGAGGAGGCTGAGGCAGGAGAATCGCCTAAACCTGGGAGGTGGAGGTTACAGTGCATGGAGATGGTGCCACTGCACTCCAGCCTGGATGACAAGAACAAAAACTCCATCTCAAAAAAAAAAAAAAAGGATTTTTTTTTTTTTTTTCTGTGCTGACTTACTTTACTTAGCATAATATCTTTCAGGTTCATGAATGTTGCAAATAACAAGATTGTCTTATTTTAGGGGCTGAATAGCGTTTCATTGTTTACATACACCATATTTTCTCTCTTCATTCACTTCTTGATGGACACTTAATTGATTTAATACCTTAGCTATTGCGAGTAATCCACTTCCTTCCTTCTCTTTTGTTTTTGTTTCGTTTTGTGTGAGACGGCGTCTCTTTCTGTCATCCAAGCTGGAGTGTAGTGGCATGATGTCTGCTCACTGTAAACTCTGCCTCCCAGGTTCAAGTGACTCTCATGCCTAAGCTTCCCGAGTAGCTGAGATTACAGGTGTGTGCCACCACACCAGGCTAATTTTTGTATTTTTAATAGAGGCAGGCTTTCTTTATGTTGACCAGGCTGCCTTTCATTTGTTTGTATATTTCTTTCTCCCTTTCCTTCTTTATTTCTAGAAGTATTTTACTTTTAAAATATAAATTATGACTGTTAAAAACCTTCATTTCTCTGTCTTTGCTTACTATTATGGCTGATTAAAAATAAGTTTTTTGAAATTTCCTGGATAAAGTTATTATTTCATTATTAACATAACGAGAAAATATAGAAAGGAAAACCAACATTTGTTAGTAAAACAGAAATTATCTAGCTACTGGTAGTGATTTAGTCTCTCACCCAACATGAATGCTACATCTTGGTGTCATCTCTCCCAGTCGTATGAAAGAGGCTACTGATCAAATTGGTCAGCATAAAATTTTGTGAAGTTTAACACATTTGTTCTGAAAATTAAGCTTATCTATTACCAGAAAAGTAGATTTTTTGATATGTATAATTTGACTCTATTTAAATTCTGCAGAAAAATTAAACTGACAACATATATTTAAAAGTTTTTTGAGGGCTGGGTGCGGTGGCTCATGCCTGTAATCCCAGCACTTTGGGAGGCCAAGGTGGGCGGATCTCGAGGTCAGGAGATTGAGACCACCCTGGCTAACACAGTGAAACCCCGTCTCTACTGAAAATACAAAAAATTAGACGGGAGTGGTGGTGGGCGCCTGTAGTGCCAGGTACTCGGGAGGCTGAGGCAGGAGAATGGCTCAAACTCGGGAGGCGGAGCTTGCAGTGAGCTTGTGCCACTACACTCCAGCCCGGGTTACAGAGCGAGACTCCATCTCAAAAAAAAAAAAAAAAAAAAGTTTTTTGGAAATTAAAAATGCTTAAGAAACATATTTATAGAAACTAAAAGTAAAAATAATTTTAGATTCTTAGAGAACATCTCTAAAATACTTCAAGTTATCCTCTGAGAGTATATATATATATGTGTATATATGTGTGTATATATATGTATATATATATGTGTATATATGTATGTATATATATGTGTGTATATATATACACACACACATATATACATATATATATACATATATGCATGTATATTTTTTGTTTTTGTTTTTGTTTTTTTGAGACAGAGTTTCACTCCTACCCAGGCTGAAGTGCAATGGCAGAATCTCTGCTCACTGCAACCTCCACCTCCCGGGTTCAAGTGATTCTTTTGCCTCAGCCTCAATACCTGGGATTACAGGCACTCACCATGCCTGGTTAATTTTTGTATTTTCAGTAGAGATGGGGTTTCACTATGTTGGCCACAGTGGTCTCGAACTCCTGAAATCAAGTGATCTGCTTGCCTCAGCCTCCCCAAAGTGCTGGGATTACAGGCGTGAGCCACTGCCCGGCCAAGTGTTCAACTTTTCTGCATCAATTATCTCAGCTCAGAAAATTTAAATCAGCCAGTTAGCTTACCTCAGGGGATTCCAAGCAGCCCATTAGCACTCCCCAGGAGAATCCAATCAACAAATTAGCTTAGCCCAGCTGATTAGCCCAGGTAATTTCGTTTCTTTTCTTTTTTTCTTTTTCTTTTTTTTTTTACAGGAACACAGATTTTATGTTTTAATAAAAAAAAAATACGATTTCTGCAAAAGGTGCTTAACACGGCCCAGGACGGGCTGTCCGGTGGAGTCAGCCCTAGGACCCCTGAAGGATGCATAAAGACAGAGCCGGCTCGCCAGCAAGCTCCTGCCAACACCGGGACCCACTGCGAGCCACTGCGGGGTGTCCTTCATTAAAAAAATGTCTGGATTGTGACATTGCAAAAGGAGTCTGAAAGCCATATGCCCAATTCCTGAATCCCTACGTTAGAACTGAGAGTTTAGGCTGGGCACGGTGGCTCACGCCTGTAATGCCAGTACTTTGGGAAGCTGAGGCGGGTGGCTCGCCTGAGGTCAGGAGTTCAAGACCAGCCTGACCAACATGATGAAACCCCGTCTCTAATAAAAACTTGCCCGTAATCCCAGCACTTTGGGAGGCCTAGGTGAGCGGATCACGAGGTCAGGAGATCGAGACCATTCTGGCTAACACGGTGAAACACCGTCTCTAATAAAAATACAAAAAAAATTAGCTATGTGTGGCCATGGGCGCCTGTGGTCCCGGCTACTTGGGAGGCTGAGGCAGGAGAATGGCGTGAGCCCAGGAGGCGGAGCTTGCAGTAAGCCGAGATTGCTCCATTGCACTCTAGCCTGGACGACAGAGTGAGACTCTGTCTCAAAAAAAAAAAAAAAAAAAATTAGCTGGGCATGGTGGCGCATGCCTGTAATCCCAATTACTCAGGAGGCCGAGGCGGAAGAATCGCTTGAACCCGGGAGGTGGAGGTTGCAGTGAGCCGAGATCGCACCGCTGCACTCCAGCCTGGGTGACAGAGCAAGACTCCGTACCAAAAAAAAAAAAAAAAAAAAAAAAAGTGAGTGCTTAGCTGGAGTGAGGAGGAAATACTGAATTCCTAGGTCAGGAATTCATTTCATTTTCACCAGGCGCAGATATCCCAGCTCCTGAACAAGGCCAAGACCAAGGGTCTGGCACCGGGCACGTGTAAGAAAGGACTGTTTTAAGAACCTTATTACACAAAGCTCCTATTTCTGGATCCACCACTGCTTACATTTGCACCCAGACACCACTTCTAGGTGCAAGAAGAAAGATCAGGACATAGAGAAAAATGCACACAGAACGATGAGGGAGGATGACGAGGGAGAAAGCCTGCATCACAGCACTAGCCCAGATGACTTCTAACAGCCAACTAGCTTTTTCTAGGTGACACCAATCAGCCAGTTAGGTCAGCTGATGTGAATCTTATAACCCGATTAGTTTAGCACAGGTGATTTTAAACCACCGATTAACTCAGCTCAGGTGATTTCAATCAGCGAATTAGCTCAGCCCAGGTGATTTCAATCAGCCACTTTATCAACCCAGGTGAATTCAATTAGCCAATTAGCTCAGTCTAGGTGATCCCAATCACCTAATTATCTAGCGGCTACAGATTCATTAAGGTATGCCCAAAATTGTAAATGTAAATAGCCCATGAACACCAAGAAGAAATGCAGGGCCCTATATGCTAACCTGGACTGTATGTATAACACAGCTTTACTGTCACCTTATTTACAAGGCCTGAAACCTGAAGCTGAAGCTTTACATTTATATAAACAACATTGTATGGCTATGTTTCATTCTGACATGCTATTGAGCAAAACAGAAGGCAATTAATTCTGCATCTGCATCCTTAGTATATGCTCTATATTTTAAAAAGTAGGAAAATATTGTATGTATACATTAATATTTACATAGATACATTCATATAAGTTTGTGAGTGTTTATGTAGCTACCATATGTGTACATATATTCATACACATATCTAAGTGTATATAAATATATATATGAAGCTGTAACTATTTTCGTATTTATATTCATACAAAATAAAGATGTTGAATGTGGAAGTATTGATAGCTATTGCTACAAACAGTAATACAGAACCTTCCATACCTGTATAAAAATATTTTCTCTATAGACTACTATATCTAGAATAGTACAGAAATAGAGGAATGCTCTAATATACATCCTGCTGCAGTTAATATATTCAAAGGGAGCACTGGGCTCTGTTGTGCACTTCTGGAAGATGAAAACTTACTAAGACCATTGGAGTTATTTACTGCCATGTCAGGGTTGACTTTTCTTTTATTGTTGTACATAGGGTCAGAGATGAACCAGCCCCTGTCCAAAGGTCTAACCTAAATATGAGAATACTTATTCTTTCTCTTTAGAACTTCCATCGAACAAGAACTGTATTTATTTCCAAAAGTGTGTGATGTAAAATCACACTGTTGTCTTTTGGTCTTTGTGGCAGAAGTTGGGTATTTATGGTAATGAAAAAGAAGTCTAGGTCTCTTTTTAGAAGACAGATGGTGATGGAAGCAAATATAATGGTACATGGTACTTGGCCACATTTCAAATGGGTGATATTGAATATTCGCCGAAGTGCCACAGGTGGCTTTTATTTCCCAGGTCAAATCTTCTTGTGAGGAAGGCTCAGCCCACTGTTGTCAAGCATTTCTGGCAATTTCTAGATAGATGAACAATATTTCACTGGGCTGGATTAATGAGACCAGATTTAAAAACACCTGGGTTCCAGGTTATTAAAGACGTTGTTAAATTTGCATTAAAAAAAGTGGCATGGTGTGTGGCTTGGTTTGAATAAATCTTCACTCAGCTCAGTAGCTGATTGAATTTGCCTAACCTGTAGGTAAAGGAATTGGAAAAACCTCTGACCAAGTTTATTTTATAGGCTTCTTTCTGTACATGTAGATATAAAATAGGTGGCTAGATAAACATATACACACGAAATGAGTCACACGTGTATGTCTACGTAATGTTTATTTCTGCATACGACCCTAAAAAAAAAAGCCTCAGGAATAAAGTCAGATGACATCTCGGTAAGCTACCCTGAAGCTGAGGTAAATTAAATAAGCAAATTAGCAGAAGTCGGGTGATTGCAATCAGTCAATTTGCACAGCTCAGATGATTCCAACTAGCGAAGTAGCTCAGCCCAGGTGGATACAATCATCCAATTATCTAAATGATGACTGGCTTTGTCAAGGCAGGACCCAAATGGTGGATGTGTACAGAACATGCACACATTGAGGAGAAATGCAGGGCGCTGAAATACTAACATTGACAGATGTGTTGTACATGGCTTTATTTTCAGCTTCTGTGGTCTTGCCCTTGAAGATAAAGCTTTGTTGATATTTACATAAACAACATTGTATGAATATGTTCCATTCTGACATGTTATTTAGCAAAAGAAAAAAGAAGTAATTCTACATCAGCATCTTTAGTACATGCTAAAAGATTAAAAATGTTTTTTGGGAAATTTGTTTTGTATAAATATTTATATAGAAATATTTATTTAATTCTCTATGTGAGTGTTTGTCTTCCTATGTACATTTATATCTAGATGTGTCAATCTTTGTATCGATATGCATTGCTATGAATAGTAAGATAAAAAGTAACTTCTGGCTGGGCACTGGGGCTCACACCTGTAAGCCCAGCACTTTGAGAGGCTGAGACGTGTAGATCGCCTGAGGTCAGGAGTTCAAGACCAGCATGGCCAACATGGTGAAAAGCCATCTCTTCTAAAAAAAAAATTAGCCAGGCTTGGTGGCAGGTATCTATATTTCCAGCTACTTGGGAGTCTGAGGCAGGAGAATTGCTTGAACCCAGGAGGCGGAGGTTACAGTGAGCCGAGATTGAACAACTACACTCCAACATAAGCAATAGAGCAAGATTCAATCTCAAAAGAGCAAACAAAAAAACCCCAAAATGATGATATGAAAAACCTTTAAAGTTCTTTTATAGAACATAAAAAATATGTAAATTCACATACACCTGAGAGATACACCACATAAAATAATTTTAATATCAATAACAAACTGGAAAATAGAGGCATAGTTTTTGTATTCAATTGAAGTTGTTATGAAATTTAAAAATATTGTTTTAACTTTAAGATGTATGTAATTTCCAGTTGTCAAGATGATTACAAAGATAATATTTATAGAAAGTATGCAAAAGAAAATAAAAAATAATCAAATCATGACAGTACAAAATTAAATGAAAGTTAAGAAAGTAAATAAGGAAAAGAGAAAATATAACTACTAGAAACACACAAAACAATATTAATATAACTGGTAATAACATCATTTCCTTAAGTAATCATTTTAAATATAAATTAATTAAACTACTTAATAAAATGAAATGTAATCTTAAGATTTTGGAAGGCCGAGGTAGGCTGATCACTTGATCCCAGGGGTTCAAGACTGGAATTCTCGATAAAGAATGCAAAAAAGGTAGCTGGGTGTGATGGTACATACTTGTAACCCAGCTACTTGAGAGGCTGAAATGAGAGGATCATCTGAGTTTGGGAGGTTCAGGCAGCAGTGAACTGAGCAAATCAGCCTGGCTGACAGAGTGAAACCCTATCTCCATGATAAATGAGGCCAGGTGCAGTGGTGCACACCTGTAATCCCAGCACTTTGGGAGGCCGAGACAGGCAACTACCTGAGGTCAGGAGTTCAAGAGCAGCCTGGCTATGATGGTGAAACCCCATCTCTACTAAAAATAGAAAAAATTAGCTGGACATGGTGGTGGGTGCCTGTAATCCTAGCTACTCAGGAGGCTGCAGCAGGAGAATTGCTTGAAACCAAGAGGCAGAGGTTGCAGTGAGCTGAGATAGTACCATTACATTCCAGCCTGGAAAACAACAGTGAAACTCAATCTGAAAAACAAAACAAAACAAAACAATATATATATATATATAAAGTTATATAAAGAAAAAGAAATAGAATGCCTGAGTAGTTTTTTATAAAGCATACAGTATGCTGCCTACAAAAGACTCACTTTAGCATTGAGTCAAATAGGCTGATTAAGTAACAGAATGAAAAAGACGTATATCCCATGAAAATAGCAACCACAACTGAGTGAGGTGGTCATAATTATAACAGACATAATATGCTTTAAGTCAATACTGTCATGAGACAATGATTGATATTGTATTATGATAAAGTGAGTTAATATAGCAGAAATCTATAACTATAATATTTATCTATATCTATATGTGTATATAACATCAGGGCTTTAAAACATACAAAGCAAATATTAACAACAGTGAAGCAAGACACACATAGCAACAGAATTCCTGTATGTGAATGTTTAGTAGGAAAAACTAAAAACTGTAATGGCTGCATAGGGTCAATTCGTTTCACTTGTGCTTGTTGAATTTTTTCTTCAATTAGTTGAAGTTCCTCTAATGCCTCTTTAGAAAGGGAGCATTTACTGTTAAGGTCAGAATTAGCTTGTAAAGTAGAAAAAAGGTGAGACATAGCATCGGTAGGAATGCCCAAAGATGGATGAATCCAATTAATGTCTCCTAATAATTTTTGAAAATCACTTAGAGTTTTTAAATTATCTCTTTGAATTTGAACTTTCTGAGGATTAGTAGTACTTTGTTCTACTTTCATTCCTAAATATTGAAAGGGAGTAGAGTTTTGGATTTTGTCAGGGGCTATGATTAATCCTGCTGCAGTCACAGACTTTTCTAACTGTTTGTAGCGTAGCATTAATTCCTCTCTAGTTTCAGCTGCACATAAAATATCATCCATGTAATGGATAATATAACTTTTTAAAATTGTTCTCTAACTGGCTTAATAGTTTTTCCGACATAAGTTTGACAAATAGTTGGGCTATTTAACATGCCTTGTGGTAATACTTTCTAATGGTATCTGTCTGCTGGTTCTTTGTTATTTATAGCGGGAACAGTAAAAGCAAATTTTTCATAATCTTGGGTCGCTAAAGGAATGGTAAAGAAACAATCTGTTAAATCTATCACTATTAGAGGCCAGTATTTAGGAATAATAGTTGGAGAGGGCAGCGCTGGTTGCAGTGCACTCATGGGTTGAAATACAGCATTAACAGCCCTCAAGTCTGTTAACATTCTCCATTTACCTGATTTTTTCTTAGTAACATACACAGGAGAATTCCAAAAAGAGAAGGTAGGCTCTGTGTGTCCCTTTTGCAATTGTTCCTGTGCCAATTCTATAAAAGCCTCCAGTTTTTCCTGTTTCAGTGGCCATTGCTCCACCCAAACAAGTTTGGTAGTTAACCAGACAAGGGGAATGGGAGCTGGAGGCTCAGCAATGGCCACTCCTAAAAATGATACCCTAATCCAGTTCTATCTATTTGCCCTTTTAGTTCTAAAGGTTCTGGTTGGCTATTTTCATTTTTTCCTAATCCGTTCCCCAGGAGATGTCCAATTTTTCTCATAATTTGTTTACTGTTATTACTATACTGTTCCATAGGAATAGATATTTCAGCACCCCATTGTTGTAATAAGTCTCTACCCCATAGATTGAGAGGAATATGTGTAATAATAGGTTGAATTGTCCCTTCTTGGCCATCTGGCCCTTGGCATGGCAAAATTAAAGAACTCTGAAAAACTTCTGAGGCAGTCCCTATGCCAACAATACCCATGGAAGCCTTTTCTTTGGGCATTGTTGGGGCCATTGATTTAAAGCAATAATAGAGACATCAGCTCCAGTATCTACTAATCCTTTAAAGTCTTTACCTTGAATGGTTACTGTACAAATAGGTCTTTTGTCAGAAACTTGATTAACCTAATGGACAGCCTTTCCTGCTGGATTTGTACTACCAAAGCCTCCTGTTCTTTTCACTGTACTACTTCCTAGCTTTGTGTAAGGTAGTAGTAATAATTGAGCAATTCTTTCTCCTGGAGAAGCAGACCATGGAGTTGAGGAAGTAATAACTATTTGAATTTCTCTGCTATAATCAGAATCAATTATTCCCGTGTGAACAGTGACACCCCTTAAATTTAAACTAGACCTTCCAAGCAATAGACCAACTCTTCCTGAGGGTAAAGGGCCCCTAACTCCCATGGGGACCTTCTTTGGTGGCTCCCCAGGAAGTAAGAAAATGGGAACTGTACCACAAAAATCTATGGCAGCAGTGCCTGCTGTGGTGGGGGACAATTGTTGTACATTTGTAAGGGCAGTGGCTGTGCCAGATATGCCTCGGTTTGTTGAGGGGCCCAAGTTGGGCACTTCTTCCTGTTTCCCAAAAGAGGTTGCCCACCTTTTTTTTATTTTTTATTTTTTTAAATGTTATTATTTTTATACTTTAAGTTTTAAGGTACATGTGCACAACGTGCAGGTTTGTTACATATGTATACATGTGCCATGTTGGTGTGCTGCACCCATTAACTCATCATTTAGCATTAGGTATATCTCCTAATGCTATCCCTCGCTCCTCCCCCCACCCTGCCCATCTTTACTAAATTTAGAATGACACTGATTTGCCCAGTGAATCCCTTTTTTACATCGGGGGCAGATACTGGGACTTTTTTGTTGCTTACTGGTAGTAGTCTTTGCCTGCTGATTTCCTTTTTTACATTCTTTTTTGTGTATCCAAATTGCCCACAATTAAAAGAGACTGAGAAATGGGGCATATTTTTTCCTCTTTAGTCCAGCCATAGCTTGAGCTAAATGAGGAGCCTTATGTAAATTACCCCTAATGCCATCACAAGCCTTAATATATTCAGCCAAATGAGCCTTCCCTCTCATAGGTCTCATAGCAGCTTGACATTCTGCATTGGCATTATCATATGCAAGAAGCTGTATTGTAACATCTTGAGCTGTTTTGTCAGTTATAGCTTTATGCACAGCCTCTCAGAGCTGAGCAATAAAATCAGCATATGATTCTTTAGGTCCTTGTAGGACAGAACTGAAAGAAGGATATTTTTCTCTCGTAACATTTATTCTCTCCCATGCCCATAAGCACACAGCATGCAGCTGAAAAATGGCAACATTCTCTATCACTGCCTGATTTTCTAATCGCCCCCAGTTAGGGCCAACTCCCATTAACTGTTCAAAAGAGGCAGGCACAGGTGGCTGTGCTTGTATGTTTTCTCTTGCCTGAGTTTGAGCTTCATCAGCCCACCAAGTTTTAAACTGCAAGTACTGAGATGGAGTGAGAACAGATTTTGTTAAAGTATCCCAGTCATATGGTATTAACCTATTGTCAAGAGCCATATTTTTTAATAAAGTTTTTACAAAAGGAGAATTTGGCCCATATTGACTAATGGCTTGTTTGAATTCCTTTAACAACTTAAAAGAAAAAGTGGCCCAATTAGCTATATTTCATCCTTGTCGTTGGGTTATAGCAACTGGAAATTGCCACGCTTCAAAGTCACCTTCAGCTCTAGCTTTTTGAATCGAATTTTGTATAGCACCACCAATCGCTCCAGGTTGTAATGTTGCAACTACAGGAGTGGTAAGTTTCTCAGCTGTTTCATTTTCTTGCCCATTAGGGGGAGAGGGAGGATGTGGCCATTCACTTAATTCAGCAGGTGGAATCAATGGGCTAGTAAAACATACCTTTTTCAGTTTCCCTTTGTTTTCTTTAATTTCCTCCAGTTGCTGTTCCTCACATTCAGAATCTGAAGTTAGTTTTTTACACTTGTCTGCCTCTTCCTCATCTGAATCTGCCTTGTCACCTGTTTGAAATGCCCCAAGAGCTGCCTTTATCAGTGCCCACACTGACCAAACAGAAACTGGAATTTTGGCTCCTGCTTTATATGCCTTTTTAAATTCTCTGCCAATTCTTTTCCATTCATCCAACTCCATAGTCTCTTGTTCTGGGAGCCATGGGCAAAACTGTTCTACAGTACTAAAGAGTGTCAATAAATTCTGTGTACTAACTTTCACATCTCCTCTCCATAATAAATGCCTTAGAAGTTTAAATAAGCAGAATGTTTGCTTTCATTCTGTCCCATTGTTACCCTGGTTCTTCTGAGTGCCCAGCTTAGCACTGAGCTTCTTTTAGTCATCCTCGTGTGTCCTCTGACAATATGTCCTCTGCTTCCACAAGCTCTAGCATTCCTTCACTGGTGTCTTCATAGCCCCACATTGGGCACCAGAAATGTTGGGGTGATCAGGCCCAACACCAGGCCATGTGGGCTATGAAGTCTGGCGGAGTCAAAGGAATGAGACAAGACAAGTTAAGAGTACTTAAATTGGGTCCAGGGGGCCAATGCTAGTATGGAGGCTGTGAAGGCCCCGAGCTCTGGAAGCCCACACTATTTATCAGTGATCAGACAAATAAGCAGGTGGTAAGGACGTGCGGATGTGGGGTAAACAGGTGAGGACGTGAGGACGTCGGGCTAGAAAGGTAGCAGTGCATCAAGTGTAGCTGTGATGGTTTCACATTTTCTTTGATGCATACGTAATATGCTCTGCTACCTGAGATAATGGAGAACATGTATATGAGCCTGGGAGAGCAAGAAACAAGGAATCAACAAGTCTGTGCACATTCCAGAGGCCAGGAGGGGTTTTATGCCCTGAGCCTTGGATTCCATCCAAGCCACGAGGGGTTTTATGCCCTGGGCTTAGATTATGGTGTGGCAAGGCAGCCTTCCACCCTTTGGCACAGAGCTTTGTGTTCCAGAGGCCACGAGGGGGTTTAGACCCTGGACACAGGACTTGTTCCAAGACCCTTTTACATTAGGACAAACAAGCTAGTCCTGCCTCAGCTCTTCCACCAACAGTGATCCACCCACCTCAGCTGCTCAAAGTGCTGGGATCACAGGCATGAACCACCATGCCCAGCCCATTTTTAGTCCTTTAAAGTAAACACAGACTTGTTTAGATAAAAGCTCATTTTAAGAGCACACAGAAGCTTAGCACAAAGATAGGATTAAATTTAGCAATGCAGAATGCTAAAGACTAAAAGATACTAAGATTCTTTGAAAGAAACCTGATTATCCAAGGTAATTATCCAATATTTGCAGACCGAAGTACTTACATTGCAAAAGCAAGAAGAGTTCAGTGCATAAACTGAACAGTGGAGTCTGTAGTTGTACCTTGCTTTGTATCTTTGTATTTATTACTTCAGAGAAATTAGCATAGTTATGTGTAGTGTTTGTAGACAACCTGCATTCATATACACTAAATAGTATTTTTTTTTTTTTTTTGAGACTGTGTCTCACTCTGCTGCCCAGGCTGGAGTGCACTGGCATGATCTTGGCTGACTGCAACCACTGGGTCCCGGGTTCAAGCAATTCTCCTGCCTCAGCCTCCTGAATTGCTGGGATTACAGGCACCCACCACCATGCCTGGCTAAATTTTTCTATTTTTATTAGAGATGGGGTATCACCATATTGGCCAGCTTGATTGTGAACTCTTGACCTCAGGTGATCCACACACCTCAGTGACTCAAAGTGCTGGGATTACAGGCATGAGCCATAAAGTTTCTTTTTTTTTTTGAGATGAAGTCTCGCTTTTGTCCCCCAGGCTGGAGTGCAATGGCATGATCTCAGCTCACTGCAACCTCTGCCCCTCAGGTTCAAGCGATTCTCCTGCCTCAGCCTCCCAAGTAGCTGGGATTACAGGTGCCTGCCACCACACCTGGCTAATAATAAACAGTATTTTCTTTTATTTATTATTATTATTTTATTTTTTTGAGACAGAGTTTCACTCTTGTTGCTGAGGCTGGAGTGCAACGGCATGATCTTGGCTCACCCTCAGCCTCACAGGTTCAAGCAATTCTCCTGCCTCAGCCTCCCTAGTAGCTGGGACTATAGGCATGAGCCACCACACCCGGCTGATTTTGTATTTTTAGTAGAGACGGGGTTTCTCCATGTTGGTCAAGCTGGTCTCGAACTCCCGACCTCTGGTGATGTGCCCACCTCGGCCACCCAAAGTGCTGGGATTACAGATGTTAGCCGCCACGCCCAGCCTAATAAACAGTATTTTCTACAATAGTATGGATATAAATCCGCAATACTTACTTTGAATGAATCACTTGAATGTTTAATATTGTTATTTACACTTTTGAAATATAAATTGTTTTAACTGAAGTATAGTTGCAATTTTTAAGAATGCTACATACATTACTACTAGTTTACTAAAATTATTCATACTCAGATATTTATATCTAATATCCAAAAAAATTTGCTACTAAATTGCTACAGTAGATATTAGTCTGACATGTTTATTACTTTATTCAATAGGGATAATTATAAGTAAACATAATTTAACATCTTTTATTTCACTAAATTGGAATGCTGCTATTACAAAAGAAATAAAGACAGGTAATCTGGCCACCCAAAAACCATAATAGTTCTCCTGTTAACTATGTTGTAAATTCTAATGTATTCCACTATAAGAACATGGTCAGATTCTATTTCTTCATCAGAAAGTGTTGTTGGAAGTTTTCAGGTATATTTCAATGTAGAACCCCCATTCAGTGGCTAGAAAATGAGAGAGCAGCAGAGATGGAAAAAAAAAACTATAAAATTCTTGTGAAAATCTGCCCCGTTTCTTCGTAATGCTAATGTTTCTCATGCTGAGAGTAGCTGTGCACTTTGGGTGTTTAGAGAGAAATTGCTTTTAGGGGACTATTTTCTGGCTGACTTGATCAATCTTATATCTAATGTGAGCTTTTTCATAAGATCTTTTTAACCTCTCTCAAAATAATCTTGCTCAGATAGAGATCTGGTTTTCTCTCCAATGCTTTGGGTGTCTGTTTCAGAAGTGCTGTTAGTTTCCCATGGTGTCTGAATGAGTTGGGGCTGTCACAGAATTTCTGGAGCTATCTCTATCTGGACTCATGCTGGAAATTCAGCAGTATTTTTTTTATGTCACCATTATAAATAAAAATTGGGGCTGAAACTCCACTCACATTCCCATTGTTGTGAAGGTGCAATTCTACCCATGAGGCCTGCAGGCTCTCCTCCTGCAGCTCAGGCTTTACTATCTAATGTGACTCTAGAGTGCTGCTGTAGCACATGGGGTTCACATAAACTGTGAGCTGTGCTCTCAGCTGTGGCTCAGTGGCAGATGGTAGAGGCCAAGAGAGGCCACTAGCAACCAGGAGAAAGCAAGCAGGAGTGCTATATAACCCAGTGCCAGGGAGTACAGAGCCACTGCTCCAAAATGTCAATAGCCAAAATGATAGAACCCTATTCAACCACTTTTGTAGCTAGTGAAAACCTACCTTCAGCAGGCACCTGGCTTCAAGCTGCTAAACTACCTTCTGTTATGAAGATGGAAAAAGTTTGTCTTTGAATATAAGCAATTAGCATACACAGATGGCCTCTTCAACCTGCCTGTGAATTTAGGATGAACTGTGTATGACGTGGTGCTGTAAATTTTACTTGTGGACTAATTATGGTGACCATCTTTCTTTGCAGTCTCTTAAGCAGATTGACTATGATGCATGTCACATTCAAGTTTAATGGTGTAATAAAACTGTTTTCTTTCTGTTCTACTATGTGGAGTTTTTCTGGGGCTGGAGAAAATTGTTCTTTTAATTTTTGTTTCCAAACACTGCCTAGAATGAGCAGACATGATATAAACACATAAGGTGCCAACCAGAATTTACTCTAGAGGAAACTTTCCCCCTCAGACTTCCAGTCAACCCACACTTGTGCAACAAATTGCATGCTGTCCCCTAAATATGCAGTCAGAATTGTGTCTCTGCCCATTTGGTATCTATAGTCCTCTATAGTTACTTCTAGAGAGACTAGACCAAATTTCTACTAACTTCACAGGGCAACAATCAATCATTTTATCTCAATGACTATTGTTATCTTCAGACCTGAAACTGACTCAGAGACCATGGGACCCACAAACCTAGTCAGAGTAACATGTGTGCATTGAGTACACATGCAGACATGAGAATCTCCACTTTCCTCTTTTTTCTCTTGGTAAAATGCTCACAAATGTGCAGGTAACACCTGCTGCTACTCCAGCCATTCAGGCTCTAAATCTGCAGCTCCACATTTTGTATCCAGGTCTTGAGATTTGGGGGATAGAAAATTTTTATCTAAAAAATACAAGTCCTTTTGGTTGTCAAACTCAGACATTGATATGAAAGTGCAGTTATGTCTTTCTCCCCCTTTAAAATATGTATTCATGGCCAGGCATGGTGGCTCATGCCTGTAATCCCAACACTTTGGGAGACTGAGCTGGGCGGATCACCTGAGGTCGGGAGTTCGGGACCAGCCTGACCAACAAGGAGAAACCCCGTCTCTACTAAAAACACAAAATTAGCTGGGCATGGTGTCACATGCCTTTAATCCCAGCTACTCGGGAAGGCTGAGGCAGGTGAATCACTTGAACCTGGGAAGCGGAGGTTGCGGTGAGCCAAGATCATGCCATTGTACTCCAGCCTGGGCAACAAGAGCGAAACTCCATCTTAAAAAAAAAAAAGTATTCATCTCTTGAAACTGTTCGCTATTGCCACAAGTAGATATATATGAAACTAATAATGCCACATTGGACACTATATCTCATACCCTAAACCATAACAATATATATCTAATCAATAATCAATGTTATTTCTTTAAATAAACAAAAATTTCTGACAAATAACTCTATCAGCCACCTCTCTTTCCCTTTCTTTTTGTCTTTACAACTCCTCTTGTAACTGCTACTAATCAAAGTGTAGATTCCAGACAACTTGAATCTTTGGTCCCAGTTTATAATCCTTAAACTTGACACAAATAAACTCTCTACTTATATTCATGTTGTGTCAGCTTTTTTTTTTTCATGTAGACTTATTACTTAGAATGTGCTAGAGCAGCCTCTATGAGGGGGTCTCGTTTGATTATACTCCACTTGCTGTAACACCAAAGGATGCAGAGCCAGGTGGATCCTACCTAGAATCTGAAGATAAGGTCTGGCCTCTGCCTGGGGTTTACAAAAAAGGTCTGGACTTTGGAGAGAGAATGTACAGAAAAGTATCAGAAGTATTTTCTGCCTTGTGAGATGTCAAGATAGACAGCTTACAGCCCCCATTTGGGAGTGTGTCTCTGTGAGATGTTTCACATCTTGTTCATTGACCTGCTACAGTGATGTGAGAGGATCCAGGAGGAAATAGCATCTGATGGCAGAATCTGTAAGTGCAAATAAGCATCTTAGGAGTGAGAGATCAAGGCCACAAAATATGCGGAGCCATAACCACAACTATATTTAAAATGTGATACTGGAGTAGAGTATTTTTGTTCTTTCTCTTACCCAAGAGCTAGAAAATCAGAATGGGTGATCCAGGTTCTGGAGCTCCACCAGGGCACTTCCATTTTCTACTTAGAATCAGCCTGAGCCACTCCAGCCTGGGTTATCATTGAGCCATCAGCCCATGGTCACTGGGAATTCTCTCACAATCACCTAAGTGTCTTTGAGGCATTTGAGAATATCTGGAGCAGAATTGTGTCAGGTTGACAAGAGTCATTAATTCTGCTTTTGCCTCAGTGTAAGAGAAATAAGTCATCCTGTGTTTATTCATTGACTCATACAAGACATATCTTTGGTTGGTACCTACATGGGAGTTCATCCAGTTTTCTGGTACTTAGATGATAAACAAGAAGGAGATCTTGAGACCCAAGTAGATAAACTGGTTGCTTCCATTTCATATGGCCATTAAAAAAAATACATGAAAGCAGTCATGGTTCCTACAATTCAGAAACATTTAGTCTAGACTAGCAACTGGATAAATAATTGAATTATGCATCATATGGTTGGTACAATATATAGATGTGTCCAAAACCTTAGGTTTTATTTAGGCCACTTTCTTTTTTTTTATTTTATTTATTTATTTTATTTTATTTTATTTTATTTTATTTATTGATCATTCTTGGGTGTTTCTCACAGAGGGGGATTTGGCAGGGTCATAGGACAGTAGTGGAGGGAAGGTCAGCAGACAAACAAGTGAACAAAGGTCTCTGGTTTTCCTAGGCAGAGTGTTTGTGTCCCTGGGTACTTGAGATTAGGGAGTGGTGATGACTCTTAACGAGCATGCTGCCTTCAAGCATCTGTTTAACAAAGCACATCTTGCACCGCCCTTAATCCATTTAACCCTGAGTGGACACAGCACATGTTTCAGAGAGCACAGGGTTGGGGGTAAGGTCACAGATCAACAGGATCCCAAGGCAGAAGAATTTTTCTTAGTACAGAACAAAATGAAAAGTCTCCCATGTCTACTTCTTTCTACACAGACACAGCAACCTTCTGATTTCTCAATCTTTTCCCCACCTTGCCCCCTTTTCTATTCCACAAAACCGCCATTGTCATCATGGCCTGTTCTCAATGAGCTGTTGGGTACACCTCCCAGACGGGGTGGTGGCCGGGCAGAGGGGCTCCTCACTTCCCAGTGGGGGCGGCCGGGCAGAGGCGCCCCTCACCTCCCGGACGGGGCGGCTGGTATTTAGGCCACTTTCTTTATGCTGTTGTGACTTCTGATGTCTACCACTGAAGAGATATTTATTAACAGAAGAATTGTTATTATAATTTCTTTCTTTCTTTTTTTTTTATACAGAGTCTCACTCTGTTGCCCAGGCTGGAGTACAGTGGCATGATCTTGGCTCACTGCAATTTATGCCACTTGAGTTCAAGTGATTCTCCTGCCTCAGTCTCCCAAGTAGCTGGGATTACTAGGCCTTGCCACTGTGCCCAGCTAATTTTTGTATTTTTAGTAGAGGCTGGGTTTCACCATTTTTGTCAGGCTGTTCTTGAACTCCTGACCTTGTGATCCACCTGCCTCAGCCTTTTAAAATGCTGGAATTATGGACCTGAGCCACTGCACACTGCTGTATAGTTTCTATTTTTTTTTTTTTTACCTTGCTAACTGTACATATTTATTTTCCAATAAAATTACCCTAGGAAACCTTAAGGGATTTGTTTAAATTGCATATTAATGCATAGTATACAGTTAACAGGACAGTGGCTAGAAAAGATAAAAATTACAGAAACTCTGGGATTTAAGTTTCTTTTAGGTAAGCTTAGAAAAAGCAAAACTGGAAGTACCCCAGTGGCATAGAGAACAGAATTCTACATAGGGTCCTCACCCTGCCCCAGACCTGTTCATATTCACCCTTTTTGGAGGCCTTATTTTGGTCTGGCCCTACCATGGAGTCTTGCCTCACAGAATTGATTAGAAAAGATCAGAGTTTTAGCTGGTGAATCCTGCTGCCTTTCTAGACCTGCTGCTCACAATTTCCTGAAATCCTAAAGCAGATAAATGGGAAAAATAAAGTATGTATTTGAGGGTCTTAGTTTTTAAATTTTCTGTGAAAACCAGTGGTTGCAGAGACATTCTATTTAGCAACTTTTTTTTTATTCCTGCAGATCCAGTAGTTGCTGCACAAGTCACAAAAAAGTAAATATAAACAGAATAAAATTTTCTCTAAACTGAACCCTTCCTTTTTATATCTCTTTCATCTGCCTATATTCAGTTTTTATTCTATACAATTTTTAAAAAAATTTGATGAGAGAATAACTGAAGACATGAAAATGCTGGGCCCTTTTTCTAAATAGTGGAAATTATTAAATCCTTAGTACCAGCTCCTACGATGTTATGAGAATTAAATCACATAATGTGTTATGCCCAGCACAGTGCTCTGTATCATACCCTTGAGCATATAGTACCTGCTTAATAACATTGCATTAGTACATGCGTACATTTTGTTTTTTAAATCCAGACTTATTCAGACATTGCTGCCTTCTGTTTCCTCTGTAAACTTTACAGAGTTGGCAAAGAATATATAACTTTAGGATACAGATGGATTGTCCTTTTTTGTATCAGAAGTATTTGGTTGTGAAAAGAGTGCTGAGTGTAAGGGACCCTGTGCTGTGCCTGCTTCTGTAACTAATGGTAATGATGAGCCAATGGGGAGCAACATCAGCATTGACAGGGGACTTGTTTAAAACACCCATTCATGGACCCTTTTCAAACCTGCAGAATCACATTACATAAAGTGGGTAAAATTACCAAGTGATTTATAAGCTCGTTAAAGCTTGAGAGGCAATGCTTAGCTTAGTGATTATCAGCTCAGGCTCCTTATTAGGATCACATGGCCAATTTGCAGAATCTCTTTTGCCTTCCCCACAGCTTTATTGTTGTCGGTGGAAGCATCCATGTTGTTTTAATGAAGGGCCTCATGTGACCCTAAGGTGAGGCCAGAATCGGGTATGAGGGTTTCAAAATACATTCATGAGAGTTAAGTTCCACCTTTGCACAAAAGCCTGGTCACCGGGCCTATTCTGTTTTGACTTGGTAGGGACAGGTCAGTGTGGTGGATATTTGTATTACTGCAGCAGAAATTGCTGGTGTCTGTGGCAGGGGAGGGCACATGAGTACAGGAAAGAAGAAACTTACATTTTTATCTTCATGGAGCAGCGTATTGTTCCCAAATATCTTCTGCTTTAATGGATAGAAATGGGTGGGCTTTTTCTGTCTTTGCTGTCAGTTGACGTCATGCTAGCAGGTAGACATGTGGTACTGACACCTTTAAAGGCATATTCTCCAGATGCAGGTGTAATTTGTCCAGAGGATCTCAGAAGAAATCCAGAGGAGAAAAAAAAAAAAAAGGTTTTTCTTCAGTTAAACATGTCCCAAATGAAAAGCTGTGTCTGCTCTGCCTACTTGAACGCCATGCATTTAGTACTTGCAAATCTTTACTTCTCTACTTGTGTTTCAGGGGTTTGATTTAACTACTTCTCTAAATTCTTACAATAGTCAAGGATCTCTGAAAAATATTTCTTTTCTGTATCCCAGAGCCTTCTCTTTATTCTCTACACCATAGCTTCTTATATGCCACACAGAATTCTCAGCAAGAATTTATGATCCACAATATTAAGAATGTTCCCTTTGTGGCTGTTGAACATGGAAAAATGGGGGTACTCAAGATTTCTATTGAGGAAAACTGTGGTCCTTAGTACAGATGAAGAACATGTAATGTTGAGGCTTCAATCATGTGTTCCATTTGCTCCATGCAGAACAGGATTAAGAGAATGCGTATTTAAATGGGATGGCATTTATTACCCAGAAAGTTCTGAAAAAAATTATTAGGGGATACCTGCTGTCTAGGTTGCTCAATGAAGCCTACTTAAAATTACTAGTAAAAATTACAGAACATAGGAGTTATCTGTATTTTGAAGTTTGCATAAAACTGATTTTGTTTATGGTTAAATTCAGATTTTAATTTACTTTGGGAGGAATATTTCAACAGTGATGATGTGTTCTTGTGTATTAGCGTGTCATAAAATTTTTTTTCATGTGGTTAATGGGTAATGATTCACTTGGTGAAATACCTGACAGATTTTTTCACTATATAATTATTTTTTTCTTCATTAGTAAGTATGTTTCTGCAGCTGATATGCATAAACCATCCCATTTAATCTGGCGGCTGTCCTTTTTTCTTATTTTTTTACTACATATTTTTCTTTGGAAAATTAAGGCTCTTATCTTTGTTTACAGGCCAGAAAAAGTGGGAAAAACAAAGGCTCTTCCATTTATTGAATGTTTGACAAAATATCCTTCTTAGGCCAAAAACATTGGCTTTACTAGTGAGCTTGTTAGAAATTCAAAAAATCAGTCAGGGGACAGTGGCTCATGCCTATAATCTCATCTCTTTTGGAGGCCAAGGTGGGCTGATCACCTGAGGTCTTGAGTTCCAGACCAGCCTGACCAACATGGAGAAAAACCTCATCTCTACTAAAAATAAAAAATTAGTCATGTGTGGTGGTGTACGCCTGTAATCCCAGCTACTTGGGAGACTGACCCAAGAGAATCGCTTGAACCTGGAATACGGAGGTTGCTGTGAGCTGAGATTGGGCCACTGCATTCCAGCCTGGGCAACAAGAGCGAAAATCTGTTTCAATAAATAAATAAATAAATAAAAATTGAGAGATGTCTTCTAACTCAACATGTCTTTTCCAGTTGGAAAATATTCACAACTACTTCCGTATGATGTAAATATAGCACACAAAAGTGTACATGTTTATGTTTATGCTTTTAATTTTATACCTTATTATCTAGAAAAATATATGAATGGATGTTATGGATCTTACGCTACTCTTTTTTTCTTAGGGTTAGAGAATACATTAGAGAATATTTCTGTGTTGAAAATTATTTTATTGGATAATTTATTCAGTCCTGTAAGTCAGAACCAGTTCTGTTTACTCTCTAATTTCACCTTAAGTCAAATTAAAAATGTCGCTCATGGTTACTTAGTAAATATGTGTGTGTGTGTGTATGTGTGTGTTTCAGGTACCATAGCAATTTAGAGATGTGGCCATAGAATTCTCTGGAGGAGTGGCATTGCCTGGACACTGCATGGCAGAATTTATATACAAACGTGATGTTAGAGAACTACAGAAACCTGGTCTTCTTTGGTGAGGATAACTTTAATACATAATTCATAATATACCCTAAAGATTTTATTTCTCTATTTTATGGAATGTTTTTCAGTGATTTATTCTTGGCATAAAAGAGTTTCAGAATCCCTTTTTCCAGAAAACTTTCAAAATTTGTTCATTTAGAAAAGAATTTCTTCAAAATGTTTTATCTTAATCCAAACTTTCCACATTCCTGAGTTGAGCTGTATTTTTCACTCTAAATTAGTGGTAATTCCAGCAATTTAGTAGCATAAAATATTGTTGCCCTTACCTGAAAATCTAATGTTTGATTCAGTAGTACCAGGTAGTAAGGTAGTAAAATTAAAAAACCTACAAATTGAAAGTATTTTCTAAATATTTAGAAATTTCCTTTAGAAATTAATATTTTGGTATTAATTTACTAGAATATTTTATTATATCCTCTCTGCTGAGCACATTACTAACCTGTAATTGGAGAATATGAGCATGATTCGTGTTTTTTTTTTAATAAAACACGTATTGTTGCCGGGCGCAGTGGCTCACGCCTGTAATCCCAGCACTTTGGGAGGCCAAGGCCGGCGGATCACGAGGGCAGGAGATCGAGACCATCCTGGCTAACACAGTGAAACCCCATCTCCATCCTGACCGAGACCATGCTGGCTAACACGGTGAAACCCCGTCTTTACTAAAAATACAAAAAAAATTAGCCGGGCGGGGTGGCGGGCGCCTGTAGTCCCAGCTACTCGGGAGGCTGAGGCAGGAGAATGGAGTGAACCCGGGAGACGGAGCTGGCAGTGAGCCAAGATCGCGCCACTGCACTCCAGCCTGGGCCATAGAGCGAGACTCCGTCTCCAAACAAACAAACAAAAAAACAGGTATCGTTGTCTGTAAGTCAGACCTGATCACCTGTCTGGAGCAAGAAAAAGAAAAAAATCTTTGACTATGAAGAGACATGAGATGATTGCCAAACCCCCAGGTAGGTGCGAGTGAAAATCAATACAACAGACAACACAGATAAGAGGTCCCAAGGTCAAAGAGAAAGCAAGCCCTTAAAATGTGATTGAGGAAGCTGTGTTCCAAAGAACATGGTTCCTGGGCAGCTCGTGTTTTTTTTTTTGTTGTTGTTGTTGTTGTTTATTTTTAATTTTGCTTTCACAGAGAGGCATCTTCTGTTTTATGATTTGAAATTCTCTAAGAATTCTGCTTTTCTTTTGGTGAGCTTCCTTCAAGTCCACAGTGAGAGCCAAAGTCCTCATCATGGCATATAAGAGACTGCACAATCTGGCTGCTTTTTCATTGTTTTGGGGGCACATAAATATCTGCATGCTTTTTAGAGACCAAAACTATTTTTTAAGTTTTTTTTCATCAAGTCTGAAATGTGTGAGAGTAGTAGTTTCTGTTGCATTTTTTTGTTCATTTTTCTGCACAGACCATTCTGTTTTTATTACTATATCATCTTGAAATATAGTTTGAAATTGTAAGTATGATATCCTTCTGCTTTGTTCTTTTTTTTCAAGATTGCTTTGGCTATTCAAAGTTTATTTTAATTTTATGTAAATTTTGGAATTGTATTTTCCATTACTGTAAAAAAATACCATTGCAATTTTGATAGGAAGTTTATTGAATCTATAGATCATGTTAGATAATATGGTGCTTCAGTAATATTTATTCTTTCAATCCATAGACATAAAATAGTTTAAAATTTATTTGGATCTTCTCTAATTTTTTTCATTTTTTTATTGTGAAGTTTTTTTACCCAGTTGGTTAATTTTTTCTCAGAAATTTATTATTTAATGCCTTAGTAATTGAGTTTTTGTCTTCCTCTACTTTATTTTTTTTTTTGAGATGGAGTCTTGCGCTGTTTGTTGCCCAGGCTGGAGTGCAATGGCTCAGTCTCGCCTCCCTGAAATGTCCACTCCCCGGGTTCAAGCTATTCTCCTGCCTCAGCATCCCAACTAGCTGGGATTGCAGGCAGCCACCCCCACGCCCAGCTAATTTTTGTATTTTTAGTGGAAACGGGATTGTACCATGTTGGCCACACTGGTCTCGAACTCCTGACCTCAAATGATTTAACCGCCTCTGCCTCCCAAAATGCTGGGATTAGAGGTGTCAGCCACTGTGCCCAGCCTCATTCTCTATTTTATCAGATAGTTTGTTTCAAGTGTATGAAACCATAAATATACTTAAATGCTGATTTTATATTTTGCTTATTTACTGAATGTATTTAATAGTTTAGACAGGTTTTAATGTACTGTTTATGGTTTTTAAACATAAGATTGTATGATCTACAAACAGCAGCATTTTGCTTTTCTTCAGGTTCAAAGGATTTTTTTATTTTCTTGTCTAATTCTTTGGCCAATACTTCCAGTGCTACATTAAAATAGAAGCATTGACAATGGGCAAAATATAGTTTTGTATTGGTGTCTGAATTTGATGGAGCAAACACATCTTCATGTCTTTTGTTTTGTTTTTCTGTTTTTTGTTTTTTTTTGAGATAGAGTTTTGCTCTCATTGCCCAGGCTGGAGTGCAATGGCGTGATCTCGGCTCACCACAAACTCCACCTCCCAGGTTCAAGCAATTCTCCTGCCTCAGCCTCCTGAGTAGCTGGGATTACAGGCATGCACCACCACACCTGGCTAATTTTGTATTTTTTAGTAGAGACGGGGTTTCTCCACGTTGAGGCTGGTCTTGAACTCCTGACCTCAGGTGATCTGCCTGCCTTGGCCTCCCAAAGTGCTGGGATTACAGGTGTGAGCCACCATGCCCGGCCATCTTCATGTTTTTATAAACTGATTACAGAAGGTAAAGATCGTTTGTTGGGTCCTAGGATGATAAGATGCCCTCTGAATTTGTAGTGAAGAGGGGTTGTAGCTTGGTCACAAGGCTGCTGGGTCTGCACTAGGGTCCACCTTTAGTTGGCTTGTTACAGGGGCTTGGGTTGTTGTAATTCCCATTTTATTTTTGAACAAACTGCATATCCTTCAGGACTTTGCTCTGCAGGGCAGACACTAGGGCACGTTTTTGCAGTTGGTTCTTCACATGCTGGGCCTTGTATCAGGATGTGGATGAGTGTGGCTTTCACTAAGTACCAGAGAGCATTTCCTCAGGTAACTGTGTGAGTTTCTATATAGGCAGCACTGGCCATGAACTGTGGCTCAGGTAACTGAAACTGAGTCACTGAACCACTTCAGGGACCACAGTAAAGGCCAACTTCTGCAGTTATATTTTTCTCATTTCCTGTTTTACTTTCTTAATTTTCATTTAATTTTGTACTGGTATGCTTTGATTATTTTTATTTTATTTTGCATAAATTTTATAAATATTATATTTATAATCATCTTGAAAACTGGAGATTACATCTGAAAGTTAAAACAATATGTTTTAATCTTATAACAACTTCAATTGAATACAAAGATTATGCCTCTATATTTTAGTTTGTTATTCATATTAAAATTATTGTATATGGTGTATCTATTAACAGATTTATGCAGATTTACATATTGCTTGATTTACATATTGCAGATTTACAATGCAATGCTATTCAGCCCTTAAAAATAAGAAAGTCTTGTTATTTGCAGCATCATTTATGAACCTGAATGATATTATGCTAAGTAAAATAAGCCAGCACAGAAAAACACACAAGCAAAAAAATTATTTTATTTTTGAGATAGAATTTCACTCTTCTCACTCAGGCAGGCGATGGTGCAGTGGCACCATCTCGGCTCACTGCAATCTCTGCCTCCTGGGTTCAAGCAATTTTCCTGTCTCAGCCTCCTTCGTACCTGGGATTACAGGTGCCAGCCACCATGCCCAGCTGATTTTTGTATTTTTAGTAGAGACAAGGTTTGTCTATGTTGGCCATGTTGACCAGGCTTGTCTTGAACTGACCTCAAGCGGTCCACCCACCTCAGCCTCCCAAAGTGCTGAGAGGTGAGAGGTGATTACTTCTTGCATGAATGAGATTCCCTTTTTTTCCCTCTGCCATAGGAACCTCTTATTGTCCCTACTGGAAGTAACATGCAGAAGGCAGAAATGATGACAATATACAAATATGTTTCCTGCCAAGTGGCCACCATAAGCAGCTTACAACATGGCCCACCTAGAAGTCACTTTCAGACCAGCAGGCGTGTTTTTCTATGATGTGTCTCTTTCTCTTAAAAGCACTTCTGATTAAGTTTAGCACAATCAGGATAATCTCCATTTTGATAAACACAAAGTCAACACAAGAGGAACCTAATTTCATGAGTGATTTCACACCACAGTTACACATTTTTTACACTGGAGAGGAAAGCAGGTGTGCAACAGACTGGGAATCCAGGGTATTATCTTAGAATGTTGCCTACCCATCTCAATAAACTTTTACAATAGTCTTTCTGCTGCTTTTGTTATCTGCATAAACAAAGATATCATGTGCAAATAATAATTAACTACTTTCCAGCTTTATTCATTACAAATATTAACATCTTTTTTCTGGCTTAAATTATTTTTCCTTTATGTACCATTTTATACATTCACCCACACATGGAACAATAAAAATGTATCCACTTATTTAATTTTGGTTAAATTTTCATTAAAATAAGTGTTAAAAATAACTTTTTTTTCTGTTTGAAGAGGGCTTTTATTGTTTTACTCAAAAGTGTTATTTTGCCTGGTGCGGTGGCTCACACCTGTAATCCCAGCACTTTGGGAGGCCGAGGCAGGTGGATCACGAGGTCAGGAGATCAAGACCATCCTGGCTAACACCCTGTCTCTAACATCGATGACTAACATTGAGACCATCCTGGCTAAACCTCATCTCTACTAAAAATACAAAAAATTAGCCAGGCGTGGTGGTGGGTGCCTGTAGTCCCAGCTACTCAGGAGGCTGAGGTAGGAGAATGGTGTGAACCCAGGAGGTGGAGCTTGCAGTGAGCTGAGATTGGGCGGCTGCACTCCAGCCTGGGCGACAGAGTGAGACTCCGTCTCAAAAAAAAAAAAAAAAAGGTGTTATTTCTGGAGACAAAGTTGCCTGTGCTTTAATAGGTAGATTATGGAAATAATTTGAAACATAAACCATAAAATTTTACATTAATAAATTCAGTGCAAAGCAGAAAGTATAAGTTTGCTTTCAGCATTTTCAAGGTGTTTAGTTTTCTATTACTCACCTAATTAAAATAATTTGTTTTGTTCCAATAATTGTTCTTTTCTTCTGAAAATATGTACAAATGCATACTGACACAAACACACTTACTCACTTCATAATTTTCTTACACCTAAGGTTCATCTTCAGAGTAATATGTGTATATTTCACTCTATGAAAATTAAAACTAAAACTATGTTTTCAGGCAGAGAGACCACACGTTCAAAGACTATATACACATTCAACTATATAACAAATATTTATTAATAATTTTTCAGGACTCAGAAATATAAGGATTTTATTTCTATTTCTTTCTTTTTTTTTTGATACAAAGTCTCAAGGGAGTACAGTGGTGCTATCTCAACTCAGTGCAACCTCCGCCTCCTGCGTTCAAGCCATTCTCCTGCCTCAGCCTCCGGAGTAGCTGGGATTACAGGCACGCCAACATGCCCAGCTAATTTTTGTATTTTTAGTATAGATAGGGTTTCACCATCTTGCTCAGGCTGCTCTCCAACTCCTGACCTCATGATCTGTCTGGCTCAGCCTCCCAAAGTGCTGGGATCACAGGTGTCAGCCACTGTGCCAAACCCATATTCTATTTATATCTCTGTATAATTTGTATTATGACCATAAAAATAACCCTGTAGTCAAAAAGAATTTAATTGTGCATTTTAAAATAACTAAAAGTGTATAATTACAGTTTGTAATACAAAGGATAAATGCTAGAGGTGATGGATACCTTATTTACCCTAATGTAATTACTACATATTGTATGCATTAATGAAAATATGCCATATAAGGCGTAAATATATACACATACTATATACCCACAAATACTAACAATAAATTTCAATAGGAACAAAGAATAAAAATTTAACCTATGGGAAAAATATTCTTCAACTCATTTGCAGTTTAAAGCCACTGACAAAGTGATTACTAGAGGTGTTATTCCACTATGTACCAAATAGTATACTGCTGCCATCTTTTACCTACACCCTTGAGTAAGTTGGGATAGGTTAAAGTTAGTCACATTTAAAGGCTTATGTTTAAAGTCAACTTAAAGGCTTATACTTTCTGGAAGATTTTTTCACAGTAATTGCACTTTTAATGACTTTATTAACTATGAACCTTCTTATATTGAGTAAGATGTGAGTGGGCATTATTCCTGTAAACCCAATACACTGGGAGATCAAGGTGGGAAAAATCACATGAGGTCAGGAGTTTGAGACTAGCCTGGCCAACATGGTGAAACCCTGTATCTACCAAAAATACAAAAACTAGCTGGGCGTGGTGGTATGTGCCTATAATCCCAGCTACTTGGGAGGCTGACACACAAGAATTGCTTGAACCTGGGAGTGGATGGTTGCAGTGAGTGGAGATTATACCACTGCACTGCAGCCTGGGCAACAGAGCAAGAATGTCTCAAAAATAAAACAAAATTGGCCAGGCATGGTGGCTCATGCCTGTAATCCCAGCAATTTAGGGGGCTGAGGTGGGTTGATCATTTGAGGTCAGGAGTTCAAGATCAGCCTGGCCAACATGGTGAAACCCCATCTCTACTAAAAATACAAAAAATTAGCCAGGCATGGTGGCAGGCACCTGTAACCCCAGCTACTCAGGAGACTGAGGCAAAAGAATCAGTTAAACCCAGGAGATGGACATTGCAGTGAGCTGAGATTAAGTCACTGCACTCTAGCCTGGGCGACAGAAGAAAAACTCCGTCTCAGATTAAATAAATAAATAAATAAAATTGAATAATATTCAGTAAGTGAACTAGAAACACAGACAACTACCAAAGATCAGAAAAATGAAAATAACAAGAAATATTAAAATAGCAAAAAAACAGAAATTGTGGATATAAAAAATACAAAAAATCCCTGAAAAATTTCTTAAAAAAATGATGTAAACATGGAAAAGTTGAACAAACAAACTAGGATACACATAAAGATATTTATAACAAGCATACATATAAGCAAAATTTCAAAATTCACAGATAAGAGAATTTTGGGAGCTCAATGTAGGCAGATGTATGATGAAGAATTGTTGTATGCAACTGAAGTTAATTTTTTACCACATTCAGATATGTTGTTGGATCCTTTAGAGGTTTTGTGTAGTCCTCCAAGGTACCACTAAGAAAATATCTGTATAGATACACAAAAGAAAATTTAAAAAACCTGAAAGCATGTCAATACAAAAATCAAAAAAACACAAAAAAGACAGAAAGAGAAAATGAGAGACGAAGATACAAAATCTAATAAAACAATTAATAAAATACCATTAGTAAGTTTTTCTCTTTTAGAAAACTTTTAAATATATATAATTATATTTCCAATCAAGAGACATACTTTCAATAAAAAGGTTTATTAAAAATTCTGTGAAATCAAGATTCAACTTGACTTTCTACGAGAGTCAGTTGAGATCTAATGACAAAAAAAGACTGAAAGTGGTGAGATGGAAGTAGAAATTTAATGTAAATATTAACCAAATTAGAGCAGAAGAGCTCAAAATAATATTACACAAGCTACATCTTAAGTAAAAAACTGTCATATTTTATAAAATGTACTTTAAGTCAAAACTTCAAACAGACAAAAAAGGACATTTAACAATATATAGATTCATTCCCTGTGAATGTATGACAAATTTGTTTATACATGCATGTATTTGTGTGTGTGTCTCAAATTAGGCTTTCAGATATATAAAGTAAATACTAACAAAACTGAATAAACACAGAGAGAGCAATATAATTATAGTAGGATATTTCAATACCCCACTTTGTGTAATAATAATAAAACAAGATGATATTAGTAAGGGAACAGAGGACTAAAAGGCAGTCAAAAACAATAATTTCTAATGAAGGTATAGAGAACACTCCTCAACAACATCAGGATACACAGCCTTCTCAATAGCTCATTCAACATTCTTCTTTATAAACCACCTGTTAGGCCAAAAACAAAGACTTAACACATTTTTTAAAACCGAAATTTCATAGATTACCTTCTACGACAAAAATGGAATTAGAGTATAAAACAATAATATAAATAATTGATAAATTTACAGCTATATAGAAATGATACAACACACTCTTGAGCATGCACTTGTTGAAATAACTGGGCTGGGTGCGGTGGCTCATGCCTGTTATCCCAGCATTCTGGGAGGCCGAGACAGGTGAATTTAATTCCATCTCAAAAACAAACAATTCAAAAAAGAAATAATTAATATTGTGAAGATTTCTATACCGCTCAATTTAATCTACAGATTTAATGCAATATTTTTCAAATTTCTCATTGCATTTTTGAAGAAATAAAAACAGCAAATCCAAAAGTATATGGAATCTAAAAAGACAATAAAGTACCCGACAATCGTCAAAAAAAGGAACAATGTTGGAGGCATTACCATTTCTGATTTCAAAACACATCAGAAAGATACAGAATTAAAACAATTTGGTGTGAGCATAAAGGTGAAAAAGCAGACTAATAAAATAGAATGCAGCACACATATTAACTTTCACATAATTATTGCAGGATTGTTACTGAAAACCAATAGGTAAAAGCAATGCAAATTTCTGTCACCAAATGATTCTGCAGATATAAAAATAGTGGAATCTCATTCAGTTTTCAAAAAGCAGAAAATATTCCAACAACTATTAAGATAAATATTGATGACATTATGCAAAATAAAATGAGCCAGCCACAAACAGAGATTTTATAAGCATTTATACCCTTAGAAACAGAAAACAGAGTAGTGTTTGAAAAGTGCCACAAAATGGGAAGAATTGGTAGTTGTTTAAGGTGTATAGAGCTTTAGCTTTGCAAGATAAAAACATTCTAATGATATGTTACATAATAATGTCAATATAATTAATATGAACAAACTGAATATTTAGAAATATATACTTCTCACTCTGTCTCCCAGACTAAACTGCAGTGGCACAATATCAGTTCTCTGCAACCTCCACCTCCCAGGTTTAACCAATTCCCCTGCTTCAGCCTCCTCAGATGCTGGGATGACAGGAGTACACCACCACGCCTGGCTACTTTTTTTATGACACTGCGCCCTGCCTAGAAATATTTTAATGTAAATTTTGTTATGTGTTTCTGACACATAACACATAAGTAAAAATCAACAATACTAGCCTGGCCAACATGGTGAAACCTCGTCTACTAAAAATACAAAATTAGCCAGGCGTGGTGGCGCAGGCCTGTAATCCCAGCTATTCGGGAGGCTGAGGCAGGAGAATGGCTTGAACGCAGGAGGCGAAGTTGCGGTGAGCTGAGATCCCGCCGTTGTGCTCCAGCCTGGTCAAGAAGAGCAAAACTCCCTCTCAAAAAAACTCCCTCTCAAAAAAGAAAAAAAAAACACCTGTTACAACAAACCTACACAACAAATATACAAGTGACGCAAAACTACGGGAATAATATTTATACTGAACAAACTGCATATTTAGAAATATATACTTTTTGCTCTATCTCCCAGGCTAAACTGCAGTGGCACGATCTCGGATCACTGCAGCTTCCACCTCCCGGGTTTATGCAATTCCCCTGCCTCAGCCTCCTCAGTAGCTGGGATTACAGGCGCGCGCCACTATGCCTGGCTAATTTTTTGTATTTCAGTACAGACAGGGTTTCACCATGTTGGCCAGTATGGTCTCCATCTTCTGACCTTGTGATCCACCCGCCTCGGCCTCTGAAAGTGATGGGATTACAGGCCTAAGACATTGTGTCCGGCCTGGAAATATTTTATTTTAAATTTTGTTATGTGTTTTTGACACATAACACATAAATAAAAATAAACAATAATGCCTAAAAGAGATACGGAGTTATTATTGTTTTTAAATTATCTTTAAATCCAAAAGTGTTTCTTGGACCCAAAAATAATATAGATTCACAAATAAAGAGATGTTGAAATCAGGAGAATTTTTATGACTACTCACCTAGACAGGATTAAAAAACTGTTACAGGTTGGGCATGGTGGCTCATGCCTGTAATCCTAGCAGTTTGGGAGGCCAAGGCAGGCGGATCACCTGAGGTCAGGAGTTCAAGACCAGCCTGACAAACATGGTGAAACCCTGTTTCTACTAAAAATACAAAATTAGCTGGGTATGGGGGTGCATGCCTGTAACCCCAGCTACTCAGGAGGGTGAGGCGAGAGAGCGACTTGAGCTCAGAAGGTGAAGGCTGCAGTGAGCTGAGGTCCTACCATTGTACTCCAGCCTGGGCAACAAGAGCAAAACTCCCTCTCAAAAAAAAAAACAAAACAAAACCCTGTTACAACAAACCTACACAACAAATATACAAGTGACACCAAACTACAGGGATAATATTTATACAGGCAAAGAAACAGAAATAATTGTATTGGCAGTAGACATATGGTTTATTCATATTTAATTTTGGTCCACACTGTCTTAAATTGTACAGAGTTAAATATTGTCATATACAATTATAATATAAACTAAAAAAATCAAAACACAATTAACTGGTGTGATGTGAAGTACCCAAAAATACATAACACAAAAATATTAAGTTGCCAAAAAAAATTAAAACATGGAATGTAAAACTTATTGGATACCATAAAGTGATCAATGTTTTCATGAAAGGAATTTTAGCATATAGGGAAAAAGTAATACATAGGTTACTTGAAGATTAAAAAAAAAAAGAAAAAAAAAGCTGAGAACTTCCCAAATTTTGATGTAACAAAAAAATTTTCTAACCAGTAATACTGGATTCAAAATTATTTTAATTTAAAAAGAAGATAAAAATGAAGACTTTGCTAAATAAAGGTTGAGTGTTCATCACCATTAGCACAGTGCTACAAGATATACTACACGGGCTTGTGTGCTCTGGCTCACGCCTGTAATCCCACCACTTTGGGAGGCCAAGGAGGGTGGATTGCCTGAGGTCAGGAGTTCAAGACCAGCTGAACAACATGGTGAAACCCCATCTGTACTAAAAATGCAAAACTTAGCCCAGCATGGTGGCACACACGTGTATTCCCAGCTACTCAGGAGGCTGAGGCAGGAGAATTCTTGAACCCAGGATGCAGAGGTTGCAGGGAGCCAAAATCATGACATGCCCCTTTAGCCTGGGCAACAGAGAAAGATTCCATCTCAAAAAGAAAAAAAAAAAATAGGCCAGATGCAATGGCGCCCACTGCACTCCACCACTGCACTCCAAATTGGGCAATAGAGTGAGACTCAGCCTCAAAAAAAAAAAAAAAAAATCAAAATGATTGTACATAAAACCTTTAAAGTTATTTTATAGAATATAAAAAACAATATGTAAATCTGCATAAATCGGCCAGGCGCAGTGGCTCATGCCTATAATCCCAGCACTTTGGGAGGCCAAGATGGGTGAATCACAAGGTCAGGAGTTCAAGAACAGTCTGGCCAACATGCAGAAACCCCATCTTTACTAAAAATACAAAACTTAGCCTGGCACGGTGATGCATGCCTCTAATCCCAGCTACGCAGGAGGCTGAGGCAGGAGAATCATTTAAACCTTTGAGGTGGAGGTTGCAGTAAGCCAAGATTGCATCATTGGACTCCAGCCTTGACAACAGAGTGAAACTCTGTCTCAAAAATTTAAAAAACTGCATAAATCTGTTAATAGATACACCATGTAAAATAATTTTAGGCCAGGCATTGTGGCTCATGCCTGTAATCCCAGCACTTTGAGCTGCCAAGGCAGGCAGATCACCTGAGGTCAGGAGTTCAAGACCAGCCTGTCCAACATGGTGAAACTCCTCTCTCTACTAAACAAACAAAAATTAGGCAGGTGTGGTGGCAGGTGCCTTTAATCCCAGCTACTTGGGAGGCTGAGGCAGGAGAATCACTTGAACCTGGGAGGTGAAGATTTCAATGAGCCAAGATCGTGCCATTGCACTTCAGCCTGGGGGACAAGAGCAAGAAGACTTCGTCTCAAAAAATCAATAAATTAAATAATAATTTTAATATCAATAACAAACTGGAAAATATAGAGGCATCGTTTTTGTATTTAACTGAAGTTGTTACGAGATTAAAACATATGTTTTAACTTTAAGATGTATGTAATCTCGAGATTTCAAGATGATTACAAAGATAATATTCATAGAAAGTATTCAAAATAAAATACAAAATAATCAAAGCGAGCCAGTATGAAATTAAATGAAAATTTAAAAAGAAGGCTGGGTGCAGTGGCTCATGCCTGTAATTCCAGCAATTTGGGAGGCTGAGTCAGGCAGATTACCTGAGGTCAGGAGTTCGAGACCAGCCTGGCCAACATGGTGAAACACTGTCTCTACTAAAATACAAAAATTAGCCAGGAGTGGTGGCAGGCATCTGTAATCTCAGCTACTTGGGAGGCTGAGGCAGGAGAATCGTTTGAACCTGGCATATAGAAGTTGCAGTGAGTGGAGATTGTGCCATTGCACTCCAGCCTGGGGGGCAAGCATGAGACTTTGTCTCAAAAAAAAAAAAGGAAAACAGGAAATGACAAAAATATAACTACTACAAACACATAAAACAATAACAATATAACTGGTAATTACAACTTCATTTTTTTTTTTGAGCTGGAGTTTTGCCCTTGTTACCCAGGCTGGAGTGCAATGGCATGATCTTGGCTCACAGCAACCTCTGCCTCCTGGGTTCAAGAGATTCTTCTGCCTTAGCCTCCCAAGGAGCTAGGATTACAGGCATCCACCACCACGACCATCTAATTTGGTATTTTTAGTAGAGACTGTGTTTCTCCATGTTGGTAGGGCTGGTCTTGGACTCCCGACCTCATGTGATCTGCCCATCTTGGCCTCCCAAAGTGCTGGGATTACAGGCCTGAGACACCTCGCCTGGCCCCTACAACTTCATTTCTTTAAGCAATCATTTTAAACATAAATTAATTAAACTACTTAATAAAGTAAAATGTAATATTAGGACTTTGGAAGGCAAAGGTAGGCTGGTCACTTGATCCCAGGAGTTCAAGACCATCATGGGCAACATGACAAAACTCTGTCTCTTCAAAAAATACAAAAAAGCTAGCTGGGTGTGATGCACATACTTGTAAACCAGCTACTTGAGAGGCTGAAATGAGCGGATCATCTGAGTTTGGTAGGTTCGGGCAGCAGTGACTCATGCAAATCAGCCTGGTTGAGAGAGTTAAACCATATCTCAAAAATAAAAGAGGCCAGGTGCAGTGGCTTATGCCTGTAATCCCAGCATTTTGAGAGGCTGAGGTGGGAATATCACCTGAAGTCAGTAGTTGAAGACCAGCCTGGCCATGAGGGTGAAACCTTGTTTCTACCAAAAATACAAAAAATTGGCCAGGCATGCTGGCAGGCAGCCAGGCATGCTGGCAGGCACCTGTAATCCCAGCTACTTGGGAGGCTGAGGCAGGAGAATCACTTGAACCCAGGAGCCACAGGTTACAGTGAACTGATATTGCGCCATTGCACTCCAGCCTGATCAACAAGAGTGAAACTCCATCTCAAAGTAAATAAACATATATATAAATAAATAAAATTATGTAAAGGAAAAGAAATAGAATGCCTTAGTGGTTTTTTAAAAAGCTTTCTGTATGCTGCCTACAAGAGAGTCATTTTAGCATTCATTCAAATAGGCTGAAAGTAATGGAAGAAAAAAAGTATATTCAATGAAAATAGTAACCCCAATTGAGTGAGGTGGTCATAATTATATTAGATATAATACGCATTAAGCCAAGTACTACCATGAGACAAAGGTTGATATTATATTATTGTAAAGTGAGTTGATTTACCAGGAATCTGTAACTATAATATTTATCTATCTATATGTACGTGTCTATATAACATCAGGGCTCCAAAATATATAAAGTAAATATTGACAAAACTGAAGCAAGACATACATAGCAACACAATAATTGTAGACATCAAGACCCCATTTTCAATACCAGAAAATACAGATGAAGAATAAGAAATAGAAAATGTAGACAACATTACAGACTATATTAATTATTTTGCATATAGAGGAATAATTGAGAATACATAATTTAAAAAGGAAAAAGGCTTATTTGGCTCACAGTTTGGCAGACTGTATAAGAAGTGTGTGCCAGCATCTGCTTCTGGTGAGGTTCTCAAAAAACTTACAATCATGGTAGAAGGTAAAGAGTAACTGGACTTATATGGTATGAGACAGAGCAAGTGTAAGGTGAAGGAGCCAGGTTCCTTTAATGAACCAGCTCTCATTTGAATTAATAGAGTGCAAACTTTTTGGTTACCAAGAGGATATACGAAGCCATTCATGAGAAATTTGCCCTCATGACACAAACATGTCCCACCAGGTCCCACATTCAACATTGAGGATTTATATTGCAGCATGAGGTTTGGACAACATGGACATCCAAACCGTATTATAGACCATCTAGGCTTCACAGACACACACAAAATGCTCCAGTCAAAACCAAGATAATACACAATATTCTTATTTGCATCTGGTGTATTCTGTTATGACATATACCAAGTTTTATTAAATTTAAAAATACTGACTGGGTGCAGTGGCTCTTGCCTATAATCCTAACACTTTGGGAGACCGAGATTAGAGGATGCATTGGGGCCAAAAGTTTGAGACTAGTCTGGGCAATATAGTCAGATCCAAACACTACAAACAAGCAAATAATTAGCCAGACATGGTAGTGCATGTCTGTAATCCTAGCTACTCAGAAAACTGAGGTAAAAAGATCACTTGAGCCCAGGAGGCTGAGGCTACAGTGGGCCAAACTTATGCTACTACACTCCATCCTGTGTGATGGTAAAATCTTATCTTAAAACAACAACAGCCATTATTTTAAAAGGATTAAAATTTTGTATAAGTTGCTGGCTCTTTAAAGTTTACAGAGGAAACAGAGGGCAGCAGTGTCTGAATAAGTCAGTATTTAGAAAACAACATGTACAGATTTACTCATGCAATGTTCATTAAGCAGGTACTGTGTGCTCAAGAGTATGATACAGAGCACAGCACTGGGAATAACATTATGTAATTCTCATAACACCCTGGGAGCTGGTACTAAGGTTTTAATAAATTTTGGTATTTATATAAAAGGCCCAGCATTTTTATTTCTTCTTGCATTTCCCTATCATCAAAATTTTAAAAAACTATTAAGAATAAAAGCTAAATATAGACAGATATAAGAGATATAAAAAGGTAAAGTTTAATGTAGTTTAGAGAAAATTTCATTCTGTGTATATTTACTTTTTTGTGACTTGTGGAGCAACTACTGGATATGCAGGAATAGAAAACAAGTTCCTAAATAGAATGTTTCTGCAAATAGTGGTTTTCATAGAAAATTTAAAAACTAAGACCCTCCAATACATACTTTATTTTTCTCATTTATCTGCTTTTGGGTTTCAGGAAATTGTTAGCACCAGCTCTAGAAATGCAGCAGGATTCACCAGCTGAAACTCTGATCTCTTCTAATCAGTTCTGTGAGGCAAGACTCCAGGGTAGGGTCAGAACTAAATAAGGCCTCCAGAAAAGGTCAATCTGAAAGAACTGGGCCAGGAAGTAAACCCTATGTAGAATTCTGTTCTCTATGTCATTGGGAGATTTCCAGTTTTCTTTTTTCTAATCTTACCTGAAAGAAACTTAAATCCCAGAGTCTGTAATTTTAATCTTTTCTAGCCAATGCCCTGTCAACTTTATACTACATGATAATATGCAATTTAAACAAATCCCTTCAGTTTTTCTAGGGTAATTTTATTAGAAAATAAATACATACACTTAACAAGGTGAAAGAATAAAAATTATATGGCCCAGTGCGGTGGCTCATGCCTGTAATCCCAGCACTTTGGGAGGCTTTGGCAGGTGGATCACGAGGTCAGGAGTTCAAGACAAGCCTGACTGAGATGGTGAAACCTTGTCTCTACTAAAAATACAAAAATTAGCCGGGTTCGGTGGCAGGCACCTGTAATCCCAGTTACTTGAGTGGCTGAGGAAGGAGAATTGCTTGAACCCGAGTGGCAGAGGTTGCACTGAGCTGAGATCACACCACTAAACTCTAGTCTGTATGACAAATTGAGATTCCATCTCCAAAAAAAAAAAAAATAAGAAAAGAAACTAAAATTATAATAACAATTCGTCTGTTCATAAATATCCCTTCAGCTGTGGACTTCAGAAGTCACAACAATGTAAAGAAAGTGGCAAATAAAGCCCAAGATTTTGGACACATCTATTTGTTGGACCATCCATGTGATGCACGATTCAATTATTTACCCAGTTGCTAGTCTAGACTAAAAGTTTCTGGATTGTAGGAACCATGACTGCTTCATGTATTTTTTTAATGGCCATATAAAATGGAAGCTACTAGTTTATCTGTTTGAGTCTCCAGATCTTCTCCTTGTTTATCATTCCAGTACCAGGAAACTAGAGAAACTGTCATCTGGGTACCAACCAAAGACATCTTTTATATGAGGGGATGAACAAACACAGGATGACTCATTTCTCTTACACTGAGACAGAAGCAGAAGTAATCACTCTTGTCTGCTCTGGACATCCTCAAATGCTTCAAAGACACCTAGGTGACTGAGAGGATTCCCATTGACCGGGGCTGATGGCCCAATGATAAGCCAGGCTGGAGAGACTCAGGCCTATTCTAAATAGAAAATGGAACTGTCTTGGTGGAGCTCAAGAACTTGGATCACCTGTCCTGATTTGCTAGCTCTTGGGTAAAAGAAAGAACAAAAATACTCTACTGCAGTATCACATTTTACGGTAAATTTAGTTCTGGATACTTTGTGGCCTCGATCTCTCATGCCTAAGATGCTTATTTACACTTACAGATTCTGCCATCACATTCTATTTCCTCCTGGATCCTCTCACATAACTGTAGCAGGGCAATGAACAAAATGTGAAAAATCTCAAAATGCCACACTCCCAAATGGGAGCTTAAGATGTCAAGAGTGACATCTCACAATGCAGAAAATGCCTTTTGTTAGTTTTCTGTACATCTCAGTCCAAAGCTTGGCCCTTTTTTGTAAATTCCAGGCAGAGGCCAGACCTTATCTGCAGATTCTAGGTAGGATCAACCTGGCTCTGCATCCTATGGTGTTACAGCAAGTGGAGTACAAAGGAGAGATCCCCTCATAGAGGCTGCTCTAGCACATTCTAAATGGAAAAAAAAAAGCTGATGTAACATGAATGTAAGTAGACAGTTTATTTGGGTCAACTTGACAGATTATAAGCTGGGAGCAAATATTCAAGTTGCCTTAAATCTATACTTTGATTAGCAGCAGTTACAAGAAGATTTGTAAAGACAACAAGAGAAACACAGAGAGTGGGCTGACACAAAGTTGTTTTTCAGAAAATTTTATTTATTTACAGAAATGACTTTGATTATTGATTAGAAATATATAGTTATGGCTTAGGGTATGGGATACAGGGTCCAATGCAGCATTATTAGTTTAGTTTATGGCTACTTGTGGCAATAGTGAACAGTTTCAGTGATAAATATGTAGTTCAAAGGGTGGAGAAAGACATAACTGCACTCTCATTTTAATGTCTGAGTTTGATAACCAAAAGGACTTGCATTTTTCAGATAAATGTTTTTTATTTCCCAATCTCAAGACTGGGATTCAAAATTTGGAGCTGCAGATTTAGGGCCTGAATGTCTGAAGTAGCAGTACGTGTTACCTGCAAACTTGTGAGCATTTTAGCAAGAGGAGGAAGAAGAAAGTGGAGATTCTCTTGTCTACATGTCTACTCAATGCACACATGTTACTTTAATTGGATTTGTGGGTCCCATGATCTCTGAATCTCTGAATGTATCTTCAGATCTGAAGATACAAGAGTCAGTGAAAGAGGTAAAATGATTGATTACTGTACTGTGAAATTTATAGAAATCTGATCTAGCCTCTCTAGAAGTGACTGTAGAGGACTATAGATACCAAATAGGCAGAGACACAATTCTGCCTGCATATTTAGGGGACAGCATGCACTTTGCTGCACAACTGTGAGTTCACTAGAAGCCTGAGAGGAAGTCTTCTCTAGAGTAAATTCTGGTTGGCACCTTATGTGTCTATATTATGTCTGGTAATTCTAGACAGTGTTTTGAAACAATAATTAAAAGAAAAGTTTTCTCCATCCCCAGAGGAATGCCACAATAGAACAGAAAGAAAATGGTTTTATTACACAATTAAACTTGAATGTGACATGCATCATAGTCAATCTGCTTAAGAGACTGCAATAATAAAAAGATGGACATCATAATTAGTCCACAAGTAGAAGAATTTACAGCACTATGTCATACATAGTTCATTTTAAATTGACCTGGAGATTGAAGAGGCCATCTGTGTATGCTAATTGCTTATATTCAATGATAAATAATCTTTTCACATCTTCATAACAGGAGGTAGTCTAGCACCTTGAAGCCAGGTACCGGATGAAGCTAGGCTTTCACTCTGCTACAAAAATGGTTGAATAGGGTTCTATGTTTTTGGCTATTTTCATTTTAGAGCTGTGGCTCTGTACTCCCTGGCACTGGGCTACAGCACTCCTGCTTGATTTCACCTGGTTGCTAGTGTCCTCTTGACTTCTACCATCTGTCACTGAGGAACAGCTGAGAGCACAGCTCACATTTTATGTGAAGTCTATTTGCCACAGCAGCACTCTAGTGTCACATCAGAGAGGGAAGCCTGAGCTGCAGGAGAGCCTACAGGCCTCCTAGGTAGAATTACACATTCACAATAATGGAAATGGGAGCAGTGTTTCAGCCCATTTCTACTTATAATGGTGACCAGGGAAAAATACTGCTGATTTTCCAGCATGAATCCAGATAGAGATAGCTCCAAAAGTTCTCACTGTGACAGCCCAGCTTATTCCAAAATCAAGGGATATGAATAAGGCTTCTGAAACAGAGACCCAAAGCATTGGAGAGAAAAACAGATCTCTGTCGGAGCAAGATGGTTCTGAAAGAAAAAAGTTAAAATGATCTTAAGAAAAATCTCAGATTACATATAAGATTGATTATGTCAGATAGAAAATATTCCCCTAAAAGAAATTTCTCTCTAAACACCTAAACTGTACAGCTACTCTCAACATGAGAAACGTGAGCATTATGAAGAAAGGGGGCAGATTTTCCGAAGAATTTTATAAAGTTTCTTTTCCATCTCTGCTGTTCTCTCATCTCCTAGCCATTGAATGGGGGCTCTATATTGAAATATATTTGACAACTTCCAACAACACTTTCTGATGAAGAAATAGAATCTGACTGAGTTCATATAGTGCAATATGTTAGAACTTGCAACATAGGTAACTGAAGAGCTATTATGGTTTTTGGGTGGCCACAGCACCTAACTTTATTTGTCCTGCAATGGCAGAATACCAATTTAGTGAAATAAAATATACTAAAATTGTGTTTACTCAAAATTATCCCTATTGAATAAAGTAACAAACATGTCACACTAATATCTACTTACTGTAACAATTTGGTAGTAAATTTTCTTTGGATATTAAATATAAATATCTAAGTATAAATAATTTTAATGAACTAGTCATAATGTAGATAGCATTTAAAAAATTAAAACTTCAGTTAAAACATTTTATATTTCAAAAGTATAAATAGCAATATTAACATAACCATTTAAGTGATTCATTCAAAGTAAGTAGTGCAGCTTTGTATTCGTACTACTGTAGAAAATACTGTTTCTGGCTTATGCCTGTAATCCCAGCACTTTAAGAGGCTGAGGATGGTGGATCACCTGAGGTCAAGAGTTCAAGATCAAGGTGGTGAACATGGTAACACCCCATTTCTACTATAAATACAAAAACTTAGTCATGCAGGGTGAGGCATGCGTATAATTCCAGCTACTTGGGAGGCTGAGGCAGGAGAATCACTTCAACCTGGGAGGCAGTGGTTGCAGTGAGCTGAGATCACACCACTGCACTCCAGCCTGGGCAACAGAGTGAGACTCTGTCTCAAAATAAAAGAGAAAATACAGTTTAATGTACATGAATGCAGATTGTCCACAAACATTACACATAATTATGCTAACTGTTATGAAGTAATAAATAGAAAGCAAGATACAACTACAGACTCCACTGTTTAGTTTATACCCTGAACTGTTTTTGCTTTTGCAGTATAAGCACTTCAGCCTGCAAATATTGGATAATTACCTTGGATTTTCAGGTTTCTGTGAATAAGCACTTCAGCCTGCAAATATTGGATAATTACCTTGGATTTTCAGGTTTCTGTGAAAGAAATATAGTATCTTTTAGTCTTTATCATTCTGTATTGCTAAATTTAATCTTATCTTTGTGCTAAGCTTCTGTGTGCTCTTTTTTTTTATTATTATTATACTTTAAGTTTTAGGATACATGTGCACAATGTGCAGGTTAGTTACATGTGTATACATGTGCCATGCTGGTGTGCTGCACCCATTAACTCGTCATTTAGCATTTGGTATATCTCCTAATGCTAACCCTCCCCCCTCCCCCCTCTGTGTGCTCTTAAAATGAGCTCTTATCTAAACAAATCTGTCTACTTTAAAGGACTAAAAATGAAAAAAATAAACTTTCAGAACCGAAAACAAAGCAATAAATCTGAATTATCAGATAATCTGAAGCCAGAAAAAATGACAAAAGGCTTATTTAGTTGTTAATATGATTTACATATATTTCCAAAAGCAGAGAAAAATATCTATATATAATCTAAATCCCTTAACAAAAGAGGGAATAGCAAAACTTTTTTTGGAACTTTTGCTTGTTTGTTTGTTTCGAGACGGAGTCTCGCTCTGTCTCCCAGGCTGGAGTGCAGTGGTGCGATCTCAGCTCACTGCCAGCTCTGCCTCCCGGGTTCACGCCATTCTCCTGCCTCAGCCTCCCGAGTAGCTGGGACTACAGGCGGCTGCCACCACGCCTGGCTAATTTTTTTGTGCTTTTAGTAGACACGGGGTTTCATCGTGTTAGCCAGGATGGTCTCGACCTCCTGACCTCGTGATCCACCCTCCTCGGCCTCCCAAAGTGCTGGGATTACAGGCTTGAGCCACCGCGCCCGGCCTTTTTTCAGAACTTTTTAATGAGTTTTTGAACTCTTGGACATCTGAAATTTGCACACCGTATGCACTTGAAAGAAGGTTTATGGGGAAGCTGGGTGGGGTGGCTCATGCCTGTAATCCCAACACTTTGGGAGGCCAAGGCAGTCAGATCACGAGGTCTGGTGGTCGAGACCATCCTGGCTAACACGGTGAAACCGCATCTCTACTAAAAATACAAAAAATTAGCCAGGCGTGGTGGTGGGCACCTGTAGTCCCGGATACTCGGGAGGCTGAGGAAGGAGAATGGACTGAACCCGGGAGGCGGGGCTTGCAGTGAGCCGAGATCGCGCCACTGCACTCCAGCCTGGTCAACCGAGAGAGACACTGTCTCGAAAAAATAAAAAATAAAAAATAAATTATAAAAAGAAGGTTTATGGGGAAAAAAACCCAGAAGATAAAAAGATATTACATAAAATCCATAAGTACTCAAGACCAATTAAACAGAATAGAGAGCCCAGAAATAATGCCACCTTCCTACAACCATCAGATTTTTTACAAAGTTGACAAGAAGAACGTGGGAAGATTTTTCTCTGTAATAAATGGTGCTGGAATAATAGCTAGCACTATGTAGAAGACAGAAACTTGACCCCTTCGTTGCACCACATACAAAAATCAACTCAAGATAAAATAAAGACTTAAATGAAAAACTTAAAATTATAAAGAAACCCTGCAAGATAACCTAGGAAATACCATTCTTGACACAGAAACAGGTAAAGATTTCATGATGAAACTACAAAAACCAACTGCAACAAAAGCAAAAATTGACAAATGGGACCTATTTGAACTTAAGAGCTTCTTCACAGGAAACTATGAATAGAGCAAATAGACAACCTACAGAGTAAGAGAAAATAGTTGCAAATTTTGCCTCTTACAAAGGCCTAATATACTCAATTTATTAAGAACTGAAATGAGTTTAGAAGAAAAAACCAAGAAACCTCATTAAAAAGTAGGCAAAAAATATGAACGGATGCTTTTCAAAAGACATACATGTGGCTAACAAACATTATGAAAAAAAGGTCACTGCTAATCATTAGAGAAATTAAATGAAAACCACAATGAGACACCACCTCACTCACACACGTCAGAATGGCTATTTTTAAAAAGTCAAAAAACAACAGATGCTGGCAAAGTTGCAGAGAAAAAGGAATGCTTATACTCTCCTGGTGGGAGTGTAAATTAGCTCAACAACTTAAAAAGCAGTGTGGCGATTCCTCACAAAACTAAAAACAGAATTATCATCTGATCCAGGAGCCTCAAAACTGGGTATATACCCAAAGAAATATAAATGTTTATATTATAAAGACACATCCACATGCATGCTCACTGCAGCACTATTCACAATAGCAAAGACACGGACAGGCCCTGAAAGCTTATCAGTGGTAGACTGGGTAAAGAAAATATAATATGGTCAGATGTGGTGGCTCATGCCTGTAATCCCAGCACTTTGGGAGGCCACAGCAGGTGGATTGCCTGAGCTTAGAAGTTCGAGACCAACCTGGGCAACATGGCAAAATACAAAAAGAAAAATTGGCAAGGCATGGTAACACACACGTTTAGTCCCAAGGTTGAGGCTAAAGTAAGCCAATATCATGCCATGGCACTCTGGCCTGGGCAATAAATGAAACCCTGTCTCCAAAAATAAAATAAAATAAAATAAAAGATTTAGTAAAAACAAAATATGGTACATAAATATCATGGAATACTCTGTAGCCATTAAAAAATAATTATCATGTCCTTTGCAAGAACATAGATGAAGCTGGAGACCATTATTCTTACAAAACTAATGGAAAGTCTGGGCGCGGTGGCTCACACCGGTAATCCCAGCACTTTGGGAGGCGGAGGCAGGCTAATCACCGGAGGTTGGGAGATTAAGACCAGACTGATCAACGTGGAGAAACCCCGTCTCTACTAAAAATACAAAATTAGCCAAGCGTGGTGGTGCGTGCCTGCAATCTCAGCTACTTGGAAGGTTGAGGCAGGACAATCCCTTGAACCCCGGAGGTGAAAGTTGCGGTGAGCTGAGATGGCGCCACTGCACTCCAGCCTGAGAAACAAGAGCAAAACTCTGTCTCAAAAAAACCAAACAACAGGGCCGGGTGCGGTGGCTCATGCCTGTAATTCCAGCAGCTTGGGGGGCCCTGAGGAGGGTGGATCACGAGGTCAGGAGATTGAGACCATCCTGGCTAACAAGGTGAAACCCCGTCTCTACTAAAAGTACAAAAAATTAGCTGGGCGTGGTGGCGGGCGCCTGTAGTCCCAGCTACTCCGGAGGCTGAGGCAGGAGAATGCCGTGAACCTGGGAGGCGGAGCTTGCAGTGAGCGGAGATCGCGCCACTGCACTCCAGCCTGGGCGACAGAGCGAGACTCGGTTTCAAAAAAAAAAAGACAAAACAGAACAACAACAACAAAACAGAAAACTAATGCAGAAACAGAAAACCAAATGCATGCTATTATTTTTAAGTAAGAGCTAAGTAATAAGAACACATGAACACAAAAAGGAGAACAACCGACACTGAGGCCTAGTTGAGGGTGGAGGGAGGGAGGACTCAGAGGATCAGAAAACATACCTGTTTGGTGCTATGGGTAGTACCTCAGTGACGAAATAATCTGGACACCAAACCCTCATGACATAATTTTAGCTATATAACAAACCTACATGTGTACACCAAACCAGAAATAAAAGCAAAAAGAAAAAAAAAATCCCTGCGTGGGAGAGTACAATGCAGGTGTATGAACTGATTTTGGCTACAGATAGCAGCCCAGGTGGAAATGTACTCTGACTGATTTCTGTGTGCATGCAGGCAGATGAGATTAAACAGGTGGCTCAGAACCTTAGGGTGGTGGAGAAAACAGGTTGCTGCTGCAGATTCAGTGTCTGGGGGTGGGGATATGCCAGGAGACTTGTAGAGACTTGTGGGTTCTTGGCAAGAAACACTTGGATCAAAAATGCCTTGGTGGCCAGGTGCCATGGCTCACGCCTGTAATCCCAGCACTTTGGGAGGCCGAGACAGATGGATCACCTGAGGTCAGGAGTTTGAGGACAGGAATTCAAGACCAGCATGGTGGAAGGTGCCTGTAAACCCAGTTACTCAGGAAGCTGAGGCAGGAGGATCACTTGAACTCAGGAGGCAGAGGTTGCAGTGAGCCAAGATTGTGCCACTGCACACCAGCCTGGGCAACAAGAGTGAAACTCTGTCTCAAAAAAATAAAAAAATAAATAAAAATACAAAAAATTAGCCAGGTGTGGTGGTACACACCTGTAGTCCCAGCTGATCTGGAGGCTGAAGCAGGAGAATCACTTGAACCTAGTAGGCAGAGATTGTGTAATGGCCTAAGGCGTTCACCTTGCCCTTTGCCTAGACAGAGCCCATTCATTAAGACAGGATAATTTGTGGAGAAAATATTAAACATTAAATTTCAACTCAATTGAACATGGACACTAACAATGGTCACCAAGTCCTGGGACAGGTTATGTGAGCCCCTTGAGGCATTCATCCAGCACTATTTTTGAGAAATCTCTGTTTGAAATGCTTGTTCCTTGGTGCCATAAAGAAATAGCACTTGAACATAAATTTAATTTACTCAGTAAGGCCATTTTTACTTTCTGCAGAAAGGGTACACTTACCAGCAGTTTTGCCATGAGTGTACACCGAACAAAGGAGACAGGGTCACTTATAACCTGACGCATCAACCCTACTACTGTGTTGTTTTCACTGGCTGGGACCAGACCTCACATTCTGTATTTGTCTTGATTGGCTAGCAATGTAGAACTCTTTAAAAGAGGCAAACACAGAGGAGAACAGAGGAAGGAGGAAGTAACTTGTGGAATGCTGAGAAAGGTAAAAACACCTTCAAATAAGGAAGAGGAACAGGCTGTGACCTAATGCTTGCTTGGACCAGTATAAGCATGCCAGAGCAAATATTTAGGCTAAACAGTGGGAGCTAAGAACATAAAGTACATTGATTTCTTTATTATGGCTAGCAGATATTTAAGAATATTAGCACAGGTCTTTCAATACATTTTACTTCTAAGAGAAGTTACTATTTACTCCTAATTAGATGGGGAGGAAAGTCTTTGAAGAGAAACCTCTACTTTACTTTTACATCTCTATTTTAATCTATTCCTCTACGTTAGTTATTGAAAAACAATAGACAATTGCAAAAAAACAAGTTCACCTATTTGTGTTCCTGGAGCCCATTCGCAAAGGTCCCTCGTGACTGGGCCTCATGCCAAACAAGTTGTTACAAAAAGAGCTAGGGCCCCAGACTGCCCTAGCTTCAGGAGACCTCTCCTCATCTGTGCACGGTTGAGTGTCCGACTCTGCAGCCCAGGCTATCGCTTCCCGGTGTGGTGGTGAATCCTCCATAGTCTGATGAGTGTTTTTGTCTGACTCTGGAGCCCATACTGTTGCTTCCTGGTCTGGTGATGAATCCTCCATAGTCTGGTGAGTGTAAACATACACACACACACACACACATATATATATATACACACACACACATATATGTACATATACGTATATACATATATACATATACGTATATACATATACGTATATATACATATATACATATATACGTATATATACATATATACGTATATACGTATATATACGTATATACGTATATGTACATATATACGTATATACGTATATGTACATATATACGTATATACGTATATGTACATATACATATATACATATACATATATACATATGTGTGTGTGGTCATGTGTGTGTATATGTGTGTGTGTGTGTATATATATCACTTTTCCCTTCTCCCCTTTCCATTGCAATTTTCTTATTATATCAATTTGCTTATTATATCTGCATTGCCATTTACATAAGATAAAACGTCTTTACCCTTAAAGGTATTGTGTGTGTGCCTTTCTTTCTCCCCTCATGAGTTTCCTTCACAGAACACCATATTTTTCAGAGGCTTTATTTGTTTCTTATTATTCTTTTTTCCTTAATCTTGCCTGCATGCCTAATTTTGACAAGGTGCTATTCAAACTCTGATATCCTTTCTTCTGCTTGGTGAATTCGGCTTCAAATACTTTTGTATCCTTCATGAAGCATACAACAAAAACTAACTGGGCCTTTGGCCAGGCATGATGGCTCAAGCCTGTAATCCCAGCACTTTGGGAGGTCATGGTGGGTGGATCACGAGGTCAGGAGTTTAAGACCAGCCTGGCCAAGATGGTGAAACCCCATCTCTACTAAAAATGGAAAAGTTAGCCAGGCATGGTGGTGGAGGCCTGCGTCAGGCCTCTGAGCCCAAGCTAAGTCATTGTATCCCCTGTGACTTGCACGTATACATCCAGATGGCCTGAAGCAAGTGAAGAATCACAAAAGAAGTGAAAATGGCCAGTTCCTGCCTTAACTGGTGACATTATCTTGTGAAATTCCTTCTCCTCATTCAGAGGCTTCCCAACTGAGCACCTTGTGACCCCCGCCCCTGCCCACAAGAGAAAAACCCCCTTTGACTGTAATTTTCCACTACCCACCCAAATCCTATAAAATGGCCCTACCCCTATCTCCCTTTGCTGACTCTATTTTCAGACGCAGCCCACCTGAACCCAGGTCATTAAAAAGCTTTATTGCTCACACAAACCCTGTTTGGTGGTCTCTTCACATGGATGCATGTGAAAGCCTGTAACCTCAGATACTCAGGAGGCTGAGGCAGATAATTGCTTGAACCTGGGAGGCGGAGGTTGCAGTGAGCCGAGATTGCACCACTGCACTCCAGACTGGGCAAAACAGTGAGACTCTGTCTCAAAAAAACAAAACAAAACAAAACAAAAACAGAATACAGAAGATCTTTCTTCCATTTTGACTGTAGAAAATGAATGTATTTCCACTGGAAAATGTGGTAGATAATTGATGAGTAACATAGATTTGTCAAACTATCCGTTTCTCTTTTTGCAGGGTAAATTTGTGACAGTGACATCTCGGTTCTGTATCTTGTTGTCTTGATTTCTTAGTTTAATGCTAAATTATATGTGGTGAAACATGGTACTGTTAGATATGAGTTCTAAGTGTCTTTTCAAAGAGTCAATATGTCAGTATGTTCAATTTTTTGCCTTCTACTTTTAAACTTAACTTCCTCGTAAAGCAACCTTTTTCAATCACCTGCTCCAACCTGACTCGTTCCCATTACCTGCTACCTGCTCTGCCCTGACTCATTTTTTCCCTGCATAACCATTTTTTTCCAGCCAAACCACTCACCCAATCACTGTCTTTAAATTAGCTGAGTGGAATTAGTTTAGCCTATGCAGTCTAACCCTAGCCAATAGGGGAACGACACAGCAGCAGGGGCCATGAGCGTCAGGGATAAGAACCCCTTTCCCTCCCTTGTCCAGGTGTGCACTCACCATTGCTCCATTTGTAAAGGCACACCCTTCTATAGAATTACCTTGCCTTGCTGAGAATTAAAAAGAAAATTTTATATTCGAGTGCTATTTCTTTTGCGGCACAGAAACTTTATTTATAACAATTTGGGGGCTCGTTGTGATTACATTCCCCTCCAGGGGTGGTCTCTGGTTCTCTCTCATGAGGAGGTTTGCCCTGCCCCCTTATGGCGGCCTCAGGGGTGAGAAATCCAGACCCACCCAGTGCGAAAAATAACCGGAGCTCTCAGCAACGTGGGGAAAAAAAAACTGGCCAGTAACCTAGCTTAAAGGATCCTCATATATAGTGGCAACACCTCTGTGCACAGACCAAGGAAGGAGAAGCCGTGGGAGCCAGAAAAGTACTTCGTTGGTGGTCAAATTCTGGAGAGCTAAATGTGTTTGTGCGTGAATGATCACAAACAACACTGCTTGCGATGTTGTTCGTGTGGATGGTGACAAGTCCTACTGCTGAATGGAGTGAGTGGGTCCTCTCTGTGGTTCTGTAGCTACCTCATATGACTTAGGGTGGATCCTGCCATGAGATTTACTCTGGCATGCCAACACTAAGAGGGGCCTAATTCTCCCTTGGGGGAGCAGCCAGAGGAAACAACACGAGTGGGAAGTGTGCAAGGAAAGAGGGGGAAAGGGAGGAAACAGGTTAACCTTCTGGGACAGACAAGGAGAGATATTTCTGGTGTCAGGGGTTGAGACTTCTGGGACAGGCAAGGTGAGACATCCCTGGTTTGAGGGGTGGAGGCTTCTGCTAATTTCAAGGGTTGAACCTCACACAACCCCCCCCTTTCCTTTTTTCTTGGGGGAAGAAAGAGTAGCTCCACTCCCACTTGTCCCTCCCCTAGGGGAAGGAGAAGGAGAGGACAGAACAGCAGCATAAGCATCTGGGAGAGGCAGGGAAAGACCAGCAGAGAGGTGAGACAGAGAGAGAGAGAGAAGAAAGAGAGAGAGAGAGAGAGAGGAAAGAGAGAGAGGAAGAGAGGCAGAGAGAGAGAGGAAGAGACAGAGAGACAAAGAGGAAGTCAGAGAGAGAGACAGAAAGTCAAAGAGAGAAAGAAAGATAGAAGTAGTAAAGAAAAAACAGTGTACCCTATTTCTTTAAAAGCCAGGGTAAATTTAAAGCCTATAATTGACAATTGAAGGTCTTCTCCGTGACTCTATAACACTCTAATACCACCTTGTTGTCAGTGTAAACAAGGGTGCAGCCTGAAAGCACTGAGGTCACTGACAACCTGTAGCCTTCCTATCAAAAATCCTTAACCCAGAAACCTGTGGATGAAGGTATTTCATTCAATCTGTAGCGACAACTGCTTTGCCTGTAATGCCCAACCTTGTTTTTACTAACCCTGTTTTTAGACTGCCCCTTTTTCTCCCTTAATCACCTAGCCTTGTTTCCACATGAATAAAACCCTCCCTGGGCCTGGCGCGGTGGCTCACGCCTGCAATCCCAGCACTTTGGGAGGCCTAGGTGGGCGGATCACGAGGTCAGGAGATCGAGACCATCCTGGCTAACATGGTGAAACCCCGTCTCTACTAGAAATACAAAAAATTAGCCAGGCGTGGTGGTGGGTGCTTGTAGTCCCAGCTACCAGGGAGGCTGAGGCAGGAGAATTGTGTGAAACTGGGAGGCGGAGCTTGCAGTGAGCCGAGATCACGCCACTGCACTCCAGCCTGGGCAACAGAGCCAGACTCCGTCTCAAACAAACAAACAAACAAACCAAAAACTCTCCCTTAGCTGAGAAAGCTAGACAAACTCCATCTGACCCCCTTGATTTATAAGACATTAAGGACTCCTTACCCACCCCCTTCTTCAAGGAGTTAACTTGTGTAAACAGATTCTCAACATATCAAAAGAGTCCAATTAACTGATAAGGTACCGAAACAAACAATGTACGAAGTTCCCAGGATTTTGCTCAAAAGATAACATCATAAAGCCTTGAGTCTGTGTCCAGCATAGCACCCATATCTAACATCTTATGAAGGATTTAGAGCCCCCGCATCTGGTACCGTTGCTTTTCTGTAAACATTTGTCTTTTAAATTGTCTGTTTCTCTGTAATCATTTGTCCTTTTAATTTTTGCATGTTTTTACTTCTGTAGAATTGTTGCATTTGAGCTCCCCTCCCCTTCCTAAACCAAAGTATAAAAGAAAATCAAACCCCCTCCTCATGGCCAAGAGAATTTTGAGCGTTAGTCATCTCTTTGGCCACTGGCTAAATAAAGGACTCTTAATTCATCTCAAAGTGTGGCGTTTTTCTAACTCGCTCGGGTATAACATTTGGAGGACCCAGCGAGATATATTCCCCACCAGGTGAGAGCCGGGATTTCTCCAGGCTCCCCCAGACAGATGGCTGGCTAATGGGGGGGTGCTACCTGAAAAATTTTTCCAGGTCCGTTAAAGGTGACCATCTTCCGGAGGAGAGCAGATTGACTACCGTGTGGGTGCCCACAAAATTCCACCTCTGAGTCCTCAACTTCTGATCCTGGGGTCAGGTAAGTCAGGCTTGACTTTGCCCTGGACTCAGTCCACATCCCAGGATGCTGGGGGACTGAGTCCTGGTTTCTGGCAGGCCAGTCTCTCTCTTTCTCTCTCTCTCTCTCTCTCTTTCTCTCTCTCTCTCATTAAAAATTAGTCTCACTCTCTGCTCTCTTTCTCACTCTCACCCTCCCTCTCCCTTTTTCTATCTCTCATCCTTCTCTTGTTCAGGTTTCTTGGAGATCTCCAGGGTAAAAAAAACAAACAAAACTGTTATAAACTCCGTGTGAATGGTGAGTGATTGGGTGATTGTGGAAGACAAGGGCTTGTGCTTGTCTTCCAGTTTGTAGCTCCACGGCGAAAGCTATGGAGTTTGAGTGGGCCCTCATCTGTGGTTCCATGGTGACCTCGTAAGGCTTAAGGGTCATAGCTTGATCTGAGCCAGGTGTTTTTCCAGCCTGCCAGTACTAAGAGAAGCCCAAGTCCCCCAAGGGGGGTGGCCAGGTGGGCATCTGAATGATCCCATCATGGGACCCCCTCCCCTTGTCTGTCTAATAAAAACTGTCATAATTGTTTACATGCCCTAGGGCCAATTGTTTGTTTTATGTTTATTGCTCTGCTCAGTGTCTATTGTCTTGTTTAGTGGTTGTCAAAGTTTTGTATGTCATGTCATCGATATTGCCCAAGACATCTGGGTAAGAACTTCTTCAAGGTCCTTAGTGTTGATTTTTTATCACAGGAGGTTAAATTTCTCATCAATCATTTAGGCTGGCCACAACAGTCCTGCCTTTTCTGTCAGAAACAAGTCAGGTCTTGTTACGGAAACGAGTGTGGAGAACATTCGCCTGATTGGGATTTCTGGCACCATGAAGGTTGCTGGTATTTAGATTGTCATGCCCTACATCCAAGAGCTGGGCTGCCTCTAGACTAAACTGGTGGTGGGTTCAAAATAGCCACCCTGCAGATTTCCTTGCTTACCTCTTTTGTCATCCTGTAACTTTTCCCATGCCCTTAAATAGGACACTGTGTAGGGAAACCTACACCTGTACTGCTTTACTTCATTTAGATTCTTACTCTGTTCCTCTGTGGCTACTCTCCCACCTTAAAAATGATCTGAGTGGCCTCATCCCTGCCCCTTACCCTGTACATCTCATTTTCCAGTGCCACAGCAACTTCAGCATCTCCAGGACTTGGCTCTGCTCTCACTCCTTAAACTCTTACAGGAAAAGGCTGAGTTTGAGCTATTTGCCTTTGAGTCATGGAGACACCAAAAGTATTTAGGGTACAGGTCCAGAGGAAGAGGGAGAACGCCTAGATCTGACCAACCCAGGAGACCTCAGGGCAGCCTCTAGTCCCCCTCCCTCAATCTTAAAGCTACTGTAATGTGGCAAGTGGTATTAGCTGTTGTGGTTTTTCTGCTCTTTCTGGTTATGTTGATTCTGTTCTTTTGATACGCCAGCCCCCTAGGGAGTGAGTTTCTCTGTACATGCTGGGTTTAATATCTATGCTCAAATCTTAATAAATTGCCTTCAAAAAAAAAAAAAAAGGGAAACTCCTTCTCTGGCCTCGTAAGTGTTGGAGTCCTCTCCAATGTATGCTGCAGAATTTTTCTCTCGGTTTCTCAGAGGATTATGGAGTCCGCCTTAAAAAAGGCAAGCTCCGGACACTCTGTGAAGTAGAATGGCCAAAGTTTGGAGTCGGGTGGCCCCGTGTAGGGTCACTGAAACTCGCAATTGTTCAGGCTGTGTGGCAGGTTGTTACTGAAACTCCCAGCCACCCCGATCAGTTTCCCTACATTGATCAATGGCTGAGTTTGGTCAGGAGCCCCCCTCCATGGGTCCACTCATGCACCATTCATAATTCTACCTCCAAGGTCCTTCTGAGTCAGACCACATTTTCACCTCGACCCTTAGCCAGTCTGACTTCCCTGTACTGCCTCCCTCTGAAGAAGAGGAGAGTCTCCCTCACCCAGTCCCACCGCCTTACAACCAGCCTGCTCCCATAGAATCGTCCTTTGTCTCCTCAACTACTTCCCCTGTAGGCTCGCCGCCTATTGCTTCTTGATTGTGACCATGGTAGGAGGAAGTAGCCCCTCTACTCCCACTGAGAGAGGCACAAGTCCCTCTGGGTGATGAGCGCTCATCTCCCTTCTTGGTTTATGTCCCTTTTTCTACTTCTGACTTGTTTAATTGGAAAACCCATAATCCTCCCTTCTCTGAAAAGCCCCAGGTTTTGACCTCTCTGATGGAGTCCATACTCCGGACTCACTGGCCCATCTGGGATGATTGCCAAAAGCTCCTTTTAACCCTTTTCACCTCTGAAGTGAGGGAAGGTATCTGAAGAGAGGCCAAAAAGTACTTCCTCACATCAGCCAATAGGCCAGAGGAGGAAGCTAGAGACCTCCTTGAGGAGGTCTTTCCCTCTACCCGGCTTAATTGGGACCCAAATTCCTCAAGTGAAAGGAGAGCTTTGGATGATTTCCACTGGTATATCCTCATGAGTATTAAGGGAGCTGTTCAGAAACCCATAAACTTGTCTAAGATGACTGAAGTTGTCCAGGGGCCTGATGAGTCACCAGGAGCATTTTTAGAGCGCCTCCAGGAGGCTTATCAGATTTACGCCCCTTTTGCCCCGGCGGCTCCTGAAAATAGCCGTGCTCTTAATTTGGCATTTGTGGCTCAGGCAGCCCCAGATGTTAAAAGAAAACTCCAAAAACTGGAGGGATTTGCTGGAATGCATATCAGTCAGCTTTTAGAAATAGCCCAAAAGGTTTTTGACAACTGAGAGTTTGAAAAACAAAAACAAGCAACATAGGCAGCTGAAAAAGGTGCTGATAAAGCATTCAAAAGACAAGCAAAAATCTTAGTGATGGCTATCCAAGAGGGGAAAAAGAAAAGGCCCCCAACACAGAGAAATGGCCAGGGAACCTTGGGTTCCCACCATAAAGGTAAAAGAGTTGAACAGGCTCCTCTAGGAAAAGACCAATGTGCTTATTGCAGGCAGACTGGCAGTGGAAAAAGGAATGCCCACTACGACCAGAAGAAAAATCAGAAAAGAAAAGGTCCTCACCCTACCCATAATGGAAGAGCCTGATGACTGACGGGGCCAGGGCTCCCTCGCTGTTGGCCCCCAGGAGCCCATGGTAACTGCTACAGTGGGGGGCCAGCCTGTATGCTTCCTAGTAGATACCAGGGTGGAGCACTCGGTACTGCAGACCCCCCTGGGCAGTGTCTCAAATAAAAGAGTGACTGTACAAGTCACTGGAGCAACTGGAGCTATTCAAGAATATCCTGTCACACACTCATGAGAAGTGAGCTTGGGACAGAAAAGAGTGACGCAGTCATTTCTTGTGGTTCCAGAGTGTCCTTTTCCTCTCCTTGGATGAGACCTGCTCCATAAGTTACAGGCCTCAATCTCTTTCTCAGCTCAACAGGCTCACCTCACACTAGGAAATACAGCTCCCTCCACTGCCCAACTTCTGCTAACTACCCCTCTGTGGGAGGAATACCTTTTAGTTTCACCATCACAATCACTGGAGGAGAATAATAATCCTCTTCTTTTGGACTTACAGACACCTTTTCCCTGAGTTTGGGCCGAGTCAAACCCTCCGGGACTGGCTAAACACCATTCACCAGTGGTTGTAGAACTCCTGGCCACTGCCATGCCAGTCCAGGTGAAATAATACCCCATGAATCAGGGGGCAAGAGAGGGGATTAATCCCCATATTTAATGACTGTTACAAGCTGGCATACTTACACCATGTCAGTCTGCTTGAAATGCTCCCATTATTGCCAGTCCAGAAATGTGGAACAAATGATTACTGGCTGGTACAGGACTTAAGGGAAGTTAACAAATGGACTGTTACTGTCCATCCAACTGTCCCTAATCCTTATACTCTACTTAGCCTGCTGTCACCAGAACATACAGTATACACTGTCCTTGACCTAAAGGATGCTTTTTTTGCTATTCCTCTGGACCCCAAAAGCCAGCCGATCTTTGCATTTGAATGGGCAGATCCTAGCTCAGGGAACACTACCCAACTGACTTTGACTCAGTTACCTCACGGTTTTAAAAACTCCCCCACCCTTTTTGGGGAGGCTCTCCAGCAAGATCTTATACCATTCCGAGCTAGTCACCCTAACTGTACTCTTCTTCAGTACGTTGATGATCTTTTATTAGATACTGGAACTATGGACAGTTGCCTGCAACATATGAGAGACCTACTTTACCTCCTTCAGGAGCTCAGGTATCAAGTCTCCACCAAAAAGGCCCAGCTCTGTCTTCCCAGAGTGTCTTACTTGGGATACAAGATAAACCAAGGAAAAAGGGCACTCACCAGTGCCCAGAAAGAAGCCATCCTATGAATCCCCACTCCCACCACCAAGAGACAGGTACATGAATTCCTGGGGGCCATGGGATACTGCTGCCTCTGGATATTGGGGTCCACAGAGTTGGCCAAGCCCCTGTACACTGCTACAGGAAGAAACAGCCCAGTGGTTTGGACAGGCACCGAAGAACAGGCTTTTCAAAACCTGAAAAAGGCATTAACTGAAGCCCCTGCTTTAGCCCTCCCAAATATCTCAAAGCCATTTCACCTGTTTGTCCATGAAAGCCAGGGAGTTTCTAAAGGGGTGCTTACTCAGGCTTTAGGACCCTGGAGATGCCCAGTGGCCTATTTATCTAAGAGGCTGGATCCTGTGGCCTCTGGATGGCCAAGTTGTCTGCAAGCCATAGCGGCTAGAGCATTCCTAGTCCAAGAGGCTGATAAGTTAATTCTGGGCCAAAATTTAACCCTTATGGCTCCTCATCCCATAGAGACTTTACTATGAAGTGCTCCTGGCAAATGGATGTCAAATGCTCGCATCTTGCAGTATCAGAGTTTACTGTTAGATCAGCCTCGTTTGACTTTCTCTCCCACAAGGTGTTTAAATCCAGCTACACTACTCCCTGATCCAGACTCCACTACTCCTGTTCAGGACTGTCAGGATCTGTTGGAAACTACCAAAACTGGCCAACCTGATCTTCAAGATGTGCCCCTAGAAAAGGCAGATGCCACCGTGTTCACAGATGGTAGCAGCTTCCTCGAGCAGGGAGAACGAAAAGCTGGTGCAGCTGTTACCATGGAGACAGACGTGTTGTGGGCTTAGGCTTTACCAGCGAACACCTCAGCACAAAAAGCTGAATTGATTGCCCTCACTCAGGCTCTTCAATGGGGTAAGAATAAACGTATTAACATTTACACTGACAGCAGGTATGCCTTTGCTACTGTACATGTACATGGAGCCATCTACCAGGAGCGCAGGCTACTCACCTCAGCAGGAAAGACTCAAAAACAAAGAAGAAATTCTAGCCCTGCTTGAAGCCGTATGGCTCCCTCAGCAGGTGGCTGTAATCCACTGCAAAGAACATCAAAAAGAAAACATGGCCATTGCCCGTGGTAACCAGAGAGCTGATTCAGCAGCTCAGGACACAGCGTGACTTTGAGTCACGCCTCTAAACTTGCTACCTGCAGTTTCTTTTCCACAGCCAGATCTGCCTGACAATCCCATGTACTCAACAGAAGAAGAAAAACTGGCTTCAGATATTGGAGCAAATAAAAATCAGGAAGGTTGGTGGATTCTTCCTGACTCTAGAGTCTTCATACCCAGAACTCTTAGGAAAACTTTAATCAGCCACCTACATTCTACCACCCATTTAGGAGGAGCAAAACTAGCCCAGCTCCTCTGGAGCCTTTTTAAGATCCCCCATCTTCAAAGTCTAACAGATCAAACAGCTTTCCAGAGCACAACCTGCACCCAGGTAAATGCCAAGCAAGGTCCTAAACCCAGCCCAGGCCACTATCTCTGAGGAAACTCACCAGGAGAAAAATGGGAAATTGACTTTACAGAAGTAAAACCACACCGGGCTGGGTACAAATACTTTCTAGTACTAATAGACACCTTCTCTGGATGGACTGAGGCATTTGCTACAAAAAAAGAAACTGCCTGCATGGTAGTTAAGTTTTTACTCAATGAAATCATTCCTCGATATGGGCTGCCTGCTGCAATAGGGTCTGATAATGGACCGGCTTTCACCTCCTCCATAGCTCAGTCAGTAAGGCATTAAATATTCAATGGAAGCTCCATTGTGCCTATCGACCCCAGAGCTCTGGGCAGATAGAACACATGAACTGAACCCTAAATACACTCTTACAAAATTAATCTTAGAAACCGGTGAAAACTGGGTAAGTCTCCTTCCTTTAGCTCTACTTAGAGTAAGGTGCACCCCTTACTGGGCTGGGTTCTCACCTTTTGAAATCATGTATGGGAGAGTGCCGCCTATCTTGCCTAAGCTAAAGGATGCCCATTTGGCAGAAATATCACAAGCTAATTTATTGCAGTACTTACAATCTCTCCAACAGGTACAAGATATCTTGCCACTTGTTTAAGGAGCTCATTCCAATCCAGTTCCTGACCAGACGGGGCCCTGCCATTCATTCCAGCCAGGAGACCTAGTGTTTGTTAAAAAGTTCCAGAAAGAAGGACTCACTCCTGCTTGGAAGGGACCTCACACCATCATCCTCACGACGCCAACGGCTCTGAAGGTGGATGGCATTCCTGCTTGGATTCATCACTCCTGCAACAAAAAGGCCAACAGAGCCCAACTAGAAACATGGGTCCCCAAGCCTTGGTCAGGCCCCTTAAAACTGCACCTAAGTCGGGTGAAGCCATTAGATTAATTCTTTTTATTTACCTCTCTTGTTTCTTTTTGCCTGTTATGTCCTCTGAGCCTCCCTACTCCTTTCTCCTCACCTCTTTCACAACAGGACGTGTATTCGCAAACACTACTTGGAGGGCCGGTACCTCCAAGGAAGTCTCCTTTGCAGTTGATTTATGTGTACTGTTCCCAGAGCCAGCTCGTACCCATGAAGAGCAACACAATTTGCCGGTCATAGGAGCAGGAAGTGTTGACCTTGCAGCAGGATTTGGACACTCTGGGAGCCAAACTGGATGTGGAAGCTCCACAGGTGCAGAAAAAGGGCTCCAAAATGTTGACTTTTACCTCTGTCCTGGAAATCACCCTGACGCTAGCTGTAGAGATACTTATCAGTTTTTCTGCCCTGATTGGACATGTGTAACTTTAGCCACCTACTCTGGGGGATCAACTAGATCTTCAACTCTTTCCATAAGTCGTGCTCCTCATCCTAAATTATGTACTAGAAAAAATTGTAATCCTCTTACTATAACTGTCCATGACCCTAATTCAGCTCAATGGTATTATGGCATGTCATGGGGATTAAGACTTTATATCCCAGGATTTGATGTTGGGACTATGTTCACCATCCAAAAGAAAATCCTGGTCTCATGGAGCCCCCCCCAAGCCAATCGGGCCTTTAACTGATCTAGGTGACCCTATGTTCCAGAAACACCCTAACAAAGTTGATTTAACTGTTCCTCTGCCATTCTTAGTTCCTAGAACCCAGCTACAACAACAACATCTTCAACCCAGCCTAATATCTATACTAGGTGGAGTACACCATCTCCTTAACCTCACCCAGCCTAAACTAGCCCAAGATTGTTGGCTATGTTTAAAAGCAAAACCCCCTTATTATGTAGGATTAGGAGTAGAAGCCACAATTAAACGTGGCCCTCTATCTTGTCATACACGACCCCATGCTCTCACACTAGGAGATGTGTCTGGAAATGCTTCCTGTCTGATTAGTACTGGGTATAACTTATCTGCTTCTCCTTTTCAGGCTACTTGTAATCAGTCCCTGCTTACTTCCATAAGCACCTCAGTCTCTTACCAAGCGCCTAACAATACCTGGTTGGCCTGCACCTCAGGTCTCACTCGCTGCATTAATGGAACTGAACCAGGACCTCTCCTGTGCATGTTAGTTCATGTACTTCCCCAGGCATATGTGTACAGTGGACCAGAAGGACAACTCCTCATCGCTTCCCCTGAGTTACATCCCAGGTTGTGCCAAGCTGTCCCACTTCTGGTTCCCCTATTGGCTGGTCTTAGCATAGCTGGATCAGCAGCCATTGGTTCGGCTGCCCTGGTTCAAGGAGAAACTGGACTAATGTCCCTGTCTCAACAGGTGGATGCTGATTTAAGTAACCTCCAGTCTGCCATAGATATACTACATTCCCAGGTAGAGTCTCTGGCTGAAGTAGTTCTTCAAAACTGCCGAGGCTTAGATCCGCTATTCCTCTCTCAAGGAGGTTTATGTGCAGCTCTAGGAGAAAGTTGTTGCTTCTATGCCAATCGATCTGGAGTCATAAAAGGTACAGTACAAAAAGGTCGAGAAAATCTAGATAGGCACCAACAAGAACGAGAAAATAACATCCCCTGGTATCAAAGCATGTTTAACTGGAACCCATGGCTAACTACTTTAATCACTGGGTTAGCTGGACCTCTCCTCATCCTACTATTAAGTTTAATTTTTGGGCCTTGTATATTAAATTGGTTTCTTAATTTTATAAAACAACGCATAGCTTCTGTCAAACTTACGTATCTTAAGACTCAATATGACCCCCTTGTTAATAACTGAAGAATCAACAATTTGATTCCCCAAAAACACGGGTGGTGAAGGTAATGCCCAACCTTGTTTTTACTAACCCTGTTTTTAGACTCTCCCTTTTGCTCTCTTAATCACCTAGCCTTGTTTCCACATGAATAAAACTCTCGCTTAGCTGAGAAAGCAGGATGAACTCCATCTGGCCCCCTTGATTTATAAGACACTAAGGACTCCTTACCCACTCCCTTCTTCAAGGAGTTAACTTGTATAAACAGATTCTCAACATATCAAAAGAGTCCAATTAACTGATAAGGTACTGAAACAAACAATGTATGAAGTTCCCAGGATTTTGCTCAAAAGATAACACCATAAAGCCTTGAGTCTGTGTCCAGCATAGCACCCATATCTAACATCTTATGAAGGATTTAGAGCCCCCGCATCTGGTACCGTTGCTTTTCTGTAAACATTTGTCTTTTAAATTGTCTGTTTCTCTGTAATCATTTGTCCTTTTAATTTTTGCATGTTTTTACTTCTGTAGAATTGTTGCATTTGAGCTCCCCTCCCCTTCCTAAACCAAAGTATAAAAGGAAATCAAGCCCCCTCCTCATGGCTGAGAGAATTTTGAGAGTTAGCGGTCTCTTTGGCCACTGGCTAAATAAAGGACTCTTAATTCATCTCAAAGTGTGGCGTTTTTCTACCTTGCTTGGGTATAACATGCTAACAGAAGAAAGTATGAGATTATTCTGTTAAAAAAATGATTTATCATTAACCACTGTAAATCCCCTTAACCCAGCAGGTTTCCTAACAGGGAATCTAAACCTTAATTACCATATAAAAGTCCGACCAGACCTAGGAGGAACTCCCTTCAGGACAAGATGATAGATGGTTCCTCCTGGGTGATTGAGGGAAAAAGGCACAATGGGTATTCAGTAACTGATAAGGAAACTCTTGCAGAAGCAGAGTTAGGAAAATTGCCTAATAATTGATCTGCTCAAACGTGGGAGTTGTTTGCATCCAGCCAAGCCTTAAAGTACTTATGGAATGAGGAAGGAGTCATCTATACCAATTCCAAGTTAATATGGACTGAACAAGGTCTTATTAATAGCAAATAATAATTGAAATCCCAAATTGACAAGGTTTTCAACAAAAGTAAAGTTTGCTGAAAGTTAACAGTGTAACATGTATTATCCTAACTTCTAATCTTGTGGCCTTAAACAGTCTAGTCCACAGACAGGAAGGAAGTTCGCATTGGAAAAGAATGGTTATCATCTTTGAAAGAAAAAAAAGGGGGGGAGGAGAATTTATGTAAAAAGGGATGTTATATGGTAAATTCTTGTTCTAAAATAAATTAACTGGTTGTTTAAAGAAAGGGATATTTGCAACAAGTCAGAAAGTTGAGGCATGTGAAGAATTATTTTTGAAAGCCTTGAAAATGTTATAAAGGGAATTTATGCAAGAAATGTTTTATAATTTAAAAGTAATTAGGCATCCTGAATGTAAAACTATTGAAGAAACAATTTACTTGCAAGGTGTGTAAGGAAAGTAAAATATACTTTTGGTAAAAGGATTATAAGGAGGCATAAGAATGTGGATTTTTACCTACACTAAAAGGTTAAAAAAATTTATTTTAAAGGTCTCAGCAAGTTTTGAAACATTAATTGTAAAGAAAATTCTGTGTGTAAACATATGAGCTAAAGTTAAAGGGGTATCATCCAGTTTTTCTGTGAACTGGACATTAAAATAAAAGCACAACAGGTTTTTCTTAACTTGCTCTTTAACAAACTTTAACAACTAACTTGCTCTTTAACAAAAATTATAAAAGGTTAAAAAGAGTCTATAAAAATCTTACCTTATGGTCAGACATTAAAAGTTGGATAAATATGTCTATAAGGTTTTATTAAAGTTAAGTTTAATATTAATAACACTAAATTTAGCTTATCTCATATAAAAATCATACGGGAAGCATTTTAAAATATAAAATGGTGTTTGACTTTCTTTGGTCTGAAATCTAATAAAAATAGGTGCTAAAGAAAATTTCTCAACAAGAATGCACCAACGACTATAAAGTCCACTGTTGAGGTCCCCACATTTAAAACAAAAGATCGATTTCTTAGAAATCTTATACTAGGCGTATCTTCCACTTTACTTTCCCTCAAAACTAAAAGTCTAGGTTCCACCCCTAGAATTTCTGGTAAACCAGCACCAGCCTTGGGATCACGTTCTCATCAAAGTGTGAAAAGAAGGAAAACTCAAGTCAGCCTGGGAAGGACCCTATCTTGTGCTGCTAACTGAGGCTGCTGTTCATACTGCAGAAGGGGGATGCACACATCACACCTGAGTCAAGCAAGCACCATTGTCATCAGAATCATGGGCCATTGTTCCTGGATAAAGCCCTACCAAATTAAAGCTAAGAAAAGCTCAGTCTAGCTATACTTTCCTTTCCTTTCCTAACCCAGTGCTTATATTCATTACTATTCCTACCACTAGCAACTCTAACCCCACTTTAGAGCATTCCTATGATTTAGGAGCAGAGGTCACTGGAAAGGATCCTATATGATTCTTTAAGATGCGCATTTTTCTCCCTCCTCCACCTCCTACATCTGCCCCATTCCCAAACCTATGACACCAAACTATGCCTCACCTCGCGCCAAATGACAAAAGCAAGCTCTCAGTAGTAGAAATAGGAGATCTGAGGCAAACCATAGCCATTGAAACAGGATATAAAGATGTAAATGCCTGGACAAAATGGATTAAAGATTCCATTCACGCTTTAAACAAAAGTGGCTGTTATGCTTATGTGGATGGTAGGCCAGAGGCCCGGGCTGGGCCTTTCCACTGGGGTGGTCCTCAAATCAAGTGGACATGGAGTGCATGGCCGCTGTTGTTTCAAGATTCCACTGCCTGGAATAACGAATCATGCCAAGCTTTCTCTGCTATTTCCTGAAGTCCAACACCCTGCGGGTCAGCCCCTGAGCGCCATCCAGCCTCCATCTTCCAAAACCAATTTTACATCGTGTCTCCAATGACAAGGGAAAAAATTTGGCATTCCATGGAAACTTTACAGGATGCAGTGAAGTCCGGCATTTCCTAGAGCTGACCCATTAGTCTGCTCTTATTCATCCCTGAGTGGATGTATGGTAGTATTATGGAGGACCTTTACTGGACACTCTGCCAAATAATTAAGAGCAGTACTTATGCTCTAGTTCAATTGGCTATCCCTTTTACTCTGGCATTTCATCAACCAGAGGAAGGAAAAATAAGATATCATAAAGTGAGAGAAGCTCCTTATGGGTCTTTCGACTCTCAAGTCTATTGAAACGCAATCGGAGTCCCATGGGAAGTACCAGATCAATTTAAAGCCCAAAATCAGGCCGGGCACGGTGGCTCATGCCTGTAATCCCAGCACTTTGGGAGGCTGAGGCAGGCAGATCACGAGGTCAGGAGATTGAGACCATCCTGGCTAACACGGTGAAACCCCGTCTCTACTAAAAATACAAAAAATTAGCTGGGCGTTGTGGTGGGCGCCTGTAGTCCCAGCTACTGGGGAGGCTGAGGCAGGAAAATGGCATGAACCCAGGAGGCGGAGCTTGCAGTGAGCCGAGATCATGCCACTGCACTCCAGCCTGGGCAACAGAGCGAGACTCCATCTTGAAAAAAAAGAAAAAAAGCCCAAAATCAAATAGCTGCAAGATTTGAGTCAATATTTTGGTGGGTGGCAATTAATAAATGTAGATTGGATAAACTACATCTATTACAACCAACAGCGATTTATTAACTGCACTAGAAATGCTGTTAAAGGAATAGCTGAGCAATTAGGGCCTATTAGCCAGATGGCTTGGGGAAAATAGAATAGCCTTAGACATAATATTAACATACAGAGAAGGAGTTTGCATCATGATTAAAACTCAATGTTGTACCTTCATCCCAAACAACACCGTCCCTGATGGAAATACAACAAAGGCATTGCAAGGTCCGACTGCTCTGTCCGATGAGTTAGCCAACAACTCAAGTGTAAATGACCCCTTTACAAGATGGCTAGAAAAGTGGTTCAGTAAATGGAAAAAAAAATAGCCTAAATTCTTACTTCCCTTGCAGACGTAATGGGTATACTTCATCTTGTCAGGTGCTGTGTCACACCATGACTCCGTGAGTTGGTGCAGAGGCTTATAAAAACAGCACTTACTAAAACCTCCCTTAATTATCTACCACCTTATCCATAGAAGCTTCTTTTGCAAAATCAAGCAGAACAACTAAGCCAAGACATGTTAAAAAAAATTTGAAAAGAAAGGGCTGTAAGGAAATGCAAGAGGAGGGGTTGTTAGATATGACTTCTAAATTTCTTCTCAAAGAATCAATATGTCAGTATGTTCAATTCTTTGCCTTCTGCTTTTAAGCTTAACTTCCTCATAAAGCAACATTTTTCAATTACCTGCTCCACCCTGACTCATTCCCATTACCTGCTACCTGCTCTGCTCTGACTCATTCTCCACCCTGCATAACCACTTTTTCCTACCAAACCACTTACCCCGTCACTCTCTTTAAATTAGCCAATCGGAATTAGTTTAGCCTGTCTGGTCTAACCCTAGCCAATAGGGGAGTGACACAGCAGCAGGGTCCACGTGCATCAGAGATAAGAACCCCTTTCCCTCCCTTGTCCAGGTATGTGCTCACCATTGCTCCATCTGTAAGGGTGCACCCTTCTATAGAAGTACCTCGGCTTGCTGAGAATTAAAAAGAAAATGTTAAATTTGAGTGCTATTTCTTTAGCCGCACCGAAACTTTATAACAGTACCTTCTACAAGTGTTCCCATGTGACTAATCTTTTACTGCATAATTTTTAATAGAAATAATAAAATAATACATATATTGTCTGAAAAAAGTAGATATATTTGCTTTTCTTATGGAGGTATAAAATGCAAGCACCTTAGCCAGGTACTGTGTCTCATGCCTGTAATCCCAGCAGTTTGGGAGGCCAATGCAGGTTGATCACTTGAGGTCAGGAGTTCAAGACTATTAGGCCTCTGAGCCCAAGCTAAGCCATCATATCCCCTGTGTCCTGCACATATACATCCAGATGGCCTGAAGCAAGCGAAGAATCACAAAAGAAGTGAAAACAGCCAGTTCCTGCCTTAACTGATGACATTCCACCAATTTGTGACCTGGAGGGGCATTCTCAGTACACTTTTGAGTAGAAATGTTCAGGAAGCAGGATAGTAGCCTGCTGGGAACATTAGTAAGAGGGGCTGCAAAGAAGATAATCAAAATATTGAATAAGGTGGGGTCAGGAGTTTGAGACCAGTCTGGTCAACAAGGTGAAACACTGTGTCTACTAAAAATACAAAAATTAGCTGGTGGTCATGGTGGGTGCCTGCAATCCCAGATTCTCAGGAGGCTGAGGTGGGAGAACTGCTTGAACCTGAGAGGCAGAGATTGCAGTGAGCTGAGATGGCACCACTGCACTGCAGCCTGGGCGACAGAGTGAGACTCCATCTCAAAAATAATAATAATTTATTTTGGCCACTGAAGACAAATTCAGCTGATTGTTTTAATGACAATAAGGAGAAAATGTGCAGAGTCTGTATCTGGCACTGTGATAAGCAAGAAAAGAGAGCATTATCTAAGTCGTAATGGGAAGAGTGTTTCTTTCCACAAACTGTTACTGGAGCACACAAAGGATGTAGAATTTTATTAATCGCAAATATTTTTTATGATTTTGTGTTTCATCTTTCCCCATCTCTTTTCTTTGTTCTATGCATTTCTTCCATTTGGCTTTTCCTGGGCTGCATTTTATATATATGAAACCGGTAAACATAACTACAGTGTTTTGCTGAGTTCTGTGAGTAGCTCTACCCAATTATTGAACTTCAGGGAGGTTATGGGAGTCCCCAGTTTTTAAGCAGCAGCTCAGATGCATAGATGGGCCCATGGGGTTTGTGACTGGCATCTGCAGTGAGGACAATGTTGTGGAACTGAGCCCTGAATCAGGATCTGTGCTGACTCTGGGTGGTGTCAGAATTCAAATGTTAGACAATGAGTTGGTGTTGGAGAATTATTTGATGTTCAGCAAATTACAGATTTGGTGCCAGAAAAAAGATATCATGGAGGCCTGGCCTGGAATAAAACTCTGGGTGTTTGGGAATGGGAGGCTCTGCTCTCCTGCACACAGGCTGTCACACTGCCCATTGTCCTGTGATTCCAGGTCTTCTCCCAGGGTGACAGAGGACTGAAAACTTAGAGGAAAGGAGCACTGATGACAGACCCCCTTTTCTTGCAGCTGTTACCACAGGATTCCCTCCCACTCACAAACACACACACTAGACATTGACATGTCCACACTCCTCCCAGGACTAGGCACCACCCTCAGAAACTTCACCACTGCATTTTTGATCCAAGAGTTTCTTGCCAAGAACCCACAAGTCTCTACAAATCTGGCATATCCCCCTCCCTGGACACCGAATCTGCAGCAGCAACCTGTTTTCTCCACCAACCTAGGGTTCTGGACCTGCTTTTCACAATCTTGTCTGCCTGCATTCACACAGAAATAAATCAGAGTACAGCCCCACTGGGCCACTATCTGTAGCGAAAATCAGTCCACTTACCTACATTGCAATCTCCCCGACCCAGGAATTTTTTTTCTTTTAGCTCTTATTTTTGGTTTGGGGTACACATGTGGGTTTGTTACACAGCTATGTCATGGGGTTTGGTGTGCAGATTATTTTGTCCCTGCGTTACTACCTGTAGCACCAAACAGGTATGTTTTCTGATCCTCTGAGTTGTCCCATACTCCACCCTCAACTAGGCCTCAGTGTCTGTTTTTCTCTCTCTCTCTCTCTTTTTTTTTTTTTGAGACTGAGTCTCGCACTCTTTCCCAGGCTGGAGTGCAGTGGTGCCATTTCAGCTCACTGCAAGCTCTGCCTCCTGGGTTCATGCCATTATCCTGCTGCCTCAGCCTCCTGAGTAGCTGGGACTACAGGCGCCCTCCACCATGCCTGGCTAATTTTTTGTATTTTTAATAGAGACAGGATTTCACCGCGTTAGCCAGGATGGTCTCTATCTCTTGACCTTGTGATCTGCCCGCCTTGGCCTCCCAAAGTGCTGGGATTACAGACATGAACCACTGTGTCTGGCCTGTTCTCCTCTTTGTGTTCATGTGTTCTTATTATTTAGCTCTTACTTATAAATAATAACATGCATTTGGCTTTCTGTTTCTGCATTAGTTTTCTTTTTTTTTGTTTTGTTTTGTTTTGTTTTTTTTGAGAAGGAGTTTTGATCTTGTTGTTTAAGCTGGAGTGCAATGGTATGATCTCCACTCACTGCAAACTTCGTTTCCTGGGTTCCAACAATTCTCCTGCCTCAGCCTCCTGAGTAGCTGAAATTACAGGAGGGCGCCACCACTCCTAGCTAATTTTGTATTTTTAGTAGAGACATGGTTTCTCTATGTTGGTTGGGCTAATCTCAAACTCCTGACCTCAGGTGATCCGCCCAACTCTACCTCTTGAAGTGCTGGGATTATGGGCCTGAGCCATCATGCCTGGCCTCTGCGTTAGTTTTCTAAGAATGTTGGTCTCCACCTTCATCAATGTTATTGCAAAGGACGTGGTCTTTTTTTGTGTGTGTGTGTGGCCACCCAGTATTCCATGATGTTTTGTTTTTACTAAATTTTGTTTAGTAAATTTTTGTTTTTACTAAATTTTTTATTTTATTTTTGGAGACAAGCTTATTGCCCAGGCTAGAGTGCCAAGGCATGATATTGGCTTACTTTAGCCTCAACTTCCGAGGCTCAAGCAATTCTCTCCTACTTCATCCTCCCTAGAAGCTAGGCTTCTTAGGACTACACGCAGGCATTACCAAGCCTGGCCAATTTTTCTTTTTGCACTTTCCATGGAGACAGGATTTTGCCATGTTTCCCAGGCTGGTCTCAAACTTCTAAGCTCAGGCAATTCACTTGCCTCCACCTCCCAAAGTGCTGGGATTACAGGCATAAGCCACCGCATATGACCATACCATATTACCATATTTTCTTTATTCAGTCTACCATCGATAGGCATTTAGGGCCTGTCCTTATCTTTGCTAGTGTGAATAGTGCTGCAGTGAACATACATGTGGATGTGTCTTTATAATATAATAATTTATATTTCTTTGGGTATATACCCAATGATGAGATCCCTGGGTCAAATGATAATTCTGCTTTTAGTTCTGTGAGGAATCATCACACTGCTTTTTACAGTTGTTAAACTATTTACACTCCCACCAGCAGAGTATAAGCATTCTTTTTTCTCTGCAACCTTTGCCGGCATTTGTTATTTTTTTGAAATTTTATAAATAGCCATTCTGATGGATGCGATGTGGTATCTCATTGTGGTTTTTCTTTTAATTTCTCTAATGATTAGCGATGAGCATTTTTTTCACATGATTGTTAGCCACGTTTGTCATCTTTTGAAAAGAATCTCTTCAAGTTTTGTGATGTTACTTTTTAATGAGGTTTTCTTTTTTGTAAACTTGTTTAAATTCTTGGTTTTTTTTTTTTTGTCTTTTGTTTTTGAGACGGAGTTTCACTCTTGTTGCCCAGGCTGGTGTGCAATGGCCCAATCTTGGCTCACCGCAACCTCCACCTACTGGATTCAAGAGATTCTCCTGCCTCAGCCTCCCAAGTAGCTGGGATTACAGGCATGCGCCACCATGCCCTGCTAATTTTGTATTTTTAGTAGAGATGGGGTTTCTCCATGTTGGTCAGGCTGGTCTCAAACTACCGACCTCAGGTGATCTGCCCACCTCAGCCTCCCAAAATGCTGGGATTACAGGGGTGAGCCACTGCACCTGGCCTAAGTTCTTAATAAATTCTGGATATTAGACCTTTGTTAGAGAAAAAGTTTGCAAATTATTTTTATTCTGTAGGTTGTGTGTTTACTCTGTTGATAGTTTCCTTTGCTGTGAAGAAGCTCTTTAGTTTAAATAGGTTCCATTTGTCAATTTTTGCTTTTGTGGCAATTGCTTTTGGTAGATTCATCATGAAGGCTTTGTGAGTTTCTATGTCTAGAATGGTATTACCTAGGTTATCTTGCAGGGTTTCTTATAATTTTAAGTTTTACACTTAAGTGTTTAATTCATCTTGAATTCATTTTTGTACATGGTGTAATGAAGGGGTCCAATTTCAGTCTTCTACATAGTGCTAGGTAATTATTCCAGCACCATTTATGAAATAGAGAATTGTTCCCACATTCCTCTTGTCAGCTTTGGCAAAAATCTGTTGGTTGTAAGAAGGTGGCATTATTTCTGGGCTCTCTATTCTGTTGCATTGGTCTTGTGCACTTATGGATTTTTTTATAACATCTTTCTGTCTTCTGTTTTTTTCCCCCATAAACCTTCTTTCAAGTGCATATAGTGTGCAAATTTCAGATGTCCCAGAGTTCAAAAAATTTTTAAAGTTCAAAAAAAATTTTTGCTTTTTCTCTTTTCTTAGGTATTTAGATTATATGTAGATGTTTTTCTCTGCTTTTTTGAAATATATGTAAATCATATTAACAGCTAAATAAACCTTTTGTCATTTTTTTCTCACTCCAGATTTTCTTTATCTAGTACTTCAGATTTATTGCTTTATTTTTGGTTCTGAGGGTTTATTTTTTTCATTTTTATTCCTCTAAAGTAGACACAGATTTGTTTAGATAAAAGCTCTTTTCAAGAGCACACAGAAGCTTAGCACAAAGATAGGATTAAGTTTTGTAATACAGAATGATAAAGACTGAAAGATACTAAGTTTCTTTGACAGAGACCTGATGATCCAAGGAAATTATCTAATATTTGCAGGCTGAAGTACTTATACTGCAAAAGCAAGAACAGTTCAGTGTATAAACTGAAGAGTGGAGTCTGTAGTTGTACCTTGCTTTCTATTGATTACTTCAGAACAATTAGCATAGTTATGTGTAGTGTTTGTAGACAACCTGCATTCATATAAATTAAACAGTATTTTCTTTTTTTATTATACTTTAAGTTCTAGGGTACATGTGCACAATGTGCACGTTTGTTACATATGTATATATGTGCCATGTTGGTGTGCTGCACCTATTAACTTGTCATTTACATTAGGTATATCTCCTAATGCTTTCCCTCCCCCCTCCCCCCAAATATTTTCTTTTTTTGAGACAGAGTCTCACTCTGTTTCCCAGGCTGGAGTGCAGTGGCATTATCTCAGCTCACTGCAACCGCTGCCTCCCAGGTTCAAGTGATTCTCCTGTTTTAGCCTCCTGGGTAGCTGGGATTACAGGCGCACACCACCATGCATGGCTATGTTTTTGTATTTTTAGTAGAGACGGGGTCTTACCACGTTGGCCAGCTTGATCTTGAACTCCTGACCTCAGGTAATCCATCCAACTCACTCTTCCAAAGTGCTGGGATTATAGGTGTGAGCCATAAACAGTATTTTCTAAAATTGTATGAATGTAAAGCTGCAATGCTGATTTCAAATGAATCATTTTAATTGTTATTTTAATATTGTTATTTATAGTTTTGAAATATAAAGTGTTTTAATTGAAGTATAGTTGCTATTTAGTTATTTAGAGACAGAGTCTCACTCTTTCACCCAGGCTGGAGTGCACTGGCTTGATCTCAGCTCACTGCAATCTCTGCCTCCTGGGTTCAAGCGATTCTTCTGTCTCAGCCTCCTGGGTAGCTGGGATGACAGGCACACTCCACCATGCCTGATTTTTTTTTGTTTGTATTTTTAGTAGAGATGGCGATTCACCATATTGGCCAGGCTGGTCTTGAACTCCTGACCTCGTGATCTGCATGCTTCAGCCTCACAAAGTGCTGGGATTACAGGCGTGAGACACCACTCCTGGCTATAGTTGCAATTTTAAAAATGCTGCATACATTAAGACTAGTTTATTAAAATTATTCATACTTAGATATTTATATGTAATATCTAAAGAAAATTTACTACCAAGCTGTTACAGTAGATATTAGGCTTACATGTTTATTACTTTATTCTATAGGGATAATTATGAGTAAACACAATTTTAGTATATTTTATTTCACTAAATTGGTATGCTGCTATTACAGGACAAATAAAGACAGGTGATATGTCCACCCAAAATTCATAATAGCTCTTCAGTTACTTATGTTGCAAGTTCTAATGTATTCCACTATATGAACACAGTCAGATTCTATTTTTTCATCAAAAAGTATTGTTGGAAGTTGTCAGATGTATTTCAATATAGAACCTCCATTCAATGGCTAGGAGAGGAGACAGCAGCAGAGATGGAACAAAAACTTGATAAAATTCTTCTGAAAATCTGCCCCCTTTCTTCATAATGCTCATGTTTCTCATGCTGAGAGCAGCTGTGCACTTTGGGTGTTTAGAGAGAAATTGCTTTTAGGGGAATATTTTCTGACTGACTTGATCAATCTTACATCTAATCTGAACTTTTTCTTAAGATCTTTTTAACTTTTTTTCCTCAAAATAATCTTGCTCTGATCAAGATCTGTTTTTCTCTCCAATGCTTTTGTGTTTGTTTCAAAAGCCCTATTCATATCTCATGGTGTCTGAATGAGGGGAGCTTCTCTGTATGGACTCTATATAGAGTCCATCTCTGTATGGACTCATGTTGGAAATTCAGCAGTATTTTTTCCACATCACCATTATAAATAGAAATGGAGGCTGAACCACTGCTCACATTCCCATTATTGTGAAGGTGCAATTCTACCCAGGAGGCCTGCGTGCTCTCCTCCTGCAGCTCAGGCCTTATTCACTGATGTGACACTAGAGTGCTGCTGTGGTGAATGGTGTTCATATAAATTGTGAGCTGTGCTCTGGGTTGTGCCTCAGTGGCAGATGGTAGAGGTCAAGAGAGGACACTAGCAACCAGGAGAAAGCATCCAGTGCCAAGGAGTACAGAGCCACTTCTTTTAAATGGGAAAAGTTTATTTGTATTGAATATAAGGAATTAGCATACAGAGATGGCCTCTTTAGTCTACTTGTGAAGTAATTATGGTGACTATCTTTCTGTCTGCAGCCTCTTAAGCAGATTGATGATGACACATGTGACATTCAAGTTCACTTGTGTAATAGAACCGTTTTCTTTCTGTTCTATTATTGTAGAGTTTCTCTAGGGCTTGAGAAAATTTTTCTTTTCCTTTCTTTCTTTTTTTTTTTTTTTGAGACGGAGTCTCACTCTGTCACCCAGGCTGTAGTGCAGTGGCATGATCTCGGCTCCCTGCAACCCCTGCCCTCTGAGTTCAAGTAATTCTCCTGCCTCGGCCTCCCTAGTAGCTAAGATTACTGTCACCTGCCACTGCGCCTGGCTATTTTTTTTGTATTTTTAGTACAGATGGAGTTTCACTACATTGGCCAGGCTGCTCTTGAACTCCTGACCTCGTGATCCACCTGCCTCAGCCTCCCAAAGTGCTGGGATTACAGGCATGAGCAACCACACCTGGCAAAAATTTTTCTTTTAATTATTGATTCCAAACACTGTCTAGAATTACCAGACATGATATAAACGCATAAGGTGCCAACCAGGATTTTCTCTAGAGAAGACTTTTTCTCTCAGGCTTCCAGTCAACTCACACTTGTGTTGCAAAGTGCATGCTGTCCCCTAAATATGCAGGCAGAATTGTGTCTCTGCCTATTTGGAATCTATAGTCTTCTACAGTCACTTCCAGAGAGGCTAGACCACATTTCTACAAACTTCACAGGGGAGCAATTAACCATTTTACCTCTTCCAATGACTCATGTATCTTCAGATGTGACACTGATATAGAAACTATATAGACCAGAAACCCAATCAGAATAACATGTGTGCACTGTGTAGACATAGAGACATGAGAATCTCCATGTTCCCCTTCCTCCTCTTGCTAAAGTGCTCACAAATGTGCAGGTAACACCTGCTCCTACTCCAGCCATTCAGGCCTAAATCTGTAGCTCCACATTTTGAATCCAGGTTGTGAGATTTGGGAAGCAAAAAACTTTTATCTAAAAAATTCAAGTCCTTTTGGTTATCAAACTCAGAGAGACATTAAAATAAAAGTGCAGTTATTTCTCCCCTCTTTGAACTATGTATTCATCTCTTGAAACTGTTCACTATTGGCACAAGTACCTATAAGTTAAACAAATAATGCCACATTGGACAGTATATCCCATACCCTAAACCATAACGATATATATCTAATCAATAATCAATGCCATATCTGTATATAAATAAAAATTTCCAACAAACAACTTTGTATCAGCCCACTCTCTGTCCTTCTCTTGTTGTCTTTACAAATCTGCTTGTAACTGCTGTGAATCAAAGTGTAGATTCCAGGCAAATTGAATCTTTGCTCCCAGGTTATAACCCTTAAACTTGACCCAAATAAACTCTCTACTTATATTCATGTTGTGTCAGCTTTTTTTTTTTATGTAGACTTATCATTTAGAATGTGCTAGAGCAGCCTCTATGAGGGGATCCCTCCTTTGTACTCCACTTGCTGTAACACCAAAGGATGCAGAGCCAGGTGGATCCTACCTAGAATCTGCAGATAAATTCTGGCCTCTGCCTGGGATTTACAAAAATGGCCAGATATTGGATTGAGAATGTACAGAAAACAAACAAAAGAAATTTTCTGCATTTTTAGATATCAACATAGACATCTTACAGCCCCCTTTTGGGAGTGTGGCATTTTGAGGTTTTTTTACATCTTGTTCATTGACCTGCTAGTTATGTGAGAGGCTCCAGGAGGAAATAGCATCTGATGCCAGAATCTGTAAGTGTAAATAAGCATCTTAGGAGTGAGAGGTGAAGTCCACAAAATATCCAGAGCCATGACCACAACTATATTTACCTGTAAAATGTGATACTAGAGTGTAGAATATTTTAGTTCTTTCTCTTACCCAAGAGCTAGCAAATCAGAATGGTAATCCAGGTTCTGGAGCTCCACCAGCGTAATTCCCTATTCCATTTACATTCAGCCTGAGTCTCTCCAGCCTGGCTTATCATTGACCATCAGCCCTGCATCACTGGGAATTCTCTCACAATCACGTAGGTGTCGTTGAGGCATTTGAGGATGTCCAGAGCAGAATTATGTCAGGCTGACAAGAATGGTTAATTCTGCTTCTGTCTCAGTGTAAGAGAAATGAGTCATTCTGTGTTTGTTCATCCCCTCATAGAAGAAGTGCCATTGGTTGGTACCCAGATGAGAGTTTATCCAGTTTTCTGGTACTTGGATGATAAACAAGGAGGAGATCTGGAGACCTAAATAGATAAACTAGTTGCTTCCATTTCATATGGCCATTAAGAAAAATGAAGCAGTCATGGTTCCTACAATCCAGAAACGTTTAGTCTAGACTAGCAGCTGGATAAATAATTAAGTTATGCATTATATGGTTGGTACAATAAGCAGATGTGTCCAAAATCTTGGGCTTTACTTAGGCTGCTTTCTTTATATTGTTGTGACTTCTGATGTCTACACCTGAATGATATTTATGAACAGAAGAATTGCTATAATTTCTTTTTTTATTTTTGAAATGGAGTCTTACTCTGTCACCAAGGCTGGAGTGCAGTGGCTCAATCTTGGCTCATTGCAACCTCTACCACCCGGGTTCAAGCAATTCTCCTGCCTCAGCCTCTTGAGTAGCTAGGATTACAGATGCCTGCCACCGCACCTGGCTAATTTTTGTATTTTTAGTAAAGACAGGGTTTGACCATCTTAGTCAGGCTGGCCTGGAACTCCTGACCTTGTGATCCAGCCAACTTGGTCACCCAAAGTGCTGGGATTACGGGCATGAGCCACCATGCCCAGCCATATAATATCTATTTTTTTACCTTGTTAAGTGTATGGTATTTATTTTCTAATAAAATTACACTGGAAAACCTGAAGGGATTTGTTTAAATTGCATATTAGTATATGGTATAAAGTTGACAGGGCAGTTGCTAGAAAAGATTAAAATTAGAGAAAGTCTAGGATTTAAGTTTCTTTCATGTAAGCTTAGAAATAACAAAACTGGTATTACCCCAGTGGCATAGAGAACAGAATTCTATAGGGTCCTTACCCTGTTCCAGACCTGTTCATATTCACACTTGTTGGAGGCCTTATTTAGATCTGAATCTAACCTGGAGTCTTGCTCTCAGAACTGATTAGTAGAGATCAGAGTTTTGGCTGGTGAATCCTGCTGCCTTTCTAGAGCTGGTGCTCACAATTTCCTGAAACCCAAAAGCAGATAAATGGGAAAAATAAAGTATGTATTGTAGGGTCTTAGTTTTTAAATTTTCTGTTAAAACCAGTGCTTGCAGAGACATTCTATTTAGCAACTTGTTTTCTTTTCCTGCAGTTCCAGTAGTTGCTCCACAAGTCACAAAAAAGTAAATATAAACAGAATACAATTTTCTCTAAACTACATTAAACTCTTCCTTTCTATGTCTCTTTCATCTGTCTATATTTAGCTTTTATTCTTTACAGTTTTTTAAAAAATTTGCTAACTGAGAAACAGAAGAAGAAATAAAAATGCTGGGCCCTTTATCTAAATCTTGGAAATTATTAAACCCTTAGTACCAGCTCCCAGGGTGTTATGAGAATTAAATCACATAATGTGTTACGCCCAGCACAGTGCTCCATATCATACTCTTGAGCACATAGTACCTGCTTAATAAACATTGCATTAGTACATGTGTACATGTTTTTTAAATACAGACTTATTCAGACATTGCTGCCTTTTGTTTCCTCTGTAAACTTTAAAGAGCCATCAAAGAATAGGAAACTTTAGGATGGAGATGGGTTGTCCTTATTTGTACAAGAAATATTTGGTTGTGACAAGAGTTCTAAGTGCAAGGAACCCTGTGCTGTGCCTGCTTTCTCTAACTAATGCTAATAATAAGCCCAGTGGAAGAAACATCTGCATTGACAGGGAACTTGTTTAAAACACCCATTCATGGACCCTTTTCAAACCTGCAGAATCACATTACATAAAGTGGAGCTAAAATTACCAAGTGAATTATAAGCTCGTTAAAGCTTGAGAGGCAATGATTAGCTCAGTGGTTATCAGCCCAGGCTTCTCATTAGGATCACAACGCCAATTTGCAGAAACCTCTTGTGCCCTCCCCACAGCTTCTGTTTATTGTTGTGGGTAGAAATATCCATGTTGTTTTTTTTTGCCTTTTTTTTTTTTCCTTTTTGTGGAGAACAGGGTCTCGCTATATTGCCCAGGAAGGTCTCGAACTCCTGGACTCAAGCTATCATCCTGCCTCTGCCTCCCTGAGTGCTGGGACTACAGGTGTAAGCCACCGCATCTGGCTCCATGTTACTTTAATGAAGGGCCTCATGTGACTCTAAGGTGAGGTCAGAATCAAGTATGAGGGTTTCAAAATACATTCATGAGAGTTAAGTTCCAACTATGCCCTAAAGTGTGGTCACAGGGGCAGTTCTGTTTGGGTTTGGTAGGGACAGGTCAGTGTGGCACATATTTGCATTACTGTAGCAGAAATTGCTGGTGTCTGTGGCAGGGGAGGGCAACTGGGGACAGAAAAGGAGAAACTTATATTGTTATCTTCATGGAGCAGCTCATTGTTCCTGAATCTCTTCTGTTTTAAAGGACAGAAATGAGTGGACTTTTTCTGTCAGTTGATGTCATGCTAGCAGGTACATGTGTGGTACTGACACCTTTAAAGGCATATTCTCAAGACGCATGTGTAATTTATCCAGAGAATCTCATCTGAGAAGAAATTCCAGAGAAAGAGAAGAGAGAAAAAAATGGCTTTTCTTCAGGTAAACAGGTGTCAGATGAAGAGCTGTGTCCACTCTGCCTCCTGGACTGCCATGAATTTAGTACTTACAAAAGTTTATTTCTCTACTTGTGTTTTTCCTCCTTAATGAGTTTGATTTAACTACTTCTTAAAATTCTTATGATAATCAAGAGTCTCTGAGAAATGTATCTTTCCAATATCCAGTAGCCTTCTCTACAATTTATGATACACAGTATTAAAAACGTTCCCTTTGTGGCTGTTGAACAGGGAAAGATGTGGGTACTCAAGATCTCTATTGGGGAAACCTGTGGTCCATAGTACACATGGAGAACATGTCATGTTGAGGCTCCATCTGTGTGTTCCATTAGCTCTATGCAGAACAGGATTAAGAAAATGTTTATTTAAATGAAATGGAATTTATTAACCAGAAAGTTCTGAAAAAAATTATTTGGAGATAACTGTTTTCTAGGTTGCCAAATGAAGCCTATTTAAAATTACTATTAAAATTACACAACATAGGAGTTATCTGGATTTTGAAGTTTGCATACAACTGATTTTTTTTATGGTTAAATTCAGACTATAATTTACTTCTTTTGGGAGAAATATTTCAACACTGATGCTGTGTTCTTCTATGTGAATTAGCACATCATAAAAATTTGTCCTAGTGCAGTTAGTGGTTAATGATTCACTTGGTGGAATAGCTCTCTGATGAATTATTTTCACTACAGAGTTAATTATTTTTCTCTTCATCATTAAGTATCTTTATGCAGTGGATGTGCATAAACCATCACATTTAATCTGGCAGCTGTTCTTTTTTCTAATTTTTTCTACATAATTTTCTTTGGAAAATGAAGGCTTTTATCTTTGCTTACAGGCTAGAAAAACTGGGAAAAACACGGGCTCTTCCACTTACTGGATGTCTGCCAAAATATCCTGCTTGGGCCAAAAACATTGGCATTACTGGTGAGCTTGTTAGAAATTCAAAAAATCGGCCAAGTGCTGTTCTCAAGCATGCAATCTTACCACGTTGGGAGGCCGAGGTGGGTGGATCACATGATGTCAGGATTTTGAGTCCAGCCTGGCCAACATAGAGAAAACCCCGTCTCTACTAAAAATACAAAATTATCTGGGTATGGTTGTGCATGCCTGTAATCCCAGCTACTCAGGAGGCTGAGGCCGGAGAATCGCTTGAGCCTGGGAGACATAGGTTGCAGTGAGCCAAGATTGCATCACTGCACTTCAGCCTGGGCAACTAGATCAAAACCCTGTCTCAGAACAAAACAAAACAAAACAAAAAATTTGAGAGGTGCCTTCTAACTCAACATGTCTTTTCCATTTGAAAAATATTCACAACTCATTCTGTATGATGTAAATATAGCACTCAAAAATGTACATGTTTATGTTTATGGCCTTAATTTTATATTTTATTATATGGAAAAATATAGGAACTGATATTGTGGATGTTATGCTGCTCTTTTTTCTCAGAGTTAGAGGATATATTAGAGAATATTTCTGTGTTGATATTATTTTATTGGACAACTTTAGTCAGTCGAATAAGTCAGAACCAGTTCTCTTTACTCTCTCATTTCATCTTAAGTCAAATAAAAAATTCTGCCTATGGCCACGAGGTGAAAATGTGCGTGTGTGTGTTTTTCAGGGACCACTGCAATTTAGAGATGTGGCCATAGAATTCTCTCTGGAAAAGTGGCATTGCCTATACACTGCACAGTGAAATTGTTATAGGGATGTGATGCTACGGAACTACAGACACCTGGTCTTTTTTGGTGAAGATAGCATTAATATATAATTCATAATATACTCTGAAGAGTATATTATTTCTCTTTTTTATAGAATATATTATAGTAATTTATTCTTTGCATAAAAGAGTTTCAGCTCTGGGCATGATGGTTCATGTCTGTAATCCCAACACTTTGGGAGGCCGAGGCAGGTGGATCACAAGGTCAGGAGTTCAAGACCAGGCTGGACAAGATGCTGAAACCCCGTCTCTACTAAAAATACAAAAAATTAGCCAGGCATGGTGGTGGGCACCTGTATTCCTAGCTACTCAGTAGGCTGAGGGAGAGAATTGCTTGAACCTGAGAGGCAGAGGTTGCAGTGAGCCAAGATTGGGCCATTGCACTTCAGCCTGAGCAACAGAGTGAGACTTCATCTCAAAAAAAAAAAGAGTTTCAGATCCCCCTTTATTTGTAAAATCTTCAGAATTTGGTAATATAGGAAAGAATTTCTTCAATATGTTTTATCTTAATCCAAACTTTCCACAGTACTGAGATAAGCTGTATTCTTTACTCTAAATTAGTGGTACTTCCAGAAATTTAGTGGCATAAAATATTGTTGCCCCGCCTGAAAATCTAATTGCCACCACCAATTTTTGATTCAGTAGTACCAGGTATGAAAATTAAGAAACCTACAAATTGAAAGTATTTTCTAAATATTTAGAAATTTCTTTTATAATTTAGTATTTTGGTATCAATTTACTATTATATTTTATCACATCCTCTCTGCTGAGCACATTACTAGCTTGTAGTTGGAGAATATGAGCAAGATTCATGTTATTTATTCTTAATAAAACAGCTATTGTTTTCTCTAAGCCAGACCTGATCACTTGTCCAGAGCAAGGAAAAAAACCTTTGACTATGAAGAGACATGAGATGATTGCCATAGCCCCAGGTAGGTGCGAGTGAAAATGAATACAACAGATGACACAGATAAGAGGTCCCAAGGTCAAAGAGAAAGCCAGTCCTTAGAATGTGATTGGGGAAGCTGAGTTCCAAAGGAAATAGTTCCTGGGCATCTGGGGTTTTTTGTTTGTTTTAGTTTTTTTAATTTTGCTCTCAGAAAGGGGCATCTTTTTTGTTATGCTTTTTGTTTTTTTTTTTTTTGAGATGGTGTTTCACTCTCATTGCCCAGGCTGGAGTGCAATGGTGTGATCTTTGCTCACCACAGTCTCCACCTCCCAGGTTCAAGTGATTCTCCTGACTCAGTTTTTCTAGTAGCTGGGATTACAGGCATGCACCACCATGCCCGGCTAATGCTATATTTTTAGTAGAGATGGGGTTTCTCCATGTTGGTCGGGCTGTTCTCGAACTTCCAAACTCAGGTGATTTACCCACCTCAGCCTCCCAAAGTACTGAAATAACAGGCGTGAGCCACCACACTCAGCCCTGCTTTATGCTTGTAAATTCTCTAAGGATTCTACTTTTCTTTCAGTGAGCTTCCTTCAGGTTTATACTGAAAGCAAAATTCCTCTTCATGGCATATAAGAGACTGCACAATCTGGCTGCTTTTTTATTGTTTGTGGGACTCACAAATATTTGCATGATTTTGAGAAACTAAAACTCTTTTTAAGTTTTTTTTGCATCAGATTTGAAATGTATGAGAGCAGTAGTTTCTTTTGCATTTTTTTGTTCATTTTTCTGCACAGTCCTTTCTGTTTTTATTGCTAGTCTTGAAATATAGTTTGAAATTATAAGTATGATATCCTTCTGCTTTGCTCTTTTTCCTTGATTGCTTTGGCTATTCAAAGTTTATTTTAGTTTCGTGTAAATTTTAGAATTATATTTTCCATTACTGTGAAAAAAATAGCACTGCAATTTTGATTGGAATTATATTGAATCTATAGATCACTTCGGATAATATGGCACATTAGTAATATTTATTTTCAATTCATAGACATAAAATATTTTAAAATTTATTTGGATCTTCCCTAATTTTTTTCATTTTTTTATTGTGAAGATTTTTTTACCTCCTTGGTTAAATTTTTTCTCAGACATTTATTATTTAATACTATAGCAAATAAGATTTCTTTCTTTTTTTTTTTCCTTTAGAGATAGAGTCTTGCACTGTTACCCAGGCTGGAGTGCAGTGGCATGATCTTGGCTTACTGCAAACTCCTCCTCCTGCATTCAAGCAATTCTCTTGCCTCAGCCTCCCAACTAGAAGAGATTGCAGGTGCCCACCACCAGGCCCAGCTAATTTTTATATTTTTAGTACAGATAGACTTTCACCATGTTGGCCAGGCTGGTCTTGAACTCCTGAACTCAGATGATCGACCCCCCTCAGCCTCCCAAAGTGCTGGGATGGCAGACATGAGCTACCATGCCCAGCCTCTTCCTGTATTTTATCGGATAGTTTTAAGTGTATGAAATCATACATATACTTGTATGTTAATTTTATATTTTGCTAATTTACTGAGTGTATTTAGTTTAGACAGGTTTTAATATACTGTTTATGGTTTCTTTGTGTTTATTTTTGAGACAGAGTCTCATTTTGTCACCCAGGCTGGGGTTCAGTGTCACAATCTCAACTCACTTCAAGCTCCACCTCCCAGGTTCACACCATTTTCCTGCCTCAGCCTCTGGAGTAGCTGGGACTATAGACGCCCGCTGCCGTGCCTGGCTAATTTTTTGTATTTTTTTTTTTTTTTTTTTTTTTTAGTAGAGACGGGGTTTCACCATGTTAGCCAGGATGGTCTCGATCTCCTGACCTCGTGATCCACCTGCATCGGCCTCCCAAAGTGCTGGGATTACAGGCATGAGCCACCGCGCTCGGCCCTGTTTATGGTTTCTTAAATATAAAATTGTATGATCTACAAACTGCAACTTTTTACTTATTTTTCTTTAATTTCAATGGATTAACTTTTTTCAACTAATTCTTCTGCCACATACATCCAGTGCTAGATTAAAATAGAAGCATTGACAATGGGCAAAATATAGTTTTATATTGGTGTCTGAATTTGATGGAGCAAACACCTCTTCAAATTTTCATAAACTGATTTCAGAAGATAAAAATCTTTTGTTGGACCCTTAGGGTGATGATATGTTCTCTGAATTTGTAGTGAAGAGGGGTTGCAGCTTGGTCACAAGGCTGCTGGGTCTGCTTTAGGGTCCACCATTAGTTGGCTTGTTACAGGGGCTTGGATAGTTGTAATTCCCATTTTATTTGTGAACAGACCACATGTTTTTCAGGACTTTGCTCCATAGGGCAGACACTAGGGCAGGTTTTTGCAGTCGGGTCTGCATATAGTGGGCCTCATATCAGGATGTGGATGAGTGTAGCTTTCACTGAGTACCAGAGAACATTTCCTCAGGTAACTGTGTGGGTTTCTATGTAGGCAGAACTGATCATAAACTGAGGCTCAGGTAACTGAAACTGAGTCATTGAACTGCTTCACAGACCCTGGTAAAGGCCAAGGTCTGCAGGCCTGCCTACATGGCTGTAAATGGGTGCCTTCCTCCAGGTCTCTGGAATGGCAGGACCTTGGCCAGACTGTGGCTGGTAGGAGTTTGGGATAATTACAGAGTAAGTTCAGAATTCTCAGTGGGATCAAGTTGGGTGAACCCTATCCTAGTCTGTAGCCAAGAACAGGGGTCATGTAGTTTTCCACCTGAATGAGGGCCTGCCTTCCGAATAGAACACTTCTCAACCTTAAGCTTTAACAGTGTTTCACAACTCCCTCCCTGGATCTCAAATCTCTCATAGAGGCCCTTATTTTGGAGATGACGTCTTGCTTCATAACCAAGGCTGGTCTCGAAATCCTGGCCTGAAGCAATTCTCCAACCTTAATGTACCATGTAGCTGTCATTACAGGTGTGAGCCATAATGACTGGTTCTCTAATAAAGGCATTTTTTTTTTCCTCTGAGATAGAGTCTCACTCTGTCATTTAGGCTGGAGTGCAGTGGTGCCATCTCAACTCTCTGCAAACTCTGCCTCCCGAGTTCAGGCAATTCTCCTGCCTCAGCCTCCTGAGTAGCTAGGATTACAGGTGTGTGCCACCACAACTGCCTAATTGTTTTGTATTTTTAGTAGAGATAGGGTTTCACCATGTTTGCCAGGCTGGTCTTGAATTCCTGACCTCGTGATCTGCCTGCCTCAGCCTCCCAAAGTGCTGGGATTAAAGGCATCAGCCACAGCACTCAGCCAATAAAGGCATCAGGGATGGCTGATTTTTTTTGCTTTAAGGAAATATGAAAATAGGGCTCTTTTAACCTTATTGATGTCACTCTCCCTATACATTTTTACTTTCTATTTTCTATTTCAAATTGTCTGTAAATTTAGATTCAGATATTTAGGACAATATGCTAGAATTTGCATGGTATGCCTGAAGTAAATTACACAAGTAGTAGGCACTCCATATTTACCAAAATACTTTGTTATAAATTCAAGTTTGTTGCAGGCAAAAAGGAATTACAGAATTTTCATTTACATTCTTCAGACTATATCTAAAGAATAACATAGTTTATTTCCTAATATTTGTTTCACATATCACAGTGCCTAACCCTATTCTGCCAAATATATATGTATATAATTTTTTCTATGTTCAACAATTTAAGTCTATTCTTTGCTTCTAAAGTTGGATTACAACAGTTTCATTTTGTGTAATAATAGCATATATTTTAAACATAAAGAGTAACCCTAGTTTCTTTTAAATGCTTATTAAATGTTTCTCATTAGAGTCCTCTATTTATTGTTTTGGGAAAAAAAGTCTTTCTGCTACTTTTGTTATCCACATAAAAAAAGATATCCTCTACAAATAATAATTAACAAATGTCCAGTTTTATTCATTACAAATATTAACATCATTTTTCTTTTATTTATCCTTTATGCGTGATTTTATACATTCACACACATATAGAACATTAAAAATACATCCAATTATTCAATTTTGGTTGAATTTTCATTAAAATAAGTGTTAAAAAGATTTATTTGTTTTCTGTTTTGAGAAGGCTTTTATTGTTGTACTCCAGAGTGTTATTTCTGGATACTAAGTTGCCTGTGCTTTAATAGGGAGATTCTTGGGAGAATCTAAACCATAAGCAACAAAATTTTACGTTAATAAATTCAAGACAAAGCAGAAAGTATAGATTTGCTTTCAGCATTCCCGAGGTGTTTAGTTTTTTATTAGTCACCTAATGAAAATAAAGTTTTGTTCCAATAATTGTTCTTTTCTTCTGAAAATAAGCAGAAACTCATACTTAGACAAACACTCACTTCATAATTTTCTTACACCTAAGGTTTATCTTCAGAATGATATGTGTATATTTAACCCTGTGCAAATTAACACTAAAAGTCTATGTTTGCAGGCAGAGACCACATGTTCAAAGAAAACTATATAACAAATATTTTTTAATAAATTTTCAGGATTTTCTATGGATTTCTATTTCTTTTTTTCCTGAGATCGAGTCTCACTCTGTCACCCAGGCTGGAGCACAGCTGCAGGATCTCATCTCACTGCAACCTCCATCTCCTGGGTTCAAGTGATTCTCCTGCCTCAGCCTCCATGTGCCACCATGTCTGTCTATATTTTGTATTTTTAGTAGAGACGAGGTTTCACCATGTTGGCCAGGCTGGTCTTGAACTCCTGACCTCAGGGAAACCACCTGCCTTGGCCTCCCAAAGTATTGGGATTACAGGCATGAGCCACTGGGCTGGGTCATATTCTATTTATATTTCTGTATAATTTTTATTATGACCATAAAAATAACACTGTAGTCAATAACAATTTAATTGTACATTTTAAAATAACTAAAAGTATATAATTACACTGTTTGTAATAAAAAGTATAAATGTTAGAGGTGACGGATACCTTATTTACCCTAATGTAATTACTACATATTGTAGGCCTGAATGAAAATATGCCATATAAGGCATAAATATATACACATACTATATACCCACAAATACCAATAATAAATTTCAATAAGAAAAAAGAATAAAAATCTAACCTATGGAAACAATATTCTTAAATTCATTTGCTGTTTAAAGCCACTGGCAAAGTGATTACTAGAGATGTTATTTCACTATGTACCAAATAGTATATTGCTACCATCTTTTACCTACACCCTTGAGTAAGGTGGGATAGGTTAAAGTTAGTGGAATAATGCTTCATTAAATGCACCATAGTCTTAACATGTTAAAAAAAAAAATTAAGTTCACACGTAATCTAATGATTTTTAAATATACTGCATTTTATTACATAAAAGTACAATTAATAATATACTTATTTTAATATACTTTTAACTATAATTAATAATTCCACCATAATGTAGAAAATAGTCTGAACACCTAGCTTATACTTTACTTAATATAGGTTAACTACAATGAGCCTCTCCACTTATCTTTTCATCACGCATCTTACATTTTAGTGTCCTTACTTTTATAGAAAAGGTTATAAATAGTGCCCAATAAAAAAAGAATCTCTGGTATCTCTGATGCAGCAAAAATTGCTCATATGCTTTCACATGTGAATAGGAATAAAATAACAGCATAAAGTAATTTGAAAGCTGTATGACATCATTATTCACTTTTGAAAAACTTTTTTTCAAGAAGTATACCTTTAATGTAATTACAATGCTTCCAAAAATCTCCTTTTAAAGCTATATACAAATAATTTTAAACAATTTTTTATTTTTTTATATTTATCAAGTGTGGCAACCAAATAAAGGCTTTGTCACATTTTATACTTTTCTACAGTTTCACACTAGTATAATTTTTTTTATGTATAGAAACGTTGGAGGTGTTGGGAACAGCACTGTCACATCTTTTAGGTTTGTAGAGTTCCTCTTCAGCATGAATTATTGCCATGTCTCTTAAGAATTGAGAACTTATGGCTAGGAATGGAGGCTCATGCCTGTAATCCCAGCACTTTAGGAGGCCAAGGTGGGTGGATCAACTTAAGTCAGGAGTTTGAGACGAGCCTGGCAAATATGGCAAAACCCCATCTCTACTAAAACTACAAAAATTAGCTGGGTGTCGTGGTGGGTACCTGTAATCCCAGCTACCCAGGAGACGAAGGTTGCAGTGAGCCAAGATCATGCCATTGCACTCCAGCCTGGGTCACAATAGTGAAACTGCATCTCAAAAAAAGAAAAAAAAAATTGAGAACTTGTTACAGGCTTTGCCAAATTCTTCACACCTGTAGGTTTTCTGTCCAGTATGAATTATGTGTAATAAGTGTTGAGAACTTCCTTACAAAGAGGTTTGTCAGCCTGGTGCAGTGGCTTGTGCCTGTAATCCTGGCAATTTGGGAGGCTGAGATGGGTGGATCACTTGAGGTTGGCAGCTGAAGACTAGCCTAACCAACATGGAGAAACCCCATCTGTACTAAAAATACAAAATTAGCCAGGTGTGGTGGCGCATGCCTGTAATCTTAGCTACACAGGAAGGCTGTGGCAGGGGAATTGCTTGAACCTGGGAGATGGAGGTGAAGGTGAGCCAAGATTGCACCATTGCACTCCAGCCTGGACAACAAGAGGGAAACTCCATCTCAAAAATAAATAAATAAATAAATAAAGCTTTGTTACAGTATTGGTTTCTGTCCACTATGAATTCTCTTATGTTTATTGAAGTCTGAGCACCAGTTAAAAGCTTTGCCACATTCTTCACATTTGTAAGGTTTCTCTCCAGTATGAATTGTCTTATATTCACTTAGAGTTGAGGATGCAGTAAAGGCTTTGCCACATTCTTCACATTTGTAGGGTTTCTCTCCAGTATGAGTTCTCCTATGTTTATGGGGGCTTGAGGACCATGTAAAGGTTTTTATACCATTTATAGCATTTCTCTCCAGTATGAATTGTCTTATGTATAGTAAGGTGTGAAAAATGGTTGAAGGCTTTGCCACATTTTTCACATTTGTAGAGTTTCTCTCCAGTATGAATCTTCTCATGTTCACTAAGGGTTGAGGATAAAATAAAGGCTGTGCCACATTTATAACACTTGTATGGTTTCTCTCCAGCATGAATTTTCTTATGCCTAGTAAGGTGTGAGGAATGGGTGAAGGCTTTGCCACATTCTTCACATTTGTAGGGTTTCTCTCCAGTATGAATCTTCTCATGTTTACTAAGGTTTGAGGATGAAATTAAGGCTTTGCCACATTTATCACACTTGTATGGTTTCTCTCCAGTATGAGCTTTGTTATGTGAAGAAAGGGTTGCAGGATGTTTAAAAGCTTTGCCACATTCTTTACATTTGTAGGGTTGCTCTCCAGTATGAGTTATCTTATGAATAGCAAGCTGTGAGGGCCAGTTAAAGGCTTTGCCACACTCTTCACATTTGTAGGATTTCTCTCCAGTATGGATTATCTTATGTTTAGTAAGGGTAGAGGAATACTTAAAGCCGTTGCCACATTCTTCACATTTGTAGGGTTTCTCTCTAGTATGAGTTATCTTATGTGTAGTTAGGTGTGAGGACCATCTGAAGGCTTTGCCACATTCTTCACATTTGTAGGGTTTCGCTCCAGTATGAATCTTCTCATGTTTACTAAGGGTTGAGGAAAAAATAAAGGCTTTGCCACATTTATCACACTTGTATGGTTTCTCTCCAGCATGAATTTTCTTATGCCTAGTAAGCTGTGAGGAACAGGTGAAGGCTTTGCCACATTCTTCACATTTGTAGGGTTTCTCTCCAGTATGAATTCTCTTATGTGTAGTAAGGTGTGAGGACCATCTGAAGGTTTTGCCACATTCTTCACATTTGTAGGGTTTCTCTCCAGTATGAATCTTCTCATGTTTACTAAGGGTTGAGGAAAAAATAAAGGCTTTGCCACATTTATCACACTTGCATGGTTTCTCTCCAGTATGAGTTTTCTTATGTGAAGAAGGGGTTGTGGGATGGTTAAAAGCTTTGCTGCATTCTTTACATTTGTAGGGTTGCTCTCCAGTATGAGTTATCTTATGAATAGCAAGCTGAGAGGACCAGTTAAAGGCTTTGCCACACTCCTCACATTTGTGGGATTTCTCTCCAGTATGAATTATCTTATGTGTAGTAAGGGTAGAGGAGTACTTAAAGGCTTTGCCACATTCTTCACATTTGTAGGGTTTCTCTCCAGTATGAATTTTCTTATGTGTAGTAAGCGTTGAGGACTGGTTAAAAGATTTGCCACATTCTCTATGTTTCAAAGGTTTTTTTACAGTATGTCTTCTCTTTTGTCTGTTTGAATTTGAAAATTGATGAAAGACTTTCACATATTTATCACATTGAAATATTTTGCAATGGGTAGTTGTCAAGCATTGGTTAAGCCCATTATAACCTCTTTTGTGCACCTTACACTCATCCACACTTTCACATCCTTTTTTTAACTGTAAATTGCCATGTCCACATTTTTTATATCTTCTCAGTATCATTTTTTGAAAAGAATCTTTTATGTTCTGCTCTAGCCAAAGTTCTTGGGCAAAATGAGAACAAATAACTGAAAGAGACAATAAAAACACAAAACTTCAACTGCTAGACTCAGATAAATATATTTTACAAATCTAACCTATAAAATTTCACAGACTACCTAAGGAAGATGACATGGCAAAATACCACAAGCTGTAATTTCTTCCTGGACATATAAATGTAATAAAAACATATTAACCAAAATACATTTGTAAAAAATGTATACATGAATTAAGTGTGTGAAGGGTCCCAGGTGAGCACAATGCAAAGAGCCACATAGAAGATAAAGAAAAGCCTGTTACTTATACCCAACACAGCTCTTCCATATCTCCAGTATAACACTGTGCCTTTAAAAGTAAATTATTGGGCTGGTGTGGTGGCTTGTGTCTGTAAACCCAACACTTTGGGAGGCAGATGTGGGTGAATCACTTGAGGTCAGGAGTTCAAGCCCAGCCTGGCCAAGATGGTGAAACCCCATCTCTACTAAAAATACAAAAAATTAGCCAGGCTTAGTTATGGGCACCTGTAATCTCAGCTACTGGGGAGGCTGAGGCATGAGAATTGCTGGAACACAGGGGGTGGAGGTTGCAGTAAGCTGAGATTGCACCACTGTACTCTGGCCTGGGTACAGAGCGAGACCCCACCACAAAAAATAAAAATTAAAAAAAAAGTTAATTGCCAACGAGGCATGATGGCTCATGCCTGTAATTCCAGCAATATGAGTGAACAAGATGGAGGACCACCAGAGGTGATCAGCCTGACCAACATGGTGAAACCTCATCTCTACTAAAATACAGAAAATTAGCTAGGGGTGGTAACAGGTACCTGTAATCCTAGCTACCTGGGAGGCTAAGGTAGGATAATTGCTTGAACTCTGGAGGCAGAGATTGTACTGAGCCAAGGTCATGCCACTGCACTCCAGACTAGTTAATAGAGTGAGGCTCTGTCTCACACATACACACAAAAATGTAAATTGCCAACTCCTGGTTTCTTTTTTAAAAAACAAGAAAAATATTGGCACATACATCTTTATTTCTGGCTTCTAGGGGCTTTTTTAGACACTAGTTGATATGTCCCATGACACAAAATGCCAAAATAAAGGTGATATATGTTAGAATGACACTTTGAGTCTGAAGGTAAATTATAGAGAAGCAGAGAAACTGCAGTAACCCAAACAGGGAATGGGTGTAGCAAATGATTACTTATTATTAACTAAACAATAAACATAAAATTTTAAACAAGACACACCCTACAAACATGTTTGAGGAATTCTCAGAATCTAGAGTCAAGACAATTGATTTCAGACTATGCCAGGACAGAGCTATATTATAAAGACTGTAACAGGTAGCTTTTTGTTAATGTCCTAATCTCAATCAAAGGTTATAATGTATACCAAATATTAGAGCAACATGGCCCCATCAAAAAAATTATAAAATTTTCAAAAGCAACCATAAAAAGTGTATAAAGTAATTTTTAAATTTCCAAATGAATTGAACAGCCCAGTGTTGGTGGCTCATTCCTGTAATCCCAGCACACTGGGAGATCAAGGTGGGAAAATCACATGACGTCAGAAGTTTGGGACCAGCCTAAGCAACATGGTGAAACCCTGTTTCTGCTAAAAATACAAAAATTAGCTGGGCATGGTGGCATGTACCTGTAATCTCAGGTACTTGGGAGGTTGACACAGGATAATTGCTTGAATCCAAGAGGGGAATGTTGCAGTGAGTGGAGATTGTACCACTGCAATGCAGGCTGGACAACAGAGCAACATTGTCTCAAAAATAAAATAAAAAAGGCCAGGCACAGTGGTTCATGCCTGTATTCCTAGCACTTTAAGAGGCTGAGGTGGGTAGATCATTTGAGGTCAGGAGTTCAAGATCAGCCTGCCCAACATGGTGAAACCCCGTCTGAACTAAAAATACAAAAAATTATCTGGGCATGGTGGCAGGCACCTGTAATCCCAGCTACTCGGGAGGCTGAGGCAGGAGAATTGCTTGAACCAGGAGGCAGAAGTTGCAGTGAGCCGAGATTGCACCACTGCACTCCAGCCTCGGTGACAGGAAAAGACTCTGTATCAGAAAAAAACCCAGAAACACAGACAATTATTGAAGATCAGAAAAATGAGAACAAAAAGAAATACTAAAATAAACACACACAAAAAATTGTGGATATAAAAAGTACAAAAAATAACTGAAAAATTTATTACAAGAAAATACGTAAACATGAAAAAGCTGAAAAAACAAACTTAGATACACACAAATATATTTATAACACCCAAATAAGCAAAATTTCAAAAATCACATATAAGAATAGAATTTTGGGTGCTGAAGATAAAAATGATGTTCCGTTTATAAGCATAGTCTCATGAGATAACCAGTGAATTTATTTAAAACATTTTTGCATGTCAAAAGGAAACTGATATTGTTAAAGTTATAATAATAATAAAAAAGCTGTCAAATGGGAATAATACCATCAGCAAAATTGTACTATCAAATAAAAAGAAGTCCTTCCAAAATAACCAAATCCTGAGAAGTATATTGGCACTGCATACACCCTACATATCAAAGATGCTGAAAGGAGTTTCTTCCACTGAAAATAACAAAATGTAAGAAAACAACACATAATCATATGAAAATACATAACTTTCTGGAAAAGATATGCAAATTCACAAAAATGGTATTTCTTAACATTATCATAATGGTACAGAAAACACTTTTAATTATTCTCTAAATTTAAAAGATAAAAGTACAGAAATTATTATCATCTGTTAATGGATATACAACTTAAGAAATATAATTAACAAAATCAATAACAAAGTTGAAGGCAGCTGTAATGATGAATAATTTTGGTATGTAACTGAAGTTAATTTTTTACCACATTAAAATACATTTTTTGATATTTTAGAGGTTTTATGGAGTCCCCTGGTACCACTAAGATTATATCTGTAGAGCTACACAAAAGTAAATAAGAGGGAACTGAAAGCCTATCAATACAAAAATCAAAAAAACACAAAAAAGGCAGAAAGAGAAAATGAGAGACAAAGACACAACAATCAAATAAAACAATAAAAATAACAGTAAATTTTTCTATTTCAGAAAACTATTTAAATATATATGTTATCTTTCCAATAAAGAAACATACTTTTTTTTTTTTTTTGAGATGGAGTCTCGCTCTGTTACCCAGGCTGGAGTATGATAGTGGTGTTATCGGCTCACTGCAACCTCTGCCTTCCAGTTTCAAGTGATTCTCCTGCCTCAGCCTCCTGAGAAGCTCAGATGACAGTTGCCTACCAGCACACCTGACTACTTTTTGTATTTGTTAGTAGAGACACAGTTTCACCGTGTTAAACAGGCTGGACTCAAACTGCTGACCTTGTGATTCACCCACCTCAGCCTCCCAAAGTGCTGAGATTACAGGCATGAGCCACCACATCTGGTGGAGTTTACAGTGAGCCAAGATCACACCACTGCATTCCATCCTGGGCAATAAAGCAAGACTCAGTCTCAAAAAAAAAAAAAAGACGGTACAGAAAAACTTTAAAATTCTTTTATAAAATATAAAAAACAATATGTAAATTTGCATAAATCTGTCAATAGATACACCACATAAAATAATTTTTATAACAAAAACTAGAAAATGTAGAGGCATAGTTTTTGTATTCAATTGAAGTTGTTATGAAATTAAAATATATTGTTTTAACTTTAAGATGTATGTAATCTCCGGTTTTCAAAATGATTACAAAGGTAATATTTGTAGAAAGTATGGAAAAGATAAAAAATAATCAAAGCATGCCAGTACAAAATTAAATGAAAATTAAGAAAGTAAAACAGCAAATGAGAAAAATATAACTACAAGAAAAACATAAAACAATAACAATATAACTGGTAATAACAACTTCATTTCTTTAAGTAATCATTGTAAATATAAATTAATTAAACTGCTTAATAAAATGAAATGTAATCTGAGGACTTTCAAAGGCCAAGGTAGGCTGATCACTTGATCCCAGGAGTTCAAGACCAGCCTGGGGAACATGGCAAAACTCTGTCTCTACAGAAAAAAAGCTACCTGGGTGTGATGGCACTTACTGGTAACCCAGCTACTTGAGAGGCTAAAATGAGAGGATCATCTGAGGTTTGGAGGTTCAGTCACCAGTGAACCATGAAAATCAGCCTGGTTGACAGAGTGAGACCCTATCTCAAAAATAACTGAGGCTGGGCACAGTGCCTTATGCCTGAAATCCCAGCACTTTGGGAGCCTGAGGCACGCAGATCACCTGAGGTCAGGAGTTTAAGAGACTGGCCAACATGGTGGAATCCCATCTCTACTAAAAATACAAAAAATTAGCCAGGTGTGGTGGTTGGTGCCTGTAATCCCAGCTACTCAGGAGGCTGAGGCAGTAGAATCACTTGAACGTGGGAGGTGGAGGTTGCAGTGAGTTGAGATCATGCCATTGCACTCCAGCCTTGGCAACAAGAGTGAAACTTTGTCTCAAAATAAATAAATACATACATAAATAAATATATCTAAAGAAAAATCTACAGAATGCCTCAGTGGTTTCTTAAAAAGCATACTGTTATGCTACCCACAAAAGACTCATTGTAGCATTGAGTCAAATAGACTGAAAGTAACAGAAGGAAAAAAATGTGTATTTCATGAAAATTGTAACCACAATTGAGTGAGGTGGTCATAATTATATTAGACATAACATGCTTTAAGTCCAGCACTACCATTAGGTGAAGACTGATATTATATTATAGTAAAGTGAGTTAATTTACCAGGAATCTATAACTATATTCATCTATCTATATGTATATGTGTACATAACATTAGAGCTCCAAAATATATAAAGCAAATATTGACACAACTGAAGCAAGACATACACAGCAACGTAATAGTTGTAGACATCAAGACCCCATTTGCAATAATAGAAAATTCAGAGGAAAAAATGAAAAACAGAAAACTTAGACAACATTAGACTATATTATTTTGCATACAGAGGAATACTTCAGAGATTATAATTTATAAAGAAAAAAATTATGTGGCTCGCACTTTGGCAGACTGTACAAGAAGTGTGTGCCAGCATCTGCTTCTGGTGAGGGTCTCAAAAAACTTACAATCATGGTAGAAGGTAAAGAGTAACTGGACATATTATATGGTATGAGACAGAGCAAGTGTGAGGTGAAGGACCCAGGTTCTTTTAATGAACCAGCTCTCATTTGAATGGAGTGTAAACTTTTTGGTTACCAAGAGGATGTACCAAGCCATTCATGAGAAATTTGCCCCCATGACACAAACGTGTCCCAGCAGGTCCCACATCCAACATTGAGGATTTATCTTGCAGCATGAGGTCTGGAGAACAGGGACATCCAAACCATATTATAGACCAACTAGGCTTCACAGACACACACAAAACTCTCCAGTCAAAACCAAGATAATACATAATATTCCCACTTGCATCTGGTGTATTCTGTTATGACATATACCAAGTTTTATTAAATTTAAAAGTACTGACTGGGTGCAGTGACTCTCACCTATAATCCTAACAATTTGGGAGACCAAGGTAAGAGGATCCACTGGGGCCAAAAGTTTGAGACTAGCCTGGGCAACATAGTGAGATCCTAACATTACAAATAAGCAAACAATTAGCCAGACATGGTAGTGCATGTCTGTAGTTCTAGCTACTCAGAAAACTGAGGTGAAAGGATAACTTGAGCCCAGGAGGCTGAGGCTACAGTGAGCCAAAATTATGCCACTGCACTCCAGCCTCAATGTCCATAAGATCTTGTCTCAAAACAACAACAAATCAATTAAAAAACACTAAAATTATACACTCTTGTGTTTTCTAACAAAAACTGAATGAAACTAGGAATTAAAAGCACAAGCCAAACAGGCAAATTCAAAAATATGTGAATATAAGACACATTCTTCAACATATTCTTGCTCAGGGGTCAAAAAACTATTTTTCAAAGATGTCAATACAACCTACAGTTAAAAGCTACAGTAATATAAACAATGTGATACTGACACAAAGATAAACAGATGAAAGAACAGAATAGAGAGCTCCGGAATGAACCCTTTTGTGTATGATCAAATGATCTTCCAAAAGGTTGCCATGAGTACAAAATAGAGAAAAATCATCTCTTCAAAAAATGATGTTGAAAACTGAATATCAACATCGATAAAACAAAGTTGGATTATTTTCTTGAATGATACAAAAATATATTTTAAATAAAATACTTAGACATAAAAAACTAACAAATCTTTTAGAAAAAATACAGGAAAAAGACATGACATTGTCTTGACACCATTTTCTTAGATATGACATTAAATGCATGAGTAACAAATACAAGAATAGAAACCATTAACTACAGTAGACGTCAAAATTTCTGTACATCAAAAGAAAATTTGAGAATGACAACATACTTAGAAAATGGGTGAATATATTTGCAAATTACATGTGAAAAAAGTTAATATTAAAAATGTATCAACAACTCTAAAAACTAAACCATAAAGTTCAATAACTTGATTTATAAATGAACAAACAAAACTTTCATCAAAAAACTACACAAATGGGAAGAAACATTTGACAGGATGCACAAAATTACTCATTTGCAGAGAAATGAAAAAAAACCACAATGACAGTGAAATCATCTCACACCCATTAGAATGGCCACTATATATTTTTAAAAAAATGCCAACTCTGTTGATGATGCAATAAAAATGAAACCCATGTTGGTTGTTGGTGGAAAACAAAGATGTAGCCATTATTTTAAAATGTTATTAATGTTCCTCATTTGTATATCTATATACAAAATATGTAACACAGGCCAGGTGCAGTGGCTTAAGCCTGTAATCCTAGCACTTTGGGAGGCCAAGGTGGGGAAATCACCTGAGGTCAGGAGTTTGAGACCAGCTTGGCCAACATAATGTACACTATCTTACTAAAAATACAGAAAATTAGCTGAACGTTTTGGCGGGCACCTGTAATCCGACTTACTAGAGAGGCTGAAGCAGAAGAATTGCTTGAACCCAAAAGGCAGAGGTTACAGTGAGCTGAGATCACACTACTGCACTTCAGTCTAGGTGACAGAGCGAGACTCCATCTCTACAAAAATAAATATATAAATAAATAAATCACAGGAATGAAAGAAAGAATGAATGAATGAATAAATAAATAAATGCAACAGAGGACCAGGAAGACTTATTTGAAAATCCATGGCCGGGCTTGGTGGCTCATGCCTGTAATCCCAGCACTTTGGGAGGCCAAGGTGGGTAGATTGCCTGAGGTCAGAAGTTCGAGACCAGCCTGGCTAACATGGTGAAACCCTGTCTCTACTAAAAATACAAAAATGAGCCAGTGTGGTGGTGGGCACGTGTAATCCCAGCTACTCAGGAGGCTGAGGCAGGAGAATCACTTGAACCTGGGAGGTGGAGGTTGTAGTGAGCCAAGATTGTGCCACTGCATCCTGGGTGAGAGAGAAAGACTCCATCTCAAAAACAAAAACAAAAAAAAAGAAAGAAAGAAAAGAAAATCTATGTTTATTGCATCAGTATTCACAAAAGCCCAAAGGCTGAAGCAACTCAAATTTCTCTTGATTTATAATCATATCAAAAAATATAACATATACATACAATGGAATATCGTTCCACCTTAAAAAGAACAATCTTGTCACATTTTAAGATGAACATTGAGAATATTATGTCACTTGAATTAATCCAGTAAGAACATTATGGGTACTGTATGATTCCACTCATATGAGATACCTTAAGTAATCAAAATCATAAAAACAAAGTGGAAGGTTTGTCTGTCAAGGACAGGAGAGAGGGTAAAATGAGCAGATGTTACTTAATGGGTATTGAGTTTAAATTTTACAAGATGTAAGGTTTCTAGAAGTCTTTTGCATAACAATGTGAATATACTTAACATCCCTGAAATGAACAGCTTTTCTTTTGAGACAAGGTCTCACTCTGTCACCGAAGCTAAAGTGTAGTGGCACAACTTTGACTCCTCCTCAACGTCCCAAGTAGCAGGTACCACAGCTGCACACCACCATGCCTAGCTATTACTAAATTTATTTTATATAGAGGGGTCTCCATATGTTGCCAAGACTGATCTCAAACTTTTGAGCTCCAGGGATCCTCCTGTGTTGGCCTTCCAAAATCCTGGGAATACAGATGGGAGCCACAACCATGCATGACCCTGAAATATAGACTTGAATAGATTTAAGATGGTAAATTTTATGTTACATGTTCTTAAAACAATTTTTTTAAAGAAAAACTGAAAAATGTCCAGAATTATAAATCATTTTGAAAATTACCTTCAAATCACAAAAATGTTTCTCTCACAAAAGAAAATATATGTTCATCATTAAACACATGGTGAAAATAAGACTGTGTCTATGACTACTCACTTAAACAAGAAAATTTTATGGTCAGTTCTGCCTTTATAGAAACTCACACAGTTACCTGAGGAAATGCTCTCTGGTACTCACTAAAAGCCACACTCATCCACATCCTGATATAAGGCTGAGCGTATGCAGACCCGACTGCAAAAACATGCTGTAGTGTCTGCCCTACTGAGCAAAGTCCTGAAGGATATTCAGTCTGTCCAAAAATAAAATGGGAGTTACAACTACCCAAGCCCCTGTAACAAGCCAACTAAGGGTGGACCCTAGTGCAGACCCAGCAGCCTTGTGACCAAGCTACAACCCCTCTTCACTACAAATTCAGAGGGTGTCTCATCACCCTAAGGGCCCAACAAAAGATCATTACCTTCTAAAATAAGTTTATGAAAACATGAAGTGTTTGCTCCATCAAATTCAGACACCAATACAAACCTATATTGTGCCCATTGTCAATATTTCTATTTTAATGTAGCACTGGAAACATGGCAGAATTAGTCAAAGAAATAAAAAACATCCATTAAAATTAAAGAAAAATAAGTAAAAATTGCTGTTTGTAAATCATACAATCTTATATTTAAAAAACCATAAACAGCACATTAAAACCTGTCTAAACTGATAAATACACTCAGTAAATTAGCGAAATATAAGATTAACATACAAGTATATATAAGATTAACATACAAGTATATGTATGGTCTCATACATTTAAAACAAACTATCTGATAAAATAAAGACAAAAACCTTATTTACTATAGCATTAAATAATATACTTCTTAGAAAAAAATAAGCAAGGAGATAAAAAATCTTTACAATAAACAAATAAGAAAAAATTAGAGAAGATCCAAATAAATTTAAAAATTGGCATATTATCCAAAGTGATCTATAGATTCAATAAACTTTCTATCAAAATTGCAGTGGTATTTTTTTCATAGTAGTGGAAAATACGATTCTAAAAGTTACATGAAACTAAGATAACTTTGATAGCCAAAGCAATCTTGAGGAAAAAGAACAAAGCAGAAAGATATAATTTCAAACTATATTTCAAGACTACATAGTAATAAAAACAGAATGGATTGTGCAGAAAAATGAACAAAAAATGCAATACAAACTATTACTCTTATACATTTCAGATCTGATGCAAAAAGAGAACTTAAAAAATAGTTTTAGTTTCTCAAAATCATGCAGATATTTTTGTGTCCCCAAAACAATGGAAAAGCAGCCAGATTGCGCAGACTCATATGTCATAAAGAGGACTTTGGCTCTCACTGTGAACTTGAAAGAAGCTCACCAGAAGAATTCTTAGAGAATTTAAAAGCATGATACAGAAGATGTCCCTTGGTGAGAACAAAATTAAAAACAAAACAAACAAACAAACAAACAAAAAACAGCTGCCCAGGAACTATTTCCTTTAGAACACAGCTTCCCAGATCACATTTTATGGACTGGCCTTCTCTTGGATGTTGCTACCTCTTATCTGTGTCATCTGTTGTATTCATTTTCACTTGCACCTACCTGGGGGTTTGGCAATCATCTCATGTCTCTTCATGGTCAGAGGTTTTTTTCCTTGCTCCAGACAGGTGATCAGCTCTGGCTTGGAGACAACAATACCTGTTTTATTAAAAATAAATAGCATGAATCTTGCTTATATTGTTTAATTACAAGCTAGTAATGTGCTCAGCAGAGAAAATGAAATAAAATATTCTAGTAAATTAATACCAAAATACTAATTTATAACAGAAATTTCTAAATATTAAGAAATAATTTCAACTTGTAGGTTTCTTTTGTTTTGCTCTTGTTGCCCAAGCTAGAGGACAATCACTCAATCTTGGCTCACCAAAACTTCAGCCTCCCAGGTTCAAGTGATTCTGCTGCCTCAGCCTCTGGAGTAGCTGGAATTACAGGCCTGAGCCACCATGCCTGGTTAATTTTGTATTTTCAGTAGAGATGGAGTTTCTTCACATTGGTCAGGCTGGTCTGGAACTCCGGACCTCTGGTGATCTGCCTGCCTCAGCCTCCCAAAGTGCTGGTACCTGGCCACCACACTGGGCCCTGCTTATAGGTTTTTTAAATTTTACTACCTGGTACTACTGAATCAAAAATGGCTTGTGTCAATGAGATTTTCAGGTGGGGGCAACAATATTTTATGCCACTAAATTTCTGGAATTACCACTAATTTAGAGTGAAGAATAGAGCTCAACTCAGGAATGCAGAAGTTTGGATTAAGGTGAAACATCTTGCAGAAATTCTTTTCTACATGAACAAATTCTGAAGATTTTCTGGAAAAAGACCATCTGAAACTCTTATGCAAAGAATAAATTATTAAAAAACATTCCACTAAAAAAGAAATAAAACTTTTAGGGTTTTTTGTGAATTATGTATTTAAGTTGTCCTCACCAAGGAAGACAAGGTTTCTGTAGTTCTCTAACATCACATCCCTATATAAATTCCGCTGTGCAGTGTCCAGGCAATGCCACTCCTCCAGAGAGAATTCTATGGCCACATCTGTAAATTGCAATGGCCCCTGAAAAACACACACACACACACACACACACACACATTTTTACCAAGTCGCCATGGGTGGAATTTTTGACTTAAGATGAAATGAGTGAGTAAAGAGACCTGATTCTGACTTATAGGACTAAAATTATCCAATAAAACAATTTTCAACACAGAAATATTCTCTATTATATTCTCTGACTCTGAGAAGAGCAGCATAAGATCTACAACATTATTTCATGTATATTTTTCTAAATAATAAAGTATAAAATTAACAGCATGAACATGAACATGTACATTTTTGAGTGCTATATTTACATTACATGGAATTATGAATATTTTTCAGATGGAAAAGACATGTTGAGTTAGAAGACACCTCTCAAATTTTTTTTTTTTTTTTTTTGAGACGTAGTCTCGCTCTGTCGCCCAGGCTGGAGGGCAGTGGCGTGAACTCAGTTCACTGCAAGCTCCGCCTCCCGGGTTCAAGCCATTCTCCTGCCTCAGTCTCCAGAGTAGCTGGGACCACAGGCGCCCGCCATCATGCCTGGCTAATTTTTTCTGTATTTTTTAGTAGAGACGGGGTTTCACCGTGTTAGCCAGGATGGTCTCAATCTCCTGACCTCATGATCCGCCCGCCTCGGCCTCCCAAAGTGCTGGGATTACAGGCGTGAGCCACCGCGCCTGGCCTCAAATTTTAATATGTAAATAAGATGAAGACTTTATGCAGGTTTTTTTTCTTTTCCAGAAGATCTGGCATAAAGTCTGATTTTTTGAATTTTTAACAAGCTCACCAATAATGTCAATGTTTTTGTCCCAAAAAGGATATTTTGTCAAACATGTGGTAAGTGGAAGAGCATGTGTTTTTCCCAGTTTTCCTGGCCTGTAAACAAAGAGCCTTCATTTTCCAAAGAAAAGTATGTAGAAAAAAAAAAAGCTGCCAGATATAATGTGATGGTTTATACACATCAGCTGCATAAAGATAATTAATAATGGGGCTGGGCACGGTAGCTCATGCCTGTAATCCCAGCACTTTGGGAGGCTGAGGCAGGCAGATCACGAGGTGAGGAGACCAAGACAATCCTGGCCAACACGGTGAAATCCTGTCTCTACTAAAAATACAAAAAATTAGCCGGGCATAGTAGGGGGCGCCCGTAATCCCAGCTACTCGGGAGGCTGAGGCAGGAGAATGGTGTGAATCCAGGAGGCGGAGCTTGCAGTTAGCTGAGATTGCACCACTGCACTCCAGCCTGGGTGACAGAGCGAGACTCTGTCTCAAAAATTAAAAATAAAAAAGATAATTAATAATGAAGAGAAAAATAATTAACTCTACAGTGAAAAAAATCTGTCAGAGAGCTATTTCACCAAGTGAATTATAAACCATTAACTGCACAAGGACAAATTTTCATGATGTGCTAATGCACACAGAAGAACACAACATCACTGTTGGAATATTCCTCCCAAGGAAGTAAATAAAATCTGAATTTAACCATAAAGAAACATGTTTTATGCTAATTTCAAAGTATAGAAAACTCCTATGTTCTGTAATGTTCAGTAGTAATTTTAAGGAGACTTCATTTAGCACCCAAGAGATCAGGTATCTCCTAATAATTTTTTTCAGAACTTTCTGAGTAATAAATGCCATTCCATATAAATAAGTATTTTCTTAATCCTGTTCTGCATAAATTAATGGAACACACAGATGGAACCTCAACATTACAAGTTCTCCATCTTTACTAAGGACAAAAGTTTTCCCCAATAGAAATCTTGAGTAGCCACATCTTTCCATGTTCAACAGCCACAAAGGGAACATTTTTAATATTGCAGATCATAACTTATTGCTGAGAATCCTGCATGGCATATAAGAAGCTATGACACAGAGAATGCAGAGAAAGCTCTGGGATACAGAAGAAAAATATTTTTTCAGAGACCCTTGACTATCCTAAGAATTTTAAGTAGTTAAACCAAACCCAGGGAGAAAAAACACAAGTAGAGAAGTAAAGGTTTGTGAGTGCTACATGCATGGCAGTCCAGGAGGCAGAGTGAACACAGCTCTTCATCTGAGACATGTTTACCTGAAGAGAAGCCTTTTTTTTTCACCTCCTCCTCTGGAATTCTTTGTCAGATGAGATTCTCTGGCCAAATTACCCCTGCATCTTGAGACTATGCCTTTAAAGGTGTCAGTACCACATGTTTACCTGCTAGCATGACATCAACTGGCAGAAAAAGACAGAAAAAGTCCACCCATTTCTGTTTTTTACAACAAAGAGATTCAAGAACAATGAGATGCTCCATGAAGATAAAAATATAAGTTTCTCCTTTCATGTCCTCTGTGCCCTTTCTGCCACAGACACCAGCAATTTCTGCTACAGTAATGGAAATATGTGCCACACTGACCTGCCCCTACCAAACCCAAACAGAACAGGTCCTGTGCGCACCATTTAGTGCAAAGGTGCAACTTCTTAACTCTCATGAATGTATTTTGAGACCCTCATACCTGATTCTGGCCTCCCCTTAGAGTCACATGAAGCCCTTCATTAAAACAACATGGATACTTCCACCCAGAACAATAAACAGAACCTGTGGGGAAGGCACAAGAGATTTCAGCAAATTGGCCATGTGATCCTAATGAGAACCCTGGGCTGATAACCACTAAGCTAAGCATTCATTGCCTCTCAAGCTTTAACGAGCTTATAATTCACTTGGTAATTTTGACTCCACTTTATGTAATGTGATTCTGTAGGTTTGAAAAGGGTCCATAAATGGGTGTTTTAAACAAGTCCCCTGTCAATGCTGATGTTGCTTCTCCTTGGCTCATTATTAGCATTAGAGAAAGCAGGAATAGCAGAGGGTCCCTTACACTTAGAACTCTTGTCACAACCAAATACTTCTGGTACAAATAAGGACAACACATCTATGCTAAAGTTTTATATTCTTTGCTGGGTCTTTAAAGTTTACAGAGGAAACAGAAGGCAGCAATGTCTGGATAAGTCTGCATTTAAAAAACATGTACACATGTACAAATGCAATGTTTATTAAGCAGGTACTTTGTGCTCAAGAGTATGATATAGAGCACTATGCTGGGCATAACATATTATGTGATTTAATTCTTGTAACATTCTTGGAGCTAGTACTCAGGGTTTAATAATTTCCAGGATTTAGATAAAGGGCAGAGCATTTTTACTGCTTCTTCTGTTTCTGTTACCAAATTTTTTAAACATTGTAAAGAATAAAAGCTAAATATATACAGATGAAAGAGATATAGAGAGTTTATTGTAGTTTAGAGAAAATTTTGTTCTGTTTATATTTACTTTTCTGTGACTTGTGGAGCAACTACTGGATCTGCAGGAATAGAAAACAAGTTGCTAAATAGAATGTCTCTGCCAACACTGGTTTTAACAGAAAATTTAAAAACTAAGACTCTACAATACATACTTTATTTTTCCCATTTATCTGCTTTTGGGTTTCAGGAAATTGGATTCACCAGCCAAAACTCTGATATCTTCTAATCAGTTCTGTGAGGCAAGACTCCAGGGTAGGGTCAGACCTAAATAAGGCCTCCAAAAAGGGTGAATCTGAACATGTCTGGGACAAGGTGAGGATCCTATAGAATTCTGTTCTCTATGCCACTGGGGTACTAAGTTTTCTTTTTTTCTAATCTTACCTAAAAGAAAAACCCCAGAGTTTCTGTAATTTTAATATTTTCTAGCACTGCTCTGTCAACTTTATACTGTATACTAATATGCAATTTAAACAATTCTCTTAAGGTTTTCTAGGGTAATTTTATAAGAAAATCAGTGTGTACACTTACGAAGGTAAAATAACAGAAATTATACGGCTGGGCACAGTGGCTTACATCTATAATACCAACACTTTGGGAGGCTAAGGTAGATGGATCATGAAGTCAGGAGTTCATGACCAGCCTGAACAAGATGGTGAAACCTCTCCTCTACTAAAAATACAAAAATTAGTTGGCTGTGGTGGGAGGCAGCTGTAATCATAGCTATTTGAGAGGCTGAAGCAGGAGAATCGCTTAGACCCAGGTGACAGAGGTTGCAGTGAGCCAAGATCATGACACAGCATTCCAGGCTGGGTGACAGACTACGACTCCAACTCAAAAAAAGAAAAATTAATTATAACAATTCTACTGTTCATAAATATCCCTTCAGGTGATAGGTACCATGACTGCTTCATGTATTTTTTTTAATGACCATAAGAAATGGAAGCAACTAGTTTATCTACTTGGGTCTCCAGATCTCCTTGTTTATCATCCAAGTACCAGGAAACTGGAGAAACTCTCATCCCTGTACAAACCAAAGACAACTCTTGTATGATGGGTTGAACAAACACAGAATGACTCATTTTTCTTTACACTGAGACAGAAGCAGAATTAACCACTCTTGTCAGCCTGACACAATTCTACTCTGGACATCCTCAAATGCCTCAAAGAAACCTAGGTGATTGTGAGGGAATTCCCAGTGACCCAGGGCTGATGGCCCAATGATAAGCCAGGCTGGAGAGACTCAGGCTGATTCTAAATAGAAAATAAAACTGCGTTGGTGGAGTTCCAGTACCTGGATCACCTGTCCTGATATGCTAGCACTTGGGTAAAAGACAGAACAAAAATACTCTACTCCAGTATCCCATTTTACAGGTAAACATAGTTGTGGTCATGGCTCTGGATACTTTGTGGCCTGATCTTTCACTCCTAAGATGATTATTTACACTTACAGATTCTGCCATCAGATTCTATTTCCTCCTGGAGCCTCTCACATCACTGTAGGAGGTCAATGAAAAAGATGTAAAAAAACTCAAAATGCCACACTCTGAAATGGGGGCTGTAAGATGTCTATCTTGACAACTTACAATGCAGAAAATAACTTTTGTTAATTTTCTGTACATTCCATATCCAAAGTCTGGCACTTTTTAAATCCCAGGCAGAGGCCAGACCTAATCTGTAGATTCTAGATAGGATCAACCTGGCTCTGCATCCTTTGGTGTTACAGCATATGGAGTACAATCAAAGGAGAGTACCTTCATAGAGGCTGCTCTAGCACATTCTAAGTGATAAGTCTAAATTAAAAAAGCTGACATATCAAGAATATAAGTAGACAGTTTATTTGGTTTAAACTTAAGGATTATAACCAGGGAGCAAAGATTCAAGTTGCCTGAAATCTACACTTTGATTAGCAGCAGTTACAAGATTTGTAAAGACAAGAGAGGGACATAGAGTGGTCTGATACAAAGTTGTTTGTCAGAAGTTTTTATTTATTTACATAAATAACATTGATTATTGATATCATTATTGTTTAGGGTATAGAATATAGTATCCAATGTGGCATTGTTAATTTACTTTATAGCTACTTGTGGCAATAGTGAACAGTTTCAAGGGATGAATACATAGTTCAAAGGGGAGAGAACGATGTAACTGCTCTTTCATTTTAACATCTCTCTAAGTTTGATAACCAAAAGGGCTTGCACTTTTTAGATAAAAGTTTTTTGTTTTCCAAATCTCAAGATCTGGATTCAAAATATGGAGCTACAGATTTAGGTCCTGAATGGCAGGAGTAGCAGCAGGTGTTACTTGCACATTAGTGAGCATTTCAGCAAGAGTAGAAACGGGATAGTGGAGACTTTGTTGTCTACATGTCTACTCAATTCACATGTTACTCCAGGTCAGTTTGTTGGCCCCACGGTCTCTGAATCTGTTTAAGGTCTGAAAATACAAGAGTCATTGAAAGAGAAAAAATTATTGATTGCTTCCCTGTGAAATTTGTAGAAGTCTGATCTAGTCTCTCCAGAAGTGACTGTAGAGGACTCTAGATACCAAATAGGCAGGGACACAATTCTGCCTTCATATTTAGGGGACAGCATGCACTTTGCTGCACAAGTGTGAGTTGACTGGAAGCCTGAGAGGAATAGTCCCCTCTAGAGTAAGTTCCGGTTGGCACCTTATTTGTGTTTCTATTATGTCTGGTAATTCTAGACAGTGTTTGGAAACAATAATTAAGACAGATTTTATCCAGCTCCAGAGAAACTCCACAATAATACAACAGAAAGAAAATGGTTTTATTACACAATTGAACTTGAATGTGACATGCATTATGGTCAGTCTGCTTAAGAGACTGCAAAGATAGAAAGATGGTCACCAATATTAGTCCACAAGCAGAAGAATTTCCAGCACCATGTCATAAATAGTTCATCCTAAATTCACCTGGAGATTGAAAAGGCCATCTATGTATGCTAATTGCTTATATTCTGTGACAAATAAACTTCTCACATCTTCATAACAGGAGGTAGTTTAGCAGCTTGAAGCCAGGTGCCTGCTGAAGGTAGCCTCTTACTCTGCTACAAAAATGGTTGAATAGGGTTCTTCTTTGCTATTTACATTTTAGAGCTGTGGTTCTGTACTCCCTGCCACTGGGCTACAGCACTCCTGCTTGCTTTCTCCTGGTTGCTAGTATGCTCTCTTGACCTCTACCATCTGCCACTGAGGCACAGCCCAGAGCACAGCTCACATTTTATGTGAATCCCATTTGCCACAGCAGCACTCTAGTGTCACATCAGATAGTGAAGCCTGAGCTGCAGGAGGAGAGCCTGCAGGCCTCCTGGGTAGAATTACACATTCACAATAATGGAAATGAGAGCAGTGTTTCAGCCTCAGTTTCTACTTACAATGGTGACAAGAAAAAATACTGCTGAATTTCCAGCATGACTCAAGATAGAGATAGCTCCAAAACTTCTCACTATGACAGCCCACCTCATTCAGAAAAAAATGGGATATTAATAGGGTTTCTGAAACAGACACCCAAAGCTTTGGAGAGACAAACAGATCTCCATCTGAGCAAGATTTTGAGAGAAAAAAGTTAAAACTATCTTAAGAAAAAGCTCAGATTAGATGTAAGATTGATGATGTCAGCCAGAAAATATTCCCCTGAAAGCAATTTCTCTCTAAACACCCAAAGTGCACAGCTACTCTCTGCATGAGAAACATTAGCATTATGAAGAAAGGGGCAAAGTCTCAGAAGAATTTTATAGTTTCTTTTCTAACTCTGCTGTTCCGTCATCTCCTAGTCATTGAATAGGGGTTCTGTATTGAAATACATCTGACAACTTCCCACAACACTTTCTGATGAAGAAATAGAATCTGACTGTGTTCATTTATTGGAATATATTAGAACTTGCAACATAGCTAACTGAAGAGCTACTATGGTTTTTGGTGGCCACATCACCTGTCCTTATTTGTCATGTAATAGCAGCATACCAATTTAGTGAAATAAAAGATATTAAAATTTTACTCATAATTATCCCTATTGAATAAAGTAATAAACATGTCACACTAATATCTACTTACTGTGACAATTTGGTAGTAAATTTTCTTTAGATATTAGATATAAATATCAGTATGAATAATTTTAATAAACTAGTAATAATATATGTAGTTTTAAAAATTGCAACTATACTTCAGTTAAAACACTTTATATTTCAAAAGTATAAATTACAATATTAAAATAACCATGTAAGTGATTCATTCAAAGTAAGTATTGTGGCTTTATATTCATGTTACTGTAGAAAATACTGTTTATGGCTCATGCCTTGTCCACACTTTGGGAGGCTGAAATGGGTGGGTCACCTGAGGTCAAAAGTTCAAGATCAAACTGGAGAACATGGTGACACCCATCTCTACTATAAATACAAAAACTTAGCCAGGAATGGTGATGCACACCTGTAATCCCAGCTACTCAAGAGGCTGAGGCAGAAGAATCGCTTGAACCCGGGAGGCAGTGGTTGCAGTGAGCCGAGATCATGCCATTGCACTCCAGCCTGAGCAACAGAGTAAGACTCTGTCTCAAAAAAAAAAAAAAAAAAGGAGAATACTGTTAAATGTATATAAATGCAGGTTGTCTACAAACATTACGTATAACTATGCTAATTATTCTGAAGTAATAAATAGAAAGCAAGGTACAACTACTGACTCCACTGTTAAGTTTACACACTAGACTGTTCTTGTTTTTGCAGTGCAAGTACTTCAGCCTGCAAATATTGGATAATTTCCTTAGATCATCAGGTTTCTGTCAAAGAAACATAGTATCTTTTATTGTTTACCATTCTGTGTTACTAAATTTAATCCTATCTTTGTGCTAAGCTTTTTTGTGCTCTAAAAATTAGCTTTTACCTAAACAAATCTGTGTCTATTTTAAAGGAAAAAAAATGAAAAAAATAAAGTTTTCAGAACCAAAAACAAACCAATAAATCTGAAGTACTAGATAACAATAATCTGGAGTCAGAAAAATGACAAAAGGGGCTGGGCATGGTGGCTCAGGCCTGTAAATCCCAGCACTTTGGGAGGCAGAGGTGGGCGGATCACAAGGTCAGGAGATCAAGACCATCCTGGCTAACACGGTGAAACCCCATCTTTACTAAAAATACAAATTAGCCAGGTGTGGCAGCATGCGCCTGTAGTCCCAGCTACTTGGGACGCTGAGGCAAGAGAAGGGCATGAACCTGGGAGGCAGATGTTGCAGTGAGCCGAGATTGCCCCACTGCATTCCAGCCTGGGCGACAGAGTGAGACTCTTGTCTTAAAAAAAAAAAAAAAGAAAATGAAAAACAAAAAATGACAAAAGGTATTATTTAGCTGTTAATATGATTTACATATATTTCAAAAAAGCAGAGAAAATTGTCTATATATAATCTAAATCCCTTAAGCAATGAGGGAATAGCAAAATATTTTTTTGGAACTTATTGAAGAGTTTTGAACTCTTGGACATCTGAAATTTGCACATTCTATGCACTTGACAGAATGTTTATGAAGGAAAAACCAGAAAAGAGAAAGATGTTATAAAAAATCCATGAGTGCACAAGACCAATGCAACAGAATAGAGAGCCCAGAAATAATGCCACCCTCCTACAACCATCAGATTTTTGATGAAGCTGACAAGAGAAATGTGGGAAGAATTCTCTATTTAATAAACAGTGCTGGAATAACTACCTAACATTATGTAGACGACTGAAGCTAGACCCCTTCATTATACCATATACAAAAATCAACTCAAGATAAATTAAAGACTTAAGTGTAAAACTTAAAATTATGGCGGGGTGCAGTGGCTCATGCCTGTAATCCCAGCACTTTGGGAGGCCGAGGCGGGTGGATCACGAGGTCAGGAGATTGAGACCATCCTGGCTAACACGGTGAAACCCCCTCTCTACTAAAAATACAAAAAATTAGCCAGGCATGGTGGCGGGTGCCTGTAGTCCCAGCAACTCGGGAGGCTGAGGCAGAATGGTGTGAACCCAGGAGGTGGAGCTTGCAGTAAGCCGAGATTGCACCACTGCACTCCAGCCTGGGCGGCAGAGCGAGACTCCGTCTGAAAAAAAAAACAAACAGAAAACAAACAAATAAACCCTTAAAATTATGAGAAACCCTCCAAGATAACCTAGGAAATACCATTCTAGACATAGAAACTGGCAAAGACTTCATGAGGAAGCTACCAAAAGCAACTGCAACAAAGGCAAAAATTGAAAAATGGGACCTATTTTTCAATTGTGAAGATCTTAAGAGCTTCTTCACAGCAAAAGAGATTATCAACAGAGTAGACAACCTACAGAATAAAGGAAAATATTTGCCTCTGACAAAGGTCGATTTTCCAGAATTTATTAAGAACTTAAACAAGTTTACAAGAAAAAACCAAGCAACCTCTTTAAAAAGTAGTCAGGATGGGCACGGTGGCTCACGCTTGTAATCCCAGCACTTTGAGGGGACAAGGAGGGTGGATCACTTGAGGAGAGGAGTTCAAGACCAATCTGGCCAACATGGTGAAACCCCGTCTCTACTAAAAATATCAAAAATTAGCTGGGTGTGGTGGCAGGTGCCTGTACTCCCAACTACTCAGGGGGCTGAGGCAGGAGAATCGCTCAACCCAGGAGGTGGAGGCAGAGGTTGCAGCCAGCTGAGATCACATCATTGCAATCCAGCCTGGGTAACAAGAGCAAAACCGTTTCAAAAAAAAAAAAAAAAAAGTAGGCAAAGGCTGGGTGCGGTGGCTCACACCTGTAATCCCAGCACTTTTAAAGGCTGAGGTGTGCTAATCACCTGAGGTCAGGAGTTTAAGATCAGCCTGATAAACATGGAGAAATCCCGTCTCTACTAAAAATACAAAATTAGCTAGGCATGGTTGTGTGCACCTGTAATCCCAGCTACTTGGGAGGCTGAGGCAGGAGTATTGCTTGAACCTGAGAGTCAAAAGCTGCCGTCAGCCAAGATCACACCATTGCACTCCAGCCTGGGCAATAAGATCAAAACTCTATCTCAAAAGACAAAACAAAATGAAACAAATAAATAAATAAATAAAACTAATGTAGAAACAGAAAACCAAATGCATGTTATTATTTAAGTAAGTGCTAAATAATAAGAACACATGAACACAAAGAGGAGAACAACAGACACCGAGGCCTAGTTGAGGGTGGAGGGTGGGAAAACTAAGAGGATCAGAAAACATACCTGTTTGGTACTACGGGTAGGACCTCAATGACAAAATAATCTGCACACCAAATCCCCATGACATAATTTTAGCTGTATAAAAAACCCACACATGTACACCGAACCACAAATAAAAATATTCCAAGGTGGGGGAGAGTGCAATGTAGGTGCATGGACTGCTTTTCACTATAGATAGTGGCCCAGGTGGGGCCGTACTCTGATTTATTTCTGTGTGAATGCAGGCAGATGAAATTATAAACAGGTGGCCCAGACCCTATGCTGGTGGAGAAAACAGGTTGCTGCTGCAGATTTAGTATCTAGGGGTGGGGATATGCCAGGAGACTTGTAGAGATTTTTGGGTTCTTGGCAAGAAACACTAGGATCAAAAATGCCATGGTGAAGTTCTTGAGGGTGGTGCCGAGTCCTGGGAGGAGTGTGGATACCTCAATTCCTAGTGTGTGTGTTTGTGAGTGGGTGGGAATCCTGTAGTAGCAGCTGCAAGAAAAGGGGGTCTGTCATAAGAGCTTCTTTCTTCTGAGTTTTCAGTCCTCTGTCACCCTGGGAGAAGACCTGGAATCACAGGACAATGGGCAATGTGACAGCCTGTGTACAGGAGAGCAGAGCTTCCCATTTCTAAACACCCAGAGCTTTGTTCCAGTCCAGACCTCTGTGATATCTTTTTTCTGGCACCAAATCTGTAGAGTTTGCCGAGCATCAAACAATTCTCCAACAACAACTTATTGTCTAACATTTAAATTCTGACACCACCCAGAGTCAGCACAGATCCTGATTCAGGGCTCAGTTCCACAACATTGTCCTCACTGCAGATGCCAGTCACAAACCCCATGGGCCCATCTATGCTTCTGAGCTAGTTTGAAAACTGGGGGCTCCCAAAACCTCCCTGAAGTTCAATGATTTGGTAGAGCTACTCACAGAACTCATCAAAACACTATAGTTATGTTTACCGGTTTAATATATAAGATGCAGCCCAGGAAAAGCCAAATGGAAGAAATGCATAGAACAAAGAAAAGAGATGGGGAAAGATGAAACACATAGATAATCATGAAAAATGTTTGTGATTAATAAAATTCTCCAGCTGGGCACGGTGGCTCACGCCTGTAATCCCAGCACTTTGGGAGGCCGAGGAGGGTGGATCACGAGGTAAAAGATGGAGACCATCCTGGCTAACACGGTGAAACCCCATCCCTACTAAAAATATAAAAAATTAGCCGGGAGTGGTGGCAGGTGCCTGTAGTCCCAGCTACTCAGGAGGCTGAGGCAGGAGAATGGCATGAACCCGGGAGGCAGAGCTTGCAGTGATTGGAGATTGCACCACTGCACTCCAGCCCGGGTGACAGATAGAGACTCCGTCTAAATAAATAAATAAATAAAAAATAAATTGTCCATCCTTTGTGTACTCCAGGAACAGTTTATGGAAACACCCTTCACCTTATGACTTCAATGGTGCTCTTTTTTCTTACCTATCACACAGGCAAACACACTCTGCACATTTTCTCCTATTTCTCATTATAAAAATCAGCTGATTTTTTCTTCAGTGGTCAATTTTTTTTTTTTTTTGGTGTGATCGAGTCTTGCTCTGCTGCCCAGGCTGGAGTGCAGTGGCACCATCTCCACTCAGTGAAACCTTCGCCTCCCAGGTTCAAGAAATTCTCCTGCCTCAGCCTTCCCAGTATCTGGCACTACAGGCGCCCTCCACAACGCTCAGCTAATTTTTGTATTTTTAGTAGACACAGGGTTTCACCATGTTGGGAAGGCTGGTCTTGAACTCCTGACCTCAGGTAATCTGCCTGCCCCGGCCTCCCAAACTGCTGGGATTACAAGCGTAAATCACCACCCCGGCCTAAAATAAAGTAATTCTTAATGAAATTTACTTAAGTTTATCTCCCTCAGTCAGGCTCCTGAACTTTGAGCTACCCTCGGTCTGAGTCGACATACAACCCCATTTATGTCCCTCCTAAGAACATGCTGATTTCAGGGTAAGACATTCTGTGATCTAAAATCTGACCTTTTCACCCTCCATTTGCCATTCCCCTCCCACCTCCTTTCTAATCTTGTTTAATCCTCCTTAGGAAAGAAAGTCCTTTTGTGCCTACAGTTTTGCAAGCCACAAAGACCTTATAGTTAGTTGAGACTTTCTCCTATTGCAATACTTTTTTGGAATTCATTGTTTTACATAAATCTAACGTTGTTATCTTACAAAGTCTAAAACTTGCCTCAAAACAAAAACTTCATTATCAGTAAAACCCTCCCAGTTTCCTTTCATCTTAATCTTAACTGCATCTGCCTGTGGGGCTCCAGCTTTCCAGGGCTCTGTAGCTTCTCTCAGGATAAAGTCTCTTTCCATAGCTGGGGTGAGCAGGCTGGGACATCTGCAGGGAAGTCTCCCCAGCAAAAAACGAACTGGGCCTTTAATAACCTCCTGTTGGCCGAGTGCGCTGGCTAAAGCCTGTAATCCCAGCAATTTGCGATGCCGAGGCGGGCGAAAAACCTGAGGTTGGGAGTTGGAGTCCAGCCTGACAAACATGGAGAAACCTCCTCTCTACTACCACACAAAATTAGCCGGGTGTGATGGCGCAGGCCTGTAATCCCAGTTACTCGAGAGCCGGTGGTAGGAGAATCCCTTGAACCCGAGGTAGAGGTTGCGGCGAGCCGAGATCGAGCCATTGCACTGCAGCCTGGGCAACAAGAGCTAAACTCCATCTCAAAATTTAAAAAAAACAAAAAACAAAATAAAAACACCTTCTTTTTGCAGTCTTAATATTAGCCTTAGCTTGGAATTACGAGGTTCAAGCTTCAGTTTCCATGTCAGTGTTATTCACCTGGTTTTTGAAACTAAGTGTTTGAAAAATCCAGTGAAATTACTCAAACATAGTGTTTACATAAACGGAGATTTTAAGATACTTTTTAAAAATTTTATTAAACAGGAGTCTCGCTCTCTCATGCAGGCTAAAGTGCAATGACGCGATCTCAGCTTACTGCAACTTCCGCCTCCCGGTTTACATAAAGGAAGGAAATTTTAAGATCCTTACTTTTTTTTTTTTTTGCGATGGAGTCTCGCTCTGTCGCGCATATTGGAATGCGACAGCACGATCTCGGCTCACGGCAACCTCCGGTTCCCGGGTTCAAGCAATTCTCGTGCCTCAGCCTCCCAAGGAGCTAGGATTACAGGCATTTGCCATCACGCCTAATTTTCGTATTTTTAGTAGAGACGGTGTTTCGCCATGTTAGCCAGGCTGGTCTAGAACTCCTGACCACGTGATCCGCCCGCCTCGCTCTCTGAAAGTGTTGGGATTACGGGCGTGAGCCACCGCGCCCGACCAGGAAGTGGTTTTTTAACCCTAACGCAGTTTTGCTTTTGTGTTCTTCCCCTATTGCCTGGGGTCAGACCAGATCATCTAAACTGATTCCGACTGGCTTAGACCCCAGCTTTTTCCAAATAGGATAAACGCGAGATTTGCAGGGAAAGAAGAGGGAAGAAGGGGTAGGCTTGATTTACAATTTTTACAATTTATGACCTGGAAGTTGAATCTTTCAAGAGGAACTTAGTTGTCCTAACAACCCTTTACCTCAAGGGATCCGCCCGCCTCAGCCTCCCAAAATGCTGGGATTACAGGGGTGAGCCACCGCGCCTGGCCCCATAAATTTTTAATACGAGAAAAGAGAAACTGTGAGCCCCACGGACCAAAGCTCTTCCCATTCGGGAACCCGCACCCCGAGCCAAGATTCTCCCCTAAAGACCCTCTCGTGGTTCCTGCACAATCTGGGAGATACCCGGAGCTGTGGGTGCAGAGCTGCCCAGAAAGGGCTCCAGGCCGGGGCACACACGCTGCGAAGGGAAGAGTCAGGACGCCCGGGACCGGCTTATAGAGCACCCGCCATCTTTTTTTTTTTTTTTTTTTTTTTTTTTGAGACGGAGTCTCGCTCTGTCTCCCAGGCTGGAGTGCAGTGGCGCGATCTCGGCTCACTGCAAGCTCCGCCTCCCGGGATCACGCAATTCTGCCTCAGCCTCCCTAGTAGCTGGGACTACAGGCGCCCGCCATCACGCCTAGCTAATTTTTTTGCATTTTTAGTAGAGGCGGGGTTTCACCGTGTTAGCCAGGATGTTCTCGATCTCCTGACCTCGTGATCCGCCCGCCTCGGCCTCCCAAAGGGCTGGGACTACAGGCATGAGCCACCACGCCCGGCCGAGCAGCCGCCATCTTATGGATGGTGGGGACTAAGGCCAAGCTGGGCAAGGAGAACTCCGGACACAGACTGTGGAGCTGACTGCGGGGAGGCCTGAGTCCCGCCACAGCCACTTCCCATCAACCAGCCCCTCCCCTCTCTGGGGATGTTGGACCGGCACTCTTACCATTTCTAGACTTCTAGGGGGTCCTGGCTCTTGGCTGTGGGTCTCCCAATACCTGCAGGTCAAAGGGCCTCAGAGGCTGGGCCTCTATGAGCAGAGAACACAGAGCAGTGAACAAGAGATCTGGAGCTCCATCTGCAGCAAGAGACAAAGGCGGCGCCAAACCAGAAAGCCGTCCTCTTTGCTCCAGCTGCCTGCCTGATTGGAGGGTTTCCAGACCAGCGTCCCTGATTGGATTATGCTTAAGGCTCTGCCCCCTCAGTCCCTGAGTGACAGAAGGTGTAATCAGATTCTGGGCTGAGTGAAGGAGTAACAGCCTAAGATGCAGCCTTTCCAGACAGGGCTTCCTCCCTGAGCTGAGCCAGGCTCACCCCAGAGAAGGGAACAATTCTGTGTCTTTTTTACTCTCTCTGTTTTTGAATGTATTCAAAAGGTGAACAGGAGTATTTTTCTGTCATATGAATAATACATAATATTTTTGTTCAAGAGAAAATCAACTTTTACTTTGGTAATCGTGTATTATCAATACTAAAGCTAATTTTAATAAAACCTTATAAATAAATCAAATTTGCCACTTTTAACCTCTCGAGATTTACACATATATTTTGTAATCTCTTGTAATTTTTTTAACTTTTTATATTTTATTTTTATCTACATTCTATTTTTTCAATTTGAAACAACCTTTAAGTAATTTCAAATTGTTGTAGGAGATAGAAATCATTTAAGGCCAGGCACAGTGGCTCACGCCTGTAATCCCAGCACTTGGGGAGGCCAAGGTGGGCAGATCACTTTAGGTCAGTAGTGCAAGACCAGCCTGGCCAACATGGTGAAACCTAATTTCTACTAAAAATACAAAAAATTAGCTGGGCATGCTGGTGCACACCTGTAGTTGTAGCTATTCCGGAGGCTGAGGCAGGAGAATCACTTGAATCCAGGAGGCAGAGGTTGTGTAATGGCCCAAGGGGTACACCTTGCCTTTGGTTTAGACAGAGCTGATTTATCAAGACAGGCCTTTTGCCTAGACAAAGCCTATTAATTAAGACAGGAGAATTTGTGGAGGAAAAGTTAAATATTAAATTTGAACTCAATTGAATGTGGACACAGACAATGGTCACTAAGTCCCAGAACAGGTTGTGTGAGCCCCTTGAGGCATTTATCCAGTGCTGTGTTGGAGAAATCTGTAATTCAATCTATTCCCATACATTTATTATTGAAAAACAATAGACAATCACAAAAACAAACTGGCCTTTTTGTGTTCCTTGGGCCCAGTCTCGAAAGGCTGTCATAACTGGGCCTTATGCCAAACAACTTGCCACAAAAAGAGCTAGGGTCCCAGTGTAGCAGGACAAGCCACAGACAAAACCTCTCAGACATCGAGTTGTAGAAGGAAGGGCTTTATTCAGCTGGGAGCATCAGCAAGCTGCTGTTTTAAAATCCAAGCTCTCTGAATGCACAATTTCTGTCCTTTTTAAAGGCTCACAACACTAAAGATTTCACATGAAAGGGTCGTGATTGATTTGAGCAATCAAGGGTTACATGACAGGGGCAGAGAGAAACAGAACAGGGCAGGGAGTTTCACAGTGTTTTTCTATACAATGTCTGGAATCTACGAATAAAATCGGTTTTTAAGTTATGAGTTGATTTTTTATTATTAGGTTTAGGCCAGGCAGGCCCAGGGCTGGTTTTGGGCCTGTCACCAGGCTGCCTGTCTTTGATTTCACTTCCTTGTTTTTTTCTTAAAACAGGTACTGAGTATAAAACAATAAAACAATATGAGTGGGTCTCTCTCTTCCCTCATTTCCTCTGTTTGAGACTCTCACTTTTTATTAGTGGGAGTTCTCACTCTTATTTTTGCTACTTATGTCTTTTTGTGCAATAGATTGATAGTGATTTATATAGTATGCTTGTGCTGAAGTATTTTGGTGAACTAAGGTAGCGACGAAGTTTTTTATCATTTGGAGAAATACAGGTATCAGACAAGGGAGCAGTAAGCAGGTTCCTGTTACTATTATTACTCTTATTATAAGAGTTTTAAATCTTCCTATTTCTGGAACTAATTTCTAAACATGGCTCTCGGAGTGAGTCTGTGCCACACTTGCACGGGTACATGTGCTAGTTTTGTTATATCTTTAACTATATCTTAAACTACTTGCCCCTGATCATCTGTGTGTAGACAACAATTAGTAAGGTTAAATTTTCTACAAACTTCTCCTTCAGCTGCTAGCAAGTAGTCAAGAGCTAGTCTATTTTGATAGATAGCATTTCTCATCAGAGTCTCTCACGGGGCAAGAACAGTCAAGGCTTGACCAGTTTTATTAGTAATAATTTTTAAAAACAGCTTGTAACCCTATGATTTGGTTGAGCCTGTAGATGGGGGCTCGATATCCTTATGAGCCATCTTGTGCCTAAGTGGCGGGTCTATAGTATTGTATGATTCTTTCAGGGGGTCATTCATTATCTTTGTAATCACCTATGGCTATGCTTCATTTTTCGTGGGAAGCATAGACTGGGAAGCCTAGAAGTTCACCTGTTTTTATGGACAGCAAGAAGAAAGACAGCTTAATGGTGCCAATTACACAGCTACCCATCTAGTGATCAGGTAGCTTAGCATAAGCTCTGTGTCTATAGATCCAGTATAACCTGGTGGGGGCCGTCCAGTCCCGGTGGAATTCTGGGTGGACTTAACAGGCTGCAACTTTGGAAATTTACTGAATGGATTTCTTTCTATGTAATTGGAACTTCACCATGTAACTGTTTTTGTGGTATTATTACACAGCTTTTGTCCTAGGCAACTAAGTCAACTTACAGAACGAGTGAATTTTGTTCTTTTTCTGGTTATGCAATATTGTCCAATAATTGAGACTTTTAGAACCTAGAAATGATCAGGGTGATTCTTTTGGGCCAGGAATTCATCAGGAACTGGGTCCATAGGCACTAATTCTTGGGCTTCTTATGGCCATTGATCTTTTATTACAGTTTCTTTACAAACATAACATGAAGTGACATTTAGAGATTGGGCTACATGCTCGGCTAATTGCAAAAACAAATTTTTAGTTTTTCCTGGAATCTCAGGTACTGGCACATTTAGTTCATCATAGAAAGTCTGAACTACTGGTTCTGGAGAGCATTTTTGAACCTCTCCTTTTATTAGCATGGTTATACTAGGATCTAGTCCTTTTCCATCAATGCCTAATGTTACATTATATTTTTTATTCTACTTTGGGTCTGAGGGGTTTGTGATTATCAATTTTAAAAGGTTGCAGCTCCTACTTGTGCAGGAGGGGCTGACTTTTCCTTTTTGGAGCTAAACATGATCTTTTTTATCTTTTTTTCAAGTAGCCTAAATGACACAAGACTAGTATTGACACATCTTAGATAAATATGATTCTTGACAGACATATATGTAATTTTTTACTGTGTAACTTTTTTTTCTAATTTAGAGAACTGCATCTTATTCCATGCTGCTTACTATCAATAGCGCACAAGTATCAAATTTTAAGGTTACATTTTTGGGGACCCCTCTTTCTTCTGTTCTAGCTATTACTTTACTTGTGTCACTTAGAAAAGGACCAGTCCTTAATTTTATTTTAAAAACTGTGATCATGGGAGGCTTAAAATGGGTCATAACACGCATCAGGTTGGTTATTTCTTGGGCTACATACCTTGGATAGAATAGCATTATACAAACAAGTTTCTTTTAGAGTCCTGGTACACTTACAATAACTATAAAATAATAGGACTGTAGCAATCTTTTGTCTTACTTCAGTGACTTGATGTATATACTGGAAACAGTTCTCAGTCTGAGGAAGGTCAGTTGAAGTCTTTACTGTACAAGTTCAAATTTTAAGGAAAATGAGTGCTGCAATGAGTTTCTTCATGCTTCGGCCATGCGTGGACCAGTTAGCTTCCGGGTTTGACTGGAGCAGGGCTTGTGGTCTTCTTCAGAGTCACTTTGCAGGGGTTGGCGAAGCTGCTCCTATCTACGTACAGCTCCTAGTCTACTGACTTTTAAGGGTGGTCTCCGAGGTTGGGCCCACTAGAATAAAATGAGCCTAATACTTCTACACAGTTTATGTTTAACTGGGCTCTCTGATATTAGGAGTAAGGTGGCAGGGTTAGGGTGTTGCAATCTTCAATGGTTATGTGGGGATTTTCACAGAGCAAACTTTGGTATCTAGTTAGTCTAGCATTCATTAGCTAATGGTGTCCTTTGGTATTTATTAAAATCACCACAGCATGGGGGGACTTTATGTTTAGGTTTTGTCTAAGAGTTAGCTTATCTGCTTCTTGTGGTAACAGGGCCATTGCTACTAGGGCCTTTGGACATGGGGGCTAGCCTTTGGAAACCCAAACTAGTTGTTTTGAGAGATTGGCCACTGGCCTTGGCCAGGGCCTCACAGTCTGAGTTAAAATTCTAACTGCCATTTTTTTTTCTTTCCGACACATAGAGTGTAAAGAGTTTTGTCAGGTCAGGTAGCCTCAGGGCTGGGGCTGACAAGAGTTTTTTTTTTTTTTAACTCATGAAAAGCTCATTGCTGTTGGTTGTAATAGATGTAGTTTATCTAATCTACATTTTTATTGACTGTCATCTCCTAAAATATTGACTTAAATCCTGTAACTATTTGATTTCAGGCTTTAAATTGATCTGGTATTCCTTGCAGGGCTCTAATTGCATCTAAATAGATGTGAGAGTTGAAAGACCTATAAGGGCTTCTCTTGCTTTATGATGTCTTATTATTTATTTATTTATTTATTTATTTATTTATTTATTTATTTCCTCTGTTTGATGAAATGCCAGTGTGAAAGGGATAGCCAAATGGACTAAAACACAAGTGCCACTCTAGTTATTCAGCAGAGTGCCCAGTAAAGGTCTACCACAATACCACCACACATCTGCTCAAGGATGAACAAGGGCTGACTGATTGATAAGCTCTTGAAAATTCTTAAGCTCACTGCATCCTTTCAGATCTCTAAGGAATGCTAAGTCTTAGTGTTCCTAAGTGTTAGGAAGTGAACTTAGTGTTGGGAGATGGAAGCTGGATGGCCTTCGGGGACTGACCTGCAGGGACTTCAGAATATAGCAGAGAGAACTTGGCATGACTTATTACTCTAGACTGTAGAATCCTGGAAAAGAGCTATCATGCAGCCTATGCCTGGTCAACTGGAGAGCCACATTAGTGGAAGGGGGACAATCAAGGCCTCTGGCCTGCCATGTGCACAAGCATAACAGTTGCTTTTGTTTAAGGTGCAAATGGAATATGTGATCTATTTTAACCAGGAATTTGCATCTTGGTATGCTGTCTTAATTGCCAAAGTTTGTTTTAACTCTTTAACTTTTATGATCCTCTAGTAAAATGAACGTCTCCTTTAGCACCAATTTTTATTAGTTTTTAGACTAAAGAAAGCTAAACACCATTTTATATTTAATAATGTTTCTTGTATGATTTTTATACCAGATAAGCTAAATTTTACCTTTATATTAGTGTGTTATTAATATTAATCTTAATTTTAACATAACCTTGTAGACATATTTATCAAATTTTTCATGTTTGACCATAAGGTAAGATTTTATAGACTATTTTTTAACCTTTTATAATTTTTGTTAAAGAGCAGGTTGATGCTTTAAGAAAAACCTGTTGCATTTATACTTTAATGTCCAGTTCACAGAAAAACTGGATGATACTGTTTTAACTTATCTAATGTGTTTACACACAGAATTTTCTTTATAATTAACGTTTTAAAACTTGCTTAAACTTTTAAAACAATAATTTTTTTAACCTTTTAATGTTGGTAAAAATCTACATTCTTATGCCTTTTTATAATCTTTTTACTAAAGGTATATTTTACTTATACACTTTGCACATAAACTTTTTTTTAAATAGTACTCAGGAGGCTTTATTACTTTTAAATTATATAACATTTTTGACTAATTTTTTATAACACTTTCTCTTTCACAACTTTCACCAACAATTCTTCAACATGTCTCAACTTTTTGACTTATTACAAACATTTATTTTTTCTTTAAACAACTAGCTAATTTATTTCAGGACAAGAATTTACCATATAACACTCTTTTTATGTAAATTCTACCTCCCCCCCGCCTTTTTTTTTTTGAAGATAACCATTCCTTTTTTTAAAGCGAAATTTCTTTATGTCTTTGGACTAGACTGTCTAAGGCCACAAGATTAGAAGTTACCATAATACACGTTACACTGTTAACTTTTAGCAAACTTCACTTTTGTTGAAAACTTTGTAAGTTTGAGATTTTATTTATCCTTTGCTATTAATAAGACCTCGTTTAGTTTAAATTAACTTAGAATTGGTATAGATGGCCTTTTTTTCTCTCTGCTGGTCTTTCCTTGCCTCTGCCAGCTGCTTATGCTGCTGTTCTCTTAATTACTGTAGGGGGCAAGGGGGTCTAAAACCAGCTGTAACTGTCTATGTATGGAAACTGGTCTGGGTGCCTTGGCTTGCAGATTACATTGTGTCATACTTTTGAAACAAGGGACCTGTCCAGGCTTCCTTCTGATGGTCAACCCACCTCTAATGCTGGCCAGTCTATTTCACACAAAGTTCTAAGTTTTCTTGGTGTCATAGTAACACTGTAATCTCTATTAAATCTTTTCTTGAAAATGTTTTAACATAGTTCCTAATGCAGTGGGCTTACTTATGCCTGACCCATGCTTCTTTGAGACAAAACACTATGCTTACACCACACACACATCACAAAACAAACAAACAAACAAAAAAAAACAGGTAAAAAGGGCACACACACACTTTTGCAGTTTACACCAAACTAAAATCAAAACCAAAATCAGAGTATCCAGAAATCTAAGCCAGGTCAAAACCAAAACTAAAGTATCATGCAATCTGAGTCAGGTCAAAACCAGAACAAAAGTGCCAATGCAGGCACGCTGTGGGTGATCAGGCCACTCTTCCATTCAGATGGGGTGGGGCAAGTTCCAAAGACTAATCTTACCAAGTCAAGCCAAGTCAAAACCAGAACAAAAGTGCCAATACAGGCACACTATGGGTAATCAGGCCACACTTCCACTCAGATGGAGTGGGGCAAGTTCCAAAGACTAGTCTTACCAAGTTACAGATGTCCAGACTCCAAATGCCAGTTCCTTCTGGGTGTTCAGCCACTGTGTTAATCCTCTGTGGGGACCTGCTACGCGCTGCTCTGGTGAGGTGTTCCGCCAGGGCAATTTCCTACCTGGGAGCACTCTTTGGATCATGTAACTCAGGCTGGCTGGAGTCCCCCGCAGAGATGCTCCACAGTGCAGGCTTAAGCCACCTAAGGGGCTGCCTTGGCTGTCCATCAGTTACCTCATTTCCCAGTCAGGGAACCAAGAAATGTAGCAGGACAATCCGCAGACAAAACCTCTCAGACATTGAGTTGTACTGAATGCACAATTTCTGTCCTTTTCAAAGGCTCACAACACTAAAGATTTCACATGAAAGGGTCAGATTGATTTGAACAAGCAAGGGGTATGTGACAGGGGCTGCATGCACCAGTGGTCAGGGAGGAACAGAACAGGGCGGGGAGTTTCACAGTGTTCTTCTATACAATGTCTGGAATCTATGAATAACATTGATTTTTAAGTTATGAGTTGATTTTTAACTACTGGGTTTAGGCCAGGCAGGCCCAGGGCTGGTTTTGGGCCTGGCACCAGGCTGCCTGTTTTTGATTTCGCTTCCTTGTTTTTTTCTTAAAACAGGTACTGAGTATAAAACAATAAAACAATATGAGAGGGTCTCTCTCTTCCCTCACCAGAGGGGGCCAAAGTTTTATGAGACATCTCCTCATCTGTGCACAGATGGGTGGCGGACTCTGGAGTCCAGGCTGTTGCTTCACATTCTAGTGGTGAATCTTCCGTAGTCTGGTGAGTGTAAATATATATACATCTCTTTTTCTTTCTCCTATTCCCATTGCAATTTGCTTTTATCAATCTGCTTATTACATTGATTTGCTTATTATATCTGAATTGCCATTTATGTGGGATAAAGTTTGTTTACCCTTAAAGGTATTGTGTGTGTGTCTTTTCTTCTCCCCTTCCGTGTTTCCCACACAGAACATTTTTGTCATTACAAACAGAAATCGAAGACAAAAGTGTGCTACTTCTTGGCCAGAAGGACAGGGCTGATGGCTACGGGACTTCCCATAACCTGGGATGAGAACTCCCGCAGTTCTCCCCCTTTGTGATTGAATGGTCCACGGGAACTGACCTTTGTGAGAACTGGGAATCTTAATTAGTGCAATTTAAACCTTTGCCTGTGCTTGAAGTGCTGCAGGAGATTCCAGTCAGCAAAGGAGATGCTAAGTTGATCTCCCAGAGTGGATGATGTTTGCTTACTGCTTATAAGTTAATGTATCAAGACAGGGGATGGTTGCTACAAGAGAAATGTAAGCTGGAAAAGAAAAATGCTAGTCTGACTTCCAGACTGGCCCTGGCCCAATGCCAGGCCTATGTCTTGATGGATCAGGCTCAAAGATATCCACCTATTGATGAAAAAAGCAGCTGTCCAAATGGCCCCATCACGGTAAAACTGAAGAACTAGTTAGCTAGGCTTGGAGCAGGTAAAAACCCAGCTCCTGGCCAAGCGCGGTGGCTCATGCCTGTAATCCTAGCACTTTTGGAGGCTGAGGTGGGTGGATCATGAGGTCAGGAGATTGAGACGATCCTGGCAAACATGGTGAAACCCAGTCTCTACTAAAAAATACAAAAAATTAGCCAGGCGTGGTGGTGGCTCCCTGTAGTCCCAGCAACTTGGGAGGCTGAGACAGGAGAATGGCGTGAACCAGGGAGGCAGAGCTTGCAGTGAGCAGAGATTGCACCACTGCACTCCAGCCTGGGCGACAGAGTGAGACTCCGTCTCAAAACAAACAAACAAACAAACAAACAAACAAAATAAGCAAAACCCAGCTCCTGTCTCAAGGATGGGAAATTAACCTTAGTAAAATTCAAGGACCTGCGCAAAGTGTACAATTCCTTGACATCTTATGGAATGCAGAGAAATAGCCCATTTTACCAAAGGCTAAGGCTAAAATACCAGAATTTGCAACCCCTAGCACCAAAAAGGAGGACCAGAAATTTATTGGTTTGTTTGGATTCTGGAAACATGATATTCCCCACTTGGGTAACATTTTGCAACCTCTGCATGTAGTCACTAAAAAACACTATGACTTTCACTGGGTAGAGAAAGAGAGCATGGCTTTTAACAAGCTAAACAAGCGGTGCAACTGGCCCTGGATCTGTGGCCCATATGGGATGGGCCAGTAGAACTGCAAGTAACTGTCCCAGATCAACCTGCTAATTTGAGCCTTAGGCAGAAACCTTTCGGGTTTGGGACCCAGAAAGTGCCAGAGGCTGGCAAAGCTTATACCCCTTTGTAGAAGAAATTGTTAGCTTGTGATTGGGCTTTGCTGAAAAGAGAACACCACTGCTTCAACCTTGATGTCTTTAGGAGGCCTGAAATTCCTATTATGACTTGGGGTCACGAATTCCCCAAAACCCACCAGATAGGACATGCCCAAGGAAGTAGCATCATAAAATGGAAATGGTACATACAAGACCAGGCTAAGCCAAAACCAAAGGTGTTATCACTTTTACATGAGGATGTACGAAACTTGTCCGCTCAAAAAACACCAAACTATCCTGCAGATAGGAAAGAAAACCCCCCCACACTCCACCCAAAGGGGCCAATCTTTTAAATAACTAAGCCCAAATGATCAGAAACATGCTTAATTTATGGATGGATCCACAAAATACATTGGTGGGACCCAATGCTGGAAGGCTGTGGCTTCTGTTAATCCTGTTAAAACATAAGCATTACTGGCCAGATGCAGTGGCTCATGCCTGTAATCCCAGCACTTTGGAAGGCTGAGGTGGGCAGACTATGAGGTCAGGGGTTTGAGGCCAGCCTGGTCAACATGGTGAAACCCCATTTCTACTAAAAATTAAAGAAATTAGCCAGGGTGGTGGTGTGCACCTGTAATCCCAGCTACTCAGGGGGCTGAGGCAGGAAAATCACTGGAATCCCAGGAATCAGAGGTTTCAATGAACCAAAATCACACCACTGTACTCCAGCCTGTGCAACAGACTGAGACTCAATCTCAAAAAGAAAAAAAACATAACAAACAAACAAAAACATAAGCATTCCTGATGAAGGAAGGGGTGGGAGCAGCCAGTTAGCTGAACTAGTATCCATATTCTGAGCTCTTCAGGAAGAGGCCAGAGAGATTTGTCACTTGTATACTGACTCTTGGTCAGTAGCAAATGGTCTTACTACCTCTATGCCCCAATGACAACAAAACAAATGGCTAATTGGGAATAAAGTGTTTTGGGGAAAACAATACTGGAAAGATATCTCAATCCTGGCACAGCCTACCATTATCACTGTTTTCCTTTTTTTTTTTTTCTTTAACGCGGAGTCTAGCTCTGTCACCAGGCTGGAGGGCAGTGGCACAATCTAGGCTCACTGCCACCTCCACCTCCCAGTTCAAGCCATTCTCCTGCCTCAGCCTCCCAAGTAGCTGGGATTACAGGCACACGTTGCCACCCCCAGCTAATTTTTGTAGTTTTAGTAGAAACAGGTTTTCACCATGTTGGCCAGGATGATCTCGATCTCCTGACATCGTGATCTGCCCACCTCAGCCTCCCAAAGTGCTGGGATTACAGGCATGAGCCATCGTTCCTGGCCCTTTTTCCATGTTGATGCTCATGCATCTCTGCTTTTTTTGACAGACGATTTAATTAGCAGGAAGATCAACAGGCCAAAATTTCCATCATAACTGTAAACTTGAATGTGCATGAATGGAATACAATGTGTTCAAGCCTTGCAATGAGAGGCATTATAATGTATGGTGCTATAATTGGTAGTGATTACCGGGGAGAGTTAAAGGACATTTTATACAATACCACTCCAGATTTTTTTGCTATAAGACCGCAGATGCATGTTGCTCAATTATTAGTGGTACCTTGTCAACAATTATCCCGTGAGGAAATCTCTGCCCCAACAGAGGCTACATACAGAATTGGGGGATTCAGATCCACTCCTACAGGTAGCTTAAATCCTGAAGCCAATATATGGATACAGGGTCCATCAGATCCTGCCCCTAAGGCTGGTGACCTTGTAGCTATGAAAGCAGAAAATGAAGGCATAGTACAATTTCCTAAAGATGAAAAACAATATGTTCCCCTCCATTTTTGTTACTACAAGGAATAACCTATCTACTAATGGTCAGCACCTGTGTCTTTGTGTCTAAAGCCAAGAATAAATTCATTTACTAGGTAGCCACTGCTGCAACAAAAGCCAATCACAGAGAATGTTGGCTGTACATCGAATTGTCAGAGGCTGCCAGGAATGGGCTACCTTGAAGAATCGTCCCTGACAATATTTCTGAATGGCTATGTCGTTACCAATGGGGCCACAACAACAACACTTGTAATCCAACCTGGACTTCCTTTCACCACACTAAGCAATCTGCCTTTGCCCAGGTCAGACAAAAGGTGAATTCCACCCTCACCTTCCATCAAAAGCCTTGGTATTTTGCCCAATATTCCTGGAATGGTATATATTGGAAACCTGCTGTGCTGGTGGCTGGATTCCACACAGCCCCTGCTTCATCTGGAGGCCTTAAATGGCTCCTCTAATATTACTCTGGGGTTTCTCCAGACAATTGTCAACACATACTCCAAATCAACAACATTGCCCCCAATGAACCACAATCTCTTTCCTATTTTAATAACACATTAGTACAGTATGATTACAGTAGGTCCATGGCTGTCCCCTGGGGGGCCCTCTGGGTATGCAGATCCTGTGGGTGGTGATACCTGCCCCCACACTGGGTGGGGAGATCACTTGTGGGTGGCCATTAATTCCATTCACCATCCGGGATAATATCCCCCTCCCAAGTAATCTGGATGCTTACAAACACCACTGGTTATGAATGTGCCGGCCTCCTTGGTGGCGATACCTTATCACAGTATTCTCCCCTGCCGCTGGAACAATCCTGCTTCACCAACAAATTAAAATATTAAGCTTATATGTAGAAAAAGCTCTTAATGATGGTAGCACTGGACTTATGCTGTTATCAGATGAATTTGCTCAGCTGCGTACTGTTGTGTTGCAAAATCAAATGGCATTAGATATGCTTACCGCAGCCCAAGGAGGGGTTTGCGCCTTACTGCATACTGGATGTTGTGTGTATATCCCTGGCAATTCTCACCATATTAGTCTCCTTGCAAAGCCATGAGTATGGTTTTTTTTTAAATTGTGCTTTTAATTCTCCTATGCTTACCCTGTATCTGTAATCTATGTCAACTATGAGTTCCCCATGTATCTATAACGGTATTTTAATACAATTGAGTACCGAATTGATGCCGAATGTTGACGAAAAGTTAAATATTAAATTTGAACTCAATTGAACGTGGACACAAATAAAGGTCACCAAGTCTTGGCACAGGTTGTGTGAGCCCCTTTGTGACGTTCATCCAGCACTGTTTCAGAGAAGTCTCTATTTCAATCTATTCCTATATGTTAGTTATTGTAAAACAATAGCCAATCACAATAACAAGTTGACCTTTTTGTGTTTCTTGAGCCCAGTCACAAAGGACCCTCGTGACTGGGCTTCATGCCAAACAACTTGTTACAAGAAGAGCTAGGGTCCCAGACCACACTAAAGCTTCAAGAAACCTCTCCTAGTCTGTGCAAGGACCGTTGGCTGACTCTGGAGCCCAGACTGTTGCTTCCTGGTCTGGTGATAAATCCTCCATAGTCTGGTGAGTGTAAATATATATATATATTCCCTTCTCCCCTTCCCATTGCAATTTTCTTATTATATCAATTTACTTACTATATCTGCATTGCCATTTACGCGGGATAAATCTTGTTTATCTTTAAAGGTATTTTGTGTGTATGTCTTTTCTTCTCCACTCACTCATTTCCTGCAAAGAACACCATATTTCTCAGAGCCTTTGTTGGTTCCTTTCTATTATTTTTTCTTTAATCGTGTCTGCATGCCTTATTTTGGCAAAGTGGTCTTCAAACTCTGATATCCTTTCTTCTGCTTGGTCAGTTTGGCTATTGATACTTTTGTATGCTTCATGAAGTTCTCATGCTGGGTTTTTCAGCTCCATCAGGTCATTTATATTCCTCTCCAAACTGGTTATTTTAGTTAGCAGTTCCTCTAACCTTTTATCAAGGTTCTTAGCTTCATTGAATTGGGTTAGGACATGTTTCTTTAGCTCAGCAGAGTTTGTTATTAACCATCATCTGAAACCTACTTCTGTCAATTCATGCATCTCATTCTCTGTTCAGTTCTGCACCCTTGCTCAAGAGACATTTTGATAATTTGGAAAAGAGGCACTCTGGCCTTTCAGCCATTTTTTGTTGATTCTTTCTCATCTTGAGTTTGTCTAGTTTTGATCATTTGAGGGTGCTGACCCTTGGATGGTTTTTTTTTTTTTGACAGAGTCTCTGTCACCCTTGCTGGACTGCAGTGGCACCATATCAGCTCACTGCAAATTCTGCCTCCAAGGTTCCAGTGATTCTCATGTCTCAGACTACTGAGTAGCTGGGAATACAGGCATGCACAAAGATGCCTGGCTAATTTTTGTATTTTTTAGTAGAGAGGAGGTTTTACCATGTTGGCCAAAGTATTGGGATTACAGGTGTGAGCCACCATGTGCAGCCTTGGATGAGGTTTTTGTGGGTACTTTTTTTTCTTGTTGATGCTGTTGTTGTTGCTTTCTGTTTGTTTTTCTTTCAATGGTCAGGTCCATCTTCTGTAGGGTTGCTGCAGTTTGCTAGTGTTCACTTCAGGCCCTATCCATCTGGTTCACTCCCGTGCCTAGAGATGTTACTCAAGGAGGTTGGAGAACAGCAAAGAAGAATGTCTGTTCCTTCCTCTGTCATCTCTGACCTCAAGAGACACAAACCTGATACCAGTAGAATTGCTCCCGTATAGGGTGTCTGACAATTCCTATTGAAGGTGGAATGGGGAGCAGATGGGGAGCAGAACCCATTTAATGAAGCACTTTGACTGTCCTTTGGTGGAGGGAGGTGTTTTGCTGGGGGAAAATCCACTCATCTGGGCTGCTTAAATCCCTCAAAACTAGCAGGAGGAAAGGCTAAGTTTGGTGGTCCACAGAGACTGCAGCCACCCCTCCTGCTAGGGTTCTGCTCTGATCTTTGTTATTTCTTTTTTTCTGCTGGGTTTGGGTTTGGCTTGTTCTTGTTGCTCTAGTTCTTTGAGGTGTTATCTTAGATTGTCTACTTATGACCTTTCAGACTTTTTAGTAGGCACTTGATGCTATGAACTTTCCTTTTAACACCACTATTGCTGTATCCCAGACATTTTGTTAGATTGTGCCATTATTATTGTTCAGCTCAAAGAATTTTTAAATTTCCATCTTGATTTCGTACAACAATCATTCAAAAACAGGTTGATCATAAATTTTATGTTTTATTTAATTTCCATGTATTTGCCTGGTTTGAGGGTTCATTTGGAGTTGATTTTTACTTTTATCCCACTGTACTCTGACAGAGTAGTTGATATAATTTTGATTGTTTTAAATTTATTGAGACTTGTTTTGTGGCCTATCATATGTCTGTCTTGGAGAATGTTTCATGTGCTGATGAATAAAATGTATATTCTGCAGTTGTTGGGTAGAATGTTCTGTAAATATTTGTCAAGACCGTTTGTTCTAGGTTATAGTTTAAGTCCTTTTGTTGTTGTTGTTGTTGACTTTGTCTTGATGACTTGTCTAGTGCTGTCAGTAGAGTATTGAAGTTCCCCATTATTATTGTGTTCCCATTTATCTCATTTCTTAGGTCTAGTAGTAATTTTTTAATAAATTGGGAGCTCCAGTGTTAGGGGCATATATATTTAGAATTGTGATATTTTCCTGTTGGACTAGTCCTTTTATCATTATATAATGTCCCACTTTGTCTTTTTCTTTTTTTAAGTGTTTTTGCTTTAAAGTCTTTTTGTCTGATGTAAGAATGGCTACTGTTGCTTGCATTTGGGGTACATTTGCATGGACTATCTTTTCCCAACCCTTTACCTTAACTTCATGTGTGTTTTTATGTGTTGGGTGAGTCTCTGGAAGACAGCAGATTTTTGGTTATTAAATTCTTATCCATTCTGCTATTCTGTATCTTTTAAGTGGAGCATTAAGGCCACTAATCACTATCAATTATATCACCATACATTATAATGCCTGTCATTGCAAGGCTTGGAACACATTGTAATCCATTCATCCACATTCAAGTTTGCAGTTATAATAAAAATTTTGGCCTGTTGATCTTCCTGGTGATTAAATAGTCTATCAAAAGAAAGCAGAGACACATAAACATCAACATGGAAAACAGCGATAATGGTAGTGTGCAAGAGGATTCAGATATCTTCCCAGTATTGTTTACCCCAAACCTCTTTATTCCCAATTAACCATTTGTTTCATTATCATTGGAGCATCCAGGTAGCAAGACCATTTACTACTGACCAAATGTTGGCATACAAGTGACAAATGTTTCTGACTTCCTCCTGAATAGCTCAAAAGACAGCTAACTGGGAGCTAACTGGCTGCTCCCACCCCTTTCTTCATCAGAAATTCTTATGTTTTTAACAGGATTGTAGGTCACGGCCTTCCACCATCAGGTCCCACTAATGTATTTTGTGGATGCATCAGTAAACCAAGCATGCTTGTGATCCTCTGGGCTTAGTTCTTTAAAGGAGTTGCCCCATTGGACAAGGGAGATTTCCTTGCCTATCTGCATGACTTCATTGGTGGTTTACTGAGCTGTCAAGTTTTTTACACCCTCATGTAAAAGTGATAACCCCTTTGGTTTTGGCTTAGCCTGATCTTGTATGTACCATTTCCATTTTATGATGCTACTTTCTTGGGTGTGCCTTATCTGATGAGATTGTGTGGAACTCATGACCCAAGTCATAGTAGGAATTTCAGGTCTCATAAAGACATCATGGTTGAAGCAGAGGTGTTCTGTTTCCAGCAAAGCCCAATAGCAAGCTAAGAATTTCTTCTTGAAAGGAGTATAAGGTTTTCCAGCCTCTGGCAGTTTCTGGGTCCAAAACCCAAAAGGTACCCTCTTCCCATCTTGTTTCTGCCTAAGGCTCCAATTAGCATGTTGATTTAGGATAGTTACTTGCAGTTCTACTGGCATATCCCATAAGGGCTATGGATCCAGGGCCAGTTGACTTGCTTGTTTAGCTTGTTCAGAAGCCATGCTCTCTTTCTCTCTCCAGTGAAAGTCATCGTGTTTTCTAGTGACTGCATGCAGAGGTTGTAAAATGTTACCCAAGTGGAGAATATCATGTCTCCAGAAACCAAACAAGCCAATAAATTTCTGGGCCTCCTTTTTAGTGGTAGGGGTTGCAAATTCTAGTATTTGGTCTTAGCCTTTGGTAAAATGGATGATTTCCCTGCATTCCATAGGATGTAAAGGAATTTTACACTAGGTGCCTGTCCTTGAATTTTACTAAGGTTAATTTCCCATCCTTGAGATAGGAGCTGGGTTTTTACCAACCCCAAACCCTGGCTGCCTAGTTATTCAATTTTATCCTGATGGGGCCACTGGGACAGCTGCTTTTTTCATCAATAGGCTGATATTTCTGAGCCTTATCAGTCAAGACATAGGCCTGACATTGGGCCAGGGCCAGTCTGGAAGTCAGATTAGCATTTTCCTTTTCCATCTTACGTTTCTCTTGTAGCAACCATCCCCTATCTTGATACATTAACTTATAAGCAGTAAGCAAACACCATCCACTCTGGGAGATCCCCTCACCATCTCCTTTGCTGACTGGAATCCCCTGCAGCACTTCATGCACAGTCAAATTTTAAATTGCGCTAATTTAGATTTCCAATTCTCACAAAGGCCAGTTCCCCTGGACCATTCAATCACCAAAGGGGAAAACTGGGGGAGTTCCCATCCCTGGATATGGGAATTCCTTGAGTTTCCATCCCTGTCCTTCTGGCCAAAAAGCGGAACACTTTTGTTTTCGAATTCTGTTTATGACGCCAAAAATGTTCTGTGTGGGAAACTCACAAGGGGAGAAGAAAAGACACACACACAATACCGTTAAGGGTCAACAAGTTTTATCCCATGTAAATGGGGATGCAGATATAATAAGCAAATGATATAATAAGCAAATCAATGTAATAAGCAGATTTATATAATAAGCAAATTGCAATGGGAAGAGGAGAAGGGAAAAGATATATGTATGTGTGTGTATATATATATATATATATATATATAATGCCCACCAGACTATGGAGGATTCACCAGCAGACTGGGAAGCAACAGTCTGGGCTTCAGAGTAAGCCACTAGTCTGTGCACAGATGAGGATAGGTCTCATGAAGCTTCGGTACAGTCTGCACCCTAGATCTTTTGTAACTAGTTGTTTGGCCTAAGGTTCAGTCACGAGGGCTGTTTGCGACTGGGCTCAAGTAACACAAAAAAGTCAACTTGTTTTTACAATTGTCTATTTTTTTGAACAACTAATATATAGGAATAGATTTAAATAGAGATTTCTCCAAAAGAGCACTGGATTAATGCCTCAAGGGGCTCACACAACTTGTTCTAGGACTTGTTGATCATTGATTGTGTCCACGTTCACATGAGTTCAAATTTAATATTTAACTTTTCCTCCACAAATTCCTCTGTCTTGATAAATTGGCTGTGTCTAGGCAATGGGCAAGGTGAACCCCTTGGACAGTTACACAACTCTGCCTTCTGGGTTCAAGCGATTCTCCTGCCTCAGCCTTCTGAATAGCTGGGACTACAGGTATGCACCACAACATCCAGCTAATTTTTTGTATTTTTAGTAGAAATGGGGTTTCACCATGTTGGCCAGGCTGGTCTTGAACTCCTGACCACAAGTGATCTGCCCACCTTGGCCCCCTAAAATGTTGTGATTACAGGCGTGTGCCAGTGTGCCCTAAATAATTTCTTTCTTTCTTTCTTTCTTTTTTTTTTTTTGTATTTTTAGTAGAGACAGGGTTTCACCATGTTGGCCAGGCTCATCTCAAGCTCCTGACATCAGGTGACCCACCCACCTCAGACTCCCAAAAATGATTTCTTTCTATCTCCTATAACAGTTTGAAATTACTTAAAGTTTGTTTCAAGTAGAAAAAATAAAAAGAAAGTGAATAAAAATAAATTGTAGAGTTAAAAATATTAGAAGAAATTACAAAATATGTATGTAAACCTGGAGTGGCCAAAAATGACAAATTTGATTTATTTATAAGGTTTTATTAAAATTAGCTTTAGTGTTGACAATACACTGTTACTGAAGTAAAAGCTGTTGAATACATTCAAAAAGAGAGAGAGTGAAAAAGAGATAGGACCCCCATTCAATCACTAGGAGATGAGAGTAGCAGAGACGGAAAAGAAACTTTATAAAATTCTTCTGAAATTCTGCCACCTTTCTTCATATTGCTCATGTTTCTCATGCTGAGAGTAGCTGTGCACTTTGGGTGTTTACAGAGAAATTTCTTTTAAGGGAATATTTTCTGACTCACTTGATTAAACTTACATCTTGTCAGAGCTTTTTCTTAGGATCTTTTTAACTTTCTTCTCTCAAAATAATCTTGCTCAGATGGAGATCTGTTTTTCTCTCCAATGCTTTTTCTGTTTCAGAAGCCCTATTAGTATCCCATGGTGTCTGAATAAAGTGGGCTGTCACAGTGAGAACTTTTGGAGCTATCACTATCTAGAGACACGCTGGAAATTCAGCAGTATTTTTTCCGTGTCACCATTAAAAGTAGAAACTAAGCCTGAAACACTGCTCCCATTTCCATTATTGTGAAGGTTCAATTCTATCCAGGGGGCCTGTAGGCTCTCCTCCTGCAGCTTAGGCTTAGCTCTCTGATATGACACTAGAGTGCTGCTGTGGCAAATGGGATTCACATAAAATGTCAGCTATGCTCTGGGCTGTGCCTCAGTGGCAGATGATAGAGGTCCAGAGAGAACACTAGCAACCAGGAGAAAGCAAGCAGGAATTCTGTAGCCCAGTGCCAGGGAGTACAGAGCCACTGCTCTAAAATGTAAATAGCCAAAAAGAGAACACTATTAAACCATTTTTGTGGCAAAGCGAAATCCTACCTTCAGCAGGCACCTGGCTTTAAGCTGCTAAACTACTTCCTGTTATGAAGATGTGAAAAGTTTATTTGTCATTGAATATAAGTAATTAGCATACACAGATGGCCTCTTCATTCTCCAGGTGAATTTAGGATGAACTATGTATGACATGGTGCTGTAAATTCTTCTAATTGTGGACTAATTATGGTGACCATCTTTCTGTCTTTGTGATCTGTTAAACAGATTGACTATGATGCTTGTTACATTCAAGGTTAGTTGTGTAATAAAACCATTTTCTTTCTGTTCTATTATTGGGAAGTTTCTCTGGGGCCGGAGAGCTTTTTTTTTCTGTTTATTTTTTCTTTTCTTTTTTTTTTTTTTTTTGAGACAGAAGTCTCACTCTGTTGCCCAGGCTGGAGTGCAGTGGTACAGGTGTGAGCCACCACACCCAGCCCGATTTTTCTGTTAACTATTGTTTCCAAACACTGTCTAGAATTACCAGACATGATATAAACACATAAAATGCCGACCAGAATTTACTCTAGAGGGGATTTTCCTTCTCAGGCTTCCAGTCAACTTATACTTATGCAGCAAAGTGCATGCTGTCCCCTAAATACACAGGCAGAATTGTGTCTCTGCCTATTTGGTATCTATAGTCCTCTACAGTCACTTCTAGAGAGGCTAGACCACATTTCTACAAACTTCACAGGGCAGCAATCAATCACTTTACCTCTTTCATGGACTCTTGTATGTTCAGACCTGAAACTGATTCAGATACTGTGAAGCCCAGAAACTTATTCAGAGTAACATGTGTGCATTGAGTAGACATATACACATGAGAATCTCCACTTTCCCCTTCCTCCTCATGCTAAAATGCCCACAAATGTGCAGGGAAAACCTGCTGCGACTCCAGCAATTCAGACCTTAAATCTATAGCTCCAAATTTTTAATCAAGGTCTTGAGATTTTTATCTTAAGTTCCATTTTACCTGAAAATACTAATCAAAGTGTAGATTCCAGGCAATGAATCTTTGCTCCCAGATTACAATCCTTAAGTTGACCCAAATAAACTGTCTACTTATATTTATGTTGTGTCAGCTTTTTTTTTCTTTTCTTTGAGGCGGAGTTTTGCTCTTGTTGCCTTGGCTGGATGGAGTGCCAAGGCCCTGTCTCGGCTCACTGCAACCTCTGCCTCCTGGATTCAAGTGATTCTCCTGCCTCAGCCTCCCGAGTAGCTGGGATTACAGGTGCCTGCCACCACACCTGGCTAAATTTTGTATTTTTAGTAGAGAAGAAGTTTCACCGTGTTGGTCATGCTGGTCTCGAACTCCTGACCTCAGGCAATCCACTCACCGCGGCCTCCCAAAGTGCTTGGATTACAGGTGTGAGCCACAGCGCCTGTCTGCCTTTTTTTTTTTTAATGTAGACTTATCATTTAGAATGTGCTAGAGGGGCCTCTATGAGGGCATCTGTCCTTTGATTGTACTCCTCTTGCTGTGACACCAAAGGATGCAGAGACAAGTTTATTTTACCTAGAATCTGCAGATAAGGTCTGGCTACTGCCTGGGATTTACAAAAAAGGGCCAAACTTTGGATAGAAAATGTACAGAAAACTAACAAAAGGCATTTTCTGCATTGTGAGATGTCAACATAGATATCTTACAGCCTCCATTTGGGAGTGTGGAATTATGAGATTTTTCACATCTTGTTCATTGACCTGCTACTGTTATGTCAGAGTATCCAGGAGGAAATAGAATCTGATGGCAGAATCTGTAAGTGTAAATAAGCATCTTAGGAGTAAGAGATCAAGGCCACAAAGTATCCAGAGCTATAACCACAACTATGTTTACCTGTAAAATGTGATTTTTGTATTTTACCTGTAAAATGAGTATTTTTTTCTTTCTTTTATGCACGAGCTAGCAAATCAGGACAGGTAATCCAGGTTCTGGAGCTCCACCAAGGCAGTTTCATTTTCTATTTAGAATCAGCCTGAGTCTCTCCCGACTGGCTTATCATTGGGCTATCAGCCCAGGGTCACTGGGAATTCCTTCAAAATCACCTAGATGTCTTTGAGGCATTTGAGGATGTCCAGAGCAGAATTGTGTCAGGCTGAGAAGAGTGGCTAATTCTGTTTCTGTCTTAGTATAAGAGAAATGAACCATCCTGTGTTTGTTCCTCCCCTCATACAAGAGGTGTCTTCAGTTGGTACCCAGATGACAATTTCTCCAGTGTCCTGGTATTTGGATGATAAACAAGGAGTAAATCTGGAGGCCCAAATAGATAAACTAGTTTCTTCCATTTTATATGGCCGTTAAAAAAAATACTTGAAGCAGTCATGGTTCCTACAATCCAGAAACTTTTAGTCTAGACTAGCAACTGGATAAAAAATTGAATTGTGCATCATATGCTTGGTCCAACAAATAGATGTGTCCAAAATCTTGGGCTTTATTTAGGCCACTTTCTTTATATTGTTGTGACTTCTGATGTCTACATCTGAAGGCATATTTATGAACAGCCTTGTTATTATAATTTCTTTTTTCTTTTTCTTGAGACAGAGTCTGTTGCCTAGGCTGGAGTACAGTGGTGTGATCTCAGCTCACTGCAACCTCTGCTGCCCTGGTTCAAGTGATTCTCCTGCTTCAGCCTCCTGAGTAGCTGGGATTACAGGTGCCTGCCACCTCACCCAGCTAATTTTTGTATTTTAAGTAGAGATGGGGTTTTACCATATTGGTCAGTCTGGTCTCAAACTCCTGACCTCATGATCCACTGGCCTTGGCCTCCCAAATTGCTGGGATTACATGTGTGAGCCACCATGCCCAGCCTTATAATTTCTATTTCTTTTACCTTGCTAAGTGTACATATTTATTTTCTAATAAAATTTCCCTAGAAAGGCCAGGCATGGTGGCTGAAACCTGTAATCCAAGCACTTTGTGGGGGCACAGACAGGTGGATCATGAGGTCAGGAGTTTGAGACCAGCCTGGCCAACATGGTGAAACACCGTCTCCACTATTAATACAAAAATTAGCTGGGCATTGTGGTGCACACCTGTAGTTCCACCTACACTGGAGGATGAGGCAGAAGAATCACTTGAACCCAGGAGGTGGGAGTTGCAGTGAGCTGAGATGGCATCACTGCACTCCAGCCTGGGCAACAGAGTGAAACTCCCTCTCAAATAAATAAATAAATAAATAAATAAATAAATAAATAAATAAATGAAAAACTAGCCTAGAAAACCTTAAGGGATTTGTTTAAATTGCATATTAGTACATAGTATAAAGTTGACAAAGCAGTGTCTAGAAAGGATTAAAATTACAGAATCTCTGGGATTTAAGTTTCTTTTAGGTAAGCTTAGAAAAAACAAAACTGGTAGTACTTCAGTAGCATAGAGAACAGAATTCAACATAGGGTCCTCACTGCAGTGTCTCAGACCTGTTCAGATTTATCCTTTTTGGAGGCCTTATTTAGGTCTGACTGTACCTTGGAGTCTTGACTCACAGAACTGAGTAGAAGAGATCAGAGTTTTGGCTGCTGAATCCTGCTGCCTTTCTAGAGCTGGTGTTCACAATTTCCTGAAACCCAAAAGCAGATAAATGGGAAAAATAAAGAATGTATTTTAGGGTCTTAGTTTTTAAATGCTCTATTAAAACCAGTGCTTGGAGAGACATTCTATTTAGCAACTGGTTTTTTTCCCCTGCAGATCCAGTAGTTGCTCCACAAGTCACAAAAAAGTAAATATAAAGAGAATAAAATTTTCTCTAAACTACATTAAACTCTTCCTTTATTATATCTCTTTCACCTGTCTATATTTAGCTTTTATTCTGTGCAATTTTATTAAAAATTTGATGACAGAGAAATAGAAGAAGAAATAAAAATGCTGGGCCCTTTATCTGAATCCTGGACATTATTAAACACTGAGTACCAGCTGGGCATGGTGGCTCTTGCCTGTAATCCCAGCACTTTGGGAGGCCGAGGTGGGCAGATCACAAGGTCAGGAGATCGAGACCACGGTGAAACCCTGTCTGTATTAAAAATACAAAAAATTAACTAGGTGCTGTGGTGGACGCCTGTAGTCCCAGCTACTCAGGAGACTGAGACAGGAGAATGACATCAACCCGGGAGGTGGAGCTTGCAGTGAGCCGAGACTGTGTCACTGCACTCCAGCCTGGGCACAGAGCAAGACTCCATCTCAAAAAAACAAAAACAGAAACAAAAAACAAACAAAAAAATTGAGTACCAGATTTCAGGGCATTATGAGAATTAAATCACATAATATGTTATGCCCAGTACAGTCCTCCATATCCTAGTTTTGAGCACATAGTACCTGTTTAATAAGCATTGTATTAGTACATGTGTACATGCTGTTTTTAAAATCCAGACTTATTCAGACATTACTGCCTTCTGTTTCCTCTGTAAACTTTAAAGAGACAGCAAAGAATATAAAACTTTAGGATGGAGTTGGGTTGTCCATATTTGTACCCAGAAGTGTTTGATTGTGACAAGAGTGCTGAGTGTAAGAGACCATGGGCTGTGCCTGCTTTCTCTAACTAATGCTAGTAATGAGACAAGGGGAAGCAACATCAGCACTGACAGGGGACTTGTTTAAAATGCCCATTCATGGACTCTTTTCAAACCTGCAGAATCACATTACATAAAGTGGGGCCAAAATTACCAAGTCATTTATAAGCTCGTTAAAGCCTGAGAGGCAATGCTTAGCTTAGTGGTTATCAGCCCAGGCTTCTCATTAGGATCAAATGGCTAATTTGCAGAAATCTCTTGTGCCCTCCCCACAGCTTCTGTTTATTGTTGTGGGTGGAAGGATCCATGTTGTTTTAATGAAGGGCCTCATGTGACTCTAAGGTGAGGCCAGAATCAAGTATGAGGGTTTCAAAATACATTCTTGAGCATTAAGTTCCACCTTTGCACTAAACAGCAGTCACAGGGGTGGTGCTGTTTGGAGTTGGTAGGGACAGGTCAGTGTGGCACATATTTGCATTACTGTAGCAGAAATTGCTGGTGTCTGTGGCAGGGGAGGGTACCTAAAAACAGAAAAGGAGAAACTTATATTTTTATCTTCATGGAGCAGCTCATTGTTCCTGAACTTCTTCTGTTTTAAATGACAGAAATGGGTGGACTTTTTCTGTCTTTTTCTGCCAGTTGATGTCATGCTAGCAGGTAAACATGTGGTACTGACAGCTTTAAAGGCATATTCTCCATATGCAGGTGTAATTTGTTCAGAGAATCTCATCTGAGAAGGAATTCTAGAGAAGGAGGAGAAAGAAAAAAAGGCTTTTCTTCAGGTAAACATGTGTCAGATGAAGAGCTGTGTCCACTCTGCCTCCTGGACTGCCATGCATTTAGTACTCACAAACCTTTACTTCTCTACTTGTGTTTTTCCTCCCTAATGACTTTGATTTATCTACTTCTTAAAATTCTTATTATAGTCAAAGGTCTCTGAAAAATATTTTTTTCCTGTATCCCAGAGCCCTCCCTACATTCTCTACATCATAGCTTCTTATATGTCATGCAGGATTCTCAGCAATAATTTATGATCAGCAATATTAAAAATATTCCCTTTGTGGCTGTTGAACATGAAAAGATGTGGATACTCAAGATTTCTACTGGAGAAAACTGTGGTACTTAGTAAAGATGGAGAAAATGTAATGCTGAGGCTCCATCTGTGTGTTCCATTAGCTCTATGCAGAAGAAGATTAAGAAAATCCTTATTTAACTGGGATGGCATTTATTACTCAGAAAGTTCTGAAAAAAAATTAGGAGATATCTGCTCTCTAGGGTGGTAAATGAAGCCTCCTTAAAATTACTACTAACAATTACAGAACATAGGAGTTATTTGTATTTTGAAGTTTCCATAAAACTGATGTTTCTTTATGGTTAAATTCAGATTCTATTTACTTTTTTGGGGAAAGAATATTTCAACATTGATGCTGTGTTCTCCTGTGTGCATTAGCACATCATCAAAATTTGTCCTCCTGCAGTTAATGATTAATGAATCACTTAGTGAAATTGCTGACAGATTTTTTTTACTATGGAGTTAATTAGTTTTCTCTTTATTATTAACTATCTTTATGCAGCTGATGTGCATAAATGATCACATTTAATCTGGCAGCTGTCTTTTTTTCTTATGTTTTTCTACATATTTTTCTTTGGTAAATGAAGGCTCTTAGTTTTGTTTACAGGCTTGAAAAACTGGGAAAAACACCGACTCTTGCACTTACTGAATATTTGACAAAATATCCTTCTTGGGACAAAAACATTGGCATTACTGGTGAGCTTGTTAGAAATTCAAATAATTGGCTGAGCATGGTGGCTCATGCCTGTAATCCCAGCACTTTGGGAGGCTGAATGTGAGTTTGAGACCAGCCTGACCAACATGTAGAAACCCCATCTCTACTAAAAATACAAAAAAAAAAAAAAAAAATTAGCCAGGCGTAGTCACGCATGCCTGTAATCCCAGCTACTCGGGAGACTAAGGCAGGATAATTGCTTGAATCCGGGAGGTGGAGATTGCAGTGAGCCAGATCACGCCATTGCACTCCAGTCTCAGCAACAAGAGTGAAACTCTGTTAAAGTAAATAAATTTAAAAATCAGACTTTATACCAGATCTTCTGGAAAAAAAAAACAAAACCCTGCAAAACAAGGTCTTCAGCTTATTCTACACATCAAAATTTGAGAGGTGCCTTGTAACTCAACATGTCTTTTCCATCTGAAAAATATTCACAAGTCATTTTGTAAGATGTAAATATAGCACTCAAAAATATACATGTCTGTGTTCATGTCCTTAATTTTATACTTTATTATCCAGAAAAATATCATTATATGAACTGATCTTGTGGATATTATGCTGCTCTTTTTTCTCAGAGATAAAGAATACATTAGAAAATATTTGTGTTGAAAATTATTTTATTGGATAATTTTAGTCAGTCCTGTAAGTCAGAATGAGTGCTCTTTTCTCTCTCATTTCACCTTAAGTCAAATTAAAAATTCCGCTCATGGCAACTTAGTAAAAATGCATGTGTGTGTGCTTTACAGTGACCACTGCAATTTAGAGATGTGGCCATAGAATTCTCTCTGGAGGAGTGGCATTGCATGGACTCTGCACAGTGAAATTTTTATAGGGATGTGATATTAAAGAACTACAGAAACCTGGTCTTCCTTGGTGAGGATAACTTGAGTACATAATTCATAATATATCCTAAAGGTTTTATTTCTTTTTATTTTTATTTTTTGAGTTGGAGTCTCACTCTGTTGCCCAGGCTGGAGTGCAATGGTGCAATCTCTGCTCACTGCAACCTCAGCCTCCTGGGCTCAGTGATTCTCCTGCCTCAGCCTCCCGAGTAGCTGGGATTACAGGTGACTGCCACCACGTTCAGCTAATTTTTGTATTTTTAGTAGAGATGGGGTTTCACCATGTTGGCCACACTGGTCTTGAACTCCTGACCTCAGGTGATCTGCCCGTCTTGGCCTCCCAAAGTGCTGGAATTACAGGCATAAGCCACCATGCTCAGCCTATTTCTTTTTTTTGTAGAATGTTTTTAGTCATTCATTCTTGTCTTAAAAAGCTTTCAGATCCCCTTTTTCCAGAAAATCTTCAAAATTTGTTCATTTAGTAAAGAATTTCTTCAAGATGTTTCATTTTAATCCAAACTTTCCACATTCCTGAGTTGAGCTGTATTCTTCACTCTAAATTAGTGGTAATTCCAGAAATTTAGTGGCATAAAATATTTTTGTCCCCACCTGAAAATCGAATTGCCACCACCAATTTTTGATTCAGCAGTACCAGGTAGTAAAATTAAGAAACCCACAAATTGAAAGTATTTTCTAAATATTTAGAAATTTCTGTTATAACTTAGTATTTTGCTATTAATTTACTAGAATATTTTATCACATTCTCTCTGCTGAGCACATTACTAGCTTGTAATTGGAGAATATGAGAAAAATTTATGTATTTATTTTTAATAAAACAGGTATTGTTGTCTCTAACCCAGACCTGATCACCTGTTTAGAGCAAGGAAAAGAAACTTTGACCATGAAGAGACAGGTGATGATTGCCAAACACACAGGTAGGTGTTTTTTTTTGCTCTCACAAAGGGGCATCTTCTGTCTTATGCTTTTAAATTCTCTAAGGATTCTGCTTTTCTTTTGGTGAGCTTCCTTCAAGTTCACAGTGAGAGCCAATGTCCTCTTCATGGCATAGAAGAGACTGCACAATCTGACTGCTTTTCCATTATTTTGGGGACACACAAATATCTGCATGATGTTGAGAAACTAAAACTATGTTTTAAGTTCCCTTTTTTTCATCAGGTTTGAAATGTGTGAAAGTAGTAGTTTCTGTTGCATTTTTTTGTTCATTTTTCTGCACAGTCCATTCTGTTTTTATTATATATGGCCTTGAAATATAGTTTCAAATTATAAGTATGATATCCTTCTGCTTTGTTCTTTGTCTTCATGATTGCTTTGGCTATTCAAAATTTATTTTAGTTTCATGTAAATTTTAGAATTGTATTTTCCATTACTGTGAAAAAAAATCACAGCAATTTTGATAGGAATTTTATTGAATCTATAGATTACTTTGGATAATATGGCACTACAATAATATTTATTCTTTCAAGCCATAGACAAAATATTTTAAAATTTATTTGTATCTTCTCTAATTTATTTTTTTATTGTAAAAATGTTTTACCTCCTTGGTTAATTTTTTCCTCACAAATTTACTAATTAATGCTCTACTAAATAAAACTTTTTCTTTATTTTATGAGACAGTTTAAGTGCATTAAACCATACATATACTTGTATGTTAATTTTATATTTTGCTGATTTACTGAGTGTATTCATTAGTTTAGATAGGCTTTAATGTACTGTTTATAGTTTTTTAAGTATAAGATTGTATGACCTACAAACAGCAACTTTTTACTCATTTTTCAATTTCAATGGTTTTTTTTAATTTCTTTGACTAATTCTTCTGTTACATACTTCCAGTGCTACATTAAAATAGAAGAATTGACAATGGGCACAATATAGTTTTGTATTGGTGTCTGAATTTGATGGAGCAAACACCTCTTCAAGTTTTTGTAAACTGCTTTTAGATTGTAAAGATCTTCTTTTATTGGTTCCTTAGGGTGATGAGATGCCATCTGAATTTGTAGTGAAAAGGGATTGTAGATTGGTCACAAGGCTGCTGGGTCTGCACTAGGGTTCACCTTTAGTTGGCTTGTTACAGGGGCTTGGGTTGTTGTAATTCCCATTTTATTTTTGGACAGACTAAATATCCTTCAGTACTTTGCTCAGTAGGGCAGGCACTACAGCATGTTTTTGCAGTCAGGTCTGCATATGCTGGGCCTTAAATCAGGATGTGGATGAGTGTGGCTTTCATGAGTATGAGAGAGCATTTCCTCAGGTAACTGTGTGGGTTTCTATGTAGGAAGAACTGATCATAAACTGTGGCTCAGGTAACTGAAACTGAGTCATTGAACCACTTCAGGGACCTGAGTAAAGGCCAAGGTCTGCAGGCCTGCCTGCATGGCTGTAAATTGGTGCCTTCCTCTGGGTCTCTAGAATGGCAGGACCTCTCCCAGACAGTGGCTGGGAGGAGTTTGGGATGGTTATATAATAACTTCAGAATTCTCAGAATCTCAGTTTGGGACCAAGTTGGGTGAACTCTACCCTGGTCTATAGCCATAAACAGGAATCCTGCACTTTCCCACCTAATTGAGGGCCTGCCTTCTGAGTAAGAATACTTTTCAATCTTAAGCTTTAACAGAGTTTCACCACTCCTTCCCTGGATCTCAAATTTCTCTTACAGGCACTTATTTTGGAGATGGGGTCTTGCTACATAACCCAGGCTGGTCTCAAAATTCTGGCCTGAAGCAGTTTTTCCACCTTAATGTATGATGTAGCTGTCATTACAGGTGTGAGCCATAATGCCTGGTTCTCTCATAAAGGCATTTTTTTCAGGGATGGCTGACATTATTTTGCTGTAAGGGGATATGAATGTAGGGGACTTTTAATCTTTTCATCTTACTGATGTCACTCTCCCTATACATTTTTACTTTCTGTTTTCTATTTCAAATTTTTCTGTAATTTTAGATTCAGATATTTAGGATAATATGCTAGAATTTGCATGTTATGCCTGATGTAGTTAAAAAATTAGTAGGCACTCCATATTTACTAAAAGAGTTTCTTATAAATTTAAGTTTGCTACAGGTGAAAAAGAATTATAGGATTTTTTTTTTTAATTGATCATTCTTGGGTGTTTCTCACAGAGGGGGATTTGGCAGGGTCATAGGACAATAGTGGAGGGAAGGTCAGCAGATAAACAAGTGAACAAAGATCTCTGGTTTTCCTAGGCAGAGGACCCTGCGGCCTTCCGCAGTGTTTGTGTCCCTGGGTACTTGAGATTAGGGAGTGGTGATGACTCTTAACGAGCATGCTGCCTTCAAGCATCTGTTTAACAAAGCACATCTTGCACCGCCCTTAATCCATTTAACCCTGAGTGGACACAGCACATGTTTCAGAGAGCACAGGGTTGGGGGTAAGGTCATAGATCAACAGGATCCCAAGGCAGAAGAATTTTTCTTAGTACAGAACAAAATGAAAAGTCTCCCATGTCTACCTCTTTCTACACAGACACGGCAACCATCCGATTTCTCAATCTTTTCCCCACCTTTCCCCCTTTTCTATTCCACAAAACCGCCATTGTCATCATGGCCCGTTCTCAATGAGCTGTTGGGTACACCTCCCAGACGGGGTGGTGGCCGGGCAGAGGGGCTCCTCACTTCTCAGTAGGGGCGGCCGGGCAGAGGCGCCCCTCACCTCCCGGATGGGGCGGATGGCCGGGTGGGGGCTGACCCCCCACCTCCCTCCCGGATGGGGCGGCTGGCCGGGCGGGGGGCTGACCCCCCACCTCCCTCCCGGAAGGGGTGGCTGCCAGGCGGAAACCCTCCTCACTTCCCAGATGGGGCGGCTGCCGGGCGGAGGTTCTCCTCACTTCTCAGAGGGGGCGGCCGGGCAGAGAGGCTCCTCACATCCCAGATGGGGGGGGGGGGGCAGAGGCGCTCCCCACATCTCAGACGATGGGCGGCCGAGCAGAGACGGTCCTCACTTCATCCCAGACGATGGGCGGCGGGGCAGAGACGCTCCTCACTCCTAGACAGGATGGCAGCCGGGCAGAGATGCTCCTCACTTTCCAGACTGGGCAGCCAGGCAGAGGGGCTTCTCACATCCCAGACGATGGGCGGCCAGGCGGAGACGCTCCTCACTTCCCAGACGCGGTGGCGGCCGGGCAGAGGCTGCAATCTCGGCACTTTGGGAGGCCAAGGCAGGCGGCTGGGAGGTGGACGTTGTAGCGAGCCGAGATCACACCACTGCACTCCAGCCTGGGCAACATTGAGCACTGGGTGAATGAGACTCCGTCTGCAATCCCGGCACCTCGGGAGGCCGAGGCTGGTGGATCACTCGCGGTTAGGAGCTGGAGACCAGCCCGGCCAACACAGCGAAACCCCGTCTCCACCAAAAAAATACGAAAACCAGTCAGGCGTGGCGGCGCGCGCCTGCAATCACAGGCACCCGGCAGGCTGAGACAGGAGAATCAGGCAGGGAGGTTGCAGTGAGCCGAGATGGCAGCAGTACAGTCCAGCTTCGGCTCGGCATCAGAGGGAGACTGTGGAAGGAGAGGGAGAGGGAGACCGTGGGGAGAGGGAGAGGGAGAGGAATTATAGGATTTTCATCTACTTTCTTCAGCCTATATCTAAATAATAACATAGTTTATTTCCCAATATTTGTTTTACATATCAGAGGGTCTAATTCTATTCTGCAATATATACATGTATATTTTCTATCTTTAACAATATAAGGCTATTCTTTGCTTCTAAAGTTAGATTATAGCAGTTTCATTTTGTGTAAGAATAACATATATTTCAAACATAAAAAGTAACTCTAGTTTTTTAAAATGCTTATTTATTAAAAGTTTCTCATTAGAATCTTCTATTTATGATTATACTGCATATTTTCTGAAATTTTACTGCCACACAGTGCATGCCAATGATTCAAAATACCTGCATTTAATGAGTACACAGTAACAGCTAAATATTGCAACTACCCAGACAAATTTTTTTAAATTAGTTTTTTGAGATGGACTCACAGCCTGTCACCCAGGCTGGAGTGCAGTGCTGCAATCTTGGCTCACTGAAAACTCCATATCCTGGGTTCAAGCAGTTTTCATGCCTCAGCCTCCCAAGTAGCTGGAATTACAGTTATGTGTCACCACACCTGGCTAATTTTTGTATTTTTATGTGAGATGAGGTTTCTTCACGTTGGCAAGGCTGGTCTTAAACTCCTGACCTCAGGTGATCTGCCCACCTCAGCCTCCCATAGTGCTGAGATTACAGGTGTGAGCCAATGCACCCAGCCTGACAAATTCTTTTTAATGATACATCAATGTTGCATACCAGGTTTTATGAGTAAACTCTTCCCTTATTATTGTTTTGAAGTTTCACGTTAGTGTGTTTCTTTAGTGAAGGTTTCTGTTTTTTTTGCAGGGGACAGAGTCTCCCTCTGCTGCCCAGGCTGGAGTGCAGTGGCACAATCTCAGCTCACTGCAACCTCTGCCTCCCAGATTCAAGCAATTCTTCTGCCACAACCTCCCAATTTGCTGGGACTACAGGCTTGTGCCACAACATCTGGCTGATTTTTGTATTTTTCATTGAGACAGGGTTTAACCGTATTGGCCAGGCTTGTCTTGAACTCCTGACCTTGTGATTCACCTGCCTCAGCCTCTCTAAGTGCTGGGATTACAGGCATGAACCCCCATTCCAAGCCTCATTTATATTTCAAATAGGGTCTCACTTGGTTAACCAGGCTGATTTGCAGGGCTCACTGCTGCCCGAACCTCCCAAACTCAGATGTTCCTCTCACTTCAGCTTCTCAAATAGCTGGGTTACACATTTTTGCCATCACACCCAGCTTACTTTTTTGTATTTTTTGTAGAGACAGAGTTTTGCCATGTTGCCCAGGCTGCTGTTGAACTACTGAGATCAAGTGATCAGCCCACCTTGGCCTTCCAAAGTCCTAAGATTACATTTCATTTTATTAAGTAGTTTAATTAATTTATATTTAAAATAATTGCTTAAAAAATGAAGTTGTTATTACCAGTTATATTGTTATTGTTTTATGTGTTTCTAGTAGTTATATTTTTCTCATTTTCTGTTTTACTTTCTTAATTTTCTTTTCTTTTTTTTTTTTCTTTTTTTATTATACTTTAAGTTTTAGGGTACATGTGCACATTGTGCAGGTTAGTTACATATGTATACATGTGCCATTCTGGTGCACTGCACCCACTTACTCGTCATCTAGCATTAGGTATATCTCCCAATGCTATCCCTCCCCCCTCCCCCCACCCCACAACAGTCCCCAGAGTGTGATATTCCCCTTCCTGTGTCCATGTGATCTCATTGTTCAATTCCCACCTATGAGTGAGAATATGCAGTGTTTGGTTTTTTGTTCTTGCGATAGTTTACTGAGAATGATGGTTTCCAATTTCATCCATGTCCCTACAAAGGACATGAACTCATCATTTTTTATGGCTGCATAGTATTCCATGGTGTATATGTGCCACATTTTCTTAATCCAGTCCATCATTGTTGGACATTTGGGTTGGTTCCAAGTCTTTGCTATTGTGAATAATGCCGCAATAAACATACGTGTGCATGTGTCTTTATAGCAGCATGATTTATAGTCCTTTGGGTATATACCCAGTAATGGGATGGCTGGGTCAAATGGTATTTCTAGTTCTAGATCCCTGAGGAATTGCCACACTGACTTCCACAATGGTTGAACTAGTTTACAGTCCCACCAACAGTGTAAAAGTGTTCCTATTTCTCCACATCCTCTCCAGCACCTGTTGTTTCCTGACTTTTTAATGATTGCCATGCTAACTGGTGTGAGATGATATCTCATAGTGGTTTTGATTTGCATTTCTCTGATGGCCAGTGATGATGAGCATTTTTTCATGTGTTTTTTGGCTGCATAAATGTCTTCTTTTGAGAAGTGTCTGTTCATGTCCTTCGCCCACTTTTTGATGGGGTTGTTTGTTTTTTTCTTGTAAATGTGTTTGAGTTCATTGTAGATTCTGGATATTAGCCCTTTGTCAGATGAGTAGGTTGTGAAAATTTTCTCCCATGTTGTAGGTTGCCTGTTCACTCTGATGGTAGTTTCTTTTGCTGTGCAGAAGCTCTTGAGTTTAATTACATCCCATTTGTCAATTTTGTCTTTTGTTGCCATTGCTTTTGCTGTTTTGGACATGAAGTCCTTGCCCATGCCTATGTCCTGAATGGTAATGCCTAGGTTTTCTTCTAGGGTTTTTATGGTTTTAGGTCTAACGTTTAAATCTTTAATCCATCTTGAATTGATTTTTGTATAAGGTGTAAGGAAGGGATCCAGTTTCAGCTTTCTACATATGGCTAGCCAGTTTTCCCAGCACCATTTATTAAATAGGGAATCCTTTCCCCATTGCTTGTTTTTCTCAGGTTTGTCAAAGATCAGATAGTTGTAGGTATGCGGCGTTATTTCTGAGGGCTCTGTTCTGTTCCATTGATCTATATCTCTGTTTTGGTACCAGTACCATGCTGTTTTGGTTACTGTAGCCTTGTAGTATAGTTTGAAGTCAGGTAGTGTGATGCCTCCAGCTTTGTTCTTTTGGCTTAGGATTGACTTGGCGATGCGGGCTCTTTTTTGGTTCCATATGAACTTTAAAGTAGTTTTTTCCAATTCTGTGAAGAAAGTCATTGGTAGCTTGATGGGGATGGCATTGAATCTGTAAATGACCTTGCTGGTTCAATATACGCAAATCAATAAATGTAATCCAGCATATAAACAGAGCCAAAGACAAAAACCACGTGATTATCTCAATAGATGCAGAAAAAGCCTTTGACAAAATTCAACAACCCTTCATGCTAAAAACTCTCAATGAATTAGGTATTGATGGGATGTATTTCAAAATAATAAGAGCTATCTATGACAAACCCACAGCCAATATCATACTGAATGGGCAAAAACTGGAAGCATTCCCTTTGAAAACTGGCACAAGACAGGGATGCCCTCTCTCACCGCTCCTATTCAACATAGTGTTGGAAGTTCTGGCCAGGGCAATCAGGCAGGAGAAGGAAATAAAGGGTATTCAATTAGGAAAAGAGGAAGTCAAATTGTCCCTGTTTTCAGACGACATGATTGTTTATCTAGAAAACCCCATAGTCTCAGCCCAAAATCTCCTTAAGCTGATAAGCAACTTCAGCAAATTCTCAGGATACAAAATCAATGTACAAAAATCACAAGCATTCTTATACACCAACAACAGACAAACAGAGAGCCAAATCTTGAGTGAACTCCCATTCACAATTGCTTCAAAGAGAATAAAATACCTAGGAATCCAACTTACAAGGGATGTGAAGGACCCCTTCAAGGAGAACTACAAACCACTGCTCAAGGAAATAAAAGAGGATACAAACAAATGGAAGAACATTCCATGCTCATGGGTAGGAAGAATCAATATCGTGAAAATGGCCATACTTTCTTAATTTTCATTTAATCTTGTACTAGCATGCTTTGATTATATTTTGTTTTCTTTTGCATACTTTCTATAAATATTATCTTTGTAATCAGCTTGAAAACTGAAGATTACATACACCTTAAAGTTAAAAAACAGTATATTTTAATCTTATAATGACCTCCATTGAATACAAAAACTATGCTTCTGTATTTTCCAGTTTGTTATTAATATTAAAATTATTATTATTATTTTTTGAGATGGAGTCTCCCTCTGTCGCCCAGGCTGTAGTGCAATGGCACGATCTCGGCTCACTACAACCTCCGTCGCCCTGGTTCAAGGGATTCTCTGCCTCAGCCTCCTGAGTAGCTGGGATTTTAAGCTCCTGCCACCACGCCCAGCTATTTTTGTTTGTTTTAGTAGAGATGGGGTTTCACCATCTTGACCAGTCTAGTGTTGAATGCCTCACCTAGTTTATATGGTGTATCTATTCACAAATTTATGCGGATTTACATATTGTTTTTTATATTCCATAAAAGCACTTTAAAGGTTTTATGTACCATCATTTTGTTTTTTTGTTTTGTTTTGTTTTGTGTGGGATTATTTTTTTCAGACTGAGTCTTGCTCCATTTCCCAGGATGGAGTGCAGCGGTGCGATCTTGGCTCACTGCAACCTCCGCCTCTCGGGTTCAAGCAATTCTTCTTCCTCAGCCTCCTGAGTAGCTGGGATTACAGGTGCCTACCACCATGCCCTGCTAATTGTTTGTATTTTTAGTATAGATGGAGTTTCACCATGTTGGCCAGGCTGGTCTTGAACTCCTGACTTCAAGTTATCTGCCCGCCTCAGCTTCCCAAAGTGCTGGGATTACAGGTGTGAGCCACCACTTCCAGCCTGTACCATCATTTTGATAGTAAATAATTCCATATGTGTCCATATATTTACATTAGTGTATAGCTTTATATTTATATATGTTTTTATGATGCTCTCCAGGGTCAATTTGTGTTTCAACATAATGGACACATTCTAACATTTCTGTATTTTTATATATAGAATCTCATCATGTTGTTCAGGTTGATGTTGAACTTTTGGTCTCCAGTGATATGACTGCTTTGGCCTCTGAAAGATGTAGGATTACAGACATGAACAATTGTGCCTGAGCCTCTTGTAGTATTTTTTTTTACTTTTTTTTTTTTGAGACGGAGTCTTTCTCTCCTAGCTCAGGCTAAAGTGCAGTGGCACGATCTTGGCTCACTGTGGTTTTCGCCTCCCAGGCTCAAGCTATTCTCTTGCCTAAGCCTCCCTCCCGAGGAGCTGGGGTTACAGGAGCATGCCACAATGCCCAGTTAATTTTTTTTTTTTTGTAGTTTTAGTAGAGATGGAGATTCACCATGTTGGCCATGCTGCTCTCAAACTCCTGACCTCGGGTGATCTACCCGCCTTGGCCTTTCAAAGTGCTGGGATTACAGGCTTGAGAAACCGTGCCCGGCTTTTATTTTTTTAAATTTTTTTAAGAGTGAGTCTCACTCTGTCTCCCAGGCTGGAGTGCAATGGCATGATTTTGACTCACTGCAACTCCCACCTCCTGGGTTCAAGCAATTCTGCCTCAGCCTCCTGAGTAGCTGGGACTACAGGTGTGTGCCACCATGCCTGGGTAATCTTTGCATTTTTAGTAGAAATGGGGTTTCACCATGTTGGTCAGGCTGATCTCGAACTCCTCACCTCAGGCAACCCACCCACCTTGACCTCCCAAAGTGCTGGGATTACAGGCATGAGCCAGTGCACCCAGGCCCATGTATTATATTATGAGAGACAGTGATAGTTGTGATGAATACTCTCACCTTTTATTTTGGAAAGTCTTTATTTTTATCTTCTTTTTGAAGTAAAGTAATTTTGAATTGAGTATTACTTGTTAGAAATTTTTTTTGTTACATCAAAATTGGGGAAGTTTTCAGTATTTTTAATCTTCGTGTAACCTCTATATTACTTTTTCCCTATATTCTAAGATTTGTTTCATGAATACATTGATCTACTTCATGGTATCCAATAAGTTTTATATTCCATGTTTTAATTTTGTTCCACAATTTTATATTTTTGTGTTATATATATTTTGGGTATGCCACATCACACCAGTTAATTGTATTTTAATTTTTTAGTTTATATTATAATTGTATATGACAATTTTTAACTCTGTACAATTTAAGACAGTATGGAGCAAAATTAAATATGAATAAGCCATATGTCTATTGCCAATATAATTAGTTATATGTTTGTTTGCCTGGATAAATATTATCTTTGTATTTTTGTCACTTGTATATTTATTGTGTAGGTTTGCTGTAACAGTTTTTTTTTCTTTTGGAAGAGAGGTTTGCTCTTGTTGCTCACGCTGGAGTACAATGGTGTGACCTCAGCTCACTGCAACCTCCGCCTCCTGGGTTCAAGTGATTCTCCTGCCTCAGCCTCCTGAGTAGCTGAGATTACAGGCATGCACCACCATGCCCAGCGAATTTTGTATTTTTAGTAGAGACGGAGTTTCTCCATGTTGGTCAGGCTGGTCTTGAACTCCTGACCTCAGGTGATCTGCCTGCCTCAGCCTCCCAATGTGCTGTGATTATAGGTGTGAGCCACCATTCCCAGTCTGTAACAGTTTTTTAATCCTGTCTAGGTAAGTAGTCATAAAAATTCTCCTGATTTCAGCATTTATTTATGTGTGAATTTATATTTTTTCTGTGGGGGAGAAACACCTAAAGAAATGTGTTACGTGTCAAAAACACATAACAAAATTTACAATAAAATATTTCTAGGCTGGGCACAGTGGCTCACACCTGTAATCCCAGAACTTTGGGAGGCCGAGGAGGGTGGATCACGAGATCAGGATATTGAGACCATCCTGGCCAACATGGTGCAACCCCGTCTCTACAAAAATGCAAAAAATTAGCCTGGCTTAGGTGGCGGGTTCCTGTAATCCCAGCTATTCAGGAGGGCGAGGCAGGGGAATCGCTTGAACACAGGAGGTGCAGGTTGCACTGAGCTGAAGTTGTGCCGCTGCACTCCAGCCCGGGAGAAAGGGTGAGACTCCATTTTAAAAGAAAAAAAAGTATATATATATGTATATAAATATATATATGCTTCTAAATATTCAGTTTGGTCATATTAATTATGTTGACATTGTTATGCAACATATCACTAGAGTATTTTTATCTTGCAAAGCTAATTCTCAATAGTCATTAAACAACTACCAATTCTAGGGCCGGGTGTGGTAGCTCACGCCTGTAATCCCATTACTTTGGGAGGCCGAAGCAGGCGAATCACCTGAGGTCAGGAGTTCAAGACCAACCTGACCAATATGGAGAAACCCCGTATCTACTAAAAATACAACAAAACTAGCCGGGCATGGTGGCGCATGCCTGTAATCTCAGCTACTTGGGAGCCTGAGGCAGGAGAATCGCTTGAACGCGGGAGGTGGAGGTTGCGGTGAGCCAAGATCGCACCACTGCACTCCAGCCTGGGCAACAAGGTTGAAACTCGGTTTCAAAAAATAATAATAATAATAAAGAAAGAAAGAAACAACTACCAATTCTTCTCATTTTGTGGTACTTTTCAAACACCACTTTGTTTTCTGTTTCTAAGAGTATAATTGCTTTGTATATCTCATACAATCTCTGTCTCTTTGTGGATGGCTTATTTTATTTTGCATAATGTCATCAATATTTATCTTCATAGTTGTTAGAATATTTTCTGCTTTTTGAAATCTGAGTGATATTCCAGTATTTTTATACCTACTGAATGATTTGGAGACAGAAATTTGCATTGCTTTTACCTATTGGCTTCCAGTAACAATGTTACAATAGTTATGTGAAAGTTAATATATGTGCTGCATTCTGTTTTATTAGTCTACATTTTCACCTTTATAATCATACCGAATTGTTGTAATTCTATACGTTTTTGATGTGTTTGAAATCAGAAATGGTAATGCCTCCAACATTGTTCCTTTTTCTCAAGATTGTTGGGTACTTTATTATCTCTTTAGATTCCATATACTTTTGGAGTTGGTGTTTTTGTTTCTTCAAAAATGCAGTGAGAAATTTGAAAAAGATTGTATTAAATCTGTAGATTAAATTGAGCAGTATAGACATCTTCACAATATTAATTATTTCTTTTTTCATTGTTTGTTTCTGAGATGGAGTTAAATTCACCCACCTCAGCCTCCCAAAATGCTAGGATTACAGGCATGAGCCACTGCACCCAGCCCAGTTATTTCAACAAGTGCATGCTCAAGAGTGTGTTGTATCATTTCTATATAGCTGTAAATTTATCATTTATCTATATTATTGTTTTGTACTCTAATTCCATTTTTGTCATAGAAAATAATCTATGAAATTTCAGTTGTAAATAATGTGTTAAGACTTTGTTTTTGGCCTAACAGGTGGTCTATAAAGAAGAATATTGTATGAGCTATCGAGAAGGCTGTGTATCCTGATGTTGTTGAGGAGTGTTCTCTATACCTTCATTAGAAATAATTGTTTTTTACTGCCTTCTAGTCCTCTGTTCCATTACTAAGATTATGTCTTGTTTTATTATTATTACAGAAAATGGGGTATTGAAATATCCTACTATAATCATATTGCTCTCTCTGTATTCAATTTTGTTAGTATTTGCTTGATATAATTGAAACCCTAATTTGAGACACACACAGAAAAATACACACGTGTATAAACAAATTTGTCATAGGTTCCCAGTGAATGAATCTATATATTGTTTAATGCCCTTCTTTGTCTTTTTGAAGTTTTGACTTAAAGTACATTTTATAAAATATGACAGTTTTTTTACTTAAGATATAGCTTGTGTAATATTATTTTGACCTCTTCTGCTGTAATTTGGTTAATATTTATATAAAATTTCTACTTTTGTCTTGCAACTTTCAGTCTTTTCTTGTTATTAGATCTCAACTGACTCTTTAAAAAGGTAAGTTGAGTCTGATTTTTAAAACTTTTTAACGAACCTTTTTATTGAAATTATGTCTCTTGAATGGAAAGATAATTATATATATTTAAATCGTTTTCTGAAAGAGAAAAACTTAGTTATTTTAATTGTTTTATTTGATTATTGTATCCTTGTGTGTCATTTTCTCTTTCTGTCTTTTTGTGTTGTTTTGATTTTTATATTGACATGCTTTCAGTTTTTTCTTATTGTTTTTTGTGTATCCATATGGATTTCTTTTAGTAATATCTTAGGGAATTACCTAAAACCTCTAAAAGATACAACAATATATTTTAATGTGGTAAGAAATTAGCTTCAGTTGCATACAAAAATTCTTATTACATCTGCCTTAAACTTTGTTACTGACTTTACTAATTACATTTTTTATGTTGTATATTCATGAACAGATGCTTATAATTTCTATACATTTATCTTTTAAATTTTAGAGCATAATTAAAAATGTTTTCTGTACCATTATGTTAATGTTAAGTAAGAAATTCTATTTTTATGTGTGTACATATCTTTCCCAGAAATTTATGTATTTTCATATGATTATGTGTTGTTTTCTTGCATTATGTTATTTTCTGTAGAAGAAACTCCTTTCAGCATTCTTGATATGTAGGACATATGCAGTGCCAATATAATTCTCAAGATTTGGTTATTTTGGAAGGACTTCTTTCTATTTGGTAGTACAATTTTGCTCTTATGTTATTACTCCCACTTGACAACTTATTTTGAAATTATAATTTTAACAATATCACAATTTCCTTCTGATCTGCAAAAGTTTTTTGATAAATTCACTGGTTATCTGATGAGACTATGCTTATAAATTATTATTATATTTATCTTGCAGCTCGCAAAATTCTCTTCTTATCTGTGGTTTTTGAAATTTTGCTTATATATGTGTTTGTTATAAATATATGTTTGAGTGTATCCTAGTTTGTTCAGCTTTTTCATGTTTACCCCATTTTTTCTTACTTTTAAGAAATTTTTCAGATTTTTTACATCCACAATTTTCATTTTCTGCTATTTTAATATTTTTTGTGGTTAATCTCATTTTTCCAATCTTCAGTAGTTGTCTGTGTTTCTATATAACTTCCTGGATATTATTCAATTTACTTTATTTTATTTATTTATTATTCTTTTTTTTTTTTTTTTTCTGAGACGGGGTCTCGCCCTGTCACCCAAGCTGGAGTGCAGTTGTGTGATCTCGGCTCACCGCAACCTCTGCCTCCTGGATTCATGCAATTCTCCTGCCTCAGCCTCCTGAGGAACTGGGATTACAGGCACCTGCCAGTATGCCTGGCTAATTTTTTGTGTTTTTAAATGAGGTGGGTTTTCCCCATGTTGGTCAGGCTGATCTTGAACTCCTGACTTCAAATGAACTGCCCATCTCAGCCTCTCAATGTGTTGGGATTACAGGTGTGAGCCACCATGCTTGGCCTATTTTATTTTATTTTTGAGACAGAGTCTTGCTCTGTTGCCCAAGCTTTAGTGCAGTGGCACATCTCCACTCACTGCAAACTTCCCTTCCTGGATTCAAGCAATTCTCCTGTGTCAGCATCCTATGTAGCTAGGATTACAGTCAGATACCACCAGGCCCACTAATGTTTGTATTTTTAGTACATACAGGGTTTCACCATGTTGGCCAGGCTGGTCTCCAACTCCTGACCTCCTGTGATTCTACCACCTTGGCCTCCCATTGTGTTGGGATTACAGGAATGAGCCTCCAAATATGGCCTGTTCAATCTATTTTGAATTTTTAAAATTACTTTATACATTTTTAATGATTGCTTTTGAAAATTTTATAATTTTTTTGATGGGGCAATGTTGCCTTAATATTTTGTATACATTGTAATCTTTGATCGATATTTGAACATTAACAAAAAGCCACCTGTTACAATCTTTATAATATAGCTCTGACCTGGCATAGTCTGAAATCAATTGTCTTGGCTAGAGATTCTGGGAATTTCTCAAACCTGTTTTTAGGAGGTGTCTTGTCTAAAATTTTGTGTTTATTGTTTAGTTAAATGTTTATTAATATTTCTTCTTAATAATCAGTAATCACTTGCTACACCCATTTCCTGTTTGGGGTACTGCAGTTTCTCTGCTTTTGTAACATTTACCTTAAGGCTTGGCAGACTCAAACTGTCATTCCAACATATATCACCATTTCTTTCAGCATTTTATGTTGTGGGAGACATTAACCAGTGCCTTAAAAAGTCCCTAGAAGCCAGAAATAAAGATGTATGTGCCAATATTTTTCTCATTTTTTAAAAAAGAAACCAGCAGTTGGCAATTTACATTTGTATGTGTGTGAGACAGAGTCTCACTCTGTTACATAGGCTGGAGTGCAGTGACATTACCTTGGCTAACAACAGTCTCTGCCTCCAGAGTTCAAGCAATTCTCCTGCCTCAGCCTCCCAAGTAGCTGGATTACAGGTACCTGTTACCATGCCTGGCTAATGTTTTTTATTTTTAGTAGAGATGGGTTTTTACCATCTTGGCCAGGCTGGTCTTGAACACTTACTTACCCTTGTGATTCACCGACCTCAGCTTCCCAAAGTGCTGGGATTACAGGCTTGAGCCATCCTGCCTGGCCAGGAATGTACATTTAAAGGCACAATGTTATACTGGAGAGCAGGAAGAAGTGAAGAAGAATATTTCTTCTAAAGACAGCCATTACAAATATAAAGGGGATTGTAGTGCCTTTACTTGCATCATAGATCTTATTGCACACATTTTGTACTAGAGGAAAACCCTGAAGCAGTTGCTCAAGCTTTGTTCAACATTGGAATTTATATTGGAGAAGAGTCCTGAAATATAATGAATTTAAAAACACTTATATTTCAAAAACTACAGCTTAGAAAACACCAGAGAGTTTTTACTAAAATATATTGTTGCAGATGCAGTAAATATAAAAAAAATTTAATTTAAAATTGATTTTATGTAAATATCAGAGAATTTATGGTAGAATAACTAAGGCACTGACACTTCAGACATTACAGCAAATCAGTGTTGAGTATAAAAACTAAACTACAGCTACAGCTGTTAGATAAATTGCTTGTATATAACTTTAAAAGGAGTAGATTTTTGAAGCATGGTAATTCTATTGAAAGTATACTTATTTGCGGCCAGATGCAGTGGCTCATGCCTAATCCCAGCACTTTGGGAGGCAGAGGTGGGCGGATCACGAGGTCAGGAGATCAAGACCATCCTGGCTAACATGTCTCTACTAAAAATACAAAAAAATTAGCTGGATGTGGTTGCACACACCTGTAGTCCCAGCTACTCAGGAGGCTTAGGCAGGAGAATGGTGTGAACCCTGGAGGTGGAGCTTACAGTGAGCCAAGATCACACCACTGCACTCCAGCCTGGGCGACAGAGCAAGACTCTGTCTCAAAAAAAAAAAAAAAAAAAAGAAAGTATACTTATTCGCTTGAAAAAAAATTTTGAAAAGTGAATAATGATGTAATACAGGTTTCAAGTTACTTTATGCTGTTATTTTATTCCTATATTATTCACACATGAAAGCACGTGATCAATTGTTGATGCATCAGAGATACTAGACATTGTTTTTTATTAGTTGGGCATTATTTATTACCTTTTCTATAAAAGAGTAAGAACATTAAAATGTAAGATGCATGATGAAAATGTAAGTGGAGAGGCTCTTTGTAGTAAACCTCTATTAAGTAATGTATAAGGTGGTGGTTCATGTTCTCATTTGTGTAATCCTAGCCTATGACTTAATGTTGACACTTTGCTTTGTCTTTTGGATGGCCTAACCTACATTAACATATAGGCAGAACATTTTAAACCTTTTCTTCAAAAATCATAAAGAATTACTTTATCAATAAACAAAGGTAAAAAATAAGCTGAGGGTTCAGAGTAATACTTTTCTACATTGTAGTGAGAGAAATAAATTATTAATTATAGTCAAAAGTATTAAAATAAATTAGTATTGCAGGCTGGGTGCCATGGCTCATGCCTGTAATCCCAGCACTTTGGGAAGCTGAGGCGTATGGATCACGAGGTCAGGAGATCGAGACCATCCTGGCAATACGTTGAAACCCTGTCTTTACTAAATATACAAAAAATTAGCCGGGTGAGGTGGCGGGCGCCTGTAGTCCCAGCTACTCGGGAGGCTGAGGCAGGAGAATGGTGTGAACCCGGAGGTGGAGGTTGCAGTGAGCAGAGATCGTGCCACTGCACTCCAGCCTGGGGGACAGAGCATGACTCAGTCTCAAAAAATAAAATAAAATAAAATAAAATAAAATAAAATAAAATAAAATAAGATAAAATAAATTAGTATTTTACTAATTGTACTTTTAAGTAATAAAGTGCATTACATTTAAAAATTGTTAGTTTATGTGTGAACTTAATTTTTTTACCATGTTAAGCCTAGTGTGCATTTAATGAAGCATTTTTTTTAAATGAAGCATTATTATGCCACTAACTTTAAACTATTTCACCTTACCCAAGTGTGTAAATAAAAGATGGTAGCAATATACTATTTGGTACATAGTGGAATAACATCTCTAGTAATCACTTTGCCAATGGCTTTAAACTGTAAATGTATTGAAGAATATTGTTCCCATAGGTCAAATATTTATTCTTTTTTCTTATTGAAATGTATTATTAGTATTTATGAGTATGTAGTATGTGTATATATTTATGCCTTATATGGCATATTTTGATTTAGGCATACATATATAGCAATTACTTTAGGGTAAATAAGATAGCCATCAGCTGGGTGTGGTGGCTCATGCCTGTAATCCCAGCACTTTGGGAGGCCGAGGTGGGTGAATCATGATGTCACGAGATTGAGACCATCCTGGCCAACATGGTGAAACGCCATCTCTATTTAAAATAAAAATATTAGCTGGGCACGGTGGTGCGCATCTGTAACCTGGAGTCCCAGCTACTTGGGAAGCTAAGGCAGGAGAATCACTTGAACCTGGGAGGTGGAAATTGCAGTGAGCTCAGAACGCACCACTGCACTTCAGCCTGGTGACAGAGCAAGACTCTGTTAAAAAAAAAAAAAGGTATCCATCACTTGTAGCATTTATCCTTTTATTACAAACTGTAATTATACATTTTTAGTGTATAATTTAGTGAGGTGGATTGCCTGGTGTCAGGATTTCAAGACCATTTTGCCCAACATGGTGAAATCCCATCTGTACTAAACATAAAAATTTAGCATGGTGGCACACGCCTGGAGGCTGAGTCAGGAAAATCACTTTTAACTCCAGAGGTGGAGGTTGCAGTAAGGCAAGATCATGCCACTGCACTCCAGCCTGGTTGACAGAGTGAGACTTCATCTCAAAAAAAGAGAAAGAGGGCCTTGAGAAGGGTTTTTATTAAAGAGGCATTAATGCCCTCTCCCCCTACACCTACCCCTACCCCTACCTCTACCCCTACCCCTACCCCTACCCCTACCTCTACCTCTACCTCTCTTTCCACGGTCTCCCTCTGATGCCGGGCCAAAGCTGGATGGTACTGCTGCCATTTCAGCTCACTGCAACCTCCCTGCCTGATTCTCCTGCCTCAGCCTGCCGAGTGCCTGCGATTGCAGGCGCGCGCCGCCCCGCCTGACTGGCTTTCGTGTTTTTTTGGTGGAGACGGGGTTTCGCTGTGTTGGCCGGGCTGGTCCCCAGCTCCTAACCGCGAGTGATTGGCCAGCCTCGGCCTCCCGAGGTGCCAGGATTGCAGACGGAGTCTCGTTCACTCGGTGCTCAATGGTGCCCAGGCTGGAGTGCAGTGGCGTGATCTTGGCCCGCTACAACCACCTCCCAGCCACCTGCCTTGGCCTCCCAAAGTGCCGAGATTGCAGCCTCTGCCTGGCTGCCGCCCCGTCTGGGAAGTGAGGAGCGTCTCCGCCTGGCCGCCCATCGTCCGGGATGTGAGGAGTCCCTCTGCCTGGCTGCCCAGTCTGGAAAGTAAGGAGCGTCTCTGCCCAGCCGCCATCCCATCTAGGAAACAAGGAGCACCTCTTCCCGGCTGCCACCACATCTGGGAAGTGAGGAGCGTCTCTGCCCAGCCGCCCATCGTCTGAGATGTGGGGAGCACCTCTGCCCTGCCGCCCCGTCCGGGATGTGAGGAGCGTCTCTGCCCGGCCGCCCCGTCTGAGAAGTGAGGAGACCCTCTGCCTGGCAACCGCCCCGTCTGAGAAGTGGGGAGCCCCTCCGCCCAGCAGCCACCCCGTCTGGGAAGTGAGGAGCATCTCCGCCCGGCAGCCACCTCGTCCGGGAGGGAGGTGGGGGGGTCAGCTCCCCGCCCGGCCAGCCGCCCCGTCCGGGAGGGAGGTGGGGGGGCCAGCCCCCTGCCCGGCCAGCCGCCCCGTCCGGGAGGGAGGTGGGGGGGTTAGCCCACCGCCCAGCCTGCCGCCCTGTCCGGGAGGGAAGTGGGGGTTCGGCCCCCCGCCTGGCCGGCCACCCGGTCCGAGAGGTGAGGGGCGCCTCTGCCCGGCCGCCCCTACTGGGAAGTGAGGAGCCCCTCTGCCCGGCCAGCCGCCCCATCCGGGAGGGAGGTGGGGGGTCAGCCCCCCGCCTGGCCAGCCGCCCCGTCCGGGAGGGAGGTGGGGGGGTCAGCCCACCGCCCAGCCTGCCACCCTGTCCGGGAGGGAGGTGGGGGTTCGGCCCCCCGCCTGGCCAGCCGCCCCATCCGGGAGGTGAGGGGCGCCTCTGCCCGGCCGCCCCTACTGGGAAGTGAGGAGCCCCTCTGCCCGGCCAGCCGCCCCGTCCAGGAGGGAGGTGGGGGGGGGTCAGCCCCCTGCCTGGCCAGCCGCCCCGTCCGGGAGGTGAGGGGCGCCTCTGCCCGGCCGCCCCTGCTGGGAAGTGGGGAGCCCCTCTGCCCGGCCACCACCCCGTCTTGGAGGTGTACCCAACAGCTCATTGAGAACGGGCCATGATGACAATGGCGGTTTTGTGGAATGGAAAGGGGGGAAAGGTGGGGAAAAGATTGAGAAATCGGATGGTTGCCGTGTCTGTGTAGAAAGAGGTAGACATGGGAGACTTTTCATTTTGTTGTGTACTAAGAAAAAATTCTTCTGCCTTGGGATCCTGTTGATCTGTGACCCTACCCCCAACCCTGTGCTCTCTGAAACATGTGCTGTGTCCACTCAGGGTTGAATGGATTAAGGGCGGTGCAAGATGTGCTTTGTTAACCAGATGCTTGAAGGCAGCATGCTCGTTGGGAGCCATCACCACTCCCTAATCTCAAGTACCCAGGGACACAAACACTGCGGAAGGCCGCAGGGTCCTCTGCCTAGGAAAACCAGAGAACTTTGTTCACTTGCTTATCTGCTGACCTTCCCTCCACTATTGTCCTGTAACCCTGCCAAATCCCCCTCTGTGAGAAACACCCAAGAATGATCAATAAAAAATAAAAAATAAAAAATAAATAAAAAAATAATAAAGAGGCATTAATGACAAAAAAAGAGAAAGAAATATAAATAAAATCCTTACATTTCTGAGTCCTGAAAAATTATTAATAAATATTTGTTATATAGTTTTCTTTTAACATTTGGTCTCTCTGCCTGCAAACATATAGACTTTCAGCTTTAATTTATGTGGGGAAAAGTGAGATAAATCAGATTGTTACTGTGTCTGTGTAGAAAGTAGACATGAGACTCCATTTTGTTCTGTACTAAGAAAAATTCTTCTGCCTTGAGATGCTGTTAATCTGTAACCCTACCCCCAACCCTGTGCTCCCTGAGACATGTGCTGTGCCAACTCAGGGTTAAATGGATTAAGGTTGTGCAAGATGTGCTTTGTTAAACAGATGCTTGAAGGCAGCATGCTCCTTAACAGTCATCACCACTCCCGAATCTCAAGTACCCAGAGATGCAAAACACTGCGGAAGGCCGCAGGGACCTCTGCCTAGGAAAGCCAGGTATTGTCCAAGGTTTCTCCCCATGTGATAGCCTGAGATATGGCCTCATTGGAAGGGAAAGACCTGACCATCCCCCAGCCCAACACCCATAAAGGGTCTGTGCTGGGGAAGATTAGTGAAAGAGGAAGACCTCTTTGCAGTTGAGATAAGAGGAAGGCATCTGTCTCCTGCTCATCCATGGGCAATGGAATGTCTCAGTGTAAAGCCCAATTGTATATTCCATCTACTGAGATAGGGGAAAACCACCTTAAGGCTGGAGGTAGGACATGCTGGCAGCAGTACTGCTCTTTAATGCATTGAGATGTTTATGTATATGCACATCAAAAGCACAGCACTTTTTTCTTTACCTTGTTTATGATGCAGAGACCTTTGTTCACGCGTTTTCTTACTGACCTTCTCTCCACTATTACCCTATTGTCTTGCCACATCCCCCTCTCTGGGAAATGCCTGGTAATGATCAATAAATACTAAGGGAACTCAGAGGCCATGGCAGGTGCGGTTCCTCCTTATGCTGAACGCTGGTCCCCTGGGCCCATTTTTTTTTCTCTATACTTTGTCTCTGTGTCTCTTTCTTTTCCAAGTCTCTCATTCCACCTAATGAGAAACACCCACAGGTGTGGAGGGGCAACCCAGCCCTTCAAATTTACATAGAGTTATATATACACATATTACTCTGAAGATAAACCTTAGGTGTAAGAAAAGTATTAAGTGAGTGTGTTTGTGTGAGTATGAGTTTGTACATATTTTCAGGAGAAAAGAGCAATAATTGCAACAAAACGAATAAATAAGGTGACTAATAGAAAACCAAACACCTCAAAAATGCTGAAAGCAAATCTATACTTTTTGCTTTGTCTTGAATTCCTTTATTCATTTTATTTTATTTTATTTTATTTTTATTTTATTTTATTTTATTTTATTTTTTTGAGACAGAGTTTCACTCCTGTTGCCCAGGCTGGAGTGCAATGGCACAATCTCAGCTCACTGCAACCTCCGGCTTTTGGGTTCAAGTGATTCTCCTGCCGCAGCCTCCCAGTAGCTGGGACTACAGGCACATGCCACCATGCCCAGTTAATTTTTTTTTATTTTTATTTTTAGTGGAGACTGGGTTTTACCATGTTGGCCAGGCTGGTCTTTCATTCCTGATCTCAAATGATCCATCCACCTCGGCCTCCCAAAGTGCTGGGATTACAGGTGTGAACTGCCACATTCAGCGTGTCTTGAATTTATTAATGTAAAATGTTATGGCTTATGGTTTGGATTCTCCCTAGAATCTGCCTATTAAAGCACAGGCATCTTTGTCTTCAGAAATAACACTCTGGAGTAGAACAATAAAAACCCTCTTCAAACAGAGAAAAATAATCATTTTTAACACTTATTTTAGTGAAAATTTAACCAACATTGTGTAATTGGATATATTTTTATTGTTTTATGTGTGTGTGTGAATGTATAAAATGGTACATACAGGAAAAATAATTTAAGCCAGAAAAAAGATGTAAGTTAACATTTGTAATGAATGAAACTGGAGAGAAGTTAATTATTACTTGCAGATAATATATTTGTTTATGTAGATAACAAAATGAGCAGAAAGACTATTTTAAAAGTTTATTTAGGTGGGTAGGCAACATTTTAAGATAATACCCTGGATTACCAGTCTGTTGCACACCTGCTGTGTCATACTTTCCTCTTGAGTGAAAAAAAATGTGTGTCTGTGGTGGGAAATCACTCATGAAATTAGGTTACTCATCTGTTGACTTTGTGTTTATCAAAACGGAGATTATTCTGATTGTGTTAAACTTAATCACAGGTGCTTCTAAGAGAAAGAGACACATAGAAAAACAACCTGCTGGCCTGATTGTTTTGTGTGTTTTTCTGTGCTGGCTTACTTTACTTGGCATAATATTTTTCAGGTTCATGAATATTGTTGCAAATAACAAGACTTTCTTATTTTTAAGTGCAGAGAAGTATTTCATAGTATACATATACCACATTTTCTTTTTCTATTCAACTATTGATGGACACTTAGGATGATTCCATACCTTAGCTATTGTGAGTAATCCACTTCCTTCCCTCTGTTTTGTTTTGTTTTTTGTTTTGTTTTGTTTTGTTTGAGATGGAGTCTCATTCTGTTGCCCAAGCTAAAGTGCAGTGGCACGATCTCAGCTCACCACAACCTATGCCTCCCAAGTTCAAGTGATTCTAGTGCTTCAGCCTCCCGAGTAGCTGAGGTTACAGGTGTGCACCACCATGCTTGGCTAATTTTTGTATTTTTAGTAGAGGCAGGCTTTCACCATGTTGACCAGAGTACCTTTCATTTGTTTGTATATATTTTTCTTCCTTTTCTATTTCTAGAAGCATGTTAATTTTAAAATATAAATTATGAATGTTGAAAACCTTCATTCTCTGTCTTTGATTACTATTACAGCTGATTTAAAAATAAGTTTTTTTGAAATTTCCTGGATAAAATTTATTACCTCATTATTAACATAACTTGAGACAGCATAGAAATGAAAGTGAATATTTGATAGTAAAACAGCAATTGTGTAGCTCCTGGTAGTCATTTAATCTCTCACCCACTCTTTGGAACTTCCATCAAGACAAGAATTCTATTTTTGAAATGCTTATGTTTTTAACAGGATTATAAGCCACAGCCTTCCAGCATCGGGTCCCAGCAATGTATTTGGTGGATCCATTTGTAAACCAAGCATGTTTCTGATCTTCTGGGATTAGTTCTTTAAACGATTTGCGCCATTGGTCGGGGTGGGAAGGGTGGTTTCCTTCCATATCTACAGGACTTGCTTAGTAGTTTTTTTGAGCTGGCAAGTTTTGTACATCCTCATGTAAAACTGATACCCCCTTTGGTTTTGGCTTAGCCTGGTCATGTATGTACCATTTCCATTTTATGCTGCTACTTTCTTGGGCATGCCCTATCTGGTAGGTTTTGGGGGAACTCATGTCCCAAGTCATAATAGGAATTTCAGGCCACATAAAGACATCATGGTTGAAGCAGAGGTGTTCCATTTCCAGCAAAGTTCAATAGCAAGCTAACAATTGTTTCTTGAAGGGATATAAGCTTTGCTGGCCTCTGGCAGTTTCTAGGTCCGAAATCCAAAAGTACCCTCTTCCCATGTTGTTCCTGCCTAAGGCTCCAATTAGCATTTTGATCTAGGACATTTACTTGCAGTTCTACTGGCACATCCCCTATAGGCCATAGATCCAGGGCCAGCTTCACCACTTGTTTAGCTTGTTCAAAAGCCACGTTCTCTTCCTCTCCCCAAAGAAAGTCATAGCATTTTCTAGTTGCTGCATGCAGAGGTTGTAAAATGTTACCCAAGTGGGGAAAATGATGTTTCCAGAATCCAAACAAGACAATACATTTCTGGGCCTCCTTCTTAGTGGTAGAGGTTGCAAATTCTAGTATTTTAGCTTTAGTCTTTGGTAAAATGGACTATTTCTCTGTATTCCATAGGATGCCAAGGTGTTGGAGTGATCAGGCCCAACACCAGGTCATGGGGGCTATGAAGACTGACAGAGTCAAAGGAATGAGACAAGACAAGTTAAGAGTTCATAGGGTGGATCCAGGGGGCCAACTCCAAGCATGGTGGCTGTGAAGACCCCAAGCTCTGGGAGCCCACACTATTTATAACTTATAACTTATTGGTAATCAAACAAAAAAGCAGGTGGTGAGGACATGTGGACATGGGGGTAGACAGGTGAGGATGTGAGGATAGAAAGGTAGTGGTGAATCAAGCGTAGCTGTGATGGTTGAGCATATGCTCTGCTACTTGAGATAAAGGAGAACAGGTTCTTCTAATTCAAGACACAATCAATTTATGGTCTCAGGAGAGCAAGAAGCAAGGGGCCAACAAGTCTGGACACATTCCAGAGGCTACAAGGGGTTTTATGCCCTGAGTCTGGGTTCTCTCCAAGCCACAAGGGGTTTTATGCCCTGGGCTTAGATTGTAGTGTGGCAGGGCAGCCTTCCGCCCTTTGGCACAGAGCTTGGTGTTCCACAGGCCACAAGGGGTTTTAGACCCTGGAACCAGGACATGTTCCAAGACTGTTTCATATTATGTCAGACAAGCAAGCCCTGCCTCAGCTCTTCTGCCAACACCAAAGAATTTTACAGTTTGTGCAGGTCCTTTGAATTTTACTAAGGTTAATTTCCCATCCTTGAGATAAGAGTTGGGCTTTTACCCGCTCCAAGCCCCAGCTAACTAGTTCCTCAGTTTCACCCTGACCGGGCCATTTAGACAGCTGCTTTTTTCAGCAATAGGCTGATAGCTTTGAGCCTGATCAGTCAAGACATAGGCCTGGCATTGGGCCAGGGCCAGTCTGGAAGTAAAATTAGCATTTTCCTTTTCCAGCTTACATTTCTTTTGTAGCAACCAGCCCTTATCTTGACACATTAACTCATAAGCAGTAAGCAAACACCATCCACTCTGGCAGATCCCTCAGCATCTCCTTTGCTGACTGGAATCTCCTGCAGCACTTCATGCACAAAAGTTTAAATTGCACTAATTTAGATTCCTAATTCCCACAAAGAGCAGTTCCCCTGGACCATTCAAAAGGGAGAACTGGGGGAGTTCCCATCGTGGGATATGAAGAGTCACCGAGCCTCCAGCCCTGTCCTTCTGGCCAAAAAGTGGCACACTTTTGTTTCGAATCCTGTTCGTGATGCCGAAACTGTTCTGTGTGGGAAACAGGCAAGGGGAGAAGAAAAGACAGACACACAATACCTTTAAGGGTAAACAAGCTTCATCCCATGTAAATGGCAATGCAGATATATTAAGCAAATGATATAATAAGCAAAAAAATAATAATAAGCAGGTTGATATAATAAGCAAGTTGCAATGGGAAGAGGAGAAGGGAAAGTTTGCAGTTCACGCTCACCAGACTATGGAAGATTCACCACCAGGGTGGGAAGCAACAACCTGGCCTCCAGAGTCAGCCACCCATTTGTGCACAGATGAGGAGAAGTCTCATGAAGCTTCGGCGCAGTCTGGGACCTTAGCTCATTTGTAACAAGTTGTTTGGCATGAGGCGCAGTCATGAGGGCCCTTTGCAACTGGGCTTAAGGAACACAAAAAGGTTAACTTGTTTTTGCGATTGTCTATTGTTTTTCAAAAATGAATGTATACGAATAGATTGAAATAGAGATTTCTCCAAAACAGCACTGGATGAATGCCTCAAGGGGCTCACAAAACCTATTCTGGGACTTGGTGACCATTGCTTCTGTCCACAAGTTTTAAAAAATTTGTTCAATTGACTTCAAATTTAATATTTAACTTTACCTCCACAAATTCCTCTGTCTTGATGAATCGGCTCTGTCTAGGCAAAGGGCAAAGTGAACCACTTGGGCCTTACACAACATTTACCTCCTGGATTCAAGCGATTTTCCTGCCTCTGCCTCCGAAGTAGCTGGGACTATAGGAGTGCACCACCACAACCTGCTAATTCTTTGTATTTTTAGTAGAGATGGTGTTTCACCATGTTCGCCAGGCTGGTCTTGAACTTCTGACCCCAAGTGATCTGCCCACCTTGGCCTCCCAAAGTGCTGGGATTAAAGGCGTGAGCCACCATGCCTGTCCCTGAATGATTTCTTTCTATCTCCTATAACAGTGTGAAATCACTTAATGGTTGTTTCAAACTGAAAATAATAAAAAGAACGTACATAAAAATAAAATACAAGAAGTTATAAAAATTAGAAGAGATTACAAAATATATATGCATATCTCGAGGGGTCAAAAATGAGAAATTTTGTTTATTTACAAGGTTTTGTTTATTTATTTATTTAATTTTTTTTGAGATGGAGTCTCACTGTGTTGCACATGCTGGAGTGCAGTGGTGTGATCTTGGCTCACCGCAACCTCCACCTCCCTGGTTCAAGCAACTCTCCTGCCTCAGCCTCTGGAGTAGCTGGGACCACAGGTGCATGCCAGGAGGCCTGGCTAATTTTTTTGTATTTTTTAGTAGAGACGTGGTTTCACCATGTTAGCCAGGATCGCCTCGATTTCTTTCTATGTCCTATAGCAGTTTGAAATTACTTAAAAGTTGTTTCAAATTGAACAAATAAAAATATTGTGGATAAAAATATAATATAAATAGCTTTAAAAATTACAAGACATTACAAAATACGTATGTAAATCTGGAGTTGTCAAAAATGACAAATTTGATTTATACATAAGGTTTTATTAAAATTAGCTTTAATGGATACTACACTATTATCAAAGTAAAAGTTGATTTTCTCTTGAACAAAAATTTGTTGTATTATTAATATGACAGCAAAATACTTCTGTTCACCTTTTGAATACATTCAACAGGAGAGAGTAAAAAAGAAATAGAATTTTCCCATGCTCTGGGATGTAAGAATTATCCAATCAGGGACGGTGTGCTAGAAACCGTCCAATCAGGCACGCAGCTGTAGCGAACAGCACGGCTTCCGGGTTTGGCGGGGCCTTTGTGTCTCTCTGCAGCCTGAGCTCCAGGTCTCTTCTTCACTGCTCTGTGTTCTCTGCCCCTAGAGGCCCAGCCTCTGTGGCCCTGTGTCCTGTAGGTATTAGGAGATCCACAGCTAGGACGCCGGGATCCCGGAAGCCCGGAAATGGTAAGAATGCCGGTCCGACATCCCGAGAGAGGGGGAGGGGCTGGTTGGAACCGGAGGGAAATGTCTTTGGCAAGACTCAGCTCCAGTCAGTCAGCTCCACAATTTGTGCCCCGAGTTCTCCTTACCCAGCTCGGCCTCAGTCCTGTTCAGCCATAAGATGGCGGCTACACAGACCTGGCCCCCTGGGCGTCCTCTCTTCCGTGCGCAATGACTGTGTCCTGGCCTGGAGCCCTCTGTGGGCAGCTCTGCACCCGCAGCGCTGTGTCTCTCCCAGATTGTACAGGGATCATGAGAGGGTCGTCAAGGGAGAATCCTGACTTGGGGTTCAGGTTCATGAATGGGAAGAGCTTTGGTCCGTGGGGTTCACAGTTTCTCTTTTCTCCTATTAAAAATGTGTGGGGCCAGGAGTGGTGGTTCATGCCTGTAATCCCAGCACTTTGGGAGCACGAGGCGGGCGGATCACTTGAGGTAAAGAGTTATTAGAACAACTAAGTTCCTCTTCAAAGACTCAACTTCTTTGTCATAAGTTGTAAATCAATCTTATCCCTGCTTTCCCCTTCTCCTTTTGTTGCAAATTGCTCGTTTACCCTATTTGGAAAAAGCTGGGGTCTAAGCCAACCGGGATCAGCTTAGATTATTGGGTCTGACTCAAGCCAATAGAGGAAGGACACAAAAACAGGAACTGTGTTAGGGTTAATAACCCCTTCCTGGCTGGGCGCGGTGGCTCATGCCTGTAATCCCAGCACTTTGGGAGGCTGAGGCGGGCTGATCACGTGGTTAATGTAAGGCTCTTGTATTGGTTTGAACCTTGAGAGCGTGCCAACAGACAACACGAGGCGGTGTGGAGCAACATGCTGTTTTAGTGAGTGCCAGGGTGCAGGCCGGCTGAGGCCTACAATGGCGTCAGCGCCAAATGAGGACGAGGCAGGAGTTTTATTGTCTCCAGTAAACTGGAAGTCTCCCAGTCTGATGGGGCTGCTACATAGTACCCAGACAGCCTCTTTCTCGATCTTCAGGGTTACATGTCTTCTGGCCAGAGTTGATGTCTTCCAGATGGTTCTCTTCCTGCTTCTGCTATCTTGCTGGCACACACTGCTGATGCAGGTAGGCTTGCGCCTTGGGACTGGGCCTGAGAAGGGAGGAGTTACTCATCCCTTCAAGCTTTCAGACCCTGGGGAGATTCTTTCTTTCCTCTCTTTTTGGTTATAGAAAGAAAGGGAAAAGGGGTGACTTTCTCAATAACTACTTCAGGCGTGACATAGTGGGTGGCATTGGAACCTTGGGAAAAGGTGCATGGCTGGGTTTAGATGGGAGCTGGTTAATTTTTGTGGTATTCTTGAGAGATGGATTGGTGTCCATCGTGTTGTTGAAGCAGAAGCATCATCTGGATTGTCTGGCAGTTAACTGTAGTTTCAACGAGAGTTTTAATGGCTTTTATTATTAGTGGGATAACACAGGCGAGAAACAGGAGGAACCTAATGATAAAGGCAACTGTCCCTACCAGCCTTTTAAATCCTCCTAAATGAAAGAACCACCCTCCTAGGAGGTTTGTTGGGTCACATCCCTTCCAGGTTTAGACTGGTACATGGGCTACTTTTCTCATGTTTGAAGTGATTTCTAGAACCACTTTTCTGTTATCATCTATGTTAAGACAGCAATTAGGATATTAAACTTACCACAGATTCCACCCTCTTCTGCTAATAAGTAGTCTAGTGCTGGCCTGTTTTGATAAATTGCTGTGCGCATTTGATTTTGTTGTTGTGTGAACATTTCCAAGGCTGAGACCTTTTGGTTAGTGATTATCTTTAGAACAGCCTGTAATTATTCTATTTAGCATATATATGGGAGTGCGATAACCTCATGAACCATCCTCTGCCTAAATGGCAGGGCCATAATATTCGATGATCTGTTGTGGAGGCCACTCGTCCTCTTGCACAGGGACTCCGAGGGTGTTGCCTGCTGTTAATGTTTTGGAGGAAGGAGTAGCCTTGGAGATGAGCTTGACCCTGGTGTGATGGATCCAGTGGGGGAGTTCTTGGACTCTCACTGCAGTTGGCATGCTGAGTATGACAGTGTAAGGGTCTGTCCACTTTGGTTGTAGCTTTTGGTGAGGGCTGGGTTGGCAGATAAACACGTCTGTGCCTGCAAGGCAGTTATGTTGGGAGGACAAGGAGGTGCTGACAGGGAGAGGCATGGCCTCATTTGCTGCTTCATGAATGAAAGACCGTGTCTGGATTAAGTAGGGGAGGTAATTCCTGAGTGGCTCAGAGTCTGGTAAGGATGGAGGCCTTAAGACAAAAGTATGGGTATATATGATTTTGAAGGGAGTATAAAAAGAGGGTGCTTTTGGTGTTGTGTGGAGTCTCATGAGGGTGAAAGGGAGATTTCTTGTCCACGACTGGTAGGTTTCTAGAGCTAGCTTGGTGAGTTGGGCTTTAAGGACGGAGTTGACTTTTTAAACTTTGCCTGATGATTGAGGCCTGTAGGGTGTATGGAGAACCTATTTGATTCTTAAGGATGTAGAGACACCTTGGGTAATTTGGCTGATAAAGGTGAGCCTGTTATCATACTGGATGGATGTTGGGAGTCCGAAACGGGGAATTATATGCGTGATGAGAGTTTGTGTGATGACATTTGCACCTTCTGAAGTTGTTGGGAATGCTTCTACCTACCCGGAGAAAGTACAGACAAAGACTGGAAGATAGCGGAGCCGTTTATTGGGCAGCATGTGAGTGAAGTTTACTTGCCAATCTTGCCCGGGTACCTTGCCCTGGGCTTGGTGGGTAGGAAAAGGTGGTGGCCAGGGTAAGCCTTGGGGTGACACTAAGTGGCAGATAGAGCAGGACAGGGTGATTTCTTGAACACAGCAGGAAAGGTGAGGACAAGTGAGAATAGGGTGGAGAAATTGAGGGAGAAGTTTGTAACTGACATGGAAAGAGTTGTGGAGACTTTGGAGGATAGGGATTGTTTAAGATTGAGGAAGGATGAAGCACCCTTCCTTGACATACCATGGTCCTTGCTTTTGAAGGTTTTTGGCCTGGAAGTCCTCTTTTTCTTCAGAGGAGTAAAAAAAGAGGGAATGAGGACAGGGACAGAGCATGGCTGGGTTTAGATGTGAGCTGTTAGCACAGTGATGTGGGGAGTTTCTATGAATAGAGCATACAGTTGGAGGAGCAGTGGGGCAGAGATGAGACTTAGTACACTGGGGTGAGCTAGTATGTCTTTGATGTTATGGGTTGAATAAACTGTTAGGTTGGCATGGAGAGATAGTTTTAGACTTTCAAGGGTGAGAACAGCAGCTGCCGTCAAGGCTCAGAGACAGGCAGGTCATCTGAGAACTGTGGCTTCAAGCTGTTTAGAGAGTTAGGCAACATCCTGGAGGGTGGGTCCCTTATACTGGGTTATAACACCTAGTGCAACTCTACGCTGTTCGTCGGTATAGAGGGAGAAAGGTTTGGTGAGGTCTGGGTCTGGGAGAATGAGGATGGGGGCTGAGTTGAGAGCCTTCTGGAGTAGACAGAAAGGTTGGGTAATAGGCTGTGCCGGGTTTAAAGGCTCATGGAGAGGGCCTTTAGCGGCTTGGTATAACGGATTGGCAAGTAGAGCGAAGGAGGAAACCTAGAGACTAAAATATCCCGCTAGTCCTAGAAAAGAGAATTTCTTGCTAGTTTGTGGAGGCGGGAGGGACTGGAGGAGGGATATGTGGTCGGCTGTGAGCCTTTGGTTTCGTGGGGTAAGAGCTAGGCCTAGATAGGTGACTGAGGGGGTGCATATTTGAGTTTTAGGGGAGACCTGATACCCCCATTCTGCCAAGAAGTTTAAAAGAAAGACAGTATGGGCGTTGCAGTCTCTTTGAGAGGGGCTACACAAGAGCAGATCATTAGCATATTGAAGGAGAGTGGATGGTGTTAGGAATAAGGTACAGAGGTTGCAAGCCAGGGCCTGCCCAAAAAGGTGGGGACTGTCTCTGAAACCCTGAGGTTACTACTTCAAGGGTAGGTGGGCACGGCCTGGTGGGCTTACCTGAGAGGGCATGGCCTGGTGGGATACCTAGGTATGCACCAGGTGAAAGGTGGGTGTCGGGGTTTTCCTAAGTAAAGGCAAAGAGGTCCTGAGAATCAGGGTGTGAAGGAATTGTGAAAAAAAAAGCATTATTTAGTTTAGGACAGAAAAATGGGTGATATTGGAGGGAACCACGGAAAGTAAAGTGTATGGGTTAGAAACTACTGGACATACTGGGAGTACAGCTTGGTTAATAAGCCTAGGGCCTGGACTAAGTGATAAATTCCATGTGGCTTTTTAACAGGTAGAATCGGTGTGAAAAGGGGAGTTTGTTGGGCGGAGTAGGTGATTGGCGAGGAGGTGAGAAATGATAGGGTTTAGGCCTACAAGAGCTGCTTGGGGGGTTGGATACTGCTTCTGTGATAGGAACTGGGTGGGGTTTTTAAGGGTAATGTGAATGGGGGCGTGGTGTTCTGTCACTGAGGGTGTGGAAGTATCCTAAACAGTGAGGTTAACTATGGATGGGGAATAAGGAAAGGCTGCATGTTTTAAGGTGGGAGGTTGGAGGAGAAGAAGAAAGTTAGAAGCCCCCGAGGGGTCTGGGTAGATGCGTTGGGTACTATGGGGAATGTGGAGGTGGAGAGTAGTGTGGAGTTTTGAGAGGATGTCTCTACTTTGGAGGGGAGTTGGGCATGAGGGCAGGACTAAGAAAGAGTGAGTAAGGAAAAGGTGTGCAGGGACCAGAAAAGTGGAGGAGTGGCTCATGGTTTGGACACTTGTCCATCAACTCCTACAACAGACTGGGAGGACTGGGAAATTAGGTAAAGCAGAGTAGGTTGCCCCAGTATTAATTTTAAAAAACATACTGGCCTACCTGCCACCATCAGTGTTACCCTTGGCTTGGATGAAGATATGGTAGTTGCTGGGATGCCCTTTCCAGGGCACCGTCAGTCTTCAGCAGCAAGGCTGGTGAGATCCAAGTAGGAGGTTTTGGCTGGCTCAGGAAGGGATGAGGGCAGTGCTTCTGGGGGCCACTCACAGTCTGACTTCCAGTGGAGTCCTCCATAGAGGGGGCATGACCTGGTGGGCTTACCTGGGTTTGGACATTGTCTGGACCGGTGGCCTTCATTGCCACACTTGAAATGTGCAGGTGCAGGTGGATTCCTAGGGGCTTCCATGTGGAGCTGTGGCCCCATGGGCCTGCAGGGCCCCTGATGGCGGAGGCAAGCATTTGAAACTCTGCCCGTTTTTGCCTTTTACTTTCCTCATCATGATTGTTAAAGACTTTGAAGGCTAAATTAAGGTCTTTTTGTGGGGTTTGTGGGCTGTTATCAAGCTTCTGGCTTCTGAAGCTTGTGCTGCATATGAGGGGTGGATTGGGAAATGAACTGAAGGTTTAAAATAGTGGTTCCTTCTGAGCTGGTTGAATCTACGTTGTTATATTTTCTCATGGCTTCAGGTAAACCAGAGGGAGAAAAAGGGCTGTGTTTTCATCAGGACATTGGGTGATTTCTGAAAGTTTTTCATAGTTGACTGCTTTATGGGCACCTTTTGAGTCCTGCAAGGAGACACACAATCATGTGGTCTTGATAGTGGCATCCAGGGTCCCCATCTTGATAATCCTAGTGGGGGTCCTGGTTGGGGACTGCCTCTGTACCAGTAGCTGGGCAAGAGCCTGGTGATTAATTGTATCAGCATGTGCCTGAGCTAGGGTCCAGATACGGTCTCAGTCTTCTGGGGTGAGAGTTGAAGAGAGGATAATGTAGAGGTCATGCCAAGTTAGTTCATAAGACTGGGTAAGGTACTGAAATTCCCTAAAATAAGAGGTAGGGTCTTTTGGAAATGAACCAAATCTTTTGTTAATTTGAGAGAGATCAGTGAGGGAGAAGGGAACATGAACTCTCACAATACCTTCAGGTCCTGCTACTTCCCAAAGGGGGCACTCTAGCACCGGCACTGAAGTAAGGGTGGGGCATGGGCCAAAGATGGCACCTGAGAGAGTATAGATGGGAGAGAAGGAAGAAGTCGGAAGTGGTTCCTGCTGACCATTTGAAGGGAGAAGGGGGGTTAAGTTGATAGGCAGTGGAGGATAGATAGGGGTGTAAGGTGGTTGGATGGGTTTACAGGCCTCAAGAGAGGGCGGTGGGGGAGGAGACTGGGTACAGGCAATACTAGAATTGTCCTGAGGAGGGGATGGTGTAGGAAAAGAAGTGGATATTGCTGACTGGGAAGATGGCAGCTGAGAATATAAAGAGGAGGCTTGGGGGGTTATAGAAGACAGTTGAGAGGGAGAGGTAGGGGCTGTGAGGGGTGGACAGCAGTCTGCTGGATCCAGTAAGAAAAAAGACGTAGAGTTGGGAGAAAGGCGATCAGGTCGGTGAGAATGGAGAAGTATTTGAACAAGTGAGCAAGAATTGCAGAGGTCTTGTTGTGATCTGAGTGCAAAAAGGCCTGGACATAAGGCATTTCTGCCCATTTTTCCAGCTGTCAGCAATAATTGCTTTAATCAGTTAAAATTGTAAAGTCGAATGTTCCATTTGTGGGCCATTTGGACCCATTATCCAATTCATAATGTGGCCAGACTGAATCGCAAAAAAAGACAAGGTGCTTAGGGCAGATATCTTGCCTGAGGCCTAAGGTTTGCAGGTTTTTTACAAGGCAGCCTAGAAGGCTGTCCTTCAGAATGGAAAACTGGGAATTTTCTATAATGGAGGGTAGGCACTAGAGAACAGAGAAAAGGAGACCATTCTGGATAGCCGGACGGAGACAATAAAAGGAGCAATTGTCACCACTGCCTTTTTCATTCCTGGAATGGGATCAAATGGCTTAGAGGGGTTCCCCTAAGACCAGATGATCAGCTAGTGCCTGACACATGCCAGAGCCTTCTTGGACCAACATTGGATTTTTGGACACAAGAACCAAGAGAGGCCATACAGATTTTTCCCTGTTAAGCGGGCTCCCACAGAAAGTTACCAGTAGGTGAGATCAGTGACTGATGTGCATGTACAGAGAGGCGACTGGAGGCTGAGGAGCTTCTTTTGTCCAGCTGCTGTGGCCTGCTCTCCAGGGCAGAGGGTTAGGTCCATGGGGATGCAGACATGAGCCTCTCCTGGGTTTTGGCACCAAAATGTAAGGTTCTTGTATTGGTTTGAACCCCGAGAGCACGCTAACAGACAACATGAGGCAGTGTGGAGACACATGCTGTTTTAATGAGAGCCTGGTTGCAGGCGGGCTGAGGCCTAAAATGGCGCCAGCACCAAATAAGGATGGGTCAGGGGTTTTATGGTCTCCTGTAAATCAGAAGTGGCCCAGTCTGACATGACTGCTATATAGTACCCGGACGGCCTCTTTCTTGATCTTTAGGAGTACGTGTCTTCTGGCCAGGGTAGGTGTCTTCTGGCCATCTGTCTTTCTACTACTGCTATCTTGCTGGTGCACACTGCTGATGCAAGTAGCCTTGTACCTTGGGACAGGGCCTGAGAAGGGAGTTACTCATCCCTTCAAGCTTTCAGGCCCCGGGGAGAATCTTTCAGTCAAGAGTTCTAGACCAGCCTGGACAACATGGTGAAACCCGTCTCTACTAAAAATACAAACATTAGTGGGGTGTGGTGGCAAGAGCCTCTAATCCCAGCTACTTAAGAGGCTGAGGCACAAGAATTCCTTGAACCCGGGAGGTGGAGGTTGCAGTAAGCTGAGATCGTGCCATCACACTCCAGCCTATGTGAAAGAGCCAGACTCATTCTCAAAAAAAAAAAAAAAAGAAAGAAAGAAAGAAAAAAGTAAGCATCTTAAAATTTCCTTTGTTTATTTAAACACTGTGAGTAATTTCACTGGATTTTTCAAACACTTAGTTTCAAACACGAAGTGAATAACTCTGACATGGAAATTAAAGCTTGAACCTAGTGATTCCAAGCTAAGACTAATATTAAGCCTACAACAGGAGATTTTTGTTGTTGTTATTGTTGTTGTTGTTGTTTTTGAGACAGAGATTCGCTCTTGTTGCCCAGGCTGGAGTACAATGGCACGATCTTGGCTCACTGCACCTCCCGGTTCAAGTGATTCTCCTACCTCAGCCTCAAGAGTAACTGGGATTACAGGCATGTGCCATCACACCCAGCTAATTTGGTATGTTTAGTACAGACGGGGTTTCTCCATGTTAGTCAGGCTGGTGTCCAACTCACAACCTCAGGTGATTTGCCTGCCTCGGCCTCCCAAAGTGCTGGGATTACAGGCCTGAGCTACCGCGCCTGGCTAACAGTAAGTTATTAAAGGCCCACTGTTTTTTTCTGGGGAGCCTCCCCTGCAGATGTCCCAGCCTGCGCATCCCAGCAATGGAAGGCGCCCTTATCCTGAGAGAAGCTACAGAGTCCTGGAAAGTTGGGACCCCACAGGGAGATGCAGTTAAGATGAAGACGAAAGGAAACTGGGAGGTTCTAACTGATAATGAAGTTATTGTTTTGAGGCATTTTTTAGACTTTGTAAAATAACAACTTCAGATTTATGTTAAAAAAAAAAACGAATTCCAAAATGTCTTGCAACAGGAGGAAGTATCAACTAACTATAAGGCGTTTATGGCTTGCAAAAATGTAGGCAGAAAAGGGCTTTCTTTCCTATGGAAGAGCAAACAATATTAGAAAGGAGGTGGGAGGGGAATGGCAAATGGAGGGTGAAAAAGTCAGATTTTAGATCAGAGAATGTCATACCCTGAAATCAGCATGTTCTTAGTAGGGACATAAAATGGGATTGTATGTTGACACAGACTGAGAGTAGCTCAAAGTTCAGGAGCCTGAGGGAGAAAGATAAACTTAAGTAAAGTTTGATTAAGAAATATTTTATTTTAGGCTGAGCTCAATGGCTCACGCCTGTAATCCTAGCACTTTGAGAGGCAGAGGCAGGTGGATCACCTGAAGTCAGGAGTTCGAGACCTGGCTAACATGGTGAAACGCTGTGTCTACCAAAAATACAAAAATTAGCTGGGTGTCATTGCAGGCATCTGTAATGCCAGCTACTTGGGAGGCTGAGGAAGGAGAGTTGCTTGAACCCAGAAGGCAGAAGTTGAAGTGAGCCGAGGTTGAGCCACTGCACTCCCACCTGGGTGACACAGTGAGACTCCATCTCAAAAAAGAAAAAAAAAAAAAAAAAAGAAAATGCTTATTTAAGTGGGATGGCATTTATTAACCAGAAAGTTCTGAAAAAAATTATTAGGAGATACCAGCTCTCTATGGTGCTGAATGAAGTCTACTTAAAATTACTACTAAGGTGATTCCGTTCCAAGATGTCCAAATAGGGACAGCTCTGGTCTACAGCTCCCAGTGTGATTGACACAGAAGATGGGTGATTTCTGCATTTCTAACTGAGGTACCTGGTTCATCTCATTGGGACTGGTTGGACAGTGGGTGCAGCCCACGGAGGGAGAGCCAAAGCATAGTGGGGCATTGCCTCACCCAGGAAGCACAAGGGGTCAGGTGATTTCCCTTTCCTAGCCAAGGAAAGCCATACTTTCACCAAAGACAGTGCCTGAAAAAATAGGAAACTTCCACCCAAATACTGTGCTTTTCCAATGGTCCTAGCAAATGGCACACAAAGAGATTATATCCCATGACTTTCTTGGTGGGTCCCATGCCCCCGGACCCTTGTTCACTGCTAGTGCAGCAGTCTGAGATCAACCTGCAGGGCAGCAGCCTGGCAGGGGGAGGGGCGTCTGCCACTGCTGAGGCTTGAGTAGGTAAACAAAGCAGTCAGGAAGCTTGAACTGGGCGGAGTCCACCACAGCTCAGCAAGGCCTCTGTCTCTGTAGACTCCATCTCTGGGGGCAGGGCATATCTAAACCAAAGGCAGCAAAAACTTCTGCAAACTTAAACATCCCTGTCTGACAGCTCTAAAGAGAGCAGTGATTCTCCCAGCACAGTGTTTGAGCTTGGAGAACATACAGACTGCCTCCTCAAGTGGGTCACTAACCCCCGTGTAGCTTAGCTGGGAGACATCTCCCAGTAGGGGCTGACTGACAGCTCATACAGCCAGGTACCCCTCTGGGATGAAGTTTCCAGAGGAAGGATCAGGCAGCAACATTTGCTGTTCTGCAATATTTGCTGTTCTGCAGCCGCCGCTGGTGATACCCAGGCAAACAGGGTCTGGAGTGGACCTCCAGCAAACTCCAGTAGACATGCAGCTGAGGGAGCTGACTGTTAGAAGGAAAACTAACAAACAGAAAGAAATAGCATCAACGTTAACAAAAAGGACATCCACACCAAATCCCATATTTAGGTCACCAACATCAAAGACCAAAAGTAGATTAAGCCACAAAGATGGGGAGAAACCAGATCAGAAAAGCTGAAAATTCTAAAAACCAGAGTGCCTCTTCTCCTCCAAAGGATCGCAGCTCCTCACCAGCAATGGAACAAAGCTGGATAGAGAATGACTTTGACGAGCTGACAGAAGTAGGCTTCAGAATATTGGTAGTAACAAACTTCTCTGAGCTAAAGGAGGATGTTTGAACCTATCACAAGGAAGCTCAATACCTTGAAAAAAGATTAGACAAATGGCTATCTAGAATAAACAGTGTAGGAAAGAGCTTAAATGACCTGATGGAGCTGAAAACCATGGCACAAGAACTACATGACACATGCACAAGCTTCAATAGCTGATTCAATCAAGTGGAAGAATGGGTATCAGTGATTGAAGATCAAATTAATTAAATAAAATGAGAAGAGAAGTTTAGAGAAAAAAGAGTAAAAAGAAAAGAACAAAGCCTCCAAGAAATATGGGACTATGTGAAAAGACCAATTCTATGTTTGATTCATGTACCTGAAAGTGACGGGGAGAATGGAACAAGGTGGAAAACACTCTCCAGGATATTAACCAGGAGAACTTCCCCAACCTAGCAAGGCAGGCCAATATTCAAATTCAGGAAATACAGAGAACACCACAAAGATACTCCTCAAGAAGAGCAACCCCAAGACACAAAATTATCAGGTTCACCAAAATTGAAATGAAGGAAAAAATGCTAAGGGCAGCCAGAGAGAAAGGTCCGGTTACCCACAGACTGAAGCCCAACAGACTAACAGCAGATCTCTTGGCAGAAATGCTACAAGTCAGAAGACAGTGGGGGCCAATATTCAACATTCTTAAAGAAAATAATTGTCAACCCAGAATTCATATCCAGCCAAACTAAGATTCATAAGTGAAGGAGAAATAAAATCCTTTACAGACAAGCAAATTCTGAGAGATTTTGTCTCCACCAGGCGTGCCTTACAAGAGCTCCTGAAGGAAGCACTAAACATGGAAAGGAACCACCAGTTCCAGCCACCACAAAAACATGCTAAATTGTAAAGACCACTGATGCTAGGAAGAAAGCGCATTAACTAACAAGCAAAATAACCAGCTAACATCATAATGACAGGATCAAATTCACACATAATAATATTAACCTTAAATGTAAATGAGCTAAATGCCCCAATTAAAAGACACAGACTGGCAAATTGGATAAAGAGTCAAGACCCATCAGTGTGCTCTATTCAGGAGACTCATCTCATGTGCAGGGACACACATAGGCTCAAAACAAAGGGATGGAGGAAGATCTACTAAGCAAACGGAAAGAAAAAAAAAAAAGTGGTTGCAATCCTGGTCTCTGATAAAGCAGACTTTAAACCAACAAGATCGAAAGAGACAAAGAAGGCCATTACCTAATGGTAAAGGGATCAATTCAGTAAGAAGAGCTAACTATCCTAAATATATATGCACCCAATACAGGAGCACCCAGATTCATAAAGCCAGTCTTTAGAGAAGTACAAAGAGATTTAGACTCCCACACAATAAAAATGGGAGACTTTTTAGACAGATCAATGAGACAGAAGGTTAACAAGGATATCCAGGACTTAAACTCAGCTCTGCACCAAGCACACCTCACAGACATCTACAGAACTCTCCACCACAAATCAACAGAATATACATTCTTCTCAGCACCCCATCACACTTATTCTAAAATTGACCATATAGTTGGAAGTAAAGCACTCCTCAGCAAATGTAAAAGAACAGAAATCACAACAAACAGTCTCGCAGACCACACTGAAATCAAATTAGAACTCAGGATTAAGAAACTTACTCAAAACTGCACAACTACATGGAAACTGAACAACCTGCTCCTGAATGACTACTGGGTAAATAACGAATTGAAGGCAGAAATAAAGATGTTCTTTGAAACCAATGAGAACAAAGACACAATGTACCAAAATCTCTGGGACACATTTAAAGCACTGTGTAGAGGGAAATTTATAGCACTAAATGCCCACAAGAGGAAGCAGCAAATATCTAAAATCAACACCCTAACACCACAATTAATAGAACTAGAGAAGCAAGAGCAAACACATTCAGAAGCTAGCAGAAGGCAAGAAATAACTAAGATCAGAGCAGAACTGAAGGAGATAGAGACACAAAAAACCCTTCAAAAAATCAACGAATCCAGGAGCTGGTTTTTTGAAAAGATCAACAAAATGGATAGACCACTAGCAAGACTAATAAAGAAGAAAAGAGAGAAGAATCAAATAGATGCAATAAAAAATGATGAAGGGGATATCACCACCAATCCTGCAGAAATACAAACTACCATCAGAGAATACGATAAACACCTCTATGCAAATAAACTTGAAAATCTAGAAGAAATGGGTAAATTCCTGGACACATACACCCTCCTAAGATTAAACAAGGAAGATGAATCTCTGAATAGACCAATAACAGGCTCTGAAATTAAGGCAATAATTAATAGCTTACCAACTAAAAAAAGTCCAGGACCAGACAGATTCACAGCTGGTTTCTATGAGGAGGAGCTGTCACCATTCATTCTGAAACTATTCCAATCAACAGAAAAAAAAGGAATCCTCCCTAACTCATTTTATGAGGCCAACAGCATCCTGATACCAAAGCCTGGCAGAGACACAACAAAAAAAGAATTTTAGAGCAGTATCACTGATGAACATCAGTGCAAAACACCTCAATAAAATACTGGCAAACTGAATCCAGCAGCACATCAAAAGCTTATCCACCACAATCAAGTTGGTTTCATCCCTGGAATGCAGGGCTGGTTCAACATACACGAATCAATAAACATAATCCATCACATAAACAGAACCAAAGACAACAAAACCACATGATTATCTCAATAGATGCAGAAAAGGCCTTTGACAAAATTCAACAACCCTTCATGCTAAAAACGCTCAATAAACTAGGTATTGATGTAACATATCTCAAAATAAAAAGAGGTATTTGTGAAAAACCCACAGCCAATATCATACTGAATGGGAAAAAAGTGGAAGCATTCCCTCTGAAAACTTGCACAAGACAGGGATGCCCACTGTCACCACTCCTATTCAACATAGTGTTGGAAGTTCTGGCCAGGGCAATCAGGCAAGAGAAAGAAATAAAGGTATTCAATTAGGAAAAGAGGAAGTCAAACTGTCCCTATTTGCAGATGACAAAATTGTATATTTAGAAAACACCATTGTCTCAGCCCAAAATCTCCTTAAGCTGATAATCAGCTTCAGCAAAGTCTCAGGATACAAAATCAATGTGCAAAAATCACAAGCATTCCTATACACCAATAACAATCAGAGAGCCAAATCATGAGTGAACTCCCATTCACAATTGCTAGAGAGAATCAAATACCTAGGAATCCAACTTACAAGGGATGTGAAGGACCTCTTCAAGGAGACCTACAAACCACTGCTCAATGAAATAAAGGAGGACATAAACAAATGGAAGAACATTTCATGCTCATTGATAGGAAGAATCAATATCATGAAAATGGCCATACTGCACAAGGTAATTTATAGATTCAATGCCATCCTTATCAAGCTACCAATCATTTTCTTCACAGAATTGGAAAAAAACCACTTTAAAGTATATATGGAACCAAAAAGACCCCGCATTGCCAAGATAATCCTAAGCAAAAAGAACAAACATGGAGGCATTATGCTACCTGACTTTATACTATACTACAAGGCTAGAGTAACCAAAACACCATGGTACTGGTGACAAAACAGATATATAGACCATTGGAACAGAACAGAGGCCTCAGAAATAACTCCACACATCTACAACTATCTGATCTTTGACAAAATTGACAAAAACAAGACATGGGGATAAGATTCCTTATTTAATAAATAGTGTTGGGAAAACTGGCTAGCCATATGTAGAAAGTTGAAACTGGATCCCTTCCTTACACCTTACACAAAAATTAACTCAAGATGGATTAACGACTTAAATGTTAGACCTAAAACTATAAAAACCCTAGAAGAAAGCCTAGGCAGTACCATTCAGGACATAGGCATGTGCAAGGACTTCATGACTAAAACACCAAAAGCAATGGCAACAAAAGCAAAAATAGAGAAATGGGATCTAATTAACTAAAGAGCTTCTGCACAGCAAAAGAACTACCATCAGAGTGAAGAGGCAACTTTCAGAATGAAAAAAAAATTTTTGCAATCTACCCATCTGACAAAGAGGTAGTATCCAGAATCTACAAAGAACTTAAACATATTTAGAAGAAAAAAAACCTCATTAAAATTGGGCAAGTAATATGAACAGACACTTCTCAAAAGAAGACATTTATGCAGCCAACAGACATATGAAAAAATGCTCATCATTACCGGTCATTAGATAAATGCAAATCAAAACCACAATGAGATACCATCTCACAACAGTTAGAATGGCGATCATTAAAAAGTCAGGAAACAACAGATGCTGGAGAGGTTGTGGAGAAATAGGAATGATTTTAGACTGTTGATGGAAGTGTAAACTAGTTCAACCATTGTGGAAGACAGTGTGGTGATTCCTCAAGGACCTAGAACAAGAAATACCATTTGACCCAGTGATCCCATTACTGGGTGTATACCCAAAGGATTACAAATCATGCTACTATAAAGACACGTGCACATGTATGTTTATTGCAGCACTATCCACAATAGCAAAGACTTGGAACCAACTCAAATGTCCATCAATGATAGACTGGATTAAGAAAATGTGGCATATATACACCATGGAATACTATGCAGCCATAAAAAATGAGTTCATGTCCGCTGCAGGGACATAGATGCAGCTGGAAACCATCATTCTGAGCAAACTGTCACAAGAACAGAAAACCAAACACCACATGTTCTCACTCATAGGTGGGAATTGAACAATGAGAACAGTTAGACACAGGGCAGGGAACATCACACTCTGGGGTCTGTCATGGGGTGGGGTGCAGGGGGAGGGTTAGCATTAGGAGAAACACCTAATGTAAATGATGAGTTAATGGGTGCAGCAAACCAACATGGCACATGTATACCTATGTAACAAACCTGCACATTGTGCACATGTACCCTAGAACTTAAAGTATAATAATAAAAAATAAAAAAAGTACTACTAAAAATTATGGAACATAGGAGTTATCTGTACATTGAAGTTTGCATAAAACATGTTTCTTTATGGTTAAATTCAGATTTTATTTACTTTGTTTTGGAGGAATATTTCAACAGTGATGCTGTGTTCTTCTGTGTGCATTAGCACATCATAAAAATTTGTCCAGTGCAGTTAATGGTTAATGATTCACTTGCTTAAATAGCTCTCTGACAGATTTTTTCACTCTTCAGTTAATTATTTTTCTCTTCATTATTAAGTATCTTTATGCAGCTGATGTATATAAAATGCTATACTTAATCTGGCAGCTGCCCTTTTTTCTTATTTTTTCTACATATTTTTCCTTGGAAAATGAAGGCTTTTATCTTTGTTCACAGGTGAGAAAAACTTGGAAAACACAGGCTTTTCCACTTACTGGATGTGTTACAAAATATCCTTGTTGGGCCAAAAACATAGACAGTATTGCTGAGCTTGTTAGAAATTCAAAAAATCAGACTTTATGTCGGATCTTCTGGAAAAAAAAAAAGAAAAAAACCTGTATAACAAGGTCTTGAACTTATTGTACATATCAAAATTTCAGAGGTGTCTTGTAGCTCAATATGTCTTTTTCCATCTGAAAAATATTCACAACTCATTCAGTATGATGTAAATATAGCACTGAAAAGTGTGTATGTTGATGTTCATGCCCTTAATTTTATACTTTGTTAGCTACAATAACATCATATATGAACTGATGTGGATCTTATGCTGCTCTTTTTTCTCAGAGTTAAAGAATACATTAGAGAATATTTCTTTTTTGGAGATTATTTTCTTGGATAATTTAATTCTATAAGTAAGAACCAGTTCCTTTTACTTTCCAATTTCACCTTAAGTCAAAATAAAAACTCTGCCCATGGCCACTTGGTAAAAGTGTGTGTGTGTGTGTGTGTGTGTGTGTGTGTGTGTTTGTTTCAGGGGCCATTGCAATTTAGAGATGTGCTTATAGAATTATCTCTGGAGGAGTGGCATTGCCTGGATACTTTGCAGCAAAATTTACATAGCGATGTGATGTTAGAGGACGACATAAACCTGGTCTTTCTTGGTGAGGATAACTTTAATACATAATTCATAATATACTTTAAAGGTTTTCTTTCTCTTTTTTGTGGAATGTTTTTTAGTAATGTATTCATTGATCAAAGAGTTTCAGAACCCATTTTCCAGAAAATCTTCAGAAATTTTTCATTTAGAAAAGAATTTGTTCAAGATGTTTTGTGTTAATCAAAACTTTACACATTCCTGAGTTGAGCTATATTTTTCACTCTAAATTAGTGATAATTCCAGAAATTTGGTGGCATAAAATATTGTTGTCCCCACCTGAAAATCTAATTATCAGCAACAGGTTTTGGTTTTCTAGTACCAGGTAGTAAAATTAAAAAACCTACAAGTAGGCTGGGCGTGGTGGCTCACGCCTATAATTCCAGCACTTCATGAGGCTGAGACAGGAAGATCATGAGATCAGGAATTCGAGACCAGTCTGACCAACATGGAGAAATTCCATCTCTAATAAAAATACACAATTAGCCAGGCATGGTGGCACATGACTGAAATCCCAACTACTCTGGAGACTGAGGCAGGAGAATTGGTTGAACCTGGAAGGCAGAGGTTTCACTGAGCCAAGATCATGCCATTGCACCTCAGCCTGGGCAACAAGGGGGAAGCTCTGTCTCAAAAAAAAAAAAAAAAAGAAAAGAAAAGAAACTGATGAATTCAAAGTGTTTTCTGGGAGCCAAGATGGCCAAATAGGAACAGCTCCATTCTACAGCTCTCAGCATGAGTGACGCAGAACATGGGTGATTTCTGCATTTCCAACTGAGGTACCAGCTTCATCTCACTGGGGAGTGCCAGAGAGTGGGTGCAGGACACTGGGTGCACTGCACCGTGTGTGAGCCAAAGCAGGGTAAGGCATCCCCTCACTCAGGAAGTGCAAGGGGTCAGGGAATTTCCTTTCCTAGTCAAAGGGGTGACAGACAGCACCTGGAAAATCGGGTCACTCCCACCCTAATGCTGCGCTTTTCCAATGAGCTTAACAAACGGCACACCAGGAGATTATATCCCACACATGGCTCAGAGGGTCCTACACCCATGGAGCCTTGCTCATTGCTGGCACAGCAGTCTGAGATCAAACTGCAAGGCAGCAGAGAGGCTGGGGGAGGGGCGCCCACCATTGCTCAGGCTTGAGTAGGTAAACAAAAGGCTGCCAGGAAGCTTGAACTGGGTGGAGCCCACCTCAGCTCAAGGAGGCCTGCCTGCCTCTGTAGGCTCCACCTCTGGGGGCAGGGCACAGACAAAATACAGCAGTAACCTCTGCAGACTTAAATGTCCCTGTCTGACAGCTTTGAAGAGAGTAGTGTTTCTCCCAGCATGCCACTTGAGATCTGAGAATGGGCAGACTGCCTCCTCAAGTGGGTCCCTGACCCCTGAGTAGTGTAACTGGGAGGCATCTCCCAGTAGGGGTGGACTGACACCTCACACGGCTGGGTACTCCTCTGAGACAAAACTTCCAGAGGAACAATCAAGCAGAAGCATTTGCGGTTCACCAGTATCCACTGTTCTGCAACCACTGCTGCTGATACCCAGGCAAACAGGGTTTGGAGTGGACATCCAGTAAACTCCAGCAGACCTGCAGCTGAGGGTCCTGACTGTTAGAAGGAAAACTAACAAACAGAAAGGACATCCACACCAAAAACCCATCTGTACGTCACCATCATCAAAGACCAAAGGTAGATAAAATCACAAAGATGGGGAAAAAACAGAGCAGAAAAACTGGAAACTCTAAAAATCAGAGTGCCTCTCCTCCTCCAAAGGAACGCAGCTCCTCACCAGCAATGGAACAAAGCTGAGCGGAGAATGACTTTGACGAGCTGAGAGAGCAAGGCTTCAGAAGATCAAACTACTCCGAGCTAAAAGAGGAAGTTCGAACCAATGGCAAAGAAGTTAAAAAGTTTGAAAAAAAATCCGATGAATGGATAACTAGAATAACCAATGCAGAGAGGTCCTTAGAGGACCTGGTGGATCTGAAAACCATGGCACAAGAACTACGTGATGAATGCACAAGCCTCAGTAACTGATGCGATCAACTGGAAGAAAGGGTGTCAGTGATGGAAGATGAAATGAATGAAATGAAGCATGAAGAGAAGTTTAGAGAAAAAAGAATAAAAGGAAATGAACAAAGCCTCTAAGAAATATGGGACTGTGGAAAGACCAAATCTACGTCTAATTGGTGTACCTGAAAGTAACGGGGAGAATGGAACCAAGTTGGAAAACACTCTGCAGGATATTATACAGGAGAACTTCCCCAATCTAGCAAGGCAGGCCAACATTCAAATTCAGGAAATACAGAGAATGCCACAAAGATACTCCTTGAGAAGAGCAACTCCAAGACACATAATTGTCAGATTCACCAAAGTTGAAATGATGGAAAAAATGTTAAGGGCATCCCAAGAGAAAGGTGGGTTACCCACAAAAAGAGGCCCATCAGACTAACAGCTGATCTTTCGGCAGAAACTCTGCAAGCCAGAAGAGAGTGGGGGAAAATATTCAACGTTCTTAAAGAAAAGAATTTTCAACCCAGAATTTCATATCCAGCCAAACTAAGCTTCATAAGTGAAGGAGAAATAAAATACTTTACAGACAAGCAAAGGCTGAGAGATTTTGTCACCACCAGGCCTTCCCTAAAAGAGCTCCTGAAGGAAGCACTAAACATGGAAAGGAAAAACCAGTACCAGCCACTGCAAAAACATGCCAAATTATAAAGACCATCAAGACTAGGAAGAAACTGCATCAACTAACGAGCAAAATAACCAGCTAACATCATAATGACAGGATCAAATTCACACATAACAATACTAATCTTAAATGCAAATGGGCTAAATGTTCCAATTAAAAGGCACAGACTGACAAATTGGACAAAGAGTCAAGACCCATCAGTGTGCTGTATTTAGGAAACCCATCTCATGTGCAGAGACACACATGGGCTTAAAATAAAGGGATGGAGGAAGATCTGCCAAGCAAATGGAAAACAAAAAAAGGAAGCGGTTGCAATCCTAGTCTCTGATAAAACAGACTTTAAACCAACAAAGATCAAAAGAGACGAAGGACATTACATAATGGTAAAGGGATCAATTCAACAAGAACTAACTGTCCTAAATATATGTGCACCCAATATAGGAGCACCCAGATTCATAAAGCAAGTCCTTAGTGACTTGCAAAGAGACTTAGACTCCCACACAATAATAATGGGAGACTTTAACACCCCACTGTCAACATTAGACAGATCAATGAGACAGAAAGTTAACAAGGATATCCAGGAATTGAACGCAGCTCTGCACCAGGCAGACCTAATAGACATCTACAGAACTCTCCACCCCAAATCAACACAAAGTACATTCTTTTCAGCACCACACCACACCTATTCCAAAATTGACCACATAGTTGGAAGTAAAGCACTCCTCAGCAAATGTGAAAGAACGGAAATTATAACAAACTGTCTCTCAGACCACAGTGCAATCAAACTAGAGCTCAGGATTAAGAAACTCACTCAAAACCGCTCAACTACATGGAAACTGAACAACCTACTCCTGAATGACTACTGGCTACATAACAAAATGAAGGCAGAAATAAAGATGTTCTTTGAAACCAATGAGAACAAAGACACAACATACCAGAATCTCTGGGACATATTCAAAGCAGTGTGTAGCAGGAAATTTATAGCACTAAATGCCCACAAGAGAAAGCAGGAAAGATCTAAAATTGACACCCTAACATCACAATTAAAAGAACTAGAGAAGCAAGAGCAAACACATTCAAAAGCTAGCAGAAGGCAAGAAATAACTAAGATCAGAGCAGAACCGAAGGAGACAGAGACACAAAAAAACCCTTCAAAAAATCAATGAACCCCAGAGCTGGTTTTTTGAAAAGATCAACAAAATTGATTGACTGCTAGCAAGACTAATAAAGAAGAAAAGAGAGAAGTATCAAATAGACGCAATAAAAAATGACAAAGGGGATATCACCACTGATCCCACAGAAATACAAACTATCATCAGAGAATACTATAAACACCTCTATGCAAATAAACTAGAAAATCTAGAAGAAATGGATAAATTCCTGGACACATACTCTCTCCCAAGACTAAATCAGGAAGAAGTTGAATCTCTGAATAGACCAATAACAGGCTCTGAAATTAAGGCAATCATTAATAGCGTACCAACCAAAAAAAGTCCAGAACCAGATGGATTCACAGCTGAATTCTACCAGAGGTACAAAGAGGAGCTGGTACCATTCCTTCTGAAACTATTCCAATCAATAGAAAAAGAGGGAATCCTCCCTAACTCATTTTATGAGGCCAGCATCATCCTGTTACCAAAGCCTGGCAGAGACACAACAAAAAAACAGAATTTTAGACCAATATTCTTGATGAACATTGATGCAAAAATCCTCAATAAAATACTGGCAAACTGAATCCAGCAGCACATCAAAAAGCTTATCCTCCATGATCAAGTGGGCTTCATCCCTGGGATGCAAGGCTGGTTCAACACATGAAAATCAATAAACGTAATCTAGCATATAAACAGAACCAAAGACAAAAAACACATGATTATCTCAATAGATACAGAAAAGGCCTTTGACAAAATTCAACAATGCCTCATGCTAAAAACTCTCCATAAATTAGGTATTGATGGGACGTATCTCAAAATAATAAGAGGTATTTATGACAAACCCAAAGCCAACATCATACTGAATGGACAAAAACTGGAAGCATTCCCTTTGAAAACTTGCACAAGACAGGGATGCCCTCTGTCACCACTCCTATTCAACATAGTGTTAGAAGTTCTGGCCAGGGCACTCAGGCAGGAGAAGAAAATAAAGGGCATTCAATTAGGAAAAGAGGAAGTCAAATTGTCCCTGTTTGCAGATGACATGACTGTATATTTAGAAAACCCCATAGTCTCAGCCCAAAATCTCCTTAAACTGATAAGCAACTTCAGCAAAGTCTCAGAATACAAAATCAATGTGCAAAAATCACAAGCATTATTATACACCAATAGCAGTCAAACAGAGAGCCAAATCATGAGGGAACTCCCATTCACAATTGCTTCAAAGAGAATAGAATACCTAGGAATCCACCTTACAAGGCATGTGAAGGACCTCTTCAAGGAGCACTACAAACCACTGCTCAATGAAATAAAAGAGGGTACAAACAAATGGAAGAATATTCCATGCTCATGGGTAGGAAGAATCAATATCGTGAAAATGGCCATACTGCCCAAGGTAATTTATAGATTCAATGCCATCCCCATCAAGCTACCAATGACTTTCTTCACAGAATTGGAAAAGACTACTTTAAAGTTCATATGGAACCAAAAAAGAGCCCGCATTGCCAAGTAAATCCTAAGCCAAAAGAACAAAGCTGGAGACATTACGCTACCTGACTTCCAACTATACTACAAGGCTACAGTAACCAAAACAGCATGGTACTGGTATCAAAACAGAGATATAGACCAATGGAACAGAACAGAGCCCTCAGAAATAATGCTGCGTATCTACAACTATCTGATCTTTGACAAACCTGACAAAAACAAGCAATAGGGAAAGGATTTCCTATTTAATAAATGGTGCTGGGAAAACTGGCTAGCCATATGTAGAAAGCTGAAACTGTATCCCTTCCTTACACCTTATACAAAAATTAATTCAAGATGGATTAAAGACTTACATGTTAGACCTAAAACCATAAAAACCCTAGAAGAAAACCTAGGCAATACCATTCGTGACATAGGCATGGGCAAGGATTTCATGTCTAAAACACCAAAAGCAATGGCAACAAAAGCCAAAATTGACAAATGGGATCTAATTAAACTAAAGAGCTTCTGCACAACAAAAGAAACCACCATCAGAGTGAACAGGCAACCTAAAGAATGGGAGAAAATTTTTGCAACCTACTCATCTGACAAAGGGCAAATATCCAGAATCTACAATCTACAATGAACTCAAACAAATTCACGAGAAAAAAACAAACCCCGTCAACAAGTGGGCAAAGGATATGAACAGACACTTCTCAGAAGACATTTATGCAGCCAAAAAATACATGAAAAAATGCTCATCATCACTGGCCATCAGAGAAATGTAAATCAAAATCACAGTGAGATACTATCTCACGCCAGTTAGAATGGCATTCATTAAAAAGTCAGGAAACAACAGGTGCTGGAGAGGATGTGGAGAAATAGGAACACTTTTACACTGTTGGTTGGACAGTAAACTAGTTCAACCATTGTGGAAGTCAGTGTGGCAATTCCTCAGGGATCTAGAACTAGAAATACCATTTGACCCAGCAATCCCATTACTGGGTATATACCCAAAGGATTATAAATCATGCTGCTATAAAGACACAGGCACACGTTTGTTTATTGTGGCACTATTCACAATAGCAAGGACTTGGAACCAACCGAAATGTCCAACAATGATGGACTGGATTAAGAAAATGTGGCACATATACACCATAGAATACTATGCAGCCATAAAAAATTATGAGTTCATGTGCTTTGTAGGGACACGGATGAAGCTGGAAACCATCATTCTCAGCAAACTATCACAAGGACCGAAAACCAAACACCGCATGTTCTCACTCATAGGTGGGAATTGAACAATGAGGACACATGGACATAGGAAGGGGAACATCACACACTGGGGACTGTTGTGGGGTGGGGGAAGGGAGGAGGGATAGCATTAGGAGATATACCTAATGCTAAATGACAAGTTAATGGGTGCGGCACACTAACATGGCACATGTATACATATGTAACAAACCTGCAAGTTGTGTACATGTACCCTAAAACTTATAGTATAATAATAATAACAATAAAAGTGTTTTCTAAATATTTAGGAATTTCTGTTTTAACACTATTTTTGTATTAATTTACTAGAATATTTTATCACACCCTCTCAGCTGAGCACATTACTAGCTTGTAATTGGAGAATATGAGCAAGATTCATATTATTTATTTATTTATTGTTTATTTTGTTGAGACAGAGTGTCACTTTGTCACCCAGGCTAGAGTGCGGTGGTGCGATCTGGGCTCACTGCAAGCTCCGCCTTCCAGATTCATGCCATTCTCCTGCCTCAGCATCCCGAGTAGCTGGGACTACAGGTGCCTGCCACCACGTGTGGCTGATTTTTTGTATTTTTTCGTAGGTACAGGGTTTCACCGTGTTAGCCAGGATGGTCTCAATCTCCTGACCTTGTGATCCACCCAACTTGGCCTCCCAAAGTGCTGGGATTACAGGCATGAGCCACCACACCCGGTCTCATGTTATTTATTTTTAATAAAACAGGTATTGTTGTCTCCAAGCCAGACCTGATCATCTGTCTGGAGCAAGGAAAAATCCTTTGAGTATGAGGAGACATGAGATGATTGCCAAACACCCAGGTGGGTGCAAGTGAAAGTGAATACAACAGACGACACAGATATGAGATCCCAAGGTGAAAGAGAAAGCCAGTGCTTAAAATGTGATTTGGGAAGCTGTGTTCCAAAGGAAATAGTTCCTGGGCAGTTGTTTTATAATTTTTCTCTCACAAAGGGACATCTGCTGTCTTATGCTTTCAAATTCTCTAAGGATTCTACTTTTCTTTCATTGAGCTTCCTTCAAGTTCACAGTGAAAGCCAAAGTCTTCTTCATGGCATATAAGACACTGCACAATCTGGCTGCTTTTACATTGTTTTGGTGACACAAAATTATCTGCATGATTTTGAGAAACTAAAACTATTCTCAAAGTTCTCTTTTTGCATTTTGAAATGTGTGAGAGTAGTAGTTTCTGTTGAATTTTTTTCATTATTCTGCACATTCCAGTCTGTTTTTATTACTATATAGTGTTGAAATATAGTTGGAAAGTATAAGTATGATATCCTTGTGCTCTGTTCTTTTCATCAAGATTGCTTTGGCTAATCGAAGTTTATTTTAGTTTCATGTAAATTTTAGAATTGTGTTTTGCATTACTGAAAAAGACACCACTGCAATTTTAATAGGAAGTTTATTGGATCTATAGATCACTTTAGATAATATGGCACTCTTTGGAACTTCTCTAATTTCTTTCACTGATTTTTTTTGGTAAAGGTTTTTTACTTCGTTGGTTAATTTTTTTCTCAGAAATTATTTAATGCTATAATAAAGATTTTTTGTCGTCTATTTTTATCAGATAGCTTGATTTAAGTGTATAAAACTGTACATATACTTGTATGTTAATTTTATATTTTGTAATTTACTGAGTGTATTTATTAGTTTAGATAGGATTTAATGTACTGTTTATTGGTTTTTAAATATAATGTATGATCTACAAGCAAAAACTTCTTAGTTTTCTTAAATTTTAATGGATTTTTTTATTTCTTTGAGTAAATCTTCTGCCACATACTTCCAGTGTTACACTAAAATAGAAGCATTCACAATGGGCACAATATAGTTTTGCATTGGTGTCTGAATTTGATGGAACAAAGACCTATTCAAGTTTTCATAATCTGATTTCAGAAGGTAAATATCTTCTTCTGTTGGACCCTTAGGGTGATGAGATGCCCTCTGAATTTGTAGTGAAGAAGGGTTGTAGCTTGGTCACCAGGCTGCTGGGTCTGCATTAGAGTCCACCTTTAGTTGGCTTGTTACAGGGGCTTGGATAGTTATAATTCCCATTTTATTTTTGGACAGACTGAATATCCTTCAGAGCTTTGCTCCATAAGGCAGACACTAGGGCATGTTTTTGCAATTGGGTCTGCATATGGTGGGCCTTGTATCAGGATGTCGAGGGTGTGGCTTTCAGTGAGTACCAGAGAGCATTTCCTCAGGTAACCGTGTGGGTTACTATATAGGCAGAACTGACCATAAACTGTGGCTCAGGTAACTGAAACTGAGTCACGGAACTGCCTCAGTGACCCCAGTAAAGGCCAAGGTCTGCAGGCCTGGATGCATGACTGTAAATGGGCACCTTCCTCCAGGTCTCTGGAATAGCAGGACCTCTGCCAGACTGTGGCTGGGAGGAGTTTGGGATGGTTACAGAGTAAGTTTAGAATTCTCAATGGAACCAAGTTGGGTGAACCCTATCCTGGTCTGTAGCTAAAACAGGGGTCCTGTAGTATCCCACGTGAATGAGGGCCTTCTTTCTGAATAGAACACTTCTTAAACATAAGCTTTAACAGCATTTCACAACTGCATCCCTGGATCTCAAATCTCTCTTAGAGGCACTTATTTTGGAGATGGTGTCTTGCTACATAACCCAGGCTGGTCTCAAAATCCTGGCCTGAACTAGTTCTCCAACCTTAATGTACCATGTAGCTGTCATTACAGGTGTAAGCCATAATCCTGGTTCTCTCATAAAGGCATTTTTGTCAGGGGTGGCTGACTTTTTATGCCATAAGGGAATATGAAAATAGAGCACTTTTAATCTTTTCATCTTACTGATGTCACTGTCCTTTTACATTTTTACTTTTTATTTTCTATTTCAAATTTGTCTATAATTTTGGATTCAGTCATTTAGCACATATGCTAGAATTTGCGTGCTATACCTGAAGTAAATGAGGTATTAGTAGGCACCCCATATTTACTAAAATAGTTACTTATAAATTTATGTTTGCTCCAGGCAAAAAAGGAATTATAGGATTTTCGTCTACTATTTTCAGCCTATATCTAAATAATAACATAGTTCGTTTCCTAATATTTGTTTTACATATCAGAGGATCTAACCCTATTCTGCAAAATATATATTTTTTTCTATATTTAACAATGGAAGGTTATTATTTGCTTTTAAAGTTGGAATACAGCAGTTTCATTTTGTGTAAGAATAGCATATATTTAAAACAAGAAGCAACTCTAGTTTTTTTTTTAATGCTAATTTATTAAAAGTTTGTCATTGGAGTCTTCTATTTATAATTATACTGCATATTTTCTGAAATTTTAGTGCCACACAGTGCATGCCAATGATTCAAAATATCGGTATATGATGATTACATCGTAGCAGTTGAATATCACAGTTACCTACATAATTTTTTTTTTTTTTATTTGAGAAAGAGTTACCTCTCTTACCCAGGCTGGAATGCAATAGTGTGATCTTGGCTCACTGCAACCTTCACCTCCTGGGTTCAAGCAATTCTCATGCCTCAGCATCCCAAGTAGCTGGGATTACAGGGATGTGCCACTATGCCTGGCTAATGTTTGTATTTTTAGTAGATTTTGGGTTTCACCACATTGGCCAGGCTGCTTTTAAACTCCTCACCTCAGGGGATCTGCCCCCTTCTGCCTCCCAAAGTGCTGAGATTACAGGCATGAGCCACTGCACCTGCCTGACAATTTTTTTTAATGATACATCAATGTGGCATACCAGATTTTGTAAATAAATATTTCTCTTATTATTGTTTTGAGGTTCTATGTATCAGGGGAACCCGCCCCCAATATTTCATTGTATGTTCTTTCTATTTTCCATAAGTGTCAGCTGGTTGAGAAATAAAGAGAAAGAGTACAAAGAGAGGAATTTTACAGCTGCGCCACCAGGGGTGATATCACATATCGGTAGGACCATGATGCCCACCTGAACCTTAAAACCAGCAAGTTTTTATTAAGGATTTTAAAAGGGGAGGGAGTGTATGAACGGGGAGTACGTCACATGCTTCAAGGGGCAAAAAGCAGAACAAAGATCACATGCTTCTAAAACAGGACCAGAGCAAAATCAGAACTCCTGATAAGGGTCTATGTTCAGCAGTGCACGTATTGTCTTGATAAACATCTTAACAGAAAAAAAGGGTTCGAGAGCAGAGAACTGGTCTGACCAAAAATTTACCAGGGTGTAATTTCCCAATCCTAGTAATCCGGAGGGTACTGTGGGAGACCAGGGCATATCTCAGTCATTATGTCAACCACATAGGACAGACATTCCCACAGTGGCTGTTCATAGACCTCCCCCCAGGAATGAATTCCTTTCCCAGTGTATTAATATCAGTATTCCTTGCTAGGAAAAGAATTTAGTGATATCTTCCCTACTTGCATACCCATTTATAGGCTCTCTGCAAGAAGAAAAATATGGCTCTTTTTGCCCAACCCCACAGGCAGTCAGACCTTATGGTTGTCTTCCCTTGTTTCCTAAAAATTGCTGTTATTCTGTTCTTTTTCAAGGTGCACTGATTGCATATTGTTCAAACATACATGTTTTACAATCAATTTGTACAGTTAACACAATTATACTGGTCCTGAGGTGATGTACATCCTCAGCTTATGAAGATAACAGGATTAAGAGATTAAAATAAAGACAGGTGTAAGAAATTATGAACGTATAATTTGGGAAGTGATAAATGTCCATATTAAAATGAAATCTTCACAATTTATGTTCCTCTGCTGTGACTCCAACTGGTCCCTCTGTGCGGCATCCCTGACTTCCCACACTATCTCTCCCTTTCTTTTTATATAAATGTACCAACATTGCATGCAATGTTCAAGAGTCACTAGCTGATCTCCAAGCCAAAGAACAGGTTGTCTTAAATCATTAATTTGATTAGATAATTTTTGATCAATGCCTTGTTGAGAATTCCACATTTGGGTGGAATTTGCTTGCCAAAGATTAACAAAATGAGCCGTTTGAATAGATTGGTGTAATGCCACTCCGGCAGTGGTGGCCAGTGCAGTGACTATAAATAGGCCCATGATCACAGTGATTAAAGTGAAAACAAATCTCTTAGATTTCTTCAGAATTCTTTGTAACACTCCATTCATTAAATATACTGAGAGGGAAGATTCCCAAGGTCTGGGTAAAGTTACCGAATCCAGATTCCTGCTCGAGCTCGAAGCAACATTACACTCCTCCTGGAGTCAAAATGGGAGTTAACACAAGTGTATAAATGACAATTAATGCATTGGACAGTTTGATTGTGTGTCCAAATTTTGATATTTCCCACTAACAGCATGTAAGGAGGCTTAACTCAACTTTGTATAGGAATAGTCAGGCTGGAGGTAGACAAAGCAGAACATTGATACTGAGGGAGAGGAGAGGTGGTGGCAATGCCCAATGTTGTCTGCCATAAAGAAGCAATCTGAGGTGCCCAGGGAAGCTGAGGAAGTAGAGAGGCATACCTGGGTCAAGAAGAATTATCATAATGCCAATTGGAGTCCCATAAAGGAGGATCAGCATCAAAAAGAGGAAAAGGGTTCAAAGGGGATTTATCATGGGGTTCAGAGTCATGGATGCAAGGGGCAGTAGTGGGGATAACAGACAGAAAAGTTTCCCCTTCCCATACTCACAGTCCAGACATGGCAATAGCCAATTTCCAAAGTTCTGAGTGTTCCAGGCTCAGAATGGGGAATATCATATGAGGCCTCGGAGGGGTAATGCCCTTATCTTTCCATTTTAAGGGAAAGAATGAGCTGAACTTCCTATGTAAAGTAGAACGATGATCATCGTCCTCCCAATAAGAAATAAAATAAGTAGCCTCCAGGCATTCCCTTCCACCAGAGGAGCAATTGTTTTTTAAATAGCCCTTTGGTGCCCAGCCTATTACTAAACCATATGCGTCATTTTTTAATACTACTGCATGTGAGTTAACACAATCTTCCCAAATTAAAATTTTAGATGGACCCTCAAAATTTTTAGGACATGGTTTTCCTACAGGTTTATAGTGAAAGTTCGGGGTATCTCCTATTACTCCCCCTTTCATTTGTCTTAAAGGAGAAAGAGAGAGGCCGGAGATCACCCTGTTCTCTTGTAGCTAATCTCTCCGGAAGAAAAGCAGCCCAGATTTGAGCTTGTAGATGGATGCAACCATCTACATGTGCATGTCCAAGGCACAGAGGAGGGTATTTGTAACCCATGGTAACATTAAATTCAGTGCTTTCTTCTCCTGGTTGAGCAGGGCAATGGTCATCTGTAGCTCCATGTATCCACACACTATCATTAGTATAGATTTCTGCAGGAGCATTCATCCAGGTGAGAGGTCAAATAAGTGGAAGAAAAGGCACATAAGCCCAATAAGAATAATTTTTTGTAGCAGGTAAATCATTTTGAGGGGAAACTGATGAGACAGAAAGTTTAAGGAGAATTATTGAATAAAACCTATTGTAAGCAAGATCCAGTGCTGAAGGAGGAAGAGAAGAACAGAGGGATGTTATTTTCAGGCTAATAGAAATGGTGAGATTTTTAGGTTTAGGAGAAGTGGGATTAATTAGAGGGGTCTCCGTTGCCATTAGGGAGGATTGAACCAGACCCATTTTGATTTGGCATGCCTGTTTTTGAGAAGTCGGCAGAGATCTCATCAGATATGAGGGCGGTCTCTGACTTGGATGTCTTTTCCCTGTGGCTTTCTTTGTCACTATTCACATGAAGTTTGAGTCTCTCAGTGGGCACCCAGACAGGGGATTGATCTCCTGGTGAAACACAAGCATACCCTCTTCCCCATGTTATAATTGTTCCAGGTTCCCAGGTATTGGTTTGGGAGTTTTTCCATAATACTGGCTTGCCTTCATTTAGGGAGAATTTTTTGCCTGTATAATGGCATTCAGCTGCAGTCAGAGTTGTCTTTAGGAACATTTAGAAAGTTTAAAGTAAACAATGCTAAATGTAATTGGGAGTGGGGAGTGGTTAAATTATGCTTTTGTTGCTCAGACTGTTTGGACAATTGAGTTTTTAAAGTGCAATTGGCCTGTTCCACCACAGTCTGTCCCTGAGGATTGTAAGGGATTCCGGTAATATGGGAAATTCCCCATTGTTGCATAAATAAATCAAAAGACTTACATATCCAGGGGTGTTGTCTGTTTTTATCTGATGTGGAAGCCCCATAACTACAAAGCAAGAATACTTGTGTCTTTTAACATAGGCCATGCCTTCCCCTGTTTGGCAAGTAGCCCAGATAAAGCCTGAAAAGGTGTCTACAGAAACATGCATATATGAAAGTCTGCCAAAGGAGCTAACATGAGTCACATGCATTTGCCATAAGTCATTAGGAGTTAGGCCTCTGGGATTAATGCCAGATTCCTGATTTGGAAGTACAAAAACTTGGCACTGAGGGCAGCAGTGGATAATAAGCTTAGCCTCTTTCCAGGTGAGAGCAGATTTATCTTTTAATCCAGTAGCATTGACATGAGTGAGATTATGGAACTCTGAGCTTCTTGGTTTGCAAAAGAGACCAGTCAACCTTTTGATTACCAGCAGGCATGGGTCCCAGTAAAGTGGTATGAGATCTGATATGTGTAGTATAGAAAGGGTGTCTACACTGGCGAACCACCTGTTGTAAACTTGAAAATAAAAAAAGCCAATTCAGAATTATCAATATGTTTGATAGTAGCGATTTCTATATTTTTAGTGGCATGTACAACATAAACAGAATCAGAGACAATATTTAACAGTTGGGGGAAATCCTGTAAGGCAATAATTACAGCAATTAACTCTGCCTTTTGAGCAGATGTGTAAGGCGTAGAAATAAGCTTGTCTGCAGGACACACATAACCAGCATTTCCGTTACTGGAGCCATCAGTGAACACTGTAACGGCCTCAGGAATGGGCTGATCTTTGGTCAATTGAGGGACCACCCAGTAAGTCATTTTTATAAAATCAAACAATTTTTTTGATAGTGATTGACAATAACACAGATAAAATCAGTCAAGTGAATTTGCCACAGTATGGAATGTTGAAAAGCGGCCTGAACTTTAAGCCAATTTAAAGGAACCACAATAAATTTGGATCAAATCCAGAAATTTTAAGTGATCTACACCGAGCTTGTCCAATTAGGTTGGCTATTTGGTCCAGATAAACAGACAAAGTTTTTGACACAGAATGAGGAAGAAAACACCACTCCACTAAATCATTATGTTGAACAATTAGCCCAGTAGGGGAGCGCAATGAAGCAAAAACCAGAAGCTGAAAAGGCTGAGATGGCTGTACCCTAGACAACAGGGCAGTTTGGATTCTTTCTTCCATGAATTACAGTTCCAGTGAAGCCTCAGGGGTCAAAGTCCTGAGACTGTGGAGATTGGAATCTCCACACAGTGTAGAAAACAAGTTAGACAGTGCATATTTTGGAATGCCTAAGGTAGATCTTAAATAATTAATGTTACCCAAAAGTTTTTGGAAATCATTTAAAGTTTTCAAAGAATCTCTCTTAATCTGAACTTTTTGAGGTTGAATATATTCTTTATTGACCACCATTCCTAAATATTGAGCAGGAGTGGTCTTTTGAATTTTATCTTGAGTGATGTGTAATCCAGCCTCAGTGACATGGTGGCTCAAAAATTGATAACAGTCAATTAATTCTTTATCAGTGGGGGCAGAAATTAATATATGATCAATATAATGAAGCATATAGGCCTGGGGAAATTGAGCTCGAACTGGTGAAAGCACCTGTCCAACATAAAGCTGGCAGATGGTAGGGCTATTCAGCATTCCCTGAGGAAGTACTCTCCATTGATAATGAGCTACAGGCTCCTGATTGTTGATAGATGGTACAGGAAAGGCAAATTTTCACAATCCAATTTATGTAAAGCAATAAAAATACTTTAAGATCAATAACTATGAGAGGAAATTCTTAGGTATTAAAGCAGGGGCAGGCATGCCAGCTTGGGTGGCTCCCATAGGTTTAATTACAGCATTAATGGACCTTAAATTAGTTACCATCCACCACTTGCCTGATTTCTTTTTTACTAGAAACACAGGAGAACTCCAGGGGGAAAGAGAAGATTCCACATTTCCAAGTTGTAACTGTTCAGAAACCAATTGAGTTGAAGCCTTCAGTTTTTTTTAGAGAGTGGCCACTGATCAATCCAAACAGGTGTTTTAGATTTTCATTGTAAAGGAATAGGATTAGGAGGCATGGCAGTGGGTGCCATTAAAAAGGAGAACCTAAACCAGCCCTGTCTTCTTTTACAGTAACTTGAAGAGGTTTAGCAATTCCTTCGTGTTTTGGACTGAGACCGAGTCTGGGAACAAACCCCATGTTTTCCATTATATGTTGACTGGGAGCACTATAAGAGTTATGCTGAATATTAATTTCAGCTCCCTCTTGTGCAAACAAATCTCTACCCCAAAGATTAATGGGGATTGGCATGATATAAGGCTGAATTGCACCCTTTTGACCATCAGGGCCAGTGCAAGCCAAGATAAATGTGCTCTGGTGAACTTCATCAGCTTTTCCAACACCTACTAGTCCCATGTTAGTGGGATGTTTAAGTCAAGAGGAAGGCCATAAATTAGAGGAAATAATAGAAACGTCAGCCCCAGTATCTACTAGGCCCTGAAACTTTTTTCCTTGAAGGCGTATGGTGCAGGTGGGCCATTGTTTAGAAATTACGTTAATCGAATAAGTGGCTTTTTCACCACCAGAGCCCATCCCAGGGCCCCGTGTCTTATCTCCTTTGTTTAAACAATATTAGGTAGTGAAAGTAATTAAGCAATTGACTCACTGGCCGGAATGGAAACAGGAACCTTGGCAGACACCATAAGTTTAATCTCATCAGAGGAATCAGAATTAATGAGACCAGTATGAACTATGATACCTTTAGCAGAGGTGGATACCCTGCATAACACCAGGCCCACCGAACCTTGAGATAAAGGGCCAGTGACCCCTGTGGGGACAATTAAAGGCAAAGAATTAGGTAGTAAATTTAGAGGAATGGTAATACAGAAATCGACCACCCTGACCCCTACTGTGGAGGTAGACAAGCACTGTACTGAGACAGAAGAAGATGGGACCCATTTGGGTTGGCTGTAGGTAAATTTGTTTGTGCTGGGGGCTACGTTGGGACCACTTGAAGTGGAAATGCAACATTGATCTGAGTCTGAGGTGTCCCATTTGATATTGGGGTCTGGGACTGGCCCCACTTCCCATTTCCCTGGTTCTGTGGCAAGGGATTTGCATCTATATCAGACTTAGAGGGGCGAGTACTTGCCCAATGTTTATCTTTATGACAACATGGGCAAACAGTAGTAGGAGAATTTGACTGTGTTTGTTGAGCCGGCTTGGCTGCTTTTAAGTTTTTAACAGGCTCCAAGAAAAGAATAAGTTGAGACAGTTTGATTGCCATCCTTCATGGCCTGTGCCCACAGAATAGCTTTGTGGGTCTCTGATCCAATGCTTTCCTAAGCTTTAATATATGCAGGCAACACCTCATGATCAGGAAAATTTTGTCATTGGATGGAACACATGGCAATTTTACATTCATGGTTCACATTCTCAAAAGCTAACATATGAAGGAGAATACCTTGAGCATGCTCATGAGAGACAGATTTTTCAACAGCATCTTGTAATTTAGCCAAAAAAATGAGGGTATAATTCTGACCCTGTTTAACACTAGTAAATGAAACAGGAGCTTGGCCTGGGGTGTGTAATTTATCCCAAACTCTCATACACAACTTTGTTACTTGTTCCATGGTGAGAGCATCAAAGCCTAATTGAATGCTAGTGTCAGAGTAATTATCAGAGCCTGTGAGCTGAGCCTGAGCAATTAGAATGCCATCAGCCCAATTTACTTGAGCCTGCAGATGGGCCTCCTCTGACCAACAGGTACAGAATTGTAAATGCTGAGATGCAGTTAGAACAGCTTTTGCCAAAAAGTCCCAGTCTAAAGGAAGCAAAATGACCTCAGTACAAGAGTCTGTAATACCATTTTAACATATGGAGAAGGAGGACCATACTGAATACAGGGATCCTTGAATTATTTTAAAAAGGTAAGATTGAGCAGTGCATACCGAAGCACTTGTACCCCTTGAGCATCAGGAGGTTCCAGCATGACCAGATAAGCCTACATCTCTAATCCACTTGTTTCTTTGTTCTGGTGTAATAAGTGTTGCATGAAAGTGTTGCATGAAAGTTTCAAGAACAGGCACATAAGACGGAGTTGGCATAGAAGTGACAGGAAAAGTATGTGCAGATGAGGGAAACTGAGGTTGAGGAGGTCAGACTGGTATGAGAGTGTGAGAAAGGGGCACTGGGGGAGCAGAAGAGCCAGAAGCATATGATTATTGTCCCAGTCCTGTGCTACTAGAGTGGCAGAAGTGTCCTTGCATGAAGAAGGGCATAGACAAGCAGGCTGAGTGGATGGCAAAGTGACTGGTTGAGGGACCAAAATGACAGGAGGGTGAGGAGCTGTGGTGGACGGGAGAGGGCCTACAGAATTACAGGTAAATTATAGTTTGGTCCTGGAGCCATTAGGGGTCTCTGGAGGCAAAGCCTGCAAACGTTTGAAGAGGGAACAGTTAGCATAGATATGGTCCTGGCTGTCCAAGTTGTGGCCACGGGAGCTACAAGTACCGGCTCTTCATGAAAAGAAATAAGATCATCAGGGGAGATGTTAAGCCAAAGTCACTGGAGTTAGGTATTGAATTCTCAACATTGTCAGGTCAGGGAGGAGTAGGCAAAGGGAGAGGCTGAGCAGATAATGAAGGCTGAGTGGGAGAGGAAAGCTGAGGAAGAGGTAGAGGGTTGCCAGATTTAGAAAATTGTGGTAACTGCAGGGGGTCACAGGATTGGTATGTCATTAGGACACCATGTACCAAGTCCCAATCACCCCAACAGTGATGGCAACATAATTTCCTGTCAGGACCAGTTCCCAGAATTTTGCACCAACATGATCCCATAGTTCCACATCTAACATTCCCTTTTCAGGAAACCAAGGACAGTATTCTTCCACTGCCCTGAATAGGGTGACCAGATTTTCCTTGGGCACCAGAACTCCACCAAGTTTTAACAGGAGTTTAGTATAGCAGAGACAAGCAAAATGTTTAGACTCCATATGACCCATAGTTACCGCAGACAATACACAGACAACTCACCAATCGTCAGGGAGTCAAACAAGCATTTCTGTGGACTGGACCAATGAACATTTCTCCACACCTACCAAAGGGAATTGGGTTCCCACATGCACTTAGGAAAAAGAAAACAACATTGGCACACCAGTTATTGGGGAAACCCACCCCCAATACTTCAACATATGTTCTTTCTATTTTCCATAAGTGTTAGCCAGCTGAGAAATAAAGAGAAAGAGTACAAAGAGAGGAATTTTACAGCTGGGCCACCAGGGGTGACATCGTATATCAGTAGGACTGTGATGCCCACCTGAGCCTTAAAACCAGCAAGTTTTTATTAAGGATTTTAAAAGGAGAGGGGGTGTATGAACAGGGAGTAGGTCACATGCTTCAAGGGGCAAAAAGCAGAACAAAGATCACATGTTTCTAAGGGAACAGGACAAGGGCAAAATCAGAACTCCTGATAAGGGTCTATGTTCTGTGGTGCACGTATTTTCTTGATAAACATCTTAACAGAAAACAGGATTTGAGAGCAGAGAACCGGTCTGACCAAAAATTTACCAGGGTGTAGTTTCCCAATCCTAGTAATCCTGAGGGTACTGTGGGAGATCAGAGCATATCTCAGTCCTTATCTCAACTGCATAGGACAGACATTCCCAAAGAGGCCATTTATAGACCTCCCCCCAGGAATGAATTCCTTTCCCAGAGTATTAATATCAGTATTCCTTGCTAGGAAAAGAATTTAGTGATATCTTCCCTACTTGCACATCCGTTTATAGGCTCTCTGCAAGAAGAAAAATATGGCTCTTTTTGCCCAACCCCACAGGCAGTCAGACTTTATGGTTGTCTTTCCTTGTTCTCTAAAAATCACTGTTATTCTGTTCTTTTTCAAGGTGCACTGATTGCATAATTGTTCAAACACACATGTTTTACAATCAATTTGTACAGTTAACACAATTATCATACTGGTCCTGGGGTGATGTACAGCCTCAGCTTATGAAGATAACAGGATTAAGAGATTAAAATAAAGATAGGCATAAGAAATTATGGAGGTATTATTTGGGAAGTGATAAATGTCCATATTAAAATGAAATCTTCACAGTTTATGTTCCTCTGCTGCAACTCCAGCCGGTCCCTCCATTTGGGGTCCCCAACTTCCCACAATGCTATGTTAGTGAGTTTCTTCAGGGTAGGTTACTTTTTTTTTTTGCTTTGAGATAAAGTCTCGCTCTGTCACCCAGGCTAAAGTTTACTGGCACAATCTCAAATCACTGCAACATCTGCCTTCCGAGTTCAACCCATTCTTCTGCCTCAGCCTCCCAAGTAGCTGAGAATACAGATGCATGAAAGCCCAGCTAATTTTTGTATTATTATTGTAGCAGGACAAGCTGCAGACAAAACCCTTCAGACACCAAGTTAGAGAAGAAAGGGCTTTATTCAGCCAGGAGCTTTGGCAAGACTCACGTCTCCAACAACTGAGCTCCCCAAATGAGGAATTCCTGTCCCTTTTAAGGGCTTACAACTCTAATGGGGTCCATGTGAGAGGGCTGTGATCAATTGAGCAAGCAGAGGGTATGTGACTGGAGGCTGCATGCACTGGTGATTAGAATGGAACAGAACAGGACAGGAATCTTCACAGTGCTTTTCTTATACAAATAACTGATTAGGTCAGGGCTGTCTGCTTATGGATTTCATTTCTGCATTTTAGTTTTTACTGCTTTCTTTGGAGGCAGAAATTGGGCATAAGACAATATGAGGGGTGGTCTCCTCCCTATTCCCCCCCTTTGAGAATCTCAGTACTGGGAGTTCTCACTTTCATTCTGGCTACCCATGTCTTCTTGCAAGGCAGATCGATAGTGATTCAAATAGTACACTTGTGCTGAAACATTTTGGTGAACTAAGGTAGCAATGAAGCTTTTTATCATTTGAAGAAGTACAGGTAGCAAACAAGGGAGCAGTAAGCAGGTTCCTATTACTATTATAACTCTTATTATAACAGTTTTAAATGCTTCTAGCACAGGAAACCATTTTCCAAACTTGGCACCAGGATCAAATCCATGCCACATTTGCACAGGCACATGTGCCAGTTTTGTCATATCTCTAACTATGTCTTCAACTACTTGCCCTTGGTCATCTATGTGTAGACCTCAATTAGTAAGGTTAAATTTCCCACAGACCCCTCCTTCAGCTGCTAGTAAGTAGTTGAGAGCCAATCTATCTTGATACGTAGCATTTCTCATCTGAGTTTCTTGCCAGGCCAGAATAGTCAAGGCTCTGCCAGTTTTATTAATGGCTATTTCTAAGACAGCTTGTAACCATATCATTCAGTTGAGCATGTAAATGGGGTTGTAGTATCCCCACGAGCCGTACTGTGCCCAAGTAGCAGGCCCATAATATTGTATGATTCTCTCAGGGGGCCATTCATCATCTTGCCAATTCCCTATGGCTATGCTTCTCTTTTCATGAGAAGCATAGACAGGGAAGCCAGGAGTTCACCTGTCTTTATGGGCAACAGGAAGAAAGATGGTTTAATAGTGCCAGTAACACAACTACCTGCCCACTGGTTGGGTAATTTGGCATAAGCTCTATGCCCACATATCCAGTATAATCCAGTGGGGGCTGTCCAGTCCTGGTGGGACTCTGGGTGGGTCTACACGGTTTGCAACTTTGGGAATTTACTAAATGGATTCCTTTCTGTGTGATTTGAACTGTACCAAGTGGCTGTTTTTGTGGTACCATTATACAGTTTATGTCCCAGACAAATAAGTTGTCCTACGGGATGAGTGAATTATTTTCCTCCTCTAGCTATGCAATATTGTCCAATAATTGAGGCTTTTAGGGCCCAGAAATTATCAGGGTGATTCTTTTGAGCCAGGAATTCAACAGGAACTGGGTCTATAGGTACTAATCCTTGGGCTTCCCATGGCCAATGATCTCCCATTACAGTTCCTCCACACACATAACATGAAGTGATATTGAGAGACTGGGCTATGTGCTCAGATAATTGCAAAAACAAATTTCTTGTTTTTCTGGGAATTTTTGGTACATTTAGTTCATCATAGGAAGTTTGAAACACTGTCTCAGGAGAGCGTTTGTAAACTTCTCCTCAAACTAAGATATTTACTTGAGGATCCCGTCCAGACCCGTCAATTCCTAAGGTCACACACTCCTCTCTTTTCCAGTGAGGATCAAGGGGATTCGTTATTACTAGCTCTGTGGGGTTACATTTTCCCTTAATACAGGAAAGGCTATTTTTTCCTTTCTGAAAGTGGACTGGATCCTTTTCATTTTTTATCCAAGTTGCCCAAGTGACACAAGACCAGTATCCACATTCATTGCCACACAGTCCTAATTCATGACAAATGTACTTTTTTTCAGTCATATAGCCTTTTTCCCAACTAAAAGAGCCACCTTGCTTTCCTAACTTATTGCTATTAATGACAGCACTGGCATCAAATCTCAAGATTATGCGTTTGGGCACCCCTTTTTCTTCTGTTCTGGCCAATACTTTACTTGTATCATTTATGAGTCCCCACCAGACTTCAGTCCTTAATCTTTGTTAAAAAACTGTGGACATGGGAGGCTCAGAGGGGTAATAACACACATCTGGCCAGTCGTTTCCTGGGTTACATACCTTGTACTGAGTGTCATTATATAAGCATGTTCCTTTTAAAGTACCTAGACATTCATAGTAACTATAGAACAGAAAGATTGTTTTAACTTGTTGCCCGACCTTGGTAACCTGATGTATACACTGAGAGCAGTCCTCCATGTGGGGAAAATCAGTGGAAGTTTTTACTATACAAGCCCAAAGTATAAGGAAGATGAGTCCCACGATGATCCTCCTCATGCTTTGGCCATGCATAGACCAGTCAGCTTCCGGGTGTGACTGGAGCAGGGCTTGTCGTCCTCCTCAGAGTCACTTTGTAGGGGGTGTCCGGGCTCGGTTTTGCCTCCCAGGTTTCAGCGGCTGCAGGTTTCACACAGCTGTGGTGGATCCAGGCTGGGAGTCCTTCTACCTTTACAGCTGTGGGGGTGGTCAGGATGACGGTCTGAGGTCCTTTCCACCGTGGCCTCAAAGGGTCTATGTTGCAGTCTTTGATCCAAATGCAATCACCTGGAGAGAAAAGGTGAACTGGGGAGAATAAGCTGATGGGACATCTCTCATTTACCCAAGTTGAGATTGTTTGTGTAATTTTTCCTAAAGCCTGTAGCTGTCAATGTAATTCAATTTCACCTAACTCTCAGGGAATGCCTGGAAGCCCCCAAAGTATAGGAGGAGGTCTGTGATACAGTATTTCATAAGGGGAGTATCCTGTTTTCTTAGAAGGAGTGCATCTAGTTTTAAACAATACCATAGGAAGGGCCTGTATCCACTTTAATCCTGCTTCCTGACATACTTTCCCTAAACTATTTTTGATAGTCCGATTCATTGGCTCGACCTTTCCAGAACTCTGAGGTCGGTAGGTGGCATGTAGCTTCCAAGTGATTCCTAATGCCTTTGCTGTCTTCTGTACCAAGTCGGCCACAAACACCGGCCCATTATCTGAGCTGATTCATAAGGGCAGTCCAAACCTAGGAATAAGATCTCAGAGAAGCACACAGGTTACCTTGGGGGCCTTTTCAGTTCTTGTTGGATAAGCCTCCATCCACCCAGAGTAAGTACACACAAGAACCAGCAAATACTTGTTACCTGCACATTTCAGCATTTCTGTGAAATCCACCTGAGGATCCTGAAAAGGAGCTGCTACATAAGCTTGTATGCCAGGCAGAACAGTGAGACCTTGCCTCATATTGTGCTGTCAGCAAGTAACGCACTGTTTTGCTACTGCTTTGGCAAGGGCTGGGAAGCGTGAGATCTAGAAGTACCAGCCTAACAATTTTTCAAATGACTCTTGACCTAGATGAGTGGTTTCATGCATGGCCAATACAATTGTGGCTCCCAGCAACTGCTGCACAGCTACTCTCCCATCTGGCAGTCTGATCCATCCTCCTTTTATTACTTGCCCCCTTCTGTGTGGAAGAAGTCTTTTTCTTAGAATAGGTAGGTACCAGGTCAGGTATTTGAGGGAGTAAGGGGGCTGCTACCGATGCCCAGTATGGGGTAGATGCTGCTTTTCAAGCTTCTGAGTCAGCTCGGGAGTTTCCTAAGGCCACTGAGGTGGAGCCTCACTGGTATTCCCTGCAGTGCATGACTGCCACCTTCTGAGGTTTCCATACTACCTCTAATAATAGTAGAATTTCTTGTTGATATTTTATGTCCTTTCCCCCAGAGTTTAACAGGCCCTTTTCCTTATATAATGCTCCATGCACTTGGAGGGTTAGAAAGGCATATCTAGAGTCAATGTAGATATTTACAGTCTTATACCTTCACTGAGTTCTAGAGCCCGAGTTAAAGCAATGAGCTCAGCCTTCTGGGCTGAAGTGCCCTGTGGCAATGGTTTGGCTTCAATGACAGCATCCAAAGTTACCACTGCATATTCTGCACATCTTTCTCCTTGTGGGTTGATGAAGCTACTCCCATCCACGTATAACTCCAAGTCTACTGATGCCCATGGCTGGTCCCGAAGGTCAGGTCTGCTAGAATAAACTGAGTCCAACACCTCTACACAGTTATGCTCGACTGGGCTCTCTGATACTGGGAGCAGGGTGGCGGGATTTAGGGTGTTACAGACTTCAATGTTTATGTGGGGAATTTCACATAACAAGCTTTGGTACTTGGTTAACCTAGCACTTGTTAGCCGATGGTGTCCTTTGGTATTCATCAAAGTTACCACAGCATGGGGGCTTTTATATTCAGATTTGGCCCAAGGGTTAGTTTATCTGCTTCTTGTGCTAACAGGGCTGTTGCTGCCAGGGCCCTTAGACATGGTGGTCAGCCTTTGGAAGCCCCATCTAGTTGTTTTGAGAGATAGGCCACTGGCCTTGGCCAGGACCCCACAGTCTGGGTTAAAACTCCAACTGCCATTGTTTCTCTTTCTGACACATAGAGTGCAAAAGGCTTTGTCAAATCTGGTAGTCCTAGGGCTGGGACCGACGTAAATTTTTCCTTTAACTTACAAAAGGCTTGCTGTTGTAGAGGCCCCCATTCAAAAGGCTCCCAGTTGCCCTCCTATGTAACCCCATACAAAGGTTTGGCTAGCACGGCAAAGTTTGGAATCCATAATCTGCAAAACCCCACAGCTCCCAGGAATTCCATTACTTGCCTTCTGGTTTTAGGTTCCAGTAGGCTGCAGATGACCTGCTTTCTTTCTGACCCCAGGCTGCGCTCCCCTTTCCAAATAGTGAATCCCAGGTAGTGTACCTGCTGTCTGCAGATCTGAGATTTCTTCTTGTGCACCTTATACCCACAGTCCTCCAGGTGCTGAAGCAGGGCATCAACCCTTTTGAGCACCCAACTGCCATGGAGTGTCCCAGCAGAAGGTCATCCATGTACAGGAGCAAGACGCAGCCTAGGTCTTTAGCAGGAAACTTTTGCAAGTCTCAAGCCAGAGCCTCCCTGAAGATAGTAAGGGAGTTCTTGAACCCTTGGGGAAGCCAGTTCCAAGTGTACTGAGTAGTGACACCTGACTCTAGATCTTCCCACTGAAACGCAAACAGCTTCTGGCTCTCAGGAGCTATTCTGATGCTAAAGATGGCATCTTTTAAGTCCAGACAGGTAAACCAGTTGTCCTCAGCTGGCAGCAGCCCTAACAATGTGTAAGGGTTAGGAACTGTTGGGTGCAGAGTCACTGTAGCTTGGTTGACCAAGCGCAAGTCCTGTACTGGTCAAGTCCTTGGTCCCTGGCTTAGCTGGCAGGAGGGGGGTGTTCCATGGACACTGGAAAAGAACTATAATTCCATAGGCTTTCAAGCAGCTGAGATGAACCCGGATTCCTTCGAGAGCTTCCCTGGGAAGGGATACTGCTTTCGTCTAATCAGTTGGGCCCAGGCTTAACTTCTATGAGTACGGGGGCTTGGTTGGCCGCCAGTCCTGGACGATTATCCTCTGCCCATTCTCAAGACCAATGCTCAGCTACAGCTGGTTTTATCTCTTCCCATTCTTCTTCCCAGGGGACTTTAAGGACAATGATAACTCCTGTTCCCAGTAACTTTAGCTGTAAAGAGCCGTGTTTTGTAAAGGAGATGGTGGCTGTCAGCTTGCTAAGCAAGTCTCTTCCCAGCAAGGGCAAGGAACAGCCAGGCATGTACAAGAACTGGTGAACTACTTCATGTCTCGCCACTGAGTAGGTCTGTGGCAGACAGAAAGTCTACTTAGTAGAAACTCCTGTTGCTCGGATTATATCAATGGTTTTCTTGGACAAGGGGGTGACCGGGGTGGTCAATACCAAATGTTCAACACCTGTATCAACCAAAAACTTAATGTCTTTGCCCCCAATTGTAATCCTGACCGTGGGCTCCTTAGGGGTGATTAAGCCCGGTCCCCTTCAGTCCAATAGCCCTTCAGCCAGATTGAATAAAGCTCCCTCATCTTTATCTGAGGTATTTTGTTCTGAATCATGTTGCTTTTCCTTCAGTTGGGGATACTTATTTTTCCAATGTCCCATTTTCTTACAATAGGCACATTGGTTACATTGCAAGCGTGGGTGATTAGACAGGGTATTCTTCCCAGAACCCCCCTTTCCCTCTCCTTTTGGCAGAATTCCCCTGATGGCCACAGCCAGTAAGTTGGCGTTTCGCCTGGCCTGGCTTTCACCTTCCTTACGGCTTTCTCTGTGGCTTGTTGCATCTCTATTCAAACACTTGATTGGCTATTTCCAGTAACTGTGAGATATTCATACACTTAAGCCCAGCCTGTTTCTGCAATTTTCTCCTGATATCTTCCACGCTTTGACTAACTAAGGCCATGTTGATCATGTGCTGATTTTCAGGGCTATCTGGATCAAAATGAGTGTACATACTGTAAGCCTCACACCGTCTTTCATAGAATTGCGCTGGACTCTCCTCTTTTTCTTGGATGACCTCAGAGATCTTATTTACATTTGTAGCCTTTTAAGCCCCTTTCTTTAGACCTTCTATTCATGCATCATGGTACCGTCTTAGCCTCTCCATGTCTGGTCACTAGTTCAGGTCCCATTGGGGGTCTGTTCCTGGCAGCTGAATTCTTATATATTCTTGGGGATTTTGATAATCCACTGGGATGTGCTCCTCTAGCCACTTAGTTGCCACCCGGAGCACCCTTAGCCCTTCATCAAAGAGGTACATGAACAGCTGTTGGCAATCAGCCCAAGTAGGATTATGAGTGTGTATAATAGTTTGGAGCAAGTCAATTAAAGCTTGAGGCTTTTCAGTGTAAGCAGCAGTATTATTTTTCCAATTGATGAGGTCAGCAGAGGTGAAAGGTTGATACACAAAGTCACGCCTTTCCACCATGTGTCCATCCTCATCTACCCCAGTATATCACTGCTCCCTCAGGGGCATTTGGATTCCAGTCTTGGGCCATAAGTGAGCTGCCAAGGGAGGAGTTTCTCCCGTGGCTTCACTTCCTCTTTTGTCTACTCTGGGTGGTCTAGGAGTGTGGCTATCTGGTGGAGGTGTGGGTGCTATGGGCTCAGGAGTGGGAAGCCCTTCCTCTTGCAATTCTGACCATGATTCTTCTGGTATTGGGTCGGACAGGGCTTTTGGTGCTGACTTCCCTCGGCAGGTGGAGCGAGAACCTTCCTTAACTAACTGTCCCTTTGCTACTAGTACTGCTGCTGCCTGTCCTCTTAACCACTGTGGGGGGTCCAAAACTAGCTCTAACCAAGAATCTTTATACAGGAACTGATCTGGGTGCCCTGGCTTGTAGGTTACCCTGTGCCATACCTTCAAGACAAGGGACCTGTTCAGGCTTCCTTCTGATGGCCAACCCACCTTTAATGCTGGCCAGTCTATCTCACACAAAGTTCTAAGTTTTCTTGGTGTCATAGTAACTCCATAGTCTCCCTTAAATCCCTTTTTGAAATTTTTCAACATAGTTCCTAGTGGGGTAGGCCTACTTTGTGCCTGACCCATGTTTCCTCAAGACAAAACACCGCGCTTACACCACATGCACACCACAAAACAAAAACGGGTAAAAAGGGCACACACACACTTTTTCAGTTTACACCAAACCAGAATCAGAACCAAAATCAGAGTATCAAGAAATCCAAGCCAGGTCAAAACCAAAACCTAAGTATCAAGCAGTTCAACTCAACTCAAAAACAAAAAACCTAAGTGCTGGTATGGGCACGTCATGGGTGATCAGGCCACGCTTCCACTCAAATGGAGTAGGCAAGTTCCAAAGACTAGTCTTACCAAGTTTCAGATGTCTGGATTCCAAGTGCCAGTTCCTTCCTGATGTTCAGCCACTGCATTGATCCTCCATGGGGACCTGCCACACACTGCTCTGGTGAGGCATTCCATTGGGGCAATTGCCTACCCGGGAGCACTCTCAGGATCCGCGTTGCTCAAGCTGGCCGGAGTCCCCTGCAGGGATGCTTCACAGGGCAGGCCTAAGCTGCCTAAGTGGCTGTCTCAATGGTCCTTTAATCACCTTGCTTCCCAGTCAGGGAACCAAGAAATGTAGCAGGACAAGCTGCAGACAAAACCCCTCAGACACCAAGTTAAAGAAGGAAGGGCTTTATTAGGCCGGGAGCTTTGGCAAGACTCACATCTCCAACAACCAAGCTCCCCAAGTGAGCAATTCCTGTCCCTTTTAAGGGGTCACAACTCTAAGGGGGTCTGCATGAGAGGGTCGTGATCAATTGAACAAGCAGGGGGTACATGACTGGGGGCTGCATGCACTGGTAATTAGAACAGAACAGAACAAGACAGGGATCTTCACAGTGCTTTTCTTATACAAATAACCGATTAGGTCAGGAGTCGATCTTTAACTACCAGGCCCAGGTTTTGGTGCCAGGCTGTCTGCTTGTGGATTTCATTTCTGCCTTTTAGTTTTTACTTCTTCTTTCTTTGGAAGCAGAAATTGGGCATAAGATAATATGAGGGGTGGTCTCCTCCCTTATTATTAGAGACCGCATTTCACCATATTGGCCAGGCTGGTCTTGAACTCCTGTCCTCAGTGATCTGCCTGCCTTGGCCTCCTAAAGTGCTGGGAGCACAGTCTTAAGCCACCGAGCCCGGCCTCAGTGTAGGTTTCTTAACATCAGTTTATTGTGTTTATTGGGTTTACTTACGTATTATAAATTTAGACAATTTTCAATTCTGCTTGTACTCTTTAAGTCAACTTGAGTTTCAACTGAAAAATAAATAATGCATGTGTATCACAATCAAATTACATGTGTATGCGTTGTCACACATGTCCATATGAAGAGACCACCATACAGGCTTTTTGTGAGCAATAAAGCTTTTTAATCACCTGGGTGCAGGCTGGCTGAGTCCGAAAAGAGAGTCAGCAAAGGGAGATAGGGGTGGGGCCATTTTGTAGGATTTGGGTAGGTAATGGAAAATTACAGTCAAAGGGGGTTGTTCTCTGGTGGGCAGGGGTGGGGGTCACAAGGTGCTCAGTGGGGGAGCTTCTGAGCCAGGAGAAGGAATTTCACAAGGTAATCTCATTAGTTAAGGCAGAAACAGGCCATTTTCACTTCTTTTGTGATTTTTCAGTTACTTCAGGCCATCTGGATGTATATGTGCAGGTCACAGGGGATACAATCGCTTAGCTTCAGCTCAGAGACCTGAGATTCTTGTCTTCTTATATTAATAAGAAAAATAACATAAAATAGTGTTGAAGTGTTGGGGCAGTGAAAATTTTGGTGGGGTGTTATGGAGAGATAATGGGGGATGTTTCTCAGGGCCACTTCAAGCAGGATTAGGGTTGGCGTGGGAACCTAGAGTGGGAGATATTAAGCTGAAAGAAGATTTTGTAGTAAGGGCAATATTGTGGGGCTATTAAAAAGAGCATTTGTCATATAGAATGATTGGTGATGGCCTGGATGCAGTTTTGTATGAATTGAGAAACTAAACCAAAGACACAAGGTCTGAATAAGAGAAGGAGCAAAACAGGTATTAAAGGACTAAGAATTGGGAGGACCCAGGACATACAATTAGAGAGTGTCCAAGGGGGTTCAGTGTAATTACTTGTTTGGTTGGTGAGTTTTGGGGCTCTATTCTTGACAGAGTCCTTTTTGTTAAGTTGGAGGCTGAGCTTGCTGAGGTGTGTTCTGAAAAGACCATTAATCCATTCTATCTTTCCTGAAGATTGAGGACAGTAAGGGGTATGAGGTTTCAATGAATACCAAGAGCCTGAGAAACTGCTTGGGTGATTTGACTAGTAAAGGCTGGTTCATTATCAGACTGTATAGTGGTGGGAAGGCCAAACTGAGGAATTATGTCTGATAGAAGGGAAGAAATAACAATGGTGGCCTTCTCAGACTCTGTCAGGAAGGCCTCTACCCATCCAGTGAAAGTGTTTACCCAGACCAAGGGGTGTTTTCATTTCCTGAATCAGGGCATGTGAGTAAAGTCACTTTGCCAGTCCTGGGCAGGGGTAAATCCCTGAGCTTGATGTGTAGGGAAGGGAGGGGGCTTGAATAATCCCTGAGGAGTAGTAGAATAGTAGATGGAACACTGAGAAGTGATTTCCTTGGGGATAGATTTCCATGATGGAAAGGAAATGAGAGGTTCTAAGAGGCAGGCTAGCGGCTTGTAACCTACATGGAAGAAGTTATGAAATGACTACAGAATGGAATGGGTCTGTGAGGCTGGAATGAGATATTTTCCTTGGTCTAAGAATCATTTGCCTTGTGTGGGAAGAGATTGATAGGTGAAAGTTTCAGTGGGGGAGTAGGTGGGAGTGACCAGATAAGAAGGAGAAAAACTGCCATGAGGGATAGAAGTTGGAATGCTAGCTGCTTTTTAGCTACCTTATCAGCATAAGCGTTGTCCTAAGCGATGGGATCTGATGCCTTTTGATGGCTGGTTTTTAAGCTACCTTATCAGCATAAGCATTGTCTTAAGCGATGGGATCTGATGCCTTTTGGTGGCCCTTGCAGTGAATGACTCCATCTTCCTTTGGAAGTAAAGCCGCCTTGAGAAGAGTTTTTATTAAAGAGGCATTAATAATGGAGGACACTTGTATAGTGAGGAAACATTTTTCAGCCTATATAACAGCATGGGGGTGCAGGATATGGAAAGCATGTTTACAGTCAGTATAAATATTGATGCATAGTCCCTTTGCAAGATTGAGGGCCTGAGTTAAGGCAATGAGTTTGGTTTGCTGAGAGGTAGCACAGAGGGGCAGAGCGGTAGCCTCAATGATAGATATGGAAGATACTATAGCATAGCCTGCCTTTGCTAGTGAGTGGCAATTAGGCCTGGTGGAACTGCCATCAATAAACCAAGTGTGATCAGGGTGAGGAACAGGAAAGAAGGAAATATGAGGAAATGGAGTGAATGTCAGGTGGATCAGAGCGATACAGTCATGTGGGCCAGTTGTGGTATCAGGAATAATGTGGGGGCCAGCCTAAAACAGTAAGGTCAAGTTGTTTGGACAGAAAGGCTACACAAGGCTACACAGTCCCAGCTCTTGTGTAAGAATTTTGACCACACAGCCCTGTACTTTGGCTGCATGTAATGAAAAGGGTTGCGATGAGTTAAGGAGAGCTAGTGTGGGAGTAGCTTCTAGGGCTGCTTTTAAGGAATGGAAAGAGGAGTGGTGAAAGGATTTAGGATCTGTGGGGTCAGCTAGGTTTGCTTTTGTGAGTTTATACAATGGTTTAGTCAGGATGGTAAAACTAGATATCCAAAGGCAGAAGTACCTAACCATGACTAGGAAGGAAAGGAGTTGTTGTTTTGTAGAAGGGGTTGGGGTTTGGGAGATTAGCTGGACACAATCGGTAGGGAGAGCACATGTGTTTTCATGAAGAATTATGCCGAGATAGGTAATGGATGAGGAAGAAATTTGGGCTTGACTGAGGTAATGGGAGCTGTCTGTGAAGCCTTGCAGCAGTACAGCCCAGGTAATTTGCTGAGCCTAATGGGTGTCAGCGTCAGTCCAAGTGAAAGAGAAGAGAGGCTGGGATGAAGGGTGCAAAGAAATAGTAAAGAAAGCATGTTTGAGATTCAGAACAGAATAATGGGTTATGGAGGGGTTGTGGAGGGAGGTACTGAGGATAGGAGAGTATATGGTTTTGACACCAAGGGGTGGATAGGCAAGACAATTGGTTGATAAGGTACAGAACCTGAAATAACCTGTAAGTCTTGTCTGGGTTTTGGACAGGTAAAATGGGGGAATTGTAAGAGAGTTTATAGGCTTTAAAAGGCCATGCTGTAACAGGCAAATGATAACAGGCTTTAATCCTTTGGGGTAAGGGTGATTAGGTTTTAATGGGATGGTAAGGGGTGCATGAATTGTCACCAAGGAGGGAGTCTCTACTCCCTGTCCTATACTTGTGGATTAAAGTGGGGAGATACAAGGGGAGGATGTGAAGGAGGCTTTGAACTGGGGAAAAGGATGGCAATGAGGTGTGGTTGTAGCCTAGGAATAGTCAGGGAAGCAGATAATTTAGTTAAAATGTCTTGACCTAATAAGGGAGCTGGGCAGGTGGGGATAACTAAAAAGGAGTGCGTAAAAGAATGTTGTCCAAGCTGGCATCAGAGTTGGGGAGTTTTAAGAGGTTTAGAAGCCTGGCCGTCAATATCCACAACAGTTATGGAGGCAAGAGAAACATGCCCTTGAAAAGAAGGTAATGTGGGGTGGGTAGCCTCCATATTGATTAAGAAGGGTATGGACTCACTTTCCACTGTAAGAGTTACCTAAAGCATCTGTGATGGTCCAGGAGGCTTCTGAGGTGATTAGGCAGTGTCAGTCTTCAGCTGCTAAGCCAAGAATATCTGGGAAGGAGTCAGTCAGAGAGCCTTGGGCTAGAGTTCCAGGGGCCCTAGGAGTGGCTGCAAGGCGAGCTGGACAGTCTGATTCCCAGTGGGGTCCCGCACAGATGGGACATGGCTTAGGAGGAATCCCGGGCTGCAGGCATTCCTTGGCCCAGTGGCCAGATTTCTGGCACTTGAAGCAAGATCCTGAGGGAGGCAGTCCTGTAGGAATGCCTGACCACTGTGGCTTAGGCATTTTGAAGTTCTTGTGTGCTGGAGGTGTGGCTGGGTTTTGTCTCACAGCAGAGGCAAGTAATTTTAACTCTTCTCTATTATTGTGCACCTTGAAGCAAGGTTAATTAAGTCCTATTGTGGGGTTTGAGGGCAAGAATCTAATTTTTGGAGCTTTTCTAATGTTGGGAGTGGGTTGGGTAATAAAATACATATTGAGAATAAGACGGCCTTCTGGCCTTTCTGGGTCTAGGGTGGTAAACCATCTAAGGTTGTTGCCAAATGGGCCATGAACTGGGTTGAGTTTCTATATTTGATGAAAAAGAGCCTAAATGCTAACTGATTTGGGAAAGGTCAGATAAGGAAAAAGGAGTATTAACCTTGGCTATGGCTTCAGCTCCAGCCACCTTTTTAAGAGGAAATTGTTGGGCAGGTGGGGGAGGGCTAGTCATGGAACGAAACTGTAAGCCAGACCGGGTGTGAGGAGGGGAGGTGATAAAAGGATCATAGGGTGGGGGAACGGAGGCTGATGAAGAACTGGGACCTGGCTTGGCCTGGCGAGGAGCAGCCTGGGGAGGAGAGGACAGATGGGTCTGTAGAAAAGGAAGATAGAAAAGACTCAGTGACGCTTGGGGTTGGGACTGAAGGGACAGGTGGGAGGGAAAGAAGGAGGATTTGGGATGAGTCGCATTGGGAACAGATTAGGGAGGGACCAATGTGTAAAAGAATGCCTGGACATCAGGCATCTCACACCATTTGTCTTTTTTGACAAAAATCATCAAGGTCTTGTAAAATGGAGGAATCAAAAGTGCCATTTTCTGGCTATTTAGAACCATTATAGAGTTTGTATTGGGGCCAAGCGGTGTTGCAGAAGAAAATAAGATGCTTAGGTTTTAGGTCAGGTGAGAGTTGAAGAGGTTTTAAGTTTTTAAGAACACAGGCTAAGGGAGAAGATGCAGGAATGGAGGGAGGAATGTTGCCCATAGTGAAGGAGGTAAGTTTAAAGAGAAAGGTAGAGACATGGAGAAGAGGGTGGTGAGCAGTCCTGGGCTGCAATGTGGGTGAACATCCAAAGCAGGCGTCCCCGCAATTAACTTGCCACCAAGGGAATGTGGGTGAATGACCAAGGCAGATGTCCCCACGGTGATCAGACACCAATGAAATGTGGGTGAATAATCAGGCAGGCGTCCCCACAGTGATTAAACACCAAGGGAAAACTGTCTTCCTGAGTCTAAGACTGGCGCCGGAGTTTTGGGTTCACGGATAAAATGTGTCTCCTTTGTCTCTACTAGCGAGGAAAAAGAACTGGAGTTGGAAGGACAGGGAGATTGAAGGGTAGCAAGAGAGGCTGCAGAAGAGAGTGAAAAGACTGCTTACCCGATTTGAAATTGGTGAGATGTTCCTTGGACTGGTTGGTCTGAGGACCCGAGGTCATAGGTAGATTTCCTCACGGAGTGAGGGCGGGGACAGGCCTCCCGAAGGAGTACCCCTGTCCCGGGTCTTCAGCACCAAATGTCATGCATGTCCATGTGAAGAGCCCACCAAACAGGCTTCGTGTGAACAATAAAGCTTTTTAATTACCTGGGTGCAGGCAGGCTGAGTCCAAAAAGAGAGCGAAGGGAAATAGGGGTGGGGCCGTTTTATAAGATTTGGGTAGGTAATGGTAAATTACAGTCAAAGGGGGTTGTTCTCTGGTGGGCAGGGGCAGGGGTCACAAGATGCTCAGTGGGGGAGCTTCTGAGCCAGGAGAAGGAATTTCACAAGGTAATGTCATCAGTTAAGGCAGGAACAGGCCATTTTCACTTCTTTTGTGATTCTTCAGTTACTTCAGGCCATCTGGATGTATACGTGCAAGTCACAGGGGATATGATCGCTTAGCTTGGGCTCAGAGGCCTGACATGCGTGTTTATCTATAAATACGATGCCAATTTTACTTATGGCTTATCTTATATTCTTTGTTAGCTGATTTTCGATGGTAGTTTTATCTTGTCTAAGTGAGTAGTCGTGGAGATAGTCTTATTATCACGATGTGTTTAATGATGAATATATATTTTCTTTTTGTGAGAGAAACACTTTTGTGATTTGAAGTTAATTTTTAAAAAGATTTACAATTCTGTATTTTTGTCAGTTTTTCCTTGAAAACGTTGTTTTAAAAACACATAACAAAATTTACCATCTTAAATTTATTGACGTGTATATTTCACAGCCAGCTGTGGTTGTGGCTCTCATCTGTAATCCCAGAATTTTGGGAGGTCAAGACAGGAGGATATCTGGAGCTGAAAAGTTTGAGACCAGCCTGGGGAATACATGGAGACCCCTCTCTATAAAAAAAACTTAATAATAGCCAGGTATGGTGGTGTGCAGCTGTGGTCCCAGCTACATGGGAGATTGAGGGGGAGTCAAAATTGTGCCTCTACACTCCAGCTTGGGTGACAGTGTGAGACCGTGTCTCAAAAAAAAAAAAAAAAATGCTCTTCACTTCAGGCATGTTAAGTATATTCACATTGTTGTGCAAAAGATTTCTAGAAACTTTACATATTGCAAAACTAAAACTCAGTAACCATTAAGTAACAACATCTCATTTTACCCTCTCTCCAGCTTTTGGCAGACAAAACTTCCACTTTTTGTTTTTATGATTTTGACTACTTAAGATATCTCATATAAGTGGAATCATACAGTATCCATAATTTTGTTACTGGATTAATTCAACTGACATAATATTCTCAATCTTCATCTTAAAATGTGACAAGATTGTTCTTTTTAAGGTGGAATAATATTCCATCGTATGTATATGTTACATTTTTTGATACGTTTATAAATCAAGGAACATCTAGGTTGCTTCAGACTTTTGGCTTTTGTGAATACTGGTATAATAAAGATGAATTTTCAAATATGCCTCCCAGGTCCAGTGTTGCATTTTTTTTTTTTCCCCCCTCAGACGGAGTATTGCTTTGTCACCTAGGCTGGAGTGCAGTGGTGTGATCTTGGTTAACTGCAACTTCTGCCTCCTGGGTTCAGCTGATTCTCCTGCTTCAGCCTTTCGAGTAGCTGGGGTTATAGATACCCACCACCACACCCAGCTAATTTTTTGTACTTTTAGTAGAGATGGGGCCAGGCTGGTCTCAAACTCCTGACCTCAGGTGATCTGCCCCCTCAGCCTCCCAAATTACTAGGATTATAGGCTTGAGCTACTGTGCCTGGCCTTCATTACATATTTTGGATATAGATTTATAAATGAGGAACATTTATAACTTTTTAAAATAATGGCTGCATCTTTGTTTTCCACCAGCATTCAACATGGATTTCATTTTTATTGTATCATCAACAGATTTGGTGTTTTAAAAAAATGTATCATGGCCATATTAATGGGTATGAGGTGATTTTGTTTGTCATTGTGGTTTTTTTTTCATTTCTTTACAAATTAGTAATTTTATGTGTCCTTTCAAATGCTTTTTCTCATTTGTGTACTTTTCTAATGAAAATGTTGTTTGTCCATTTCTAAATCAAGTTATTCAACCTTATTTTTTAGTTTTAAGAGTCGTTTATATATTTTGAATATTAACTTCTTTCACGTTTAATTTGCAAATATTTTCACCTATTTTCTAAGGGATGTCATTACTCTTGAATTGTTTTTTGGTATGAAGAAATTTTGAAGCCTATTGTAGTTAAACTTTTCTGTTATTTCATTTGCTGCTCATGTATTTAATTTTGTATCTAAGAAAATGGTGCCAAGGCCAATGTCATGTCTTTTTCCTGTAGTTTTTCTAAAAGATTTGTTGGTTTTTTTATGTCTCAGCATTTTATTTAAAATATATTTTTGTATCATTCTAGGAAATAATCCAACTTTATTTTATCAGTGCTGATATTCAGTTTTCAAAATCATTTTTTTGAAGAGATTATTTCTATTTTGTGATCATGGCAACTTCGTGGAAGATCATTTGATCATATACAGAAGGATTCATTTCTGAGCTCTCCATTCTGTTCTTTCATCTGTTCATCTTTGTTTCTGTATCTCATTGTTTATATTCTTTAGCTTTTAACTGTAGGTTGTATTGACATCTTTGAAAAATAACATTTTTTGACCCCTGAGCAAGAATATGTTGAAGAGTGTGTTTCATATTCACATGGTTTTGAATTTGCCAGTTTGAGTTTGCTTTTAATTCCTAGTTTCATTCAGCTTTTGTTGGAAAACACACAGTGTATAATTTTAGTGTTTTTAAAGTGATTTGTTGTTGTTTTGAGACAAGATCTTACTGTCAACAGGCTGCAGTGCTGTGGCATAACTTTGGCTCACTGTAGCCTCAGTCTCCTGGGCTCGAGTGATGCTTTCACCTCACTTTTCTGAGTGGCTAGTACTACAGTCATGCACTACCATGTCTGGCTAATTGTTTGCTTGTTTGTAGTGTTAGGATCTCACTATGTTGCCCAGGCTGGTCTCATACTTTTGGCACCAATGGATTGTCTTACCTTGGTCTCTCAAAGTGTTAGGATTATAGGCAAGAGCCACTGCACCCGGTCAGTATTTTAAAATTTAATAAAACTTGCTATGTGTCCTAACGGAATACACCAGGTGCAAATAGAAATATTGTGTATTATCTTGGTTTTCACTGGAGAGTTTTGTGTGTGTCTGTGAAGCCTAGTTGGTCTATAATATGGTTTGGATGTCCCTGTTCTCCAGACCTCATGCTGCAAAATAAATCCTCAATGTTGGTTGTGAGACCTGGTGGGACATGTTTTTGTATGGGGGCAAATTTCTCATCAATGGCTTGGTACATCCTCTTGGTAATCAAAAAGTTTACACTCCATTAATTCAAATGAGAGCTGGTTCATTAAAAGAACCTGGCTTCTTCACCTCACACTTGCTCTGTCTCTCATATAATATGTCCAGTTACTTTTTACCTTCTACCATGATTTTAAGCTTCTTGATATCCTCACCAGAAGCAGATGCTGGCACACACTTCTTATACAGTCTGCCAAACTGTGAGCCAAATAAACATTTTCCTTTATAAATTATGCACTCCCATGTGTTCCTCTATATGCAAAATAACTAATATAGTCTATAATGTTGTCTCAGTTTTCTGTTTCTTATTTTTTATCTGAATTTTCTATTTATTTCTTCAAATGGGGTCTTGATGTCTGCAATTATTATGTCGCTATGTATGTCTTGCTTCACTTTTGTCAATATTTGCTTTATATATTTTAAAGCCCTTATGTTATATACACATATACATATAGATAGATAAATACTATAAATTCCTGCTAAATCAACTCACTTTATCATAATATAATATCAATCATTGTCTCATGGTAGTACTTAAAGCATATTCTGTCCAATATAATTATGACCACCTCACTCACTTGTGGTTACTATATTCATGGAATATACATTTTTTTATTCTGTTACTTTCAGCCTATTTGACTCAATGATTAAATTAGTCTCTTGTAGGCAGCATACTGTATGCTTTATAAAAAACCACTCAGGCATTCTATATCTTTTTCTTTATATAACTTTATTTATTTATATATATATACACACACACACACATATATATATACACAAGTGTGTGTGTATATATATATATGTGTATATATATATTTTTTTCCAGATGGAGTTTCACTCTTGTTGCTTAGACTGGAGTGCAATGGTGTGACCCCGGTTCACTGCAACCTCTGCCTCTCAGGTTCAAGCAATTTTCCTGTCTCAGTCTCCCAAGTAGCTGGGAGTACAGGCGCCTGCAACCACACCCAGGTACTTTTTTCTATTTTAAGTAGAAATGGGGTTTGACCATGATGGCCAGGCTGGTCTTGAACTCCTGATCTCAGGTGGTCTACCTGCCTCGGCATCCCAAAGTGCTGGTATTACAGGCATGAGCCACCACATCCGGCCTTGTGTATTTTGGAGATAGTGTCTCACTCTGTCAACCAGGCTGATTTGCTCGGTTCACTGCTGCCTGAATCTCCCAAACTCAGATGATCCTCTCATATCAGCCTCTCAAGTAGCTGCATTGCAAGTATGTAACATCACACCCAGCCAACTTTTTTTTTTGTATTCTTTGTCGAGACAGATTATTGCCATGTTGCTGATTCTGGTCTTGATCTCCTGGGATCAAGTGATCAGCCTATCTTGGCCTTCCAAAGTCCTGAGATTATATTTCATTATATTTATTAAGTAGTTTAATACGTTTATATTTAAAATGATTCCTTAAAGAAATGAAGTTGTTATTTCCAGTTATATTGTTATTGTTTCATGTGTTTCTAGTAGTATATTTTTCTCATTTCCTTTTTTACTCTCTTTAATTTTGTACTGGCATGGTTTGATTTTTTTTGTTTTCTTTTAGATACTTTCTTTAAACAGAATCTTTGCAATCATCTTGAAAACTGTAGATTACATACATCTTACAGTTAAAGCAATATATTTTAATCTCATGACAACTTCAATTGAATACAAAAACTATGCCTCTATATTTTCCAGTTTGTTGTTGATTTTAAAATTATTCTATATGGTGTATCTATTAACATATTTATGCGGATTTCCATATTGTTTTTTATATTCTATAAAAGTACTTTAAAGGTCTTGTGTACCATCATTTTGTTAGTTTGTTTGTTTTGTTTTGTTTTGAATTGAGTCTTGCCCTATTGCTTAGGACGGAGTGTATAGATGTGATCTTAGCTCACTGAAACCTCGGCCTCCCAGGTTCAACAATTATCCTGCCTCTGCCTCCCTAGTAGCTGGGATTACAGATGCCTGCCACCAAGCCTGGCTAATTTCTTGTATTTTTTAGTAAAGATAGGCTTTCACCATGTTGGCCAGGCTTGTCTTGAACTCCTGACCTCAGGTGATCCACCCGCCTCAGCCTCTCAAAGTGCTGGGCTTACAGGTGTGAGCCACAGCACCCAGCTGGAAATTACTTTTTATCTCACTATTCATAGCATTTCATATCAATACAAAGATTGACACATCTAGATATAAATATACATAGGAAGATAAATACTCACATAGAGAATTGTATAAATATTTCTATCTAAACATTTATGTATACAAAACATGTTCCCCAAAAGACATTTTTAATCTTTTAGCATGCACTAAAGATGCTGATGTAGAATTACTTCTTTTTTCTTTTGCTAAATAACATGTCAGAATGGAACATAGTTATACAATTTTGTTTATGTAAATATCAACAAAGCTCTATCTTCAAGGGCAGGCCACAGAAATAAGCTGAAAAGAAAGTCATGTAACACATCTGTCCAGGACAGTATTTCAGCGCTCTGCATGTCTCCTCATTCTGTGCATGTTGTGTTCACGCCCACCATTTGGGGCCTGTCTCGACAAAGCCACAGTCACCATTTAGATAATTTGATGATTGTATACACCTGGGCTGAGCTACTTGGCTGGTTGGGATCACCTGGGCTGTGCAAACTGGCTGATTGCAATCACCTGGTTTCTGCTAATTTGCTTAATTTATCTCAGCTTCAGGGGTAGAATACGGAGATGTCATCTGACCTACTTTATTTCTGAGGTTTTTTTTAAGGGTCATATGCAGAAATAAACATTTCATAGACATACCCATGTGACTCATTTTGTGTGTATATGTTTATCGAGCCACCTATTTTGTATCTATATGTACAGAAAGAAGCCTATAAAATAAACTTGATCTGAGGCTATTTCCATTTTCTTTACCTACAGGTTAGGTAAATCAATCAGCTACTGAGCTCAGTGAAGATTTATTCAAACCAAGCCATACACCATATTACATTTTTTTCATAAGTGTAAAAATATCTTTAATAACCTGGAACCTGGGTGTTTTAAATTCTCTTCCCATTAAACCAGCCCCATGAGGTTCTGTTCATCTATCTAGGAACCGCCAGAAATGCTTGACGTCAGTGGGCTGAGCCTTCCTCACAAAGCAGATTTGACCTGGCAAATAAGAGCCACCTGTGGCACTTCAGTGAATATTCACTATCACCCATTTGAAATGTGGCCAAGTACCATGTACCATTATATTTGCTTCCATCATCATCATCTATCTTCTAAAAAGAGACCTAGACTTCTTTTTCATTACCATAAATACCTGACTTCTGCCTCAAAGACAAAAAGACAAGAGTGTGATTTTACATCACACACTCTTGGAAATAAATACAGTTCTTGTCTTGATGGAAGTTCTAAAGAGAAAGAATAAGTATTCTCATATTTAGGTTAGGACCTTTGGACAGGGGCTGGTTCATCTCTGACCCTACATACAACAATAAAAGAAAAGTCAATCCCGACACGGCAGTAAATAACTCGAAAGGCCTTAGTAAGTATTCATCTTCCAGAAGTGCACAACAAAGCCCAGTGCTTCCTTTGAATATATTAAGTGCAGCAGGATGTATATCAGAGCATTCCTCTATTTCTGTACTATTCTAGATATAGTATTCTATAGGGAAAAGATTTTTATACATGTATGAAAGGTTTTTGTATTACTGTTTGTAGCAATAGCTATCAATACTTCCACATTCAATGTCTTTATTCTGTATGAATATATATAAAGATTGTTCCAGCTTCATATATATATATATTTATACATATTAGGTATGTATATGAATATACATACATGGTAGATACAGAAACACAAACATATGAATGTGTCTTTGTAAACATTAATGTATACATATAATATTCTCCCACTTTTTAAATTATAGAGCATATACTAAGGATGCAGATGTAGAATTAATTGCCTTCTGTTTTGCTCAACAGCATGTCAGAATAAAACATAGCCATACAATGTTGTTTATAGAAACATAAAGATTCAGCTTCAGGTTTCAGGCCTTGTAAAGCTGTGTGGTATATACTGTCCAGGTGAGCAAATAAGGCCCTGCATTTCTTTTTGGTGTGCATGGGCTATTTACATTTACCATTTCGGGCATACCTGAATGAATCTGTAGCCACTATTTAGATAATTAGCTGATTGGGATCACCTGGACTGAGCTAATTGGCTAATTGAATTCACCTGGACTGATCAGTTGGTTGATTGGAATCACCTGGGCTGAGCTAATTCACTGATTGAAATCACCTGGACTGAGTGAATGGTGCTTCAAAATCACCTGTGCTAAACTAATGGGCTCATCAGTTGAGCTAACTGGCTGATTGGTATCACCTAGAATAAGATAGTTGGCTGTTAGAAATCACCTGGGCTAATCAGCCGGGCTGAGCTAATTTGCTGATTGGATTCTCCTGGGATGTGCTAATGGGCTGCTTGGAATCCCCTAATTGGCTGATTTAAATTATCTAAGCTGAGTTAATTGATTCAGAAAAGTTGAACACTGAGCTGGGCTGGTGGCTCATGTCTGTAATCCCAGCAATTTGGGAGGCCGAGTCAGGCAGATCATTTGATGTCAGGAATTTGAGACCAGTCTGGCCAATACAGTGAAACCCTATCTCTACTAAAAATACATAAATTAGCCAGGCTTGGTTGTGGGTGCCTGTAATACCAGGTACTGGGGAGGCTGAGGCAGCAGAATCGCTTTAACCAGGGATGTGGAGGTTGCAGTGAGCCAAGATTGTGCCATTGCACTCCAGCCTGAGCAAGAGTGAAACTCTGTCTCAAAAAAGGAAAAAATATCTATCTATCTATCTATCTATCTATCTATCTATCTACTGTCAGAGGATGATAACTGGAAGTATTTTAGAGATGTTAAGAATCTGAAATTATTTTTACTTTTAGTTTTTATAAATGTTTCTTAAGCAATTTTAATTTCCAAAAAACTTGTAAATAAATGTTGTCAGTTTAATTTTTCTGAAGAATTTAAATAGAGTCAAATTATACATATCAAAAAATCTACTTTTCTGGTAGTAGATCAGCTTAATTTTCAGAACAAATGTGTTAAACTTCACGAAATTTTATGCTGACCAATTTGGTCAGTAGCCTCTTTCATACAACTGGGAGAGATGACACCAAGATGTAGCATTCATGTTGGGTGAGAGACTAAATGACTACCAGTAGCTAGATAATTTCTGTTTTACTAATAAATGTTTTTTTTATATTTTTTATTTTTTATTGATCATTCTTGGGTGTTTCTCGCAGAGGAGGATTTGGCAGGGTTACAGGACAATAGTGGAGGGAAGGTCAGCAGATAAACAAGTGAACAAAGTTCTCTGGTTTTCCTAGGCAGAGGACCCTGCGGCCTTCCGCAGTGTTTGTGTCCCTGGGTACTTGAGATTAGGGAGTGGTGATGGCTCTTAACGAGCATGCTGCCTTCAAGCATCTGTTTAACAAAGCACATCTTGCACCGCCCTTAATCCATTCAACCCTGAGTGGATACAGCACATGTTTCAGAGAGCACGGGGTTGGGGGTAGGGTCACAGATCAACAGGATCCCAAGGCAGAAGAATTTTTTCTTAGTACAGAACAAAATGAAAAGTCTCCCATGTCTACCTCTTTCTACACAGACACGGCAACCATCCAATTTCTCAATCTTTTCCCCACCTTTCCCCCCTTTCTATTCCACAAAACCACCATTGTCATCACGGCCCGTTCTCAATGAGCTGTTGGGTACACCTCCCAGACGGGGTGGTGGCTGGGCAGAGGGGCTCCTCACTTCCCAGTAGGGGCGGCCGGGCAGAGGCGCCCCTCACCTCCCAGATGGGGCGGCTGGCCAGGTGGGGGGCTGAACCCCCACCTCCCTCCCGGACGGGGCGGCTGGCCGGCGGGGGGCTGACCCCCCCACCTCCCTCCCGGACAGGGCGGCTGGCCAGGCGGGGGGCTGACCCCCCACCTCCCTCCCGGACAGGGCTGCAGGCTGGGCGGTGGGCTGACCCCCCCACCTCCCTCCCGGACGGGGTGGCTGGCCGGGCTGAGGGGCTCCTCACTTCCCAGTAGGGGCGGCCGGGCAGAGGCGCCCCTCACCTCCCGGACGGGGCGGCTGGCCGGACTAATAAATGTTTATTTTCATTTCTATATTGTCTCAAGTTATGTTAACAATAAAGTAATAACCTTTATCCAGGAAATTTTGAAAACTTATTTTTTAATCAGCCATAACAGTAAGCAAAGACAGAGAAATGAAGGTTTTTACCAGTCATAATTTATATATTAAAATTAAAATACTTCTAGAAATAAAGAAGGAAAGGAAGAAAGAAATATACAAACAAATGAAAAGCAGCCTGGTCAACATGGTGAAAGCCTGCCTCTACTAAAAATACAAAAATTAGCCTGGTGTGGTGGCGCACACTTGTAATCTCAGCTACTCAGGAGGCTTAGGCATGAGAATCACTTGAACCTGGTAGGCAGAGTTTGCAGTGAGCTGAGATTGCACCACTGCACTCCAGCTTGGGTGACAGAATGAGACTCCATCTCAGACAAAACAAAACAACAACAAAATAAAAGAGAAAGAAGGAAGTTGATTACTCACAATAGCTAAGGTATGAAATCAACCTAAGTGTTCACCAATAGGTGAATGGAGAAAGAAAATATGGTATATATACACAATGAAATGCTATTCAGCCCTTAAAAATAAGAAAGTCTTGTTATTTGCAACAACATTCATGAACCTGAAAGATATTATGTTAAGTAAAATAAGTCAGCACAGAAAAAAAACAAAATCCTGGTTTTTTTTTTTTTTGAGATGGAATTTTGCTTTTGTCACCCAAGCTGGAGTGCAGTGGCACCATCTCCACTCACTGCAACTTCCAGCTCCCAGGTTCAAGAGATTCTCCTGCCTCAGCCTCCTCAGGACCTGGGATTACAGGCATGTGCCACCACGCCCAGCACATTTTTATATTTTTAGTAGAGATAGGATTTCCCCCATGTTGGCCAGGCTAGTCTCAAACTCCTGACCTCGATTGATCCACCCACCTCAGCCCCTCCAAGTGTTGGGATTACAGGCGTCAGCCCTGTGCCCAGCCCACATAATCCTATTTCTATGTAAAGTGTAAAAAAAAAAAAAAATAAACTCATAGAAGCAGACGGTACAAGGATAAAACAAATAAAAAATCCCCTATAAGGTTTTTTGTCTGGTTAAGAGAGCTTCTTCATGATTTTTCAGGGGTTATATTTTCTTTTATTTTCCACATTTTCCTGTTCTTCAGCCAATGGACGAAAAAAGATACAGAGAAGACACATTTACCTTTTATCCGCTTCACTTCCATTCACTATTATTCATTGTGGATACAGATGAGAGTAGCAGTTTTCTGGTAGGACAGCCACTTCTCTGCAATAAACAAAAAACTGAAAAAAAATTAGCATATGCATCAATAACCCTTCTAGTAAAATAAAGATTAATTTTGTTGATTTCTATTGAGTTCCTGTAATATTTGATCAAAAGCTAGCAAAAGCACAGTAGAAAAGGAAAATTGCTCTAAATAAGAATATTGTGAATGGTTATTTTGTCAATATAAGTAAAAATATGACCTCACACTAATAGTCTCACCTATAGTTGTACAACGTCAAATGCTAATTTTTATTTAAAATTTTATTTCATATAAGTATTCAATTTATATCACCTGCCTTTGCTATTTCAATGCCTTCTTCACTTTATATCAGTGAAAAACAGGCCAGCAGGTCCTAGGAAAGCACGTTGTGCTATTGTTACTTTAACAATAAACAGGTCAAGCATGGTGGCTCATGCCTGTAATCCAGCACTTTTGAGAGGCCGAGGTGGGTAGATCACAGGGTCAGGAGTTCGAGACCAGCCTGGCCAATATGGTGAAACACCGTCTCTACTAAAAATACAAAAATTCCCAGGTGTGGTGGCTCAAGCCTGTAATCCCAGCACTTAGGGAGGCTGAGGCTGGTGGATTGCTTGAGGTCATCAGTTCAAGACCAGCCTGGGCAACATGGCTAAACCCCTTCTCTACTAAAAACACAAAAAATTAGCTGTGCATGGTGGTGGGTGCCTGTAATTCCAGCTACTCAGGAGGTTGAGGCAGGAGAATCTCTTGAACCTGTGAGACCAAGGTTGCCGTGAGCCAGGATCATGCCACTGTACTCCACCCTAGGCAACAAAGTAAGACTCCTCTCAAAACAATAAAATCAGCTGGGCGTGGTGGCGGGTGCCTGTAGTCCCAGCTACTAGGGAGGCTGAGGCAGGAGAATCGCTTAAACCCGAAAGCCAGAGGTTGCAGTGATCTGAGATCATAACACTGCACTCCAGCCTGGGTGACATAGCGAGACTCTGTCTCAAAAAACAAAAAACAAAAAGCAAAAACTGATCATGAATAGCACTTTTTTGGTTGCTACACACGTGTGAAACACTGTTATTTGGCTTAAGGTACTGGGTTTTTTTTTTTTTTTTCTTTTTCTTTTTCTTGTTTGAGATGGAGTTTTGCTCTTGTTGCCCAGGCTGGAGTACAGTGGCACAATCTCATCTCACTGCAGCCTCTGCCCACAAGGTTCACACAACTCTTCTGCCTCAGCCTCCCCAGTAGCTGGGATTACAGGCACCTGCAACCACACCTGGCTAATTTCTTGTATTTTTAGTAGAGATGGGGTTTCACCATGTTGGTCAGGCTGGTCTTGAACTCCAGACCTCAGGTGATCCACCCGCCTTGGCCTCCCAAAATGCTGACGTTACAAGCGCGAGCCACCACATTCAGCCTGGTTTTCTTTTTTTTTGAGACAGAGTCTCATCTGTCACCCAGGCTGGAGTGCAATGGCATCATCTCGGCTCACTGCAATCTCTGCCTCCTGGGTTCAAGTGATTCTTCTGCCTCAGCCTCCCAAGTAGCTGGGACTACAGGTGCATGCCACCACGCCTGGCTAATTTTTGTATTTTTAGTAGAGATGGGGTTTCACCATGTTGGCCAGGCTGGTCTTGAACTCCTGACCTCTTGATCCACCCACCTCGGCCTCCCAAAGTGCTGGGATTACAGGCATGAGCCACCACGCCCAGCCCTATTTTTTTTCTAAATTTACTGGTAATATAAAATTCTTCGCTAAGAAGACATGATCTTATTCAAATGTTTTATGAGATTTCATTGATGTCTGAATTATCTGGAATATTAAAATTTTTCATGAACTCAAATCAAGTACTATACATAATCTTTTAGTAAAAGCTTTTCTGAGGCAGAGTAAGATTTATAACATTTTATTATCATATGGAAGAAGTGTATTAACCATGTTTTCAGTAATCACTCTGAACACAGCATTCTCAGTTCACAGTGTAAAAAGTGAAGTAGAGGTTCCTCTTCAGACTTTTCTACCTAATTATGAATAGTAACTTCTCTTAGAAGCAAAGTTTATTCAAAGACCTGTGCTAACATTCTTAAATATCTGCTAAGCACAATTAAAAAGTCAATGGACTTTATGTTCTTAGCTCCCACAATTTAGCCTAAATATTTGCCCTGGCATGCTTATATTAATCCAAGCAAGCATTAGGTCATAGCCTGTTCCTCCTCCTTATTTGAAGGTGTTTTTACCTTTCTCAGCATTCCACAAGTTACTTCCTCCTTCCTTTGTTCTCCTCTGCCTTTGTCTCTTTTAAAAAGTTCTAAGTTGCTAAACAATTGGGACAAATACAGAATGTGAGGTCCCACTCCAGCCAGTGAAAACCGGACACAGCAGTAGGGTGGACACGTCAAGTTATAAATGACTCTGTCTCCTCTGTTCAGTGTACTCGTGGCAAAACTGCTTTCTGCAAAAAAGTAAAAATGGCCTTGCTAAGAAAAATTAAATTTATTTTCAAGTGCTATTTCTTTACAGCACCAGAGAACAAACATTTCTAAAACCAGTATGGACCCTGAGTAATTCAGGGGGAATTGGTATCTCTGTAGAGACAGTAAGGAAATGCTGAGTGGAGGCACCACACTGCACATCAATGCTTTCCACATGCACCCATTAGAGTCTTAATTTAATTGGGCTGTTATTTGCATAGCTAGATAATTACCAACTTTAGTCATACTATTTTTTAGCAACTAATGGCATCTGTTACCCATTAATTTTATACATTTGCTTTTTTGAAAAACAAATCTTTTGTTAATTCACTCTAAATTGAGACTACATTTACAATCTTCAGTTTTTCAGTGTTAAAGCAAATCAGAGAAGAGCAATGTGTGTACATAACGTGCATTTTCCTGCCTACCAAAATTATTCTGGCTGGGAAAAGTGGCTCATGCCTGTAATCCCAGCACTCTGGGAGGCTGAGGTGGGTGGATTACCTGAGGTCAGGAGTTCAAGACAAGCCTGGCTAACATGATGAAATCCCATCTCTACTAAAACTACAAAAATTCTCCGGGCATAATGGCGGGTGCCTGTTATCCCATCTATTCAGGAGGCTGAGGCGGAAGAATCACTTGAACTAGGGAGGCAGAAGTTGCAGTGAGCTGAGTACGTGCCATTGCAGTGCAGCGTGAGTGACAGAGTGAGAATCCTTCTAAAAAAAAAAAGAAATTCTTTCTTCAATTACTTGGAAACCCTGGGAAGCCCCTATAAAATATTCCCTTTGAATACTTTAGCCAGGATTTCAGATTTCAAAAGGTCAAAAACAATCATTGAGCAAAGCTTAAATCTTGTCTTTGTTTCTTGTTAGTCATCTGGCCATTTCTGTAAGTATGGCAATTATGCGAAGCCATTGAAAAAATGTGGTCTTGGTAAATTTTATTCCATTTCAAATTTTTCTCTAATTGTTACTTTGGTCATGTGAATCTAAAAGAAACTATCTACATAACTAATCATGTATTCAAAAGCTATTCTTATTAATGTGTTTACAGTTTAATCTTGTATTACAGTATAGTAGAATCCTCTATAATTAGAAGTTAATTATTTATAAATTCATTGTTTTTAAGGTTTTTCAAATTTGAAAACAGACAATTAGGTATACTTTTTGAAGTAAGTTCAATTTTAGGACATTACCCATTTAGTCTTCATGGCATTTCTGTAATAAATAGTGTAAACCTGTGTCACCAGAATGGCACAGACATGCTGATTGAATTAGAATGAGTTCAGCCTTGTTGGTAGACTATTGGTATCCCAGAGGCAGATCATTCACTACGGCTTACTAAATACTGTTCCATAATGCCAGAGAGCACTTTTACTCAGGTTTCCCTTTTCCTCCCATTAATGTGGACCTTTTGTGGTCTCCTGTTTCTCTTAAGCTATCCCAGATGAGAGGTGATTATTTCTTGAATGAATGAGATTCCCTTTTTTTCCCCTCTGCCATAGAATCCTCTTATGTTCCTTACTGGAAGCAACATGCAGGAGGCAGAAATGATGACAAGATACATTTTTCCTGCCATGTGGCCACCATAAGCAGCTTACAACATGTTCTACCTAGAAGTCACTTACTTTCAGGCCAGCAGGGGTGTTTTTCTGTGATGTGTCTCTTTCTCTTAAAAGCACCTCTGATTAAGTTTAGCACAATCAGGATAATCTCCATTTTGATAAACACAAAGTCTACGGATGAGTAACCTAATTTCATAAGTGATTTCCCACCACAGTCACACATTTTTTTTACACTAAAGAGGAAAGTATGACACAGCACGTGTGCAACAGACTGGTAATCCAGGGTATTATCTTAGAATGTTGCCTACCCACCTAAATAAATGTTTAAAATCATCTTTTGCTCGGTACGGTGGCTCATGCTTCTAATACCAGCACCGTGGGAGGCTGAAGCAGGCAGATCATGAGGCCAGGAGTTTGGGACCAGCCTGGCCAACATGATGAAACCCTGTCTCTACTAAAAATACAAAAATTAGTCAGACGTGGTGGTGCATGCCTGTAATCTCAGCTACTTAGGAGGCTGAGGCAGGAGAATTGCTTGAACCCAGGAGGTGGAGGCTGCCATGAGCTGAGATCACGCCACTGCTCTCCAGCCTGGGAGACAGAGCAACACTCCATCATGGAAAAGAAAAGTCTTTCTGCTGCTTTTGTTATCTACATAAACAAAGATATCTACTGGATATAATAATTAACTACTTTTTAATTTTATTCATTACAAATAACACTATTTTTCTGGCTTAAATTATTTTTTATGCACCATTTATACATTCACACACACATAGAACAATAAAAATATATCCAATTATTCAATTTTGGTTGAATGTTCATTCAAATAAGTGTTAAAAATGATTTTTTTTTTCCTGTTTTAAGAGGGCTTTTATTATTGTACTCAAGAGAGTTGTTTCTGGAGACGAAGTTGCCTGTGCTTTAATAGGCAGACTCTGGGGAGAATCCGAATCACAGGCCAGAACATTTTATATTAATAAATTCAATACAAAGCAGAAAGTATAGACTTGCTTTCACCATTTTAAAAGTGTTTAGTTTTGTTAATCACCTAAATAACATAATTTTTGTTGCAGTAATTGCTCTTTTATTCTGAAAATATGTACAAACCTATACTCACACAAAAACACTCAATTCATAATTTTCTTCCACCTCAGGTTTATCTTCAGAGTAATATGTGTATATTTAACTCTATGTAAATTAAAACTAAAAGTCTATGTGTTTGCAGGCAGAGACCACATGTTCAAGGAAAACTATATTACAAGTATTTATAATTTTTCAGGACTCAGAAATGTATGGATTTTATTTTGATTTTCTTTTTTTTTTTTTTTTTTTGAGATGGAGACTCACTCTGTCAGCCAGGCTGGAGTGCAGTGGCATGATCTCAGCTCACTGCAACCTCTGCCTCCTGGGCTCAAATGATTCTCCTGCCTCAGCCTTCTGGCATGTGCCACCATGCCTAATTTTTGTGTTTTTAGTAGAGACAAGGTTTCACCACATTGGGCAGGCTGGCCTTGAACTCCTAACCTCAAGCATTCCACCCGTCTCGGCCTCCCAAAGTGCTGGAATTACAGATGTGAGCCACTGTGCCTGGCCGTATTTTATTTACATTTTTGTATAATTATTATGACCATAGAAATAATCCTGTAGTCAATAACAATTTAATTGTACATTTTAAAATGAATAAAAGCATATAATTACACTATTGGTAATGCAAAAGATAAATGCTAGAGGTGATGGATACCTTATTTACCATAATGTAATTACTACATATTGTAGGCCTGAGTCAAAAGATGCCATATAAGGCATAAATATATACACATATTATATACCCACGAATACAAATAAAAAATTTAAATAATAGTTAAAATTTAATCTATGGGAACAATATTCCTTAACTCATTTGCAGTTTAAAGCCACTGACAGTGATTACTAAAGATGTTATTTTACAATGTATGAAATAGTATATTCCTACAATATTGTACCTACACCCTTGAGTAAAGTGGGATACAGTTAGTGGCACAATAATGGTTCATTAAACGCACGACAGTCTTACCATGGTAAAAATAACATAAAATTAAGTTCACAAATAATCTAACAATTTTTTTTTTTTTTTGAGACAGAGTTTTGCTCTTGTTGCCCAGACTGGAGTGCAATGGCACAATCTTGCCCCACTGCAACCTCTGTCTCCCAGGTTCAAGTGTTTCTCCTGCCTCAGCCTCCTGAGTAGCTGAGATTACAGACATGCACCACCATGCCTGGCTAATTTTTTTTGTATTTTTAGTAGAGACTGGGTTTCTCCATGTTGGTCAGGCTGGTCTCGAACTCCTGACCTCAGGTGCTCTGCCCACCTTGGCCTCCCAAAGTGCTGAAATTACAGGCATGAGCCATCAAGCCCGGCCCTAACAGTTTTAAAATGTACTGCATTTTATTACATAAAAGTAGTAAAGTAATATACTCATTTATTTTAATATACTTTTAATTATTTCTTTGTATCACTATAATAAAGTATTGCTCTGAACATTTACGTTATACATTACTTAATAGAATTTTACTACAAACAGCCTCTCCACTTGTATTTTCATTATGCATCTTACATTTTAATGTTCTTACTATTTTATAGAAAAAGTCATAATGTCCAAATAATGTAAAAAAATCGAGTATCTCTGATGCAGAAGCCACTGATCACATGCTTTCTCACATATGAATAGAAATAAAATAACAGCATAATTTGAAAGCTACATTACATCATTATTCAGCTTTCAAAAAATTTTATTCAAGGAAACAAGTATACTTTCAACGTAATTACAATGCTTCCAAAAATCTACTCCTTTTAAAGTTAAATAGAAATCATTTACCTAAAAACTGCAGTTGTGGATTAGTTTTTATACTCAATGCTCTGATTTAGTGTAATGTCTGAAGTGTCGGGGCCTTAGTTATTCTACTGTAAACTCTCTGATATTTATATACAATCTATTTTGAATTAAATATTTTTTCATATTTACTGCATCTGCAAAATTATATTTTAGCATAAACTCTCTGTTGTTTTCTAAGCTGTAGTTTCTGGGAAAAAAAAAAGTGTTTCTAAACTTAATACATTTGTAGGACTCATCTCCAATATAAATTCCCTGGTGTTGAACAAAGCTTGAGCAACTGCTTTAGGATTTTCCTCCAGTACAAAATGTGTGCAATAAGATCGTGATACTAGTAAATGTACTATGTAACTCCCTTTATATTTGTAATGCTTGTCTTCACAATAAATACTCTTCTTCACTTTAAAGGCTTATACTTTCTGAAAGTTTTTTTGACAGTAATTGCCATTTTAATGCTTTTATTAAAAGGAAGATTTTTATGTTGAGTTAGATGTGAGTAGGAATTAATAGGTTTTCCATATTCCTTCTATTTGTACAATTTTTCTCAAGGATACTAGCTTTTCTGTGAAATAAGGTGTAAGAACTGATTAAAAGTTTTGCCACATTCTTCACACTTGTAGGAGTTTTGCCAGTATGAATTATCCTACCTACAATCAAGTGTGGCAACCATATAAAGGCTTTGTCACATTTTATATATTTCTAGGGTTTCACACTAGTATAATTATTGTTATGTGTAGAGAAGTTGGAGGTGTTCGTAAAAGCAATGTCACATTTTTTAGCTTTGCGGATTTCCTCTTCAGCATGAATTATCGCCATGTCTCTTAAGAATTGAGAACTTGTGGCCGGGCGTCGTGGCTCACGCCTGTAATCCCAGCACTTTAGGAGGCCAAGGCGGGTGGATCACCAGAGGTCAGGAGTTCGAGACCAGCCTGGCAAACATGGCGAAGTCGCATCTCTACTAAAAATAAAAAAATTAGCTGGGCATGTTGGAGGACACCTGTAATCCCAGCTACTCAGGAAGCTGAGGTAGGAGAATGGCTTAAACCCAGGAGGCAGAGGTTGCAGTGAGCCGAGATCATGGCACTGTACTCCAGCTTGGATGACAAGCATGAAACTTCATCTCAAAAAAAAAAAAATATTGAAAACTTGTTATAGGATTTGCCACATTCCTCAAACTTGTAGGATTTTTGTCCAGCATGAATTATGTGTAAGAAGGGTTCAGAACTTCCTAAAAGCGTTGTCACATTCTTTGTATTTGTAGGGTTTATGTTCCATATAAATTCTCATATTTAGTAAAAGTTGATAGCTGGTTAAAGGCTTTCCCACATTCATCAAACTCACAGGGTTCTCTCCAGTACGAATTATCTTATGTCTAGTAAGGGCAGAGGTGTCCTTAAAGGCTTTGCTGCATTTTCTTATTTGTTGGGTTTCTTTCCCGCATGAATTATCTAATGTCTACTAAGGTTTGAGGATGATATAAAGGCTTTGCCACATTTATCACACTTGTACAGTTTCCCTCCAATATGAATTTTCTTATGTGAAAAAAGCATAGTGGGATAGCTTAAAGCTTTGCCACATTCTTCACATTTATAGTTTCTCTCCAGTATGAATTACCTTATGTGTAGTAAGGGTAGAGGGGCACTTAAAGCCTTTGCCACATTCTTCACATTTGTAGGGTTTCTCTCCAGTATGAATTCTCTTATGTCTAGTAAGGATAAAGGAGCGCTTAAAAGCCTTGCCACATCGTTCACATTTGTAGGGTTTCTCTCCAGTATGAATTCTCTTATGTGCAGTAAGGTGTGAGGACGAGTTGAAGGCTTTGCCACATTCTTCACATTTGTAGGGTTTCTCTCCAGTATGAATTCTCTTATGTGTAGTAAGGATAGAGAAGCACTTAAAGGCCTTGCCACATTCTTCACACTTGAAGGGTTGCTGTCCAGTATGGATTATCTTATGTGTAGTAAGGGAAGAGGAGTGCTTAAAGGCTTCGCCACATTCTTCACATTTGTAGGGTTTCTCTCCAGTATGAATTCTCTTATGTGTAGTAAGGTGTGAGGACCAGTTGAAGGCTTTGCCACATTCTTCACATTTGTAGGGTTTCTCTCCACTATGAATTATCTTATGTGTAGTAAGGGATGAGAAGTACTTAAAGGCTCTGCCACATTCTTCACATTTGTAGGGTTTCTCTCCAGTATGAATTCTTTTATGTGTAGTAAGGACAGAGGGGTGCTTAAAGGCTTTGCCACATTCTTCACATTTGTAGGGCTTCTCTCCAGTATGAATTATCTTATGCGCAGTAAGGATAGAGGAACGCTTAAAGGCCTTGCCACATTCTTCACATTTGTAGGGTTTCTCTCCACTATGAATTATCTTATGTGCAGTAAGGTATGAAAACCGGCTAAAGGCTTTGCCACAGTCTTCACATTTGTACCGTTTCTCTCCAGTATGAATTATCTTATGTGTAGTAAGGTGTGAGGACCAGTTGAAGGCTTTGCCACATTCTTCACATTTGAAGGGTTTCTCCCCAGTATGAATTTTCTTATGTGTAGTAAGGGTTGAAGGCTGGTTAAAAGCTTTGCCACATTCTATACATTTGAAAGGTTTTTTTCCAGTATGTCTTATCTTGTGTCTGTTTGAATTTGAAAATTTATGAATGACTTTCACATATTTATCACACTGAAATATTTTGCTTTGAGTAGTTGTCAAATATTGGTTAAGTCCATTATAACCTCTTTTGTGCACCTTACATTCATCTACACTTTCACAGCCCTTTTTAAACTGTAAATTGTCATGTCCATAGTTTTCATATCTTCTCAGTGTCACTTTTTGGAAAGAATCTTTTATGCTCTGCTCTGGCCAAAGATCTCGGGCAAAATGAGAACACGTAACTGAAAGAAACAATAAAAGCACATTACTTCAATTGATAGACTCAGATAAATATACTTTACAGATCTAACCTATATAATTATACAAACTACATAAGCAAGATGACACAGCAAAATACCACAAGCTGTAATTTCTTCCTGGATACATAAATGTAACAAAAGTGGACTGCCCAAAATACATTTGTAAAAAATTTATAAGTGAGTTAAGTGTATGAAGGGCCCCAGGTGAGCACAATGCAAAGAGCCACATAGAATAAAAAGAAAATTCTGTTACTTATACCCAACAGAGCTCTTCCTGCTCTCCAGTATAATATTGTGCCTTTAAAAGTAAATTTCCAGCCGGATGCAGTCGCTCATGCCTGTAATCTCAGAACTGTGGGAAGGTGACACATGGGTGGATCATGAGAAATTCGCCCCCCATGACCCAAACATATCCCACCAGGTCCCACATCTAACAGTGAGAATTTATATTGCAGCATGAGGTTTGAAGAACATAGACATCCAAACCACATTATAGACCACCTAGGATTCACAGACACACACAAAACTCTCCAGTCAAAACCAAGATAATACACAGTATTCCTATTTGCATCTGGTGTATTCTGTTAGGACACATATGAAGTTTTATTAAATTAAAAATACTGACTGTGCTGTGGCTCTTGGCTATAATCCTAACACTTTGGGAGGTCCACTGGGGCCAAAAGTTTGAGACCAGCCTGGGCAACATAGTGAGATCCTAATACTACAAACAAGCAAACAATTATCCAGACATGGTAGTGCATATCTACAGTCCTAGATACTCAAAAAACTAAGGAGAAAGGATCACTTGAGTCCAGGAGGCTGAGGCTACAATGAGCCACAATTATGCCACTGCACTGCAGCCTGGGTGACAGTAAGATCTTGTCTCAACAACAACCAATCATTTTTAAAACACTAAAATTACACACTGTGTGTTTTCTACAAAAACTGAATGAAACTAGGAATTAAAAGCAAAAGTCAAACTGGCAAATTCAAAAATAAGTGAATATGAAACACGCTCTACAACATATTCTTGCTCAGGGGGCAAAAAATTTTATTTTTCAAAGTTGTCAATACAACCTACAGTTAAAACCTACAGTAACATGGCCAGGCATGGTGGCTCATGCCTGTAATCCCAGCACTTTTGGAGGCCGAGGCAGGTGGATCACGAGGTCAGGAGATTGAGACCATCCTGGCTGATATAGTGAAACCCCATCTCTACTAAAAATACAAAAAATTAGCCAGGCATGGTAGCAGGCGCCTGTAGTCCCAGCTACTTCAGAGGCTGAAGCAGGAGAATGGCATGAACCTGGGAGGCGGAGCTTGCAGTAAGCTGAGATTGCGTCACTGCACTCCAGCCAGGGTGACACAGCGAGACTCCATCTCAAAAAAAAAAACAAAAAAAAAACCACCTACAGTAACATAAACAATGTGACACTGACACAAAGATAAACAAATGAAAGAACAGAATAGAGAACTCAGAAATGAACCCTTCTGTATATGATCAGATGATCTTCCACAAAGTTGCCATGCATACAAAATAGAAATAATCTCTTCAAAAAATGATGTTGAAAACTGAATATCAACACTGATAAAGTTGTTTATTTCCTTGAATGGTACAATAATACATTTTAAACAAAATGCTTAAACATAAAAATACACAAGTGAGGAAAAGCATTTGAAAGAACATACAAAATCATTAATTTATAGAGAAATAAAAAAAAACACAATGACAAAATCAACTTACACCCATTAGGTGCAATAAAAATAAAACCCATGTTGATTGCTGGTGGAAAACAAAGACACAGCCATTATTTTAAAATGTTGTAAATGTTCCTCATTTATAAATCTCTATCCAAAATATGTAACACAGGCCAGGTGCAGTGGCTCAAGCCTGTAATCCTAGCAGTTTGGGAGGCTGAGGTGGGCAGATAACCTGAGGTCAGGTGTTTGTGACCAGCCTGGCCAACACACCATTTCTACTAAAAATAAAAGATTAGCTTGGCGATGTGACGTGCACCTGTAATCCCAGCTACTTGGGAGGCTGAGATGGGAGAATCGCTTAAACCCAGAAGGCAGAGGTTGCAGAGAGCCGAAATCGTGCCACTGTACTTTAGCCTGGGCAACAAAGTGAGACTCCATCTCAAAAAAAAAAGGAAAACAACAGCAACAACAAAAATATGCAACACAGGACCTGGAAGATATAATTGAAAATCCATGTGTATTGTACCAGTATTCACAAAAGCCAAAAGGCTGAAGCAACCCAGATGTCTCTTGATTTATAAACATATCAAAAAATGTAACATATACATATGATGAAGTATTATTCCACCTTAGAAAAAACAATCTTGTCAATTTTAAGATGAACTTTGAGAATATTATGTCACCTGAACTAATCCAGTGACAAAATTTTGGGTACTGTATGATTCCACATATATGAGATATCTTAAGTAGTCAAAATCATAAAATCAGAAAGTGGAAGGTTTGTCTGTCAAGGGCTGGAGAGAGGGTAAAATGAGCAGTTGTTACTTAATGGTCAATGACTTTTAGTTTTACAAGATGAAAAGTTTCTAAAAGTCTTTTGCATAACAATGTGAATATACTTAATATGACTGAAATGAACAGCTTTTTTTTTGAGACACGGTCTCACTCTGTCACCCGAGCTGGAGTGTAGTGGTACAATTTTGACTTCCCTTAAATCTCCCAAGTAGCTGGGGCCACAGCTGCACATCACTATGGCTGGCTATTATTATTATTTTTTTTTATAGAGAGGTGTCACCATATGTTGCCCTGGCTGGTCTCAAACTGTTGGGCTCCATGGATCCTCCAGTCTTGGCCTCCCAAAATCCTGGGATTACAAATAAGAGCCTCCACCAAGCCTGGCCCTGAAATGCACACTTCAATAGATTTAAAGTGGTAAATTTTATATTACGTGTTTTTAAGACAATTTTTTTTTAAAGAAAAACTGAAAACAAAAACAAAAACAAAAAACCAGAATTATGTATCTTTTTGAAAATTACTTTCAAATCGTAGAAGTGTCTCTCACAAAAGCAAATATATATTCATCGTTAAACACATGGTGATAATAAGACTATCTCCATAAGTACTCACTTAGACAAGATAAAACTACCATCAAAAATCCGCTAAGAAAGAATATAAGCCATAACTAAAATTGGGGTCATATTTGTAGATAAATACACATACAAATGTAATCTGATTATGATAGATATGCATAATTTATCTCTTAATTAAACCTTAAATTGACTTAAAGTGTACAAAAAGAACTGCAAATTGTCTAAAATTATAATACATAAGTAAAACCAAAACACCCAATAAACTAATGTTAAGAAACCTACACTGAGGCCAGACACAGTAGGTCACATCTGTAATCCCAGCACTTTGGGAGACCAAAGTGTGCAAATCCCGAGGTCAGCAGTTCCAGACCAGATTGGCCAATATAGTGAAACCCCATCTCTGCTAAAAATACAAAAATTAGCTGAGCATGGTGGCTCATGCCTGTAGTCCCAGCTACCCAGGAGGTCAAGGCAGAAGAATCACTTGAACCTCGGAGGGGTTCAAAACTTCAAAACAACAATAAGAGAAATGTTTACTCATAAAATCTTGTATGCAACATTGAAGTATAATTAAAAACAAATTGTCAGGCCGGGCGCAGTGGCTTACCACTGTTATCTCAACACTTTGGGAGGCCAAGATGAGCAGATCACCTGAGGTCAGGAGTTCAAGACCAGCCTGGCCGAAGTGGTGAAGCCCCATCTCTACTAAAAATACAAAAATTAGCTGGGGATGGTGACACACACCTGTAATCCCAGCTACTTGGGAGACTGAGGTATGAGCATAGCTTGAACCCAGGAAGTGGAGGTTGCAGTGAGCCAAGATCATACCACTACACTCCAGCCTGGGTGACAGAGTGTGACTCCATCTCAAAAAAAAAAAAAAAAAAATTCTAGATAACTGCAATATTTAACTGTTGGTGTGTACTCACAAAATGCAAGCATTCTGAATCATTAGCATGCACTGTGTGGCAGTAAAATTTCAGAGATTATGCAGTATAAATAGAAGATTCTAATGAGAAAATAAATTAGCATTTAAAAGAAACTAGTTGCTTTTAATGTCTTAAATATATGGTATTCTTACACAAAATGAAACTGCTGTAATCAAACACTGGAAGCAAAGAGTACCCTTACATTGTTAAATAAGAAATATATATTTTGTAGAATGGGGTTAGACCCTCTGATATGTAAAAAAAAAAATTAGGAAATAAACTATTTTATTATGGAGATATAGGCTGAAAAAAGTAGATGAACATCCTATAATTCCTTTTTACCTGCAGCAAACTTAAATTTATAAATAACTATTTTAGTAACTGGGTGCCTACTAATTATGTAATTTACTTCAGGCATATGCAAATTCTAGCATATTGTCTTCAATATCTGAATCTAAAATTACAAACAAATCTGAAAGAGAACATAGAAAGTAAAAATATATAGGGAGACTGACATCAGTAAAATGAAAAGATTAAAAGTGCCCTATTTTCATATTCCCTTACAGCAAAACAAGTCAGCCATCGCTGACAAAAATACCTTTATGAGAGAACCAGGATTATGACTCACACCTGTAATGACAGCTCCATGGAACATTAAGGTTGGAAAATTGCTTCAGGCCAGGATTTTGAGACCAGCCTGGGTCTCAAAGACCAGATCAAAGATGTAGCGAGACGCCATTTCCAAAATAAGTGCCTCTAAGGGAGATTTGAGAGCCAGGGTGGGAGTTGTGAAATGCTGTTAAAGCGTAAGGTTGAGAAGTGTTCTATTCAGAAGGCAGGCCCTCATTCACGTGGGAAACTACAGTACCCCTGTTCATGGCTACAGACCAGGATAGGGTTTACCCAAGTTGGTCCCACAGAGAATTCTGAACTTACTCTGTAACCAGCTCAAACTCCCAGCCACAGTCTGGCAGAGGTCCTGCCATTCCACAGACCTGGATGAAGGCACCCATTTACAGCAATGTAGGCAGGCTTGCAGACTTTGGCCTTTACTGGGGTCCCTGAAGAGGTTCAATGACTCAGTTTCGGTTACCTGAGCCACAGTTTATGGTCAGTTCTGCCTACATAGAAACCCACACAATTGGGCCGGGCGGGCTGCCTCATGCCTGTAATTCCAGTACTTTGGGAGGCCGAGGCAGGCAGATCATCTGAGGTCAGGAGTTTGAGACCACCCTTGCCAACATGGTGAAACCCAGTCTCTACCAAAAAAAATTAAAAATTAGCTAGGTGTTGTGGCGAGGACCAGTAATCCCAGCTACCCAGCAGGCTGAGGCAAGAGAACCGCTTGAACCCAGGAGGCGAAGGTTGCAGTGAGCTGAAATCACGCCATTGCACTTTAGCCTGGGCAACATGAGTGAAACCCCATCTCAAAAAAAAAAAAAAAAAAAAAGAAAGAAAGAAAGAAAGAAATCCATTGCAATTGAAGAAAAATAAGTAAAAGTTGCTCTTTGTGGATCATACATCTTACATTTTAAAAACCATAAACAGTACATTAAAACCTATCTAAACTAATGAATACACTGAGTAAATTAGCAAAATATAAAATTAACACACAAGTACATGTATTGTTTCATACGCTTAAAACAAACTATCTGATAAAATAGAGGAAGAAAAAATCTTATTTAATATAGTATTAAATAATAAATTTCTGAGAAAAAAATTAACCAAGAAGGTAAGAAAATCTTTACAATAAAAAAAGAAAAAATTAGAAGATCCAAATAAATTTTAAAATATTTTATGTCTAGGGATTGAAAGAATAAATATTATTAAAGTTTCATATTATCCAAAGTGATCTATAGATTGCATAAACGTCCTGTCAAAATTGCAGTGTTTTTTTTTTACAGAAATGGAAAATACAATTCTAAAATTTACATGAAAATAAACTCTGAATAGCCAAAGCAATCTTGAAAAAAAAAAGAACAAAGCAGAAGGATATCATACGTATAATTTCAAACTATATTTCAAGACTATAATAGTAATAAAAATAGAAAGGACTACATAGAAAAATAAACAAAAAAATTGAACAGAAACTACTACTCTCACACATCAGACCTGATGCAAAAAGAGAAATAATTCTCAAAATCATGCAGATATTTGTGTGTCCCCAAAACAACGAAAAAGCAGCCAGACTGTGCAGTCTTTTATATGCCATGAAGAGGACTCTGGCTCTCACTGTGAACTTGAAGGGAGCTCACTGAAAGAAAAGTAGAATTTTTACAGAATTTAAAAGCATAAGCAGAAGATGCCCCTTTGTAAGAGCAAAATTTAAAAAAGAAAAAAAAACAAAAAACAAAAAACAGCTCCCAGGAACTATTTTCTTTGGAGCACAGCTTCCCAAATCACACTTTAAGGACTGGCTTTCTCTTTGACTTTGGGACCTCTTATCTGTGTCATCTGCTGTATTCATTTTCACTCTGCTGTATTCATTTTCACTCGCACCTACCTGAGGGGTTGGCTACCATCTCATGTTTCTTCATGGTCAAAGGTTTTTTTCCTTGCTCCAGACAGGTGATGAAGTCTGGCTTAGAGACAACAATACCTGTTTTATTAAAAATAAATAACATGAATCTTGCTCATATTCTCCAATTACAAGCTAGTAATGTGCTCGCAAAGACAATGTAATAAAATATTATAGTAAATTAATACCAAAATACAAATTTATAACAGAAATTTCTAAATATTTAGAAAATACTTTAAATTTGCCAGGTGCAGTTACTCACGCCTGTAATCCCAGCACTTTGGGAGGCTAAGGTGGGTGAATCACGAGGTCATGAGGTAGAGACCAGCCTGGCCAGCATGGTGAAACCCCATCTCTACTAAAAATACAAAAATTAGCCAAACACGGTGACTTGCCCCTGTAGTCCCAGATACTTGGGAGGCTGAGGCAGAAGAATTGCTTCAACCTGGGAGGTGGATGTTTCAGTAAGCTGAGATCACACCACTGCACTCCAGCCTGGGTGACAGAGTGAGACTCTGTCCCAAAAAAAAAAAACAAAAAAAAAAAGAAAGAAAATACTTTCAATTTGTAGGTTTCTTAATTTTCCTTCCTGGTACTACTGAATCAAAAATTGGTGGTGGCATTTAGATTTTCAGGTGGAAGCTACAATAGTTTATGTCAGTAAATTTCTGGAATTACCACTAATTTGGAGTGAAGATTACAGCTCACCTCAGAAATATGGAAAATTTGGATTAAGATGAAACATCTTGAAGAAATTTTTTTCTTTTTTTTTCCCCTTGAGACAAAATCTTGCTCTGTTGCCTGGGCTGGAGTGCAATGGCATTATTTCGACTCACTGCAACCTTCGCCTCCTGGGTTCAAGCTATTCTCCTGCCTCACCTTCCCAATTAGCTGGGATTACAGTCATGTGCCACCGTGCCCGGCTAATTTCTTGTACTTTTAGTAGAAATGAGGTTTCACCATGTTGGCCAGGCTGGTCTTGAACTCCTGGCCTCAGGTAATACCCCCACCTCAGCCTCCCAAAGTGCTGGGATTACAGGCATGAGGCACCGAAGAAATTATTTTCTAAATGAACAAATTCTGAAGATTTTCTTGAAAAAGTGGATCTGAAACTCTTTTATAAAAGAATAAATTACTAAAAAAATTCTACAAGAGAGAGAAATAAAGCCTTTTGTGTATATTATGAATTATGTATTAAAGTTTTTCTCACCAAGGAAGACCAGGTTTCTGTAGTTCTCTAACATCACATCCCTATATAAATTCTGCTGTGCAGTGTCCAGGCAATGCCACTCCTCCAGAGAGAATTCTATGGCCACGTCTCTAAATTGCAATGGTCCCTGAAACACACACACAACATACGTTTTTACCAAGTGGCCATGGGTGGAATTTTTAATTTGACTTAAGTTCAAATGAGAGAGTAAAGACAAATGGTTCTGACTTATAGGACTGACTAAAATTATCCAATAAAATAACTTTCAACACAGAAATATTCTCTAAAGTATTCTCTGAGAAAAAAGAACAGCGTAAGATCCACAACATCAGTTCACGTATTTTTCTAGATAGTAAAGTATAAAATTAAGGGTATGAACACGAACATGTACATTTTTGAGTGCTATGTTTACATCATATGGAATGAGCTGTGAATATTTTTCAGATGACAAAGACATGTTGAGTTAGAACGCACCTCTAAAATTTAAATATATACAATAAGTTGAAGACCTTGTTATGCGGGGGTTTTTTTCCAGAAGATCTGGAATAAAGTCTGATTTTCTGAATTTCTAACAAGCTCACCAATAATGTCAATGTTTTTGGCCCAAGAAGGATATTTTGTCAAACATCCAGTACGTGGAAGAGCCTGTTTTTCCCAGTTTTTCTGGCCTGTAAACAAAGGTAAGAGTCTTCATTTTCCAAAGAAAAATATGTAGAAAAAATTAAGAAAAAAGGACAACTGCCAGATTAAATGTGGTGGTTTATTCACATCAGCTGCATAAAGATACTTAATAATGAAGAGAAAAATAATCAGCTACATAGTGAAAAATATCTGTCACAGAGCTATTTAAGCAAGTGAATCATTAACCATTAACTTCACTAGAAGAAATTTTTATGTTGTGCTAATGCACATAGAAGAACACAGCATCACTGTTGAAATATTCCTCTTTTAAAAAAGTAAATAAAATCTGATTCAATCATAAAGAACCATCAGTTTTATGCAAACCTCAAAATACAGATAACTCCTATGTTCTGTAATTTTTAGTAGTAATTTTAAATAGACTTCGTTTAGCACCCTAAAGAGCAGGTATGTCCTAATAAGTTTTTTCAGAACTTTCTGGGTAATAAATGGCATCCCATTTAAATAAGCATTTTTTTTTTTTTTTTTTTTTGAGGCAAAGTCTCACTCTTGTCCCCCAGGCTGGAGTGCAATGGCGTGATCTTGGCTCAGTGCAACCTCCGCCTCCTGTGTTCAATTGGGTCTCCTGCCTCAGCTTCCCGAGTAGCTGGGATTACAGGTGCCTGCCACCACGCCCGGCTAGTTTTTGTATTTTTAGTAGAGACAGAGTTCCACCACGTTGGCCAGGCTGGTCTCGATCTCCTGACCTCAGGTGATCTGCCCACCTCGACCTTCCAAGGTGCTGGAATTACAGGCATGAGCCATTGCACCCGATCTAAATAAGGAATTTCTTTTCTTTTCTTTTTTCTTTTTTTTTTTGATATGGAAAATCACTCTGTTGCCCAGGCTGGAGTGCAGTGGCTCAACCTCGGCTCACTGCAACCTCTGCTTCCCAGGTTCAAGCTATTCTGCTGCCTTAGCCTCCGGAGGAGCTGGGATTGCAGGCGCCCACTACCACGCCCCCCTAATTTTTTGCATTTTTAGTAGAGACGGGGTTTCACTGTGTTAGCCAGGATGGTCTCAATCTCCTGACCTCGGGATCTGCCCGCTTCAGCCTCCCAAAGTGCTGGGATTACAGGCGTGAGCCACTGTACCCGGCCAATAAGCAATTTCTTAATCCTGTTCTGCATAGAGCTAATGGAACACACTAATGGAGCCTCAACATTACATGTTCTCCATCTTTACTAAGGACCACACTTTTCCCCAATAGAACATGAGAAGTTATGATGTAGAGAATGAAGAAAAGGCTCTGGGATACAGCAAAGAAACATTTTTCAGACACCTTTGAGTATTATAAGAATTTTAAGAAGTACTTAAACCAAACTCCTTAGGGAGGAGAAACACAAGTAGAGAAGTAAAGGTTTGTGAGTACTAAACGCATGGCAGTCCAGAAGGCAGAGTGGACACAGCTTTTCAGCTGAGGCATGTTTACCTAAAGAAAAGCCTTTTTTTTTTTTTGTTCTCCTATCTCCTCCTTCACCGGAATTCCTTCTCAGATGAGATTCTTTGGACAAATTACACCTGAATCTTGAGAATATGCCTTTAAAGGTGTCAGTACCACAAGTATACCTGCTAGCATGACATCAACTGGCAGAAAAAGACAGAGAAATCCACCCATTTCTGTCCTTTAAAACAGAAGAGGTTCAGGAAAAATGAGCTGCTCCATAAAGATGAAAATATAAGTCTCTCCTTTCCTGTCCTCAGGGGCCCTCCCCTACCACAGACACCATCCATTTCAGCTACAGTAATGGAAATATGTGCCACTGACCTGTCCCTACCAAACCCAAACAGAACAGACCCTGTGGCCACCCTTTAGTGCAAAGGTGGAACTTAACGCTCATGAATGTATTTTGCAGCCTTCATACCTGATTCTGGCCTCACCTTACAGTCACATGAGGCCCTTCATTAAAACAACATGGATGCTTCCACCCAGAACAATAAACAGAAGCTGTGGGGAGGGCACAAGAGATTTCTGCAAATTGGCCATGTGATCCTAATGAGAAGCCTGGGCTGATAACCACTAAGCTAAGCATTGCCTCTCAAGCTTCAACGAGCTTATAATTCACTTGGTAATTTTAGCTCCACTTTATGTAATGTGATTCTGCAGGTTTGAAAAGGGTCCATGAATGGGTGTTTCAAAAACAAGTCCCCTGTCAATGCTGATGTTGCTCCCCATTGGCTCATTATTACCATTAGTCAGAGAGGCAGGCACAGCACATGGTCCCTTACACTTAGCACTCTTGTCACAACCAAATACTTCTCATACAAACAAGGACAACCCATCTCCATCCTAAAGTTTTATATTATTTGATGGCTCTTTAAAGTTTACAGAGGAAACAAGGCAGCAATGTCTGAATAAGTCTGTTTTTAAAAAACAACATGTACACATGTACTAATGCACTGTTTGTTAAACAGGTACTATGTGCACAATAGTATGATACGGAGCACTGTGCTGGGCATAACACATTATGTGACTTAATTCTCATAACACCCGGGGAGCTGGTACTAAGGGTTTAATAGTTTTCAAGATTTAGTTAAAGGGCCCAGCATTTTTATTTCTTCTTCTGTTTCTCTGTCATCAATTTTTTAAAATTGCACAGAATAAAAGCTAAATATAGACAGATGAAAGATATAGAAAGAAAGAGGTTAATGTAGTTTAGACAAAATTTTATTCTGTTTATATTTACTTTTTTGTGACTTATGGAGCAACTACTGGATCTGCAGGAATAGAAAACAAGTTTCTAAATAAATGTCTCCGCAAGCACTGGTTTTAATAGAACATTTAAAAACTAGGACCCTAAAATACATACTTTATTTTTCCCATTTATCTGTTTTGTGGTTTCAGGAAATTGCGAGCACCAGCTCTAGAAAGGCAGCAGGATTCACCAGCCAAAACTCTGATCTCTACTAATCAGTTATCTGAAGCAAGACTACAAGATAGGGTCAGACCTAAATAAGGCCTCCAAAAAGGGTGAATCTGAACAGGTCTAGGTCTGGGTCAGGGTGAGGACCCCATGTAAAATTCTGCTCTCTATGTCACTGCAGTACTACTAGTTTTGTTTTTTCTAAGCTTACCTAAAAAAAAAAAAAGAAAACTTAAATCCCAGAGTTTCTGTAATTTTAGTATTTTCTAGCCACTGCCCTGTCAACTTTGTACTACATTCTAATACGCAATTTAAACAAATCCTTTAAGGTTTTCTAGGGTAATTTTTTTTTTTTTTGAGATGCAGTCTCGCTCTGTCACACAGGCTGGTGTGCAGTGGTGCCATCTCTGCTCACTACAGCCTCTGCCTCCAGGGTTCAAGTGATTCATCTCTCTCAGCCTCCTGAGTAGCTAGAACTACAGGTGCATGCCACCACGCCCAGCTAATTTTTGTATTATTAGTAGAGACAGCATTTCACCATATTAGCCAGGCTGGTCCCAAACTCCTGACCTTGTGATCCACCTGCCTCGGCCCCACAAAGTGCTGGGATTACAGGCATGACCAACTACGCCCAGCTTTTCTAGGGTAATTTTATTAGAAAATAAATATGTACATGTAGCAAGGTAAAAGAAATAGAAATTATATGGCCAGGAGTGGTGGCTGATGCCCATAATCCCAGCACTTTGGGAGGATGATGTGGGTGGATCACGACCTCAGGATTTCGAGACCAGCTTGACCAGATGGTGAAACCCCGTCTCTACTAAATATACAAAAATTAAAAAAAAGATATATATAAATTAGCTGGGCATGGTGGCTGGCACCTGTAATCCCAGCTACTCAGGAGCCTGAAGCAGGAGAATCGCTTGAACCAGGGCAGCAGAGGGCAGCAGTGAGCCAAGATCACACCACTGCACTCCAGCCTGGGTGACAGAGACTCCGTCTCAAAAAAAAAAAAAAAAGAACCTATAATAACAATTCTTCTGTTCATAAATATGCCTTCAGATGTAGACATCAGAAGTCTCAAAAATATAAAGAAAGTGGCCTAAATAAAGCCCAAGATTTTGGACACATCTATGTATTGTACCAACCATATGATGCATAATTCAATTATTTATCCAGTTGCTAGTCTAGACTAAAAGCTTCTGGATTGTAGGAACAAAGACTGCTTCATAGTTTTTTTTTAATGGCCATATAAAATGGAAGCAACTAGTTTATCCATTTGGGTCTCCAGATCTTTTCCTTCTTTACCATCCAAGTACTAGGAAACTGGAGAAACTCTCATCTGGGTACCAACCAAAGACACCTCTTGTATGAGTTGATGAACAAACACAGGATGACTAATTTCCCTTACACTGAGACAGAAGCAGAATTAACCACTCTTATCAGCCTAACACAATTCTGCTCTGAACATCCTCAAATGCCTCAAAGACACCTAGGTGATTTTGAGGGAATTTCCAGTGACCCTGGGCTGATGGCCCAATGATAAGCCAGGCTGGAGAGACTTAGGCTGAAGACCAATGCAACAGAATAGAGAGCCCAGAAATAATGCCACCCTCCTATAACCATCAGATTTTTGATGAAGCTGATAAGAGAAATGTGGGAAGAATTCTCTCTGTAATAAATGGTGCTGGAATAACTACCTAGCACTATGTAGAAGACTGAAACCAGCTCACTTCATTACAGCATATACAAAAATCAACTGAAGATAAACACTTAAATGTAAGCTTAAAATTATAAGAAACACTGCATGAAAACCTAGGAAATACCATTCTAGACACAGAAACTGGCAAAGAATTCATGATGAAGCTACCAAAAGCAACTGCAACAGAAGCAAAAATTGACAAATGGGACCTATTTAAACTAAAGTGCTTCTTCACAGCAAAGGAAACTATCAACAGAGGAAAAAGACAACCTACAGAATAAAAGAAAATATTTGCAAACTTTGCCTCTGACAAAGGTCTAATATCCAGAATTTATTAGAAACTTAAACAAGTTTAAAAGACAATACCAAACGACCTCATTAAAAAGTAGGCAAAAAAGATGAACACTGCTTTTCAAAAGAAAATATACCTGTGGCTAAGTATATGAAAAAAATGCTCATCGCTAATCACTGGAGAAATTAAAAGAAAAACCACATGTGGCTAAGAAGTACTTGAAAAAAAATGCTCATCGCTAATCACTAGAGAAATTAAAAGAAAAACAACAATGAGATATCACTTCACACCAGTCAGAATGGCTATTTTCAAAAAGTCAAAAAATAACAGATGCTGGCAAGGTTGCAGAGAAAACGGAATGCTTATACTCTGCTGGTGGGAGTGTAACTTAGTTTAACAACTGTAAAAAGCAGTGCGGCGGTTCCTCACAGAACTAACAACAAAATTATCATTTGACCCAGGGATCTCATAATTAGGTATACACCCAAAGAAATATAAATTATTATATTATAAAGACACATCCACATGCATGTTCACTGCAGCACTATTCACAATAGCAAAATAAGGACAGGCCCTAAATGCCTATCAGTGGTAGACTGGATAAAGAAAATATGGTATGGTCAGATGCAGTGGTTCATGTCTGTAATCCCAGCACTTTGGGAGGCCGAGGCAGGTGGACTCCCTGAGCTTAGAAGTTTGAGATCAGCCTGGGCAACAATGCAAAATCCTGTCTCCATGGAAAATACAAAAAAAAAAAAAAATTGACCAGGTGTGGTAATGCCCGCGTGTAGTCCAAGCTACTTGGGAGGATGAGGTAGGAGAAAATTGCTTGAGCCTGGGAGGTTGAGGCTAAAGTAAACCAATATCATGCCATAGCACTCTAGCCTGGGCAATAAGGGAGACTCTGTCTCCAAAAATAAAATGAAATAAAAGATTTAGTCAAAATAAAATGTGGTACATAAACCTCATGGAATACTCTGTGGCCATTAAAAAAAAAATCATGTCCTTTGCAATAACATCAGTGAAGCTGGAGACCATCATTCTTAGAAAACAAATGCAGAGGCCTGGCGCAGTGGTTCATGCCTGTAATCCCACCACTTTGGGAGGCCAATGTAGGTTGATCACTTGAGGTCAGGAGTTCGAGACCAGCCTGCCCAACATGGAGAAACCCCGTCTCTACTAAAAATACAGAATTAGCTGGGCGTGGTGCCATGTGCCTGTAATCCCAGCTACTCAGGAGGCTGAGGCAGGAGAATCACTTGAAACTGGGAGACGGAGGTTGTGGTGAGCCGAGATCACACCATTGCACTCCAGCCTGGGCAACAAATGTGAAACTCCGTCTCCAAAAAAAAAAAAAAAAAAAAAAAAAGAAAGAAAGAAAGAAAAAGAAAATAATGTAGAAACAGAAAACCAAATGCATGTTTTTATTTATAAGTAACAGCTAAATAATAAGAACACACAAACACAAAGAGAAGAACAACAGACGCTGCGGCCTAGTTGAGGGTGGAGGGTGGAAGACTAAGAGAATCAGAAAACATACCTGTTTGGTGCTAGGCTTAATACCTCAGTGACAAAATAATCTGCAGGCAAAACCCCCATGCACCAAAACAAACCCACGTGTACCCCGAAACAAAAATAAAAGCTAAAAGAAAAAATTAAATCCCTGGGCGGGAGAGAGTGCAATGTAGGTGAGAGGACTGATTTTTGCTACAGATAGTTGTCCCGGTGCAGCTGTACTCTGATTTATTACTGTGTGCATGCAGACATATGAGATTATGAACAGCTGATTCAAAATGCTAGGTTGGTGGAGAAAACAGGTTGCTGCTGCAGATTTAGTGTCTGGGGGTGGGGATATGCCAGGAGACTTGTAGAGACTTGTGGGTTCTTGGCAAGGAACACTAGGATCAAAAACGCCGTGAAGTTCCTGAGGGTGGTGCCTACTCCTGGGAGGAGGGTGGACATGTCAATGTCTAGTGTGTGTGTTTGTGAGTGGGTGGGAATCCTGTGGTGGCAGCTGTGGGAAAAGGGGGTCTGTCATCAGAGCTCCTTTCTTCTAAGTTTTCAGTCCTCTGTCACCCTGGGAGAATACCTGGAATCACAGGACAATGGGCAGTGTGACAGCCTGTGACCAGACAGCAGAGCTCCCATTCCCAAACACCTAGAGTTTTATTCCAGGCCAGACTTCTGTGATATCTTTTTCCTGGCACCAAATCTGTAGAGTTTGCTGAACATTAAACAATTCTCCAACACCAACTCATTGTCTAACATTTGAATTCTGACACCACCGAGAGTCAACACAGACCCTGATTCAGGGCTCAGTCCCACAACACTGTCCTCACTGCAGATGCCAATCACAAACCCCATGGGCTTATCTATGCTTCTGAGCTACTGTTTAAAAACTGGGGAGTCCCATAACCTCCCTGAAGTTCAATAATTTGGTAGAGCTACTCACAGAACTCAGCAAACCACTGCAGTGATGTTTAACAGTTTAATATGTAAGATGCAGCCCAGGAAAAGCCAAATGGAAGAAATGCACAGAACGAATAAAAGAGATGGGGAAAGATGAAACACATAGATAATCCTGGAAAATATCTGTGATTAATAAAATTCTCCATCTTTTGTGTGCTCCAGGAACAGCTTATGGAAAGAAACACTGTTCCCATTATGACTTAGTGCTCTCTTATCTATCACACAGGCAGACACACACACTGCACATTTTCTCCTTTTTCTCATTAAAAAAATCAGCTGAATTTGTCTTCAGCGCTCAAAATAAAATATTTCTTCACTTTGTCACCCAGGCTGGAGTGCAGTGGTGCAATCTCAGCTCACTGCAACCTCTGCCTCCCAGGTTCAGGCAATTCTCCTGCCTCACCCTCCCAAATAGCTGGGGATTATAGGCACCCACCAACACACCTGGCTAATTTTTTTTTTTTTTTTAAATGGAATTTCACTCTTGTTGCCCAGGCTAGAGTGCACTGGTGTGATCTCGGCTCACCACAAACTTTCAAGCCATTTCCCAGGTTCAAGCCATTCTCCTGCCTCAGCCTCATGAGTAGCTGGGATTACAGGCATGCACCACAATACCTGATTTTTCTTTTCTTTCTTTTTTTTTCTGTAGTAGAGATGGGGTTTCTCCATGTTGGTCAGGCTGGTCTCGAACTCCCGACCTCAGGTGATCTGCCCACCTCAGCCTCCCAATAATTTTTGTATTTTAGTAGAGACAGGATTTCACCATGTTGGCCAGGCTGGTCTTGAACACCTGACCTCAGGTGATCCGCCTGTCTCAGCCTCCCAAAGTGCTGGGATTACAGGCGTGAGCCACCACACTTAGCCTAAAATAAAATATCCCTTAATCGAACTCTTCTTAAGCTTATCTCCCTCCCTCAGGCTCCTGAACTTTGTGTTACCCTCAGTCTGAGTCAGCATACAACCCTATTTTATGTCCCTCCTAAGAACATGCTGATTTCAGGGTAAGACATCCTCTGATCTAAAATATGACTTTTTCACTCTCCATTTGCCATTCACCTCCCACCTCGTTTCTAATCTTGTTTGCTCCTCCCTAAAAAAGAAAGCCCTTTTCTGCCTACATCTTTGCAAGCCATAAAGATCTTAAATTAGTTGGTATTTTCTGCTGTTGCAATTTTTTTTGGAATTCATTTTTTTAACATAAATTAATATTTTTTATTTTACAAAGTGTAGAAAGTGCCACAAAACATAACAACTTCATCATCAGTAAGACCCTCTAAGTTTCCTTTCATCTTAACCTCAACTGCATCTGCCTGTGGGGCCCCAGCTTTCCAGGGCTCTGTAGCTTCTCTCAGGATAAAGCCTCCTTCTATGGCTGGGGTGAGCAGGCTGGGACATCTGCAGGGGAGGCCCCCCAGAAAAAAACTGAGTCTTTAGTAACATCCTGTTGCAGGCTTAATATCAGCCTTAGCTTGGAGTCACTAGGTTCAAGCTTTGATTTCCATGTCGGAGTTATTCACTTGGTTTTTGAAACTAAGTGTTAGAAAAATCCAGGGAAATTACTCAAACACAGTGTTTACATAAGAAGGAAGTGCTTACTTTTTTTTTTTTTTTTGAGACAGAGTCACCCTGTGGCCCAGGCTGGAGTTCAATGGCATGATCTTGGCTCGCTGCAACCTCTGCCTCCCGGGTTCAAAACCTTCTTGTGCCTCGGCCTCACATGTTGTTGGGAATACAGGCATATGCCACCACACCCGGCTAATTTTTGTATTTTTAGTAGAGATGAGGTTTCATCATGTTGGGCAGGCTGGTCTCAAACTCCTGACCTCAAGTGATCCACTCACCTCGGCCTCCCAAAGTGCTGAGATGACAGGCGTGAGCCACTGCACCTGGCTAAGGTGCTTGCATGTGATACCTCCATAAGAAAAGTAAATATATCTACTTCTTTCAGAAAATATATGTATTATTTTATTATTTATCTTAAAAATAAGTAGGCCTGGTGCGGCAAATCATGCTTGTAATCCCAGCACTTTGGAGGGCCGAGGCAGGTAGATCACGATGTCAGAAGATCAGAAGATCACGACCATTTTGGCCAACATGTTGAAACCCCCTCTCTACTTAAAATACAAAAGAATTAGCTGGGTGTGGTGGCACGTGCCTGTAATCCCAGCTACTCAGGAGGCTGAGGCAGGAGAATTGCTTGAACCCAGGAGGTGGAGGCTGCAGTGAGAGGAGATCACGCCACTGCACTCCAACCTGTTGACAGAGCGAGACTCTGTTTCAAAAAAAAAAGTAAATAAATAAAATAATATAGTAAAAAATTAATCATATGGGAACACTTCTAGAAGGTACCATGTTTCATCACATATAATTTAGCATTTAACTCAGAACTCAACAGGACATAGAACTGAGATATTCACTGTCACAAATTTCCCCTGCAAAAAGAGGAACTAATGTTTTGACGAATCTATGTAACTCATCAATTATCTACCACATTTTCCAGTGGAAATATATTCATTGTCTACAGCCAAAATGGAAGAGAGATTTTCCCTATTTTTTTTCCTTGGTAACTAGCATTCCTGGCTAACATACTGAAACCCCATCTGTACTAAAAATACAAAAATCAGCTGGGCGTGGTGTCGCGTGCCCATAGTCCCAACTACTCCAGAGGCTGAAGCAGAAGAATGCTTGAACCTGAGAGGCGGAGGTTGCAGTGAGCCGAGATCTGACACTGCACTCCAGCTCTGGCGACAGAGCGAGACTCCGTCTCAAAAAAAAAAAAAAATAATAAATTGAGGAACATGGGGTACACTTGAGGCCTTGCTTGAGACACATGTGGAAAATGCCAGGGAAAATCAGTCCGCTGTGGGGTGTGAAAATAATTAAGTGGCAGGCAATTAGACTGAAGAAGCTCTAGTCCCTGGATTTCTACCTCAAAAAAAAAAAAAAAAATCTAAGCTCATGTGCATTTTTTGGGAAATTACTACATTAGGGGAAACAAAATTCAGGCTTAAGCAACTATAAACTGCCAATTAAACTAATTACATAACCAGGAATTTTTTTTTTTTTTTTTTTTTGAGACGGAGTCTCACTGTCGCCCAGGCTGGAGTGCAGTGGCAAGATCTCAGCTCACTGCAACATCCACCTCCGGAGTTCAAGCGATTCTCTCACTTCTGCCTCCCGAGAAGCTGTGATTACAGACATTTGTCATCACACCCAGCTAATTTTTGCATTTTTAGTAGACATGGGGTTTCCCCATTTGGGCCAGGCTTATCTTGAAGTCCTGACCTCAAGTTATCCGCCTGCCTCGGCCTCCCAAAGTGCTGGGATTACAGGCGTGAACGACTGCGCCCGGCCCCATAAATTTTGAATAGCAGAGAACAGAAACTGTGAACCCCACGGACCAAAGCTCTTCCCATTCATGAACCTGCACCCCGAGTCAGGATTCTCCCCTGACGACCCTCTGGTGGTCCCTGCACATTCTGGGAGAGACGGGAGGCTGCGGTTGCAGAGCTGCCCACGGAGCGCTCCAGGCCAGAGCACAGTCACTACGCAGGGAAGACACAGGACGCCAGGGGGCCCGGCTGTCAGCGTAGCCGCCAAATTATGGCTGAACGGGACTGAGGCCGAGCTGGGCAAGGAGAACTCAGGGTGCAGATTGTGGAGCTGACTGCGCAGAGGCCTGAGTCCCGCCACAGCCACTTCCCACCGGTTCCAACCAGCCTATCCCCCTCTCTCGGGATGTCGGACCGGCACTCTCACCATTTCTAGACTTCCAGGGGCTCCCGGGCGTCTTAGCTGTGGATCTCCCAATACCTGCAGGACACAGGGCCACAGAGGCTGGACCTCTAGGAGCAGAGGACACACAGCAGTGAAGACAAGACCTGGAGCTCCGGCTGCAGAGAGAAGGGCCCCGCAAAACCCGGAAGCCTTCCGCTTCACTCTGGCTGCGTGCCTGATTGGACGGCTTCCAGCCCAGCGTCCCTGATTGGATAATGCTTAAAGCCCCGCCCCCTCAGGCGCTGAGTGACAGAAGATATGATCAGATGCTGGGTTAAGTGAACAAAGAGTGCCAGCCCAAGCAGCTGGCTTTTCAAACAGTGCTTCCTCCCTGAGCTGAGCCAGGCCCACCCCAGAGCATGGGAACATTTTATCTCTTGTTTACTCTCTTTCTTGTTGAATGTATTAAAAAGGTGAACAGAAGTATTTTGCTGTCAATAATACATAAAATTTTTGTTCAACAGAAAATCAACTTTTACTTTGGTAATGGTGTATTATCTATTAAAGCTAATTTTAATAAAACCTTATAAATAAATCAAATTTGTCATTTTTGAGCACTCCAGATTTACATATATATTTTGTAATATCTCATAATTTTTAAAAACTATTTATATTTTATTTTTATCCACATTCTTTTTATTTTTTCAATTTGAGACAATCTTTAAGTAATTTCCAACAGCTATAGGAGATAGAAATCATTTAGAGGCAGGCACGGATAGTTCACGCTGGTAATTCCAACACTTTGGGAGGCCAAGGTGAGCAGATCACTTGAGGTCAGGAGTTCAAGACAAGCCTAGCCAACATGGTGAAACCCTATCTCTAATAATAACTAATAAATAATAATAATAACTAATAATATAAAAAGTTACCTGGGTGTGGGGGTGCATATCTGTAGTCCCAGCTACACCAGAGGCTGAGGCAGTAGAATCACTTGAAGCCAGGAGGAGGAGGTTGTGTAACAGCCCAAGGGGTTTATTTTACCCTTTGCCTAGACAGAGCCGATTCATCAAGACAGGGGAATTTGTGGAGGAAAAGTCACATATTAAATTTGAACTCAATTGAATTTGGACACAAACAATTGTCACCAAGTCCCAGAACAGGTTGTGTGAGCCCCTGAGGTGTTCATCCAGCGCTGTATCGAAGAAATCTCTATTTCAATCTATTCCTATATATTAGTTGTTGAAAAACAATAGACAATCACAAAAAAAGATTGACCTTTTTGTGTTCCTTGAGGCAAGTCGTGAAGGGCTCTCATCACTGGGCCTTATGCCAAACAACTCGTTACAAAAGAGCTAGGGTCCCAGACCGCCCTGAAGCTTCATGAGACCTCTCCTTGTCTGTGTACGGATGGGTGGCTGACTCTAGAGCTGTGGCTGTTGCCTCCCTCTCTGGTGGTGAATCCCCCATAGTCTGGTGAGGGTAAATATATACATATATATATCTCTTTTCCCATCTCCTCTTCTTATTAAGATTGGCTTATTACATCAATCTGCTTATTATATTTATTTGCTTATTATATCATTTGCTTATTATATTATTACTTTATTATGTCTGCATTGCCATTTACGTGGGATAAAAGTTGTTTACCCTTAATGGTATTGTGTGTGTGTCTTTGTTTCTCCTCTCTCACATTTGCCTCACAGAACATTTTTGGCATCACAAATAGGATTTGAAAACAAAAGTGTGCCCCTTTTTGACTAGAAGGACAGGGCTGGAGGGCTCAGGGACTTCCCATATCCTGGGATGGGAACTCCCCCAGTTCTCCCTCTTGGTGATTAAATGGTCAAGGGGAACTGGTCTTTGTGGGAATTGGGAATCTAAATTAGTGCAGTTTAAACCTTTGACTGTGCAGGAAGCGCTGTGGGGGATTCCAGTCAGCAAAGGAGATGCTGAGGGATCTCCCGGAGTGGATGGTGTTTGCTTACTGCTTGTAAGTTAATGTATCGTGATAGGGGCTGGTTGCTACAAGATAAATGTAAGTGGAAAAGGAAAATGCTAATCTGACTTCCAGACTGGCCCTGGCCCAATGCCAGTCAATGTCTTGACTGATAAAGCTCAAAGCTATCAGCCTATCGCTGAAAAAAGCAGCTGTCCAGGTGGCCCAGTCAGGATAAAACTGAAGAACTAGTCAGCCGGGGCTTGCAGCAGGTAAAAACCCAGTTCCTATTTCAAAAATGGGAAATTAACCCTAGTAAAATTCAAGGACCTGCACAAAGTATAAAATTCCTTGGCATTTTATGGAATGCAAATAAATAGTCCATTTTACCAAGGCTAAGGCTAAAATACTAGATTTTGCAACCCCTACCACTAATGTATTGGCTTGTTTGGTTTCTGGAGACATCATATTCCCCACTTGGGTAACATTTTACAACCTCTGCATGCAGCCACTAGAAAACGCTATGACTTTCACTGGGGAGAGAAAGAGAGCATGGCCTTTGAACAAGCTAAACAAGCAGTGCAACTGGCCCTGGATCTATGGCCCATACGGGATGGGCCAGTAGAACTGCAAGTAACTGTCCTAGATCAACATGCTAATTGGAGCCTTGGGCAGAAACAAGATGGGAAGAGGGTACTTTTCGGGATTTGGACCCAGAAACCACCAGAGGGAGGAAAAGCTTATACCTCTTTCAAGAAGCAACTGTTAGCTTGCTATTGGGCTTTGCTGGAAATAGAACACCTCTGCTTCAACCATGATGTTTTTATGAGACCTGAAATTCCTATTATGACTTGAGACATGAGTTCCCCCAAAACCCACCAGATAGGGCACACCCAAGAAAGTAGCATCATATAATGGAAATGTCACATACAAAACCAGCCTAAGCCAAAACCAAAGGGGGTATCACTTTCACATGAGGATGGACAAAACTTGCCAGCTCAGGAAACACTGAACGAGTCCTGCAGATAGAGAGGGAAACACCCCCCTCCCCAACCGCCCATCAGATGGGATCAGAAACATGCTTGGTTTACTGATGGATCCACCAAATACATTGGTGGGACCCAATGCTGGAAGGGTGTGGCTTATAATCCTCTTAAATACATAAGCATTTCTGATGAAGGAAGGAGTAGGAGCATTCAGTTAGCTGAACTGGTAGCCATCCTCTGAGCTATTCAGGAGGGGACCAGAGGGATTTGTCACTTGTATACGAACTCTTGCTCAGTAGTAAATGGTCTTACTACCTGGGTGCCCCAGTGGCAATGAAACAAGTGGCTAACTGGGAATAAAGAGGTTTGGCGAGAACAATGCTGGTAAGGTATCTGAATCCTGGTGCACAACACATACCACTGTGTTCCACATTGTTTGTTGTTGTTGTTTTTTTCCTAGCCCTGTCACCAAACTGAAGTGCAGTGGTGCAATCTCAGCTCACTGCAACCTCTGCCGCCCGAGTTCATGCCATTCTCCTGCCTCAGCCTACCAAGTAGCTGGGATTACAGGCACGGGCTGCCACGCCCAGCTAATTTTTTCTTTTTTTTTAGACTCAGTCTCACTCTGTCGCTAGAATGGAGTGCAGTGGCATGATCTGGGCTCACTGCAACATCCACATCCCACGCTCAAGTGATTCTCCTGACTCAGCCTCCCGAGTAGCTGGGAATACAGGTGTGCACCACCATGCCCAGCTAATTTTTGTATTTTTAGTAAAGACGGGGTTCATCATGTTGGCCAGGATGGTCAATCTCTTGACCTCATGATCCACCCACCTCTGCCTCCCAAAGTGCTGGGATTACAGGCATGAACCACTGCTCCCGGCCCTGTTTTCCATGTTGATGTTCATGCATCTCTGCTTTCTCTTGACAGACTATTTAATCAGCAGGAAGATCAACAGGCAAAAATTTCCACCATAACTGCAATCTTGAATGTGGGTAAATGGATTACAACATGTTCAAGCCTTGCAATGAGAGGCATTATAGTGTATGGTGGTATAACTGATAGCGATTACCAGGGAGAGTTAAAGGTCATTTTATACAATAACACTCCAGATTCTTTTGCTATAAAACCACAGATGCTCGTTGCTCAATTGTTAGTGGTACCTTGTCCACAATTAACCCCTGAGGAAATCTTTGTCCAACAGAGGCTACATACAGAACTTGGGGATTCATATCCCCTGGTACAGGTAGCTTAAATCCTGGAGCCAAAATATGGGTACAGCGTCCATCAGATCCCAACCCTAAGGCTGGTGACCTTGTAGCTATGAAAGCAGAAAAAGAAGGCATAGTACAATTTCCAAAAGATGAAAAACAATATGATGTTCCCCTCTGTTTTTGTTATTATAGGGAATAACCTATCTACTAATGGTCAGCACCTGTGTCTTTGTGTCTGAGGCCAAGAATAAATTCATCAACTTGTTAGCCACTGCTGCAACTGAAGCCAACTGCAATCAATGTTGGCTATACGTGGAGTTGCTAGAGGCCGCCAAAAATGGTCTACCTTGGAGAATCATCCCTGACAACATTTCTGAATGGCTATGTTGTTACCAATGGGGCTGCAGCAACAGCACTTGCAATCCAACCTGGACTTCATTTGACCACACTAAAAAATCAATCTTTGCCAAGTCACACAAAAGATGAACTCCACCCTCACCTTGCATTGAAAGCCTTGGTATTCTGCCCAATATTCCTGGAATGGTATATACTATGAACCTTCTGTGCTGGTGGCTGGATTCCATATAGCCCCTGCTTTGTCTAGAGGCCTTAAATGGCTCCTCTAATGTTACTCTCGGGTTTCTCCACTCAGTTGTCAACACATACTCCAAATCAACAACATTGCACCCAACGAACCACAATCTCTTTCCTATTTTAATAAGAGATTAGTACACTATGATTACAGTAGCTCCATTGCCGTCCCCTGGGGGGCCCTCTGGGTATGCAGATCCTATCGGTGGTGATACTGCCCCCACTTTGGATGGGGAGATGCACTTGGGGGTGACCATTAATTCTATTCACCATCCAGGATAATATTCCCCTCCCCAGTAATCTAGATGCTTACAAACATCGCTGGTTACAAATGTGCTGGACTCTCTGGTGGTGGTACGCTATCACAGTATTCTCCCCTGCCGCTGGTAGAATCTTGCTTCACCAACAAATTATAATACTTAGCTTACCTGTAGAAAAAGCTCTTAATGATAGTAGCACTGGACTTATGTTGTTATCAGATGAATTTGCTCAGCTGCATATTGTTGTGTTGCAAAATCAAATGGCATTAGATATGCTTACCGCAGCCCAAGGAGGGATTTGCGCCTTACTGCATACTGAATGTTGTGTGTTTATTCCTGGCAAGTCTCACAATATTACTCTGTTTGCAATGCCATGTTGGGTCTAATTTTTATTAATTGTGCTTCTAATTCTCCTGTGCTTACCCTGTATCTGTAATCTATATCAACTCTACCTTCCCGATGTATCTGTGAGGGTATTTTAATACAATTGAGTATCCAATTGAGGCTGAATGTAGTGGAAAAGTTAAATATTAAATTTGAACTCAATTGAATGTGGACACAAACAATGGTCACCAAGTCTCAGAACAGATTATGTGAGCCCCTTTAGGCATTCATCCGGCGCTGTTTCAGAAAAATTTCTACTTCAATCTATTCCTATACGTTATTGAAAAACAATAGCCAATTACAAAAACAGGTTAACCTTTTTACAGGTGTGAGCCACCATGCCTGGCCTTGGATGGGGTTTTTGTGGGTACTTTTTTGTTGTTGATGCTGTTGTTCCTTTCTGTTTGTTTTTCTTTCAATGGTCAGGTCTGTCTTCTGTAGGGCTGCTGCAGTTTGCTGGGGGTTCACTTCAGGCCCTATTCATCCAGTTCACTGCTGTGCCTGGAGATGTCACTCAAGGAGGTTGGAGAAGAGCAAAGAAGAGTCTGCTCCTTCCTCTGTGATCTCTGACCTCAAGAGGCACCAACCTGATGCCAGTAGGATCACTCCTGTATAGGGTGTCTGACAACCCCTGTTGAAGTGTCACCAGTTGGGTGGCATGGGGAGCAGAACCCATTTAATGAAGCACTTTGACTATTCCTTGGTGGAGGGGGGTGTTTTGCTGGGGGGAAACCCACTCATCTGGGCTGCTCGAATTCCTCAGAACTAGCAGGAGGAAAGGCTAAGTCTGCTGGTCCACAGAGACTGCAGCCACCCCTCCCCCTAGGGGCTCAGGCCCAGGGAGATCAGAGTTATGTCCCTGAGCCCCTGGCTGGAGTTCCTGCAGGGAGGCCCTGACCAGTGAGGAGGGATGGGTGAGGGTCAGGCCTGAAGAGACATTCTGGCCACAGTCTGCCACAGCCCTTGTGTTGGGCTGTGGGGGACACCTCCTGAGACCAAGCTGTCCAGTTTCCCTGGATCTAGCAGAGGAAAAGTGTGGCCAGGAGCTATAGAGATGGCTGCTTCCCTTTCCCCATCCAGGGAGCTTAGCCTGTTAGGCAGTTTTGAGTCCCAGTGCTGGCTGCTGTCCCTCCCTCAAGGAGCTCAAACAGCTTAGACAGCAGCCAACTGCAACTGTGGTGCTGGTCGCCCCTCCTGTGGGAACTCGGCAGGCTTAAGCAGATTCTAGCTGAGAGGCTGTTCATAATCTATCTGCTCAGCTCCAGGGTTGTGTCAGGCATAATAAGTTCCTCTTCAAAGAGTAACTTCCTTGTTGTTTGTTCTCAAAATCAACTTCCTTGTACCTTCCCGCTCCTAGCTACCTGCTCTGTAAACATCTCTTCTCCCCAGTCGCAATCCGTCACCCACATCTCTTCCTTATTTGGAAGAAGTCCTCCTCACTCCTAGTTACCTGCTCTGTAAACAACCTTCCTGCCAGTCTCGATTTAAAATAGCCATCGAGTTAGCTTCGATTGTGCGGTCTGACTCCAGCCAATGGGGGCAGGACACAGAAGTAGGGACTGTGTTAGGGATAAAAACTCCTTCCCTCCCTTGTATGCTGTGCTCTCACAACAGCCAGAGACATGACTGGCACCCTTCTGCAGAAGTAAATTTGCCTTGCCTTGCTGAGAAATTCCTTGTTTTCTTTGCGACTCTGAGCTCTTGTTTCCAACAGTTGGGACCTTAGGCTCCAGTGGCGTGGGTTCATGAGTGGAATCTTCTAATCTGTGGGTTGCATAGTTCCATGGAAAAAGCACAGTTTCCCAGGATGGGTAGCAGGCTCACTCACCGCCTCCCTTGGCTATGGGGGGAGGGCCCTCCGGGCCCATGTGGGTGTCAGGTGGGCTGCCACACCACACTGCTCTTCCTCTCCATGGATCACACCATCCACCTAGTCAGTTCTGATGAGAGGACCTGGATACCTCAGGTTATGGTGCAGGATTCACATACTATTATGGTTCTTTTCTATGGGATGCTGCTTCTTCTAGTCAGCCATCTTGGCCCTGCCACCACCAATTTTTCTTTGAAAGGCTAATAGAATTCAGCTGTGAATCCACCTGGTTCTGAACATTTTTTTTGGTTGGCAATTTTTTGAAATTATTTCAATCTCACTTCTTGTTATTAGTCTATTCAGAGTTGTTGTTTTTTAACCTAGGAGGGTTGTACATTTCCAGGAATTTATTCATCTCCTTTAGGTTTTCTAATTTGTGCACATAAAGGTGTTCACAGTAGCCCTGAATGATCTTTTGTATTTCTCTGGCGTTGGTTGCAATATCTTCTGTTTCATTTCTAATTGAGCTTATTTGGATCTTATCTCTTCTTGGTTAATGCTGTTAATGGTCTATCAATTTTGTGTATCTTTTCTAAGAGCCAGCTTTTCACTGCATTTATCATTTGGATTTGTTGTTGTTGTTGTTGTTTCAGTTTCATTTAGCTCCGCTCTGATCTTTGTTATTTCTTTTCTTCTGCTGGGTTTGGGTTTTCTTGTTTCTCTAGTTCCTTGAGGTGTTATCTTACATTGTCAACTTATGCTCTTTCAGACTTTTTCACAGAGGAATTTGATGCTATGAACTTTCCTTTCAGCACCACTTCTACTGTATCCCAGACATTTTGATCGGTTGTGCCATTATTAATGTTCAGTTCAAAGAATTTTTAAATTTTAATCTTGATTTCATCCAATGATCATTCAGAAACAGATTGATCATAAATTTAATTTTTTGTTTAATTTCCTTGTATTTATTTAATTTCTAAAATGTATTTTTCATATATTTGCATGGTTTTGATAGTTCATTTAGAGTTGATTTTCAATTTTATTCCACTGCAGTCTGAGAGTAGTTGATATAATTTTCATTGTCTTAAATTTATTGAGACTTGTTTTGTGGCCTATCATGTGTCTATCTTGGAGAATGTTCCATATGCTGATGAATAAAATGTATATTCTGCAGGTGTTGGGTAGAATGTTCTGTAAATATTTGTCAAGTCCATTTTTTCTAGGGTATAGTTTAAGTCCATCATGTTTTTTTTGTTGTTGTTGTTGACTTTCTGTCTTGATGACTTGTCTAGTGCTGTCAGTAGAGTATTGAAGTTCCCCATTATTATTGTGTTGCCATTTATCTCATTTCTTAGGTCTTGTAGTAATTGCTTTATGAATTTGGGAGCTCCAGTGTTAGGTGCATATATATTTAGGATTGTTACATTTTCCTGTTGACTAGTACTTTTATCATTATATAATGTCCCTCTTTGTGTTTTTTATTTTTTACCTGTATTTGCTTTAAAGCCTGTTTTGTCTGATGTAAGAATGGCTACTACTGCTTGCTTTTGGGGTACATTTGCATGGAATATCTTTTTCCAACCCTTTACCTTAAGTTTATGTGAGTCCTTATGTGTTGGTTGAGTCTCTTGAAGACAGCAGATATTTTGTGGGTAAACTCTTATCTATTCTGCCATTCTGTATGTTTTAAGTGGAGCATTTAGGCCATTTACATTCAACGTTAGTATTGAGGTGTGAAGGACTATTCTATTCATTGTGCCAGTAGTTTCCTGAATACCTTTTATATTGTGTTATTGTTTTATAGGCCTTGTGAGATTTATGCCTTAAGGAGGTTCTATTTCAGTGTATTTTGAGGTTTTGTTTCAAGATATAGAACCCTTTTTATCAGTTCTTATAGTGGCGGCTTGTTAATGGTGAATTCTCTCAGTATTTGTTCGTCTGGAAAAGACTGTATCTTTCCTTCATTTATGAAGCTTAGTTTCACTGAATACAAAATTTGGGCTGATACTTGTCTTGTTTAAGGAGGCTAAACATAGGACCCCGATCCCTTCTAGCTTGAAGGGATTCTGTTGAGAAATCTGCTGGTAATCTGATGTGTTTTTCTTTATAGGTTACCTGATGCTTTTGTCTCACAGCTCTTAAAAATCTTTCCTGTATATTGACTTCAGATAACCTGATGACTGTGTGCCTAGGTGATGATCTTCTTGTGATGAATTTCCTTGGTGTTCTTTGAACTTCTTGTATTTGGATGTCTAGATCTCTAGTAAGGCCAGGACAGTTTTCCTCAATTACTTCCTCAAATAAGTTTTCCAAACCTTTAGGTTTCACTTCTTCCCTGGGAACACCAATTATTCTTAGGTTAGGTTGTTTCCATAATTCCAAGCTTCTTGGAGGTTTGGTTAATTTTTTAAATTCTTTTTTATCTTTGTTAGATTGGGTTAATTCAAAAGCCTTGTCTTTGAGCTCTGAAGTTCTTTCTTTTACTTGTTTGGATCTATTTTTGTAATTTTCTACTATGTTTTGCATTTCTCTAAGCGTGCCTTTCATTTCCAGAAGTTGTGAATTTTTTTTTTAATTTATGCTATCTATTTCTCTGGTAATTGTTTTCGTCCATATCCTGTATTTAAAAAAAAATTCTTTCAGTTAGTATTTATCTTTCTCCGGTGCCTCTTTAAGAGGCTTAACAAAGGACCTTGTGAATTCTTTTTCTGGCAATTCAGAGATTTCTTCTTGGTTTGCATCCATTGCTAGGGAGCTAGTGTGGTCTTTCAAAGGTGTTAAAAAATCCTTGCTTTGTTGTTACCAGATTGTTTTTTTGGTTCCTTCTCATTTGGGTTTTCTATGTCAGAGGAAAGATCTGAGGCTCAAGGGGTGCTGTTCAGATTCTTTTGTTTCATGGGGTATTCCCTTGATGTGATGGTCTCCCCTTTTCCCTTGGGATGGGGCTTCTTGAGAGCCAGAGTGCAGGGATTGTTATTGTTCTTCTGGGTTTAACCACCCAGTGGAGCTACTGGTCTCTGGGCTGGTACTGGGGAGTGTCTGCAAAGAGTCCTGTGATGTGATCTGTCTTCAGGTTTCTCAGCCATGGATTCTACCACCTGCTCTGGTAGAAGCAGCAGGGGAGTAAAGTGGACTTTGTGAGGGTCGTTGGTTGTAGTTCTGTTTAGTGCACTGGTTTTTTTTTTTTTGAATGCTAGTTGTTCTAGCAGTGAAGTTGTCACGTGGAAAGACTGAGGAGGACTTCTGGTTAGCCAGGATGTTACAGGTGATGGAATTAGCTGTTGTTTTCTCCTTTATTGGAGTGGGGATTTTTTGTTTGTTTGTTTGTTTTTTGAGACAGAGTTTTGCTCTTGTTGCCCAGGCGGGAGTGCAATGGTGTGATCTCAGCTCACCACAATCTCTGCCTCCCAGGTTCAACGGATTCTCGTGCCTCAGCCTCCCAAGAAGCTGAGATTACAGGCATGCAAGACCAGGCCTGTCCAATTTTGTATTTTTAGTAGAAACTGGATGCAGTTTCTCTATGTTGGTCAGGGGGGTCTGGAACTCCTGACCTCACATGATCCGCCTGCCTCAGCCTCCCAAAATGCTGGGATTACAGGTGTGAGCCACACCACCTGGATGGGGTTGTTCTTTGATGAGTTGCTGCAATGGCTTGAGTTGGTTGACCTCCAACCTGGAGGTGGGATTTTCAATAGAGCATCAGCTGTCGTAGTATGGGGGGGATGCAAGCTTGCCATCAGGTCACCTGGATAAGTATTCAGGATTCTCAGGCAATGGGTGGGAACATAGAGCTCCCAAGAGAGTATGTCTTTTGTCTTCAGCTACCAGGGTGGGTAGAGTAAGACCATCAGGTGAAGGCAGGGTTAGACATGTCTGAGCTCAGACCCTCCTTGGGTGGGGCTTGCTGCAGATGCTGTGGGGTTGGGAGTATGGTTCTCAGGCCAATGGAGTTATGTTCCCAGGGGAATTATGGCTGCCTCTGCTGTATCATACAGGTCAGGATGGAAGTGAAGGAAAGCCAGCAGTGACAGGCCTCACTCAGCTCCCATGAAGCCAGCAAGGCCAGTTTCACTCACACCCTACCCCACTAACAGCACCAAGTTTATATCCAGTAGGTGAGCAGTACTGAGATCTTGCCCCAGGCTATAAGCCTTCCCATTGAGAAAGCAACCTGGGCTTTCAGGCCCCACCCCTCACCACCTGCCATGGCTTCTGTGCCCATATCTGTGCTTCCCATTCACTGTCCCCATGCCAATTTTGCCAAGGAACATTGACACTAGGTTAAAATTCTTACAGAATTTAGCTGGAAGTTTCCTTCTCCCTGTGGCCCTTCCCCAATTCCACTGGCAGCCTGTCCCAAGGACCCCTGTGAGATAAAGTCAGAAATGGCTTCCCTGAGGACCAAGAGTGCCTATTGGGCTATTCCCACTGCTTCTTCTACTTTTATATTTTGCTTGACTCTCTAAATTCATTTCAGCCCTAGGTAAGGCTAAATCCTTCTCTGGTGATCTGGATTTTCAGGTTTTGAGTATGTGTGTTTAGAGGTGAATGTTCCGTCTCTTACACTTTTGGCACTTGCTGTTTTTCAGTTGTCTCGCAGAGGTTGCAGTGGCAAGCCACTTCTTTCAAAGAGTCTGTGCACTCTTTTGGTTTTCCTAGTATGTTCCTATGGTAGTTCTTGGAGCAAAAGTTCATGATGAGAGTCTCCACATGCTGTTCGGTCCATCCAAGTGGGAGACAGAAGTTAGTTCTGTCTCCTAGCCACCTTTTTTTTTCTTTTGCCTTCTGAGATAGAAATATTGATTGACTCTTCATCACAGATACAAAAAAAAAAAGATCAGTGAGCATTCTTTCTTTATTGTTTTAAACAGCAATCTACTTTTTCTTCAGGCTACTGATTTAATTTCTCATTATACATTTATTTATTTATTTATTTATCTATATTTCTTATTGCCTATGCTCACCACTAGACCAACTGCAAAAAATTCAACTACAGAAATATAAGGTAAGTATTTCATAAATGATTCTCATTAACTATAAATCCACAAAAATTTCATGTTCACATTCATCTGACTGGCCTCATTTGGCCTTCTACAGAATGTTTGAAGTTTGATTAAAAATAATCTACTGATAAATATTCATTGATAGAACACTGAAAGGTGAAGTCTATTGGTGAAAATGTTGTTCCTTCATTACCAGAAATGAAGTAGATACATTTATTTCTTGACTTACTATTATGCTTCATTAGTGTGTGTTTATTTTTATTCAGTACCATGCTATTTGCTTTCTGTAGCTGTTTTTTGAGACAGATTTCACTCTGTTGCCCAGGGTGGAGTGCAGTTGCTTCATCGTGGCTCACTGCAGCCTCATCCTCACAGGATCTAGGGATCCTCCCACCTCAGCATCTCAAGTAGCAGAGACTGTGGGTTTGTGCCATTACACTCTGCTAATTTTTGTATTTTTTGTAGAGATGGTGTTTTGTTATGTTGCTCAGGCTGGTCTAGAACTCCTGGGCTCAAGCAACCCAACTTGGCCTCCCATAGTGCCAGGATCACAGGTGTGAGCCACTGCACCTGGCCTTACTGTAGCTTTGTAATATATTCAGAGACCAGGTAGTGTGATGCCTATAGCTTTGTTGTTTTTCCTCAGTATTGCTTAGGTTATTCTTGGTCTTTCATGAATTGATAAAGATTTGATAATTACTTTTTAAATTCTGAGAAAAATATAATTGGAATTTTTATAAGGATTGCATTAAATCTATAGATCACTTTGGGTAGTATGGACATTTTCACAATATTAATTCTTTCAATTCGTGAGCATGGTGTATTTTTCGATTTTTTAGTGCCTTCAATTTATTTAATTAATGTTTTAAGAGTTTTTAGTGAATAGCTCTTTTGCCTCTTTGAATAAATTTATTTCTGTGTATTTTATTCTTTTTCATGCTTTTGTAAATGAGATTACTAATCTCAATGCCTGTCTACACATCTATTCAAATTCAACAGATTTAGAGATGAAACCAAATACATGTGAAAATGCAGGAGAGGAAAGAAATTCAAAGTTTTATAGTTTTGTAAAATACAGGTGCCCAGTTTAGCATCCTGTGTCATGCCCTGTGGTGACAAGCATCGCATTAAGCTTAAACTTAAGCTCAAATTGACTTCTTATTTGGGATAACCCAAAGATAGAGAAACTCATCATCCTGGTTTTACACAGGTGGAGACTGCTGCTTAGAATAAATGAATACACAGAATCACATGGCTGGCACATGGTAACCTGGAACTTCTAGAACAAACCATCTGAGCCTGAACTTGAAATGAGCTGGGCAGCTTCTTACCATCTGTCTATGAAACATCCAGAGATACCAGAGGGTGCCCTTTGAGCCTTTGGTGAATAGGTGAAAACTTCAAATGTTGATACTCAGGAGAAAGGAGTTAGATTGACCCAACACTTGATGGAACACTTATTTTTAACTTAGTGCAGCCATAAAAGTGCTTATAACACTTGGGGCTTTGAGTTCATCAATTAAGGCAGAATTTCTATAGAGTATACTTTTCCCTATAAAACGTATTTAGCCATTGATAACTCTATGTAGCTCTGTGAAATATGTGCTTATTAGACAGATCAGGTGTTTTGGCTATGAATAAGATGAATAATTGTGTTTGAAATAAAATATATTTATAAATAATTTTGATTCTGAATATTTAAAAACTATTAACTACTGTTTGAATAAGTCTTTGTCCAAAACATATATATATACATTTTATATAATATATAGAATATATGTATATATATAAAATACACACATAGATAATCATATGTAATATAGATGGTAATATAACTGTACCTTCTGTGGCTGTTATGAGCTTCACTGGTCACCAGCTCTAGGATATGGGGCATCAGGTACTCAAGAGTGGCAGCAAGAAACATAAGCATGGAAGACTCCAGGCACTGGGCACAGCAGATCTCCCACAAGAGGTGTCCAAACATATCATGGAGAACTGCAGCTCTGCTCTTGCTAAGAAGGTGAGTCTACTTTTATTTATTTATTTATTTTTAGACGAAGTCTTGCTCTGTCGCCCAGGCTGGAGTGCGGTGGCGCTATCTTGGCTCACTGCAAGCTCCACCTCCCGGGTTCTAGCGATTCTCCTGCCTAAGCCTCCCGAGTAGCTCGGACTACAGGTGTTTGCCGCCACTCTCAGCTAATTTTTTTGTATTTTTAGTATAGACGGGGTTTCACCATGTTGGCCAGGCTGGTCTCGATATCCTGACCTGGCGATCTGCCTGCCTCGGGCTCCCAAAGTGTTCGGATTACAGGCGTGAGCCACTGCGCCTGGCCTCTTTTTTTTTTTTTTGTGACCGAGTTTCGCTCTTGTTGCCCAGGCTGGAATGCAATGGTGCGATCTTGGCTCACCTCAACATCCGCCTCCCAGGTTCAAGCGATTCTCCTGCCTCAGCCGCCCAAGTAGCTGGGTAGGCTGGTCTTGAACTCCCAACCTCAGGTGACCTGCTGGCCTCGGCCTCCCAACCTGCTGAGATTACAGGTGTAAGCCACCGCGCCCTGCTTTTTTTTTTTTTTTTTTAGACAGAATCTCACTCTGTCGCCCAGGCTGGAGTGATATGGCACCAGCTCAGCTCACTCCAACCTCTGCCTCCTGGGTTCAAGCGATTCTCCTGGCTCAGTCTCCTGAGTAGCTGGGTAGCTGGGATTACAGGCGTGCGCCACCACACTCAGCTAATTTTTGTATTTTTAGTTGAGACGAGTTTTCACCATGTTGGTCAGGCTGGTCTAGGACTCTCAACCTCAGGTGATTCGCCTGCCTCCCAAAGTGCTGGGAATACAATCATGAGCCACCGCACCTGGCTCACCAAGACCTTTAAATGCCGCTGGTGTCAACTTGGCCATGATAAAGCCTGGGCCTAGAAATGCCCATGATTAAAATCTGGTCACTCTAATGACTGAACCCTCTTTTTAAAGAAACTGTAGCTATTCAGTTGACTTTTTGTTGTAGACAAAAATGTGTCATCAGTAGAATATTTTGCCCTGTCTAGAGGACACCCCTACAGATTATCAGACTCTAGCCAGTACTCTTTGAGTGCTTTTACAACTTTTTGTAAGTTTTAGGTCATTGAAAGACATTCACAATGTCTTGTCCAGTAGAGTGTCAATTGTTTCTTCTCTTACAATACAATAATATGAGTCTCCCTCCATTAACATATTTATTTAATTATTTCCCATTTATATTGCTTTTGCTGTACATTTGATTTTTTTTTTTTTGAGATGGAGTCTCTCTTTGTTACCCAGGTTGGAGTACAGTGGCACGATCTCAGCTCACTGCAACCTCCACCTCCTGGGTTCAAGTGATTCTTCTGCCTCAGCCTCCTGAGTAGCTGGGACAACAGGTGCCCACCACCACGCCTGGCTAATTTTTGTATTTTTAGTAGAGACCAGGTTTCACCATATTGGTCAGGGTGGTCTCGAACTCCTGACCTCGTGATCTGCCCGCCTTGGCCTCCCAAAATTTTGGGATTACAGGCGTGAGCCACCGCGCCTGGCCATTTGACTCTTTTTTGTACTGGCTCTCATATCGGCTGATTCCTCAGATGTTAAATAAATATTTTAATATGTGTTCCCATCTTTATGAGTGTCACGAATTTATAATTTTTTTAAAATTATGTTTTAAGCACTTTTTATGTCACACTGATATGCCCAATGGATTTATCTATCAAAAGCATCCAAACTTCTATGACAGAGGGTTACACAGTTGAACCTGGGTGTTTTTATTTGAATATCTAGGTGACTAAAGCTTCAGTAGAACTTTGTGGACTCTGTTTTCATTTTAGTTTCAATTTTTCTTTCAGCTAACTTAGTGTTTCTGTGTTTTTCTGCTGCATTTAGAGCATATTATCTAGTCTTTATCATTGGCAAGAGTGGCTTGAAGTTTGTTTATAAAATTATGTTTATCGAGATAAAATTCACATAATATCAAATTCAATATATTAATTATTTTCAGGTTTACACTTCAGTATCTTTTTGTGTATTCACAATGCTTTACAATCATTAGCAATAGGTAATTTTGAACAGTATAATTACCCAAAAAAGAAACCCCACACCCATCAAGCAGCCACTTTCAATTTTCCCCACTGGCCTCTGGCAAACATTAATCCACTTTCTGTTTCAAAGGATTTGCCTGTTTTGGGAATTTTATACAAATGGATTCAAAAAATACATGACCCTTTTTGTATAGCTTTTTCCATCAAGCATAGTGTCTTTAATATGTATCCATGTTGTGTCCCATATTGGCACATCATTCCTTTTTCTGGCTGAATACTATTGCCTCGTATACTACATCACATTTGTCTATCTAGTCCTGCATGGATAGGCATTCGCACTGCTCTCACCTTTTGGCCATAACAAATAATATTTCTACGGACACGCATATACTTGTTTTTGTGTGGACCTATTTTGATTTCCGTTGAGTATATACTCAGAAGTGGAATTGCTAAGCCATGTGGTAACTCTACGCTAACCTCAGGAGGAACTGCCAAAATGTTTTCCAAAACTGCTGCCTAATTTTGCCATTGCACCAGCACTGTATGAAGGTTTCAATTTCCCCACATCTTCACCCACACTGATCTGTCTTCTGAAATATATCTGTACCAGTAGGTATGAAGTGATATATCACTGTGGTTTTGACTTGCATCTTTCTAACGAATAAAGATGTTGTGCATCTTTTCATCTGCTCATTGGCCACTTGTACAGAATAAAAATCTTAGAGCCACTGGTCCAGATTATGAGTCTCAAACACATGTTACAAACAGATTTTTGATGCTGCACAAGAAATAGCACTCAGCAAGGCAAATTTACTTCTATAGAAGGGTTCACCTCGTAAATTAAGCAATGACAAGGGCGCATAGAACAAAGGAAGCAGGAGTTTTTATTATCTCCGGTGCAGCTTCTACCTGTGTCTTTCCCCTATTGCTTAGGTTTGGACCACACAGTCTAAACTAGTCCTGATTGGTTAAATACTTCAAACTTTTTAGATATGGTAATCATGTAAGGGAGGTAAGAGAGAATGGAGGTCCATTGAGGGGAACTAGGAAAGCAACCTATTCCCTAATAAGGAAAATAATGCAGATTGGGACTTGGATTGTAGCAAGTTCATGCATGTTTAGGCGTAGTTAGGTAAGTTGGGGCACAGTTGAGGTAAGGAATAGTTGGAATTATAGAATAGAGAATGGGGAAACTGGATAAGCTATTTGAAGAGGGAACATAACTGTGTCTAAAACACAAACACCATGGAATGATGATAATGTTGTACATAGTAATCTGGTAATTCTGTTATTATCCAATGAAGAACAGTATCTTAAATCTTTTTTCTTTGTATTGTTTTTGCTGTCCAATTTGCCAATCACATGCGTAGAAAAAATGGTATTTGTCAGTGTATTTCCAATCCAGGACAAGATGTTGGAGGACCCAATGTATTTGGGAGCTTGTAGTCTCAACTGTGCCCACCTGGAGTTCATGGGGCTGATAATGATGGCTGGAAGACACTCAAGAGGCAGATGGTGGTAATGTACACACCTCTGCCCACTCTGTGAACATAGAAAACATGTTTGCATGCACTATCAATGAGGAAATGCTTGAAATTAAAAGAAGTCATTGTCTGTGAAGCTGCTTTGGAGAATATGACCAAGATGTTGGCTATAGCCAGGTGCTTGAGAATCAAATCTGTGGACTTTAATATCCACCTGGTATAACAAAGTGGCAAAAAAATAAATTCCCCAATAATCCAACTGTTGTCTGAGAAAAGAAGATTATTCCTATTTCCAAATTCCTGGAGGCCATTCATTATTTTCCAATTACTAATATTTTTATTCGGAGTGAGAATATTCTGCATAGGCACATAAGGTCTGTTTTATTGTGGCAACTAAAAAGGATTATTGTTCACATACCACTGTTTTCAATTTATAATTTTGTTTTTAAATTCTACTTTTCTTTCACTAAGATTTTTTTCTATTATCTCTCTATATATACATATATATACACACACACATAAATTCATAAACACACACACATATATATATATATAAATTATTTGCATTTAGCCTGTGCTTTTTAAAATAAATTCCAGTGGTTGACATCTAGCTCACATGTTGTCAGGCATTTTCCATTTTAGTAATTTAATTTTCATCTATATTATTTCATTGAAATATACTTGAATCAAATATGAAACTTTAATATGAAAGATTCCATTGGCTTTTCTTGCAAAAACCTTTAATATGAAAGATGCCATTGGCTTTGCTTTATTATTATAACTATATATAGTGTGATAACTTTATATATATATAGCATTATAAAACTACTATATTTGTGTGTTACATATAATTTTTACAACAACTCTATTAAGTGGTTTATTATTCTGATTTTACAGGTGAAGAGAGCTTAGACAAAAATAGAATAAATGACATTTCCAAAATTACCTTCTTGTAGGAGGCAGTTTCAGGAGTTGAAGATGCTTTTAACTATTATGCTGTCTCAATATCAGATATATATTTTTTAAAAATCCACATATTTTAAAAACATTTCTGTATCTCTTGTTTTTTAAAGAATGTTTGTACATATTTATTTAAAATTGCAATATGAAATATTAAAATTTAAATATGATTGCATAATTTATTGGCAAATATCTATAATGATTCAAAGATTCAAGTAGAATATTAATGTTCTGATTTAGCATCATCTTAAGTGGAATTTATCGAATGCAAAAATGATTTCCTCTTGGAATTGAAACAGAAGATTTTTTCAACTTAACCAATAAGGAGACATAATGGAATGGCTATTAAGAAAAGGAGCTTGAGGCTGGGCACTGTGGCTCACACCTGTAATCCCAGAACTTTGGGAGGCTGAGGTGGGTGGATCACCTGAGGTCAGGAGTTCAAGATCAGCCTGGCCACCAGGCAAAAACCTTGTCTCTACTAAAAATACAAAAATTGGGCCAGGTGTGGTGGCTCACGCCTGTATTCCCAGTACTTTGGGAGCTCGAGGCAGGCAGATCACAAGGTCAGGAGTTCGAGATCATCCTGGTTAATATGGTGAAACTTGGTCTCTATTAAAAATACAACAATTAGCCGGGCATGGTGGCATGCACTTATAATCCCAGCTACTCTGGAGGCTATGGCAGGAAAATTGCTTGAAGCTGGGATGCAGAGGTTGCAGTGAGCCAAGATCAGGCCACTGCACCTCAGCCTGGGCAACAAGAGCAAAACTCCATCTAAGAAAAGAATATATCTCTCTCTATATATATTTATATCTATCTGTATCTATATATATTTATATCTATCTATATCTATATTTATATCTATATCTATATATTTATATATCTATATCTATATATATTTATATATCTACATATGTATCTATATCTATCTATATCTATATATATCTACCTATCAAGTACCATGCTCACTACTTGCCTGATGAAATAATGTGTACACCAAACCCCAGTGACGTGCAATTTACCCATTTCACAAACCTGCACATGGACCCTTGATCCTAAAATAGAAGTTGTAAGAAAACAGCACAAATAAAATAAGATTCAGAAATTGAGTATATAAAACAACAACGATTTTAAAAACAGCTTTCTTGCTTTTCTAAAATATGGGTGTTAATAGATGATCTGGATCTTCAGCCCTCATCTTGGACCATGAAGAATGGAAAACGAATGTCAGAGGTGATGGAGCAGAGACATCCCTAAAGGCTTCCTGAAGCTGCCATGCTGGCCCAGGTATGCCTAACTCCCCAGTTTTTATGTGAAAAAAAACATAATTTACGTGTTTTAAGTCAGTATGAATAGATCTCAATTATTAATAGCTGAATAAAGGAAAATGAGCTGTTGAATTTGAAAAAAAAATAGCGATATTTTGAAAAATTTACTCCAGTTACAATTTACCAATAACAATTACAGCTCTTTGCCAGGTGTGGTGGCTCCCTCCTGCAATTTCAACACTTTGGGAAACCGAAGTGGGCAGATCACCTGAGGTCAGGAGTTTGAGACCAACCTGGCCAACATGGCGAAACACTGTCTCTACTGAAAACACAAAAATTAGTCAGGTGTGATGGTGCATGCCCGTAATCTCAGCTACTTGGGAGGCAGAGGCAGGAGCATAGCTTGAACCTGGAAGGTGGAGATTGCAGTGAGCCCAGATCATGCCACTGCACTCCAGCCTGGGTGACAGAGTGGGACTCCATCTCAAAACAGAAACAAACAAACAAGAAAAACTATTACAGCTCTCTAGTGTTCGCAGAGAAATGAAGGAGTTTGGAATAGGCTTTTCTCATCTATGATTTCTGAAGAAAGAAAGAGGCTCACCTGGAGAGAGCAGAAAATGCTGAGTCTTATATACGAAGAACAGACAGTGAAGTCAGTGTGTCTTTCTGGGCTCTGCGCTTCCTTAAGATGATAGTCTGCTAAAAAGCAAACTTTTTGTGAATCTTCAAATTCCTGAGCAAAACTATTCTTTAATATTTAATCAGGAAATGTGATTATATAAAAAGCTGGAGGCCAGGCACGGTGGTTCACACTTGTAATCCTAGCACTTTGGGAGGCCGAGGCAGACGAATCACCTGAGGTCGGGAGTTCGAGAACAGCCTGACCAACATGGAGGAACCCCGTCTCTACTAAAAACACAATTAGCTGAGCGTGGTGGTGGATGCCTGTAATCCCAGTTACTTGGGAGGCTGAGGCAGGAGAATTGCTTGAACCCAGGAGGCGGATGCAGTGAGCAGAGATCACGCCATTGCATTCCAGCCTTGGCAACAAGAGCGAAACTCCATCTCAACAAAAAACAAAAACAAAAACAAACAAACAAAAAAAGCTTGAGTAGAATATGTGAAAGGTTACAGTGCAAATAAATAACTTCGAATTTAAATATTGATATAAACATAAACATATAAACATAAATGGGGCAAATATGTGCAATTTACAGAGATGTATCTCAAAGAGTTATTCTCACACAGAAAAACACCAACTTTATATACTTGAGAGATAAATTCTACTTATTAAATAGTTGATAAACTGATGCTATCTAGACTATTCGAGAGTTTTAATGTAGTCAATCAATCTTCCCGCTAATGTGTAAGTGTTCATAAGAGGGATATGAGAACTTTGCTTAAGAGTTCTCATATATGAGACACATATATAAGACACATATATATGAGACACATATAGAATATTACAGACATATAGAACATATAAATATAATGTAAAAATTTTAAATATTAGTAGCCATTGTGTCAGCATACTAAAACATATAATTATATTATGATCCAGTGTACTTTATGCCAGAAATGGAAGTGAGATTTACCATTTGGAAATCCACTAACAAATTAGTCAAATAATTGAAACCAATAGAATGTCATGTTTCATGTTCATAGATATAAATAAAGACATTACCAGAATTCTACAGAAAAGTTTATATATATTTATATGTATACTTAAGATTTTATATATATATATATATATATATTTTTTTTTTTTTTTTTTTTTGAGATGGAGTCTCACTCTGTTGCCCAGGCTGGAGTGCAGTGGTGCGATCTTGGCTCACTGCAACCTTTGCCTCCCAGGTTCAAGCAATTGTTCTGCCTCAGCCTCCTGTGTAGCTGGGACTACAGATGTGTGCCACCACACCCAGCTAATTTTTGTATTTTTAGTAGAGACGGGGTTTCACCATATTGGCCAGGTTTGTCTCGAACTCCTGACCTGGTGATCTGCCCACCTCGGCCTCCTAAAGTGCTGGGATTACAGGTATAAGCAACTGTGCCAGGCCTAGAAAATTATATTTTTAAAAAATTAGTAAGGATTTAGCATAAAGTGTTTCTGAAAAATATGAATAACAGATTTGTACAAGTAAAAGTAGTGGCAATATATGTTTGAAAAGGAAGATTCAACAGTATTGGATCAATGATCTTTTAATCAGTTTAAAAATTGAGTTTGAACGCAACAGAGACATCATCTTATTGTGTTCTGAAAATAGAAATTTTGCTGCAAAAAAGAATAAATGAATAAAGATATTCATAAAAAGCATAAAAAAAAAGTGGGTTGGGTGCAGTGGCTCACACCTGTAATTCCAGCACTTTGAGAGGCTGAGGTGGGTGGATCACCAATGGTCTGGAGTTGGATACCAGCTGACCAACACGGTGAAATCCCACCTCTACTATAAATACAAAACATTAGCCAGGTGTGGTGGTGCATGCCTGTAATCCCAGCTACTTGCGAGGCTGAGGTAGGAGAATTGCTTGAACCCGCGAGGTGGAGTTTGCAGTAAGTCGAGATCTCACCATTGCACTCCAGCCTGGCCAAAAAGAGCAAAAAGTGTGTCTCAAAAAAAAGTAAAAATAAAAAAGAAAAGTGAAGTGACATCTTCTATGATGTGTTATAAGGAATTGAAAAGTTAAATAATGTAGTTTTAATTTATGAACAGATTTAGAGACCAATGGAATATAAAATTCAAAAATAGTATGAAATACATATGAAATGTAGTGTATGACAGATGCAGCAGTAGTGAAATTGATGTGAGGTCAATGTGTCTCCCTGGAGACTAAAGCCCACATATATGCAGTGAGGACCTTGTCTCCCAATGTTTTATTTTTGCGCATCTGATGTTTTCACATGTGTAGGGAAGAGGTTTAATATTTGATTGTCTTTGGCTATGGTCTGATGGATCAGTCTCTCCTGACTCAATACACACTGTAACCTGTTCTCAGAGTTCACAGTATGTCTCTTGGTGAACGTAGATGTTACTACTGTCTGCAAAGGTTGACCATCTACAACAGACACTCTTGCTCTGTTTGGGAATAGGTACTTATTGTTTCAGTAGTTATTTTCAGTTGGTAAATTTTCTGGGGGACTCCCCCATGCCCTTGTCCCACATGAGGTAATTCTCTTAAAGCAGTTCAGGAAGAACAACTTTGTGTAGACTCTAGAATGGGCTGCTTCAAAGTAGGATACTCCATATAACCTATATTCTAATATGCAACCAACAGAAGACAGTACACTTTTCCTTTTTCTTTTTTTTTAAAAAAAACTTTTGGAGAAGATAGGCAAGGCATGGTGACTCATGCCAATAATCCCAGGACTTTGGGAGGCCATGACAAGAGTATCACTTGAGGCCAGGAGTTTGAGATTAGGCTGGGCAACATAGGGAGACTTTGTCTCTATAAAAAAAAAAAAGAAATTAATAGGGCATGTTGACATGCAACTATAGTCCCTCCTACTCAGGAGTCCAAGGCAGGAAGATCACCTGAGTTCTTCCTACGTAAATATTAAAGGTCCAGACTGTGAACAGATCTGAAGTGAGGCTACAGTGAGCTATAATCACACCACTCTACTCCAGCCTGAGTGACAAAGATCTTGTTTATAAAAAAAAAAACTGGAAACAAATAGATTCTTTGTTATAACAAATAAAACTAATCTTAAGAGGATGTGCTATAATGTAAATTAACAGATGTTTTGTGCCTATATTGAAACTTTTGTTTGTTTGTTTGTTTTTGAGACAGAATCTCACTCTGTCACCCAGGCTGGAGTGCAGTGGTGTGATCTCACCTCACTGCAACCTCTGCCTCCCAGGTTCATCTGTAATCCCAGCCACTCAGGAGGCTGAGGCAGGAGAAATAACATGGTGAAGGTACCAATAAACATGGTGAAATACCACCTCCACTAAAAATACAAAAATTAGCCTGGCATGGTGGCACATGCCTGTAGTCCCAGCTACTTGGGAGGCTGAGGCAGAGGGATCACTTGAACCCAGGAGGTGTAGGTTGCAGTGATCCAAGAATGCATCACTGAACTCCAGCCTGGGGGATGGAGTGAGGCTCTTGTCCTTAAAAAAAAAAAAAAAAAGTACTTTAATGAAAGAAATCAGAAGGAGCAAAGAGTAGAAAGATACACCATGATCATGAATGCAAATACTCCATATTGTTAAGATGTCAGTTCCTCCTAGCTTGATCTGTGATGCACTACAACCTTAAACAAAATTCCATGAACTTCTTTTGGGGCTACTGAAAAACTGATTCTGAGGTTTATATATAGAGGCAAAAACCTACATGTAGAGGCAAAAGACCTAGAATAGCCAACACAATATTGTAGGAGAATAATAAAATTGGATGATTGAGACACTACTCAGCTTCAAGATTAAATATAAAGCTACTGTAATCAAGACAGTGTGATATTGGTAAAAGAATAGACAAATCAGTTGATGGAACGAATGCAGAGCCCAGAGGTAAGCCCATATTAATATACTGAATGAATCTTTGACAAAAGACTAAAGGCAATACAATGCAGCCAAGAGAATCCTTTCAACAAATGATGCTAAAACAATTGGACATCCACATACAAAAGCATGAATCACAAACATTACATCCTCACAAAAACTAACACAAATGGAACACAGACCTAAATTTAAAATGCAACACTATAAAATTCCTAGAATGTAATTAGGAGACAGTCTAGATGACCCTGGATTTAGCAATTATAATTTAGATAAAATACCACCAGTTCATTTTCTGAAAGTAAAATATCGATGTCAAATTTACCAAAATTAAGCATTTTTGCTCTGTGAAAGACTCTGTAAAGAGAATGAAAAGAAAGACACAGTATGGAAGAAAATATTTGCAAAAGATATATCTGATAAGGATTGTTATCCAAAATATAGAAATAATTTTCAAACAACAATAAAACAAACGACCTGACTCAAAAGTCAAAATAAAGAGTGAGTCGAAGACCTCAAACAACACCACACCTGAGGGCAGCAGGAATGAAATAACCACAGGTAAACCACTGCTTACTACTGTTGCCCACCTTTCTTTCAGAGAACAGACAGTGAACAAAGGATGATGGGGCCACAGAAGAAGTAAACTCTATGGCTTCAGATCTGTTCACAGTCTGGACCTTTAATATTTACATAGGAAGAAAATAAAGGCAAACTTATTTTGCTATTTGGCCTTGACCTTAAAGGTCAGGCTGCGGTTATCTGTTTTCTCCTGTGGTGTGGGAAACTGAGTGAATATAAGCACCAATCACGTGCATACATGTCCACATGTATTTCTGCATTTTATTTATTTATTTATTTATTTATTTATTTACTTACTTACTTTTTGAGACGGAGTTTTGCTCTTGTTGGTCAGGCTGGAGTGCAATGGCATGATCTCAGCTCACAGCAACCTCCGCCTCCCGGGATCAAGAGATTCTCCTACCTTAGCCTCCTGAGGAATAGCTGGGATTACAGATATGTGAAACCAGGCCCGGATAATTTTTTTGTATTTTTAGTAGAGATAAGGTTTCTCCGTGTTGGTCAGGCTGGTCTCAAACTCCGGATCTCAGGTGATCCACCCCACCTTGGCCTCCCAAAGTGCTGGGATTACAGGCAGGAGCGACCACACTCAGCAATACTTCTGCATTTCTCAACATTATCTTACAAGACATCTAACTTTAAATAGGGAAAAATATCAGTACTTTTACGGTGCTCAGCGTTAGAAGGTAACTGGTAATCAACCTGTCATTAAATCTTGGCATTCTATCTGCACTGGGTGCATGTATCAGTTAGCTATGCAGCATAACAAACCATCCAAAACTGATTAGCTCATAATTGAACTGCTCAGCCATTTACGCTGGACTCAGTGGGGCCATTCGTCTGTTCTCAGCTGAGCTCCTTCAGACATGTGTCATGAGCTGCTCATTGACTAGGAAGGCAGCTGTGCTTCTAGGGGTGAGCTTCTGCTTCTGGGGCTGTCAACAAGGGCACCTTGCTTCTCCTCCCCATGGTATCTTATCCTCCAGCTGGCTAATATAAGCTTGTTTCATGAAGATGGCAGCATTCTGAAAGAAAAACAGAAGCAGGCCCAGCATGGTGGCTCACACCTGTAACCCCAGAACTTTAGTAGGCCAAGGCAGATGGATCACCTTAGGTCAGGAATTTGAGACCAGCCTGGCCAACATAGTGAAACTCTGTCTCTACTAAAAATACAAAAATTAGCTGGGTGTGGTGACACATGCCTGTAGTCTCAGCTACTCGGGAGGCTGAGTCAGGAAAATTGCTTGAACCTGGGAGATGGAGGTTGCAGTGAGCCAAGATCACGCCACTACACTCCAGCCTTGGTGACAGAGAAAGACTCCTTCTCAAAAAAGAGAAAAAACAGAGAGAGAAAAGAAAAGAAAAACAGAAGTAGTCAAAACGGTTTGAACCTTGGCCCCAAACTAACACATTGTCATGTTCCCAGGTTTCTACTGTCCTGAGCAAGTAAGAACTGCCAGAGCAAGCGTTAGGAAAATAGATTCTGGATCTTGATGGGAATGGCTGTAAAAGCACCTGACAATGGACATGAATACAGGAGGGATGAAAAATTGCTACCATATTTGCAATCAGTATCCTTCTGCTGTTGTTTGTTTTGAGAGGGAGTCTTGCTGTGTCACCAGGCTGGAGTGCAGTGGGGCTATTTTGGCTCACTGCAACCTCCGCCTCCCAGGTTCAAGCTATTCTTGTGCCTCAGCTTCTTGAGTAGCTGGGATTACAGGCCCACACCACCACACGCAGCGAATTTTTGTATTATTAGTAGAGATGGGGTTTCACCATGTTGGCCAGGGTGGTCTCTATCTCCTGAACTCGTGATCCATCCACCTCAGCTTCCCAAAGTTCTGGGGTTACAGGCTTGAGCCACTGCACCCAGCCCATTCTGCTTTTTCTGCATATGTGGCCCACAGAACTCTTCCACATCAAGAAATTTTCCAAACACCCACAGCTACTAAATGGCTGGGCTGGGACTCAGGATCAACTCTGTCTGACTCCAAAGCCTATGTACCTCCGTGGATCACACTATTCAAGTAGCTGTCCTAGACTCTTAAAATCCTGGAGAGTGACACTTCAAAAGTAGAAGCCAGATTGCTTTTAGATTTGTGCCCACATAGTACTGTTTATTGTTGGGAATAATCTCAAGAAATTACTGAAGCACATGGTGGCTCACATCTGTAATCCTAGCACTTTGGGAGGCTGAGATGGGAGAATCACTGAAGCTCAGGAGTTCAAGTGCAGCCTGGGCAACATAGTAAGATCCTGTCTCAATATAAAACAAATTTAAAAAGTTAACCAGGCATGATGATGCTCGAGTGTCTAGGGTAGGAGGATTGTTTAAGCCTGGAAGGTAAAGGTTGCATTGAGCCATGATTGATTACACCACTGCACTCCAGCCTGGGTGACAGAGTGAGACTCTGTCTTAAGCAAAACAAAACAAAAACAAAAAAGGAATTGCAAAAGCATTTTGAAAGAACATAGAATAACTTGGAAAAAATAGCTGACATAGCTGACATTGAATAACTTGGAAAACATAACTTATTTTAGATAATCAAAGCCTAACAACACATCACTTATTTTTTTATCATACAAAACATTTGAAAACTTTTAAAAGAAAAAAACTTCAGAGAAATTAAGTTTAACATAGTTTAATTGAGCAAAGAATAATTTGGAAATTAAGCAGCCTGTGGTCCCAAGTAGCCTCAGAGAGACTCCAGCACAGCCACATGGAAAAAAAGATTATGTACAGAAGAAGCAAAGTGACATTCAGAAAATAGAAGTGAGGTACAGAAACAGCCAGATTTATTACAGCTTGGGATTTGCCTTATTTGAATATGGTTTGACCAGTTGATGTTCTTTTATTGGCAAAAAGGTAGCGGTTGGTACAAGAATAAGTTACAATCTATTTACATATTCAGCTATGTTTTAGTTTACTGTGTACAGAAAATCCTATTAACAAAATTAAACATAAAAGGGGTCAGTTTTAGGCTATAATTAATTTAACAATATCTTCCTTTTGGTTATCTCCTCAATTTCAAGAAATAAACCAAAACTTTAGACATTGATATTACTTTGTCACCATTACAAATGTACTTATTTAGTCTCAAATTCTGCTGTAAAATAGCAGAACTGTGGGTTTTGTAAAGTGAAAACAAGTACTTCAGGTTATTACTTTTTAAAAGGATTACAGTAGGGAAGACCTCCTTGTTTGAAATCTGCTGTTTACCAAAGAAAAACAAGACCTGGCCAGTTTTGGCATCTACCTATTTCTTTAAATTTTCAGTTTGACTATGTCACATTTAGCATGAATGACTCCATTTTGGTTTGGTTTGGTCTGTTTGGGCCTAGTGAACAAGCTCAGTCCAGAATGATGGCCTCCAATAATTTTGTTTAAAAAATTTCCCCCTTTTGATTAAGTTTTCACATAGGTCAGAGTGTGACCAAAACTCAGGGTCTTAGTGTCACTCTCAGTTTCCATTATTTTTGGTTTCCGTTCTTAACAGGTCATTCATGGGTTATGGTGTTCTCATGGTCAAATACATTTTCAAGTTTTCATCATCTGAGTTAAAGAGAGACCACTTGACATTCTAGAGATGACTGCATGCAAAGATTTATAACTTTTGAGAGAATAGAGTGCAGTAGGGAGACTATTATTTTGACTATCAGGAAAATAATATCAAGAGTTAGAAGTATGCTTTTTTTTTTTTTGAGACGAATTCTGTCTTGTCACCCAGGCTGGAGTGCAATGGCACAATCTTGGCTCACTGCAACCTCTGCCTCCTGGGTTCAGGTGATTCTCCTGCCTCAGCCACCCAAGTAGCTGGGATTACAGGCATGTGTCACCACACCTGGCTAATTTTTGTATTTTTAATAGAGACAAGGTTTCACCATGTTGGCCAGGCTGGTCTCGAATTTCTGACCTCAGGTGATCCACCTGCCTCGGCTTCCCAAAGTGCTGGCATTACAGGTGTGAGACACCATGCCAGGCCTGAAGTTTGCTTTTTAACCAAGGACCCCATGAACCAACCAATAGATCAAATAATTAGCTAGTTAAATGGTCTACTCATTTCAACCAAGCAGTCTGTTCATTAATTTCCTACAACTGAATCTCTGTAATACTCGATGTATTTCTCCATGTGCAACTACAAATACTAGCAACTGCACAGATACTTCTCTGTTTATCCAGTAAGTAAACTAGATAAATTCTTTTATTTAACACAACTTTAGTAAAAAAAAAAAAAAGTCTTCCAATGACTTTTTATAAAGGTCAACACATTTTTTCCACTCTAAGTGCATCTATCATCAATTGCAATTACAAAAGTAATTTTTAGTTAACTTTGCTCAGTACTATTGTATCCGTAATGCCTTATTTAACAGTTTTACAATTTTTCTAGTGAAATAAGTATCTTTGTAATTGGAGACCTTTTCAAAAAGCTTTCATGAAGAAAAAAAGTCTTAGTATCCTTTTAGCTACCGTTATAACATCAACCTTCTTGCATCAGAAAGCTTGCATTAAAAATGACAATTGCCAGGTGTGCAATTTTCTGTCCAGTGCTCATGTCTGTAATCCCAGTATTTTGGGAGGCTGAGGCATGAGGATCACCTGAGGGCAGGAGTTCGAGACCAGACTGACTAACATGGTAAAACAAAATCTCTACTAAAAACACAAAGTTTACCTGGGCATAGTGGCAGCCGACTGTAATCCTAGCTACATGGGAGGCTGCAGCAGGAGTTGCTTGAACCTGGAAGGCAGAGGTTGCAGTGAGCCAAGATCACGCCATTGCACTCCAGCCTGGGCAACAAGAGTGAAACTCGGTCTCAGAAAAAAAAAAAAAAAGCACACCTGTAATCCCAGCACTTTGGGAGGCTGAGGCAGATGGATCACAAGGTCAGGACTTCGAGACCAGCCTGGCCAATATGGTGAAACCCCATCTCTACTGAAAATACAAAAATTAGCTGGGCATGATGGCACGTGCTCTAGTCCCAGCTACTCGGGAAGCTGAGTTAGAAGAATCGCTTGAACCCGGGAGGCCAAGGTTGCAGTAAGCCGAGATCTTGCCACTGCACTCCAGCCTGGGCCACAGAGTGAGACTCTGTCTCAAAAAAAAAAAAGACAATTTGTGTGTAAATGTTTAAATGATGGCCCTGAGGTAGCAGAAACTTACATAAACTTTTAATTATCTTCTGAGAATTATAAGTTCGACAAAAAAAATCAGTCTTAAACTAGTATAGTAATTTAGAACAGTCACTACACACACACACACACACATGCACATATACATTCAATTTATATTTAATATGGATTAATATAGATTACTATCTTTTCTGTGATGAGTAGTGAAATGCAGAGTTTTTAATAATGGAAACTTCAAGAACTCAGGAATAGGAACCGTATGCGGTGGCCCACGCCTGTAATCCCAGCACTTTGGGAGACTGAAGAAGGTGGATCATGAGGTCAGGAGTTCGAGACCAGCTTGGCCAACATGGTGAAACCCATTTCTACTAAAATTACAAAAATTAGTCTGGCATGGTCGTGGCCACCTGTCATCCCAGCTACTTGGGAGGCTGATGAAGGGGAATGGCTTGAACCTGGGAGGTGAAGGTTGGAGTGAGCCGAGATCATGCCATTGCACTCCAGCCTGGGTGACAAGAGTGAAACTCCGTCTCAAAAAAAAAAAAATTTTAATTAAAAAAAATAACTCAGGAAATATCAAGTGGCTGCCCAGGTTCTCCATGAGTCCACACTGAACATTAAGTTTATGTCTTCTTAAACACTAGGTTTCTTTCCCCAGTTTAGGTGCACAGCACTGACACCTGAGAGGTTATCATAGGTCATTTAACTTGGACCACAGAGTTGATTTAAAAAGCATATCTAAAACATTTCCATACTGGCTGATGTAACTGAAAATGTGGCAGAGTACTTTTGTAATAGTCAATTAATTTTTGTCTTGTCTGGGCTTGCAGGTTTTTTTGTTTGTTTGTGTTTTTTGTTTTTTGTTTTGTTTTGTTTTCTTTTCTTTTTGAGATGGAGTTTCTCTCTTGTTGCCTGGGCTGGAAATGGTGTGATCTCGGCTCACTGCAACCTCCACCTCACGGGTTCAAGCGAGATTGCACCACTGCACTCCAGCCTGGGTGACACAGCAAGACTCCATCTCAAAAAATAAAAACAAAAATTTAAAAATAAAAGAAATTAAAAGCTAATTTTCACAAAACTTTATAAATAAATCCAACAAATATATCATTTTGACCACTCTAGATTTCCATACATAGTTTATAATCTCTTTTAATTACTTTTTTTTTTTTTGATAGGGAGTTTCACTCTTGTTGCCCAGGCTGGAGTGCAATGGCGCAATCTCGGCTCACTGCAAACTCTGCCTCCCGGGTTCAAGATATTCTCTTGTCTCAGCCTCCCGAGTAGCTGGGATTACAGGAATGTGCCACCATGTCCGGCTAATTTTGTATTTTTAGTAGAGATGGGGTTTCTCCATGTTAGTCAGGCTGGTCTCCAAATCCCGACCTCAGGTGATCCGCCTGCCTCGGCCTCCCAAAATGCTGGGATTATAGGCGTGAGCCACCGCGCCCGGCCTTCTTTTAATTACTTTTTAAATTTTCTCTACTTTATTTTTTTCTACGTTCTTTTTATCTTCTCAATGTGAGACAATCTTTAAGTAATATCAAACTAGACAAAATATTTTTAACTTTCTTCACTGAAAGCATATTTTTGCTTTTGTTTGCACACTATGCAAAATTGTTTTTCTTAGATCCAGTAGTTTTAATTATATATATTAATTACATGAACTCTTTAAAACCTAATTTTTAGTGAAATCCCTAGTAAGTAATCTTGAACTGTTTGATATCAGTATTTGTAGACAACCATTTTATATTTTTATTAGAAGATGTTTTTTCAAATTCTCTGTTAACTAGCAGATCTAAATATGTTTAGCTTTTCTCTATCATATAAAAATAAGATTCTGGTCGGGGATAGTGGCTGACGCTTGTAATCCCAGCATTTTGAAAGGCCAAGACACAAAGACTGCTTAAGCCCAGGAATTGGAGGCAAGCCTGGGCAACATGGCAAAACCCCATGTCTACAAAAAATACAAAATTAGCTCAGCATCGTTACCTGCACCTGTAGTACCAGCTACCCAGGAGGCTGAGGTAGGAGAATTGCCTGAGCCCAGGAGATCGAGAGTGCAATGAGCCATGATGAAGTCACTTCACTCCATCCTGGATGACAGAGACCCTTTTTTAAAAAATTAAATGCCAAAGCATATAAACTTAATCTTATGGGACTTCGGGGGTGGGGGTTTGTTTTTATTATTCTCTCAACAGCTTTGTGGCTACAGGTGGTGTCTGACTGCACGAAAAAGTTTTTTACGGGTGATTGCAGAGATTTTAGGGCACCCATATCCCAAGCAGTGTACACAGTACCCAGTGTGTAGTCTTTTTTTTTAATTTTTGTTTTTTGAGACAGAGTCTTGCTCTGTCTCCCAGGCTGGAGTGCAGTGGCGCGGTCTCGGCTCACTGCAAGCTCTGCCTCCTGGGTTCACGCCATTCTCCTGCCTCAGCCTCCGAATAGCTGGGACTACAGGTGCCCGCCACCACGCCTGGATAATTTTTTTTTTTTTTTTTGTATTTTTAGTAGAGGTGGGGTTTCACCGTGTTAGCAAGGATGGTCTCGATCTCCTGACCTCATGATCTGCCCGCCTGGGCCTCCCAAAGTGCTGGGATTACAGGCGTGAGCCACAGGGCCTGGCACCAATGTGTAGTCTTTTATCCCTTTTCCCCGTACCGTTGTTTCCCCCAAGTCTCTAGAGTCCATTATATAATTTTTTTTTTTTTTGAGACTCAGTTTTGCTTCTGCTGCCCAGGCTGGAGTGCAATGGTGCGATCTTGCCTCACTGCAACCTCCACTTCCCGGGTTCAAGCGATTATCTTGCCTCAGCCTCCCAAGCAGCTGGGATTACAGGCATGTGCCACCATGCCCGGCTAACTTTGTATTTTTAGTAGAGACGGGGTTTCTCCATGTTGGTCAGGCTAGTCTCGAACTCCCCACCTCGGTGATCCACATGCCTCGGCCTCCCAAAGTGGTGGGATTATAGGCGTGAGCCACCACACCCCACCCATTATATAATTCTTAAGCCTTTACATCCTCATAGCTTAGCATACATCCTCATAGCAATTTTGCAATGGCAAATTCTGCTGCTATAAACATGCATGTGCAAGTGTCTTTTTCATACAATGACTTATTTTTCTCTGTGTAGATACCCAGTAGTGGGATTGCTGGATCAAATGGAAATTCTACCTTTAATTCATTTAGAAATCTCCAGACTGTTTTTGATAGTAGTTGTACTAATTTATGTTCCCACCATCAGTGTAAAAGTGATCCCGCTGTACTACATCAATACCAACGTCTGTTATTTTTTGATTTTTTCATTATGGCCATTCTTGCAGGAGTAAGATGATACCACATTGTGGTTTGTTTTTCAGTTCTCTGATCATTAGTGATGTTGAGCATTTTTTAAATGTTGTTTAACCATTTGTATATCTTCTTTTGAGAATTGTTTATTCATGTGCTAAGCCCACTTCTTTATAGTATAGTTTGTTTTTTTCTTGCTGGTTTGTTTGAGTTTCTTGTAGAAACTTTGTCAGTCCTTTGTCAGATGCATAGTTTGCAAATATTTTCTCCCACTTTGTGTGTTGTTTGTTTACTCTTCTGATTATTACTATTTTTTTCTGAGCAGAAGCTTTTTAGTTTAATTAAGTCACATTTATTGATCTTTGTTTTTGTTGCATTTGGTTTTGGGGTTTTTGTTATGAAATCTCTGCCTAAGCCAATGTCTAGAAGAGTTTTTGCTATATTATCTTGTATAGTTTCAAGTTTTCCATTTAAGTCTTTGATCCACTTTGGGTTGATTTTTGTATAAAGAGAGCAAGGAAGATCCGGTTTTATTCTTCTAGATGTGGCTTGCTAATTATCTCAGCAGCATTTGTTGAATAGGGTGTCTTTTCCCTACTTCATGTTTTTGTTTAGTTTGTAGCAGATCAGTTGGCTGAAAGTATTTGGCTTTATTTTTTTATTCACTATTCTGTTCCATTGGTCTATTTGCCTATTTTTATACCAGTACCATGCTGCTTTGATAACTATAGTCTTCTAGTATAGTTTGAAATCAGATAATGTGATGTCTCCAGATTTGTTCTTTTTGCTTAGTCTTGTTTTGGCTATGCGGGATCTTTTATTTTTCTGTATGAATTTTAGGATTGTTTTTTCTAATTCTGTGAGGAATGATGGTGGTATTTTGATGAGAATGGCATAAATTTGTAGCTTGCTTCTGGCACTATGATCATTTTCACAATATTGACTCTACTCATCCATGAGCATGGGATGTGTTTCCACTTGTTTGTATCATCTTTGATTTCTTTCAGCATTGTTTTGTAGTACTCCTTGTAGAGGTCTTTCACCTCTTTGGTTAAGTATATTCCTAAGTATATTTTTTCTGCAGCTGGTGTAAACGGTTTGAGTTCTTGACTTGATTCTCAGCTCAGTCACTTGGTGTATAGCAGTGATATTGATTTGTGTACATTGATTTTGTATCCTGAAACTTTATTAAATTTATTTCTCAAATCTAGGAGCTTTTTGAATAAGTCTTTAGGGTTTTCTAGGTATACAGTTATATCATCAACAAGCAGTGACAGTTTGACTTCCTCTTTACCAATTTGTATGCCCTTTATTCCTTTTTTTTTTTTTGATGGAGTCTCGCTCTGTCACCAGTCTGGAGTGCAGTGGCTCAATCTGGGCTCACTGCGACCTCCACCTTCCGGGTTCAAGCGATTCTCCTGCCTCAGCCTCCTGAGTAGCTAAGACTACAGGCATGCACCACCATGCCCAGCTGATTTTTGTGTTTTTTAGTAGAGACGAAATTTCATCATATTGGCCAGGATGGTCTCGATCTTTTGACCTTGCCATCCACCTGCCTTGGCCTCCCAAAGCACTGGGATTACCGGCATGAGCCACTGCTCACTTATACTTTGACTTGCTACATCTTTATTCTGTATGAATATTAACAGAATTATAGATAGATCTGGATATAGATATATGTAGGTACATAAACACACACATACAGGATTATATTAGTTTGTATATGTAAATATTTATGCATACAAAAGATGTTCATCAATAGACATTTCTAATTTTCCACCCTAACCTAAGGACATAGATGAAGACTTACTTTTCACCTATATGGCTTTATACCATCTCAGACTGGAACACAGCCATAAAGTGTTATATGTAAACATGAACAAACTTCATGTTTATGATCATAGCCTGTGAATAAATATTTTGGTAGTGGGATGTAAGGCTTTATGTCCAGCTTAGCATTTTAGGTCCTTACTTTTCTTCTCAGAGTATGCCTGTATTATTCACATCCATTATTTTGAGCCTGCCTTGATGTCTACACTTTTCCAGTTTAGCTAATCAGTTGGTTATATTTACCTGAGCTGACCTAATTGGATTTTTGCAATCACACAGGCTGAGCTAATTTGCTTATTTAATTTATCTGGGATGCAGGGGTAGAAATGAAGATGACCTTTGTCCTAAATGGGACATATGCACAAATAACCTTTACCTATACATACATATGTGACTCATTCTTTGTGTACATGTTTATCTATCAACCTATCTTATATCCATATTTATATTTACAGAAAAAAAGGCATTGAAGTAAACTTGGTAAAAGGTAATTTCTATTTTCTTTACTTCCAGGCTACATAAATCCAATCAGCCGATTAGCACAGTGAAGATTTATAAAATCCAAGCCAAAACTTTGCCACATTTTTTCTTTCATAAATGTGAAAATGTCCTTGTTACCTGGCCCCCAGGTCTTTTTATTTCTGAATCTGAATAAATCAGCCTAGTGGGCTTCTGTTCAACCAGTTGAAAAAGCAGGAATGCCTGACATCAGTAAGACTATCCTTACTCAGGAAGAAGTTTTGAACTGGCCAATAAAAGCCACCATTGGCACTTTTGTGAATGTTCACTATGATCTGGTTGAAATGCAGCCTGCTACCATGTACAATCACATTTACTTTCAGTATGATTGCCTGTCTTCGAGAAAGAGTGCTAGACTTTCTTCCCATTACCATAAAGACACTGCTTCAGTCACAAAGACGAAAATACCAATTGTACTTTTACATTACATACTCATAAAAATAAACTAGATCACATGTCTTAAAGAAAGCCCTGATGAGAAAAAAATAAACATTTTACAATTTAGATGAGAACCTTAGGACTGGGGCTGGTTGATCTCCGGCCATATGTCCAACATGAAGGGATGGATTAACCTTGACATGGCAGTGAATGACTTCCATTGGTTAGTGCATGTTTAGTTTCCAAAAGTGAGCAATAAAGACCAATGCTTCCTTCGTATATGTTAAATGCAGCAGGATGTATGTCAGTGCATACCTCTATAGTGTACCCTTGTAGATCTAGTTTACAGGGCAAATATATTTATACATGTATAGAAGTTACTTTTCTTGGGGGGAGGGGGATGGAGTCTCGCTCTGTTGCCCACACTGGAGTGCAGTGGTGCAATCTCAGTTCACCGCAACCTCTGCCTCCTGGGTTCAAGCGATTCTCCTGCTGGGACTACAGGGATGCAGCACTATGCCCAGCTAATTTTTGTATTTTTAGTAGAGACGGGGTTTCACCATATTGGTCAGGCTGGTCTCGAACTCCTGACCTCATGATCCATCCGCCTCAGCCTCCCAAAGTGCTGGGATTACAGGCATGAGCCACTGCAGCTGGCCAGGTAAACAGATTTTTAAAACTTACATACAGGACTATATGAGTATGTCTAGGTAAATATTTATGTATACAAAAAAATTTCCCAATAGACCATTTTTAATCACTTGGCATATACAAATTATACAGACATATAATTACTTTCAATCTCTTTTGCTCAGTAGCATTTCAGAATGGAGCATAGCCATACAATATTGTTTTTATAAACATGAACAAAACCCTTCACCTTCAGTAGCATAGGCCTCAGAAATAAGCTGACAGCAAAGCCATGTTATTCATGCTGTTCAGGTTGGCACTTCAGGGCCCTGCATTTCTTCTCAATGTTTGTATGTGCCCTTCACACCCACTAGTTTGGGCCTGCTTTAATAAACCTATAGTCACTATTTAGATAATTGTTTGATTGGATCTACCTAGGCTAAGAAAATTGGCTGATTGGAATCACCTTGGGCTAATCTAATTGGCTAATTAGATTCATCTTTACTGATATAATTGGCTAACTGGTATCACTTGGGCTCATTTAATTGGTGAATTGGAATCACCTTGGGCTAATCTAATTGGCTAATTGGATTCACCTTTACTGATATAATTGACTAATTGGTATCACTTGGGCTCATTTAATTGGCGGATTGGAATCACCTGGGCTGAGCTAACTGGCCTACTAGAATCACATGGGCTGAGTTCATTGACTGTGTCTTGAGGAGAATGAGTAAGGTAATGACCTCTTACATACTTTTCTTTTGGGGCTTTTTTTCAAGACATACTCACAAATAGACATTAATTAGACTTATGTATATAAGCCTTAGTTTTTATATGTGTTTTCCTACATATATGTCTCATATCTGTTTCTAAATCTACAGAAGAAAGTTTCCAGCCAGGCGTGGTGGCTCACGCTTGTAACCCCAGCACTTTGGAAGGCCGAGGTGGGCTGATCACCCGAGGTCAGGGGTTCCAGACCAGCGTGGCCAACGTGGTAATATCCCGTCTCTTCTAAAAGTACAAAAATTAGCCGGGCGTAGTGGCAGGCGCCTGTAGTCCCAGCTACTCGGGAGGCTGAGGCAGGAGAGTCGCTTGAACCTGGGAGGTGGAGGTTGCGATGAGCCGAGATCCTCGTGCCACTGCACTCCAGCCTGGCGACAGGGTGAGACTCCGTTTTAAAAAATAATGTCAAAACCAAAATAACAATGCTTACTTTATATAAGTTAAATGCCGATGGATTTAGGTAATAGTATACATCCATTTGGGTAGTATTCTAGGATATTTCATAGTGCAGAAAATTTTATACATCTATGGAATTATCTTTGTATATTACTATTGATATCAATAATGATCAACATTTTCACCTTCTACATCTTCATTTTTTATGAATACAGATACAAAGATGGATACATCTGGACATAGGTAGACAGATAAACATGCACATACAGAATTATATAAGTACAATTATGTAAATGTTTATTAATATACAAGATGTTCCACAAATGACATTTTAATACCTTAGTATATACTAAGAATGCAGATGTAGACTTACTAGTCTACTTTATGGCACAGTAGGAACCCCAAATGGAACATAGCCATATACAAGGATGTTTACAGAAACATAAACAATACTTCACTTTCAAAGGCAAGGTCTTTGAAATAAGCTGACAATACAGCAATGTAATGCTTTATGACCAGATTAGTATGTCTGGGCACTGCTTTTCTTCTCAGTGTAGAAAAGTGCTTTTTACATCCACCATTCTGACTTAATGAATCTACAGTCACTAGATTATTGGCTGATTTGATCCACCTGGGCAGAACTAATTGCCTTATTGGAATCAACTAACATGAGCTAATTGGTTAATTAGATACTTCTGAACTGAGCTAATTGACTGATTGGAATCACAAGGTTCAACTAACTGGCTGATTGGATTCTCTAGAACCTAGCTGATTTCCTGATTAAAATCACATGAGCTGAGCTTTCTGTTTAGAATCGTGGAGGCTGAGTTAATTGGCAAATTAGATTCACCAGGGCTGATCTCATTGACTGATTGGAATTGTTAAGGCTGAACTAATTGGCTGTTTGAAATCACCTGGGCTGAGCTAATTTACTGATTGGAATCACCTGGGTTGAGTCGATTGGCAAAATGTAATCACCTGGGCTGAGCAAATTTACTGATTGGAATTGCCTAGGCTGAGCTGATTGGGTAAATGGAATCACTTGGGCTGAGCTATTTGGCTAATGGGAATCACCTGGGCTCAGCTAATTGGCTATTTGAAAACACCTAGCTTGAGCTCATTGGCTTATTAAATTTGCCTGATGAAATTGTATTCATCTATCTTGAGGAGCATGAGTAGGGACATAACCTCTGATTTACTTTTCATTTGTGAGTTTTTTGTTTTGTTTTGTTTTTTTGACGGAGTCTCACTCTGTCGCCCAGATTGGAGTGCAATGGCTCCATCACTGCTCACCGCAACCTCCGCCTCCCAGGTTCAAGTGATTCTCCTGCCTCAGCCTCCCCAGTATCTGGGATAACAGGCACCCACCACCACACCCAGCTCCATCTGGGGAAAAAAAAAAAAAGATTCTATTTCTATGCATGTATTTGAAAATAAAAGCCCTAAATTTGAGGGAAGCTTTAAAAAGAATTATTTCTCATTTGCAAATTTGTGTTAAGGCCTTCAAGCTGAGGCTAGTTTATCCATGTTTTCACGTTCACCAGAATTAAAAAGGCCATTTTTGACTTGGCAATAAATGACTCTCGTGGCCTTAGTACATTTTTGCTAACAGATGTGAGCACAAAAACCAATTCTTTCTTTGAAAGCATTAAATGCAGCAAGATACAGGTCAGAGCATACCTCCACTTGTGTGCTCTTATGGATAAAATTCAAAGGGCAAATAAGATTTTGCATTTATTGAAGTTTTTCTTTACATTGCTATAAGTACAAACACCCATTTATCCTTTGACCTCTTATACCTTTATTCTGTATGCATACGGAAAAAGTGATAGTTAGATCTGTATGTAGATATACATGGGTAGACAGATAAACACACACACACATATAGAATTATATGAGTTTGCCTATGTAGATATTTACGTATACAAAACATATTAATCAATGAACATTTTAAATTCCCCAGCCTACACTGAGGATGCAGATATAAACTTACTCTCAACTATATGGATCCATAGCGTCTCAGACTGGAACACAGCCATACAATGTTATGTTTAAACATCAATAAAGCTTCACGTTTAGGTGCATGGCCTGGGAAGTAAGTTTTTGGTAAAGCCATTTAAGACTTTAGTTCCAGCTTAGCATTTTCAGGGCCCTGCTTCCTTTCTCACTGTATGCTCATGTGACACATTTGCCATTTGGGTCCTGCCTGGATGTCTTCACTTTCCCAAGTTAGTTAACTGACTTATATCCATCTAAGCTGATCTAAGTGGCTCATTAAACTCATCTGGGCTGCAGAAGTTGGGAAGAAAAATGACCTCTGACCTACTTATTCTGTGGCTTCTCTACAGGACATAAGCAATAATAGAAATTACATTGGCATACCTATGTTACCCATTTTCCGTGTATATGTTTATCTAGCTACCTATCTTATATATATATCTATATGTATAAAAAAGACTGCCAAAGAAGAGTAGGTTAGAGGTGATTTTTACTTTATTGTCCATTCAGGCCGGGTAAATCCAATCAGCCATTAGCTCAGTGAAGTTTTATCAAATCCAATCCACCACAAAATCACGTTGTGCTAAATGTGAAAATGTCCTCATTACTGGGCACCAAAGTGTTTTAAATTCAGAGTCTAATCAAAATAGCCAATGTGGTTTTGTCCATCCAGCTAGGAATCTTCAGACATGCCAGTAGGCCTAATTTTTTTTCACAAGCTCTGGCCTGACCAATAAGAACAACCTTTGGTGCTTCAGTGCAGTGTCATTATCAAATGCAGCCAGGTAACATGTACCATTATATTTGCTTTCAGTATCACAATCTATCTTCTAATAAGAAACCTAGGCTTTCCATTATCATAAAGACCCTATTTTAGCCATAAAGACAAAAGGGCAAGAGTGTACTTTCACATTGCACACTCATGGAAATAAACGAGAACCCCTGTCTTGATGAAAGTCTTAATGAGAATAAATAAACATTCTCAAATTTTGGTGAGAAACTTTGGACTGAGGCTAGTCCAACTTTGGCCCCATGTGTAACATAAACAGAGGGATCAACATTGACATGGCAATGAACGACTTCCATTGCCTTGGTGCAATTTTTTTTTTTTTTTTGAGATGGAGTTTCCCTCATTTGGCCCAGGCTGGAGTGTAATTGCATGATCTTGGCTCACGACAACCTCCGCCTCCCGGGTTCAAGCGATTCTCCGTCTCAGCCTCCTGAGTAGCTGGGATTACAGGCATGCACCACCATGCCTGGCTAATTTTGTATTTTTAACAGAGATGGGGTTTCGCCATGGTGGTCAGGCTGGTCTCTAACTCTTGATTTCAGGTGATCCACCCGCCTTAGCCTCCCAAAGTGCTGGGATTACAGACGCAAGCCATCGCACCTGGCCCCTTAGTGCATTACCTCCCAGAAGCAAGAAACAACAAAAAGTGCTTTTTTCATATATGTTAAATGTGGCAGGATGTATGTTAGAACATATTTTTATTTGTGTAATATTTGTGATATTGTTTACAGGGCAGATAAACTTATACATGTATGGAAGTTACTTTTTTTCATTTCGTTTTTGTTTTTGTTTCTTGAGATGGAGTCGCACTGTGTCACCCAGGCTGGAGTGCAGTGGCGCAATCTCAGCTCACTGCAACCTCTGCCTCCCGGGTACAAGCGATTCTCTCACCTCAGCCCCCCAAGTAACTGGGGTTCCTTCACCCACCACCCTGCCTGGCTAATTTTTGTATTTTTAGTAGAGACGAGGTTTCACCATGTTGGCCAGGCTGGTCTCGAACTCCTGACCACAGGTGATCTGCCCTCCTCCACCTCCCAAAATGCTGGGATTATAGGCGTGAACCACCGCGCCTGGGGGGATGTTACTTTTTATTTTACTATTCATAATAATGCATATCAATACAAAGATTGATACATCTAGATATAAATATACATAAAAGACAAACACATAGAGAATTCTATAAATATTTCTATCTAAATATTTATGTATACAAAACACGTTCCCCAAAAGACATTTTTAATCTTCTAACATGCACTAAAGATGCTGATGTAGAATCACTTTTTTCTCTTGCTAAATAACATGTCAGAATAGAACATAGCCATACAATGTTGTTTATGTAAATATCAACAAAGCTTTATCTTCAAGGGCAAAGCCACACAAATAAGCTGAGAATAAAGCCATGTAACTCATCTGTCCAGGTTAGTATTTCAGCACCCTGCATGTCTCCTCAGAGTGTGCGTGTTCTGTTCACATCCACCATTTGGGGCCTGCCTTAATAAAGCCACAATCACTATTCAAATAATTGTATGATTGGTTTGCCCTGGGCTGAGCTACTCGGCTGGTTGGAATCACCTGGGCTATGCAAATTGGCTGATTGGAATCACCCAGGCTCTGCTAATTTGCTTATTTAAGTTACCTCAGCTTCAGGGGTAGAATATGGAGATGTCATCTGACCTACTTTATTTCTGAGGCTTTTTTTTGCGGGACCTATGCACAAATTAACATTACGTAGACATACCCATGTGACTCAATTTGTGTGTATATGTTTATCTAGCCACATATTTTGTATCTCTATGTACAGAAAGAAGCCTATAAAATAAACTTGTTCAGAGGTGATTTCCATTTACTTTTCCTACAGGTCAGGTAAATCCAGTCAGCTACTTTGCTCAGTGAAGATTTATTCAAACCAAGCCACATGCCACATCACATTTTTTTCCATAAGGGTAAAAACGTTTTTAATAACCTGGCACCTGGGTGTTTTTAATTCTGGTCTCATTAAACAAGCGCAGTAAGGTTTTTTTCATGTATCTAGGAACTGCCAGAAATGCTTGACGCAAGTGGGCTGAGCCTTCCTCACAAAGATTTGACCTGGAATATAAGAGCCACCTGTGGCACTTCAGTGACTGTTCACTATCACCCATTTGAAATGTGGCCAAGTACCATGTACCATTATATTTGCTTCCATCATCACCATCTGTCTACTAAAAAGAGATCTAGACTTCTTTTTTATTACCATAAATACCCGACTCCTGCCACAAAGACAAAAATATAAGACTGTGATTTTGCATCACACATTCTTGGAAAAAAATAGAGTTCTTGTCTTGATAGAAGTTCTAAAGAGCGAGTGAGAGATTAAATGACTACCAGGAGCTAGATAATTGCTGTTTTATTAACAAATGTGCATTTTCATTTCTATATTATCTCATTATGTTAATAATGAAGTAATAACGTTTATCCAGGAAATTTCAAAAAAACTTATTTTTTCATCAGCCATAATAGTAATCAAAGACAGAGAAATGGAGGTTTTTAACTTTCATAATTTATATTTTAAAATTAAAATGCTTCTAGAAATAAAAAAGGAAAGGAAGAAAGAAATATACAAACAAATGAAAGACAGCCTGGTCAACATGGTGAAAGCCTGCCTCTACTAAAAATACAAAAATTAGTCAAGTGTGGTGGTGCACACCTGTAATCTCAGCTACTTGGGAGGCTGAGGCACTAGAATCACTTGAACCCAGGAGGTGGATGTTGCAGTGAGCCAAGATTGCTGCACTGCACTCCAGCTTGAGTGACAGAATGAGACTCCTTCTCAAACAAAACAAAATAAAAAAATAAACAAACGGGAAGGAAGTGGATTACTCACAATAGCTAAGGTATGGAATCAACCTAAATGTGCATCAATAGGTAAATGGAGAAAGAAAATGTGGTATATGTACACAATGCACTTTTATTCAGCCCTTAAAAATAAGGAAGTCTTGTTATTTGCAACAACATTCATGAACCTGAATGATATGCTAAGTAAAATAAGCCAGCACAGAAAAGAGATGGAGTTTCCCTCTTGTTGCTCAGGCAGGCAATGGTGCAGAGGCACCACCATCTTGGCTCACTGCAACCTCCGTCTCCTGGGTTCAAGCGATTTTCCTGCCTCAGCCTCCCCAGTACCTGCGATTACAGGTGCTCACCACCATGTCCAGTTAATTTTTATATTTTTAGTAGAGACAGGGTTTTGCCATATTGGCCAGGCTGGTCTCAAACTCCTGACCTCAAGTGGTCCACCCACCTCGGCCCCCCAAAGTGGTGGGATTACAGGCATGAGCCACTGTGCCCGGCCCACATAATCCAACATCTATGTAAAGTGTGAAAAAAATTTAAACTCGCCAGGCACAGTGGCTCACGCATGTAATCTCAGCACTTTGGGAGGCCAAAGTGGGCAAATCACAAAGTCAGGCATTTGAGACCAGCCTGACCAACATGGTGAAACCCTGTCTCTACTAAAAATACAAAAATTAGCCAGGTGTGGTGGTATGCACCTGTAATCCCAGCTACTCAGGAGGCTGAGGCAAGAGAATTGCTTGAACCTGGGAGGTGGAGGTAGCAGTAAGCCAAGATCAGGCCACTGCACTCCAGCCTGGTCAACAGAGTGAGACTCCATCTCAAAAAAAAAAAAAAAATTTAACTCATAGAAGCAGAGAATACAATAATGAGAGAGAGAAAAAAATCCCCCTACTGGGTTTTTGGTCTGGTTAAGAGAGCTTCTTCATGATCTTTCAGGGATTATATATTCTTTCATTTTCTGCATCCCTCTGTTCTCCAGCCAAAGGGTGAAAAAAGATACAGAGAAGACAATTTGCTTTTTACCCACTTCATTTCCACTCACTATTAGTCAATGTGGGTATAGCTGAGAATAGCAGTTTTCTGGCAAGACAGCCACTTCTAAGCAATAAACAACACACTGAAAATAAAGTATAAATCTTTCATAAAAAGCTAATGAATTTTAAGAAAAACAAGCATATGCATCAATAATTCTTGGGGTAAAATAAAGATTCATTTTGTTAATTTCTATTGAGTTCCCAAAATATTTGATCAAAAGCTAGCAAATATACAAGAGAAATGGAATATTATTCTAAATAAGAATATCGTGAATGGTTATTTTGTCAATACAAGTAAAAATATGATCTCGCACTAATAGTCTCACTTAGAGTTGTACCTCAAATGCTGTTTTTCATTTAAAATTGTATTTCATACAGGTATTCAATTTATATCACCCTCCTTTGCTATTTCAATCCCTTCTCCACTTTATATCAGTGGAAAACAGGCCAGCAGGTCCCAGGAAAGCACATGTTGCTATTGCTGCTTTAACAATGATCATGAAGAGCACTTGTTTGGGTGCAACTCACTTGTCAAACACTGTTATTTGGCTTAAAGTGAGGCAGAAGTTTAAAAATAATAGGTACTGCATTTATTCACCCCAAGAAAAGTAAAAGCTAAGGCCCAGAATGTGGTAAGGCAAAAGTTAAAAAGAAAAGAACAAGTTTGCCTCTACCTAGCGGCTCACTTCAAGGACAGTTAGAAGATAACACTGTCTGAATAGCCGAGGCCAAAGGAATGGGCTCCAGACATCCACCTCCCTTCCAGAGCAAGGGTGAAGGAAAAAACAAAGAGAAAGATAGGTTCTTTTACTATTACTCTTTTCCCAGGCTTCTTAAGCATGATTATGTTTTACAAATGTCCGTATTTAGCCAGTTCTTGTTTTTCTTCTAATGCAGCTACAAGGCCACCGGCTAGGTCACAAGTTATATTATGCTATAGATTACGTGACCTGTCACTGTATGATTAACTGCTATTCTTTTGCTTCTGTAATGCTGCTTCTAAAAACCCCACTCTGTCTTTGCTCAATGCTCAGCTTTTGGATGTGAATCCTCTGAGCCGGTGCATAACTAAAATAAACAAGCCCTTCGGTACTCTGTATTGGTTTCTTCATTCCTCAATTTACCACAACATTTTTGGTGACCATGAAGGGACCAGAGAGGGCAGGCTTACTGTCTCCTTTGCCTCTGGGGACTGGAGCGTGCGCCTCGGGAAACCTGTGACCCCAGGTGCCACTGGGAGAACTTCAGCCCAGAGGGGAGATCAGCTCTCTTTTCACCCAGTGCCCCCTACCCAGCAGTGCAATAGAACCTAAAGAGGAGCTACAGGACAATTTCAGAAACAGCGTGCTTCAGGAAGCACGGTAAGGTTTTGGGGGCCCAAGGCAGGACCTGTCCCTTGGACAGAAGGGGAGCCTGATCACCTCCTGGGGTGTGCCAAATAATCGGACCCAGAGGGGCTCAGGGCAATGGGAGTGGCTCATCGATTCGGATGAAACTCACAACCCGCTGACACAGGACATGGAAGTGGCTCGCTAAGTTGCCTAGGAAACTGGAGGTGGTGAGAGAGGCTCACCACCCCAACTGGGAACTAGAGGTGGCAAGAGTGGCTCGCCACACCAACTGTGAAACTAGAGGGGGTGGGAGTGGCTCACCACTCCAGTTATGAACATGGGAACTGAAAATGTGTGAAAGTATGTGAATGGAGGGGACTAATTAGGCTCATCAGCTGGGAAGTGGGGAGTCACAGATCTCTCAGCGTGGACTGTGTGCTCCAAGAAAGTGTGGGGTCGACTAAGACTAGTGGCAATCTACATACAGCTAATAGAAACTGCCCTACAGCTCAGAGTTGTAGCGGGAATAAGGACTTCTCCAAAGCCAAGCAGCATCTGAAAACTCCTGTAGTAAGAGACAGTGTAGTCAGCTAAAATGAGAGGAAGAGTGAGTGTGCAAGAGTGAATGTGCTGCGTCGTAAAGGGAGGAATGCGAGGAAAGTCATCAAAACATCAAAACTTGGCGTGCATGTTACAGAACCTTAAGAAAGGTTTTGCAGGGGTTATAGAGTTAAGATTAAGATTATAGAGTTAAGTTAACCCCCTCAGAGGTTGAGAACTTTCTGTGAATTAGAATGGCCCTCTTTTGGTGTTGGACGGCGGACCAAAGGAACTATAGACAGGGAACAATTGGCCATGTATTTAGGGTGGTGACAGGGGTTGGAGGACTGCCAGTGTACCCAGATGAAATTCCTTTATATTGACTCGTGGTTAAATATAATATAGACAAAACCAGCATAGATCCAGCCCTGTTTAATGGCTTATTGCAAAAAAAGCCAAAAGTGAAAGAGCAGCTTCACTGGCAGATACAGAGTTAAACGGGGAATCCCAGAGAAAGCAAGAGAAGCCAGTTTTGCAGGAGCTGCAGAGGAAACAGAAATTCTTCCTCCGTATGTCCCAGCCTACCCCCCTTTACCGAGGCCAACAGCCCCCCAGGAACAAGATTCAGGAGCTAACACGCCCCAGGTCTTTCCTCGAAGGGGAGGATCAGGCCCTTGAGAGGCTAGGGAAGGAAGTCAAGACAGTCAAGTGGGCCATTTCAGATCTGGCCATGCTCAAGCTGTGCAAATGCCTCTCAGGGAGAAGATAGGACCTATCTATTATGATGACCAGGGCCACATCCAGAGGGTGGCAATGGACTTACATCTATTAGCCCTTTTCAATTACTGATCTACTAAACTGAAAACGCCATACACTGTCCAACATGGAGAAGCCTCAAGTTCTTATAGATCTGATGCAATTCCTCTTTCTGACACACAATACAACCTGGCCAGATTGCAGGCAGCTTTTCCTAATGTTGTTTAACATTAAAGAGTGCCAGAGGATGACACAGGTGGCTCTCCACTGGCTAGAAGCTCATGCACCAACAGACATAGTGAATGCTCAGGCATACGCTCAGGGTCAGTTCCCAGACCAAGACCCCAACTGGGACCCGGAGGATGCAGCTCAGCTTCAGTGTTTGCAGAGGCACCGAGAGGCACTTCTGCAGGGCCTAAGAGCTGGTGGAAGGAAAGCAATTAATATAAGGAAGATTTCAGAAATGCTTCAGGGAGCTGACAAGAGCCCAAGTTAGTTTTATAAGAGACTCTGTGAAGCATTCTGCCTTTATACCTCATTTAACACTGAGGTTGCTGAAAATCAGCCTGTGGTGAACACAGCATTTGTAAGTCAAGCCCAGGGTGACATCAAGCAGAAGCTGCAGGCATGAATACCACCCAGTCTATAAAAGTGGCCAAGGTGTATGTTAACTGTGACCAGGGAACAATATGCAAAAGCAACAAATGTGGCAGCTAGGCATTCCAAGGGTTAAGTCCCTCTCCCCAGCCCGGCTCTATCTGGAAAGAGACGAGGGTGGGGACTGGCACTGGGAGAAGAGCGAAGGAGAAGGTAAGGAGAAAGAGTGTGAGAAGGGAAAGAAGAAAGTAAAATGGAAATCAGAAAGAAACAGGAGAGACAGACAGCAAGCATGTCGGTAGGGTCCGTACTCTTGCCCAGACCCACCGCTGGCTGCAGGAGCAGGAGAACTCAGGAAGGAAAAAGGAAAGTAAATTGAAAGCTTAAGAAAAAGGCCAGTCTGTTGGCAACAGCTCTTATGGAAAGAGAGATTAGCCATGTGAGAGGACTTGGACGTGGACGCAGACATGGAAGAAGTCAAGTTAGGCAGAAATTCAAGAGCCGGACAAGGCTGGAAAGAGATTAATGTGTGAGAAGCGAAAAGAAAGGACCCTGGAAAGATGAATGTTCAGAAGGCAATAAGGGAAATGGCTAAGGCAGCGAGACAAAGAGGCCATCGGTCAAGGGCTGCCGCACCTTTGAGGAACCAAATACTGATCTGATTGGGCTGCCAGGAGCTGAAGGATATAAAGACTAAGACAGATCGGGCACCTTCTCACTAGGCTTCCAGGAGCCCATGGTCACATTAGAAGTTAAAGGCATTATCCCCAGGTTTGGACTGTCTTTAACTTTAAAGTCAGACAATGGACTGGCATTTCTAGCTGAAATAGTGCAAGATTTAACAAGACTGTTAAAAATAAAATGGAAGTTACATACAGCCTATTAGCTGCAAATTTCAGGAAAAGGTGGAATGCATGAACCAGACACTCAAATAGCTACTGAAGAAATATTGCCAGGAAATTCATTTGAGATAGAATCAGGTGTTTGCATATGATCCTCCTCCAAGTCAGGTGCACCCCCACCAAACAAATTGGGTATTTGCCCAATAAGATTTTGTTCAGTCGGGCACCCCCAAATCATAAGTCAAATTAAAGGTGCCCTCCAGTAAGTAGGGGAATTAACCTTAAGAAAGAGATGCAGGCTTTAGGAATAGCCATACAAAGTGTTTAGAATTAGGTACATGAAAATGCCTATAAGCCTGACACCCCTTTAAATCTGGTGACTGTTTAGGTTAAAAAGTAGAATCTAATTTCTCTAGGACTCAAATAGGATGGGCCCTCTACTGTAATCTTGTCCACTCCCACTGCTGTTAAAGTTTCAGGTGTTGTGTCTTGGATCCACCACAGTCGGCTAAAACCGGCAGCTCAGGACAAGTGAACCAGCTAACAGGACCCAGATCATCCAACCTGGCTGATCCTGAGGCGAGACCAAGCTGCTGCTGAGGACAACAGCCCTGTTCTGGTCACTCCAGAGGCTGACCAGTCTATGCATGGCTGAAGCTTGAGGAAACAACAAGCCCTGCTCTAGTCACACACCGGAAGCTGACTAGTCTATGCACGGCCAAAACTTGAGGACTCATCAAGCAAGTAAATGCAGTTAGAAATCTTAGGACTAGTAGTTTTACTGTATACTAACTGTTTTACTGTTGTTCTGTCCCTGTGCTCAACCTTTTTCCCAGGTGAGGACCTCTTTTGCCCTTGCTGGATATGAATATGCTGTACATTGTTTTGTTGTTGTTACTCCTCTTAACCATTCCAGAATAAACACCTATAGAAGGGTGTCTCCACTGTACATATACTACTTGATTAGGGAACAGTATAACTAGAACCCTATTGTACTATACTTATGAGTGTACAGGGACTCGATTAGGAACTTGTACTTATAATTAGACCACCTATTCAATTTGTGACCCAAGAAATGGTCAGCCTTCTATATGCTGTGACCCTAAGTCTTTACCTGGGACTTGGTTGGAGATTCATACTGAGTCAAAGGAAAGAAGTCTTATAGGTCAAACCTAAGCCTCTCTTCCTGGAGCTATATGCATATACTTTGATATTTGTCAGTTAACATCTATGAACCCAAACTATCTCACAATCTCTGGTCCTACAGAGTACTATACAAACTGCCAGTACAAAACTGTGTGTGCACCCTCTGTTTGTCCTTCCAAGGCCCTAGCAATAGCTTGCTGGAACTGTACAATGTAGTTCACTGACTGATCATCACCGAGGTCAAAGCCAATGTTGCTCATCAAAGTACCAGCAAAACTGGATTGTAAGACAAGCACTTGCAATCCTGTAAGTCTTACTATCTTAAAGCCAGATCTACCTATATGGACTACAGGTTACTCCATTGCATTACAAAGTTATGGTCAAAAAACTAAAATAACTTTGTATATTCTAAAGAGGACTCAAACCAAGCAGTCAGCCCAGCAGCAATTTTGAGTCTTTAAGTCATTCTTTGAGCATATAACCCAGAAGTTACCAGAGCCTCCTCCGTTAGGCAAAAACCTATTTGCTCAGCTGGCTGAAAACATTGCCAGCAGCCTAGGCGTTTCCTCATGTTATGTTTGTGGAGGGACTAACATGGGAGACCAATGGCCTTGGGAAGTAAAAGAGTTAATGCCTCAAGATAACTTTACTCTGACTGACTCTTTTCCCAAACAGATGCCCACAGGTTCAAGCGTCTGGCTCTTAAAAACTTCTATTATTGGGAGATACTGTGTTGCTTGCTGGGGAAAGGATTTTACAGACCCAGTAGAAGAACAAACCTGCTTAGGACTGCAATATTATAATGAACCATTAAGGAAAACTTTGTGGTGGGACAGAGATGACTACAAAGCACATCATCCAAATTCGTTCTCCCATTTCTCTTCTCTAAATTACACTTGGTATCAACTTGCAGCTCCAAATACTTGGCAAGCACCCCCGGTCTTTACTGGATCTGTGGGCCTCAAGCATATTGACAGTTGCCAGCTAAATGGACAGGGGGCTGTGTGCTTGGAACAATTAGACCATCTTTCTTCCTACTCCCACTGCAACAGGGGAAAACTTTAGGGTATCCTGTCTATGATGAAGTTAGGAGAAGAAACAAAAGAGATGCAGCCATAAAAAATATATAAAAAATAGGAGATTGGGAAGACATAGAGAAGTCCCCTGAAAGAATAATTCAATACTATGGGCCAGCTACCTGGGCACAAGATGGGTCACGGGGATACTGCACTCCTATTTACATGCTTAACCACATCATAAGGTTGCAGGCAGTACTTGAAATGATCATGAATGAAAGAGCAAATGCATTAGATTTACTGGCCCAGCAAACCACAAAAATGAGAAATGCTAACTATCAGAACAGATTAGCTTTAGATTACCTCCTAGCCCAGGAAGGAGAGCATGAGGAAAGTTCAATCTAACTAATTGTTGCCTGGAAATTGATGACAATGGAAAAGCAATTATGGAAATAACTGCAAGAATGAGAAAATTAGCCCATATTCCAGTTCAAACTTGGAAAGGGTGGTCCCCAGATTCTCTCTTTGGAGGCTGGTTTTCATTTTTCACAGGGTTCAAGATTTTAATAAGGGTGGTTCTGGCCATACTAGGAACTGCCTAATACTCCCTTGTGTCTTACCTCTTGCTTGTTAGAAGCATTCAATCAACTACAGAGGAAATAGTAGCTAGGCAAACTACCACACAGCTCATGACTCTGTGTAAATATCAAGCTTTGTCTAAAGAAGAAAACTTGTCTCTTCAGGCAGAACTAAGTAATAGTGATGACTTCTATTAAACTTCTTTCATAAAAGGCATCAGAAAGGGGAAACTGAGGCAGGCATTTAAAAATAAGTACTACAATTATTCACTCCAAGAAAAGTAAAAGCTAAGGCCCAGAATGTGGCAAGACAAGGGTTAAAAAGAAAAGAACACGTTTTCCTCTGCCTAGCAGCTCACTTCAAGAACAGTTAGAAGATAACGCTGTCTGTATAGCCAAGGCCAAAGGAATGGACTCCAGGCACCCCCCTCCCTTCCAGAGCAAGGTTGAAGGAAGAAAAAAAAAAAAAAGAGAAAGACAAGTTATTTTACTGTTACTCTTTTCCCAGGCTTCTTAAGCAGGATTATGTTTTACAAATGTCTGTATTTCGTCAGTTCTTGTTTTCCTTCTAATGCAGCTACAAGGCCACTGGCTAGGTCACAAGTTATGTTATACTATAGATTACATGACCTGTCATTTTATGATTAACTGCTTTTGTTTTGCTTCTGAAAGGCCGCTTATAAAAACCCCACTCTGTCTTTGTTTAATGCTCAGCTTTTGGATGTGAATCCTCTGAGCCGGTGCACAACTAAAATAAAAAAAATCCTCCTGTACTCCGTATTCATCTCTTAATTCCTCAGTTTACTGCAATAAAAGTACTGTTTTTCTACTTTTTTCTAAATTTACCTGTAATATAAAATTGTTAGCTAAGAAGACTTTATCTTATTCAAATATGTTTTATGGGATTTCATTGACATTTAAGTGTCTGAATTATCTGGAGCACTTACATTTTCCATTAAGCTAAATTGAGTACTACAGATAACCTTTAACTAAAAGCTTTTCTGAGGCAGAATAAGATTTATATCATTTTATTATCATATGAAAGACGTGTATTAGCCATGTTTTCAGTAATCACTCTGAACACAGCATTCTCAGTTCCCAGTATGCACCCTGAGTCACTCAGGAGAAATCGGTATCTCTGTAAAGAGGCAGAAGAAAATGCTGAGTGGAGGCACCACACTGCACAGCAATGCTTTCCGCATGCACCTATGAGGGTCTTCATTTAATTGGGCTGATATTTGCATGGCTACTTACTGAATTTAGTCATACTATTTTTGAGCAGCTAATGGGGTCTGTTACCTATTAATTTTATACATTTGCTTTTTTTGAAAAACAAATCTTTTGTTAATTTGCTCTAAGTTGAGACTACATTTACAGTCTTCAATTTTTCAGCGTTAAAGCAAATCAGAGAAGAGCAATGTGTATATAGTATGCATTTTCCTATCAAAATTCTTTATTGCATTGGAAACCCAAGGAAGCCAACTATAAAATACTCCCTTTGAATACTTTAGCCAGGATTTTAGACTTCAAAAGGTAAAAAACAATGAGCAAAGTCAAAATCTTGTTTTTATTTCTTGTTAGTCATCTGGCCATTTCCAAAAGCATGACAATTAAGCCAAGTCATTGAAAATATGTGGTTTTGATTAATTTTATCCCATTTGGAATGTTTTCTCTAATTGTTTTATCATGTTAATCTAAAAGAAACTGTCTACATAACTAATTATGCTTTCAAGAATTATTCATATTGTTTACAGTTTAATCATTTATTACAGTATAGTAAAATCATTTACAATAGAATTATGAATTCATTGTTTTTAAGGTTTTTCAAATATGAAAACAATTAGGTATGATTTGAAGTAAGTTCAATTCTAGGACATTACCCACTGGTCTTCATGGTATTTCTGTAATGAATAGTATAAAACTAGGTCGCCAGAATGGTGCAGACATGCTGATTGAATTAGAATGAGTTCAGCCTTGTTGGTAGACTATTGGTATCCCAGAGGCTGATCGTCCACTACAGCTTACTAAATGTAGTTCCATAATGCCAGTGAGCACTTTTACCCAGGTTACCTTTTTCCTTTCATTAATGTCATCCTGTTGTGGTCTCCTGTTTTTCTTAAGCTATCCCAGGTGAGAGGTGATTATTTCTTGCATGAATGAGATTCCCTTTTTTTCCCTCTGCCATAGGATCCTCTTATTCTCCCTACTGGAAGCAACATGCAGAAGGTAGAAATGATGACAATATACGTTTCCTGCCATGTGGCCACCATAAGCAGCTTACAACATGGCTCACCTAGAAGTTACTTACTTTCAGGCCAGCAGGGGTGTTTTCTATGATGTGTCTCTTTCTCTTAAAAGCACTTCTGATTAAGTTTAGCACAATCGGGATAATCTCCATTTTGGTAAACACAAAGTCAACAGATGAGTAACCTAATTTCATGAGTGATGTCCCACCACAGTCACACACTTTTTTACACTCGAGAGTATTACACAGCAGGTGTGCAACAGACTGGGAATCCAGGGTATTATCTTAAAATGTTGCCTACCCACCTGAATACACTTTTAAAATAGTCTTTCTACTGCTTTTGTTATCTACATAAACAAAAATGTCATCTGCAAATAATAACTACTTTCCAGTTTTATTCATTACAAATATTAACTAACATCTTTTTTTCTGGCTTAAATTATTATTCCTTTATGTGTCATTTTATACATTCACAACACACATAGAACAATAAAAATGTATCCAATTATTCCATTTTGGTTAAATTTTTATTAAAATAAGCGTTAAAAATAATTTTTTGTGTGTGTTTGAAGAGGGCTTTTGTTGTTGTACTCAAGAGTGTTATTTCTGGAGACAAAGTTGCCTGTGCTTTAATACACAGATTCTGGGGAGAATCCGAGCCATAAGCCATAAAATTTTATATTAATAAATTCAATACAAAGCAGAAAGTATACATTTGCTTTCAGCATATTCAAGGTATTTAGTTTTCCATTAATCACCTAAAAACTTATTTTGTTCCAATAATTGTGTTTTCTTCTGAAAATATGTACAAATGCATGTTCACCAAACACACTCACTTCATAATTTTCTTACACCTAAGGTTTATCTTCAGAGGAATATGTGTATATTTCACTCTATGAAAATTAAGTCTTTACGTTTGCAGGCAGAGAGACCACATGTTCAAAGAAACTATATAACAAATATTTATTAATAATTTTTCAGGACTCAGAAATGTAATTTTTTTTCTTTTGAGGAGTCTCATCACTCTGTCACCCAGGCTGGAGTGCAGCAGCGCAATCTTGGCTCACTGCAATCTCCACCTCCCAAGTTCAAGTGATTCTCCTACCTCAGCCTCCAGGTGTGCACCACCATGGCTGGCTAATTTTTCTATTTTTAGTAGAGACAGGGTTTCACCACATTGGCGAGGCTGGTCTTGAACTCCTGAGCTCAGGCAACCCACCTGCCTCAGCCTCCGAAATTGCTGGGATAACAGGCATGAGACACTGCACATGGCCGTATTTTTTCTTTTTTGTGTGTGTGACGGACTCTTGCTCTGTTGCCCAGGCTGGAGTGCAGTGGCACGATCTCGGCTCACTGCAACCTCCGCCTCCTGGGTTATACCATTCTCCCGCCTCAGCCTCTGGAGTAGCTGGGACTACAGGCGCCCAGCACCATGCCCAGCTAATTTATTTTTAGTAGAGACAGGGTTTCAACGTGTTAGCCAGGATGGTCTTGATCTCCTGACCTCATGACCCACCTGCCTGGGCCTCCCAAAGTGCTGGGATTACAGGTGTGAGCCACTGTCCCTGGCTTTTTTTCTTTTTGAGATGGAGTGTCCCTCTGTCACCCAGGCTGGAGTGTAGTGGTGCTATCTCAGCTCACTGAAACCTCCACCTCCCAGGTTCAAGCCATTCTCCTGCCTCAGCTTCCCGAGTAGCTAGAAATACGGGTGCACCACCATGCCCAACTAATTTTTGTAGTTTTAGTAGAGAGAGAGTTTCACAATGTTGGTCAGGCTGGTCTTGAACTCCTGACCTCATGATCTGCCCGACGTCGCCTACCAAAGTGCTGGGATTACAGGCATGAGCCACTGCGTCCAGCCCATATTCTATTTATATTTCTGTATAATTTTTATTATGACCATAAAAATCACCCTGTAGTCAATTACAATTTAATTGGACATTTACAAGTAACTAAAAGTGTATAATTACACTGTTTGGAATAGAAAGGATAAATGCTAGAGGTGATAGATACCTTATTTACCCTAATGTAATTACTACATATTGTATGCCTGAATCAAAATATTCTCTATAAGACATATATACACATACTATATACTCACAAAAAGTAATAATAAATTAAGAAAAAAGATTAAAAATTTAACTAACGGGAACAATATTCTTCATTTGCAGTTTACTGGCAAAGTGATTACTAGTGATGACATTCCACTATATACCAAATAGTATACTTCTTCCATCTTTTGCTTACACCATTGAGTAAGGCCGGATAGGTTAAAGTTAGTGGCATAATAATGCTTCATTAAATGCACAATAGTTTTAAGATGGTAAAAAAAAAAAAAAAAAAATTAGGCTGGACATATTGGCTCACACCTATAATCCCAACACTTTGAGAGCCCGAGGTGGGTGGATCGCTTGAGCTCAGGAGTTTGAGACTAGCCTGACCAATATGGGGAAACCCCGTGTCTATTAAAAATATAAAAATTAGCCAGGCGTGGTGTCACGCACCTGTAGTCGCCACTACTCGGGAGGCTGAGGCAGGAGAATTTCTTGAACTTGGGAGGCGGAGGTTGCAGTCATTGTGCTGAGATTGCACTGCTGCCCTCCAGCCTGGGTGACAGAGCAAGACTCCATCTCAAAAGAAAAGTTAAATAAGTAAATAAAATATAAGTTAAGTTCACACATAATCTAACAATTTTTAAATATATTGCATTTTATTACATAACAGTAAAATTAGTAAAATACAATAATTGATATACTTTAATTTATAATTTCTTTCTCTCAGTATAATGTAGAAAAGTATTATCCTGAACACCTACCTTAAACATTACTTAATACAGGTTAACTACAATGAGCCTCTCCACTTATATTTTCGTCATGCATCTTACATTTTAATGTCCTTACTCTTTTATAGAAAAGGTCATAAAGAATGCCCAACTAATAAAGAATCTCTAATATCTCTGATGCAGCAACAATTGATCACATACTTTCACGTGAATATAATAAAGTAACAGCATAATTTGAAAGCTGTATTACATCATTATTCACTTTTCAAAAAAATTGTTTTCAAGGAAACAAATATACTTTCAATGTAATTACAAAGCTTCAAAAAATCTTTTAAAGTTATATACTAATTTATACAAATTTATATACAAATTTAACAACTTCAGTTGTGAATTCATTTATATACTCAACACTTATTTAATGTAATGTCTGAAGTGTCAGTGCCTTAGTTATTCTGTAAATTCTGATATTTACGTACAATTAATTTTGAATTAAATATTTTTTCATGTTTACTGCATCTGCAAAAATATATTTTAGTATAAACTCTGCTGTTTTCTAAGTTGTAGTTTTTTTTTTTTTTAAAGTGTTTCCAAATTCATTACATTTGCAGGACTCTTCTCCAATATAAGTTCTCTGATGTTGAGCAAAGCTTGAGCAACTGCTTCAGGATTTTCCTCTAGCACAAAATGTGTGTAATAAACCTCCTGTATATTTGTAATGGTTGTCTTCAGAATAAATACTCTTCTTCACTTTAAAGGCTTATATTTTCTGAAAGATTTTTTTGACCGTAATTGCACTTTTAATGCTTTCATTAACTATGAACCTTCTTATGTTGAGTAAGATGTGAGTAGGCATTAATGGGTTTTCCATATTCTTTGTATTTGTACAATTTTTCTCAAGGATAATAGCTTTCCTGCAAAATAAGGTGTACACATTGATTAAAGGTTTTGCCACATTCTTCATGCTTGTAGGAATTTTGCCAGTATGAATTATCTTACTATCAAATGTGGCAACCATATAAAGGCTGTTTCACATTTTATATATTTCTAGGGTTTCACACTAGTATAAACTTTTTATGTATAGAAAGGATGGAGGTGTTGATAAAAGCACTGTCACATCTTTCAGGTTTGTAGAGTTCCTCTTCAGAATGAATTATCACCATGTCTCTTAAGAATTAAGAACTTGTGGCCAGGGATGGTGGCTCATGCCTGTAATTGCAACACTTTAGGAGGCTGAGGTGGGTGGATCATGTGAGGTCAGGGGTTGGATACCAGCCTGACAAACATGGTGTAACCTTGTCTCTACTAAAAATACAAAAGTTAGCTGGGCATGGGGGTGGGCACCTGTAATCCCCCTTACTTGGGAGGTTGAGGCAGGAGAATGGATTGAACCCAGAAGGCGGAGGTTGCAGTGAGCCGAGATTGTGCTATTGCACACCAGCCTGGGTGACAAGAGTTGAAACTCCATCTCAAAAAAAAAAAAAAAAAGAACTTGATATATGCTTTGCCACATTCTTCACACTTGTAGGGTTTCTTTCCAGTATGAATTATGTGTAATAAAGGTTGAGAAGTTCCTTAAAAAATTTGTCACATTCTTTATATTTGTAGGGTTTATATTCCATATCAATTCTCATAGTTAGAAATTGAGGGCTGGTTAAAAGATTTTCCCCATTCATCACATTCACACAGTTTCTCTCCAGTATGAATTATCTTATGTGTAGTAAGGTGTGAGGATAGGTGAAAAGCTTTGCCACATTATTCACATCTGTAGGGTTTCTCTCCAGTATGAAATCTCTTATGTGTAGTAAGTTTAGAGGAGTGCTTAAAGGCTTTGCCACATTCTTCATATCTGTAGGGTTTTTTTCCAGTATGAATTTTCTTATGCGTAGTAAGGTTAGAGAACTGCTTAAAAGCTTTGCCACATTCTTCACATTTGTAGAATTTCTCTCCAGTATGAATTCTCCTATGTGTAGTAAGGATTGAGGACTGGTTGAAGGCTTTGCCACATTCTTCACATTTGTACGGTCTCTCTCCAGTATGAATTTTCTTATGTGTAGTAAGGTTAGAGGAGTACTTAAAAGCTTTGCCACATTCTTCACATTTGTAGGGTTTCTCTCCAGTATGAATTATCTTATGTGTAGTAAGGTCTGAAGACCGCTTGAAGGCTTTGCCACATTCTTCACATTTGTAGGGTTTGTCTTCAGTATGAATTCTCTTATGTGTAGTAAGGGTAGAGGAGTACTTAAAGGCTTTGCCACATTCTTCACATTTGTAGGGTTTCTTTTCTGTATGAATTATCTCATGTTTACTAAGGGTTGAGGATGACATAAAGGCTTTGCCACATTTACCACACTTGTAGGGTTTCTCTCCAGTATGATTTCTCTTATGTGTAGTAAGAGTGGAGGAGTGCTTAAAGGCTTTGCCACATTCTTCACATTTGTAGGGTTTCTCTCCAGTATGAATTTTCTTATGTCTAGTAAGGCTACAAGAGTGGTTAAAGGCTTTGCCACATTCTTCACATTTGTAGGGTTTCCCTCCAGTATGAATTTTCTTATGTGTAGTAAGAGTTGAGAACTGCTTAAAAGCTTTGCCACATTCTATATATTTGAAAGGTTTTTTCCCAGTATGTCCTCTCTTTTGTCCGTTTGAATTTGAAAATTGATGAAGGACTTTCACATAATTATCACATTGACATATTTTTCTTGGGGTAGTTGTCAAACATTGGTTAAGTTCATTATAACCTTCTTTGTGCACCTTACACTCATCCACACTTATACATCCTTTTTTTAACTGTAAATTGCCATGTTCACATTTTTCATATCTTCTCAGTACCACTTTTTGGAAAGAATCTTTTATGCTCTGCTCTGGCCAAAGGTCTTGGGCAAAATGAGAACACATTACTGAAAGAAACAATAAAAACACATTACTTCAATTGGTAGACTCAGATAAATAGAAATAAATATATGTAGTTTGTATAGTTTTATACAAACTACATAAGCAAGATGACACAGGAAAATACCACAAGCTGTAATTTCTTCCTGGACATATGAATTTAACAAAAACATACTGATCAAAATACATTTGTAAAAAATTTATAAATAAGTTGTGAAGGGCCCCAGGTGAGCACAATGCAAATGGCCAAATAGAGGAAATAGAAAAGTCTGTTACTTATACACAACACAGCTGGTTTTGCTCTCCAGTATAACATTGTGCCTTTAAAAGTAAATTGTTGACTGGCTGGGGTGACACACGCCTGTAGTCCCAGCACGTTGGGAGGCTGACGTGGGTGGATCAAAAGGTCAGGAGTTCAAGACCATCTTGGCAAAGATGATGAAATTCAATCTGTACTAAAATTACAAAAAATTAGCTGGGTGTGGTGATGGGGCACCTGTAATCCCAGCTACTCAGAAGGCTGAGGCAGAGAACTGCTTGAACCTGGGAGGTGGAGGTTACAGTGAGCTGAGATTCCCAGAATCTCTAGTTAAGACAATTGATTTCAGACTATGCCAGGACACAGCTATATTATAAAGATTGTAACAGGTAGCATTTTGTTAATGTAAAAATCTCAAAGATTACAATAAATACAAAATATTAGAGCAACACAATCCCATCAAAAAGTTATAAAATTTTTAAAGCAACCATAAAATGTATATAAGGTAATTTTAAAAATTCCCAATAAGTTGTACAGGTCAAGCTTAGTGGCTCATTCCTGGAATCCCAACACACTAGGAGGCCAAGGTAGGAAAACCGCATTAGGTGAGAATTTGAGACCAGCCTGGCCAACATGGTGAAACCCTGTATCTACTAAAAATACAAAAACTAGCCGGGCACGGTGGCATGTGCCTGTAATCCCAGCTACTTGGGAGGCTGACACACAACACAAGAATTGCTTGAACCTGGGAGGGGACGGTTGCAGTGAGTGAATATTGTACCACTGCACTTCAGACTGGGTGACAGAGCAAGACTGTCTCAAAAATAAAATAGGCTGGGTGCAATGGCTCATGCCTGTAATCGCAGCAACTTAGGAGGCCACCTTGGCCTCCTAATTTGAGGTCAGGAGTTCAAAATTAGCCTGGCCAACATGGTAAAAACCCGTCTCTGCTAAAAATACAAAAAAATTAGCTGGAATGCTGGCAGCCACCTGTAACCCCAGCTACTTGGGAGACAGAGGCCGGAGAATTGCTTGAACTCGGGAGGCAGAGGTAGCTATGAGCTGAGATGGCGCCACTGCACTCCAGAGCCTGGGTGACAGAAAAAGACTCCATCTCAGAAAAACTAACTAAATAAATAAATTTGAATAACATTAGGTAAGTGAAACAGACAAGTACTGAAGATAAAAATAAGGATAATAATAAGAAATACTGAAATAGCAAAAAACAAAAATTGTGGATATAAAAAATTCAAAAAATAATTGAAAAATTTCTTAAAAGGAAAAATGATGTAAACATGAAAAAGCTGAAGAAACAAACTAGGATACACACAAAGATATTTATAACACACATACAAGCAAAACTTCAAAAATCATAAGAAGAGAATTTTAGGAGCTGTATGTAGGCAGATGTAATGATGAAGAATTTTTGTATTCAACTGAAGTTTATTTTTTACCACATTCAAATATATTGCTGGATCTTTTAGAGGTTTTATGTAATCCCCCAAGGTACTGCTAAGAAAATATTTGTATGGATACACAAAAGAAAATTTAAAAAATCCTGGAAGCATACCAATACAAAAAGCAAAAAACCACAAAAACCACAGAAAGAGAAAAGGAGAGACAAAGATATAAGAAGCAAATAAAACAAATAAAATAACATCAGTAAGTTTTTCTCTTTCATAAAACCATTTAAATATATATAATTATCTTTCCAATCAAGAGATATACTTTCAATAAACAGGTTTATTAAAAAATTTTAAAAATCAAGAGTCACCTTGCCTTTCTACAGGAGTGAGTTGAGATCTAATGACAAAAAAAGACTGAAAGTGGCAAGATGGAAGTAGAATTTCATGAAAATATATGTTTAAAATTTTATTATTATTATACTTTAAGTTTTAGGGTACATGTGCACAATGTGCAGGTTTGTTACATATGTATACATGTGCCATGTTGGTGTGCTGCACCCATTAACTTGTCATTTAGCATTAGGTATATCTCCCAATGCTATCCCTCCCCCCGCCTCCGACGCCACAACAGTCCCCGGTGTGTGATGTTTCCCTTCCTGTGTCCATGTGTTCTCATTGTTCAATTCCCACCTATGAGTGAGAACATGCAGTGTTTGGTTTTTTGTCCTTGTGATAGTTTGCTGAGAATGATGGTTTCCAGTTTCATCCATGTCCCTACAAAGGACACGAACTCATCATTTTTTATGGCTGCATAGTATTCCATGGTGTATATGTGCCACATTTTCTTAATCCAGTCTATCGTTGTTGGACATTTGGGTTGGTTCCAAGTCTTTGCTATTGTGAATAGTGCCGCAATAAACATACGTGTGCATGTGTCTTTATAGCAGCACGATTTATAATCCTTTGGGTATATACCCAGTAATGGGATGGCTGGGTCAAATGGTATTTCTAGTTCTAGCTCCGTGAGGAATCGCCACACTGACTTCCACAATGGTTGAACTAGTTTACAGTCCCACCAACAGTGTAAAAGCGTTCCTATTTCTCCACATCCTCTCCAGCACCTGTTGTTTCCTGACTTTTTAATGATTGCCATTCTAATTGGTGTGAGATGGTATGTCATTGTGGTTTTGATTTGCATTTCTCTGATGGCCAGTGATAATGAGCATTTTTTCATGTGTTTTTTGGCTGCATAAATGTCTCTTCTTTTGAGAAGTGTCTGTTCATATCCTTCGCCCATCAAAAAGATGGGGATGTTTGTTTTTTTCTTGTAAATTTGTTCGAGTTCATTGTAGATTCTGGATATTAGCCCTTTGTCAGATGAGTAGGTTGCAAAAATTTTCTCCCATTCTGTAGGTTACCTGTTCACTCTGATGGTGGTTTCTTTTACTGTGCAGAAGCTCTTTAGTTTAATTAGATCCCATTTGTCAATTTTGGCTTTTGTTGCCATTGCTTTTGGTGTTTTAGACATGAAGCCCTTGCCCATGCCTATGTCCTGAATGGTAATGCCTAGGTTTTCTTCTAGGGTTTTTATGGTTTTAGGTCTAACATTTAAGTCTTTAATCCATCTTGAATTAATTTTTGTATAAGGTGTAAGGAAGGGATCCAGTTTCACCTTTCTACATATGGCTAGCCAGTTTTCCCAGCACCATTTATTAAATAGGGAATCCTTTCCCCATTGCTTGTTTTTGTCAGGTTTGTCAAAGGTCAGATAGTTGTACATATGTGGCATTATTTCTGAGGGCTCTGTTCTGTTCCATTGGTCTATATCTCTGTTTTAGTACCAGTACCATGCTGTTTTGGTTACTGTAGCCTTGTAGTATAGTTGGAAGTCAGGTAGTGTGATGCCTCCAGCTTTATTCTTTTGGCTTAGGATTGACTTGGCGATGCGGGCTCTTTTTTGGTTCCATATGAACTTTAAAGTAGTTTTTTCCAATTCTGTGAAGAAAGTCATTGGAAGCTTGATGGGGATGGCATTGAATCTATAAATTACCTTGGGCTGTATGGCTATTTTCACGATATTGATTCTTCCTATTCATGAGCATGGAATATTCTTCCATTTGTTTGTATCCTCTTTTATTTCATTGAGCAGTGGTTTGTAGTTCTCCTTGAAGAGGTCCTTCATGTCCCTTGTAAGGTGGTTTCCTAGGTATTTTATTCTCTTTGAAGCAATTGTGAACGGGAGTTCACTCATGATTTGGCTCTCTGTTTGTCTGTTATTGGTGTATAAGAATGCTTGCGACATTTGTACATTGATTTTGTATCCTGAGACTTTGCTGAAGTTGCTTATCAGCTGGAGGAGATTTTGGGCTGAGACAATGGGGTTTTCTAGATATACAATCATGTCATCTGCAAACAGGGACAATTTGACTTCCTCTTTTCCTAATTGAATACACTTTATTTCCTTCTCCTGCCTGATTGCCCTGGCCAGAACTTCCAACACTATGTTGAATAGGAGTGGTGAGAGGGGGCATCCCTGTCTTGTGCCTGTTTTCAAAGGGCATGCTTCCAGTTTTTGCCCGTTCAGTATGATATTGGCTGTGGGTTTGTCATAGATAGCTCTTATTATTTTGAGATAAGACCCATCAATACCTAATTTATTGAGAGGTTTTAGTATGAAGTGTTGTTGAATTTTGTGAAAGGCCTTTTCTGCATCTATTGAGATAATCATGTGGTTTTTGTCTTTGGTGCTGTTTATATGCTGGAGTACGTTTATTGATTTGCGTATGTTGAACCAGCCTTGCATCCCAGGGATGAAGCCCATTTGATCATGGTGGATAAGCTTTTTGATGTGCTGCTGGATTTGGTTTGCCAGTATTTTATTGAGGATTTTTGCATCAATGTTCATCAAGGATATTGGTCTAAATTCTCTTTTTTTGTTGTGTCTCTGCCAGGCTTTGGTATCAGGATGATGCTGGCCTCATAAAATGAGTTAGGGAGGATTCCCTCTTTTTCTATTGGTTGGAATAGTTTCAGAAGGAATGGTACCTCTGGTAGAATTCGGCTGTGAATCCATCTGGTCCTGAACTTTTTTTGATTGGTAAACTATTGATTATTGCCTCAATTTCAGAGCCTGTTATTGGTCTATTCAGAGATTCAGCTTCTTCCTGGCTTAGTCTTGGGAGGATGTATGTGTCAAGGAATTTATCCATTTCTTCTAGATTTTCTAGTTTATTTGTGTAGAGGTGTTTATAGTATTCTCTGATGGTAGTTTGTATTTCTGTGGGATCGGTGGTGATATCCCCTTATCATTTTTTATTGTCTATTTGATTCTTCTCTCTTTTCTTCTTTATTAGTCTTACTAGTGGTCTATCAATTTTGTTGATCTTTTCGAAAAACCAGCTTCTGGATTCATTGATTTTTTGAAGGGTTTTTTGTGTCTCTATTTCCTTCAGTTCTGCTCTGATCTTAGTTATTTCTTGCTTTCTGCTAGCTTTTGAATGTTTGCTCTTGCTTCTCTAGTTCTTTTAATTGTGGTGTTAGGGTGTCAATTTTAGATCTTTCCTGCTTTCTCTTGTGGGCATTTAGTGCTATAAATTTCCCTCTACACACTGCTTTGCATGTGTCCCAGAGATTCTGGTATGTTGTGTCTTTGTTCTTGTTGGTTTCAAAGAACAACTTTATTTCTGCCTTCATTTCATTATGTACCCAGTAGTCATTCAGGAGCAGGTTGTTCAGTTTCCAGGTAGTTGAGCGGTTTTGAGTGAGTTTCTTAATCCTGAGTTCTAGTTTGACTGCACTGTGGTCTGAGAGACAGTTTGTTATAATTTCTGTTCTTTTACATTTGCTAAGGAGTGCTTTACTTCCAACTATGTGGTCAATTTTGGAGTAGGTGTGGTGTGGTGCTGAAAAGAATGTATATTCTGTTGATTTGCAGTGGAGAGTTCTGTAGATGTCTATTAGGTCCACTTGGTGCAGAGCTGAGTTCAATTCCTGGGTATCCTTGTTAACTTTCTGTCTCGTTGATCTGTCTAACGTTGACAGTGCAGTGTTAAAGTCTCCCATTATTATTGTGTGGGAGTCTAAGTCTCTTTGTAGGTCACTAAGAACTTGCTTTATGAATCTGGGTGCTCCTGTATTGGGTGCATATATATTTAGGATAGTTAGCTCTTCTTGTTGAATTGATCCCTTTACCATTATGTAATGGCCTTGTCTCTTTTGATCTTTGTTGGTTTAAAGTCTGTTTTATCAGAGACTAGGATTGCAACCCCTGCCTTTTTTTTGTTTTCTATTTGCTTGGTAGATCTTCCTCCATCCCTTTATTGTGAGCCTATGTGTGTCCCTGCACGTGAGATGGGTTTCCTGAATACAGCACACTGATGGGTCTTGACTCTTTATCCAATTTGCCAGTCTGTGTCTTTTAATTGGAGCATTTAGCCCATTTAAAGTTTATATTGTTATGTGTGAATTTGATCCTGTCATTATGATGTTAGCTGGTTGCTTTTCTCGTTAGTTGATGCAGTTTCTTCCTAGCCTTGATGGTCTTTACAATTTGGCATGTTTTTGCAGTGGCTGGTACCAGTTGTTCCTTTCCATGTTTAGTGCTTCCTTCAGGAGCTCTTTTAGGGCAGGCCTGGTGGTGATGAAATCTCTCAGCATTTGCTTGTCTGTAAAGTATTTTATTTCTCCTTCACTTATGAAGCTTAGTTTGGCTGGATATGAAATTCTGGGTTGAAAATTCTTTTCTTTAAGAATGTTGAATATTGATCCCCACTCTCTTCTGGCTTGCAGAGTTTCTGCCGAGAGATCAGCTGTTAGTCTGCTGGGCTTCCCTTTGTGGGTAACCTGAGCTTTCTCTCTGGCTTCTCTTAACATTTTTTCCTTCATTTCAACTTTGGTGAATCTGACAATTATGTGTCTTGGAGTTGCTCTTCTCAAGGAGTATCTTTGTGGCGTTCTCTATATTTCCTGAATTTGAATGTTGGTCTGCCTTGCTAGATTGGGGAAGTTCTCCTGGATAATATCCTGCAGAGTGTTTTCCAACTTGGTTCCATTCTCCCCGTCACTTTTAGGTACACCAATCAGATGTAGATTTGGTCTTTTCACATAGTCCCATATTTCTTGGAGGCTTGGTTCATTTCTTTTTATTCTTTTTTCTCTAAACTTCTCTTCTTGCTTCATTTCATTCATCTTCCATCGCTGATATCCTTTCTTCCAGTTGATCGCATCGGCTACAGAGGCTTCTGCATTCGTCACGTAGCTCTCGTGCCTTGGTTTTCTGCTCCATCAGGTCCTTTAAGGACTTCTCTGCATTGGTTATTCTAGTTATCCATTCGTCTAATTTTTTTCTCAAAGCTTTTAACTTCTTTGCCATTGGTTCGAATTTCTTCCTGTAGCTTGGAGTAGTTTGATCGTCTGAAGCCCTCTCTCAACTCGTCAAAGTCATTCTCCATCGAGCTTTGTTCTGTTCCTGGTGAGGAGCTGCATTCCTTTGGAGGAGGAGAGGCACTCTGATTTTTAGAGTTTCCAGTTTTTCTGCTCTGTTTTTTTCCCCATCTTTGTGGTTTTATCTACCTTTGGTCTTTGATGATGGTGACGTACAGATGGGTTTTTGGTGTGGATGTCCTTTCTGCTTGTTAGTTTTCCTTCTAACAGACAGGACCCTCAGCTGTAGGTCTGTTGGAGTTTGCTAAAGGTCCACTCCAGACACTGTTTGCCTGGGTATCAGCAGCGGTGGCTGCAGAACAGCGGATTTTGGTGAACCGCAGATGCTGCTGCCTGACCGTTCCTCTGGAAGTTTTGTCTCAGAGGAGTACCCGGCCGTGTCAGGTGTCAGTACACCGCTACTGGGGGGTGCCTCCCAGTTAGGCTACTTGGGGGCCAGGGAACCACTTGAGAAGGCAGTCTGCCCATTCTCAGATCTCAAGCTGCGTGCTGGGAGAACCACTACTCTCTTCAAAGCTGTCAGAGAGGGACATTTAAGTCTGCAGAGGTTACTGCTGTCTTTTTGTTTGTCTGTGCCCTGCCCCCAGAGGCGGCGCCTACAGAGGCAGGCAGGCAGGCCTCCTTGAGCTGTGGTGGGCTCCACCCAGTTTGAGCTTCCCGGCTGCTTTGTTTACCTAATCAAACAACTAACTCAGCAATGGTGGGCGCCCCTCACCCAGCCTCGCTGCTGCCTTGCAGTTTGATCTCAGGCTGCTGTGCTAGCAATAAGTGAGACTCCGTTGGCGTAGGACCCTCTGAGCCAGGTGAGGAATATAATATCCTGGTGTGCCGTTTTTTAAGCCTGTTGGAAAAGCACAGTATTAGGGTGGGAGTGACCAAATTTTCCAGTTGCCATCTGTCACCCTTTTCTTTGACTAGGAAAGGGAATTCCCTGATCCCTTGCACTTCCTGGGTGAGGCGATGCCTCGCCCTGCTTCGGCTCATGCACAGTGCGCTGCACCCACCATCCTGCGCCTACTGTCTGGCACTCCCCAGTGAGATGAACCCAGTACCCCAGTTGGAAATGCACAAATCACCCGTCTTCTGTGTCACTCATGCTGGGAGCTGTTGACCAGAGCTGTTCCTATTCAGCCATCTTGGCTCCTCCTCCCTCATGTAAATATTATCAAAACAAGAGGAGAAGGGGTCAAAATAATGTTACACAAGCTACAAGTTAAGTTAAAAAATGGTCATACTTTATAAAATGTATTTAAGTCAAAACTTCAAAAAAGACAAAGAAGGACATTAGATTCATTCACTGGGAACCTATTACAAATTTGTATATACATGTGTGTATTTATGTGTGTGTGTCTCATATTGGGGTTTCAGCTATATAAAGCAAATACTAACAAAACTGAATAAACACAAAGAGAGCAATATAATTATAGTAGGATATTTCAATACTCCACTTTCTGTAATAAAACAAGAGAGATTATTAGTAAGGAAACAGAAGACTAGAAGGCAGTAAAAAACAATTATTTCTAATGAAGGTATAGAGAACACTCCTCAACAACATCAGGATACACAGCCTTCTCAATACCTCACACAACTTTCTTCTTTATAGACCACCTGTTAGGCCAAAAACAAAGCCTTAACACATTTTTTAAAACTGAAATTTTATAGATCACTTTCTGTGACAAAAAATGGAATTAGAGTATGAAACAATAATATAAATAATTGATAAATTTAAAAATATTTAGAAGTGATACAACACAGTATTAAGCATGCACTTGTTGAAATAACTGGGCTGGGTGCAGTGGCTCAGGCCTGTAATCCCAGCACTTTGGGAGGCCGAGGTGGGTGAATTTAACTCCATCTCAAAAACAAACAATCGAAAAAGGAGTAATATTGTGAAGATGTCTATACTGTTCAATTTAATCTACAGAATTAATGCACCATTTTTCAAATTTCTCATTGCACATTTGAATAAAAACAGCAAATCCAAAAGTATATGGAATCTAAAGAGATAATAAAGTACTCAATAATCTTTAAGGAATAATGTTGGAGGCATTACAATTTCTGATTTCTAAACACATCAAAAAGCTACAGAATTAAAACAATTTGGTATGAGTATAAAAGTGAAAAAGTAGAACAGTAAAACAGAATGCAGCACATATGTTAGCTTTCACATAATTATTGCAGCATTGTTACTGAAAGCCAATAGGTTAAAACAATACAAATTTCTGTCATCAAATCATTCAGTAGGTAGAAAAATACTGGAATCTCATTCAGTTTTCAAATAGCAGAAAATAGTCTAACTATTAAGATAAATATTGATGACATTATGCAAAATAAAATGAGCCAGCCAGAAAAAGACAGAGATTATATGAGATATGTAAAGCAGTTATACTCCTAGAAACAGAAAACAGAGTGGTGTTTGAAAAGTGCCACGAAATTGGATGAATTGGTAGTTGTTTAATGTGTAGTGAGATTTAGCTTTGCAAGATAAAAACATTCTAGTGATGTTGCATAACAATGTCAATATAATTAATATGACCAAACTGAATATTTAGAAATATATACTTGTCACTCTAACTCTCAGGCAAAACTGCAGTGGCATTATCTCAGCTCACTGCAACCTCCGCCTCCTGGGTTTAAGTGATTCCCCTGCCTCAGCCTTCTCAGTAGCTGGAATTACAGGTGAGCGCCGCCACGCCTGGCTAATTTTTTGTATTTTAGTAGAGACAGGGTTTCACCATGTTGGCCAGGATGGTCTCAATCTTCTGACACTGTGATCCACCCACCTCGGCCTTTGAAAGTGACGGGATTACAGGCATAAGCCACCGCGCCCAGCCTAGAAAATTTTATTGTTAATTTTGTTATGTGTTTTTGACACATAACGCATAAGTAAAAATAAACAATAATATCTAAAAGAGATACAGAGTAATTATTGTTTTTAAATTATCTTCAAATCCAAAAATGTTTCTCTGGCACAAAATTAATATAGATTCACAAATAAATAGATGTTGAAATTGGGAGAGATTTTATGACTACTCACCTAGACAGGATTAAAAAAACTGTTACAGGCCAGGCGAAGTGGCTCATGCCTGTAATCCCAGCACTTTGGGAGGCCGAGGCAGGCAGACTACCTGAGGTCAGGAGTTTGAGACCAACCTGACCAAAATGGTGAAACCCTGTCTCTACTAAAAGTACAAAATTAGCTGGGTGTGGTGGCACATGCCTGTAATCCCAGCTACTCAGGAGGCTGAGGTAGGAGAATGGCATGAACCTAGAAGTTGGAGGTTTCAGTGAGCTGAGATCCCACCATTGTACTGCAGCCTGCATAACAAGAGTGAAATTCCCTCTCAAAAAAACCAAAACCAAAACCAAAACCAAAAACAAAAACCTGTTACACCATACCTACACAACAAATATACAAGTGACACAAAGCTACAGGGATAATATTTATACAGGCAAAGAAACACAGAAACAATTATATTGGCAATAGATACATGCCTTTTTCGTATTTAATTTTGCTCTTCACTGTCTTAAATTGTACAGTTAAATATTGTTACATACAATTATAAACTAAAAAATATATTGTTATATACAATTATAATATAAACTAAAAAATCAACACATAATTAAATGTGATGTGACATTCCCAAAAATATATAACACAAAATATTAAATTACAAAAAAATTAAAACATGGGATGTAAAACAAGTAGATCAATGTATTCATGAAAGGACTCTTAAAATATAAGGTAAAGTAATACAGAGGTTACTTGAAGATTTAAAAAAAAAAAAAAGCTGAGAACTTCCCAAATTTTGATGTAACAACAACAAAAACTTCTAACCAGTAATACTCAATTCAAAATTATTTTACTTCAAAAAGAATATAAAAATAAAGACTTTCCAAAATAAAAGTTGAGACTGTTCATCACCATTAGCACAGTCCTACAAGATATAATATACAGGGTTGTGCTCCCTGGCTCACGCCTGTAATCCCAACACTTTGGGAGGCCAAGGTGGGTGGACTGTCTGAGGTCAGGAGTCCAAGACCAGCCTGAATAACATGGTGAAACACCGTTTGTACTAAAAGTGCAAAAATTATTTGGGCATGGTGGCGCATTCCTGTTGTCCCAGCTACTGAGGAGGACAAGGCAGGAGAATTTCTTGAATCAAGGTGGCGGAGATTGTAATGAGCCAAAATCATGCCATGGTACTCCAGCCTGTGACAGAGAAAGACTCCATGTCAAAAAATAAAAATAAAAAAAAAAAGGCCCGGTGCAATGGTGCCCACTGCACTCCATCCTGGGCCATAGAGTGAGACTCAATCTCAAAAAACAAAACAAAACAAAACAAAAAACAAAATCGAAATGATTATTCATAAAACCTTTAAAGTTCTTTTATAGAATATAAAAAACAATATGTAAATGTGCATAAATCGGCTGGGCGCAGTGGCTCATGCCTGTAATCCCAGTGCTTTGGAAGGCCAAGGGGGGAATCACAAGGCCAGGACTTCGAGACCAGCCTGGCCAACATGGTGAAACCCTGTCTCTACTAAAAATACAGAAATTAGCCGGGCATAGTGGTGCACACCTGTAATCCCAGCTACACAGGAGGCTGAGGCAGGAGAATCACTTGTACTTGGGAGATGGAGGCTGCAGTGAGCCAAGATTGTGCCATTGCATTCCTGCCTGGACAACAGAGTGACACTCTGTCTCAAAAAAAAAAAAAAATTCTGCCTAAATTTGTTAATATACCACATAAATTTTAATATCAATAAAAACTGGAAAATGTAGAGACATAGTTTTTGTATTAAATTGAAGTTGTTATAAAATTAAAACATATTGTTTTAACTTTAAGATGTATGTAATCTCCAGCTTTCAAGATGATTACAAAGATAATATTTATAGAAAGTATGCAAAAGAAAATAAAAAAAATGCATGCCAGTACAAAATTAAATAAAAATCAAGAAAGTAAAACAGGAAATGAGAAAAATAAAACTACTAGAAACACACAAAACAATAATAATATAACTGGAAATAACAACTTCATTTCTTTAAGCAATCATTTTAAATATAAATTAATTAAACTACTTAATAAAATAAAATGTAATCTTAGGACTTTGGAAGGCCAGCATAGGCTGATCACTTGATCTCAGGAGTACAAGACCAGCCTGGGCAACATGGCAAAACTCTGTCTCTACAAAAAATACAAAAAAGCTATCTGGGTGTGATGGCACATACTAGTAACCCAGCTACTTGAGAGGCTAAAATGAGAGGATAATCTGAGTTTGGGAGGTCTGGATAGTAGTGAGACATGCAAATCAGCCTGGTTGACAGAGTGAGGCCCTATTTCAAAAATAAATGAGGCCAGGCGTGGTGGCTCATGCCTGTAATCCCAGCACTTTGGGAGGCCGAAATGGGCAGATCATCTGAAGTCAGGAGTTCAAGACCAGCCTGGCCGACACGGTGAAACCCTGTCTCTACTAAAAATATAAAACAATTAGCTGGGCATGGTGGCGGGCGCCCGTAATCCCAGCTACTCTGGAGGCTGAGGCAGGAGAATTGCTTAAACCCAGGAGGTGGAGGCTGCAGTGAACTGAGATTGCACCATTGCACTGCAGCCTGGGCAACAAGAGCAAAACTGCATGTCTAAATAAATAAATAAATAAATAAAATTATATAGAGAAAAAGAAATAGAAAGCCTGAGTGGTTTTTTTAAAAAGCAATCAGTATGCTGCCTATAAGAGACTCATTTTAGCATTCAGTCAAATAGGCTGAAGTAACAGAATGGAAAAAACATATATTCCATGAAAATAGTAACCACAATTGAGTGGAGTAGTCATAATTAGACATAACATGCTTTAAGTCATGTACTGCTATGAGACAAAGACTGATATTATATTATGACAAAGTGAGTTGATGTAGCAGAAATCTATAACTATAATATTTATCTTTCTATATGTATATGTGTATATAACATCCGGGCTCCAAAATACATAAAGCAAATATTGACAAAAGGGAAGGAAGACATACATAGCAACATAATCATTGTAGACATCAAGACCCCATTTGCAATAAATGGAAAATTCAGATTAAAAAATAAGAAACAGAAAACTTAGAAAACATTATAGACTATGTTAATTATTTTGCAAATAGAGGAATAATTGAGAGTACGTTATTTATAATGAAAAGGGGTATATTTGGCTCACAGTTTGGCAGACTGTATAAGAAGTGTGTGTCAACATCTGCTTCTGGTGAAGATCTCAGGAAACTTACAATCATGGTGAAAAATAAAGAGTAACTGGATGTATTATACGGTAAGAGACAGAGCAAGTGTGAGGTGAAGGAGCCAGGTTCTTTTAAGGAACCTACTCTCATTTGAATTAATAGAGTGTAAACTTTTTGGTTACCAAGAAAATGTACCAGCCATTCATGAGAAATTTGCCCCTGTGACCCAAACATGTCCCACCAGGTCCTACATCCAACATTAAGGATTTACACTGCAGCATGAGGTTTGGAGAACATGGATATCCAAACCATATTATAGACCAACTAGGCTTCACAGATGCATACAAAACTTTCCAGTCAAAACCAAGATAATACAAAATATTCTTATTTGCATCTGGTGTATTCTGTTAGGACACATACCAAGTTTTATTAAATTCAAAAATACTGATTGGGTGCCATGGCTGTTGTCTATAATCCTAACACTTCAGGAGATCAAGGTAAGAGGATCCATTGGTGCCAAAAGTTTAAGACCAGCCTGGGCAACGTAGTCAGATCCGAACACTACAAACAAACCACAGACATCTAGTGCATTATCTGTAGTCCTAGCTACTCAGAAAACTGAGGTAAAAGGATCACTTGAGACCAGGAGGCTGAGGCTACAGAGAGCCAAAATTATGCCACTGCACTCCACACGAGGTGACGGTAAGATCTTGCCTCAAAACAACAAAAACAATCATTTAAAAAAGACTAAAATTACACACTGTGTGTTTTCTAACAAAAACTGAATGAAACTAGGAATTAAAAGCAAAAGTCAAACTGGCAAATTCAAAACTGTGTATATGAAACACACTCTTCAACATATTCTTGCTCAGGGGTCAAAAAATTTCATTTTTCACAAAATGTCAATAAAATCTTGAGTTAAAAACAATGTGATACTGACACAAAGATAAACAGATGAAAGAACAGAATGGAGAGCTCAGAAATGAACCCTTCTGTATATGATGAAATGATCTTCCACGAAGTTGCCATGAGTACAAAATGGAGAAAAATAATCTCTTCAAAAAATGATGTTGAAAAGTGAATATCAACACCGATAAAATAAAGTTGGATTATTTCCTTGAATGTTACAAAAATATATTTTTAATAAAATATTTAGAGATAAAATAACTAACAAATCTTTTAGAAAAAAAATATGGGAAAAAGACTTGACACTGGTCTTGGCACAATTTTCTTAGATACAAAATTAAATGCCTGAGCAACAAACGAAACAGAAAAGTTTACAATAGACTTCAAAATTTCTGCATATTAGAAACAATTCAAGAGTAACAACATCCCTTAGAAAATGGGTAAAACATTTGCATATTACATGTGACAGAAATTAATATTCAAAATATATAAACAACCCTTAAAACTAAACAATGAAGTTGAATAACTTAATTTAGAAATGGACAAATGAAATTTTTATTTGAAAAGTACACAAATGAGAAAAAGCATTTGAAAGGACACAGAAAATTACTAGTTTATAGAGAAATGAAAAAAAAAAACCACAATGACAAACAAAATCACCTCACACACATTAGAATGACCACTATAAATTTTTTTAAAAACACCAAATCTGTTGATGATGCAATAAAAATGAAACTTAAGTTGAATGTTGGTGGATAACAAAGGTGCAGTCATTATTTTAAAAAGTTATAAATGTTTCTCATTTATAAATCTATATCCAAAATATGTAAAAAAAGCCAGGCACAGTGGCTCAAGCCCACAATCCTAGCAATTTGGGAGGCCAAGGTGGGGGCAGATCACCTGAGGCCAGGAGTTTGAGACCAGGCTGTCCCTGTCTCTACTAAAAATACAAAAAACTAGCTGGGCATGGTGGTGGGCACCTAAAATCCCAGTTACTTGGGAGGCTGAAGCAGGAGAATCGCTTGAACCCAGAAGGCAGAGATTGCAGTTACACGAGATCACACCACTGCTCTCTAGTGTGGGTGACAGAGTGAGACTCCATCTCAAAAAAAAAAAAGCAACACAGGACCTGGAAGACATATTTGACAATCTATCTTTATTATACCAGTATTCAAAAAAGCCAAAAGGCTGAAGCAACCCAGATGTCTCTTGATTTAAAAATACGTCAAAAAATGTAACATATACATAAAATGGAATATTATTCCACCTTAAATAAAACAATCTTGTCACATTTTAAGATAAACATTGAGAATATTATGTCACTTGAATAATCCAGTAACAAAATTATGGATACTGTATGATTCCACTTATATGAGATACCTTAAGTAGTCAAAATCATAAAAATAGAAAGTGGAAATTTTGTCTGTCAAGGGCTGGAGAGAGGGTAAAATTAGCAGTTGTTATTTCATGGGTATTGAGTTTTAGTTTTGCAAGATGTAAAATTTCTAGAAGTCTTTTGCATAACAATGTGAATATACTTAACATGCCTGAAATGAACAGCTTGTTGATTTTGAGACAGGGTCTCACTCTGTCACCCAAGCTGGAGTGTAGTGGCACAATTTTGACTCCAGCTCAATCTCCCATGTAGCTGGGACCACAGCTGCACACCACGATGCCTGACTCTTATTTTTTTTTATAGAAAGGGGTCTTCATATGTTCCCCAGGCTGGTCTCAAACTTCTGGGCTCCAGGAATCCTCATGTCTTGGCCTCCCAAAATCCTGGGATTACAGAAGAGAGCCACAACCATGCCTGGCCCTGAAATGTACACTTCAATAAATTTAAGATGGTAAATGTTATGTTACGTGTTTTTAAAACAATGTTTAAAAAAAAAAAAACAAAAAAATCCAGAATTAATTTTTTTGAAAATTACCTTCAAATCACAAAACTGTTTCTCTCACAAAAGGAAATATATATTCATCATTAAACCCATGTTGAAAATAAGACTATCTTCATGACTACTCACTTAGACAAGATAAAACTACCATCAAAAATCAGCTAAGAATATAAGATAAGCCATAACTAAAACTGAGGTCACATTTATAGATAAACACACACACACATAAGTAATCTGATTGTGATAGACACGTGCAATTTATCTCTTAAACCTCAAATGGACTTAAAGTGTACAAACAGAATCGCAAATTCTCTAAAATTATAATACATAAGTAAAACCAATAGGCACAATAAACTGTTGTTAAGAAACCTACACTGAGACCAGGCGCAGTGGCTCATGACTATAATTGCAGCACTTTGGAAGGCCAAGGTGGGCGGATCACAAGGTCAGGAGTTTGAGATTAGCCTGAACAATATGGTGAAACACCATCTCGAATAATAATGCAAGAATTAGCCAGGGGTGGTGGCGTCCCTGTAGTCCCAGCTACTCGGGAGGCTGAGGCAGAAGAATGGCTTGAACTTGGAAGGCGGAGGTTGCAGTGAGCTGAGATCGCGCCAGTGCACTTTAGCCTGAGCAACAGAGCGAAACTTCCTCTCAAAACAACAACAGCAGCAGCAACAACAAACAACGACAAACAAAAAAACTACACTGAAGAAACATGTTAATACAGAACTTCAAACAATAAGACAAATGTTTACTCATAAAATCTGGTGTAACACATGGAAGTATCATTACGAAAATTTGTCAGGCCAGGCACGGTGGCTCATGCCTGTAGTCTCGCACTTTGGGAGGCTGAGGCGGGTGGATCACCTGAGGTCAGGTCAACCAGTCTGTCAACGTGATGAAACCCGATCTCTACTAAAAACACAAAAATTACCAGGCATAGTGGCACATGCCTGTAATCCCAGCTACTTGGGAGGCTGAGGCATGAGAACTGCTTGAATCCGGAAGGTGAAGGTTGCAGTGAGCCAAGATCGCACCACTGCACTCCAGTCTGGATGAGAGAGGGTAACTCCTTCTCAAAAAAAAAAAAAAAAAAAATTGTTGAAGTAACTGCAATCTTTAACTAGTATTATGTACTCATCATATACAGGTATTTTGAATCATTGGCATGCACGGTGTAGCAGTAAAATTTTGAGAATATGCAGTATAATTATAAATAGATTCTAATAAGAAACTTTTAATAAATTAGCATTTAAAAGAAACTGGAGTTTCTTTTTATGTTTTAAATATATGCTATTCTTACACAAAATAAAACTGCTGTATTCTAACTTTAGAAGCAAAGAATAGCCTTACATTGTTAAACACAGAAAAAATATATATATATTTTGCAGAATAGGGTTAGACCCTCTGATATGTAAAACAAATATTAGGAAATAAACTCTGTTATTATTTATATACAGGGTGAAGAAAGTAGATGACAATTCCATAATTTTATAACTACTTATAACTAGTAACTATTTATATTTATATTTAGTAACTATAACTATTTAGTAACTATTTTCATAAATATGGAGTGCTTACTAATTATCTATTTACTTTCAGCATACCATGCAAATTCTAGCATATTGTCCTAAATAACTGAATCTAAAATTACAAATTTGAAATAGAATATAGAAAGAAAAAACGTATAAGGAGAGTGACATCAGTAAGAGGAAAATAATAAAAGTGCTCTATTTTCATATCCCCTTATAGCAAAAAAAGTCAGCCATCCCTGACCAAAAATGACTTTATGAGACAACCAGGCATTATGGTTCACACCTGTAATGACAGCTACATGGTACATTACTGTTGGAGAGAAATGCTTCAGGCCAGGATTTTGAGACCAGCCTTGGTTATGTAGCAAGACGTCATCTCCAAAATAAGTGCCTCTAAGAGAGATTTGAGATCCAGGGATGTAGTTGTGAAACCCTATTAAAGCTTAAGTTCGAGATGTGTTCTATTCAGAAGGCAGGCCCTCATTCAGGTGGGAAATTACAGGACCCCTGTTCTTGGCTACAGACCAGGATAGGGTTCACCCAACTTGGTCCCACTGAGAATTCTGAACTTACTCTATAGCCACCACAAACTCCTCCCAAGCCAGAGTCTGGCAGAGGTCCTGCTATTCCAGAGACCTGGAGGAAGGCATCTATTTACAGCCATGTAGGCAGGCCTGCAGACCTTGGCCTTTACCATGGTCCCTGAAACAGTTCACTGACTCAGTTTCAGTTACACGAGCCACAGTTTATGGTCAGTTCTGCCTATATAGAAACCCACACAGTTACCTGAGGAAATGCTCTCTGGTACTCACTGAAAACCACACTCATCCACATCCTGATTTAAGGCCCGGCATATGCAGACCTGACTGCAAAAACATGCCCTAGTGTCTGCCCTACAGAGCAAAGTCCTGAAGGATATGCAGTCTGTCCAAAAATAAAATGGAAATTACAACTACCCAAGCCCCTGTAACAAGCCAACTGAAGGTGAACCCTAGTGGAGACCCAGCAGCCTTGTGACCAAGCTACAACCCCTCTTCACTACAAATTCAGAGGGCATCTCATCACCCTAAGGGCCCAATAAAAGAAAATCTTTACAATCTAAAATCAGTTTATGAAAACTTGAAGAGGTGTCTGCTCCATCAAATTCAAACACCAATACAAAACTATACTGTGCCCATTTTCAATGCTTCTATTTTAACGTAGCACTGGAAGTATGGGCAGAAGAATTAGTCAAAGAAATAAATAAATCCATTGAAATTAAAAAATAAGTAATCTTATATTTAAAAAACCATAAACAGTACATTAAAACCTCTCTAAACTAATAAATACACTCAGTAAATTAGCAAAATATAAAATTAACATACAAGTATATCTATGGTTTCATACACTTAAACTATCTGACAAAATAGAGGAAGAAAATTTTATTGACTATAACTTAAATAATAAATTTCTGAGGAAAATATTAACCAAGGAGGTAAAAAATCTTTACAATAAAAAAAGGAAAAATTAGAAAAGATACAAATAAATTTTAAAATATTTTGTCTATGAATTGAAAAAATGAATATTATCGAAGTGCCATATTATCCAAAGTAATCTATAGATTCAATAAACTTCCTATTAAAATTGCAGTGGTACTATTTTCACAATAATGGAAAATACAATTCAAAAATTTACATGAAACTAAAATAAACTTTGAATAGCCAAAGCAATCATGAGGAAAAATAACAAAGCGGAAGGATGTCATAATTTCAAACTATATATTTCAAGACTAGATAGTAATAAAAACAGAATGGACTGTGCAGAAAAATGAACAAAAAAAAATTCAACAGAAACTATTACTCTCAGACATTTCAGATCTGATGCAAAAAGAGAACTTTGAGAGTAATTTTAGTTTCTCAAAATCATGCAGACATTTGTGCGTCCCAAAAATTATGGAAAAGCAGCCAGATTGTGCAGTCTCTTATATGTCATGAAGAGGACTTTGGCTCTCACTGTGAACTTGAAGGAAGCTCACTGAAAGAAAAGGAAAATCCTTAGAGAATTTAAAAGCATAAGACAGAAGATGCCCCTTTGTAAGCAAAATTTAAAAAGAAACCAAACAAACAAACAAACAAACAAAAATAGCTGCCCAAGAACTATTTCCTTTGGAACACAGCTCCTCAAATCACACTTTAAGGACTGGCTTTCTCTTTGACCTCGCGACCCCTTATCTGTGTCATCTGTTGTATTCATTTTCACTCACACCTACCTGAGGGTTTGGCCATCATCTCATTTCTCTTCATAGTCAAAGGTTTTTTTCCTTGCTCCAGACAGGTGATCAGGTCTGGCTTAGAAACAGTAATACCTGTTTTATTAAAAATAAATAACATAAATCTTGCTTATATTCTCCAATTACAAGCTAGTAATGTGCTCAGCACAGAGGATGTGATAAAATATTCTAGTAAATTAATACAAAAATACTAAGTTGTAACAGAAATTTCTAAATAAGTAGAAAATACTTTCAATTTGTAGGTTTCTTAATTTTACTACCTGGTACTACTGAATCAAAAATTGGGGGTGGCAATTAGATTTTCAGGTGGAGCAACAATATTTTATGCCACTAAATTTCTGGAATTACCACTAATTTAGAGTGAAAAATACAGCTCAACTCAGGAATGTGGAAAGTTTGGATTAAGATAAAACATGTTGAAGAAATTCTTTTCTAAATGAACAAATTCTGAAGATTTTCTGGAAAATGGGGATCTGAAACTCTTTTATGCAAAGAATAAATTACTAAAAAACATTCTACAAAAAATAAATAAATAAAATCTTTAGGGTATATTATTATGTACTCAAGTTATCCTCACCAAGGAAGATCAGGTTTCTGTAGTTCTCTAACATCACATCCCTATATAAATTCCGCTGTGCAGTGTCCAGGCAATGCCACTCCTCCAGAGAGAATTCTATGGCCACATCTCTAAATTGCAATGGTCCCTGCAAAACACACACACACACATTTTTACCAAGTGGCCATGGGCAGAATTTTTAACTTGACTTAAGGTGAAATAAGAGAGTAAAGAGAACTGGTTCTGACATATAGGACTGACTAAAATTATCCAATAAAATGATTTCAAAACAGAAATATTCTCTAATGTATTCTCTAACTCTGAGAAGAAAGAGCAGCATAAGATCCACAACATCAATTCATGTATGTTTCTAGATAATAAAGTATAAAATTAAGGGCAAGAACAGGAACATGTAAATTTTTCAGTGCTATAGTTACATTATACAGAATGAGTTGTGAATATTTTTCAGATGGAAAAGACATGTTGAGTTAGAAGGCATCTCTAAAGTTTTAATATGTACAATAAGCTGAAGACATTGTTATGCAGGTTTTTTCTCCCCCCAGAAGATCTGGAATAAAGTCTGATTTATTTATTTATCTATTTATTTAGAGATGGAGTTTCGCTCTTGTTGCCCAAGCTGGAGTGAAATGGTGACATCTCAGCTCACCGCTACCTCCGCCTCCCGGGTTCAAGCAATTCTCCTGCCTCTGCCTCCTGAGTAGCTGGGATTACAGACATGCATCACCACACCCAGTAATTTTTTTTGTAGTTTTAGTAGAGATGTTGTTTATGTTGGTCAGGCTGGTCTTGAACTCCCTACCTCAGGTGATCTGCCCACTTTGGCCTCCTAAAGTGTTGGGATTACAGGTGGAGACACCACGCCTGGCCAATTTGGTGAATTTCTAACAAGCTCACCAGTAATGCCAATGTCTTTGGCCCAAGAAGTATATTTTGTCAAACATTTAGTAAGTGGAAGAGCCTGTGTTTTTCCCACTTTTTCTAGCCTGTAAACAAACATAATAGCCCTCACTTACCAAAGAAACATGTGTAGAAAAAAAAATAAGGACAGTTGCCAGATTAAATGTGATGGTTTATGCACATCAGCTGCATAAAGATACTTAATAATAAAGAGGAAAAATAATTAACTCTATAGTGAAAAAAATATGTCCCAGAGATCTTTAACCAATTAATTAATGGTTAATGCATTAACTGTTAACTGCACTAGGACAATGGTTTTTTTTTTTTTTTTGAGACGGAGTCTTGCTCTGTCGCCCAGGCTGGAGTGCAGTGGCGCAGTCTCGGCTCACTGCAAGCTCCACCTCCCAGGTTCACGCCATTCTCCTGCCTCAGCCTCCTGAGTAGCTGGGACTACAGGCACCCGCCACCATGCCTGGCTAATTTTTTTGTATTTTTAGTAGACACAGGGTTTCACCGTGTTAGCCGGATGGTCTCGATCTCCTGACCTCGTGATCCACCCATCTCGGCCTCCCAAAGTGCTGGGATTACAGGTGTGAGCCACCGCGCCCAGCCTAGGACAAATTTTTATGATGTGCTAATGCACACAGAAGAACACAGCATCACTGTTGAAATATTCCTCCCAAAAAAAGTAAATTATAGTCTGAATATAACCATAAACATCAGTTTTAGGCCAGGCATGGTGGCTCATGCCTGTGATAGCAATTTGGGAGGCTGCGGCGGGAGGATCACAAGGTCAGGAGTCCGAGACCAGCATGACTAACATGGTATAACCCCGTCTCTATTAAAAATACAAAAATTAGCTGGGTGTTGTGGCAAGCACCTGTAATCCTGGCTACTCAGCATGCTAAGGCAGAATTGCTTGAACCTGGGAGGCGAAGGTTGCGGTAAGCCGAGATCATGCCACTGCACTCTAGCCTCGGTGACAAAGCCAGACTCTGTGTCAAAAAAAAAAAAAAAGAATCATCAGTTGTATACAAACTTTAAAATACAGACAACTCTATGTTCAGTAACTTTTAGTAGTAATTTTAAGTAGGCTTCATTTAGCATCCTAAAGAGGAGGTATCTCCTAATAATTTTTTTCAGAACTTTCTGGGTAATAAATGCCATCCCATTTAAATAAGCATTTTCTTTTTTTTTTTTTTTCCTGAGATGGAGTCTGGCTCTGTTGCCCAGGCTAGAGTGCAGTGGTGCAATCTCGGCTCCCTGCAAGCTCCCCCTCCCGGGTTCACGCCATTCTCCTGCGTCAGCCTACCAAGTAGCTGGGACTACAGGTGCCTGCCACCATGCCCAGCTAATTTTTTGTATTTTAGTAGAGACAGAGTTTCACCATGTTGACCAGGATGGTCTCGATCTCCTGCATGATCCACCTGCCTCAGCCTCCCAAAGTGCTGGGATTATAGGCGTGAGCCACGGCACCTGGCCTAAATCAGCATTTTCTTAATCCTCTTCTGCATAGAGCTAATGGAACACACAACTGGAGCCTCAACATTACATGTTCTCCATCTTTACTAAGGACCACAGTTTTCCCCAATAGAAATCTTAAGTATCCACATCTTTCCATGTTCAACAGCCACAAAGGGAACATTTTTAATATTGCAGATCATAAATTCTTGCTGAGAATTCTGCATGGCATATAAGAAGCTATGATGCAGAGAATAAGGAGAAGGCTCTGAAATATAGGAAAGAAATATTTTTCAGACTCTTGACTACCATAAGAATTTAAAGAAGTAATTAAGCCAAACTCATTAGGGACGAAAAACACAAGTAGAGAAGTAAAGGTTTGTGAGTATTAAACGCATGGCAGTCTAGGAGGCAGAGTGGACATAGCTCTTCATCTGACACATGTTTACCTGAAGAAAAGCCACTTTTTTTTCTTTCTCCTCCTTCTCTGGATTCCTTCTCAGATGAGATTCTCTAGACAAGTTACACCTGTTATCTTGAGACTATGTCTTTAAAGGTGTCAGTACCACATGTTTACCTGCTAGCATAACATCAACTGGCAGAAAAACAAAGACAGAAAAAGTCCACCCATTTCTGTCCTTTACAACAGAAGACATTCATGAACAATGAGCTGCTCCATGAAGATAAAAATATAAATTTCTCTTTGCTGTCCTCAGATACTCTCCCCTGCCATGGACACCAGCCATTTCTGCTACAGTAATGGAAATAAGCGCCACACTGACCTGTCCCTACCAAACGCAAACAGAACAGGCCCTGTGACCACCCTTTAGGGCAAAGGTGGAACTTAACTCTCATGAATGTATTTTGAACCCCTCATACTTGGTTCTGGTCTCACCTTAGAGTCACATAAGGGACTCCATGGATGCTTCCACCCAGAACAATAAACAGAAGCTGTGTGGAGGACACAAGGAATTTCTGCAAATTGGCCATGTGATTCTAATGAGAAGCCTGGGTTGATAACCACGGAGCTAAGCATTTTCTCTCAAACTTTAATGAGCTTATAAATCACTTGGTAATTTTGGCCCCAATTTATGTAATGTGACTCTGGAGGTTTGAAAAGGGTCCATGAATGGGTGTTTTAAACAAGTTCCCTTTCAATGCTGATGTTGCTCCCCCGCCCCTTGGCGCATTAGCATTAGTTAGAGAAAGCAGGTACAGTACAAGGTCTCTTACACTTAGCACTCTTGTCACAACCAAATACTTCTTGTACAAATAAGGACAACCCATCTCCATCCAAAAGTTTTATATCCTTTGCTGGTTCTTTAAAGTTTACAGAAAAAACAGAAGGCAGCAATGTCTGAAGAAGTCTGGATTTAAAAAACAACATGTACACATGTACTAATGCAATGTTTATTAAGCAGGTAGTATGTGCTCAAGAGTATGATACAGAGCACTGTGCTGGGCATAACATATTACGTGATTTAATTCTCATAACACCCTGGGAGCCGGTACTAAGTGTATAATAATTTTCAGGATTTAGGTAAAGGGCCCAGCATTTTTATTGCTTCTTCTGTTTCTCTGCCATCAAATTTGTTAAAAAAAAAACCCGTAAAAAATTAAAACTAAATATAGACAGATGAAAGAAATATGGAAAGCAAGAGTTTAATGTAGTTCAGAGAAAATTTTATTGTTTATATTTACATTTTTGTGACTTGTGGAGCAATTACTGGATATGCAGGAATGGAAAACAAGTCCCTAAATAGAATGTCTCTGCAAACACTGGTTTTAATATAAAATTTAAAAACTAAGACCCTATAACACATAATTTATTTTTCCCATTTATCTACTTTTGGATTTCAGGAAATTGTAAGCACCAGCTCTAGAAAGACAACAGGATTCACCAGCCAAAACTCTGACCTCTTCTACCTGTGAGACAAGACTCCAGGGTAGGGTCAGATGTAAATAAAGCCTCCAAAAAGGGTCAATCTCAACAGAACTGGGTCAGGAAGTGGACCCTATGTAGAATTCTGTTCTCTATGTCACTGGGGTATTTCCAGTTTTGTTTTTTCTAAACTAACCTAAAATAAACTTAAATCCCAGAGTCTGTGTAATTTTAATCTTTTCTAGCCACTGCCCTGTCAACTTTATATTATATGCTAATATGCAATTTAAACAAATCCCTTAAGGTTTTCTAGGGTAAGTTTATTAGGAAACAAATATGTACACTTAACAGGATGAAAGAAATAGAAATACGGCTGGGCCTGGTGGCTCATGCCTGTAATCTCAACACTTTGGGAAGCTGAGGTAGGTGGATCACGAGGTCAGGAGTTCAAGACCAGACTAACCAAGATTTTGAAACCCCGTCTCTACTAAAATTACAAAAATTAGCTGGGTGTGGTGGCAGGCACCTGTAATCCCAGCTACTTGGGAGGCTGAGGCAGGAGAATCACTTGAACCCAAATGTCAGAGTTTGTGGTGAGTCGAGATTGTGCCACTGAACTCCAGCCTGGGTGACAGAGGGAGATTCCATATCAAAAAAAAAAAAAAAGAAATTATAACAACAATTCTTCTGTTCATAAATATCCTTTCAAGTATAGACATCAGAAGTCACAACAATATAAAGTGGCAAATAATGCCCAATATTTTGGACATATCTATTTGTTATACCAACCATATGATGCATAATTCAAGTATTTATCTAGTTGCTAGTCTAGACTAAGTTTCTGGATTGTAGGAACCATGGCTGCTTCATGTTTTATTTTAACGGTCATATGAAATGGAAGCTACTAGTTTATCTGTTTGGGTCTCCAGATCTCCTCCTTGTTTATCATCCCAGTACCAGGAAACTGGAGAAACTCTCATCTGGGTACCAACCTAAGACACCTTGTATGAGGGGATGAACAAACAGGATGATTCATTTCTCTTACGCTGAGAAAGAAGCAGAATTAACCACTCTTGTCAGCCTGACACAATTCTGCTCTGGACATCCTCAAATCCCTCAAAGACCACTAGATGATTGTGAGAGAATTCCCAGTGACCTGGGGCTGGTGGCCCAATGATAAGCCAGGCTAGAGAGACTCAGGCTGATTCTAAATAGGAAATAGAACTGCCTTGGTGGAGCTCCAGAACCTGGATCACCTGTCCTGATTTGCTAGCTCTTGTGTAAGAGAAAGAACACAAATACTCTACTCCAGTATCACATTTTACAGGTAAATATAGTTGTGGTCATAACTCTGGATACTTTGTGGCCTTGTTCTCTCACTCTTAAGATGCTTTTTTTTACACTTATACATATTCTGTCATCAGATTCTATTTCCTTCTGGAGGTTCTCACATCACTGTAGCAGGTCAATGAACAAGATGTGAAAAATCTCACAGAGCCACACTCCCAAATGGGAGCTGTAAGCTGTCTAGGTTGACATCTCACAATGCAGAAAATGCCTTTTCTTAGTTTTCTGTACATTCTCTATCCAAAGTCCGGTCCTTTTTTGTAAATCCCAGGCAGAGGCCAGATGTTATCTGCAGATTCTAGGTAGGATCCACCTGGCTCTGCATCCTTTGGTGTTACAGCAAGTGGAGTACAAACGAAGGAGAGATCCCCCCCATAGAGGCTGCTCTAGCACATTCTAAATGATAAGTCTACATGAAAAAAAAAAAAAAAGCTGACACAACATGAATATAAGTAGACAGTTTATTTGGGTAAAGTTTACAGATTATATATAACCTGCGAGCAAAGATTAAAGTTGCCTGGAATCTACACTTTGAGTAGCAGCATTTACAAGAAGATTTGTAAAGACAATAAGAGAAACACAGAGAGTGGGCAAAGTTGTTTGTCAGGAATTTCTATTTATTTACAAAAATAACATTGATTATTGATTAGATACATATCATTATAGTTTAGGGTATGGGATATAGTGTCCAATGTAGCATTATTATAGTTTAATTTATAGCTACATGTGGCAATAGTGAACAGTTTCAAAAGATGAATACAGAATTCAAAGGGAGGAGAAAGACATAATTGCACTTTTATTTTAACGTCTCTGAGTTTGATAACTAAAAGGACTTGCATTTTTCAGATAAAAGTTTTTTAATTCCCAAATCTCAAGACCTGGATTCAAAATATGGAGCTGCAGATTTAGGGCTTGAGTGGCTGGAGTAGCACGCATGTTACCTGCACATTTGTGAGCTTTTTAGCAAGAGAAGGAAGAAAGAAATGGAGATTTTCTTGTCTACATGTCTACTCAATACACACGCTACTCTACTTGGGTTTGTTGGCCCCATGGCCTCTGAATCAGTTTCAGGTTTGAAGATAAAAGAGTCACTGAAAGAGGTAAAATGATTGATTGCTGCCCTGTGAAATTTATAGAAATCTGATCTAGACTCTCTAGAAGTGACTGTAGAGGACTGTAGATAACAAATAGGCAGAAACACAATTCTGCCTGCACATTTAGGGTATGGCATGCACTTTTCTGCACAAGTGTGAATTGACTGGAAGCCTGAGAGGGAATGTCCCCTCGAGTAAATTCTGGTTGGCCCTTATGTGTTTATATCATGTCTGGTAATTCTAGACTGTTTGGAAACAATAATTAAAAGAAAAATTTTCTCCAGCCCCAGAGAAACTCCACAATAATAGAACAGAAAGAAAATGGTTTTATTACACAATTAAACTTGAATGTGACATGCATCATAGTCAATCTGCTTAAGAGACTGCAAAGATAGAAAGATGGTCACCATAATTAGTTCACAAGTAGAAGAATTTCCAGCACCATGTCATACATAGTTCATCCTAAATTCACCTGGAGATTGAAGAGGCCATCTGTGTATGCTAATTACTTATATTCAATGACAAATAAACTTTTCACCTCTTTATAACAGGTGGTAGTTTAGCAGGAGAATCGCTTGAACCTGGGAAGCAGAGGTTGCAGTGAGCCCAGATAGCACCACTGCACTCCAGCCTGGGGGAGAGAGTGAAACTCTGTCCCCTGCCCTCCCAGCAGAAAAAAAAAAAAAAAAAGAAAAAAAGAAAGGAAAAGAACAGGGACATATTTTCAGAAGAATTTTATAAAGTTTCATTTCCATCTCTGCTGTTCTCTCCTCTCCTAGCCATTGAATGGGGGTCTATATTGAAATACATCTTACAACTTCCAACAACACATTTTGATGAAAAAATAGAATCTGACTGTGTTCATACACTGGAATATATTGGAACTTGCAACATAGCTAATTGAAGAGCTACTGTAGTTTTTGGGTGGCCACATCACCTGTCTTTATTTGTCCTGTAACAGCAGCATACAAATTTAGTGAAATAAAAGATACTAAAATTGTGTTTACTCATAATTATCCTGAATGAATAAAGTAACAAACATGTCTAATATCTACTAACTGTAACAATTTGGTTGTAAATATTCTTTGGATATTAGATATAAATATCTAAGTATGAACAATTTTAATGAACTAATCATAATGTATGTAGCATTAAAAAAATTAAAACCATACATCAGTTAGGCTGGGCGCAGTGGCTCAAGCCTGTAATCCCAGCACTTTGGGAGGCCGAGGCAGGTGAATCACGAGGTCAGGAGTTCAAAACCAGCCTGGCCAATATAGTGAAACGCTGTCTCTACAAAAACCATATGAAAAAATTAGCTGGACCTGGTGGCTCACAACTGTACTACCAGCTACTTGGGAGGCTGAGGCAGGAGAATTGCTTGAACCTCGGAGGCGGAGGTTGCAGTGAGCCAAGATCGCACCACTGCACTCCAGCTTGGGCAACAGAGGCCAGGCGCGGTGGCTCACACTGTAATCCCAGCACTTTGGGAGGCCGAGGTGGGTGGATCATGAGGTCAGGAGATCGAGACCATCCTGGCTAACACGGTGAAACCCCGTCTCTACTAAAAATACAAAAAAATTAGCCGGGCGTGGTGGCAGGCGCCTGTAGTCCCAGCTACTCGGGAGGCTGAGGCAGGAGAATGGCATGAACCCGGGAGGCGGAGCTTGCAGTGAGCCGAGATGGTGACACTCCAGCCCCGACGACAGAGTGAGACTCCGGAAAAAAAAAAAAAAAAAAAAATCCATACTTCAGTTAAAACATTTTATATTTCAAAAGCATAAATAACAGTATTAAAATAACCATTTAAGTGATTAATTCAAAGTAAATATTGTGGCTTTGTATTCATACTATTTTAGAAAATACTGTTTATGGCTCACGCCTATAATCCCAGCACTTTGGGAGGCTGTGGTGGGTGGATCACCTGAGGTCAGCAGTTCAAGTTCAAGCTGGCAAACATGGTAATACCCCATCTCTACTATAAATACAAAAATTCAGCCAGGCATGGTGATGCATGCCTGTAAACCCAGCTACTCAGGGTACTGAGGTAGGAGAATCACTTCAACCTGGGAGGCAGCAGTTGTAGTGAGCAGAGATCACACAACTGCACTCCAGCCTCGGCAACAGAGTGAGACTGTCTCAAAAAAAAAAAAAAATGAAAATATGGTTTAATTTATATGAATGCAGATTATCTACAAAGATAACTGCTAATTGCTCTGAAATAATAAACAGAAAGCAAGGTACAACTACAGACTCAACTGTTCAGTTTATACCCTGAACTGTTCTTGCTTTCGCAGTATAAGTACTTCAGCCTGCAAATATTGGATAGTTACCTTGGATTACCAGGTTTCTGTCAAAGAAACTGAGTATCATTTAGTCTTTATTATTCTGTATTGCTACCTTTACTCCTATCTTTGTGCTAAGCTTCTGTGTGCTCTTAAAATGAGCTTGTATCTAAACAAATCTGTGTCTACCTTAAAGGAATAAAAATCAAAAACATAAACTTTTCAGAACCAAAAACAAAGCAATACATCTTAAGTACTTAAAATAATCTGGAGTCAGAAAAAATGACAAAACTTTTATTTAGCTGTTGACATGATTTACATATATTTCAAACAAGCAGAGAAAAATATCTACATATATTCTAAATCCCTTAAGAAAAGAGGGAATAGCGGCCAGGCACGGTGGCTCATGCCTGCAATCCCAACACTTTGGGAAGCCAAGGCAGGTGGATCACAAGGTCAGGAGATCAAGACTATCCTGGCTAACATCGTGAAACCCCGTCTCTATTAAAAATACAAAAAAAAGAACAAAAAAATTAGCTGGTCATGGTGGCGGGCGCCTGTAGTCCCAGCTACTTGGGAGGCTGAGGCAGGAGATTGGCGTGAACCCAGGAGGCAGAGGTTGCAGTGAGCCGAGATCGCCCCACTGCACTCCAGCCTGGGTGGCAGAGTGAGACTTTGCCTCAAAAAAAAAAAAAAAAAGAAGAGGGAATAGCAAAATTTTTTTTGGAACTTTTTAAAGAGTTTGAACTCTTGGACATCTGAAATTAGCACACTCTATGCACTTGAAATAATGTTTATGGGGGAAAAACCAGGAGAGAGAAAGATATATGAAATCCGTAAGTGCACAAGACAAACACAACAGAATAGAGAGCCCAGAAATAATGTCACCCTCCTACACTCATCAGATTTTTGACAAAGCTGACAAGAGGAATATGGGAAGAATTCTCTCTTTAATAAATGGTGCAGGAATAACTACCTAGCACTATGTAGAAGACTGAAACTGGACCCCTTCATTACACCATATACAAAAATCAACTCAAGATAAATTAAAGACTTAAATGAAAAACTTAAAATTATAAGAAACTCTGCAAGATAACATAGAGAATAACATTCTAGATATAGACACTGGCAAAGACTTCATGATGAAGCTACCAAAAGCAATTGCAACAAAAGCAAAAATTGACAAATTGGACCTATTTAAACTAAAGAGCTTCTTCACAGCAAAGGAAACTATAAATAGCACAAACAAACAACCTACAGAATAAAAGAAAATATTTGCAAACGTTGTCGATGACAAAGGTCTAACATACAGAATTTATTAAGAATTTAAACAAGTTTACAAGAAAAAGGCAAACATCTCATTAAAAAGTAGGCAAATAACATGAACAGATGCTTGTCAAAAGAAGACATACATGTGGCTAACAAGCATTATTAAAAAAAAAAAGGTCATCGCTAGTCATTAGAGAAATTAAAAGAAAAACCACAATGAGATACCACCTCACACCCATCAGAATGGCTGTTTTTCATAAGTCAAAAAATAACAGATGCTGGCAAGGTTGCAGAGAAAAGGGAACGCTTATACTCTTCTGGTGGGAGTGTAAATTAGTTCAACAACGGTAAAAAGCAGTGTGGTGATTCCTCACAGAACTAAAAACAGAATTATCAGTTTGACCCAGGAATCTCATAATTGGGTATATAGCCAAAGAAATATAAATTATTATATTATAAAGACATATTCACATGCATGTTCATTGCAGCACTATTCACAATAGCAAAGACGTGGACAGGCCCTGAATGCCTATCACTGGTAGACAAGATAAAGAAAATATGGTATGGTCAGATGCGGTGGCTCATGTCTGTAATCCCAGCATTTTGGGAGGCCGAGGCAGGTGGATTGCCTGAGCTTAGAAGTTTGAGACCAGCCTGGTCAACATGGCAAAATCCTGTCTCCACAGAAAATACAAAATGAAAAATTGGCCAGGCATGGTAATGCATACGTGTAGTCCCAGCTACTTGGGAGGATGAGGTAGGAGAGAACTGCTTGAGCCTGAAAGATGGAAGCTAAAGTACACCAATATCATGCTATGGCACTCTAGCCTGGGCAATAAGCCTATCTCCAAAAATAAAATAAAATAAAAGATTTAGTAAAAACAAAATATGGTACATAAACATCATGGAATACTCTGTGGCCATTAAAAAAAAATGACCATGTCCTTTGCAATAACACTGATGAAGCTGGAGACAATTATTCTTAGAAAACTAATGCAGAGTCCAGGCATGGTGGCTCACGCCTGTAATCCCAGCACTTTGGGAGGCCGAGGTGGGATAATCACCTGAGTTCAGGAGTTTAAGACCAGCCTGACCAACATGGAGAAACCCCTCTCTACTAAAAATACAAAATTAGCTAGGTGTGGTGGCATGCGACTCTAATCCCAGCTACATAGGAGGCTGAGGCAGGAGAATTGCTTGAATCCAGGAGGCGAAGGTGGCGGTGAGCCGAGGTGGCACAATTGCACTCCAGCCTGGGCAACAAGAACAAAAATCCATCTCAAAAAAACAAAACAAAACAAAAAACAAAAAAAAGAAAATTAATGCAGAAACAGAAAACCAAATGCATGTTATTATTTATAAGTAAGAGCTAAGTAATAAGAACACGTGAACACAAACAGAACAGACACTGAGGCCTAGTTGAGGGGGGAGGGTGGGAGCAGTAAGAGGATCAGAAAACATACCTGTTTGATGGTATGCTTAGTACCTCAGTGACAAAATAATCTGCACTTCGAACCCCCATGACATAATTTTAGCTGTATAACAAACCCACATGTGTACACCCAACCAAAAATCAAAGCTAAAAAAAGAAAACAAAAATCCCTGCGTGGGAGAGAGTGCAATGTAGGTGAATGGACTGATTTTCATTACAGATAGTGGCCCAGGTGGGGCTGTTTTCTGATTTATCTTTGTTTGCATGCAGACGGATGAGATTATAACCGGGAGGTCCAGAACCTTAGGTTGGTGGAAAAAACAGGTTGGTGCGGCAGATTCTGTATCTAGGGGTGGGGATATGCCAGGAGACCTGTAGAGACTTTTGGGTTCTTGGCAAGAAACACTAGGATCAAAAATGCCATGGTGAAGTTCCTGAGGGTGGTGCCCAGTCCTGGGAGGAGTGAGGACATGTCAATGTCTACTGTGTGTGTTTAGGAGTGGGTGGGAATCCTGTGGTGGCAGCTGCAAGAAAACAGGGTCTGTCATCAGAACTCTTTCCTCTAAGTTTTCAGTCTTCTGTCACCCTGGAAGAAGACCTTAAATCACAGGACAACAGGCAGTGTGACAGCCTGTGTACAGGAGAGCAGAGCCTCCCATTTTCAAATACCCAGAGCTTTCTTCCAGGTCTGGCCCCAGTGATATCTTTTTTCTGGCACCAAATCTATAGAGTTTGCTGAATATCAAACAATTCTCCAACACCAACTCATTGCCTAATAATTGAATTCTGACACCACCTAGAGTCAGCACAGACCCTGATCCAGGGCTGGGTCCCACAACATTGTCCTCACTGCAGAGGCCAATCAAAAACCCCATAGGCCCATCTATGCTTCTGAGCTACTGTTTGAAAACTGAGGACTCCCAAAAACCTCCCTGAAGTTCAATTTGGTAGAGCTACTTACAGAACTCAGCAAAACACTGTAGTTATGTTTACCGGTTTCATATATAAGATGCAGCCCAGGAAAAGCCAAATGGAAGAAATGCATAGAACAAAGAAAAGAGATGGGGAAACACATAGATAATCCTGGAAAATATTGTGATTAATAAAATTCTCCACCTTTTGTGTGCTCCAGGAACAGTATATGGAAAGAAATGCCTTTCTCATTATGACTTAGATGGTGCTCTCTTTTCTTCCCTATCACACAGCCAGACACACACACTGTACATTTTCTCTTTTTTCTCATTAAGAAATTCAGCTGAATTTGTCTTCAGTGGTCAAAATAATTTTTTTGTTTTGAGATGGAGTCTCGCTCGGCCACCCAGGCTGGAGTGCCTTGGCACCATCTCAGCTCACTGCAACCTCTGTCTTCTCCATGGTTCAAGCAATTCTCCTGCCTCAGCCTCCCAAGTAGCTGGCATTACAGGTGGCCACCACAACTACCAGCTAATTTTTGTATTTTTAGTAGACAGAGGGTTATCACCATGTTGACCAGGCTGGTCTCAAACTCCTGACCTGCGGTGATCCGCCTGCCTAGGCCTCCCAAACTGCTGGGATTACATGCCTGAGCCATGGCGCTCAGCCTAAAATATTTCTTAATCAAACTTTACTTAAGTTTATCTCCATCCCTCAGGCTAGTGAGGGATGGAGATAAGCCATCTCCAATGTAGGAGAAAAGCCCTTTTCTGCCTACATTTTTGCAACCCATGAAGATTTTTTAGTTAGCTGGTACTTCTTCCTGTTGCAATACTTTTTAGGAATTCATTTTTTTTTTTACATAAATCTAACATTCTTATTTTAGAAAGCGTAAAAAGTGCCTCAAAACCATAACAACTTCATTACCAGTAAGACCCTCCCAGTTTCCTTTCATCTTAATCTTAACTGCATCTGCCTGTGGGGCCCCAGCTTTCCAAGGCTTTGTAGCTTCTTTCAGAATGAAGACTCCTTCCATGGCTGGGGTGAGCAGTCTTGAGATATCCGCAAGGGAGACTCCCCAGAAAAAACTAACAGGGCCTTTAATAACCTCCTGTCGGCCGGGTGCGGTGGCTCACACCGATAATGCCAGCACTTTGGGAGGCCGAAGCGGGCCTGAGGCAGAGAGTTCAAGACCAGCCTGACAAACATGGAGAAAACCCGTCTCTACTAAACACCAAAATTAGCCGGGCGTGATGGTGCATGCCTGTAATCCCACCTACTGGTGGGGCTGAGGTAGGAGAATCGCTTGAACCCAGTAAGCCGAGATCACGCCATTACATTCCAGCCTGGGCACCAAAAGCGACACTGTGTCTAAAAAAAAAAAAAAATACCCTGTTGCAGGCTTAATATTAGCCTTAGCTTGGAGTCACTAGGTTCAAGCTTTAATGTCCACATCAGAGTTATTCACTTGGTTTTTGAAAGTAAGTGTTAGAAAATCCAGTGAAATTACTCACAGTGTTTACATAAAGGAATTTTTAAGATGCTTACTTTTTTTTTCTTTTTTTTGAGCCGGAGTCTCGCTTTGTCACGCAGGCTGGAGCGCGATGATTGGATCTCAGCTCACTGCAACTTCCGCCTCCCGGGTTCAAGCAATTCTCGTGCCTCAGCCTCCCAAGTGGCTGGTACTACAGGCACGTGCCAACACGCCGATAGTTTTCGTATTTTTAGTAGAGACGGGTTTCGCCACGTTGGCCAGGCTGGTCTAGAACTCCCTACCACGTGATCCACCCGGCTCGGCCTCCGAAGTGCTGGGATTACAGGCTTGAGCCACCGCGCCCAGCCAGGAAGGGGTTTTGAACCCTAATGCAGTTCCTGTTTTTGTTTCCATCCCCTATTGGCTGGGATCAGACCGCACAATCTAAGCTGATCCCGGTAAGCTTAGACCCAAACTTTTTCCAAATAAAGTAAATGCGCGATTTGCGAGAAAAGGAAAAGCGGGTAGAAGAAGAGGTAGGGTTGATTTACAACTTTTACAACTTATGACCAGAAAGTTGAGTCATTTAAAAGGAACTTAGTTGTCCTAACACCTCTTTACCTCAAGTGATCCGCCCGCCTCGGCCTCCCAAAACGTAGGGATTACAGGCGTGAGCCACAGCGTCCGGCCCCATAAATTTTTAATAGGAGAAAAGAGAAACTGTAAACCCAAAGGAACAAAGCTCTTCCCATTCATGAACCCGCACCCCGAGTCAGGATTCTCCCCTGCCCACCCTCCCCTGGTCCCTGCATAATCTGGGAGAGACGCCACGCTGCGGGTGCAGAGCTGCCCAGAGAGGGCTCCAGGCTAGGGTAGTCACCGCGCAGTGAAGAGACAAGACGCCCAGGGGCCGGCTGCCAGCGCAGCTGCCATTTTATGGCTGAACAGGACTGAGGCCGAGCTGAGCAAGGAGAACTGGGGGAGCAGACTGTGGAGCTGACTGCGGGGAGGCCTGAGTCCCGCCACAGCCACTTTTCACCGGTTCCAACCAGTCCCTCTCCTCTCTCGGGATGTCGGACCCTCACTCTCACCATTTTTGGCTTCCAGGAGGTGCCGGTGTCTTAGCTGTGGATCTCCCAATACCTGCAGGACACGGGGCCACAGAGCCCGGGCCTTTAGGAGCAGTAAGAACCAGACCTGCAGCTCTGACTGCAGCGAGAGACAAAGGCCGCACCAAACCCGGAAACCGTCCTCTTCGCTCCAGCTGCGTTCCTGATTGGATGGTTTTCAGCCCACCATCCCTGATTGGATAATGCTTAAGGCCCCGCCCCCTGAGGCCCTGAGTGACAGTAGATGTGATCAGACGCTGAGGTGAGTGAAGAAAGAGTGACAGCCTAAGCTGCAGCCTTTTCAGGCAGGGCTTCCTTCCTGAGCTGAGCCAGGCCCACCCCAGAGCATGGGAGAATTCTATCTTTTCTTTACTCTCTCTCTTTTTGAATGTATTCAAAAGGTGAACAGAAGTATTTTGCTCTCATATTAATAATACATAAAATTTTTGTTCAAGAGAAAATCAACTTTGGCAATAATGTATTATCAATACTAAAGGTAATTTTGATAAAACCTTATAAAAAATCAAATTTGTCATTTTTGACCTCTCGAGATTTACATACATATTTTGTAATCTAATGTAATTTTTTAACTTTTTGTATTTTATTTTTATCTACATTCTTTTTGTTTTTTCAATTTGAAACAACCTTTAAGTAATTTCAAACTGTTACAGGAGACAAAGAAATCCTTTAGGGCCAGTCCGCTGGTGCACGCTTGTAATCCAAACACTTTGGGAGGCCAAAGTGGGTGGATCACTTCAGGTCACGAGTTCAAGACCAGCCTGGCCAACATGTTGAACCTCATCTCTAGTAAAAACACAAAAAATTAGCCAGGTGTGGTGGTACACACCTGTAGTCCCAGGTGCTACCGCGGCTGAAGCAGGGGAATCGCTTGAACCCAGGAGGCGGAGGTTGTGTAACGGCCTAAGGGCTTCATCTTGCCTAGACAGAGATGATTCATCAAGACAGGTGAATTTGTGGAGGAAAAGTTAAATATTAAATTTGAACTCAGTTGAACATGGACACAAACAATGGTCACCAAGTCCTGGAACAGGTTATGTGAGCCCCTTGAGGCATTCACCTGCCGACCTTCCCCTGGTCCCTGCACAATCTGGGAGAGATGCCATGCTGCAGGTGCAGAGCTGCCCAAAGTGGGCTCCAGGCCAGGGCACAGTCACAGCGCAGTGAAGAGGCAGGACTCCTGGGGGCCTGGCTGTCAGCGCAGCTGCCATCTTCTGGCTGAATAGGACTGAGGCCAAGCTGGGCAAAGAGAACTGGGCGCAGATTGGTTTGGAGAAATCTCTATTTTAATCTATTCCTATAAATTAGTTATTGAAAAACAATAGCCAATCGCAAAAAAAAAAAGTTGACTTTTTTGTGTTCCTTGAGCCCAGTTGCAAAGAGCCCAGTTGCAACTGGGCCTCATGCCAAACAACTTGTTACAAAAAGAGCTAGGATCCCAGACTGCACCAAAGCTCCAAAGACCTCTCCTTGTCTGTGCAGGGATGGGTGGCCGACTCTGGAGCCCAGGCTGTTGCTTCCTGGTCTGCTGATGAATCCTCCATAGTCTGGTGAGTGTAAAGATATATATTTTTTCTCTTCTCCCCTTCCCATTGCAATGCTCTTATTATATCAATTTGCTTATTATATATGCATTGCCATTTACCTGGGATAAAGCTTGTTTACCCTTAAAGGTATTGTGTGTGTGTCTTTTCTTCTCCCCTCATGTGTTTCCTGCACAGAACATATTTCTCAAAGGCTTCGTTTGTTCCTTTTTATTCATTTTTGTTTAATCTTGTCTGCATGCCTTATTTTGGCAAGGTTGTCTTCAAACTCTGATGTTCTTTCTTCTGCTTGGTCAATGCAGCCTCAAATACTTTTGTATGCTTCAGGAGGTTCTCATGCTGTGTGTTTTAGCTCCATCAGATCATTTATGTTCCTGTCTAAACCAGTTATTCTAGTTAGCAGTTCATCTAACCTTTTAGCAAGGTTCTTAGCTTCTTTGAATTGGTTTAGAACATGTTCCTTTAGCTCAGCAGAGTTTATTACCCATCTTCTGAAGCCTACTTTTGTCAATTCATCCATCTCATCCTCTGTCCAGTTCTGCACCCTTGCTGAAGAGACATTTTGATAACTTGGAGGAAAAGCAGCACTCTGGCCTTTCAGCGTTCTTTTGTTGATTCTTTCTCATCTTCATGAACTTGTCTAGTTTTGATCTTTCAGGCTGCTGACAACTGAATGGTTGTTTTTGTTTTGTTTTGTTTTGTTTTGAGACAGAGTCTCACTCTGTCACCCAGGCTGGAGGGCAGTGGCACAATCTCGGCTCAAAGCAACCTTCGCATCCCAGGTTCAAGTGATTCTCGTGTCTCAGATTCCCGAGTAGCTGGGATTACAGGCATGCAACACAACGCCTGGCTAATTTTTGTATTTTTTAGTAGAGATGGGGTTTTGCCATGTTGGCCAGGCTGGTTTTGAACTCCTGACCTCAAGTGATCTGCCTGTCTCAGCCTCCCAAAGTACTGAGATTACTGGTGTGAGCCACCATGCCCGGCCTTGGATGGGGTTTTTGTCGGTACTTTTTTGTTGTTGATGTTGTTGTTGTTGTTTTCTGTTTGTTTGTTTTTCTTTCAGTGGTCAGGTCCCTCTTCTGTAGGGCTGCTGCAGTTTGCTGGGGGTTCACTTCAGGCCCTATTCATCTGGTTCACTCCTGTTCCTGGAGATGTCAATCAAGGAGGTTGGAGAATAGCAAAGAAGAGTGTCTGCTCCTTCCTCTGGGATCTCTGACCTCAAGAGGCACCAACCTGATGCCAGTAGGATCGCTCCTGTATAGGGTGTCTGACAACCCCTGTTGAAGGGTCTCACCCAGTTGGGTGGCATGGAGAGGAGAACCCATTTAATGAAGCACTTTGTTCCTTAGTGGAGGGGAGTGTTTTGCTGGGGGGAAACCCACTCATGTGGGCTGCCCACGTTTTTCAGAACTAGCAGGAGGAAAGGCTAAGTCTGCTGGTCCACAGAGACTGCAACTGTAGCAGGACGAGCCACAGACAAAACTCCTCAGACACTGAGTTAAAGAAGGAAGTGGTTTATTCGGCCGGGAGCATCTGGCAAGACTCTTGTCTCAGGAGCCGAGCTCCCTGAGTGAGCAATTCCTGTCCCTTTTAAGGGCTCACAACTCTAAGGGGGTCCACGTGAGAGGGTTGTGATGGATTGAGCAAGCAGGGGGTACGTGACAGGGGCTGCATGCACCGGTAGTCAGAGTGAAACAGAACAGACCGGGAAGTTTCACAATGTCTTTTCTATACAATATCTGGAATCTATAGATAACATAACCGGTTAGGTCAGGGGTTGATCTTTAACTACCAGGCTTAGGTCAGGCAGGCCCAGGCCTGGTTTCAGGTCTGGTTCCTTGGTTTTGTGTCTGGTTCCTAGGCGCCGGGCTACCTGCCTTTTGTTTCGCTTTTCTTTCCTTTTCTGAGTACAAAACAATATAAAACAATATGAGAGGGTCTGTCTCTCTTCTCTCACAGCCACCCCTTCCCCTAGGGGCTCAGGTCCAGGGACATCAGAATTCTGTCCCTGAGTCCCTGACTGGAGTTGTTGGAGTTCCTGCAGGGAGGCCCAGCCCAGTGTGGAGGGATGAGTCAGGGTCAGGCCTGAAGAGACACTTTGGCTGCTGTCTGCCACAGCCAGTGTGTTGGGCTGTGGGGGACACCTCTTGAGACCAAGCTGTCCAACCTCCCTGGCTCTAGCAGGGGAAAAATGCAGCCAGGAGCTCTAGAAATGGCTGCTGCCCTTCCCGTGCCGAGGGAGCTTAGCCTATTAGGCAACTGGGAGTCTCAGTGCTGGCTGCTGTCCCTCCTCCAAGGAGCTCAAAAGGCTGAGACTGCAGGCAGCCACAGCCATGGTGCTGGTGGCCCCTCCCTCGGGAACTCAGCAGGCTTAAGCAGACTCTAGCTGAGAGGCTGTTAATCTGTTCAACTCCGCGGTTGGAATCTGAGGCTCCAGTGGCGTGGGTTCACGAGCGGAATCTTCTGATCTGTGGATTGCACAGTTTCATGGAAAAAGCACAGTTTCCTAGTCTGGGTAGCCTGCTCAGTCACCGCCTCCCTTGGCTGGGAGATGGCTGTGGTAGGACTCAGGCCTCCCGCGCTCAGCTCCAAAATCTGCTCCCGGAGTTTTTCTCGCCCAGCTCGGCCTCTGTTCCCTTCAGCCATAACATGTTGGCTAGGCTGACAGCCGGGCCCCGGCCGTCCTGTCTCTTCCCTGCGCAGTGACTGCGCCCTGGCCTGGAGCCCTCTCTGGGCAGCTCTGCACCCGCAGCGCCGCGTCTCTCCCAGATTGTGCAGGGACCAGGGCAGGGTAGGCAGGGGAGATTCCTGACTGGGCTGCGGGTTCACGAATGGAAAGAGCTTTGGTCCGTGGGGTTCACAGTTTTTCTTTTATCCTATTAAAAATGTATGGGGCCAGGTGCTGTCGCTCACGCCTGTAATCCCAGCACTTCGGGAGGCCGAGGCGGGCAGATCACTTGTCAGGAGTTGAAGACCAGCCTAGCCAAAATGGGGAAACCCCATCTCTATTAAAAATACAAAAATTAGGCCGGGCGCGGTGGCTCACGCCTGTAATCCCAGCACTTTGGGAGGCCGAGGCGGGCGGATCACGAGGTCAGGAGATCGAGACCATCCTGGCTAACACGGTGAAACCCCGTCTCTACTAAAAATACAAAAAAAATTAGCCGGGCGTGGTGGCGGGCGCCTGTAGTCCCAGCTACTCGGGAGGCTGAGGCAGGAGAATGGCGTGAACCTGGGAGGCGGAGCTTGCAGTGAGCTGAGATTGCGCCCCTGCACTCCAGCCTGGGCGACAGAGCCAGACTCCGTCTCAAAAAAAAAAAAAAAAAAAAAAAAAATACAAAAATTAGCTGGATGTGATGGTGAATGCCTGTAGTCCCAGCTACTCGGGGGTCAGAGGAGAGAGAATCGCTTGAACCCGGGAGGCAGAGGTGGCAGTGAGGTGAGATCGCGCCACTGCACTCCAGCCTGGGCGACAGAGCAAGACTCTGTCAAAAAAAAAAAAAAAAAAAAGGAAGTCACCGCAAAAATATCAAGTAATTTAAAGAGTGATTCAAGAATTGTAGAGCACCCAGCTACAGTTTGTAGTTTGTGGTCCATGGGAGGGGCTTGAAGAAAAGACATTTATAAGGTGCATGATGAAGAACACTAAATTCAATAATTGGTTAGATATAGTTAGGTAGTTTCTTAATTTGTACAATCTAGGTGGAAATTTCCTGATTATGTAATCAGAGCTTAATTGGCATTTTATAGTTGTTTAAGCTTGAATTGTGTTTCCCCTAATGTAGTGATTTACCAAAAAATGCACTTGAGTTTATATTTTTTTCTTAGAAGTAGCAATCCAGGGAATAGAGCCTCTTCAGTCTCTCAGACTCCTAAAGTCTAATTGCCTGCCACTTAATTATTTTCACACCCCACAGGGGACTGATTTTCTCTGGCATTTTTCACATGTGTCCCAAGTGGGGCCTCAAGTGTCCCCCATGTTCCTCAATTAATCATTTTTAACACTATTAAATAAATTTGTTTCCTGTTTGTAAATATCTCCCCTGAGAAGAAAGAAAAGAATAATCCCCGGACACTGTATTGTAAAAATATTTGTGCCTCTTTTTCTTCTATTTTTCCAGAGAACTTACCAGAATGTTTTTGGGTCAAGATTACCCTTTGGAAACTTTATAGGGTGATGTGTCCTCAGCTATCCTTCAGTTTTTTTTCTGGGCCTGGGTTTTAGTACTTTCTGGGGATAAACCAAGATACCCACCATGGCTATGTCTGCTAGAGTGTCTAGTGACTATTAGCTCTTGGGTCATTTTCTCCCATAGGACCACGTGAAGTATGGAGTGTAGCCTCTCAAGGGAGCAGGTGGCAGCCCTGGGGCTGAAAGGCATCTCCTGGTGCACTTTTTTTTTTTTTTTTTTTTGAAAAACTAACTCCTTGAGACATGAAGATTGTCTTCAACCACCCTAGCTTCCATTTCTTGGAGACACATTGCTGGGCAGCCAATCAGATGCTGATATTGAGGGGAAAACAGATAATTTCTGCCCCCTGGATTCTCTTGAGTGGGGCAGAAAAATAGTGACGAGAAAATAGTGAAAAATTTGGAGAAAAAAAAAAAAACTCCAACAGACAAAAAAAAACCTGACCCCAGTGTGATGGCATAAAAACTTATGAAGTGAAATGTACCTGGGGCACTCACTGGGGCATAGCGCACTATCTCCTGGGAGGGTGGTTATTGAGCATGTAAGTGAACAGGATGGGATAGGTAATTGGATGTGTACCTTGGAAAGATTTGTTCACTTATTTTGACCTCAGGTATTTATTTATTTATTTGTTTGTTTGTTTGTTTATTTATTTATGAGACAGTCTCCCTCTATTGCACAGGCTGTAATTCAATGTCTCGATCTCAGATCACTGCAACCTCCACCTCCTGGCTTCAAGTGATTCTCATGCCTCGGCCTCCCAAGTAGCTAGGTCTATAGGTGTGCACCACTGCGCCTGGCTAGTTTTTGTATTTTCAGTAGAGATGGACCAGGCTGATCCCAAATGTATGGTCTTAAGTGATCCACCTGCCTTGGCCACCCAAAGTGCTGGGATTACAGGCATTAGCCACTGCACCCAGCTGCATCGGTTTTTTTTACTGTAATTTGCATTTTATTCATAGGGCTTAAAAGGTAAGAAAATATTTACAAAGGACAGAAAAGAGACGAGTTTCAAAAATTGGTATTTAATAATACATTCCATTTATTAATAATTCTCATTTACCTTTTTCTTTCCCAGAGTAAGCTTAGGAATTTTTTCAGATGTGTTTTTTATGGCTGAGTTATTTCAAACAAAATTCCAAGCCTTAGCTTTAAGAATGCTAGCTACCAGCTAAGCGCGGTGTCTCATGCCTGTAATCCCAGCACTTTGGGAGGATGAGGCGAGCATATCACGAGGTCAGCAGTTCAAGACCAGCCTGTCCAAGATGGTGAAACACCATCTCTACTAAAAATATGAAAATTAGCTGGGCATGGTGGTGGGCGCCTCTAATCCCAGCTACCCTGGAGCTTGAGGCAGATAATTGCTTGAACCTGGGAGGCAGAGGTTGCAGTGAGCCGAGATCACGCCACTGCACTCCAGCCTGGGTGACAGAGTGAGACTCCATCCTCCATCTCAAAAAAAAAAAAAAATTAGAGCAAATCTTTCTTTCATTTTGACTGTGGACAATGAATATATTTCCACAGGAAAATGTGGTAGATAATTTATGGGTTACATAGATTTGTCAAAACACCAGTTCCTCTTTTTGCAGGGTAAATTTGTGACAGTGAATATCTTGGTTCTATATCATGTTGCCTTGATTTCTTAGTTTAATGCTAAATTATATATGATAAAACTTATGTACCTTCTACAAGTGTCCCCATATGACTAATTTTTTATGACATTATTTTTAATAGAAATAATAAAATAATACATGTATTTTCTGAAAGAAGTAGACATATTTGCTTTTCTTATGGAGATACAAAATGCAGGCACCTTAGCCATTTTCAGTGGTTCACACCTGCAATCCCAGCACTTTGGGAGGCCGAGGTAGGTTGATCACTTGAGGTCAGGAGTTTGAGACCAGCCTGCCCAACATGGCAAAACCCCGTCTCTACTAGAAATACAAAAATTAGCCGGGTGCTGTGGCACATGCCTGTAGTCCCAGCTACTTGGGAGGCTGAGGCAGGAGAATGGCTAGAACCTGGGAGGCAGAGGTTGCAGTGAGCTGAGATTGTGCCATTGCACTCCAGCCTGGGTGACAGAGCGAGACTCCATCTCAAAAAAAAAAAAAAAAAAGTAAGCACCTTAAAATTTCCTTCCCTTATGTAAACACTTTGAGTAATTTCACTGGATTTTTCAAGCAGTTAGTTTCAAAATCAAGTGAATAACTCTGACATGGAAATTAAAGCTTTAACCTAGTGACTTGAATCTAAGGCTAATATTAAGCCTGCAACAGAAGGTTATTAAAGGCAGAGTTAGATTTTTTTTTTTTTTTGAGACAGAGTCTCACACTGTCGCCTCGGCTGGAGTGCAGTGCCAGGATCTCGGCTCACTGCAACCTCTGCCTCCTGGGTTCAAGAGATTATCCTGCCCCAGCCTTTTGAGTAGCTGGGATTACATGTGTCCGCCACCATACCTGGCTAATTTTTTAGTATTTTTAGTAGAGACAGGGTTTCACTATGTTGGCCAAGCTGGTCTCGAAGGCCTGACCACGTGATCCACCCGCCTCAGCCTCCCAAAGTGTTGGGATTACAGGCGTGAGCCACTGCGTCCGGCCAAAGGCCCAGCTACTTTTTTCTGGAAAGACCCCCCTGCAGATGTTTCAGCCTGCTCACCCCAGCCATTGAAGGAGCCGTTATTCTGAGAGAAGCTACAGCGCCCTGGAAAGCTGGGGTCGCACAGGCAGATGCAGTTGAGGCTAAGATGAAGGGAAACTGGGAGGGTCTTACTGATCATGAAGTTGTTATTGTTTTGAGGCACTTTCCAGATTTTGTAAAATAAAAATGTTAGATTTATGTAAAAAAAAAGAATGCCAAAAAATCATTGCAACAGGAGAAAGCAATAACCAACTATAAGATCTTTATGGCTTGCAAAAAATGTAGGCATGAAAGGACTTTCTTCCCTAGGGAGGAGCAAACAAGTTTAGAAAGGAGGTGGGAGGGAAATGGCAAATGGAGGATGAAAAAGTCAGATTTTGGATCAGAGAATGTCTTACCCTGAAATCAGCATGTTCTTAGGAGGGATGTAAAATAAGGTTGTATGTTGACTCAGGCTGAGGGTAGCTCAAAGTTCAGGAGCCTGAGGGAGTGAGATAACCCTAAGTAAAGTTTGATTAAAAAATATTTTATTTTAAGCTGGGCACAGTGGTTGACACCTGTAATCCCAGCACTTTGGGAGGCCGAGGCAGGCGGATCACCTGAGGTCAGGAGTTTGAGACCAGCCTGGCCAACATGGTGAAACCCTGTGTCTACTAAAAATACAAAAATGAGTCAGGCATCCTGGTGGGCACCTGTAATCCCAGCTACTCGGGAGACTGAGGCAGGAGAATTGCTTCAACCTGGGAGAAGGATGTTGCAGTGAGCCAAGACTGTGCCACTACACTCCAGTCTGAGCGACAGAACGAGACTCCATCTCAAAAAAAATATATATATATATTGACCAGTGAAGACAAATTCAATTGATTTTCTTAATGAGAAAAAGGAGAAACTGTGCAGAGTGTGTGTCTGCCTGTGTGATATGTAAGAAAAAGTCATAACAGGAAGAGTGTTTATTTCCATAAACTGTTCTTGGAGTACACAAAAGAGGGAGAATTTTATTAATCACAAATATTTTCCAAGATTATCTATGTGTTTCATCTTTCCCCATCTCTTTGTTCTACACATTTCTTCCATTTGGCTTTTCCTGGGCTGCCTCTTATATATGAAACTGGTAAACATAACTACAGTGTTTTTCTGAGTTCTGTGAGTAGCTTTACCAAATTATTGAACTTCAGGGAGGTTATGAAAGTCCCCACTTTTTAAACAGTACCTCAGAAGCATAGATGGGCCCATGGGGTTTGTGACTGGCATCTGCAGTAAGAACAATGTTGTGGGACTGAATCGCAGTCTGTGCTGACTTTGGGTAGTGTCAGAATTCAAATGTTTGACAATGAGTTGGTGTTGGAGAATTGTTTGATGTTCAGAAAACTCTACAGATTTGGTGCCAGAAAAAAGATATCATGGAGGCCTGGCCTGGAATAAAACTCTGGGTATTTGGGAATGGGAGGCTTTGCTCTCCTGTACACAGGCTGTCACACTGCCCATTGTCTTGTGATTCCTCCCAAGGTGACAGAAGACTGAAAACTTAGAGGAAAGAGCTCTGATGACAGACCCCCTTTTCTTGCAGCTACCACCACAGGATTCCCACCTACTCCCAAACACACACACTAGACGTGACATGTCCACACTCCTCCCAGGACTAGGCACCATCCTCAGAAACTTCACCATGGCATTTTTGATCAAAGTGTTTCTTGCCAAAAAGCCACAAGTGTTTGCAAGTCTCCTTGCATATCCCCATCCCTGAACAATGAATCTGCAGCAGCAACCTGTTTTTTCCACCAGCCTAGGGTTCTGGCCCTCCTGTTCATAATCTCATCTGCCTGCATGCACACAGAAATGAATCAGAATACAGCCCCACCTGAGCCACTATCTGTAGCAAAAAATTATTCCTTTCACCTACATTATACTCTGTCCCACCCAGGGACTTTTTTTTTCTTTTAGCTTTTATTTTTTGTTTGAGGTACACATGTGGGTTTGTTAAACAGCTAAAATTATGTCACAGGGGTTTGGTGTGCAGATTATTTTGTCACTGAGGTACTAAGCATAGCACCAAACACGTATATTTTCTGATCCTCTGAGTCCTCCCACCCTCCACCCTTAACTAGGCTCCAGTGTCTTGTTTTTCTCCTCTTTGTATTCATGTGTTCTTATTACTTAGCTCTTACTTACAAATAGTAACATGAATTTGGTTTTCTGTTTCTGCAGTAGTTTTCTTTTTTTGTTGTTTTTTGTTTTGTTTTGTTTTGAGTAGGAGTTTTGCTCTTTTTGCCCAGGCTGGCATGCAATGATCTCGGTTCACTGCAACCTTCGTTTTCTGGGTTCAGGCTAGTCCATTGCCTCAGCCTCCCAAGTAGCTGGGATTACAGGCGGGCAACACCATGTGTGGCTAATTTTGTATTTTTAGTAGAGATGGGGTTTCTCCATGTTGATCAGGCTGGTCTCAAACTCCCAACCTCAGGTGATCCACCCGCCTTGGCCTCCCAAATTGCTGGGATTACAGGTGTGAGCCACAGTGCCCGGCCTCTGCATTAGTTTTCTAAGCATAATGGTCTCCAGCTTCATCAATGTTATTGCAAAGGACATGATCATTTTTTAAATGGCCACAGAGTATTCCATGATGTTTATGTACCATATTTTGTTTTTACTAAATCTTTTATTTTATTTTATTTTTGGAGACAGGCTTATTGCCCAGGCTAGAGTGCTATGGCATGATATTTGCTTACTTCAGTCTCAACCTCCCAGGCTCAAGCAATTCTGTAGCCCTCATCCTTCTAAGTAACTGGGACTACACGTGTGCGTTACCACACCTGGCCGATTTTTCATTTTGTTTTCCGTGGAGACAGGATTTTGCCATGTTGACCAGGCTGGTCTCAAACTTCTAAACTCAGGCAATCCAGCTGCCTCAGCCTCCCAAAGTGCTGGGATTACAAGCATGAGCCACCGCATCTGACCATACCATAGTTTCTTTATCTTGTCTACCATTGATAGGCATTTAGGGCCTGTCCTTGTCTTTGCTATTGTGAATAGTTCTGCAGTGAACATGCATGTGGATGTGTCTTGATAATATAATAATTTATATTTCTTTGGATATATACCCAATTATGAGGTTCCTGGGTCAATTGATAATTCTGTTTTTAGTTATGTGAGGAATCACCACACTGCTTTTTATAGTTGTAGAACTAATTTACATTCCCACCAGCAGAGTATAAGCATTCCCTTTTCTCTGCAAATTTGCCAGCATCTGTTACTTTTTGACTTTTTAAAAAATAGCCATCCTGATGGGTATGTAGTGTTCTGACAAGTGTGATGAGGCATCTCATTGTGGTTTCTCTTTTAATTTCTCTAATGATTAGCAATGAGCATTTTTTGTCATTTGCTTGTTAGCCACAGGTATGTCTTCTTTTGAACAGCATCTGTTCATATTTTTTCCCTCTTTTTAATGATATTGTTTTTTTTTCTTGTAAACTTGTTTAAGTTCTTAATAAATTTTGATTATTAGACCTTTGTCAGAGGCAAAGTTTGCAAATATTTTCTTTTAATCTCTAGGTTGTCTGTTTACTCTGTTGATAGTTTCTTTTGCTGTGAAGAAGCTCTTTAGTTTAAATAGGTCCCATTTGTCAATTTTGCTTTTGTGGCAATTGCTTTTGGTAGCTTCATCATGAAGTCTTTGCCAGTTTCTATATGTAGAATGGTATTTCCCAGGTTATCTTGCAGGGTTTCTTAGAATTTTAAGTTTTTCTTTTCACTCTTTATCTTGAGTTGATTTTTGTATATGGTGTAATGAAGGGGTCCAGTTTCTGTCTTCTACATAGTGCTAGGTAGTTATTCCAGCATCATTTATTAAAGACAGAATTCTTCCCACATTCTTCTTGTCAGTTTTGTCAAAAATCTGATGGGTGTAGGAGGGTGACATTATTTCTGGGCTCTCTATTCTGTTGCGTTGGTCTTGGGCACTCATGGATTTTTTATAACATCTTTCTCTCTTCTGCTTTTTCTCCCATAAACATTCTTTCAAGTGCATCTAGTGTGCAAAATTCAGATGTTCAAGAGTTCAAATCTCTTTAAAAAGTTCCAAAAAATATTTTGCTATTCCCTCTTTTCTTAAGGGAATTAGATTATTTGTAGATGTTTTTCTCTGCTTTTTTGAAATACATGTAAATCATATTAACAGCTGAATAAAGCTTTTGTCATTTTCTCTGACTCCAGATTATCTTTATCTAGTACTTCAGATTTATTGCTTTGTTTTTGCTTCTTGAAAATTTATTTTTTTTCATTTTTAGTCCTCTAAAGTAGACACAGATTTGTTTGGATAAGAGCTAATTTTAAGAGCACACAGAAGCTTAACACAAAAATAGGAATAAATTTAGCAATACAGAATGATAAAGACTAAAAGACACTAAGTATGTTTGACAGAAACCTGATGATCCAAAGCAATTATGCAGTATTTGCAGGCTGAAGGACTTATACTGCGGAAGCAAGAACAGTTCAGTGTATAAACTGAACAGTGGAGTCTGTAGTTGTACCTTGCTTTCTATTGATTACTTCGGAACTGTTAGCATAGTTATGTGTAGTGTTTGTAGACAACCTGCATTCATATACATTAAACAGTACTTTCTTTCTTTTGAGACAGAGTCTCACTGTGCCACCCAGGCTGGGGTGCAGTGGTGTGATCTCATTTCAGTGCAACCACTGCTTCCCAGGTTCAAGCAATTCTCCTGCCTTAGCCTCCCAAGTAGCTGGGATTACAGATGCAAGCCACCATGCCAGGCTAAGTTTTTGCATTTTTAGTAGAGATGGGGTCTCACCATGTTAGCCAGCTTGATCTTGAACTCCTGACCGCAGGTGACCCACCCGCCTCACTCTTCCAAAATGTTGGAATTACAGGTGTGAGACATAAACAGCATTGTCTACAATCGTATGAAGATAAAGCTGCAATACTTACTTTGAATGAATCATTTAAATGGTTATTTTAGTATTGTTATTTATACTTTTGAAATATAAAGTGTTTTAACTGAAATATATTTGTAATTTTTAAAAATGCTACATACATTATGACTAGTTCATTAAAATTATTCATACTTAGATATCAAATATCCAAAGAAAATTTACTATGAAATTGTTACAGTAAGTAGATATTCATCTGAAATGTTTATTACTTTATTCAATAGGGATAATCATAAGTAAACACAACTTAAGTATCTTTTATTTGACTAAATTTGTATGCTGCTGTTACAGGGCAAATAAAGACAGGTGATATGGCCCCTGAGAAATTGCTAGAGTCTGTGGCACGGGAGGGCACCTGAGAACAGGAAAGGACAAACTTATATTTTTATCTTCATGGAGCAGCTCATTTTTCCTGAATCTCTTCTGTTTTAAAGGACAGAAATGAGTGGACATTTTCTGTCTTTGTTTTTCTTCCAATTGATGTTATGATAGCAGGTAAACATGTGGTACTGACATCCTTAAAGGCATATTCTCAAGATGCAGGTGTAATTTGTCCAGAGAATCTCAACTGAGAATAAACTCCAGAGAAGGAGGAGAAAGAAAAAAAGTGGCTTTCCTTCAGGTAAACATGTGTCAGATGAAGAGCTGTGTCAACTTTTCCTCCTGGACTGCCATGCGTTTAATACTCACAAACCTTTACTTCTCTACTTGTGTTTTTCCTCCCTAATGAGTTTGGTTTAACTACTTCTTTAAATTCTTATGATAGTCAAGGGTTTCTGAAAAATATTTCTTTCCTATATTCCAGAGCCTTCTCTACATTCTCTTCATCATAGCTTCTTATATGCCATGCAGAATTCTCAGCAAGAATTTATGATCCACAATGTAGGATACGTAAATTTATCTTCAAAGGTTTTAGCTTGTTAACTTCCTTTAAAATCCAAAAGGGGAAGATCATTAAGTACAATGAGTTCTGAGGTCCTCTTCAAAGAATCAATATGTCAGTATGTTCTGCTTTCCTGTTGTTTATTCTCCATTTTAAAGTTTAACTTCCTCAATCTTTATGTTCTTTGCTCCTAGTTTAGTAAACAACCCCCTTCTAACTCACATATTTAGAGTTTTTAGTCATCCCTCAACACCTGCTGTATCCTGAGTCACCTCTAGTTACCTCCTCTGAGTCATCCCTGTCACCTGCTGTATCCAGAGTCACCCCAGTCACCTGCCTTGTAACTCTCCTTTCTGCCAAAACTACTCACCATGCCACTCTGGCTTGTACCTTTGGTCCCTTTAAAATAGCCTATCAAAATTAGCTTAAACTGTGTGGTCCAACCCTACCCAATAGGGGAAACACACAGAAGTAGGGACTAGCCGCCTTAGGGATAAGACCCCCTTCTCCTCCCTTGTCCAAAAGTACTCTCACCATTGTTCCATCCACGAGATGCTGCCTTCTATAGAAGTAAATTTGCCTTGCTGAGACGTTCTCTGTTTGAGTGCTTGTTTTCTGTTTGACTCTGAGCAACTGTTTCCAACATGCAATATCAAAAATGTTCCCTTTGTGGCTGTTGAACATGGAAAGAAGTAGATACTCAAGATTCCTATTAGGGAAAACTGTGGTCCTTAGTAAAGATGGAGAACATGTAATGTTGAGGCTCCATCTGTGTGTTCCATTAGCTCTGTGCAGAACAGGATTAAGAAAATGCTTATTTAAATGAGATGGCATTTATTACCCAGAAAGATCTGAAAAAACTTATTAGGAGATACCTGCTCTCTAGGGTGCTAAATGAAGCCTACTTAAAATTGCTACTAAAAATTACAGAACATAGGAGTAATCTGTACTTTGAAGTTGACATAACACATGTTTCTTCATGGTTAAATTAAGATTTTATTTACTTTTTTGGGAGGAATATTTCAACAGTGATGCTGTGTTCTTGTGTGTGTGGTCTTCCTTGGTGAGTATAACTTGAATACATAATTCATAATATACCCTAAAGGTTTTATTTCTCTTTTTTTCTAGAATATTTTTTACTAATTTATTCTTTGCATAGAAGAGTTTTGGATGCCTTTCTCCAGAAAATGTTCAGAATTTGTTCATTTAGAAAACAATTTCTTCAAGAATTTTTATCTTAATCCAAACTTTTGACATTCCTAAGATGAGCTGTATTCTTAACCCTGAATTAGTGGTAATTCCAGCAGTTTAGTGGCATAAAATACTGATGCCCCCACCTGACAATCTCATTGCCATCACCAATTTTTGATTCAGTAGTACCAGGTAGTAAAATTTAAAAACCTACAAGGAGGGTCAGGTGCGGTGGCTCATTCCTGTAATCCCAGCACTTTGGGAGGTTTAGGCATGTGGATTGCCTAAGGTCAGGAGTTCGAGACTAGCTTGACCAACATGGAGAAACTCTGTCTCTACTAAAAATACAAAATTAGCCGGGCATGATAGTGCATGCCCATAATTCCAGCTACTCTGGAGGGTGAGGCAGTAGAATCTCTTGAACCCAGGAGGCAGAGGTTGCAGTGAGCTGAGATCACACCATTAGACTCCTGCCTGGGCAACAAGAGTGAAATTCCATCTCAAAAAAAAAAAAAAAAAAAAACCAAAAAGAAACCTACAAGTTGAAAGTATTTTCTATATATTTAGAAGTTTCTGTTATAACTTAGTATTTTGGTAATAATTTACTAGTGTTGCAGGAAGTCAGGGACCCCGAATGGAGGGACTGGCTGAAGCCATGGCAGAAGAACATAAATTGTGAAGATTTCATGAACATTTATTAGTTCCCCAAATTAATACTTTTATAATTTCTTATGCCTGTCTTTACTGCAATCTCTGAACATAAATTGTGAAGATTTCATGGACACTTATCACTTCCCCAGTCAATACCCTTGTGATTTCCTATCTCTGTCTTTACTTTAATCTCTTAATCCCATCATCTTCATAAACTGAGGAGGATGTATGTCACCTCAGGACCCTGTGTTGATTGCGTTAACTGCACAAATTGTTTGTGGAGCATGTGTGTTTGAACAATATGAAATCTGGGCACTTTGAAAAAAAGAACAGGATAACAGCAATGTTCAGGGAACAAGAGAGATAACCTTAAACTCTGACCGCCAGTGAGCCGGGCAGAACAGAGCCATATTTCTCTTCTTTCAAAAGCAAATGGGAGAAATATCACTGAATTATTTTTCTCAGCAAGGAACATCCCTGAGAAAGAGAATGCATCCCTGAGGGTAGGCCTCTAAAATGGCCACTTCAGGGGGCAGCCATCTTTTATGGTCAAGCTGTAGGGATGAAATAAGCCCCAGTCTCCCATAGCGCTCCCAGGCTTATTAGGATGAGGAAATTCCCACCAAATAAATTTTTGGTCAGACCAGTTGTCTGCTCTCAAACCCTGTCTCCTGATAAGCTGTTATCAATGACAATGCATGCCCAAAACTTCATTAGCAATTTTAATTTCACCCTGGTCCTGTGGTCCTGTGATCTCACCCTGCCTCCATTTGCCTTGTGATATCTTATTACCTTGTGAAGCATGTGATCTCTGTGACCCACACCCTATTTGTACACTCCCTCCCCTTTTGAAAATCACTAATAAAAACTTGCTGGTTTTATGGCTCAGGGGCCTCACAGAACCTGCCGACATGTGATGTCTCCCCCAGACATCAAGCTTTAAAATTTCTCTGTTTGTACTCTGTCCCTTTATTTCTCAGACTGGCCGACACTTAGGGAAAATAGAAAACAACCTACATGAAATATTGGGAGTGAATTTCACCCGACATCTGGCTGAATTTCCCCTGATAACTAGAATATATATATATATATATATATATATATATATATATTTTTTTTTTTTTTTTTTTTTTTGAGATGGAGTCTCGCTCTGTTGCTCAGGCTGGAGTGCAGTGGTGCAATCTTGGCTCACTGCAAGCTCTGCCTCCCGGGTTCATGCCATTCTCCTGCCTCAGCCTCCCAAGTAGCTGGGACTACAGGCACCCACCACCATGCCCGGCTAATTTTTTGTATTTTTAGTAGAGACAGGGTTTCACTGTGTTAGCCAGGATGGTCTCAATCTCCTGACCTTGTGATCCACCCACTTCGGCCTCCCAAAGTGCTGGGATTACAGTCGTGAGCCACTGCGCCTAGCCTAATTTACTAGAATATTTTATCACATCCTCTCTGCTGAACACATTACTAGCTTGTAATTGGAGAATATGAGCAAGATTCATGTTATTTATTTTTAATAAAACATGTATTGGTGTCTCTGAACCAGACCTGATCACCTGTCTGGAGCAGGAAAAAAAACTTTGACTATGAAGAGACATGAGATAATTGCCAAACCCCCAGGTAGGTGCGAGTGAAAATGAATACAACAGATGACACAGATTAGAGATCCCAAGGTCAAAGAGAAAGCCAGTCCTTAGAATGTGATTTGGGAAGCTGTGTTCCAAAGGAAATAGTTCCTGGGCAGCTGTTCTATTGTTTGTTTGTTTGTTTTTTTAATTTTATTCTCACAAAGGGGCATCTTCTGTCTTGTGCTTTTAAATTCTCTAAAAATTCCACTTTTCTTTCCGTGAGCTTCCTTCAAGTTCACAGTGAGAGCCAAAGTCCTCTTCAGGGCATATAAGAGACTGCACAATCTGGCTGCTTTTCTATTGTTTTGGGGACACACAACTATCTGCATGATTTTGAGAAACTAAAAGTTTTTAAAGTTTTTTTTTGCATCAGATTTGAAATGTGTGGGAGTAGTTGTTTCTGTTGAATATTTTTGTTCATTTTTCTGCCCAGCCCATTCTGTTTTTATTACTATATAGCCTTGAAATATAGTTTGAAATTATAAGTATGATATTTTTCTGCTTTGTTCTTTTTTCTCAAGATTGCTTTGGCTATTCAAAGTTTATTTTAGTTTCATGAATTTTAGAATTGTATTTTCCATTACTGTGAAAAAAATACCACTGCAATTTTGATAGGAAATTTATTGAATCTATAGATCACTTTGGATAATATGGCACTTTAATAATATTTATTCTTTCAATCTATAGACACAAAAAATTTTAAAATTTATTTAGATCTTCTCTAATTTTTTCATTGATTTTTTTTATTGTGAAGATTTTTACCTCCTTGGTTAATTTTTTCTCACAAATTTATTTTTTAATGCAATAGTAAATAAGATTTGTTTCATCTTCTGTTTTATCTGATAGTTTAAGTTTCTGAAACCATATATATACTTGCATGTTAATTTTATATTTTGCTAATTTACTGAGTGTATTTATTAGTTTATGTAGCTTTTAATGTACTGTGATGGTTTTTCTAAAATATAAGATTGTATGATCTACAAACAGCAACTTTTTACTTATTTTTCTTTAATTTCAATGGATTTTTTTGTTTCTTTGAGTAATTCTTCTGCCACATACTTCCAGTTCTACATTAAAATAGAAGTATTGACAATGGACACAATATAGTTTTGTACTGGTGTCTGAATTTGATGGAGCAAACACCTCTTCAAGTTTTCATAAACTGATTTTAGAAGGTAAGGATCTTTTTTGGGGCCCTTGGGGTTATGAGATGCCCTCTGAATTTGTAGTGAAGAGAGGTTATAGTTTGGTCAAAAGGCCGCTGGGTCTGCACTAGGGTCCGCCTTTAGTTGGCTTGTTACAGGGGCTTGGGTAGTCATAATTCTCATTTTGTTTTGGACACGCTGCAAATTTTTCAGGACTTTGCTCCATAGGGCAGACACTAGGGCATGTTTTTGCAGTTGGGTCTGCATATGGTGGGCCTTATATCAGGACATGGATGAGTATGGCTTTCACTGAGTACCAGAGAGCATTTCCTCATGTAACTGTTTGGGTTTCTATGTAGGCAAAACTGGCCATGAACTGTGGCTCAAGTACTGAAACTGAGCCATTGAACGACTTCAGGGACCACAGCAAAGGCCAAGGTCTACAAGTCTGCCTGCATGGCTGTAAATGGGTACCTTCCTCCAGGTCTCTGGAATGGCAGGACCTCTCCCAGACTGTGGCTGGGAGGAGTTTGGGATGGTTACAGAGTTAAGTTCAGAATTCTCAGTGGGATCAAGTTGGGTGAACCCTATCCTGGTCTGTAGCCAAAAACAGGGGTCCTGTAGTTTCCCACCTGAATGACATCCTGCCTTCTTAATAGAACACTTCTCAATCTTAAGCTTTAGTAGTGTTTCACAACTCCCTCCTGGGATCTCAAATCTCTCTTAGAGGCACTTATTTTGGAGATGGCATCTTGCTGCTTAACCCAGGCTGGTCTTGAAATCCTGGCCTGAAGCAGTTCTCCAACCTTAATGTACCATGTAGCTGTCATTACAGGTGTGAGCCATAATGCCTGGTTTCTCATAAAGGCATTTTTGTCAGGGATGGCTGACTTTTTTTTTGCTGTGAGGGGATATGAAAATAGGGCACTTTTAATCTTTTCATCTTACTGATGTCACTCTCCCTACACATTTTTACTTTCTATTTTCTCTTTCAGATTTGTCTGTAATTTTAGATTCAGATATTTAGGACAATATGCTAGAATTTGATGGTATTCCTGAAGTAAATTAGATAATTAGTAAGCACTCCATATTTACTCAGTTATTTGTAAATTTAAGTTTGCCACAGGCAAAAAGGAATTATAGTATTTTCATCTGCTTTCTTCAGCTTACATCTACATAATAAAATAGTTTATTTCCTAATATTTGTTTCACATATCAGAGGGTCTCACTTTATTCTGCAAAATATATATGTATATATTTTCTATATTTAACAATGTAAGGCTGTTTTTTACTTCTAAAGTTAGATTACAGCAGTTTCATTTTGTGTAAGAATAGCATATATTTAAAACATAAAAAATAACGTTGGTTTATTTTAAATGCTTATTTATTAAAAGTTTCTCATCGTGTTACCCAGACTGGTCTCAGGCTTTTGGCCCCAATGGATCCTCTTATCTTGATCTCCCAAAGTGTTAGGATTATAGGCAACAGCCACTGCACTCAGTCAGTATTTTTAAATTTAATAAAACTTGGTGTGTGTCCTAACAGAATACACCAGATGCAAATAAGAATATTGTACATTATCTTGGTTTTGACTGGAAAGTTTTGTATGTGTTTGTGAAGCCTAGTTGGTCTATTATATGGTTTGGATGTTCATGTTCTCCAAAGCTCATGCTGCAATATAAATCCTTAATGTTGGATGAAGGACCTGGTGGGACGTGTTTTTGTATGGGGGCATATTTCTCATGAATGGCTTGGTACATCCTCTTGGTAACCAAAAAGTTTACACTCTGTTAATTCAAATGAGAGCTGGTTCATTACATGAACCTGGCTCCTTCACCTCACACTTGCTCAGTCTCTTATCATATAATATGTCCAGTTACTGTTTACATTCCACCATGATGGTAAGTTTCCTGAGACCCACACCAAAAGCAGATGCTGGCACACACTTCTTATACAGTCTGCCAAACTGTGAGCCAAATAAACCTTTTTTCTTTGTAAATTATGCACTCTCAAGAATTTCTCTATATGCAAAATAATTAATACCGTCTATAATGTTGCCTAGGTTTTCTGTTTCTTATTTTTTATCTGAATTTTCTATTTATTATTGCAAATGGAGTCTTGATGTCTACAATTATTATGTTACTATGTATGTCTTGCTTCACTTTTGTCAATATTTGCTTTATTTATTTTGGACCTCTGATGTTATATACACACATTCATATAGATAAATAAATATTATAGTTAAAGATTCCTGGTAAATCAGCTCACTTTACCGTAATATATTATCAATTTTTGTCTCATGGTAGTACTTGACTTAAAGCATAATATGTCTAATATAATTATGACCACTTCACTCACTTGTGGTTACTATTTTCATGGAATATACATCTTTTTCATTTGGTTACTTTCAGCCTATTTGACTGAATGCTAAAATGAGTCTCTTGTAGGCAGCATATTGTATGCTTTTTAGAAAAACCACTCACACTGGGCATGGTGGTTCACACCTGTAATCCCAGCACTTTGGGAGGCCAAGGTGGGTGGGTCAACTGAGGTCAGTAGTTTGAGACCAGCCTGTCCAACATGGAGAAACCCCATGTCTATTACAAATACAAAAATTAGCCGGGCGTGGTGGCATGCACCTGTGATCCTAGCTACTCGGGAGGCAGAGGTGGGAGAATTGCTTGAACCCAGGAGGCAGAGGTTGCAGTTAGCCAAGATCGCACCATTGCACTCCAGCCTGGGCAACAAGAGCAAAATTCAGTCTCAAGAAAAAAAGAAAACCACTCAGGCACTCTATATCATTTTCTTTACATTATTTATTTATTTATTTATTTTAAGATGGAGTTTCTCTCTTGTTGCCCAGGCTGGAGTGCAATGGTGCAATCTCAGCTCACTGCAATCTCCACCTCCCGGGTTCAAGCAATTCTCCTGCCTCAGCCTCCCAAGTAGCTGAAATTACAGGCACCCACAACCACACCCAGCTAATTTTTGTAGTTTTTGTTGGGGTGATCAGATCCAACACCAGGTTGTGGGGGCTACGAAGTCTGGCAGAGTCAAACGAATGGGACAAGACAAGTTAAGAGTACATAGGGTGGGTCCAGGGGGCCAAAGCCAGTTTGGAGGCTGTGAAGGCCCTGAGTTGTGGGAGTCCACACTATTTATTGGTAATCAAACAATGAAGCAGGTGGTGAGGACGTGTGGATATGAGGGTAGACAGGTGAGGACGTGAGGATAGAAAGGTAGTGGTGCGTCAAGTGTAGCTGTGACAGTTTAGCATATGCTGTGCTACTTAAGATAAGGGAGAACAGTTTCTTCTAATTCAAGATCTAATCAAGTTATGATCTTCGGAGAGCAAGGAGCAAGGGGCCAGTGAGTCTGGACACATTCCAGAGGTTACAAGGGGTTTTATGCCCTGAGCCCTGGGTTCTTTCCAAGCCACAAGGAGTTTTATGCTCTGGGCTTAGACTGTAGTGTGGCAGGGCAGCCTTCCACCATTTGGCACAGAGCTTGGTGTTCCAAAGGTCATGAGGGGTTTTAGACCCTGGACCCAGGACATGTTCCAAGACTCTTTTACATTATGTCAGACAAGCAAGCCCTGCCTCAGCTCTTCTGCCAACAGTTTTAGTAGAGACTGGGTTTTACCATGATGGCTAGGCTTGTCTTGAACTCCCGACTTCAGGTAATCTGCCCACCTTGGCCTCCCAAAGTGCTGGGATTACAGGTGTGAGCCACTGTGCCCGGCCTCATTTATTTTTGAGATATGATCTCAGTCTGTCAACCAGGCTGATTTGCGTGGTTCACTGCTGCCTGAACCTCCCAAACTCAGATGATCTTCTCATTTTAGCCTCTCAAGTAGCTGGGTTACAAGTATGTGCCATCACACATAGGTAGCTTTTTTGTATTTTTAGTAGAGACAGAGTCTTCCCATGTTGCCCAGGCTGGTCTTGAACTCCTGGGATCAAGTGATCAGCCTACCTTGGTCTTCTAAAGTCCTAAGATTACGTTTTATTTTATTAAGTAGTTTAATTAATTTATATTTAAAATGATTGCTTAAAGAAATGAAGTTGTTATTACCAGTTATATTTATGGTTTTATGTGTTTCCAGTAGTTATATTTTTCTCATTTCCTGTTTTACTTTCTTAATTTTTATTTAATTTTGTACTCACATGCTTTATTTTTTATTTTCTTTTGCATACTTTCTATAAATATTTTCTTTCTAATCATCTGAAAACTGGAGATTGCATGCATCTTAAAGTTAAAACAATATGTTTTAATCTCATAAAAACTTCAGCTGAATACAAAAACTATGCCTCTATATTTTCCAGTTTGTTATTGATATTTAAATTATTTTATATGGTGTATCTATTAACAGATGCATGCAGATTTACACATTGTTTTTATATTCTATAAAATAACTTTAAAGGTTTTATGTACCATCCTTTTTGTTTTTTTTGGTTGTTTGTTTTGATTTGTTTTTGAGACTGAGTCTCGCTCTACTGCCCAGGATGGAGTGCAATGGTGCAATCTTGGCTCACTGCAACCTCTGCCTCCCGGGTTCAAGGGATTCTCCTGCCTCAGCCTCCCAAGTTGCTGAGGTTACAGGTGCCTGCCATCAGGCCAGCCTGGCTAATTTTTTGTATTTGTAGTATAGATGGTCTTTCACCATGTTGGTCAGGCTGGTCTTGAACTCCTGACCTCAGATGATTCGCCCACCTCAGCCTCTTAAAGTGCTGAAATTACAGATGTGAGCCACCATTCCCAGCGTGTACTGTCATTCTGATAGTAAAGAATTCTATATGTGTCCATATATTTACATTTATTGGAGAGCTTTATATTTACATATGTTTTTATGATGCTGTCCAGCACCATTTTATGTTTCAACATAACAGACACATTTTAACATTTCTCTATTTTTATATGTAGGGTCTCATTATGTTGCTCAGGCTGGTCTTGAACTTCTGGTCTCAAGTGATGTGATTGCTTTGGCCTCCCAAAGCTGTAGAATTACAGGCATGAAGCACTGTGCCTGAGCCCCGTGCAGTATTTCTTTTTTACTTTTTTTTTTGAGACCGAGTCTCCCTGTCACCCAGGCCTGGGGTGCAGTGGCATGATCTTGGTTCACTGCAACCTCCGCCTCCCAGGTGCAAGCAAATCTCCTGCCTCAGATTCCATCCCGAGTAGCTGGGGTTACAGGTGCATGCCACCATGCCCAGCTAATTATTATTATTATTATTATTTTTAGTAGACATGGGGTTTCAACATGTTGGCCAGGCTTATCTCGAACTTCTGACCTTTGATGATCCAACTGCCTTGGCCTCCCAAAGTGCTGGGATTACAGGCTTGAGCCATCTCGCCCGGCATTTTTTTTTTTTTTTTTTTTTTGAGATGGAGTCTTGCTCTGTCGCCCAGGCTGGAGTACAATGGTATGATTTTGGCTCACTGCAACTTCCGCCTCTTGGGTCCAAGTGATTCTCCTGCCTCAACCTCCTGAGTAGCTGGGACTACAGGTGTGCACGACCACGCCCGGCTAATTTTTGCATTTTTAGTAGGAACGCAGTTTCACCATATTGTTCAGGCTGGTCTTGAACTCCTGATCTCAGGCAATTCACCCACCTCGGCCTCTGAAACTGCTAGGATTACAGGTGTGAGCCAGTGTGCCCAGCCCCGTGTAGTATATTTTGTAGAACTGTTAGTGGTGATGAACAGTCTCACCTTTTATTTTGGAAAGTCTTTATTTTTGTCTTCTTATTGAAGTAGTGTAATTTTGAATTGAGTTTTACTGGTTAGAAATTTTTTTTGTTACATTAAAATTTGGGAAGTTCTCAGCTTTTTTTTTTTTAATTTTCAAGTAATGTCTGTATTACTTTTTCTCTATATTCTAAGATTCCTTTCATGAATACATTGCTCCAATTGATGGTATCCAATAAGTTTTACATTCCATGTGTTAATTTTGTTTTGCGATTTTATATTATTGTGTTATATATTTTTGGGTATGCCACATCACAGCAGTTAGTTGTGTTTTGATTTTTTAGTTTATATTATAATTGTATATGACAATATTTAACTCTGTACAATTTAAGACAGTGTGGAGCAAAATTAAATGTGAATAAGCCGTATGTCTATTACCAGTATAATTATTTCTATGTTTGTTGGCCTGTATAAATTTTATCCTGGTATTTTTGTGTCACTTGTATATTTGTTGTGTGTTTCTTGTAGTAGGTTTTTTGCAGTTTTTTGTTGTTGTTGTTTGTTTGTTTGTTTGAGAGAGAGTTTTGCTCTTGTTGCCCAGGCTGTAATATAATGGTGGGATCTTAGCTCACTGCAACCTCTGCCTCCTGGGTTCTAGCAATTCTCCTGCCTCAGTGTCCCAAGTAGCTGGGATTACAGGCATGCGCCACCATGCCAGGCTAATTTTGTATTTTTAGTAGAGACGGGGCTTAAACATTGGTCAGGCTGGTCTCGAACACCCGACCTCAGGTGATCCACCCACCTCCGCCTCCCTAAGTGCTGGGATTACAGGCATGAGCTACTGCACCAAGCCTATAACAGTTTTTTAATCCTGTCTAGATGAGTAGTCATAAAAAATCTCCTAATTTCAACATCTATTTATTTGTGAATCTACATTATTTTTGTGTGAAAGAAACACTTTTGGATTTGAAGATAATTTAAAAACTATAATAACTCTGTATCTCTCTTAGGTATTATTTTTACTAATGTATTTTGTGTCAAAAACATAACAAAATTTACAATAAAATATTTCTAGGCCGGGTGCAGTGGCTCACTGAGTGATATTCCAGTATTTTTGTACCTACTGAATGATTTGGTGACAGAAATTTGCATTGCTTTTACCTATTGGCTTTCAGTCACAATGCTGCAATAGTTATGTGAAAGTTAATATATGTACTGCATTCTGTTTTATTTTTCTAATTTTTCACCTTTATACTCATACCAATTGTTTTAATTCTGTAGCTTTTTGATGTGTTTTGAAATCAGAAATGGTAAAGCCTCCAACGTTGTTCCTTTTTTTGAAGATTGTTGGGTAGGTACTCTCTTGTCTCTTTAGATTCCATATACTTTTGGATTTGCTGTTTTTATTTCTTCAAAAATGCAATGAGAAATTTGAAAAACATTGAGTTAAATCTGTAGATTAAATTGAGCAGTACAGACATCTTCACAATATTAATTCTTTCTTTTTTGGTTGTTTGTTTTTGAGATGGAGTTAAATTCACCCACCTCGGCCTCCCAAAGTGCTGGGATTACAGGCATGAGCCATCGCACCCAGCCCAGTAATTTCAACAAGTGCATGCTCAAGAGTGTGTCGTATAATTTCTATATATTTGTAAATGTATTAAATATTTATATTATTGTTTTATATTCTAATTTCATTTTTTGTCATAGAAAGTAATCTATAAAATCTACGTTTTAAAAAATGTGTTAAGGCTGGGCGCGGTGGCTCATACCTGTAATCCCTGCACTTGGGAGGCCATGGCAGGCGGATCACCTGAGGTAAGGAGTTCAAGACCAGCCTGACCAACATGGAGAAACCGTGCCTGTACTAAAAATACAAAATTAGCTGGGCGTGGTGGTGCATGCCTGTAATCCCAGCTACTCAGGAGGCTCAGGCAGGAGAATCACTTGAACCTGGGAGGCGGAGGTTGCAGTGAGCTGAGACTGCACCATTGCACTCCATACTGGGTAACAAGAGTGAAACACCCCATCTCAAAAATATATATATATATGTGTTAAGATTTTGTTTTTGGACTAACAGGTGGTCTATATAGGAGAATGTTGTTTGAGCTATTAAGGCTGTGTATTTTGATGCTGTTGAGGAGTGTTCTCTATACCTTCATTAGAAATAAGTGTTTTTTACTGCCTTCTAGTCCTCTGTTTCTTACTAATATTCTGTCTTGTTTCATTATTATTACAGAAAGTGGGGTATTGGAATATCCTACTATAATTATATTGCTCTCTCTGTGTTTATTCAATTTTGTTAGTGTTTGCTTTATATATTTGAAACCCTAATTTGAAACACACACACACACAAATAAACACATGGATAAATAAATTTGTCATAGGTTCTCAGTGAATGAATCTATATATTGTTTAATGTCCTTCTTTGTCTTTCTGAAGTTTGAACTTAAAGTACATTCTATAAAATATGACAGTTTTTGACTTAACATGTATCTTGTGTAATATTATTTTGACCTCTTCTGCTCTCATTTGGTTAATATTTACATGACATTTCTACTTCCATTATTTCACTTTCAGTCTTTTTTGTCATTAGATTTCAACTGAGTCCTGTAGAAAGGCAAGTTGAACATTGATTTTAAACATTTTTTAATAAACCTGTTTATTGAAAGTATGTCTCTTGATTGGAAAGATAATTATATATATATATTTAAATAGTTTTCTGAAAGAGAAAATCTTACTAATCTTATATTATTAATCATTTTATTTGATTCTATCTTTTTCTCTCATTTTCTCTTTCTGCCTTTTTTTGTGTTTTTTTTTTAAATTTCTGTATTGATATGCTTTCCGTTTTTTTCTTACTTTCTTTTGTGTATCTATATAAATATTTTCTTAGATACCTTGGGGGATTACATAAAACCTCTGAAAGATCCAACAATGTATTTGAATATGGTAAAAAACTAACTTCAATTGCATACAAACATTCTTCATCATTACATCTGCCTTCAACTTTGTTATCGATTTTGCTAATTTTATTTTTTTATGTTTTGTGTTCATTAACAGATGTTTATAATCATGTCTATACTTTTACCTTTTAAATTTTAGAGAATAATTAAAAATGTTTTCTGTATCATTATGATAATGTTAAGTAATAAATTTCATTTTTGTGTATGTGCGTATTGCATTATGTTATTTTCAGTGAAAGAACCTCCTTTCAGCATCTTTGATATGTAGAGCATATGCAATGTCAATATACTTTCTCAGGATTTGGTTATTTTGGAAGGACGTCTTTGTATTTGGTAGTACAATTTTGCTGATGGTATTATTCCCACTTGACAGCTTTTTTAAAATTATTATAACTTTAACAATATCACACAGTTTCCTTCTGACTTGCAAATTTTTTTTGATAAATTCACTGGTTATCTCATGAGACAATGCTTATAAATGAAACATTTTTATATTGTAGTGCCCAAAATTCTTTTCTCATATGCCATTTTGAAATTTTGCTTATATTTGTGTCTGTTATTATCTTTGTGTGTACCTAAATTTGTTTTTTCAGCTTTTTCATGTTTACGTCATATTTTCTTTTAAGAAATTTTTCAGTTTTTTGGGTAATTTTATATCCACAATTTTTGGTTTTTGTATTTTAATTTTTTTATCTTTATTTTTCTGATCTTCGGTAGTTGTCTGTGTTTCTATTTTTTTCTGATACGGAGTCTTTTTCTGTCGCTGAGGCTGGAGTGCAGTGGCGTGATATCGGCTAACTGCAAACTCTGCCTCCCAGGTTCAAGCGATTCTCCTGCCTCAGCCTCCCGAGTAGCTGGGATTACAGCTGCCTGCCATCACGCCCAACGAATTTTTTGTATTTTTAGTAGAGACGGGGTTTCTCCATGTTGGCCAGGCTGATCTTGAACTCCTGACCTCAAATGATCCACCCACTTTGGCCTCCTAAAGTGCTGGGATTACAGGCACGAGCCACAAAGCCCAGCCTTTTTCATTTTATTTTTGAGACAGTGTTGCTCAGGCTGCAGTACAGTGGTACAATCTCCACTCGCTGCAACATTCCCCTCCCAGGTTCAAGCAGTTCTCCTGTGTCAGCCTCCCAAGTAGCTGTGATTACAGGCAAATGCCACCATGCCCAGCTAATCTTTGTATTTTTAGTAGATACAGGGTTTCATCATGTTGGCCAGGGTGGTCTCAAACTCCTGACCTCATGTGATTTTCCCACCTTGATCTCCCAGTGTGTTGGGATTCCAGAAATGAGCCACTAACCCTGGCCTGTTCAATCTATTTTGAATTTTTAAAATTACTTTCTATACTTTCTATGGTTGCTTTAGAAAATTTTATGTTTTTGATGGGGCCATGTTGTTCTAATATTTGGTATACATTATAATCTTTGATTGAGATTTGGACATTAACAAAAAGCTACCTGTTACAATCTTTATAATATAGCTTTGTGCTTGCGTAGTCTGAAGTCAATTGTCTTGGCTAAAGATTCTGTGAATTCCTCAAACATGTTTTTAGGATGTATCTTGTCTAAAATTTTGTTTTTATTGTTTAGATAAATCAGCTTGTTCACATTTCTTCTTAATAATCCATAATCACTTGCCACACCCATTCCCTGTTTGGGGTACTGCAGTTTCTCTGCTTCTCTATAATATACCTTCAGACTCAGCAGACTCAAACTGTCATTCTAACATGTATCACCATTTCTTTCAGCATTTTATGTCATGAGAGACATTAACTAATGTCTAAGACAGCCCCTAGAAGCCAGAAATAAAGATATATGTGCCAATATTTTTCTAATTTTGTTTTGTTTTGTTTTTAAAAACGAGGGGTTGGCAATTTACATTTGTGTGTGTATGTGTGAGACAGAGTCTCACTCTGTTACACAGGCTGGAGTGCAGTGGCATGATCTTGGCTCACTACAATCTCTGCCACGACAGTTCAAGCAATTCTCCTGCCTCAGCCTCCCAAGTAGCTAGGATTACACATATCTGTTCCCAAGCCTGGCTAATTTTTTGTATTTTTAGTAGAGATGGGATTTCACCATGTTAGTCAGGCTGGTCTCAACCTCCTGATCTCAGATAATCCTCCCGCCTTGCCCTCCCAAAGTGCTGAGATTACAGGCATGAGCCATCATGCCTGGTCAGCAATTTACTTTTTTTGGGGGGTGGGGGATGAAGTCTCTCTCTTTCGCCCAGGCTGAAGTGCAGTGGCACGATCTCTGCTCACTGCAACCTCCGCCTTCCAGGTTCAAACAATTCTCATGCCTCAGCTTCCCGAGTAGCTGTGATTACAGGCACCCACCACCATGCCTGGCTAATTTTTTGTATTTTTAGTAGAGATGGGGTTTCACCATCTCAGCCGGGCTGGTCTTGAACTCCTGGCCTCAAGTCATCCACCCACATCAGCCTCCCAAAGTGTTGGGATTACAGGTATAAGCCACCACATCCATTTGGCAATTTACTTTTGAAGACACAATCTTATATGGAGAGTAGGAAGAGCTGTGTTGGGCATAAGTAACAGACATCTTTTTCTTCTATGTGGCTCTTTGCATTGTGCTCACTTGGCGCCCTTCACACACTTAACTCATTTATACATTTTTTACAAACGTTTTTTGATCAGTATGTTTTTGTTACATTTATATGTCCAGGAAGAAATTACAGTTCATGGTATTTTGCTATGTCATCTTGCTTATGTAGTTTGTATAATTTTATAGGTTAGATTTGTAAAGTATATTTATCTGAGTCTAGCAATTGAAGTAATGTATTTGTATTGTTTCTTTCAGTTATGTGTTCTCATTTTGCCCAAGACCTTTGGCCAGAGCAGAGTGTAAAAGATTCTTTCCAAAAACTGATACTGAGAAGTTAGTTATGAAAAATGTGGACATGACAATTTACAGTTAAAAAAAGAATGTGAAAGTGTGGATGAGTGTAAGGTGCACAAAGGAGGTTATAATGGACTTAACCAATGCTTCACAAATACCAAGAAAAAAATATTTCAATGTGATAAATATATGAAAGTCTTTCACAAATTTTCAAATTCAAACAGACATAAGAGAAGACATACTGGAAAAAAGACCTTTCAAATGTATAGAATGTGGCAAAGCTTTTAACAAGTTTTCAACCCTTGCTACACATAAGAAAATTCATACTAGAGAGAAACCCTGCAAATGTGAAGAATGTGGCAAAGCCTTCAACTGGTCCTCATACCTTACTACACATAAGATAATTCACACTGGAAAGAAACTCTACAAATGTGAAGAATGTGGCAAAGCCTTCAACTGGTCCTCACACCTTACTACATATAAAATAACTCATACTAGAGAGAAACCCTACAAATGTGAAGAATGTGGCAAAGCCTTCAACTGGTCCTCATACCTTACTATACATAAGAGAATTCATACTGGAGAGAAACTCTACAAGTGTGAAGAATGTGGCAAAGCGTTTAACCATCCTTCATGCTTCTTTGACATTTTGAAGATTTGACTTAAAGTACATTTTATAAAATATGACAGTTTTTGACTTAAGATGTAGCTTGTGTAATATTATTCTGAGCTCTTCTGCTCTCATTTGGTTAATATTTACATGAAATTTCTACTTCCATCTTTCCACTTTCAGTCTTTTTTTCTCATTAGATCTCAACTGACTCTTGTAGAAAAGCAAGTTGAATCTTGATTTAAAAATTTTTTAATAAACCTTTATATTGAAAGTATGTCTGTTGATTGGAAATATAATTATATATATATTAAAATAGCTTTTTGAAAGAGAAAAACTTACTAATGTTATTTTATTAATTGTTATTTGATTTTTGTATCTTTGTCTCTCATTTTCTCTTTCTGTCTTTTTTGTGTTTTTTTATTTTTATTTTTATATTGACATGCTGTAGGGAGACCCCCTGAAACTATGGCTATGGAGTGAAAGATGAAATGCTCCTGATAATTGTAAATACAAAATTCCATGCAGGATTGTGTAAAGACAATGCCAGGTTGGGCTGCCAGAATGAGCCAACAGTGTGTGATGTGCTTCCCCCTGCAGAGAGCCTATAAACGGATGTGCAGTCAGGAAGGTTTCACATCACCAAGATTCCTATCCCAGAAAAGCAGATATTCATAGCTCTGGGAATGGAATGCGACCCTTGTGGAGAGCCTACAAATGGATGCATGAGGGGTGCCTGTTCATATGGATAACATAGGGCTATAAACGCCCTTATCTTGCCATGGCTCTTCTAGGTCTCTTTAGGGTTAAGACATACTCCCTTCTGAGAATTTGTGGTCTAATCGGTTGTCTAGTTTCACATCCTCCTTTTATTGATTGTTTGCAACCAGCTTTTGCTGTAATTATTACTATTGATTAATATCTTGCTCATCATTAATCATAGGTTATGGAGAGACAGTGTTTCCGTTTTAAGGCTCTGTTAAAAATTGCTGATGCACACACTATATTGTAAATTCTTATCTCTGTATACTTACTTCTGCATACTGATGTTATGTTAAAGAATTACTTCATTCCCATGTGACCATCTCACCTCATAATCAAATGACCCTAAATCCCTCACTAACCTACCCCCACCCTCACTAAACTTAATAATAAATGCTGGTATATCCAGCGCATTGGCAGCATGGCAGGACCAGAAGGCGGTGACCCTCCTGGACTCAGCTTTCACTATCTTGTGTGTGTCTTTTATTTCTCGACCTGCCGATCCACCTAGGAACAAAGAAAGAGCCCCATTGCATTGCAGGCTGCTGGCCAGATCCCGCAATAACATGCTTTCTGTTTTTGTCTTATTTCTTTTTTATGTATCTATACAGATATTTTCTAAGTGGTACTTTCAAGGATTACATAAAACCTCTAAAAGATCCAACAATATATTTGTTTGTAATAAAGAATCAGCTTCAGTTGCATACAAAAATTCTTCATCATTACATCAGCCTTCAACTTTGTTATGATTTTGCTAATTATATTTTTTATGTTGTATATTCATTAACAGATGTTTATAGTAATTCCTATACTTTTATCTTTTAAATTTTAGAAAATAACTAACAATGTTTTCTGGACCATTATGATAATGTTAAGTAAGAAATTTTATTTTTGTGTATGTACATATTTTTTCCAGAAATTTATGTATTTTCATATGATTAAGTGTTGTTTTCTTGCATTGTATTATTTTCAGTGGAAGAAACTCCTTTCAGCATCTTTGATATGTAGGACATATGCAGTGCCAATATACTTTCTCAGGATTTGGTTACTTTGGAAGGACTTCTTTTTATTTGAGAGTACAATTTTCCTGATATTCTCATTCCCACTTGACAGTTTTTTTTTAATTATAACTTTAACAATATCACATAGCTTCCTTCTGACCTGCAAATTTTTTAAATAAATTCACTGATTATCTCATGAAACCATGCTTATAAATAACACGTCATTTTTATCTTGCACCTCCCAAAATTCTCTTCTTCTTATCTGTGACTTTTGAAATTTTATTTATATGTATATTTGTTATGAATATCTTTGGTGTATCCTAGTTTGTTTGTTTAGCTTCTTCATTTTTATATCATGTTTTCTTTTAAGAAATTTTCAGTTATTTTTTGTATTATTTATATTCACAATTTTTTTTGCTTTTTTTTTTTTTTTTTTTTTTTGGATTTAGAGTTTTGCTCCTGTTGCCCAGGCTGGAGTGCAATGGCATGATCTTGGCTCACTGCAACCTCCGCCTCCTGGGTTCAAGCAATTCTCCTGCCACAGCCTCCCGAGTAGCTGGGATTACAGGTGCCCACCACCACACCCAGCTGGTTTTTATATTTTTAGTAGAGACAGGGTTTCACCACGTTGGCCAGGCTGGTCTTGAACTCCAGACCTCAGGTAATCCACCTGCCTTGGGCTCCCAAAGTGCTGGGATTACAGGCGTGAGCCACCGCGCCTGGCCTTTTTTTTCCTTGTTAATATTTCTTGTTGTTATCCTCATTTTTCTAATCTTCAGAAGTTGTCTGTGTTCCTATTTCACTTACTGAATATTATTCAATATATTTTATTTTATTTATTTATTATTCTTTTTGTTTTCTGAGACGGAGTCTCTTTCTGTTGCCCAGGCTGGAGGGCAGTGGCACAATTTTGGCTGACTGCAACCTCCGCCTCCTGGGTTCAAGCAACTCTCTCCCTCAGTCTCTCAAGTAGCTGGGACTACAAGCACCCACTACCATGACCGGCTAATTTTTTGTATTTTTAGCAGAGATGGGGTTTCACTATCTTGGCTGGTCTTGAACTCCTGACCTCGTGATCCACCGATGTCAGCCTATCAAAGAGCTGGGATTACTGGCATGAACCACCAAGCCCAGCCAGCTTTTTACTTTTAAAAGTACAATGTTATACTGGAGAGCAGGAGGACCTGTGTTGGGTATAAGTAACAGACTTTACTTTTTCTTCTATGTGGCTGTTTGCATTGTGCTCACCTGGGGCCATTCATACACGTAACTTATTTATAAATTTGTTACAAATGTATTTTGGTCAGTATGTTTTTGTTAAATTTATATGTCCAGGAAGAAATTACAGCTTGTGGTATTTTCCTATGTCATCTTGCTTATGTAGTTTGTATAATTTTATAGGTTAGATTTGTAAAGTATATTTATCTGAGTCTAGCAATTGAAGTAATGTGTTTTTATTGTTTCTTTTGGTTATGTGGTCTCATTTTGCCCCAGACCTTTGGCCAGAGCAGAGAATAAAAGAATCTTTCCAAAAAGTGATACTGAGAAGATATGAAAAAAGTGGACATGACAATTTACAGTAAAAAAAAAAGGCTGTGAAAATATGGATGAGTGTGAGGTGCACAAAAGAGGTTGTAACGGACTTAACCAATGTTTCACAAATACCTAGAGCAAAATATTTCAGTGTGATAAATATATGAAAGTCTTTCATAAGTTTTCAAATTCAAACAGACATAAAAGAAGACATACTGGAAAAAACCTTTCAAATGTATAGAATGTGGCAAAGCTTTTAACCAGTCCTCAACCTTTACTACATATAAGAAAATTTATACTAGAGAGAAACCTACAAATATGAAGAATGTGTCAAAGCCTTCAACTGGTCCTCACACCTTACTACACATAAGATAATTCATACTGGAGAGAAACTCTGCAAATGTGAAGAATGTGCCAAAACCTTTAAGCAGTCCTCTAACCTTACTACACATAAGATAATTCATACTAAGGGGAAACCCTACAAATGTGAAGAATGTTGCAAAGCCTACAATTGGTCCTCATCCCTTACTACACCTAAGATAATTCATACTAAGGAGCAACCCTACAAATATGAAGAATGTGACAAAGTCTTTAAGAACTCCTCTCACCTTACAACATAAGATAATTCATAAAGGAGAGAAACCCTACAAATGTAAAGAATGTGGCAAAGCCTTTATATACTCCTCTACCCTTACTACAGATAAGATACTTCATACTGGAGAGAAACCCTACAGATGTAGAGAATGTGGCAAAGCTTTTAACCATCCCACAACCCTTTTTTCACATAGGAAAATTCACACTGGAGAGAAATCACACAAGTGTGATAAATGTGGCAAAGCCTTTATTTAATCATCAACCCTTAGTAAACATGAGATAATTCATGCAGGAGAGAAACCCTACAAATGTGAAGAATGTGGCAAAGCCTTCAGCTGGTCCTCACACCTTACTATACATAAGAGAATTTCTACTGCAGAGAAACCGTACAAATGTGAAGAATGTGGCAAAGCTTTTAACTGATCCTCAGACATTAATAAACCTAAGATAATTCATATTGGACAGAAACCAAGAATGTGACAAAGCTTTATAAGGAAGTTCTCAACCCTCATTACACATAATTTATACTGGACAGAAACCTACAAGTGGGAAAAATGTGGCAAAGCCTATAACAAGTTCTCATTTTTATTTTTTTTTTGAGACAGAGTTTCAGTCTTGTCACCCAGGCTGGAGTGCAATGGCACAATCTCGGCTCACTGCAACCTCTGCCTCCTGGGTTCAAGCCATTCTCCTGCCTCAGCCTCCCAAGTAAGTGGGATTACAGATGCCCACCACCACACCCAGCTAATTTTTGTATTTTTAGTAGAGATGGAGTTTCACCATATTTCCCAAGCTGGTCTCAAACTCCTGACCTTAGGTGATCCACCCGCCTAAGCCTCCTAAAGTGCTGGGACTGCAGGCATGAGCCACCATGCCCAGCCACAAGTTCTCAATTCTTAAGAGACATGGTGATAATTCATGCTGAGGAGGAGCTCTACAAACCTGAAAGATGTGAAAGTGCTTTTAGCACCACCTCCAACTTTTCTATACATAAAAAAAATTATACTGGTATGAAACTCTAGAAATACATAAAATGTGAAAAAGCCTTTATATGGTTGCCACACTTGATTGTACATAAGATAATTCATAATGCCAAAACTCCTACAAGTGTGAAGAATGTGGCAAAACTTTTCATCAGTGCTTACACCTTATTTCATAGTAAAGCTACTATCTTTGAGAAAAATTGTACAAATATAAAGAATATGGAAAAACCATTAATGCCTACTCACATCTTACTCAACATAAGAAGATTCATAATTAATGAAAGCATTAAAAGTGCAATTACTGTCAAAAAATCTTTCAGAAAATATAAAACTTTAAAGTGAAAAAAAATTTATTCTGAAGACAACCATTATAAATATAAAGGAGGCTGTGGTACCTTTACTTGTATCACAGATCTTATTGCAATCATTTTGTACTAGAGGATAATCCCTAAGCAGTTGCTCAAGCTTTGTTCAACATCAGGGATTTTATATTGGAGAAAAGTCCTGCAAATGTAATGAATTTGGAAAGACATTTTTTTTTACAAAAACTACAGCTTGTAAAACACCAGAGAGTTTATACTAAAGAATATTTTTGCTGTTGCAGTAAATAAGAAAAAATACTTAATTCAAAATTGATTCTATGTAAATATCAGAGAATTTACACTAGAATAACTAAGGCACTGACACTTCAGACATTACACTTAATTAGTGTTGAGTATAAAAACTAATCCAAAACTAAAGTTGTTAGATAAATTATTTGTATGTAACTATAAAAGGAGTAGATTTTTTGAAGCATTGTAATTACATTGAAAGTATACTTGTTTCCTTGAAAAAAATTTTTTGAAAAGTGAATATGATGTAATACAGCTTTCAAATTACTTTGTGCTGTTATTTTATTCCTATCGTATTCACATGTGAAAGCATGTGATCAATTGTTGCTGCATCAAGATATTAGAGATTCTTTTTTATTAATTGGGCATATTTATGACCTTTTCTATAAAAGAGTAAGGACATTAAAATGAAAGATGCATGATGAAAATATGAGTGGAGAGGCTCTTTGTAGTTAACCTATATTAAGTAATGCATATGGTAGATGTTCAGAGTAATACTTTTCTATATTATAGTGAGAGAAATTATTAATTATAGTTAAAAGTATATTAAAATAAATTAGTAGATTTTACTGGTTGTACTTTTATGTAATAAAATGAAGTACATTTAAAAATTGTTAGATTGTGAACTTAATTTATTTTTTTTACCATGTTAAGACTACTGTGCATTGAATGAAGCATTATTATGCCACTAACCTATCCCACGTTACTCAAGGGTGTAGGTAAAAGATGGTAGCAATATACTATTTGGTGCATAGTGGAATAACATCTCTAGTAATCACTTTGCCAGTGGCTTTAAACTGCAAATGAGTTGAAGAATACTGTTCTCATAGGTTAAATTTTTATTCTTTTTTCTTATTGAAATTTATTATTAGTATTTGTGTGTATACAGTATGTGTATATATTTATGCCTTATATGGCATATTTGTATTCAAGCATACAATATGTAGTAATTACATTAGGGTAAATAGAGCATCCATCATTTCTAGCATTTATTCTTTGTATTACAAACAGTGTACTTATACACTTTATTTATTATTTATTGTAAAATGTACAATTAAATTCTTATGGACTACAGGGTTATTTTTATGGTCATAATAAAAATTATACAGAAATATAAGTAGAATACAGCCAGGAGCAGGGGTTCATGCCTGTAATCCCAGAACATTAAGAGGCCAAGACAGGGATTGCCTAAGGTCAGGAGTTCAAGACCAGGCTGGCCATCATGGTGAAAACCCGTCTCTATTAAAAATATAAAAATATAAAAATTAGCAGCACATGCCTGGAGGTTGAGGCAGGAGAATCGCTTGAACCCAGGAGATGGAGGTTGCAATGAGCTGAGATTGCACCACTGCACTCCAGCCTCAGTGACAGAAGAGACTCCATCTCAAAAAATAAATAAATAAAATAAACAGAAATAGAAATAAAATTCATACATTTCTGAGTCCTGAAGAATTATTAATAAATATTTGTTATATAGTTTTCTTTGAACATGTGGTCTCTCTGCATGCAAACATATAGACTTTTAATTTACATAGAGTTAAGTATATACATATTACTCTGAAGATAAACCTTAGATGTAAGAAAATTATAAAGTGAGTGTGTTTGTGTATGAGTTTGTACATATTTTTAGAAGAAAAGTGCAATTATTGGAACAAAAAAATTAATTAGGTGACTGATAGAAAACTAAACACCATGAAAATGCTGAAAGCAAATCTATACTTTCTGCTTTGTCTTGAATTTATTAATGTAAAATTTTATGACTTATGGTTCGGATTCTCCCCAGAATCTGCCTATTAAAGCACAGGCAACTTTCTCTCCAGAAATAACACTCTTGAGTACAACAGTAAAAGCCCTCTTCAAACAGAAAACAATTATTTCTAACATTTATTTTAATGAAAATTTAACTAAAATTGACTAATTGGATACATTTTTATTGTTCTATGTGTGTGTGAATGTGTAAAATAGTACATAAAGGAAAAATAAGCCAGAAAGAAGATGTTAGTTAATATTTGTGATGAATAAAACTGGAAAGGAGTTAATTATTATTTGCAGATGATAGCTTTGTTTATGTAGATAACAAAAATAGCAGAAAGAATATTTTAAAAGCTTATTCAGTTGGGTAGGCAACATTCTAAGATAATACCCTGGATTCCCAGTCTGTTGCACACCTGCTGTGTAATACTTTCCTCTTGAGTGTAAAAAGATGTGTGACTGTGGTGGGAAATTACTCATGAAATTAGGTTACTCATGTGTTGACTTTGTGTTATCAAAATGGAGATTATCCTGATTGTGCTAATCTTAATCATAGGTGCTTTTAAGGGAAAGAGACACATCACAGAAAATCACCCCTGCTGGCCTGAAAGTCAGTGACTTCTAGGTGGGCCATGTTGTAAGCTGCTTATGGTGGTCACATGGCAGGAAACATGTTTGTTTATTGTCATCATTCCTGCCTCCTGGATGTTGCTTCCAGTAGGGAGAATAAGAGGATCCTATGGCAGAGGGGGGAAGAAAAGGGAAATTCATTCATGCAAGAAATAATCACCTCTCATGTGGGATAGCTTAAGAGAAACAGGAGACCACAACAGGACCAAATTAATGGGAGGAAAAGGGTAACCTGGGTAAAAGTGCTCACTGGCATTATGGAACAATATTTAGTAATCTGTAGTGAATGATCAGACTCTGGGATACTGATAGTCTACCAACAAGGCTGAACTCATTCTATTTCAATCAGCATGTCTGCACCATTCTGGTGACCCAGGTTTACAGTATTCATTACAGAAATACCACGAAGACCAGTGGGTAATGTCCTAGAATTGAACTTATTTCAAAAAGCATTCCTAATTCTTTGTTTTCACTTTTGAAAAACCTTAAAAACAATACATTTATAAATAATTAACTTCTAATTATAGAGGATTCTACCATACTGTAATACAAGATTAAACTGTAAACACCTTAACATGAATATTTCTTGAATGCATGATTAGTTATGTAGATAGTTTGTTTTAGATTAACATGACAAAAGTAACAATTAGAGAAAACATTTGACATGGGATAAAATTAATCAAAACCACATCTTTTCAATGGCTTGGCGTAATTTCCATGCTTTTGGAAATGGCCAGATAATTAACAAGAAACAAAGACAAGATTTTGGCTTTGCTCAATGATTGTTTTTGACCTTTTGAAATCTAAAATCCTTGCTAAAGTATTCAAAGGGAGTATTTTATTGGTGGCTGCCTAGGGTTTCCAAGGCAATGAAGGAAGAATTTTGGTAGGCAGGAAAATGCACACTGTATACACACATTGCTCTTCTCTGATTTGCTTTAACACTGAAAAATTGAAGGTTGTAAATGTAGTCTCAATTTAGAGTAAATTAACAAATGACTTGTTTTTCAAAAAAGCCAATGTATAAAATTAATGGGTAACAGAAGCCATTAGCTGCTAAAAACTAGTATGACTAAGTTCAGTAAGTATCTAGCTATGCAAATAACAGCCCAATTAAATGAAGACCCTCATAGGTGCATGTGGAAAGCATTGCTGTGCAGTGTGGTGCCTCCACTCAGCATTTTCTTCTGCCTCTTTATAGAGAAACCAGTTTCCCAAGTGACTCAGGGTGCATACTGGGAACTGAGAATGCTGTGTTCAGAGTGATTACTGAAAACATGGTTAACACACTTCTTCTATATGATAATAAAATGTTATAAATCTTACTCTGCCTCAGAAAAGCTTTTAGTAAATGATTATAGTACTCAATTTGGGTTTATGGAGAATTTCAATGTTCCAGATAATTCAGACACTTAAATGTCAATGAAATCCCATAAAACATATTGAATAAGATAAAGTCTTCTTAGCTAACAAATTTGTATTACTGGTACATGTATAAAAAAATAGAAAACCAGTACTTTAAGCCAAATAACAGTGTTTGACACGTTAGTAGCACCCAAACAAGTGCTCTTCACGATCATTGTTAAAGCAGCAATAGCACCACGTGCTTTCCTGGGACCTGCTGGCCTGTTTTCCACTGATATAAAGTGGAGAAGGCATTGAAATAGCAAAGGAGGGTGATATAAATGGAATACTTATATGAAATACAATTTTAAATAAAACATAGCATTTGATGTTGTACAACTATAGGGGAGACTATTAGCGTGAGGTCATATTTTTACTTACATTGACAAAATAATCATTCACGATATTCTTATTTAGAATAATATTCCTGTTCTGCTGTATATTTGCTAGCTTTTGATCAAATATTCAGGAGCTCAATAGAAATCAACAAAATGAATCTTTATTTTACCACAAGCATTATTGATGCATATGCTTGTTTTTATTAAAATCCATTAATTTTTTATGAAAGATTATACTTTTGCTGGGTGCGGTGGCTCACGCTTGTAATCCCCGCACTTTGTGATGTAAAATCACACCCTTGTCTTTTTTGTCTTTGTGGCAGAAGTCGGGTATTTATGGTAATGAAAAAGAAGTCTAGGTCTCTTTTTAGAAGAAAGATGGTGATGATGGAAGCAAATATAATGGTACATGGTACTTGGCCACATTTCAAATGGGTGATAGTGAACAGTCACCAAAGTGCCACAGGTGGCTTTTATTTACCATGTCAAATCTTCTTTGTGAGGAAGGCTCAGCCCACTAATGTCAAGCATTTTTGGTGGTTCCTAGATAGATGAACAAAACCTCACTGGGCTGGTTTAATGAGACCAGAATTAAAAACACCCAGGTGCCAGGTTATTAAGAACATTTTTACACTTGTGGAAAAAAATGTGATGTGGCGTGTGGCTTGGTTTGAATACATCTTCACTGAGGTAAGCAGCTGATTGAATTTACCTAACTGTTGGTTAAGAAATGAAAATAACCTCTGACCAAGTTTATTTTACAGGCTTATTTCTGTACATATAGATATAAAATAGATGGCTAGATAAACATATACACACAAAATGAGTCACATGGATATGTCTACGTAATGTTTATTTGTGCATAGATCTCACAAACAAAAAGGCTCAGAAGTAAAGCAGATCAGATGACATCTCCGTATTCTACCCCTGAAGCCGAGGTAAATTAAATAAGCAAATTAGCAGAACCCAGGTGGTTGTAATCAGTCAATTTGCACAGCCCAGGTGATTCCAACCAGCGAATTAGCTCAGATGAGGTGGATCCAATCATCCAATTATCTAAATAGAGACTGTGGCTTTATTAAGGCAGGCCCCAAATGGTGGATGTGAACAGAACATGCACACACTGAGGAGACATGCAGGGCACTGAAATACTAACCTGGACAGATGTGTTACATGGTTTTATTTTCAGCTTATTTCTGCAGCCTTGCCCTTGAAGTTAAAGCTTTGTTGATATTTACATAAACAACATTGTATGGCTACGTACCATTCTGACATGTTACTTAGCAAAAGAAAAAAGAAGTAATTCTACATCAGCATGTTTAGTGCATGCCAGAAGATTAAAAATGTCTTTTGGGGAATGTATTTTGTATACATAAGTATTTACATATAAATATTTATATAATTATGTGTTTGTCTTCATATGTATATTTATATCTAGATATGTCAATCTTTGTATTGATATGCATTGCTACAAATAGTAAGATAAAGAGTAACTTCCAGCCGGGTGCGGTGGCTCGTGCCTGTAATTCCAGCACACTGGGAGGCCAAGGTGGGTGGATCACCTCAGCTCAGGAGTTCGAGACCAACCTGGCCAACATGGTGAAACCCTGTCTCTATTAAAAATACAAAAATTAGCCAGGCGGGGTGGTGAGCGCCTGTAATCTCAGCCACTTGGGAGGCTGAGGTCAGAGAATCATTTGAATCTTAGAGGCAGAGGTTGCATTGATCCACGATTGTGCCACTGCACTCCAGCCTGGCCGACAGAGCAAGACTCTGTCTGAAAAACAAAAACAAAACAAAAACAAAAGTAACTTCCATATATGTATAAGTTTATCTGCCCTACAAACAATATCACAAATATTACACAAATAAAAATATGCTCTAACATACATCGTGCCTCATTTAACATATATGAAAGAAGCAGCTTTTTGTTTGTTTGTTTCTTGCTTCTGGGAGATAAAAATGCACTAAGGTGATGGAAGTCATTCATTGCCATATCAATGTTTACCCTTCTCTTTCTGTTGCACATGGGGCAAAAGTTGAACCAGCCTCAGTCTAAAGTTTCTCACCAAAATTTGAGAATGTTTATTCTTTTTCATTAAGACTTTCATTAAGACAGGGGCTCTTGTTTATTTCCATGAGTGTGCAATGTGAAAGTACACTGTTGTCCTTTTGCCTTTGTGGCTAAAATAGGGACTTTATGGTAATGGACAGAAAGCCTAGGTTTCTTTATTTTTTCTTTGTTTTTTTTTTTTTTTTTTGAGATGGAGTTTTGCTTATGTTGCCCAGGCTGCAGTGCAATGGCACGATTTCAGCTCACTGCAACCTCCACCTCCCAGGTTCAAGCGATTCTCCTGCCTCAGCCTCCCAAGTAGCTGGGATTGCAGGCATGCACCATCACGCCCGGATACTTTTGTATTTTTAGTAGAGATGGGGTTTCACCATGGTGGTCAGGCTGATCTCGAACTCTTGAACTCGGGTGATCTGCCTGCTTCAGCCTCTCAAAGTGCTGGGATTACAGGCATGAGCCACCACGCCCCACCAAAAGCCTAGGTTTCTTATTAGTAGACTGTGATACTGAAAGCAAATATAATGGTACATGTTACTTGGCTGCATTTCAAACAAGTGATAGTGACACTACACTGAAGCACCAAAGGTGGTTCTTATTGGTCAGGCCAGAGCTCCTTGTGAAAAAGGTTAGGGCCACTGGCATGTCCGAAAGTTCCTAGCTGGATGGACGGAACCCCATGGGCTATTTTGAATATACACTGAATTTAAAACACCTTGGTGGCCAGTAATGAGGATATTTTCACATTTAGCAAAACGTGATTTGGTGGTGGCTTGGAGTTGATAAATCTTCACTGAGGTAATGGATGATTGGATTTACCTGGCCTGAATGGAAAATAAAATAAAAATCACCTCTGACCTATTCCTCTTTGTGGTCTTTTTTATGCTTACAGATATATATGTAGATATAAGATAGGTGGCTAGCTAAACATATACACAGAAAATGGGTAACACAGGTATGTCAATGTAATTTCCATTATTGCATATGTCCTGCAGAGAAGCCTGAGAATGGGTAGGTCAGACGCCGTTTTTCTTCCCAACTTCTTCACACCAGGTGAGTTTAATGAGCCTCTTAGATCAGCGTAGATGGATATAAGTCAATTAGCTAAATTGGGAAAGTGAAAGCATCCAGGCAGGACCCAAACGGCAAATGTGAATCACATGGGCATACGGTGAGAAAGGAAGCAGGGCCCTGAAATGCTAAGCTGGAACTAGAGTCTTACATGGCTTTACCAAAAACATACTTCCCGGGTCATGCACCTAAACGTGAAGGTTTGTTCATGTTTAAACATAACATTGTATGGCTGTGTTCCAATCTGAGATGGTATGGATCCGTATAGGTGAGAGTAAGTTTATATCTGCATCCTCAGTGTAGGCTGGGGAATTTAAAATGTTTGTTAAGGCCGGGCGCGGTGGCTCACACCTGTAATCCTAACACTTTGGGAGGCCGAGGCAGGCGGATCACGAGGTCAGGAGATCGAGACCATCCTGGCTAACACAGTGAAACCCCGTCTCTACTAAAAATACAAAAAAATCAGCCGGGCGTAGTGGCGGGAGCCTGTAGTGCCAGCTACTCCGGAGGCTGAGGCAGGAGAATGGCGTGAACCCGGGAGGCGGAGCTTGCAGTGAGCCGAGATCACACCACTGCCCTCCAGGGTGGGCGACACAGCGAGACTCCGTCTCAAAAAAAAAAAAAAAAGTTTGTTTATTAATATCTTTTGTACAAATAAATATCTACGTAGGCAAACCCACATAATTCTATATGTGTGTGTTTATCTGTCTACCCATGTATGTCTATATACAGATCTAGCTATCATTTTTTCCATATGAATAAAGAGTAAAGATATAGGAGGTAAAAGGATAAATAGGTATTTGTACTTATAGCAATGTAAAGAAAAACTTCAATAACTGCAAAATCTTATTTGCCCCTTAAATTTTATCCACAAGAGTACACAAATGGAGGTATGCTCTGACCTGCATCTTGCTGCATTTGATGTTTTCAAAGAAAGAATTGGTTTTTGTTGCTCACAATCTGTTAGCAAAAGTGCACTAAGGCCATCGAGTCATTTATTGCCAAGTCAAAAATGGCCTTTTTAATTCTGGTGAACGGGAAAACATGGATAAACTAGCCTTAGCTTGAAAGCCTTAATCCAAATTTGCAAATGAGAAATAATTCTCTTTAAAGCTTCCCTCAATTTTAGAGCTCTTATTTTCAAATATGTGACATAGAAATAGAATCTTCTTCTCTTTCTTTTTTTTTTTTTTTTTTTTTTTGAGACGGAGTCTCACTCTGTCGCCCAGGCTGGAGTGCAGTGGCACGACCTCAGTTCACTGTAACCTCCGCCTTCCAGGTTCAAGCAGTTCTTCTGCCTCAGTCTCCTGGGTAGCTGAGTTTAAAACCATATACGCCAGCACGCCTGGCTAATTCTTGTATTTTTAGCAGAGATGGGGTTTCACCATGTTGGTCAGGCTGGTCTCCAATTTCTGACCTTGTGATCTGCCCACTTCAGCCTCCCAAAGTGTTAGGATTACAGGCATGAGATACTGTTTCCGGCTTTTTTTTTTTTTGCAGTCACTCTTGTTGCGGAGGCTGGAGTGCAATGGCAACAACTTGACTCACTACAACCTCTACCTCCCAGGCTCAAGTGATTCTCGTGCCTCAGCCTCCCGAGTAACTGGGATCACAGGCACCCACCAACACACCTGGCTAAATTTGTATTTTTAGTAGAGACGGGGTTTCTCCATGTGGGTCAGGCTGGTCTTGAACTCCTGACCTCAGGTGATCTGCCAGCCTCGACCTCCCAAACTGCTGGGATTACAGGTGTGAGCCACCACGCCTGGCAGAAATAGAATCTTATCATATTGTTGTGTTTGCTCAAGTAGTAACATTTTGGGTAAGAAAATTAAACAAGAGGTCTCTGACTTTAAGATGGACTGCTATACTGAAAGCAAATTTCAGGGTATTTTCAGATGCTTTTTTCTTTGGATTTAGATACAGATATACATATGTAGCTAGAGAAACATATACAGCCAGGTGCAGTGGCTCATGCCTGTAATTCCAGCACTTTGGGAGGCCAAGGCAGGTGCTTCACTTGAAGCCAGGAGTTCAAGACCAGCCAAGCCAACATAGCGACACCCCATCTCTACTAAAAATACAAAAATTAGCTGGGCATGGTGAGACCAGCCGAGCCAACATGGCAAAATCCCGTCTCTACTAAAAATACAAAACTTAGTTGAGCATGGTAGTACACACCTGCAATCCCACATACTAGGTAGGCTGAGGCACGAGAATTGCTTGAACGTGGGAGGTGGAAGTTTCAGTGAACCATGATCACACCACTTCACTCCGGCCTGGGCGACAAAATGAGACTCTGTCTCAAAAAAAAAAAAAAAAAAAAAAAAAAAAATACAAAGACCCAGGGTCATAGAAACGTATAGAGACATATGTATGTAACCTGAATTTGTGACTATGTTTTGTAAAATCTCGCAAACGTAAAGTAAGTCAGAGGTTATGTCCATACTCATGCTCCTCAAGATAGATGAATGCGATTTCATGAGGCAAATTTAATAAGCCAATGAGCTCAAGCCAGCTGTTTTCAATCAACCAATTAGCTGAGCCCAGGCGATTCCTATTAGCCAATTAGCTCAGCGCAAGTGATTCCATTAGGCCAATTATGTCAGCCTAGGCAATTACAATCAGTAAATTTGCTCAGCCCAGGTGATTACATTTAGCCAATTGACTCAATCCAGCTGATTCCAATCAGTAATTCGCTCAGCCCAGGTGACTTCAAACAGCCAATTAGCTCAGCCTTAACAATTTCAATCAGTCAATGAGATCAGCCCAGGTGAATCTAATTGGCCAATTAACTCAGCCTCAGTGATCCTAATCAGAACGCTCAGCTCATGTAATTTTATTTTATTTTTTTGACGGAGTCTCTCTGTCGTCCAGGCTGGAGTGCAATGGCATGATCTCGGCTCACTGCAACCTCCACCTCCCAGGTCCAAGGGATTCCCCTGCCTCAGCCTCCCAAGTAGCTGGGATTACAGGCATGCACCACCACGCCCAGCCAATTTTGTATTTTTAGTAGAGACAAGGTTTCTCCATGTTGTGCAGGCTGGTCTTGCATTCCCGAGCTCAGGTGATCCACCTGCCTCGGCCTCCCAAAGTGCTGGGATTACAGGTGTGAGCCACCGCACCTGGCTAGCTCATGTGATTTTAATCAGGAAATTAGCTAGAGAAAATCTAGAGAATCCAATCAGCCAGTTAGTTGAAACTGTGATTCCAATGAGTCAATTAGCTCAGTTCAGAAGTATCTAATTAACCAATTAGCTCAGGTTAGTTGATTTCAATAAGACAAATAGTTCTGCACAGGTGGATCAAATCAGCCAATAATCTAAATAGTGACTGTAGTTTCATTAAATCAGAATGGTGGATTTAAATAGCATTTTTCTACACTGAGAAGAAAAGCAGGGCCCAAACACTCTAATCTGGTCATAAAGCATTACATTGCTGTATTGTCAGCTTGTTTCCAAGACCATGCCTTTGAAAGTGAAGCTTTGTTTATGTAAACATCATTGTATGTCTGTGTTCCATTATGGATTTCTATTGTGCCATAAAGTAGACTAGTAAGTCCACATCTGCATTCTTAGTATATACTAAGGTATTAAAAATGTCATTTGCTGAAATCTTGTATATTAATAAACATTTATGTAATTATAATTATATAATTCTGTACGTGTGTGTTTATCTACCTATATCCAGATGTATCCAGGTTTGTACCTATATTCACAAAAAATAAAGATGTAGAAGGTGAAAGTGTTGATCGTAATTGATATCAATAGTAATATACAAAGATAATTCCATAGAGGTATAAAATTTTCTGCCGTATGAAATATACCTAGAATGCTACTCAAATGGATGTATGCTATTACCTAAATCTATCATCATTTAACTTATACAAAGTAAGCATAGTTTTTTTTTTTTTGATGGAGTCTTGCTCTGTCACCAGGCTGGAGTGCAGTGGTGCTATGATCTCGGTTCACTGCAATCTCCGCCTCCCAGGTTCCAGTGATTCAACTGCCTCAGCCTCCCGAGTAGCTGCGACTACAGGTGACTGCCAACAGGTCTGGCTAATTTTTGTATTTTTACTAGAGGCAGGGTTTCACCATGTTGGTCAATCTGGTCTCAAACTCCTGACCTCTGGTGATCAGCCCACTTCAGCCTTCCAAAGTACTGGGATTACAGGCATGAGCCACCGCGCCTGGCCAGACACTTTCTTCTGTAGATTTGGAAACAGATATAAGACACATATGGCCAGGCATGGTGGCTCACACCTGTAATCCCAGCACTTTGGGAGGCCGAAGCAGGCAGATCATTTGAGATAGGGAATTCAAGACCAGCCTGGCCAACATGGAGAAACCTCGTCTCTACTAAAAGTACAAAAAAATTAGGTGGGCATTGTGGCACCTGCCTGTAATCCTGGTTACTCAGGAGGCTGAGGCAGGAGAATCACTTGAACCCAGGAGGCAGAGGTTGCAGTGAGCTGAGATCATGCCATTGCACTCCAGCCTGGGCAGCAAGAATGAAACTCTATTTAAAAAAAAAAAAAGACATGTATATAGGAAAACATAAACAAACACAAAGGCTTATATACATATGTCTAATTAATGCCTATTTGTGAGTATGTCTTGAGAAAAAGCCCCAAAAGTATGTAAAAGGTTATTACCTTACTCATTCTCCTCAAGACACAGTCAATGAACTCAGCCCATGTGATCCTAGTCAGCCAGTTAGCTCAGCCCAGGTGATTACAATCAGCTAATTAAATGAGCCCATGTGATACCAATTAGTCAATTATATCATAAAGGTGAATACAATTAGCCAATTAGATTAGCCCAAGGTGATTCCAATCAGCCAATTAAATGAGCCCAGGTGATACCAATTAGCCAATTATATCAGTATCGGTGTGTTGGTGTGATCAGACCCAACACCGGGTTGTGGGGGTGAAAAAGTCCAGTGGAATCAAAGGATTGAGAAAGTTTGAGAGAGAAAAGTGGGACCAGGGGGCCACTGCTAGTGTATGGAGGCTGCAAAGGCCCTGAGCTCTGGGATGCCATGCTATTTATTGGTAATCCAACAAAGAAACAGGTGGTGAGAATGTGGGGTCGAAAGGGCAAGTGCATGATCTACAGCTGTGATGGTTTAGCATATGCTCTGCTACTTGAGATAATGGAGAGCAGGTTCTTTTAACTCAAGATACAATCAATCCTGGAAGAGCAAGGAGCAAGGAGCCAGCAAGTCTAGACACATTCCAGGGCCACGAGCCCTGGATTCTATTCAAGCCATGAGGGATTTTATGCCCTGGGCTTAGATTTTGGTGCGTCAGTGTAGCCTTCCACCCTTTAGCACAGAGCTTGGTGTTCCAGAGGCCACAGAAGTTTTTATACCCTGGACCCCAGACATGTTCCAAGACTCTTACATTATGTCAGACATGCAAGTCCTGCCTCAGCTTCTCTCCCAACACTCAGCTTTTCTCCCAACATGCCCCCCTTTTCTTTTTCATAAAACCGCCACAGCTATCATTGCTTGTTCTTGATGTCAGCTTTCTCTCAGAGGTGGCTTCATCTTCAGAGGCAGCTTTCGCATCTGCAGACTAAAAGAAGACAGCACAAGCACACAACCACCAGAACAAAATCCACAAATGTAGAACCTCCAATGGCCTTCAACTATAAATCTTTTAGAATGGGATAATAGTTTTTTAAGGGTCTCAGTTACAATATAAATAGATGGTGATGTCTCCCATGGTCTATTTAGAGGTACAGGGATCCAAACTCCTTCTCTGGCTTTAATTATCAAGATAGTTTGATTTTTATCAAAGGTTGAATTAATGTAGGTAAACAAGTGACATTCGGGGCAAGTAATAAGGCATATATTTATATCAAGAGTAACATTTCCTATTGCTAGCACAACTTTGAATCCAAAAGGTCCTGTTGGAGAGAAAAGAAAGAGCATTTTTATCCTTACCTTCCTCCCCTCTATTCCTTGTATATTTGCCCTCTCAGATTTTGCTTGGACTTTGAGCCATAGCTAATTTCCATAATTCAGAATGTTCCTGTCTGTCCCTGCAAATCTCTGCTAGTCTTTGCTAGCCTCTACTTTTGTACCTCTTTAGGGCACTGACCTTATATTGCTAGTCTTTGCTTTTGTACCTCTTTAGGGCACTGATCTTATATTGCTAGTCTTCATCTATCTCTATTTATCTCTATCTCTCTATTTATCTCTGTTTATCTCTCTCTATTTATCTCTATCTCTCTATCTCTATCTCTACTTACTTATCTCTAGCTCTACTTACTCAGCTCTGCTTAGCTCTTATTCAAAATGGAGTCGCTCTGGTTTGAATGCTTCCCACATATCTCCCTTTTCCCTTTTACAAGAGGACCCTTAATCCTAGGGGTTGCAGAAGGATGAAGGTCCATCTTCTGTAACTTCTTCATGCTGAATAGGAGTGATGATAATCCTGCCTAACTATTAGGGACTCTTGTATTCAGGGTAGAGAGGAGCTCAGTCAGAAAGCATTGGTCTGTTAAGCATCCATAGGTAAAACCCTGGCATTCCAGCAGTTTCTCAGCTTCCTGTGCTGTTTTCTTGCTCTGTCCCATGTTATAGGGGTTGCATCCACATGGTTCATTCATCTCCTGCAAAATCACAAGCGTACCCTCGATCCCACATTAGTAAACCTAGCGAAACAGAAGCAAAAAGTTTTGTGGTTGTAACTGGGAGGCATGCAATTGCTGAAGCATTTGTTAACTCAGCTTCTGCCTCTTTGTTTAATTACCATGAGGTAAAACTTTCCACTGATAATGAGAAACAGGCCCCTTCTAACAGAAGGCACAGAGAAAGCAAATCAAGGCTTCTCAAACCTTCAATTTGCACTGTACAGGTGGGCCCACTAGATGCTGTGGCTCATGATAGATCTTCAGATATTTGGTGTGCACACCATTGTTGCAATAAGTCTCTGCCCCATAAATTGACTGGAATAGGTGTAATAATATGCTGAATTGTCCCTTCCTGGCCATCTGGCCCTTGACATGGTAAAATCAAGGAACTCTGAAAAACTTCTGAGGCTGTTCCTATGCCAGTGATACCCATGGAAGCCTTTAATTTGGGCCAGTGCTGGGGCCATTGACATAAAGCAATAATAGAGACACCAGCTCCAGTATCTACTAGTCCTTCAAAATCCTTTCCCTGAATAGTTACTGTGCAAATAGGTCTTTTGTCAAACACTTGATTAACCCAATATACAGCCTTTCTTGCTGAATTAGTACTACCAAAGCCTCCTGTTCTTTTCACTGTGCTGCTTCCTAGTTTTATGTAAGATAACAGCCACAACTGAGCAATTCTCTCTCCTGGGGAAGCAGACCACGGAGTTGAGGAACTAATAACGAATTGAATTTCTCTGCTATAATCAGAATCAATTATTCCTGTATGCACAGTGACATCTTTCAAATTTAGACTAGACCTTGCAAGTAATAGATGAACTGTTCCTGAGGGTAAGGGTCCCCCAACTCCCATAGTGACCTTCTTTGGTTGCTCCCCAGGAAGTAAGGAGATGGGAATTGTGCCGCAGAGGTCTATGGCAGCACTGCCTGCTGTGGAAGGAAACAATTGTTGTACATTTGTAAGGGCACTGGCTGTGCCATATATGCCTCAGTTTGTTGAGGTGCTCTCTGAATAAACAAGCCTCAGATTCCACTGGGTCTTAACCCATGCCTCACCCTCTTCATAATAAATTCCTTAAGAAATTCAAGTAAGCAGAATGTTTGTTTTCAATTTGTGCCATTGTTACCCTGGTTCTTCTGAGCACTCAGCTTTCCTACCGAGCTTCTTTTAGTCATCTTTGGATGTCCTTTGAGGATGGGTCATCCACTTTCACATGCTCTAGTGTTTCTTCACTGGGGTCTCTGTTGCCCCACATTGGGCAGCCAGGAATGTTGGGGTGATCAGACCCAACACCAGGTCATGGGGGTGACAAAGTCCAGCAGAATCAAAGGATTGAGAAAAAGACAGTTTGAGAGAGAAAGGTGGGACCAGGGGGCCATCGCTAGTGTATGGAGGCTGTGAAGGCCCGGAGCTCTGGGAACCCACACTATTTATTGGTGATCAAACAAAGAAACAGGTGGTGAGAATGTGGGGGTTGAAAGGGCAAGTGCATAATCTACAGCTGTGATGGTTTAGCATATGCTGTGCTACTTGAGATAATGCAGCAGAGATTCTTTTAACTCAAGATACAATCAATCCTGGGAGAGCAAGGAGCCAGCACATCTAGACACATTCCAGAGCCATTAGCCCTCTGGATTCTATCCAAGCCACGAAGGAGTTTATGCCCTGGGCTTAGATTATGGTGTGTCAGGGTAGCCTTCCACCCTTTAGCACAGAGCTTGGTGTTCCAAAGACCACAAGGGGTTTTAGACCCTGGACCCTGGACATGTTCCAAGACTTTTTACATTATGTCAGACATGCAAGCCCTGCCTCAGCTTCTCTCCCAACACTCAGCTTTTCTCCCAAGAATGGTGAATCTAATTAGCCAATTAGATTAACACAACGTGATTCCAATCAGCCAATTTTCTTAGCCTAGGTAGATCCAATCAAACAATTATCTAAATAGTGACTACAGGTTTATCAAAACAGGCCCAAACTAGTGGATGTGAAAAGCACATACAAACATTGAGAAGGAATGCAGGGCCATGAAGTGCAAACCTGAACTGCATGAATAACCTGATTTAGTGTCAGCTTATTTCTGAGGCCTATGCTACTGAAGATTAAGGATTTTTTATGTTTATACAAATAATATTGTATGTCTATGTTCAATTCTGAAATGCTACTGAGCAAAAGAGATTGAAAGTAATTATATATCAATTCTGAAATGCTACTGAGCAAAAGAGATTGAAAGTAATTATATATATGTATATAAGTTCTAGATCCTCGTGGATCTAGAACTAGCAATATGATTTGACCCCACAATCCCATTACTGGGTATATACCAAAAGGATTATAAATCATGCTACTATAAAGACACATGCACATGTATGTTTATTGTGGCACTATTCCCAATAGCAAATACTTAGAACCAACCCAAATGTCCATCAATAATAGGCTGGATAAAGAAGATGTGGTACATATACACCATGGAATACTATGCAGCCATAAAAAAGCATGAGTTCATGTCCTTTGCAGGGATATGGATGAAGCTGGAAACCATCATTCTCAGCAAACTATCACAAGGATAGAAAACCAAACACTGTATGTTCTCACTCATAAGGGGAGTTAAACAATGAGAACACATGGAACAGGGAGGGAAACATCACTCATTGGTGCCTGTTGGGAGGTGGGGGGCTGGGGGAGGGATAGCATTAGGAGAAATACGTAATGTGAATGATGAATTGATGAGTGCAGCAAACCAACATGGCACATGTATGCCTATGTAAGAAACCTGCACATTGGGCACATGTACCCTAGAACTTAAAGTATAATAATAAAAAAAGATTTTAAAAACCATATTCTTAAAGAGTATAAGCTAAAAGGCAGCTAGTTGATTCTACAAAGGTCAGAAAATTGACATGTGTGTAAGAAGCCTCACTGATATAAGCTATGAGCTTTGGGATCACTGCTTGAATTCATGGAGTCTATCAAAATATCGTTATTCCTTTCCACTTTGTAGAATCATGAGTCCTAAAGGTAAATAATATACAGAAATAAAGTAAAATCAGAAGCTTCAAACACTTAACATCTTCAAACTAATAGTACCTATAGTGTCAACCAGAGAATATAAGGGCAACCAGCAGGTGGTGAAAATATCAGGAAACAAAAGAAGTTGGTGTAAACCAGCTTGCCAGAGTTCTGTGGAAAGAGAATAGTTGCCAAGAGCAAGAGCAATTAAGTCTATCATTTTTCCTACCTGGAAACCACCAAACAGAAATGCCTGTTATACTGGAAGTAACTTCGAAAACAGAAGGTTGTTGAAGAGGTAGGGATGTCATTAAAACATTTTAAAAGTCCATAAAAATCTTAGGAAAATTTCTTACTCTTCAAGAAAGCTTCAAGAGTACATCCAGCATGGGCCACATGTATCTAAGATTACTCAGATCCAGCTGGTTTCTCTTTGACACTTTATGGCAAACTAAAATCTATCTTCCAAAAAAACAGTGAAGCATTGACCTTAGATATTTAATTGCCTATTGAGATGACAACTCAATGACCTTGTCTAGTTTGGAAAATACAAAGAAATAGTCATTTAGGTAACAGTATATGAGCCAGAATTTGGTGGAATCTAATCTTATATATGGCCCTAACTCTGACCATTAATGAGATGTTGGGTTCCATTAGTTCATTTTATTTAAAAATTGGAAAACATATTAATTCTTGCAATACTCTCATCCCTATGCAAGCAGGTGTCTCTTTGCTTATGAAGATAATTAGACCATAGGTTTGATGGCACTTTGACTTTAAAAAAAAAGACTTACTATGTTTGTTTGGTTTTTTTTTCCAAAAAAAAAGGACAGACAGTCTTGATTAGGTCTCTGTTGCCAAATCCTAAAGATTCTAGGCCCTATAAAATGAGACATTAAAAGGATTATGCATCATAATAAGGCCATTCTGGGTAAAGTCATTTCTATTCATCTCCATTACTTTGAGAGTAATCTGTCAAAGACAAATTAACTGCCAGAGGAAACTTATGAAAAAATATTTGTTCTCAAAAGCTGTAACGTATTTATTTTACCTTTAGTCTCCACTTGCCAAAACCATAAATTGCAGAATATCTCCATTAAAGCTCATGCCAAATTCCAAGTCTCTCCTCTGGCTGTCATTTGCGAGATGGCTCCTCTTCAGGTTCCTGTTAGCTATGTACAAAGACAGCCTAGGTAATGACAAATCAAGAGATGAATAATTTCTGAGATTTCCTGAGTTGATTCTTTCGATCCCAGCACTGCTTTTCATTAGAATTTCTAAGTCCCTCTTCCTACAACAGAACTATCAGCCCCAATGTGCTTGGGAGCAACTTATCTGCTCTGGAAGTTAGCACAAATTAATATGAAGACTCCAGGCTGAGACCTACAAAACGTGGATTCAAATTAAGTTGTTTTTTGTTTGTTTTGCTTGTTTGTTTTTATCAAATGGGAGTATGACTTTGAGTTTATCACCTCACATCCTACATGGACGATCCAAAGAATTTTTCTTTGAACGTACTCTTGAGATATCATAAATACAATCCCATTGTTAGGAGAGGTCCCAGAGCCCAATTCCAACCCACTTGTCCTTGAACCTTCTCTAAAACAACCTGAAAAAGAATGGTCTTGGAGCTTATGCCTGAAAGCTTCCATGCCAGAGAACTCACCCCCAACCCACCGCCACCACCAGAAAACCAGTCCAGCTGCCCTGTTTGTTTGGTTTGATTTAGTTGTGAAGCAGCTTTGTAGAGAGTGAAGAGCAAGACACTAGAATGTACACAAACTTCAGTGTTATGGAAAATTGATTGTATTTCTATCCTATGACTAATTATTTGTCCTCACTTTTGTTTACAAAATAGAAGGCTATTATAACCTTGTGTTTTACAAGTTTGATGATAATTACAAACAGGCTAAGCATTCAGTAAAACATTATTTTTCTCCTATTTGCTCTAACTGAAGACAGGATTACTTTAAATGACCAGAGCAGTTGTATGCTTGCAATAGCTAATTTACAATAACTCTAGAGTTCTTGAAGTTTGCCCTAGGGCATTAAAGATGCCAACTATGGCCTATGAGAAATATCAAAGCATGAGACAAGGCCATTCAATAAGAAGAGGTCAGAAATTTCTCAACTGCTGCAAAATTTTTTAGCAATAAACTCATTTCTGGTAAGTCTTTTACATCACCCACTCCTACCTTTACATACAAATGTGAATTATTACCTAATTTTTGTATCAGTGAAAGAATTTGAGGATAGCCTGAAATGCTATTGTGGGTTTTGGAGCTTACAAATCTTGGAGAAAACTTATCTCAGAGTCAAACATGGCCTGGTGATTACCTAATTCCCAGGTAGGCCTGTAAAGTCTCTCTGCGATCCTGCTGGCAAATGCTCTGTCTTCATTACACAAGACCAGCCACGGAAACAAATGGGTATCAGTTACTTTAACTCCAACTCTTAGAAAGTGCTTGTATTTAAGTTTTTGATCAAATGTATCTATTCATATGCTTTGGAAAATTAAATCAAATAGAGAGATTAAAATGAAAAATAAACTTCCCTGCCCCATGCCTAACAGTCTCTAACCTCTTTTCGTACAGGGTAACTGTTAGGCCTTTTCTGCATTGCTACAAAGAAATATCTGAGGCTGGATAATTTATAAAGAAAAGAGGTTTAATTGGCTCCTGGTTCTGCAGCCTGCACAAGAAGTGTGGTGCCAGCATCTGCTCAGCTTCTGGTGAGGCCTCAGGGAGCTTTACTCAGCAGAAGGTGAAACACCTCCCACCAGGCCTCACTGCCAATGCTGGGGATTACATTTCAGCATGAGATTTGGAAGGGACAAATATCCAAACTATATCAGTAACACTATTTAACTCTTAAAACTATTTCTAGGCTGGGCATGGTGGCTCGTTCCTGTAATCCCAGCACTTTGGAAGGCAGGTCACTTGAGGTCAGGAGTTTGAGACCAGCCTGGTCAACATGGTGAAACCCCACCTCTACAAAAAATTTGAAAATTAGCTGGGTGTGATGGTGCATGCCTGTAATCCCAGCTACTCAGGAAGCTGAGGTGAGAGAAAGCCTTGAGCCAGGGGGGGCAGAAGTTGTAGTAAGCCAAGATTATGCCAATGCACTCCAGTCTGGGTGATAGAGCAAGATTCTGTCCCCACTCCCACAAGAAAAAAGATTTCTAAACTTATATTTCTGATTATAATCCACCTTTAAATAATCTGTTATTGCACTATATTCCTTGATTAATTTGAAATAGCATTTACTGACTCACTAGTCTGACAAAAGATTTAACTTCTTTATATCATCCCTAGCCTTCCCTTAATACTCCTGCCAGTATGATTCTTTGCCTACTTTTTTTGTTTTTCTATTAATTACTTTTGTAACTTTAAATAAATGTTCACCATTATATTTCTTTTTACAGCAACTATAGGAAATACCTCTTCTCTAGTTGAGATAAAGTTTATTCTCTAATTTACTAATGTTTCAAAGATCACCTGACCTTATTTGCAGAGATAATATTTTTTAAATCTCAACCTTGCAAACTGTCAGGTTTGATAATATTTGCATTCCTTTCCAAGATGATACCTGTCTTCTGTCCTTTATCTATGGTTTATTATGAAAGCAGGAAGTGAATCATGTTTTGTTTGTTATTCCTCTTCCGAGTACTATTTGCTGCAGAAACAAGCCCTTGTTTAGGATTAATTTTGTGGGTTTTGTATAGCTATTTGGATTTTTCTGGAGTTTCTAATTCTCTTCTTATTTCTTCATATTGTCTTTAATATGTTTTTAAGTAGTTCTATCTTCCTAGAGATCATATGAAATCTATGAAACACCATTTTTTGCAAAATGTCTCCTTGCTGGAGCCTCTGTTTTCTTCATTCTGTCTGGAGTGCTGCTTCCAGGCCTCCTCCAAAGCTGCATCCTGGTACTCCTGCTTCTCTTGGTCACCCTGGATCCATCTTTCTTTGGATCCCATGTCTTCCACATTCTTAGCCTCCTCATTTTGCTTAAGAAAATCATCCAGTAACATCCTAAGAAAGTTTGAGGAGAAACTTCCTAGTTTCTGTAAATATTTTTTTATTCTCTACTCATCCAGATTGAGTGTTTGGCTTGGTAGTTTTCTTTTCTTTTTTTTTTTTTTTTTTTGGTTTTGCAATGCATTTTTCTCTTTTTTATAATACTTTAAGTTCTAGGGTACTTAAGTTCTAGATTTGTTACATAGGTATACATGGGTCATGTTGGTTTGTTGCACCCATCAACTCGTCATTTACATTAGGTATTTCTCCTAATGCTATCCCTCCCCAAGCCCCCCACCCCCTGACAGGCTCCAGTGTTTGATGTTCCTCACCCTGTGTCCATGTGTTCTCATAGTTCAACTCCCACCTATGAGTGAGAACATGCGGTGTGTGGTTTTCTGTCCTTGTGATAGTTTGCTTAGAGTGATGGTTTACAGCTTTATCCATGTCACTACAAAGGACATGAACTCATTCTTTTTTATGGCTGCGTAGTATTCCATGGTGTGTATGTGCCACATTTTCTTTATCCAGTCTATTATTGATGGACATTTGGGTTGGTTCCAAGTCTTTGGTATATTGCATAGTGCCAAAATAAACATGCGTGTGCTGTGTCTTTATAGTAGCATGATTTATAATCCTTTGGGTATATACCTAGTAATGGGATTGCTGAGTTAAATGGTGTGGCTAGTCTTAAATCCTTGAGGAATCACTACACTGTCTTCCAGAGTGGTTGAACTAATTTACACTCCCACCTACAGTGTAAAAGCATTCTTATTTCTCCCCATCCTCTCCAATATCTGTTGTTTCTTGACTTTTTAATTATCACCATTCTAACTGGCATGAGATGGTATCTCATTGTGGTTTTGATTTGCATTTCTCTAATGACCAGTGATGATGAGCATTTTTTCATGTATCTGTTGGCTGCATAAATGTCTTCTTTAGAGGAGTGTCTGTTCATATCCTTTGCCCACTTTTTGATGAGGTTGTTTGTTTTTTTCTTGTAAATTTGTTTAAGTTCTTTGTAGATTCGGGATATTAGCCGTTTGTCAGATGGGTAGATTGCAAAATTTTTCTCCCATTCTGTAGGTTGCCTGTTCACTCTGATGATAGTTTCTTTCACTGTGCAGAAGCTCTTTAGTTTACTTAGATCCCATTTGTCTATTTTTGCTTTTGTTGCCATTGCTTTTGGTGTTTTAGTTACGAAGCCTTTGCCCATGCCTATGTCCTGAATGGTATTGCCTAGGTTTTCTTCTAGAGTTTTTACAGTGTTAGCTCTTACATTTAAGTCTTTAATCCATCTTCAGTTAATTTTTGTGTAAGGTGTAAGGAAGGGATCCAGTTTCAGCTTTCTACATATGGTTAGCCAGTTTTCCCAGCACCGTTTATTAAATAGGGAATCCTTTCCCCATTGCTTGTTTTTGTCAGGTTCATAAAGATCAGGTGGTTGTAGATGTGTGGTGCTATTTCTGAGGTCTCTGTTCTGTTCCATTGGTCTATATCTCTGTTTTAGTACCAGTACCATGTCATCTTGATTACTGTAGCCTTATAGTATAGTTTGAAGTCAGGTAGTGTGATGCCTCCAGCTTTGTTCTTTTTGCTTAGGATTGTCTTGGCTATGCGAGCTCTTTTTTGGTTCCATATGAAATTTAATGTAGTTTTTCCAATTCTGTGAAGAAAGTCATTGGTAGCTTGATGGGGATAGCATTGAATCTATAAATTACGTTAGGCAGTATGGCCATTTTCACGATACTGATTCTTCCTATCCATGAGCATGGAATGATCTTCCATTTGTTTGTGTCCTCTGTTATTTCATTGAGCAGCAGTTTGTAGTTCTCCTTGAAGAGGTTCTTCACATCCTTTGAAAGCTGGAGTCCTAGGTATTTTATTCTCTTTGTAGTAATTGTGAATGGGAGTTCACTCATGATTTGGCTCTCTGTTTGTCTGTTTTTGGTGTATAGGAATGCTTGTGATTTTTGCACATTGATTTTGTATCCTGAGACTGCTGAAGTTGCATATCAGCTTCAGCAGGTTTTAGCCTGAGATGATGGGGTTTTCTAAATATACAGTGTCATCTGCAAACAGAGACAATTTGACTTCCTCTTTTCCTAATTGAATACCTTTTATTTCTTTCTCTTGCCGATTGCCCTGGCCAGGACTTCCAATACTATGTTGAATAGGAGTGGAGAGCGAAATAATCATTGTCTTTTGCCTGTTTTCATAGGGAATGCTTCCAGTTTTTGCCCATTCAGTATGATATCCTCTGTAGGTTTGTCATAAATAGTTCTTATTATTTTGAGATATGTTCCATCAATATCTAGTTTATTGAGAGTTTTTAGCTTAAAGCATTGTTGAATATTTTTGAAGGACTTTTCTGCATCTACTGAGATAATCATGTGGTTTTTCTCATTGGTTCTGTTTATGTGATGGATTACCTTTATTGATTTGCATATGTTGAACCAGCCTTGCATCCCAGAGATGAAGCCAACTTGATTGTGGTGGATAAGCTTTTTGATGTGCTGCTGGATTAGGTTTGCCAGTATTTTACTGAGGATTTTCACATCGATGTTCATCAGGGATATTGACCTAAAATTCTCTTTTTTTGTTGTGTCTCTGTCAGGCTTTGGTATCAGGATGATCCTCACATCATAAAATGAGTTAGGGAAGATTCCCTCTTCTTCTATTGATGGAAATAGTTTCAGAAGAAATGGTACCAGCTCCTCTTTGTGCTTCTGGAAGAATTCGGCTGTGAATCTGTCTGGTCCTGGACTTTTTTGGTGGGTAGGCTATTAATTATTGCCTCAATTTCAGAACCTGTTGTTGGTCTATTCAGAGATCCAACTCATTCCTAGTTTAGACTTGGGAGAATGTAAGTGTCCAGGAATTTATCCATTTCTTCTAAATTTTGTAGTTTATTTGTGTAGAGGTGTTAATAGCATTCTCTGATGACAGTTTGAATTTCTATGGGATCAGTGGTTACATCCCTTTTATCATTTTTTATTTCATCTATTTGATTCTTCTCTCTTTTCTTCTTTATTAGTCTAACTAGTGGTCTTATTTTGCTGATCATTTCAAAAAACCACCTCCAGGATTCATTGATTTTTTAAAGGTTTTTTTTTGTCTCTATCTCCTTCATTTCTGCTCTGATTTTAGTTATTTCTTGTCTTCTGCTAGCTTTTGAATTTGTTTGCTCTTGCTTCTCTATTCTTTTAATTGTGATGTTAGGGTGTCGATTTTAGATCTTTCCTGCTTTGTTTTGTGGGCATTTAATGCCATAAATTTCTCTCTACACACTGCTTTAAATGTGTCCCAGAGATTCTGGTACATTGTGTCTTTGTGCTCATTGGTTTCAAAGAACATCTTTATTTCTGCCTTCATTTCGTTATGTACCCAGTAGTCATTCAGGAGCAGGTTGTTCAGTTTCCATGTAGTTGTGCAGTTTTGAGTGAATTTCTTAATCCTGAGTTCTAATTTGATTGCACTGTGGTCTGAGAGACAGTTTGTTGTGATTTCTGTTCTTTTACATTTGCTGAGGAGTGTTTTACGTCCAATTACATGGTCAATTTTAGAATAAATGCAATGTGGTGCTGAGAAGAATGTATATTCTCTTGATTTGTGGTGGAGAGTTCTGTAGATGTCTATGAGGTCTGCTTGGCCCAGAGCTGAGTTCAAGTCCTGGATATCCTTGTTAATTTTCTGTCTCATTGATCTGTCTAATATTGACAGTGGGATGATAAAGTCTCCCATTATTATTGTGTGGGAGTCTAAGTCTCTTTGTAGGTCTCTAAGGACTTGCTTTATGAATCTGGGTGCTCCTGTATTGGGTGCATATACATTTAGGATAGTTAGCTCTTCTTGTTGAATTGATCTCTTTACCATTATGTAATGGCCTTCTTTGTCTCTTTTGATCTTTGTTGGTTCAACGTCTGTTTTATCAGAGACCAGGATTGCAACCCCTGCTTTTTTTTTGCTTTCCATTTGCTTGGTAGATCTTCCTCCATCCCTTTATTTTGAGCCTATGTGTGTCTTTGCACATGAGATGCATCTCCTGAATACAGCACATCAATGGGTCTTTACTCTTTATCCAATTTGTCAGTCTGTGTCTTTTAATTGGGGCATTTGACCCCAATATATTTAACTTTCTTCATGAAAAGCAAATTTTTGCTTTTTTTTACACACTCTTTATGCAGAATTGTTTTTCTTAGATGTAGTAGTTCTAATTATATATATTAATTACATTAACTCTTAAAAACCTAATTTTTAGTGAAATCCCTAGGAAGTAATTTTGGAGTGTTTGGCATCAGTATTTGTAGACAAAAACCATTTTATATTTTTAATAGAAGTTTTTTTTCAAATTCTCTGTTAACTAGCAGATCGAAATATGATTAGCTTTTCTATATCATATAAAAATAAGATTCTGGTCAGGCATGGTGGCTCATGCTTGTAATCCCAGCATTTTGAAAGCCCAAGACACAAAAATTGCTTAAGCCCAGGAATTCGAGGCAAGCCTGGGCGACATGGCAAAACCCCATGTCTACAAAAAATACAAAATTAGCTCAGCATCGTTACCTGCACCTGTAGTACCAGCTACCCAGGAGGCTGAGGTAGGAGAATTGCCTGAGCCCAGGAGATTGAGAGTGCAGTGAGCCATGATAAAGGCACTTCACTCAATTCTCAATGACAGAGACTCTTTTTTAAAAAATTAAATGCCGAAGCAGATAAACTTGAACTTATTGGACTTTGGGGGCTGGGGCTTCTTTTTATTATTATCTCAACAGCTTTGTGGCTACAGGTGGTGTTTGATTACATAAAAAAAGTTTTTCAGTGGTGATTTCTGAGATTTTAGTGCACCCATATCCCGAGCAGTGTACACTGCACCCAATGTGTAGTCTTTTATCCCTTTCTCCCATCTCATTCTTTTCCCCAAGCCTCTAGAGTTCATTGTATAATTCTTATTCTTTCTTTTTTTTTTTTTGAGACAGTGTTTTGCTCTTGTTGCCCAGGCTGGAGTGCAATGGTACAATCTCAGCTCACTGCAACCTCTGCCCTCTGGGTTCAAGTGATTCTCTTGCCTCAGCCTCCCATGTAGCTGGGATTACAGGCATGTGCCACCACACCCAGCTAATTTTGTATTTTTAGTAGAGACAAGGTTTCTCCATTTTGGTCAGGCTGGTCTTGAACTACTGACCTCAGGTGTTCCACCCACCTCGGCCTCCCAAAGTGCTGGGATTACAGTTGTGAGCCCCAGCGCTTGGCTAGCTCATGTGCTTTTAATCAGGAAATTAGCAATGTTCTAGAGAATCCAATCAGCCACTTAGTTGAAACTGTGACTCCAATCAGTCAATTAGCTCTGTTCAGAAGTATCTAATTAACCAATTAGCTCAGGTTAGTTGATTCCAATAAGGCAAATAGTTCTGTACAGATGGATCAAATCAGACAACAATCTAAATAGTGACTATAGATTCATTAAGTCAAAATGGTGGAAGTAAATAGCACTTTTCTACACTGAGAAAAAAAGCAGGGCCCAGACATGCTAATCTGGTCATAAAGGATTACATTGCTGTATTATCAGCTTATTTCCAAGACCTTGCCTTTGAATGTGTATCTTTGTTTATGTATCTGTAAACATCATTGTATGATTATGTTCCATTTTGGATTTCTATTGTGCCATAAAGTATACAAGTAAGTCCACATCTGCATTCTTAGTATATACTAAGGTATTAAAAATGTCATTTGCTGAACATCTTCTTTATTAATAGACATTTACATAAGTGTACTTATATAACTCTGTATGTGTGTATTTATCTGTCTAACTATATGCAGATGTATCCAGGTTTGTATCTATATTCACAGAAAATAATGATGTAGAAGGTGAAAGTGTTGATTGTTGATATCATTAGTAATATACAAAGATAATTCCATAGAGGTATAAAATTTTCTGCTCTATGAAATATACCTAGAATACCACTCAAATGGATGTATGCTCTGACCTAAATCCATTGGCATTTAACTTGTACAAAGTAAGCATTGGTTTTTTTTTTTTTTGTCTTTGTTTTTTTGAGACAGAGTCTCACTCTGTCACCAGGCTGGAGTGCAGTGGTGCAATTATCTCGGCTCACTGCAACCTCCGACTCCCAGGTTCAAGCAATTCTCCTGCCTCAGCCTCCCAAGTAGCTGGGACTACAGGTGCCTGCCACTGTGCCTGGCTAATTTTTGTATTTTTAGTAGAGATGGGGTTTCACCATGTGGGTCAGGGTGGTCTCAAACTACTGACCTGAAGTGATCAACCCACATCGGCCTTCCAAAGTGCTGGGATTACAGGCATGAGCCACCGCATCCAGCCAGACACTTTCTTCTGTAGATTTAGAAACAGATATAAGACATGTATATAGGAAAACAGATACAAACACAAAAGCTTATATCATATGTCTAATTAATGTCTATTTGTGAGTATGTCTTGAAAAAAAGCCCCAAAAGAAAAATATGTAAGAGGTCATTACCTTACTCATTCTCCTCAAGACGCAGTCAATGAACTCAGCCCATGTGATTCTACTCAGCCAGTTAGCTCAGCCCATGTGATTCTACTCAGCCAGTTAGCTCAGCCCAGGTGATTCCAATCAGCCAATTAAATGAGCCCAAGTGATACCAATTAGTCAATTATATCAGTACAGGTGAATCCAATTAGCCAATTAGGTTAGCCCAGTGAAATTCCAATCAGCCAATTAAATGAGCCCAAGTGATACCAGTTAGCCAATTATATCTGTAAAGGTGAATCTAATTAGCCAATTAGATTAGCCCAAGGTGATTCCATTCATCCAATTTTCTTAGCCTAGTTAGATGCAATCAGCCAATTATCTGAATAGTGACTGCAGGTTTATCAAAGCAGGCCCAAGCTACCGGATGTGAAAAGCACATACCTACATTGAGAAGGAATGCAGGGCCCTGAAGTGCCAAACTTAACAGCCTGTATAATGTGACTTTGCTGTCAGCTTATTTCTGAGGCCTATGCTACTGAAGGTGAATTTTTTTTATGTTTATACAAACAATATTATATGGCTATGTTCCATTCTAAAATGCTACTGAGCAAAAGAGATGGAAAGTAAGTATACGTCTGTATAATTAGTATATGCCAAGTGATTGAAAATGGTCTATTGGGGAACATTTCTTGTATACGTAAATATTTACATAAATATACTCATATAATCCTTTATGTAAGTTTTAAAAATCTATTTACCTGCCCAGGAATGGTGACTCATGCCTGTAATCCCAGCACTTTGCGAGGCTGAGGTGCATGCATCATGAGGTCAGGAGTTCGAGACCAGCCTGGCCAATATGGTGAAACTCTGTCTCTACTAAAAATACAAAAATTAGCGTGGTGTGGTGGCACTTGCCTGTAGTCCCAGCTACTCTAGAAGCTGAGGTAGGAGAATCACTTGAACCCGGGAGGCAGAGGTTGCAGTGAGCCGAGATTCTGCCACTGCACTCTAGCCTGGGTGACACAGCAAGACTCTGTCCCCATCCCCAACTAAGTAACTTCTATACATGTATAAATCTATTTGCCCTGTAAACTAGATCTAGAAGAGTACACGAATAGAAGAATGTTCTGACATACATCCTGCTGCATTTAACATATACGAAGGAAGCACTGGTCTTTTTTGCTCACTCCTGGAAAATGAACATGCACTAACCAATGGGAGTCATTCACTGCCATGTCAAGGTTGACCCTTCCCTTCATGTTGCACATATGGCCAGAGGTGAACCAGCCCTAGTCCTAATGTTCTCACCTAAATTGTGAAATGCTTATTTTTTCTCATCTGGGCTTTCTTTAAGACATGGGATCAACTTCATTTTTATGAGTATGTAATTTAAAAGTACAATTTGGTCTCTTCATCTCTGTGGCTGAAGTAGTGTCATTATGGTAATGGATAGAGTCTAGCACTCTTTCTGGAAGATAGACCATCATACTGAAAGCAAATATAATTAATTGTTCATGGTACCAGAACACATTTCAACCAGACCATAGTGAACATTCACAGAAGTGCCAATTGTGGCCCTTATTGGCCAGACCAAAACTTCTTTCTGAGTAAGGATAGTCTTACTGATGTCAAGCATTCCTGCTTTTTTTTTTTTTTAACTGGACAGAAACCCACTAGGCTGATTTATTGAGATTCACAAATAAAAAGACCTGGGTGCCAGATAACAAGGACATTTTCACATTTATGGAAAAAAAAAGTGTGGCTTTTGGCTTGGATTTTATAAATCTTCACTGAGCTAATCATCTGATTGGATTTATGTAGCCTGGAAGTAAAGAAAATGGAAATTACCTTTTACCAAGATTACTTCAGTGCCTTTTTTCTGTAAATGTAAATATGGATATAAGATAGGTTGATAGACAAACATACACACAAAGAATGAGTCACATATGTATGTATAGGTCAAGTTTATTTGTGCGTATGTCCCATAGAGGACAGAGGTCATCTTCATTTCTACCCCTGCATCCCAGATAAGTTAAATAAGCAAATTACCTCAGCCTGTGTGATTGCAAAAAGCCAATTAGGTCAGATCAGGTAAATATAACCAACTGATTAGCTAAACTGGAAAAGTGTAGACATCAAGGCAGGCTCAAAATAATAGATGTGAATAATACAGGCATACTCTGAGAAGAAAAGTAAGGACCTAAAATGCTAAGCCAGACATAAAGCCTTACGTCACACTATGAATGTATTACTTCACAGGCCATGCTCATAAACATGAAGTTTCTTCATGTTTATACATAACACTTTATGGCTGTGTTCCAATCTGAGATGGTATAAAGGCATATAGGTGAAAAGTAAGTCTTCATCTGTGTCCTCAGGTTAGGCTGGAAAATTAGAAATGTCTATTGATGAACATCTTTTGTATGCATAAATATTTACATATACAAACTAATATAATCCTGTATGTGTGTGTTTATGTACTTACATATATCTATATCCAGGTCTATCTATAATTCTGTTAACATTCATACAGAATAAAGATATAGCAAGGCAAAGTATAAGTGAGCGGTGGCTCATGCCTGTAATCCCAGCACTTTGGGAGGCCAAGGCGGGCAGATAATGAGGTCAAAAGATCAAGACCAACCTGGTCAACATGGTGAAATTCCGTCTCTACTAAAAACACAAAAATCAGCTGGGTATGGTGGTGCATGCCTGTAGTCTTAGCTACTCGGGAGGCTGAGGCAGGAGAATCGCTTGAACCCGGAAGGTGGAGGTTGCAGTGAGCCCAGATTGCACCACTACACTCCAGCCTGGTGACAGAGTGAGACTCCTTCTCAAAAAAGAAAAAGAAATAAAGGGCATCCAAATTGGTAAAGAGAAAGTCAAACTGTCACTGCTTGTCGATGATATAATTGTATACCTAGAAAACCCTAAAGACTCATTCAAAAAGCTCCTAGATTTGAGAAATAAATTTAATAAAGTTTCAGGATACAAAATGAATGTACACAAATCAATATCGCAGGTATACACCAACAGTGACCAAGCTGAGAATAAAGGCAAGAACTCAACCCCTTTACATCAGCTGCAGAAAAAATATACTTAGGAATATACTTAACCAAAGAGGTGAAAGACCTCTACAAGGACTACTACAAAACACTCCTGAAAGAAATCAAAGATGATACAAACAAGTGGAAATACATCGCATATTCACGGATGAGTAGAGTCAATATTGTGAAAATGATCATAGTGCCAGAAGCAATCTACAAATTCATGCCATTCTTGTCAAAATACCACCATCATTCCTCACAGAACTAGAAAACACAATCCTAAAATTCATATAGAAAAATAAAAAAGCCTGCATAGCCAATACAAGACTAAGCAAAAAGAACAAATCTTGAGACATCACATTATCTGACTTCAAACTATACTAGGAGACTATTGTTACCAAAGCAGCATGGTACTGGTATAAACATAGGCAAATAGACCAACGGAACAGAATAGTGAAAAAAGAAATAAAGCCAAATACTTTCAGCCAACTGATCTTCTACAAACTAAACAAAAACATGAAGTAGGGAAAAGACACCCTATTCAACAAATGCTGCTGAGATAATTAGCAAGCCACATCTAGAAGAATAAAACTGGATCTTCATTGCTCACTTTACGCAAAAATCAACCCAAGATGGATCAAAGACTTAAATGGAAAACTTGAAACTACAAAAGTTCTACAAGAAAACATTGGAAAAACTCTTCTAGACATTGGCTTAGGCAGAGATTTCATGACCAAAAACCCAAAAACAAATACAACAAAAACAAAGATCAATAAATGTGACTTAATTAAACTAAAAAGCTTCTGCTCAGAAAAAAATAGTAATAATCAGAAGAGTAAACAAACAACACACAAAGTGGGAGAAAATATTCGCAAACTATGCATCTGACAAAAAACTGACAAAGTTTCTACAAGAAACTCAAACAAACAAGCAAAAAAAAACAAACTATCCTATAAAAAAGTGGGCTTAGCACATGAGTAAACAATTCTCAAAAGAAGACATACAAATGGTTAAAAAACATTTAAAAAAATGCTCAACATCACTAATGATCTGAGAACTAAAAATCAAACCACAATGTGATATCGCCTTACTCCTGCAAGAATGGCCATAATCAAAAAATCAAAAAACGGCAGATGTTGGTATTGATGTAGTTCAAAGGGTACACTTTTACACTGCTGATGGGAATATAAACTAGTACAAGTACTATCAAAAACAGTCTGGAGATTTCTAAATGAATTAAAAGTAGAACTTCCATTTGATTCAGCAATCCCACTACTGGGTATCTATGCAGAGAAAAATAAGTCATTGTGTGAAAAAGACACTTGCACATGCATGTTTATAGCAGCAGAATTTGCAATTGCAAAATTGCAAATGTTGGGAAGCAGGCTAAATGCCCATCAACCAATGAGTGGACAAAGAAAATGTGGTGTATATATACCATAGAATACTACTCAGCCACAAAAAGGAACAAAATAATGGCATTCACAGCAACCTTGGTGGAGTTGGAGATTATTATTGTAAGTGAAGTAACTGAGGAATAGAAAATTGAACACCATATATTCTCATTTATACGTGGGAGCTAAGCTATAAGGATGTAAAGCCTTAAGAATTATATAATGGGCAGGGTGCGGTGGCTCACGCCTGTAATCCCAGCACTTTGGGAGGCCAAGGCGGGTGGATCACCTGAGGTTGAGAGTTCGAGACTGGCCTGACCAACATGGAGAAACCCCGTCTCTACTGAAAATACAAAATTAGCCAGGCGTGGTGGCACATGCCTGTAATCCCAGCTGCTTGGGAGGCTGAGACAAGATAGCGCTTGAACCTGGAAGGCAGAGGTTGCAGTGAGGCAAGATCGTGCCATTGCACTCCAGCCTGGGCAACAAGAGTGAAACTCAAAAAAAAAAAAAAAGAAGAAGAAGAAGAATTATATAATGGTCTCTAGAGGCTTGGGGGAAAGAACAGGAAGGGGGAAAGAGATAAAAGACTACACATTGGGTACAGTGTACACTGCTCGGGATATAGGTGCACTAAAATCTCAGAAATCACCACTAAAAAACTTTTTCATGTAATCAAACACCACCCATAGCCACAAAGCTGTTGAGATAATAATAAAAACAAACCCCCACCCCCAAAGTCCCATAAAATTAATTTTATATGCTTTGGCATTTAATTTTTAAAAAAAGAGTCTCTGTCATCAAGGAAGGAGTGAAGTGGCTTGATCATGGCTCACTGCAGTCTCGGCCTCCTGGGCTCAGGCAATTCTACCTCAGCCTCCTGGTTAACTGGTATTACAGGTGCAGGTAATGATGCCGAGCTAATTTTGTATTTTTTGTAGACATGGGGTTTTGCCATGTTGCCCAGGCTTGCTTCCAATTCCTGGGCTTAAGCAGTCTTTGTGCCTTGGCCTTTCAAAATGCTGGGATCACAAACGTGAGCCATCGTGCCTGACCAGAATCTTATTTTTATATGATATAGAAAAGCTAAACATATTTAGATCTGCTAGTTAACAGAGAATTTGAAAAAACGTCTCCTATTAAAAATGTAAAATGGTTTTTGTCTACAAATACTGATACCAAACAGTTCTAAATTACTTCCTAAAGATTCCACAAAAAAATTAGGTTTTTAAGAGTTAATGTAATTAATACATATAATTAAAACTACTGGATCTAAGAAAAATAATTCTGCATAGAGAGTGTGCAAACATAAGCAAAAATATACTTTCAATGAAGAAAGCCAAAACATTTTGTCTAGTTTGAAATTACTTAGATTGTCTCAAATTGAAAAAATATAAAGAATGTAGATAAAAATAAAATACAGAAACTTTTAAAAGTAATTTAAAAAAGGTCGGGTGTGGTGGCTTATGCCTGTAAACCTAGCATTTCGGGAGGCCGAGGCAGGTGGATCTCCTGACGTTGGGAGTTGGAGACCAGCCTGACCAACATGGAGAAACCGAATCTCTACTAAAAATACAAAATTAGCCGGACATGGTGGCGTTTGCCTGTAATCCCAGCTACTTGGGAGGCTGAGGCAGGAGAATATCTTGAACCCGGGAGGCAGAGGTTGCAGTGAGCCGAGATTGCGCCATTGCATTCCAGCCTGGGCAATAAAAGTGAAACTCCAAATCAAAAAAAAAAGTAATTAAAAAAAGTATAAACTATGTATGGAAATCTAGAGTGGTCAAAATGATATATTTGATGGATTTATTTATAAAGTTTTATGAAAATTAGCTTTTAATTTTTTTTAAATTTTAAAATTTTTATTTTTATTTTTTGAGATGGAGTCTTGCTGTGTCACCCAGGTTGGAGTGCAGTGGTGCAGTCTTGGCCCATTGCAACCTCCACTTCCTGGGTTCAAGTGATTGTCCTGCTTGAGCCTCCCAAGTAGCTGGGACTACAGGCACCTGCCACCATGCCGGGCTAATTTTTGTAATTTAGTAGGGACGGGGTTTCACATGTTAGCCAGGCTGGTCTCAAACTCCTTACCTCAGGTGATCTGCCTGCCTCGACCTCCCAAAGTGTTGGGATTACAGGCGTGAGCCATTGCGCCCGGTCAAAATTAGCTTTAGTATTGATAGCACACTAATACAAAAGTATAAGTTGATTTTCTCTTGAACAAAAATTTTGTGTATTATTACTATAACACAATAACCTATTTTTATTCACCTTTTGAATTAATTTAAAAAGAGGAGAGTAGAGATAGGTTTTTCTCGTGCTGTCTTTCTTGGGTCATTTGATTGGAAAACTGAATTTCCTGCATCAAACAGTAAAAGGTTTTGTTTTTATAAGTCTTCTAATAGGCCAGGCACCGTGACTCATGCCTGTAATCTCAGTACTTTGGGAGGCTGAGGCAGGCAGATCACCTGAGGTCAGGAGTACGAGACCAGCCTGGCCAATATGCCAAAAGCCCGTCTCTACTAAAATACAAAAATTAGCCAGGCAAGGTGGTGACCGCCTGTAGTCTCAGCTACTTGGGAGGCTGAGGCAGGAGAGTTGCTTGAACCCAGGAGGCAGAGGTTGCAGTGAGCCAAGATCACACCACTGCACTCCAGCCTGGGTGGCAGAGTGAGACTCTATCTCAATAAATAAATAAATAAATAAATAAAAATAATAAATAAATCTTTTAATTATTGCTTTGGCTAAATGAATGATTATTATTTAATAGTGGACTGTGATCCCATTTTGTTCAAGTATTTTAACCCTTTGACATATTTGGCAGGCTTCCCAAAATTAAAATTCAGCTTAAAAGTTGTGTGTATTTGACCCCTAATATTTGAATGCTACATAAGTCCAATGCAGCATTTAAAAGAGTGATAAACAGAATTCTTTGATATGTTAAATTACATGGAAAGCATTGTCAAATTAAAACTTTGACCTTTATCAACATATTTTAATAAATGTTATGATATTCATTTCAAAATTATATGAAATCTCTAAAAATCTAATGTATCTGAGTATATGTTACTAGTAATAATTATGGTTTTTATGATAAATTATAGACTACAGGTATAATCATTTTTTTCATTTATTTCTTCATAACCGTTTTAAGTCATTTTCACAGTTAATGGTTTAATTCTGATGTAGTTTCCAAAAACTTCAAAAGCACATAACATCCTAGAGGACTGTGTCTTTAAAGAGGTTTATGAAAAGATGGAAAGGGTCCACACAAGTTAAGTACAGGCTTCTGATAATTTTAGGATCATATTATATTTGGACTGGCTAAGGATTGTGAGAATTTGAATGAAGAGACAGACTCTTAAAAAACTTTGAGCCCAGGCTGGGGTGTGGTGGCTCACGCCTGTAACCCCAGCACTTTGGGAGGCCGGGGCAGACAGATCCCCTGAGGTCGGGAGTTCAAGACCAGCCTGACCAACACAGAGAAACCTCGTATGTATTAAAAATTCAAAATTAACAGGGTGTGGTAGCGCACGCCTGTAATCTCAGCTACTTGAGAGGCTGAGGCAGGAGAATCACTTGAACCTGGGAGGCAGAGGTTGCAGTGAGCAAAACTCGTGCCATTTCCAGCCCAGGCAATAAGAGAGAAACTCCATCTCAAAACAAAACAAAACAAAACAAAATGAAAACAAAAACAAACAAACAAAAACACCTGTAAGCCTACACAAGACAAAAATTAATTGACTATTACAAAAATACTGTGCCACATTTTTAAAGTTATATCAGCCAGTACGGAAATGTTTTAGATATACTTTGTAAATAAACTCTGTGGTTCAAGTCAAATTACCTATGATAACCTCTCAGGTATCAGTGCTTGCACCTAAATTGGGGAAAGTAACCTAGTGTTTAAGAAGACATAAACTTAATGTTCAGTGTGGACTCATGGAGAACCTAGGCAGCCACTTGATATTTCCTGAGTTCTTTTTTTAAAAATTAATTAATTATTATTATTATTATTATTATTTGAGATGGAGTTTTGCTCTTGTCACCCAGGCTGAAGTACAACGGCATGATCTTGGCTCACTGCAACCTCCACTTCCCAGGTTCAAGTGATTCCCCTGCCTCAGCCTCCCACGTAGCTGGGATGACAGGTGGTCACCCCCACGCCCGACTATTTTTTGTAATTTTAGTAGAAATTGGGTTTCACCATGTTGGCCAGGCTGGTCTCAAACTCCTGACCTCGTGATCCACCCCCTTCAGCCTCCCAAAGTGCTGGAATTACAGGCGTGAGCCACCGCATTCAGACCCTATTTCTGAGTTCTTGAAGTTTCCATTATTAAAAGCTACGCATTTCACTACTCATCACAGAAAAGATAAAGTAATGTACATTAAATATAAATTGAATGTGTGTTTGTGTGTGTGTGTGTGTGTGTGTGGTGACTGTTCTAAATTATTACACTAGGTTAAGACCAATTTCTTTTGTCAAACTTATAATTCTTAGAAGACTATTAAAAGTTTATGTATGTTTCTGCTACCTCATGTGTGATTTAAACATTTATACAGAAACTGTCTTTTTTTTTTTGAGACAGAGTCTCACTCTCTCACCCAGGCTGGAGTGCCGTGGCACGATCTCAGCTTACTACAACCTTGGCCTCCTGGATTCAAGCGAATCTTCTGCCTCAGTCTCCCTAGTAGCTGGGACTACAGGCACACACCACCATGCCCAGCTAATTTTTGTATTTTTAGTAGAGACAGGGTTTCACCATATTGGCTAGGCTGGTCTTGAACTCCTGACCTCGTGATCTGCCCGCCTTGGCCTCCCAAAGTGCTGGGATTACAGGCATGAGCCACTTCATCCGGCTTTTTTTTTGACTGAGTTTCACTCTTGTTGCCCAGGCTGGAGTGCAATGGCACGATCTTAGCTCACTGCAACCTCTGCCTTCTGAATTCAAGCAATTCTCCTGCCGCAGCCTCCTGAGTAGCTAGGATTACAGGCACCCACCACTACTCCCAGGTAATTTTTGTGTTTTTAGTAGAGACGGGGTTTTACCATGTTAGTCAGTCTGGTCTTGAACTCCTGCCCTCAGATGATCCTCACGCCTCAGCTTCCCAAAGTACTGGGATTACAGATGTGAGCACCAGACAGAAAATTGCATGCCTGGCAATTGTCATTTTTAATGCATGTTTTCTGGTAGTATAAAAGCTTTCTGATGCAAGAAGGTTGTTATTATAGCGGTAGCTAAAAGGATACTAAGACTGTTTTTTCCCCATGAAGACTTGCTGAAAAGGTCTCCAATTACAAAGATACTTATTTCACTAGAAAAGTTGTAAAACTGTTAAATAAGATATTACAGATACAATAGTACTGAGCAAAGCTAACTAAATTCACTAGATTGCTTTTGTAATTGCAATTGATGACACTCAGATCCACTTAGAGTGGAAAAAACGTGTTGACTTTTATAAAGAGTCATTGGAAGACCTATGCACCTAATAATAGAACGTCATGTATCATCTGCTACTGAAGTCTAATATTACTAAATGTGGCAAGGCTCTAATGCATTATGGCAAAGCATATTTTCACAAGGTAAAGAAAGCTTTTTTTTTTTTTTTGATGGTCTCACTGTCACCCAGGGTTCAGTTGTGTGATCTCAGCTAACCGCAACCTCCGCCTCCTGGGTTCAAGTGATTCTCATGCCTCAGCCTCCTGAGTAGCTGGGATTACAGGTGTGCATCACCACGCTCTACTAATTTTTCTGTTTTTAGGCTAGGCTGGTCTGATACTCCTGGCCTCAAATGATCCACCTGCCTTGGCCTCCCAAAATGCTGCGATTACAGGCATGAGCCACTGCATCTGTCCAGAAAAGCTTTTAATAGTCTACTGACTGGGAACAGGAAAACCTTTCATAATTTAGAACAAAGAGACTGAATCTGCTTGCCATCTACAATGTAGCAAGACTTCGGGACTTTAAACCTTGGGTTCATAACGTTACAACTCAAAGAGGGCCCTCTAAACTCTTGTAATCATATTGGAGATTTTAATTGGAGATCTTGAGGTAAAGCTAACCAGAGAAGTTTCTCCTCAAAAGAAGATGACAACCTTGAGGTAGATAGCTGCTTCCACAAGATAAAAAATGAAGACCTCTCTGATATCATGACACTCTTAGTTCACAGTTTCTTTTTTTATGGCTCTACACACAACAGAAATAAAAAAGGGATCTCTTGTGTGCTCTCATGGGGTATACTTATATATGTAAATAATTTTACAGCTAACATTTAAAAAAACTTATGTCTTAATAGGTAAAAGATGAAGGGCCATTGTGGGTGAGAAATTGTAATGGGAAATTTGTTGCCTCATAATATCAGAAACAGAATATTGATCAACTGCTCTTGGAGGAATATTAAGTTAAAGATAAACTTATTCGGAATAGGATAAAGAGCATTGCCAGGAGGCCATTAGTCTTCTGAGTGATCATCATTTGTTAGGTCTTTTCTTCAAAGGCTTAGAGTAAATAAGGCAATGATTAGAAATTTATCTTCCATAACAGGCTCTATAGCAGATTCTACCATAAAGGCTATGGTTACACAATAGAATTTAATATTTTTTAAATAAAGTTGTGCTAAATAAAATAATTTATCTAGTTTACTTACTGGATAAACAGAGAAGTATCTGTGCACTTGGTAGTATTTGTAGTTGCACATGGAGAAATACATCGAGTATTACAGAGATTCAGTTGTAGGAAATTGATGAACAGACTGCTTGGTTGAAATGAGTAGAGCATTTAACTAGCTAACTGTTTGATCTATTTAATCTTGGTTGGTTGGTTCATGGGAACCTTGGTTAAAAAGCATACTTCTGGTCGGGCGCGGTGGCTCACGCCTGTAATCCCAACACTTTGGGAAGCCGAGGCAGGTGGATCACCTGAGGTCAGAAATTCGAGACCAGCCTGGCCAGCATGGTGAAACCTTGTCTCAACTAATAATACAAAAATTAGCCAGGTGTAGTGACACATGCCTATAATCCCAGCTACTTGGGAGGCTGAGGCAGGAGAATCACTTGAACTCAGGAGGCAGAGGTTGCAGTGAGCTGAGATCACACCATTGCACTCCAGCCTGGGTGACAAGAGTGAGACTTCGTCTCAAAAAAAAAAAAAAAAAATCGTACTTCTAACTCTTGATATTATTTTCCTGATAATCAAAATATAGTCTCCCTACTGCATTCTATTCTTTCAAAAGTTATAAATCTTTGCATGCAGTCATCTCTAGAATGTCAAGTGGTCTCTCTTTAACTGGAATGATGAAAACTTGAAAATGTATTTGACCATGACAACACCATAACCTATGAATGACCTGATAAGAATGGAAATCAAAAATAATGGAAACTGAGAGTGACACTAAGACGCTGAGTTTTGGTCACACTTTGACCTATGTGAAAACCTAATCAAAAGGGGGAAATTTTTTAAACAAAATTATTGGAGGCCATCATTCTGGACTGAGCTTGTTCACTAGGCCCAAACAGACCAAACCAAACCAAAATGGAGTCATTCATGTTGAATGTGACATAGTCAAACTGAAAGTTTAAAGAAATAGGTAGATTCTAAAACTGGCCAGGTCTTGTTTTTCTTTGGTGAAAAGCAGATTTCGATACAAGGAGGTCTCCTCTACTGTAATCATTTTAAAAAATAATACCCTGAAGTACTTGTTTTCACTTTATAAAACCCACAGTTCTGCTATTTTACAGTGGAATTTGAGACTAAATAAGTACATTTTTGATGGTGACAAAGTAATATCAACGCCTGAAGTTTTGTTTAATTTCTTGAAATTGAGGAGATAACCAAAAGGGAGATATTGTTAAGTTAATTATAGCCTAAAGCTGATCGCTTTTATGTTTAATTTTGTTAATAGGATTTTCTGTACACAGTAAACTAAAACCTAGCTGAATATGTAAATAGATTGTAACTTATTCTTGTACCAACCACTATGTTTTTGCCAATAAAAGAACATCAGCTGGTCAAACCATATTCCAATAAGGCAAATCCCAAGCTGTAATAAATCTGGCTGTTTCTGTACCTCATTTGTATTTTCTGTATGTCACTTTGCTTCTTCTGTATATAAATCTTTTTTTCCACGTGGCTGTGCTGGAGTCTCTCTGAGGCTACCCGGGACCCCATAGGCTGCTTAAAATTTGCAAATTATTCTTTGCTCAATTAAACTATGTGAAACTTAATTTCTATGAAGTTTTTTTCATTTAAAAGTTTTCAAATGTTTCGTATGATAAAAAAATAAGTTATGTGCTGTTGGACTTTGATTATCAAAAATAAGTTATGTTTTCCAAATTATTCCATATCAGCTATGTCAGCTATTTTTTCCAAGTTATTCTATGTTCTTTCAAAATGCTTTTGCAATTTCTTTTTTGCTTTTGTTTTGTTTTGCTTGAGAAAGAGTCTCACTCTGTCACCCAGGCTGGAGTGCAGTGGTGGAATCAATCATGGCTCAATGCAGCCTCCACCTTCCAGGCTTAAACAATCCTCCTACCCTGGACACCCGAGCATCATCATGCCTGGTTAATTTTTTAAATTTGTTTTATATTGAGACAGGATCTTACTATGTTGCCCAGGCTGCACTTGTACTCCTGAGCTTAAGTGATTCTCCCATCTCAGCCTCGCAAAGTGTTAGGATTACAGATGTGAGCCACCATGTGCTTCAGTAATTTCTTGAGATTATTCCCAACAATAAACAGTACTATGTGGGCACAAATCTAAAAGCAATCTGGTTTCTATTTTTGAAGTGTCACTCTCCAGGATTTTAAGAGTCTAGGACAGCTACTTGAATAGTGTGATCCATGGAGGTACATAGGCTTTGGAGTCAGAGTTGATCCTGAGTCCCAGCCCAGCCACGTAGTAGCTGTGGGTATTCAGACAATTTCTTGATATGGAAGAGTTCTATAGACCACATATGCAGAAAAAGCAGAATGGGCTGGGTGTGGTGGCTCATGCTTGTAATCCTGGCACTTTGGGAAGCCGAGGCGGGTGGATCATGAAGTCAGGAGATGGGGACCATCCTGGCCAACATGGTGAAACCCTGTCTCTACTAATAATACAAAAATTAGCTGGGTGTGGTGGTGTGGGCCTGTAATCCCAGCTACTCAAGAGGCTGAGGCACAAGAATAGCTTGAACTAAGGAGGCAGAGGTTGCAGTGAGCCAAAATGGCATCACCGCACTGCAGCCTGGCAACAGTGAGACTCCCTTTCAAAACAAACAAACAAACAAACAAACAAAGAGACAAACAACAGCAGAAGGATACTGATTACAAATATGGTAGCAATTTTTCATCCCTCTTGTATTCATGTCCGTTGTCAGGTGCTTTTACAGCCATTCCCATCAAGATTCAGAATCTATTTTCCAAACACTTGATCTGGCTGGCCTTTTTTGCTTAGGGCAGTAGAAACCTGGGAACATGACAATGTCTTATTTTGGGGCCTAGGTTCAAATAGTTTTGGCTACTTCTGTTTTTCTTTTCTTTTCTCTCTCTTTTTTTTTTCTTTTTTTGAGAAGGAGTCTTTCTCTGTCACCAAGGCTGGAGTGCAGTGGCGTGATCTTGGCTGACTGCAACCTCCATCTCCCAGGTTCAAGCAATTCTCCTGACTCAGCCTCCTGAGTAGCTGGGACTACAGGCATGTGCCACCACACCCAGCTAATTTTTGTATTTTTAGTAAAGACAAGATTTCACCATGTTGGCCAGGCTGGTCTCAAATTCCTGACCTAAGGTGATCCAACCACCTTGGCCTACTAAAGTTCTGGGATTACAAGCGTGAGCCACCATGCTGGGCCTGCTTCTGTTTTTCTTTCAGAATGCTGCCATCTTCATGAAACAAGCTTATATTAGCCAGCTGGAGGATAAGATACCATGGGGAGGAGAAGCAAGTTGCCCCTGTTGACAGCCCCAGAAGCAGAAGCTCACCCCTAGAAGCACAGCTGCCTTCCTAGTCAATGAGCAGCTCATGATACATGTCTAAAGAAGCTCAGCTGAGAACAGAAGAATGGCCCCACTGAGTCCAGCCTAAATGGCTGAGCAGTTCAATTATGAGCTAATCAGTTTTGGATGGTTTGTTATGCTGCCACAGCTAACTAATATGTGCACCCAGTGCAGATAGAATGCCAAGATTTAATGACAGGTTGATTACTAGTTACCTTCTAATGCTGAGCAGCATAAAAGTACTGATATTTTTCCCTATTTAAAGTTAGATGTCTTGTAAGATAATGTTGAGAAATGCAGAAATGGTTTTTTTTGAAATGCAGAAATATTGCTGGGTGTGGTGGCTCATGCTTGTAATCCCAGTACTTTGGGAGGCCAAGGCAGGCAGATCACCTGAGGTTGGGAGTTTGAAACCAGCCTGACCAACATGGAGAAACCCCCTCTCTACTAAAAATACAGAAGATTAGCTGGGCCTCGTTTCACATACCTGTAATCCTAGCTACTCACCAGGAGGCTGAGGTAGGAGAATCTCTTGAACCCAGGAGGTGGAGGTTGCTGTGATCTGAGGTCATGCCATTGCACTCCAGCCTGGGCAACAAGAGCAAAACTCCGTCTCAAAAAATAAATAAATAAAAGAAAAGAAATGCAGAAATACATGTGGACATGTATGCATGTGATTGGCGCTTATGTTCACTCAGTTTCCCACACCACAGGAGAAAACGGATAACCACAGCCTGACCATTAGGGTCAAGGCCAAATAGCAAAATAAGTTTGCCTTTAATCTATTTTCTTCCTAGTAAATATTAAAGGTCCAGACAGTGTAGAGATCTGAAGACATAGAGTTTTCTTCTCCTGTGGCCCCATCATCCTTTGTTCACTGTCTGTTCTCTGAAAGAAAGGTGGGCAACAGTAGTAAGCAGTGGTTTACCTGTGGTTATTTCATTCCTGCTGCCCTCAGGTGTGGTGTTGTTTGAGGTCTTCGACTCACTCTTTATTTTTATTTTTTAGTCAGGTGGTTTGTTGTATTGTTGTTTGAAAATTATTTCTATATTTTGGATAACAATCCTTATCAGATATATCTTTTGCAAATATTTTCTTCCATACTGTCTTTCTTTTCATTCTCTTTACAATGTCTTTCACAGAGCAAAAATGCTTAATTTTGGTAAATTTGACATCGATATTTTACTTTCAGAAAATGAACCGGTGGTATTTTATCTAAATTATAATTGCTAAATCCAGGGTCATCTAGATTTTCTCCTAATTACATTCTAGGAATTTTATAGTTTTGCATTTTAAATTTAGGTCTGTGTTCCATTTGTGTTAGTTTTTGTGAGGATGTAATGTTTGTGATTCATGCTTTTGTATGTGGATGTCCAATTGTTTTAGCATCATTTGTTGAAAGGATTCTCTTGGCTGCATTGTATTGCCTTTAGTCTTTTGTCAAAGATTCATTCAGTATACTAATATGGGCTTACCTCTGGGCTCTGCATTCGTTCCATCAACTGATTTGTCTGTTCTTTTACCAATAACACACTGTCTTGATTACTGTAGCTTTATATTTAATCTTGAAGCTGAGTAGTGTCTCAATCATCCAATTTTATTATTCTTCTACAATATTGTGTTGGCTATTCTAGGTCTTTTGCCTCTACATGTAGGTTTTTGCCTCTATATATAAACTTCAGAATCAGTTTTTCAGTAGCCCCAAAAGAAGTTCATGGAATTTTGTTTAAGGTTGTAGTGCATCACAGATCAAGCTAGGAGGAACTGACATCTTAACAATATGGAGTATTTGCATTCATGATCACGGTGTATCTTTCTACTCTTTGCTCCTTCTGATTTCTTTCATTAGATAAAAGTATTTTTTTTTTTAAGGACAAGAGCCTCACTCCATCCCCCAGGCTGGAGTTCAGTGATGCGATCTTGGCTCACTGCAACCTACACCTCTCAGGTTCAAGTGATCCTTCCGCCTCAGCCTCCCAAGTAGCTGGGACTACAGGCATGTGCCACCATGCCAGGCTAATTTTTGTATTTTTAGTAGAGATGGTATTTCACCATGTTTATTGGTACTTTCATCATGTTATTTCTCCTTCCTCAGCCTCCTGAGTGGCTGGGATTACACTGAACCCGGGAGGCGGAGGTTGCAATGAGGCGAGATCACACCACTGCACTCCAGCCTGGGCGATAGAGTGAGACTCTATCTCAAAAACAAACAAACAAACAAAAGTTTCAATATAGGCATAAAACATCTGTTAATTTACATTATAGCACATCTACTTAAGATTAGTTTTATTTCTTATAACAAAGAATCTTTATTTATTTCATTTTTTTAATAAACAAGATCGATCTTTGTCACTCAGGCTGGAGTGCAGTGGTGTGATTATTGCTCACTGTAGCCTGGAATTCCTAAACTCAGGTGATCTTCCTGCCTTGGGCTCCTGAGTAGGTGGGAGTACTGTTGTGTCAACATGCTCTATTAATTTCTTTTTTTTATAGAGACTAGGTCTCCCTATGTTGCCCAGCCTAATCTCAAACTCCTGGCCTCAAGTGATACTCCTATCATGGCCTCCCAAAGTTCTGGGATTATTGGCATGAGCCACCATGCCTTGCCTATTTTCTCCAAAAGTTTTTTTCACACACACACAAAAAATGTACTGTCTTTTGTTGGTTGCATATTAGAATATAGGTTATATGGAGTATCCTACTTTGAAGCAGCCCATTCCAGAGTCTACGCAAAGTTGTCCTTCCTGAACTACTTTGAGACAATTACCTCATGTGGGACAAGGGCATGGGGGTGTCCCCCAGAAAATTCACCAACTGAAAATAACTACTGAAACAATATGTACCTATTCCCAAACAGAGCAAGAGTGTCTGTTGCAGATGGTCAACCTTTGCAGACAGTAGTAGCATCTATGTTTACCAAGAGACACACTGTGAACTCTCAGAACAGGTTACAATGTTTATTGAGTCAGGAGAAACTCATCCATCAGACCATAGCCAAAGACAATCAAATATTATACCTCTTCCCCGCACATGTGAAAACATCAGATGTACAAAAATAAAACATTGGGAGACAAGGTCCTCACTGCATATATGTGGGCTTCAGTCTCCAGGGAGACACATTGAGTGCACATCAATTTCACTACTGCTGCATCTGTCATACACGACATTTCACATATATTTCATACTATTTTTTAATTTTATATTCCATTTGTCTCTAAATCTGTTCATAAATTAAAACTACATTATTTAACTTTTCAATTCCTTATAACACATGACAGAAGATGTTACTTCATATTTATTTCTTTCTTTCTTTCTTTTTTTTTTTGAGGCAGAGTTTTTGCTCTTTTTGTCCAGGCTGGAATGCAATGGCGTGATCTCAGCTCACTGCAACCTCCACCTCCCGGGTTCAAGCGATTCTCCTACCTCTGCCTCGCAAGTAGCTGGGATTACAGGCATGCACAACCATGTCCAGCTAATGTTTTGTATTTTAAGTAGAGGTGGGATTTCACCATGTTGGTCAGCTGGTATCCAACTCCAGACCTTAGGTGATCCACCCACCTCGGCCTCTCAAAGTGCTGGAATTATAGGCGTGAGCCTTTATGCTTTTTACATATCTCTTTATTCATTTATTCTTCTTTGCAGTAAAATTTCTATTTTCAGAACACAATAAGATGGTGTCTCTGTTGGATTCAACTCAATTTTTAAACTGATTAAAAGATCCTTGACCCAATTCTGTTGAATCTTCCTTTTCAAACATGTATTGCCACTAACTTTTACTTGTACAGTTATCTGTTATTCATGTTTTTCAGAAATACTTTCTGCTAAATCCTTATTAATTTTTTAAAAATATAATTTTCTAGGCCAGGCACAGTGGCTCACACCTATAATCCCAGCACTTTAGGAGGCTGAGGTAGGTGAATCACGAGGTCACGAGTTTGAGACAAGCCTGGCCAATATGGTGAAACCCCATCTCAACCAAAAATACAAAAATTAGCTGGGTGTGGTAGCACAAACCTGTAGTCCCAGCTACTCGGGAGGCTGAGGCAGAATTGTTGCTTGAACCTGGGAGTCAGAGGTTTCAATGAGCCAAGATCACACCACTGCACTCCAGCCTGGGCAACAGAGTGAGACTCTATCTAAAAAAAAAAAAAAAAAAAAATATATATATATATATATATATATATAAATTTTTCTTTAGAATTCTGGTAATGTCTTTATTTATAGCTATGAACATGAAACATGACATTCTATTGGTTTAAATTATTTAACTAATTTGTTAGTGGATTTCCAAATGCTAAATCTCACTTGCATTTCTAGCATAAAGTACCCTGGATCATAATATAATTATATGTTTTAGTGTGCTGACACAATGGCTTCCAATATTTAAAATTTTTACATTATATGTTCTATATGACTGTAATATTCTATATGTGTTTGTTTAAGCAAAGTTCTCATATCCCTCTTATGAACATTTACACATAAGTAGTGGGAAGATTGCCTACATTAAAACTCTTGAACAGTCTAGATAGCAACAGTTTATCAACTATTTAATAAGTAGAATTTCTCTCTCAAGTGTATAATGTTGGTGTTTTTCTATGTGAGAATAACCCTTTGAGATATGTCTCTGTTTCTTCTATAAATATTGAACAGTTTAGAATCTCTAACTCTGTGAGGATAAATGCTGATAACATTTATTCCTAAAATAAATCAACATTTGCATGTTAGTTTACATTAAATTGCACATATTTGCCCCATTTATGTTTATATCAATATTTAATTTCAAGGTTTTTTTTGCACTGTAACCTTTCACATATTCTACTCAAGGTGTTTTTTTTTTTTTTTCTTTGAGGTGGAGTTTCACTCTTGTTACCCAGGCTGGAGTGCAATGGCATGATCTCGCTCACTGCAACCTCCGCCTCCCGTGTTCAAGCGATTATCGTGCCTCAGCTTCCCAAGTAACTGGGATTACAGGCATGCACCACCACACCCGGCTAATTTTTTGTGTTTTTAGTAGAGACAGGGTTTCTCCATGTTGGTCAAGATGTTCTCGAACTCCCAACCTCAGGTGATTTCGCCCACCTCTGCCTCCCAAAGTGCTGGGATTACAAGCGTGAGCCACCGCGCCTGGCCTCAAGCTTTTCATATACTCACATTTCCTGATTAAATATTAAAGAATAGTTCGGGCTGGGCGCGGTGGCTCAAGCCTGTAATCCCAGCACTTTGGGAGGCCGAGGCGGGCGGATCACGAGGTCAGGAGATCGAGACCATCCTGGCTAACATGGTGAAACCCCGTCTCTACTAAAAATATAAAAAATTAGCCGGGCGTGGTGGAGGGCGCCTGTAGTCTCAGCTACTCGGGAGACTGAGGCAGGAGAATGGCGTGAACCCAGGAGGCGGAGCTTGCAGTGAGCCGAGATCACGCCACTGCACTCCAGCCTGGGCGACAGAGCAAGACTCCGTCTCAAAAAAAAAAAAAAAAGAATAGTTTTGCTCAGGAATTTGAAGATTCACAGAAAATTTGCTTTTTAGCAGAGGAACACCTAAAGGAAGCACAGAACCCAGAAAGACACACTGACTTCACTGTCTGTTCTTCGTATATCACACTCAGCATTTTCCTCTTACTCCTTGTGAGCCTCTTTCTTTCTTCAGAAATCATAGATGAGAAAAGCATGTTCCAAATTCCTTCATTTCTCTGTGGACAATAGACAGCTGTAATCATTTTTCTTGTTTGTTTGTTTCTGTTTTGAGAAGGAGTCCCACTCTGTCACCCAGGCTGGAGTGCAGTGGCATGATTTTGGCTCATTGCAACCTCCACCTCCCAGGTCCAAGCTATTCTCCTGCCTCTGCCTCCCAAGTAGCTGGGATTACAGGCGTGCACCACCACACCTGATTAATTTTTGTATTTTCAGTAGAGACGGTGTTTTGCCATCTTGGCCAGGCTGGTCTCAAACTCCTGACCTCAGGTGATCCGCCTGCTTCAACTTCCCAAAGTGCTGAAATTACAGGAAGGAGCCACCACACCTGGCAAAGAGCTGTAATTGTTATTGGTAAATTGTAACTGGAGCGAATTTTTCAAAATATTGCTATTTTTTTCAAGTGCAACAGCTTATTTCACTTTATTTAGCTATGAATAATTGCGATCTATCCATACTGACTTAAAACACACGTTATTATTTTTTTTTCACATAAAAAGTCAGGAGTTAGGCATACCTGGGCTGGTTTGGCAGCTTCAGGAAGCCTTTAGGGATGTCTCTGCTCCATCACCCCTGACATTTGTTTTCCATTCTTCATGGTCCAAGATGAGGGCTGAAGATCCAGAACATCTATTAACATCCATATTTTAGAAAAGCAAGAAAGCTGTTTTTAAAATCATCGTTGTTTCATCTACTCAATTTCTGAATCTTATTTTATTTGTGCTTTTTTCTTCCAACTTCTATTTTAGGTTCAAGGGTGCATGTGCAGGTTTGTGAAATGGGTAAATTGCATGTCTCTGGGGTTTGGTGTACACATTATTTCACCAGCCAGATAGTGAACATGGTACTTGATAAGTTGTTTGTTTGTTTGTTTGTTTGTTTTAGAGGGAGTTTTGCTCTTGCTGCCCAGGCTTGGGTGCAGTTGCATGATCTTGGATCACTGCAACCTCCGCCTCCAGGTTCAAGTGATTCTCCTGCCATAGCCTCCTGAGCAGCTGGGATTACAGGTGCATGCCACCATGCCCGGCTAATTTTTGTATTTTTAATAGAAACCAGGTTTCACCATATTGACCAGGATGGTCTCGCCCTCCTGACCTTATGATCCGTCCACCCCAGCCTCCCAAAGTGCTGGGATTACAGGAGTGAGCCACCGCGCCCAGCCCAATTTTTGTATTTTTAGTAGAGACAAGGGTTTAGCATGGTGGCAAGAATGGTCTCGAACTCCTGACCTCAGGTGATCCACCTGCCTCAGCCTCCCAAAGTGCTGGGATTACAGGTGTGAGCTGCCGTGCCTGGCAGATAGGTAGATTTTTTATTCTCACCCTCCTCACACCCTCTACTCTCAAGTAGACTGTGGTGTTTATTGTTTTCCTCTTTGAATTCATGTGTACTCAATGTTTAGCTTCAATTTATAAGTGAGAACATGCAGTATTTTGTTTTCTGTTCCTGCATTAATTTGCTTATAATAATGGCCTCCAGCTGTATCTATGTTGCTGCAAAGCACGTAATTTTATTCTGTTTTATGGCTGACTTGTATTCCATGGTGTACATGTGCCTCATTTTTCTCATTCAGTCCACTGTTGATGGGCACCTAGATTGATTACATATCTTTGCAATTGTCAAAAGTGCTACAATAAACATATGTGTGCATGTGTCTTTATAGTAGAATGATTTATATCCCTTTGGTATATATCTGGTAATAGTGTAGCAGGATGAGTCACAGACAAAACTCCTCAGACACCAGATTAAAGAAGGAAGAGGTTTTTTATTCGGCCGGGAGCGTCGGCAGACTCATGTCTTAAGAGCTGAGCTCCCCGAAAAAGAAATTCCTAGCCCTTTTAAGGGCTTACAACTCTAAGGGGTCTACATGAAAAAGTCATAATAGATCAAGTAAGCGTGAGAAACCTGACTGGGGGCTACATACATCAGCTAACAGAACAAAAAGTTTTACAGTACTTTCTCATACAGTGTCTGGAATTTACAGATAACACCAATAGTTTTATTCAGAGGTTAATAATATTATTATTATTTTAGCCACCAGGGCCAGGTGGTGGTGCCAAGGTCGTCTAGCTATTTATCTTACTTCTGTTTCTTTTCAACTTTTTGCTTTCTCCGTTTTCTCCTGTCTTATAAACTAGGGAAAAGGGGAGGTTGGGGAGAAACTGAGAAGGACAACAGGAGAAGTGGTGACCTCATACCATATTTCCCCCCCTTTGAGAATTTTCACTTTTTAGTGGGAGTTCTCACTCTTGTCCTCACTTTTTCAGTCTCTTTGTGAGATACAGTGATAGTGATTTATATAATACATGCGTGCTGAAGTTTTCTGATGAACTAAAGTAACAACAAAACCTTTTATCATTTGAAAAAGCAAGGGTAATACACAGGGGAGCAGCAAGCAAGTTCCTATCACTAGCAATACACCTACAATGAGGGTTTTAAATCCTCCTATAGCTGGAAACCATTTTCCAAATAAAGACTCAGGATTAAACTTGTGCCAAACCTGTACAGGCACATGTGCCACCTTTGTCATGTCCCTGACTATGTTTTCAACCACCTGTCCTTGATCATCTATTTGTAGGCAGCAATTGGTTAAGTTAAGTTTTCCACAAACTGCTCCTTCAGCTGCTAGCAAGTAGTCCAAGGCCAGTCTATTCTGATAGATAGCATTCCTCATTTGGGTTTCCTGCCGAGCTAAAACAGTCAAAGCTCTTCCAGTTTCATTAGTAATTATTTCTAAGACGGCCTGCAACTGTATGATCCGATTGAGCATGTAAATGGGGGTTCGGTATCCCCATGACCCATCTTGTGCCCATGTGGCAGGCCCATAATACTGTATGATCCTTTCAGGGGACCACTCATTATCTTTCCAGTTTCCTATAACTATGCCTCTCTTTTCTGGGGAGGCATAGACAGGGAAACCTAGGGGCTCACCTGTTTTTATGGGTAATAAGAAAAAGGATGACTTAATAGTGCCAATAACACAACTGCCTGCCTATTTATTAGGTAACCGAATGTAGGCTCTGTGCCCACATATCCAGTATAGTCCAGCGGGAGCCATCCATCCCTGATGAGATTCTGGATGAGCCCAAGCAGTTTTTAATTTAGAAAATTTACTAAATGGATTCTTTTCAGTGTGGTTTATGCCCCACCAAGTAATTGTCTTTGTTGTACTGTTATACAACTTCTGTCCTATACAATTAAGCTTTCCTACAGGGATGGTAAAGTCTTTCCCTTCTCTAGCTATACAGTATTGTCCAATAATTGAGGTTTTTAGGACCCAGAAGTTGCTAGCTTGGGTTTTCTGAACTGGAATTATATCAGGAGCTGGATCAGTAGGCACCAACTCTCGGGCTTCCCAAGGCCATTGGTCTCCGATAGTGGTTCCCCCGCATACATAACAAGAAGTAACATTAAAGGAATGAGCTACATTTTCTGCTAATTGGAGACACAAATTTTTTGTCTGTTTTGAAAATTCTGGTGCTGGCAGATTCAGCTCCTCATAAAAGGTTTGAAATACTGGTTTGGGAGAGCGCTTGTGGACCTCCCCTCTAATTAAAATGGCAACTTGGGGGTTTAACCCTGTCCCATCGATCCCCAGGGTTACACGTTCTCCGTCTTTCCAATGGGGATCTAGGGGATTGGTAATTATTAGTTCTAGTGGGTTACAGTGACCGGCAGCACAGGAGGGGTTGGCTTCCCCTTTCTGAAGATAAACCAGGTCCTTTTTGTTCTTTTTCCAAGTAGCCCAAATAACACATGGCCAATAGGCACAATTTTCACAAACCCCTGACTCATGACAAACATATTTATTTTTTATTCTGTAGCTCCTTTCCCAGTTAAGAGAATCACATCCTATTCCTAGCTTTTTACTATTAATGGCTGCACAAGCATCAAATCTTAAAGTTATTTGTTTGGGGATTTCTTTTTCTTCTGTTCTAGTTATTATTTTACTTGTATCACCTAGGAAAAGGCCAGTTCTTATTCTTATTTCAAAAACGGTGGTTGCAGGGGGCTCAGATGGGTTATAACATACATCAGATCGGTCATTTCCTGGGCTACATACCTTGTACTGAGTAGCATTATACAAACAAGTTTCTTTTAATGTTCCTATACATTTATAATAACTATAGAACAGAAACATTGTTTTAATTTGCTGTCCTACCTCAGTGACCTGATGAATACACTGGAAACAGTCTGCAGTTTGAGTAAGGTCAGTTGAAGCCCTTACTGTATAAGTCCAAAATTTAAGAAAAATGAATCCCATGATGAGCTTCCTCATGCTTCGGCCATGCGTGGACCAGTCAGCTTCCGGGTGTGACTGGAGCAGGGCTTGTCGTCTTCTTCAGGGTCACTCTGCAGGGGTTTTCTGGGCTTGGTCTTGCCTCCCAGGTTTCAGGCGCTGCAGGTTTTACACGGCTGTGGTGGATCCAGGCTGGGATTCCCTCTACCTTCACAGCGGTGGGAGTGCTCAGGACGACAGTCTGGGGTCCTTTCCACTGTGGACACAAACAGGCTACTTTCCAGTCCTTGATCCACACTCGATCACCTGGGGAGAAAGCATGAACTGGGGAGAATAAGCTAACAGGGCATCTCTCATTTACCCAGGCTGAGATTGTTTGTGTAATTTTTCCTAAAGCCTGTAGCTATCGCTGTAACTCAATTTCACCTAACTCTCTGGGAGTGCCTGGAAGTCCCCGCAATATAGGAAGGGGCCTATGATATAATATTTCATAAGGGGAATATCCTGTTCTTTTAGAAGGGGTACATCTAATTTTAAATAATACCATAGGAAGAGCCTGTATCCATTTTAATCCTGTTTCTTGACATACTTTCCCTAAACTGTTTTTGATAGTCCGATTCATCTGCTCTACCTTTCCGGAACTCTGAGGCTGGTAGGCAGCATGCAGTTTCCATGTGATCCCCAATACCTTTGCCGTCTTCTGTAGCAAGTCAGCCACAAACACCAGCCCATTATCTGAGCCGATCCATAAGGGCAGTCCAAATCTAGGAATAAGATCTCGAAGAAGCACACGAGTTACTTCATGAGCTTTCTCAGTTCGTGTTGGATAAGCCTCCACCTACCCAGAGTAGGTACACACAAGAACTAGTAAATACTTGTTACCTCCACACTTTGCCATCTCTGTGAAGTCCACCTGGAGATCTTCAAAGGGGGCTGCTCCATAAGCTTGTATGCCAGGGGGAACAGCTGGACCTTGTCTCGCATTATGCTGTCGGCAGGTAACACACCGCTGCATCACCATTTTGGCAAGGGCTGACAAATGTGAGATGTAGAAATACAAGCCTAACAACTTTTCAAGTGATTCCTGACCTAGATGGGTGGTTTTATGCCAGTACAACTGCAGCTCCTAGCAGCTGTGGCACAGCTACTCTCCCATCTGGTAACCGAATCCATCCTTCCTCCATCACTTGTCCTCCCTCTGCCTGGAGAAAGTCCTTTTCTTCTTTAGAATAAGTAGGTACAAGATCAGGTGCTTGAGGGAGCAGGGGGGCTGTCACTGATGCCCAGAAGGGGGCAGATGCTGCTTTTTGAGCCTCTAAGTCAGTGCAGGAATTCCCCAAACCCACCAAGGTGGAAGCTCGCTGGTGTCCCCCGCAATGTATAACTGCCACCTTGTGGGGTTTCCATACTGCTTCTAATAATTGCAAGATTTCTTGTTGATATTTTATGTCTTTTCCCCCAGAGTTCAATAGGCCCTTTTCTTTACATAATGCTCCATGCACTTGAAGGGTTAAAAAGACATATCGAGAGTCAGTGTAAATGTTTACAGTCTTACCTTCATTGAGTTCTAAGGCCCGAATTAAAGCAATGAGTTCAGCTTTCTGAGTTGAAGTGCCCTGGGGCAACGATCTGGCTTCAACAACAGTGTCCAGAGTTACCACCGCATACCCTGCACATCTCTCTCCTTGTGGGTTGATAAAGCTGTTCCCATCCACGTATAGTTCCCAGTCTACTGATGCCCAAGGCTGGTCCCGGAGGTCAGGTCTGCTAGAGTAAATTGAGTCCAACACTTCTACACAGTCATGCTCGACAGGGCTCTCTGATACTGGGAGCAAGGTAGCGGGGTTCAGGGTGTTACAAACTTCAATGGTTATATGGGGATTTTCACAAAGCAAACTTTGGTACTTAGTGAGTCTAGCATTCATTAGCCAATGATGTCCTTTAGTATTCATTAAAGTCACCACAGCATGGGGGTCCCTTATGTTCAGGTTTTGCCCAAGAGTCAGCTTATCTGCTTCTTGTACTAGCAGGGCAGTTGCTGCCAAGGCCCTCAAACACTGGGGCCATCCTTTAGAAACCCCATCTAGTTGTTTAGAGAGGTAGGCCACTGGCCTCAGCCAGGGCCCCACAGTTTGGGTTAAAACTCCAACTGCCATCTTTTCTCTCTCTGACACATAGAATGTAAAAGGCTTTGTCAGATCGGGTAGCCCCAGGGCTGGGGCTGACATAAGTCTTTCCTTTAACTCATGAAAGGCTTGCTGTTGCTGGGATCCCCATTCAAAATGTTCCTGGTGCCCCCCTTTGTGACCTCACACAAAGGCTTAGTTAATACTGCAAAGTTTGGGATCCACAGTCTGCAAAACCCCACAGCCCCTAAGAATTCTCTCACCTGCTTTCTGGTCTTAGGCTCCGGTAGATTACAAATGACCTGCTTTCTTTCTGATCCCAGGCTGCGCTCCCCCTGTCGGATAGTAAATCCCGAGTAACATACCTGCTGTCGGCAGATCTGAGCTTTTTTTCTTGGACACCTTATACCCACAGTCCTCCAGGTGCCGGAGTAGAGCATCTGTTCCCTTGGCGCACCCGACTGCCGTGGGGTGTCCCAGCAAAAGGTCATCAATGTACTGGAGCAACACACAGCCTAGGTCTCCAGTCGGAAACTTCTGGAGGTCTCCAGCCAATGCCTCCCCAAAGATGGTGGGGGAGTTCTTGAACCTTTGGGGAAGCCGGGTCCAAGTGTACTGAGTAGTGACACCTGACTCTGGATCTTCCCACTGAAAGGCAAACAGCTTCTGGCTCTCAGGGGCTAATCTGATGCTAAAGAAAGCATCTTTCAGGTCCAAGCAGGTGAACCAGCTGTCCTCAGCTGGCAGCAACCCTAGCAATGTGTACAGGTTAGGTACTGTTGGATGTAAAGTCACTGGAGCCTGATTAACCAAGTGCAAATCCTGTACCGGCTTGTAGTCCTTGGTCCCAGGCTTGGGAACAGGCAGGAGGGGAGTGTTCCATGGAGACTGATGAGGAACTATAATTCTAAAGGTTCTTAGTCGCTTGAGATGGACCTGGATACCTTCAAGAGCTTCTCTGAGGACCGGGTACTGTTTTTGCCTAATTGGCTGGGCCCAGGCTTAACTTCTATAAGTATGGGGGCTTGGTTGACTGCCAACCCTGGAGGGTTGTCTTCCGCCCACACTCTTGGCCACCTCTTAGCCAGAGCTGGTCTTATCTCTTGGCCTGGCTCAGTTAAGAAAAGTCTCCATTCCTCCTCTCGGGGGAGCATAAGGGTCATAATGACTCCCGTTCCGGGTAACTTTAGCAGCAAAGAGCCATGCTCTGTAAAAGAGATAGTGGCTCTCAGTTTGCTAAGCAAGTCCCTTCCCAACAAGGGCAAGGGACAATCAGGCATGTACAAAAACTGATGAATCACTTTATGTCCTCCTACAGTACAAGTCCGGGGCAAGCAGAAAGCTTGTTTTGCTGAAACTCCCGTGGCTCCGATGTTGTCAATAGTCTTTTTGGATAAGGGGGTGACTGGGGCAGTTATTACCGAATGTTCAGCACCGGTATCTATAAGAAAATCAATGTCTTTACCCCCAACTGTCATCCCGACCATAGGCTCTTTGGGGGTCCTTGAGCCCGGTCCCCCTCAGTCCAATAACCCTTCTGCCAGGTTGAGCAGGGCCCCTTCCTCCTTGTCTGGAGCCTCCTGCTCCAAGTCACCCTGTTTTCCTTTTAGCTGAGGGCCTTTGTTCTTCCAATGTCCTATTTCTTTACAATAAGCACACTGATTACACTGCAAGCTCTGACAGCCAGGCTGAGTTTCTTTCCCGGGGCCCCCCTTCCCTTGCCTCTTTGGGGGGACCCCTCTAATTGCTGCAGCTAACAGGTTGGCATTTCACCGGGCCTGACGTTCATTCTCTCTGTGGTTTTCCTTACGGCTTACTGCATCCCTGTTTACAAACACCTGGTTAGCTATTTCTAATAACTGTGATGTGTTCATCCCTGCAAACCCAGCCTTTTTCTGCAGTTTTCTTCTAATGTCTTCTGCGCTTTGACTAACTAAAGCTACGTTAATCATGCGTTGATTTCCAGGGCTATCAGGATCAAAGGGAGTATACATACAATAAGCCTCACACAGTCTCTCGTAGAATTGTGCTGGACTTTCTTCTTTTCCCTGAATGACCTCAGAGACCTTGTTAATGTTTGTGGCCTTCTGGGCTCTCCTCTTTAATCCTTCTAAGAGAGCTTTCCTGTATCAGTTTAGCCTTTGCATATCCTCTCTTTCATTTGGGTCCCACTGTGGGTCAGTTCCTGGTAACTGGGTCCTTAGCATACTCTTGAGGGTTTTGGTAATCAGCCGGTGCATGTTCCTCTAGCCACTTAGTTGCTGCTTGGAGCACTCTCTGCCTTTCATCTGTTTTAAAGAGGAACATGAGCAACTGGTGGCAATCAGCTCAAGTGGGGTTATGGGTCTGGATAATAGTTTGGAGCAAATCAATTAGAGCTTGTGGCTTTTCAGTATAGGACGGGGTATTGTTTTTCCAGTTGAGAAGGTTGGCAGAGGTTCTCAAAACCTCTGCAAAGGATATGCAAAGGGCTGGTACACAAAAACACGCCTCTCCACCATGTGTCCATCCTCATCTATTCCAGTATACCGCTGCTCTCTCAGGGGCATTTGTATTCCTGTTTTGGGTCTTAAACGAGCTGCCAAGGGAGGGGTTTCTCCCAAGGCTTCACCTCCTCTCTTGTCTACTCTGGGTGGCCTAGGGATACGTTTGTCTTGTGGAGGTGCAAGCACTGTGGACTCAAAAGTGGGGAGCCTCTCTCCCTGGTAAGGGGAGGGCACCACTGGGATCACTGGTGCCATCTCCTGCAATGGATCTTCTGATGTTTGGTAGAACAGAACTTCAGGAGTTGATTTCCCTCAGCGGGTGGAGCAGAATCCTTCCTTGACTATCTGTCCCTTTGCTACTAGCACTGCTGCTGCCTGCCCTCTTAGCCACTGTAGGGGGTCTAGCACCAGCTGTAACCAAGTGTCTATGTATGGAAACTGGTCTGAGTGTCCTGACTTACTAGTTACCTTGTGCCACACCTTAGAAACAAGGGACCTGTCCAGGCTTCCTTCTGATGGCCAACCCACTTCTAATGTTGGCCAATCTATTTCACACAAAGTTCTAAGTTTCCCTGGTGTCATAGTAACCCCATAGTCTCCATTAAATCCCTTCTTAAAATTTTTCAACATAGTTCCTAGAGGAGTAGGTTTATTTTGTGTCTGACCCATGTTTCCTCAAGACAAAACACCAAGCTCACACCACATGCACACCACAAAACAAAGAATGGGTAAAAAGTGCACACACACACTTTTTCAGTTTTCACCAAACCAGAATCAAAACCAAAATCAGAGTATCCAGAAATCCAAGCCAGGTCAAACCAAAACCAAACTATCAAGCAATTCAAGTCAAGTCAAAAACAAAAACCAAAGTGCCAGTACAGTCATGCCGTGGGTGATCAGGCCACGCTTCCATTCAAATGGAGTGGGCAAGTTCCGAAGACCAGTCTTACCAAGTTTCAAATGTCCGGACTCCAAGTGCCTGTTCCTTCCCAGTGTTCAGCCACTGCATTGATCCTCCACGGGGGCCTGCCACGCACTGCTCTGACGAGGCGTTCCACCTGGGCAATTGCCTACCTGGGAGCGCTCTCAGGATCTGCATCGCTCAAGCTGGCTGGAGTCCCCTGCAGGGATGCTCCACAGGGCAGGCCTAAGCCACCTAAGGGGCTGCCTCGACTGTCCTTCAATTACCTCGCTTCCCGGTCAGGGAACCAAGAAATGTAGCAGGACAAGTCACAGACAAAACTCCTCAGACACCAGATTAAAGAAGGAAGAGGTTTTTTATTTGGCCAGGAGCATTGGCAGACTCGTATCTTAAGAGCCAAGCTCCCCGAAAAAGAAATTCCTAGCCCTTTTAAGGGCTTACAACTCTAAGGGGTCTACATGAAAAAGTCATAATAGATCAAGTAAGCGTGAGAAACCTGACTGGGGGCTACATACATCAGCTAACAGAACAAAAAGTTTTACAGTACTTTCTCATACAATGTCTGGAATTTACAGATAACACCAATAGTTTTGGTCAGGGGTTAATAATATTATTATTATTTTAGCCACCAGGGCCAGGTGGTGGTGCCAAGGTCATCTAGCTATTTATCTTTCTTCTATTTCTTTTCAACTTTTTGCTTTCTCCCTTTCTCCTGTCTTATAAACTAGGGAAAAGGGGAGGTTGGGGAGAAACTGAGAAGGACAACAGGAGAAGTGGTGACCTCATACCATATTTCGATGGCTGTGTCAAAAGGTTTAAAGTTATTTGAGAAATCTTCACACTGCTCTTTCCACAGTGGCTGAACTAACTTACACTCCCTTTGCTCTGCATCCTCACCAATATAATACTGTGGTTTTTATTTGCATTTCTCTAATAATTAGCAATGTTTACCTTTTTTTAATGTGCTCTTTTGCTGTGTGTATGTCTTCTTTTGAGAAGTGTCTGGTTTTTGTTTTTGTTTTGAGATGGAGTCTTGTTCTGTCATCCAAACTAGCGTGCAGTGGCAGGATCTCAGCTTACTGCAAACTCCACCTCCTGGGCTTAAGCAATTCTCCTGCCTCAGCCTCCCAAGTAGCTGGATTACAGGCGCCCACCACTGTGCCTGGCTAATTTTTGTATTTTTAGTAGAGATGGAGTTTCACCATGTTGGCCAGGCTGGTCTCAAACTCCTGACCTCATGATCCACCTGCCTCGGCCTCCCAAAGTGCTAGGATTACAGGCATGAGCCACTGTGCCTGGCTGAGAAGTGTCTATGTCTTTCCTCATTCTTTGATTGGATTGTTTATATTTTGCTTGTTGATTTGTTTATGATTCTTTATAGATTCTCGATATTAGATCTTTTTCAGATGCATAGTTTGCAAATATTTTCTCTCATTCTGCAGGTTGTCTGTTTACTTTATAGATAGTTTCTTTCACTGTGTAGAAGCTCTTAAGTTTAATTAGGTCCTGCTTGTCAGTTTCTGTATTTGTTGCAATTGCTTTGGGAGTCATCATCATGAAATCTTTGTCAAGACCTATGTGTGGAATGGTATTTCCTAGGTTTTCTTCTAGGGATTTTACAGTTTTAGATTTTATATTTAAGTCTCTAATCAATGTTAGGTTGATTTTGTACATGGCAAGAGATAGAGGTCCAGTTTCAAACTTCTGCATATGGCTATCCATTATCTCAGCACCATTTATTGAATAAGAAGTTCTTTCCCCATTGATTGTTATTGTCAACTTTGTCAAAGATCAGATAGTTATAAATGGGTGGTTTTATATCTGGGTTCTCTAACCTGGTCCACTGGTCTATATGTCTGATTTCTTACCCGTACCATGTTATTTAGATTATTGCAGCCTGTAATGTAGTTTGAAGTCGGGAAGTGTGATGCCTCCAGGTTTGTTCTTTCTGCTTAAGATTATTTCAGGTATGTAGACTCTGTTGATTTTATGTAAATTTTAGAATGAATTCTGGGGATAATATTATTGGTAGTTTGATAGGAATAGCATTGAATCTGTAAATTATTTTGGACAGTATAGCCATTTTAACAATATTGATTCTTTTTATTCATGAGCATGGAATGTTTTTCCATTACTTTGAGCTTTCTCTGATTTCTTTCAGCATTGTTTTGTGATTCTAATTGCAGAGATCTTTCATCCCCCTGACATAATTTTATTTGATATTTTGCATTCACAAATACTAATTTTCTCTATATAATTATGATAATTCAGTTTCTCTATGCAATATTTTACAAATTTTACATTCTACTCATGTTTCCCTTTTCTTTTCTCTTTTTTTTTTTGAGATGGAGTCTAGCCCTGGTGCCAGGCTAGAGTGCCATTCTCCTGCCTCAGCCTCCTGAGTAGCTGGGACTACAGGCATGCACCACCATGCCCAGCTAATTTTTGTATTTTTAGTAGAGACGGGGTTTCACCATGTTGGCCAAAATTGTCTCAATCTCTTGACCCCGTGATCCGCCTACCTCGGCCTCCCAAAGTGCTGGGATTACAGGCCATGGTGCCTGGCCTCAAGCCCCTTTTCTTAACAGGCATTCCATTATGTGCTCCTTCTCGGTTAAGTTGAAAAAGTCTTCTGTTTTAATTCCAAGAGGAAACCATTTTTGCATTCGATAAATTCCACTTATTTTAAGATGATGCTAAATCAGAACATTTATATTCTCCTTGAATCTTTGAATCATTAGAGATAATATTTGCCAATAAATTATGCAATCCTATTTAAATTTTAAATTTTCATATTGCAATATTAAATAAATATGTACAAACATTCTTTAAACAACTAAGAAGAGATACAAAATGTTTTTAAAATATGTGGATTTTTAAAAAATTATATCTGACGTTGAGACAGCATAATAGTTAAAAGCATCTTCAACTCCTGAAACTGCCTCCTACAAGGAGGTGATTTTAGAAATGTAATTTATCCTATTTTCATCTAAGCCCTCTTCATAGATAAAATCAGAATAATAAACCACTTCATAGAGTTGTTGTAAAAATTGTATGTAACACATTAATATAACACATTAATATAGTAGTTTTATAATGCTATATATATAAGGTTATCACACTATATATAGTTATAGTAATAAAGAAAAGCCAACGGAATTTTCATATTAAAGGTTTTTCCAAGAAAAGCCAATGGAATCTTTCATATTAAAAGTTTTTCCAAGAAAAGCCAGTGAGATCTTTCATATTAAAGTTTTATATTTGATTCAAGTGTATTTCAATGAAATAATATAGGTGAAAATTAAATTACTAAAATAGAAAATGCCTGACAACATGTGAGCTAGATATCAACCACTGGAATTTATTTTGAAAAGCACAGGCCTAATGCAAATAATTTATAAATATATATGTGTGTGTTTATGTGTGTGTGTGTATATATACACATATATATAGAGAGAGAGAATAGAAAAAATCTTAGTGAAAGAAAAGTGGAATTTAAAAACAAGTTTTAAGTTGGAAACAATGGTATGTGAACAATAGTCCATTTCAGTTGCCACAATAAAACAGACATTATGTGTCAATGCAGGATATTCTCACTCTGAATGAAAATATTAGTAATTCGAAAATAATGAAAGGCCTCCAGGAATTTGGAAATAGGAATGTTCTTCTTTTCTCAGACAACAGTTGGATTATTGAGGAATTTATTTTTTTGCCACTTTGTTATACCAGGTGGATATTAAAGTCCACAGATTTGATTCTCAAGCACTTGGCTATAGCCAACATCTTGGTCATATTCTCCAAAGCAGCTTCACAGACAATGACTTCTAATTTCAAGCATTTCCTCAGTGATATTGCATGCAAACATGTTTTCTATGTTCACAGAGTGGGCAGAGGTGTGTGCTTTGCCACCACCTCCCTCTTGAGTATCTTCCAGCCATCATTGTCAGCCCCATGAACTCCAGGTGGGCACAGTTGAAACTACAAACCTCCAAATATATTGGGTCCCCCAACATCTTGTCCTGGATTGGAAATACACTGATAAATACCATTTTTTCTATGCATGTGATTGGCAAATCAAACAGCAAAAACAATTCAAAGAAAAAAGATTTAAGATACTGTTCTTCATTAGATAATAACAGAATTACAAGATTACTATGCACAACATTATCATCATTCCATGGTGTTTGTGTGTTAGATACAGTTAGGTTCCCTCTTCAAATAGCTTATCCAGTTTCTCCATTCTCTATTCTATAATTCCAAGTATTCCTTACCTCAACTGTGCCCCAACTTACCTAACCATGCCTAGACATGCATGAAATTGCTACAACCCAAGTCCCAAACTGCATTCTTTTCCTTATTAGAGAATAGGTTGCTTTCCCACTTCCCGCATAATGGACCCCGTTCTCTCTCTCTTACCTCCCTTACGTGACTATCTTATCTAAAAAATTTGAAGTATTTAGCCAGTTGAGACTGTGCGGTCCAACCCTAACCGATAGAGGAAAGACACAGAAGTAGAAGCTGCATTACAGATAATAAAAACTCGCACTTCCTTTGTTTTGTGTGCCCTTGCCATTGCTTAATTTACGAGGTGCACCCTTTTATAGAAGTAAATTTGCCTTGCTGAGTGCTATTTCTTGTGGAGCACCGAAAATCTGTTTGTAACATGTGTTTGAGACCCATAATCTGGACCAGTGGCTCCAAGATTTTTATTCTGTACAAGTGGCCAATGAGCACATGAAAAGATGCACAACATCTTTATTCACTAGAAAGATGCAAGTCAAAACCACAGTGATATATCACTTCATACCTATGGGTACAGGTATATTTCAGAAGACAGATCAGTGTGGGTGAAGATGTGGTAAAATTGAAACCCTCATAGAGTGCAAAATTAGGCAGCAGTTTTGGAAAACATTTTGGCAGTTCCTCCTGAGGTTAGCGTAGAGTTACTACATGTCTTAGCAATTCCACTTCTGAGTATATACTCAACTGAAATCAAAATAGGTCCACACAAAAACATGTATATGCATGTCCATAGAAACATTATTTGTTATGGCCAAAAAGTGAGAGCAGTGCAAATGCCTATCCATGGAGGACTAGATAGACAAATGTGATGTAGTATACAAGACAATAGTATTCCACCAGAAAAAGGAATGATGTACCAATATGGGACACAACATGGATACATATTAAAGACATTATGCTTGATAGAAAAAGCTATCCAAAAAGGGTCATGTACTTTATGAATCCATTTGTATAAAATTCCCAAAATAGGCAAATCCTTTGAAACAGAAAGTGGATTAATGGTTGCCAGAAGCTGGTAGGGAAAATAGAAAGTGGCTGAATGATGGGTGTGGAGATTTTTTTTTGGTTAAGTATACAGTTCTAAAATTACCTAGTGGTAATGATTGTAAAGCATTGCAAATACACAAAAAGATACTGAAATGTAAACCTGAAAATAATTAATATATTGAATTTGATGTTATGTGAATTTTATCTCGATAAACATAATTTTATAAAAAAAACTTCAAGCCACTGTTGCCAATGATAAAGACTAGATAATATGCTCTAAATGCAGCAGAAAAACACAGAAACACTAAGTTAGCTGAAAGGAAAATTGAAACTAAAATGAAAACAGAGTCCACAAAGTTCTACTGAAGCTTTAGTCACCTAGATATTCAAAAACACCCAGGTTCAACTGTGTAATCCTCTGTCATAGAAGTCTGGATGCTTTTGGTAGATAAATCCATTGGGCATATCAGTGTGACATAAAAAGTGCTTAAAACATAATTTTAAAAAAATTATAAATTCGTGACACTCATAAAGATAGGAACATATATTAAAATATTTATTTAACATCTGAGGAATCAGCTGATATGATGACCAGTGCAAAAAAGAGTCAAATGGCCAGGCTCACACCTGTAATCACAAAACTTTCAGAGGCCCAAGTGGGCAGATCACGAGGTCAGGAGTTCAAGACCACCCTGACCAATACGGTGAAACCTGGTCTCTACTAAAAATACAAAAATTAGCTGAGCATGGTGGCGCATGCCCGTAATCCCAGCTACTCAGGAGACTGAGCCAGGAGAATCTCTTGAAGTCAGGATGCAGAGGTTGGACTGAGCTGAACTCATGCCACGTCACTCCAGCCTGGGCGACAGAGTGACACTCTGTCTAAAAACAAACAAACAAACAAAGCAAAAAATAGCCGGGCATGGTGGCTCACGCCTGTAATCTCAGCACTTTGTGAGGCCGAGGCCGGTGGATTACCTGAGGTTCAGAGTTCGAGACCAGCCTACCGAGCTACTTAGGCGGCTGAGGCAGAAGAATCGCTTGAACCTGGGAGGCGGATGTTGTGGTGAGCCGAGATCGTGCAATTGCATTCCAGCCTGGGCAACAAGAGCAAAATTCGGTCTCAAAAAAAAAAGGCCAGGAGCGGTGGCTCATGCCTCTAATCCAAACACTTGGGAGGCTGAGGCGGGCAGATCACCAGGTCAGGATATCAAGACCAGCCTGGCCAACATGGTGAAACCACATCTATACTAAAAATACAAAAACATTAGCTGGGCGTGGTTGCGCAGACCTGTAGTCCCAGCTGCTCGGGAGGCTTAGGCGGGAGAATTGGTAGAACCTGGGAGGTGGAGCGTGCAGTGAGCCAAGATAGCGCCACTGCACTCCAGCCTGGGTGACAGAGCGAGACTTCTTCTCAAAAAAAAAAAAAAAAAAATGCAGATTCACCTTCTTAGCAAGAGCAGAGCTGCAGTTCTCCATGATATGTTTGGACACCTCTTGTGGGAGATCTGCTGTGCCCAGTGCCTGGAGTCTTCCATGCTTATGTTTCTTGCTGCCACTCTTGAGTACTTGATGCCCCATATCCTGGAGCTGGTGACCAATGAAGCTCATAATAGCCACAGAAGGTACAGTTATATTACCATCTATATTACATATGATTATCTATGTGTGTATTATATATATACATATATTCTATATATTATATAAAATGTATATATATGTTTTGGACAAAGACATATTCAAACAATAGTTAATAGTTTTTAAATATTCAGAGTCAAAATTATTTATAAATATATTTTATTACAAACACAATTATTCATCTTATTCATAGCCAAAACACCTGATCTGTCTAATAAGTACATATTTCACAGAGCTACATAGAGTTATCAATGGCTAAATACATTTTATAGGGAAAAGTGTACTCTATAGAAATTCTGCCTTAATTGATGAACTCAAAGCCCCAAATGTTATAAACACTTTTATGGCTGCATTAAGTTAAAAATAAGTGTTCCATCAAGTGTTGGGTCAATCTAACTCCTTCCTCCTGAGTATCAACATTTGAAGTTTTCACCTATTCACCAAAGGCTCAAAGGGCACCCTCTGGTATCTCTGGCCTTTTCATAGACAGATGGTAAGAAGCTGCCCAGCTCATTTCAAGGTCAAGGTCAGATGGTTTCTTCTAGAAGTTCCAGTTTACCGTGTACCAGCCATGTGATTCTGTATATTCATTTATTCTCTCTAAGCAGCAGTCTCCATCTGTGTAAAATCAGGATGATGAGTTTCTCTATCTTTGGGTTATCCCAAATAAGAAGTCAATTTGAGCTTAAGTTTAAGCTTAATGCGATGCTTGGCACCACAAGGCATGACACAGGATGCTAAACTGGGCACCTGTATTTTACAAAACTAGAAAACTTTGAGTTTCTTCCCTCTCCTGCATTTTCACATGTATTTGGTTTCATCTCTAAATCTGTTGAAGTTGAATAGATGTGTAGACAGGGATTGAGATTGATAATCTCATTTACAAAAATATAAAAAAGAATAAAATACACAGAAATAAATTTATTGAAAGAGGTAAAAGATCTATACACTAAAAACTCTAAAACATTAAATAAATTGAAGGCACTAAAAAATTGAAAGATACACCATGCTCACGAATTGAAAGAATTAATATTGTAAAAATGTCCATACTACCCAAAGTGATCTACAGATTTAATGCAATCCTTATAAAAATTCCAATTATATTTTTCTCAGAATTTAAAAAGTAATTATCAAATCTCTATCAATTCATGAAAGACCCAGAATAGCCTAAGCAATATTGAGGAAAAACAACAAAGCTGGAGGCATCATACTACCAGGTTTCTGAATATATTACAAAGCTACAGTAAGGCCAGGTGCAGTGGCTCACACCTGTGATCCCAGCACTTTGGGAGGCCAAGGTGGGTTGCTTGAGTCCAGGAGTTCTAGACCAGCCTTGGCACCATAGCAAAACACCATCTCTACAAAAAATAGAAGAATTAGCAGTGTTTAATGGCACAAACCCATAGTCTCAGCTACTTGAGATGTGGAGGTGAGAGGATTCCTAGATCCTGTGAAGTTGAGGCTGCAGTGAGCCACGATGAAGCAACTGCACTCCACCCTGGGCAACAGACTGAAACCTGTCTCAAAAAAAGCTACAGTAAGCAAATAGCATGGTACTGGATAAAAATAAACACACACAAATGAAGCATAATACCAAGTCAAGAAATAAATGTATCTACTTCATTTCTGGTAATGAAGGAACAACGTTTTCACCAGTAGGCTTCACCTTTCAGTGTTCTATCAATCAATATTTATTGGTAGATTATTTTTAATCTAACTTCAAGCATTCTGTAGCAGGCCAAATGAGGGCAGATCAGATGAATGTTAACATGAAAATTTTGTGGATTTATAGTTAATGAGTAATCATTTATGAAAGACTTACCCTATATTTCTGCAGCTGAATTATTTGCAATTGGTCTAGTGGTGAGCACAGTCAATAAGAAACAGATAAATAAATAAATAAATAAATGTATAATAAGAAATTAAATCAGTAGCCTGAAGAAAAAGTAGAGTTCTATTTACAACAATAAAGAAAGAGAGAGAATGCTCACTGATCTTTTTTTTTTAAATCTGTGATGAAGAGTCAATCAATATTTCTCTCTCAGAAGGCAAAAAAAAAAAAAAAAAAAAGGTAGCCAGGAGACAGGATTAACTTGTATCTCCCGCTTGGATGGACAGAACAGCATGTAGAGACTCTCATCATGAACTTTTACTCCAAGAACTACCATAGGAACATACCAGGAAAACCAAAAGAGTGCACAGACTCTTTGAAAGAAGTGGCTTGCCACTGCAACCTCTGCGAGACTACTGAAAAATAGCAAGTGCCAAAAGTGTAAGAGAAGGAACATTCACCTCTAAACACACATACTCAAAACCTGAAAATCCAGATCACCAGAGAAGGATTTAGCCTTACCTAGGGCCGAAATGAATTTAGAGAGCCAAGCAAAATATAAAAGCAGAAGCAGTGGGAAGAGCCCCATAGGCACTCTTGGTCCTCAGGGAAGCCATTTCTGACTTTATCTCACAGGGGTCCTTGGGAAGGACTGCCAGTGGAATTGGGGAAGGGCCACAGGGAGAAGGAAACTTCCAGCTAAACCCTGTAAGAATTTTGGCCTAGTGTCAATGTTCCTTGGCAGAATCGGTGAGCAGACAGTGAATGAGAAGCACAGATATGGGCACAGAAGCCATGGCAGGTGGTGAGGAGTGGGGCCTGAAAGCCCAGGTTGCTTTCTCAATGGGGAGGCTTATAGGCTGGGGCAAGAACTCAGTACTGCTCATGGACTGGATATAAACTTGGTGCTGTTGGTGGGGTAGGGTGTGAGTGAAACTGGCCTTGCTGGCTTCATGGGAGCTGAGTGAGGCCTGTCACTGCTGGCTTTCCTTCAGTTCCATCCTGACCTGTATGATACAGCAGAGGCAGCCATAATCCCCCTGGGAACATAACTCCATTGGCCTGAGAACCATACTCCCAACCCCACAGCAGCTGCAGCAAGCCCCACCCAAGAAGGGTCTGAGCTCAGATATGTCTAACCTTGTCCTCGCCTGATGCCCTTACTCTACCCATGCTGGTAGCTGAAGACAAAAAACATACTCTCTTGGGAGCTCTATGTTCCCACCCATTGCCTGAGAAACGTGAATACTTATCCAGGTGACCCAATGGCAAGCTTGCCTACCCCCTATACTACCACAGCTGATGCCGTATTGAAAATCCCACCTCCAGGTTGGAGGCCAACCAACTCAAGCCATTACATCAACTCATCAAAGAACCCCAGCCAGGTGGTGTGGCTCACACCTGTAATCCCAGCATTTTGGGAGGCTGAGATGGGTGGATCACCTGAGGTCAGGAGTTCCAGACCCCCCTGACCAACATAGAGAAACCACATCCAGTTTCTACTAAAAATACAAAATTAGACAGGCTTGGTGGTGCATGCCTGTAATCCCACCTACCTGGGAGGCTGAGGCAGGAGAATCCCTTGAACCTGGGAGGCAGAGGTTGTGGGGAGCCAAGATCGCACGATTGCACTCCAGCCTGGGCAATAAGAGCATAACTCCATCTCAAAAAAAAAAAAAAAAAAAAAAAAAAGAACAACCTCACTCCAATAAAGGAGAAAACAACAGCTAATTCCATCACCTGTAACATCCTGGCTAAGCAGAAGTCCTCAGTCTTTCATGTGACAACTTCACGGCTAGAACAACCAGCATCCAAAAAAAGAAAAAAAAAAAACCAGTGCATTAAACAGAACTACAACCAACCACCTTCACAGAGTCCACTTTACTCCCCTGCTACCTCTACCAGAGCAGGTGGTAGAATCCATGGCTGAGAAACCTGAAGACAGATCACATCACAGGACTCTTTGCAGACACTCCCCAGTACCAGCCCAGAGCCCAGTAGCTCCACTGGGTGGTTAAACCCAGAAGATCAATAACAATCCCTGCAGTCTGGCTCTCAGGAAGCCCCATCCCAAGGGAAAAGGGGAGACTATCATGTCAAGGGATCACCCCATGAAACAAAATCTGAACAGCAGCCTAGAGCCTCAGCTCTTTCCTCTGACATAGAAAACCCAAATGAGAAGGAACCAAAAAAACAATTTTGGTAACATAACAAAGGAAAAATTTTTTAACACCTTTGAAAGACCACACTAGCTCCCTAGCAATGGATGCAAACCAAGAAGAAATCTCTGTATTGCCAGAAAAAAAATTCATAAGGTCCATTATTAAGTCACTTAAACAGGCACTGGAGAAAGATAAATACTAACTGAAAGAATTTTTTTTTTTAAATACAGGATATGGGTGAAAAAAATTACCAGAGAAATAGATAGCATAAATTAAAAAAAAAAATCACAACTTCTAGAAATGAAAGGCACACTTAGAGAAATGCAAAACATAGTAGAAAATTACAAAAATAGATCCAAACAAGTAAAAGAAAGAACTTCAGAGCTCAAAGACAAAAGTTTTGAATTAATCCAATCTAACGAAGACAAAAAAGAATTTAAAAAATGAATCAAACCTCCAAGAAGCTTGGAATTATGTAAAAAACTGAACCTAAGAATAATTGGTGTCCCCAGGGAAGAAGTGAAATCTAAAAGTTTGGAAAACTTATTTGAGGAAATAATTGAGAAAAACTTTCCTGGCCTTACTAGAGATCTAGACATCCAAATACAAGAAGTTCAAAGAACACCAAGGAAATTCATCACAAGAAGATCATCACCTAGGCACACAGTCATCAGGTTATCTGAAGTCAATATACAGGAAAGATTTTTAAGGGCTGTGAGACGAAAGCATCAGGTAACCTATAAAGAAAAACATATCAGATTACCAGCAGATTTCTCAACAGAATCCCTACAAGCTAGAAGGGATTGGGGTCCTATGTCTAGCCTCCTTAAACAAGACAAGTATCAGCCCAAATTTTGTACTCAGTGAAACTAAGCTTCATAAATGAAGAAAGATACAGTCTTTTCCAGACAAACAAATGCTTAGAGAATTCACCACTGCCAAGCCACCACTGTAAGAACTGCTAAAAAGTGTTCTAAATCTTGAAACAAAACCTCAAAATACACTGAAATAGAACCTCCTTAAGTTATAAATCTCACAAGGCCTATAAAACAATAACACAATATAAGAGGTATTCAGGAAACTACTGGCACAATGAATAGAATAGTCCTTCACACCTCAATACTAATGTTGAATGTAAATGGCCTAAATGCTCCACTTAAAACATACACAATAGCAGAATAGATAAGAGTTTACCAATAAAATATCTGCTGTCTTCAAGAGACTCAACCAACACATAAGGACTAATATAAACTTAAGGTAAAGGATTGGAAAAAGATATTCCATGTAAACGTACCCTGATACCCTGAAAGCAAGCAGTAGTAGCCATTCTTACATCAGACAAACAAGCTTTAAAGAAAAAACAGGTAAAAAATAAAAAACACAAAGAGGGACATTATATAATGATAAAAAAGGACTAGTCCAATAGGAAAATATCATAATCCTAAATATATATGCACCTAACATTGGAGCTCCCAAATTCATGAAACAATTACTACTAGATCTAAGAAAAGAGATAAATGGCAACACAATAATAATGGGGAACTTCAATACTCTACTGACAGCACTAGACAAGTCATCAAGACAAAGTCAACAATAACAACAAAAAACACAATGGACTTTAACTATACCCTAGAACAAATGAACTTGACAAATATTTACAGAACATTCCACACTACAACTGCAGAATATACATTTTATTCATCAGCACATGGAACATTTCCCAAGATAGACATATGATAGGTCACAAAACAAGTCGCAATAAATTTAAGACAATCAAAATTATATCAACTACTCTCTCAGACTGCAGTGGAATAAAATTCAAAATCAACTCTAAATGAACCATCAAAACAATGCAAATACATGGAAATTAAATAAATTGTAGAAATTAAATAAATACATGGAAATTAAATAAATAATTAAATTTAAGATCAACCTGGTTCTGAATGATCTTTGGATGAAATCAAGATTGAAATTTAAAAATTCTTTGAACTGAACAATAATAATGGCACAACCTATCAAAACATCTGGGATACAGCAGAAGTGGTGCTAAAAGGAAAGTTCATAGCATCAAGTTCTTCCATCAAAAAGTCTGAAAGAGCATAGGTTGACAATGTAAGATAACACCTCAAGGAACTAGAGACACAAGAACAAGCCAAGCCCAAACCCAGCAGAAGAAAAGAAATATCAAAGATCAGAGCAGAACTAAATGAAACTGAAACAACAACAACAACAAAAATCCCAATGATAAATGAAAGGAAAAGCTGGCTCTTAGAAAAGATAAACAAAATTGATAGACCATTAACAGCATTATCCAAGAAGAGAGAAGATCCAAATAAGCTCAATTAGAAATGAAACAGAAGATATTGCAACCGCTGCCACAGAAATACAAAAGATCATTTAGGGATACTGTGAACACCTTTATGTGCACAAATTAGAAAATGTAAAGGAGATGAATAAATTCCTGCAAATGTACAATCCTCCTAGATTTAAAAAAAAAAACTCTGAACAGACTAATAACAAGAAGCAAGATTGAAATAATAATTTAAAAAATTGCCAACCAAAAAAAAAATGTTCAGAACCAGGTGGATTCACAGCTGAATTCTATTAGCCTTTCAAAGAAAAATTGGTGGGGGTAAGGGAGGAGACCACCCCTCATATTGTCTTATGCCCAATTTCTGCCTCCAAAGAAAGAAAAAGTAAAAACTAAAAGGCAGAAATGAAATCCACAAGCAGACAGCCTAGCACCACACCCTGGGCCTGGTAGTTAAAGATCGACCCCTGACCTAATTGGTTATGTTATCCATACATTACAGACATTGTATAGAAAAGCACTGTGAAAATCCCTATCCTGTTCTATTCCATTCTAATTACCAGTGTATGCAGCCCCCAGTCATGTACCCCCTGCTTGCTCAATCGATCCTGACCCTCTCATGCACACCCCCTTAGAGTTGTGAGCCCTTAAAAGGGACTGGAATTGCTCACTCAGGAAGCTCAGCTCTTGAGACAGGAGTCTTACCAATGCCCCCAGCCGAATAAACCCCTTCCTTCTTTAATTTGGTGTCTGAGGAGTTTTGTCTGTGGCTTGTCCTGCTACAGGGGCAGGGCCAAGATGGCTGATTAGAAGCGGCATCCCATAAAAAAGAACCATCACAGTGTGTGAATGCTGTACCATAACCTGAGGTATCCATGTTCTTTCATCAGAACTGACTAGGTGGCTGGCGTGGTCCATGGAGAGGAAGGAAGAGCAGTGTGGTGTGGCAGCCCACCTGACACCCATATGGGCCTGGGGAGCCCCCACCCCACAGCCAAGGGATGCAGTGAGTGAGCATGCTACCCATCCTGGGAAACTGCTTTTTCCATGGAACTATGCAACCCACGGATTAGAAGATTCCACTCATGAACCCACGCCACTGGAACCTAAGGTCCCAACTGTTGGAAGCAAGAGCTCAGAGTCGCAAACAAAATGAGCACTTAAACAAGGAATTTCTCAGCAAGGCAAGGCACATTTACTTCTGCAGAAGGGTGCCAGTCATGTCTCTGGCTGTTTTGAGAGCACAGCATACAAGAGAGGGAAGGAGTTTTTATCCCTAACACAGTGCCTACTTCTGAGTGCTGCCCCCATTGGCTGGAGTCAGACCGCACAATCTAAGCTAACTCGATGGCTATTTTAAATCGAGACTGGCAGGAAGGTTGTTTACAGAGCAGGTAACTAGGAGTGAGGAGGACTTCTTCCAAATAAGGAAGAGATGTGGGTCACGGATTGCGACTGGGGAGAAGAGATGTTTACAGAGCAGGTAGCTAGGAGCGGGAAGGTACAAGGAAGTTGATTTTGAGAACAAACAACAAGGAAGTTACTCTTTGAAGAGGAACTTATTATGCCTGACACAACCCTGGAGCTGAGCAGATAGATTATGAACAGCCTCTCAGCTAGAATCTGCTTAAGCCTGCCGAGTTCCCACAGGAGGGGCGACCAGCACCACAGTTGCAGTTGGCTGCTGTCTAAGCTGTTTGAGCTCCTTGAGGGAGGGACAGCAGCCAGCACTGGGACTCAAAACTGCCTAACAGGCTAAGCTCCCTGGATGGGGAAAGGGAAGCAGCCATCTCTATAGCTCCTGGCCACACTTTTCCTCTGCTAGATCCAGGGAAACTGGACAGCTTGGTCTCAGGAGGTGTCCCCCACAGCCCAACACAAGGGCTGTGGCAGACTGTGGCCAGAATGTCTCTTCAGGCCTGACCCTCACCCATCCCTCCTCACTGGTCAGGGCCTCCCTGCAGGAACTCCAGCCGGGGGCTCAGGGACATAACTCTGATCTCCCTGGGCCTGAGCCCCTAGGGGGAGGGGAGGCTGCAGTCTCTGTGGACCAGCAGACTTAGCCTTTCCTCCTGCTAGTTCTGAGGAATTTGAGCAGCCCAGATGAGTGGGTTTCCCCCCAGCAAAACACCCCCCTCCACCAAGGAACAGTCAAAGTGCTTCATTAAATGGGTTCTGCTCCCCATGCCACCCAACTGGTGACACTTCAACATGGGTTGTCAGACACCCTATACAGAAGCGATCCTACTGGCATCAGGTTGGTGCCTCTTGAGGTCAGAGATCACAGAGGAAGGAGCAGACTCTTCTTTGCTTTTCTCCAACCTCCTTGAGTGACATCTCCAGGCATGGGAGTGAACCAGATGAATAGGGCCTGAAGTGAACCCCCCTCAAACTGCAGAAGCCCTACAGAAGATGTACCTGACCATTGAAAGAAAAACAAACAAACAGAAAGGAACAACAGCATCAACAACAAAAAAGTACCCACAAAAACCTCACCCAAGGCCAGGCATGGTGGCTCACACCTGTAAAAAGGTTAACTTGTTTTTGTGATTGGCTATTGTTTTTCAGTAAGTAATGTATAGGAATAGATTGAAACAGAAATTTCTCTAAAACAGTGCTGGATGAATGCCTAAAGGGGCTCACACAACCTGCTCTGAGACTTGGTGACCATTATTTTTGTCCACATTCAATTGAGTTCAAATTTAGTATTGAACTTTTCCACTACATTCGGCCTCAATTGGATACTCAATTGTATTAAAATACCCTTACGGATACATCGGGAAGGCATAGTTGATATAGATTACAGATACAGGGTAAGCACAGGAGAATTAAAGGCACAATTAATAAAAATTAAACCACACATGGCGTTGCAAGCAGAGTAATATTGTGAGACTTGCCAGGAATATACACACAACATTCAGTATGCAGTAAGGCGCAAACCCCTCCGTGGGCTGCGGTAAGCATATCTAATGCCATTTGATTTTGCAACACAGCAATACGCAGCTGAGCAAATTCATCTGATAACAACATAAGTCCAGTGCTACTATCATTAAGAGCTTTTTCTACATGTAAGCTAAATATTATAATTTGTTGGTGAAGCAAGATTGTACCAGCGGCAGGGGAGAATACTGTGATAGCGTACCACCACCAGAGAGTCCAGCACATTTGTAACAAGTGATGTTTGTAAGCATCTAGATTACTGGGGAGGGGAATATTATCCTGGATGGTGAATAGAATTAATGGTCACCCCCAAGTGCATCTCCCCATCCAAAGTGGGGGCAGTATCACCACCGATAGGATCTGCATACCCAGAGGGCCCCCCAGGGGACGGCAATGGAGCTACTGTAATCATAGTGTACTAATCTCTTATTAAAATAGGAAAGAGATTGTGGTTCGTTGGGTGCAATGTTGTTGATTTGGAGTATGTGTTGACAACTGAGTGGAGAAACCCGAGAGTAACATTAGAGGAGCCATTTAAGGCCTCTAGACAAAGCAGGGGCTATATGGAATCCAGCCACCAGCACAGAAGGTTCGTAGTATATACCATTCCAGGAATATTGGGCAGAATACCAAGGCTTTCAATGCAAGGTGAGGGTGGAGTTCATCTTTTGTGTGACTTGGCAAAGATTGATTTTTTAGTGTGGTCAAATGAAGTCCAGGTTGGATTGCAAGTGCTGTTGTTGCAGCCCCATTGGTAACAACATAGCCATTCAGAAATGTTGTCAGGGATGATTCTCCAAGGTAGACCATTTTTGGCAGCCTCTAGCAACTCCACGTATAGCCAACATTGATTGCAGTTGGCTTCTGTTGCAGCAGTGGCTAACAAGTTGATGAATTTATTCTTGGCCTCAGACACAAAGACACAGGTGCTGACCATTAGTAGATAGGTTATTCCCTGTAATAACAAAAACAGAAGGGAACATCATATTTTTTTTCATCTTTTGGAAATTGTACTATGCCTTCATTTTCTGCTTTCATAGCTACAAGGTCACCAGCCTTAGGGTTGGGATCTGATGGACGCTGTACCCATATTTTGGCTCCAGGATTTAAGCTACCTGTACCAGGGGATATGAATCCCCAAGTTCTGTATGTAGCCTCTGTTGGGCAAAGATTTCCTCAGGGGTTAATTGTGGACAAGGTACCACTAACAATTGAGCAACCAGCATCTGTGGTTTTATAGCAAAAGAATCTGGAGTGTTATTGTATAAAATGTCCTTTAACTCTCCCGGTAATCGCTATCAATTATTCCACCATGCATTATTATGCTTCTCATTGCAAGGCTTGAACATGTTGTAATCCATTTACCCACATTCAAGATCACAGTTATGGTGGAAATTTTTGCCTGTTGATCTTCCTGCTGATTAAATAGTCTGTCAAGAGGAAGCAGAGACACACTAGCATCAACATGGAAAACAGGGCCAGGCACAGTGGCTCACACCTGTAATCCCAGCGTTTTGGGAGGCTGAGGTGGGAAGATCACAAGGTCAAGAGATTGGGACCATCCTCACCAACATGGCAAAACCCCGTCTCTAAAATTACAAAAATAAACTGAGCATGGTGGCTCATACCTCTAATCCCAGCACTTTGGGAGGCCAAGGCCTGCTGATCAGGAGGTCAAGAGATGGAGACCATCCTGTCTAACATGGTGAAACCTCATCTCTACTAAAAATACAAAAATTAGCTGGGTATGGTGGTGTGTGCCTGTAGTCCCAGCTACTCGGGAGACTGAGGCAGGAGAATTGCTTGAACCTGGGACATGAAGGTTGTGGTGAACCCAGATTGTGCCACTGCACTCCAGCCTAAAGAAAGAGTGAGACTGCATCTAAAAAATGAATAAATAAAAAATAATACAAAATTAGCTGGGCATGGCAGCCTGTGCCTGTAATCCAAGCTACTTGGGAGGCAGAGGCCAGAAGAATTACTTGAACCCTGGAGATGGAGGTTGCAGTGAGCTGAGATTGCACCACTGCACTTCAATTTGGTGACAGGGCTGGATTCCGTCTCAAAAACAAAAAACAACAACAAAAAATCATGGAACACAGTGATGATGGGAGTATGCACCAGGATTCAGATACCTTACCAATATTGTTTTCCCCAAACCTCTTTATTCCACATTAACCATTTGTTTCATTGCCACTTGGGCACCCAGGTAGTAAGACCATTTACTACTGACAAAGAGTTGATATAAAAGTAACAAATCCCTCTGGCCTCCTCCTGAATAGCTCGGAGGAACGACTACTAGTTCAGCTAACTGGCTGCTCCCACCCCTTCCTTCATCAGAAATGCTTATGTTTTTAACAGGATTATAAGCCACAGCCTTCCAGCATTGGGTCCCACCAATGTATTTGGTGGATCCATCAGTAAACCAATCATGTTTCTGATCCTCTGGGCTTAGTTCTTTAAAGGATTTGCCCTTTTGATGTGTGTGTGTGGGGGGTGTTTCTTTTCCTATCTGCAGGACTTGCTCGGTTGTTTCCTGAGCTCGCAGGTTTTCCACATCCTCATGTAAAAGTGATACCCCCTATGATTTTGGCTTAGCCTGGTTTTGTATGTCCCATTTCCATTTTATGATGCTACTTTCTGAGCATGCCCTATCTGGTGGGTTTTGGGGGAACTCATGACCAAAGTCATAATAGAAATTTCAGGCCTCATAAAGACATCGTGGTTGAAGCAGAAGTGTTCCATTTCCAGCAAAGCTCAGTAGCAAGCTAACAATTGCTTCTCAAAAGAGGAATAAGCTTTTCCAGCCTCTGGCAGTTTCTGCATCCAAAACATGAAAAGTACCCTCTTTCCATCTTGTTTCTGCCTAAGGCTCCAATTAGCATGTTGATCTATGACAGTTACTCGCAGTTCATCAGGCCCATCCCATATAGGCCATAGATCCAGGGCCAGTTGCACTGCTTGTTTAGCTTGTTCAAAAGCCATGCTGTCTTTCTCTCCACCATGAGAGTCATACCTTTTTCTAGTGGCTGCATGCAGAGGTTGTAAAATGTTACCCGAGTAAGGAATATGATGTGTTCAGAATCCAAACAAGCCAATACATTTCTGGGCCTCCTTCTTAGTGGTAGGGGTTGCAAATTATAGTATTTTAGCCTTAGCCTTTGGTGAAGTGGACTATTTCTTTGCATTCCATAGGATGCCAAAGAATTTTACACTTTCTGCAGGTCCTTAATTTTACTAGGCTTAATTTCCCATTTTTGAGATAGGAACTGGGTTTTTACGTGCTCCAAGCCCTGGCTGACTAGTTCTTCAGTTTTACCCTGACTGCGCCACCTGGACAGCTGCTTTTTTCAGCAATAGGCTGATAGCTTTGAGCCTGATCAGTCAAGACATTGACTGTCATTGGGCCAGGGCCAGTCCGGAAGTCAGATTAGCATTTTCCTTTTCCTGCTTACATTTCTCTTGTAGCAACCAGCCCCTATCTTGACACATTAACTTATAAGCAGCAATCAAACACTATCCACTTTGTGAGATTCCCTCAGCATCTCCTTTGGTGACTGGAATCCTCCGCAGCACTTCACACACAGTCAAAGGTTTAAATTGCACTGATTTAGATTCCCAATTCCCACAAATGCCAGTTCCGCTGAACCATTCAATCACAAAGAAGGAGAACTGGGAGTGATCCCATCCCAGGATATGGGAAGTCCTTGAGCCTCCAGCCCTATCCTTCTGGTCAAAAAGGGGCACACTTTTGTTTTCAAATCCTGTTTGTGATGCCAAAAATGTTCTGTGTGGGAAATGTGGGAGGGGAGAAGAAAAGACATACATACAATACCTTTAACAGTAAACAAGCTTTAACCCACATCAATATCAATGCAGACAGAATAAACTAATGATATAATAAGCAAATGATATAATAAGCAAATAAATATAATACGCAGATTGATATAATAAGCAAATTGCAGTAAGAAGAGGAGATGGGAAAAGATATATATATATATATATATTTACCCTCACTAGACTATGGAGGATTACCAACTGAGTAGGAAGCAACAGCCCAGGCTCCAGAGTCGGCCACCCATTCATGCACAGACAAGAAGTCTCATGAAGCTTCAGGGCGGTCTGGGACCCTAGCTCTTTGGTAACGAGTTGTTTGGCATAAGGCCCAGTGAGGAGGGCCATTTGGGACTTGCCTCATGGAACACAAAAGGGTCAGCTTGTTTTTGTGATTGTCTATTGTTTTTCAACAACTAATGTATAGTAATAGAATGAAATAGACATTTCTTTGATACAGCTCTGGATGAACACCTCAGCGGCTCACAACCAGGACCTGTTCTGGGACTTGGTGACCATTGTGTCCACGTTCAATTGAGTTCAAATTTAACATTTAACTTTTCCTCCACAAATTCTCCTGTCTTCATGAATCAGCTCTGTCTAGGTAAAGGGCAAAATGAACCCCTTGGGCTGTTACATAACCTCCACCTCCTGGGTTCAAGTGATTCTCCTGCCTCAGCCTCCAGAGTAGCTGGGACCACAGATGTGCACCATCATACCCAGCTAACTTTTTACATTATGAGTAGAGATGGGGTTTCACCATGTTGGCCAGGCTAGTCTTGAACTCCTGACCTCAAGTGATCCACCCACCTTGGCCTCCCAAAGTGTTGGGATTACTGGCATGAGCTACCTGTGCCTGACCCTAAATTATTTCTATCTCTTATAGCAGTTTGAAATTACTTAAAGGTTGTTTCAAATTGAAAAAATAAGAAGAATGTGGATAAAAATAAAATATAAATAGATAAAAAAATTACAGGGATTACAAAATACATATGTAAATCTGGAGTGGTCAAAAATGACAAATTTGATTTATTTATAAGGTTTTATTAAAATTAGCTTTAATCGTTAATACACTATTACCAAAGTAAAAGCTGATTTTCTCTTGAACTGAAAGGAGCCGGGCACATTCCTCAGCCCCGGGCTCAAAACAAACAAGCCCAGTACAAACACATCCCATCCTCCCATCCCACCACATATCGCCATATATCTCTCAAACTTCCTGAGCCCAGTACACACACCACCAGGAAAGTCTCCGATAAGAGGACAGCCGTTCAAAGTTTTACTGAAAGAGCGGGAACCAAAAGAATTCCTTTGTTCCCCTGTAACTTTCAGGCTATAAAAAGCAAACACTCGCATTGTTCAGGGCCCTCTTGTATGCTGTGGAATGGAGGGACCAGGTTCGATCTTGTAGTAAAGATCCTTGCCGCTTGGCTTTGACTCTGGACTCTGGTGGTCTTCTTTGGGGAACTAACGGTCTGGGCATAACATCACAAAAATTTTATGTATTATTAATATGACAGCAAAATACTTCTGTTCACCTTTGAATACATTCAACAAGACAGAGAGTAAAAAAGAGATAAAATGTTCCCATGCTCTGGCATGGACCAGGCTCAGCTCTGGGAGGAAGCCCTGCCTGAAAAGGCTGCAGCTTAGGCTGTCACTCTTTTCTTCACTCCGCCCAGCAGCTGATCACATCTTCTGTCACTCAGTGTCTGAGGGGGCGGGACCTTAAGCATTAGCCAATCAGAGACGCTGGGCTGGAAACCGTCCAATCAGGCACGCAGCTGGAATGAACACGACGGCTTCCGGATTTGGCGGGGTCTTTGTCTCTCCCTGCAGCTGGAGCTCCAGGTCGTGTCTTCACTTCTCTGTGTCTTCTTCTCCTAGAGGTCCAGCCTCTGTGGCCCTGTGTCCTGCAGGTATTGGGAGATCCACAGCTAAGACGCCAGGACCCCCTGGAAGCCTAGAAATGGTGAGAGTGCCGGTCCAGCATCCCAAGAGAGGTGAAGTGTCTGTGGCGGGACTCAGGCCTCCCCAGAGTCAGCTCCACAATCTGCACCCCTAATTCTCCTTACCCAGCTCTGCCTCAGTCCCGTTCAGCCATAAGATGGCGGCTACGCTGACAGCCTGGCCCCCGGGTGTCCTATCGCTTCCCCGCGCAGTGACTGTGCCCCTGGCCTGGAGCGCTCTGTGGGCAGCTCTGCACCCGCAGTGCCGTGTCTCTCCCAGATTGTGCAGGGACCACCGGAGGGTCTTGAGGGGAGAATCCTGACTCGCGGTGCGGGTTCATGAATGGGAAGAGCTTTGGTCTGTGGGGTTCACAGTTTCCCTTTTCTGCTATTAAAATTGTATGGGGCCGGGCGCGGTCGTTCACACCTGTAATCCCCGCACTTTGGGAGGCCGAGGCGGGCGGATCACTTGAGGTCAGGAGTTGAAGACCAGACTGACAAAAATGGGGAAACCCCTTGTCTACTAAAAATACAAAAATTAGCTGGATGTGTTGGCGAATGTCTGTAGTCCCAGCTTCTCGGGAGACAGAAGTGAGAGAATCGCTTGAACCCGGGAGGCGGAAGTTGCAGTGAGCTGAAATCCTGCCACTGCACTCCAGCCTGGGCGACAGAGCAAGACTCTTGTCTAAAAAAAAAATTATGGGAGCCACTGCAAAAATATCAAACAATTTAATCAAAGAGTGATTCAAGAATTGTAGAGCACCCAGCTATAGTTTGTAGTTTGTGGTCCATGGGAGAGGCTGGAAGAAAAGACATTTATAAAATGCATGATGAGGAAAACCAAATTCAATAATTTGTTAGGTTTAGTAATGTAGTTTCTTAATTTGTACAATCAAGGTGGAAATTTCCTGGTTATGTAACTAGAGCTTAATTGGCAGTTTATAGTTGCTGAAGCCTGAATTTTGTTTCCCCTAATGTAGTAATTAGCCAAAAAATGCACTTGAGCTTAGATTTTTTTTTTTTTTAGAAATAGAAATCCGGGGACTAGAGCCTCTTCAGTCTAATTGCCTGCCACTTAATTATTTTCACATCCCACAAGGGACTGATTTTCCCTGGCATTTTTCACATGTGTCCCAAGCAGGGCCTCAAGTGTCCCCCATGTTCCTCAATTAATTATTATTATTATCATTTTTTGAGACGGAGTCTTGCTCTGTCGCCAGGCTAGAGTGCAGTGTCAGATCTTGGCTCACTGCAACCTCCACCTCATGGGTTCAAGCGATTCTCCTGCTTCAGCCTCTCCAGTAGTTGGGACTACAGGCAAGCGCCACCACTCCCAGCTAGTTTTCATATTTTTAGTAGAGATGAGGTTTCACCATGTTTGCCAGGAATGCTAGTTACCAAGGAAAAATATAGGGAAAATCTCTCTTCCATTTTGGCTGTAGACAATGAATATATTTCCACAGGAAAATGTGGTAGATAATTGATGAGTTACATGGATTCATCAACACATTAGTTCCTCTTTTTGCAGGGTAAATTTTTTCTGTATCCTTTTATTTTGAGTTCTGAGTTAAATGCTAAATTTTAAGTGATGAAACATGGTACCTTCTAGAAGTGTTCACATATGACTAATTTTTTACTACATTATTTTATTTATTTACTTATTTTTTTGAAACAGAGTCTCACTCTGTCACCAGGTTGGAGTGCAGTGGCGTGATCTCGGCTCACGCAACCTCTGCCTCCCAGGTTCAAGCAGTTCTCCTGCCTCAGCCTCCCAAGTAGCTGGGATTACAGGTGTGCGCCACCACGTCCAGCCAATTTTTTTGTGTTTTTAGTAGCCTTGGCCTTCCAAAGTGTTGGGATTACAGGCGTGAGCCACAGTGCCCGGCCTACTGCATTATTTTTAAGATAAATAATAAAATAATACATATATTGTCTGAAAGAAGTAGATATATATGCTTTTCTTATAGGGGTATAAAATGCAAGCATCTAAGCCAGGTGCAGTGGCTCATGCCTGTAATATCAGCACTTTGGGAGGCCTAGGCAGGTTGATCACTTGAGGTCAGGAATTTGAGACCAGCCTGCCCAACATGGTGAAACTCATCTCTACTAAAAATACAAAAGTTAGCCAGGTGTGGTGGCATACGCCTGTATTCCCAGCTACTTGGGAGGCTGAGGAACAAGAATGTCTTGAACCCGGGAGGTGGAGGTTGCAGTGAGCCGAGATCATGCCATTGAACTCCAGCCTGGGCCACAGAGTGAGACTTCGTCTCAAAAAAAAAAAAAAAAAGTAAGAACCTTAAAATTTCCTTCCTTATGTAAACACTGCGTTTGAGTAATTTCCCTGGATTTTTCAAACACGTAGTTTCAAAAACTAAGTGAATAATTCTGACATGGAAATTAAAGATTGAACCTAGTGACTCCAAGCTAAGGCTAATATTAAGCCTGCAACTGCATATTGAAGACTCAGTTAGTTTTTTCTGGGGAGCCTCCCCTGCAGATGTCCAGCCTGCTCACCCCAGCCATAGAAGGAGCCTTTATCCTGAGAGAAGCTACAGAGACCTGGAAAGCTGGGGTCCCACAGGCAGATGCAGTTGAGGTTAAGATGAAAGGAAACTGAGAGGGTCTTACTGATGATGCAGTCATTATGTTTTGTGGCACTTTCTATACTTTGTAAAATAAAAACATTAGATTTATGTAAAAAAAATGAATTCCAAAAAATTATTGCAACAGGAGAAAGTACCAACTAAATATAAGATCTTTATGGCTTACAAAGATGTAGGCAGAAAAGGGCTTTCTTTTTTAGGGAGAGGTAAACAAGATAAGAAATGAGGTGGGAGGTGAATGGCAAATGGAGAGTGAAAAAGTCAGATTTTAGATCAGAGGATGTCTTACCTTGAAATCAGCATGTTCTTAGGAGGGATGTAAAATGGGGTTGTATGTTGACTCAGACTGAGGGTAGCTCAAAGTTCAGGAGCCTGAGGGAGGGAAATAAACTTAAGAAAAGTATGATTAAGAAATATTTTATTTTAGTCCAGGCCCAGTGGCTCATGCCTGTGATCTCAACACTTTGGGAGTCTGAGGCAGTCGGATCACCTGAGGACAGGTGTTTGAGACCAGCCTGGCCAACATGATGAAATCCTGTCTCTACTAAAAATACAAAAGTTACTGGAAGGCTGAGGTGGGCAGATCACCTGAGGTTGGGAGTTTAAGACCAGCCTGACCAACATGGAGAAATCCCATCACTACTAAAAAAAAAAAAAAATTCAACAGGTGTGGTGGTGCATGCCTGTAATCCCATCTACTCGGGAGGCCAAGGCAGGAGAATCGCTTGAACTCGGGAGGTAAATGTTGTACTGAGCTGAGATTGCGCCAGTGCACTCCAGCCTGGGCAACGAGAGTGAAACTCTGTCTCAAAAAAAAAAAAAAAACACCAAAACAACAAAAATTCGCCAGGTGTGGTGATGGGCACCTGTAATTCCAGCTACTTGGGAGGCTAAGGCAGGATAATTGCTTGAACCCGGGAGGTGGAGGTTGCTGTTAGCCAAGATTGCATCACTGCACTCCAGCCTGAGTGACAAAGTGAAGAAATATTTTATTTTGAGCACTGAAGACAAATTCAGCTGTTTTTTTAATGAGAAAAAGGAGAAAATGTGCAGAGCGTGTGTCTGCCTGTGTGATAGGCAAGAAAAGAGAGCACTATCTTAGTCATAATGGGAAGAGTGTTTCTTTGCATAAATTGTTCCTGGAGCACACAAAGAATGGAGAATTTTATTAATCACAAATATTTTCCAGTATTATCTATGCGTTTCATCTTTCCCCATTTCTTTTCTTTGTTCTATGCATTTCTTCCATTTGGCTTTTCCTGGGCTGCATCTCACATATTAAACTGGTAAACATAACTACAGTGTTTTGCTAAGTTCTGTGAGTAGCTCTACCAGATTATTAAAATTCAGAGAGGTTATGGGACTAACAAGTTTTTAAACAGTAGCTCAGAAGCATAGATGGGCCCATGGGGTTTGTGACTGGCATCTGCAGTGAGGACAGTGTTGTGGGACAAAGCCCTGAATCAGGGTCTGTGTTGACTCTGGGTGGTGTCAGAATTCAAATGTTAGACAATAAGTTGGTGTTGGAGAATTGTTTAATGTTCAGCTAACTCTACAGATTTGGTGCCAGAAAAAAGATATCACAGAGGCCTGGCCTGGAATAAAACTCTAGGTGTTTGGGAATGGGAGCTCTGCTTTCCCATACACAGGCTGTCACACTGCCCATTGTCCTGTGATTCAGGTCTTCTCCCAGGGTGACGGAGGACTGAAAACTTAGAGGACAGGAGCTCTGATTAGAGACCCCCTTTTCCCACAGCTGCCACCACAAGATTCCCACCCACTCACAAGCACACACACTAGGCATTGACACGTCCACACTCCTCCCAGGACTAGGCACCACCCTCAGAAACTTCACCACAGCATTTTTGACCCTAGTGTTTCTTGCCAAGAACCCACAAGTCTCTGCAAGTCTCCTGGCATATCCCCATCCACAGATGCTAAATCTGCAGCAGCAACCAGTTTTCTCCATCAACCTACCATTTTGGATCAGCTGTTCATAATCTCATCTGCCTGCACACAGTAATAAATCAGAGTACGGCTGCATTGGGACCACTATCTGCAGCAAAAACCAGTCCCTCACCTGCATTGCACTCTCTCCTGCCCAGGGATTTAATTTTTTATTTTAGCTCTTATTTTTGATTCGGGGTACACGTGGGTTTCTTTTACAGGTAAAATTATGTCATGGGGGTTTTGTGTGCAGATTATTTTGTTAACTTACGTACTAAGCATAGCACCAAACAGGTATGTTTTCTGATCCTCTGAGTTCTCCCACCCTCCACCCTCAACTAGGCCTCAGTGTCTGTTGTTCTCCTCTTTGTGTTCGTGTGTTCTTATTATTTAGCTCTTACTTATAAATGATAACACATTCATTTGGTTTTCTGTTTCTGCATTTTATCTTTTTTTTTTTTTTTTTTGGAGACGGAGTTTTACTCTTGTTGCCCAGGCTGGAGTGCAATGGTGTGATGTAGGCTCACCGCAACTTCCACCTCCCAGGTTCAAGTGATTCTCCTGCCTCAGCCTCACGAGTAGCTGGGATTACAGGTGCATTCCACCATGCCCAGCTAATTTGTATTTTTAATAGAGACGGAGTTTCTCCATGTTGGGCAGGCTGGTCTCCAACTCCTAACCTCAAGTGATCAACCCACCTCGGCCTCCCAAAGTGCTGGGATTACAGGTGTGAGCACTGCGCCAGGCCTCTGCATTTGTTTTCTAAGAAAAATGGTCTCCAGCTTCATTGATGTTATTGCAAAGGACATGATTTTTTTTTTAATGGCCACAGAGTATTCCATGATGTTTATGTACCATATTTTGTTTTGACTAAATCTTTTATTTTATTTTATATTTGGAGACAGAGTCTCACTTATTGCCCAGGCCAGAGTGCCATGGCATGATATTGGCTTACTTTAACCTCAACCTCCCAGGCTCAAGCAATTCTCTCCTACCTCATCTTCCCAAGAAGCTAGGACTACACCTGGGTGTTACCACACCCGGCCAATTTTTCTTTTTGTATTTTCCGTGGAGACAGGATTTTGCCATGTTACCCAGGCTGTTATCAAACTTCTAAGTTCAGGCAGTTCACCTGCCTTGGCCTCCCAAAGTGCTGGAATTACAGGCATGGGCCACCGCTTCTGACCATACCATATTTTCTTTATCCAGTCTACCACTGATAGGCATTTAGGGCCTGTCCTTGTCTTTGCTATTGTGAATAGTGCTGCAGTGAACATGCATGTGGATGTGTCTTTATAATATAATAATTTATATTTCCTTGAGTATATACCCAATTATGAGATTTCTGGGTCAAATGATAATTCTGTTATTAGTTCTGTGAGGAACTGCCACACTGCTTTTTACAGTTGTTAAACTAATTTACACTCCCACCAGCAGAGTATAAGCATTCTGTTTTCTCTGCAACCTTGCCAGCATCTGTTATTTTTTGACTTTTTTAAAATAGCCATTCTGACTGGTGTGAGGTGGTATTTCATTGTGGTTTTTCTTTTAATTTCTCTAGTGATTAGTAATGAGCATTTTTTTCATATGCTTGTTAGCCACATGTATATCTTCTTTTGAAAAGAATCTGTGTTTTTGCCTAGAATTTAATGAAGTTGTTTGGTTTTTTCTTTTAAACTTGTATAAGTTTTTAATAAATTCTGGATATTAGACCTTTGTCAGAGGCAAAGTTTGCAAATATTTTCTTTTATTCTGTAGGTTGTCTTTTTCCTCTGTTGATAGTTTCCTTTGCTGTGAAGAAGTGCTTTAGTTTAAATAGGTTCCATTTGTCAATTTTTGCTTTTGTTGCAATTGCTTTTGGTAGCTTCATCATGAAGTCTTTGCCGGTTTCTGTGTCTAGAATGGTGTTTCTTAGGTTATCATTCAGATTTTCTTATAATTTTAAGTTTACATTTAAGTGTTTAATTTATCTTGAGTTGATTTTTGTATATGGTGTAGTGAACGGATCTAGTTTCAGTCTTCTACATAGTGCTAGGTAGTTATTTTAGCACCATTTGTTAAATAGAGAATTCTTGCTGCATTCCTCTTGTCAGCTTTGTCAAAAATCTGATGGTTATAGGAGGGTGGCATTATTTCTGGGCTCTCTATTCTGTTGCATTGGTCTTGTGCACTCGTGGATTTTTTATAACATCTTTCTCTCTTCTCCTTTTTCCCCATAAACATTCTTTGAAGTGCACACAGTGTGAAAAATTCAGATGTCCAAGAGTTCAAAACTCTTTAAAAAGTTCCAAAACAAATTTTGCTATTCTGTCTGTTCTTAAGGGATTTAGATTATATGTAGATATTTTTCTCTGCTTTTTTGAAATATATTTAAATCATATTAACAGCTAAATAAACGTTTTTCATTTTTTATGACTCCAGATTATCTTTATCTGGTACTTCAGATTTATTGCTTTGTTTTTGCTTCTGAAAAGTTTATTTTTTTCATTTTTAGTCCTTTAAGGTAGACATAGATTTGTTTAGTTAAAACTCATTTAAGAGCACACAGAAGCATAGCACAAAGATAAATTTAGCAATACAGAATGATAAAGACTAAAAGATACTAAGTTTCTTTGACAGAAACCTGATTATCCAAGGTAATTATCCAATATTTGCAGGCAGAAGTACCAATACTGCAAATGCAAGAACAGTTCAATGCATGAACTCAACAGTGGAATCTGTAGTTGTACCTTGTTTTCTATTTATTACTTCAGAACAATTAGCATAGTTATGTTTAGTGTTTGTAGACAAACTGCATTCATATAAATTAAACAGTGTTTCCTTTTTTTTGAGACAGACTCTCACTGTGTTTCCCGGGCTGGAGTGCAGTGGCGTGATCTCAGCTGACTGCAACTGCTGCCTCCCAGATTCAAGTGATTCTCCTGCCTCAGCCTCCTGAGTAGCTGGGATTACAAGTGCACACCACCATGCCTGGCTAAGTTTTTGTATTTTTAGTAAAGATAGGGTCTCACCATGTTGTCCAGCTTGATCTTGAACTCCTGACCTCAAGTGATCTACCCATCTCAGCCTCCCAAGTTGCTGGGATTACAGGGGTGAGCCATAAACAGTATTTTCTACAATATTATGAATATAAAGCCACAATACTTACTTTGAATCACTTAAATGGTTATTTTAATATTGTAATTTATACTTTTGAAATATAAAGTGTTTTTTAAATTTAATTTAATTTAATTTTATTTTTTTATTGATCATTCTTGGGTGTTTCTCGCAGAGGGGGATTTGGCAGGGTCATAGGACAATAGTGGAGGGAAGATCAGCAGATAAACAAGTGAACAAAGGTTTCTGGTTTTCCTAGGCAGAGGACCCTGCGGCCTTCCGCAGTGTTTGTGTCCCTGGGTACTTGAGATTAGGGAGTGGTGATGACTCTTAACGAGCATGCTGCCTTCAAGCATCTGTTTAACAAAGCACATCTTGCACCGCCCTTAATCCATTTAACCCTGAGTGGACACAGCACATGTTTCAGAGAGCACAGGGTTGGGGGTAAGGTCACAGATCAACAGGATCCCAAGGCAGAAGAATTTTTCTTAGTACAGAACAAAATGAAAAGTCTCCCATGTCTACTTCTTTCTACACAGACACGGCAACCATCCGATTTCTCAATCTTTTCCCCACCTTTCCCCCCTTTCTATTCCACAAAACCGCCACTGTCATCATGGCCCATTCTCAATGAGCTGTTGGGTACACCTCCCAGACGGGGTGGTGGCCAGGCAGAGGGGCTCCTCACTTCCCAGTAGGGGCGGCCAGGCAGAAGCGTCCCTCACCTCCCGGACGGGGCAGCTGGCCGGGCGGGAGGCTGACGCCCGCACCTCCCTCCCAGACGGGGCGGCTGGCTGGGTGGCGGGCTGACCCCCCCACCTCCCTCCTGGACGGGGCGGCTGGCCGGGCGGGGGGCTGACCCCCCCACCTCCCTCCCAGACCGGGTGGCTGCCGGGCAGAGACGCTCCTCACTTCCCAGACGGGGAGGCTGCCGGGCGGGGGGGCTCCTCGCTTCTCAGACGGGGAGGCTGCCGGGTGGAGGGTCTCCTCACTTCTCAGATGGGGTGGCCGGGCAGAGACGCTCCTCACTTTCCAGACTGGGCAGCCGGGCAGAGAGGCTCCTCACATCCCAGACGATGGGCAGCCAGGCAGAGACGCTCCTCACTTCCCAGACGCGGTGGCGGCCGGGCAGAGGCTGCAATCTCGGCACTTTGGGAGGCCAACGCAGGCGGCTGGGAGGTGGAGGTTGTAGCGAGCCGAGATCACACCACTGCACTCCAGCCTGGGCAACATTGAGCACTGGGTGAATGAGACTCCGTCTGCAATCCCGGCACCTCGGGAGGCCGAGGCTGGGGGATCACTCGCGATTAGGAGCTGGAGACCAGCTGGGCCAACATGGCGAAACCCCGTCTCCACCAAAAAAATACGAAAACCAGTCAGGCGTGGCAGCGCACGCCTGCAATCGCAGGCACTCGGCAGGCTGAGGCAGGAGAATCAGGCAGGGAGGTTGCAGTGAGCTGAGATGGCAGCAGTACAGTCCAGCTTTGGCTCGGCATCAGAGGGAGACCGTGGAAAGACAGGGAGAGGGAGACCGTGGGGAGAGGGAGAGGGAGAGGTGAAAGTGTTTTAACTGAAGTATAGTTACAGTTTTTAAAAATGGTACATATACTATGATGTTCATTAAAATTATTCATACTTAGATATTTATATCTAATAGCCAGAGAAAATTTACTACCAAATTATTACAGTAGATATTTGTCTGACATATTTATTACTTTATTCAATAGGAATAACAATGAGTAAACACAATTTAGGTATTTTTTATTTCACTAAATTGGTATGTTCCTATTACAGGACAAATAAAGACAGGTGATGTGGCCATCCCAACACCATAATACCTCTTCAGTTAGCTATGTTGCAAGTTCTAATATATTCCACTATATGAACACAATCAGATTCTATTTCTTCATCAAAAAGTGTTGTTTGAAGTTGTCAGATGTATTTCAATATAGAACCCCCATTCAATGGCTAGAAGATGAGACAGCAGCAGAGATGGAAAAGAAACTTTATAAAATTATTCTTTCTGAAAATCTGCACCCTTCCTAATGCTCATGTTTCTCATGGTGAGAGTAGCTATACACTTTGAGTGTTTAGAGAGAAATTTATTTTAGGAGAATATTTTCTGGCTGACTTAGCAATCTTATATCTAATCTGACCTTTTTCTTAAGATCTTTTTAACTTCCTTCTCTCAAAATTATCTTGCTCAGAGGGAGATCTGTTTTTCTCTCCAATGCTTTGTCTGTTTCAGAAGCCTTACTAGTATCCCGTGGTGTCTGAATGAGGTGGGTTGTCACAGTGAAAACTTCTGATGTTATCTCTATCTGGACTCATGTTGGAAATTCAATATTTTTTCCATGTCACCATTATAAGTAGAAAGTGAGGCTGAAACACTGCTCCCAGTTTCATTACTGTGAAGATATGATTCTACCCAGGAGGGCTGCAGGCTCTCCTCCTGCAGCTCAGGCCTCACTCTCTGTTGTGACATTAGAGTGTTGCTGTGGCAAATGTAGTTCACATAAAATGTGAGCTGTGCTCTGGGCTGTGCCTCAGTGGCAGATAGTAGAGGTCAAGAGAGGAGACCAGCAACCAGGGGAAAGCAAGCAGGAGTGCTGTAGCCCAGTGCCAGGGAGTACAGAGCCACTGCTCTAAAATGTAAATATCCAAAGAGAGAATCCTATTCAACCATTTTTGTAGCAGAGTGAAAGCCTACCTTCAGCAGCCACTGGGCTTGAAGCTGCTAAACTACCTCCTGTTCTGAAGATGTGGAAAGTTTATTTGTTATTGGATATAAGCATTTAGCATACCCAGATGCCCTCTTCCATCTCCAGGTGATTTTAGGATGAACCATGGTGCTATAAATTCTTCTACTTGTGGACTAATTATGGTGACCATCTTTCCATCTTTGTAATCTGTTAAACATATTGACCATGATGTATGTCACTTTCAAGTTTAATTTTGTAAGAAAACCAGTTTCTTTCTCTGGGGCTGAAGAAACCATTTTCTTTTTCTGGGGCTGGAGCTTCTCTGGGGCTGGAGAAAATTTTTCTTCTTCTTCTGGTGTTTTTTTTTTTTTTTTTTTTTGAGATAGAGGTCTCACTCTGTCACCAAGGCTGAGTGTAGTGGCACGATCTCAGCTCACTGCAATCTACAGCTCCCGGGTTCAAGAGACTCTCCTGCCTCAGCCTCCTGAGTAGCTGGGATTACAGGCACCTGCCACTGTGCTGGGCTAATTTTCATGTTGTTAGTAAAGATGGGGTTTCACTGTGTTGGCTAAGCTGGTCTCAAACTCCTGACCTCAGTTGATCTGCCTACCTCAGCCTCCCAGAGTCCTGGGATTACAGGTGTGAGTCACTACTCCCAGCCCAATTTTTCTTTTAATTATTGTTTCCAAACACTGTCTAGAATTACCAGATGTGATATAAACAGATAAGGTGCCAACCAGAATTTACTCTAGAGGGGACTTTCCCTCTCAGGCTTCCAGTCAACTTATACTTGTGCAGCAAAGTGCACGCTGTCCCCTAAATATGCAGGCAGAATTGTGTCTCTGCCTATTTGGTATCTAGAGTTCTCTACAATCACTTCTAGAGAGGCTAGATCAAATTTCTACAAACTTCACAGGCAGCAATCAATCATTTTACCTCTTTCACTGACTCTTGTATCTTCAGACTGAAACTGATTCAGAGAATATGGAGCCCAGAAACCCAATCAGAGTAACATGTGTGCTTTGAGTAGACATAGAGACATGAGAATCTCCACTTTCTTCTTCCGCCTCTTGCCAAAATGCCCACAAATGTACAGGTAATACCTGCTGCTACTCCAGCCATTCAGGCCGTAAATCTGCAGCTCTAAATTTTGAATCCAGGTCATGAGATTTGAGAAATAAAAAACTTTTATCTGAAAAATGCAAGTCCTTTTGGTTATCAAACTCAGAGAGACATTAAAATAAAAGTGCAGTTACATCTTTATCCTCCTATTAACTATGTATTAATCTCTTGAAACTGTTCCCTATTGGCACAAGTAGTTATAAATTACACTAATAATGCCACATTGGACACTGTATTTTTGTTGGTTTGTTTTTGAGATGGAGTTTCAATCTTGTTGCCCAGGCTGAGTGCAATGGCACAATCTTGGCTCCCTGCAACCTCTGCCTCCTGGGTTAAAGCAGTTCTTCTGTCTCAGCCTCCCCAGTAGCTGGGATTACAGACATATGCCACTATGACCAGCTAATTTTGTATTTTTAGTAGAGATGGGATTTCTCCATGTTGGTCAGGCTGGTCTTGAACTTCTGACCTCAAGTGATCTGCCCACCTCGGCCTCCCAGAGTGCTGGGATTACAGGCTTGAGCCACTGAGCCTGGCCTGGACACTATATTTTATACCCTAAACCATTATGATATATATCTAACTAATAATCAATGCTATTTCTGTAAATAAAAATTTCTGAAAAACAACTTTGTGTCAGCCCACTCTCTGTCCCTCTGTTGTTGTCTTTACAAATCCTCTTGTAATTGCTGCTAATTAAATTGTAGATTCCAGGCAACTTGAATCTTTGCTCCCAGGTTATGATCCTTAAACTTGACCTAAATAACCTGTCTACTTATGTTCATGTTGTGTCAGCCTTTTTTTATATATATATATAGACTTATCATTTAGAATGTGCTAGAGCAGCCTCCATGAGGGGATCTCTACTTAGATTGTATTCCACTTGCTGTAACATCAAAGGATGCAGAGCCAGGTTGATCTTATCTAGAATCTGCAATTAAGGTCTGGCCTCTGCCTGGGATTTACAAAAAAGCCTGGACTTTGGATAGAAAATGTACAGAAAACTAACAAAAGACATTTTCTGTGTTGTGAGATGTCAGCCTAAACATCTTACAGCCCCATTTTGGGAGTGTGGCTCTTTGAGATTTTTCACATCTTGTTCATTGACCTGCTACAGTGATGTGAGAGGCTCCAGGAGGAAATAGAATCTGATGGCAGAATTTGTAAGTGTAAATAAGCATCTTAGGCATGAGAGATCAAGGCCACAAAGTATCCAGAGCCATGATCACAACTATAATTACCTGTAAAGTGGAATACTGGAGAAGAGTTATTTTTGTTATTTCCTTTACCCAAGAGCTAGCAAATCAGAACGGGTGTTCCAGGTTCTGGAGTTCCACCAGGGCAGTTCCATTTTCTATTTAGAATCAGCCTGAGTCTCTCCAGCCTGGTTGATCATTGGGCCATCAGCCCAGGGTCACTGGGAATTCCCTCAAAATCACCTAGGTGTCTTTGAGGTATTTGAGGATGTTCAGAGCAGAATTGTGTTAGACTGACAAGAGTGGTTAATTCTGCTTCTGTCTCAGTGTAAGAGAAATGAGTCATCCTGTGTTTTTTCATCCCCTCATACAAGAGGTATCTTTGGTTGCTACCCAGATGAGAGTTTCTCCAGTTTCCTGTTACTTGGATGATAAGGAGGAGATCTGGAGACCCAAACAGATAAACTAGTTGCTTCAATTTCATATAGCCATTAAAAAACCATGAAGCAGTCGTGGTTCCTACAGTCCAGAAATGTTTAGTCTAGACTAGCAACTGGATAAATAATTATGCATCATATGGTTGGTACAATAAATACATGTGTCCAAAATCTTGGGCTTTATTTAGTCTACTTTGTTTATATTGTGACTTCTGATGTCTACATCTCAAGGCATATTTATGAACAGAAGGATTATTATAATTTTTTTTTTGAGACAGAGTCTGTGTCACCCAGGCTGGAGTACAGTGGTGTGATCTTGGCTCACTACAATTTCTGCCACCCTGGTTCAAGTGATTCTCCTGCTTCAGCCTCCTGAGTAGCTGGCATTACAGGTGCTGGCCACCATGCCCAGCTAATTTTTGCATTTTTAGTAGAGACAGGGTTTCACCATCTTGGTCAGACTGGTCTCAAACTCCTGATGTCGTGATCTCCCCGCATCATCCTCCTGAAGTGGTGGGATTACAGGTGTGAGCCACCATGCCTGGCCATATGATTTCTATTTCTTTTACCTTGCTAAGTGTACATATTTATTTTCTAATAAAATTACCCTAGAAAGGCTGGACATGGTTGTTCATGCTTGTAATCTCAGCACTTTGGGGGGCTAAGGCAGGTGGATCACAAGGTCAGGAGTTTGAGACCAGCCTGACCAATGTGGTGAAACGCCGTCTCTACTAATAATACAAAAATTAGCTGGGCGTGGTGGCACACATCTGTAGTTTCAGCTACTCGGGAGGCTGAGGTAGAAGAATCACTTGAACCCAGGAGGCAGAGCTTGTAGTGAGCTGAAATGGCACCACTGCACTCCAGCCTGTGCAGTAGAGTGAGACTTCATCTATTTAAAAAAAAAAGTTACCCTAGAAAACCTTAAAGGATTTGTTTAAATTGAGTATTAGTATGTAGCATAAAGTTGACAGAGCAGTGGCTAGAAAATATTAAAATTACAGAAATTCTGGGATTTAAGTTTTTCTTTTAGGTAACCTTTGAAAAAAGAAAACTGGTAGTACCGCAGTGGCATAGAGGGAAGAATTCTACATATAGTCCCACCCTGCCTCAGACCTGTTCAGATTCACCCTTTTTGGAGGCCTTATTTTGGTCTGACCATACCTTGGAGTCTTTCCTCAGAGAACTGATTAGAAGAGATCAGAGTTTTGGCTGCTGAATCCTGTTGCCTTTCTAGAGCTGGTGTTCACAATTTCTTGAAACCCAAAAACAGATAAATGGGAAAAATAAAGTATGTATTTTAGGGTCCTAGATTTTAAATGTTCTATTAAAACCAGTGTTTGCAGAGACATTGTATTTAGACACTTGTTTTCTATTCCTGCAGATCCAGTAGTTGCTCCACAAGTCACAAAAAAGTAAATATAAAGAGAATAAAATTTTGTCTAAACTACATTAACCTCTTTCTTTCTGTATCTCTTTTATCTGTCTATATTTAGCTTTTATTCCTTATAATTTAAAAAAAATTGATGACAGAGGAACAGAAGAAGAAATAGAGATTCTGGGCCCTTTTTTGAAATCCTGGAAATTATTAAACCCTTAGTACCAGCTCCCAGGATGTTATGAGAATTAAATCACATAATGTGTTATGCCCAGCACAGTGCTCTGTATCATGCTCTTGAGCACACAGTATCTGTTTAATAAACATTGCATTAGTACATGTGTACATGTTGTTTTTAAAATACAGACTTATTCAGACATTGCTGCCTTCTGTTTCCTCTGTAAACTTTAAAGAGCCAGCAAAGAATATAAAACTTTAGGTTGGACATTGGTTGTCCTTGTTTGTACCAGAAGTATTTGGTTGTGACAAGAGTGCTAAGTGTAAGGGATCCTGTGCTGTGCCTGCTTCTCTAACTAATGTAAATAATGCGCCAATGGGGAGCAACATCAGTTTTCACAGGGGAGTTGTTTAAAACACCCATGCATAGACCCTTTTCAAACCTGCAGAATTACATTACATAAAGTGGGGCCAAAATTACCAAGTGATTTATAAGCTTGTTAAAGCTTGAGAGGCAATGCTGAGCTTAGTGATTATCAGCCCAGGGTTCTCATTAGGATCACATGGCCAATTTGCAGAAATCTCTTGTGCCTTCCCCTCAGGTTCTGTTTATTGTTCTGGGTGGAAGCATCCACATTGTTTTAATGAAGGGCCTCATGTGACTCTAAGGTGAGGCCAGAATCAAGTATGAAGGCTTCAAAATACATTCATGAGAGTTAAATTCCACCTTTGCACTAAAGGGTGGTCACAGGGCCTATTCTATTTGGGTTTGGTAGGGACAGGTCAGTGTGGTGCATATTTCCATTACTGTGGCAGAAATTGCTGGTGTCTGTGGCAGGGGAGGGCACCTGAGGACAGGAAAGGAGAAACTTATATTTTCATCTTCATGGAGCAGCTCATTGCTCCTGAATCTCTTCTGTTTTAAAGGACAGAAATGGATGGATTTTTCTGTCTTTTTCTGCCAATTGATGCCATGCTAGCTGGTAAACATGTGGCACTGACACCTTTAAAGGCATATTCTCAAGATGCAGGGGTAATTTGTCCAGAGAATCTCATCTGAGAAGGAATTCCAGAGAAGGAGGAGATACAGAAAGAGAGAGAGAAAAAAAAGGCTTCAGGTAAACATGCCTCAGCTGAAAAGCTATGTCCACTCTGCCTCCTGGAATGCCATGTATCTAGTACTTGAAAACTTTCACTTCTCTACTTGTGTTTTTCCTCCCTAAGGAGTTTGGTTTAAGTACTTCTTAAAATTCTTATGATAGTCAAAGGTGTCTGAAAAATATTTCTTCCCTGTATCCCAGAGCCTTCTCTTCATTCTCTACATCATAACTTCTTATACGCCATGCAGATTTATCAACAGGAATTTATGATCTGCAATATTAAAAATGTTCCCTTTGTGGCTGTTGAACATGGAAAGATGTGGATACTCAAGATTTCTATTGGGGAAAACTGTGGTCCTTAGTAAAGATGGAGAAAATATAATGTTGAGGCTCCATTCATGTGTTCCATTAGCTGTATGCTGAACAGGATTAAAGAATTGCTTATTTAGGTCGGGCGTGGTGGCTCATGCCTGTAATCCCAGCACTTTGGGAGGTTGAGGCAGGCAGATCGCCTGAAGTCAGGAATTCGAGACCAACCTGGCCAACATGGTGGAACCCTGTCCCTACTAAAAATATAACAATTAGCCTGGCGTGATGGCAGGCACCTGTAATCCCAGCTACTTGGGAGGCTGAGGGAGGAGAACCACTTGAACCCAGGAGGCGGAGGTTGCAGTGAGCTGAGATCGTGTCATTGCACTCCAGCCTGGGGGACAAGAGTGAGACTTAATCTCAAAAAAAAAAAAAAAGAAAGAAAATTGCTCATTTAAATGTGATGACATTTATTACCCAGAAATTCTGAAAAAAATTATTAGGAGATACCTGCTTTCTAGGGTGTTAATGAAGCCTGCTTAATATTACTACTAAAAATTACAGAACATAGGAGGTATCTGTATTTTGAGGTTTGCATAAAACTGATGATTCTTTTTGATTACATTCAGATTTTATTTGCTTTTTTTAAAAAGGAATATTTCAATAGTGATGCTGTATTCTTCTGTATGCATTAACACATCATAAAAATTTGTCCTAGTGCAGTTAATGGTTAATGATTCACTTGCTTAAATAGGTCTCTGACAGACTTTTTTTTACTATATAGCTAATTATTTTTCTCTTCATTATTAAGTTTCATTATGCAGCTGATGTGAACAAACAATCATATTTAATCTGGCAGCTGTTCTTTTTTCTTTTTTTCTACATATTTTTCTTTGGAAAATTAAGGCTCTTATCTTTGTTTACAGGCCAGAAAAACTGGAAAAAACACAGGCTCTTCCACTTACTGGATGTTTGACAAAATATCCTTCTTGGGCCAAAAACATTGACATTATTGGTTAGCTTGCTAGAAATTCAAAAAATCAGACTTTATTCCAGATCTTCTGCAAAAAAACCCTGCATAACAAGGTCTTCAGCTTATTGTACATACTAAAACATGCCTTTTTCATCTGAAAAATATTCAAAACTCATTCCATATGATGTAAATATAGCACTCAAAAATGTACATGTTTGTGTTCATGCCCTTAATTTTATAGTTTATTTTCTAGAAAAATATATGAACTGATGTTGTGGATCTTATGCTCCTTTTTTTTCTCAGAGTTAGAGAATAGTTTAGAGAATATTTCTGTGTTGAAAATTATTTTATAGGATAACTTTAGTCAGTCCTGTAAGTCAGAAGCAGTTATCTTTACTCTCTCATTTCACCTTAAGTCATATTAAAAATTCCGCCCATAACCACTTGGTGAAAATGTGTGTGTGTATATTTTTCAGGGGCCATTGCAATTTAGAGATGTGGCCATAGAATTCTCTCTGGAGGAGTGGCATTGCCTGGACATGGCACAGCGGAATTTATATAGGGATGTGATGTTAGAGAACTACAGAAACCTGGTCTTTCTTGGTGAGAAAAACTTTAATACATAACTCATAATATACACAAATTGTTTTATTTCTCTTTTTTGTAGAATGTTAGTAATTTATTCTTTTTATAAAAGAGTTTCAGATCCAGTTTTTCAAGAAAATCTTCAGAATTTGTTCATTTAGAAAAGAATTACTTTGGTGCCTCATGCCTGTAATCCCAGCACTTTGGGAGGCTGAGGCAGGGGGATTACCTGAGGCCAGGAGTTTGAGACCAGCTGGCCAAAATGCTGAAACCCCAACTCTAATAAAAGTACAAAAAATTAGCTGGGGGCTGTGGCATGCACCTATAATCCCGGACTTGGGAGAGTGAAGCAGGAGAATCACTTGAACTCAGGAGGTGAAGGTTGCAGTGAGTTGAGATCATGACATTGCACTGCAGCCTGGGCAACAGAGCAAGATTCTGTCTCAAGGAAGAAAAAAAAAAAGAAAGAAAAGAAAAGAATTTCTTCAAGATATTTCATCTTAATACAAACTTTCCACATTTCTGAGGTGAGTTATATTCTTCACTCTAAATTAGTGGTAATTCCAGAAATTTGCTGACTTAAAATATCGTAGCTTCCACCTGAAAATCTACTTGCCACCACCAAGTTTTGATTCAGTAGTACCAGGTAGTAAAATTAGGAAACCTACAAATTGAGAGTATTTTCTTTTCTTTTCTTTTCTTTTCTTTTTTTTTTTTGAGACAGAGTCTCACTCTGTTCCCCAGGCTGGAGTGCAGTGGTGCAATCTGGGCTTACTGCAACATCCACCTCCCAAGTTTCTCCTGCCTCAGCCTGCCGAGTATGTGGGACTACAGGCACACATCACTATGCTCGGCTAATTTTTGTATTTTCAGTAGAGATGGGGTTTCACCATGCTGGCCAGGCTGGTCTCAAACTCCTGACCTTAGGATCTGCCTGCCTCAGCCTCCCAAGGTGCTGAGATTACAGGCATGAGCCACTGCACCAGGAAAATTGGAAGTATTTTCTAAATATTTAGAAATCTCTGTTACAACTTTGTATTTTGTTATTAATTTACTAGAATATTTTATCACATCATCTTTCCTGAGCACATTACTAGCTTGTAATTGGAGAATGTGAGCAAGATTCATGTTATTTATTTTTGATAAAACAGGTATTGTTGTCTCAAAGCCAGACCTCATCACCCATCTGGAGCAAGGAAAAAAACCTTCGACTATGAAGAGACATGAGATGGTAGCCAACCCCTCAGGTAGGTGTGAGTGAAAATGAATACAACAGACAACACAGTAAGAAGTCCAAGGTCAAAGAGAAAGCCAGTCCTTAAGGTGTGATTCTGGAAGCTGTGTTCCAAAGGAACTTCCTGGGCAGCTGTTTTTTTTGTTTTTTGTTTTTGTTTTTGTTTTTGTTGTTTTAAATTTTGCTCTCACAAAGGGGCATATTGTCTTATGCTTTTAAATTCTCTAAAAATTCTACTTTTCTCTCAGTGAGCTTCCTTCACATTCACAGTGAGAGCCAAAGTCCTCTTCATGGCATATAAGAGACAGCACAATCCAGCTGCTTTTTCATTGTTTTGGGGACACACAGATATCTTCCTAATTTTGAGAAACTGAAACTATTTTTTAGTTTTCTTTTTGTATCCGGTCTGAAATTTGTGAGAGTAGTAGTTTCTGTTGCATTTTTTTTTTGTTCATTTTTGTGCACAGTCCATTCTATTTTTATTACTATATAGTCTTGAAATATAGTTTGAAATTATAAGTACGATATTCTGTTTTCTTCTTTTTCCTCAAGATTGCTTTGGCTATTCAAAGTTTATTTTAGTTTCATGTAAATTTTAGAATTGTATTTTCCATTATTGTAAAAAAAACTGCAATTTTAATAGGAAGATTATTGAGTCTATAAATCACTTTGGATAATATGATACTTTAATAATATTTATTCTTTTAATTCATTGACATAAAATATTTTAAAATTAATTTTTATCTTCTAATCTTTTTATTTTGTTATTGTAAACTTTTTTTACCTCCTTGGTTAATTTTTTCTCAGGAATTTATTTAATGCTATATTAAATAAGATTTTTTCTTCCTCATCAGATAGTTTGTTTTAAGTGTAAGAAACCATACATACACTTGTGTGTTTAATTTTATATTTTGCTAATTTACTGAGTGTATTTATTAGTTTAGACAGGTTTTAATGTACTGTTTATGGTTTTTTAAATATAAAATTGTGTGATCTACAACCAGCAACTTTTTTTTTTTTTTTTTTGAGAGGGGCTTTCACTCTTTTTGCCCAGGCTAAAGTGCAATGGTGTGATTTTGACTCACTGCAACCTTTGCCTCCTGGGCTCAAGTGGCTCTCCTGCCTCAGCCTCCTGAGTAGCTGGGATTACAGGTGCTCACCACAACACCCAGCTACTTTTTTGTATTTTTTTGGTAGAGACGGTGTTTCACCATGTTGGCAAGGCTGGTCTCAAACTCCTGACCTCAGATGATCTGCCCGCCTCTGCCTCCCAAAATGTTGGGATTACAGCCATGAGCCACCATGCCTGGCTGGAATTTTTTATTTCTGTGAATAATTCTTCTGCCACATACTTCCATTACTACATTCAAATAGAAGCATTGACAATGGACACAATATAGTTTTGTATTGGTGTCTGAATTTGATGGAGTAAACACCTCTTCAAGTTTTCATAAACTGATTTTAGAAGCATTTCCTCAGGGAACTGTGTGGGTTTCTTTTTTCTTTTTTTTTTTTTTTTTGAGATGGAGTTTTGCTCCTGTTGCCCAAGATGGAGTGCAATGGTGCGATCTCATCTCACCGCAACCTCCGCCTCTTGGGTTCCAGCGATTCTCCTGCCTCAGCCTCCCAAGTAGCTGCAAATACAGGCATGCGCCACCATGCCTGGGTAATTTTGTATTTTTAGTAGAGAAGGCGTTTCTCCATGTTGGTCAGGCTGGTCTTGAACTCCTGACCTCAGGCAATCCGCCCGCCTCAGCCTCCCAAATTGCTGGAATTACAGGTGTGAGGCACCGCACCCTGCCCAATTGTGTGGGTTTCTATGTAGGCAGAACTGACCATAAACTTGGCTCAGGTAACTGAAACTGAGTCATAGAACCGCTTCAGGGATCCCAGTAAAGTCCAAAGTCTGCAGGCCTGCCTACATTGTTGTAAATGTGTGCCTTCCTCCAGGTCTCTTGAATGTCAGGACCTCTGCCAGACTCTGACTGGGAGGAGTTTGGATTGGTTACAGAGTAAGTTCAGAATTCTCAGTGGGACCAAGTTGGGTGAACCCTATCCTGGTCTGTAGCCATGAGTAGGGGTCCTGCAGTTTCCCACCTGACTAAGGGCAGGGTCTCTTCTGAAGAGAACACTTCTCAATCTTAAGCTTTAGCAGCATTTCACAACTCCCTCCCTGGATCTCAAATCTCTCTTAGAGGCGTGTATTTTGGAGATGGGGTCTTGCTACATAACCCAGGCTCTGGTCTCAAAATCCTGGCCTGAAGCAGTTCTCCAACGTTAATGTACCATGTAGCTGTCATTACAGGTGTGAGCCATAATGCCTATTTCTCTCATAAAGGCATTTTTGTCAGAGATGGCTGACTTTTTTTTGCTGTAAGGGAATATGGAAATAGGGACTTTTAATCTTTTCATCTTACTGATGTCACTCTCCCTATATATTTTTACTTTCTATTTTCTCTTTCAGATTTGTCTGTAAATTTAGATTCAGATGTTTAGGACAATGTGCTAGAATTTGCATGGTATGCCTGAAGTAAATTAGATAACTCATAGGGACCCATAATACTAAAATAGTTACTTATGAATTTAAGTTTGCTGCAAGCAAAAAGGAATTAAAGGATTTTCATCTTTTTTTAGCCTATATCTAAATAATAACATAGTTTATTTCTCAATATTTGTTTTACATATCACAGGGTCTAACCCTATTCTGCAAATTATATAATTTTAAATTTAACAATGTAAGGCTACTCTTTGCTTCTAAAGTTTGATTATAGCAGTTTTATTTTGTGTAAAAATACCATATATTTAAAACATGAAAAGTAACTGTAGTTTCCTTAAAATGCTAATTTTTAAGTTTCTCATTAGAATCTTCTATTTATAATTATACTGCATATTCTCTGAAATTTTACTGCCACACAGGGCATGCCAATGATTCAGAATACCTGCATTTAGTGAGTACACACTAACAGTTAAATATTTCAGTTACCTAGAAACATTTTTATTTTTTTTGAGATGGAGTCACACTCTGTCACCCAGCCTGCGGTGCAGTGGTGTGATCGTGGCTCACTGCAACTTCCACCTTCCAGGTTCAAGCAATTCTCATGCCTCAGTCTCTCAAGTAGCTGGGGTTGCAGGCATGTGTCACCACCACTGGCAAATTTTTGTATTTTTAGTAGAGACAGGGCTTCACCAAGTTGGCCAGGCTGGTCTTGAACTCCTGACCTCAGGTGATCTGCTTGCCTTGGCCTTCCAAAGTGTTGAGATAACAGTTGTGAGCCACCACACCTGGCCTGACAATTTTTTAATAATACATCAATGTTGCATGCTAGATTTTATGAGTAAACATTTCTTTTATTATTGTTTTGAAGTTTTATATTAGTGTGTTTTTTCAGTGTAGGTTTTTTTTTTTGGGGATGGAGTTTTGCTCTGTCACCCAGGCTGGAGTGCATTGTCGTGATCTTGGTTCACTGTAACCTCTTCCTCGAGGGCTCAAGTGATTCTTCTGCCTTGACCTCCTGAGTAGCTGGGACTACTGGCGTGCGCCACCATGCCTGGCTAATTTTTGTATTTTTAGAAGAGATGTGGTTTCACCATATTGGCCAGTCTGGTCTGGAACTGGTGACCTCGTGATTTGCACACCTCAGCCTCCCAAAGTACTGGGATTACAGTTATGATCCACTGCACCTGGCCTCAGTGTAGGTTTCTTACCATTAGTTTATTGGGTGTTTTGGTTTTACTTATGTATTATAATTTTAGACAATTTGCAATTCTGCTTGTATACTTTAAGTCAGTTTTAGGTTTAAGAGATAAATTATGCATGTCTGTCACAATCAGGTTACATATGTATGTCTGTTTATCTATAAATATGACCCCAATTTTAGTTATGGCTTATCTTATACTCTTTCTTAGCTTATTTTCCATGGTAGTTTTATCTTGTCTAAGTAAGTACTCATGGGGATAGTCTTATTTTACCATGTGTTTAGTCATTAATATGTATTTCCTTTCATGAGAGAAACATTTTTGTGATTTGAAGGTAATTTTCAAAAAAATATGTAATTTTTTTTTCAGTTTTTCTTTAAAAAAATTGTTTTAAAAACACATAATGTAAAATTTACCATCTTAAATCTATTGAAGTGTACATTTCAGGGCCAGGCATGGTGGTGGCTCTGATCTGTAATCCCAGGATTTTGGGAGGCCAAGACAGGAGGATACCTGGAGCCCAAAAGTTTGAGACCAGCCTGGGTAGCATATGGAGACTCTCCTCTATAAAAAAAATTAATACTAGCCAGGCATGGTGGTGTGCAGCTGTGGTCCCAGCTACTTGGGAGATTGAGGGGGAGTCAAAATTGTGCCACTACACTTTAGCTTAGGTGACACAGTGAGACCCTGTCTCAAAAAAAGAGTTGTTCATTTCAGGCATGTTAATTATATTCACACTGTCATGCAAAAGGCTTCTAGAAACTTTACATCTTGTAAAACTAAAACTCAATGCCCATTAAGTAACAACTGCTCATTTTACTCTTTCCAGCCCTTGACAGACAAACCTTCCACTTTCTGATTTTATGATTTTGACTACTTAAGATATCTCATATAAGTGGAATCATACAGTATCCATACTTTTGTTACTGGATTAATTCAGGTGGCATAATATTTTCAATGTTCATCTTAAAATGTGACAAGATTGTTCTTTTTATTTAAAGTGGAATAATATTCCATTGTATGTGTATGTTATATTTTTTGATGTGTTTATAAATCAAGAGATATATGGTGGTTTAGCCTTTTGGCTTTTGTGAATACTGGTACAAAATACATGTATTTTCAATTATGTCTTCCAGGTCCTGTGTTGCATATTTTGTTTTTTTGTTGTTTTCTTTCTTTCTTTCTTTTTCTTTTTTGAGATGGAATCTTGCTCTGTTGCCCAGGCTAAAGTGCAGTGGTGCGATCTCGGCTCACTGCAAGCTCTGCCTTCTGGGTTCAAGTGATTCCCCTACCTCAGCCTCCCAAGTAGCTGGGATTACAGGTGCACGTCACATCGCCAAGGTAATTTTTGTGTTTTTAGTAGAAATGGTATTTCACCATGTTGGCCAGGCTCGTCTCAAACTCCTGACCTCAGGTTATCTGCCCACCTCAACCTCCCAAAGTGCTAGGATTACAGGCTTGAGCTACTGCACCTGGCCTGTGTTACATATTTTAGATATAGATTTATAAATGAGGAATATTTATAACATTTTAAAATAATGGCTGTGTCTTTGTTTTCCACCAGCAATCAACATGGGTTTTATTTTTATTACACCTAATGAGTGTGAGGCGATTTTGTTGGTATTGTGCTTTTTGTTTTCATTTCTCTACAAATTAGTAATTTTGTGTGTTTTTTCAAATGCTTTTTCCCATTTGTTTATTTTTATGTCTAAGTATTTTATTTAAAATATATTATTGTATCATTCAAGGAAATAATCCAACTTTGTTTTATCAGTGTTGACATTCAGTTTTCAACATTTTTTGAAGAGATTATTTCTCTCTATTTTGTATGCATGGCAACTCTGTGGAAGATCGTTTGATCATATACAGAACGGTTTATTTCTGAGCTGTCTATTCTGTTCTTTTATCTGTTTGTCTTTGTGTATCACATTGTTTATGTTCCATAGCTTTTAACTGTAGGTTGTATTGACATCTTTGAAAAATAAAATTTGTTGCCCCCTGAGCAAGAATATGTTGAAGAGTGTGTTTCATATTCACATATTTGTGAATCTGCCAGTTTGACTTTTGCTTTTAATTCCTAGTTTCATTAAGTTTTTGTTAGAAAACACACAGTGTATAATTTTAGTGTTTTTAAAGTGATTGGTTGTTGTTTTGAGACAAGATCTTACTGTCACCCAGGCTCCAATGCAGTGGCATAATTGTGGCTCATTGTAGCCTCAGCCTCCTGGGCTCAAGTGATCCTTTCACCTCAGGTTTTTGAGTAGCTAGGACTACAGACATGCACTACCATGTCTGGCTAATTGTTTGCTAGTTTATAGTGTTAGGATCTCACTATTTTGCCCAGGCTGGTCTCAAACTTTTGGCCCCAATGGATCTCCCAAAGTTTTAGAATTACAGGCAGAAGCCATGGCACCCATGGTATTTTTAAATTTAATAAAGCTTGGGTATGTGTCCTAACAGAATACACCAGACGCAAATAAGAATGTTGTGTATTATCTTGGTTTTGACGGGAGAGTATTTTATGTATCTATGAAGCCTATTTGGTCTATAATATGGTTTGGATGTCCTTGTTGTCCAAACCTCATGCTGCAATATAAATCCTCAATGTTGGGTGTGGGACCTGGTGGGACATATTTGGGTCATGAGGGTGAATTTCTCATGAATGGCTTGGTACATACTCTTGGCAACCAAAAAGATTAGACTCTATCAATTCAAATAAGAGCTGGTTCATTAAAAGAATCTGGCTTCTTCACCTCACACTTGCTCTGTCTCTTACCATATAATATATCCAGTTATTCCTTACCTTCCACCATGATTTTAAGCTTCCTGAAATCCTCATTTGAAGCAGATGCTGACACACACTTCTTGTACAGTCTGCTGAGCTGTGAGCCAAATAAACCTTTTTTCTTTATAAATTATGCACTCTCAAGTATTGCTCTATATGCAAAATAATTAATATGGTCTATAATATTGTCACAGTTTTCTCTTTCTTATTTTATATCTGAATTTTCTATTTATTAATTGCAAATGGGTTCTTGCTGTCTACAATGATTATGTTGCTATGTATGCCTTGCTTCACTTTTGTCAATATTTGCTTTATATATTTTGGAGCCCTGATGTTATACACATATACATATAGATAGATAAATATTATAGTTATAGCTTCCTGCTAAATCAATTCACTTTACCATAATGTAATACCAGTCATTGTCCCATGGTCGTACTTGAGTTAAAGCATATTCTGTCTAATATAATTATGACCACCTTACTCAATTGTGGTTACTATTTTCATGGTACATAACCTTTTTTCATTCTGTTACTTTCACCCTATTTGACTCAATGCTAAAAGGAGTCTCTTGTAGGGAGCATAGTGTATGCTTTTTAAAAAACCACTCAGGCATTCTATATCTTTTTTTAATATTTTCATTATGCATATATTCATTTATTATTCATTTTATTTTATTTTATTTTATTTTTTGAGATGGAGTTTCACTGTTGTTACCCAGGCTGGAGTGCAATGGTGCAATCTCAGCTCACTGCAATCTTCACCTCCTGGGTTCAAGCGATTCTCCTGCCTCAGCCTTCCAAGTAGCTGGGATTACAGGCACATGCCACCACACCTGGCTAATTTTTTGTATTTTTAGTAGAGACGGGGTTTTCCCATGATGGCCAGGCTCATCTTGAACTCCTGACCTCAGGTAACCTGCCCACCTTGGCCTCCCAAAGTATTGGGATTACAGGTGTGAGCCACTGCGCCTGGCCTCATGTATTTTTGAGATAGGATCTCACTCTGTCAACCAGGCTGATTTGCATGGCTCATGGCTGCTCGAACCTCCCAAACTCAGATGATCCTCTCATTTCAGCCTCTCAAGTAGCTGGGTTACATGAATGTGCCCTCACACCCAGCTAGCTTTTTTTGTATTTTTCATAGAGACAGAGTTTTGCCATGTTGCCCAGGCTGATCTTGAACTTTTGGGATCAAGTAATCGGCCCACCTTGGCCATCCAAAGTCCTAAGATTACATTTCAAAGATTATATTTCATTTCATTAAGTAGTTTAATGAGAGTCCTGTATTTTTGTATCTACTGAATGATTTGGTGAAAGAAATTTGCATTGCTTTTACTATTAGCTTTCAGTAACAATGCAGTAATTATGCAAAAGCTAATATATGTGCTGCCTTCTGTTTTATTAGTTTACTTTTTCACCTTTATACTCATAACAAATTATTTTAATTCTGTAGCTTTTTGATGTGTTTTGAAATCAGAAATGGTAGTGCCTCCAACATTGTTCCTTTTTGGTAGGTTGTTGGGTACTTTATTGTCTCTTTAGATTCCATATACTTTTGGATTTGCTGTTTTTATTTCTTCAAAAATGCAATGAGACATTTGAAAAACATTGAATTAAATCTGTAGATTAAATTGAGCAGTACAGACATCTTCACAATATTAATTATTTCTTTTTCAGTTTGTTTTTGAGGTGGAGTTAAAATCACTCACCTCAACCTCCCAAAGTGCTGGGATTACAGGTGTGAGTCACTGCACACAGCCCAGTTTTCTGAACAAGTGCATGCTCAAGAGTGTGTTTTCTCATTTCCATATATTTGTAAATTTATCAATTATTTATATTATTGTTTTATATGCTAATTCCATTTTTGTCATAGAAAGTAATCTATAAAATTTCAGTTTTAAAAAATGTGTTAAGGCTTCATTTTTGGCCTAACTTGTGGTCTACATAGGAGAATGCTGTATGAGCTATTGAGAAGGCTGTGTATCCTGATGTTGTTGAGGAGTGTTCTCTATACCTTCATTAGAAATAATTGTTTTTTACTGCCTTCTAGTCCTCTGTTCCCTTATTAATATTCTGTCTTGTTTTATTATTACAGAAAATGAAGTATTGAAATATCCTACTATAATTATATTGCTCTCTGTGTGTATTCAATTTTGTATTTGCTTTATATATTTGAAACTCTAATCTGAGACACACACATGCAAATTCATACATGTATAAACAAATTTGTCATAGATTCCCAGTGAAAGAATACATATATTGTTTAAAGCCCTTCTTTGTCTTCTTGAAGTTTTGACTTAAAGTACATTTTATAAAATATGACATTTTCTTACTTAAGATGCAGCTTGTGTAATATTATTTTGAGCTCTTTTGCTCTAATTTGGTTAATATTTACATGAAATTTCTACTTCCATCTTTCCACTTTCAGTCTTTTTTTATCATTAGATCTCAACTGACTTGTAAAAAGGCAAGTTGAATCTTGATTTTTAAAATTTTTTAATAAACCTTTTTATTTAAAGTATGTCTCTTGATTTGGAGAGATAATTATATATATTTAAATAGTTTTCTGCAAAAGAAAAACTTATGTTATTTTATTGTTTTATTTTATTCTTGTGTCTTTGTCTCTCATTTTCTCTTTCTGTCTTTTTTTTTATTTTTGTATTGACATGCTTTCAGTTTCTTTCTTATTTTCTTTTGTGTATCTGTACAGACATTTTCTAAGTGGTACCTTCTGGGATTACATAAAACCTCTAAAAGATCCAACAATATATTTAAATGTGGTAAAAAATCAACTTCAGTTTCATACAAAAATTTTTCATCATTACATCTGCCTTCCATTTTGTTAGTGAGTTTGCCAATTATATTTTTTATGTTTGTATATTCATTAACATGTTTATAATAATTTCTATAGTTTTTATCTTTTAAATTTTAGAGAACAATTAAAAATGTTTTCTGCACCATTATGATAATGTTAAGAAATTCCATTTTTGTGTATGTGCATATCTTTCCCAGAAAGTTACATATTTTCATATGATTATGGGTTGTTTTCTTTCACTATGTTATTTTCAGTGGAGGAACATCACCATCTTTGATATGTCAGGCATATGCAGTGGCAATATACATTCTCAGGATTTGGTTACTTTGGAAGTGCTTCTTTCTATTTGGTAGTAAAATTGTGGTGATGCTATTATTCTCACTTGACAGCTTTTTTTAAATTATTATTTTAACTTTAACAATATCACAGTTTCCTTCTCACTTGCAAAAATTTTTTTTGATAAATTCACTTGTTATATCATGAGACTATGCTTATAAATGACACATCATTTTTATCTTACAGCTCCCAAAATTCTCTTATCTGTGATTTTTGAAATTTTGCTTATTATGTGTGTTTGTCATAAATATCTTGGTGTGTACATTTTTAAAGAAATTTTCCAGTTATGTTTTGTATTTTTTAATCCACGATTTTTGTTTTTTGCTATTTAAATGTTTCTGGTTGTTATTCTCATTTTTCTGATCTTCAGTAGTTGCCTGTGTTCCTATTTAACTTACTGAATATTATTCAATTTATTTTATTTTATTTATTTATTTTATTATTATTTTCTGAGACAGAGTCTGTCTCTGTCACCTCAACTGGAGTGCAGTGGGGCAGGCTCACTGCAACCTCCATCTCCCAGGTTCAAGCAATTCTCTTGCCTCAGCCTCCTCAGTGGCTGGGATTATAGGTGCTCACAACCACACTTGGCTATTTTTTTATATTTTTAGTAGAGATAAGGTTTCACCATGTTGGCCAGGCTAATCTTGAACCTCTGACCTCAAATGATCCATCCACCTTGGCCCCTTAAAGTGCTGGGATTACAGCTGTGAGCCATCCTGCCCACCCTATTTTATTATATTTTTGAGACAGGCTTCCTCTGTTGTCCAGGCTGTAGTGCAGAGGTACAATCTTCACTCACTGATGGGGCCATGTTGCTCTAATATTTTGTATTCATTGTAATCTTGGATTGAGATTTGGACATTAACAAAAAGCTACCTGTTAGAATCTTTAAGATATAACTTTATTCTGGCATAGTCTGAAATCAATTGTCATGGCTAGAGATTTTGGGAATTTCTCAAACGTGTTTTTAGGATGTGTCTTGTCTAAAATTTTGTGTTTACTGTTTAGTTAAATTGGCTTATTCATATTTCTTCTTAATAATCAGTAATCACTTGCTAGACTTATTCCCTGTTTGGGGTAGGGCAGTATCTCTGTTTCTGTGACATTTATGTTTAGACTCAGCAGACTCAAACTGTTAATCCAACTTATTTCATCATTTCCTTCAGCATTTTATGTCATGGGAGACACTTACCAGTGTCTAGAAAAGCCCCTAAAAGCCAAAAATAAAGATGTATGTGCCAATATTTTTCCTGTTTTTTAAAAGAAACCAGGATTTGGCAATTTACATTTGTGTGTGTGTGTGTGTGTGTGTGTGTGTGTGAGAGAGAGAGAGAGAGAGAGAGAGAGAGTCTCGCCCTGTTACCTATGCTGTAGTTCAGAGGCATGATCTACAATATCTGCCATTACAGAGTCTCACTCTGTCACCCAGGCTGGAGTGCAGTAGTATGATGGCAGCTTACTGCAACCTCTGCCTCCTGGGTTCAAACAATTCTCTGCCTCACCCTCCTGAGTAGCTGAGATTACAAGTGCCTGCACCATGCCTGTCTAGTTTTTTGTGTTTTTAGTAGAGATGGTTTCTCACCATCTTGGCCAGGCTGCCTTTGAATTCCTGACCTCATGATCAACCCATGTCAGCCTCCCAAAGTGCTGAGATTACTGGTGTGAACCATCACGCCTGACCAGCAATTTACTTTTAAAGGCACAATGTTGTACTGGAGAGCAGGAAGAGCTCTGTTGGGTATAAGTAACAGACTTTTTTTTTTCTTCTATGTGGCTCTTTGCATTGTACTCATCTTGGGCCCTTCATACACTTAACTCATTTATAAATTTTTTACAAATGTATTTTGGGCAGTATGTTTTTGTTACATTTATATGTCCAGGAAGAAATTACAGCTTGTGATATTTTGCTACGTCATCTTGTTTATGTAGTTTGTATAATTTTATAGGTTAGATTTGTAAAGTATGTTTATCTGAGTCTAGCAAGTGAAGTAATGTGTTTTTATGGTTTCTTTCAGTTTTATGTTCTCATTTTAACCAAGACCTTTGGCCAGAGCAGAGCATAAAAGATTCTTTCCAAAAGCTGATACTGAGAAGACATAAAAAATGTGGACATGATAATTTACAGTTAAAAAAAGGCTGTGAAAGTGTGGATGAGTGTAAAGTGCACAAAAGAGGTTATAATGGACTTAACCAATGTTTCACAACTACCCAAAGCAAAGTGTTTCAATGTGATAAACATGGGAAAGTCTTTCATCAATTTTCAAATACAAACAGACATAAGATAAGACATACTGGAAAAAAACCTTTCAAATTTATAGAATGTGGCAAAGCTTTTAACCAGTCCTCAACCCTTACTACACATAAGAAAATTCATACTGGAGAGAAACCCTATAAATGTATAGAATGTGGCAAAGCCTTCAACCGGTCCTCACACCTTACTACACATAAGATAATTCATACTGGAGAGAAACGGTACAAATGTGAAGACTGTGGCAAAGCCTTTAACCGCTCCTCTAACCTTACTACACATAAGAAAATTCATACTGGAGAGAAACCCTACAAATGTGAAGAATGTGGCAAGGCCTTTAAGCGCTCCTCTATCCTTACTACACATAAGAGAATTCATACTGGAGAGAAACCCTACAAATGTGTAGAATGTGGCAAAGTTTTTAAGTACCTTTCTTCCCTTTCTACACATAAGATAATTCATACTGGAGGGAAACCCTACAAATGTGAAGAATGTGGCAAAGCCTTCAACTGGTCCTCACACCTTACTACACATAAGAGAATTCATACTGGAGAGAAACCCTACAAATGTGAAGAATGTGGCAAAGGCTTTAAGTACTCCTCTACCCTTACTAAACATAAAATAATCCATACTGGAGAGAAACCCTACAAATGTGAAGAATGTGGTGAAGCCTTTAAGTACTCCTGTTCCCTTACTGCACATAAGATAATTCATACTGGAAAGAAACCTTACAAATGTGAAGAATGTGGCAAAGTGTTTAAGCACTCTTCTCCCCTTTCTAAACATAAGAGAATTCATACTGGAGAGAAACCCTACAAATGTGAAGAATGTGGCAAAGCCTTCAGTCGGTCCTCTATTCTTACTACACATAAGATAATTCACACTGGAGAGAAACCCTACGAATGTGAAGACTGTGGCAAAGCCTTTAACCGCTCCTCTAACCTTACTAAACACAAGAAAATTCATACTGGAGAGAAGCCTTACAAATGTGAAGAATGTGGCAAGGCCTTTAAGTGCTCCTCTATTCTTACTACACATAAGAGAATTCATACTGCAGATAAACCCTACAAATGTGAAGAATGTGGCAAAGACTTTAAGTACTCCTCTACCCTTACTAGACATAAGAGAATTCATACTGGAGAGAAACCCTACAAATGTGAAGAATGTGGCAAAGCTTTTAATCATCCCGCAACCCTTTTTTCACATAAGAAAATTCATACTGGAGGGAAACCACACAAGTGCGATAAATGTGGCAAAGCCTTTATCTCATCCTCAAACCTCAGTAGACATGAGATAATTCATATGGGAGGGAATCCCTATAAATGTGAAAACGTGACAAAGCCTTAGACACTCCTCTACCCTTACTAGACATAAGATAATTCATACTGGAGAGAAACCCTATGAGTTTGATGAATGTGGGAAAGCCTTTAACCAGCTATCAACTTTTACTAAATATGAGAATTTATGGAACACAAACACTACAAATATAAAGAATGTGACAAAGCTTTTAGGAAGTTCTCAACCCTTATTACACATAATTCATACTGGATAGAAACCCTACACCTGTGAAGAATGTGGCATAGCGTATAACAATTTTCAATCAATTCTTCTTTTTTTTTTTTTGAGATGAAGTTTCATGCTTGTCACCCAAGCTGGAAAACAATGTAATGATCTCGGATCACTGAAACCTCTGCCTCCCGGGTTCAAGCCATTTTCCTGCCTCAGCTTGTCTAGTAGATGAGATTATGGGGGGTGGAGCCAAGATGGCTGAATAGGAACAGCTCCTGTCTACAGCTCCCAGCCTGAGTGACGCAGAAGATGGGTGATTTCTGCATTTCCCTCTGATGTACCAGGTTCATCTCACTAGGGAGTGCCAGACAGTGGCTGCAGGACAGTGGGTGCAGCGCACTGTGCATGAGCCGAACCAGGGCGAGGCATTGCCTCACTCACGAAGTGCAAGGAGTCAGGGAGTTCCATTTCCTAGTCAAAGAAAAGGGCGACAGATGGCACCTGGAAAATCGGGTCACTCCCACCCTAATACTGCGCAATTCCAATGGGCTTAAAAAATGGCACACCAGATTATATCCTGCACCTGGCTCAGAGGGTCCTATGCCCACGGAGTCTCACTGATTGCTAGCACAGCAGTCAGAGATCAAACTGCAAGGCAGCAGCGAGGCTGGGGGAGGAGCGCTTGCCATTGCCCAGGCTTGCTTAGGTAAAGCAGCTGGGAAGCTAGAACTGGGTGGAGCCCACCACAGCTCAAGGAGACCTGCCTGCCTCTGTAGACTCCACCTCTGGGGGCAGGGCACAGACAAAAAGACAGCAGTAACCTCTGCAGACTTAAACGTCCCTGTCTGACAGCTTTGAAGAGAGTAGTGGTTCTCCCAGCACGCAGCTGGAGATCTGAGAATGGGCAGACTGCCTCCTCAAGTGGGTCTCTGACCCCCGAGCAGCCTAACTGGGAGGCACCCCCAGTAGGGGCAGACTGACACTTCACACGGCTGGGTACTCCTCATACAAAACTTCCAGAGGACCGATCAGGCAGCAGCATTTGCGGTTCATGAAAATCCGCTGTTCTACAGCCACCACTGCTGATAACCAGGCAAACAGCGTCTGGAGTGGACCTCTAGCAAACTCCAACAGACCTGCAGCTGAGGGTCCTGTCTGTTAGAAGGAAAACTAACAAACGGAAAGGACATCCACACCAAAAGCCCATCTGTACATCACCATCATCAAAGACCAAAAGTAGATAAAACCACAAAGATGGGGAAAAAACAGAGCAGAAAAACTGGAAACTCTAAAAATCAGAGTGCCTCTCCTCCTCCAAAGGAACGCAGTTCCCCACCAGCAACAGAACAAAGCTGGATGGAGAATGACTTTGATGAGTTGAGAGAAGAAGGCTTCAGATGATCAAACTACTCCGAGCTACAGGAGGAAATTCAAACCAAAGGCAAAGAAGTTAAAAACTTTGAAAAAAAATTAGATGAATGTATAACTAGAATAACCAATGCAGAGAAATACTTAAAGGACCTGTTGGAGCTGAAAGCCAAGGCTCAAGAACTATGTGAAGAATGCAGAAGCCTCAGGAGCCAATGCGATCAACTGGAAGAAAGGGTATCAGTGATGGAAAATGAAGTGAAGTGAGAAGGGAAGTTTAGAAAAAAAAAATTAAAAAGAAACAAAGTCTCCAAGAAATATGGGACTATGTGAAAAGACCAAATCTACCTCTGATTGGTGTACCTGAAAGTGAGGGGGAGAATGGAACCAAGTTGGAAAACACTCTGCAGGATATTATCTAGGATAACTTCCCCAATCTAGCAAGGCAGGCCAACATTCAGATTCAGGAAATACAGAGAACGCCACAAAGATACTCCTTGAGAAGAGCAACTCCAAGACACATAATTGTCAGATTCACCAAAGTTGAAATGAAGGAAAAAATGTTAAGGGCAGCCAGAGAGAAAGGTCGAGTTACCCACAAAGGGAAGCCCATCAGACTAACAGCGGATCTGTCAGCAGAAACTCTATAACCCAGAAGAGAGTGGGGGCCAATATTCAACATTCTTAAAGAAAAGAATTTTCAACCCAGAATTTCATATCCAGCCAAACTAAGCTTCATAAGTGAAGGAGAAATAAAATACTTTACAGACAAGCAAATGCTGAGAGATTTTGTCACCACCAGGCCTGCCCTAAAAGAGCTCCTGAAGGAAGTGCTAAACATGGAAAGGAACAACCAGTACCAGCCGCTGCAAAATCATGCCAAAATGTAAAGACCATCGAGACTAGGAAGAAACTGCATGAACTAACAAGCAAAATAACCAGCTAACATCATAATGACAGGATCAAATTCTCACATAACAATATTAGCTTTAAATATAAATGGGCTAAATGCTCCAATTAAAAGACACAGACTGGCAAATTGGATAAAGAGTCAAGACCCATCAGTGTGCTGTATTCAGGAAACCCATCTCACGGGCAGAGACACACATAGGCTCAAAATAAAAGGATGGAGGAAGATCCACGAAGCAAATGGAAAACAAAAAAAAAAAGGCAGGGGTTGCAATCCTAGTCTCTGATAAAACAGACTTCAAACCAACAAAGATCAAAAGAGACAAGGCCATTACATAATGGTAAAGGGATCAATTCAACAAGAAGAGCTAACTATCCTAAATATATATGCACCCAATACAGGAGCACCCAGATTCATAAAGCAAGTCCTAAGTGACCTACAAAGAGACTTACACTCCCACACAATAATAATGGGAGACTAACACCCCACTGTCAACATTAGACAGATCAATGAGACAGAAAGTTAACAAGGATATCCAGGAATTGAACACAGCTCTGCACCAAGCGGACCTAATAGACATCTACAGAACTCTCCACCCCACATCAACAGAATACACATTCTTTTCATCACCACACCACACCTATTCCAAAATTGACCACATAATTGGAAGTAAAGCACTCCTCAGCAAATGTAAAGGAACAGAAATTATAACAAACTGTCTCTCAGACCACAGTGCAATCAAACTAGAACTCAGGATTAAGAAACTCACTCAAAACCACTCAACTACATGGAAACTGAACAACCTGCTCCTGAATGACTACTGGGTACATAATGAAATGAAGGCAGGAATAAAGATGTTCTTTGAAACCAACAAGAACAAAGACACAACATACCAGAATCTCTGGGACACATTCAAAGCAGTGTGTAGAGGGAAATTTATAGCACTAAATGCCCACAAGAGAAAGCAGGAAAGAACCAAAATTAACAGCCTAACATCACAATTAAAAGAACTAGAAATGCAAGAGCAAACACAGTCAAAAACTAGCAGAAGGCAAGAAATAACTAAAATCAGAGCAGAACTCAAGGAAATAGAGACACAAAAAACCCTTCAAAAAATTAGTGAATCCAGGAGCTGGTTTTTTGAAAGGATCAACAAAATTGATAGACCGCTAGCAAGACTAATGAAGAAAAGAGAGAAGAATCAAATAGATGCAATAAAAAATGATAAAGGGGACATCACCACTGATCCCACAGAAATACAAACTACCATCAGAGAATACTACAAACACCTCTATGCAAATAAACTAGAAAATGTAGAAGAAATGGATAAATTCCTCAACACATACACCCTCCCAAGACTAAACCAGGAAGAAGTTGAATCTCTGAATAGACCAATAACAGCCACTGGGGTTGAGGTGATAATCAATAGCTTACCAACCAAAAAGAGTCCAGGACCAGATGGATTCACAGCCGAATTCTACCAGAGGTACAAGGAGGAGCTGATACTATTCCTTCTGAAACTATTCCAATCAATATGAAAAGAAGGAATCCTCCCTAACTCATTTTATGAGGCCAGCATCTTCCTGATACCAAAGCTGGGCAGAGACACAACAAAAAAAGAGAATTTTAGACCAATATCCTTGAACATTGATGTGAAAATCCTCAATAAAATACTGGCAAACCGAATCCAGCAGCACATCAAAAAGCTTATCCACCATGATCAAGTGGGCTTCATCCCTGGGATGCAAGGCTGGTTCAACATACGCAAATCAATAAATGAAATCCAGCATATAAACAGAACCAAAGACAGAAACCACATGATTATCTCAATAGATGCAGAAAAGGCCTTTGACAAAATTCAACAACACTTCATGCTATAAATTAGGTATTGATGGGATGTATCTCAAAATAATAAGAACTATCTATGACAAGCCCACAGCCAATATCATACTGAATGGGCAAAAACTGGAAGCATTCCCTTTGAAAACTGGCACAAGACAGGGATGCCCTCTCTCACCACTCCTATTCAACATATTGTTGGAAGTTCTGGCCAGGGCAATTAGGCAGGAGAAGGAAATAAAGGGTATTCAATTAGGAAAAGAGGAAGTCAAATTGTCCCTCTTTGCAGATGACATGATTGTATATCTAGAAAACCCCATTGTCTCAGCCCAAAATCTCCTTAAGCTGATAGGCAACTTCAGCAAAGTCTCAGGATACAAAATCAATGGACAAAAATCACAAACATTCTTATACACCAACAACAGACAAACAGAGCCAAATCATGAGTGAACTCCCATTCACAATTGCTTCAAAGAGAATAAAATACCTAGGAATCCAACTTACAAGGGACATGAAGGACCTCTTCAAGGAGAACTACAAACCACTGCTCAATGAAATAAAAGAGGATACAAACAAATGGAAGAACATTGCATGCTCATGGGTAGGAAGAATCAATATCATATCATGAAAATGGCCCATACTGCCCAAGGTAATTTATAGATTCAATGCCATCCCCATCAAGCTACCAATGACTTTCTTCACAGAACTGGAAAAAACTACTTTAAAGTTCATATGGAATCAAAAAAGAGCCCACATTGCCAAGTCAATCCTAAGCCAAAAGAATAAAGCCGGAGGCATCACGCTACCTGACTTCAAACTATACTACAAGGCTACAGTAACCAAAACAGCACGGTACTGGTACCAAAACAGAGATATGGATCAATGGAACAGAACAGAGCCCTCAGAAATAATGCCGCATATCTACAACTATCTGACCTTTGACAAACCTGACAAAAACAAGCAATGGGGAAAGGATTCCCTATTTAATAAATGGTGCTGGGAAAACTGTCTAGCCATATGTAGAAAGCTGAAACTGGATCCCTTCCTTACACCTTATACAAAAATTAATTCAAGATGGATTAAAGACTTACATGTTAGACCTAAAACCATAAAAACTCTAGAAGAAAACCTAGGCAATACCATTCAGGACATAGGCATGGGCAAGGACTTCATGTCTAAAACACCAAAAGCAATGGCAACAAAAGCCAAAATCGACATATGGGATCCAATTAAACTAAAGAGCTTCTGCACAGCAAAAGAAACTATCATCAGAGTGAACAGGCAACCTACAAAATGGGAGAAAATTTTCACAACCTACTCATCTGACAAAGGGCTAATATCCAGAATCTACAATGAACTCAAACAAATTTACAGGAACAAACAACCCCATCAAAAAGTGGGCAAAGGACATGAACAGACACTTCTCAAAAGAAGACATTTATGCAGCCAAAGAACACATGAAAAAATGCTCATCATCACTGGCCATCAGAGAAATGCAAATCAAAACCACAATGAGATACCATCTCACACCAGTTAGAATGTCAATCATTAAAAAGTCAGGAAACAACAGGTGCTGGAGAGGATGTGGAGAAATAGGAACACTTTGACACTGTTGGTGGGACTGTAAACTAGTTCAACCATTGTGGAAGTCCGTGTGGCGATTCCTCAGGGATTGAGAACTAGAAATAGCATTTGACCCAGCCATCCAATTACTGGGTATATACCCAAAGTAATATAAATCATGCTGCTATAAAGACACATGAACACGTATGTTTATTGCGGCACTATTCACAATAGCAAAGACTTGGAACCAACCCAAATGTCCAACAACGATAGACTGGATTAAGAAAATGTGGCACATATACACCATAGAATACTATGCAGCCATAAAAATGATGAGTTCATGTCCTTTTTAGGGACATGGATGAAACTGGAAATCATCATTCTCAGCAAACTATCACAAGGACAGAAAACCAAACACTGCGTGTTCTCACTCATAGGTGGGAATTGCAGAATGAGAACACATGGACACAGGAAGGGGAACATCACACTCCGGGGACTGTTGTGGGGTGGGGGCAGGGGGGAGGGATAGCATTAGGAGATATACCTAATGCTAAATGATGAGTTAATGGGTGCAGTACACCAACATGGCACATGTATACATATGTAACAAACCTGCACATTGTGCATCTGTACCCTAAAACTTAAAGTACAATAATAATAAAATAAAAAAATTAAAAAAGATTACAAGTGCCTACCACCATGCCCAGCTAATTTTCATATTTTTAGTAGAGATGCAATTTTATCATGTTTTTCATGGTGGTCTCAAACTCCTGACCTCAGGCGATCCACCTGCTTTGGCCTCCTAAAGTGCTGGAATTACAGGCATGAACCATGATGCCTGGCCACCATTTCTTAATTCTTAAGAGATTTGGTGATAATTCCTGCTGAAGAAGAACTCTACAAACCTAAAAAACATGTGACAGTGCTTTTACCAACACCTCCAAATTCTCTATATATAACAATAATTATTGTGGTGTGAAACCCTAGAAACATATAAAATGTGACAAAGCCTTTATGTGGTTGCCACACTTGATTGTAGGTAAGACTGCAAAACTCCTACTGTCATACTGGCAAAACTCCTACAAGTTTGAAGAATGTGGCAAAACATTTAATCAGTTCTTACCCCTTATTTCACAGGAAAGCTATTATCATTGAGAAAAATTGTACAAATATAAAGAATATGGAAAACCCATTAATTCCTACTCACATCTTAACATAAAACCCATTAATTCCTACTCACATCTTAACATAAAAAGGTTCCTTTTAATAAAAGCATTAAAAGTGCAATTACTGTCAAAAAAATCTTTCAGAATCTATAAGCCTTTAAAATGAAGAAAAGTATTTATTTTGAAGACAACTATTAGAACTATAAAGGGGTGGCCGGGCGCGGTGGCTCACGCCTGTAATCCCAGCACTTTGGGAGGCCGAGGCGGGCGGATCACGAGGTCAGGAGATCGAGACCATCCTGGCTAACATGGTGAAACCCCGTCTCTACTAAAAATACAAAAAATTAGCCGGGCGTGGTGGCGGGCGCCTGTAGTCCCAGCTACTCGGGAGGCTGAGGCAGGAGAATGGCGTGAATCTGGGAGGCGGAGCTTGCAGTGAGCTGAGATTGCGCCACTGCACTCCAGCCTGGGCGACAGAGCCAGACTCCGTCTCAAAAAAAAAAAAAAAGAAAAAGAACTATAAAGGGGCTTATAGCGCATTTACTTGTATCACAGATCTTATTGCGCACATTTATACCAGAGGAAAACAGTGAAGCAATTGCTCAAGCTTTGTTCAACATCAGGGAATTTGTATTGGAGATTAGTCCTGCAAATGTAATAAGTTTAGAAACACTTTTTTTTTTCAGAAACAACAGCTTAGAAAACACCAGAGAGTTTATACTAAAGTATAATTTTGCAGATGCAGTAAATATAAAAACAATTCAAAATAGAATGTATATAAATGTCAGAATTTACAGTAGTAAACTAAGGCACTGACACTTAAGACATTACACTAAATCAGAGTGTTGAGTATAAAAACTAATCCACAACTACAGTTTTAGATAAATGATTTGTATGTAACTTTAAAAAGATTTTTGGAAGCATTGTAATTACATTGAAAGTATACTTGTTTCCTTGAATAAAATTTTTTGAAAACTGAATAATGATATAATACAGCTTTCAAATTACTTTATGCTGTTAATTTATTCCTGTTTTATTCACATGTGAAAGCATGTGATCGATTGCTTCTGCATCAGAGATATTAGATATTTTTAAAAATTATTTGGACATTATGACCTTTTCTATAAAAGAATAAGGACATTAAAATGTAAGATGCATAATGAAAATATAAGTGGAGAGGTTCTTTGTAGTAAATCTCTATTAAGTATAAGGTAAATGTTCAGAGCAATACTTTTCTACATTATATAGTCACTAGGAAATAATTATAGTTAAAAGTATATTAAAATAAAATAGTATATTATTTTACTAATTGTACTTTTATGTAATGAAATACAGTACATTTAAAAATTGCTAGGGCTGGGCTCAATGGCGCATGCCTGTAATCCCAGCACTTGGGGAGGTCGAGAGGGTGGAACACCTGAGGTCAGGAGTTCGAGACCAGCCTGACCAACATGGAGAAACCCCATCTCTACTAAAAATACTAAAAATACTTAGGAGGCTGAGGCAGGAGAATTGCTTGAACAAGGGAGGCAGAGGTTGTGGCGAGCCAAGATCTTGCCATTGCACTCCATCCTGGACAATAAGAAAAAAACTGCCCCCACCCCCCCCAAAAAAAGTTAGATTATGTGTGAACTTAATTTTATTATTTTTTAATCATGTTAAGACTACCGTGCATTTAATGAAGCATTATTATGCCACTAACTTTAAACGATCCTACCTTACTCAAGGGTGAAGCTACAAGATGGTAACAATACACAATTTGGCATATAGTGGAATAACATTTCTAGTAATCACTTTGCCCATTGCTTTAAACTGCAAATGAGTTAAAGAATATTGTTCCCACAGATTAAATTTTTACTCTATTTTCTTCTTGAAATTTGTTATTTGTATTTGCGCGTATATAGTATGTGTATGTATTTATGCCTTATATGGCATCTTTTGACTCAGGCCTACAATATGCAGTAATTACATTAGGGTAAATAAGGTGTCCGTCACCTCTAGCATTTATCCTTTGTATTACCAAAAGTGTAATTATATGCTTTTGTTCATTTTAAAATGTACAATTAAATTGTTATTGACTACAGGATTTTTTATGGTTATAATAATTATTCAAAAATACAAATAAAATATGTCCAGGTGCAGTGGCTCATGCCTGTAATTCCAGCACTTTGAGAGGCCAAGGCAGGTGGAATGCTTGAGGCTAGGGGTTCAAGACCAGCCTGGCCAACATGGTGAAACCCCTTCTCTACTAAAAATACAAAAATTGGCCAGGCATCTTGGTGCACACCTGGAGGCTGAGGCAGGAGAATTGTTTGAACCCGGGAGGTGGAGGTTGCAGTGAGCCAAGGTCGCACCACTACACTCCAGCATGGATGACAGAGTGAGACTCCATTTCAAAAAAAAAAAAAATAGAAATAAAGTCCATACATTTCTGAGTCCTGAAAGTTTATTAATAAATATTTGTTATATAGCTGTCTTTGAACATGTGGTCTCTCTGCCTGCAAGCATATAGACTTTTCGTTTTAATTTACATAGAGTTAAATATACTCATATTACTCTGAAGATAAACCTTAGGTGTATGAAAATTATGAAGCGAGTGTTTTTATGAGTATGAGTTTGTACATATTTTCAGAAGGAAAGAGCAATTATTGCAACAAAACAAATCATTTTAATTAGATGATTAACAAAACTAAACACCTTGAAAATGCTAAAAGCAAATCTATACTTTCTGGTTTGTGTTCAATTTATTAGTGTAAAATGTTATGGCTTATTCGGATTCTCCCCGGAATCTGCCTATTAAAGCACAGGCAACTTTGTCTCCAGAAACAACACTCTTGAGTACAACAATAAAACCCCTCTTCAAACAAACAAACAAAAAAATCATTTTAACACCTATTTTAATGAACATTCAACCAAAATTGAATAATTGAATATATTTTTATTGTTCTATGTGTGTGTGAACATATAAAATGGTGCATAAAGGAAAAATGAGCCAGAAAAAAATGTTAGTTAAGATTTGTAGTGAATAAAACTGGAAAGTAGTTAATTATTATATCCAGTTGATATCTTTGTTTATGTAGATAACAAAAGTCACAGAAAGACTTTTTTTTTTCTTTTTCAAGATGGAGTCTTGCTCTGTCACCCAGGCTGGAGTGCAGTGGCGTGATAGCCCACTGTAACCTCCACCTCCTGAGATCAAGCAATTCTTGTGCCTCAGCCATTTTAGTACCTGGGATTACAGGTGTGTGCTACCAAGCCTGACTAATTTTCATATTTTTAGAAGAGACAGGGTTTCATCATGTTGGTCAGACTGGTCTCAAACAGCTGACCTCATGATCTGCCTGCCTCAGCATCCCACAGTGCTGATATTACAGGTATGAGCCACTGTGACTGGCAAAAGACTATTTTAAAAGTTTATTTATGTGGGTAGACAACGTTCTAAGCTAATACCCTGAATTCCCAGTCTGTTACACACCAGCTGTGTAATACTTTCTTCTTGAGTGTAGAAATGTGTGACTGTGGTGGGAAATCACTCATGAAATTAGGTTACTCATGTGTTGCCTTTGTGTTTATCAAAGTGGAGATTATCCTGCTTGTGCTAAACTTAATCAGATGTGGTTTTGAGAGAAAGAGACACATCATAGAAAAACACCCCTGCTGGCCTGAAAGTAAGTGACTTCTTGGTGGAACATGTTGTAAGCTGCTTATGGTGGCTACATAACAGGAAACATGTTTGTATATTGCCATCATTCCTGCCTCCTGCATGTTGATTTCAGTAAGGAGAATAAGTGGATCTTATGGCAGAGGGTAAAAAAGGGACTTTCATTCATGCAAGAAATAATCACCTCTCATCTGGGATAGCTTAAGAGAAACAGGAGACCACAACAGGACCACATTAATGGTAGGAAAAGGGTAACCTGAGTAAAAGTGTTCACTGGCATCATAGAACAATATTTAGTAAGCTGTAGTGAATGATCAGCCTCTGGGATACTGATAGTCTACCAACAATGCTGAGCTCATTCTGTTTTAATCAGCATGTCTGCACCATTCTGGTGACCCAGTTTTATAGTATTCATTACAGAAATACCATGAAGACCAGTGGGTAATGTCCTAGAATTGTACTTATTTCAAAAAGCATACCTAATTGTTTTCACATTTCAAAAACCTTAAAAACAATGAATTTATGATTAACTTCTAATTATAGAGGATTCTACTATACTGTAATACAAGATTAAACTGTAAACACCTCAGTATGAATATTTTTTGAATGTATGATTAGTTAGTAGACAGTTTCTTTTAGAGTCACAGGACAAAATAACAACTAGAGAAAACATTTGAAATGGGATAAAATTAACCAAAACCACATCTTTTCAATGGCTTGGCTAAACTAAACACCTTGAATATTGTCATCTTTTCAGTGGCTTGGCGTAATTGCCATACTTACAGAAATGGCCAGATGACTAATGAGAAACAGAAAGATTTTGGCTTTGCTCAATGATTGTTTTTGACCTTTTGAAATCTAAAATCCTGGCTAAACTATTCAAAGGGAATATTTTATAGGTGGCTTCCCAGGGTTTCCAAGTAAATGAAGGATGGATTCTCTCTCTGTCACCCAGGCTGCAGTGCAATGGTGTGTTCTCATTTCACTGCAAACTCTGCCTCCCTGGTTCAAGCGATTCTCCTGCCTCAGCCTCCCGAGTAGCAGGGATAACAGGCACCCACCATTATGCCCGGATAATTTTTGTATCTTTAGTAGAGATGGGATTTCACCTTGTTAGCCAGGCTCATCTTGAACAGCTGACCTCAGAGTGCTGTGACTACAGGCATGAGCCACTGTGCCTGGCCAGAAGAATTTTGATAGGCAGGAAAATGCACATTATATACACACATTGCTCTACTCTGATTTACTTCAACACTGAAAAATTGAAGATTGTAAATGTAGTCTCAATTTAGAGTGAATTAACAAAAGATTTGTTTTTCAAAAAAGCAAATGGATAAAATTAATGAGTAACAGATGCCATTAGCTGCTAAAAAATATTATGACTAAATTTAGTAAGTATCTAGCTATGCAAATAACAGCCCAATTAAATTAAGACCCTAATAGGTGGATGTGGAAAGCATTGATGTGCAGTGTGGTGCACCTCCACTCAGCATTTTCTTCTACCTTTTTACAGAGATACCAATTTTTCCTCAGTTACTCAGGGTCCATACTGGGTTAGAAATGCTTGTTCTCTGGTGCCATAAGGAAATAGCACTCGAACATTAATTTTCTTAGGAAGGCCATTTTTACTTTTTGCGGAAAGTGTACACTCTTCAGCAGTTTTGCCATCAAAGTACATCAAACAAAGGAGACAAGGTCATTTATGACCTGAAGCATCCTTTCTACTGCTGTGTCTAGTTTTCACTGGCTGAAACAGGACCTCAAATTCTGTATTTCCCCCCATTGTTTAGCGACTTAGAACTTTTTAAAAGAGGCAAAGGCAGAGGAGAACAAAGGAGGGAGGAAGTAACTTGTGGAATGCTGAGAAAGGTAAAAACACCAAATAAGGAAGAGTAACAGGCTATGACCTAATGCTTGCTTGGACTAGTATAAGCATGCCAGGGCCAATATTTAGGCTAAATTGTGGGAGCTAAGAAGAAAGTACATTGATTTTTTTTTATTATGGCTAGCAGATATTTAAGAATGTTAGCACAGGACTTTGAATAAATTTTGCTTCTAAGAGAAGTTACTGTTTATTCCTAATTAGATGGGGAGGAAAGTCTTTGAAGAGGAACCCCTACTTTTCTTTTTGCACTTGGAACAGAGAGTGCTGTGTTCAGAGTGATTACCGAAAACATGGCTAATACACATCTTCCATATAATAATAAAATGTTATAAATCTTACTCTGCCTCAGAAAAGCTTTTACTAAAAGATTATCTATGGTAATCTATTTGAGTTCATGGAAAATTTCAATATTCCAGATAATTCATACAGTTAAATGTCAATGAAATCTCAAAATATTTGAATAAGAAAAAGTCTTCTTAGTGAAGAATTTTATATTACCGGTAGTTAGAAAAAAAAAAAAAAAGAAAACCAGGCTGAATGCGGTGGCTCATGCCTGTAATCTCAGCACTTTGGGAGGCTGAGGCAGGTGGATCACCTATGGTCTAGAGTTCGAGACCAGCCTGACTAACATGGTGAGACCCCCCATCTCTACTAAAAATACAAAAAATTAGCCGGGCATGGTGGCAGGTGCCTGTAATCCCAGCTACTGGGGAGGCTGAGGTAGAAGAATTGTGGGAACCTCGGGGACAGAGGTTACAGTGAGCCAAGATCATGCCATTGCCCTCCAGCCTGGGCAACAAGAGCAAAACTCTGTCTCAAAAATAAAATAAAATATAATAAAATAAAATAAAAACCAGTACCTTAAGCCAAATAACATTGTTTGACATGGGAGTAGCAACCAAACAAGTGCTATTCATGATTTCATAATAACTTTTTTTTTTTTTGAGACAGTCTCACTAGGTCACCCAGGCTGGAGTGCTGTGACATGATCTTGGCTCCCTGCAACCTCTAACTTTCTGGTTTACATGATTCTCCTGCCTCAGCCTCCCTAGTAGCTGGGAGTACAGGTGCCCACCACCATGCCCAGCTAATTTATTTTTTTTTAAGAGGAGTCACTCTGTCATCTTGGCTGGAGTGCAGTGGCACAATCATGGCTCACTGCAACCTTGGCCTCCAGGTTCCAGCGATTCTCCTGCCTCAGCCTCTTGAGAAGCTGGGATTACAGGCACCTGCCACCACGCCCAGCTAATTTTTTATATTTTTAGTAGAGACCAGATTTCACCATGTTGCCCAGGATGGTCTCAAACTGCTGACCTCAAGCAATCCACCGCCCTCCGCCTCCCAAACTGCTGGGATTACAGGCATGAGCCATTGTGCTCAGCAATTTCTGTACTTTTAGAAGAGACAGGGTTTCACCATATTGGCCAGGCTGGTCTCGAACTCCTGACGTTGTGATCCACCCATCTCAGCCTCTCAAAGTGCTGGGAATACAGGTGTGAACCACCATGCTCGGCCTGATCATTGTTAAAGTAGCAATAGCACCTTGTGCTTTCCTAGGACTTGCTGGCCTGTTTTTCACTGATATAAAGTGAAGAAAGCATTCCAATATTGCTGAGAAGTGGCTGTCCTCCCAGAAAATAGCTATTCTCGGCTGTACCAACATTGACTAATAGTAAGAGGAAGTGAAGTGGATAAAAGGAAAATGTGTCTTCTCTGTATCTTTTTTCAACCATTGGCTGAAGAACAGGAGAATGCAGAAAATTAGAAAAAAAAAATCCCTGAAAGATCATGAAGAAGCTCTCTTTATCAGACAAAAAACCTCTTAGGGGATATTTTTTGTTTCATTATTGTACTGTCTGCTTCTATGAGTTTAAAAATTTTTTTACACTTTACATAGAAATAGGATTATATGAGTCAGGCACAGTGGCTCATGCCTGTAATCCCAACACTTTGAGAGGCCGAGGTGGGTGGATCACTTGAGGTCAGGAGTTTGAAACTAGCCTGGCCAACATGGGAAAACTCTATCTCTACAGAAAATATAAAAATTTGCTGGGTAAGGTGGCAAGTGCCTGTAATCCCAGGTACTGAGGAAGCTGAGGCAGGAGAATCTCTTGAACCTGAGAGGCAGATGTTGCAGTGAGTGGAGATGGTGCCACTGCACTCCAGCCTGGGTGACAAGAGCAAAACTCCACCTCAAAAAAAAAAAAAAAAAAAGGATTATGTTTTCTGTTTTTTTCCGTGTTGACTTATTTTACTTAGTATAATGTCTTTCAGGTTCATGAATGTTGTTGCAAATAACAAGACCTTATTTTTAAGGGCTGAATATCATTTCATTGTGTACACATACCATATTTTCTTTTTCCATTCACCTATTGATGGACACTTAGGTTGATTTCATACCTTAGCTATTGTGAGTAATCCACTTCCTTCTATTTTGATTTTGTTTTTGTTTTGCTTTGTTTGAGATGGAGTCTCATTCTGTCGCCCATGCTGGAGTGCAGTGGCGTGATCTCTGCTCACTGCAAACTCTGCCTCCCAGGTTCAGTGATACTCATGCCTAAGCCTCCTGAGTAGCTGAGGTTACAGGTGTGAGCCACCACACCAGGCTAATTTTTGTAATTTTAGTAGAGGCAGGCTTTCACCATGTTCACCAGGCTGCCTTTCATTTGTTTGTATATTTCTTTCTCCTTTCCCGTATGTATTTCTAGAAGTATTTTAATTTTAATATACAAATTATGACTGTTAACCTTCATTTCTCTGTTTTTGCATACTATTACAGCTGATTAAAAAATAAGTTTTTTGAAATTTCCTGGATAAAGTTTATTACTTCATTATTGAGATAACTTGAGACAATATGGAAATGAAAATCAACATTTGTTAGTAAAACAGAAATTAGCTACTGGTAGTCATTTAATCTCTCACCCAACATGAACGCTACATCTTTGTGTCATCTCTCTCAGTTGTATGTAAGAGGCTACTGAGCAAACTGGTCAGCATAAAATTTTGTGAAGTTTAACATATATGTTCTGAAAATTAAGTTGATCCATTACCAGAAAAGTAGGTTTTCTGATGTATATAATTTTACTCCATTTAAATTCTTCAGAAAAATGAAACTGACATTATGTAAATTTTTTTTGGAAATTAAAAATGCTTAAGAAATATTTATAGAAACTAAAAGTAAAAATAGTTTTAGATTCTTAGAGAATATCTTTAAAATACTTCGTTATCATCCTCTGACAGTATATATATACAATATATAATACATATATAAAAATAATATATATAATATATAATGTATAAAATATAGATTTACATTATATATAATATATATTTATTTATAGGTTATATATACTTATATGTTATATATATTATATATATATATACTGTCAGAGGATGATAACATGAAGTATTTTAAAGATGTTCTCTAAGAATCTTAAACTATTTTTACTTTTAGTTTCTATAAATGTTTCTTAAGCATTTTTAATTTCCAAAAAAACTTTAACATAATGTCAGTTTCATTTTTCTGAACAATTTAAATATATAAATATATATTTACATAAAGAATTTATATGAAGAATTTATATAATATATATAAATTATGTATATTATATATAAATTATATATAATATATTATACATATTTATATATTTATATATAATACATATATATTACATATTATATATATTTATATTTATATATAATACATATATTATATATTTATATATGTCATATATAATACATATATTTATATATGTCATATATAAATATATATATTTATATATATTTATATTATATAATATATATTATATATAATATATTTATATATTATATATTATAATATATATTGTATATTATATATAATATATAATATATAAATTACATATAATATATAAATTCTATATATAATTTATATATTATATGTAATTTATATATTATATATATTATATTATAATATATAGTATATATTATAATATAACATATATAATATACTATATATATCATATACTATATATCTATATGATATATATTGTATATATAATATATATTATAATATATAAATTATATTATAATATAATATATATTATATATTATATAATATATATATTTTATATATATAAATTACACATAATATATAAATTTATATATACAATTTATATATTATATATTATATATGATATACATTATAATATATAATATGCAATATATATTATAATATATAATATATAAATATAATATATTATATATAATATATATCATATATAATATATATCATATATAATATATACATAATATAAATATATATATCATATAGATAAATGATATTATATAATATATAATACATAAATGTATATGATTTAAATATATATATCATATAGATAAGTGATATATGATAAATATATCATATAGATATATCTCATATATGATATATTATATACTATATATCATATATGATATATCATATATTTATATATTATATATAATATATAGAAATATATATTATATATAATACATATATGTAAATATATATTTAAATATATGTATATTTATATATGAATATATATTTTATATATGTAATATGTATTATATATTATATATTTTTATATAATATATAATATATATATATTTTTTTTTTCTTTTTTTGAGACAAAGTTTCACTCTTGACCAGGCTGGAGTGCAATGGCACAATCTCGGCTCACTGCAGCCTCCACCTTCCGGGTTCAAGTGATTCTCCTGCCTCAGCCTTGCCAGTACCTGGGCTTACAGGCACCCACCACCACACCTGGCTAATTTTTACAGTTTTACTATAGATGGGGTTTCATCATGTTGGCCAGGCTGGTCTCGAACCCCTGACATCAAGTAATCCCTCTGCCTTGGCCTCCCAAAGTACTGGGATTACAGGCATGAGCCACTGGCTGGGCCAAGTGTTTAACTTTTGTGAATAAATTATCTCAGCTCAGATAATTTAAATCAGCCAATTAGCTTACCTCTAGCGATTCCAAGCAGCCCATTAGCACATCCCAGGAGAATCCAATCAGCAAATTAGCTCAGCCCAGCTGATTAGCCCAGGTAATTTCTAAGAGCCAGCTAGCTCACTCCAGGTGATGTTAATCAGCCAGTTATCTCAGCTGATGTGAATCTTATAAGCCAATTAGTTTAGCACAGGTGATTTTAAACCACCGAGACACTCAGCCCAGGTGATTTCAATCAGTGAATCAGCTTAACCCAGGTGATTTCTATCAGCCAATTGATCAATCCAGGTGAATTCAATTAGCTAATTAGCTCAGTCCAGGTGCTCCCAATCAGCCAATTATCTAGTAGCTGCCAATTCATTAAGGCATGCCCAAAATGGTAAATGTAAATATCCTAGGCACACCAAGAAGAAATGCAGGGCCCTGTATGCTAAGCTGGACAGTATGTACCACACAGCTTTACTGTCAGCTTATTTACAAGACCTGAAACTTGAAGCTGAAGGTTTTTGTTTATGTAAACAACATTGTATGGCTATGTTTTATTCTGTTATGCTATTGAAAAAAACAGAAGGCAATTAATTCTACACCTGCATCCTTAGTATATGCTCTATATTTTAAAAAGTGGGAAAATATTTTATGTATACATTAATATTTACATAGACACATTCATATAAGTTTGCATTTATGTATCTACCAGGTGTGTACATATATTCATATATATACCTAAGTATATATAAATATATATATATATAATATCTGAAGCTGTAACGATCTTTGTATTTATATTCATACAGAATAAAGATGTTGACTGTGGAAGTATTGATAGGTATTGCTACAAACAGTAATACAAAACCTTTCATACATGCATAAAATATTTTCCCTGTAGAATACTATTTCTAGAATAGTACAGAAATAGAGGGATGCTCTGATATACATCCTGCTGCACTTAATATATTCAAAGGAAGCACTGAACTTTGTTGTGTACTTGTGGATGATACAAATTTTCTAAGGCCATTGGAGTTATTTACTGCCATATCAGGGTTGACTTTTCTTTTATTGTTGTACGTAAGGTCAGAGATGAACCAGCCCCAGTCCAAAGGTTCTAACCTAAATATGAGAACACTTACTCTTTCTCTTTAGAACTTCCATCAAGACAAGAACTGTATGTATTCCCAAGAGTGTGTGATGTAAAATCACACTCTTGTCTTTTTGTCTTTGTGGCAGAAGTTGGGTATTTATGGTAAGAAAATATTAGTCTAGGTCTCTTTTTAGAAGATAGATGGTGATCATGGAAGCAAATATAATGGTACATGGTACTTGGCCACATTTCAAATGGGTGATAGTGAACATTTGCTGAAGTGTCACAGGTGGCTCTATTTGCCAGGTCAAATCTTTGTGAGGAAGGCTCAGCCCACTGGTGTCAAGCATTTCTGGCAGTTCCCAGAAAGATGAAAAGAAGCTCACCGGGCTGGTTTAATTAGACCAGAATTAAAAATACCCAGGAGCCACGTTATTAAACACATTTTTACATTTATTAAAAAAATGTGGTGTATGGCTTGGTTTGAATAAATCTTCACTGAGCTCAGTAGCTGATTGAATTTATCTAACCTGTTCAGAAAGAAAATGGAAATAACCTCTGATCAAGTTTATTTTATAGGCTTCTTTCTGTACATACAGATATAAAATAGGTGGCTCGTTAAACATATACACACAAAATAAGTCACATGGTTATGTCTATGTAATGTTTATTTCTGCATACGACTCTCAAAAAAAAGCCACAGAAAAAAAGTAGGTCAGAAGACATCTCCGTATGCTACCCCTGAAGCCAAGATCAATTAAATAAGTAAATGAGCAAAAACTGGGTGATTGCAATCAGCCAATTTGCACAGCCTTGGTGATTTCAACCAGCCAAGTAGCTCAGTCCACGTGGATCCAGTCATCCAATTATCTAAATGGTGACTGTGAGTTTGTCAAGACAGGTGCCAAATGGTGCATGTGAACGGAACATGTACCAAATGCAGGGCACTGAAATACTGTCCTGGACAGATGTGTTAAATGACTTTATTTTCAGCTTATTTCTGTGGACTTGCCCTTGAAGATAGAGCTTTGTTGATATGTTCCATTCTAAAATGTTATTTAGCTAAAGAAGGAAAAATTAATTCTACATTAGCATCTTTAGATCATGCTAAAAGGTTAAAACTATCTCTTGGAGAATATGTTTTGTATACATAAATATTTAGATAGAAATATTTATATAATTCTCTATGTGGGTTTTTGTCTTCCTATGTATATTTATATGTAGATGTGTCAATCTTTGTATTGATATGAAACGTTGTGAATAGTGAGATAAAAAGTAACTTCCAGCTGGACGCTGTGGCTCACACCTGTAAGCCCAGCACTTTAAGAGGCTGAGGTGGGTGGATCACCTGAAGTCAGAAGTTCAAGAACAGCCTGGCCAACATGGTGAAACCTTATCTCTACTAAAACCAAATCTACATCTGATTGATGTACTTGAAAGTGATGGGGAGAATGGAACCAAGCTGGAAAACACTCTGCAGGATATTATACAGGCTCAAAATAAAGGGATGGAGGAAGATCTACCAAGCAAATGGAAAACAAAAAAAGGGCAGGGGTTGCAATTCTAGTCTCTGATAAAACAGACTTTAAATCAACAAAGATCAAAAGAGACAAAGAAGGCCATTACATAATACTAAAGGGATCAATTCAACAAGAAGAGCTAACTATCCTAAATATATATGCACCCAATACAGGAGCACCCAGATTCATAAAGCAAGTGTTAGAGACCTACAAAGAGACTTAGACTCCCACACAATAATAATGGGAGACTTTAACACCCCACTGTCAACATTAGACAGATCAATGAGACAGAAAGTTAACAAGGATATCCAGGAATTCAACTCAGCTCCGCACCAAGCAGACCTAATAGACATCTACAGAACTCTCCACCCCAAATCAACAGAATATACATTCTTCTTAGCACCACACTGCACTTATTCCAAAATTGAACACATAGTTGGAAGTAAAGCTCTCCTCAGCAAATGTAAAAGAACAGAAATTATAACAAACTGTCTCTCAGACCACAGTGCAATCAAACTAGAACTCAGGATTAAGAAACTCACTCAAAACCACTCAACTACCTGGAAACTGAACAACCTGCTCCTGAATGACTACTGGGTACATAACGAAACAAAGGCAGAAATAAAGATGTTCTTTGAAACCAATGAGAACAAAGACACAACATGCCAGAATCTCTGGGACACATTCAAAGCAGTGTGTAGAGGGAAATTTGTAGCACTAAATGCCCACAAGAGAAAGCAGGAAAGATCTAAAATTGACACGCTAACACCACAATTAAAAGAACTAGAGAAGCAAGAGCAAACACATTCAAAAGCTAGCAGAAGGCAAGAAATAACTAAGATCAGAACAAAACTGAAGGAAATAGAGACACAAAACCCACTTCAAAAAATCAATGAATCCAGGAGGTGGTTTTTTGAAAAGACCAACAAAATTGATAGACCACTAGCAAGACTAATAAAGAATAAAACAGAAGAATAAAATAGATGCAATAAAAAATGATAAAGGGGATATCACCACAAATCCCACAGGAATATAAACTACCATCAGAGAATACTACAAACACCTCTACACAAATAAACTACAAAATATATAAGAAATGGATAAATTCCTCAACACATACACCCTCCCAAGACTAAACCAGGAAGAAGGTGAATCTCTGAATAGACCAGTAACAGCCTCTGGGATTGAGGTGATAATTAATAGCTTACCAATCAAAAAAAGTCCAGGACCAGATGGATTCACAGCTGAATTCTATCAGACGTACAAGGAGGAGTTGGTACTATTCCTTCTGAAACTCTTCCAATCAATAGAAAAAGAGGGAATCCTCCCTAACTCATTTTATGAGGCCAGCATCAATATGATACCGAGGCCAGCATCAATATGATACCAAAGCCTGGCAGAGACACAACAAAAAAAGAGAATTTTAGACCAATATCCCTGATGAACATCGATGCAAAAATCCTCAATAAAATACTGGCAAACCGAATCCAGCAGCACATCAAAAAGCTTACCCACCATGATCAAGTGGGCTTCATCCCTGGGATGCAAGGCTGGTTCAACATACACAAATCAATAAACATAATCCAGCATATAAACAGAACCAGTAACAAAAACCATATGATTATCTCAATAGGTGCAGAAAAGGCCTTTGACAAAATTCAACAACCTTCATGCTGAAAACTCTTAATAAATTAGGTATTGATGGGAAGTATCTCAAAATAATAAGACCTATCTATGACAAAGCCACAGCCAATATCATACTGAATGGGCAAAAACTGGAAGCATTCCCTTTGAAAACTGGCACAAGACAGGGATGCTCTCTCTCACCACTCCTATTCAACATAGTGTTGGAAGTTCTGGCCAGGGCAATTAGGCAGGAGAAGGAAATAAAGGGTATTCAATTAGGAAAAGAGGAAGTCACATTGTCCCTCTTTGCAGATGACATGATTGTATATCTAGAAAATCCCATTGTCTCAGCCCAAAATCTCCTTAAGCTGATAGGCAACTTCAGCAAAGTCTCAGGATACAAAATCAATGTGCAAAAATCACAAGTATTCTTATACACAAATAACAGACAAACAGAGAGCCAAATCATGAGTGAACTCCCATTCACAATTGCTTCAAAGAGAATAAAATGCCTAGGAATCCAACTTACAAGGGACGTGAAGGACCTCTTCAAGGAGAACTACAAACCACTGCTCAATGAAATAAAAGAGGATACAAACAAATGGAAGAACATTCCATGCTCATGGGTAGGAAGAATCAATATCATGAAAATGGCCATACTGCCCAAGGTAATTTATAGATTCAATGCCGTCCCCATCAAGCTACCAATGACTTTCTTCACAGAACTGGAAAAAATTACTTTAAAGTTCATATGCAATCAAAAAAGAGCCTGCATTGCCAAGTGAATCCTAAGCCAAAAGAACAAAGCTGGAGGCATCACACTACCTGACTTCAAACTATCCTACAGTGCTACAGTAACCAAAACAGCACGTTACTGGTACCAAAAGAGAGAAGTAGACCAACGGAACAGAACAGAGCCCTCAGAAATAATGCCCCATATCTACAAGAATCTGATCTTTTGCAAACCTGACAAAAACAAGAAATAGGGATATGATTCTCTATTTAATAACTGGTGCTGGGAAAACTGTCTAGCCATATGTAGAAAGCTGAAACTGGATCCCTTCGTTACACCTTATATAAAAATTAATTCAATATGGATTAAAGACTTAAATGTTAGACCTAAAACCATAAAAACCCTAGAAGAAAACCTAGGCAATACCATTCAGGACATAGGCATGGGCAAGTACTTCATGTCTAAAACACCAAAAGCAATGGCAACAAAAGCCAAAATTGACAAATGGGATCTAATTAAACTAAAGAGCTTCTGCACAGTAAAAGAAACTACCATCAGAGTGAACAGGCAATCTACAGAATGGGAGAAAATTTTTGCAATCTACTCATCTGACAAAGGGCTTATATCCAGAATCTACAAAGAACTCAAACAAATTTATGAGAAAAAAACAAACAACCTCATCAACAAGTGAGCAAAGGATATGAACAGATGCTTCTCAAAAGAAGACATTTATGCAGCCAAAACACATACGAAAAAATGCTCATCATCACTGGCCATCAGAGAAATGCAAATCAAAACCACAATGAAATACCATCTCGCACCGGTTAGAATGGTGATCATTAAAAAGTCAGGAAACAACAGGTGTTGGAGAGGATGTGGAGAAACAGGAACACTTTTACACTGTTCGTGGGACTGTAAACTAGTTCAACCACTGTGGAAGTCAGTGTGTCCATTCCTCAGGGTTCTAGAACTAGAAATACCACTTGATCTAGCAATCCCATTACTGGGTATATACCCAAAGGAGTATAAATCATGCTGCTATAAAGACATATGCACACGTATGTTTATTGCGGCACTATTCACAATAGCAAAGACTTGGAAACAACCCAAATGTCCAACAATGATAGACTGGATTAAGAAAATGTGGCACATATACACCATGGAATACTATGCAGCCATAAAAAATGATGAATTCATGTCCTTTGTAGGGACATGAATGAAGCTGGAAGGCATCATTCTCAGCAAACTATTGCAAGGACACAAAACCAAACACTGCATGTTCTCACTCATAAGTGGGAATTGAACACTGAGAACACATGGACACAGGAAGGGGTACATCACACACTGGGGCCTGTTGTGAGGTGCGGGGAGTGGGAGGGATAGCATGTGGAGATATAACTAATGTTATATGATGAGTTACTGGGTGTAGCACACCAACATGGTGCATGTATACATATGTAACTAAACTGCACATTGTGCACATGTACCCTAAAAGTTAAAGTATAATAAAAAAAATACAAATACAAAAAATTAGCCAGGCTTGGTGGGAGGCATCTGTAATCCCAGCTACTTGGGAGGCTGAAGCAGAAGAATTGTTGAACCAGGGGGCAGAGGTTGCAGTGAGCCAACATTGCACCACTATACTCTATCCTGATGAATGCAGCAAGATTCAATTTAAAAAAAAAAAAGTACATAAAACCGTTTATGGTACATAAAACCATTAAAAGCCTTTTATATAATATATAACTTCATAAATCTGTTGATAGATACAACATATAAAATAATTTTAATATCAACAGGAAAATATAGAGGCATAGTTTTTCTATTCAATTGAAGTTATGAGATTTATATTGCTTTAACTTTAAGATGTATGTAATCTCCAGATTTTGAGACGATTACAAAGATAATATTTATAGAAAGTATGCAAAAGAAAATAAAAAATAAAGCATTTCAGTAGAAAATTAAATTAAGGGGAGGAGCCAAGATGGCCGAATAGGAACAGCTCCAGTCTACAGCTCCCAGCGTGAGTGATGCAGAAGATGGGTGATTTCTGCATTTCCATCTGAGGTACCAGGTTCATCTCACTAGGGAGTGCCAGACAGTGGGCACAGGTCAGTGGGTGCATGCACTGTGCGAGAGCTGAAGCAGGGCGAGGCATTGCCTCACTCGCGAAGTGCAAGGGGTCAGGGAGTTCTCTTTCCTAATCAAAGAAAGTGGTGACAGACGGCACCTGGAAAATCGGGTCACTCCCACCCGAATACTGCACTTTTCCGACGGGCTTAAAAAACAGCACACCAGGAGATTATATCCTGCACCTGGCTCAGAGGGTCCTATGCCCAGGGAGTCTCGCCTATTGCTAGCACAGCAGTCTGAGATCAAACTGCAAGGCAGCAGCAAGGCTGGGGGAGGGGTGCCCGCCATTGCCCAGGCTTGCTTAGATAAACAAAGCAGCTGGGAAGCTAGAACTGGGTGGAGCCCACCACAGCTCAAGGAGGCCTGCCTGCCTCTGTAGGCTTCACCTCTGGGGGCAGGGCACAAACAAAAAGACAGCAGTAACCTCTGCAGACTTAAATGTCCCTGTCTGACAGCTTTGAAGAGAGCAGTGGTTCTCCCAGCATGCAGCTGGAGATCTGAGAACGGGCAGACTGCCTCCTCAAGTGGGTCCCTGACCCCTGACCCCCAAGCAGCCTAACTGGGAGGCACCCCACAGCAGGGGCAGACTGACACCTCACATGTCCGGGTACTCCAACAGACCTGCAGCTGACGGTCCTGTCTGTTGGAAGGAAAACTAACAAACAGAAAGGACATCCACACCAAAAACCCATCTGTACATCACCATCATTAAAGACCAAAAGTAGATAAAACCACAAAGATGGGGAAAAAACAGAGCAGAAAACTGGAAAGTCTAAAAACCAGAGCGTCTCTCCTCCTCCAAAGGAACACAGTTCCTCATCAGCAACAGAACAAAGCTGGACGGAGAATGACTTTGACGAGCTGAGAGAAGAAGGCTTCAGACGATCAAATTACTCCGAGCTACAGGAGGACATTCAAACCAAAGGCAAAGAAGTTGAAAACTTTGAAAAAAATTTAGAAGAATGTATAACTAGAATAACCAATACAGAGAAATGCATAAAGGAGCTGATGGATCTGAAAACCAAGGCTCGAGAACTACGTGAAGAATGCAGAAGCCTCAGGAGCCAATGCGATCAACTGGAAGAAAGGATATCAGCAATGGAAGATGAAATGAATGAAATGAAGGGAGAAGGGAAGTTTAGAGAAAAAAGAATAAAAAGAAACAAGCAAAGCTCACAAGAAATACGGGAATATCTGAAAAGACCAAATCTACGTCTGATTGGTGTACCTGAAAGTGACAGGGAGAATGGAACCAAGTTGGAAAACACTCTGCAGGATATTATCCAGGAGAACCTCCCCAATCTAGCAAGGCAGGCCGACATTCAGATTCAGGAAATACAGAGAACGCCACAAAGATACTCCTCGAGAAGAGCAACACCAAGACACATAATTGTCAGATTCACCAAAGTTGAAATGAAGGAAAAAATGTTAAGGGCAGCCAGAGAGAAAGGTCGGGTTACCCACAAAGGGAAGCCCATCAGACTAACAGCGGATCTGTAAGCAGAAACTCTATAACCCAGAAGAGAGTGGGGGCCAATATTCAACATTCTTAAAGAAAAGAATTTTCAACCCAGAATTTCATATCCAGCCAAACTAAGCTTCATAACTGAAGGAGAAATAAAATACTTTACAGACAAGCAAATGCTGAGAGATTTTGTCACCACCAGGCCTGCCCTAAAAGAGCTCCTGAAGGAAGTGCTAAACATGGAAAGGAACAACCAGTACCAACCGCTGCAAAATCATGCCAAAATGTAAAGACCATCGAGACTAGGAAGAAACTGCATGAACTAACAAGCAAAATAACCAGCTAACATCATAATGACAGGATCAAATTCTCACATAACAATATTAGCTTTAAATATAAATGGGCTAAATGCTCCAATTAAAAGACACAGACTGGCAAATTGGATAAAGAGTCAAGACCCATCAGTGTGCTGTATTCAGGAAACCCATCTCATGGGCAGAGACACACATAGGCTCAAAATAAAAGGATGTAGGAAGATCTACCAAGCAAATGGAAAACAAAAAAAGGCAGGGGTTGCAATTCTAATCTCTGATAAAACAGACTTTAAACCAACAAAGATCAAAAGAGACAAAGAAGGCCATTACATAATGGTAAAGGGATCAATTCAACAAGAAGAGCTAACTATCCTAAATATATATGCACCCAAAACAGGAGTACACAGATTCATAAAGCAAGTCCTGAGTGACCTACAAAGAGACTTAGACTCCCACACATTAATAATGGGGGACTTTAACACCTCACTGTCAACATTAGACAGATCAATGAGACAGAAAGTTAACAAGGATATCCAGGAATTCAACTCAGCTCTGCACCAAGCAGACCTAATAGACATCTACAGTACTCTCCACCCCAAATCAACAGAACATATATTTTTCTCAGCACCACACCGCACCTATTCCAAAATCCACCACATAGTTGTAAGTAAAGCTCTCCTCAGCAAATGTAAAAGAACAGAAATTATAACAAACTATCTCTCAGACTACAGTGCAAACAAACTAGAACTCAAGATTAAGAATCTCACACAAAACCACTCAAGTACATGGAAACTGAACAACCTGCTCCTGAATGACTACTGGGGACATAGTGAAATGAAGGAAGAAATAAAGATGTTCTTTGAAACCCATAAGAACAAAGACATAACATACCAGAATCTCTGGGACACATTCAAAGCAGTGTGTAGAGGGAAATTTGTAGCACTAAATGCCCACAAGAGAAAGCAGGAAAGATCCAAAATTGACACCCTAACATCACAATTAAAAGAACTAGAAAAGCAAAAGCAAACACATTCAAAAGCTAGCAGAAGGCAAGAAATAACTAAAGTCAGAGCAGAATTGAAGGAAATAGAGACATAAAAACCCTTCAAAAAATTAATGAATCCAGGAGCTTGTTTTTTGAAAGGATCAACAAAATTGATAGACCGCTAGCAAGACTACTAAAGAAAAAACGAGAGAAAAATCAAGTAGATGCAATAAAAAATGATAAAGGGGATATCACCACTGATCCGACAGAAATACAAACTACCATCAGAGAATACTACAAACACCTCTACGCAAATAAACTAGAAAATCTAGAAGAAATTGATAAGTTCCTCGACACATACACTCTCCCAAGACTAAACCAGGAAGAAGTTGAATCTCTGAATAGCCAAATAACAGGAGCTGAAATTGTGACAATAATCAATAGCTTACCAACCAAAAAGAGTCCAGGACCAGATGGATTCACAGCCAAATTCTACCAGAGTTACAAGGAGGAACTGGTACCATTCCTTCTGAAAGTATTCCAATCAATAGAAAAAGAGGGAATCCTCCCTAACTCATTTTGTGAGGCCAGCATCATCCTGATACCAAAGCTGGGCAGAGACACAACCAAAAAAGAGAATTTTAGACCAATATCCTTGATGAACATTGATGTGAAAATCCTCAATAAAATACTGGCAAACCAAATCCAGCAGCACATCAAAAAGCTTATCCACCATGATCAAGTGGGCTTCATCCCTGGGATGCAAGGCTGGTTCAATATACACAAAACAATAAATGTAATCCAGCATATAAACAGAACCAAAGACAAAAACCACATGATTATCTCAATAGATGCAGAAAAGGCTTTTTACAAAATTCAACAACCCTTCATGCTAAAAACTCTCAATAAATTAGGTATTGATGGAACGTATCTCCAAATAATAAGAGCTATCTATGACAAACCCACAGCCAATATCATACTGAATGGGCAAAAACTGGAAGCATTCCCTTTGAAAACTGGCACAAGACAGGGATGCCCTCTCTCACCACTCCTATTCAACATAGTGTTGGAAGTTCTGGCCAGGGCAATTAGGCAGGAGAAGGAAATAAAGGGTATTCAATTAGGAAAAGAGGAAGTCAAATTGTCCCTATTTGCAGATGACATCATTGTATATCTAGAAAACCCCATTGTCTCAGCCCAAAATCTCCTTAAGCTGATAAGCAACTTCAGCAAAGTCTCAGGATACAAAATCAATGGACAAAAATCACAAGCATTCTTATACAACAACAACAGACAAACAGAGAGTCAAATCTTGAGTGAACTCCCATTCACAATTGCTTCAAAGAGAATAAAATGCCTAGGAATCCAACTTACAAGGGACGTGAAGGACCTCTTCAAGGAGTACTACAAACCACTGCTCAATGAAATAAAAGAGGATACAAACAAATGGAAGAACATTACATGCTCATGGGTAGGAAGAATCAATATCGTGAAAATGGCCATACTGCCGAAGGTAATTTACAGATTCAATGCCATCCCCATCAAGCTACCAATGACTTTCTTCACAGAATTGGAAAAAACTACTTTAAAGTTCATATAGAACCAAAAAAGAGCCCGCATCACCAAGTCAATCCTGAGCCAAAAGAACAAAGCTGGAGGCATCACACTACCTGACTTCAAACTATACTACAAGGCTACAGTAACCAAAACAGCATGGTACTGGTATGAAAACAGAGATATAGATCAACGGAACAGAACAGAGCCCTCAGAAATAATGCTGTATATCTACAACTATCTGATCTTTGACAAACCTGAGAAAAACAAGCAATGGGGAAAGGATTCCCTATTTAATAACTGGTGCTGGGAAAACTGTCTAGCCATATGTAGAAAGCTGAAACTGGATCTCTTCCTTACACCTATACAAAAATCAATTCAAGATGCATTAAAGACTTAAACATTAGACCTAAAACCATAAAAACCCTAGAAGAAAACCTAGGCATTACAATTCAGGACATAGGCATGGGCAAGGACTTCATGTCTAAAACACCAAAAGCAATGGCAACAAAAGCCAAAATTGACAAATGGTATCTAATTAAACTAAAGAGCTTCTGCACAGCAAAAGAAACTACCATCAGAGTGAACAGGCAACCTACAAAATGGGAGAAAATTTTCACAACCTACTCATCTGACAAAGGGCTAATATCCAGAATCTACAATGAACTCAAACAAATTTACAAGAAAAAAACAAACAACCCCATCAAAAAGCAGACAAAGGACATGAACAGACACTTCTCAAAAGAAGATATTTATGCAGCCAAAAAACACATGAAAAAATGCTCACCATCACTGGCCATCAGAGAAATGCAAATCAAAACCACAATGAGATACCATCTCACACCAGTTAGCATGGCAATCATTAAAAAGTCAGGAAACAACAGGTGCTGGAGAGGATGTGGAGAAATAGGAACACTTTTACACTGGTGGCAGGACTGTAAACTAGTTCAACCATTGTGGAAGTCAGTGTGGCGATTCCTCAGGGATCTAGAACTAGAAATACCATTTGACCCAGCAATCCCATTACTGGGTATATACCCAAAGGACTATAAATCATGCTGCTACAAAGACACATGCACACGTATGTTTATTGTGGCATTATTCACAATAGCAAAGACTTGGAACCAAGCCAAATGTCCAACAATGATAGACTGGATTAAGAAAATGTGGCACATATACACCATGGAATAGTATGCAGCCATAAAAAATGATGAGTTCATGTCCTTTGTAGGGACATGGAAGAGATTGGAAATCATCATTTTCAGTAAACTGTCGCAAGAACAAAAAACCAAACACCACATATTCTCACTCATAGGTGGCAATTGAACGATGAGAACACATGGACACAGGAAGGGGAACATCACAGTCTGGGGACTGTTGTGGGGTGGGGGGAGGGGGGAGGGATAGCATTGGGAGATATACCTAATGCTAGATGACGAGTTAGTGGGTGCAGCGCACCAGCATGTCACATGTATAGATATGTAACTAACCTGCACATTGTGCACATGTACCCTAAAACTTAAAGTATAATAATAATAATAAATAAATAAATAAAATTAAATTAAATTTAAGAAAGTAAAAAAGGAAATGAGGGAAATATACTACTAAAAACACATGAAACAATAACAATATAACTGGCAATAACAACTTCATTTCTTTAAGCAATCATTTTAAATATAAATTAATTAAACTATTTAATAAAATGAAATGTAATCGTAGGATTTTGTAACGCCAAGGTAGGCTGATCACTTGATCCCAGGAGTTCAAGAGGAGAATGGGCAATATGGCAAAACTCTGTCTCAACAAATAATACAAAAAATGTAGCTGGGTGTGATGGCACATACTTGTAATCCAGCTACTTGAGAGGCTGAAATGAGAGGATCATCTGAGTTTGGGAGGTTCGGGCAGCAGTGAACCCAGCAAATCAACCTGGTTGACAGAGTGAGACCCTATCTCCAAAATACACGAGGCTCGGTGTGGTGGCTCAGGCCTGTAATCCCAGCACTTTAAGATGCTGAGGCAGGCCGCCTGGTCTCTACTAAAAATAGAAAAAAATTAGCCAAGCATGGTGGCAGGTTCCTGTAATCCCAGCTACTTGGGAGGCTGAGGCAGGAAAATCGCTTGAACCTGGGAGGCAGAGGTTGCAGTGAGCTAAGATTGCACCATGGCACTTGTCCAGTCTGGGCAACAAGAGCGAAACTCCATCTGGAATAAAAAAGCAAAGAATTTATAAATAAATACAATTATATGAAGAAAAAATAGAATGCCTGATTGGTTTTTTTATAAAGCAAACAATATGCTCCCTACAAGAGACTCATTTTAGCATTGATTCAAGTAGGCTGAAAGTAATAGAATAAAAAAAAGTATATTCCATGAAAATAGTACCACAATTGAGGGAGGTGGTCATAATTATATTAGACATAATATGCTTTAAGTCAAGTACTGCCATGAGACAATGACTGATATTATATTATGATAAAGTGAGTTGATTTAGCAGGAATCTATAGCTATTTGTCTATCTGCATATGTGTATATAACATCAGAGCTTTAAAATATATAAAGCAAATATTGACAAAAGTGAAAAGAGACATACATAGCAACATAATAATTGTAGACATCAAGACCCAATTTGCAGTAATAAATAGAAAATTAAGGTAAAAATAAGAAACAGAAAACTAAGACATTATAGAGTATATTAACTATTTTGCATATAGAGGAATACTTGAGGGTGCATAATTTATAAAGAAAAAAGGTTTATTTGGCTCACAGTTTGGCAGACCGTATAAGTGTGCACCAGCATCTGCTTCTGGTGAGGATTTCAGGAAGCTTAAAATCATGGTGGAAGGTAAAGAGTAACTGGACATATTATATGATAAGAGACAGAGCAAGTGTGAGGTGAAGGTGCCAGATTATTTTAATGAACCAGTTCTCATTTGAATTAATAGAGTGTAAACTTTTTGGTTACCAAGAGGTTGTACGAAGCCATTCATGAGAAATTTGCCCCCCGTGACAAAAACATGTCCCACCAGGTCCCACAATCAACATTGAGGATTTACATTGCAGCTTGAGGTTTGGAGAACATGGACATCCAAATAATATTATGAACGAAGTAGGCTTCGCAGACACATACAAAACTCTTCAGTGAAAACCAAGATAATACACAATATTCCTATTTGCACCTGGTGCATTCTGTTAGGACACAGCAAGTTTTATTAAATTTAAAAATACTAACTGGGTGCAGTGGCTCTTGCCTATAATCCTAACACTTTGTGATACCAAGGTAAGAGGATCCATTGGTGCGAAATGTTTGAGACTAGCCTAGACAACATTGTGAGATCCTAAAACTACAAACAAGCAAACAATTATCCAGACATGGTAGTGCATGTCTGTAGTCCTAACTACTCAGAAAACTGAAGTGAAAGGATCTCTTGAGCCCAGGAGGCTGAGGCTATAGTGGGCCAAAATTATGCCACTGCACCGCAGCCTGGGATGCAAGATGTTGTCTCAAAACAACAACAAATTATGTTAAGAAGACTAAAATTATACACTGCGTGTTTTCTAACAAAAACTGAATGAAACTAGGAATTAAAAGCAAAAGTCAAACTGGCATATTCAAAACTATGTGAATATGAAACACACTCTTCAACATATTCTTGCTCTGTGTCAAAAAATGTCATTTTTCAAAGATGTCAATCCAACCTACAGTTAAAAGCTACAGAACATAAACAGTGTGATATTGACAGAAAGATTCACAGATGAAAGAACAAAATAGAGAGTTCAGAAATAAACCCTTCTATATATGATCAAATGATCTTCCACAACGTTGCCACGAGCACAAAACAGAGAAAAATAATCTCTTCAAAAAATGATGTTGAAAACTGAATATCAAAACTGATAAAATAAAGTTAGATTATTTCCTTGAATTAAAATATATTTTAAATAAAATGCTTGGACATAAAAAAACTAACAAATCTTTTAGAAAAACTACAGAAAAAAGACATGACATTGGTCTTGGCATCATTTTCTTAGCTACAAAATTAAATGCATAAGCAGCAAATGAAATAACAGAAAAGTTTAACTACACTAGACTTCAAAATTTCTGCATACCAAAAAACAATTCAAGAGTAACAACGTCCCTTAGAAAATGGGTGAAAACATTTGCAAATCACATGTGAAAGAAGTTAATATTCAAAATATATAAACAACTCAAAACTAAACAATAAAATTGAATAACTTGATTTAGAAATGGACAAAAAATTTTTCATTAGAAAAGTACACAAATGGGAAAAAGCATTTGAAAGGACACAAAAAATTACTAACTTGTAAAGAAATGAAAAAAAAAACAAAAAAAACAAAAAAAACCACTGACAAACAAAATCACCTCACACCCATTAGGAGGACCACTACAAATATTTTTAAAAACATCAAATCTGTTGACGATGCAATAAAAGTGAAACCCATGTTAGTTGTTGGTGGAAAACAAAGATGCAGCCATTATTTTAAAAAGTTACAAATGCTCCTCCTTTATAAATCTATATCCAAAATATGTAACAAAGGCCAGGTGCAGTGCCTCAGGCCTGTAATCCTAGCAATTTGGGAGTCCAAGGGGGGCATATCACCTGAGGTCAGGAGTTTGAGACCAACCTGATCCCTTCTCTACTAAAAACACAAAAAATTAGCTGGGCGTCATGGTGGGAACTTGTAACCCCAGCTACTTGAAAGGCTGAAGCAGAATTGCTTGAAACCAGGAGGCAGAGGTTGCAGTGTGCTGAGATCTCACCACTGTTCAACAGCCTAGGCGACAGAGCAAGACTCCATCTGAAAAAAAAAAAAAAAAAGCAACACAGGATATGGGAGGCATATTTGAAAATCCATTTTATTGCAGCAGTATTCACAAAAGCTAAAGGGCCGAAGCAACAACCCAGATGTCTCTTGATTTATAAACATATCAAAAAATGTAACCTATACATACAATAGAATATTATTCCACCTTCAAAAAAATCTTGTTACATTTTAAGATGAACATTGAGAATCTTATGTCACCTGAATTAATCTAGTAACAAAATTATGGATACTGTACCACTTATGTGAGATATCTTAAGTAGTCAAAATCATAAAAACAGAAAATGGAAGGTTTGTCAAAAGCTGGAGAGAGGGTAAAATGAGAAGTTGTTACTTAATGAGTATTGAGTTTTAGTTTTGCAAGATGTAAAGTTTCTAGAAGTCTTTTGCATAACAATGTAAATAAACTTAACATGCCTGAAATGAAAAGCTTTTTTTTTTTTGAGACAGGGTCACCCGAGCTGGAGTGTAGTGGCACAATTCAATCTCCCATGTAGCTGGGACCACAGCTTCACACCACCATACATGGCTATCATTAATTGTTTCTTTTTATAGAGAGGGGTCTCCCTATGTTTCCCAGGCTGGTCTCAAACTTTTGGGCTCCAGGGATCCTCCTGTCTTGGCCTCCCAAAATCTTGGGATTACAGATGAGAGCCACAACCATGCCTGGCCCTGAAGTATACACATCAAGAAATTTAAGATGGTAAATATTATGTTATGTGTTTTTAAAACAATGTTTATAGAGAAAAACTGAAAAAATCCAGAATTATAAATCTTTTTGGAAATTAACTTCAAATCACAAAAATGTTTCTCTCACAAAAAGAAATATATATTAATCATTAAACACATGGTGAAAATAAGACTATCTCCATGACTACTCAGATAAGATAAAATTACCATCGAAAATTAGCTAAGAGAGAATATGAAATAAGCCATAACTAAAATTTGGGTCATATTTATAGGTTAGCACACATACACATGTAATCTGGTTGTGATAGACATGCGCAATTTATTTCTTAGATAAAACTCATATTGACTTAATATACAAATGGAATTGCAAATTGTCTAAAATTATAATACGTAAGTATAACCAATAGACACAATAAACTGATGTTGGGAAACCTACACCGAGGCTGGACTCGGTGGCTCATGACTATAATCCCAGCACTTTGGGAGGCTGAGGCAGGCATATCACGAGGTCAGGAGTTTGAGACCAGCCTGGCCAGTAAGGTGAAACACTGTCTCTAATAATAATACAAAAATTAGCTGGGCTTGGTGGCGTGCCTGTAGTCCCAGCTACTCAAGAGGCTGAGGCAGAAGAATGGCTTAAACTCGGAAGGCAGAAGTTGCTGTGAGCTGAGACTGTGCCACTGCACTTTAGCCTGGGTGATGGAGAGAGAATCCCTCTCAAAAAAAAAAGTAATAAATAAATCTACACCGGAGAAACTCACTAACATAGAACTTCAAACAATAAGAGAAATGTTTGCTCATAAAATCTGGTATACTACATTGATGTATCATCAAACAAAATTTGTCAGGCATGGTGTAGTGGTTCATGCCTATAATCTCAGCACATTGGGAGGCCAAGGGGGACAGATCACCTCAGGTCAAGAGTTTAAGACCACCCTGGCTAAAGTGGTAAAATCACATCTCTACTAAAAATACAAAAATTAGCTGGGCATGGTGGCACATACCTGTAATACCAGCTACTTGGGAGGCTGAGGTACCAGAATTGCTTGAACCCGGGAGGTGAATGTTGTAGTGAGCCAAGATCACCCGGCTGCAATCCAGCCTGGGTGAGAAAGTGTAATTGCTTCTCAAAAAAAAAAAAAAAAAAAAAAACTACGTAACTGCAATATTTAGCTGTTACTATGTACTCATCATATACAAATATTTTAAATCATTGGCATGCATTGTGTGGCAGTAAAATTTCAGAGAACATGCAGTATAATTATAAATAGAAGATTCTAAAGAGAAACAATAAATTAGCATTTTAAAGAAACTAGAGTTGCTTTTTATGTTTTAAATATATGCTATTGTTACACAAAATGAAACTGCTGTAATCCAACTTTAAAAGGAAAGAATAGCCTTACGTTGTTAAGTACAGAAAAAGATACATATTTTGCAGAATATGGTTAGACCCTCTCATATGTGAAACAAATATTGAGAAATAAACTATGTTATTATTTAGATATAGCCTGAAATAAGTAGATGAAGATCCTATAATTCCTTTTTGCCTGTATCAAACTTAAACTTATATGTAAATATTTTAGTAAATATGTAGTGCCTATTAATTATCTCATTTACTTCTGGCATACCATGCAAATTCTAGCATATTGTCCTAAATATCTGAATCTAAAATTACAGAAAAATTTGAAATAGAAAATAGAAAGTAAAAATGTATAAGGAGAGTGACATCAGTAAGATAAAAAGATTAAAAGTGCCCTATTTTCATATTCCCTTACAGCAAAAAAAGTCAGCCATCCCTGACAAAAATGCCTTTATGAGAGAACAGGGCACTATTCCTCACATCTGTAATGACAGCTTCATGGTACATTAGGTTGGAGAACTGCTTCAGGCGAGGATTTTGAGACCAGCCTGGGTTATGTAGCAAGATGTCATCTCCCAAATAAGTGCCTCTAAGAGAGATGTGAGACGCAGGGACGCAGTTGTGAAACGCTGTTAAAGCTTAAGTTTGAGAAGGATTCTATTCAGAAGGCAGGCCCTCATTCATGTGGGATACTGCAGGACTCCTGTTTTAGCTACAGACCAGGATAGGGTTCACCCAACTTGGTTCCATTGAGAATTCTAAACTTACTCTGTAACCATCCCAAACTCCTCCCAGCCACAGTCTGGCAGAGGTCCTGCTATTCCAGATACCTGGAGGAAGGTGCCCATTTACAGCCATGCAGGCAGGCCTGCAGACCTGGGCCTTTACTGGGGTCACTGAGGCAGTTCAATGACTCAGTTTCAGTTACCCGAGCCACTGTTTATGGTCAGTTCTCCCTATATAGAAACCCACACAGTTACCTGAGGAAATGCTCTCTGGTACTCACTGAAAGCCATACTCATCCACATCCTGATACAAGGTCCACCATATGCAGACCCAACTGCAAAAACTTGCCCTAGTGTTTGCCCTATGGAGCAAAGCCCTGAAGGATATTCAGTCTGTCCAAAAATGAAATGGGAATTACAACTACCCAAGCCCCTGTAACAAGCCAACTAAAGGTGAACCCTAGTTCAGACCCAGCAGCCTTGTGACCAAGCTACAACCCTTCTTCACTACAAATTCAGAGGGCATCTCATCACCCTAACGGCCCAACAAAAGATCTTTACCTTCTGAAATCAGTTTATGAAAATTTGAAGTGGTGTTTGCTCCATCAAATTCAGACACAAATACCAAACTATATTCTGTCCATTCTCAATGCTTCTACTTTAATGTAGCACTGGAAGTATGTGGCAGAAGAATTAGTCAAAGAAATTTTAAAAATCCATTAAAATTGAGGAAAAATAAATAAAAAATTGCTGCTTGTAGATCATATAATCTTATATTTAAAAACCCATAAAGAGTACATTAGAAGCTGTCTAATACATACACTCAGTAAATTAGTAAAATATAAAACTAACATACAAGCATATGTATGGTTTTATACACTTAAACTATCTGATAAAATAGAGGAAGAAAAAAATCTTATTTACTATAGCATTAAATAATAAATTTCTGAGAAAAAAATTAACCAAGGAAGTAAAAAATCTTTACTAAAAAAATGAAAAAATTAGAAAAGTTATAAATAAATTTTAAAATATTTTGTGTCTATGGATTGAAAGTATAAATATTATTAAAGTGCCATATTATTCAAAGTGACCTATAGATTCAATAAATTTCCCATTAAAATTGCAATGGTATCTTTTTGACAGTAATGAAAAATACAATTCTGAAATTTACATGAAACTATAATAAGTTTTGAATTGCCAAAGCAATCTTGATGAAAAGAACAGAGCAGAAGTATAAGCAAAACTTATACTTTTGAACTCTATTTCAAGATTATATAGTAATAAAAACAGAATCGACTGAGCAGAAGACTGAGCAAGAAAAATTCAACAGAAACTACTAGTCTCACACATTTCAGACCTATGCAAAAAGAGAACTTTGAGAATAGTTTTAGTTTCTCAAAATCATGCAGATATTTGTGTGTCCCCAAAACACTGGAAAAGAAGCCAGATTGTGCAGCCTGTTATATGCTGTGAAGTGGACTTTGGCTCTCACTGTGGACTTGAAGGGAGCTCACTGAAAGAAAAGAAGAATTCTTAAAGAATTTAAAAGCATATCACGGAAGTGTCTCTTTGTGAGAGAAAAATTAAAACAAAAACAAAAACAGCTGCCCAGGAACTATTTCCTTTGGAACACAGCTTCCCAAAACACATTTTAAGGACTGGCTTTCTCTTTAACCTTGGGATCTCTTATATGTGCCATCTGTTGCATTCGTTTTCACACGTACCAATCTGGGTGTTTGCCAATCATCTCATGTCTCTTCATAGTTTTTTTTCTTACTCCAGACAGGTGATCAGGTCTGGCTTAGAGACAACAATAACTGTTTTATTAAAAATAAATACCATGAATCTTTCTCATATTCTCCAATTACAAGCTAGTAATGTGCTCAGCAGAGAGGATGTAATACAATATTCTGGTAAATTAATACCAAAATACTAAGTTATAACAGAAATTTCTAAATATTTGGAAAATACTTTCAACCTGTAGGTTTCTTTTTCTTTCTTTTTTTATTATTTTTTTATTTTTTTGAGACCGAGTTTGGCTCTTGTTGTGCAGGCTGAAGTGCAATGGTGCGATCTCGGCTCAGTGAAACTTCTGCCTCCCGGGTTCTACCAATTATCCAGCCTCAGCCTCTGGAGTAGCTGGGATTTCAGGCGTGTGCCACCATGCCTGGCTAATTTTGTATTTTTAGTAGAGATGGAGTTTCTCCATGTTGGTTGGGCTGGTCTCGAACTCCTGACCTCAGGTGATCTTCCTGCCTCAGCCTCACAAAGTGCTGGGATTATAGGCATGAGCCACTGTGCCAGGCCCTGCACGTAGGTTTTTAAATTTTACTACCTGATACTACTGAATCAAAACTTGGTGCTGGCAGTTAGATTTTCAGGTGGCAGCAACCATATTTTATGCCAAAATTTTGGGAATTACCACAAATTTAGAGTGAAGAATACAGCTCAACTCAGGAATGTGGAAAGTTTGGATTAAGATGAAATATCTTGAAGAAATTCTTTTCTAAATGAAAAAATTCTGAAGATTTTCTGGGAAAAAAGCATTCTGAAACTCTTTGATGCAAAGAATAAATTACTAAAAAACACTCCACAAGAAAGATAAATACAACCTTCAGGGTATGTTATGAATTATGTATTAAAGTTATCCTCACCAAGAAAGACCAGGTTTCTGTAGTTCTCTAACATCATATCCCTATATAAATTTCACTGTGCAGTATCCAGACAATGACACTCCTTCAGAGAGAATTCTATGGCCACATCTCTAAATTGCAATGGCCCCTAAAACACACACACACAAACACACATATTTTTACCAAGTGGCCGTGGGCAGAGTTGTTATTTTGACTTAAGGTGAAATTGGAAAGTAAAGAGAACTGGTTCTTACTTATAGGACTGACTAAAATTATCCAATAAAATAATTTTCAACACAGAAATGTGCTCTAATGTATTCTTTAACTCTGAGAAAGAGGAGCAGCATAAAATCCACAACATCATTTCATATATGATATTTTTCTAGGTAACAAAGTATAAAATTAAGGGATTGAACATGAACATGTACATTTTTTAGGGCAACCTCCACTTTCTGGGCTCAAGTGATTCTCCTGCCTCAGCCTCCCAAATGCTGTTACTACAGGCTTGTACCACCATGCCTGGCTCATTTTTTTTTTTTTTTTTTTGAATTTTTAGTACAGATGGGGTTTCACCATGTTAGCCAGGATGGTCTCAATCTCCTGACCTCGTGGTCCACCAGCCTCTCAAAGTATCGGGATTACAGGAGTGTGCCACTGCATCTGGCCACAAGCATTTTCTTAATCCTGCTCTGCATAGAGCTAATGGAACACACAGATGGAACCTCAACATTACATGTTTTCCATCTTTACTAAGGACCACAGTTTTTCCCAAGAGAAATCTTGAGTATCCACACCTTCTCATGTTCAACGGCCATAAAGGGAACATTTTTAATATTGCATATTGGAAACAATTGCTCAGAGTTTCAGAGTAAACGAGCACTCAAATCGAGAACGTTGAAGCAAGGCAAATTTACTTCTATAGAAGGCTGCGTCTCACAGGTGTAGCAATTGCAAGAGCACAATTGGAAAAGGGAGGGGAAGGGGGTCTTATCCCTTACACCGCTAGTCCCTAGTGATGTGTCTTTCTCCCATTGGCTAGGGTTAGACCGCACAGTCTTAGCTAATTCCAATCAGCTATTTTAAAGAGAGCAAGGGTGGCGAGGTGAGTAGTTTCAGCAGGAAGGACGGTTACAAGGCATTTGACTGGGGGTGACTCAGAGTAGAGCAGGTAACTAGGAATGACTCACAGCAGGTGACTAGGGGTGACTCAGAACAGATTAGGTGACTGGGGATGAGTAAGGACCCTAAATATGTGAGTTAGAAGGGGGTCGTTTACTGAAACTAGGGGCAAGCAGACATAAAGATTGAGGAATTTAAACATTAAAATGGAGAACAAAGAACAGGGAAGCTGATAATACTGAAATATTGGTTCTTTGAAGAGGATTTCAGAACTCATTGTACTTAACGATTTTCCTCTCTCGGATTTTAAAGGAAGTTAAGCTGAAACCTTTAAAGAGATATTTACTGTATCCTACATTTTGGATCATAAATTCTTGCTGAGAATTCTGTATGGCATATAAGAAGCTATGACATAGAAAATGTAGAGAAAGTTCTGGGATATAGGAAATAAATATTTTTCGGAGACCCTTGACTATCATAAGAATTTTAAGAACTCAAACTGAGAATAGGGGGTGGAGCCAAGATGGCCGAAAGGAACAGCTCCAGTCTGCAGCTCCCAGCATGAGTGATGCAGAAGATGGATTTCCATATTTCCAACTGAGGTACCGGGTTCATCTCACAGGGGAGTGCTGGATAGTGGGTGCAGGACAGTGGGTGCAGCACACACTTTGTGAGCCAAAGCAGCGCGAGGCATCACCTCACCCAGGAAGTGCAAGGGGTCAGGGAATTCCCTTTCCTAGTCAAAGAAAGGGGTGACAGATGGAACCTGGAAAATTGGGTCACTCCCACCCTAATACTGTGCTTTTCCAATGGGTTTCACAAACGGCACGCCAGGAGATTATATTCCACACCTGGCTTGGAGGGCCCTACACCCACAGAGCCTCACTCATTGCAAGCACAGCAGTCTGAGATCAAACTGAAAGGCCGCAGCGAGGCTGGCGGAGGGGTGCCCGCCATTGCTCAGGCTTGAGTAGGTAAACAAAGCAGCCTGGAAGCTCGAACTGGGTGGAGCCCACCACAGCTCAAGGAGGCCTGCCTACCTCTGTAGGCTCAACCTCTGGGGGCAGGGCACAGACAAACAAAAGAGCAATAACTTCTGCAGACTTAAATGTCCCTGTGTCACAACTTTGAGGAGAGTAGTGGTTCTCCCAGCATGCAGCTTGAGATCTGAGAACAGGCAAACTGCCTCCTCAAGTGGGTCCCTGACCCCTGAGTAGCCTAACTGGGAAGCACCCCCCAGTAGAGGCGGACTGACACCTCACATGCCCAGGTACTCCTCTGAGACAAAACTTCCAGAGGAACGATCAGGTAGCAGCATTTGTGGTTCACCAATATCCACTGTTCTGCAGCCACCACTGCTGACACCCAGCCAAACAGGGTCTGGAGTGGACCTCCAGTAAACTCCAACAGACCTGCAGCTGAGGGTCCTGACTGTTAGAAGGAAAACTAACAAACAGAAAGGACATCCACACCAAAAACCCATCGGTACGTCACCATCATCAAAGACCAAAGGTAGATAAAAACACAAAGATGGGGAAAAAACAGAGCAGAAAAAATGGAAACTCTAAATATCAGAGCACCTCTCCTCCTCCAAAGGAACACAGCTCCTAACCAGCAACAGAACAAAGCTGGATGGAGAATGACTTTGACTAGATGGGAGAGGAAGGCTTCAGAAGATCAAACCACTCTGAGCTAAAGGAGGAAGTTTGAACCCATGGCAAAGAAGTTAAGACCCTTGAAAAAAAATTAGATGAATGGATAACTGGAATAATCAATGCAGAGAAGTCCTTAAAGGACCTGATGAAGCTGAAAACCATGGCATGAGAACTACGTGACGAATGCACAAGCCTCATTAACCAATGCAACCAACTGGAAGAAAGGGTATCAGTGATGGAAGACGAAATGAATGAAAGGAAGTGTGAAGAGAAGTTAAGAGAAAAAAGAATAAAAAGAAATGAACAAAGACTACAAGAAATATGGGAATATGTGAAAAGACCAAATCTACATCTAATTGGTGTACCTGAAAGTGACGGGGAGAATGGAACCAAGTTGGAAAGCACTCTGCAGGATATTATTCAGGAGAACTTCCCCAACCTAGCAAGGCAGGCCAACATTCAAATTCAGGAAATACAGAGAACACCATAAAGACACTCCTTGAGAAGAGCAACTCCAAGACACATAATTGTGAGATTCACCAAAGTTGAAATGAAGGAAAAAATGTTAAGGGCAGCCAGAGAGAAAGGTCAGATTACCCACAAAGGGAAACCCATCAGACTAACAGCTGATCTCTTGGCAGAAACTCTACAAGCCAGAAGAGAGTGGGGGCCAATGTTCAACATTCTTAAAGAAAAGAATTTTCAACCCAGAATTTCATATCCAGCCAAATTAACCTTCATAAGTGAAGGAGAAATAAAATACTTTACAGACAAGCAAATGCTGAGAGATTTTGTCACCACCAGGCCTGCCCTAAAAGAGCTCCTGAAAGAAGCACTAAACATGGAAAGGAACAACTGGTACCAGCCACTGCAAAAACATGCCAAATTGTAAAGACCATCAAGACTGGGAAGAAACCGCATGAACTAATGAGCAAAATAACCAGCTAACATCATAATGACAGGATCGAATTCACACATAACAATACTAACCTTAAATGTAAATGGGCTAAATACTCCATTTAAAAGGTACAGACTGGCAAATTGGGTTAAAAGTCAAGACCCATCAGTGTGCTGTATTCAGGAAACCCATCTCACATGCAGAGACACACATAGGCTCAAAATAAAGGGATATAGGAAGATTTACCAAGCAAATGGACAGCAAAAAAAGGTGGGGGTTGCAATCCTAGTTTCGGATAAAACAGACTTTAAACTGACAAAGATCAAAAGAGACAAAGAAAGCCATTACATAATGGTAAAGGGATCAATTCAACAAGAAGAGCTAACTATCCTAAATATATATGCACCCAATACAGGAGCACCCAGATTCATAAAGCAAAGTCCTTAGTCACCTACAAAGAGACTTACACTCCCACACAATAATAATGGGAGACTTTAACACCCCACTGTCAACATTAGACAGATCAACGAGACAGAAAGTTAACAAGGATATCCAGGAATTCAACTCAGCTCTGCACCAAGTGGACCTAACAGACATCTACAGAACTCTCCACCCCACATCAACAGAATACACATTCTTTTCAGCACCACACCACACCTATTCCAAAATTGACCATATAGTTGGAAGTAAAGCGCTCCTCAGCAATGTAAAAGAAGAGAAATTATAACAAACTGTCTCTCAGACCACAGTGCAATCAAACTAGAACTCAGGATTAAGAAACTCACTCAAAATCGCAAAACTACATGGAAACTGAACAACCTGCTCCTGAATGACTACTGGTACATAACGAAATGAAGGCAGAAATAAAGATGTTCTTTGAAACCAATGAGAACAAAGACATAACATACTAGAATCTCTGGGACACATTCAAAGCAGTGTGTAGAGGGAAATTTATAGCACTAAATGCCCACAAGAGAAAGCAGGAAAGATCTAAAATTGACACCCTAACATCACAATTAAAAGAACTAGAAAAGCAAGAGCAAACACTTTCAAAAGCTAGCAGAAGGCAAGAAATATCTAAGATCAGAGCAGAACTGAAGGAAATAGAGACACAAAAACCCCTTCAAAAATATTAATGAATCCAGGAGCTGGTTTTTTGAAAAGATCAACAAAAGTGATAGACCACTAGCACGACCAATAAAGAAGAAAAGAGAGAAAAATCAAATAGATGAAATAAAAAGTGATAAAGAGGATATCACCACCGATCCCACAGAAATACAAACCACCATCAGAGAATACCATAAACACCTCTAAGCAAATAAACTGAAAATTTAGAAGAAATGGATAAATTCCTCAACACATACACTCTCCCAAGACTAAACCAGGAAGAAGTTGAATCTCTGAATAGACCAATAACAGGCTCTGAAACTGAGGCAATAATTAATAGCTTACCAACCAAAAAATTCCAGGACCAGATGGATTCACAGCCGAATTCTACGAGAGGTACAAGGAGAAGCTGATACCATTCCTTCTGAAATTATTCTAATCAGTAGAAAAAGAGGGAATCCTCCCTAACTCATTTTGTGAGGCCAGCATCATCCTGATACCAAAGCCTAGGATAGACACAATAAAAAAAGAGAATTTTAGACCAATATCCTTGATGAACATTGATGTGAAAATCCTCAATAAAATACTGGCAAACCGAATCCAGCAACACATCAAAAAGCTTATCCACCATGATCAAGTGGGCTTCATCCCTGTGATGCAAGGCTGGTTCAACATACGAAAATCAATAAATGTAATCTAGCACATAAACAGAACCAAAGACAAAAACCACATGATTATCTCAATAGATGCAGAAAAGGCCTTTGACAAAATTCAACAACATTTCATACTAAAAACTCTCAATAAATTAGGTATTGATGGGTCCTATCTCAAAATAATAAGAGTTATCAATGACAAACCCACAGCCAATATCATACTGAATGGGCAAAAACTGGAAGCATTCCCTTTGAAAACTGGCACAAGACAGGGATGCCCTCTCTCACCACTCCTATTCAACATAGTGTTGGAAGTTCTGGCCAGGGCAATCAGGCAGGAGAAGGGAATAAAGGGTATTCAATTAGGAAAAGAGGAAGTCAAATTGTCCGTGTTTGCAGATGACATGATTGTATATCTAGAAAACCCCATCGTCTCAGCCAAAAATCTCCTTAAGCTGATAAGCAACTTCAGCAAAGTCTCAGGATACAAAATCAATGTGCAAAAATCACAAGCATTTTTATACACCAATAACAGACAAACAGAGAGCCAAATCATGAGTGAACTCCCATTCACAATTGCTTCAAAGAGAATAAAATACCTAGGAATCCAACTTACAAGGGACGTGAAGGACCTCTTCAAGGAGAACTACAGACCACTGCTCAATGAAATAAAAGAGGATACAAACAAACGGAAGAACGTTCTATGCTCATGGGTGGGAAGAATCAATATCATGAAAATGGCCATACTGCCCAAGGCAGTTTATAGATTCAATGCCATCCCCATCAAGCTACCAATGACTTCCTTCACAGAATTGGAAAAAAACTACTTTAAAGCTCATATGGAACCAAAAAAGAACCCGCATTGCCAAGTCAATCCTAAGTCAAAAGAACAAAGCTGGAGGCATCACCCTACCTGACTTCAAAGTATACTACAAGGCTACAGTAATCAAAACAGCATTGTACTGGTACCAAAACAGAGATATAAACCAATGGAACAGAACAGAGCTCTCAGAAATAATGCCACGTATCTACAACTATCTGATCTTTGACAAACCTGAGAAAAACAAGCAATGGGGAAAGGATTCCCTATTTAATAAATGGTGCTGGGAAAATTGGCTAGCCTTATGAAGAAAGATGAAACTGGATCCCTTACTTACACCTTATACAAAAATTAATTCAAGATGGATTAAAGACTTCAATGTTAGAACTAAAACCATGAAAACCCTAGAAGAAAACCTAGGCAATACCATTCAAGACATAGGCATGTGCAGGGACTTCATGTCTAAAACACCAAAAGCAATGGCAACAAAAGCCAAAATTGACAAATGGGATCTAATTAAACTCAAGAGCTTCTGCACAGCAAAAGAAACTACTATCAGAGTGAACAGGCAACCTACAGAATGGGAGAAAATTTTTGCAACCTACTCATCTGACAAAGGGCTAATATCCAGAATCTATAATGAACTCAAGCAAATTTACAAGAAAAAAACAAACAACCCCACCAAAAAGTGGGTGAAGGATATGAACAAACACTTCTCAAAAGAAGATATTTATGCAGCCAAAAAACATGAAAAAATGCTCGTCATCACTAGCCATCAGAAAAATGCAAATCAAAACCACAATGAGATACCATCTCACACCAGTTAGAATGGTGATCATTAAAAAGTCAGGAAACAACAGGTGTTGGAGAGGATGTGGAGAAACAAGGAATACTTTTACACTGTTGGTGGGACTGTGAACTAGTTCGAGCATTGTGGAAGTCAGTGTGGCGATTCCTCAGGGATCTAGAACTAGAAATACCATTTGACCCAGCAATCCCATTACTGGGTATATACCCAAAGGACTATAAATCATGCTGCTATAAAAACACATGCACACGTATGTTTATTGCAGCACTATTCACAATAGCAAAGACTTGGAACCAAGCCAAATGTCCAACAATGATAGACTGGATTAAGAAAATGTGGCACATATACACCATGGAATACTATGCAGCCATAAAAAATGATGAGTTCATGTCCTTTGTAGGGACATGGATGAAGTTGGAAACCATCATTCTCAGCAAACTATCGCAAGGACAAAAAAACAAACACCACATGTTCTCACTCATAGATGGGAATTGAACAATGAGAACACATGGACATAGGAAGGGGAACGTCACACACCGGGGCCTGTTGTGGGGTGGGGGTAGGGGGTAAGGATAGCATTAGGAGACATACCTAATGCTAAATGATGAGTTAATGGGTGCAGCGCACCAGCATGGCACATGTATACATTTGTAACAAACATGCATGTTGTGCACATGTACCCTAAAACTTAAAGTATAACAAAAAAAAAAAAAAAAGAAGCACTTAAACTAAACTCATTAGGGAGGAAAAACACAAGTAGAGAAGTAAAGGTTTGTGAATACCAAACGCATGGCAGTCCAGGAGGCAGAGTGGACACTGCTCTTGATGTGAGACATGTTTACCTGAAGAAAAGCCATTTTTTCTCTTTCTTCTTCTCTGGAGTTCCTTCTCCGATGAGACTCTCTGAACAAATTACACCTGCATCTTGAGAATATGGCTTTAAAGATGTCAGTGCCACATATTTACCTGCTAGCATGACATCAACTGGCAGAAAAAGAAAAAGTCCAGCCATTTCTTTCCTTTAAAACAGAAGAGATTCAGGAACAATGTGCTGCTCCATGAAGATAATAGTATGTTTCTCCTTTCCTTTCCTCAGGTGCCATCACCTGCCACAGACACCAGCAATTTCTGCTACAGTAATGCAGATATATTCCACACTGACCTGTCCCTACCAAATCCAAACAGAACAGGCCTTGTAACCACCCTTTAGTGCAAAAGTGGAAGTTAATTCTCATGTCTGTATTTTGAAGCGTTCATACTTGATTCTGGCCTCACCTTAGAGTCACATGAGGCCCTTAATTAAAACAACCTGAATGCTTCCACCCAGAACAATAAACAGAAGCTGTGGGGAGGGCACAAGATATTTCTGCAAATTGGCCATGTTGTCCTAGTGACAAGCCTGGGCTGATAACCACTAAGCTAAGCATTTTCTCTCAAACTTTAATGAGCTTATAAATCACTTGGTAAATTTGGCCCCACTTTATGTAATGTGATTCTGCAGGTTTGAAAAAGGTCCATAAATAGGTGTTTTAAACAAGTTTCCTGTCAATGCTGATGTTGCTCCCCCTTGGCTCATTATTAGCATTAGTTAGAGAAAGCAGGCACAGCACAGGGTTCCTTACACTCTGAACTCTTGTAACAACCAAATACTTCTGGTACAAATAAGGACAACCCATCTGCATCCTAAAGACATATTCTTTGCTGGCTCTTTAAAGTTTACAGAGAAAATAGGAAGCAGCAATATCTCAATACGTTTAGATTTAAAAACAACATGTACACCTGTACTAATGCAATGTTTATTAAGCAGGTACTATGAGCTCAAGAGTAGGATACAGAGCACTGTGCTGGGCATAACACATTATGTGATTTAATTCTCATAACACCCTGGGAGCTGGTACTAAGGGTTTAATAATTTCCAGGATTTAGATAAAGGGCCCAGCATTTTTATTTCTTCTTCTGTTTCTCTGTCATCAAACCTTTTAAAAATTGTAAAGAATAAAAGCTAAATATAGACAGATGAGAGAAATATAGAAAGGAAGAGTTTAATGTAGTGTACAGAAAATTTTATTCTGTTTATGTTTACTTTTTTTGTGACTTGTGTAGCAACGACTGGGTCTGTAGGAATAGAAAACAAGTTACTAAATAGAATGTCTCTGCAAGCACTGGTTTTAATAGAAAATTTAAAAACTAATACCCGACAATACATAATTTATTTTTCCTATTTATCTGCTTTTGGGTTTCAGAAAGTTGTGAGCACCAGGTCTAGAAATGCAACAGGATTCCACAGCCAAAACTCTGATCCCTTCTAATCAATTCTGTGAGGCAAGACTTCAGGGTAGGTTCAGATCTAAATAAGGCCTCCAAAAAGGGTTAATCTGAACAGGTCTGTGACAGGAGGAAGACCCTATGTAGAATTCTGTTCTCTATGGCACCACAATACTTCCAGTTTTGTTTTTTCTAAGCTTACCTAAAAGAAACTGAAATCCCAGAGTTTCTGTAATTTTAGACTCTTCTAGCCACTATCCTGTCAACTTTATACTATATACTAATATACAATTACATAAATCCCTTAAAGTTTTCTAGGGTAATTTTTTTTGGCGGGGGGTACGGAGTCTTTTTCTGTCACCCATGCTGCAGTGCAGTGGCATGATCTTGGCTCACTGCAACCTCTGCCTCCCTGGTTCAGGTGATTCTTTTGCCTCAGCCTCCTGAGTAGCTCAGATTACAGGCATGCACCACCATGCCTGGCCAATTTTTGTATTATTACAAAACCATATATTTGCCAAGCTGGTCTTGAACTCCTGACCTCGTGATCCACCCATCTCAGCCTCCCAAAGTGCTGGGATTACAGGCATGAGCCACTGCGCCTAGCTTTCTAGGGTAATTTTATTAGAAAATAAATATGTACACGTAGCAAGGTAAGAGAAATAAAAACTATACAGCTGGGCACAAAGGCTCATGCCTGCAATTCCAGCACTTTGAGAGGCCAAGGCAGTTGGATCGTGATGTCAAGAGTTCAAGACCAGCTTCACCAAGATGGTGAAACACGATGTCTACTAAAAATACAAAAATCAGCCGGGTTCAGTGGGAGCCACCTATAATCCCAGCTACTCGGGAGACTGAGGCAGGAGAATCACTTGAACCCAGGAGACAGAGATTGCAGTGAGCCGAGTTTCTGCTACTGCACTCTAGCTTGGGTGATAGAGTGAGACTGCATCTCTCTCTCTCTCTCTCTCTCTCTATATATATATATATATATATATATATACACATATATATATATACACTATATATATATATATACACATATATATATATATACACATACACACACATATATATTTAATAACAATTCTTCTGTTCATGAATATCCCTACAGGTGTAGCCAACAGAAGTCACAGCAATATAAAGAAAGTGGCCTAAGTAAAGCCCAAGATTTTGGACACATCTCTTTGTTGGACCAACCATATGATGCTTAATTTAATTATTTACCCAGTTGCTAGTCTAGATTAAAAGTTTCTGGATTGTAGGAACCATGACTGCTTCATTTTTTTTAATGGCTATATGAAATGGAAGCAACTAGTTTATCTATTTGGGTCTCCAGATCTTTTCCTTGTTTATTATCCAAGTACCAGGAAACTGGAGAAACTCTCATCTGTGTATCAACCAAAGACACCTCTTGTATGAGGGGATGAACAAATACAGGATGACTCACTTCTCTTACACTGAGACAGAAGCAGAATTAACCACTCTTGTCAGCCTGAAACAATTCTACTCTGGCCATCCTGAAATGCCTCAAACACACCTAGGTGATTGTGAGAGAATTCCCAGTGACCCAGGGCTGATGGCCCAGTAAGAAGCCAGGCTGGAGAAACTCAAGCTGATTCTAAATAAAAAATGGAACTGCCTGGCTGAGTGCAGTGGCTTCTGCCTGTAATCCCAGAACTTTGGGAAGCCAAGGTGGGTAGATCACTTGAGGTCAGAAGCTTGAGACCAGCCTGACTAACAGGGAGAAACTCCGTCTCTACTAAAAATACAAAATTAGCCAGGCGTGGTAGCACATGCCTGTAATCTCAGCTACTCGGGAGGCTGAGGCAGGAGAATCAGTTGAACCCAGGAGGTGGAGGTTGCAGTGAGCTGAGATTGTGCCATTGCATTCCAGCCTGGGGAAGAAGACTGAAAGTCTGTCTAAAAAAAAAGAAAAAAGGAAAATGAAACTGCCTTGGTTAAGCTCCAGAACCTGGATCACCTGTCCTGGTTTGCTAGCTCTTGTGTAAGGGAAAGAACAAAAATACTCTACTCCAGTAACACATTTTACAGGTAAATATAGTTGTGGTCATGGCTCTGCATATGTTGTAGCCTGATAATGGGAATGGGAGCAGTGTTTCAGCCCCAGTTTCTACTTATAATGGTGACATGGAAAAAATACTGCTGAGTTTCCAGCATGAGTCCAGATAGAGATAGCTCCAAAAGTTCTCACTGCGACAGCCCACCGCATTCAGGCACTATGGGATACGAATAGGGCTTCTGAAACAGACAAAGCACTGGAGAGAAAAACAGATCTCCATCTGAGCAAGATTATTTTGAAAGAAGAAAGTTTAAAAGATCTTAAGAAAAAGCTTAGATTAGATATAAGATTGATTATGTCAGCCAGAAAATATTCCCCTAAAAGAAATTTCTCTCTAAACACCCAATGTGTATAGCATGAGAAACATATGAGCATTATGAAAAAACGGGGCATATTTTCAGAAGAATTTTATAAAAGTTTCTTTTCCATCTCTGCTGTTCTCTCATGTTGTAGCCATTGAATGGGGGTTCTATACTGAAATACATCTGACTAATTAACACTTTTTGATGAATAAATAGAATCTGACTGTGTTCATATAGTGGAATACATTAGAAATTGCAACGTAGCTAACTGAATAGTTATTATGGTGTTTGGGTGGCCACATCACCTGTCTTTATTTATCCTGTAATAGCAGCATTCCAATTTAGTGAAATAAAAGATACTAAAATTGTGTTTAGTACTCAGGAGGCTGAGGCAGGAGAATTGCTTGAACCCAGAGGCAGTGGTTGCAGTCAGCCGAGATCACAAAACTGCACTCCAGCCTGTGCAAGAGAGTGAGACTGTCTCAAAAAGGGGGAAAATACTGTTTAATTTATATGAATGCAGGTTGTCTACAAACACTACACATAACTATGCTAATTGTTCTGAAGTAATAAATACAAAGCAAGATAAAACTACAGACTCCACTGTTCAGTTTATGCACTGAACTGTTCTTCCTTTTGCTGTATAGGTACTTCAGCCTGCAAATATTAGATAATCACCTTGTGTAAAAGGTGACATAGAGGTTCCTCTTCAAAGACTTTCCTCCCTATCTAATTAGGAATAAATAGTAACTTCTCTTAGAAGCAAAATTTATTTGATGGGTCCATTCCAAGATGGCTGAATAGGAACAGCTCCGGTCTGCAGCTCCCAGTGTGATTGATGCAGAAGATGGGTGATTTCTGCATTTCCAACTGAGCAAATGGCACACCAAGAGATTATATCCCATGCCTGGCTCAGCGGGTCCCATGCCCATGGAGCCTTGCTCACTGCTTGTCCAAGATCAAACTGCGAGGTGGCAAGCCTGGCTGGGGGAGTAGTGTCTGCCATTGCTGATGCTTAAGTACATAAACAAAGCAGCCTGGAAGCTCCAACTGGTTGGAGCCCACCGTGGGACACTGAGGCCAACCTGCCTATGTAGACTCCACCTCTGGGGGGCAGGGCATAGCTGAACAAAAGGGAGCAGAAATTTCTGCAGACTTAAATGACTGTCTGACAGCTCTGAAGAGAGCAGTGGTTCTCCTAGCACAGTGTTTGAGATCTCAGAATGGATAGAATGCCTCCTCAAGTGGGTCCCTGACCCCTATGTAGCCTAACTAGGATACAGCTCCCAGTAGGGGCTGACTGACACCTCATACAGCCGGGTGCCCTGCTGAGATGAAGCTTCCAGTGGAAGGATTAGACAGCAATATTTGCTGTTCTGAAATATTTGCTGTTCGGCAGCCTCTGCTGGTGATACCCAGGCAAACAGGATCTGGAGTGGACCTCCAGCAAACTCCAACAGACCTGTAGCTGAGGGACCTGACTGTTAGAAGGAAAACTAACAAACAGAAAGAAATAGCATCAACATCAACTAAAAGGACATCCACACCAAAACCCCATCTGTGGGTCACTATCATCAAAGACAAAGGTAGATAAAACCACAAAGATGGGGAGAAAGCAGAGCAGAACAGCTGAAAATTCTAAAAACCAGAGCATCCCTTCTCCTCCAAAGGATCAAAGCTCCTCACTAGCAATGGAACAAAGCAGGATGGAAAATGACTGACAAGCTGACAGAAGTAGGCTTCAGAAAGTTGGTAATAACAAACTTCTCCAAGCTAAAGAAGGATGTATGAATCCATCACAAGGAAGCTAAAAACCTTGAAAAACAATTAGATGAATGACTAATTAGAATAAACAGTGTAGAGAAGACCTTAAATGACCCCATGGAGCTGAAAACCATGGCACAAGAACTTCATGACACATGCACAAGCTTCAGTAGCTGAATCGATCAAGTGGAAGAAAGGGTATCAGTGATTGAAGATCAAATGAATGACATGAAATGAGAAGAGAAGTTTAGAGAAAAAAGAATAAAAAGAAACGAACAAAGCCTCCAAGAAATATGGGACTATGTGAAAAGACCAAATCTACATTTGATTGGTGTACCTGAAAGTGAGGGGGAGAACGGAACTAAGTTGAACAACACTCTTCAGGATATTATCCAGGAAAACTTCCCCAATCTAGCAAGGCAGGCCAACATTCAAATTCAGGAAATACAGAGAACACCACAAAGATACTGCTCAAGAAGAGCAACCTGAAGACACATCATTGGCAGATTCACCAAAGTTGAAATGAAAGAAAAAAAGTTAAGGGCAGCCAGAGAGAAAGGTCAGGTTACCCACAAAGGGAAACCCATCAGACTAACAGCTGATCTCTTGGCAGAAAACCTACAAGCCAGAAGAGAGTGGGGGCCAATGTTCAACATTCTTAAAGAAAAGAATTTTCAAACCAGAATTTCATATCCAGCCAAACTAAGATTCATAAGTGAAGGAGAAATAAAATACTTTACAGACAAGCAAATGCTGAGAGATTTTGTCACCACCAGACCTGCCCTAAAAGAGCTCCTGAAGGAAGCACTAAACATGGAAAGGAACAACTGGTACCAGCCACTGCAAAAACATGCCAAATTGTAAAGACCATCAAGACTGGGAAGAAACTGCATGAACTAATGAGCAAAATAACCAGCTAACATCATAATGACAGGATCAAATTCACACATAACAATACTAACCTTAAATGTAAATGGGCTAAATGCTCCATTTAAAAGGCACAGACTGGCAAATTGGATAAAGAGTCAAGACCCATCAGTGTGCTGTATTCAGGATACCAGTCTCATGTGCAGAGACACATATATACTCAAAATAAAGGGATGGAGGGAGATCTACCAAGCAAATGGAAAGCAAAAAACAGCAGGGCTTGCAATCCTAGTCTCTGATGAAACATACTTTAAACTAGCAAAGATCAAAAGAGACAAAGAAGGTCATTACACAATGGTAAAAGGATCAATTCAACAAGAAGAGCTAATTATCCCAAATATATATGCACCCAATACAGGAGCACCCTGATTCATAAAGCAAGTCCTGAGAGACCTACAAAGAGACAGACTCCCACAAAATAATAATGGGAGATTTTAATACTCCACTGTCAATATTAGACAGATCAATGAGACAGAAGGTTAATAAGGATATCCAGGACTTGAACTCAGCTCTGCACCAAGTGGACCTAATAGACATCTACAGAACTCTCCACCCCACATCAACAGAATATACATTCTTCTTCTCAGCACCACATCACACTTATTCCAAAATTGATCACATAATTGGTAGTAAAACACTCCTCAGCAAATGTAAGAAAAAGAAATCACAACAAACTGTCTCTCAGACAACAGTGCAATCAAATTAGAACTCAGGATTAAGAAATTCACTCAAAACCGCACAACTACATGAAAACTGAACAACCTGCTCCTGAATGACTACTGGGTAAATAACGAAATGAAGGCAGAAATAAAGATGTTCTTTGAAACCAACGAGAACAAAGACACAACATACCAGAATCTCTGGGATGCATTCAAAGCAGTGTGTAGAGGGAAATTTATAGCACTAAATGCCCACAAGAGAAAGCAGGAAAGATCCAAAACTGACACCTTAACATGACAATTTAAAGAACTAGAAAAGCAAGAGCAAACACATTCAAAAGCTAGCAGAAGGCAAGAAATAACTAAAATCAGAGCAGAACTGAAGGAGATAGAGACACAAAAAAACCCTTCAAACAAATCAATGAATCCAGGAGCTGGTTTTTTGAAAAGATCAGCAAAAGTGATAGACCACTAGCAAGACTAATAAAGAAGAAAAGAGAGAAGAATCAACTAGATGCAATAAAAAATGATAAAGGGGATATCACCACCCATCTCACAGAAATACAAACTATGATCAGAGAATACTATAAACACCTCTATGCAAATAAACTAGAAAATCTAGAATGGATAAATTTCTCAACACATACACTCTCCCAAGACTAAACCAGGAAGAAGTTGAATCTCTGAATAGACCAATAACAGGCTCTGAAATTGAGGCAATAATTAATAGCCTACCAATCAAAAAAAGCCCAGGACCAGGCAGATTCACAGCTGAATTCTACCAGAGGTACATACAGGAGTTGGTACCATTCCTTTTGAAACTATTCCAATCAATAGAAAAAGAGGGAATCCTCCCTAACTCGTTTTTTGACAAGAGCATCATCCTGATACCAAAGCCTGGCAGAGACACAACAAAAAAAGAGAATTTTAGACCAATATCCCTGATGAACATCAATGCAAAAATCCTAAATAAAATACTGGCAAACCTAATCCAGCAGCACATCAAAAAGCTTATCCACCATGATCAAGTTGGCTTCATCCCTGAGATGCAAGGCTGGTTCAACATATCCAAATCAGTAAACATAATCCACCACATAAATAGAACCAAAGACAAAAACCCCATGGTTATCTCAATAGATGCAGAAAAGGCCTTTGACAAAATTCAACAGCGCTTCATGCTAGAAACTCTCAATAAACTAGATATTGATAGAATGTATCTCAAAATAATAAGAGCTATTTATGACAAACCCACAGCCAGTATCATACTGAGTGGGCAAAAACTGGAAGCATTCCCTTTGAAAACTGGCACAAGACAGGTATGCCCTCTCTCACCTCTCCTATTCAACATAGTGTTGGAAGTTCTGGCCAGGGCAATCAGGTAAGAGAAAGAAATAAAAGGTATTTAATCAGAAAATTAGGAAGTCAAAATTGTCCCTGTTTGGCTGGGCACGGTGGCTTACACCTGTAATCCCAACACTTTGGGACGCCAAGGTGGGTGGATCACAAGGTCAGGAGATCGAGACCATTCTGGCTAACATGGTGAAACCCTATCTCTACTAAAAATACAAAAAAATTAGCCAGGCATGGTGGCAGGCACCTGTAGTCTCAGCTACTCAGGAGGCTGAGGCAGGAGAATGGCATGAACCTGGGAGGCGGGCTTGCAGTGAGCCAAGATTGTGCCACTGCACTCCAGCCTGGGCAACAGAGACTGCGTCTCAAAAAAAAAAAAAAATTGTCCCTGTTTGCAGACAACATGATTGTATATTTAGAAAACCCATCGCCTCAGCCCAAAATGTCCTTAAGCTGATAAGCAACTTCACCAAAGTCTCAGGGTAGAAAATCAATGTGCAAAAATCACAAGCATTCTTATACACTAATAACAGACAAACATGGGTGAACTCCCATTCACAGCTGCTACAAAGAGGATAAAATACCTAGGAATCCAACTTACAAGGGATATGAAGGACCTCTTCAAGGAGAACTACAAACCACTGCTCAAAGAAATAAAAGAGGACACTAACAAATGGAAGCACATTCCATGCTCATGGATAGGAAGTATCAATATATGGTCATCAGAGAAATGCAAATCAAAACCACAATGAGATACCATCTCATACCATTTAGAATGGTGATCATTAAAAAGTCAGGAAACAACAGGTGCTGGAGAGGATGTGGAGAAATAGGAATGCTATTACACTATTGGTGGGAGTGTAAACTAGTTCAACCATTGTGGAAGACAGTGTGGTGATTCCTCAAGGATCCAGAACTAGAAATACCATTTGACCCAGCAACCCCATTACTGGGTATATACCCAAGGGATTATGAATCATGCTACTATAAAGACACATGCACATGTATGTTTATTGTGGCACTATTCACAACAGCAAAGACTTGGAACCAACCCAAATGTCCATCAATGATAGATTGAATTAAGAAAATGTGGCACATATACACCATGGAATACTATGCAGCCATAAAAAATGATGAGTTCATGTCCTTTGTAGGGACACGGATGAAGCTGGAAACCATCATTCTGAGCAAACTATCGCAAGGACAGAACACCAAACATTGCATGTTCTCACTCATAAGTGGGAATTGAACAATGAGAACACTTGGACATGGGGGGGAACATCACACACCGGGGCCTGTCGTAGGGTGGGGGGATGGAGGAGGGATAGCATTAGGAGAAATACCTAATGTAAATGACGAGTTAATGGGTGCAGAAAACCAACACGGCACATGTATACATATGTAACAAACCTGCACATTGTGCACATGTACCCTAGAACTAAAGTATAATACTAAAAAAAGCAAAACTTATTCAAAAACCTGTGCTAACATTCTCAAATATCTGATAGCTGTAATAAAGAAATCAATATACTTTACGTTCTTAACTCCCACAATTTAGCCTAAATATTTCCTGGACATGCTTATACTGGTCCAAGCAAGCATTAGGCCATAGCCTGTTCTTTTTCCTTAATTGAAGGTGTTTTTACCTTTCTCAGCATTCCACAAGTTACTTCATCCTTCCTTTGTTCTCGTCTGCCTTTGCCTCTTTTAAAATGTTCTAAGTTGCTAGCCAATTGGGACAAATACAGAATGTGAGATCCTGTTCCAGCCTTTGGAAACTGGACACAACAGTAGGGTGGATGCTTCAGGTTATAAACAACCCTGTCTCCTTTGTTCAGTGTACTCTCATGACAAAACTACTAATGAGTGTACCCTTTCTGCAGAAAGTAAAAATGGCCTTGCTGATAAAATTAAACTTATGTTCAAGTGCTATTTCATTATGGCACCGGGGAACAAGCGTTTCTAACAATTTTGTTGGCTCATATGGGGATACGTTCTCCTCCAGGTGTGGTCTCCCATCCTCTCTCATGAGGAAGCATGCTCCTCTGCCTCATTGCAGTGGCCTCAGGGATAAGGAATCAAGACCCACCCAGTGTGACAAATAAACCTGGACTCTCAGCAACGCAGAAAAAAAAAAAACCTGACCAGTGACCAGGAGTAAAGGATTCTCAAATTTCACATGAACCAGAAAACTCTGTGCACAGACCGAGGTAAAAAAACACCGGGAGAACTGCTAAAGTATTTCCTTTGTGGTTGGGACTAAGGAAAAAGCTGCAGGGCGGTAACACATTCCTTGGTTAGGATATACCAAGGAGAGAAACTGCAGGGGTCGTAAATCATTCCTTAGACGGGTCTAGGGAAAGAAAACCATGGGGGGCTGTGAAATATTCCTTAGCTGGGATATCTTGGAGATTAAAAAGAGGGGAGAAATCCCCATTTGGGGGGTTTGAACCTCAAAAAGAGGTAAGAAATCCCCATTGGAAGGGTTGAACCTCAAAAAGAGGTAAGAAATCCCCACTGGGGGAGTGGAACCTCAAAAAGAGGTAAGAAATCCCCAATGTGGGGATTGAACCTCAAAAAGGTGAGAAATCCCCATGGGGGGGTGAACCTCACACAAACCTCTGGTAGTAAAAAAAAGAATTCAAAACTTCCCTTTCCCCTCTTCTTGGGGAAAGAAAAATGCTAAGCTCCATTGCCACCAGTCGCTCCCCTAGGGGAAGGGGAAGGAGAGGGGGGAAATCAGCAGGTGGCTGTTAGAGGCAAAAGAAAGACCACAGAGAGGAAAAAGAAACTAGGAGAAGATGTCAAAGTAAAAGAGAGCAAAAACAGTAAGCGCAGCACCAGACAGCCAGGCATGCCAAGGGTTAAGTCCCTTTTCCCAGCCCAGCTCTATGTGAAAAAGAGGGTGAGGACCAGTAGCAGGAGTAGAGCAGAGTAGGTGAAAGGACACAATTCTTGCAACTTGCGGCAGGCACATTCCAAGCCTGTGGGCCAGTGATGGCCCAGCACCCAGACTGCAGCCACACAAATCCCACCCAGCCTGAGAAACTAAGTGTAGGAAAAAAGAAAGAAAGTAAAAAGGGAAATCGGAAAAAAAATAAAAACCAGGAGAAACAGATGGCAGCACTTTCACAGAGGTGGGGCCTATGCCATTGCCCAGCCCCGCCAGAGAACTCGGGAGGGAAAAAGGAAACAGGGCATGACAGAGAGAGAGACAAAAAGGAGCACAAATGAGAGAGAGAGAAATAGAGGGAAATAACAAGTAAGAGAGAGACTGGAAGAGAGAAATCAAAGGAAGACTCAGAGGGTGAAACTAGGAAAAGAAATAGTGTAAAAGGAAGGCAGAAAGTTAAAACATGTTGAAGATTGTGAAAGTCATAAGAAAAATTATAAAAGGGAATTTATGAGAGAAATATTATATAATTTAAAAGTAATTAGGCCTCCTGAATGTAAAACTATTCAAAAAAACAGTTTATGTACAAGGTATATAAGAAAAATAAAATATAATTTTCACCATGGAATAGTGTGCAGCCATAAAAAAGGATGAATTCATGTCCTTTGCAAGGACATGGAGGAAGCCGGAAACCATCATTCTCAGCAAACTATCACAAGGACAGAAAACCAAACACTGCATATTCTCACTCATAGGTGGGAACTGAACAATGAGAACACTTGGACATGGTGGGGGGGGGAACATCACACACTGGGGCCTGTCAGGGGGTGGGGGTCTGGGGGAGGGATAGCATTAGGAGAAATACCTAATGTAAATGATAAGTTGATGGGTGCAGCAAACCAACACGGCACATGTATACCTATGTAACAAACCTGCACATTGTGCACATTTACCCTAGAAGTTAAAGTATAATAAAAAACAAGTAAATAAAATTGAGTTAGAAAAAAATAAAGAAAAATAAATATACTTTTAATAAAAGGATTATAAGGAGGCACAAGAATATGGATTTTTATCTACATTAAAAGGTTAAAAAACATTTGTTTTAGAGGTTTAAGCAAGTTTTAAAATATTAATTGTAAAGGAAACTCTGTGTGAAAACATATTGGCTAAAGTTAAAGGGGTATCATCCAGTTTTCCTGTGAACTGGACATTAAAATAAAAGCACAATAGATTTTTCTTAAAGCACTAACCTGCTCTTTAACAAAAATTATAAAAGGTTAAAAAGAGTCTATAAAAATTTTACCTTATAGTCAGACATTAAAAATGAATAAATAATGTCTACAAGATTTTATTTAAATTAAGTTTAACATTAATAGCACATTAATATAAAGGTAAAATTTAACTTATCTGGTATAAAATCATACAAAAATCATTGTCAAATATAAAATGATGTTTAGCTTTCCTAAGGCCCGAGGGCGGCCGGGTAAGTCACAAGGGCCCTCATCCCCAAGGCCACAACACGTGGGGACAGTGAAGGTCACAAGAAGGCCAAGACCTTAAGAGGGGGCAGGGCCACAGCATCCCCTGGACAGCGCTAAGCAGGAATGGAGTGGGAGGCATCACCATGGGTCCTCAAGCTCCAGGATATGCAGCAGAAATTATATACTTAATTTATCTTTCACTTTCCCTTCCCTCAAAACTAAAAGTCTTTTAACATAGGTACCACCCCTAGAATTTCCAGTACACCAGCACCAGCCTGAAAACCAAGTCCTCATCAAAAGCTAGAAAGGAAAGAAAAAACTCAAGCCAGCCTGGGAAGGACCCTATCTTATGCTGTTAACTACTGAGACTGCCATCTGCACAGCCGAGAAAGAATGGACCCACCATACCCGAGTCAAGAAAACATACTCCTCATCAGAATCATGGGTTACCATACTAGGATCAAGCCCTGCTAAGTTAAAGTTTAAAAAAAGCTTAATTTTCATATACCTTCTATATTGCTTCCTTTCCTTTCCTTATTCCCTTACTAGCTCCTTTTTTATTAATGTTACTAAGTCTGACTCACCTCAGACCATTGCCTTTAATGCTTGCTCTGTCATACATTGTGTAAATGTAAAAAAATCAATGACAGCTAGCCTTTTCACACAAATATTTATGTCCCAGTCCTCTAATTGACACAGTTACCCCTGGCACTCATCGTTGTAATCACCTGTAGCCAAGACGTCAATTTTCTGCTCCTACAGCCTGGAAACCTTGTAGTAAATGGGACTACATCCTTTAAACTACTCAGGAGCAAAGTTGGACTTCCATGAAAAAGGTTTGTGCGTATCTAAAACCCCTCATCTATTTCACAAAAAGAACTACCCCTTCTAACTGTCAGCCTTATCAATGAAACCCTGTCCTTCTCGCTATCACTACCTCCACCTTAACTAACTCTAGGCCTGCCCTTAGTCGCTTCTATGGTATGGGGATTGACATAAATGGAAAAGACCCGCTAGGTATTTTTAAAATATGCATCATTCCCCCATCTTCCCCTTCTTCAGTAGCCTCAGTTCTAGATCCCACACAGGTTGCTCCTACATCTAATAATAAAACTAGGGTGTCTATTGTAAAAATAAGAGATCTAAGACAGACCTTAGCCATCAAGATAAAATATCAAGATGCAAATGCCTGGTTGGAATGGATTAAATATTCTGTTCAGACTTTTTAAAAAAGTGATGATTATGCTTGTTCACACCGTAGGCCAGAGGCCCAGATTATCCCCTTTCCACTCAGATGGTCTTCTTGTCAACCAAATATGGACTGTATGGGGCCTCTCTTTCAGAAACCCATTGCTTTGGATAATCCATCATGCTGAGCTCTCTCTCTGCTATTTCCTGAAATTCAACACCCTGCGAGTCAGCCCCTGAGGGCAATCCAGCTTCCAAGTTTACTTCGTGCCTCTCACAGCAAGGGGAAAATGTGGTGTTCCTTGGAAGCATAAAAGGATGCAAAGAGCTCAATCCTTTCCAAGAGCTTGACCATCAGTCCATGCGTAGCCATCCCCAAGCAAATGTATGGTTGTACTGTGGAGGACCTTTACTGGACACTGCCAAATAATTGGAGCAGTCCTTGTGCTCTAATCCAGTTGGCTAACCCATTCACCCTGGCATTTCATCAATCTAAAAAAAGTAAAAACAAAACACTGCAGGCCAAGGGAAACTCCTTATAAGTCCTTTAATCCTCAGGTTTACAAAAGTGCTATTAAGGTCCTGTGAGAAGTGCCAAATAAGTTTAAAGCACAAAATCAAATAGCTACAAAATTTAAATCCACGTTGTTCTGGTAGGTAACTATAAATAAAAAAATGTTAACTAAATACACTATATCTATTACAATCAGCAACAATCACAAATTGCACTAGGGGCGCCATCAAAGCGATAGCTAAGCAATTAGGATGTACCAGCCAGACGGCCTAAAATAATAAAATAGCTTTAACTATAACACTAGCAAACAATCTAAGCTGATCCCGGTTGACTTAGACCCAAACTTTTTCCAAATAGGGTAAATGCGCGATTTGCGAGAAAGGGAGAAGAGGGAAGAAGAAGCGGTGTGGTTGATTTACAACTTTTACAACTTATCACCAGGAAGTTGAGTCTTTGAAAAGGATCTTGGTTGTCCTAACAACCCCTTACCCCAAGTGATCCACCCACCTGGGCCTCCCAAAATGCTGGGATTAAAGGAGTGAGCCACTGTGCCTGGCCCCACAAATTTTTAATAGGAGAAAAGAGAAACTGTGAACCCCATGGATCAAAGCTCTTCCCATTCATGAACCTGCACCCTGACGCAAGACTCTCCCCTGATGACCCTCCCATGGTCCCTGCACAATCTGGGAGAGACGCGGTGCTGCAGGTGCAGAGCTGCCCAGAGAGGGCTCCAGGCCAGTGCACAGTCACTGAACAGGGGCCTGCCTGTCAGCGGAGCCGCCATCTTATGGCTGAACGGGACTGAGGCTGAGCTGGACAAGGACATCTCAGGGCGCAGATTGTGGAGCTGACTTCGGGGAGGCCTGAGTCCCACCACAGCCACTTCCCACCGATTCCAACCAGTCCCTCCCCTCTCTTGGGATGTCCAACTGGCACCCTCACCATTTCTAGGCTTCCAGAAGGTCCCAGCATCTTAGCTGTGGATCTCCCAATACCGGCAGGACACAGAGCCACAGAGGCTGGGCCTCTAGGAGCAGACGACACAGAGCACTGAAGACGAGACCTGGAGCTCCTGCTGCAGCAAGAGAAAAAGTTCGCGCCAAACCCAGAAGTCGTCCTGTTCTCTCCAGCTGAGTGTCTGATTGGACGGTTTCCAGCCCAGGGTTCCTGATTGGATAATGCTTAAGCTTCCGCCCCCTCAGGCCCTGAGTGACAGAAGATGTGATCAGGTGCTGGGCTGAGTGATGAAAGAGCAACAGCCTAAGCTGCAGCCTTTTCAGGCAGGGCTTCCTCCCTGAGCTGAGCCAGGCCCACCCCAGAACATGAGAAAATTCTCTTTTTCACTCTCGATCTTTTTGAATATATTCAAAAGGTGAACAGAAGTACTTTGCTGTCATATTAATAATACATAAAATTTTCGTTCAAGAGAAAATCAACTTTTACTTTGGTAATAGCGTATTATCAATACTAACGCTAATTTTAATAAAACCTTATAAATAAATCAAATTTGTCATTTTTGACCTCTTGAGATTTACATATATATTTTGCAATCTCTTGTAATTTTTTAATCTTTTTATATTTTCTTTTTCTCTACATTCTTTTTATTATTTTTCTATTTGAAACAATCATTAAGTAATTTCAAACTGTTATAGGAGATAGAAAGAAATCATTTAGGGCCAGATGCAGTGGTGCACACCTGTAATCCCAGCACTTTGGGAGGCCAAGGTGGGCAGATCACTTGAGGTCAGAAGTTCAAGACCAGTCTGGCCAACGTGGTTAAACCCGATCTCTACTAAAAATGCAAAAAATTAGCCAGGCACGGTGGTGCACACCTGTAGCCCCAGCTACTCCGGAGGCTGAGGCAGGAGAGTCGCTTGAACCCAGGAGGCAGAGGTTGTGTAACAGCCCAAGAGGTTCACCTTGCCCTTTGCCCAGAGAGAGCTGATTCATCAAGACAGAGGAATTTGTAGAGGAAAAATTAAATATTAAATTTGAACTCAATTAAACATCGACACAAGCAATAGACACCAAGTCCTGAAACAGGTTATGTGAGCCCCCTTGAGGTGTTCATCCTGCACTGTTTTGGAGAAATCTCTATTTCAGTCTATACCTACACATTAGTTATTGGAAAACAATAGACGATCACAAGAAAACAAGTTGACCTTTTTGTGTTCCTTGAGCTCAGTCGCAAAGGGCCCTCATGACTGGGCCTCATACCAAACAACTCATTACAAAAAGAGCTAGGGCCCCAGACCACACCGAAGCTTCATGAGACCTCTCCTTAACTGTGCAAGGATGGATGACCAACTCTCAAGCCCAAGCTGTTGCTTCCCAGTCTGGTGGTGAATCCTCCGTAGTCTGATGAGTGTGGTGTTCAACTCTGGAGTCCAGCCTGTTGCTTCTTGGTCTGGTGGTGAATCCTCCATAGTCTGGTGTGGAGGCAAAGTTAAATATTAAATTTAAACTATATGAACGTGGACACAAACAGTGGTCACCAAGTCCTGGAACAAGTTGTGTGAGCCTATTGAGGTGTTCATTCAGTGCTGTTTTGGACAAATCTATTTCAATCTATTCCTCTACATTCGTTATCGAAATCAATAGACAATCGCAAAAACAAGTTGACCTCCTTGAGCCCAGTTGCGAAGGGCCCTCATGACTGTCACACGTGTCCGTGTGAAGAGACCACCAACAGGCTTTGTGTGAGCAACAAGGCTGTTTATTCACTTGGGTGCAAGCGGGCTGAGTCTGAAGAGAGTCAGCGAATGGAGATGGGGAAGGGGTTGCTTCATAGGAGTTGGGTAGATAATGGAAAATTACAGTAAAAGGTGGTTATTATCTATTGTTAGCAGAGGAGGGGGTCACAAGGTACATGGTGGGGAGATCATAAGACTCACTGTCCAGAAGAAGAATGTCACAAGGTCGATTGATCAGTTAAGGTAGGGCAGGGAAAAGTCACAATGGTGTAATGGTGTAATGTTGGTTAATCAGTTGAGGAGGAACTAGCTCTTTTACTTGTTTTGTGTTTTTTCAGCTGCCCCAGATTTCTTGGCTCCTGCAGGCCACCTGGATGTGTATGTGCAGGTCACAGGGGTTACAATGGCTGAGCTTTGGCTCAAAGGCCTGACATCCCTGTCTTTTTATTTATAAAATATAAAGTTACAAGATAAGATAAAGAAAATATAAGTTTTTACTGAGGATAATTGGGGTAGGGGTGAAGTTTCTCAGGGCTGCTTCAGGCATGACTTAGGGGTGGTGTGAACACCTAAAGAAAATTTAATTTTATAGTGAGTTGGTCCAGAAAGTTTTTGGGTACAATTCTGTGTGGCAAACAAGGCGTCAGTTAGCATACTTTTGAGCTTGGAATTGTCCTAATATAATAAATTCTCTAAAAAATCGCAATTAAGCATAATAGCTTTAAGGTAGGTGGCAGTGAATTTTTAGGCCAAGGTAAGAATATTGTTTTATATACTAAAGCTTTTTGTCTCCATTTTCCATCCTACAAATAGGATCCCCACGGTGAAGCCAAAAGTCTATTATATTACCTTTTTCCTAAAGGTGTGAGTGGAGTTTTGAATGGAAGTGTTCAATAGTCCTGATTGCAGACCTTATACAGGAAAGATAATAAGTACAACAGTCCCTGTATCCTGGAATAAGTTGGGGCTGGCAAAAAGAGAAATGTCCTAGGCCTTCTAACAACCAACAACAGACCATATGTTGTCCTGGATGTTCACCTGAATGCCAGATATGTAGAACTAGTCTGTATATGCATATTGCTGGTAATTCTTATATGAGTAGGCCTGAGGACACCATGGGTGAGGATTTGACACCTGCCAATCCAGGCGTTTTAGATTTTTAATCCAGAGATCTTTGATTTGGGGGGAGGGGAAAATTTTGGAGGACAAGGCCAGAAGAAAGTTGTTTCTAGAGACAACAGGTCCTAAGAGATTAGGGTTTAGAGGAATGGGTGAAGCAGGCCTGGAAGTATGTTTGGACAGCCATTTGGAAGGGGTGTTGCATGGAAGCTTGGTCTTGTCCGGATGCTGCCAGGAGTTCATCATTGGCTTAGTCTTAAAGGTGAGAAGGTGAGAAGGAGTATAAAGATGAGAAGGAGTGAGAAGGAGTATAATAGGTGAGAAGGCGAGAAGGAGTATAACAGGATGAGGAATAGAAGTTTAGGCTGTGGGGAGATTTTGGGGTACATGATAGTACTGTGGGGTTGTTAGAAGCAGCAACTGCCATATGGAATGATTGGTGATGGCCTGGATGCAGTTTTGTATGAATTGAGAGACTAAACGAAAGACCTTTCACTGTCACACACTCATTTTCACAGTAAGAACCTGTTCGCTGTCATCCAATCATTCATGACAGTGGGAACAAGTTCACTGTCACCCACCTGTTTACAGCAGTAAAAACCTGTTCACTGTCAGCCACGCAGTCACCACATTGGTAACCTGTTACTGTTAAACACTCATTCAACATATTGGGAACCATTTCACTATCACAAACACATTCAACACCCTGAGAACCTGTTCACTGTCACTTACTCATTCACCACAGTGAGTACCTGTTCACTGTTACCCACTCATTCACTACAGTGGGAACCTCTTCACTGTCAGCCACTCACTCATCACAGAGGAAACCTGTTCACTGTCATCCATTCATTCATCACAGTGGGTACCTGTTCACTGTCACCCACAAATTCACAACAGTGGGAATCTGTTCGCTGTCAGACACTCATTCATCACAATGGGAACCTATTCACTCTCACCCACACATTCATCTCAGTGGAAACCTGTTCACTGTCAGCCACTCACTCATCCCAGTGGGAAACTCTTCACTGTCACCCACTCATTCACCACAGTGGGAACGTGTTCACTGTCATCCACTCATTCATCACAGTGGGAATGTGTTCACTGTCACCCATCCCATCATTACAGCAGGAAACTGATCACTGTTATCTTCTCATTCACCACAGTGGGAACCAATTGACTGTCAGCCACTAATTCACCACATTGGTAACCTGTTTCCTGTCAGCCACTCATTCACCACAGTGGGAACCAGTTCACTGTCATCCCTTCTTTTACAGCAGTAGAAACCTGTTCACTATCAGCCACTCAGTCAGAACAGTGTGAACCAGTTTACTGTCAGCCACACCCTCATCAGACTGGGAACTTGTTCACCCTAACCCACTCATTTATCACAGCGGGAACCTGTTCACTATCACCCACTCATTCACCACAGTTGGAACCTCTTCTCTGTCACCCACTCACACATCACAGTGGGAACCCGTTCACTGTCAACCACCCCTTCATTGCAAGAGGAACATTTTAACTGTCACCCACTCATTCCTCACAGTGAGAACCAGTTTACTGTCACCTGATCATTCACCATAGTGGGAACCAGTTAACTGTCACCCACTCATTTGCTGCAGTAAAAACCGGTTCACTATCAGCCACTCAGTCACCACATTGGGAAACTCTTTACTGTAAATTACCCATTCACCGCAGTGGGACCTAGTTCACTTTCACCCACACATTCATCACAGTGAGAACGTCTTCACAGTCACCCACTCACTCAACATAGGGGGTACCTGTTCACTGTCTTCCACTCATTCATCACAGTGGGAACCTGTTCACTGTCAGCCACTCATTTACCACGGTGGGAACCTGTTCACTGTCCCCCACATATTCATTACATTCTGGGAACCTGTTCATTATCACCCACTCATTCATCACAGTGCAAACATGTTCACTGTCACCCACTTACTCACCACACTGGGAACCTGTTCACTGTCACCCACTCAATCATCAAAGTTGGAACCTGTTCACTTTCAACCACAAATTCACCACAGTGGGAACCAGTTCACTCCCACACACTTATTCACCACAGTGGGAACCTGATCACTGTCACCCACTCATTTATCAAATTGGGAACCTGCTCACTGTCACCCACTCATTCATTACAGGAGGAACCTGTACACTGTCACCCACTCAGTCTACACAGTGGGAATCTGTTCATTATCAACCACTCATTCACAACTGTGGAAACCTGTTCACTGTCACCCACTCGTTCACCTCAGTAGAAACCTGTTCACTGTCACCACTCACTCACTACAATGAAAACCTGTTGTCAGCCACTCATTCATCAGAGTGGGTACCTGTCACTGTAACCCACTCATTCATTACAGGAGGAACCTGATCACTGTCACCCACTCATTCACCACAGTGAAAACCTTGTCAGCCACTCATTCATCACAGTGGGATCCTGTTCAATGTCACCCACTCAGTCCTCACAGTGGGAACCTGTTCACTGTCACCCACATATTCATCACAGTGGAAACCTGCTCACTCTCGCCCACTTATTCACCACAGTGGGAATATGTACACTGTCACCAACTCACTCATCACTGTGGGAACCTGTTCACTCTCACCCACTCATTTACCTCAGTGGGAACCTGTTCATTGTCACCCACTCAATCATCACAGTGGGAACTTTTTCACTGTCATCTACTCACTCTTCACAGACGGAAGCTGTTCACAGTCAGCCACTCACTAAAAACATTGGGAACATGTTCACTGTCACCAAATCACTCATCACAGTGTGAACCTTTTCCCTGTCACTCACTCATTCATCACATTCAAAACCTGTTCACTGTCACCCACTCATTCATCACAGTGAGAACCTGTTCACTGTCACCCATGCAGTCCTCACAGTGGGAACCTATTCATTGTCACCCACTCACTTATTACAATGGGAACCCGTTCACTGTCATCAACTCACTCCTCACAGTGGGAACCTATTCACTCTCACCCACTCATTTACCCCAGTGGGAGCCTGTTCAGGGTCACCCACTCACTCATCACAGTGTAAACCTGTTCACTTTCACCCACTCCTTTCTCACAGTGGGAACCTGCTCACTGTCACCCACTAATTCATCATAGTGGGAACCTGTTCACTGTCACCTACTCACTCATCATAGTGGGAAAAAGGACACTTTTACCCAAACATTCACTACTGTAGGAACCTGTTCACTATCAACAGCTCACTCATCACTGTAGGAACCTATTCACTCTGACCCACTCATCCATCACAGAGGTAGCCTGTTTGCTGTCACCCACTCATTCATCACAGTGAGAACCAGTTCACTCTCACTCTCTCATTCACCAAAGTGAGAACTTCCTCACTGTCACCCACTCACTCATCTCAGTGGGAACCTGTTCACTGTCAGCCACTCATTCCTCACAGTAGGTACCTGTTCATTGTCACCCAATAATTCATTACAGGAGGAACCTGATCACTGTCACTTATGCGTTCACCACTGTAGAAACCTGTTTACTGTCACCAAACCACACATCACCGTGGGAATCTTTTAACTGTCAGCCATTCATTCATCACTGCAGGTACCTGATCACTGTCATCCACTCATTCGTTACAGGAGAAACATGATCACTGTCTCCCTTTTGTTCACCACAGTAGAAACCTGTTCACTGTCACCCACTCATTCGCCACAGTAAGAACCTTTTCACTGTCAGCCACCCATTCATCACAGTGGGAACCTGTTCCCTCTCAGCCACTCATTAACCACAGTGGAAACCAGCTAACTGTCTCACACTTGTTGACAGCAGTAGAAACCTGTAACCTGTCCTCCATACAGTCCCCACAGAGGGAACATGTTTACTGTCAGCATCTCACTCATCACAGTAGGAACCTGTTCACTGTCACGCACTCACTCATCACAGTGGGAACCTGTTCACGCTCACCCACTCATTCACCACAGTGGGAATCTCTTCACTGTCACCCACTCAATCATTACAGTGGGAACTTGTTCACTGTCACACACTCACTCGTCTGTGTGGGAACCTGTTCACTGTGTCCCACATTTATCACAGTGTTAACCTGTTCACAATCAGCCACTCATTCACCACACTGGGAAAAAGTTCACTGTCACCCACTCTTTCAGCACAGTAGAAATTTGTTCACTGTCATCCACTCATTCATTACCGGAGAAACCTGATCACTGTCATCCTTTTGTTCACCACAGTAGAAACCCGTTTACTGTCACCCACTCATTCTCCACAGTAAGAACCTGTTCACTGTCAGCCACCCATTCATCACAGTGGGAACCTGTTCCCTCTCAGCCACTCATTAACCACAGTGGAAACCAGTTAGCTGTCTCACACTCATTGACAGTGGTAGAAACCTGTAACCTGTCCCCCATACAGTCCCCACAGAGGGAACATGTTTACTGTCAACATCTCACTCATCACAGTGGGAACCTGTTCACTGTCATGCACTCACTCATCACAGTGGGAACCTGTTCACGCTCACCTACTCATTCACCACAGTGGGAATCTGTTCACTGTCATCCATTCAATCATTACAGAGGGAAGTTCTTCACTGTCACCCCCTCACTCATCTGTGTGGGAACCTGTTTACTGTGTCCCACATTCATCACAATGGAACCTGTATACTGTCACCCACTCACTAATCACAGTGGGAACAGTTTCACTGTCTCCCACTCACTCCATGCAGTAAGAAACTTTTCACTGTAACCCACTCATTCATCACAGTGATAACCTGTTCACTGTCACCCACGCTTTCTTCATGGTGGGAAATTGTTCACGGTCACCCATTTACTCATCACAGTGGGAACCTCTTCTTTGTTACCCACTTATTCACCACAGTGGGAGCTAGTTCACTCTAACCCACTCACTCATCACAGTAAGAACCCCTTCACTGTCACACACATATTCAACACAGTGGGAACCTGCTCATTCTCACCAACTCACTTATCACAGTGGGTACCTGTTCACTGTCACCAAATCACTCACCACATTGGGAACCTGTTCTCTCTCACCCACTCATACAACACAGTGAAAACCTGTTCACTGTCATCCACTCATTCATCACTATAGTGACCTGACTACTGTGGTCTACTCACTCGTCACAGTGGGAACCTGTTCACTGTTACCCACTCATTCATCACAGTGGGAACCTGTTCACTGTCACCCACTCACACATCACAGTGGGAACCTGTTCACTGTCACCAATACATTCATCACACTGGGAACCTATTAATTGTCACATACTCATTCATCACAGCGAGAAACTTCCTTGTAATCCACTCACTCACCATAGTAAGAACATGTTAACTGTCAGTCACGCATTCACCACAGTGGGAACTTGTTCACTCTCACCCACTCGTTTACCACAGTGACAACCTGTTCACTGTCACCCGTCCTTTCATCACAGAGGAAACCTGTTCACTGTCACCCCTTCACTCATCACAATTAGAGCTTGTTAACAGTCACCACCCACTCATCAAAGTGGGAACCTGTTAACTATCAGCCACACATTCACCACATTGAGAACCTGTTCACTCTCACTCACACATTCGCCACAATGCTAACCTGTTCACTGTCAGCCACTCATTCATCACAGTAGGAAACCATTCACTCTCACCAACTCATTCACCACAGCGGAAATCTGTTCACTGTCACCCACTCATTCATCACAGTGGGTACCTGTTCACTATCACCAACTCACACAGCACAGTGGGAACCTGTTCTGTATCACCCACTTACTCATCACAGTGGGACCCTGTTTACTCTCACCAACTCATTCACCACAATGGGAACTGATCACTGTCACCCACTCATTTATCACAGTCAGAACCGGTTCACTGTCACCCACTCATTCATTACAGGAGAAACCTCTTCATGTCATTCACTCATTCATCACAGTGGGTACCTTTTCACTCATTCACCACAATGGGAACTTTTTGACTGTCACACACTCATTCACCACTGTAGAAACCTGTTTACTGCCAATCACTTATTCAACACAGTAGGAGCCTGCTCCCTGTTAGCCACTCATTTATCACAATGGGAACCTGTTCACTGTAACCCTCTCATTCACCACACTGGGAAGCTGTTCAATGTCACCCTCTTGTTCACCGCAGTAGAAACGTGTTCACTGTCACCCAATCACCACAATGGGAACCTGTTTACTGTCAGCCACCCATTCAACAGAGTTGGAACCAGCTCGCTGTCACCCTTTCATTCATCACACTGAGAACCTGTTCACTGTTACACACTCACCACAGTGGGAAGCAGTTCACTGTCACCCACTCATTCTCCCCAGTGGGAACATATTTACTGTCAGCAACTCACTCATCACATTGGGAACCTGTTCACTGTCACCAACTACTCATCACAGTGGAAACCTTTTCACTGTGAGCATTCATTCACTACTGTGGGAACCTGTTCACTCTCATCCACCCATTCAGCATAGTGAGAACCTGTTCACTATCAGAGTCTCATTTGCAACAGTGGGAACACTTTTCCCTGTCGACCACTTCATAATCACTGTGGGAACATTTTCACTATGAGCCACTCATTCACTACTGTGGGAACCTGTTCACTCTCACCCAAACATTCACCACAGTAGGAATCTGTTCATGCTCACCCACTCATTCATCACTGTAGGAACCTGTTCACTCTAACCCATTTATTCACCACAGTGGGAATCTGTTCACTGTCACCCACACATTCATCACAGTAGAAACCTGTTGACTGTCGCCCACTCATTCATTACAAGAGGAACCAGTTCACTGTCACCCACTCTTTCAGTGCAGTATAAATTTGTTCACTGTCAGCCACCCAGTCACCACAGTGGGAACCTGTTTACTGTCAGCCTCTCCCTCATCACAGTGGGAACCTGTTCACTGTCACCAACACATTCATCACAGTGGGAACCTGTTCTCTGTCATCTACTCATTCACCACAGTGGGAACCTCTTCTCTGTCATCCACACATTCATCACAGTGTTAACCTGTTCATTGTCACGCACTCATTCATTTCAAAACGAACCTCTTCAATTTCACCTTATTTTTCACAGTGGGAATTATTGATTGTCACCCGCTCATTCATCACAGTGGAAATCTGTTCAATGTTAGCCACTCATTCACCACAGTGGGAACCTGTTAACTGTCACCCACATGTTCACCGAAAAAAAAAAAAATCTCTTCACTGTCAGCCACTCATTCACCACAGTGGGAATCTGTTCACTGCCACCCACTCACTCACCACAGTGGGAATCGGTTCACTGTCACCCACTCATTCACCACAGTGGAAACCTGTTCATTGTCAGCCACTCCTCCACCACAGTGAAAACCTGTTCACTGTCACCCACTCACTCATCACAGTGGGAACATGTTTACTCTCAGCCACTCATCCACCACGGTGAAAATCTGTTCACTGTCAGCCACTCATCCAACACAGTGGGAACCTGTTCACTGTCAACCTGTCAGTCATCACAGTGAGAACCTGTTCTTTGTCACCCACTCATTCATTACAGTGGAAACCTGTTCACTGTCACCCACTGACTCAACACAGTGAGAACTTGTTCTCTCTCACCCACTCATTTACCACAGTGGGAACCTCATCACTGTCAACCACTCTTTTATCACAGTGGGAACCTATTCACTGTCATGCACTCATTCATCATAGTGGGAACCTGTTCTCTGTCAATCACTCATTCAACACAGTGGGAACCTGTTCACTGTCACCCACTCATTCACCGCAGTAGAAACCTGTTCACTGTCACCCACTCACTCATCACAGTGGGAACCTCTTAACTGTCAGCCACTCATTCATCACTGTGGATACCTGTTCACTATCACCCACTCATTAATTACAAAAGGAACCTGATCACTGTCACACACTTCTTCACCACAGGAGAAACCTGTTCACTGTCACTCACTGATTCACCACAGCGGTAACCTTTTAACTGTCAGCCACTCACTCATCACAGTGGGAACCTGTTCCCTGTCAGCCACTCATTCACCATAGTGGATACCAGTTCACTTTCACCCACTCATTAACTGCAGTAAAAACCTGTAACCTGTAAGCCACACAATCACCACAGAGGGAACCTGTTTACTGTCAGCCACTGACTCACCACAGTGGAACCTGTTCACTGTCGGCCACTCACTCATCACAGTGGGAAACTGTTTCCTCTCACCAACTCATTCACCAAAGTGGGATTCTGTTCACTGTCCCCCACTCATTCATTACAGTTGGAACCTGTTCTTTACCATCCACACATTCATACACGGGGTACCTGTTCACTGTCACCCACTCATTTCTCACAGTAAGACTGTTCACTGTCAGCCACTCATTCACCACCGCTAGAACAAGTTCACGGTCACCCACACTTTCACCACAGTGAGAAGCTGTTCAATGTCACACAGCCGTTCACAGCAGTAGAAACCTGTTCACTGTCAGCCACTCAGTCACCACAGTGGGAACCTGTTTACTGTCAGACACTCACTCATCACAGTGGGAACCTGTTCACTGTCTACTCACTCATTCATCACATTGGGAACATGTTCACTCTCACCAACTCACTCATCACAGTGAGAACTTGATCACTGTCACCAACTAACTCACCACAGGAGAAGCCTGTTCTCTCTCACCTACTCATTCACCACAGTGGGAACCTGTTCACTGTCAGCCACTCATTTATCACAGTGGGAACATGTTCACTGTTGTCAACTCACTCATCACATTGGGAACCTGTTCACTGTGAGCCACTCATTCACTACGGTCACAACCTGTTCACTCTCACCCACCCATTCAGCACAGTGAGAACCTGTTCACTGTCAGCAACTGACTCACAATAGTGGGAACCTCTCCACTGTCACCCAATCCGTCATCACACTAAGAACATGTTCACTGTCAGCCATTCATTCACTACCGTGGGAACCTGTTCACTCTCACCCACCCATTCACCACGGTAGGAACCTGTTCACACTCAGCCACTCACTCATCACTGCAGGAACCTGTTCACTCTCACCCAATCATTCACCACAGTGGGAACCTGTTCATTGCCACCTACTAACTCATTACAGTGGTATCTTGTTCACAGTCAGCCACTCATTCGTCACAGTCAGTACTTGTTAACTGTTACCCACTCCTTCATTGAAGGAGGACCCTGATTACTGCCACCCATTCATCCAACACAGTAGAAACCTAGTCACTGTCCCCACACATTCACCAAGGTGTTAACCTGTTCACTGCCAGCAACTCACTCACTACAGTGAGAACCTGTTCACTGTCACCAACTCACTCATCACAGTGGGAACCTGTTCAATGTCACCCAATCACTCATCACAGTGGGAACTTGTTCACTGTCGCCCACTCACTCATCCCTATGGGAATCTGTTCACTGTCACCCACTCATTCACCACAGTGGGAATCTGTTCACTCTCACCAACTCACTCATCACAGTGGGTACCTATTCACTTTCAGCAAACTCACTCATCCCAGTGGAAACCTGTTCTCTCTCACCAACTCATTCACCACAGTGGCAACCTGTTCACTGTCACCCATTCATTCATCATAGTGGGAACCCGTTCACTGTCACGCTCTCACTCATCACTGTGGGAACATGTTTACTGTCACCCACTCATTCATCAATATGATAAACTCTTCACTGTCACCAACTCACTCATGACAGTAAGAACCAGTTCACTGTCACCCACTCTCTAATCACAGTAGAAATCTGTTCACTGTCACCCACTCACTCATCACAGTGGGAAACTGTTCACTGTTTTCCACTCGTTCATCACAATGGAAACCTGTTCACTGTCACCCACTCACTCATCACAATGGAAACCGGTTCATTGTCACCCACTTACTCATCACAGTAAGAACCTGTTCACTGTCACCCACTCATTCATCACAGTGAGAACCTGTTCACTGTCACCCACACGTTCAGCACAGTGGGAATATGATCACTCTCACCCACTCACTCATCACAGTGGGTACCCCTTCACTGTCAGCCACTCATTAATCTCAGTGGGAACCTGTGAACTCTCACTGACTCACTCATCACAGAGGGAACCTGATCACTTTCACAAATTAACTTACCACAGGGGAACCTGTCGTTTCTCACCCACTCATTCACCACATTGGGTACCTGTTCACGGTCAGCCACTCATTCATCACAATGGGAACATGTTCACTGTCACCCACTCACTCATCACAGTGGAAACCAGTTCACTGTCACCCACTGATTCATCACAGTGGGAACCTGTTCACTGTCACCCATTTTTCATCACACTGGGAACCTATACATTGTCTCCCAAACTCTCACCACAGTGGGAAACTTATCACTGTCATCCACTCATCACAATGGGAACCTGTTCACTGTCAGCCACTCCTTCATCACAGTGGGAACCTGTTCACTGTCACCCACTTATTCATCACAGTTGGAAGCTGTACGTTGTCAGCCACTCATTCACCACTGTGGGAACCTGTTCACTGTCAGCCACTCATTCATCACAGCAGGAACCTCTTCACTTTCACACACTCATTCATCACAGTTGGAACCTGTACACTGTCACCCACTCATTCACTACAGTGGGAGCCTCTTCACTGTCAATCACTCATTCATCACAGTGGGAACCTGTTCACTTTCACACACTCTAATCACAGCGAAACTATCACCCACTTATCCATCACATTGGGAACTTGTTCAGTCACCCACTTACTCATCACAGTGGTAACTGGTTGACTGTCATGCACTCACTTATTACAGTGGGAACCTGTTCACTGTCGCCCACTCACTCATCCCTATGGGAACCTGTTCACTGTCAATCACTCATTCATCACTGTGGGAACCTGTTCACTCTCACCCACTCAGTCACCTCAGTGAAAACCTGTACACTCTCAGCCACTCATTCACCACAGTGGGAACATCTTCACTGTCACCCAGTCATTCATTACAATGGGAACCTGTTCAATGTCACACACTCATTCATTGCCAGAGAAACATTTTCACTGTCACCCACTCATTTATCACAGACGAAACCTGTTCACTTTCACTCACTCACCACAATGAGAACCTGTTCACTTTCACCCACTCACTCATCACAGTGGGAACCTGCTCATTGTTACCCAGTCATTTATCACAATGGATACCTGTTCACTCTCACCCACTCACTCATCACAGTGGGAACCTGCTCATTGTTACCCAGTCATTTATCACAATGGATACCTGTTCACTCTCACCCACTCACTCATCACAGTGTGAGCCTGTTCACTGTCACCAACTTATTCATCACAGTGGGAACTTGTTCACTCTCACCAACTCACTCATCAAAGTGGTTACCCTTTCAATGTTAGCCACTTATTCACCACAGTGGGAATCTGTTCACCCTCACCAACTCACTCATCACTGTGGGAACGTGTTCACTGTCACCCACTCACTCACCACAGTGGGAAGCTGTTCTCTCCCACCCACTCATTCACCACAGTGAGAACATGGTCACTGTCACCCACGCATTCATCACATTTGGAACCTGTTCACTGTCACCCACTCAGTCACCACCATGGGAACCCGTTCACTGTCACTTAGTCATTTACCACATTGGAAAACTGTTCAGTGTCACCCACACATTCTTCACAGTGGGAACAAGTTGACTGTCGCCCACTCATTCATTAGAGTGAAAACTTGTTCACTATCACCCACTCACTCACCACAGTGGGAACCTGTTCACTTTCATCCACTCATCACAGTGAAAACCTGTTCTCTTTCACCCACTCATTCACCACATTGGATAACTGTTCACTGTCACCCACTCATTCATTACAGGAGGAACCTGTTTACTGTTACCCACTAATTCACCAGAGTGGGAAGCTGTTCACTCTCACCCATTCTCTCTTCACAGTGGGAACCTGTTCACTGTCACCCACATATTCATCACAGTGGGAACCTGTTCACTCTCACTAATTCGCTCATCACAGTGGGTACCCATTCACTGTCAGCCACTTATTCACCATAGTGGGAATCTGTTCACCCTCACTACCACACTCTTTACAGTGGGAACATGTTCGCTGTCACCCACTCACTAACCAAACTGGAAACTTTTCTTTCACACCTACTCATTCACGACAGTGAGAACCTGTTCTCTGTCACCCATTCATTCATCACAGTGGGAACCTGTTCACTGTCACTCACTCATTCACCACAGTAAGAACTTGTTCACTGTCACCCACTCATCATAACAGGAGTAACCTGTACACTGTCACACATTCATTCATTAGAGTGAGAATGTGCTCAATGTTACCCGCTTAATCACCACAGTGGGAACCTGTTCTCTGTCACCCACTCACCCATTACAATGAAATACTGTTCACTCTCACCCACTCATTCGCCACAGTGGAAAACTGTGCACTGTCACCCACGCATTCTTCACAGTGGAAGACTGTTGACTGTCACCCACTCATTCATTACAGGAGGAACCGTTTCACTGTCACCCACACACTCATCACAATGGGACCCTGTTCACTGTCAGCCACTCTTTCACCACAGTGGGAACCTGTTCACTGTCACACAATCGTTCAACACAGTAAACACTTATTCACTGTCACTCACTCATTTATCATACAAGGAACGTGTTCACTGTCACCCAATCATTCATCAAAGTGGGAAACTGTTCACTGTCAGGCACTCATTCACCACAATGGGAACCTGTTCACTGTCAGCCACTCACTCACCACAGTTGGAACCTGTTCACTTTCACTGACTCACTCATCAGAGAGAGAACCTGTTCACTGTCAGCCACTCACTCACCACAGTTGGAACCTGTTCACTTTCACTGACTCACTCATCAGAGAGAGAACCTGTTCACTGTCAGCCACTCACTCACCACAGTTGGAACCTGTTCACTTTCACTGACTCACTCATCAGAGAGAGAACCTGTTCACTGTCAACCACTCACTCACCACAGTTGGAACCTGTTCACTTTCACTGACTCACTCATCAGAGAGAGAACCTGTTCACTGTCAACCACTCATTCGCCACTGTGAGAACCTGTTCACTCTCACCCACTCATTCATTACAACGAGAACCTGTTCACTGCCACCCACTTATTCACCACAGTGGGAGCCCGTTCACTGTCACATACACATTTGTCACGGTGTAAGCCTATTCAGCATAACCAACTCATTCATCACAGTGGAAGCCTGTTCACTGTCAACCACTCACTCATTACTGTGGGTACCTGTTCTCTGTCATTCACTTTTTCACCATAGTGGGAACCAGTTCACCCTCACCCACTCATTAAACACAGTGGGAACCTGTTCGCTGTCACCACTCATTGATCACAATGGGAACCTGTTGATTGTCAACCTCTCATTCATTACAAGGGGAACCTGTTCACCGTCACCACTCATTCATCAAACTGTGAAACTGTTCACTGTCAGACACCCATTCATTACAGTGGGAAACTGTTCACTGTCACCCACTCGTTCACTGCAGTAGAAATCTGTTCATTGTCTGCAACTTACTAAGCACAGTTGGAACTTGTTCACTCTCACTTTCTTATACATCACAGTGGGAACTTGTTCACTGTCACCAACTCATTAATCACAGTGGGAACCTGTTCTTTTTCAGCTACTCATTCATCACAGTGGGAACCTATTCACTGTCACCCCTCACTCACCAAAGTTGAAACCTGTTCACTGTCACCCACTCACTCATCAAAGTGGGAGCCTGTTCACTGTAAACCACTCATTCATCAAAGTGGGAACTTGTTCATTGTCAGCCACTTATTCACCGCAGTGGGAACCTGTTCACTCTCAACCACTCATTCACCACAGTGAGAACCTGTTCACTGTCAGCCTCTCACTCATCACAGTGGGAACCTCTTCACTGTCACCCACTAATTCATCACAGTGGGAACCTCTTCACTGTCACACACTCATGAATCACAGTGGAAACCTGTTCACTGTTACCCGCTCACCCATCACAGTGGGAACTTGTTCACTGTCACCCATTCCCTCATCAAAATGGGAACCAATTTACTGTCACCCACTCAGTCAACACAGTGGGAACCTGTTCACTGTTACCCACTCCCTCATCACAGTCAGAACCTGTTGACTGTCACCCACACTTCCATTACATTGGGAACATGTTCATGGTCAACACGCACTCATCACGGTGGGAAACTGTTCACTTTCACCCACTCATTCATTACAAGGGGAACCTGATTATTGTCACCCACTTTTTCATCACAGTGGGAACCCGTTCCCTTTCACCCACTCATTCATTACAGGAGGAACCTGTTTACTGTCACACATTCATCAAAATGGGAACCTGTTCACTTTCAACCACTCACTCATTATAGGCAGAACCTGTTTACTGTCACCTACTCGTTCATTGCAGTGTGAACCTGTTCACTGTCAGCAACTCATTCATTACAGTGGGAACCTGTTTACTGTCACCCACTCATTCACCACTATGAGAACCTGTTCACTGTAACCCACTCATTTACCGAAGTAAAAACCTGTTCACTTTCACCCACACATTCATCACTGTGAGAACCTGTTCACTGTCAACCACATATGAACCACAGTGAGAACCTGTTCACTGTCACCCATTCATTCATCACAGTGGAAATCTCTTCCCTGTCACCCATTCATTCATCACAGTGGGAACCTGTTCACTGTTACCCATTCATTCTCAACAATGGGAACTAGTTCACTGTCACCCACTCATTCATCACAGTGGGAACGTGTTCACTGTCAGCCACTCATTCATCACAGTGGGAACTTGTTCACTCTCACCCATTCATTCATCACAGTGGGAACCTGTTCACTGTCACCCACTCATTCATTACAGGACTAACATTTTCAGTGTCGCTGACTCATTCATCACAGTGGGAACCTCTTCACTGTCAGCCACTCATTTACCACAGTGGGATGCTCTTCACTTTCACCCACTCATTCACCATACTAGAAACCAGTTCACAGTCACCTACTCACTCATCACAGTGGAATTCTGTTTACTGTCAGTTACTCATTTATCACAGTGGGTACTTATTCACTGTCCCCAACTCATTCATTACAGGAGGAACCTGATCACTGTCACCCACTCATTCACCACAGTAGATTCCTGTTCACTGTCACCCACTTATTCATCACAGTGGGAACCTTTCCCTGTCAGCCACTCATTCAACACAGAGGGAAATATTTCATTGTCTCTGACTCATTCACCACAGTAGAAACCTGTTCAGTCAGCCACTCTGTTACCACAGTAGGAACCTATTTACTGTCAGCCACTCACTCATCACAGTGGGAACCTGTTCACTGTCACCCATCCTTTCATCACAGTGGGAACCTGTTCATTGCCTCCCACTCATTTATCACAGGAGGAACCTGTTCACTGTCACCCACTCATTCATCACAGTGGGAAACTGTTGACTGTCTCCCACTCATTCACCAAGGTGGGAATCTGTTCACTGTCAGACACTCATTCATTGCACTGGAAACCTGTTCACTGTCAGCCACTCACTCACCAAAGTGGAACCTATTCACTGTCACCCACTTATTTATCACAGTGGGAAAGTGATCACTGTCAGCCACATTCACCACAGTGGGATATTGTTGACTGTCAGCCCCTCACTCACCACGGTGGGAAACTTTTCACTTTCCCCCACTCACTCACCACAGTGGGAACCTGTTCACTGTCACCCACTCACTCATCACAGTGGGAACCTGTTCACTGTAACCCACTCATTCATCACAGTGGAACCCTGTTCACTGTCACCCACTCATTCATCACAGGAGAAACCTGTTCACTGTCACCCTCTCATTCATCACAGGAGAAACCTGTTCACTGTCACCCTCTCATTCATCACAGTGGGAAGTTGTTACTCTTAGCCACTCATTCACCACTGTGGGAACCAATTCACTGTCACCCACTTGTTCACTGCAGCATAAAATTGTTCACTGTCAGCCACTCAGTCACCAGAATGGGAACCTGTTAACTGTCACTCACTCATTCATCACACTGGAAACCTATTCACTGTCACCCACTCAGTCATCACAGTGGGAACCTCTTCACTGTCACCCACTCATTCAACACAGTGGCAACCTTTTCACTGTCAGCCCCTCATTCATCACATTGGTAACCTGTTCACTGTCAGCCACTCATTAATCACAGTGGTAACTTGTTCACTGTCACCCACTTATTCATCACAGTGGGAACCTCTTAATTGTCTCCCACTCACTTATTACAGGAGGAACCTGTTCACTGTCACCCACTCATTTATCACAGTGGGAACCTGTTCACTGTCACCCACTCACTCACCACAGTGGGAACTTGTTCACTGTCACCCACTCCCTTATCGCAGTGGGAACCTGTTCACTGTCATCCTCTCATTTATCTCAGTGAGAAACTGATCACAGTCAGCCACTCATTCACCACAGTGGGAACCTGTTGACTGTCACCCACTTACTCTCCACAATGGGAACCTGTTCACTGTCGCCCACTCATTTATCACAATGGGAACCTGTTCACTCTCAGCCACTTATACACCACTTTGGAAACCTGTTCACTCTCACCCACTCATTTACCACAGCGGGAACCTGTTCACTGTCACCCACTCACTCATCACGGTGCTAAACTGTTGACTCTCACCCGCTCACTTATCCAGTGGGAACCTGTTCACTGTCACCCCCTCATTCATCACAGTGGGACCCTGTTCACTGTCACCCACTCATTAATCATAATGGGAACCTGTTTACTCTCAGCCACTCATTCACCACAGTAAGAATGTGTTCACTGTCCACCACTCATTCACCACAGTAGAAACCTTTTCCCTTTCACCCAATCACTAATCACAGTGGCAACCTCTTCACTGTCACCTACTCATCCATTACCAGAGGAATATGATCACTGTCACCCCCTCATTCAAAACAGTAGAATCTTGTTGACAGTCACACACTCATTCACCACAGTAGGAACGTGTTCACTGTCAGCACTCATTCATCACAATGGAAACCTTTTCCCTGTCAGCCACTCATTCACCACAGTGGGAACCAGTTCACTGTCACCCACTCGATCACCGCAGTAGAAACCTGTGCACTGCCAGTCACTCAGTCACCAGAGTGGGAATTTTTTCACTGTCACTTACCCTTTCACCAGTGAGAACCTGTTCTCTGTCAGCCACTAATTTATCACAGTGGGAACCTGTTCACTGTCACCAACACATTCATCACTGTGAGAACGTGTTCACTGTCACCCACTCATTCATTACAGTAGAACCCTGTTCAGTGTCACCCACTCACTCATCACAGTGCAAACCTGTTTACTGTCAGCCACTCATTCATTACAGGAGAAACCTGATGACTGTCATCCACAGGTTCACCATCTTAGAATTTTTTTCACTGTCACCCACTCGTTCACCACAGTGGGAACTTTTTCACTTCGGCCACTCATTCCTCACAGTGGGAACCAGTTCACTGTCACCCACTTGTTCACCGCTATAGAAACCTGTTCACTGTCAGCCACCCTGTCACCACAGTGGGAACCTGTTTACCATCAGCCCCTCACTCATCACAGTGGGAAACTGTTCATTTTCACCTGCTCATACACCACAGTCAGAACCTGTTCACTCGCACCCACTCACTCATCACAGAGGGAACCTTTTCACAATCAGCCACTCATTCATCACAGTGGGAACCTATTCACTGTCAGGCATTCATTCACCACAGTAGGAACCTGTTCAATTTTAGCCACTCATTCACCACAGTGGGAACCTGTTCACTGTCACCCACACAATCATCATATTGGGAACCTGTTCATTGCCTCCCACTCATTTATTACAGGATTAACCTGTTCACTGTCACACACTCATTCATCACAGTGGAATCTGTTCACTGTCTCCCACTCATTAATCACAGGGGGAACATGTTCACTGTCTGACACCCATTCACCACAGTGGGAACCTGTTCACTGTCAGCCACTCACTCACCTCAGTGGAACCTATTCACTCTCACCCACTCATTCACCACAGTGGGAGCCTGTTCATTCTTACCCACTCATTCACCACAGTGAGAACCTGTTCACTGTCTGACACCCATTCACCACAGTGGGAACTTGTTCACTGTCAGTCACTCACTCATCACAGTGGGAACCTGTTCACTCTCACCCACTCACTCAACACAGTGGGAACCTGTTCATTCTCACCCACTCATTCACCACAGTGAGAACCTGTTCACTGTCTGACACCCATTCACCACAGTGGGAACCTGTTCACTGTCAGTCACTCACTCATCACAGTGGGAACCTGTTCACTCTCACCCACTCATCCACCACAGTAGGAACCTGTTCACTGTCACTCACACAGACATCACAGTGGGAATCTGTTCACTGTCACCCACTCATTCATTACAGAAGGAACCTATTCACTGTAACCCACTCCTTCATCACAGTGTGAACTTGTTCAGCCATTGCGCCTGGCCAGAAAAGCTTTTAATCGTCTACTGACTGGGAACAGGAAAACGTTTTATAATCTAGAACAAAGAGAATGAGTCTGCTTGCCACTTACACTGCATCAAGATTTTGGGATCTTAAACCTTGGGTTCATAATCTTTAAACTCACAAAGCGCCCTCTAAACTCTTGCAATCACACTGGAGATCTTAATTGGAGATTTTTAGGTAAAGCTAAGCAGAGAAGCTTCTCCTCAAAAGCAGATGGCAACCTTGACATTGATAGCTTTCTCCGGAAGATCAAAAACAAAGACATCTCTTCTATCATGACACTCCTAGTTCACTTTTTTTATGGCTCTACAAACAACAGAAATAAAAAAGGGATCTCTTGTGTGCACTTATGGGGTATACTTATATATGTAAATAATTTCACAACTAACCTTATATATCAACAAACTTATGTCTGGATAGGTAAAAGATGAAGGGCCACTGTAGGTGAGAAATAAGAAATGTCTCGCATTCTTGCTAAATGTGACATGGGAAATTTGTTGTCTCATAATATAAGAAACAGAATATTGATCCACTGCTCTTGGAGCAATATTGACTTAAAGAGAAACTTATGCAGAATAAGTTAGAGCACATTGCCAGGAGGCCATTACTCTTCTGAGTGGTCATTATTCGTTAGGTCTTTCTTTCAAAGGCTTAGAATAAATGAGGCTATGGTTGGAAATTTATCTTCCATAATAGGCTGTATAGCAGATTCTACTGTAAAGGCTATGGTTACCCAATAGACTTTAAAATTTTTTACTAAAGTTGTGCTAAATAAAAGAATTTATCTAGTTTACTTACTGGATAAACAGAGAAGTATCTGTGCAGTTGCTAGTATTTGTAGTTGCACATGGAGAAATACATCGAGTATTACAGAGATTCAGTTGTAGGGGCTTAACGAACACACTGCTTGGTTGAAATGAGGAGACCACTTATCTAGCTAATCATTTGATCTATTTAATCATAGTTGGTTGGTTCAATGGGGACCTTGGTTAAAAAGCACACTTCATGCTGGGCATGGTGGCTCATGCCTGTAATCCTAGCACTTTGGGAGGCCAAGGCAGGTGGATCACTTGAGGTCAGGAGTTTGAAACCAACCTGGCCAACATGTTGAAACCCCGTCTCTACTAAAAATACAAAAATTAGCCAGCTGTGGTGACACAAGTCTGTAATCCCAGCTACTTGGGAGGCTGAGGCAGGAGAATCCCTTGAATCCCAGAGGCAGAGGTTGCAGTGAGCCAAGATCACATCATTGCACTCCAGCCTGGGTGACAAGAGCAAGACTTCGTCTCTAAATAAATAAATAAATAAATAAATAAATAAATCCGTACTTCAAACTCTTGATATTATTTTCCTGATAGTCAAAATAATATTCTCCCTACTGCACTCTATTCGCTCAAAAATTATAAATCTTTGCATGCAGTCATCTCTAGAATGTCAAGTGATCTCTCTTTAACTGGAATGATGAAAACTTGAAGATGTATTTGACCATGAGGACACCATAACCTATGAATGATCTGATAAGAATGGAAATCTAAAATAATGGAAACTGAGAGTGACATTAAAACTCTGAGGTTTGGTTACACTCCGATCTATGTGAAAACTTAATCAAAAGGGGGGAATCTTTTTAAACAAAATTATTGGAGGCCATCATCCTGGACTGACCTTGTTCACTGGGCCCAAACAGACCAAATTGAACCAAAACGGAGTCATTCATGCTAAATGTGACATAGTCAAACTGAAAATTTAAAGAAATAGGTAGATTCTAAAACTGACCAGGTCTTGCTTTTCTTTTGCAAACAGCAAATTTCAATACAAGGAGGTCCCATCCACTGTAATCCTTTTAAACAATAATAACCTGAAGTCCCTTTTTTCACTTTACAAAACCCACAGTTCTACGATTTTACAGTGGAAATTGAGACTAAATACGTCTTTTTTCTTTTCTTTTCTTTTCTTTTCTTTCCTTTTCTTTTCTTTTTTTGAGACGGAGTCTCACTCTGTCACCCAGGCTGGAGTGCAGTGGCATGATCTCGGCTCACTGCAACCTCTGCCTCTCAGGTTCAAGCAATTCTCCTGCCTCAGCCTCCCGAGTAGCTGGGACTATGGGTGCCCGCCACCACGATGGGCTAATTTTCATATTTTTAGTAGAGATGGGGTTTCCCCATATTGGCAGGCTGGTCTTGAACTCCTGACATTGTGATCCGCCTGCCTTGGACTCCCAAAGTGTTGGGATTACAGGCGTGAGCCACCATGCCCGTCCATAAGTAAATGTTTGATGGTGACAAAGTAATATCAATGTCTAAAGTTTGGGGTTATTTCTCAAAATTGAGAAGCTAACCAAATGAGAAATATTGTTAAATTAATTATAGCCTAAAGCTAACCCCTTTTATGTTTAATTTTGGTCAATAGGTTTTTCTGTACATAGTTAACTAAAACCTAACTGGATGTCTGAATAGATTGTTACCTATTCATGTACCAACCACTATGTTTGTGCCAATAAAAGAACATCAACTGTTCAAACCATATTCAAATAAGGCAAATCCCAAACTGTAATTAATCTGGCTGTTTCTGTACCACTTCTATTTTCTGTACGTCACTTTCCTTTTCCTGTGCATAAATCTTTTTTACCATGTGGCTGTGCTGGATTCTCTCTGAGGCTACTCAGGACCCACAGACTACTTAATTTGCAAATTATTATTTGCTCAATTAAACTATGTTAAATTTCATTTCTCTGAAGTTATTTTTCTTTTAAAAGTTTTCAAATGTTTTCTTTCATATATATATATATATATATATATATATATATATATATATATATATATATATATATATATATTTTGTGACAGTGTCTCACTCTGTTGCCCAGGCTGGAGTGCAGTGGCGTGATCTCAGCTCACTGCAACGTCTGCCTCCTGGGTTCAAGTGATTCTCATGCCTCAGCCTCCTGAGTAGCTGGGATTACAGGAGCAAGCCACCACGCTTGGCTAATTTTGTATTTTGAGTAGAGATGGGGTTTTACCATGTTGGTCAGGCTGGTCTCGAACTCCCAACATCACATCTGCCCGCCTCAGCCTCCCAAAGTGCTGGAATTACAGGTGTGAGCCACCACGCCCGGCCTCAAATTTGTTCTATGATAAAAAATAAGTGATGTGTTGTAGGGCTTTGATTATCTAAAATAAGTTATGTTTTCCAAATTACTCTATATCAGCTATGTCAGCTATTTTTTCCAAATTATTCTATGTTCTTTCAAAATGCTTTTGCAATTTCTTTTTTGTTTTTTCATTTTGTTTGAGATAGAGTCTCACTCTATCAACCAGGCTGGAGTGCAGTCGTGTAATCAATCATGGCTTAATACAGCTTCCACCTTCCGGTCTTAAACAATCCTCCTGCCCTAGACACCTGAGTATCATCATGCCTGGTTAATTTTTTAAATTTCTTTTATTGAGCCAGGATCTTATTATGTCGCCTAGGCTGCACTTGAACTCCTGAGCTTAAATGATTCTCCCATCTCAGCCTCCCAAGCCTCCCAAAGTATTGGAATTATGGATTTAAGGCCACCATGTGCTTCAGTAATTTCTTGAGATTATTCCCAATAATAAACAGTACTTTATGGGCACAAATCTACAAGCAATCTGGTTTTTATTTTAGAAGTGTCACTCTCCAGGGTTTTAAGAGTCTAGGGCAGCTACTTGAGTAGTGTGATCCATGGAGGTACATAGGCTTTGAAGTCAGACAGAGTTGATCCTGAGTCCCGGCCCAGCCACTTAGAAGCTGTGAGTGTTTGGACAATTTCTTGATGTGGAAGAGTTCTATAGACTACATATGCAGAAAAAGCAGAATGGACTGGGCATGGTGGCTCACGCCTGTAACCCCAGCACTTTGGGAAGCTGAATTGGGTGAATCACAACGTCAGGAGATCAAGATCATCCCGGCCAACATGGAGAAACCCCATCTCCACTAAAAATACAAAAATTAGCTGGGTGTGTTGGTGTGGGCCTGTAATACCAGCTACTTGGGAGGCTGAGGCACAAGAATCACTTGAACGCAGGAGGCAGAGGTTGCAGTGAGCCAAGATCACACCACTGCACTCCAGCCTGGTGACAGAATGAGACTCCATCTCAAAAAAAAAAAAAAAAAAAAAAAGCAGAAGGATACTGATTGCAAATATGGTAGCAATTTTTCATCCCTCCTGTATCCATGTACATTGACAGGTGCTTTTACAGCCATTCCCATGAAGATTCAGAATCTATTTTCCAAACACTTGATCTGGCTGGCCTTATTTGCTCATGGCAGTAGAAACCTGAGAACATGACAATGTGTTGGTTTGGAGCCTAGGCTCCAACAGTTTTGACTGCTTCTGCTTTTCTTTTCTTTTCTCTGTTTTTTTCTTTTTTTGAGAAGCAGTCTTTCTCTGTCATCCAGGCTGGAGTGCAGTGGCATGATCTTGGCTCACTGCAACCTCCACCTCCCAGATTCAGGCAATTCTCCTGACTCAGCCTTCTGAGTAGCTAGGACTACAGGTATGTGCTACCACACCTAGCTAATTTTTGTATTTTTAGTAGAGGCGAGGTTTCGCCATGTTGGCCAGACTCGTTTCAAACTTCTGACCTAACGTGATCCACCTGCCTTGGCCTACTAAAGTTCTGGAATTACAGCCATGAGCCAGCATGCCCGGCCTGCTTCTGTTTTTCTTTCAGAATGCTGCCATATTCATGAAAAAAAGCCCATATTAGGCCAGGCACGGTGGCTGGCGCCTGTAATCCCAGCACTTTAGGAGGCCAAGATGGACAGATCAAGAGGTCAGGAGATCGAGAACATCCTGGCTAACACGGTGAAACCCCGTCTCTACTCAAAATACAAAAAAATTAACCGGGTGTGGTGGTGGGCACCTATAGTCCCAGCTACTCAGGGGGCTGAGGCATGAGAATCACTTGAACCCAGGAGGTGGAGCTTGCAGTGAGCAGAGATCACATCACTGCACTCCAGCCTGGGCGACAGAACGAGACTCCGTCTCAAAAAAAGAAAAGAAAAAAGCCCATATTAGCCAACTGGAGTATAAGATACTATGAACAGGAGAAGTAAGGTACCCCTGTTGACAGTCCTAGAAGCAGAAGCTCACCTCTACAAGCACAGCTGCTGCTTTCCTAGTCAATGAGCAGCTCATGATACATGTCTAAAGGAGCTCAGCTGAGAACAGAAGAATGGCCCCACTGAGCCCAGCCTAAATGGCTGAGCATTTCAATTATGAGCAAATCAGTTTTGGATGGTTTGTTATGCTGCCATAGCTAACTAATATGTGCACCCAATGCAGACAGAATGCCAAGATTTAATAACAGGTTGATTACTAGTTACCTTCTAACATTGGGCACGATAAAAGTACTCATATTTTTCCCGATTTAAAGTTAGATGTCTTGTAAGATAATGTTGAGAAATGCAGAAATATGGCCAGGCGTGGTGGCTTATGCCTATAATCCCAGCACTTCAGGAGGCCAAGGCGGTTGGATCACCTGAGGTCAGGAGTTCAAGACCAGCCTGACCAACATGGAGAAATCCCATCTCTACTAAAAGTACAAAAAATTAGCCGGGCGTGGTAGTGCATGCCTGTAATCCCCGCTACTCGGGAGGCTGAGGTAGGAGAATTGCTTGAACCCAGGAGGCAGAGGTTGCAGTGAGCCAAGACCACACCATTGCGCTTTAGCCTGGGCAACGAGAGTGAAACTCCATCTCAAAAAAAAGAAATGCCGAAATACATGTGGACATGTATGCATGTGATTGTGCTTATATTCACTCAGTTTCCCACACCACAGAAGAAAACAGATAACTACAGCCTGACCATTAGAGTCGAGGTCAAATAGCAAAATAAGTTTGCCTTTAATCTATTTTCTTCCTATGTAAACATTAAAGGTCAAGACTGTGAACAGATCTGAAGACATAGTTTTTTTTCTCCTGTGGCCCATCATCCTTTGTTCACTGTCTGATCTCTGAAAGAAAGATGGGCAACAGGTGGTAAGCAGTGGTTTACCTGTGATTTATTCCTGCTGCCATCAGCTTTTTCTATAGCCACTATTTGTTTCACCCTCGGAACTGAAAAGAGACGTTGATAAATAGAGGCTGTCCCCTCACCTGTGGCAGAAAAGGGGTGTTCAGGCCCTCCACCCCCACTGACATCACAGCTGTACTTCAATGTGGCAGCTATTGGCCATGTGTGGCTCCTGGGTGTCTGGAATGTGGCTGGTCTGAACTGCGATGTGCTAGAAAGGTAAAATACAGAATTAGTTTCAAAGATTTTGTTTCAAATGTATTTATATTTCATTAATAATTACATATTGCTCACATATTAAAATGAAAATATTTTGAATATATTGGGTTAAATAAATTGCTACAATCAATTCCACTTGTTTCTTCTTTCTTTTTAAAGTTTGGCTACTAGAAAATTTAAAATTCACATGTGACTCACATTTTATTTCAGAGGATTGCCTGTTCAAAGGACCAGAATACAGGAAGGTCATAAAATCTAAAATTTTAGAACAATTGTTGTTATACTTTGTTCATTTGTGAATAGCCATATAATATATTATTTTTGAATGCATATAAATTGATACACAAGGTAAGGGCAAATACTCTCTGGTGTGGGCCTGGCTCAGCTCAGGAAGGAAGCCCTGTCTGAAAAGGCTGCAGCCTAGGCTGTCACTCGCTCTTCTTTCAGCTCAGCATCTGATCACATCTTCTGTCACTCAGGGCCTGAAAACAAGGTGCCTTAAATATCATCCAATCAGAGACGCTGGGCTGGGAATCGTCCAATCAGGAACGCAGCTGGAGCGGATAGGGCGGCTTCCGGGATGTGGCGGGGCCTTTGTCTCTCGCTGCAGCCTGAGCTCTACGTCTTGTTTTCCCTGCTCTGTGTTTTCTGCTCGTGGACGCCCAGCCTCTGTGCCCTGTGGCCTGCAGGTATTGGGAGACCCACAGCTAAGACGCCGGGACCCCCTGGAAGCCTAGAAATGGTGAGAGTGCCGGGTCCGCCATCCCGAGGGGGAAAGGGGTTGGTTGAAACCGGTGGGAAGCGACTGTGGCGGGACTCAGGCCTCCGTGTAGTCAGCTCCACAATCTGCGCTCCAGTTCTTTTTGCCCAGCTCGGCCCCAGTTCCTCCAGCCGTAAGATGGCGGCTGCGCTGACAGCCGGCCCGGGCGTCCTGTCTCTTCCCTGCGCAGTGACTGTGCCCTGGACTGGAGCCCTCTCTGGGCAGCTCTGCATTCGCAGCACCGCGTCTCTCCCAGATTGAGCAGGGACCACTGGAGGGTTGTCAGGGGAGAATCCTGACTCGGGGTGCGGGTTCATGAAAGGGAAGAGCTTTGGGCTGTGGGGTTCCCAGTTACTCTTTTTTTCTGTTAAAAATGTATAGGGGGACGGGCGTGGTGGCTCACGCCTGTAATTTCAGCACTTTGGGAAGCCGAGGCGGGCGGATCATCTGAGGTCAGGAGTTCAAGACCATCCTGGCCAACATGGTGAAACCTCGTCTCAATTTTTAAAAATACAAAAATTAGCCGGGCGTCGTGGCGCACGCCTGCAATCCCAGCTACTCAGGAGTTTGAGGCAGGAGAATCGCTTGAACCTGGGAGGCGGAGGTTGCAGTGAGCCTAGATCGCGCCACTGCACTCCAGCCTGGGCAACAAGAGTGAAACTCCGTCTCAAAAAAAAAAAATGTATAGGAGTCACCGCAAAAATATTAAAGAACTTAAAAAGTGGTTCAAGTATTGTAGAGCACTCAGCTATGGTTTGTAGTTTGTGGTCCATGGGAGGAGCTTGAATAAAAGACTTTTATAAGGTGCATGATAAAGAAATCAAATTAGTAATTGGTTAGGTACAGTTATGTAGTCTCGTAATTTGTACGATCGTGTTGGCAATTTTCTGGTTATGTGATCAGAATTTAATTGGCCGTTTATAGTTGGTTAAGCCTGAATTTTGTTTTCCCCGATGTGGTAATTTACTAAAAAATGAAATTTTAGTTAGATTTTTTTAAAAAGGAGGACCCCAGGGACTAGAGCCACCTCAGTCTAATTGCCTGCCACTGAATTATTTTCACAGTCCACAGGGGACTTCTTTTCCCCTGCATTTTTCACATATGTCCCAAGCAGGGTCTCAAGTCTACTTCTTACTCCCTGTTCTTCCAGATTAACTCTGATTTACAGTAAAATACTAAATTTCCAGTGTCATTGACATTCCCAAATGCCACCTTCCCCTCTCTGATACACATTATCAATTATTTGTCCTTTATTGTACATTTTATTATGTTTCAATTAATAATTCTTTGACAAAACATTGGATGGCACTATTTAAAAAATTGTCTTCTGTTTGTAAATATTTCCCATGAGAAGAAAGTGAATAATAATCCCTGACACCATATTGTAAAAAAATCTCTGTGTCTCTTTTCCTTTTATCTTCCCTAGGCACAGAGTTCCTATCAGAATATTGTTGGGTCAAGGTTTCCGTTTGGAGACTTTATGTGGTGATGGGTCATCAGCCACTCTTCAGTTTTTTCCTGATCCTGGGTTTTCAGTACTGTATGGGGATAAACCAGGATGCCCACCATTGTGGCTATGTTGGCTAGAGTGTCTAGTGAATATCAGCTCCTGGGTCATTTTCTCTCATAGGACAACCTGAGGTATGAAGTGTATCCTATCAAGGGAGCAGGTAGATACCCTGGGTCTGAGTGCAGTCTCCTGGTGTACTCTTCCTTTGAAAAGCTAACTCCTTGAGACATTAAAATTGGCTTCACCCAGCTGGGCGCGGTGGCTCACACCTGTAATCCCAGCACTTTGTGAGGCCGAGGCGGGCGGATCACGAGGTCAGGAGTTTGAGACCAGCATGGCCAATATGGTGAAACCCCATCTCTACTAAAAATACAAAAATTAGCCAGGCATGGTGGCACACACCTGTAATCCCAGCTACTAGGGAGGCTGAGGCAGAAGAATTGCTTGAACCCGGGAGGCGGAGGTTGCAGTGAGCCGAGATCATGCCACTGCACTCTAGCCTGGGCGAAAGAGCGAGACTGTATCCAAAAAAAAAAAAAAGATTGACTTCACCCAACCCAGCTTCTATTTCTTGGAGACACATTGAGAGAAAAATGCAGAAATAATTTTTACCCAGAAATAATTTGTGAAAGAAAAAATAGTATCCCGAAAGACAAAAAAAGGTCACCCCAGTGAGATGGTGCAAGAACTTGCAAAGTAAAATGCACTTGGGGCAGTCACTGGGGCATAGTGTAGTGTCTCTTGAGAGGTTGGTCATTGAGAACTTTAGTGAGCAGGAGGGGGTGGGAGAATCTTTCAAGTGATTGAATGGCCTGACTTGACACATAGGTCAGACACATCTTTTTTCTAATCAGCACTGTCACTCTGTGGGTTTGTCACCTTGAAAAGATTTGTTCACTTATTTTGACTTCAGCTTCTTTTAATTGTAAATTGCATTTGATTAGTAAAGTTTAAAAGGCACAAAAATATTTGCACAGGGTGTAAAAGAGGTGGGTTTTAGAAAAAAATTAAAATCTAATCATATATTCCATTTGTTAAGAATTCTCATTTACTTTTTCCTTTGTCAGAGTGAGTTTAAAAATTTTCTCAGGTGTGCTTATGGCTGGGTGATTTTAAACAGAATTCCAAGGCTTAGCTTTTAGAATGTTATCAAGGAAAAAATTAGGAAAAATCTCTCTTCCATTTTGGCTGTAGAAAATAAATAGATTTCCACAAGAAAATGTGGTATATAATTGGTGAGTTACATATATTCATGAAAACACAAATTTCTCTTTTTGCAGGGTGAAGTTGTGACAGTGAATATTTCTGTCCCATATCCTGTTATCTTGATTTTTAAGTTTCATGCTAAATTTTATGAGATGAAACTTGGTACCTCCTAGAAGTATTCCCATGACTAATTGTTTACTACATGATTTTTTATAGAAATCATAAAATAATACATTTATTGTCTGAAAGGAATAAATTCTTTTGCTTTTCTAATTGAGGTATAAAATGTAAGCACCAAAAAAATTTTTTTTATGTGAACACTGTGTTTGAGTGATTTCATTGGAGTTTTCAGTTTCAAAAACCAAGGGAATAAATCTGACATGGAAATTAAAGCTTGAACCCAGTGACTCCAACCTAAGGCTAATATTGAGCCTAGAAAAAAAAAGATTATTAAAGGCCCAGTTAGTTCTTTCTGGGGAGGCTCCCCTGCAGATGTCCCAGCCTGCTCACCCCAGCCATGGAAGAAGTCTTTCCATCCTGAGAGAAGCTCCAAAGCCCTGGAAAGCTGGGGCCCCACAGGCAGATGCAGTTAAGGTTAAGATGAAAGGAAACTGGGAGGGTCTCACTGATGATAAAGTTTTTTATTGTTTTGAGGCACTGTCTAGACTTTGTAAAATAAAACAAAGTTAGATTTGTGTAAAAAGAAAATTGAATTCCAAAGGAATATTGCAACAGGAGGAAGTACCAACTATATCATCTTTATGGCTTGCAAAGTTTAGGCAGACAAAGGCTTTGTTTCCTAGGGAGGAGCATAAAAGATTAGAAAAAAGGTGGGAGGGGAGTGGCAAATGGAGTGTGAAAAAATCAGATTTTAGATCAGATAATGTTTTACCCTGAAGTCAGCATGTTCATAGGAGGGACATAAAATGGGGTTGTATGTTGTCTCACACTCAGGGTAGCTCAAAGTTCAGGAGCCTGTGGGAAAAAAAATAAACTTAAGTTTGATTAAGAAGTATTTTACTTCTGTGCATGGTGGCTCATGCCTGTAATCCCAGCACTTTGGGAGGCTGAGGTGGGCATTTCACCTGAGGTCAGGAGTTCAAGACCAGCCTGACCAACACAGAGAAACCCCATCTCTACTAAAAATACAAAATTAGCCGGGCGTGGTGGTGCATGCCTGTAATCCCAGCTACTCAGGAGGCGGAGGCAGGAGAATCCCTTGAATCCAGGAGGCGGAGGTTGTGATGAGCTGTTATCACGCCATTGCACTCCAGCCTGGGCAACAGATCAAAACTGTCTCAAAAAAAAAAAAAGTATTTTATTTAGATCAGTGAAGACAAATTCAGCTCATTTTTTAATGAGAAAAGGAAGAAAATGTGTAGAGTATGTATCTGGCTATGTGATAGGTAAGAAAAGGGAGTGTCTTCTAAGTCATAATAAGAAGGGTGTTTTTGGCTGGGCATGGTGGCTCACACCTGTAATCCCAACACTGGGAGGCTGAGGCGTGAGGATCACGAGGTCAGGAGTTCAAGACCAGCCTGGCCAAGATGGTGAAACCCTGTCTCTACTAAAAATACAAAAATTAGCTGGGCGTGGTGGTGTGTGCCTGTAGTCCCAGCTACTTGGGAGGCTGAGGCAGAAGAATTGCTTGAACCGGCAGGCGGAGGTTGCAGTGAGCCGAGATCATGCCACTACACTCCACCCTGGCGAGAGAGCAAGACTCCATCTGAGGGAAAAAAAAGTGTTTCTTTTCATAAACTGTTGCTGGAGCACACAAAGGATGACTTTTATTAATCACAGCTATTTTCCAGGATTATGTATGTGTTTCATTTTTCCCCACCTCTTTTCTTTGTCCTATACATTTCTTTCATTTGACTTTTTCTGGGTTGTATCTTTTATAATAAACTTCAGAGTTTGCTGGGTTCTGTGAGTAGCTCTATCAAATTATTGAACTAGAGGGAAGTTATGAGAATCCCCAAATTTTAAACAGTAGCTCAGAAGCATAGATGGGCCTATGGGGTTTGTGACTGACATCTGTAATGAGGGCAGTGTTGTGGGACTGAACCCTGAATCAGGGTCTGTGCTGACTCTGGGTGGTGTCGGAATTCAAATTTCAGATAATGAGTAAGTGCTGGAGAATGGCTTAGTGTTCAGCAAACTCTGTAGATTTGATACCAGAAAAAAGATATCACAGAGGCCTGGCCTCAAATGGAACTCTGGGTGTCTGGGAAGGGGAGGCTCTGCTCTCCTGTACACAGGCTGTCACACTGCCCATTGTCTTGTGATTCCAGGTCTCCTGCCAGGGTGACTGTGGACTGAAAACTTAGAGGAAAGGACGTCTGATGACAAACCCCCTTTTCTTGCAGCTGCCACCACAGGAGTCCCACCCACTCACACACACTAGACATGGACGTGTCCACATCCCTCTCAAGACTAGTCATCATCCTCAGGAATTTCACCACAGCATTGTGGATCCTAGTATTTCTTGCCAAAATCCCACAAGAGTGTCTACAAGTCTCCTGGCATATCCCAATCCCCAGACACTGAATCTGCAGCAGCAAACTGTTTTCTCCACCAACCTAGGGTTCTGGAACACCTGTTCATAATCTCATCTGCCTGCACAGGCACAAATAAATCAGAGTACAGCCCCACTGGGACCGCTGTCTGTAGCAAAAACCTACAGTCCTTCCACCTACATTGCACTTTACCCCACCCATGAAGTTTTTTTCTTTTAACTTTTGATTTTGGTTCAGGGGTACATGTGCAGGTTTCTTATATAGGTAAAATTGTGTCACGGGGGTTTGGTGTAGATTATTTTGTCACAGAGGTACTAAGCATAGCACCAAACAAATATTTATTCAAATTCTCCTTGTCATCTCACCCTCCACCCTTACTAGGCCTCAGTGTCTGTTGTTTCTTTCTTTGTGTACGTGTTCTTATTTAGCTCTTACTTTTTTTTTTTTTTTTTTTTGAGATAGAGTCTTGCTCTGTCACCCAGGCTGGAGTACAGTGACAGGATTCACCAGACAAAAACTGATCTCTTCTTTTTTTTTTTTTTGTTTGAGACACAGTCTTGCTCTGTCACCCAGGCTGGAGTGCAATGGCATGATCTCAGCTCACTGCAACCTCCGCCTCCCAGGTTCAAGCAATTCTTCTGCCTCAGCCTCCCAAGTAGCTGAGAGTACAGGTGCACACCACCACATCTGGCTAATTTTTGTATTTTTAGTAGAGACAGGGCTTCACCATCTTGGCCAGGCTGGTCTCAAACTCCTGACCTTGTGATCCCACCTCAGACTCCAAAAGTGCTGGGATTACAGGCATGAGCCACTGCACCCAGCCTATTTCTATTTCTTTAACCTTGCTAAGAATACATATGTATCTTATGATAAAATTACCCTAGAAAACCTTAAAATATTTCTCTAAATTTCTTAGTATATGTTATAAAATTGAGGGGGCAGTGGCTTGGCTTAAAAAGATTAAGATTACACAAACTCTGGGATTTAAGTTTCTCTTAGGTAAGCTTAGGAAAAACAGAACTGGAAATACCCCAGTGGCATAGAGAACAGAGTTCTACATAGGGTCCTCTCCCTGCCCCAGTTCTGTTTAGATTTAACCTATTTGGAGGCCTTATTTAGGTCTGGCCCCACCCTGGAGTCTTGCCTCACACAATTTGTTAGAAGAAATCAGAGTTTTGGGCCAGGCGTGGTAGCTTATGCCTATAATCCCAGCACTTTGGGAGGCCAGAGCAGGCAGATCATAAGGTCTGGAGTTCGTTACCAGCCTGACCAACATGGTGAAACCCCATCCCTACTTAAAAAAATACAAAAATTACCCTGGTATGCTGGCATGCACCCGTAATCCCAGTTACTTGGGAGGCTGAGGCAGGAGAATCTCTTGAACCCAGGAGGCGGAGGTTACAGTGAGCTGAGATCATGCCATTGCACTCCAGCCTGGGTGACAGAGCAAGACTCCGTCTCAAAAAAAAAAAAAAAGAAGAAGAAGAAGAGATCAGAGTTTTTGTCTGGTGAATCCTTCTGCCTTTCTAGAGTTCATGCTCACAATTTCCTTAAACCCCAAAACAGATAAATGGTAAAAATAAAGTATGTATTTTAGGGTCTTAATTTTTAAATTTTGTATTAAAGCGAGTGCTTGCAGAAACATTCTATTTAACAACTTGTTTTCTATTTTTGCAAATCCAGTAGTTGCTCTGCAAGTCACATAAAATTAAATACAAACACAGTAAAAACTTCTCTAAAATACATTAAACTTTCCTTTCTGTATTCCTCTCATCTGTCTATATTTAGCTTTTCTTCTATGCAATTGAAAAAAAATCAATGACAGAGAAACAAGAAGAAATGGAAAGGCTGGGCTCTTTATTTAAATCCTAAGAATTATTAAACACTTAATAACATCTTTCAGGGTGTTATGATGATGAAATCACGTAATGTGTTATGGCCAACACAGTGCTTTTTAACATCCTTTTGAGTACATAGTTCCTGCTTAATATATCTTGCATTAGTACAGGTGTACATGTTGTTGCCAAATGCAGGCTTATTCAAACATTGCTGCCTTCTGTTTCCTCTGTAAACTTTAATGAGCCAGCAAAGAATATGATACTTTAGGATGGAGATGGATTTTATTTATTTATTTAGAGACAGAGTTTCGCTCTTGCTGCCCAGACTGGAGTGCAATGGCACGATCTTGGCCCACCACAACCTCTGCCTCCCAGGTTCAAATGATTCTCCTGCCTCAGCCTCCCTAGTAGCTGGGATTACAGACATGCACCACCACACCCAGCTAATTTTTTTGTATTTTTAGTAGAGACTGGGTTTTTCCATGTTGGTCAGGCTGGTCTCAAACTCCCGACCTCTGGTGATCCACCCACCTCGGCCTCCCAAAGTGCTGAGATTACATGCATGAACCACTGCGCCTGGCAGAGATGGGTTGTCTTTATTTGTACCAGAAGTATTTGGTTGTGACAAGAGTGCTGAGTGTAAGGGAACCTGTGCTGTGCCTGCTTTCTCTAATGCCAATAATGAGCCCAAGGGAAGCAACATCAGCACTGACAGGGTTGTTACCTATTCATGGACTCTTTTCAAACCTGCAGAATCATATTACATAGAATGGAGCCAAAATTACCAAGTGATTTATAAGCTCATTAAAGCTTGAGAGGCAATGCTTAGCTAAGTGGTTATCAGCCCAGGCTTCTCATTAGGATTCCATGGCCAATTTGCAGAAATCTCTTTACTTGTGCCCTTTCCACAGATCCTGTTTATTGTTCTAGGGGGAAGCAGTCATGTTGTAGTAATTAAGTGCCTCATGTGACTCTTAAGTTGAGGCCAGAATCAAGTATGAGGTGTTCCAGATACATTCATGAGTTAAGTTCCACCTTTGCACTAAAGGGTGGCCACAGGACTGTTTCTGTTTGGGTTTGGTAGGGACAGAGCAATGTGGCCATATTTTCTTTTTCTTTCTTTTTTTTTTTTTTTTTTGAGGTGCAATTTCACTGGAGTGCAGTGGTGCAATCTCGGCTCACTGCAACCTCTGCCTGCTGGGTTCAAGCGATTCTCTTGCTTCAGCCTCCCGAGTGGTTGGGACTACAGGCACATGCCACCACGCCTGGCTAATTTTTTCTTTTTTTAGTAGAGATGCTGTTTCATCGTGTTAGCCAGGATGGTCTCAATCTTCTGACCTCATGATCTGCCTGCCTCGGCCTCCCAAAGTACTGGGATTATAGGCATGAGCCACCAAGCCCGGCCATGGCCCATATTTTCATTATTGTAGCAGAAATTGCTGGTGTCTGTGACAGGGGAGGGCACCTGAGAACAAGAAAAGTGAAACGTATTTTGATATCCATGGAGCAGCTCATTGTTCCTGAATCTCTTCCATTATAAAGGACAGAAATGAGTGAGCTTTTTCTGCAGGTCTTGATCCTTCTGCCTGTGGGTCTGGTGGTAGCAGATAAGCAGGTGATGTTAACATCTTTAAAGACATATTCTCAACATGCAGCTGTAATTTGTTCAAAGAATCTCATCTGGAAAGGATTCCCAGAAAAGGAGGAGAAAGAGGAAAAAAAATGGCTTCTTTTTTTAAAGCAAAACATGTCTCAGATCAAGAGCTGTGTCCACTTTGCCTCCTAGAATGCCATGCAAATCATTACTTCTCTATTGTATTACTCCTCCCTAAAGAGTTTAACTACTTTTAAAAATTCTTAATGATAGTCAAGGGTGTCTGAAAAGTATTTTTTTTCTATATACCAGAGCCCTTTCTACATTCTTTACATTGTGGCTTCTTATATGCCATGCAGAATTCCTACCACAAATTTATAATCTGCACTATTAAAAATATTCCCTTTGTGGCTCTTGAACATGAAAAGGTGTGGATACTCAAGATTTCTATTGTGGGAAAGCTGGAGTCATTTGTAAAGATGGAAAACATGTAATGTTGAGGTTCCATCTGTATTCTCCATTACCTCTGTGCAAAACAGGATCGAGGAAATGCTTAGTTAAACAAGATGACATTTATTACCCAGAAAGTTCTAAAAAAAAAAATTATCAGGAGATACCTGCTCTCTAGGGTGCTAAAGAAAGATGACTTAAAATTACTATTACAAATTATAGAACAGGGAAGATATCTGTATCCTGAACTTTGCATAAAACTGATTTTTTAATGTTAAAATTCAGACTATAGTTTTGGAGGAGCAGTATCACAGCCGTGATGCTGTGTCATTTCGTGTGCATCAACACATCATAAAAATATGTCCTAGGATGGGCGCAGTGGCTCAGCCTGTAATCCCAGCACTTTGGGAGGCTAAGGCAGGCAGATCACAAGGTCAGGAGATCAAGACCATCCTGGGAATGGTGAAACCCCGTCTCTACTAAAAATACAAAAAAAAGAAAATTAGCCGGGCATGGTGGTGGGCACCTGTGGCCCCAGCTACTTGGGAGGCTGAGGCGGGAGAATGCCATGAACCCAGGAGGCGGAGTTTGCAGTGAGCTAAGATTGCACCACTGCACTCCAGCCTGGGCAGCAGAGCGAGACTCCGTCTCAAAAAAAAATTTGTCCTAGTGCAGTTCATGTCAATGATTCACTTGGTTAAAGAGCTCTCTGACAGATTTTGTCACTATAGAGTTAATTATTTTTTCTTCATCATTATCTTAATGCAGCTAATGTGCATAAACCATCACAGTTAATCCAGCAGCTGCCCTTTTTTCTTAGGTTTTTTTTTTGCATACATCTGTCTTTGGAAAGTCAAAGCTCTTATGTTTGTTTACAGGCCAGAAAAATTAGGAAAAACACAGGCTCTTCCCCTTACTGGATGTTTGACAAAATATTCTTCTTGGCCAAAAACAGTAACCTTACTGGTGAGCTTGTTAGAAATTCAGACAATCAGACTTTATTCCAGATCATCTGAAAAAATAATCTGCATTAACAAGTTCTCCAGTTTATTGTACACATTAAAATTTAAAAAGTACCTTCTAACTCAACCTGTCTTTTCCATCTGAAAAATATACACAACTCATTCTGTAGAATGTGTATATGGCATCCAAAAATACACATTTTTATGCCCTTAATTTTATACTGTATCATCCAGAAAAGTATCATGTATACACTGGTATTGTGGATCTTATGCCACTCGCTTTTCTTAGAGTTAAAAAATATGTTAGAGAATATTTCTGTGTTAAAAAAATTATAATTTTAGTCACTCCTATAAGTCAGAAACAGTTACCTGTACTCTCTCATTTCACCTTGAGTAAAATTAAAAATGCTTTTCATAACCAGTTGGTAATTATGTGTGTGTGTGTGTGTGTGTGTGTGTGTGTGTGTATGTGTGTGTATCTTTCAGGGACCATTGACATTTAGGGATGTGGCCATAGAATTCTCTCTGAAGGAGTGGCAATGCCTGGACACTGCACAGCGGAATTTATATAGAAATGTGATGTTAGAGAACTACAGAAACCTGGTCTTCCTGGGTGAGGATAACTTCAATACACAATTTCTAATATGCCCTAAAGGTTTTATTTCTTTTATTTGTGGAATGTTTTTCTGGTAAAGTGTGCTTTGCATAAATTAGTTTCAGATCCCTGTTTTCAAGAAAATCTTGGGGATTAATACATGTAGAAAAGAATTTCTGCAAGATGTTTCATTTTGACCTTAACTTTCCAAATTCCTGAGCTGATCTGTATCCTTCACTGTAGATTTCTAAATTCCACAAATTTAATGGCATAAAATATTTTTGCCCACACCTTAAAATGTAATTGCCAACACCAATTTTTGATTCAATAGTACTGGATAGTAAAATTAAGAAACTGGGCCAGGCTTGGTGGCTCATGCCTGTAATCCCAGCACTTTGGGAGGCTGAGGCGGACGGATCACGAGGTCAGGAGATTGAGACCATCCTGGCTAACACGGTGTAACCCCGTCTCTACTAAAAATACAAAAAATTAGCTGGGTGTGGTGGCGGGCACCTGTAGTCCCAGCTACTCAGGAGGCTGAGGTAGGAGAATGGCATGAACTCAGGAGGCAGAGCTTGCAGTGATGAGCTGAGTGCACTCCAGCCTGGGTGACAGAATGAGAGTGAGACTCCATCTCAAAAAAAAAAAAAAAAAAAAGAACCTACAAATCAAAAATATTTTTTTAAATATTTGAAAATGTCTGTTATAAATTAGTATTTTGGGATTAATTTACTAGCTAAGCACATTACTAGATTGGTCATTAGAGAATGTGAGCAAAATTTATATTATTTATTTTTAATAAAACAGGTATTGCTGTTTCTAAGCCAGACCTGATCACTTGTCTGGAGCAAGGGAAAGAGGCCTGGAGTATGAAGAGACATGAGATCATGGTGGCCAAACCCACAGGTAGGTGAAAGTGAAAATGAATACAACAGATGACACATGAGAGGTCCAAAGGCCAAAGAGAAAGCCAGTCCTTAAAATGTGGTTTAGGAAGCTGTGTTCCAAAGAAAATAGTTTCTCAGAAGCCTGAGGTTTCTTTCTTTCTTTTTTGCTCTCACATGGGGGCATCTTCTGTCTTATGCTTTTAAATTTTCTAAGGATTCTACTTTTCCTTTGGTGATCTTCAAGTTTGCAGTTAGAGCCAAAGTCCTCTTCGTGGCATATAAGAGACTGGGCAGTGTGGCTGCTTTTTCATTGTTTTGGGGGACACACAAATACCTGCATAATTTTGAAAAAGTCTGTGTTAAGCAATATTTTTAATTGTATTTTTGCATCATGTTTGAAATATGTGAGTAGAGGTTTCTGTTCCATTGGGGGTTTTTTTGTTCATTTTTCTGCACATTCCATCCTGTTTGTATTACTACATACTTGAAATATAGTTTGAAATTATAAAGTATGATGCCCCTATGCTTTGTTCTTTTACCTCAAGATTGCTTTGGCTATTCAAAGTTTATTATAGTTTCATGTATGTTTTAGAATTGTATTTTTCATTACTGTAAAAGATGCCACTAGAATTTTTTTTTTTTTAATTTCGCTCTTGTTACCCAGGCTGGAGTGCAATGGTGTGATCTCGGCTCACCGCAACCTCTGCCTCAGGGTTTCTCCATGTTGGTCAGGCTGGTCTCAAACTCCCAACCTCAGGTGATCCACGTGCCTTGGCCTCCCGAAGTGCTAGGATTACAGGCGTGAGCCACCATGCCTGGCCACCACTAGCATTTTGATAGGGAGTTTGTTGAATCTATAGGTTACTTTGTATAATATGACACTTTAACAATATTTATCCTTTCAATGCATAGACATAAAATATTTTAAAATTTATTTGTGTCTTCTCTAGTTTCTTTCTATGATATCTTATATCTTCCAGTGTAAAAATGTTTTACCTCTTTGGTTAAATTTGTTCTCAGAAATTTATTATTTTGATGCTATTATAAATAAGATTGTTTTCTTTATCAGATAGTTTGTTTTATGTATATGGAACCCTAATTTATACTTGTATGTTAATTTGATATTTTGCTAATTTACTGAGTGTATTTATTAGTTTAGACAGGTTTTAATGTACTATTCATGGTTTTCCATATATAAGATTATATGATCTACAACCAGCAACTTTTACTTATTTGTCTTCAATTTCAATGGCTTTAAAAACAATTTTTTTACTAATTCTTCTGCCACATACTTCCAGTGCTATATTAAAATAGAAACATTGACAATGGTATTGGGAATGGGTGCTTGGTGTCACAAAAATCCTTTGAGAGACAAAGGATCTCTCAGCAAGGCTAGTTTACTTTCTGCAGAAAGAGTACACTCGCCAGCAGTTTTGCCAAGAGAATACACTAAACAAAGGAGGCAGAGTCATTTATAACCTGATGGGTCCACCCTACTGCTGTGTCCGGTTTCCACTGGCTACAACAGGACTTCATATTCTGTATTTGTCCCAGTTGGCTAGCAACTTAGAACTTTCTAAAAGAGGCAAAGGCAGAGGAGAACAAAGGAAGGAAGGAGCAACTTGTGGATGCTGAGAAAGGTAAAAACACCTCCAGATAAGGAATAGGAACAGGCTATGACCTAATGCTTGCTTGGACCAGTATAAGCATGCCAGGGCAAATATTTAGGCTAAAATGTGGGAGCTAAGAACACAAAGTACATTGATTTCTTTATCACGGCCAGCAGATGTCTAAGAATGTCAGCACAGGTCTTTGAATACATTTTGCTTCTAAGAGAAGTTACTATTTATTCCTAATTACACGAGGAGGAAAGTCCCTTTGAAAATGAACCTCTACTTCACATTTTACAATGAGCACAATATAGTTTTGCATTGGTGTATATGAATTTGAATGAGCAAACAGCTCTTCAAGTTTTTGGGGGTTTTTTGTTTGTTTTGTTTTTTGGGTTTTTGTTTTTTGTTTTTTGTTTTTGAGATGGAGTCTCACTCTGTCATCAGGCTGGAGTGCAGTGGCACGATCTCGGCTCACTGCAACCTCTGCCTCCTGCGTTCAAGTATTCCCCTGCCTCAGCCTCCCAAGTAGCTGTGACTAAAGTCGTGCACCACAACGTCTGGCCAATTTTTTGTATTTTAGTAGAGACGAAGTTTCACCATATTGGCCAGGCGGGTCTCAAACTCCTGACCTCGTGATCCACCCACCTCTGCCTCCCAAAGTGCTTGGATTATAGGCATGAGCCTCAGCGCCCAGCCCTCTTCAAGTTTTTATAAACCAGTTTCAGAAGGTAAAGATCTTCTGTTGGGCCCCCAGGGTGACGGGATGCCCTCTGCGTTTATAGTGCAGAGGAATTGTAGCTTGATCAGAAGGCTGCTGGGTCTGCACTAGGGTCTGCCTTTAGTTGGTTTGTTATAAGAAGCTTGGGTAGCTGTAACTCCCATTTTATTTTTGGACAAACTGAATATCCTTCAGGACTTCTATATATAAGGCAGACACTAGGGCAGGTTTCTGCAGTCAAGTCTGCTCATGGCAGGGCTTATATCAGGATGTGGATGAGTATGGCTTTCACTGAATACCAGAGAGCATTTCTCCAGGGCACTGTGTGGGTTTCTATGTAGGCAGAACTGGCCATAAACTGTGGCTTAGGGAGCTGGAACTGAGTCATTAAACTGCTTTGGGGACCACAGTAAAGGCCAAGGTCTGCAGGCCTGTCTGCATGTCTATAAATTGATGTCTTCCTCCAGGACTCTGGAAGGGCAGGGCGTCTTTCATACTGTGGCTGGGAGGAGTTTGGGATGACCAAGCTGGGTGGGCCATTTCTTTGGTCTATAGTCAAGAACAGAGTTTCTGTAGATTGCCACCTGAATGAGGGCCTGCCTTCCGAAACGGATACTCCTCAATCTTGGGCTTTAGCAGTTTCACAAGTTCCTCCCTGGATCTCAAAGCTCTTAGAGGCACTTATTTTGGAGATGGGGTCTTGCTTCAGAACCCAGGCTAGTCTTGTTTTTTTGTTTTTGAGACAGAGTCTCACTCTGTCACACAGGCTTTAGTGCAGTGGCATGATCTTGGCTCACTCCCATCTCCTCCTGGGTTTAAGTGATTATCGTGCCTCAGCCTCCTAAGTAGCTAAAATTACAGGCACACACCACCACACAGGGCTAATTTTTGTATTTTTAATAGAGACATGGTTTTACCATGTTGGATAAGCTGATCTTGAACTTCTGACCTTAACCTTCCCACCTCAACCTTCCAAAGTGCTGGAATTACAGGCATGAGTCACCGCATTTGTCCTAGGATGCTCTTGAAATCCTGGCCTGAAGCAATTCTCTAACCTCAGTGTACCATGTACCTGTCATTATAGGGGTGAGCCATGATGCCTGGCTCTCTCATAAGGGCATTTTTGTCAGGATTGGCTGAAAAAATTTTCTTGCTGTTGGGGCATAAGAAAGTAGGGCACCTTTTATTTTTCCATCTTGCTGATGTTACTCTCTATATACATTTTTCTTTCTATTTTCCATTTCAAACTTGTCTGTAATTTTAGATTCAGACATTTAGAACAATATGCTAGAATTTCCATGTTATGCCTGAAGTAAATTATACAATTAGTAGGCACTCCATATTTACTAAAATAGTTACTTATAAATTTAAGTTTGCTGCAGGCAAAACGGAATTATAGGATATTCACCCACTTTCTTCAGCCTAAATCTAAATAATAGCATAATTTATTCCCAAATATTTGTTTTATATATCAGAGGCTCTAACCATATTCTGCTATATATGTGTGTGTTTGTGTGTATATATATATGTGTGTGTGTATATATTTTATTTAGCAGTTTAAGGCTATTTGCTTCTAAATTTGGATTGCAGCAGTTTCATTTTGTGTAAAAATGCATATATTTAAAACAAAATTTATCTCTTGTTTCTTTTAAATGATTATAAAAAGTTTCTCATTACAGTATTCTATTTATGCTTATACTGTATGTTCTCTGAAATTTTACTGCCATACAGTGCCTGCCAGTGATTCAAAGTACCTGCTTTCCATGAGTACACTGTCAAATATTGTTGTCTAGACACATTCTTTCTTAATGGTACATCAATATTGCAAACCAGAGTTTAGGAGTAAACATTTATTACTGTCTTGCAGTTCAATATTAGTGTGTTTTAGTGTAGGATTGTTTTTTGTTTTGTTTTTTGAGACAGTCTTGCTCTGTCACCCAGGCTGGAGTGCAGTGGCATGATCTCAGCTCACTGCAACCTCTGCCTCCCAGTTCAAGCGATTCTTCTGCCTCAGCCTCCCAAGTAGCTGGGACTACAGGCGCACACCAGCACGCCTGGCTAATTTTTGTATATTTAGTAGAGATGGGGTTTCACTATAATGGCCAGGCTGGTCTCGGACTCCTGACCTAGTGACCCGCCCACCTTGGCCTCCCAAAGTGCTGAGAGTACAGGCCTGAGCCACCACTCCCAGGTAGTGTAGGTTTCTTAACATCAGTTTATTGTGTTTTTTGGTTTTACTTATGCATTATAATTTTAGATAACTTGCAATTCTGTATGTACACGTTAAGTCAATGTGAGGTTTAATTAAGATACAAATCAGCCATATGTCTATAACAATCTGATTATATATGTGTGTGTGCTTATCTATAAATATGACCCCCAGTCTGGAGTGCAATGGCACAATCTCAGCTCACCGCAACCTCTGCCTTCTGGGTTCAAGCGATTCTCTTGCCTCAGCCTCCCGAGTTGCTGGGATTACAGGCATGCACCACCACACCCAGATAATTTTGTATTTTTAGTAGAGACAGGGTTTCTCCATGTTGGTAAGGCTTGTCTCGAACTCCTGACCTCAGGTGATCCGCCCACCTCAGCCTCCCAAAGTTCTGGGATTACAGATGTGAGCCACTGTGCCTGACCTCTTAGCTAATTTTCAATGGTTGTTTCATCTTATTTAAGTGAGTAGTTATGGAGATACTCTTATTTTTACCATGCGTTTAATAATGAATATCTATTTCCTTTATGTGAGAAAAAAAACACTTTGTGATATGAAGGTAATTCCTGAAAGGATTTATAATTCTATATTGTTTTCAGTTTTTTTCTTTAGAAAATTTTTTCTAAAACACATAAAGTTTGTCATCTTAAATCTATTGAAGTGTACATTTTAGGGCCAGGCATGGTTGTGGCTCACATCTGTAATCCCAGAGATTTGGAGAGGCCAAGACAAGAGGATCACTTGAACCCAAAAGTTTGAGACCACCCTGGGCAACATATGGAGACTCCTTCTCTACAAAAAATTTCTTTAAAATGGCCTGGCATTTTGGTGTGCACTTGTGGTCCCAGATCTTTGGAAGATTGAAGAAAGAGGATTACATGAGCCTGGGAATTTCAGGCTACAGTCAACCATAATTGTGCCACTGCACTCTAGTTTAGGTGACGAAGTGAGACCCTGTCTCCAAAAAAAAAAATAGCTTTATATTTCAGGAATGTTAAGTATATTCACATTGTTATGCAAAAGACTTCTAGAAATTTTACATCTTGTAAAACCAAAACTCAATACCCATTAAGTAACAGCAACCCATTTTACCCTCTCTGGTGCCCTTGACAAACACCCTTCCACTTTCTGTTTTTATGAGTGTGACCACTTAAGATATCTCATATAACTGGAATAATATAGTATCTATAATTTTATTACTAGCTTATTTTAAAGGGACATAATATTCTCAAAGGTTATCTTAAATTGTTACAAGATAATCTGTTTTAAGTCTGAAAAAATATTTCATTGTATGTATATGTTACATTTTTTGATGTGTTTATAAATCAAGGACATCTGGGTTGCTTCAGTTTTTTGGCTTATGTGAATACTGGTACAATAAACATGGATGCTCAAATATGTCTCCCAGGTTCTGTGTTGCATACTTTGGATATACATTCATAAATGTGATTGCTGTACTTAATGATAATTCCAGTTTTAATTATCTGAGGAACATTTATAACATTTTAAAATAATGACTGCATCCTTGTTTTCCACCAATTAGTATGAGTTTTATTTTCATTGCATCAGCAACAAATTTGGTGGGTTTTTTTATATTTTATAGTGGCCATTCTAATGGGCGTGAAGTGATTTTGTTTTTCATTGTTATTTTTATGCATTTCTCTACAAATTAGTAATTTTGCATTTCCTTTCTTCCCTCCCCCCACACTTCCTGCCCCAGATGGAGTCTTGCTCCAGGCTGGTGTGCAGTAGCATGAACTGAGCTCACTGCAGCCTCTGCCTCTGGGGTTCAAGCAATTCTCCTCAGCCTCCTGAGTAGCTGGGATTACAGGCACATGCCGTCACAACCCGCTAATTTTTATATTTTTAGTAGAGACGGGGTTTCGCCGTGTTGGTTATGCTGGTCTCGAACTCCTGACCTCGAGTGATCCACCCGTCTCAGCCTACCAAAGTGCTGGTATTACAGGCATGAGCCACCGTGCCTGGCCGCATTTCCTTTCAAATGCTTTTTCCCATTTGTGTATTCTTTTTGAGAAAAATTTAGTTCAATTATTTGTTCATTTCTAAATAAAATTATTCAACTTTATTAAGTTTTACAAGTTGTTTATACATTCTCAATGTTAACTTCTATGATATGTGATTTGCAAATATTTTTAGCTATTTCCTAGGAGGCATTGTCACTCTATTGAATGTTTTCTTTGATGTGCAGAAACTTTGAAGTGTAATGCAGTTAAATTTTACTGTTCTTTTCTTTGTTGCTCATGCGTTTAATGTCGTATCTAGGAAAATAGTGCCAAGACAAATGTCATGTCTTTCCCCCTTCATTTTTATATCTGGGTATTTTATTTAAAAATATTTTTCATATGTGGTTCAAGGATATAATCCATCTTCATCTTATCCACGTTGATATCCAGTTTTCAACATTATGTCTTGAAGAGGTTATCTTTTTTTCTATTGTGCGCTCATGGCAACTTTACAAGATCATTTGATCATATACAGATTTCTGTGCTCTCTACTCTGTTCTTTCATCTGTTTATCTGTTTTTGTGTCAGTACCACATTGCTTTTGTTATTGTAGCTTTTATTATTATTATTATTAATTTTTTTTTTCCTGAGACAGAGTCTCTCACTGTTTCCCAGGCTGGAGTGCAATGGCATAATCTCGGCTCACTGGAACCTCTGCCTTTCAGGTTCAGGTGATTCTCTTGCCTCAGCCTCCTGAGTAGCTGGGATTACAGGCACCCATCTCCACACCCGGCTAATTTTTTGTATTCTTGGTAGAGATGGGGTTTCAGTATGTTGGCCAGACTGGTCTTGAACTCCTGACCTCATGATCCACCTGCCTTGGCCTCCCAAAGTGCTGGGATTACAGACGTGAGCCACCTTGCCGGCCTATTATGTTTTTAAATCAGGAAGTATAATGCCTTTGTTCTTTTTCATGGGTGTTTGGCTATAGTTTATAATCAAATTTTAAACAATATTTCTGTAAAAAAATGTGGTATTGGGATTTCTAGTTAGATTATATTGAATTTGTTTGCCACTGTAGTTTGTATTGACATCTTTGAAAAATTAATTTTTTTGGAACTTGAGCAAGAATATGTTGAAGGGTGTGTTTTATTTTTACGTAATTTTGGATTTTCCAGTTTTGCTTTTAATTCCTAGTTGCATTCAGTTTTGGTCAGAAAACACACAGTGTATAATTTTTGTCTGCCTAAATTTATTTGTTGTTGTTGTCATTGTTATTTTGATGCAGAATCTTACTCTGTCACCCAGTCTGGAATGCAGTAGCATGATTTTGGCCCACTGCAGCCTCAACCTTCTGGGGTCAAGTGATTGTTCCACCTCAGCCTCCTGAGTAGCTTGGACTACAGACATGCAGTACTATGCCTGGCTAATTTTTTGATTATTTGTAGAGACAGAGTCTCACTTTGCTGCCCAGTCTAGTCTCAAACTTCTGGCTCCAAATGATCCTCCTACCTTGGTCTCCCAAAGTGTTGGGATTATAGGTATGAGCCTCTTCACCCAGCCAGTATTCTTAAATTTAATAAGATTTGTTATGTGTCCTAACAGAATACACAAGGTGCAAATAAGAATGTTGTGTATTCTCTTGCTTTTGACTGAAAAGTTTTGTACATGTCTGTTAATCCTAGTTGGTCCGTGATGTGGTTTAGATGTTCATGTTCTTCAAATCTCATGCTGCAATGTAATCCTCACTGTTGGATGTGGAACCTGGTGGGAGATGTTTAGATCATGGGGCAAATTTCTCATGAATGGCTTTGTACTATCCCCTTGGTAATCAAAAAGTTTACACTCTGTTAATTCAGATGAGAGCTGCCTCATTAAAAGAACCTGGCCCCTTCACCTCACATTTGGTTCTGTCTTTTACTATGTGATATGTCCAGTTACTGTTGGCCTTCCACCATTGTGGAAGCTTACTGAAACCTTCCACCAGAGGCAGATGCCAGCACACACTTCTTGTACGGTCTGCCCAACCATGAACCAAACAAGCCTTTTTTATTTATAAATTATCCACTCTCAGGTATTCCTCTATGTGCAAAATAATATATTCTGTAATGTTGTCTAAGTTTTCTGTTTTCTTATTGATCTTTTCTCTGAATTTTCTATTTATTATTAAAAATGGGGTCTTGATGTCTACAATTATTATGTTGCTATGTATTTCTTGTTTCACTTTTGTCAATATTTGCTTTATGTATTTTGGAGCCCTAATGTTGTATATACATATACACATAAATAAATAGGCATAATAGTTTTAGGTTCCTGGTAAATTGACCCATTTTACTATTGTATAATATCAGTCTTTGTCTCATGCTAGTACTTGACTTAAAGCATATAATGTCTAATATAATTATGAGTGTCTTACTCAATTGTGGTTATATTTGCATGTAATAAAAAGTTTTTCCATTCTGTTACTTTCAGCTTATTTGACTCTATATTTTCCAGTTTGTTATTGGTATTAAATATTATTTTATGTTATGTCTCTATTAACAGATTTATATTTTGTTTTTCTTATTCTACAGAGGAAATTTAAGAGTTTTATGCACCATTATTTTGATAATAAATAATTTTATGTGTTGATATATTTAATAGAGTTTTTTATTTATATATGTTTTTATGATGCTGTTCAGCATCATTTTATTTTTTAACATAATGGACTCATTTAGCCTTTCTTTTTTATTTTGTATGCAGTGTCTCACTATGTTGCTCAGGCTGATCTTCAACTCCTAGTCTCAAGTAATCTGACTGCCTTGGCCTCTTAAAACTGTAGGATTTACAGGCATGAGCCACTGCCTGGCAACCATGTAGCAGTTTTTGTAGGACTGTGCTAGGGGTGATGAATACCCTCACCTTTTATTTTGAAAAGTCTTTATTTTTTATCTTGTTTTTGAAGTAAAGTAATTATAATTAGTAGTATAATTATTATATATTTTTATATACTTATATAATTATAAACATTTTCAAGTAGTATTGGTTAAGAATTTTTTATTACATCATAATTTGGAAAGTTCTCAGCTTTTTTAAATCTTCAAGTAACCTCTGTATTACTTTTTTTTGCTATATTATTCTATGATTTTTTTCATGAATATATTGTTCTTCTTGATGGTGTCCAATAAGTTTTACATTTCATGTTTTAATTTTCTTTTGCACTTTTATATTTTTGTGTTTTATATTTAAGGGTATTCCAGCTCACATTAGTTAATTGTGTTTGGATGTTTTAGTTTATATTATAATTGTGTATGAAAATATTTAACTCTGCAATTTATGACAGTGTGAAGCAAAATCAAATATGAATCAGCCATATGTCTATTGCTAATGTGTTTATGTTTGCTTGCCTGTATAAATATTATTTCTGTTTTCCTATAACTTGTGTATTTGTTGTGTAGTTTGGTTGTGAATGGTTGTTTAATCCTGTGTTGGTGAGTGGTCATAAAAATTCTTCTACTTTTATCATCTTATTTGTGAATCTATATTATTTCTGTGTGGGAGAAACACTTTTGAATTTTAAGATAATATAAAAACTATCATTACTCTGTATCTTTTTTAGGTATTTCTGTTTATTTTTACTTATCAAAAACATAAAATTTATAATAAAATATTTGTAAATATTCAATTTAGTGATCTTAATTATATTGACATTGTTTTGCAACATATCACCAAAATGTTTTTATCTTGCAAAGCTGAATCTGAATACACATTAAACAACTACCAATTTTTTCCATTTTGTAGCACTTTCCAAACACCACTCTGTTTTCCTTGTCTAAGGTTGTAACTGCTTTAAATATCTTATACAATCTCTGTCTTTCTGTGGCTGGCTCATTTTATTTGGCATAATGTCATCAAAACTTATCTTTACAGTTGTCAGAATATTTCCTGCTTTTTGAAAACTGAGGGATATTCCAGTATTTTGTTTTTTGTTTTTTTGAGGTGAAGTTTCACGCTGTCACCCAGGCTGGAGTACAGAGTGCAATGGCGTGATCTCGGCTCACTGCAGCCTCCACCTCCTGGGTTCAAGCAATTCTCCTGCCTCAGCCTCTCAAGTAGCTGAGATTACAGGCATGCGCCACCATGCCCGGCTCATTTTTGTATTTTTAGTGGAGGTGGGGTTTCACCATGTTGGACACGCTGGTCTCGAACTCCTGACCTCGTGTGATCCACCTGCCTTGGCCTCCCAAAGTGCTGGGATTACAGGTTTGAGCCACCGTACCCAGCCTATTCCAGTAATTTTATATTTCAAATTAAATCTGCTGGATGGTTTAATGACAGAAATTTGCATTGCTTTCACCCATTGGCTTTCAGTAACAATGCTGCAATAATTATGGGTAAGTAAATGACTCTTTATATGACATATACATTACGTATGTACTGCATTCTCTTATTAGTCTATGTTTTCAGCTTTATACTTATACCAAGTTGTTTTAATTTTGTAGCTTTGTACTGTGTTTGAAATCAGGAAGTGTAATGCCTCAAACATTTTTTTTTTTTGAAGATTGTTGGGTACTTTATTGTCTTTTGAGATTCCATATACTTCTGAGGTTGCTGTTTCTATTTCTTCAAAAATGCAATGAGAAGTTTTAAAAACATTGCCTTAAATCTGTAGATTACATTGAGCAGTATGAACATCTTTACGGTATTAATTATACCCTGATTCCATTTTTATCATAAAGAGTAATTTATAAAATTTTAGTTCTAAAAAATTTGTTAAGACTTCTTTTTTGTCCTAACAGGTTGTCTATCAAAAAGAATGTCGTATGAGCTATTGAGAAAGATGTATATCCTGATGTTACTGAGGAGTGTTCTCTATGCCTCTGTTAGAAGTAATTGTTTTATATTGCCTTAAAGTTACCTGTTCCCTTCTAATATTCTGTCTTGTTTTTTTATTATTATAGAAAGTAGGTATTGAAATATCCTACTATAAAAATTATATTGTACTCTGTGTTTCATCGATTCTGTCAATATTTGTTTTATATATTTGGAACCTTAATGTGAGATATACACATGCACACACACACACACACACACCCCACAAATGTATATAGAAATTTTTCAGAGGTTCTCAGTGAGTGAATCTATTATTGTTTAATGTCCTTCTTTGTCTCTTTGGAGTTTTGACTTTAAAGTACATTTTATAAAATATGACAGTTTTAACTTAAGATGTGTTGTGTAATATTACTTAGACCTCTTCTGCTCTCATTTGGTTAAAATTTGCATGGAATGTCTACTTCCATCTTGCCACTTTCAGTCTTTATCATTAGATTGCAACTGACTCTTGTAGAAAGGCAAGTTGAATCCTGGTTTTTAATTTTTTTTAATAAATCCCTTTATTGAAAGTATGTCTTTTAATTAAAAAGTTAATTTTATATATATTTAATTTTCTGAAACAGAAAGACTTACAAATGTTATTTTATTGTTTTAGTTGATTCTTGTATCTTTGTTCCCAATTTTCTCTCTCTTTTTCTTTGTGTCATTTTTATTTTTGTACTAATATGCTTTCACTTTTTAAAATTTTCTTTTATATCTCTATACAGATTTTTTTGTGGTACCTTGGGGTTTACATAAAATCTCTAAAAGATGCAACAGTATATTTAATTATGGTAAAAAATGAACTTTAGTTGTATACAAAAAATCTTTCTCATTATATCTGCCCTCAACTTTCTTATTGATGTTGCTAATTATATCTTTATGTTGTAAGTACATTAATGAGTGTTTATAATAATTAGTGTTTTTATTTTTCAACTTTTAGAGAATAACTAAAAATGTTTTCTGCACCATTATGATAATGCTAAGGAATTCTAATTTTGGATATGTGCATATCTTTCCCAGAAAGTTATGCATTTTTATATAATAATATGTTGTTTTCTTACATTATGTTATTTTCAGCATCTTTGATATATAGGGCATATGCAGTGCCAATACACTTTTTTTTTTTTTTTTTTTTTTTTTTTACTAATTTCAGGACTATTACAATATCACATAGTTCCCTTGTGGCTTGCAAAATTTTCATGACAAATTTACTAGTGATCTCATAAGACTATGCTTATAAATGACACATCACTTTTATCTTGCATCTTTGAGGATTTTCTACTTTGTGACTTGAAATTGCACTCATGCATGTGTTTGTTATAAATATCTTTGTGTGTATTCTAGTTTGTTGAGCTTCATTTTTACATCATTTTTTCTTATATTAAATTTTTTTTGTATTTTTCACCTCCACAATTTCTGTTTTTTGATATTTTTAATATTTTTGTTGTTATCCTCATTCTTCTAATTTTCAATAGTTGTCTGTGTTTCTATTTTCCTCACTGAATATTATTCAAGTTTTTCAAACTAATTTGTATATCTTTATTTTTAATGATAGCTTTCTGAAATTTTTATGTTTCTGATGGGGCTATGTTGCCCCAATATTTTTATACGTTGTAATCTTTCATTGAAATTTAGACATTAAAAACAAACCACCTGTAACAATCTTTATAATATGGCTTTGTCTTGGCATATCTGAAACCAATTGTCTTGGATAGAGATTCTGAGAGTTTCTCTAACATGTTCTTAGGATGTGTCTTGTCTGAAATGTTTTAGGTTTTTTTTAGTTAAAGGAGTTTGTTCATGTTTCTTCTTAATAGTCAGTAATCATTTGCTACAACTATTTCCTGCCTATAGTATTGCAGTCTCTTTGCTGCTGTAGCATTTACCTTTGATCTCAGCAGACTCAAACTGCCATTCCAATGTATACTATTTCTTTCAAGACAGAAACCAGTGTCTGGAAAAGTCCCTAGAAACCAGAAATAAAAATGTTTTTTGCCGCTATTTTTCTTGTCTTTTATAAAAGAAACCAAGAGTTGCCAATTTACTTCTAAAGCCACTGTGTTACATTGGGCAACCGAAAGAGCTGTGTTGTAAATGTAACAAATTTTTTTTTTCCTATGTGGCTCTTTGCATTATGCTCACCTGGGGCACTGCACACACTTAACTCATTTATAAATTTTCCACAAATGTATTTTGATCAGTATGTTTTTGTTACATTTAAATGTCTATGAAGGATTTAGGGCCTATGGTATTTTGCTGTGCCATCTTACTTAATGTAGTTTGTTTAGTTTTATATGTTACATTTGTAAACTAGCTTCATCTAAGTCCAGCAAGTGGAGTAATTTGTCATTTTTGTTTCTTTCAGTTATGTGTTCTCATTTTGACCAAGACCTTTGGCCAGAGCAGAATATAAAAGATTCTTTCCAAAAAGTGACACTGAAAAGATATGGAAAATGTAGACATGAGAATTTACCATTAAGAAAAGGCTGTGAAAGTATGGATGAGTGTAAGATGCACAAAGGAGGTTGTAATGGACTTAACCAATGTCTCACAGCTACCCAGAGCAAAATATTTCAATGTGATAAATATGTAAAAGTTGCTCATAAATTTTCAAATTCAAACAGACATGAGATAAGACATACTAAAAAGAAACCTTTCAAATGTAGAAAATGTGGCAAATCATTTCGCATGATTTCATGCCTAACTGAACATAGCAGAATTCATACTAGAGTAAATTTCTACAAATGTGAAGAATGTGGAAAAGCCTTTAACTGGTCCTCAACCCTTACTAAACATAAGAGAATTCATACGGGAGAGAAACCTTACAAATGTGAAGAATGTGGTAAAGCCTTTAACCAGTCCTCAAACCTTATTAAACATAAGAAAATTCATACTGGAGAGAAACCCTACAAATGTGAAGAATGTGGCAAAACTTTTAACCGATCCTCAACTCTTACTACCCATAAGATAATTCATACTGGAGAGAAACCCTACAAATGTAAAGAATGTGGTAAAGCTTTTAACCGATCTTCAACCCTTACTACCCATAGAAAAATTCATACTGGAGAGAAACCTTACAAATGTGAAGAATGTGGCAAAGCCTTTAAGCAGTCTTCAAACCTTACTACACATAAGATAATTCATACTGGAGAGAAACCCTACAAATGTAAAAAATGTGGAAAAGCCTTTAACCAGTCTGCACACCTTACTACACATGAGGTAATTCATACTGGAGAGAAACCCTACAAATGTGAAAAATGTGGAAAAGCCTTTAATCATTTCTCACACCTTACTACACATAAGATAATTCATACTGGAGAGAAACCTTACAAATGTAAAGAATGTGGTAAAGCTTTTAAACACTCTTCAACCCTTACTAAACATAAGATAATTCATACTGGAGAGAAGCCTTACAAATGTAAAGAATGTGGAAAAGCTTTTAGCCAATCCTCAAAACTTACTGAACATAAGAAAATTCATACTGGAGAGAAACCCTATGAATGTGAAAAATGTGGCAAAGCTTTTAACCAGTCCTCAAATCTTACTAGACATAAGAAAAGTCATACTGAAGAGAAACCTTACAAATGTGAAGAATGTGGCAAAGGTTTTAAATGGCCCTCAACCCTTACTATCCATAAGATAATTCATACTGGAGAGAAACCATACAAATGTGAAGAATGTGGCAAAGCTTTTAACCAATCCTCAAAACTTACCAAACACAAGAAAATTCATACTGGAGAGAAACCCTACACATGTGAAGAATGTGGCAAAGCCTTTAACCAGTCCTCAAACCTTACTAAACATAAGAGAATTCATACTGGAGAAAAACCTTACAAATGTGAAGAATGTGACAAAGCTTTTAAATGGTCCTCAGTCCTTACTAAACATAAGATAATTCATACCGGAGAAAAATTACAAATATGAAAATTATGGCAAAGCTTTTAACCAATTTACAAGTCTTACTAAACATAAGAAAATTTATACTGGAGAGAAACTACTAACCTGAAAGATGTGACAATAATTTTGACAACACCTCAGACTTATAAAAGTAATCATACTGGTGAGAAATTCTAAAAATGTGAAGAATATGGCAAAGTCTTTAAATGGTTGTCACACTTTATTTTAGGTAAGATAATTCATATTGGAACAAACTACAAGTGCGAACAATGTGGCAAAACTTAATTTATGCTCACACCTTATTGCACAGAAAAGAATTTTTAGTTGAGAAAAAGTACACAAATATAAAGAATGTGGAAAAGCCGTTAATATCTGCTCACATCTTACTCAGCACCAGAAAGTACTTAATAAAAGCATTATAAATTAAATTATTGTCAAAAGAGCATTCAGAAAATATAAGCCTTTAATGTGAAAAAGAGTAACCATTTTGAAGACAAACATTGCAAATTTAAAGAGGGTTGTAGTACCTTTATTTGTATCACAAATCTTACTGTACAGATTTTGTACTAGAGGAAACCCCTGAAGCAGTTGCTTAAACTTTGTTTAAAATCAGAGATTCTTTTTTTTTTTCTTTTTGAGATGGAGTTTCGCTCTTGTTACCAAGGCTGGAGTGCAATGGCACAATCTTGGCTCGCCAGAACCTCTGCCTCCCGGGTTCAAGCAATTCTCTTGCTTCAGCCTCCTGAGTAACTGGGATTACAGGCATGTGCCACCACGCCTGGATAATTTTGTATTTTTGGAAGAGACAGGGTTTCTCCATGTTGTTCAGGCTGGTCTCAAACTCCTGACCTCAGGTGATCCACCTGCCTCAGCCTGCCAAAGTTCGGGGATTACAGGCGTGAGCCACCACACCTGGCCAACATCAGAGAATTTATATTTGAGAAGAACCCTACAAATGTAACAAATTTTGAAAAACTTTTTCAAAAACTACAGCTTAAAAAGCAGCAGAGGATTCATACTAAAATATATTTTTGCAGATGCAGTAGATATAAAAATATATTTAATCCAAAGTTAAGTTTATGTAAATATCAGAGGATTCACAGTAGAAATATCTAAGGTGCTGGCACTTCAGACACCACACTAAATCAGAGTGCTGAGTATAGAAAATAATCCAAAACTAAATTTGGTGGATAAATTATTTGTATATAACTTTAAAAGAAGTAGAACTTTTTTGCAGAGTTTTAATTACAAAGTATACTTTTTTCCTTAAAAAAGTTAGGTTTTTTTGAAAAGCAAATAATCATGTCATTCAACTTTCAAATTACTTCATGCTCTTTCTTCTTCATTGCTATTATATTCACATGTGAAAGCGTGATCAGTGGTTGCTACATCAAAGATAGGAGATTTTTTTTTTCTTAGGTGGTCATTATTTATGACCTTTTCTATTAAAGAATAAGAACATTAGGCTGGGCACAGGGCTTATACGTATAATCCCAGCACTTTGGGAAGCTGAGACAGGCAGATCATGAGGTCAGGAGTTCGAGACCAGCCTGGCCAATATGGTGAAACCCCATCTACTAAAAACTACAAAAATTAGCTGTCCACTGTGGCACGCACCTGTAACCCCAGGTACTCGGGAAGCTGAGGCAGGAGAATCACTTGAACCCAAAAGGCAGAGGTTGCAGTGAGCTGAGGTCACGCCACTCCACACTAGCCTGGGCAACAAAGCAAGACTCCATCTCAAAAAAAAAAAAAAAAAAAAAAAAGAAGTACACTATTCTTACGTATGCTCCAGCCTGGGTGACAGGGCGAGACTCCATCTCAAAAACAAAAAAGCAGCGCACCAGCATGGCACATGTATACATATGTAACTAACCTGCACAATGTGCACATGTACCCTAAAACTTAAAGTATAATAAAAAAAAGAAAAAAAAAAACCATTGTACCACCAAAAAAAAAAAAAATAATAAGAACATTAAAACGTAAGATGCATGATGAAAATCTAAGTGGTGGGGCTCTTTGCGGTTAACATAATATTGAGTGATATATGAGGTGGTTGTTTAGAGTAATATTCTTCTGCATTATAGTAAATGTAAAACATTTTTAATTTTAGTTAAAATTACTAATATATTATTTTACTAATTATATTTCTATGTAATAAAATGCAGTACATTTTTTTTCAGACTACATGTAAACTTAGTTTTATAATTAAACTTTTTTAAACATATGATCATTGTGCATTCAATGATGTGTTGTGATGCCACTAAGTTTAACCTATCTACCTTACTCAAGAACGCAGTTAAAAGACGGTTACAGTGTGCAAGTTGGTAACATAATGAACTAACATCTCTTTTGCCAGTGGCTTCAAACTGCAAATAGGTTAAAGAATATTGTTCTTGTAGGTTAAATTTTTATTCTTTTTTTCTTACATGAACTTATTTTTAAAATTTTTTGTGAGTACATAGTATGTGTATATATTTATGCCATATATAGAATATTTTGATACAGGCATATAATATGTAACAATCACATCAGGGTAAGTGAAGTATCCATCACCTCCAGCATTACCCTTTGTATTACAAACCTATTCTACACATTTAGTTCTTTTGAAATGTGCAATTGTTATTGGTTACAGTAACCAATTTGCATGGAATGTCTACTTCCATCTGGCCACTTTGGCAAGTGGCAAGATTTTGGTCATGATTTTGTTTTATGGTCATAATAAGAATTGTATAGAAGTATTAATAAAATCCATACATTTCTGAATTCTGAATAAACATTTAAAAATTTGTTAATATTTTTCTTTAAACATGTGGTCTTACTGCCTGCAAACACATACAGACTCTTAATTTTTATTTACATAGAGGTAAATATACACATATATTACTCTAAAGATAAACCTTAAGGGTAAGAAAATTATAAAGTATGTGTGTTTTTGTGAATATGAATTTGTACCTATATTCAGAAGAAAAGAGCAATATTGGAACAAAACAAATCATCTTAATAAGGTAACTAATTGGCTGTGTGCAGTGGCTCACGCCTGTAATTCCATCACTTTGGGAGGCTGAGGCAGGTGGATCACCTGAGATGAGGAGTTCGAGACCAGCCTGACCAATATGGTGAAACCCCATCTCTACTAAAAATACAAAAATTACCTGGGTGTGGTGGTGTGCACCTCTAGTCCCAGTTACCCAGGAGGCTGAGACAGGAGAATTGCTTGAATCCAGGATCTGGAGGTTGCAGTGAACTGAGATTATGCCACTGCACTCCAGCCTGGGTGAAAGAGTAAGAGTCATCTCAAAAAAATAATAATAAGGTAACTAGTTTACTGGAAAACTGAATACCTCAAAAATGCTGAAAACAAATGTGTACTGTCTGCTTTGTGTTAAATTTATTACTGTAATATCTTATGGTTTATGGTTCAGAATCTTCCCATGCAAATATTTTGTTTTGACTTGCCTGGTACTCATGCTGGACCTATAATTTTCTTTTTTTATAATTTTTTTTATAGTTTCTGAGGCATTATTGTGTGAGCTTGTCAGGGATTATAATGCTTTTATAAAATTTAGTAGTGCATACAAAATAATATTTAGATGGAATTCCAAAATTAGTGTATCAAGTTATATTTTATTTTCTTAGAACATTTCATTTGTTCTTTTAGTTGGAGAACTCTATTTAAACCTGCTTTAGTTGTTGTTCTTTTCACTTTTTATAATTGAAATAACTATATTTATTTATTGAGCCAGTTTTTTTTTCAGGTAAGTACTAAGGATGCTTTGTAGGTCATGAGGATGTTTTTATATATAAATATAGCAAACAAACATGAGAGTGCTTGCTGTGTAACAGATGCTGCATAACAAGCTATAAATATTCCTGCTGAAGTTAGTTTGTAACTTCAAGTCAGAGATGGAAAATATCAATGGTGAAAAAATAATATTGATTTTTCATGTTAAGAAGACAGTTTTTCCAGGCTACAAAGCTAACTCTTGCTGAATTTGAAGAGAAATTCTTCTTCCTTTATTTTCTAAGTATCTTTTGTTTTATTATGTGTATTCCAGCTATGTATGCATCACAGCCCTTCTCCTTCTTTTTCTGTATGATATCTATGGTTTTCTCATTGTTGTCTTTATGCCATGTCATTTTACATTGTACTTTGTAGGTTTTGATGAGAAAGTTGGTATTTTTTTAATGTACTAAAAAATTAGTTTTAACTGGAGAGTTTGTCAATACAACTTTCAGATCAGTTAATTAAGATAAAAGGCATTCAGTATCCACATGTGAGAGGAATAAGTCAGTTAGTTTTCTTTTTTTCTGCTTGTAAAAGAAAAAAAATCTTACACAAAGTGTGGCAAATATTTGCTAAAAAATATATCTCAAAAATTAAATTTTTAAGAGAGCTAATGGTGAGTGAAATTTTTTAAATTTAATTTTCTATGATATAGCACAACTTAACGTTTCCGTGCAGAATCTTCTATTTTTAAGTGTGAATGTTAAAGTTTGTAAAATAATAAAATGACCTCTGGATTTAAAATTTGGAATAATATTTCTTTTTTATATTGATATTACAATTTGAAAAAATCTCAGTCTTATACAATTTTTTTAGTGGGTGAAGTTCAGTCTAGAGTTTCTATTCTTTGTCACATAACTGTAGCCAACTTATTGATCATTTTCTCTGGAAAACTTGGAGATCATGACAGCTTTTGGATTGAAACATATCCTATTAGTTTGCTCACAAACTTGTTTACTGTGTTCGAAGAGTGGCCAGTCATGAGACCAAAGCAACAACTGCCCTTTTAGTGTCTTTTATGCAGTTATTATCTGTAATAAATAAATATTTATTCTGTAAAACATGAATTTTGAAGTGTGTATACATTGTCAAATGTTTAATTCTAGGTAATTAATGCTTGACCTCACATAGTTAACATTTTTTGTGGTGAGAGCACGTGACATAGTCTTAGCACTTTTCAAAAACACAAATACATTATTAGGAACTATAGCCACCATGCTATAGAAAAAATCTTTTGAAATTATTTCTCCTATTCAAGTATAATTATGTATTTTTTGACTGACGTCTTTCCAAACCCCCCTTCTAAATACCTTGGTATCTGGTGGTCACCATTTTACTTTCTACTTCGATGACGTTTTTTTAGGATCCGTGTGTAAGTAAAATTATGAAATAATCTTTCTAGGCCGGGCGCGGTGGCTCACATCTCTAATCCCAGCTCTTTAGGAGGCCGAGGCGGGCAGATCACAAAGTCAGGAATTTGAGACCAGCCTGGCCAACGTGATGAAACCCCGTCTACTAAAAATACAAAAAGTAGCTGGGCATGGTGGCGGGCGCCTGTAGTCCCAGCTGAGGCAGGAGAATCGCTTAAACCTGGGAGGCGGAGGTTGCAATAAGCTGAGATTGCACCACTGCACTCCAGCCTGGGCGACAGAGCAAGACTCTGTCGCAAAAATAATAATAACCGATGTGCCTGGCTTATTTCAGGTAATGTAATCCATCTGACTGAAAATAATAGAATTTTCTTTTTTGAAGGTGACTTTTGCATGTGGATTTTTTATTCTGTAAATTTAATGAATTTATTAGTTTCTAGTAGTTCTTAGTAAAGTCTTAGGCTTTCCTATACTTAAGATTATGTCTTCTACAAATAGTAATAATTTAACTTTTTTTTCCAATCTGGATGCCTTTGATTTTATTCTCTAATTTCTCTGTCTTGGACATTTCGTACTATGTTTAGCAAGACTGAAGAAAGTGGGCATCCTTGTCTTGTTCTAACTTTCAGAGTAAAAGCTTACAACTTTTCCCTGTTTAGTATGCTGTTTCCTGTGCACTTTTGTTACATGTTTTTGTAAACAATTAACTATCTCAAAATAAAATTAAAAAACAATCCTATCTACAATAACTGTAGTAATACTACATGTAGTATTGAATGAAGTGTAGTAACTACACTTTGAGATAAATGTAACCAAAAAGTTGAAACACCTTACATTATAATCTAAAGAATATTAAAGTAATAAATAAGACACAAATGAAAATATTTATGAATTGGCATTAATATTGTTAAATACCTGCATTATACAAAATGATCTACAAATATAATGCAACTTCTATCAAAATACCAGTGACAAACATCATAGGAATTTAAAAATATCTATCTAAAATTTATATGGTGCTGCAGAAGACCCTGAGTAGCAAAGTGATCAAACAAAACAAAAAAGGCTGAATGTATTACCCTACCTGGCTTTGAAATATGCTACAAAGCTATAGTAACCAAAACGGTATGGTACTGCAGTAAAAAAAGACACATAGGCCAGTGGAGCAGAAGAGAGAAATGTATTTGTTATATGTGGCATTTATTGGCTTCAGGTGCATTTTTCCTATACTTAATTTTTTTCAGAGATTTATCATTAGGGAATGTGTTAAACTTTTGTTCTGCATCTATTTAAATGTTAGAGTTGTGAAATCACAGCTAACTCCACATAAATACAAAACATCCTCAGAGACTACTATGAACATCTCCACGCATGCAAAGTAAAAAATTTACAGGAAATAGATAAACTCTTGGATACACAGAACCTCTCAAGATTGAACCAGAAAGAAGCAAAAATCTGGCAGAGGGGCAGTGCCAGGCCCAGGAGTACAAGGCCCCGCTGAACATCAAAGTCAAGCAGGAGGCTGAGATCGCCACCTACCGCCGCCTGCTGGAAGATGGCGAGGACTTCAATCTTGGTGATGCCCTCGACAGCAGCAACTCCAAGCAAACCATCCAAAAGACCACCACCCGCCAGATGGTGGATGGCAAAGTGGTGTCTGAGACCAACAACACCAAAGTTCTGAGACATTAAGCCAGCAGAAGCAGGGTACCCTTTGGGGAGCAGGAGGCCAATAAAAAGTTCAGAGGTAAAAAATAACAGAATTCTATTTACGATAGCCACAAACAAAAAATAACATACTTAGGAATACATTAAACGAAGGAGGTAAAATATCGCTACAAAGAAAACACACTGCTGAAAGAAATCAGACAAAACACAAATAAATGGAGAAGCATTTCATGCTTATGAATTTGAAGATTTAATATAATTAAAATGTCCATGCCACTTAAAGCAACCTGCAGATTTTTATTCCTATCAAACTATCAATGCCATTTTTATAGAAATAGGGAAAAAACTATTCTAAAATTTATATGGAAGAATAAAAGCCAAAATAGCCAAGGCAACATTAAACAAACAAACAAAATAAAATCTGGAGGCCTCGAATTACCTGACTTCAAACTGTGCTACAAGCTACAGTAATCGGTATAACATGGTCGTGGTACAAAAATATACATACAGACTATATTGGTCCATTTTTATATTGCTAATAAAGACACACCTGAGACTGGGTAATTTATAAAAGAAAGGTTTAATTGACTCACAGTTCCATATGACTGGGGAGGTCTCACATTCATGATGGAAGCCAAAGGGAAAGCAAGACATGGCAGCAGGCAAGAGCAAGCATGTGCAGAAGAACTCCCTTTTATAAAACCAACAGATCTTAAGAGACTTATTCACGACCCAGAGAACAGCATGGGAAAAACCCACCCCCGTGATTTAATCACCTCCCACCCAGACCCTCCAATGACGTGTGGGGATTATTACAATTCAAGGTGAGATTTGGGTGGGGACACAGAGCCAAACCATATGGAACAGAAGAGAGAGCCCTGAAATAAAGCTACACTCCTACAACCTACTTTTGACAAAGTCAACAGAAATAAAAAGAAAATAACTCCCTATCTAATAAATGATACTGGGAAAACTCATTAGTCATATGCAGAAGAAGAAAAAAAAACTCTACCTCCCACCATATAAACAATATATCTCAATATAGTTTAAAGACTTAACTGTGAGACTTCAAGCTATTAAAACTCTAGAAGAACATGCAGAAAGTACTCTTCTAGACACAGGGCTCTGGAAAAAAAATTATAACTAACACCTTAGAAGTTAATGCAACGAAAATAAAAACATATTGAGGTTGTGGAGAAAAGGGAATCTATATACACTGTTGGTGGAAATGCAAATTAATTCAGCCCCTGTAGAACACAGTTTGAAGATTTCTCAAATAACTAAAAATAGAATTGCATTTGGCCCATTAATCAAATTAATGGGTATATACCCAAAGAAAAAGAAATTATTTTACCAAAAAGTCACTGGCACTCACATGTTTACTGCAGCACTATTCACCATAAAAAAAGACAGAATTAAATTAGGTACTCATGAATCTTAGATTCATGTTCTTTGTTAATTTGCTTAGAATAAAGACCTTCTGCCAGCTTGGAGGACAGCCTGAGGGAGGTGGAAGCCCACTATGCCCTGCAGATGGAGCAGCTCAACGGGATCCTGCTGCACCTGTAGTCAGAGTTGGCACAGACTCAGGCTCAGGAGTACAAGGCCCTGCTCAACATCAAAGTCAAGCAGGCCCAGGAGTACAAGGCCCTGCTGAACATCCAAGTCAAGCAGGAGGCTGAGATCACCACCTACCGCCGCCTGCTGGAAGATGGCGAGGACTTCAATCTTGGTGATGCCCTAGACAGCAGCAACTCCATGCAAACCATCAAAAAGACCACCACCCGCCAGAGAATGGATGGCAAAGTGCTGTCTGAGACAAACGACACCAAATTCTGAGACATTAAGCCAGCAGAATCAGGGTACTCTTTGGGGAGCAGGAGGCCAATAAAAAGTTCAAAGGTCAAAAAAAAAAAAGAATAAAGGCCTTCTGCTGCATCCATGTGGCTGCAAAGAACATCTTTTTCTGTGGTTTCTTAGTATTGCACGGTATATACGTATTTCAGATACTACATGTTCTCACTTATAATTGGGTGCTAAACATTGGGTGAGCATGGAAACAATAAATGCTGGGAGTTCTTTAAAAAAACTGCTAAGACCAGCATTGAAAAACTACTTATCAGGTATGAGGTACACTACTTGGACAATGGAATTATTAAGTGCCCAAACTTCGACATCATGCAGTATACTTATGTTACAAATCTGCCCATGTATCCCCATGAATCTAAAATAAAAATAATAAAATGCTTTGTGGTATAATGGCATGTTATATTTCTCCAGTTCTGGGTTAATAGTTGAAATTAGGAGTGAAAGACACAGAATTATGTCCGTTTTGGGTACAGAGGTGAATGTTTTTATACCAGGTCGCCCCACATTTTATGAGCTAACGTCTCTGAAAGCCCTTGGTTTATAGCCCAAAAAGTGTCTTATCCCCAAGTTTGCAGCTAAAATAAATGGCTACATCTTTATATTGTATTTATTAACTGTACACTAGATTATAATTTGTCACTCTACTCTTTTTGGGGAAAAAATGGTTTAATCACATTTCTCTTTTAGAATAAACCATTTTTGAAAATGTGAGGCTGTGAAAATCATGTTAAATTCCTGAATTAGGAAAATAATTTTTTTTTTTTTTTTTTTTTTTTTGTGGAGTCTGGCTCTGTCACCCAGGCTTGAGCACAGTGGCGTGAACTCAGCTCAACATCTGCCTCCCAGGTTCGAGCAATTCTTCTGCCTCAGCCCTCTGAGTAGCTGGGATTACAGGCACCTGCCACCATGCTCAGTTAATTTTTGTATTTTTAGTAGGGATGGGGTTTTGCCGTGTTGGCCAGGCTGGTCTCGAACTCCTGACCTCGGGTGATCTGTCTGCCTCGGCCTCCCAAAGTTCTGGAATTACTGGTGTGAGCCACTCCACCTGGCAAGAAAACATTTATTTTTAAGCATAAAAGTCTTATTATGGTCATGGGCCAAAAATGACAAAGTACAAGGTATGGGTTATTTATGACCACACTGCTGCAACCACTCTATCACAACCATTCTGGTGAAATAATAATAATAATAATGGATTAGAAGGTACTTTTAGAATACCTTTCTGATTCTATTGCAATGTTAAATTCTTGTCTTTATTATTTGTCATATAGAAGTCTGTACTTCAACAAAAGATGCCAAGAATTTCAAGTTAATATCCTCACACATATATTCTCACTAGAAGGGCACTGGTGTGTTTGCAATCAGGGTGGAGCATTTCTGGCTTTGCTTGTGCTACTTTGATTGTCTAAAATAGAAAGACAGGAAGTAAAGTGGAGTCAGCCGTGACATATTGAGTTTCTACAGCAACAACATCTGAATTCTTGTGTTACGTCAACTAGAAGTAATGACAGTATTTTATTTTATTTTGTTTTATTTATTTATTTATTTAGAGACAGAGTTTCACTCTTGTTGCACAGGCTGGAGTGCAATGGTGCGATCTTGGCTCACCACAACCTCCACTTCCCAGGTTCAAGTGATTCTCCTGCCTCAGCCTCCTGAGTAGCTGAGTTTACATGCATGCACCACCACACCCGGCTAATTTTGTATTTTTAGTAGAGATGGGGTTTCTCCATGTTGGTCAGGCTGGTCTCAAACTCCCAACCTCAGGTTACCTGCCCACCTCGGCCTCCCAAAGTGTTGGGATTACAGGCATAAGCCACCACATCCGGCCTGTTATTTTACTATATTTATTTTAAAAATTGTAATTCATTTATCCTGAATATATCACTGGGCCCAGAACCTAGGTGATGTGACTCTCCTGCATTATCTCTGCCCATAAGTGGGATTATTAAATATACCTGGGCCCACATAGGTATACAGATGCTACAATGACTCATATACCTGGACACAGCCAAGAGAAGAGATTTTGACTCTCATAGGTTGGCTCACAACAATGGATAAGGTCCTCGGTCTCCTACTTGCACCAAAGTCAAAGAGAATGACAACATTCACACGTATCATATAAATTCCTCAAGTGGCACCGAAAGTGTCAACAGGGCCAACCATGCTGAAGAGATTGTGACTCTCGTATGCACACCCAGCTGACTGTAAGGATTGTCACCCTTCCAGATGGACACAGACCACTGTGGAGGTTTTGAATGTCACACCAAGAGTGAGTCAAAGGTTGGAATTGTGACTCTCACACATGGATCTGGTCCACAGGTAGAATAATGACTCTTGGACCTCAGGTGGAATTTGGGCTCTCATGCAGGGATTCAGTCCAGCGTTGAGACTGCTTTGCATTCTTGGACCCAACCCACAGGAGATATTGGCTCTCATACATAACCCGGGATATGTGCAGGATTGTAAATGTCATCCCTGGACCTTTCTGCGGGTGTAATTGTGACAGATATTTTTGCCTAGAATCTGAATGATTTGACTCTCCTGCCTGGGCCAAGCCCACAAATGTGATTGTGACATATACTCAGGCCAAGCACCTAGTTTATGTGACTCTCCTGCCTGAGCCCTGCCCTCAAGGGAATTGTGACACATCATTGAACCCAGCACCTAGGTGATGTGGCTCTCCTCTCCTGCCTGGGCCCTGCCTACAGAGAAAATTGTGACATATTCCTTGACCCAGCACCCAGATAATGCAACTCTCCTGCCTGTGCACTGCCTACACAGAGCATTGTGACATATCGCTGGGCCCATCAACCATGTGATGTGAATCTCCTCTCTGCCTGAGCCCTGCCCTAAGGATTGTAAAATATTGCTGGGCTCAGCACCCAGGTAATGTAACCTTCTTGCTTTAGCACTGCCCAAAGGAGAAATTGTGACATCTATCTGGGCCAATCTTCTAGGTGATGTGAATCTCCTCTCCTGCCCCCTCCCTGCTCTGGGACTATGACACATTACTGGACTCAGCACCTAGGCGATGTGACTCTCCTCTCCTGTCTAGGACCTGCCCAACTGGTGACTGTGACACATCACTGGGCCTAGCACCTAGGTAATGTGACTCCTCTTTTGCCTGGCCCCTGACCACAGGTTGCATTGTGACATATCACTGGGTCCAGCACCCAGATGTTACTCTTCTTCTGCCTGGGTTTGTTCACAGATGGGATTGTGACATCTGCCTGAGCCCGGCATCTAGGTGGTGTTAGTCTCCTCTCCTGCTTAATACCTGCCCTGGGTACCGGGCAAGGTAATATGTCACAATGCCCCCTGAGATCAGGGCCCAGGAAAAAAGTCACATCACCTGTGTGCTGTGCCCAGTGATATGTCACAATGTCCCTTGGGGAATAGAGTTCAGGAAGGAGAGTCACATCACCTTCATGCTGCATCCAGTGATATATCACTTTCCTGCCTAGGCTCTGCCCACCAAAGGCTTTGTGACAGATCTATGGGCCTATAATCTAGGTCATTTCACTTATTTTGGGGGGGCCTTATGCACAAAAGATTGTGACATATTTCTGGGCACAGTATACAGGTGAGATGACACTCCTGCCTGGGCCTGGCCCACAGAAGGAATTATATCACTGCTTCCATCACCCAGGTGAGGTAACTCACCTCTGCTGCCTGGGCCCTGCCTACAGGAAGAATTGTGACATAACACTGGGCCCAGCACCTAGGTGATGTGACTCTTTTGCCTTGGTCCTTCCCATAGGTGAGAGTGTGACATACCTGGGCTCAACTCACAGCTGTGAAAATAACTCATTCTTGTACCCAGCCAATAGGAGAGATTTTGATTCTCATAGATACATTTAGGGCAACTGGTAAGGTCCTGGGTCTCCTACTTTTATGAAGATAACAGAGGATTATGACACTCACACATATCATATAAAGCCCTTGAGTGGTACAGAGAGTGTCAGAACACAGGAGCAGGGCACAGTGGCTCACGCCTGTAATCCCAGCACTTTGGGAGGCCGAGGTGGGCAGATCACCTGAGGTCAGGAGTTTGAGACCAGCCTGGCCAACATGGTGAAACCCCGTCTCTACTAAAAATACAAAAATTAGCCAGGTGTGGTGGTGCATGACTGTAATCCCAGCTACTCGGGAAGTTGAGGCGGGAGAATTGCTTGAACCCGGGAGGCAGAGGTTGCAGTGAGCCGAGATTGCGCCATTGCACTCCAGCCTGGGTGACAGAGCAAGACTCCGTCTCAAAAAACAAAAACAAAAACACAGCACTCAGATGAGATTATGACTCTCATATTCACACTCAGCTGCCAGAATTGTCACCCTCAAACATGGACACAGCCCACTGGTGAGGTCCTGGATCTCACAGGAGTACACAGTTGGAATTGTGACTGTCATACGTAGGCCTGGCCACAGGTGTGATGCTGACTCATTTCTGGACACAGCACACAGGGACAATGATGACTTTCATACCTGAACCCAACCAATAGGAGAGATGTTGACTCTTGCACCTAGGGCAATGAGTAAGATCCTGGCTCCATACCAGCACAAATTTCCAGAGCAGATAGCAACTGTCTTGCACACTGTATAAAGCCCTTGGGTTACACAGAGTTTCATAACATGGCCCAACACACAGAAGCGATTGTGACTCTCATATGCACACCCAGCCAACAGTAAGGATTGTCACCCTCTATCATAAGCCCACCCCGCTGTTGAAGTTCTTAATCTCACACCTGGATTCAGTCAAAAGTTGAAATTGTGACTCTCCTACGTGAATCTTTTCCACAGTTGGATAATGACTCTCAGACCAGGATTCAGAACACTGGTGAGGCTGTGACTCCTTTACTGAAACACAGTCCCCTGCAGGCAGGATTGGGGATCTTATGCACAAATCCAGCTAACCCTTGAGACTGACTCATGTACTTGGACCAAACTCACAGGCATTGACTCTCATACCTGAAGCCAGGACATGTGTGGAATTGTTAAGCTCTTCTCTGGACCTTTCCACAGATGTGGTTGTGACATATACCTTTGCCTAGTACCTGAGTGAGGTGCTTCTCCTGCCTGGGTCTGGCTCCTAAATAGGATTGTGAGATATACCTGGGCCCAAGCTTTCAGGTGATGTGACTCTCCTGCCTGGGCCCTGTCATAATGGGGGATTTTGCTATACTGCTGGACATAGTAGCTAGGTGATGTGACTCTCCTGTCCTGTCTGGGCTCTGCTCACAGGTGAGATTGTGACATCGCTGAGCCCAGCACCCAGGTGATATAGCTCTGCTGCCTGGGCCCTGCCCACACAGGGCATTATGGTATATTGCCAGGCCCAACACCCAGTAATGTGACTCTTTTCTGGGCCTTGTCCCCAGGGTGCATGGTGATGTATCACTGGATCTAGCACACAGGTGATGTAAATCTCTTGCCTGGGTCTTGCCCATAGGAGATATTGTAACATATCGCTGGGCTCAGCACTCAGGTGATATGCCTCTCCTGCCAGGGCTCTGCCCACAGTGGGGATTGTGACATATTACAGGGGCCGACACCTATGTGATGTGTCTCCTTTTCTCCCTTGGTCCTACCCTCAAAGAAGATTGTAACTTATTGCTGGGCCAAGCACCCAGGTAATGGGACACTTCTTCCTGGGCCCTGCCCACAGAGGAAATTGTAACATATTTCTGGGCCCAGAACCAAGGTGATATAATTATTTTGCCTTAGCTTTGCCCACAAAAAGGATTGTGACATATTCCTGGCCCAGCATCCAGGTTATGTGGCTCTCTTGCCCTGTCTCTGCCCACATGTGGGATTGTGACATATCAGTGGGCCCAGAACCAAGGTGATATGAGTCTCCTGTCTGTGCCCTGCCCACAGGGGAGATTGTGACACATTGGTGGGCTCGGCATCCAAGTGATGTGAGTGTCTTGCTTGGATTTTACCCAAAGAGAGTATTGTGACACACCTGTGTATGTGACTTTTCTGCTTGATCCCTGCCCACATTTGAAATTGGGGCCTACACCTGTTTCCATCACCTAGGTGATGTAGCTCTCTTTCCTGGTCCCTGTCCAAAGGGAGGATTGTAACACACCTGCTTCCAGCACCTAGGTAATGTGACTTTCCTGCCTGGGCCCTGCCTCCAGGTAATTGTGACATATACCTGAACCCATCTTCTGAGTTGTGTTGCTCTTCCTCCTGGGTCCCGCCCAGAGGGTAGATTGTGGCATGTACCTGGGTCCAGCACGTAGGTGATGTTACACTTTGCCTGGACCTAAAACACAAAAAAGATTTTGACAGATTTCTTAGCTCAGCACCTAAGATATGTGACTCCGCTGCCTAGGCTAAAGCCACAAGTGGGATTACATAAAACTGGGCCTAGTACTGAGGTGATTTGAGCCTTTTTTAGGTCAAGTTCTCAGGGGGACTGACATATACCTGGGCTCAGGAATTAAGGTGATGTGGCTGTCCTGCATGGGCCCAATCCACAGAGAACACTGTGACATATACCTGGGCCCAGCCCATAGGTCATGTGACTCTCTCACCTAGGTCAAGGCCACAAATGGGATAGTGACATATAGTTGAACCAAGCACCTATGTGTTCTGACTCTCATGCCCGGCCAAAGTCACAAGGGGCATTGTGACATATACCTGGGCCCAGCACTTAGATGATGTGACTCTTTAGCCTGAGCCCACCCCACAGGGAGTATTGTGACACACACCTGGGCTCAACACCTATGTGAGGTGTATATCTAACCTGGGCCAAGCCAACAGAAGAGATTGTGACAATATACCAGGGCTAAGCACCTAGACAATGTGTCTTTCTTACCTGGGACCTGCACATAGCAGGAACTGTGACACATACCTGGTACCTAGGCGATGTAACTCTTCTGCCTGGGCCAAGACCATAGGTAGGATTGTGATGTAGAGCTAATTCCAGAACCTAGGTGATGTGAATCTCCAACATGAGCCCAAGCAACAGGAGGGATTGTGACACATACCTGGGCCCAGTACCTAGGTGATGTGGTTCTCTTCCCTGGGACCTGCAAGAGTCCCAGGGGGACTTTAATATACCTGGGGATTTTAATATACCTGGGCCCCACACCTAGGTGATGTGACTCTTCTGCTGGGCCTCGACCATAAGAGAGATTGCGATATATACATGGGCCCAGCCTTCAGGTGATGTAGCTCTTCTGCCTGAGCCAGGCTCACAGGGGGAATTGTAAGATTTAGCTGGACCCAGGTCACAGGCAATGATGACTCTCATACCTGGACCCAGTGAAGAGGAGACATTCTGACTCTCATAGCTAGCCTTAAGGAAATAGGTAAGGTCATGGATCTCATACTTGTACAAAAGTCACAGAGAGGTTTGTGAGCCTCAAGCATATCACATAAAACTCTCTGGTGGTAGAGTGTTATAACAGTGCCCATCACGCAGGTGAGATTGTGGCTCTCATGCACTCCCAGTTCAAAGTTAGGATTGTTACTCTTACACATGGACACAGCTCACTAGCGAGGTCCCAAATTTTATAGCCAAACATACTTGACAGTTGGAATTGTGACTCTTCTATGTGAATCTTGACACAGGTGGGATGGTCATTCTTTTTGGACCAAGCTCACAGGCATGATGATGAGCCTCATACCTGGACCCAGCCAGTAAGAAACATTTTTGGCCAGGTGTGGTGGCTCATGCCTGTAATCCCAACACTTTGGGAGGATGAGGTGGGTGGATCACGAGGTCATGAGTTTTAGACAAGCCTGGCCAATATGATGAACCCCTATCTCTACTAAAAATACAAAAATTAGCCAGGCTTGGTGGCACACACCTGTAGTCCCTGTTACTCGGGAGACTGAGGCATAAGAATCACTTGAACCTGGGAGGCGGAGGTTGCAGTGACCTGAAATCGCACCATTGCACTCCAGCCTGGGTGACAAAGCGAGACTGTGTCTTGAAAAAGAAAAAAAGAAAAAAAAAAAAGAAACATTTTGACTCTTCTGTTGGGCTTAAGGCCACAGGTAAGATCATGTGTCTATACCAGCATGCAGGTCTCAGGGAAGATTGCAGCTCTCATGCATGCTGTATAAAGCAATTGGTTGGTACATAGAGTGTCATAAAAGAACCCAGCACACAGGAAAAATTGTGATTCTTGTATGCATACTCAACCAAATGTTAGAATTATCAGCCTCACACATGCACACAACCCACTGTTGAGGTTCTGAATCTCACACCCAGAAAAGTTGACAGTTGGAATTGTGACACTCATCCATGGATGGAGTCCACAGGTGTGATGGTTAATACTGAATGTCAACTTGATTGGATTGAAGGATACAAAGTATTTATTCCCAGGATAATACTTTATCCTGGGAATTAAGGAGAAAATAACAAATTATCCCATAACATTTACTAATTATCTGAAGATAGATCCTCAGAAAATACATTACTGGGTTAAATGATGTCTATGTAAACTGTTCACAGTTACAGCCAGATGACTTTCCAAAAGGGCTGTAGCAGGTCCATCGGCGCCGGCATTCTCTGATGCACCTGCTGCTCTGTATCTAAGCTCTCCTGCATATTACATTATTTTAATTTTTGTTGTCAGTTTGTGTCTATATGGCAAATAAAATCTCATTGTCCCTTTCACTTTCAGTTTTTAAACTGACACGTTTGAGTCACCTTTCAGTTGTTTAAGACCTATTCAGATTTTCTTTTTTGAGTCATCTGCTCAGATCTTTGGCCCTGTGATGGGCATTCTCCCACCCTGGAGTTTTCCAGCATTTGCCCCTTTGCCAGTTCTGGGATTGTTGTAGTTATTTCTCCAGACTCCCTTTAATATTAAAGAAAAAAAAGCAATTGGCCGGGTGCAGTGGCTCACGCCTATAATCCCAGCACTTTGGGAGGCTAAGGTGGGCGGATCACGAAGTCAAGAGATCGAGACCATCCTGGCCAACATTGTGAAACCCTGTCTCTACTAAAAACACAAAACGTAGCTGGGCATGGCGGCGCTCGCCTGTAGTCCCAGCTATTCCGGAGCTTGAGGCAGGAGAATCACTTGAAGCCGGGAGGCAGAGACTGCAGTGAGCCAAGATCACGCCACTGCACTCCAGCCTGGTGACACGGTGAGACTCCATCTCAAGAAAAAAAAAGAAAAAAAAAGGGGGATTTGCATGGGGAGAATCCTATGGAGGACCAATAAAATCTCAGAGAAATGAGCTCGACATAAAGCAAAGAAAATAGATTTGCTTTCAGAATTTTTGACATTTTTGCCTTTTTGGTAAATTATCAACACTTTGGAAATTATGTTTTATTTCAATATTTTTCTTTTCTTCGCAAAATAGGTATACACCCAAACTCACACAAACACAATTACTTACTCCATAACTCCTTTACTTCTAAGATTTATCCTTAGAGGAATATATTTGTATATTTTATCCTTGTAAAACAAGACTATCAGTCTGCATATATTTTGCAAGTCAGAGAGGTGACGTGCAAAAAAAAAGTGGAATAAAATTTTGTAAATACTCATTCAATATTCAGAAATACATGGCTTTAAATTGTACTTTTATATAATCTTCATTATTACCATTATAATGGCCCTGTAGTTACAAAAAGAATACAAATATTACCAATAGAAACAATATTCTTTAAACTGTTTGATGTTTAAAGTTATTGGAAAAAGGGATCCCTAAAAATGTTATTCAACTATGTTAACCAATAGTGTATTGTTACCATCTGTTACCTACAAGCTTCAGTTAGGTTGGATAGGTTAACACTGGTAAAAAAATAATACTTTGTTCAATGCACAATAGTAGAAACAAAAACAATTATGCTTAATTAAAACAAATTAAGTTCACACAGAATCTAAATTTTTTTTAAATCCACTGTATCTTATTATTTTAGTAAGCAATTGGAAAAACAACATGAATTGAAGATCTAAAATGTTTCTCCCTTACTATAATGCATGGAATCTTACTCTAAAAACCTACCCCATGTATCACAATGCTGTTGTTAATCAACCACAAAGCACTTCTCCACTTAGAATCTCTTGATATATCTTACATTTCAGTGTCTATGAAAAACTACGTGAATGATGTTTGTCTAATAGAGATGTGCCTCTTATAGCTCTGATAAAGCAAAAACTGACCATGTGCTTTTGTATACACACTGAGAATGAAGGCATAACAAGTGATCTAAGAGTTGAATTGCAACCGGGCATGGTGGCTCACACCTGTAATCCCAGTACTTTGGGAGGCTGAGGCAGGTGGATCACGAGGTCAGGAGTTCAAGACCAGCCTGGCCAAGATGGTGAAACCCCATCTCTACTAAAAAAACTACAAAAATTACCCAGGTGCAGTGGCAGGTGCCTTTAATCCCAGCTACTTGAGAAGCTGAAGCAGGAGAATCACTTGAACCGGGGCTGCAGAGGTTGCAGTGAGCCATGATTGCGCCACTGCACTCCAGCCTGGGTGACAGATTGAGGCTCCGTCTCAAAAAAATAAAAAAGAGTTGAATTGCATCAATGTTTGCTTTCAAAGAATTTTAATTTTTTAATGCAAAAAGTACACTTTGAATGTAATTATAACTCTCCAGAAGAAAAATCAATCTCCTCCTCCTTTTAAATGTACATACAAATAAATTAATTTGTTGGTAATTCTTTATAGAAACAAAGTCTTGCTATGTTACCCAGGCTGGTCTCAATCTCCTGGGCTCAAGGGTTTTTTTCACCCTAGCCTCCCAAAGTGCTGGGATTACAGACTTGAGCCATGGCACCTGGCCCTCAGCGATTTTCTAAGCTTCCCAATGACATAGTATATTGTAAAAATATACACAGTAGCCTGGGTGCGGTGGCTCATGCCTGTAATCCCAGCATTTTGGGAACCCAAGGCAGGCAGATCACAAGGTCAAGAGACTGAGACCATCCAGGCCAACATGGTGAAACCACGTCTCTACTAAAAATACAAAATTAGCTGGACATGGTGGCAGGCGCCTATAATCCCAGCTACTCAGGAGGCTGAGGCAGGATAATTGCTTGAACCCGGGAGGCAGGGGTTGTAGTGAGCCAAGATCGTGCCATTGCACTCCAGCCTGGGTATCAACAGCGAAACTCCATCTCAAAAATAAATAAATAAATAAATAAAACCTGAAAATTAAAAAAAAAAGATTTTCTTACATTTAGAGAGATACTTAGTGTTCTGATAAAGTTACTGAGTACAAATATCTCTAGAAACACATTTGAAACCATCACAGAATAGAAAGTCATAAAGTAGAAAACTCACATCTTTATCTGCTGTTCTTGCAATTTTGAAACCAAATTTCAATATCACTACTGCTTTCACACATTTCAGCAATGATGTAGAAAGGATTTAAAATAGTTTCATACAGAGTTTCTCAAAAAGACAAATAGTCTCATGTCCCCCAATAGCAATGGAAGACCTGTCAGATTATTCAACCTCTTATAAACCATAAGATGGACTTCGGCTCTAAGTATAAACTTGAAGGCAGATTAAATTAAAGTAGAATTCTTGGGGGATTTAAGGCCATGGGACAGAAGCTGTCCCACTGTTTGGGTATGAGAAAAAAAATCAGGCATTTTAGAAACTATTTCCATTGGAGCAGAGCTTCCTAAACCACATTTTATGGTCTGGCTTTCTTCTTTACCTTTGGACCTCACCTGTGTCATCTTCTTCTTTCACTCCCACCTACCTGGGAGCTGGCTATGGTCTCTTGTCTTTTTAAATTCCAAGATTCTTTCCTTTGCTTCAGAGAGTTGATCAGGCCCAGATTAGACACCGCAAGACCTGTTTTATTAGAAAAAGGGAACATGAGTTTTGCTGGATTCTCCAGTTACCAGATTAGTACTTAGTACTGTGCTTACTAAAGAAAGAGAATATTACAGATAATGTAAAGTTAATATCAAAATACCTTTTCTTCGACAGAATCTTTAGAATATTTAGAAAGTATTTTAAATTTGTGGGTCCTTAGCTCACTACCCAGTAGTACTACTGAATCAAAAGCTGGTGGTGAAAATTGGATTTTAAAATATGAGCAACATTTTATGCTACTAAATTTCTATAATTACCACTAAACTAGAGTGAAGAATGCCAATCATTCAAGAAAAAAAAGGTTAATCTTAAAATAAAACATATTGGGCGGGGCACGGTGGCTCATGCCTGTAATCCCAGCACTTTGGGAGGCCGAGGTGGGTAGATCATGAGGTCAAGGGTTCAAGACCAGCCAAGACCATGGCACTACTTTTTTTTTTTTTTTTGAGACAGAGTTTTGCTCTTGTTGCCCAGATTGGAGTGCAGTGCCATGATTTTGGCTCACTGCAACCTCCGCCTCCCAGGTTCAAGCGATTCTCCTGTCTCAGCCTCCTGAGTAGCTGGGATTATAGGCATGTCCCACCACGCCTCGCTAATTTTGTATTTTTAGTAGAGATGGGGTTTCACCATGTTGGTCAGGCTGGTCTCAAACTCCTGACGTCAGGTGAACCACCTGCCACAGCCTCCCAAAGTGCTGGGATTACAAGCATGCGCCACCGTGCCCAGCCAAAAAAATTCTTTTTTTATACTAACAAATTCCCAAAATGTTCTAGACAGCAGGGATCTAAAACTATTCATTGAAAGCAAAATTATGTTTAGGAATATGGAGCATATTTTTATGTTTGTTGGCTTCTTGTAAGTTTTCTTTTGAGAAGTATCAGTTTATGTCTTTTGCTCATCTTTGTGGGGTTATTTATTCTTCTTTATTTTTTTTATAGGTTCTGGAAATTAGACTTGTCAAATGCATAGTTTGCAAACATTTACTCTCATTCTGTAGGTTGTCTGTTTACTCTGTTGATAGTTTCTTTTGCTGTGCAGAAGCTCTTTAGAATAGTTAGGAAGTTGGGAAATTGTCACTTTTTGTTTTTCTTGCTTACTTTTGGAGACTTAGTCAAAAATTCTTTGCCAAGGCCAATGTCAAAAAAGATATTTAGTAGGTTTTTTTGTAGGATTTTTATAGTTTGATATCTTAAATTTAAATCCTTAATTCATCTTGTGTTAATTTTTGTATATGGCAAATGGTAGGGGTTCAGTATTATCTAGTATTTTTTTCCGCATATGGTTAGCTGGTTATCCCAGCACCATTTATTAAATAGACAGTCTTATTTCCATTGCTTATTTTTGTCAATGTTGTCAAAAATTATATGGCTGTAGGTGTACAGCTTTATTTCTGAGTTTTGTATTCTGTTCCACTGGTCTCTGTCTGCTTTTATACCAGTAACATGCTTCTTTGGTTCCTGTAGCCATATAGTATAGTTTAAATTTGGGTAGAGTGCTGTCTCTGGCTTTGCTCTTTTTGCTTAAGATTGTTTTGGGTATTTATGCTCTTTATTGTTTTATATAAATTTTAGAATAGTTTTTTTTTAATTCTCTGAAAAATTTTATTAGCAGTTTGATAGAGATAGCATTGAATCTGTAGACTAATTTGGCCAATGGGGTCATTTTAATATTGATTCTTTTAATCCATGTGAATATAATGTACTTCCATTTGTTTATGTCATCTATGATTTCTCTTAGCAGTATTTTGTAGTTCTCTTTGTGATAATTGTTCACCTCCTAGGTTATATGCATTCTTAGGTATTTTTTTGTGGCAAGTTAAATGGGGTTGAGTTCTTGATTTGGCCCTCAGCTTCAATAATATTGGTGAATAAAAATGACTTTTGCGTATTGACTTGGTATTCTGAAACACTACTGAACTTGCTGATAAGTTCCAGGAGCTCTTTAGTAAAGTTATTAGGGGTTTTTAGGTATCAAATTAGATAATCCATAGAAAGAGATAGTTTGACTTTTTTTCCCGTAATTTGGATGCCTTTTATTTCTTGTTCTTGACTGATTGTTCTGATGAGAACTTTCTATTATTAATATTTTGTCATTAAAAGTGAATAAAAATTCTATCACTCTCCTGCTTCTACTTCCCTTAACTCTTACATTACAGCCAAAAGAAATCTTTACATTTCTCATTTTTTTACAATAAAAATATGTATTTTACCAGAAAAATAAAACAAGAATATGGTTTAAAAAAACCCAAAACATATATCAAATTTAAAATTTTCTACAATAAAATAAAATCGATTGAAACATGTAAAATAAAAGAAAGCAGCCAGGTGCAGTGACTCATGCCTGTAATCCCAGCACTTTAGGAGGCCAAGGTGGGTGGATCACGAGATCAAGAGTTCGAGACCAGCCTGGCCAACATAGTGAAACCCTGTCTCTACTAAAAATACAAAAATTAGCCAGGCCTGGTGGCACATGCCTTTAATCCCAGCAGCTCAGGAGGCTGAGGCAGGAGAATCACTTGAACCCAGGAGGCAGAGGTTGCAGTGAGGTGAGATCATGCCTCTGCACTCCAGCCTCAGTGAAAGAGTGAGACCCTGTCTCCAAAAAAAAAAAAAAAACACAAACAAAACAAACAAAAAAACAAAGTGCAGGTGAGTGCTTCGAACTGAACACCTTAGAAGCACTAGTCCATTGTGGATGCACTGAAGCCAAGGTTGTCACCAAAACTCAGTTCTCTGTTCTCCAGAGTCCAGGATCTGTAAAACTCTGCATTTAAAAAAGCTCTCAATGTTTTTCCAGGGGAGACTGTGTTCATCTATATCCTATCTCTTCTCACCTTGATTCAAATCCTACCTGATCTAGCGGTGCTGTTTCTGGTTTTGAGCTTAGTTTTCTGTAATTCTCTTTCTTATTTGGATTGTGGTCTGGTCCTAGTCAGAAAGGAAGTTTAGGTGACTCAAATCTCTCTAGATCCAGAGTCCCATAGTCTATTCCTGACTTACATTTGTTGGTCGTTTTCTTAACTAAGGCTGTTCAGCAAGCATCAAGAGTTAATGGGAAGAATACGGTTCCAAGGGATCATTACTACAATTCTCAAAGCCACCTCAGGGATATAAGCCATTTCTCATTCCCTATCTCAAAATAAACCCTACCAAAGACACACAGCTTACTATCCCTCATTCCACCACTCTTTCTGATCTTAATATGAACAGCCCAAGGCCTTATCTGGCATTTGAGTGCATTACTCACTGGAATGGGAAGAGAGCACCTTGTCTTTTTTCAAATAGTTTCTCCTCCTCATCTAAGCTTCTATCTGTAAAAAAGATTTGTTGAAAATGGAGCTGGCAAGTGGGGCCTTGGATGAAGAGGTAGAGAAGATCTTGGTCTTCAGTTTCCCATTCCATGTTGAAACTCAAATGAAATGTCCTCTCTCTTACACATCCAGACTCAGAATGCAGGGTGTTATGCTGGACTTGCCTTTTATAAGCCCCTCAGCTGGGTACGGCTCACTCTTATGACAAGAAATTTATTTCCTGGAGACATTATGGCCTTCATAAGGAATGTTTCAGGTTGTGATTTACTGGGTACCTAGACACACATAAGGGGAGATTTTTTCAGGGTCCTGTCATAGCATCAAAAACCAAAATAACAAAACCAGCCAGGTGAGGTGGCTCACACCTGTAACCAAAGCACTTAGGGAGGCCAAGGTGGGTGGATCACCTGAGGTCAGGAGTTCGAGACCAGCCTGGCCAACATGGCGAAACCCCATCTCTACTAAACATACAAAAATTAGTCAGGTGTGGTGGCGAGTGCCTGTAATCTCAGTTACTTTGGAGGCTGAGGCAGGAGAATCGCATGAACCCAGGAGGTGGAGGTTGCAGTGAGCCGAGATCATGCCATTGCACTGAAGCCTGGGTGACAAGAGTGAAACTCTGCCTCAAAAGAAAAAAAAAAACCAGTAGGCATGAAAATTGAAAGGCAAGAGACTCATCCCCTTTTGATTTCTAGCGCTCTTTTCACCCAGAACTATTAAAAACCTTGGCCAGATTTTAAAATGCTAAATTAAACAGACCATATATTAACAGGTATATTTAAATTGTACACATAAAGAAAATTACATAAAGGCCAGGCACGGTGGCTCACACCTGTAATCTCAGCACTTTATGAGGTTGAGGCGGGCGGATCACTTGAGGTCAGAAGTTCAAGACCAGCCTGGCCAACGTAGTGAAACCCCGGCTTTACTAAAAATACAAAAATGAGCTGGATGTGGGTGACATGTGCCTGTAATCCCAGCTACTTGGGAGGCAGAGGTGAGAGAATCGGTTGAACCCAGGAGGCAGAGGTTGCAGTGAGCCAAGACTGCACCATTGCACTCCAGCCTGGGTGACAGAGTGAGACTCTGTCTCAAAAAAAAAAAAAAAAGAAAATTACATATACCATTAAAATTGTATACCTATATGTCACAATTTTTCAAATGCTTGGAAATGACATATCAAATTATAGTTGATTGCATTTGATAAATATACAATAAAATAAAATGCAGAACAACTAAACTCCAAATAGAATATGCCTTTGTCTCTTGAATGTTGAAGAGATAGTTAAATCAAATGTGATCACATTGAATTGATCAGATAGGAGCCAGTGCTAACTCAATCAACCACTGATTCCTAAGGCAGCAAAGAGCCCAGCTGGAGAAGGAAGCTTCTCCTCTACCTCACCCTCCCTCAGTCATCCTGGGTGCTACATTGTCTTCTGTAGAATTTGCTCAGCATTCACTATCTGAGCTGACAAATTTGGCTAGATTATTATCACAACCCTAACACATTTTGGTTCTTTGTTCTTGTTTCTTTGTTTAAAATAGGTTGTGGATATAACTATTACATCATGAAACTTTTTTTTTTTTTTTGAGATGGTGTCTAGCTCTGTTAGCCAGACTGGAGTGCAGTGGCGCGGTCTGAGCTCACTGCAACCTCCACCTCCCAGGTTCAAGCGATTCTCTTGCCTCAGCCTCCTGAGTAGCTGGGATTACAGGTGCCTGCCACCATACCCAGATAATTTTTTGTATTTTTAGTAGAGATGGGGTTTCACCATGTTGGCCAGGCTGGTCTCAAACTCCTGACCTCATGATCCACCCGCCTCGACCTCCCAAAGCACTGGGATTACAGGCATGAGCCACCACACGTAGCCTACATCATGAATCTTTAGAAACCCAGTATGGTACTTGTCTGGGTCTAGTCCTAAAAATAATAAACAGATCCAAAAAACTGTTGCAACATTAACCTTTGAAAGCTGCCTGTGATGATACTGACTCACTGACCTCCTTTCTCCTCAATCCACAGAGAAAGTGCAAGAACCACCAGGTCTTAGGGCACATGGCCAGGACCAGGAGGTACCCAGTGAAGTGCTCTAATGTGGTCCTGTCCCACAGCCCCTGAACCAAATAAGGACAAGCAGAACCTGAAACCAAGGAAGGCTTGGCAACTGCAGACTCCAGGACTCTTTACTAAGACTAACAGGAGGAATGAAGGCAAAGATCAGATACCTGCAGGGTTGAAACCGTACCGAGACTTTGGAATTTTAGTGTCTCCTTCTTTACTCTGTGTCCACAGCCCTCTTTAAGAGTGGAGAAACATAATAGAAATACATGAAGAGTCCGGGTGCGGTGGCTCACGCCTGTAATCCCAGCACTTTGGGAGGCCGAGGGGTGCAGATCATGATGTCAGGAAATCGAGATCATCCTGACTAACACGGTGAAACCCCATCTCTACTGAAAAATACAAAAAAAAAAATTAGCCAGGCGTGCCTATAGTTCCAGCTACTCAGGAGGCTGAGGCAGGAGAATCGCTTGAACCTGGGAGGTGGAGGTTGCAGTGAGCTGAGATCGTGCCACTGCACTCCAACCTGGTGACAGAGCAAGACTCTGTTTCAAAAAAAAAAAAAAAAAATACATGAAGAGCCCAGCATACTCCCGAGTTCCTCTCTCAGGAACTCATTCTATTCCTGGAGGATCATTGTGAGCAGGTGTATGAGGATACCTTGAAACTGCATGTGGCAGGCACAATTGCAGTAGATTACAAATGAAAGCCCATCTTGATTGGACATGAAGAAACCATGCAAGGATGCTTGGAGTTGGGGGCTGGATTTGACATGAAGGCAGAAGATACCTTCACAAAGTTCAAAAGACCTTCATTGCTTTCCTCACAGCAAAATATGAGCGACGACAGTGCCCCTGCTGTTCCTTCCCTGGGTGGTGACAGAAAGTTGAGACACATACAAACACTTAACGTAGTTTACTCAGCAAGCAAGAAAATCTTGGAAGGAAGATTCTACTGCAGAATTTGTGCAGCAGATATGAACTGAAGCATCAGCAAAACTGAAAAGTAATGAGAGAATCTGGTGGCTCTGAGGTGTTTTTTTCCCTTTGTTTCCTGCTTAGTTGCTCTTTGTGGATCCCCTGACTTGTTTTACTCCTGTGCCCTTTATGAATGAGTGATGATCATCTTAAAAATCAGGATGTTCAGCCAGGTGCGATGGCTCACGCCTGTGATCCCAGCACTTTGGGAGGCCAAGGCGGGTGGATCACCTGAGGTCAGGAGTTCGAGCCCAGCCTCACCAACATGGTGAAACTCCGTCTGTACTGAAAATACAAAAATTAGCCTGGCGTGGTGGTGCGTGCCTGTAGTCCCCACTACTCAGGAGCCTGAGGCAGGATAATCGCTTGAACCCGGGAGGCAGAGGTTGCAGTGAGCCAGGATTGCACCACTGTACTCCAGCCTGGGTAACAGAGAGAGACTCTGTCTCCAAAAAAAAAAAAAAATCAGGATGGTAAAAAATATTTTTCATGTATGTGCACCTTTCTTTTTACTCTTCTTCTTCTTCTTCTTCTTCTTCTTCTTCTTCTTCTTCTTCTTTTTATTCTCCTTCTTCTTCTCCTCCTCCTCCTCCTCCTCCTCCTCCTTCTCCTCCTCCTCCTCCTCCTTCTCCTCCTCCTCCTCCTCCTTCTCCTCCTCCTCCTCCTCCTTCTCCTCCTCCTCCTCCTCCTTCTCCTCCTCCTCCTCCTTCTCCTCCTCCTCCTCCTCCTCCTCCTCCTCCTCCTCCTTCTCCTCCTCCTCCTCCTCCTTCTCCTCCACCTCTTCTTTCTCCTCCTCCTCCTCCTCCTCTTCTCCTTCTCCTGCTGCTGCTGCTGCTTTTTTGGATTCTTCCGCTTCTGTTTTCTTTTTCTCTTTGCTATTATGTACATGCCCACCAAGAACATGCTAGTATGGGGATTTCTGCACAGATGCTCAAGTGTTTTATGAGATGCCTTCCAGGAGGTAGAATCCTTTATGTAAGATCATGTGTCTTTCCACGCTTGATACATATTTTAAAATTATCTTTCAAAAGGTAATTGGCCATTTATACTCCTTACAAGCACGCCCAAAACAGCAGGTTTCCTCTAATAACATAGAGACAGTATTAAGGAACATTTATATTTCCAAACTGATGGTCACACAAACTCATATATTTTGTAATTATTTTTTAACCACCATTAAAGTTGGATGCCTCTTTATGTAGATAACGACAATTTTTACTTCTTTTACTGTGAAATGTTATTATAGGTCCCGTGTCTTTTTGTAATTAAGTTTGTAATTTTGCTCTTAATTTTTAGGGGTGGCTAACACCTTTTATTTGAACACAATATATCCCACATCATTCTAGCAGGGTAGTGCCTATCCACAAATCCTGAGAATAGATTTGTTCTGAATCTGTTGTCATGAGTTAGCCAGAAGTCAATAAACCCAGAGTGTCATCCATCCGCCTAGCAGGGCCTCTTATCAAGTCATGAACTGATCTCTCTCCTAATTCATGAACAGCTGAAGAATTGTAGGTGGATTTATTAATTGGCCCCATGCTTTACCTAACCACTTGGGCCAGGACTCAACCCTCTTTGCCAAGCTGACTATCAACAGGCTTGAAGTTTGCTCTCATAATGTACCCTAGTGTGCCACCAAGACACCTGTCCTGGCCACTACAACCTGTCTTATGGTTGTCTTGGTATAAATGCAAACTCAGATTGCTTGCTGTCGAGCATATATGTGGCCAGGACAGCAAATCTAGCATTCAGGAATGAGGCAAGAGGCCTTCCCAGACTCCCAAATGAACTTTTCAGAATTTTCCAAAAATGCTGAGACTCAGTACTTTCCAGACCCCACTCTCCAAAAGAATCATAGATGGGATCTGGGAGCCATTCAGACACTCAAGCCTCCTCTGCAGTGAAAATGAACTTGGACCTAAAGAGGCAACCCTTTGTCCACAGGTCACCAAGAATGCTGAGCATTGATCACCTCCATCCCCATGGGAGACCTTACCTGAGTTCCATCAAAGCCCATATTGTTTCCCAACCTCCACAATCCAGACATGTTCTAGAGTAAACTCTCAGAATTGTGTTGAGATGGGACAAGGGCTGGTGGAGCTCCAGGTTCAGAGTGGTGGCATCATCTTCTCTCCTGAGAAGTTTGCACCTGCTGATCAGAGCCCTTACCTCTTAGGGGGCTTAGCCCATGTCCAAGGAAGTACCCCCTAACTGGATCTCCCAGTCTCTTCCTCCTCTAAGGAGAGTGCCCATGAGACCCTCTATGCTAGGGAATACATGACCTCCATTCTTACATAACTTGGTTGACTGATAAACGGATACCCTGAGAAACAAGAAGATGCAGGGAGCATCTTGGTTCTGGTTAATCTGTGCTCCTTAGCTGAGGTGCCTGTGCAAATGCTGGAACCCAAAAGAATATTCGGTGGTAGACACACAGACACTGCCTAATAAAATTATGTAAGTTTATGTTTAACATAAATAGAATTTATAATGTTATATAAAAATGTTGCTACTTAATTTTATAAGAAAATTCAGTCAGATTTTTATAAAGGCATTACAATCTAATTTTAATGAGAAGCTATGAAAATTATGTACACTTGGTGTGTAAATGACTGAGTTTTGGGTAATTCTGCAAAGGCCAACTATGAGTGTGAGTCATTGTTAACCAAATGCTCTTACAGATGCCATATTGCACACCTGTTTTAATTTGTTCTTTTACCTGAGGTCAATTTTTCATAATTTTATTTATCAAATTTTATACAATTTAGATAAAAGAAACCTTTGCAGTTATCATGTGATCTGTTGGTCTGTAGTTTGTTAGAAATACAAAATTTCAGGCAAGATACAGGTATGTTGTATCAAAACCTGGATTTCATGTATTTCCAGGTGATTCACATGCACATTAATGGTTGTTATGTTGGAATAATTCTATTCTTAAAAGGGGAAATAATTATATGGGTGTACTGGTTTGTCTAAAAGGTATAACTAAGATGGTACGTTTCAATGCATATACATCCTATCTCACACACACACACAAAAACTGAGAAAAAAGTGGAAATGGGGAATAGATTGAAGTAGAGATTAAACAAAAATGACACATAGGCCAGGTGCAGTGGCTCATGCCTGTAATCCCAGCACTTTGGGAGGCCGAGGCAGGCAGATAACCTGAGGTCAGGAGTTCTAGACCAGCCTGACCAACATGGTGAAATCCTATCTTTACTAAAAATATAAAAATTAGGCCAGGCGTGGTGGCTCATGCATGTAATCCTAGCACTTTGGGAGGCTGAGGTGGGCAGATCATGAGGTCAGGAGATCGAGACCATCCTGGCTAACATGGTGAAACCCCGTCTCTACTAAAAATACAAAAAATTAGCCGGGTATGGTGGCATGCACCTATAGTCTCAGCTACTCAGGAGGCTAAGGCAGCAGAATTGCTTGAACCTGGGAGATGGAGGTTGCAGTAAGCCGAGATCATGGCACTACACTCCAGCCTGGGCGACAGTGAGACTCTGTCTCAAAGAAACAAAACAAAACAAGACAAAAATTAGCCAGGCATGACGGCACACTCCTGTAATGCCAGCTACTCAGGAGGCTAAGACAGGAGAATTGCTTGCACCCAGGAGGCGGAGGTTGCAGTGAGCCAAGATTGTGCCATTGCACTCCAGCCTGGGTGACAGTGAGACTGTGTTTCAAAAAAAAAAAAAAAAAAAAAAAAAGACACACAATTAGCAGATATTGAGGTTGAGCATCAGTCTATTATGCTATTATGGTTATTGTGTAAATGTTTAAAGTATTCTGAATAAAACACATGTATGAAGAGACGAAGTTGATCTACAACATTAGCTCTTAAGATTGTGGTTCCTGGCTAAGCACAATGGCTCACACCTGTAATCCCAACAGTTTGGGAGGTCAAGGTGAGCAGATCACTTGAGGTCAGGAGCTCGAAACCAGCCTGGGCAACTTGGTGAAACCCTGTCTCTACTAAAAACACAAAAATTAGCCAGGCATGGTGGTTCACACTTGTAATCCCAGCTACTCGGAAGTCTGAAGCATGAGAATTGCTTGAACCTGGAAGGTGGAGGTTTCAGTGAGCCAAGATCATGCCACTGCACTCCAACCTGGGCAACAGAGCAAGACTGTATAAAAAAAAAAATTGTAGGGAGTGGACAAGATGGCCAAATAGAAACAGCTTTAGTCTGCAGCTGCCAACAAGAGACCAATGCAGAAGGCAGGTGATTTCTGCATTTCCAACTGAGGTACCCAGTTCATCTCATTGTGACTGCTTAGGCAGTGGGTACAACCCACAGAGAGTGAGCAGAAGCAGGGTGGGGCATCACTTTGCCTGGGAAGTGCAAGGGACTGGGATCCTTCCTCCCTACCCACAGCTAAGGGAAGCCATGAGGAACTATGCTGCCCAGCTGGGTTACTATGCTTTTCCCACAGTTTTTGCAATCTGCAGATCAGGAGATTTCCTCCTATGCCTGCACAACTAGGGCCCTGGGTTTCAAGCACAAAACTGGGTGGCTGTTTGGGCAGACACTGAGCTAGCTACAGAAGTTTTTTTTTCATACCCCAGAGGCACCTGGAACCCCAGCAAGACAGAACCATTCACTCACCCTGGAAAGGGGGTTGAAGCCCGGGAGCCAAGTGGTCTCTCTCAGCAGGTCTCACTCCCACAGAGCCCAGCAAGCTAAGAACCACTGGCTTGAAATTCTCAGTGCTAGCACAGCAGTATGAAGTTGACCTGGGCAGTTGAGCTTGGGAAGGGCATCCACCCCCACTACTGAGGCTTTAGTAGATTTTCCCCTGAAATTGCTAAGGAGGCTGAAAGGTCGGGGCCGGATGTGGCAAAGCAGCTGTGGTCAGACTGCTTCTCTAAATTCCTCCTCACTGGGCAGGGCATCTCTGAACGAAAGGTAACAGCCCCAGTCAGGGGCTTACAGACAAAACCCCCATTTCCCTGGGAAAGAGCACCTGGGGGAAGGGGCAGCTGTGGGCACAGCTTCAGCTGATTTAATTGTTCCTGCCTGCTGGCTCCAAAGAGAACAGCTGATCCTGACAAGCGGGATTCTGCCAGCACAGCACACCAGCTCTGCTGAGGGACAGACTGCCTCCTCAAGTGAGTCCTTGACCCCTGAGCCTCCTGACTGACAGAAATCTCCTAACAGGGTTCAACAGACACCTCATACAGGAGAGCTCTAGCTGGCATCATGCCAGTGCCCCTCTGGGATGAAGCTTCCAGAGGAAGGAGCAGGCAGCAGTCTTTGCTGTTTTGCAGCCTCCACTGGTGATACCCAGGTGAACAGGGTCTGAAGTGGACCTCCAGCAAACTGCAGCAGACCTGCAGAAGAGGGGCCTGACTGTTAGAAGAAAAGCTAACAAACAGAAAGCCACAACATCAACAACAACATAAAGGACCCCCACACAAAAACCCCATCCAAACCGCATCAGCCTCAAAGATCAAAGGTAGATATATCCATGAAGACGAGTAAAAACCAGCATAAAAACACTAAAAATTCCAAAAACCAGAATGCCTCTTCTCCACAACTCCTCTCCAGCAAGGGCACAAAAGTGGATGGAGAATCAGATTGATGAATTGACAGAAGTAGGCTTCAGAAGGTGGATAATAACAAACTCCTCTGAGCTAACAGAGTATATTCTAACCCAATGCAAGGAAGTTAAGAACCTTGATAAAAGGTTACAGGAACTGCTAACTAGAATAAACAGTTTAGAGAGGAACTTAAATGGCCAGATGGAGCTGAAAAACACAGCACAAACACAAGAACTTCATGAAGCATACACAAGTGTCAATAGCTGAATCAATCAAACAGAAGAAAGGATATCAAAGATTGAAGATCAACTTACTGAACTAAGGCATGAAGACAAGCTTAGAGAAAAAAGAATGAAAAGGAATGAACAAAGCTTCCAGGAAATATAGCACTACATGAAAAGACCAAACCTATGATTGGTTGGTGTACCTGAAAGTGACAGGGAGAATGGAACCAAGTTGGAAAACACACTTCAGGATATTACCCAGGAGAACTTCCCCAACCTAGCAAGACAGACCAACATTCAAATTGAGGAAATACAGAGAACATTGTTAAGATACTCCTCAAGAAGAGCAACCCCAAGACACATAATCGTCAGATTCTCCAAGGTTGAAATGAAGGACAAAATGTTAAGGGCAGCCAGAGAGAAAGGTCAGGTTAACTACAAAGGTAAGCCCATCAGACTAACAGCAGATTTCTCTGTGAAAATCCTACAAGCCAGAAGAGAGTACGGGCCAATATTCAACATTCTTGAAGAAAAGAATTTTCAATCCAGAATTTCATATCCAGCCAAAGTAAGCTTCATAAGTGAATGAGAAAGAAAATCCTTTACAGACAAGCAAATGCTGAGGGATTTCATCACCACCATGCCTGCCTTACAAGAGCTCCTGAAGGAAGCACTAAATATGGAAAGGAAAAACTGGTACCAGCCACTGCAAAAACACACCAAAATATAAAGACCAATGACACTATGAAGAAACTGCATCAACTAACGTGAAAAATAACCAGCTAGCATCATGATGACAGGATCAAATTCACACATAACAATATTAACCTTAAATTTAAATGGGCTAAATGCCCCAATTTAAAGACACAGACTGGCTAACTGGATAAAGAGTCAAGACCTATCAGTGTGCTGTATTCAGGAGACCTATCTCACATGCAAAGACACATATAGGCTCAAAATAAAGGTATGCAGGAATATTTACCAAACAAATGAAAAGAAAAAAAAAGCTGGGGTTGCAATCCTAGTCTCTGATAAAATAGACTTTAAACCAAAAAAGATCAAAAAATAAAAAGAAGGGCATTACATAATGGTAAAGGGATCAATGCAACAAGAAGAATTAACTATCCTAAACGTATAAGCACCCAATACACGAGTGCCCAGATTCATAAAACAAGTTCTTAGAGACCTACAAAGAGACTTAGACTCCCACACAATAATAGTGGGAAACTTTAACACCCCTCTGTTAATATTAGACAGATCAAGGAGACAGAAAATTAATAAGGATATTCAGGACTTGAACTCAGTTCTGGACCAAGCAGACCTAATGGACATCTACAGTACTCTCCACACCAAATCAACAGAATATAAATTCTTCTCACTGCCACATAGCACGTATTCTAAAATTGACCACATAATTGGAAGTAAAACACTCCTCAGCAAATGCAAAAGAATGAAAATCATAACAAACAGTCTCTCAGACCACAGGACAATCAAATTAGAACTCAGGATTAAGAAACTCATTCAAAACCTCACAACTACATGGAAATTGATCAACCTGCTCCTGAATGACTACTGGGTAAATAACGAAATGAAGGCAGAAGTAAATAAGTTCTTTGAAACCAATGAGAATAAAGACACAATGTGCCAGAATCTCTGGGACCAGAATCTCTTTAACACAGCTAAAGCAGTGTTAAGAGGTAAATTTATAGCACTAAATACCCACAACAGAAAGCTGGAAAGATCTAATATCAACACCCTAACATCACAATTAAAAGAACTAGAGAAGCAAGAGCAAACAAATTCAAAAGCTGACAGAATACAAGAAATAACTAATACCAGAGCAGAACTGAAGGAGATAGAGACACAAAAAACCTTCAAAAAATAAATTAATCTAGGAACTGGTTTTTTGAAAAGATTAACAAAATAGATAGACTACTAGCTAGACTAGTCTAGAAGAAAAGAGACCAGAATCAAATAGGCACAATAAAAAATGATAAAGTGGCTATTACCACTGATCCCACAGAAATACAAACTACTATAAGAGAATACTATAAACACGTCTATGCAAATAAACTCAAAAATTTAGAAGAAATGAATAAATTCCTGGACACATACACCCTCTCAAGACTAAACCAGGAAGAAGGTGAATCCCTGAGTAAACCAATAGCAAGTTCTGAAATTGAGGCAGTAATTAACAGGCTACCAACCAAAAAATGCCCAGGCCCAGATGGATTCACAGCTGAATTCTACCAGAGGTACAAAGAGGAGCTAGTACCATTCCTTCTGAAATGATTTCAAACAATAGCAAAAGAGGGACTCCTCCCTAACTCATTTTATGAGGCCAGCATCATCCTGATACCAAAACCTGGCAGAGACACAATAAAAAAAAAAATTCAGGCCAATATCTCTGATGAACATCAATGCGAAAATCCTCAATAAAATACTGGCAAACCAAATCCAGCAGCACATCAAAAAGCTTATCCACCATGATCAAGTGGGCTTCATCCCTGAGATGCAAGGCTGGTTCAACATACACAAATCAACCAACATAATCCATCACATAAACAGAACCAATGACAAAAACCACATGATTATCTCAACAGATGGAGAAAGGGCCTTTGATAAACTTCAACATCCCTTCATGCTAAAAACTCTTAAAAAACTAGGTATGGATGGAACACACCTCAAAATAATAAGAGCTATTGATGACAAACCCATAGCCAGTATCATACTGAATGAACAATAGCTGGAAGCTTTCCCTTTGAAAACCGGCACAAGACAAGGATGCCCTCTCTCACCACTGCTACTCAACATCATATTGTAAATTCTGGCCAGGGCAATCAGGCAAGAGAAAGAAATAATGTGTATTCAAATAGGAAGACAGGAAGTCAAATTGTCTCTGTTTGCAGATGACATGATTGTATGTTTAGAAAACCCCATCATCTCAGCCCAAAAGCTCCTTAAGCTGATAAGCAACTTTAGTAAAGTCTCAGGATACAAAATCAATGTGCGAAAACCACAAGCATAGGCCTGGCATGGTGGCTCGTGCCTGTAATCCCAGCACTTTGGGAGGCTGAGGTGGGCAGATCATGGGGTCAAGAGATCGAGGCCATCCTGGCCAACATGGTGAAATGCCGTCTCTACTAAAAATACAAAAATTAGCCAGGCATGATGGTGTGTGCCTGTAATCCCAGCTACTCATGAGGCTGAGGCAGGAGAATCGCTTGAACCTAGGAGGCGGAGGTTGCAGTGAGCCAAGGTCGCACCACTGGACTCCAGCCTGGGTGACAGAGCAAGACTCCGTCTCAAAAACAAAAACAAACAAAAAAAAAACACACAAGCATTCCTAAACACCAACAATAGACAAGCAGAGAGCCAAATCATGACTGAAATCTCATTCACAATTGCTACAAAGAGAATAAAATATCTAGGAAAACAACTTACAAGGCATTTGAAGGACCTCTTCAAGGAGAACTACAGACCACTGCTCAAGGAAATGAGAGGACACAAACAAATGGAAAAACATTACATACTCATGGATAGGAAGAATCAATATCATGAAAATGGCCATATTGACCAAAGTAATTTACAGATTCATTGCTATTCCCATCAAGCTACCAGTGACTTTCTTTGCAGAATTAGAAAAAACTACTTTAAATTTTGTATGGAACCAAAAAAGAGCCCGTATAGCCAAGACAATCCTCAAGATGAATTGAAGACTTAAATGTAAAACCCCAAATCATAAAAATCCTAAAAGAAAACCTAGGCAATACCATTCAGGACACAGGCATGGGCAAAGACTTCATGACTAAAACACTGAAAGCAATTGCAACAAAAGCTAAAATTGACAAATGGAATCTAATTAAACTAAAGAGCTTCTGCATAGCAAAAGAAATTACCATCAGAGTGAAAAGGCAACCTATAGAATGGGAGAAAATTTTTGCAAGCTACCCATCTGACAGAGGTCTAATATCCAAAATCTACAAGGAACTTAAACAAATCATTTATGTGGCCAACAAACATGAAAAAAAGCTCATCAAGCCCAGAGCAGTGGCTCATGCCTGTAATCCCAGCACTTTGGGAGATCAAGGTGGGTAGATCACGAGGTCAGGAGTTCAAGACCAGCCTAGTCAAGATGGTGAAACCCTGTCTCTACTAAAAAATATAAAAATTAGCCAGGCACAGTGGCAGGCACCTGTAATCCCAGCTACTTGGGAGGCTGAGGCAGGAGAATTGCTTGAATCCAGGAGGCGGAGTTTGCAGCCAGCTGAGATTGCACCACTGCACTCTAGCCTGGGCGACAGAGAAGGACTCTAACTCAAAAAAAAAGAAAAAAAGAAAAAAGCTCATCATCACTAGTCATTAGAGAATGCAAATCAAAACCACAATGAGATACCATCTCACACCAGTTAGAATGGAGATCATTAACAAGTCAGGAAACAACAGATGCTGGAGGGGATGTGGAGAAATAGAAATCCTTTTACACTGTTGGTGGGAGAATAAATTAGTTCAGCCATTGTGGAAGACAGTGTGGCAATTCCTCAAGGATCTAGAACTAGAAATACCATCTGACCCAGCAATCTCATTACTGGGTATATACCCAAAGGATTATAAATCATTCCACTATAAAGACACATGCACACATATGTTTATTGTGGCACTGTTCACAATAGCAAAGACTCGGAACCAACTCAAATGCCCATCAATGATAGACTGGATAAAGAAAATGTGGCACATATACACCATGGAATACTATGCAGCCATAAAAAATGAGTTCATGTCCTTTGCAGGGACATGGATGAAGCTAGAAGACATCATTGTCAGCAAACTAACACAGAAACAGAAAACCAAACACCGCATGTTCTCACTCATAAGTGGGAGCTGAACAATGAGAACACATAGACACAGGGAGGGGAACATCACACATTGAGGCCTGTCTGAGGGGGCAAGGGGAGGGAGAGCATTAGGACAAATACCTAATGCATGTGGGGCTTAAAACCCAGATGACCAGTTGATAGGTGCAGCAAACTACCGTGTCACATGTATACCTATGTAACAAACCTGCATGTTCTGCACATGTATCCCAGAGCTTAAAGTAAAATTTTAAAAATAATAAAAATAAAATTAACAAAAAAAGATTGTGATTACCTTTAGGGAGGAGAAGGAAAAGAGGCTGAAAATGGTGGTTGGGGGCATAAACAAGGCTAATTCTATTCTATGGTTAAACAAATGTGTTTGCCTTACAATGATTTATTAAGCTTTATATTAATGCTTTGTGCATGTATTTCTGTATGTATGTTATACATTAATAAAAATTTAAATATTACATATTTAATCCTAACTTAATATTTCAGAATTACAGTAGTGTTTGGTATTATTTTGTTTTAAAGTGGGGCATTTTCATGCAGGTATTCTGAGATGGATATTAATATTCCAAGGTATATCTTTATGTTCTGTCTCTTGGGAGACCCATACGGTTTTCCAAATTCTACCTCAATTAAGTAGCACTGTTTTAATTTGGAGGATGCAATTTTTTACAGCAAAGTCTTCTCCCCACGATAGTACTCACCAAGGCCAGGCCGCCTAGCACAGTGCCCTGCACACAGTGTGCACCCAGTCTGTACAGAACTGGTTTGAATCAGGAACAAAACAAGTAGCAGAGGTCAGTTCTACAAATGATATAAAGTAGGTACACAATGAAGACTGAAAGGCTACACTCAACAGCAAACACTTTTGCATTTATTTGGAAAATATTTTAAACTAGCTCACCAAATGATGTTCATGTCAAGCAGTGATTTGGGAGTTTGGCTGTGACTGTAACCTCCTGGAGAGCTTTAAATCACATTGTCTCCTGGGTCTCACTCCAGGGATTTTGGCTAATTGTGCCATTGCAACTTGAGTTTGGGGACTTTAAACACCCCACCTCCAGGTTGCTCTAATATCCAGGCAGGGGTAAGAAGCATTTATTCAGGGTGAAGAATGCATTGCTTGTGTGTGATTTTTATGTGTGCTTCAGGCTTTGCCCCATAGCTGCTCCTAAATTTGTGGGCTTAGAAAACATCTTTGCCCTTCAAAGTATACACAGCTGTTTGGCTAAATTGCAGCAGGAGAAAATATCACCAGCTCTATCTATGTCACTTACCTTTCGAGTAAGAGGTTGTTTCAGGCACAGTAATTTGATTTCTTCTGTGTTGAAAATTATAAATAGCCTAGAACTACCAGAAAGAGATACAAAGATTTTGCAGATGTGTGGAGTGCATTATAGGTGTTTTCAAATTTCTCTTATAATGAGAAATAAAAAACATAATATTAGGCCTTAATTTCCTAAACTCAGTATTCAGCCATTTTCTCAAATTGTTTATAGTTTTTCCAAGAGACTTCAGCAGCATTCTCTAGAGGGAATGAATTCCCCAAGAGTGCTAACTGGATGGGATGAGAATAAAACATAATCTTGCTTCTATTTCAGAAGTGTCCCTCTACAGAGCCTTTTTTTTTTTTTTTAGACGGAGTCTCTCTCTGTTGCCCAGGCTGGAGTGCAGTGGCATGATCTCGGCTCACTGCAATGTCCGCCTCCCGGGTTCACGCCATTCTCCTGTCTCAGCCTTCCGAGGAGCTGGGACTACAGGCACCCGCCACCAGGCCCGGCTAATTTTTTGTGTTTTTAGTAGAGACGGGGTTTCACCGTGTTAGCCAGGACGGTCTCGATCTCCTGACCTTGTGATCCACCCACCTCAGCCTCCCAAAGTGCTGGGATTACAGGCGTGAGCCATGCGCCCAGCCTCCAGAGTCTTGATGGACTAGAAAACGTGGCTGAGTAGTGTGGTCTGTGGAAGTGCATGAGCTCTGGACTCAGATAGAGTTAATCCTTAATCCCAGCCCAGCTGCTTAGTAGCTGTGGGACAGTTAAATAAACCTTATCTGCAAATAAAAGCATAATAGGCCGGGCGCAGTGGCTTACGCCTGTAATCCCAGCACTTTGGGAGGCAGAGGCGGGCAAATCACGAGGTCAGGAGATCGAGACCATCCTGGCTAACACGGTGAAACCCCATCTCTACTAAAAAAATACAAAAAAATTAGCCGGGCGTGGTAGCGGGCACCTTTAGTCCCAGCTATTGCGGAGCCTGAGGCAGGAGAATGGCATGAATGCGGGAGGCGGAGCTTGCAGTGAGCCGAGATCGGCCACTGCACTCCAGCCTGAGCGACAGAGTGAGACTCCGTCTCCAAAAAAAAAAAAAAAAAAAAAAAGCATAATAAAATTGATTGAAAAAAACAATTATTTTTATTCATTCTCATATCCATGCCCTTAGCATATGATTTTATAATAGTTCCCATCAAGAGACAGGATCTGTTTTCCAAATCTTGGATCTTTCTGGCCTTATTTGCACAGGCCAAAACTGTGAAATGACAGCATGTCAGTTTTGAGCCTAGGCTCAAAAGGTCTTAAATGTTTCTAAAATGGGTCTTAAAAGCTCATTTTTGCTTGCTGAAAAATAAAAGTATCACAGGGAGAAAAACTGAAGTGCCCCAGTTGACAGGTAGCTCACTCTCAGAAGCAGAACCACCCAATCTGCCAGCAGCTGACCACTCATGCCTGAAGCCCAGCCTAAATTTCTAACCAGTTCAATGATGAGCTAGTAAGTTTTAGGATAGTTTGTTATGCAGTTATACCTTACTAACATAAACATTCATTATAGACAGGGTATCAGGATTCCAAAAAGATTCATTACAAATAACCTGCAAATGGTTGGCACCTTATAAGTATTGATTTTCTTTTCCCTTTATTTAAAGTTAGATTTCTGTTAGATGGTATTGAATTATACAGAAGAGCAACTAGATGTATATAATTGGTGCTTAAACTCACACAGTGCCCCATACCACAGGAGAAAAACATACAGCTACAGCCAGACAATTAGGTCCAAGGCCAAATAGCAAAATAAGGAGTTGACCTTTGTATTAATTTATTTTCACACTGCTATAAAGACATACCTGAGGCCAGGCATGGTGGCTCATGCCTGTAATCCCAGCACTTTGGGAGGCTGAGGCAGGTGGATCACAAGGTCAGCAGATCAAGACTGTCCTGGCTAACACGGTGAAACCCCGTCTCTACTAAAAACACAAAAAATTAGCTGGGTGTAGTGGCAGGCACCTGTAATCCCAGCTACTCAGGAGGCTGAGGCAGAAGAATTGCTTGAACATGGGAGGCGGAGGTTGCAATGAGCACAGATCGCGCCACTGCACTCCAGCCTGGGCGACAGAGTGAGACTCTGTCAAAAAAAAAAACCCCAAAAAACAAACAAACAAACAAAAACTACCTGAAACAGAGTAGTTTATGAAGAGAAGAGATTTAATTGACTCAAAATTCTGCATGGCTGGGGAGGCCTCAGGAAACGTACAATCATGGCAGAAGGCAAAAGGGAAGAAAGGCATGTCTTCAAAAGGTGGCAGGAGAGAGTGAAAGAGAGAGAAAGCACTACAGACTTATCAAACAACCAGATCTCCTGAGAACTCTATCAGAGAACAGCAAGAGGAAGTCTGCCCCCACGACTCAATCACCTCCCACAAGGCCCCTCCCCGACATGTGGGGATTACAACTCAAGATGAGATTTGGGTTGGGACAAAGAGCCAAACCGTATCAGCCTTTAATCTATTCCCTCCACATCTGAACTTTGGAGGTCAACACTGTGAAGAGACCTGAAGACATGGGGTTTCCTCCTTCTGAGGCCCTATCATCCATTGTTTACTGTCTGATATTTGGAAGAGAAATCCCCTCCAAACAGCAACTGGGACACAGTGGTCTACATGTGGACACTTCCTGCTTGCAGCTGCTGCTCTGTCTAAGGGCACTGTGCCTCCCACCCTTGGGCCTGAACAGAGAAGTTTATAGGCAGAGGCTGTTCTCTCACTTCCAGCAGAAAAAGGATATTCAGGTCCTTTACCTCTTTGAGGTCAGAGAGTCAGAGTCTTCAGAGATGCACTTCAATGTGCCAGCTACTTGCCATTTGAGGCTACTGGGTACCTGGAATGTGGCTGATTTAAAATGAGATGTGCTGCAGATATGAAATAGAGTCAGTTAAGAAAATTTAGAACCAAAAATCACTCTATTAATAATTACATATTGGGCTAGGCACAGTGGCTCACGCCTGTAATCCCAGCACTTTGAGAGGCCGAGGCGGGCGGATCATGAGGTCAGGATATCGAGACCATCCTGGTCAACATGGTGAAATGCATCTCTACTAAAAATACAAAAAATTAGCCGGGCGTGGTGGTGGGTGCCTGTAGTCCCAGCTACTTGGGAGGCTGAGGGAGAAGAATGGCGTGAACCCAGGAGGCAGAGCTTGCAGTGAGCCGAGATCACGCCACTGCACTCCAGCCTGGGCGACAGAGTGAGACTCCATCTCAAAATAATAATAATTATTATTATCATTATTATATATTGGGCTGGGTGCGGTTTCTCACACCTGTAATCCCAGCACTTTGAGAGGCCAAGATGGGTGGATCACTGAGGCCAGGAGTTCAAGACCAGCCTGGCCAACATGGCAAAACCCTGTCTCTACTAAAAATACAAAATTAGCTGGGTGTGGTGGCACACATCTGTAATCCCAGCTACTTGGGAGGCTGAGGCAGAAGAAGCGATTGAACCCAGGAGGCAGAGGTTGCAGTGAGCTGAGATCACGCCATTGCACTCTAGCCTGGGCAACAAGAGCAAAACTCTGTCTCAAAAAAAAGATGATGATAATAATAATTATTATATGTTGATCACACATTTATTCCCAGTGTTCCATTATTGGAACACTAAGCACATGGGAGTTATTTATATCCCACTGCTCAAGGTCATTGCCAAAGTCTGATTGCAAAAATTTTAAAAATTGCAACCTCAGGCATAAATGGGTTAAAATAATAGTATTTTGGATGTACTGGGTTAAAAATAAATAATTTCACTTGTTTCTTTTTATTATGTTTAATGTGGCTACTAAAATATTTAAAATTCACACACGGCTAACATTTTATGTTTTAGAGGATTGCTTTTCTTTCAAAATTTCAGGTTGCCTACTCAGAAGGTCAGGGGCCGGAAGGGTTATGAAATATTAAATATTAAAATAATTCTCATTATAGTGTTTCCATTTGTAAACAACATATATGTGTGTGTATAAAATTTATAAGTGGACCTAACCTTATACACAAGATTAAAAAATTACCCCCAGGCAGAGCTAAGCCCAGCACAGAGAGAAAGCCCTTGCTGGAAATGACTGGAGCCAAGAGTCTGTCACTCTTGCCTCATTCAGTGCACTGCCTGGTAGCATCTTCTGTCACTCAAGGCCTGAGGGCGCGGGGCCTGGAGCTCTATCCAATCAGAGCGCTGGGGTGGAAACTGTCCAATCAGATTCACAGCCAGAGAGGAAGGGGCGGCTCCCGGTATCTGGCGGGGCCTTTGTCTTTCGCTCCAGGCAGAGCTTGGGGTTAGTACTTCACTGGCCTGCGTACTCTGCTCCAGGAGGTCTCGGTGATTCTGCCACAGCCTCATCCTCCGTCGCCCTGTGACCTGCTGGTATTGGAACATTCATAGCTAAGACTCCAGGACACCCACAAAGCCGAGAAATGCTGAGTGTGCGGGTCAGGGCGTCCGGAGACTGGGGAGGCCTCATCGGAGTCGGCCGGAAATGGCGGTGGCGGGACCGAGTCTGTGAGCCTGAGCCCCCCTCAGCTCAGCCCTCAGTCTTCTCTGGTGCAGGGTCCCCAGGCGTCCTGTCCCGTTTCGGCACAGCGGCTTTGGTCCCAGCCTGTAGCCCTCTTTGCGCAGCTCTGCGCCGGCAGCCCCACATCTTCCCCAGCTTGTGAGGTGATGAGGAGAGGGTCACCAGGGAAAGAGGCCGACTCGGTGTGCAGGGCTCCTGCGTGGAAGGAGCTCTGGTCTGTGGGGTCACCAGGGAAAGACGCCGACTCGGTGTGCAGGGCTCCTGCGTGGAAGGAGCTCTGGTCTGTGGGGTCACCAGGGAAAGACGCCGACTCGGTGTGCAGGGCTCCTGCGTGGAAGGAGCTCTGGTCTGTGGGGTCACCAGTCCCTACTTTAACCTATTCAGAAATAAACGGAGGCACCATTAAAACATTAAAGAATTTATATGAGCAAACAGTGATGAACCAGTGGGACAGCCCTAGACATGGTTTGTCGTTTGGGGGCTACCAGCGGGTCTTGAAGAAAAGGCTTTAAGGTTTGTGAAGAAGCAAAGCAAACTAAATAATTGATTGGGTCCAGTTATGTAGTCGTTTCATTTGGAGTGTCCAGGAGAAAATTTTCTGGTTATGTAATCAGATTAATTGGAGATTTATGGTTGGTTAAGCCTGAATTTTGTTTTCTTCTAAGGTAGTAACTTACGAGATATGCATTTGAGTTAGATCGTTTTGTTGTTGTTACACAGGAACCTAGATCCCTAGAGCCACTTCAGTCTACCTGCTATTTAATTATTTTAACTTTAATCAGAAGCACTGTTTTTTTCCTGCATTTTCCAAATGTGTGGCAAGCAGAGTCTTAAATCTGTTCTGCCAGCCTAACTTGGCTTGCAGTAAAATCTTAAATTTCCAGTGTGTGTGTGTGTGTGTGTGTGTGTGTGTGTGAGTGTGTGTGTGATGGAGTCTCACTCTTGGCCAGGCTGCAACCTCTGTCTCCCAGGCTCAAGGAATTCTCCTGCCTCAGCCTCCCAAGTAGCCAGGATTACTGGTGTGTGCCACCACACCTGGCTAATTTTTGTATTTTTAGTAGAGACAGGATTTCACCGTGTTAGCCAGGCTGTTCTCCAACTCCTGACCTCAGGTGATCCGCCCGCCTTGGCCTCCCAAAGTGCTGGGATTACAGGCGTGAGCCACTGCACCAGGACTGAAATTTCCAGTTTCTTTTCAACATTCACCAAAGCCAACTCCTCCCATCCAATTCACAACACTATCAGCTATTTTTGTTTTTTATTGTATGTTTCTATTTGTAAATATTTCACCGGAGGAAAGCAGAAAATAATCCCATTACACTCCACTGTCAACAAATTTTATGCTTTTTCTTCTTTTATCTTCACTAGGCACAAATGCCTTATCAGGATATCTTTAAATTCAAGTTTCCCTTTGGAAACTTGATGGGACAGTGTGTCCTCAGCCATACTGCTTTTTTTTAAGTCTTGAGTTTTAGAGCTCTCTTGGGATAACCCAAGATACACACAACAGCCATGCCTTTTGGAAGGTTTGGTGAATATCAGCCCCTTGGTCATCTCCTTCCAGAGGACACACTGATGTATGGAAATGGAGCTTCTCAGGAGAGCAGCTGAATGTCCTGAGGCTGAGAGAAATATCCTGGCTTACCCTTCCCACAAAAGGAACTTTTGGGGATCTTAAGATTTTCTTTCCCCAACCCCAGTTCTTCCTGGTCAGCCAATTGGATGGTTGTATTTAGGGAAAAAGACAAAAATAATGCCTGTCTTCTGAATTATCTCATATTTGTGAAGGGGGGAAAACTGTTTTAAAAGACAAAAAAACAAACAACAACAACAAAAAAACTCACCCTAAGGAGGCATGCAAGAACTTGCAAAGCAAGAACAAACAAACAAAAAAACACCAGGGACACACTGTAGGGCACTGTACAGTGTCTTCTGGGAGGGAGAGCTTTGAGCACTTTAGTGAGTAGGGTAAGGGTGGCAAAATGTCCCAACTTATAGGATTGCCTGATTTGACACTTGAGTCAGATATGTGTCTCTTCTGGCCGGGCATGGTGGCTCATGTCTGTAATCCCAGCAGTTTGGGAGGCCAAGGTGGGTGGATCATGAGGCCAGATCAAGACCATCCTGGCTAACACGGTGAAACCCCATCTCTACTAAGAATACAAAAAAAGTAGCCGGGCATGGTGGCATGTGCCTGTAGTCCCAGCTACTTGGGAGCCTGAGGCAGGAGAACTGCTTGAACCAGGGAGTAGGAGGTTGCAGTGAGCTGAGCTCGCACCAGTGCACTCCAGCCTGGGCCACAAAGCGAGACTCCGTCTCAAGAATAAGGGAAGACACCAGCCCTCATATTGTCTTATGCCCAATTTCTGCCTCCAAAGAAAGAAGAACTAAAAACTAAAAGGCAGAAATGAAATCCACAGGCAGACAGCCCAGTGCCACACCCTGAGCCTGGTAGTTAAAGATTGACCCCTCACCTAATTGGTTATGTTATCTATAGATTACAGACATTGTATGGAAAAGCACTGTGAAAATCCCTGTCCTGTTCTGTTCCATTCTAATTACTAGTGCATGCAGCCCCCAGTCACGTACCCCCTGCTTTCTCAATTGATCACAACCCTCTCATGTGGACCCCCTTAGAGTTGCAAGCCCTTAAGAGGGACAGGACTTGCTCACTCGGGGAGCTCAGTTTTTGGAGACGTGAATCTGCCAGTGCTCCCTGCTAAATAAAGCCCTTCCTTAACTTGGTGTCTAAGGGATTTTTGTCTGTGGCTAGTCCTGCTACATTTCTTGGTTCCCTGACTGGGAAGTGAGGTGATTAATGGATGGATGGCTGATGCAGCTCCTTAGGCAGCTGAGGCTTGCCCTATGGAGCATCCCCGTGGGGGACTCTGGCCAGCTTGAGCAACGCGGATCCTGAGAGCACTCCCAGATAGGCATTTGCCCTGGTGGAATGCCTCATTAGAGCGGCGCATGGCAGGCCCCTGCGGAGGATCAACGCAGTGGCTGAACACCAGGAAGGAACTGGCACTTGGAGTCCAGACATCTGAAACTTGGTAAGACTGGTCTTTGGAACTTGCCCACTCCATTTGAGTGGAAGCATGGCCTGATCACCCATGACATGCCTGTACCAGCACTTTGGTTTTTGTTTTTGACTTGACTTGGATTGCTTGATACTTTGGTTTTGGTTTTGACCTGGCTTGGATTTCTTGATACTCTGATTTTGGTTTTGGTTCTGATTTGGTGTAAACTGTAAAAGTGTGTGTGTGCCCTTTTTACCCGTTCTTTGTTTTGTGGTGTGCGTGTGGTGTGAGCATGGTGTTTTGTCTTGAGGAAGCATGGGTCAGGCACAAAGTAAGCCCACCCCACCGGGAACTATGTTGAAAATTTCAAGATTTAAGGGAGACTATGGAGTACTATGACACCAGGAAAACTTAAAACTTTGTGTAAGATAGACTGAACAGCATTAGAGGTGGGTTGGCCACCTGAAGGAAGCCTAGACAGGTCCCTTGTTTCAAAGGTATGGCACAAGGTAACCTGTAAGCCAGGGCACACAGGCCAGTTCCCGTACATAGACACTTGGTTACAGCTGGTTTTAGACTGCCCCCCCCACAATGGTTGAGAGAACAGCAGCATAAGCGGCTGGCAGAGGCAAGGAAAGACCAGCAGAGAGAGAGAGGAAGAGACAGACAAAGAGGGAGTCAAGAAGAGAGACAGAGAGAGTCAGAAAGTGAAAGAGAGAAAGAAAGAGGGAAATATACAAGTAGTTAAGAAAAAAAAAGTGTACCCTATTCCTTTAAAAGCCAGGGTAAATTTAAAACCTATAATTGATAATTGGAGGTCTTTTCTGTGACCCTACAACACTCCAATACAACCTTGTTGTAAGTGTAAACAAGGGTGAAGCCCAAAAGCACTGAGGCCACTGACAACCTGTAGCCTTCCTATCAAAAATTCTTAACTGAGTAATCTGTGGATGGCCCAAATGCATTCAATCTGTAGCAGCAACTGCTTTGTTAACAGAAGAAAGTAGAAAAATAACTTTTAGAGGAAACCTCATAGTGAGCACACCTCACCAGTTCAGAAGTATCCTAAGGAAAAAAAAAAAAAAGATGACAACATTAGCCACTGAAAATTCCCTTAACCTAGCAGGTTTCCTAACAGGGGATCTAAATCTTAATTACCATACAAAGGTCTGACCAGACCTAGGAGGAATTCCGTTTAGGACGGGATGATAGATGGTTCCTCCCAGGTAATAGAAGGAAAAAAAAAAAAAACCATCTATACCAATTCTAAGTTAATTTGGACTAAACAAGGTCTTATTAATAGCAAAGGATAATTGAAATCCCAAACTTAACAAGGTTTTCAACAAAAGTAAAGTTTGCTAAAAGTTAACAGTGTAACATGTATTATAGTAACTTCTAATCTTGTGGCCTTAGACAGTCTAGTCCACAGACATAAAGGAAGTTCACTTTGGAAAACAATGGTTATCATCTTTGGGAAAAAAGGGAAAGAAGGTGAGGGGGCAGAATTTATGTAAAAAGAATGTTATATGGTAAATTCTTGTCCTGAAATAAATTAACTGGTTGTTTAAAGAAAGAAATGTTTGTAATAAGTCAGAAAGTTGAGGCCTGTCAAAGAATTGTCTGTGAAAGTCGTGAAAGAAAAAAACTTATAAAAAAAAATTTATGCAAGAAATGTTGTATAATTTAAAAGTAACTAGGCCTCCTGAATGTAAAACTATTGAAAAAAACAGTTTATATGCAAGGTGTATAAACAAAGTAAAATATACCTTTGGTAAAAGGATTATAAGGAGGCATAAGAATGTAAATTTTTGGGTGGAGCCAAGATGGCCAAATAGGAACAGCTCCGGTCTACAGCTCCCAGCGTGAGCAATGCAGAAGATGGGTGATTTCTTCATTTCCATCTGAGGTACCGGGTTCATCTCACTAGGGAGTGCCAGACAGTGGGCGCAGGTCAGTGGGTGCGTGCACCGTGCGCGAGCCGAAGCAGGGTGAGGCATTGCCTCACTCAGGAAGCGCAAGGGGTCAGGGAGTTCCATTTCCTAGTCAAAGGAGTGACAGACAGCACCTGGAAAATTGGGTCACTCCCACCCGAATACTGCGCTTTTCCAATGGGCTTAAAAAACGGTGCACCAGGAGATTATATCCTGCACATGGCTCGGAGGGTCCTACGCCCACAGAGTCTCGCTGATTGCTAGCACAGCAGTCTGAGATCAAACTGCAAGGCAGCAGCGAGGCTGGGGGAGGGGCGCCTGCCATTGCCCAGGCTTGCTTAGGTAAACAAAGCAGCCGGGAAGCTCGAACTGGGTGGAGCCCACCACAGCTCATGGAGGCCTGCCTGCCTCTGTAGGCTCCGCCTCTGGGGGCAGGGCACAGACAAACAAAAAGACAGCAGTAACCTCTGCAGACTTAAATGTCCCTGTCTGACAGCTTTGAAGAGAGCAGTGGTTCTCCCAGCATGCAGCTGGAGATCTGAGAACAGGCAGACTGCCTCCTCAAGTGGGTCCCTGACCCCTGACCCCCAAGCAGCCTAACTGGGAGGCACCCCCCAGCAGGGGCAGACTGACACCTCACATGGCTGGGTATTCCAACAGACCTGCAGCTGAGGGTCCTGTCTGTTAGAAGGAAAACTAACAAACAGAAAGGACATCCACACCAAAAACCCATCTGTACATCACCATCATCAAAGACCAAAAGTAGATAAAACCACAAAGATGGGGAAAAAACAGAGCAGAAAAACTGGAAACTCTAAAAAGCAGAGCGCCTCTCCTCCTCCAAAGGAACGCAGTTCCTCACCAGCAACGGGACAAAGCTGGACGGAGAATGACTTTGACGAGCTGAGAGAAGAAGGCTTCAGATGATCAAATTACTCCAAGCTACGGGAGGACATTCAAACCAAAGACAAAGAAGTTGAAAACTTTGAAAAAAGTTTAGAAGAATGTATAACTAGAATAACCAATACAGAGAAGTGCTTAAAGGAGCTGATGGAGCTGAAAACCAAGGCTCGAGAACTATGTGAAGAATGCAGAAGCCTCAGGAGCCAATGCGATCAACTGGAAGAAAGGGTATCAGCAATGGAAGATGAAGTGAATGAAATGAAGCGAGAAGGGAAGTTTAGAGAAAAAAGAATAAAAACAAATGAGCAAAACCTCCAAGAAATATGGGACTATGTGAAAAGACCAAATCTACGTCTGATTGTTGTACCTGAAAGTGACAGGGAGAATGGAACCAAGTTGGAAAACACTCTGCAGGATATTATCCAAGAGAACTTCCCCAATCTAGCAAGGTAGGCCAACATTCAGATTCAGGAAATACAGAGAACACCACAAAGATACTCCTCGCGAAGAGCAACTCCAAGACACGTAATTATCAGATTCACCAAAGTTGAAATGAAGGAAAAAATGTTAAGGGCAGCCAGAGAGAAAGGTCAGGTTACCCACAAAGGGAAGCCCATCAGACTAACAGCGGATCTCTCAGCAGAAACTCTACAAGCCAGAAGAGAGTGGGGGCCAATATTCAACATTCTTAAAGAAAAGAATTTTCAACCCAGAATTTCATATCCAGCCAAACTAAGCTTCATAAGTGAAGGAGAAATAAAATACTTTACAGACAAGCAAATGCTGAGAGATTTTGTCACCACCAGGCCTGCCCTAAAAGAGCTCCTGAAAGAAGCGCTAAACATGGAAAGGAACAACCGATACCAGCCACTGCAAAATGATGCCAAAATGTAAAGACCATCGAGACTAGGAAGAAACTGCATGAACTAACGAGCAAAATAACCAGCTAACATCATAATGACAGGATCAAATTCACACACAACAATATTAACTTTAAATGTAAATGGACTAAATGCTCCAATTAAAAGATACAGACTGGCAAATTGGATAAAGAGTCAAGACCCATCAGTGTGCTGTATTCAGGAAACCCATCTCACGTGCAGAGACACAAATAGGCTCAAAATAAAAGGATGGAGGAAGATCTACCAAGCAAATGGAAAACAAAAAAAGGCAGGGGTTGCAATCCTAGTCTCTGATAAAACAGACTTTAAACCAACAAAGATCAAAAGAGACAAAGAAGGCCATTACATAATGGTAAAGGGATCAATTCAACAAGAAGAGCTAACTATCCTAAATATATATGCACCCAATACAGGAGCACCCAGATTCATAAAGCAAGTCCTGAGTGACCTACAAAGAGACTTAGACTCCCACACAATATTAATGGGAGACTTTAACACCCCACTGTCAACATTCGACAGATCAACAAGACAGAAAGTCAACAAGGATACACAGGAATTGAACTTAGCTCTGCACGAAGCGGACCTAATAGACATCTACAGAACTCTCCACCCCAAATCAACAGGATATACATTTTTTTCAGCACCACACCACACCTATTCCAAAATTGACCACATACTTGGAAGTAAAGCTCTCCTCAGCAAATGTAAAAGAACAGAAATTATAACAAACTATCTCTCAGACCACAGTGCAATCAAACTAGAACTCAGGATTAAGAATCTCACTCAAAACTGCTCAACTACATGGAAACTGAACAACCTGCTCCTGAATGACTACTGTGTACATAACGAAATGAAGGCAGAAATAAAGATGTTCTTTGAAACCAATGAGAACAAAGACACAACATACCAGAATCTCTGGGATGCATTCAAAGCAGTGTGTAGAGGGAAATTTATAGCACTAAATGCCCACAAGAGAAAGCAGGAAAGATCCAAAACTGACACCTTAACATGACAATTTAAAGAACTAGAAAAGCAAGAGCAAACACATTCAAAAGCAGCAGAAGGCAAGAAATAACTAAAATCAGAGCAGAACTGAAGGAAATAGCGACACAAAAAACCCTCCAAAAAATTAATGAATCCAGGAGCTGGTTTTTTGAAAGGATCAACAAAATTGATAGACCTCTAGCAAGACTAATAAAGAAAAAAAGAGAAAAATCAAATAGATGCAATAAAAAATGATAAAGGGGATATCACCACCGATCCCACAGAAATACAAACTACCATCAGAGAATACTACAAACACCTCTACACAAATAAACTAGAAAATCTAGAAGAAATGGATAAATTCCTCGACACATACACTCTCCCAAGACTAAACCAGAAAGAAGTTGAATCTCTGAATAGACCAATAACAGGAGCTGAAATTGTGGCAATAATCAATAGCTTACCAGCCAAAAGGAGTCCAGGACCAGATGGATTCACAGCCGAATTCTACCAGAGGTACAAAGAGGAGCTGGTACCATTCCTTCTGAAACTATTCCAATCAATAGAAAAAGAGGAAATCCTCCCTAACTCATTTTATGAGGCCAGCATCATCCTGATACCAAAGCCGGGCAGAGACACAACCAAAAAAGAGAGTTTTAGACCAATATCCTTGATGAACATTGATGCAAAAATCCTCAATAAAATACTGGCAAACCGAATCCAGCAGCACATCAAAAAGCTTTTCCACCATGATCAAGTGGGCTTCATCCCTGGGATGCAAGGCTGGTTCAGTGTACGCAAATCAATAAATGTAATACAGCGTATAAACAGAACCAAAGACAAAAACCACATGATTATCTCAATAGATGCAGAAAAGGCCTTTCACAAAATTCAACAACACTTCATGCTAAAAACTCTCAATAAATTAGGTATTGATGGGACATATCTCAAAATAATAAGAGCTATCTATGACAAAGCCACAGCCAATATCATACTGAATGGGCAAAAACTGGAAGCATTCCCTTTGAAAACTGGCACAAGACAGGGATGCCCTCTCTCACCACTCCTATTCAACATAGTGTTGGAAGTTCTGGCCAGGGCAATTAGGCAGGAGAAGGAAATAAAGGGTATTCAATTAGGAAAAGAGGAAGTCAAATTGTCCCTGTTTGCAGACGACATGATTGCATATCTAGAAAACCCCATTGTCTCAGCCCAACATCTCCTTCAGCTGATAAGCAACTTCAGGAAAGTCTCAGGATACAAAATCAATGTACAAAAATCACAAGCATTCTTATACTCCAATAACAGACAAACAGAGAGCCAAATCATGAGTGAACTCCCCTTCACAATTGCTTCAAAGAGAATAAAATACCTAGGAATCCAACTTACAAGGGATGTGAAGGACCTCTTCAAGGAGAACTACAAACCACTGCTCAAGGAAATAAAAGAGGATACAAACAAATGGAAGAACATTCCATGCTCGTGGGTAGGAAGAATCAATATCATGACAATGGCCATACTGCCCAAGGTAATTTACAGGTTCAATGCCATCCCCATCAAGCTACCAATGACTTTCTTCACAGAATTGGAAAAAACTACTTTAAAGTTCATATGGAACCAAAAAAGAGCCCGCATCACCAAGTCAATCCTAAGCCAAAAGAACAAAGCTGGAGGCGTCACACTACCTGACTTCAAACTATACTACAAGGCTACAGTAACCAAAACAGCATGGTACTGGTACCAAAACAGAGATATAGATCAATGGAACAGAACAGAGCCCTCAGAAATAATGCCACATATCTACAACTATCTGATCTTTGACAAACCTGAGAAAAACAAGCAATGGGGAAAGGATTCCCTATTTAATAAATGGTGCTGGGAAAACTGGCTAGCCATATGTAGAAAGCTGAAACTGGATCCCTTCCTTTCACCTTATACAAAAATCAATTCAAGATGGATTAAAGACTTAAATGTTAGACCTAAAACCATAGAAACCTTAGAAGAAAATCTAGGCATTACCATTCAGGACATAGGCATGGGCAAGGACTTCATGTCTAAAACACCAAAAGCAATGGCAACAAAAGCCAAAATTGACAAATGGGATGTAATTAAACTCAAGAGCTTCTGCCCAGCAAAAGAAACTACCATCAGAGTGAACAGGCAACTTACAAAATGGGAGAAAATTTTCACAACCTACTCATCTGACAAAGGGCTAATATCCAGAATCTACAATGAACTCAAACAAATTTACAAGAAAAAAACAAACAACCCCATCAAAAAGTGGGCAAAGGACATGAACAGATACTTCTCAAAAGAAGACATTTATGCAGCCAAAAAACACATGAAAAAATGCTCACCATCACTGGCAATCAGAGAAATGCAAATCAAAACCACAATGAGATACCATCTCACACCAGTTAGAATGGCAATCATTAAAAAGTCAGGAAACAACAGGTGCTGGAGAGGATGTGGAGAAATAGGAACACTTTTACACTGCTGATGGGACTGTAAACTAGTTCAACCATTGTGGAAGTCATTGTGGTGATTCCTCAGGGATCGAGAACTAGAAATACCATTTGACCCAGCCATCCCATTACTGGGTATATACCCAAAGGAGTATAAATCATGCTGCTATAAAGACACATGCACATGTATGTTTATTGCGGCATTATTCACAATAGCAAAGACTTGGAACCAACCCAGATGTCCAACAATGATCGACTGGATTAAGAAAATGTGGCACATATACACCATGGAATACTATGCAGCCATAAAAAATGATGAGTTCATATCCTTTGTAGGGACATGGATGAAATTGGAAATCATCATTCTCAGTAAACTATCGCAAGAACAAAAAACCAAACACCGCATATTCTCACTCATAGGTGGGAATTGAACAATGAGAACAGATGGACACAGGAAGGGGAACATCACACTCTGGGGACTGTTGTGGGGTGGGGGAAGGGGGGAGGGATAGCACTGGGAGATATACCTAATGCTAGATGACGAGTTAGTGGGTGCAGCTCCCCAGCATGGCACATGTATATATATGTATCTAACCTGCACATTGTGCACATGTACCCTAAAACTTAAAGTATAATAATAATAAATTTTTAAAAAAAAGAAAAAAAGAATGTAAATTTTTACCTACATTAAAAGGTTAAAAAAATTTGTTTTGAAGGTTTAAGCAAGTTTTAAAATGTTAATTTTAAAGACAATTCTGTGTGTAAACATATTAGCTAAAGTTAAAGGGGTATCATCCAGTTTTTCTGTGAACTGGACATTAAAGTAAAAACACAACGGGTTTTTCTTAAAGCACTAACATGCTCTTTTACAAAGATTATAAAAGGTTAAAAACGGTCTATAAAAATCTTACCTTGTGATCCAACATTAAAAATTGAATAAATGTGTCTACACAGTTTTATTAAAACTAAGTTTAACATTAATAGCACACTAACATAAAGGTGAAATTTAGCTTATCTGGTATAAAAATCATACAGGAAGCAGTGTCAAATATAAAATGGTATTTGGCTTCTTTGATCTAAAAACTAATAAAAAATACATGCTAAAGGAAATTTCTCAGTAGAAAGTCACCAAGAACTACAAAGTCCACTGCTGATGTCTCCACATTTAAAACAAAAGGTCAATTTCTTCGAAATTGTATACTTGGTTTATCTTCCATTTTCCTTTCCATCAAAACTAAAAGTCTTTTAGCACATGTACCACCCCTAGAATTTCCAGTAAACCAGCACCAGCCTGAAGATCATGTTCTCATCAAAGGGTGAAAAGAAAGGAAACTTGAGCCAGCCTAGGAAGGACCCTACCTTGTGCTGCTAACCACTGAGACTGCTGTTCATACAGTGAAAAAAGGATGGACTCATCACAACTGAGTCAAGAAAGCGCCACCCCCTCCAGAGTCATGGGCCGTAGTCCCAGGGGAAAACCCTACCAAACTAAAGCTAAGAAAAATTTAACTCTCTCATCTATTCTATTACTCTTTCTTCTTTCCTCGTTCTATTGCTGACCATCTAGTTATTAATGTAGCCAAGTCAATTTCACCTCAAACTATTGCATTTAATGCATGCCTTGTTATACCCTGTGGGGACTTGCCAAGTCAAAGACAGCTCTCTACTTCAGAAAAGTACCTCTGTCCCTCCTGACTCTCCTTAGACTGGGCATTAGTAAATTAGGACCATTTAATCCGGGGAAATTTCGATAAAGACTCCAGTGTCAACCAGGAGCCTTGCTCCCCAATGTAGAGCTTTTATGCCATAGTTGATCCAACATTCTGTGGACCACTAAAGAGCAAGGATGGACTGCCCCAACCGGTTTTTGTAATTTCCTAAAATCATACATTAATTTTACTAGAGGATCATAGAAGTTAAAGACTTAAAACAAACTTTGGCAAACAGGATACGAAGATGCAAATGCCTGGTTGGAATGGATCAAATATTCCATCCACACGTTAAACAAAAGCAATTGTTATGCTTGGGCATATGGCAGGCCAGAGGCCCAGATTGTCCCCTTTCCACTAAGGTGGTCCTCCTGTCAACCAGGCATGAGCTGCATGGTAGCTCTTTTCCAGGATTCTACAGCCTGGAGTAATAAGTTGTGCCAAGCTCTCTCTGCGATATCCCAAAGTCCGGCACCCTGTGAGTCAGCCCCCGAGGGCCATCCAGCTTCCGTCTCCCAACACTAAGTTCACTTCATGTCTCTCATGACGGAGGAAACTTAGCATTCCTTGGAGACCTGAAGGGATGCAGTGAGCTTGAGAATTTTCAAGAGCTTATTAATCAGTCAGCCCTTGTTCATCCCTGAGCAGATGTGTGGTGGTATTGTGGTGGACCTTTACTGGGCACTCTGCCGAATAACTGGAGTGGCACTTGTACTTTAGTCCAATTGGCTATCCCTTTCACCCTGGCATTTCATCAACCAGAGGGAGGAAAAATAAGACATCGTAAAGTGAGAGAAGCCCCTTATGGGTCTTTTGACTCCCACGTCTATTTAGATGCAATTGGAGTCCCACGGGGAATACCAGATCAATTTAAAGCTTGAAATCAAATAGCTGCAGGATTTGAGTCAATATTTTGGTGGGTGACAGTTAATAAAAATGTAGATTGGATAAACTACCTCTATTACAACCAACAGCAACGAGCTTTTCGTGAGTTAAAAGAAAAGCTCATGGCGGCCCCAGCCCTGGGGCTACCTGACCTGACAATAGTTTTACATTCAGAAGGACTAATTACTTTTAAATTTATACAACAATTTCTTGCATAAATTCTTTTTTTATAACTTTTTTTTTACACTATATGTGTCAGAAAAAAAAAAAGGTAGTTAATAGTTTTAACCCAGACTGTGGGACACTGGCCAAAGCTGGTGGCCTATCTCTCTAAACAACTAGACAGGGTTTCTAAGTGTTGGCCCCCATGTTTGAGGGCCTTGGCAGCAACAGCCCTGCTAGCACAACAAGCAGATAAGCTAACTCTTGGGCAAAACCTGAATATAAAGGCCCCCCATGCTGTGGCAAATTTGATGAATACCAAAGGACATCATTGGCTAACAAATGCTAGATTAACAAGTACCAAAGCATGTTATGTGAAAATCCCCACATAACCATTGAAGTTTGCAACACCCTAAACCCTGCCACCTTGCTCCCGGTATCAGAGAGCCCAGTTAAAACATAACTGTCTTAATCCTTTTAAATGGATCAAACCCCTCGGAGGATCATTGTCATTGGCATTATTAATATTGGTATGTTTATGTTGTCTACTTTTAGTCTGCACATGTCCCCAAGGAGTCCAAGGACAAGTCCAAAGTCAACAACAAGCAATGATGGTGGTGGTGATCCTAGTCAATAAAAAGGGGGAAGATGTGAGTGGCAAGCCACCCAGGTGCCAAAGCAAGAGACTGAGGGCACAAGCTGTTCCAGTATAATAAAGAAAATATATAGCATAAGAATAGTTATACTAGAAATAGATTATGGATATGATTATATATGAATGTCATTAATCATTAGGTTGTAGCATTATTCTTTATTCCAATATTATAATAATCTTTGTTCTACAATTATAACCTAGGAAAAACCAGGCCATACAGAGATAGGAGGTGAAGGGACATGGTGAGAAGTGACCAGAAGTCAAGAATGTTAGCCCTCTGTTACGCCCGGACAGGGCCACTAGTGGGCTCCCTGGTCTAGCAGTAATGCCAGCGCCCATTACCTAGTGCACCTTGGTCTAGCAGTAGCATTAGTGCCTAGGGAAGGCACCCATTACTTAGCAGACCAGGAAAGGGAGTCTCCCTTTCCCCAGGGGAGTTAGAGAAGACTCTGCTCCACCACCTCTTGTGGAAGGCCTGACATCAGTCAGGCCTGCCCGCAGCCATCTGGAGACCTAACCGTCTCCCTGTGATGCTGTGCTTCAGCAGTCATGCTCCTGGTCCACTTTCATGTTCCACTCTGTACACCTGGCTCTGCCTTCTAGATAGCAGTAGCAGAATTAGTGAAAGTACTAAAAGTCTTTGAAATGCATAGAAGAAATAATGGTGTAATCTGTCCTCTCTCTCCACCTCGGCTGCCAAACAGGGAAGGGCCCCCTGTTTAGTGGACACATGACTCGTGTGACCTTACCTATCATTGGAGATGGCTCACACTCCTTACCCTGCCCCCTTGTCTTGTATCCGACAAATAACAGCACGGCCAGGCATTCAGGGCCACTACCGGTCTCCACATCTTGGTGGTAGTGGTCCCCCGGGCCCAGCTGTCTTTTCTTCTATCTCTTTGTCTTTATTTCTATGATCTCTCATCTCCGCACATAAGGAGAAAAAACCCACAGACCCTGTAGGGCTGGGCCCTACATAACTGTGTAGAGGTATTAGACTCAGTTTATTCTAGTGGGTCCAACCTCCGAGACCATCCTTGAATATCAGTAGACTGTGAGCTGTACTTGGACAGGAGCAGCTTTGCCATCCTCTGCAAAGTGACTCTGAAAAAGATGAGAAGCCCTGCTCCAGTCACACCTGGAAGCTGACTGGTTCCCACATTGCCAAAGCATGAGGAAATTCATCACAGGACTCACTTCCCTGAAAATTTGGACTTGTACAGTAAGGACTTCAACTGACCTTCCTTAGACTGAGGACTGTTCCCAGTATATACATCAAGTCACTGAGGTAGGACAAAAGTTTGCTACGGTCCTATTGTTTTATGGTTATTTTAAGTGTACCAGGACTCTAAAAGGAAGTTGTTTGTATAATGCTATTCTATACAAGGTATGTAGCCCACGAAATGACCAGCCTGATGTGTGCTATAACCCATCTTTTTTCCTACTGCCCATAAAAACAGGCGAACTTCTAGGTTTCCTGGTCTATGCTTCCCAAGAAAAGAGACGCATAGTTATAGGTGACTGAAAAGATGACAAGTGGCCCCCTGAAAGAATCATACAGTACTATGGGCCTGCCACTTAGGCACAAGACAGCTCATGGGGATACCGAATCCCCATTTACATGCTCAACTGAATCATACAATTACAAGCTGTCTTAGAAATAATCACTAATAAAACTGGCAGAGCTTCAACTGTTTTAGCCCAGCAAGAAACCCAGATAAGAAATGCTATCTATAAAAATAGACTAGCCCTAGACTACTTGCTAACAGCTAAAGGAGGGGTCTGTGGGAAATTTAACCTTACTAATTGCTGTCTACACATAGATGACCAAGGGCAAGTAGTTGAAGACATAGTTAGAGATATGACAAAACTGGCACATGTGCCTGTGCAAGTGTGGCATGGATTTAATCCTGGGGCCATGTTTGAAAAATGGCTTCCAGCACTAGGAGGATTTAAAACTTTTATAGTGGGAGTTATAATACTAATAAGAACATGCTTACTGCTCCCTTGTTTGCTAACTGTACTTCTTCAAATGATAAAAAGCTTCATCACTACCTTAGTTCACCAAAATGCTTCAGCACAAGTGTACTATATGAATCACTATCGATCTGTCTTGCAAGAAGACGTGAGTAATGAGGATAAAGGTGAGAACTCCCGCTAATGAGAGAGGTTCTCAAACGGGGGGAATAAGGGAGGAGACCACCCCTCATATTGTCTTATGCCCAATTTCTGCCTCCAAAGAAAGAAGAAGTGAAAACTGAAAGGCAGAAATGGAATCCACAGGCAGATAGCCCAGCATCATGCCCTGGGCCTGGCAGTTAAAAATCCACCCCTGACCTAACTGCTTGTGTTATCTATAGATTTCAGACATTGTATGGAAAAGCATCATGAAAATCCCTGTCCTGTTCTATTCTGTTCTGACTACTGGTGCATGCAGCCCCCAGTCACATACCCTCTGCTTGCTCAATCAATCAAGACCCTTTCACGCGGACCCCCTTATAGTTGTAAGCCCTTAAAAGGGACAGGAATTGCTCACTCAGGGAGCTCAGTTTTTGGAGATGTGAGTCTGCCAATGCTGCCAGCTGAATAAAGCCCTTTCCTTCTGCAACTCGGTGTCTGAGGGGTTCTTGTCTGTATCTCATCCTGCTACAACAAAGGTGGGCAGATCATGAGGTCAGGAGTTCCAGACCAGCCTGACCAACATGGTGAAACCCCGTCTCTAGTAAAAATACAAAAATTAGCCAGGCGTGGTGGTGCAAGCCTTTAATCCCAGCTACTCAGGGGGCTGAGGCAGGAGAATCACTTGAACCCGGGAGGCAGAGGTTGTAGTGAGCCAAGATTGTGCCATTGCACTCTAGCCTGGTCGACAGGGCAAGACTCCATCTCAAAAAAATAAAAAATAGGCTGGGCGCAGTGGCTTATGCCTGTAATCCCAGCACTCTGGGAGGCTGAGGTGGATGGATCACTTGAGGTCGGGAGTTCAAGACTAGTCTGACCAACATGAAGAAACCCCATCTCTACTAAAAATACAAAATTAGCCAGGTGTGGTGGAGCACGCCTGTAATCCCAGCTACTCAGGAGGCTGAGGCAGGGGAATCGCTTGAACCCGGGAGGCAGAGGTTGTGGTGAGCCAAGATCATGCCATTGCACTCCAGCCTGGGCAACAAGAGTGAAACTCTATCTCAAAAAATAATAATAATAAATAAATAAAAATAAAAATAATAATGAATAAGTAAATAAAATAAAAATAAGTGAAGGGATAAATATGCAAGGAAAAACATAAAGAAAAAACAATCAGAACTTCAGGAAATATTGGACACACTTATAAAAATGCAAAATGCTCTGGAAAGTCTCAGCAATAGAATTGAACAAGTAGAAGAAAGAAATTCAGAGATCAAAGAAGATCTTCAAATTAACACAATCCAGCAAAGACAAAAAAAAAAATGAAAAAAACCTTAAAGAAGCCTGGGATTATGTTAAATGACCAAACCTAAGAATAATTGGTTTTTCTGAAAAAGAAGAAAAATCTAAAAGTTTCGAAAACATATTTGGGGAAATAATTGAAGAAAACTTCTCTGGTTTTGCCAGAGGCCTAGACATTCAAATACAAAAAGCACAAAGAATACCTGAGAAATTCATCACAAAAAGATCATCACCTAATCACATTGTCATCAGGTTATCTAACGTTAAGATGAAGGAAAGAATCATATCATATATATATATATAATATGTGTATATATATAATATGTATGTGTATGTATATATATATATATATATATATATATACACACACACACACACACACAATGGAATACTACTCAGCCATAAAAAGGAATGAACTAACATTTGCAGTGACCTGGATAAGACTGGAGACTATTATTCTAAGTGAAGTCACTCAGGAATGGAAAATCAAACATTGAATTTTCTCACTGAGATGTGGGAGCTAAGCTATGAGGTCACAAAGGCATAAGAATGATGCAATGGACTTTGGGGACGTTGGGGAAAGAGTAGGAGGGGGATGAGGGATAGAAGACTACCAATATGGTGCAGTGTATACTGCTCTACTGCTTGGGTGATGGGTGCAACAAAATCTCACAAATCACCACTAAAGAACATACTAATGTAACCAAATACCACCTGTAGCCCAGTAACTTATGGGGGAAAAAAAGAGACTTAAAAAAAAATATATATATATATACAAAAATTAGCCAGACATAGTGGTGCATGCCTGTAATCCCAGCTACTTGGGAGGCTGAGGGGAGAATCACTTTAACCTGGGAGGCGGAGGTTGCATTGAGCCAAAATTGTGCCGTTGCACTCCAGCCTGAGCCACAGAGTGAGACTCTGTCTCAAAAAATATATATAAAAAATAAAACTAGTAATCCAGGCAAAACAAAGATTAATTATACATTATGAAAATACTCTGCCACATTTTTATACTAAATCAGCCAGTACTGAAATTTTTTAGATATGCCATTTCAATAAACTGTGTGTTCCAAGTCAAATTACCTATGATAACCTCTCAGTTATCAGTGCTATGAACCTAAATTGAAGAAACAAACCTGATATTTAAGAGGACATAAATTTAATGTTAAGTGTGAACTCATAGAGAACCTAGACAGCAGTGACTTTTTTCATTCCTGAGTTCTTAAAGCTTCCTTTATCAAAAGCACTGCATTTTATCACTCGCCACAGAAGAGATAAAAAATAGTCTAAGTTGGCGGGGCACAGTGGCTCGTGCCTGTAATCCCAGCACTTTCAGAGGCCGAGGTGGGCAGATCACCTGAGGTCAGGAGTTCAAGACCAGCCTGACCAACATGGAGAAACTCTGTCTCTACTAAAAATACAAAATTAGCTGGGCGTGGCGGTGCACTCCTGTAATCTCAGCTACTTGGGCGGCTGAGGCAGGAGAATCACTTGAACCTGGGAGGCAGAGGTTGCAGCGAGCTGAGATGGCGCCATTGCAGTCCAGCCTGGGCAATAAGAGTGAAACTCCATCTCAAAAAAATACATAATAATAATCTAAGTTAAATATAAATTATATGTGTGTGTGTGTGTGTGTGTGTGTGTGGTGACTGTCCTAACTACTAAAATAGGTTAGGACCATTTTTTTTTCCCTCAAACATATAATCCTGAGAAGACAATCCAAACTTTATGTACACTTTGGGAGGCCAAGGCGCGTGGATCACAAGGTCAGGAGATTGAGACCATCCTGGCGAACATGGTGAAACCCCGTCTCTTCTAAAAATACGAAAAAAAACAAAATTAGCTGGGCATGGTGGCAGGCACCTGTAGTCCCAGTTACTCGGGAGGCTGAGGCAGGAGAATGGCATGAACTCGGGGGATGGAGCTTGCAGTGAGCCGAGATCGCACCACTGCACTCCAGCCTGGGTGACAGAGCGAGACTCCGTCTCAAAAAAAAAAAATTCATGTACATTTCTGCTACCTGAGGAACTAAACATTTATAAAGAAATTTTATTCAATTGTCATGTTTAATGCATATTTTCTTGTAGAATAGAAATTGTCTCATGGGAAAAGTCTGATGTTATAACAGTAGTTTAAAGGATAATAAAAAATATGTTTTGCTCATGAGACATTTCTGAAAAAGGCTCCAATAATATACTTATTTCGGCTGGGAGCAGTGGCTCATGCCTGTAATACCAGCACTTTGGGAGGCCAAGAAGGGTGGATCACGAGGTCAGGAGTTCAAGACCAGCCTGGCCAAGATGGTGAAACCCTGTCTTTACTAAAAATACAAAAATTAGCCAGGCATGGTGGCGGGCGCCTGTAATCCCAGCTACTCGGGAGGCTGAGGCAGAGAATCACTTGAACCCAGGAGGCAAAGGCTGCAGCGAGCTGAGATCGTGCCACTGCGCTCCAGCCTGGGTGACAGAGTGCGACTCTGTCCCAGGAAAAAAAAAAAAAACCTATTTCACTGGAGAAGTTATAAACTGTTAAATAAGGTATTCCAGAAACAATAGTATTGAGAAAATCCAACTAAATTGACAGGATTGCTTTTGTAATTGCAGATTGATGACAATCAGATTCACTGAGAGTGAAAAACTGTTTTGACTATTATAAACTTGTCATTGGATGGCTTATGTACCTGATAATAGAACCTCATGTGTGTTCTGTTACTGAAGTTTAATATGACTAAATGCAGCAAGGCTTTAATGCGTTATGGCAAAGCATATTTTCACCAGGTAAACAACCTTTTATGGTCTACTGACTGAGGACAGAAAAACCCTTTATAGTCTAGAACCCAGAGATTGAGTCTGCTTGCCATCTACACTGAAGCAAGACTTCGGGACCTTGAACCTTAGGTTGATAATCTCACAACTGAGAAGGGACCCTCCAAATTCTTGCAATTGTATGCCCATTGGAGTTTTTTTTTTTTTTTTTCGAGACGGAGTCTTGCTCTGTTGCCCAGGCTGGAGGGCAGTGGTGCGATCTCGGCTCACTGCAAGCTCCGCCTCCTGGGTTCATGCCATTCTCCTGCCTCAGCCTGCCTAGTAGCTGGGACTACAGGTGCCCACCACCACGCCCAGCTAATTGTTTTGTATTTTTAGTAGAGACGGGGTTTCACCGTGTTAGCCAGGATGGTCTCAATCTCCTGACCTGGTGAGCCTCCCACCTAGGCCTCCCAAAGTGCTGGGATTACAGGCGTGAGCCACCACACCCAGCCGCAGATATTAAGGTAAAGTTAAACAGGGAAGTTTCTCCTAAAAAGCAAATGGCAGCTTTGATGTAGAGCTTTCTTCACAAGATGAAAAATCAAGACATCTCTACTATCATAACACTCTTAGATTACTGTTTTTTTCTTATGGCTCTGCAAACAACAGAAATTAAAAGGGGCCTCTTGTGTGCACTCATGGGGTACACTTTTATATGTAGAAGATTTTTCAGCCAACATTATGTATGAACAAACTTATGCCTTCATAAGTAAAAGATGAAGGGCCAATGAGGATGAGAAATTTTAATGGGACATCTGTTGCCTCATAATATCAGAAACAGAATATTGGTTCACTGCAGTTAACCTAATTCATAAGTTAAAGAGAACTTATTCAGAATAGATTATAGAGCATTGCCAGGAGGCCATTACTCTTTAATGGCTATCATTTGTTAGGTATTTTTGTTCCCCATGGTTTAGAGTAAATGAGGCGATGGTTAGAAATTTATTCCCCCTAATAGGGTTCTATAGCATATTCTATTGTAAAGGCTATGGTTACACAATAGACTTTAATTTTTCTTTTTAAAGTTGTGCAAAATAATAGAATTTCTCTAGATTACTTACTGGATGAACAGAGAAGTATCTCTGCAGTTGCTAAAACTTGTAGTTGTACATAGAAAAATACATCGGGTATTAACAGAGATTCAGTTGTAGGAGGTTAATAAATAGGCTGTTTGGTTGAAATGAGGAGACCATTTATTTACCTAATTATTTGATCTATTTAATGTTAGTTGGTGGGCTCATGAGACCCTGGCTAAAAAGCATACTTGAGGCCAGGCATGGTGGATCATGCCTGTAATCCTAGCACTTTGGGAGGCCAAGGTGGGCAGATCACGAGGTCAAGAGTTCGAGACCATTCTGGCCAACATGGTGAAACCCCGTTTCTACTAAAAATACAAAAATTAGCTGGACATGGTGGTTCATGCCTGTAGTCTCAGCTACTCGGGAGGCCGAGGCAGGAGGATCGCTTGAACCTGGGATGCGAGGCAGAGGTTACAGTGAGCCGAGCTCACGCCACTGCACTCTAGCCTGGCGAAAGAGCAAGACTCCGTCTCAAAAAAAAAAAAACGCATACTTGAAACTCTTGTTATTATCTTTCTTATAGTCAAAATAGTAGTCTCCCTACTGCATTGTATTCTCTCAAAAGTTATAAATGTTTGCATGCAGTTATCTCTAGAATGTCAAATGATGTCTCTTTAACAGCAATCACAAAAACTCAAATGCATATGTGACCATGAGGACACCATAATCTATGAATGACCTCATAAGGACAAAAACTAAAAGTAATGGAAACTGAGAGTGGCATTAAGACAGAGTTTTGGTCACACTCTTACCTATGTGAGAACTTAACCAAAAGGGGGGAATTTTATAAACAACATTATTGAAGGCCATCATTCTGGATTGAGCTTGTGCATTACGCCTAAAGAGACCAAACCAAACCAAATGGAGTCACTCATGCTAAATGTGACATAATCAAAATGAAAATGTAAGGAAACAGGTAGATCCTAAAACAGGCCAGGTTTGGTTATTCTTTTGAAAACAGCAGATTTCAACACAAGGATGTCACCTGTACTGCAACCCTTAAAAAAAATAATAACCTGAAGTCCTTGTTTCCACTTTGCAAAAGCTACAGTTCTGCTTTTTCACAATGGGATTTGAGAATAAATAAGTAGATTTTTGATGGTGACAGAATAATATCAATGTCTAAAGCTTTGGTCTAGCTCTCAAAATTGAAAAGATGATCAAAAGGGAGAAATTGTTAAATTAATTATGCCTAAAGCTGCTCCCTTTTCTGTTTAACTTTGGTCACTAGGTTTTTTTTTAAACATTGTAAACTGAAACCTAGCTGGATATATAAATAGACTGTAATCCATTATTGTACCAACCACTGTGTTTTTGCCAATAAAAGGACATCAAGTGTTCAAATTATGTTTAAATAAGGCAAATCCCAACCTGTAATCAATCTGGCTGTTTCTGTACCTCAGTTCTATTTTCTGTATGTCTCTTTGCTTTTTCCATCCACAAACCTGTTTTCATAATGTGGCTTTGCCAGAGTCTCTCTGAGCCTACTCTGGATCCACAGGCTGCCCAATTTGCAAATCATTCTATGCTCTATTAAACTCTGTTGAATTTAATTTCTCTAAAATCTTAAAGTTTTTCTCTTTTAAAAGTTTTCAAATATTTTCTTCTCTCTCTCTTTTTTTTCTTGAGATGGAGTTTCACTCTTGTTGGCCAGGCTGGAGTGCAGTGGTGTGATCTCGGCTCACTGCAACCTCAGCCTCCCAGGTTCAAGCGATTCTCCTGCTTCAGCCTCCCACGTAGCTGGGATTAGAAACATGTGCCATCACGCCTGGCTAATTTTGTATTTTTAGTAGAGACAGGGTTTCCCCATGGTGGTCAGGCTGATCTCGAACTCCTGACCTCAGGTGATCCACCCACCTCAGCCTCCCAAAGTGCTGGGATTAGGCATGAGCCACCGCACGCGGCCTAGTTTTAAAATAAAAATTTTTTTTGAGACAGAGTTTCGCGCTGTCACCCAGGCTGGAGTGCAGTGGCATGATCTCAGCTCACTGCAAGCTGCGCCTTCCAGGTTCACACCATTCTCCTGCCTCAGCCTCCCGAGTAGCTGGGACTACAGGCGCCCGCCACCATGCCCAGCTAACTTTTTGTATTTTTAGTAGAGACGGGGTTTCACCGTGTTAGCCAGATGGTCTCAATCTCCTGACCTCGTGATCCGCCCGCCTCAGCCTCCCAGTGTTGGGATTACAGGCGTGAGCCACAGTGCCGGCTCAAATATTTTCAATGATAAAAATAAATAATGTGCTGTTGGGCTTTGATTTTCTAAACTCATCCCTCAGCTATTTCCTCAAATTATTCTGTCTTCAAAATGCTTCTCCAATATTTTTTTTTTTGAGACAGTCTCATTTTACCACCCAGTGTGGATGGCAGTGGTGCAGCCAATCATGGCTTACTGCAGCCTTGACCTTCCAGACTCAAGCAATCCTCCTGCCTCTGCCACCTAAGTATTGGGACTATAGGCATGTACCACCATGGTTGGCTAATTTTTTCATTTTTTTAATGGAAACAAAATCTTATTATGTTGCTCAGGCTGCACTGGAACTCCTGAGCTCACGTAATTCTCCCATCTTAGCCTCCCAAAGTGCTAGGATTACAGGTCTGAGCCACCCTGTTTGCAAAATGGTAGCAATTTTTCATCCCCCCTGTATCCATGCCCACTGCCAGATGCTTTTACAGTTGTTTCCATCAAGATTCAGAATCTGTTTTCCAAACCCTAGATCAGGCTGGCCTTATTTGCTAAGGGCAGTAGAAACCTGTGAACATGGCAATGAGCTAGTTTGGGGCCTAGGCTCAAATGGTCTTGAGTGCTTCTGTTTTTCTTTTAGAATGTTGACATCACCTTGGAAAAAAGCCCATGTTAGCCAGCTGGAAAATAAGGTATCATGGGGAGGAGAAGCAAGGTGTCCCTGTTGACAACCCCAGAAGCAGAACATCACCCCCAGAAGCACAGCTGCCTAGTCAACAAGCAGCTGACGACATATGTCTGAAGGAGCTCAGCTGAAACCAGAAGAATGGCACCACTGAGCCCAACCTAAATGGCTGACCATCTCAATTATGAACTAATAAGTTTTGGATGATTTGTTATGCTGCAATAGCTAACTAATACATGCACCCAGTGCAGATAGGATGCCAGGATTCAATGACAGGTTGATTACTAGTTACATTCTAACAGTGGGCACCCTATAGGTACTGATTTTTTCCCCTGATTTAAAGTTGGGTGACTTGTAAGAGAATGTTGAGTAATGCAGAAATATACGTAGACATGTGTGCATGTGATTGGTGCTTATACCCACACAGTCCCACACACCACAGGAGAAAACAGATAACTACAGCCTGACTATTAGGGTCAAGGCCAATAGCAAAATAAGTTTTGCCTTTAATCTGTTTCTGCATATCTAAACATTTGAGGTCAACATTTGTGGACAGATCTGAAGACACAGAGTTTTATTATCCTGTGGCCCTGACATTCTTTCTTCACTGTCTGATCTCTGGAAGAAAAGTGGGCAACAGGTGGCCAGCAGTGGTCTACCTGTGGTTGTTTTACTCCTGCTGCCATCTGCTCTTTTTATGGCCACTATCTGTTCCACCCTTAGAACTGAAGAAAGATATTGGTAGGGAGAGGCTCTGCCTTCACTTCTGGCAGAAAAGGGATGTTCAGTTCATTCACCCCCCGACATCAGAGCTGAACTTCAGTGTGGCAGCTATTGGCCATGTGTGCCTCCTGAGTGACTGGAATGTGGCTGGTCTGAACTGCGATGTGCTAGAAAGGTAAAATACAGAGTTAGTTTCAAAGATTTAGTTTCAAATGTTTATATACATTATTAATAATTACACATTCCTCACACATTAAAATGATAATATTATGGACATATTGGGTTAATTAAATTGTTACAATCAATTCAACCTCTTCCTTGTTTCTTTTTCAAGTTACTCTACTAGAAAATTTAAGATTCACATGTGGCTCACATTTTATTTCTGAAGATTACCTCCTTTTTAAAATTTCAGTCTGCCTGCTCAAAGGACCAGAGCCAGGAAGGTCATAAAATCTGAAATTTTAAAATAATTATTGTTACATTCTTTTCATTTTTGAATAGCCACTATATATATAAATATAAATATATATAAGTATATGTATTATATATAAATATAAATATATATAAATATAAATATATATTATATAATATATAATGTATACTATATATTATGTATAATATACAATATATATTTATATATAATATAATATATAATATATAAATATAAATATATATAAATATATAAATATAAATATATAATATATAAATATAAATATATAATATATATAAATATAAATATATAAATATATAAATATATAAATATAAATATATATAAATATGTATAAATATAAATATATAAAAATATATAAATATAAATATATAAATATAAATATATAAATATAAATAAATATAAATATATAAATATAAATAAATATAAATATATAAATATAAATAAATATAAATATATAAATATATAAAAAATATATAAATATATATAAATACATAGAAATATATAGAAATATATACATAAATATATATATTTATATATATATATATATATATATTTTTTTTTTTAGACAGAGTTTTGCTCTTGTTGCCCAGGCTGGAGTGCAATGGCACAATCTCGGCTCACCACAACCTCCGTCTCCCAGGTTCAAGCGGTTCTGCTGCCTCAGCCTCCCGAGGACCTGGGATAACAGACATGGGCCACCACAACCCGCTAATTTTATATTTTTTGTAAAGACTGGGTTTCTCCATGTTGGTCAGGCTGGTCTCTAACTCTGGACCTCAGGTCATCTGCCCGCTTCGGCCCTCCAAAATGTTGGGATTACGGGCGTGAGCCACCGCGACCGGCCCCATATATTATTTATAAGTGCATATGACCTTACACACAAGATTAAATGCAAATAACCTCTGGGGTGGGCCTGGCTCAGCTCAGGGAGGAAGCCCTGTCAGAGAAGGATGCAGCCCAGGCTGTCACTCTTCTTTGAGCCCCGCATCTCCTCACATCTTCCGTCAATCATGGCCTGAGGGGGCGGGGATTTAAATGTTATCCAATCGAAGACGCTAGGCAGGGAACCGTCCAATCAGGCACGCAGGTGAAGCGGACAGGGCGGCTTCCGGGTTTGGCGGGGCCTTTGTCTCTCGCTGTGGCCTGAGCTCCAGGTCTCGTCTTCAGCGCTCTGTGTCCTCTGCTCCTAGAGGTCCAGGCTCTGTGGCCCTGTGACCTGCAGGTATTGGGAGATCTACAGCTAAGACGCCAGGAACCCCTGGAAGCCTAGAAATGGTGAGAGTGCCGGGTCCGACATCCCCAGAGAGGGGAGGGGCTGGTTGTAATGGGTGGGAAGTGGCTGTGGCGGGACTCAGGCCTCCCGGCAGTCAGCTGCACAATCTGCGCCCCGAGTTCTCCTTGCCCAGCTGGGCCTCAGTCCCCATCAGCCTTAAGATGGCGGCTGCGCTGACAGGCGGGCCTCAGCACGTCCTGTCTCTTCCTTGCGCAGTGACTGTGCCCTGGCCTGGAGCCCTCTCTGGGCAGCTCTGCATCCGCAGCGCCGCGTCTCTCCCAGACTGTGCAGGGACCACGGGAGGATCGTCACGGGAGAATAGTCACGGGAGAATCCTGACTTGGGGTGCGAGTTCATGAATGGGAAGAACTTTGGTCCTGGGTTCCTAGTTCCTCTTTTCTCCTATTAAAAATGTACAGGCCGGGAGGGGTGGCTCACGTCTGTAATCCCAGGACTTTGGGAGGCCGAGGCGGGCGCATCACTAAGTCAGGAGTTCAAGACCAGCCTGGCCAGCATAGTGAAACCCCGTCTTTACTAAAAATACAAAAATTTGCCGGGCATGGTGGCACACGCCTGTAGTCCCAGCTACTTGGGAGACTGAGGCAGGAGAATCACTTGAACCTGGGAGGTGGAGGTTGCAGTGAACCGAGATCGCGCCACTGCACTACAGCCTGTGTAACAGAGCAAGACTCCGTCTCGGGAAAAAAAAAATGTACAGAAGTCACCGCAAAAATATTAAAGAAATTAATCAAAGAGTGATTAAAAAACTGTAGAGCACCCAGCTGTGGTTTGTAATTTGTTGTTCATGGCGGGGCTTGAAGGAAAGACTTTTATAAGGGTGCATGATGAAGAAAGCCAAATTCAGTAATTGGTTAGGTACCGTTATGTAGTTTCTTAGATTGTACAATAAAGGTGAAAATTTTCTGGTTGTGTAATCAGAGCTTAATTGGCAGTATACCGTTGATTAAGCCTGAATTTTGTGTCTTTCAATGTACTAATTTTCAAAACGATGCGCTTGAGTTAGATTTTTTATTTATTTTTTTTTTTTTGAGATGGAGTCTCGCTCTTGTCGCTCAGGCTGGAGTGCAGTGTCACAATCTCGGCTCACTACAACTTCTGCCGCTGCCCGTGTTCAAGCTTCTCCTGCCTCAGCCTTTTGAGTAGCTGGAATTACAAGCGCCTGCCACCCTGCCCAGCTAATTTTTGTACTTTTAGCACAGACGGGGTTTCACCATGTTGGCCTGGCTGGCCTCGAACTCTTGACCTCAGGTGATCCGCCTTGAACTCTTGACCTCAGGTGATCCTCCTGCCTTGGCCTCCCAAAATGCTGGGATTACAGGCGTGAGCTATCACGCCCAGCCACGTTAGATCTTTTTAAAAGTAGGAACCCAGGGTCTAGAGACACCTCAGTCTAATTGTCTGCCACTCAATTATTTTCACACTCCATGGGGAACTGATTTTCTGCTGCATTTTTCACCTGTGTCCCAAGCAGGGTCTTAAGTCTAACCCCCATCCCCCATTTCTCCAGCCTCACTCTGGCTTGCAGTAAGATACTAAATTTCCAGTTCTTTCTGGCGTTCCCAAATGCCAACTTTTCCTCCCTAATTCACATTATCACCTATTTGTCCTTTAGTGTACTTTTTTTACACCATATTTTAATTAGTTATTTTCTAACAAAGTATTAAATGGTGCTTTTAATAAGATTTGTTATCTGTTTATAAATATTTCCCATGTGAAGAAAGCAAATAATAATCCCCTGACACTGTGTTGTAAAAACTCTCTGTGCTTCTTCTCCTTGTATCTTCTCTGGGCACAGAGATCTTGTCTCAGGATGTTTTTGGGTCAAGGTTTTCCTTTGGAAACTTTATGGGGTGTTGTGTCCTCAGTCACCCTTCAGTTTTTTTCTGGTCCTGGGTTTCAGTATTGTCTGGGGATAAACCAAGATATCCGCCATGGTTATGTCAGTTAGAGTGTCTAGTGGATATCAGCTTCTGGGTTATTTTCTCCCATAGGAGAACCTGAAGTCTGGAGTGTATCCTCTCAAGGAAGCAAGTGGATGCCCTGGGGCTGACAGGAATCTTCTGGTGTACTCTTTTTATGAAAAGGTAACCCCTTGAGATGTTAAAATTGTCTTCACCCAACCCAGCTTTCATTTCTTGGAGACACATTGCTGGTCAACCAATCAGACTGTGGCATTGAGGGGAAAACAAATAATTTTTGCCTCTGGATTGTCTAAGGGGGCAGAAAAATAGTGAAATAAATATAGTGAAAGTAAAATAGTGGAAAAAAGTGGAACATTTGTGACAGAAAAAATAGTATCCCAAAAGACAAAAAGAAAAAGAAAAACACTGACCCCAGTGAGATGGTGTAAGAACTTGCAAAGTTAAATGCCTGTGGGACAGTCACTGGGGCATAGTGTGGTATCTCCTGAGTGGGTGGTTCTTGAGCACATAAGTGAGCAGGAGTGGGTGGAAGACTGTTTCAAGTGATTGAATGGCCTGACTTGAAACATGAGTCAGACACATCTGTTTTTTCATCAGCACTGCCACTCCCTGGGTTTGTCACCTTGAAAAGATTTGTTCACTTATTTTAACTTCAGTTTTTTAGCTGTAAATTCTATTAGTAGAGCTTGAAAGGTAGGAAAATATTTACCAAAGGCATAAAAGTGGTGGGTTTAAGAAAAAAATAGTATCTAATAATATATTCCATTCATTAAAAATTCTCTATTCCCTTTTTACCCCCAGGGTGAGTTTAGGAATTTTCTCAGGTGTGTTTTTTATGGCTGGGTGATTTCAAACAGAATTCTAAGGCTCAGCTTTTGGAATGCTACCAAGGAAATGAGTAGGTAAAATCTCTGTTCCATTTTTTTGTAGAAAATAAATACATTTCTACAAGAAAATGTGGTAGATAATTGGTGAGTTACATAGATTCATGAAAACATCAGTTTCTCTCTCTGCAGGGTAAATTTGTGACAGTAAATATCTCTGTTCAAATCCTGTTATCTTGATTTCTGAGTTTCATGCTAAATTTTATGAGATGAAACTTGGTACCACCTAGAAGTTTTCCCATATGACTAATTGTTTACTAAATGATTCTTAATGGAATTAATAAAATAATGCATACATTATGTGAAAGAAATAGATATTTTGCTTTTTTTTATTGAGGTATAAATTGCAAACACCTTAAAATTTCCTTCCCTTATATGAACACTGTGACTAATTTTGCTAGATTTTTCAAACACATAGTTTCAAAAACCAAGTGAGTAACTCTAACATAGAAATTAAAGCTTCAGCCCAGTGACTCAGAGCTAAGGCTAATATTGAGCCTGCAAAAGGAGTTTATTACAGGCCCAGTTAGTTTTTTTCTGGGGAGCCTCCCCTGCAGATGTCCTAGCCTGCTCACTCTAGCTGTGGAAGAAGCTTTTCTGCTGAGAGAAGCTACAGAGTCCTGGAAAGGTGGGGACCCACAGGCAGATGCAGTTAAGGTTAAGATGGTAGGAGATTGAGAGGGTCTTACTGATGATAAAGTTGTTATTGTTTGAAGGCAGTTTCTAGACTTTGTAATACCTAACAAAGTTAGATTTATGTTAAAAATTTGAATTCCAAAGGACTATTGCAACAGAAGGAAATACCAACTGTAAGAACCTTAAGGATTGCAAAGTTTAGGCAGAAAAGGGCTTTCTTTCATGGGGAGGAGCAAACAAAATTAGAAGTTGGAGACGGCCGGATGCTGTGGCTCACACCTGTAATCTCAGCACTTTGGGAGGCCGAGGCAGGCGGATCATGAGGTCAGGAGATGGAGACCATCCTGGCTAACATGGTGAAACCCCGTCTCTACTAAAAATACAAAAAAATCAGCCGGGCGTGGTCGCGGGCACCTGTAGTCCCAGCTACTCGGGAGGCTGAGGCAGGAGAATGGCGTAAACCCAGGAGGCGGAGCTGGTAGTGAGCCTAGATCGCACCACTGCGCTCCAGCCTGGGTGACTGGGCCAGATTCCATCTAAAAAAAAAAAAAAGTTGGAGGGGACTGGCAAATGAAGGGTGAAATAATCAGATTTTAGATCAGAGAATGTTTTACCCTGAAGTCAGCATGTTCTTAGGAGGGACATAAAATGGAGTTGTATATTGGCTGAGATTGAGGGTAGCTCCAAGTTCAGGAGCCTGTGAAAAATATTATTTAGACCACTGAAGACAAATTCAGCTGATTTTTTTAAATGAGAAAAAATGTGCAGAGTTCTTATCGGAAAGGGGTCACAGTCCACACCCCAAGAGAGGGTTCTTGGATTTCACTCAAGAAAGAATTCAGGGTGAGTCTACAGAGTAAAGTAAAAGCAAGTTTATTACAAAACAGAAGGAATAAAAGAATGGCTTACTCTATAGGCAGAGCAGCCCTGAGGGCTGCTGGTTGCCCATTTTTATGGTTATTTCTTGATTATATGCTAAACAAGGGGTGGATTATTTTTGCCTCCCAATTAGACAATATAAAGTAATTTTCTGATGTTTCCATGATGTCTCCATGGCATTTTGTAAACTGTCATGGCACTGGTGGGAGTGTAGCAGTGAGGACAACCAAAGGTCACTCTCATCCCATCTTAGTTTTGGTGAGTTTTATCCACCTTCTTTACTGCAACCTGTTTTATCACCCAGATCTTTATAACCTGTATCTTGTGCTGAATTCTTGTCTCATCCTGTGACTTAGAATGCCTAACCATCTGGGAGTGCAGCCCCGTAGGTCTCAGCCTCATTTTACCCAGCCCCTATTCGAAATGGATTTGCCCTGATTCAATACGCCTCTGACATTTCTCCTTTTTTTTTTTTTTTTTTTTTTTTAATCTGAGACGGAGTCTCACTCTGTTGCCCAGGCTGGAGTGCAACGGCATCATCTCGGCTCACTGCAACCTCCACCTACTGGGTTCAAGTATTTCTCCTGCCTCAGCCTCCCCAGTAGCTGGGATTACAGGCGCCTGCCACCACGCCTGGCTGATTTTTGTACTTTTTTTTTTTTTTAGTCCAATCAGTTTACTCTGCTTTCTCCATCTCCTCCTCCCATTATTCAGCCATTGGAACTGGGAAACCTCCTACTTTCCCCCTGTTTGTACTCTTTCCACAATTCATCTTGTCTTTCTGCAGCCATATCTTCTTAATACAGACTGAAGTTTCTGTCATTGAGAACAGAGTGATCCATAAACCTGGTCATCGCACTTTTTATGAGACAGTAATGTGGGCCCCAGATCCATGGCATGGTTTCCTCTGGATGCACTCCTGGATCTAATTTTTGTATTTTTAGTAGAGACGGGGTTTCACCATGTTGACCAGGATGGTCTCCATCTCTTGACCTCGTGATCCACCTGCCTCGGCCTCCCAAAGTGCTGGGATTACAGGCATGAGCCATCGTGCCTGGCCGTAATCTCTGACTTTTTTTTTTTTTTTCTTGAGACGGAGTCTCACTCTGTTGCCCCAGCTAGAGTTCAATGGCATCATCTCAGCTCACTGCAACCTCCGCCTCCCAGGTTCAAGCGATTCTCCTGCCTCAGCCTCCTGAGTAGCTGGGACTACAGGCGCATGCCACCATGCCAAGCTAAGTTTTGTATTTTTAGGAGAGACGGGGTTTCACCATGTTGGCCAGGATGGTCTCGATCTCTTGACCTCGTGATCCGCTCACCTCAGCCTCCCAAAGTGCTGGGATTACAGGCGTGAGCCCCCATGCCCGGCAGATGCCTTTTATTTTCATCTCTTCTCTGATTGCTCTGGCCAGGATTTCCAATTTTATGTTGAATAGGATGTTTGAGAGAAGGCATCCTTATCTTGTGCCAGTTTTCAAGGAGGAATGCTTCCAGCTTGTGTCCATTCAGTGTGTTGGCTGTAAGTTTGTCATTGATGTCTCATTGTTTTGAAGTATATACCTTCAATGCCTAGTTTGTTAAGGGTTTTAAACATGAAAAATGTTAAATTATATTGAAAGTGTTTTAGCATCTATTGAGATAATCTTGGTATTTGTTATTCTCTTTATGTGATGAATAACATTTATTGATTATATATTGAACCAACTTGCCTCCCAGAGACGCAGCCTACTTGATTATAGTGGATTAGCTTTTTGATGTTCTTCTGAATTCAGTTTCCCAGTATTTTGTTGAGGGTATTTTCATCAATGTTCATCAAGGATATTGGCCTGAAGTTTTCTTTTTTTTTTATCTTTGCCAGGTTTTGATATCAGAATGATGCTATTCTTATATATAATGAGTTGAAAAGGAGTCCTTTCTTTTCAATATTTTGAAATATTTTTAGTAGAAGTGGTACTAGCTCTTTTTTGTACATCTGGTAGAGTTCAGCTAGGAATTTGTCTGGTTCTTTGCTTTTTTTTTTGGCTAGTAGGCTATTTCTTACTAATTCAATTTTGGAGCTTGTTATTGGTCTATTCAGGGATTCAGTTTCTTATTTGTTCAGTCTCTGGAAAATGTGTCTTTGCCCCCAGGTTACTATTCTCAAGCTTGGCCCAAATAAACTCTTATATTCATGTTGCCTCAGCTTTTTCCTTTTAGGTAGTCATATCATGTAGAATGAGCTAGAGCAGCCTCTATGAGGGGATCTCTCCTTTGATTGTACTCCACTTGCTGTAACACCCAAGAATGCGGAGTGTGGTTGATCCTACCTAGAATCTGCACATAAGGTCTGGCCTCTTCCTGGGATTTACAGGACACGGCCAGACTTTAGATTGAGAATGTACAGAAAACCAACAGGAGGCATTTTCTCCATTGTGAGTTGTCAACATAGACATCTTAAAGCCCCCTTTGAGAGTGTGGTTCTTTAAGCTTTTCAGATCTTGTTCAGTGATTTGCCACAGTTATGTGAGAGGCTCCAGATATAAATAGAATCTGATGACAGAATCAGCATTTTAAGAGTGAGATATCAAAGTCATAATGTATCCATAGCCATGACCACAACTATACCTACCTGTAAAATGGGATACTGGAGTAGAGTATTCTTGTCTTTCTCCTTACCCAAAAGCTAGCAAATTGGGACAAGTGATTAGGTTCTGGAGCTCCACCAGGCCATTTTCTATTTAGAATCAGACTGAATCTCTCCAGCCTGGATTATCATTGGGCCATCAGCCCAGGGTCACTAAGAACCCTCTCACAATCACCTAGACATCTTTGAGACATTTGAGGATGTCCAGGGCAGAATTGTGTCAGGCTGACAAGAGTGGTTAATTCTGCTTCTGGCTTGGTGTAAGAGAAATGAGTCATTCTGTGTGTGTGTGGTTTTTTTAGGGTTTTTTTTTCTTTTTTTAGACAGAGTATTGCTCTATAGCCCAGGCTGGAGTGCAGTGGCGCGATCTGGGCTCACTGCAACCTCCGCCTCCCGGGTTCAAGTGACTCTTCTGCTTCAGCCTCCTGAATAGCTGGGAATACAGGCACTTGCCACCATGCCTGGCTAATTTTTGCATTTTTAGTAAAGACAGGGTTTCACCATATTGCACAGGCTGGTCTTGAACTCCTGACCTTGTGATCCGCCCACCTCAGCCTCCCAAAATGCTGGGATCACAGGTGTGAGCCACCATGCCTGGCAATTCTGTGTTTTTTTTTCCCCTTATACAAGAGATAACTTTGGTTGGTACCCAGATGAGAGTTTCTCAAGTTTCCTGGTACTTGGATGAAAGCAATAGGAGGTCTGGTGACTCAAACAGATAAAGTAATTGTTTTCATTTTATATGGCCATTCAAAAAACAGATGAAGCAGTCATGATCCTTACTATCCAGGAACATGTCTAGACTAACAACTGGATACATGGGTGAATTAAGCATTATATGGTTGGTACAATGAATAGATGTGTGCAAAAAAAATTGGGGCCACTGTTTTATATTGTTACTTCTGATACCATCAGCTGAAGAGATATTTATGGAGTGAAGATTTGTTATTATTTGTGTTTCCTCTACTTTGCTAAGAATATATATTTATCTTCTAGTATAATTATTCTAAAGAACTTTAATAAATTTGTTTAAATTGCTTATTAGTATATGTTATAAAATTGACAGGGCAGTGGCAAAAATAGATTAAAGTTACATAAGCTCTGGGATTTAAGATTCTCTTATGTAAGCTTAGGAAAAACAAAACTGGAAATACCTTGGTGGCAGAGAGAACATAATTCTACATAGGGTCCTTTCCCTGCCCAAATTCTGTTCAGATTCACGCTTTTTGGAGGCCTTATTTATGTCTGGCACCGCTCTGGAGCCTTACCTCACAAAACTGATTTATAAAAATCAGAGTTTTGGCTGGGTGTGGTGGCTCACACCTGTAATCCCAACACTTTGGGAGGCCGAGGCAGACAGATCATGAGGTCGGGAGTTTGAGACCAGCCTGACTAACATGGTGAAACCCCGTCTCTACTAAAAATACAAAAATTAGCCGGGCGTGGTGGCACATGCCTGTAATCCCAGCTGCTCAGGAGGCTGGGGCAGGAGAATCGCTTGAACCCGGGAGGCGGAGGTTGCATTGAGCCAAGATTGTGTCACTGCACTCCAGCCTGGCGACACAGCGAGACTCCATCTAAAAAAAAAAGACTGGAGTTTTGTCTGGGGAGTCCTGCTGCTTTTCTAGAACTGGTGCTCACAATTTTCTGAAACCCAAAAACAGATAAGTGACAGAAATAAACTATTTATTTTAGGATCTTATTTTTTGAATTTTGTATTAAAACCAGTGCTTACAGAAACATTCCATTTAGCACCTTGTTTTCTGTTTCTGCCAATCTAGCAGTTGCTCCACAAGCCACAAACAAGTAAATGTATACACAATAAAAATTTCTCTAAACTACATTAAACTTTTTCTATGTTCTTCTCATCTGCGTGTATTTAACTTTTATTCTATACATTTAAAACAAAATCAATGACAGAGAAACAGAGGAAGAAATAAAAATGCTGAACCCTTTATCTAAGTCCTGGGAATTATTGAACACTTAGTATCAACTTCCAGGGTGTTATTAGGATTAAATCACAAAATGTGTTATTCCCAGCACAGTGCTCTGTAACATACCCTTGAGCACATAGTACCTGCTTAATAAACATTGCATTTGTGTATGTGTACATGTTATTTTCCAAAGGCAGATTTATTCAGACATTGCCACCTTCTGAGCCAGCGAAGAATATAAAAATTTAAGATGGAGATTGGTTTTATTTGTACCAGAAGTATTTGTGTTGTGACAAGAGTGCTAAGTGTAAGGGACTCTGTGCTGTACCTGCTTCTTTAACTAATGCTAATGAGCCCAGGGAGAACAACATCAGCGTTGACAGGGAACTTGTTTGAAACACCCATTCATGAACCCTTTTCAAACTTGCAGATCCACATTACGTAGAGTGGGGCCAAAATTACCAAACGAGTTTTAAGCTCATTAAAGTTTGAGAGGCAGTGCTTAGCTAAGTGGTTATCAGCCCCGTCTTGTTTTTTTGTTTTGTTTTGTTTTTGTTTTTGAGACAGGATCTAACTCTGTCACCCAGTCTGGAGTGCAATGGCATAATCTCGGCTCAGTGAAACCTCTGCCTCCTGGGTTCAAGCCATTCTTATGCCTCAGCCTCCTGAGTAGCTGGGATTACAGGCACCCACCACCATTCCTGGCTAATTTTTTGTGTTTTTAGTAGAGATGAGGTTACACCATGTTGGCCAGGCTGATCTTGAACTCCTGACCTCAGGTGATCCATGTGCCTCGGCCTCCCAAAGTGCCGGGATTACAAGTGTGAGCCACCGCGCCCGGCCTCTGCCCAGTCTTCTAATTAGGATTACATGGCAGAAATCTCTGTACTTACGCCCTTTCCACGGATTTCGTTTATTGTTCTGGGTGGAAGCATCCATGTTGTTTAATGAAGTGCCTCATGTGACTCTAAGGTGAGGCCAGAATCAAGTATGAGGGCTTCAATATACATTCATGAGAGCTAAGTGCCACCTTTGCACTAAAGGGTGGTCACAGGGCCCGTTCTGTTTGGGTTTGGTAGGGACAGGGGAGTGTGGCTCATATTTCCATTACTGTAGCAGAAATTGCTGGTGTCTGTGGCAGAGGAGGGCACCTAAGGACAGGAAAAGAGAAACATACTTTTATATTCATAGAGCAGCTCGTTGTTCCTGAATCCTTTCTCTTATAAAGGACAGAGAAATAGGTGGACTTTTTCTGCAGGACCTTCCTTCTGTTTGTGTGCGTGATGGTAGCAGACAAAAAGGTGGTGCTGACATTTTTAAAGGAACGTTCTCAAAATGCAGGTATAACTTGTCCAGAGAATGTTATCTAAAAAGGATTTTCAGAGAAAGAGAGAGAAAAAATGGTTTTTTTTCAGCTAAACGTGTCTCAGACGAAGAGCTGTGTGCACTCTGCTTCATGGAATGCCATGCGTTTAGTACTTGCAAATCTTTACTTCTCGATTTGTGTTTTTCCTTCTTAAGGAGTTTGTTTTAACTACGTTTAAAAATTCTTATAATATTCAAGGCTGTCTGCAAAACATTTCTTTACTATATACCAGAGCTTTCTCTACATTCTCTACATCATGGCTTCTTAAATGCCACGCAGAATTCCTACCATAAATTTATAATCGGCACTACTAAAAATGTTCCCTTTGTGGCTGTTAAACATGGGGAGATGTATATACTCAAGATTCCTATTGGGGGAAAGCTGGGGTCCCTAGTAAAGATGGAGAATATGTAATGTTGAGGTTTCATCTGTTTTGTCTATTAACTCTATGCAGAACAGGATTTAAGAAAATGCTTATTTAAACAGAATACCATTTATTACCCAGAAAGTTCTGAAAAAAATTATTAGGAGATACCTGCTCTCTAGGGTGCTAAAGAAAGACTACTTAAAATCACTGTTAAAAATAACAGAACATGGGAGATATCTGTATTTTGAACTTTGTATAAAACTGATGTTTCTTCATGGTTGCATTCAGACTATAATTTACTGTTTGAGGGGCAATATCTTAGCAGTGATGCCGTGTTCTTCTATGTGCATCAGCACATCATAAAAATTTGTTGGCTGGGTGTGGTGGCTCACACCTGTAATCCCAGCACTTTGGGAGGGCTAGGTGGGCGGATCACCTGAGGTCGGGAGTTCGAGACCAGACAGACCAACATGGAAAAACCCCGTCTTTACTAAAAATACAAAATTAGCTGGGCATGGTGGTACATGCCTGTAATCCCAGCCACTTAGGAGGTTGAGGCAGGAGAATCGCTTGAACCCAGGAGGCGGAGGTTGCAGTGAGCTGAGATGGTGTCATTGCACTGCAGCCTGGGCAACAACAGCAAAACTCCATCTCAAAGAAAAAAAGAAGAAAGAAATTTAGAAGTTCAGACTTTACTCCAGATCTTCTGAAGAAAAAAAATCTGCACAACAGGATCTCCAGTTTATTGTTCACCTTTAAAGTTGAGAGGTACCTCGAACTCAACATGTCTTTTTTGTCTGAAAAATACACACAACTCAAACTTTATGATGTAAATATAGCACTCAAAGTGTACAAATTTTTGTTTATGCCCTTAATTTTATGCTTCTCATCCAGAGAAGTATCATATATATACTGGTGTTATGGATCTTATGCCATTCTCTTCTCTCAGAGTTAGAGAAAACATTAGATAATATTTCTGTGTGAAAAATTATTGGGGCCGGGCATGGTGGCTCACGCCTGTAATCCCAGCATTTTGGGAGGCCAAGGCGGGTGGCTCACCTGAGGTTGAGAGTTCGTGACCAGCCTGACCAACATGGAGAAACCCCGTCTCTACTAAAAATACAAAATTAGCCGAATGTGGTGGTGCATGCCTGTAATCCCAGCTACTCGGGAGGCTGAGGCAGGAGAATCGCTTGACGCCAGGATGCAGAGGTTGCCTCTGTCTCAAAAAAAAAAAAAAATTATTGGATAATTTCAGTCATTCCTGCAAGTCAGAACCAATTCTCTTTATTCTCTCATTTCACTTTAATTCAAATAATAAATTCTGCCGGTGGCCACTTGGTAAATATACGTGTGTCTTGTGTGCTTGTGTTTTTCAGGGGCCGTTGACATTTAGGGATGTGGCCATAGAATTCTCTCTGGAGGAGTGGCAATGCCTGGACACTGCTCAGCAGGATTTGTATAGAAAAGTGATGTTAGAGAACTACAGAAACCTGGTCTTCTTGGGTGAGAATAACTTTAGTACACAATTACTAATATACCCTAAAGGTTTCATTTCTCATTTTTTGAGAATAATTTTTGGTAATTTATGCTTTGCATAAATGAGTTTCTGATACTTGTTCTTAAGAAAACCTTGAGGATTTTTCCATATAGAAAAGAATTTTTTCAAGAAGTTTTATCTTGACTTAAACTTTCCACATTCCTGGGCTGATCTGTATCCTTCACTCTAGATTAGTGGCAATTCCAGAAATTTAGTGGCATAAAATATTGTTGCCCATATCTTAAAATCTATTTGCCACCGCCAATTTTTGATTAATGAATGCCAGGCAGTGAAATTAAGAACCTACAAATGTAAAATATTTTCTAAATACTTAGAAATTTCTGTTATAAATTAGTATTTTTAGGATTAATTTTCTGGAATATTCTACTACATCCTCTTTACTAAGCACAGTACTAGGTTGGTAACTGAAGAATATGAGAAAGATTCATGTTATTTATTTTCAATAAAGCAGGTATTGCTGTTTCTAAGCCAGACCTGATCACCTGTCTAGAGCAAGGAAAAGAGCCCTGGAGTATGAAGAGACATGCAATGGTAGATGAACCCCCAGGTAGGTGAGAGTGAACACAACAGACGACATGAATGAGAGGTCCAAAAAAAAAGAAAGCCAATGCTTAAAATGTTATTTGAGAATCTGTGTTCCAAAGCAAATATTTTCTGGGAAGCCTGAGTTTTTTTTTTAATTTTGCTCTCGCATAGGGGCATCTTCTGTCTTATGCTTTTAAATTCTTTAAGGATTCTTTGCCCTTGGTGATCTCCCTTCAAGTTTGCTGTCAGAACCAAAGTCCTCTTCATGGCATGCGAGACTCACAATCTGACTGCTTTTCCATTGTTTTGGGGGACACACAAATATCTACATGATTTTGAGAAACTCTATGTTAAACTATTTTCTTTTCTTTTTTCTTTCTTTTCTTTTTTTTTTTTTTTGAGACTGAGTTTCATGCTTGTTGCCCAGGCTAAAGTGCAATGGCACGATCTAGGCTTACTGCAACCTCTGCCTCCTGGATTCAAGCAATTCTCCTGCCTCAGCCTCCTGAGTAGGTGGAATTACAGGCACCTGCCACCATGGCCAGTTAATTTTTTGCATTTTTAGTAGAGACAGGGTTTCACCATGTTGGGCAGGCTGGTCTCGAACTCCTGATCTCAAGTGATCCACCCGCCTTGGCCTCCCAAAGTACTAGGATTACAGGTGTGAGCCACTGCACCTGGCCAAACTATTTTCTTAGTTCTCTTTTTGCATCATGTCTGAAATGTGTAATACTAGTGGTTTCTGTTCCATTGTTTTTTTTTGTTGTTGTTGTTAACTTTTCTGCACACTCCATTCTGTTCTTATTACTATATTCTCGAAATATAGTTTGAAATTATAAAGCATGATGTCTTTCTACTTTGTTCTTTTTCCTCACGATTGCTTTGGCTATTTGAAGTTTATTGTTGTTTCTTGTAAATTTTAGAATTGTATTTTCCATTACTGTGAAGAAAAATGCCACTGAAATTTTGATAGGGAATTTATTGAATCTATAGATTACTTAGATAATAGGACCCTTTAACAATATTTATTTTTTCAATCTGTAGACATGCAATATTTTTAAATTTGTGTCTTCTCTAATTTCTTTTATTAATAACGTATCTTTCATTGTAAAGATTTTTTACTTCCTTGTTCTCAGAAATTTGTCATTTTAATGCTATTTTAAATTGTTTTCTTTCTCTGTTAAAGTGTATGGAACAATAACTTAATACTTGTGTGTTAATTTTATGTTTTGCTAATTTACTGAGTATTAATTCAGACAAATTTCAATGTAGTGTTCATGGTTTTTTATATATAAAATCATATGATCCACAAACAGCAACTTTTTACTTGTGTTCAATTTCAGTGGCTTTTTAAAAATGTTTTTGACTCATTATTCTGCCACATACTTCCAGTGCTATGTTAAAATAGAAGCATTGACAATGGGCACAATATAGTTTTGCATTAGTGTCTGTGAATTTGAAGGAGCAAACAACTCCTCAAGCTTCTATAAACTGGTTTCAGTAGGTAAAGATCTTTTTCTGTCATGTCTTCAGGGTCATAGAATGCTCTCTGGGTTTGTAGTGGAGAGGGGGTGTAGCTTGGTCACAAGGCTGCTGGGTCTGCACTAGGGTCCACCTTTAGTTGGCTTGTTACAGGGGCTTGGGTAGTGGTAATTCCCATTTTATTTTTGGACAGACTGAATATCCTTCAACACTTTGATCTGTAGAGCAGACAATAGGGCAGGTTTCTGCAGTCAGGTTCATATATAATGGTCCTTATATCAGGATGTGAATGAGTATGGCTTTTATTGAGTACCGGAGAGGATTACTGTAGTTATGCAGACAAATTCTTTTTTAATGGTATATCAGTGTTGCACAGCAGATTTTATGAGTAAATATGTCATTTACTATTGTTGCGCAGTTTCATATCAGTGTTTTGTTAGTGTAGGTTTCTTAACATTGAGTTATTGTGTTTTTTTGTTTCACTTTTGTATAATAATTTTAGACAGTTTGCAATTCGGTTTATCTCTTATAATTAAGAGATAAATCAGCCATATGTCTGTCACAATTAGATATATATGTGTGTGTGTGTTTATCTATAAATATGACCCCAATATTGGTTATGGCTTATCTTGTATATATTCTTTCTTAGCTAATTTTCAGTGGTTGTTTTATCTCACCTAAGTGAGTAGTCATGGAAATATTTTCACCATCTCTTATTTTCACCATGTGTTTAATGATGATGTTTCTCTCACCTTTGTGTGAGAGAAACACTTTTGTAATTTGAAGGTAATTTTTGAAAAGATTTATAAATCTGTATTTTTTTCAGTTTTTCCTTTAGAAAAATTAATTGTGTAAAAACACATAATATTTACCATCTTAAATCTATTTAGGTGTACATTTTAGGGCCAGACATGGTGGTGGCTCACATCTGTAATCCAGGATTATTTGAGCTCAAAAGTTTGAGACCAACCTGGGAAACATATGGAGAGTCCCTCTCTACAAAATGTTTTTTAAAAATAGCCAGGCATAGTGTTGTGCATCTGTGGTTCAGGCTACTTGCAAGATTGAGGTGGGAGGGTTGCTTGAGCCTCAGAGTTTGAGGCCGAAGTGAGCCATAATTGTACCACTGCACTCCAGCTTTTTGACAGAGTGAGACTGTGTCTCCAAAAAAAAAAAAAAAAAACCACAGCTCTACATTTCAGGCAGGCATGTTAATTATATTCACATTATTATGCAAAAGACTTAGATATTTTACATTTTGTGAAACTAAAACTCAATACCCATTAAATAACAGCAACCCATTTTACCCTCTTTCCAGCCCTTGACAAACACCCTTCCACTTTCTGTTTTTATGAGTGTGACTAATTAAAATATCTCATATAAGTGGAATCATACTGTATCCATCATTTCGTTACTGGCTTATTTCAGGTGACATAATATTCTCAAAATTTATCTTAAAATGTGACAAGATTTTCTTTTTTTTTTTATTTTTTTTTATTTTTGAGACGGAGTCTCCTGTCACCCAGGCTGGAGTGCAATGACGCAATCTCGGCTCACTGCAACCTCTGCCTCCCCGGTTCAAGCGATTCTCCTGCCTCAGCCTCCCGAGTAGCTGGGACTACAGGCGTGTGCCACCATGCCCAGCTAATTTTTTTCTTATTTTTAGTAGAGAGAGGGTTTCACCATGTTGGTCAGGCTGGTCTCGAACTCCTGACCTCAGGTGATCTGCCATCCTCGGCCTCCCAAAGTGCTGGGATTACAGGTGTGAGTCACACGCTTGGCAAGATTTTGTTTTTTAAGACTGAATAATATTTCGCTGTACACATATGTTACATTTTTGATGTGCTTATAAATCAAGAGACACCTGGGTTGCTTCAGCCTTTTAGCTTTTGTGAATACTAGTACAATAAACATGAGTGTTCAAATATGTCTTCCAAGTCATGTGTTGCATATTTTAAATTGATAAACAGGATTGCTGTATTTGATGATAATTCCATTTTTAATTACTTGAGAAACATTTATAACATTTAAAAATAATGACTGCATCTTTGTTTTCTACCAACAATTGAGACAGGTTTTATTTTCATTGCATCATCAACAGATTTGGTGTTTTTAAATAATTTATAGTAGCCATTGTAATGGGTATGACATGATTTCATTTTTCATTGTTATTTTTATGTGTTTCTCTACAAATTATTAATTTTGCATGTCATTTCAAATGCTTTTTTCATTTGTGTATCTTTTATGATAAAAATTTAGTTCAATTGTTAATTTTCAAATCAAGTTATTTAACTTAGTTTTAAGGGTTTTTTATATATTCTGAATATTAACTGTGACATGTAATTTGGAAATATTCTTACCCATTTTCTAGGAGGCATTTTCACTGAGTTAAGTGTTTTGTTTTAATGTGCAGAAATTTTGAAGTATAGCATAGTTAATTTTTTGTTGTTGTTCCTCAGGCATTTAGTGTCTTATCTAAGAAAATGGTGCCAAGACCAATGTCATGTCTTCTTTCTATTTTTTTCTAAGAGACTTATTAGTTTTTTTATGTCTAAGTATTTTACTTAAAATATTTTTGTATATGATTCAAAGAAATGATCCAACCTTATTTTATCAGTATTGATATTTAGTTTTTAACATTGCTTTTTAAAAGACTATCTTTATTGTTTCCTCTTGGCAGCTTTGTAGATCATTTGATTATATATAAAAGGTTTCATTTCTGGGCTCCATATTCTGTTCTTTCATCTGTTTATCTGCCTTTGTGTCAATATTACACTGTTTTTGTTACTGTAGCTTTTAATTTTTTATTATTATTATTTTTGAGATGGAGTCTGGCTCTGTCGCCCAGGCTGGAGTGCAGTGGCTCGATCTCAGCTCACTGCAACCTCCTCCTCCTGGGTTTCAGCGATTATTCTGCCTCAGTCCCCCAAGTAGCTGAGGTTACAGGCGTGCACTACCACGCCTGGCTAATTTTTGTATTTTTAGTAGAGACGGGGGTTTCACAGTGTTGACCAGGCTGGTCTCAAACTCCTGAGCTCAGGTGATCCCCCCACCCTGGCCTCACAAAGTGCTGGCATTACAGGCGTGAGCCACTGCACCCTGCCTAATATGTTTAAAAATCAGGAAGTATAATGCCTGTTTATTCTTTTTCATGGGTGTTTGGCTATAGTTCATAATCAAATTTAAAAATTTTAAACAATATTTGTGTAATAAAACTGTGCTATTGTCATTTTTATAGAGGTTATATTGAATTTGTTCACCACTGTAGGTTGTATTGACAACTTAACTAAATTAAACTTTTTGAACCTTTAGCTGAAGAGTGTGTTTGATTGACTGATTTGAGACAGAGTCTCGCTCTGTCGTCCAGGCTGGAGTGCAATGGCATGGTCTCGGCTCACTTCAACCTCCGCCTCCCGGGTTCAAGGAATTCTCCTGCCTTAGCCTCCCGAGTAGCTGGGATTACAGGTGCCCACCACCATGCCTGGCTAACTTTTGTATTTTTAGTAGAGACGGGGCTTCACCATGTAAGCCAGACTGGTCTCAAACTCCTGACCTCAAGTGATTCGCCCACACCAGCCTCCCGAAGTGCTGGGATTATGGGCATGAGCCACCATGCTTGGCCTTATTTTTATTTTATTTATTTTTATTTTTAGAGACAGGGTCTTCCTATGTTGCCCATGCTAGTTTGGAACTCCTGGGCTCAAGCAATTTTCTTGCCTTGGCCTCTGAAAGTGCTAGTATTATAGCCGTGAGCCACTACGCTCGGCCCATGTTTTTTTTTTTTTTTTTCAAATATATTATTGGATTTAACAGTTTTACTTTTGCTTTTTATTTATTTATTTTATTGAGACGGAGTCTCACTCTGTTGCCCAGGCTGGGGTGCAATGGTGTGATCTTGGCTCACTGCAAACTCCGCCTCCCAGGTTCAAGCAATTCTCCCGCCTCAGCCTCCCAAGTAGCTGGGATTACGGGCACCCACCATTATGCCCGGCTAATTTTTGTATTTTTGTAGAGACAGGTTTTCACTATGTTGGCCAGGTTGGTCTTGAACTCCTAACCCCAGGTGATCCACCCACCTTGGCCTCCCAAAGTGCTGGCATTACAGGTATGAGCCACCGCACCCGGCCTACTTTTGCTTTTAATTTTTAGTTTCATTCAGTTTTGGTCAGAAAACACACAGTGTATGATTTTGGTTTTCTTATATTTATTTGTTGTTGTTTTGAAACAGGATCATACTCCGTCACCCAGGCTGGAGTATAGTGGCATAATTTTGGCTCACTGCAACCTCAGTCTCCTTGACTCAGGTGATCTTTTCTTCCTCCTAAGTAGCTGAGACTACAGAGATGCACTACCATGCCTCGCTAATTTTTTGATTTTTTGTAGTGACAGAGTCTCACTATATTATTCAGTCTGGTATCAAACTTCTGGTCCCAAGTGATCCTCCCACCTTCATCTTCCAAATTGTTGGGATTAGATGTATCAGCCACTACTCCCAGGTGGTATTCTTTAATAAGACTTGTTGTGTGTCCTAACAGAATATATCACATCCAAATAAAAATATTGTGTATTCTCTTGCTTTTAACTGGAAAGTTTTGTACATGCTGTTAAGCCTAGTTGGTCTGCGGTACAGTTTGGATGTCCATGTTCTGCAAGGCTCATGCTGCAGTGTAATACACAATGTTGGATGTGGAACCTGGTAGGAGGTGTTTGGGTCATGGGGACTAATTCTCATAAATGCCATGGCACCATTCTTTTAGTAATCAGAAAGTTTTCACTACATTAATTCAAATGAGAGCTGGTTCATTAAAATAACCTGTCTCCTTCACCTCACACTTGCTCTGTCTCTTACCATGTGATATGTCCAGCTACTCTGCCTTCCACTAAGATTATAAGTTTCCTGAGACCCTCACCAGAAGCAGATACTGGCACACACTTCTTATACAGTCTGCCAAATTGTAAACCAAATAAACCTTTTTACTTTATAATTTATCCACTCTCAGTTATTTGTCTATATGCAAAATAGTTAATACAGTCTATAATGTTGTCTGTTTTCTTACTGATCTTTTATCTAAATTTTCTATTTATTATTGCAAATGGGATCTTGATGTCTACAATTATTATGTTGCTGTATATTTCTTGCTTTACCATTGCCAAAATATGCTTTATATATATTGGAGTCCTGATGTTATATATACATATACATATAAACATAAATAGATAGATATGATAGTTAGAGATTCTTGACCCATTTGGCCATTATATAATATCAGTGTTTGTCTCATGTTAGTACTTGACTTAAAGCATATTATATTCAATATAATTACTACCACCTCACCCAATTATAGTTACTATTTGCATGTAATATAGATTCTTTTCATTCTATTACTTTCAGCCTATTTGACTCAATGCTAAAATGAGTCTGTTATAGACAGCTTATTGTGTGCTTTTTTACTTAAACTACTCAGGCATCTGATTTCTTTTTCTTTTTATAAATTTATCTATTTTTGAGATAGAGTCTCATTCTGTCAACCAAGCTGGTTTGCAGTGGCATGATTACAGCTCACTGCAGCCTCAACCTCCCAAACTCAGATGATCTCATCTCAGCTTCCAAGAAGTTGGACTGCAAATGTGTGCCATCACGCCCAGCTCATTTTATTGTTTTTGTTTTTGTTTTTGTAGGGACAGAATTTTGCCATGTTCTCCAGTCTGGTCTCAGACTCCTGAGTTAAAGTAATCAGCCCCTCTGGGCCTCCCAAAGTCCTGAGATTACTTTTTTTTATTAAGTAGTTTAATTAATTTATATTTAAAATGATTGCTTAAAGAAATAAAGTTACTATTACCAGTTTCATTGTTATTGTTTTGTTTAAATATTATTTTTTGTGTGTTCTGGGATACATGTACAGGATTTACAAGTTTGTTACATAGGTAAACATGTCCCATGGTGGTTTACTGCACCTATCAATTCATCACTTAGATGTGAAGCCCTGCATGCATTAGCTGTTTATCTTGATGCTGTTTCCCCTACTCTGACAGGTTCCAGTGTGTGTTGTTCCCCTCTATGTGTCCATGTTTGTTTTTGTTGTTGTTGTTGTTGTTGAGACAGAGTCTTGCTCTGTCGCCAGGCTGGAGTGCTGTGGCATGATCTCAGCTCACTGCAAACTCTGACACCCTGGTTCAAGCGATTCTCCTGCCTCAGCCTCCCAGGTAGCTGGGATTACAGGCATGCACCACCATTCTCAGCTAATTTTTGTATTTTTAGTAGAGATGGGGTTTCGCCACGCTGGCCAGGATGGTCTTGATCTCCTGACCTCGTGATCTGCCCACCTCAGCCTCCCAAAGTGCTGAAATTGCAGGCATGAGCCACCATGCCCAGCCCATGTGTTCTTATTGTTCGGCTCTCACTTACGAGTGAGAACATGTGGTGTTTGGTTTTGTGTTCCTGCATTAGTTTGCTGAGGATAATGGCTTTCAGCTTTATCCATGCCTTTGCAAACTACATGCTCTTATTCTTTTTTATGGTTGCATAGTATTCATTCCATAGTGTATATGTACCACATTTTCTTTATCCAGTCTATTATTGATGGGCATGTGGGTTGATTCCATGTCTTTGCTATTGTAAATAGTGCTGCAATGAACACACACATCCACATATCTTTATAACAGAATTATTTATATTCCTTTGGGTATATACCCAGTAGTGGGGTTGCTGGGTCAAATGGTATTTCTGTTTCTAGGTCCTTGAGGAATTCCCATACTGTCTTCCACAATGATTGAACTAATTTACATTCTCACCGACAGTGTAAAAGTATTTCTATTTCTCCACAGCCTCATCAGCATCTGTTGTTTCTTGACTTTTTAATAATCACGATTCTTGGCCGGGCACGGTGGCTCACGCCTGTAATCCCAGCACTTTGGGGGTGCCGAGGCAGGAGGATCACAAGGTCAGGAGATCGACACCATTCTGGCTAACACGGTGAAACCCCGTCCCTGCTAAAAATATAAAAAATTAGCTGGGCGTGGTGGCGGACGCCTGTGGTCCCCGCTACTCGGGAGGCTGAGGTAGGAGAATGGCGTGAACCTGGGAGGCAGAGTTTGCAGTGAGCCGAGATCGCGCCACTGCACTCTAGCCTGGGCAAAGAGTGAGACTCCGTCTTAAAAAAAAAAAAAAAAAAAAATTTAGAAAAAAATAACCACTATTCTTACTGGCATAAGATGGTATGTAATTCTGGTTTTGATTTGCATTTCTCTAACGATCCCTGATGTTGAACTTTGTTTGTTTCTTGGCCACATAAATATATTCTTTTGAGAAGTGTCCATGTTCTTTGCCCACTTTTTAATGGGGTTGTTTTATTCTTGTAAATTTGCTTAAGTTCCTCTTAGACTCTGGATATTAACGTTTGTCAGATGAGTAGGTTGCAAAAATGTTCTCCGATTCTGTAGGTTGTCTGTTCACTCTGATGATAGTTTTTTTGTTGTCGTGCGAAGGTTTTTAGTTTAATTAGATTCTATTTGTCAAGTTTTGCTTTTGTTGCAGTTGCTTTTGATGTTTTCATGATGAAATCTTTGTCCATGCCTATGTCCTGAATGGTATTGCCTAGATTTTCTTCTAACGTTTTTATAGTTTTTGGTTTCATATTTAAGTCTTTAATCCATCTTGAGTTAATTTTTGTACAGGTGTAAGGAAGGGTTCCAGTTTCAGTTTTCTGCATATGGCTAGCCAATTCTCCCAGCACCATTCATTAAATAGGGAGTTTGTTCCTCATTGCTTGTTTTTGTCAGATTTTTCAAAGATCAGATGGTTGTAGATAAGCAGTCTTATTTCTGAGTTCTGCATTCTTTTTCATTGGTCTATGTGTATGTTTTTATACCAGTACCAGGATGTTTTGGTTACTATAGCCTTGTGGTGTAGTTTGAAGTCAGATAGCATGATGCTTCCAGCTTTGTTCTTTTTGCTTAGAATTTTCTTGGCTGTATGGGGTCTTTTGGGTTCCATATGAATTTTAAAATAGTTTTTTCTAATTCTGTGAAAGATGTCAGTAATAGTTTAGTGGGATAAGCATTGAATTACTTTTGGCAGTATGGCCATTTTTACAATATTGATTCTTTCTATCTTTTCCATTTGTTTGTGTCCTCTCTGATTTTCTTGAGCAGTGGTTTGTGTTTTCCTTAAAGAGGTCCTTCGCTTACCTTGTTAGCTGTATTCCTAGGTATTTTATTCTTTTTGTAGCAATTGTGGATGGAGGTTCATTCATGATATGGCTCTCTGCTTGTTTATTGTTAATGTATTGAAATGCTTGTAATTTTTGCACATTGATTTTGTATCCTGAGACTTTGCTGAAGCTTCTTATTAGCTGAAGAAGCTTTTGGGCTGACATTGGGGCATTCTAGATATGGGATCATGTCATCTGCAAACACAGACAGTTTGACTTCCTATTTGAATACCCCTTATTTATTTTTCTTGCCTGATTTTCCTGGCCAGAACTTCCAATACTATGTTGAATAAGAGTGGTGAGAGAGGGCCTTCTTGTTGTGCCAGTTTTCAAGGGGAATGCTTCCAGCTTTTGCCCTTTCGGTATGATATTGGCTGTGGGTTCATCATAAATGACTCTTATTATTTTGAGGTATGTTCCATAAATACCTAGTTTATTGAGCATTTTTAACATGAAGGTATGTTGAATTTAATCAAAGACCTTTTCTGCATCTATTGAGATAATGATATGGATTTTGTTTTTAGTTCTGTTTATATGATGAATTGTATTTATTGATTTGTTTATGTTGAAATAGCCTTGCATCCCAGGGATGAAGCTGACTTGATCGCGGTGGATAAGCTTTTTGATATGCTGCTGGATTTGGTTTGCCAGTGTTTTATTGAGAATTTTTGCATCAATGTTTATCAGGGATATTAGCTTGAAGTTTCTTGTTGTTGTTATATCTTTGCCAGATCTTGGTATCAGAATGATGTTGATCTTATCCAATGAGTTAGAGTGGAGTCCCTCTTTTTCTATCATTTGGAATAGTTTCAGAAGAAATGGTACCAACTCCTCTTTGTACCTCTGGTAGAATTCAGCTGTAAATCCATCTGCCTCTGGGCATTTTTAGTTTGTAGGCTATTTATTACTTCCTCAATTTCAGAATTTCTTATTGGTCTATTCAGGATTCAAATTTTTCCTGGTTTGGTCTTGGGAGGGTGTTTGTGTCCAGTAATTTATCTACTTCTTCTAGCTTTTTCAGTTTACGTGCATACAGGTGTTTATAGTATTTTCTGATGGTTTGTATTTCTGTGGGGTCAGTGGTGATATCCTCTTTATGATTTTGTATTGTGTCTATTTCTTCTTCTCTCTTTTGTTCTCCATTACTCTAGTTAGTGTTCTATTTTATAATGTTTTAAAAAAAATAGCTCCTGGATTTATTGGTTTTTTGAAGGGTTTTTTGTGTCTCTATCTCTTTCAGTTTCACTCGGATTCTTCTTGTTTCTTGTCTTCTGTTAGCTTTGGGGTTTGTTTGCTCTTGATTCTCTTGTTCTTTTAATTGTAATGTTAGGGTGTCATTTTGAGATCTTTCCAGCTTTTTGCTGTGGCTATGTAGTGCTATAAATTTTCCCCTTAACACTGCTTTAGCTGCATTCTACAGATTCTAGTACATAGTCTCTTTGTTCTCATTGGTTTCAAAGAATTTCTTGGTTTCTGATTTAATTTTATTATTTACCCAGAAGTCATTCAGGAGTAGGTTGTTCAATTTCCATGTACTTGTGTGGTTTTGAGTGAGTTTCTTACTCTCGAGTTCCAATTTGATTGCACTGTGGTCTGAGAGACTGTTATGATTTCAGTTCTTTTGCATTTGCTAAGGAGTATTCCTTCCAATTATGTGATCAATTTTAAAGTAAGTGCCATGTGGCACTTAGGAGAATGTGTATTGTGTTGTTTTTGGCTGGAGAGTTCTGTAGATATCTATCAGGTCCATTTGACCCAAAGCTGAGTTCAAGTCCTGAATATCTTTGTTACTTTTCTGTCTCAATTGTTGGTCTAATATTGGCAGTAGGGTGTTAAAGTCTCCCACTATTATTGTGTGGGAGTTTGTTTAAGTCCCTTTGTAGGTCTCTAATAATGTGTTTTATAAATCTGGATCCTCCTTGAATTGATTCCTTTAGCATTATGTAATGCCCTTCTTTTTCTGTTTTGATCTTTGTTGGTTTAAAGTCTATTTTGTCAGAAACTACAATTGCAACTCCTCCTTTTTTCTTCTTTTATTTGCTTGGTGAATTTTCCTCCATTCCTTCATTTTAAGCATGTGTGTGTCTTTGCATGTGAGATGGGTTTCTTGAATATGGCACACCAATGGGTCTTGACTCTTTAATCAGCTTGACATTCTGTGTCTTTTAATGAGGGCATTTGGCCCATTTAAATTTAAGATTAGGCCAGGCACGGTGGCTTATGCCTGTAATCCCAGCACTTTGGGAGGCTGAGGCAGGTGAATCACCTGAGGTCAGGAGTTCATGACCAGCCTGGCCAACATGGTGAAACCCTGCCTCTACTAAAAATATAAAAATTAGCCTGTCATGGTGGTGCTTATCTGTAATCCCAGCTGCTCAGGAAGCTGAGGCAGAATTGCTTGAACCTGGGAGGCAGATGTTGCAGTTAGTCAAGATTGTGCACTGCACTCCAGCCTGGGTGACAGAACAAGACTCCATCTCAAAAAAAAAAAAAAAAGTTTAAGGTTAATATTGCTATGTGTGAATTTGATCCTGTTTTCATGGTGCTAGCTGGTTATTTTGAAGACTCTTTGATGTAGTTTTTTCATAGTGTCATTGGTCTTTGTACTTCAGTGTGTTTTTGTAGTGGCTAGTAATGGTTTTTTTCTTTCCATGTTTAGTGCTTCTTTCAGGAGCTCTTGCAAGGCAGGCCTGGTGGTGACGAATTCCTTCAGTGTTTACTTGTCTGAAAATGATTTTATTCCTCCTTTACTTATGAAGCTTAGTTTTCCTGGATATTCTTGGTTGGAAATTCTTTTCTTTAAGAATGTTGAGTAGTGGCCCCCAATCTCTTATGGCTTGTAGGGTTTCTGCTTAAAGGTCTGTTGTTAGTCTGATGAACTTTTGTCTGTAGGTGATGTGGCGCTTCTCTCTGGCTGCCTTATCATTTATTCCTGAATTTCAATCTGGAAGAATCTGATTATTATGTGTCTTGGGGATGATCTTCTCATGGAGTATCTTACTGGGGTTTTCTGGATTTTCTGAATTTGAATGTTGGCCTTTCTTGTTAGGTTGGAAAAGTTCTTCTGGATGATATCCTGAAGGATGTTTTCTAACTTGGTTCCATTCTCCCTATCTATTTAAGGTACCCCAGTCAGTCATAGGTTCGGTCTTTTTACATAATCTCATAGACCTTGGAGATTTCTCTCATTCCCGTTTATTCTTTTTTCTTCAATCTTGTCTGCCTGTTTTATTTCAGCAAGATTGTCTTCAAGCTCTGAAATTCTTTCCTTGGCTTGGTCTTCTCAGTTATTGATACTTGTGATTGCGTTGTGAACTTCTGATGCTGTGTTTTTCAGTTCCATCAGGTCATTTATGTGCCTGTCTAAATTGGTTGTTTTGGTTAACAGCTCCTGTAATGCTTTTCATGGTTCTTAGCTTCTTTGCATTGGGTTAGAACACACTCCATTAGCTCAGCAAAGTTCATCATTACCCACCTTCTGAAGCCTACTTTTGTCAATTTATCCACCTTAGCCACTGCCCAGTTCTGTGCCCTTGCTGGAGATATGCTGGGATCATTTGGAGGAAAGGAGACACTCTGGCTTTTTAAGTTTTCAGCATTTTTTGGTTTATTCTTTTCATCTTTGTGAGTTTTTCTAGCTTCGATCTTTGAGGCTGCTGACCTTTGGATGGGATTCTTGTGAGGACTTTTTTGTTCATGCTGTTTTTGTTGTTGCTTTCTGTTTGTTTTTCTAACCATCAGGCCACTTTTCTGTAGCACTGTTGTGATTTGCTTGGGATCTACTTCAGACCCTATTTGCCTGGGTTTCTCCCACACCTGGAGGTGTCAACTAGTGGAGCCTGCAGAATAGCAGAGATGACTGCTTGCTCCTTCCTCTGGGGTCTTTGTCCCAGAAGGGGAATGACCTGATGACAGTGGGAACACTCCTTTATAAGTTGTCTGATGATGTCTGTTGTGGGGGTCTCACCCAGCCAGGATGCATGAGATCTGGGAACCACTTAAGAAAGCACTCTGGCTCCACCTTGGTGGAGTGGCTGTGCTGCACTGCGGGAAATTCCATACATCTGTACTGCCTGGATTGCTCAGAGCCAGCAGGGGGAAAGACTAAGTCTGCTGATCTGCAGAAACCACCTCATTGTTCCTGTTTTATGTATTTCTTGTAGATAAGTTTGTTCTCATTTCCTGTTTTACTACCTTTATTTTTGTTAACTTTATCGTTACATGCTTTATTTTTCATTTTTTTACATACTTTTTATAAATATTATGTAATCATCTTGAAGTATAATATAATCATCTTAAAATGGAGATTACATAAAACATCTTTTTTTTTTTTTAGTATTTATTGATCATTCTTGGGTGTTTCTCACAGAGGGGGATTTGGCAGGGTCATAGGACAATAGTGGAGGGAAGGTCAGCAGATAAACAAGTGAACAAGGGTCTCTGGTTTTCCTAGGCAGAGGACCCTGCGGCCTTCCGCAGTGTTTGTGTCCCTGGGTACTTGAGATTAGGGAGTGGTGATGACTCTTAACGAGCATGCTGCCTTCAAGCATCTGTTTAACAAAGCACATCTTGCACCACCCTTAATCCATTTAACCCTGAGTGGACACAGCACATGTTTCAGAGAGCACGGGGTTGGGGGTAAGGTTATAGATTAACAGCATCCCAAGGCAGAAGAATTTTTCTTAGTACAGAACAAAATGGAGTCTCCTATGTCTACTTCTTTCTACACAGACACAGCAACAATCTGATTTCTCTATCTTTTCCCCACATTCCCCCTTTTTCTATTCGACAAAACCGCCATCGTCATCATGGCCCATTCTCAATGAGCTGTTGGGTACACCTCCCAGACGGGGTGGCGGCCGGGCAGAGGGGCTCCTCACTTCCCAGAAGGGGCGGCCGGGCAGAGGCGCCCCCCACCTCCCGGACAGGGCGGCTGGCCGGGCGGGTGCTGGCCCCCACCTCCCTCCCGGACGGGGCGGCTGGCCGGGCGGGGGCTGCCCCCCACCTCCCTCCCGGATGGGGCATAAAATATCTTAAAGTTAAAAAAATAAGGCCAGGCATGGTGGCTCACACCTGTAATCCCAACACTTTGGGAGGCTGAGATGGATAGATCACCTGAGGTCAGGAGTTTGAGACCAGCCTGGCCAACATGGTGAAACTCTGTCTCTACTAAAAATACAAAAATTAGGTATGTGGTGGAGGACACCGGAGACTGAGGCAGGATAATCACTTGAACCCAGATGGCAGAGGTTGCAGTGAGCCGAGATTGCGCCACTGCACTCCAGCCTGGGTGACAGAGCAAGACTCCATCTCAAAAAAAAAAAAAAAAAAAAAGTAAAAAAGATATATTTTAACTTCTTAAACTTTAATTAAATACAAAACCTATACTGCTATGTTTTCCAGTTTGTTATTGATACTACAAATTATATTATGTATCTATTAACAGATTTATGTCTTGTATTTTTATATCTACAGAACTTTAACGGTTTTATGCACCATTATTATGATAGTAAAAAATTCTATATGTATCAGTATATTTATATTTAATAGGGAGCTTTATATTTATATATGGTTTTATGATGCTGTCTAGCATCATTTTATTTTTCAACAAAATGGATTCATTTTAGCATTTCTATTTGTTATATGCAGAGTCTGTGTTTCTCAGACTGGATCTTGGACTCCTGGTCTCAAGAGATCTGACTGCCTTGGCTTCCTAAAGCTGTAGAATTACAGGCATGAGCCACTATGTCTGGCCACCATGTAACATTTCTTGTTACATTTCGTGCAACATTTCTTGTTACATTTCGTGCAACATTTCTTGTTACATTTCGTGCAACATTTCTTGTTACATTTCGTGCAACATTTCTTGTTACATTTCGTGCAACATTTCTTGTTACATTTCGTGCAACATTTCGTGTCACATTTCTTGTTACATTTTGTGTAACATTCTTGTTACATTTCCTGTAACATTTCTTGTTACATTTCGTGTAACATTTCTTGTTACATTTCCTGTAACATTTCTTGTTACATTTCGTGTAACGTTTGTTACATTTCGTGTAACATTTCTTGTTACATTTCGTGTAACATTTCTTGTTATATTTCGTGTAACATTTCTTGTTACATTTCGTGTAACATTTCTTGTAATGAACACCCTGAAATTTAATTTAGGAAAGTCTGTATTTTTATTTTGTTTTCCAAGTAAAATAACTTTGAATTAAATATTATTGGTTAGAATTTTTTATTACATCAAAATTTGGCAAGTTCTCAGCTTTCTTTTTCTTTAATTTACCTCTGTATTACTTTTTCCCTACATTATTCTTCTCTTTTTTTTTTGAGACAGAGTCTCTCTCTGTCGCCCAGGCTGGAGTGTGGTGGCTCGATCTCAGCTCACTGTAAGCTCTGCCTCCCATTCACACCATTCTTCTACCTCAGCCTCCGGAGTAGCTGGGACCACAGGCGCCCACCACCACACCCGGCTAATTTTTTGTATTTTTTCAGTAGAGGCAGGGTTTCACCGTCTTAGCCAGGATGGTCTCGATCTCCTGACTGCGTGATCCACCTGCCTCGGCCTCCCAAAGTGCTGGGATTACAGGCATGAGCCACTGTGCCCAGCCCCCCTATATTCTTCTTCTAAGATTTATTTCATGAATATATTGATGGACTTGATGGTGTCCAATAAGTTTTACATTCCATATTTTTCTTTTGTTTTGCAATTTTATATTTTTATGTTATATATTTTAGGGTATGCCACCTCATACCAGTTAACTGTGTTTTGATGTTTTAGTTTATATTGTAATTGTGTATGACAATGTTTAACTCTGTACAATTTAAGGCAGTTTGGAGCAAAATCAAATATAAATCAGCCATATGTCTATTGCCAATATAATTATCTCTTTTTCCCTGTATAAATATTATCTCTGTATTTTTTATGACTTGTATATTTGTTATGTAGGTTTGTTGTGAGTGGTTGTTCAATCTTGTCTAGGTGAGCAGTCATCTCCTAATTTCAATATCTATTGTGAACCTATATTATTTTTGTGTGGAAGAAACACTCTTGGATTTGAAGATTATATACAAACTATCATAACTTTGTATCTTTTTTAGGTATTATTGTTGATTTTTACTTGTCAGAACCACATAACAAAATTTATTATCAAATATTTTAAAATATGCTGTTTAGGCCAGGTGCAGTGGCTCATGCCTGTAATCCCAGCTCTTTGGGAGGACAAAGTGGGAGGATTGCCCGAGGTCAGGAGCTCGAGACCAGTCTGGCTATCTTGGTGAAACCCTGTCTCTACTAAAAATACAAAAATTACCCAGGTGTGGTGGCGAGTGCCTGTAGTCCTAGCTACTCAGGAGGCTGAGGCAGGAGAATCACTTGAACCCGGGAGGCAGAGGTTGCAGTGAGCTGAGATCATGCCACCTCACTCCAGCCTGGGCAACAGAGCAAGATTCCGTCTTTGAAAAAAATAAAATATGCTGTTTAGTCATATTAATTATATGACAATATTATGCAACATATCCCTATAATATTTATATGTTGCAAAGCTAAATCTCAATACACATTAAACAAGAACCAATTTTTCTGACTTTCTGGCACTTTGCAAACACCACTCTGTTTTCTTTTTCTAAGAGTGTAACTGCTTCATGTATCTCCTACAGTCTCTTTTTGTGGCTGACTCATTTCATTTTGCATAATATCATCAAGCTTTATCTTTATAATTGTTAGAATATTTTTGGCTTTTTAAGTCCTAGGTGATATTCCAGTATTTTTATATTTTAAATTATATCTACTGAATAATTTGGTGACAGAAATTTGCATTCCTTTTACCTACTGGCTTTCAGTAACAATGCTGCAATAATTACGGATATGCAAATAACTTCATACGGCCATATATGTGAACATTTATATATGTGCTAACTTCTATTTTATTAGTTCACTTTGTTTTGAGACAGTCTCACTTTGTCACCCGGGCTGGAGTGCTGTGGTGCGATCTTGGCGCACTGCAACCTCCACCTCCTGGGTTCAAGTGATTCTCCTGCCTCGGCCTCTTGAGTAGCTGGGACTACAGGCTCGTACCACCAAGCCCAGCTAATTTGTTTATTTTTAGTAGAGATGGGGTTTTATGTTGGCCTGGATGGTCTCGATCTCTTGACCTCATGATCCGCCCACCGTGGCCCCCCAAAGTGCTGGAATTATAGGCGTGAGCCACTGCACCCAGCCTATTAGTCCACTTTTTAGCCATTATACTCATACCAAATTGTTTTTATTCTGTAACTTTGTAATGTATTTTGAAATCAGGAACTATAATGACTTCAACATTGTTCCTTTTTTTGAATACTTTGGGTACTTTATTGTCTTTTGAGAGTCCATATACTACTTTTGGAGTTGCTGTTTCTGTTTCCTCAAAAAATGCAATGAGAAATTAAAAAAAAAACATTGCATTAAATCTCTGTATTACATTGAGCAGTATGGACATCTTCAAAATATTAATTATTTCAACCTTTGAACAGGAGCATGCTGGAGAATGTGTTTAATATCTATATAGTTATAAATTTTTCAGTTTTTGTCTGTTGTTCTATACTCATTTCATTTTGGTCATAGAATGTAATTCATAAATTGTTTTTAAAAACTTAAAAGTTAAAAAAATTTGTTAAGACTTCTTTTTTTGCCTACCAGGTGGTCTATCAAGGAGAATGTTGTATGAGCTACTGAGAAGGGCATGCATCCTGATATTGTTGAGGTGTCTTCTCTATACCTCTGTTAGAAATAGTTGTTTTATACTGCCTTCAAGTCCTCTCTTTACTTACTAATATTCTGTCTTGTGTTATTTTTATTACAGAAAGTTGGGTATTGAAATGTCCTACCATAATTATATTACTGTCTAAGTGTTTTTTCCATCTTTCAATATTTGCTTTATATATTTGGAGACTTAATGTGAGATACAAACACACACACACACATATATATACATAGGTTCCCAGTAAATGAATGTATTATTGTTTAATGTCTTTGTCTCTTTGCAGTTTTGACCTAAAGTACATTTTATAAACTATGACAGTTTTTGACTTAAGATGTAGCTTGTGTAATATTATTTTGGTCTCTTCTTCTCTCATTTGGTTAATATTTGCATGGAATGTCTAAATCCATCTTGCCACTTTCAATCCTTTTTTATCATTAGATTTTAGCTGAGTCTTGTAGAAAGGCAAGTTGCATCTTGGTGTGAGAAACAAACTCACCTATCCAAACCCAAAGAATGGACTCAGAGACCTGGAGAACAGCGAAAGTGAGACTTTTAATGACGGTCTTGCAAGATTGAGTGTCTGGCATACAGGCACACGCAGCACAGTTTCAACAAACAATTTATCTGTTAGTGCACAGGTCCCTCCCCCCGGTTCCTCATAGGCTGACTACTATTGGGTCACAGTCTTCCCAGATGTCACCTATTGGGAAGGGCTTTAGGTGTTTCTTTTACGAGTTGTCTTGTTGCATTTTGTTGCAGCCCAAAATGCATCGTGACTGTTCAGGACTCTTCAGACATTTGATTTGTGGCCCTAGTGGCTGCACTTAGCTGATAAGAAAGGGTACAATTATCTATGTTGCAAACTAACCTAAATTTTTTGGTGGGGGAGGGGGTGTAGTTGCGGGGACCCTGACCTATAGGCGCCTGGCTACTGGGTAAAAGAGAAGGCAGGAAGGAGGGGGGTGATGACTCAGTACACTCTGCTTCTTTATGTCTTTATTTCCATGTAACCTGCTTAAAACTAACGCACTTAGAATTGAGAATGGACCATCATATATAGGTTATTTTCTACATTGGTTTTTTTATTTTTATTTATTTATTTTGATACAAAGTCTCACTATGTTGCCCAGGCTGGAGTGCAATGGCATGATGTTGGCTCACTGCAACTTCCGCCTTCGAGGTTCAAGTGATTCTCCTGCCTCAGCCTCCCGAGTAGCTGGGATTACAGGCAGGTACCACCACACTGAGCTAATTTTTGTATTTTTGCTACAGATGAGATTTCACCATGTTGGCCAGGCTGGTCTCAAACTCCTGACCTCAGGTGATCCGCCCATCTTGGCCTCTGAAAGTGCTGGGATTACAGGCGTGAGCCACTGCGCCCAGCCAAAAATTTTTTTAATAAATCACTTTATTGAACGCATGTCTCTTGAGTGGAAAGTTAGTTATATATAGTATGTATATATATATAAACTCTGAAACAGAAAGACATTAATGTTATTTTATTGTTGTATTTGATTCTTGTATCTTTGTCTCTCATTTTCTCTCTTAATTTGTGTCTTTTTTGTTTTTATGTTGATATACTTTTACTTCTTTCTTATTTTGTTTGTGTATCTATACAAATATATTATTTGTGCTATCTTGGGGATTAAATAAAACCTCTAAAAGATACAATGATATATTTCAGTCTGGTAAAAAGAAAAAAACTTCAGTTACATGCAAATATTTTTTCTCATTACATCTGCCCTCAAATTTTTCATTGATGTTTGAATTATATTTTTTATGTTGTATATTAACTAACAGATGTTTATAATGATTTCTATGCTTTTAACTTTCAAATTTTAGAAAATAATTAAAAATGTTTTCTGCACCATTATAATAATGCTTAAAAATTCAATTTTTGTGTTTGTGCATATCTTTTCCAGAAAATAATGTATTTTTCTATGATGATGTGTTGTTTCATTGAATAATGTTATTTTCAGTAGAAGCAACTGCTTTTAGCATCTTTTTATATGTAGAGCATACGGAGTACCAATGCACTTTTTCAGAATTTGGTTATTTTTTAAGGTTTTTTTTTTTTATTTAGCAGGACATATTTGCTGATGGTATTATACTCACTTGATAGCTATTTTTTTCAGGACTTTGACTATATCAGACAGTACCCTTCTGGCCTGCAAAATTTTTGTTGACAATTTACTGGCTGTCTCATAAGACTATGCTTGCAAATGACATCACTTTTATCTTGCAGTTTCCAAGAGGCTGTTTTTGTCTCTGACTTTTGAAATTGTGTTTATATATGTGTTTGTTATAAATATCTTTGTGTGTATCCTAGTTTGTTTTTTGAGCTTCTTCAGTTTTACGTCTTTTTTTTTTTTTTTTTTTTTTTTTTTTTTTTGAGACGGAGTCTCGCTCTGTCGCCCAGGCTGGAGTGCAGTGGCGCATCTCTGCTCACTATAAGCTCCGCCTCCCGGGTTCACGCCATTCTCCTGCCTCAGCCTCCTGCGTAGCTGGGACTACAGGCGCCCGCCACCACGCCCGGCTGATTTTTTCTATTTTTTTTAGTAGAGACAAGGTTTTGCCGTATTAGCGAGGATGGTCTCGATCTCCTGACCTCGTGATGCGCCTGTCTCAGCCTCCCAAAGTGCTGGTATTACAGGCGTGAGCCACCGCGCCCGGCCGTCATTTTTTCTTTCAGGATTTTTCAGTTAGTCTTTTTGATATTTTTTGCCTTCATAATTTCTGTTTTTCTGGTATTTTACATATTTTTGTTCTTACCCTCATTTTTCTGATTTTCTGTAGTTCTCTATGTTTCTATGTCACTCACTATTACTCAATTTTTCAATTTTTAAAATTAATATATACATTTTTTATGGTTTCTCTCTGAAACTTTTATATTTTTGATAAAACCATATTGCCTTATTTTGTATACATTGTAATCTTTGATTGAAATTTGTACATTTAAAAAAGCTACCTGTCACAATCTTTATAATGTAGCTTTGTCCTGGCATAGTCTGGACAATTGTCTTGATTAGAGATACTGGGAGTCTCTCAAACATGTTGCTAGAATGTGTCTTGTCTACAATTTTGTGTTTATTTTTTAATTAAAAGAGTTTGTGTTTCTTCTTTTTTTAGTTTTTTTTTTTTTTTTTTGTCAGACGGAGTCTTGCTCTGTCTCCCAGACTGGAGTGCAGTGGCACAATCTCGGCTCACTGCACCCTCCGCCACCTGGGTTCAAGTGATTCTCCTGCCTCAACCTCCCAAGTAGCTGGGAATACAGGTGCACGCTGTCACACCTGGCTAACTTTTGTTTTGTTTTTTTAGTAGAGATGGAGTTTCACCATGTTGGCCAGGCTGGTCTCAAACTTGTGACCTCAAGTGATCCGCCAGCCTTGGCCTCCCAAAGTACTGGAATTACAGGCATGAACCACCACACCTGGCCTTTTTTTGTTTCTTCTTAATAGTAATAACTTGCTATACCTGTTTTCTGTGTGTGGCACTGCAGTATCTCTGCTGCTGTAACATTTAGCTTTGGTCTCAGCAGACTTAAACTGTCATTCCAAAGTATACCACCATTTCTTTCAGCACTATATGTCATAGGAGACAGAAACCAGTGTGTAGATAGGCCCCTAGAAGCAAGTAATAAAGATGTACGTGCCGGTATTTTAATTGTCTTTTAAAAAAGAAACCAAAAGTTGGCAGTTTATTTCAAAAGGCACTATATTATATTGGGGAGCAGGAAGAGCTGTGTTGGGTAAATTTAACAGACTTTTCTTTTTCTTCTGTGTCACTCTCTATGTTGTGCTCAGCTGGGGCACTTCACACACTTAACTTATTTATACATTTTCCTCAGATGTATTTTTGTTGGATGTTTTTGTTACATTTACATGTCCGTAAAAAATTAGGGCCTTTGGGCCAGGCACGGTGGCTGGTGTGCCAAAGTGCGGTAATCCCAGCACTTTGGGAGGCTGAAGCGGACGCATCATCTGAGGTCAGGAGTTCGAGACCAGACTGGCCAACATGGCGAAACCCCATCTCTACTAAAAATACAAAAATTAGCTGCGCGTGGTGGTGCGTGCCTGTAATCCCAGCTACTTTGGAGGCTGGGGCAGGAGAATAGCTTGAGCCTGGGTGGCGGAGGTTGCAGTGAGCAGAGATCACGCCATTGCACTCCATCCTGGGCTACAGAATGAGACTCTAAAAAAAAAAAAAATTAGGGCCTTTATTATTTTGCTATGCCATCTTGTTTATGTAGTTTGTATAATTTTATGGGTTAGATTTGTAAAGCATATTCATCTGAGTCTAGTAAATGGAGTAATTTGTTATTTTTATTTCTTTCAGTTATATATTCTCATTTTGCCCAAGACCTTTGGCCAGAGCAGGGCATAAAAGATTCTTTCCAAGAAGTCATATTGAGAAGATATGGAAAATGTGGACATGAAGATTTACAGTTAAGAACAGGCTGTAAAAGTGTGGATGAGTGTAATCTGCACAAAGAATGTTATGATGAACTAAACCAGTGTTTGACAACTACCCAGAGTGAAATATTTCAATATGATAAATATGTGAATGTCTTTTATAAATTTTCAAATCCAAATATACAAAAGATAAGACATACTGGAAAGAAGCCTTTCAAATGTAAAAAATGTGACAAATCGTTTTGCATGCTTTTACACCTAACTCAACATAAAAGAATTCATATTAGGGAAAATTCTTACCAATGTGAAGAATGTGGTAAAGTCTTTAACTGGTTCTCAACCCTTACTAGACACAGAAGAATTCATACTGGAGAGAAACCCTACAAATGTGAAGAATGTGGCAAAGCTTTTAAGCAGTCCTCAACCCTTACTACACATAAGATAATTCATACTGGAGAGAAACCCTACAGATGTGAAGAATGTGGCAAAACCTTTAACCGGTCCTCACACCTTACTACACATAAAAGAATTCATACTGGAGAGAAACCCTACAGATGTGAAGAGTGTGGCAGAGCTTTTAACCGGTCCTCACACCTTACTACACATAAGATTATTCATACTGGAGAGAAACCCTACAAATGTGAAGAATGTGGCAAAGCTTTTAACCAATCCTCAACCCTTACTACACATAAGATAACTCATGCTGGAGAGAAACCTTACAAATGTGAAGAATGTGGCAAAGCTTTTTACCGATTCTCATACCTTACTAAACATAAGATAATTCATACTGGAGAGAAATTCTACAAATGTGAAGAATGTGGCAAAGGCTTTAATTGGTCCTCGACCCTTACTAAACATAAAAGAATTCATACTGGAGAGAAACCCTACAAATGTGAACAATGTGGCAAGGCTTTTAATGAGTCCTCCAACCTTACTGCACATAAGATAATTCATACTGGAGAGAAACCCTACAAATGTGAAGAATGTGGCAAAGCCTTTAACCGGTCCCCAAAACTTACTGCACATAAGGTAATTCATTCTGGAGAGAAACCCTACAAATGTGAAGAATGTGGCAAAGCTTTTAACCAATTCTCAAACCTTACTAAACATAAGATAACTCATATTGGAGATACATCTTACAAATATCTAGAATGTGATAAAGCCTTTAGCCAGTCTTCAACTCTTACTAAACATAAGGTAATTCATACTGGAGAGAAACCCTACAACTGTGAAGAATACGGCAAAGCTTTCAACCAGTCCTCAAACCTTATTGAACAAAGTAATTCATACTGGAGAGAAACCCTACAAATGTGAAGATTGTGGCAAAGCCTCTAACCTGTCCTGAATTCTTACTAAACATAAGAACATTCATACTGAAGAGGAACCCTATGAGTGTGAAGAATATGGCAAAGCCTTCAACAAGTCCTCAATTCTTACCAGACATAAGATAATTCTGGCTGGGTGCGGTGCCTCACACCTGTAATCCCAGAACTCTGGGAGGCTGAGATGGGTGAATTACATGAGGTTGGGAGTTCGAGACCAGTCTGACCAACATGGTGAAATCCTGTCTCTACTAAAAATACAAAATTAGCCATGCGTAGTGGTGCATGCCTGTAATCCCACCTACTCGGGAGGCTGAGGCAGGAGAATTGCTTGAACCCGCGAGGCAGAGGTTGAAGTGAGCTGAGATCGCGCCATTGCACTCCAGCCTGGGCAACAAGAGTGGCACTCCATCTCAGAAAAAAAAAAAAAAAAAAAAGATAATTCATACTGAAAAGAAACTCTGCAAACTTGAAAGATGTGACAATGCTTTTGACAACACCTAAAACTTTTAAACGTAAAAAATCATACTGGTGAGAAATCCTAGAAATGTAAAGAATGTGACAAAGCCTTTAAATGGTTGTCACACTTCATTATAGGTAAGATAGTTCATACTGAAGAAAACTTCTACAAGTGTGAACAGTGTGGCAAAACTTTTAACGAATGCTCACACCTTATTGCACAGGAGAGCATTTATACTTGAAAAAATTGTACAAATATAAAGACCATGAAAAAGCCGTTAATATCTATTCACATCTTACCACTGGAGAGTTCATACTTAATAAAAGGAATATAAGTGCAATTACTGTCAAAAGATCTTTCAGAAAATATAAACCTTTAAAGCGAAGAAGGTATTTATTTTGAAGATGAACATTACAAATGTGAAGAGGGTTGTAGTACCTTTATTTGTATCACAGATTTTATTGTACACATTTTGTACTAGAAGAAAACTCTGAAGTAGTTGCTCAAACTTTGTTCAACATCAGGGAATTTATATTGAAGAAAAACCTTGCAAATTTAATAAATTTTAAAAAACATTTTTTCAAAAAGTACAGCTTAGAAGACACCAGAGTTCATACTAAAATATATTTTTGCAGATGCAGTAAAAATGAAAATCTTTAATCCAAAATTAAGTCTATGTAAATATCAGAGAATTTACTGTAGAAATATATAAGGCACTGAGACTTCAGATATTATACTAAATCACAGTGCTGAGTATAGAAAATAAAACTGAAGTTGGGGCCAGGTGCAGTGGCTCACACCTGTAATCCAGCACTTTGGGAGGCCGAGGAGGGCAGATCACCTGAGGTCAGGAGTTTGAGACCAGCCTAAGATGAAGAAAACACGGCTCTACTAAAAATACAAAATTAGCCAGGTGTGGTGGTGTATGCCTGTAATCACAGCTACTCGAGAGGCTGAGGCAGGAGAATTGCTTGAACCTGGGAGGTGGAGAGTGCAGTGAACTGAGATTGTGTCATTGCACTCCAGCCTGGGCAACAAGAGTGAAACTCCGTTTCAAAAAAAAAAAAACAACAACTAAAGTTGGTAGAAAAATTATTTGTATATAACTTTAAAAGGAGTAGAAGGGCTTTTTGCAGAGTTATTACGTTCGAAGTATACTTTATTTCTTGAAAAAATTACAGATTTTTTGTAAATAATGATGTAATTCAACTCTCAAAATATTTCCTACTGTTTCTTTATTCCAGTTGTATTCACATGTGAAAGCATGTGATCAATTATTGCTGCATTAAAAACATGAGTCTTTTTTATTAGGTGGCCATTATTTATGATCTTTTCTATGAAAGAGTAAGGACATTAAAATGTAAGATGCATGATGAAAAATTAAGTGAAGAGGCTCTTTGTGGTTAACTTATATTGAATAATGCATTAGGTAGGTGTTCAGAGTAATATTATTTTGCATTATGAGAAGAAAACTTTTAATTTTATTTAAAATTAAATGAAAATAAATTAGTATATTATTGTACTAATTGTACTTTTGTATAATAAAATCCAGTGTATTTAAAAAATGTTAGATTATGTGTGAAGTTAATATTTTAATCCAATATTTTTAACATGTTAAATACTATTGTGCATTCAATGAAGTGTTATTATGCCACAAACTTTAACCTGTTCCACTTTACTTAAAGATATAGATGAAAGATAGTAACAATAAGGGGCCAGGCGCAGTGGTTCACGCCAGTAATCCCAGCACTTTAGGAGGCTGAGGCGGATGAATCACGAGGTCAGGAGTTCAAGACCAGCCTGGCCAACGTGGTGAAACCCCGTCTCTACTAAAAATACAAAAATTAGCCAGTTGTGGTGGCTGGCACCTGTAATCCCAGCTACTTGGGAGGCTGAGGCAGAAGAATCGCTTAAAACCAGAAGGTGGAGGTTGCAGTGAGCCGAGATCGCACCACTGCACCTGGGTGAAAGATTGAAACTCTGTTTCAAAAAAAAAAAAAAAAAAAAGATGGTAACAATATACTATTTGGCAACATAGTAGATTAACATCTTGAGTAATCTCTTTTGTCAGTGGGTTTAAACTGCAAATTAGTTAAAGAATATTGCTTCTGTAGGTTAAATTTTTCTTTTTCAATTATTTAAATTTATTTTAAAAATTTTTGTGGGTACATAATATGAGTATATATTTATGCCATATATGGCATATTTTGATACAGGAGTACCATATATAATAATCACATCAGGGCAAATGGGGTATCCATCACCTCTAGCAATAATTTATCCTTTGTATTACAAACAATTCAGTTCTACACTTTTAGTTATTTTAAAATGTACAATTGTTATTGGTTACAGGGTTTTTTTATGGTCTTAATAAAAAATATGCAAGTATAAATAAAATCCATACATTTCTGAGTCCTGAATAAATATTAAAATTTTCTTACATATATTTTTGAACATGTGGCCTGTCTGCCTACAAACACATACAAACTTTTAGTTTTGATTTACATAGAGTTAAATATATATTAGTCTAAAGATAAATCTTAGTTGTAAGAAAACTATGGAATATGAGTTTGTACCTATTTTCAGAAAAAAAAAGCAATATAGGAACAAAACAAGTCATTTTAACAAGGTGACTACTAGAAAACTAAAAACCTCAAAAATGCCAAAAGCAAACGTATACCCTCTGCTTTGTATTGAATTTATTACTGTATAATCTATGCCTTATACTTCTGAATCTCCCCGTGCAAATTCTGTTTATACTTGCCTGATACTCATGATAGACCCCTACTTTTTGGTATTTTGTATATTTATTTTATAGTTTATGAAATATTCATTATGTGAGCTGGAATGTGAGTATAAGAATAATTTTTATGAAATGTGCATACAAAATAATTTTATATGTAATTCCACAATTAGTATATTGTTACATTTTATTTAGCTAGAACACTCCATTTTGTTTTCAGTTGGAGAACCCTATATAAGCTTACTATTCTTTAGTTATTGTTCTTTTTACTTTTTATAATTGACATAAGTAAATTTATTTATGGAGTCAAATTGTTCAGGTAAATACAAGGGAAGCTTAGTAAGTCATGAAGATGTTTTTACATGTAAATGTGGAAAGCATATATAGCAGTTCTTGGTGTGTAACATGCTCCAGAAAAAGCCATAAACATTTCTGCTAAAGTTAGTTTGTAACTTCAAGTCAGAGATAGAAAATAGTAGTAGTGAAGAAATACAGCTGATGTTTTATGTGGAGAGGACAATTTTCCAGGCTGCAAAGCTGAGTGTTGCTGAATAAAAAAATAAAAAAATAAAAAAAAATGTGGCCTGGCACGGTGGCTCACACCTACAATCCCAGCACTTTGGGAGGCCAAGACAAGTCGATCATGAGGTCAGGAGTTCAAGACCAGCCTAGCCAAGATGGTGAAACCCCATCTCTACTAAAAATACAAAAATTACCTGGGCATGGTGGCAGGTGCCTGTAATCCCAGCTACTTGGGAGGCTGAGGCAGAGAATCCCTTGAACCTGGGAGGCGGAGGTTGCAGTGAGCTGAGATCGCACCACTGTACTCCAGCCTGGGCGACAGAGCGAGACTCCGCCTTAAAAAAAAAAAAATGCTAGCTGGGTGCGGTGGCTCACGCCTGTAATCCCAGCACTTTGGGAGGCCGAGGTGGGCGGACCACAAGGTCAGGAGATTGAGACCATCCTGGCTAACACGGTGAAACCCCGTCTCTACTAAAAATACAAAAAATTAACTGGGCGTGGTGGCAGGCGCCTGTAGTCCCAGCTACTCGGGAGGCTAAGGCAGGACAATGGCATGAACCTGGGAGGCGGAGCTTGCAGTGAGCCGAGATCACACCACTGCACTCCAGCCGGGGCGACAGAGCAAGACTCCGTCTGAAAAAAAAAAAAAAATGCTGCTTTTATTTTCTTCAGATTTGTTTGTATTATGTGTATTCCAGCTATGTATGCAGCACAGCCCTTATTTTTCTATGTTATGGCTACAGTTTTCTCTTTGTTGTCTTCATGCCATTTCATTTCACATGGTACTTTGTAGATTTTGATGAGAAACTTCATAATTTTTAATGCCCTGAAAAAATGTTTTTGTTTTATATTTCTTTAAGATGGAGTTTCACTCTTGTTGCCAAGGCTGGAGTGCAATGGTGCGATCTCGGCTCACTGCAACCTCTGCCTCCTGGGTTCAAGTGATTCTCCTGCCTCAGCCTCCCAAGTAGCTGGGATTACAGGTATGTGCCACCACGTCCAGCTAGTTTTGTAGTTTTAGTGGAGATGGGGTTTCACCTTGTTGGTGAGGCTGGTCTTGAACTCCTGACCTCAGGTGATCCACGCACCTTGGCCTCCCTAAGTGCTGGGATTACAGATGTGAGCCACAGCACCAAGCATGAAAAATTGGGTTTAACTGGAGAGTTTGCTTATCAATATAACTTTCAGATCAGTGAATTAAGATAAAGGCATACACTGTCCACAGGTGAGAGAATTAAATCAGTTGCATGGGTTTTGTTTGTTTGTAAAAGAAAAAGCTTATTAGATTGTTATACAAAGTGTGGCAAATAAAAAATTTGCTAGAAAATATACCTTAAAAATTATTTATTTATTTATTTATTTTGAGAAAGAGTCTCACTCTGTTGCCCAGGCTGGAGTGCAGTGGCGCGATCTCAGTTCACTGCAACCTCCACCTCCCGGGTTCAAGCGATTCTCCTGCCTCAGTCTCCTGAGTAGTTGGGATTACAGGCACGCACCACCACTCCCGGCTAATTTTTGTATTTTAAGTAGAGACAGGTTTTCACCATGTTGGCCAGGCTGGCCTCGAACTCCTGACCTCATGATCCACCCACCTTGGCCTCCCATAGTGCTGGGATTACAAACACTGCACGGAGACTTTATTTATTTATTTTTTTATTTTATTTTATTTTATTTTATTTTATTTTAAGACGGAGTTTTGCTTCTGTTGCCCAGGCTGGAGGGCAATAGCATGATCTCGGCTCACCACAACCTCCACCTCCCAAGTTCAAGCGATTCTCCTGCCTCAGCCTTCCCGAGTAGCTGGGATTACAGGCATGCCCCACCACACCCTGCTAATCTTATATTTTTAGTAGAGATGGGGTTTCTCCATGTTGGTCAGGCCGGTCTCGAACTCTCAACCTCAGGTCATCCACCCTCCTCGGTCTCCCAAAATGCTGGGATTACAGGCATGAGCCACTGCACCTGGCAAAAATTAAATTTTTAAGAGAGTTAATGGTAAGTGAACAATTTTATATTTAATTCTCTGTGATATAACACAACTTATGTTTCCATGCAGAATCTTCTAAGTGTAAATGTTAAAGGTTGCAAAATAATAAAATGACCTCTGTGAATTTGCAATTTGGAAGAATTTTTTTTCCATATTGATATTGAAATTTGGAGGAATTTTTCTTATTTTGTATAATTTTTTTAGTGGGTGAAGTTCAGTCTTCAGTTTTTATTTTTAGTCACCTAACTATAGCCAACTCCTCAGTCATTTTCTGTGGATAACTTTTGGAGATCCTGACAGTTTTTGGATTAAAACATTTACTGTTAGTTTGCATGCAAACTAGTTATACTGTGTTCACAAAGTGGCCAGTTATGGGACCATAGGCAACACCTGCCCCCTTAGTGTCTTTCATACCATTACCATCATCACCAGAAACTCCAGGTGCCCCAAGCTTAAAGCAAAAATCCTGAAGTACATCAGCTCCTCCCTTGCAATGTGCTGGGTTTGGAATATGCTGTTAAAATATCAGAGTTCCTGGCCGGACGTGGTGGCTCATGCCTGTAATCCTAGCACCTTGGGAGGCTGAGGCAGGTGGATCACGAGGTCAGGAGTTCGAGATAGCCTGGCCAATGTAGTGAAACCCCGTCTCTACTAAAAATACAAAAACATTAGGCAGTGTGGTAGCACACACTTGTAATCCCAGCTACTCCTTAGGCTGAGGCAGGAGAATCGCTTGAACCTGGGAGGTGAAGGTTGCAGTGAGCTGAGATGGAGCCACTGCACTCCAGCCTGGGCAACAGGGGGAGACTTCCGACCTCAGGTAATCCACCTGCCTCGGCCTCTCAAAGTGCTGGGATTACAGGCGTAAGCCACAGTGCCCAGCCTTGAACTGTTGATTCTATATTTTGTCTTTTATGAAGAGTGCTGCAAACAACATAGAAGTGCAAATGTTCTTCATTAGGCATTATCTGTTTCGGATACATATCCAATGGTGCAATTGCTATGTTACATGGTAGTTTGATTTTAAGTTTTTTGAGAAACCTCTATTTCATTTTTCATAATAGCTGTCTTCATTTACATTCAAACCAACAGTATGCAAGTATTCCCTTTTCTTCACGTCTTTACCAGCACTTTATTCTTTTTCTTTTTAATAAGAGTCATATTACAGGAGTGAGTTGATATCTCATAGTGTTTTTTGGCTTGCCTTTCCCTGGTCATAATTGACAATGAGCATTTTTAAATATTTCTGTTGGCCATATGTATGTCTTTTCTTGAAAAAGACTTATTTAAGGCTTTTGCTTATTTTAAGTTATTTGTTTTTTGTTGTAGTCATTTGAGTTTCTTATATATTTTTAATATTAACTCCTTGTCACATGTATGATTTGCAAATACTTTCTCTCATTAATTAGTTTTCTCATCCTGTTGATTGTACCACATTCTGTGCAGCAGCTTTATAATTTGAAGTAATCTGATTAATCTATTTTTTCTTCTATTCCCTGGGATTTTGAGGTTAAATAAACTCACTGCCCAGGACAATGTGATGGGGATTTCACTCTATTTTTTAGTAGTAGTTTCAGGCCTTACATTTAAGTATCTAATTTATTTTCGTTGATTTTTTTATATGGCGTGAGATAAGGGTCTCATTTTACTGCGCTGCCTGTGGATATAGTTTTCTCAACACCATTTATTGAAGATACTGTTCTTTCCTTAAGAAATCATCAGCTTTATTTAAAATCAGCTAGCTGTAAATACACAGATGTATTTCTGGTCTCTCTTTTTCTGCTCAATTGGCCTATATGTCTGTTTTTATTCAGTACCATACTGTTTTAGTTGCTATAGTTTTGTGGTATATTTCAGTCAAGTAGAGGGATATCTTCACTTTTTTTTTTTAATTGCTTTGGCTATTCGGATCTTTTGTGGTACCATATGAATTTTAGATATACATTTTTAAATTTCTTTTTTTTTTTTTTTTTTTTTTTTTTTGAGACAAAGTCTCACTCTGTCGACCAAGCTGGAGTGCAGTGGTGTGATCTCGGCTCACTGCCACCTCCGCCTCCTGGGTTCAAGTGATTCTCCTGCCTCAGCCTCCTGAGTAGCTGGGATTACAGGCCCAACATGTGCGTACCATCACGCCCAGCTAAGTTTTGTATTTTTAGTACAGACGGGGTTTCACGATGTTGGTCAGACTGGTCTCAAACTCCTTACCTCAAGATCTGCCCACCTCAGCCTCCCAAAGTGCTGAGATTACAGGCATGAGCCGCCATGCCCAGCCTACTTTTTAAAATTTCTATGAAGTATGTCACTGGTATTTTGATAGAGGTTGCATTATATCCATAGATCATTTTGTGTAATACAGATACTTAATTACTAATAATGCCAATTCATGAATGAATATTATTTTATATGTATATTACTTAATTTCTTTAATGTTCTTTAGAGTATAATGCAAGATGTTTCAACTTTTTGGTTATATTTATTTCAAAGCATAGTTACTTAAGTTATTTTAGATGGAATTTTAGTTATTTTGCTTTATTTCAAAGCAAAAGCTGGATGCATTCTCCATTAGAATAAAAATAAGACAAGAATATCCACTTTATCCCTTCTATTCAACATAGTTCTGGAAGTCCTAGTCAGAGCAATTCAACAAAATAAAGAAATAAAAGGCATCTAAAGCCTGGCGCAGTGGCTCATGCCTGTAATCCCAGCCCTTTGGGAGGCCGAGGCGGGCGGATCACCTGAGGTCAGGAGTTCGAGACCAGCCTGACCAACATGGAGAAACCCCATCTCTACTAAAAATACAAAATTTGCTGGGAGTGGTGGCACGTGCCTATAATCCCAGCTACTCAGGAGGCTAAGACAGGAGAATCACTTGAAGCCGGGAGGTGGAGGTTCCGATGAACTGAGATCATGCCATTGCACTCCAGCCTGGGCAACATAAACGAGATAGTTATTGTATAGAAATGCTGCTTACTTTTGGATGTAGCTTATTTATTCTGAAAGTTTAATAACTTTATTAGTTCTAATAGTTTTTTGTAAAGTCTTAGGCTTTTCTATACTTCAGATATTGTATAGAAATAAAAGATTATTATACAGGGATAATTTACATTCCTTTTTTCCAATCTGGATACTTTTGATTTTACTCTCTAATTTCTTTGTCTTGGACATTTAGTACTATGTTTAGTAAGACTGACTAGAGTGGGCATCCTTGACTTGTTCTAGCTCTTAGAGTGAAAGCTTGCAACATATCCCTGTTTAGCATGTTATTAGCTGTGCATTTTTTGGTTATATGTGGCATTTATTGGCTGAGGTGCATTTGTTCCATACCTATTTTTTTCCGAGATTCATCATAAGGGAGTGTCAACTTTTGTCAAACTTTTCTTCTGCAGCTATTTCTTTCTTTTTGTACTTTGCATCTATTTAAATGTTAGAGTTGTGAAATCACAATAAATCCTACATAGACAGGAAAAATCCTCAGAGACTACTATGAACATCTCTATGCCTGCAAACTAGAAAATTAGGAGAAAATAGATTAAATCCTGGATACACAAACTTCCAAGATTGAGCCAGGAAGAAACAGAAGCCTTGAACAAAGCAAAAATGTATAAAATATATAATGAAATTGAATTAGTAATAAAAAACCTACCAAGTGTGATTCAACATGTAAAGATAATAAAACCAAAAAAGATACGATTAACACAATAGATGCAAAAGAAAGCATTCAAGAAAGTTCAACATTCATGAAAATATTCTCCACAAAGTGGGCATTGATGAAACATACCTCAAAATAATAAGCCATCTATGACAAATCCTCAGCTAACATTATACTTAAGCAAAAGCTGGATGCATTCTCCATTAGAATAAAAATAAGACAAGAATATCCACTTTATCTCTTCTATTCAACATAGTTCTGGAAGTCCTAGTCAGAGCAATTCAACAAAATAAAGAAATAAAAGGCATCTAAAGCCTGGCGCAGTGGCTCATGCCTGTAATCCCAGCCCTTTGGGAGGCCGAGGCGGGCGGATCACCTGAGGTCAGGAGTTCGAGACCAGCCTGACCAACATGGAGAAACCCCATCTCTACTAAAAATACAAAATTTGCTGGGAGTGGTGGCACGTGCCTATAATCCCAGCTACTCAGGAGGCTAAGACAGGAGAATCACTTGAAGCCGGGAGGTGGAGGTTCCGATGAACTGAGATCATGCCATTGCACTCCAGCCTGGGCAACATAAACGAAACTCCATCCCCCCACCCCACCCCCCCAAAAAAACTCATCTAAATAGAAAGAGAGGAAGTTAAATAATCTTCACTGATTATATAATTCTCTACCTAGAAAACAAAAGATTTTGGGCCAGGTGCAGTGGCTTACGCCTGTAATACCACACTTTGGGAGGCCGAGGCGGGTAGATCACTTGTGGTCAGGGGTTCAAAACCACCCTGGCCAACATGGCTAAACCCCATCTCTACTAAAAATACAAAAGTAGCTGGGTGTGGTGGCGCATGCCTGTAATCCCAGCTACTTGGGAGGCTGAGGCAGGAGAATCATTCGAACCTGGGAGGCAGAGGTTGCAGTGAGCTGGAATCACACCGTTGCACTCCAGCCACTCCAGCCTGGGTAACGAGTGAAATTCCATCTAAAAAAAAAAAAAAAAAAAAAAAAAAAATTCACCAAAAGACTCCAAAGCTTAATGAATGACTTTAGCAAAGTATCGGGATACAAAATTAATATACACAAGTCACATTTTTGTATACCAATAACATTCAAAATCAAGAACAGTTTTATTTTATTTATTTTTGAGATGGAGTTTCGCTCTTGTTGCCCAGGCTGAAGTGCAATGATCTCGGCTCACTGCAACCTCCGCTTGTGGGGTTCAAGCAATTCTCCTGCCTCAGTCTCCCAAGTAGCTGGGATTACAGGCGCGCACCACCATGCCCGGCTAATTTTTTGTATTTTTAGTAGAGACGGGGTTTCACCATGGCCAGGCTGGTCTTGAACTCCTGACCTCAGGTGAGCCGCCCGCCTCGGCCTCCCAGAGTGCTGGGATTACAGGCATGAGCCACCGTGCCCGGCCAAGAAGAGTTTTATTTTGAATAACCACAGACAAAAAATAATATACCTACATATACACTAAATCAAAGAGGTAAAATATCTCTACAAGAAGTACAAAACACTACTGGAAGAAATAAGAGACAATGCAAATAAATAAAAAAGCATTCTATGCTCATGGATTTGAAGAATGAATGTAATTAAAATGTCTATGCTGCCTAAAGCAGCCTACAGATTAAGTGGTATTTCTATGAAACTATCAATGACATTTTTTATAGAATTAAAAAAAGAAGGCCGGGCGCAGTGGCTCACACCTGTAATCCCAGCATTTTGGGAGGCCAAGGCGGGCACATCCCAAGGTTCAAGAGATCAAGACCATTCTGGCCAACATGGTGAAACCCTATCTCTACTGAAAATACAAAAATTACCCTGGCGTGGTTGCGCGCGCCTGTAGTTCCAGCTACTCAGAAGACTTTGAGGCAGGAGAATCGCTTGAACCCAGGAGGCGAAGGTTGCAGTGAGCCGAGATTGTGCCACTGCACTCCAGCCTGGCGACAGAAGCAGACTCTGTCTCAAAAAAAAAAAAAAAAAAAAAAAAAAAAAAGCCGGGTGCGGTGGCTAACGCCTTTACTCCAGCACTTTGGGAGGCCGAGGCAGGTGGATCACAAGGTCAGGATATCAAGACCATCCTGGCTAACACAGTGAAACCCCATCTCTACTAAAAATACAAAAAATTAGCCGGGCATGTTGGCATGCGCCTGTAGTCCCAGCTACTCGGGAGGCTGAGGCAGGAGAACAGCTTGAACCTGGGAGGCGGAAGTTGCAGTGAACCAAGATTGCGCCACTGCACTCCAGCTTGGGTGACAGAGTGAGACTCCGTCTCACAAAAACAAAAACAAACAAACGAACAAAACAAAAAAGCTATTCTAAAATCTATATGGAATAATAAAAGAACCCTAATAGCCACGGCAACTTTATACAAAATGAATAAACCTGTAGGCCTCCCATTACCTGACTTTAAACTACTAGGAGTTGCAGTAACCGGTGTAACATGGTTCAGGTACAAAAATATACATATAGACCAATATAACAGAAGAAAGAGCCCTGAAATAAAGCTGCACTTTTACAGCCAACTTATTTTTGACAAAGTCAACAGAAATAAAGGGGAAATAACTCCCTGTTTAATTAATTGTACTGGGAAGACTGGTTAGTAATATGCAGAAGAAAACTGGACGCCTACCTCTTCCCATATAAAAAATGTAACTAAAGACATATTAAAGACTTATCTGTGAGTCTTCAAGCTACAAAAATTCAAGAACACCTAGAAAGTGCTCTTCTAGACACTGGCGTCTGAAAAAAAAAAAACTTAAAACTAATAAAAGTGAGTGCAACAAACATAAAAATCAAAAATTGGCATCTAATTAAACTAAAGAGCTTCTGCAAAGCAATAGAAACTATCAACGAAGTGAACAGACAAGCTACAATATGGAATAAAATATTCGCAAACTGCATACAACGAAAGATTAATATATAGAATCTATAAGAAATAGCCAGGAGCAGTGGCTCACACCTGTAATCCTAGCACTTTGGGAGGCTGAGGCAGGTAGATCACCTCAGGTCAGGAGTTCGAGACCAACCTGGCCAACATGGTGAAACCCCATCTCTACTAAAAAAAAAATACAAAAATTAGCCGGGCATGGTGACGCATGCCTGTAATCCCAGCTACTTGGGAGGCTGAGGCAGGAGAATCATTTGAACCCCAGGAGATGGAGGTTGCAGTGAGCCAAGATCGTGCCACAGCACTCCAGCCTAGGCGACAAGAGTGAAACTCCATTTCAAAAAAAAAAAAAAGAAAAAGAAAAAAAGAAATTTAATGAGAAAAAGGGCGGCGAATGATATGAATATGCATTTCCCAAAGGAAGACGTGAGAGCTGCCAATAAACATGCAAAAATTGCTCAACATCCCTAATCATCAGAGAGATGTAAACCAAAGTGACAATGTGATACCATTTCACAGCAGTTAGAATGGCTGTTATTAAAATGTCAAAAATTGGCTGGGCGCGGTGTCTCATGCCCGTAATCTCAGCACTTTGGGAGGCCGAGGCTGCTGGATCACCTGAGGTCAGGAGTTGGAGACCAGCATGGACAACATGGCAAAAGCCAGTCTCTAATAAAAATACAAAAATTAGCCAGCGTGGTGGTGGGCATCTGCAGTCCCAGCTACTTGGGAGGCTGAGGCAAGAGAATTGCTTGAACCTGGGAGGCGGAGGTTGCAGTGAGCTGAGATCGCACCACTGCACTCCAGCCTGGGTGATAGAGTGAGACTCTGTCTCAAAAACATAATAAAAAATTTAAAAATTGAAAATGTTGAAGTTGCGAAGAAAAGGGAATCTTTATACACTGTTGGTAAAAATGCAAATTAATTTAGCCTCTTTAAAAAGCAGTTTGGAGATTTCTTAAAAAACTAAAAATAGAGCTGCCATTTGACCCATACACCTCATTACTGGGTATCTACCCAAAGGAGAATAAATTATTTTTCTAAAAAGACACCTGCAGTCAGCCAGGTGCGCTGCTTCACACCTGTAATCCCAGCACTTTGGGAGGCCGAGGCGGGTGGATCACGAGGTCAGCAGTAAGAGACCAGCCTGGCCAACATGGAGAAACCCCGTCTTTACTAAAAATACAAAAATTAGCCAGGTGTGGTGGCAAGTGCCTGTAATCCCAGCTGCTCAGGAGGCTGAGGCAGGAGAACTGCTTGAACCTGAGAGGCGGAGGTTGCAGTGAGCCGACACCACACCATTGCACTCCAGCCTGGGTGACAGAGCGAGATTTCGTCTCAAAAAAAAGACACCTGCAATCAGATGTTTATTGCATCACTATTCACAATAGCAAAGACACAAAAGTAAACCAGGTACTCATGAAACTTAGATTGAATAAAGAAAATGAGGTCCTTATACACCTTGCAATACTATGCAGCCACATTAAAAAAATGAAGTAATGTCCTTTGCAGCAGCATGAATGCAACAAATGGCCATTATTATAAGCAAATTAACACAGATCAGGAAAACAAATACTACATGTTCTCACTTACACGTGAGAGGTAAACATTGGATGCACATGGAAACAGATGGGAACAATAAACACTGGGAATTCCAAAAAGAAGAAAGAAGGAAGGGAAAACAAGCCCTGAAAAACTACGTATCTACAAAATTAGCCAGGCGTGGTGGCACATGCCTGTAATCCCAGCTATTCAAGAAGCTGAGGCAGGAGAATCGCTTGAACCCAGGAGGCGGAGGTTGCGGTGAGCCGAGATCGTGCCATTGCACTCCAGCCTGGGCAACAAGAGCAAAACTCCATCTCAATAAAAAAAGAAAAAAGAAAAACTACATATCAGGTATAATGTACATAAGTACATAACTTGGGCAATGGGATTATTAAGTGCCCAAATGTCGGCATCATGCAGAATACCTATGTGACAAATCTGCACGCATACCCTCAAATGTAAAATAAAAAGAATAAAATGCTTTGGGCTATAACAACATCACATTTTTCTAGCTCTTGGTTAATAGCTGGAATTAGGGGTGAAAGACACGGAATTATATCCCCTTTGGGCATGGGGTGAATGTTTCTATTCCAGGTCACCCCAAATTTTATGAGCTAACATCTGTAAAAGCTCTTGGCCTATAGCCCAAGGTTTTCTTCTCAAGTATGCAGTTAAAATAAATGACTCTACATCTTTATTTTTTATTAACTGTACGTTAGACTATAGAGTTAATGTGTCACTCTGCTCTTTGGGGAATAAATATTAGTATACAACCTGTATTACTTTAATAAAGAAATTATTTCTTTAGTTTTGATTCTTCAGGATGATTCAATTCCCTGGTGAGAGAATAACTTACTTATTAAGGTAATAGATGTAGGGAAGACTCATTACTCTTAACCAACATCTCCCCCACCACCAGCCCCAGGCAATCATCATTCTACACTTTGCTTTTATTAGTTTGAATTTTTTAATATTCTACATAAAAATGAGATAATGTAGCCAGGCGTGGTGGCTCATGTCTATAATCCCAGTTACTTGGGAGGCTGAGGCTGGAGAATTACTTTAACCCTGGGAGGTAGACATTGCAGTGAGCTGAGATGGGGCCACTGCACTCCTGCCTGGGTGACAGAGAGAGACTCCATCTCAAAAAAAAAAAAGAAAGAAAGAAAACAAAACAAAAAACTACAACTACATAAACAACAAGGCACTTAACATGATCTTCAGAATTTGTGGGGGCCCCACAGATGTAACTTCCTGTTGGGGGTCTGGGTGCAGCTAGTTGTTGTAAGTTTCTGTGCTGCCCACTCATCCTCATGGAAACTGTGAAGCTGGGATGGAAATTTAAAGGGTAAGATGAAACATGATGACAGCAAGAAAGCTGAAGCTCTTAATAATGAATATTTTTTAAAATAATAAAGCCATAAAATAGTAAGGTGGCTAAATTACTTGCTGTAAACAAACTCACAATTTGAAAATAAAATTAATTTTTTGCCCATTTCAAGATAGTTGAGCAGGAGTTTCTGAATGTATGTGCTTGCTAGGTCTAGTTGGCATATTAAAGCCAACAATTTTTTTTTTTTTTTTTTTTTTTTTTTTTGAGGCAGAGTCTCGCTCTGTCACCCAGGCTAAAGTGCAGTGGTGAGATCTTGGCTCACTGCAACATCCATCTCCCAGATTCAAGTGATTATCGTGTCTCAGCCTCCCGAGTATCTGGGATTACAGACGTGTGCCACCATGCCTGGCTAATTTTTGTATTTTTAGTAGAGATGAGGTTCCACCATGTTGGTGAGGCTGGTCTGGAACACCTGGCCTCATGTAATCCACCTGCCTCGGTCTCCCAGAGTTCTGGGATTACAGGCGTAAGCCATTGTGCCCGGCCAAAGCCAACAATTCTTATTGAGAACTTTCTACTTCTGCCATTAACTGTCATTTTATGCTTTATATGTTGGGATTTTTGTTAGGTACAAATATATTTACAACTATCATATTATCTTGATAGATTTACAATTTTTTCAATATAACATGTCATTTGTCAGTTAATTACAACACTTTTGTCTTAACACCTTTTTTTTCTAAGTGTAGCCACCCCAGCTCTCTTTTGGTTACTATCTGTATGAAACCTTTTCATCTAACCTTTCATTTTAAAACTATTTGTGAGTTTAGAACTAAAGAGAGTCTCTTGTAGATAACATAAATTTCTCGAATCCGGGTGCAGCGGCTCATGACTGTTATCTTAGTACTTTGGGAGGCTGAGGTGGGCAGATTACCTGAGGTCAGGAGTTCAAGACCAGCCTGGCCAAGATGACGAAACCTCGTCTCTACTAAAAATACAAAAATTAGCCGGGTGTGGTTGCAGGTGCCTGTAGTCCCAGCTTTACTCAGGAGGCTGAGGCAGGAGAATCGCTTGAACCCAGAAGGTGAAGGTTGCAGTGAGCCAAGATCATACCACTTCACTCCAGCCTGGGTGACAGAGCAAGACTCCATCTAAAAAAATATAAAATAATTTTAAAAAAACATAAATTTCTCTTCAATTTATTTTATAGTCCCTCTCTCTATTAATATTTTCTATTTGCAGCATATTTAGGATAGGTAATTTAGATTTTCTAGGCTTTCTAATGCCTAGGCTTCCTCTAGGACTTTTTCTGTTCGTATCTGTTACTTATTCATAGGCCATATTTTCTTATTTCTTTGCATGCCTTGTATCTTGTTGCTGAAAACTGGACATTGTTCTACTATAATATAAAAACCATAAAATCTTATGTACTCTTATCCTTTGGGTTTTTGTTCCTGCTTATTTTAACTTGTACTTTTGTGCTTAGTTTTCAAAATTATTATTATTAGTATTATTATTATTTGAGATGGAGTCTTGCTCTGTCACTCAGGCTGGAGTGCAGTGGTATGATCTGGGCTCACTGCAACCTCTGCCTCTTGGGTTCAAGCAATTCCCTGCCTCAGGCTCCTGAATAGCTGGGATTACAGGCATCTGCCACCACGCCTGGCTAATTTTTGTATTTTTAGTAGAGATGGGGTTTCATCGTCTTGGCCAGGCTGGTCTTGAACTCCTGACCTCGTGATTCACCTGCCTCAGTCTCCCAAAGTGCTGGGATTACCGGCTAAAAGTTAATTTTTTAAAAATACTGTTTTTTGTTGTGTTTGGCAATAAAAATCTGTTTCTTTAGCTGAATGCGAACTAGTGATTTGAAAGAGATTTACCTCAAATGCCTGCTCACCTCAAATGTACATTTCCTAATTCTTGCAGCTGGGTTTACACAGCTAGGAAGATTACAACTTTGCCACTTTCTTCTCTTCTTGCATGTTTAGAGATTGAGGGTAAAGCAGAGATGAGAGAAAACATCTTCTTAGGTCTTTCTGAGCATTTGCCTGGCCTTTGACTGACCCTGAACATGCTTATGAGCTTCTAGATTCCTAGAAATATGTGGACAATTTTCAAAGCCCTAATCCTACAAGCACCTCACTCCTCAGTTTTTTCTCATATATACTACATGAGTTTTGCTTGCCCAAACTGATATTCTTTTTCCCAGGTATAATGAGTAGTTAATTTGTCCTTAAATATTTTTGCCAAAAATTCGGTTATTGATTCTAAATTGTTGTTTATGTTTTATGTAGGTGTTTACTGCTATGAATTTCTCTGAACAGTTTGCTGCATCTCATATGTTTGATAGGTTGTGGCTTCATTTTCATTCATCTGAAAATATTTTCAAATTTTTTTTTTCTTTGACACATTAGTTACTTAGAAGTATGTTTTATTTCCACATATATGTGAGTTTCTCAAACTTTCCGCATTTATTTATTTTTACTTTCTTTCTATGAAAGTCAGAGAACATACTTTGGGTTATGTTTATCCTTTTAATTTATTGATGTTTCCTTGCTGTATGGCCTACCATGCAATCTATCCTGAAGAATAACCTATGAGTACTTCTCTTTTTTTTTTTTTTGAGATGGAGTCTCACTCTGTCACCAGGGCTGGAGTGCAGTGGCACAATCTCAGCTTGTTGCAATCTCTGCCTCCTGGGTTCAAGCTATTCTCCTGCCTCAGCCTCCCGAGTAGCTGGGATTACAGTCGCCTGCCACCATGCCTGGCTAATTTTGTATTTTTAGTAGAGATGAGGTTTCATCATCTTGGCCAGGCTGGTCTTGAACTCCTGACCTCAGGTGATCCACCCGCCTTGGCTTCCCAAAGTGCTGGGATTACAGGCATGAGCCACCGCACCCGGCCACCTATGTGTACTTCTAATCCTGAGAGGAGATTTCTGTAGAAGGCTATTTATATTTGTTAACAGTTTTGTTCATGTGTTATATTTTCTTGCTGATATTCTGTCTAGTTTTTCTATTATTTAAATTCAGGTAGAAAAGTTTCTGATCTGACAACCTCGGCCATTGGATTTAATTATTTAACCCATTCATAGCCAATGATATTATCAATATAGTTGGATTTACACTGGCCATTATGCTTTTTGCTTTTTTTCTTTTTGAGATGGAGTCTTGCTCTGTCACCCAGGCTGGAGTGCAGTGGTGCTATCTCCGCTCACTGCAAGCTCCGCCTCCCAGGTTCATACCATTCTCCTCCCTCAGCCTCCCGTGTAGCTGGGACCACAGGTGCCCGCCACCACACCCGGCTAATTTTTTGTATTTTTAGTAGAGACGGGGTTTCACCGTGGTCTTGATCTCCTGACCTCGTGATCCGCTCGCCTTGGCCTCCCAAAGTGCTGGGATTACAGGCATGAGCCACCGCACCCGGCCTTTTTTTTTTTCTTTTTCTTTTCTTTTTTTTTTTTTGAGACAAAGTCTCACTCTATCACCCAGGCTGGAGTGCAGTAGCGTGATCTCCACTCACTGCAACTTCCACCTCCTGGGTTCAAGCACTTCTCCTGCCTCAGCCTCCCGAGTAGCTGGGATTACAGGCACCCACTAGCATGCTGGCTAATTTTTGTATTTTTAGTAGGGACAGGGTTTCACCATGTTGGCCAGGCTGGTCTCGAACTCCTGACCTCAGGTGATCCACCCACCTCAGCCTCCCAAAGTCCTGGGATTATAGGCGTGAGCCACCGTGCCCAGCATATTTTTATTCTTCCTTTACTGCTTTCTTTTATATTAGATACTTCCCATATAATATTTAAATTTCTATAGTGATTGTTTATGTTTTTGCAGTTACTTTCTTTTTTTTTTTTTTTTTTTTTGAGACGGAGTCTTGCCGTGTCGCCCAGACTGGAGTGCAGTGGCTTGATCTTGGCTCACTGAAACCTCTGCCTCCCGGGTTCAAATGATTCTTCTGTCTCAGCCTCCTGAGTAGCTGAGAATACAGGTGCCTGCCACCACGCCTAGCTAATTTTTTTTTATTTTTAACAGAGAGGGGGTTTCACCATGTTGGCCAGGCTGGTCTTGAACTCCTGACCTCATGATCTGCCCACCTTGGCCTTCCAAAGTGCTGGAATTACAGGCATGAGCCACTGCACCCAGCTACTTTCTTATTTTCTCTAGGCCTTATAACATAGATCTCATTATAATCTGCTTCATGTTTATATTAACTTAATTCCAATGAGATATAAAAATATTACCTCTATATGATTCTTTTGCCTTGATTTAGACTGAATTTAGTTTTTATCAAAATGTATAGGGTAAGCCCTAACCTGCAATGTGATTCTTTTTTTTTTTTTTTTTTTTGTATTTTAGTAGAGATTTCACCATGTTGGCCACGATGGTCTTGATCTCCTGATCTCGTGATCTGCCTGCCTCAGCCTCCCAAAGTGCTGGGATTACAGGTGTGAGCCACCGTGCCTGGCAGAGAACAGCAATTTTAGAAAGTGATTAAGGTTAAGTAAGTTTATATGAGTTGGATGGAAAAGCCATAGGCACTCAATGCCAGCTTGTGAAAGCAGCTGCAGGGGCTGTACTCTGCAGAGCCACAGGGGTGGAGCTGCCTAGGGCCTCAGGAGCTCACCCGTTGCATCAAAGTGGCCTAGATGTGAGACACCAAGTCAAAGGAGATTATTTTGGAACTTTAAGATTTAATGACCGCCCTGCTGGGTTTTGGAGTTTGATAGACCCGGAGCCCTTTTGCTTTGGCAAATTCTCCCTTTTGGAAGAGGAACATTTACCCAATGCCTGCACATCCATTGTATCTTGAAAGTAACTAACTTGTTTTTGATTTTACAGACTCATAGGTGGAAGAGGCTTGCCTTGTCTCAGACAAGACTTTAAATTGGACTTTTGAGTTAATGCTGAAATTGGTTAAGAATTTGGAAGACTGATGTGAAGGGATGATTGTGTTTTGAAATGCGAGAAGGGCATGAGGTTTGGGAGGGGCCGGGGCAGAATGATATCGTTTGACTCTGTATCCCCACCCAAATCTCGTGTCAAATTGTAATTGTATTAATATAGGTAGGGGTCCAGTTGTGTTCTGCATATGATCAGCCTTAAACTTTATTTTTAAAACAAAAAGCCAATTTTTAATGATAAATTATTTTGCTTCTTATTTTTCAGTTTGGAGAACCTCTAGTATATTTATAATATTTTATAATTTATTGAATTTATGATATCTTAATACATGAGATAATTTAAATACTTTATAATATTTCAAGTGTCATTTTTTCTTATTTCGTTATGAAAATTGCTAATAGATATATTTTTTTCTGGTTATCACAAAACTATCTGAAAATGTGACATTTGCCATTTATCAAATCTTCATTGTTAATACTTTACCTGAATGGGGGCTTGTAATATGTATTATAATTTTTCATGTTGTCTTAAATTAATTCAGTTTTATTATTTTATTTTAAAAAGCTAAACTTATAAAATTGGTTGTATATTAGTTTAGGTGAAATTGCTTAGTGATGAGAGAAAAATAATTTGCAAAATATAGAGACTGGATAGTTTTTTTATTTTTTATTTTTTTTTGAGACAGAGTTTTGCTCTGTCACCCAGGCTAGAGTGAAGTGGCTCGATCTCAGCTCACTGCAAGCTCCGCCTCCTGGGTTCACGCCATTCTCCTGCCTCAGCCTCCCGAGTAGCTGGGACTACAGGCGCCTGCCACGGCGCCCGGCTAATTTTTTGTATTTTTAGTAGAGGCGTGTTTTATAATTTATAATTTAGTGTTAGCCAGGATGGTCTCGATCTCCTGACCTCGTGATCTACCCGCCTCGGCCTCCCAAAGTGCTGGGATTACAGGCGTGAGCCACCGCCCCCGGCGGATAATTTTTTATAATAAAAATGTTCTTTATGTTTGCCCCTTACCATTTTTTTTTTTTTTTTTTTTTTGAGAGGAAGTTTTTGCTCTTGTTGCCCAGGCTGGAGTGCAGTGGCGCAATCTCGGCTCACCACAACCTCCACCTCCCAGGTTCAAGCGATTCTCTTGCCTCGGCCTCCTGAGTAGCTGGGATTACAGGAATGCGCCACCACGTGCGGCTAATTTTGTATTTTTAGTAGACGGGGTTTCTCCACGTTGGTCAGGCTAGTCTTGAACTCCTGACCTCAGGTGATCCACCCGCCTCAGCCTCCCAAAGTGTTGGGATTACAGGCGTGAGCCACTGTGCCCAGCTGCCTATACCATTTTCTTTGAAAGTTGAAGTTGTAACTCCCTAATTAGAAAACATTCATAAATGTGACTTGTAAATACTGAAATTTATGTTTGCTTTTTCTGCCTTCAGTAGAAATGGTGTTTTCTAGCATCTATGTCTTTTTAAAATAAAAGAGAGGATGGAAGCAGAATAGGTTGAAAATGCTATTAACAAAATGATGTTGACAGAGATGATCTATCTGGTCTACCAGGACATAAAAATTTCAAAAATCATAATCAGTACAAAACCTCTATGTCCGTTAATATTACAGAATATTGCTTGTGTTAAAATCATTTATGTTGGCCGGGCGCGGTGGCTCACGCCTGTAATCCCAGCACTTTGGGAGGCCGAGGCAGGCAGATCACAAGGTCAAGAGATCGAGACCATCCTGGCCAACATTGTGAAACCCCGTATCTACTAAAAATACAAAAAAAAAATTAGCTGGGCGTGGTGGCACGCGCCCATAGTTCCAGCTACTTTGGAGGCTGAAGCAGGAGAATCGCTTGAACCTGGGAGGCGGAGGTTGCAGTGAGCCGAGATCGAGCCACTGCACTCCAGCCTGGGTGACAGAGCGAGACTCCGTCTCAAAAAAAAAAAAAAAAAAAAAAAAATTATGTTAAAAACTCTGCCTCGCCGAGTGCGGTGGCTCACGCCTGTAATCCCAACACTTTGGGACGCCAAAGCGGGCGGATAACGAGGTCAGCAGTTAGAGACCAGCCTGGCCAACATGGTGAAACCCCGTCTCTACTAAAAAGACAAAAAAGTAGCCGGGCGTTGTGGCGGGCGCCTGTAGTCCCAGCTACTCCGGAGGCTGAGGCAGGAGAATGGCGTGAACCCGGGAGGCGGAGCTTGCAGTGAGCTGAGATTGTGCCACTGCACTCCAGCATGGGTGAGAGAGCGAGACTCCGTCTCAAAACAAACAAACAAACAAACAAAAAACAAAACAAAAAAACTCTGCCTCTCATGCATTTAGTAGAGATAAAGTCAGAGGGCAGAACCCTCCGCTGATCCTTATCAGGACACCTGAAGTACAGATGATATATTTCTGTTTTCTCTCAAACTCCATATTGGATACAGTTATTCTGCTTCTAATCCATATTATTACAGTAATGCACAGACACGGGATCATAAAAGAACTTGCAAGCTTTTTAAAAAAGTATTATATTTTACACATGTGTGTATGTATTTGTAGACAGCTCTGTCATCTTGGCCAGAGTGCAGCTCAATCAAACCTCAAAATTCTTAGCTCTCAGCCTCCTTGGTAAATGGGACTTCACGTACACACCACTACAGTGGCTAATTAAATTTTTTTTTTTTTTAGAGATGGGGTCTTATTATGTTGCCCAGGCAGCTCTTTTTTTTTTTTTTTTTTTTTTTTTTTGAGACAGAGTCTCCCTCTGTCGCCAGGCTGGAGTGCAGTGGCGCGATCTCGGCTCACTGTAACCTCCGCCTCCCGGGTTCAAACGATTCTCCTGCCTCGGCCCCCTGAGTAGCTGGGAATACAGGCGTGCGGCATCACACCTAGGTAAGTTTTTGTATTTTTGGTAGAGACAGGGTTTCACCTTGTTAGCCAGGATGGTCTCGGACTCCTGACCTCTTGATCCACCCACCTCGGACTCCCAAAGTGCTCGGATTGCAGGCGTGAGCCACCGTGCCTGGGCAATTCTATTTTATTCGTTGATCTTTTGTGGTGCTTTTACAATTTTACATCTATATATTATAAATCCAGTAACAGAGAGTCACAATTGTTGCTTTTAATAGTGATAGGCTGCTTTAAAACTGAAGGGTACAATTTAGTCAGATACTTTGGTGCTATGCAAATACAATGCTTATTTTTTAAGTGTTATTTACAATTTTTACAGTCCTCAGTTAACCTTGGATACAATAATAACTGGTGGTTTTGTGATGGTTTCTTTAGCATTTTATCTATGTTGATTAGTATTTGGAATTCTGTAAAAAAAAATTTCCCTATCCTTTTTTCTTTTTTATTTATTTAAAGTTTTTTGTGTATCAGTGTAAATGCATGGGTATTTATTTATTTGACTTGATTTATTTTATAGGTCAGTGCTCTAATTATTCATTTGGATGCTTACATTGTTCCAGGATGGACCATTGGGAGTTCTTTCAGGCTGGCTCCCTTTGACATGTTCCCATCATTTTTTAAAATTAAAAAAAAAAAAGAAAAAACATTTTGAGGCTGGGTGCGGTGGCTCACGCCTGTAATCCCAACACTTTGGGAGGCCAAAGCGGGCAGATCACCTGAGGTCAGGAGTTCAGGACCAGCCTGGCCAACATGGTGAAACCCCGTGTCTACTAAAAATATAAAAAATTAGCCGAGCATGGTGGCGCCCGCCTGTGATCTCATCCAGCAGTGCTTTACCTGTAATTATTTTATTCCTGCTGCCGTCTCCTCTTTCTTTGGCCACTATCTGTTCCACCCCCGGAACTGAAGAGAGATGTCGGTAGGGAGAGGCTCTTCCTTCACCTCTGGCAGAAAAGGTTTGCTTGGGCCCTTCACACCGCTGACATCAGAGCTGCACTTCAATGTGGCAGTTATTGGCCATGTGTGGCGCCTGGTCTGAAGTGCGATGCTAGAAAGGTAAAATACAGAGTTAGTTTCAACGATTTAGTTCCAAATATTTATATACTTTATTAATAATTACATATTTCTCACACATTAAAATGAAAATTTTTTTGATATATTGGGTTAATTAAATTGTTACAATCAATTCAACCTGTTCTTGTTTCTTTTTCAAGTTTGGCTACTAGAAAACTTAAAATTCATATATGGCTCACATTTTATTTCAGAGGATTACCTCCTTTCTAAAATCTCAGCCTGCCTGCTCAAAGACCAGAAAGAAGCCAGGAAGGTCATAAAATCTGAAATTTTAAAATAATTGTTATTATAAAATTATATTTTTTCCTTTGTGAAGAGCCATATATTATTTATAAATGCATATGACTTTACACACAAGTTTAAAGGCAAATTCTCTCTGGGGTGGGCCTGGCTCAGCTCTGGGAGGAAGCCCTACCTGAGAAGACTGCAGCCTAGGCTGTCACCCTTTCTTCACTCAGCCCAGCATCTGATCACATCTTCTGTCACTCAGGGCACGAGAAGGTGGGGTTTTAAACGTTATCCAATCAGCGACGCTGGGTTGGGAACCGTCCAATCAGGCCTGCAGCTGGAGCGGACAGGACGGCTTCGGGGATGTGGCGGGGCCTTTGTCTCTCGCTGCAGCTGGAGCTGCAGGTCTCGCCTTCACTGCCCTGTGTCCTCTGCTCGCAGAGGCCCAGCCTCTGTGGCCCTGTGACCTGCAGGTATTGAGAGATCCACAGCTAAGACGCCAGGTCCCCCGGAAGCCTAGAAATGGTGAGAGTGCCGGGTCCGACATCCCGAGAGAGGGGAAGGGGCGGGTTGTAAGCGGTGGGAAGTGGCTGTGGTGGGACTTAGGCCTCCCCGCAGTCAACTGTACAATCTGCGCCCGGAGTTCTCCTTGCTCAGCTCGGCCTCAGTCCCCTTAAGCCATAAGATGGCGGCTGCGCTGACTGCGGGACCCCGGGCGTCCTGTCTTTTCCCTGCGCAGTGACTGGGCCCTGACCTGGAGTCCTCTCAGGGCAGCTCTGGACCCTCAGCGGCGCGTCTCTCCCGGATTGTGCAGGGACCACTGGAGGGTCCCCGGGGGAGAATCCTGACTCGGGGTGCGGGTTTATGAATGGGAAGAGCTTTGGTCCGTGGGGTTCCCAGTTCCTCTTCTGTTGAAAATGTATGGGAGTCACCGTTAAAACACTAAAGCATTTAATCAAAGAGTGATTCAAATATTGTGGAGCACCCAGCTGTGGTTTGTAATTTATGGTTTATGGGCGGGGCTTGAAGTAAAGACTTTTATAAACAGCATGATGAAGAAAACCAAATTCAGTAATTGGTTAGGTTCAGATACATAGTTTCTTAATTTGTAAAATAAAGGTGAAAATTTCCTGGTTATGTAATTAGATGTTAATTGGCAGTTTATAGTTGGTTAAGGATGAATTTTGTTTCTCTCAATGTAGTAATTTACTAAAAATGCACCTCAGTTAGATTTTTTTTTTTTTTTTTAAGATGGAGTTTCGCTCTTGTTGCCCAGGCTGGAGTGCAATGGGGCGATCTTGGCTCACCGTAACTTCTGCCTCCCGGGTTCAAGCGATCCAATGCCTCAGCCTCCCAGGTAGCTGGGATTACAGGCATGCGCCACCACGCCCGGCTAATTTTGTGGTTTTAGTAGAGACGGGTTCCTGCATGTTGGTCAGGCTGGTCTCGAACTCCCGACCTCAGGTGATCTGCCCTCCACGGCCTCCCAAAGTGCTGGGATTACAGGCGTGAGCCACCGCGCCTGGCCAGATTTTTTTAAAAGTAGGAATCCAGGGACTAGAGACACCTCAGTCTAATTTCCCGCCGCTTAATTATTTTCACACTCCATGGGGAACTGATTTTCTGGTGCATTTTTCAACTGTGTCCCAAGCATGTCTTAAATCTAACCTCCCGTCCCCCATATCTCCAGCCTCACTCTGGCTTGCAGTAAGATATTAAATTTCCAGTTCCTCCTGGCATTCCCTAATGCCAGCTTTTCCTCCCTAATTCACGTTATCACCTGTTTGTCTTTTAGTGTACTTTTCTATACCGTATTTTAATTAATTATTTTTTGGCAAAGCTTTAAATGACGCTTTTTAAAAGGTTTGTTACCTGTTTGTAACTTTCCCATGAGAAGAAAGCAAAGAATAATCCCCTGACACTGTATTGTAAAATCTCTCTGTGCCTCTTCTTGTATCTTCTCTAGGTACAAAGATCTTGTAAGAATGTTTTTGGGTCAAGGTATTCCTTTGAAACCTTTATGAGGTGATGTGTCCTCAGCCACCCTTTAGTTTTTTTCTGGTCGTGGATTTCAGTACTGTCTGGGGATCAACCAAGATATCCACCATGGTTATGTCAGCTAAAGTGCCTAGTGAATATCAGCTTCTGGTTTATTTTCTTCCATAGGACGACCTGAGGTCTGGAGTGTATCCTCTCAAGGGAGCAAGTGGATCCCTGGGGCAGAGAGGAAGCTTCTAGTGTACTCTTACTTTGAAAAGGTAATCAGATGCTGGTACTGAGGGGAAAACACAGAAATAACATCTGCCTCCTGGATTGTCTAAGGGGGCAGAAATATAATGAAATAAATATAGTGAAAGAAAAAATAGTGTTAAAAAGAAAAAGAAATTGTGACAGAAAAAATAGTATCCCAAAAGACCAAAAAAGAAAAAAAAAAAATCAACCAAAAAAAAAAAAAAACACAAAAAACCTGACTCCAGCAGTCAGGATTTTTTCCAGCAGTTCCATTAGCACTTAAGTTTTCCCTTTTGGAGAAGAAAAAGATCCCCATGTCCTATGGTCTTGTAGATGCCTAATTCTGTCACCCATAGCCATCAGCAAGGTTAACTGAGATGGTGTAAGAACTTGCAAAGTAAAATGCCTCTGGAGCAGCCACCGAGAAATACTGCAGTGTCTCCTGAATGGGTGCTTCTTGAGCACATAAGTGAGCAGGAGTGGGTGGAAGAATCTCTCAAGTGACTGAATGGCCTGACTTGAAACATGAGTCACACACATCTGTTATTTAACCATGATTGCCACTTCTGGATTTGTCACCTTGAAGAGATTTGTTCACTTATTTTGACCTCAGTTTTTTAGCTGTAAATTGCATTATATTAGTAGGGCTTGAAAGGTAGGAAATTTTTTTTTTTTTTTTTTTTTTGAGACAGTTTCACTCTTGTTGCCCAGGCTGGAGTGCAGTGGTACGATCTCGGTTCACTGCAACCTCCACCTCCTGGGTTCAAGTGATTTTCCTGCCTCAGCGGGCCAGGCTGGTCTCAAACTCCTGACCTCAGATGATCTGCCCTCCTTGGCCTCCCAAAGTGCTGGGATAACAGGTGTGAGCCACCACGCGCGGCCAGCAGGAAAATATTTACAAAGGGCATAAAAGAGATGGGTTTTAGAAAAAGAAATTAATGCTTAATTATATATTCCATTTGTTAAAAATTTTCTTTTACCTTTTTCTTTCCCAGAGTGAATTTAAAAGGTTTCTCAGGTGTGTTTGTTTTTTATGCCTAGGTGAATTCAAACAGAATTTCAAGGCTTAGCTTTTAGAATGCTAGCTACCGAGGAAAAGAATAGGGAAAATCTCTATTCTATTTTGGCTGTAGAAAATGAATACATGTCCATAAGAAAATGTGGTAGATAATTGGTGAGTAAACATAGATTCATGAAAACATCAGTTCCTCTCTCTGCAGGATAGGATTTTTGACAGTGAATATCTGTGTTCACATCCTGTTATCTTGATTTCTGAGTTTCATGCTACATTTTATGAGATGAAACTTGGTACCACCTAGAAGTGTTCCCATATGACTAATTGTTTACTACATGATTTTTAATGAAAACAATACAATAATAGATATATTATCATAAAGGAGTAGATACTTTTGCTTTTCTTATTGAGGTATAAAATGTAAGTACCTTAAAATTTCCTTCCCTTATATGAACACTGTGTTTGAGTAATTTTGCTGGATTTTTCAAACACGTAGTTTCAAAAACCAAGTGAGTAACTCTAACATGGAAATTAAAGCTTGAGCCCAGTGTCTCAGAGCTAAGGCTAATATTGAGCCTACAAAAGGAGGTTATTAAAGGACCAGCTAGTTTATTTATGGGGGATGCTCCCCTGCAGATGTCCAGTCTGCTCACCCCAGCCATGGAAGAAGCCTTTCTGCTGACAGAGCCCTGGAAAGCTGGGGACCCACAGGCAAATGCAGTTAAGGTTAAGATGAAAGGGGACTGAGAGGGTCTTACTGATGATAAAGTTGTTATTGTTTTGAGGCAGTTTCTAGGCTTTGGAATATCAAACAAAATTAGGTTTATGTAAAAAAAAAAAATTGAATTCCAAAGGAGTATTGCAACAGGAAAAAGTACCAACTATAAAAATTTTAAGGATTGCATAGTTTAGGCCAACAAGGGCTTTCTTTCCTAGGGAGCAGCAAACAAGATTAGAAAGAAGGCGGGAGAGGAATGGCAAATGAAGGGTGAAAAGTCAGATTTTAAATCAGAGAATGTTTTACCATGAAGTCAGCGTGTTCTTAGAAGAGACATAAAATGAGGTTTTATGTTGACTCAGAATAGTTTAAAGTTCTGGGGCCTGTGAAAAATTTTATTTAGACCACTGAAGACAAATTCAGCTGAATCTTTTAATGGGAAAAAGAAGAAAATATGCAGAGTTCTTACTAGAACAAGGTCCCAATTCAAGCCCCACAAGAGGGTTCTTGATTTCGCTCAAGAAAATATTCAGGGTGAGTCCACACAGTAAAGTAAAAGGAAGTTTATTAAGAAAGTAAAGGAATAAAATAATGGCTTACTCCATAGGCAGGGCAGCACCGAGGGCTGCTGGTTGCACATTTTTATGCTTATTTCTTGATTATATGCTAAACAAGGGGTGGATTATTTATGCCTCCCAATTTTAGACCATATACAGTAACTTCTGATGTTTTCATGGCATTTGTAAACTCTTACGACGCTGATAAGAGTGTAGCAGTGAGGGTGACCAGAGGTCACTCTCGTCATATCTTGGTTTTGGTGGGTTTTATTTGACTTCTTTACTGCAACCTGTTTTATCCGCAAGGTCTTTAAGACTTGTATCTTGTGCTGACCTTCTATCCTGTCCTGTTACTTAGAATGCCTAACCATCCAGGAATGCAGCCCAGTCAGTCTCAGCCCTATTTTATCCAGCCCCTATTCAAAATAGATTTGCTCTGGTTCCATATGCCTCTGACATCTCCCCCTTCTTTTTAACATGGGCACACTTAATCCTAAGAGTTGTAGAGGGATGAAGATTCATTTTCTGTAACTACTTCATGCTGAACAGGGGTGATGATATTTTTGCCTAACTAGTCAGAGTCTTCTTGACCCTGAAAAACAAAACAAAGGATCAGTGACATTTTATGCAAAGTCAAAAAATATAACTTCAGTCTTCTATTAGTTCAGTCCATTCAGTTAATTCCTATTCTGTTTGATAGTCATGAACATTTCAGTTCTCCATGAATACTGAAAGTTTTTTCTGTATTCTAATGTCACAATTTCTAAAGTTACAACAAACTTTCATTTGAGAACATCTGTCAAAGTCTTAAGTTAACTATAAATCATCTTTTGAAGAGGATCAACACAAGATGATTGTCTGGATGGGAAAGTCTTAGGGCAGTCTCAGCAAAAAAAAAAAAAAAAAAAAAAAAACATGATCGACAAGGAAATTTGGTTAGCTCTGTGGCATAAAATAATTTTATGTAACAATTGTGATTATTAATGATATACACTTAGTCATTAGAATTACAGGAGTTTCCCATAATTTTGGAACACATACCAATAACATATTTACAAAAACAGTCCAAAAATAGTCAAACATGATTTCACATTTGACATGTTTTTATGTGATTTTTTATACTAAATGAGCCAAATTTTACTATTATATTTGTGTATTATTAATGTCAAACCCAATTCTTAATCTTTATAGACAAACCTATCCAATTTTAGTATTTGACCGTAAGGTAATATTCTTATAAACCTTTTATAACTCTTTACAAAGTCCTTGTTGTTAAAGAGTAGATCAGTGCTTTAAGAGAAACCTGTTGTTTTTATCTCAATGTTCAATTTATAGAAAAACTGAATAATACCCATTTAACTTTATATGTTCACACACAGAATCTCTTTTGCAATTAAATTTTAGCAAATCTTTCACAATTTGTTTAAACCTTCAGTTTTATTCTAATTTAAAACAATCCTTTAACCTTTTAATCCAGGCAAAAAACTCCACATTTCCATGTCTTCTTATAATCTTTTATCAAAAACACATTTCACTTTCTCTGCATACCTTGCATGTAAAACTGTTTTTTAGTAGTCAAAGTTACATGTTACAATGTTAACTCTTAACAACTTTTACTTTTGATGAAACCCTTGGTAAGTAAAGGACTTTAATTACGTACTAGGTGTGGAGTCCAGGACACAGACACAAGTGTATATAAGGTCTGACTCCAGTGTATTAATAGTTAGGGGGTGTGGCTAACTTGATGTGTCCCAGGCCTTACCTAGCCGTAAAGCAGGCAAGTTGTGCAGTGAACAGTGATAGTGGCATTTTGAGGAGTCTTTAAGAGGCCTAGTAACCTTTAAATTGTACAACATTTCTTGCATAAATTTCCTTTAGTGAATTATTTCATGACTTATACAGACCATCTATAATATGTTTGGACTCTCTGATTTGTCCTAAACATCCATCTTTTTAAATAACCAGTCATTTTATTTTAGAACAATAATTTACTATACAACATCTTTTCTTATATAAAATCTCTTTTCTTTATAACCTTTGTATATTTAGGGGGCATGGCTAATTCCATATGTCCCAAGGCCTTATTTGGAATCTACTGGCTTCAAGATAGGTAAATTGAACAATTTTTAAAAGTCAAAGAACCAATTTATGACCTTAAAGTATTTGGCAAATCTAATATCTGACCTATATAATTTAGATCAAATGGTTTATATTTTGAAGACATTTTTATTTTCCCAATGATCTTTAAAACTGTTTTTATTTCAAAAAGATTACTTGTCACATGAACTAAAAGGCATTGCACTTTTTACTTTTCTGGTAAAATATTTGATTTAAGCTCTTATTATTTTTAAACCAATTAATCAGGGTTCTTTTATATCATACACACAGACAGAAGATTCAGTAGTTGTAAGGTTTTTCTTTGTCAGTTTCTTAATTGGATTACTAGCCCACGACCAGGAAAGCATGTAGTTTCCATGGCTTAATAAGTAAACAGAGCTGGACAACAAAATGGATCCCCCTAAATTAAGGCTCCCATTTTTACATCAGATCTTGGATCTAAAAAGGAGAGAATCGTTCATCCCAAGGGAAGTCTTATTTCTCAGTGGGACATGGGGACACCTCCATACTTCCTAAGTGGTCCAGAGTATGTTTCTCTGATCCAAATGTGAAGAGCTGAGTTTTTCCCCATAATTGCCCTTAGCCATTCCAAAAGTATATTTCTCACCCAGTTATTACATGCCAAAGTTCTTTTATAATGTGAAGTAATTCCTGATACCCCCAAAAGTAAAAAACATCAGATAATGCAATGCAAAACAGAAGAGAAACTTAGATTTTGAGAAGGATCTATTCACTTCCAATTCCTGGGGTTTCATAAGGAAAAAGAGGTGTTTCCCAAAACAGGGTCTATAGTGTCTCTTCTGTTTTTCCCAAGGAGTCCCAGGCTGCTAGAGCTTGAATATCTGCATTTAATTAAGCTGACTTTTAACCATAGTGCTCTTTTAAAAAGTGCTTTTAAATTTCTTATTACCAGACTTCAGTCAGGTCAAACAGCCAATATCTCTGGCTTTTGAATTTTACCAAAAGTAACTTTACAGGTGTTCTGAAAAAGGAAACTTCAAGGTGGTTCCTGGAGGGGAAGAGAATCAACAAATGGTAAAGCTTACCCAAATATCAAACAAGAAAGTACTCATTCCCTAAGTTGAGAGTGGAACCCTGAACCTGGGCCACCATTAATGATGGTGGAGACCAAGAGAAAGTACTATCATGTGGTCACAAGGTCAAGCGTCCAAGGACATGACTGAGCACTTTGCTGGGCCATCCTGAACAGCAGCCTTAAAGGGTCCTAGGCCTGCATTCTATCCTAAGGTACCCCTCTTAATGACAGAACCATACAGAAAGACAAATTTATAGCACAGAGTACAACAGATTTGTTACAGCTTAAGACTAACCTCACAAATGCATCTCCAAATTAATTAGAACTTTACATAGGAGATAAACAGTAATTTTTTTTTTACCATTCATTCCATCAGTTTACATAGAGAGAGGCCAGAAGTCTGGTAAGAAATTTGTACCCTTTTGCCAGCATGCCAGGCTTCTGGGCTTCCTTTCCCTGGGTTGCCCTAGTGACGTGGCTGGCTGCACCACAGCCCTGGGGGCCAAGCCACAACACAAAGGAAAATTATCTTTTTCTATTCTGGCAATAGCAAAATATGTGTGACAACACAGACATTAGCTACTCTCCTTAGCAACCAATATCAAATGCAACTCTTAAACTTGGCCCCAGTTGGGCCCTGTCATATTAATTCAACCTCTGATCAGGAGTTTCAACTTGAGGCCTCTGGGCAAGATGGTTACTCTGAGTAATAGAAAAGATAAGAAAGGGAAAAGAGAGAAAAAGCATTGCCTGTGGCAGGGTGGGGAAGGCAAAGAGCTCAAGGGGCCAGAGAAAGACCTACCGATTGCAGTGATAATAAAAAGTTGAGGTGGCTGCTTCTTGGTAGGAAAGATTTTTTCCAGCCGTCCCAGTAGCACTTAAGTTTTCCTTTTTGGAGAAGAAAAATATCCCCATGTCCCATGGTCCTGTAGATGCCTAATTCTGTCACCCATAGCCATCAGCAAAGAGTGCAAGATAGATTAATCCAAAGAGAATAGCAATGAATATCCTGTAGTGTCAAACCAGTTCTTGCTGAGATGGATTTTACTGAGAGGTTTACCCAGGTATATGCACCCCACTCACCCAAAGTCAGCCATTTGGTGCACACAGATGATTTTCCTTTGGGTCAGAGTACAGTCCCTTTGTGGTTGCCAGAAAGTTGTTACTGGAAAGAAGTTCTGATCCAGACCCCAAGAGAGGGTTCTTGGATCTCGCTCAAGAAAGACTTCAGGGCAAGTCCATAAAGTGAAAGCAAGTTAATTAAGAAAGTAAAGCAATAAAAGAGTGACTACTCCATAGGCAGAGCAGTCCTGAGGGCTGATGGTTGCACATTTTTATGGTTATTTCTTGATTATATGCTAAACAAGGGGTGGAATATTTATGCCTCTCCTTTTTTTTTTTTTTTTTTTTTTTTGAGACAGGGTCGTGCTGTTTCGCCAGGCTGGAATGCAGTGGCATGATCTCAGCTCACTGCAACCTCCGCCTCCCGGGTTCAAGCGATTCTCCTGCCTCAGCCACCCAAGTAGCTGGGACTACATGCACGTGCCACCATGCCCAGCTAATTTTTGTGTTTTCAGTAGGACGGGGTTTCACCATGTTGGCCAGGATGGTCTCAATCTGTTGACCTCGTGATCCACCCACCTCAGCCTCCCGAAGTGTTGAGATTACAGGCATGAGCCACCACATCTGGCCTATGCCTCTCCTTTTTAAACTGCTATAAGATAACTTCCAGATGTTGCCATGGCATTTATAAACTATCATAGCACTGGTGGGAGTATAGCAGAGAGGAAGACCATAGGTCACTCTCATCGCCATGTTAATTTTGGTGGGTTTTATCCAGCTTCTATACTGCAAACTATGTTATCAGCCAGGTCTTTGTGACCTGTATCTTATGCTGACCTCCTATCTCACCTTGTGAGTTAGAATGTCTAACCATCTTGGAATGCAGCCCAGTGGGTCTCAGCCTTATTTTTACTCAGCCTCTATTCCAAATGGAGTTGCTCTGGTTCAATACGCCTCTGACAGAGTCTGTGTCTGGCTATGTGATAAATAAGAAAAGAGAGCACCATCTAAGTCATAATGGGAAGGGTGTTTCTTTCCATAAACTATTTCTAGAGAACACAAAGGATGAAGGATTTTATTAATCACAGCTATTTACCTAGATTATGTATGTGCTTCATTGTTCCCCACCTCTTTTCTTTGTCATGTACATTTCTTCCATTTGACTTTTCCTGGGTTTTACTTTTTATAATAAACTAGTAAACATAACTACAGTGTTTTGCTGCGTTCTGTGAGTAGCTTGATCTAATTATTGAACTTGAGGAAGTTTGTAGGAGTCCCCAGTTTTTAAACAGTAGCTCAGAAGCATAGATAGGCATATGCGGTTTGTGACTGGCATCTACAATGAGGGCAATGTTGTGAGACTAAGCCCTGAATCAGGGTCTGTGCTGACTCTGGGTGGTGTCAGAATTCAAATGTTAGACATTGAGTTGCTGTTGGAGAATTGCTTGGTGTTAAGCTAACTCTACAGATTTGGTGCCAGAAGAAAGATATCACAGAGGCCTGTCCTGGAATAAAACTCTTGGTATCTGGAAATGGGAGGCTCTGCTCTCCTGTACACAGGCTTTCACACTGCCCATTGTCCTGGGATCCCAGGCCTCCTCCCAGGGTGAGAGAGGATGAAAACTTAGAGGAAAGGAGCTCTGATGACAGACTCCCTTTTCCCACAGCTGCCACCACAGGATTCCCACCCACTCCCTAACATGCCCACTAGACATTGACATGTGCACACCACTCCCAGGACTAGGCACCACCCTCAGGAATTTCACCACAGCATTGTTGATTTTAGTGTTTCTTGACAAAAAGCCACAAAAGTGTCAAGTCTCCTGGCATATCCCAACCCCCAGACAGTGAATCTGCAGCAGCAAACTATTTTCCCCAGCAACCTAGAGTTCTGGGCCTCCTGTTCCTAATCTCATTTAACTGCATGGGCACAGAAATAAATCAGAGTCCAGCCCCACCTGGGCCACTATCTGTAAAACAAACAACTCTGTCCACTTACATTGCATTCTTCCCCACGCATGGATTTTTTTTTTTCTTTCAACTTTTCTTTTTGGTTCAGGGATCCATGTGCAGCTTTGTTATATAGGTAAAATTGTGTCATGGGGTTTTGGTGTAGATTATTTTGTCACTGAGGTACTAAGCATAACACCAAACAGGTACGTTTTCTGTTTCTTTTGTTCTTTCATTGTCTATTCTCAACTAGGCCTCAGTGTCTGTCGTTCTCCTCTTTGTGTCCATGTGTTCTTATTATTTAGCTCTTATCAATGAGAACATGCATTTGGTTTTCTGTTTCTGTTTTAGGTTCCTAAGGATAATGGTCTCCAGCGTCGTCTATGTTGCTGCAAGTAACTTAAACTTTTTTTTTTTTTTTTTTTTTTTTTTTTTGAGACAGAGTCTCTCTCTGTCACCCAGGCTGGAGTGCAGTGGTGCGATCTTGGCTCACTGCAAGCTCCGCCTCCCGGGTTCATGCCATTCTCCTGCCTCAGCCTCCCGAGTAGCTGGGACTACAGGCGTCTGCCACCACGCCTAGCTAATTTTTTGTATTTTTAGTAGAGAATTTTTAGTGTTAGCCAGGATGATCTCAATCTCCTGACCTTGTGATCCACCTGCCTCGGCCTCCCAAAGTGCTGGGATTACAGGCATGAGCCACCACGCCCGGCCTTGCAAATAACTTAATCTTGTTTTTGTTTAATTTATTTATTTTTTGAGATGGAGTTTTCACTCTTGTTGCCCAGGCTGGGTGTGATGGCGCCACCTCAGCTCACCACAACCTCCGCCTCCTGGGTTCAAGCAATTTTCTTGCCTCAGCCTCCCGAGTAGCTGGGATTACAGGCATGCGCCACCACTCATGGCTAATTTTATATTTTTAGTAGAGATGGGGTTTCACCATGTTGCCCAGGCTGGTCTCAAACTCCTGACCGCAGGTGATCCGCCCATCTCAGCCTCCCAAAATGCTGGGATTACAGGCTGAGCCACCACGCCCAGCTTGTTTTTTTTTTGTTTTTGTTTTTTTGTTTTTTTACTGGCCACATAATCTTCCATCATGTTTATATACCATACTTTGTTTTTATTAAATCTTCTATTTTATTTAATTAATTTATTTATTTGGAGACAGTGTTTCACTCTGTCACAAAGGCTGAAGTGCAGTGGTGCAATCTTGACTCACTTCAGCCTCAACCTTCCAGGCTCAAGGCACCCTCTTCAGCCCCCTAAGTAACTGGGACTACAAGCATGCACCACCATACCCAGTTAACTTCTTTTTCTATCATTTGTAGAGATGGGGTTTTGTCATGTTGCCCAGGCTGGTCTTGAACTCTTGAGCTAAGGTAATCCACCTGCCTCGGCCTCCCAAAGTGCCGGGATTACAAGTGTGAACCACCTCACCTGACCATACCTTATTATTTTAATCTAGTCTACATTAATAGGCAATTAGATTTGTTCCATGTGTTTGTTTTTTGTTTGTTTGAGATGGAGTCTCACTCTGTTGCCCAGACTAAAGTGCAGTGGCACCATCTCAGCTCACTGCAACCTCTGTCTCCTGGGTTCAAACAATTCTCCTGCCTCAGTCTCCTATGTAGCTGGGACTACAGGCACATGTAACCACACCTGGCTAAATTTTGTATTTTTAGTAGAGATGGTGTTTTGCCATATTGGCTAGGCTAGCCTCGAACTCCTGACCTCAGGTGATCCACCAGCCTCAGCCTCCCAAAGTGCTGGGATTACTGGCATGAGCCACTGCGCCCAGCGCATGTCTTTGTTATTGCAAACAGTGTTGTAATAAACATGCATATGCATGTGTCTTTATGGTAGAATAGTTTATATTTCTTTGGATATATACTCAATTTGGAGGTTGCTGGGTCAAACAGTAATTCTGTTTTCAGTTCTGTGAGGAATCACCACACTGCTTTTCACAATGGTTGAACTAATTTACCCTCCCACCAGCAGTGTATAAACATTCCATTTTCTTTGCAACCTTACCAGCATGTTACTGACTTTGGTTTTTGAGACAGTCTCACTCTGTCACCCAGGCTGGAGTACAGTGGTGTGATCTCAGCTCATTGCAACCTCCACCTCCTTGATTCAATAGATTCTCATGCCTTAGTTTCTGGAGTAGCTGGAACTACAGATGTGCGCCACCAAGCCTGACTAATTTTTGTATTTTTAGTCAAGATAGGATTTCTCCATATTGGCCAGGCTGCTCTCAAACTCATGACCTCAAGTGATCTGCCTGCCTTGGCCTCCCAAAGTGCTGGGGTTACCGCACCCAGCCTGTTACTTTCTAACAACAGCCATTCTGATTGGTGTGAGATGGTGTCTTATTGTGGTTTTTGTTAGTTTGTTTTTGGCATTTCTGTAGTGATTAGTGGTGAGCATTTTTTGCACATGCTTGTTAGCCACATGTTTGTCTTCTTTTGAAAAGCATCTGTTCATGTTTTTTGCCTACTTTTTAATGAAGTTTTTTTTTTTCTGTAAACCTGCCTAACTTCTTTATGAATTCTGGATATTAAACCTTTGTCAGGAACATAGTTTGCAAATATTTTTGTTTATTTGGTATGTTGTCTGTTTACTCCATTGATAGTTTCCTTTGCTGTGAAGAAGCTCTTTAATTAGGTCCCTGTTGGGAAAAAGCTGGGTGTTGGGAGGGAAACTGAGGCAGGGCTTGCATAGTGTCCTCTGGAATGTGTCTAGACCTGCTGGCGCCTTGCTTCTAGCTTTCCTAGGTTCTTATTCCCATTATCTCAAGTAGCAGAACATGTTCCTTATAATGCTAAACCATCACAGCTGTAGATCATGCGCCTGCTCTTTTGACCTCCACGTTCTCACCACCTGTTTCTTTGTTGGATTATCAGTAAATACCGTGGGCTCCCAGAGCTCAGGGCCTTCACAGCCTCCATAATGGTGATGGCCCCCTGGTGTTCCATCTTTTTTTTTTTGAGACGGAGTCTCGCTCTGTCACCCAGGCTGGAGTGCAGTGGTGTGATCTCGGCTCACTGCAAGCTCCGCGTCCCGGGTTCACGCCATTCTCCTGCCTCAGCCTCCCGAGTAGCTGGGACTACAGGCACCCACCACCACACCCAGCTAATTTTTTTTTTGTATTTTTAGTAGAGATGGGGCTTCACCGTGGTCTTGATCTCCTGACCTCGTGATCCGCCCACCTCAGCCTCCCAAAGTGCTGGGATTACAGGCGTGAGCCACCGCGCCTAGCCTGGTGTCCCACCTTTATATCTCAAACTGTCTTTTTCTCAATCCTTTGACTCCGCCGGACTTTGTCACCCCCACGACCTGATGTTGGGTCTGATCACCCCAAGAGGTCCCATTTGTCAATTTTTGCTTTTGTTGCAGTTGCTTTTGTTATCTTCATCATGATACATGTAGATACGTGTGGTAAGACAGTGAAACTCCAGGGCCTCATATGACTCTATGGTGAGGCCAGAATCAAGTATGAGGGCTTCAAGATACATTCCTGAGAGTTAAGTGCCACATTTGCACTAAAAGGTGGCTTCAGGACCTGTTCTGTTTGGGTTTGGTAGGGACAGGGCAGTGGCCCATATTCTCATATTTTCATTACTGTAGTAGAAATTGTTGGTGTCTGTGGCAGGGGAGGGCAACTGTGGACGGTAAAAGAGGAACATATATTTTTATTTCCGTGGAGCAACTCATTGTTCCTGAATCTCTTCTGTTATAAAGGAGAAAGATGAGTGGACTTTTTGGTCTTGGTCCTTCTGTCTGTGAGTGTGAGGCTAGTAGGTAAGCAGGTGGTGCTGATGCCTTTAAGGGACTTTTCTCAAGATGAAGTGTTACTTGTCCAGAGAATTTTATCTGAAAAGGATTTCTAGAGGAGGAGAAAGAGGAAAAATGCTTCTTTTCAGCTAAACATATCTCAGATCAAGAGCTGTGTCCACTCTGCCTCCTGGAGTGCCATGCGTTTAGTACTTGCAAACCTTTACTTCTCTACTTGTGTTTTCCCTCCCCAATGATTTTGTTTCACATACTTTTAAAAATTCTTGTGATAGTCAAGGATCTCTAAAAAATATTTCTATCCTATGTACGAGAGCCTTCTCTACATCATGGCTTCTTATATGCAATGCAGAATTCCTACCATGAATTTATGATCTGCCATATTAAAAGTGTTCCTTTTGTGGCTGCTGAACATGGGAAGATGTGGATACTCAAGATTCCTATTGGGGGAAAGCTGGGGTCCTTAGTAAAGATGGAGAACATATAATGTTGAGGTGTCGCCTGTGTTCTCCATTAGCTCTATGCAGAACAGGATTAAGAATACGCTTATTTAAACAGGATGGCATTTATTTATTTATTTATTTATTTTTATTTTTTGAGACAGAGTCTCGCTCTGTTGCCCAGGCTGGAGTGCAGTGGCGCAATCTCAGCTCACTGCAAGCTCCGCCTCCTGGGTTCATGCTTTTCTCCTGCCTCAACCTCCCAAGTAGCTGGGACTACAGGCGCCCACCACCACACCCGGCTAATTTTTTGTATTTTTAGTAGAGATGGGGTTTCACTGTGTTAGCCAGGATGGTCCTGATCTCCTGACCTCATGATCCGCCCGCCTCAGCCTCCCAAAGTGCTGGGATTACAGGTGTGAGCCACCGTGCCCGGCCTGTTCAGGATGGCATTTATTACCCAGGAAGTTCTGGAGAAAATTATCCAGAGATACCTGCTTTCTAGGATGCTAAAGAAGGACTACTTAAAATCATTACTAAAAATTATAGAACATGGGAGATATCTTGACCTTCGCATAAAACTGATTTTTCTTTATGGTTAAATTCAGTCTGTAATTGACTTTTTGAGGGGCAATATCTCAGCAGTGATGTTGTGTTCTTCTGTGTGCATCAGCACATCATAAAAATTTATTCTAGTGTTGTTGATGTTAATAATTTGCTTGGTTAAAGAGCTCTCTGACTTTTTTTCACTATAGAGTTAATTGTTTTTCTCTTTATTGTTAAGTATCTTTATGTAGCTAATAAACTATCACATTTAATCTGGCACCTGCCCTTTTTTCTTAGGTTTTTTTGTTTGTTTTTTGCACATATGTGTCTTTGGAAAATGAAGGCTCTTATCTTTGTTTACAGACCAAAAAAGTTGGGAAAAACACAATTTCTTTCACTTACTGAATGTCTGACAAAATAGTCTTCTGGGGTCAAAAACATTGGCATTGCTAGTAACCTTGTTAGAATTTTAAAAACTCAGACTTTATTCCAGATCTTCTGGGGAAAAAAAAAAAAAGCTTCACAACAGGATCTCCAGTTTATTGTACATATTTAAATTTGAGAGGTACCATCTAACTCAACATGTCTTTTTTTGTCTGAAAAATATACACAACTCATTATGATGTAAATATAGCACTCAAAAATGTATACGTTTGTGTCCTTAATTATATTCTTTATCATCCAGAAAAGTATTATATATGCACTGGTGTTGTGGATCTTATGCCATTCTCTGCCCTCAGAGTAATACATTTGAGAATATTTCTGTGTTAAAAATTATTGGATAATTTCAGTTATTCTTATAAGTCAGAACCAATTCTCTTTACTCTCTCATTTCACCTTAAGTCAAATAATAAATTCTGCCCATGGCCACTTGGTAAATATATGTGTGTCTCTGTGCTTGTGTTTTTCAGGAGACGTTGACATTTAGGGATGTGGCCATAGAATTCTCTCTGGAGGAGTGGGAATGCCTGAACCCTGCTCAGCAGAATTTATATATGAATGTGATGTTAGAGAACTACAAAAACCTGGTCTTCTTGGGTGAGAATAACTTTAATACATAAGTCTTAATATACCCTAAACGTTTTATGTCTCTTTTTTTGTAGAATTTTCTTTGGTAATTTATGCTTTGTATAAATGAGTTTCTGATCCCAGTTTTCAAGAAAATCTTGGTGATTTGTCTCTGTAGAAAAGAATTTCTTCAACATGTTTCATCCTGACCTGAACTTTCCACATTCCTGAGCTGATCTGCATCCTTCACTCTAGATTAGTGGTAATTCCAGGAATTTGGTGGCATAAAATATTGCCCGTATCTTAAAATCTATTTTCCACTGTCAATTTTTGATTCATGAGTACCAGGTAGTGAAATTAAGGACCTACAAATTTAAAATATTTTCTAAGTAGTTAGAGATGTGTCTCATTAATTAGTATTTTAGGATTAATTTTCTAAAATATTCTTATTATATCCTTTTTACTGAGCACAGTACTAGGTTGGTAACTAGAGAATGTAAGCAAGATTTATGCTATTTACTTTTAATAAAGCAGGTATTGCTGTCTCTAAGCAAGACCAGATCACCAGTCTAGAGCAAGAAAAAGAGCCCTGGAATATGAAGATATGTGAGATGGTGGATGAATCCCCAGGTAAGTGAGAGTGAACACAACAGATGACACAGATGAGAGGTACAAAGGTAAAAAAAAAAAAAAAAGCAAGCCAGCCCTTACAATGTGATTTGGGAAGCTGTGTTGCAAAGTATATAGTTTCTGGGAAGACTGAATATTTTCTTAAAATTTTCTCTCACTAAAGGGCATCTTCTGTCTTATGCTTTTAAATTCTCTAAGAATTTTCCTTTTCCTTGGGTGAACACACAAATATCTGCATAATTTTGAAAAACACTGTTTTTTGTTTTGTTTTGTTTTGTTTTGTTTTGTTTTGTTTTGTTTTGTTTTTTGAGACAGAGTTTCACTTTGGTTGCCCAGGCTGGACTGCAGTGGCGTGATCTCGACTCACTACAACCTGTGCCTTTTGGGTTCGACGATTTTCCTGCCTCAGTCTCCTGGGTAGCTGAGATTACAGGCGCCTGCCACCACACCCGGCTAATTGTTTTGTATTTTTAGTAGAGACGGGTTTTTACCATGTTGGCCAGGCTGCTCTTGTACTCCTGTCCTCAAGTGATCCGCGCACCTTGGCCTCCCAAAGTGCTGGGATTACAAGTGTGAGCCACCGTGCCCAGCTGGAAAACTCTATGTTACATTATTTTTTAGTTCTCTTTTTGCATCCTGTCTGAAATATGTGAGAGTAGTGGTTTCTGTTCCATTAGGGGTTTCTTGTTAATTTTTCTGCATAGTCCATCCTGTTTTTATTACTATAGTCTTAAAATATAGTTTGAAATTATAAATTATGATGTCCTGTCCCTCTGCTTTGTTCTTTTTTTTCTCAAGAATGCTTTGGCTATTTGAAGTTTATTGTAGTTTCTTGTAAATTTTAGAATTGTATTTTCTATTGTGAAAAAAATGCCACTGGAATTTTATTAGGAAGTTTATTGAATGTGTAGATGACTTTAGATAATATGGCACTTTAACAATATTTATTCTTTCAATCCATAGACATGAAATTTTGTGTTGTTGTTGAGACAGAGTCTTGCTCTGTCACCCAGGCTGGAGTGCTGTGGTGTAATCTCAGCTCACTGCAACCTCCACTTTCCGAGTTCAAGTGATTCTCCTGCCTCAGCCTCCCTAATAGCTGGGATTACAGGCATGTGCCACCACGCCTGGCTAATTTTTGTATTTTTAGTAGAGACGGGGTTTCACCTTGTTGTCCAGGCTAGTCTCGATCTCCTGACCTTGTGATCCGCCCACCTTGGCCTCCCAAAGTGCTGGGATTACAGGCGTGAGTCACCATGCCCAGCCGACATAAAATATTTTTAAATTTATTTTTGTCTTCTCTAATTTCTTTCATTGATATCTTATATATTTCATTGTAAAGATTTTTTACCTTGGCCAGCTGCAGTGGCTCACACCTGTAATCCCAGCACTTTGGGAGGCCAGGGAGGGTGGATCACCTAAGGTCAGGAGTTCGAGATCAGCCTGACCAACATGGAGAAACCCCATCTCTACTAAAAATACAAAAGTGGCTGGCCGTATTACAGGCATAGATTACATGCCTGTAATCCCAGCTACTCAGGAGGCTAAGGCAGGAGAATCGCTTCAACCCAGGAGGCAGAGGTTGTGGTGAGCCAAGATGGCACCATTGCACTCCAGCCTGGGCAGCATGAGCAAAACTCCATCTCAATAAAACAAAAAGATTTTTTTACCTTCTTGGTTAAATTGGTTTTCAGAAATTTATTATTTTAATACTATTATAAATAAGATTGTTTTCTTTATTGTATCAGATAGTTTAAGTGTATGGAACCATAACGTATGTTAATTTTATATTTTGCTAATTTACTGACTGTATTTATTAGTTTAGACAATTTTTTTGTTGTTGTTCAAGACAGAGTCTCACTGTGTCACCCAGGCTGGAGTGCAATGGCGCGATCTTAGCTCACTGCAACCTCCACCTCCTGGGTTCAAATGATTCTCCCGCAGCCTCTCAAGTAGCTGGGACTACAGGCGCCCACCACTACACCTGGCTAATTTTTTTTGTAGTTTTAGTAGAGACAGGGTTTCACTATGTTGGCCAGGCTGTTCTTGAAGTCCTGACCTCGTGATTTGCCCGCCTCGGCCCCCAAAAGTGCTGGGATTACAGGTGTGAGCCACCAAGCCCGGCTTTTTAGACAAATTTTAATGTACTGTTTATGGTTTTTTATATAATAAGATCATACGATCCACAAAAAGCAACTTTTTACTTATTTCTCTTCAATTCCAATGGCTTTTTAAAAATGTTTTTGACTAATCCTCGTGCCATACACTTTCAGTGCTACATTAAAATAGAAGCATTGACAATGGGCACAATATAGTTTTATATTGATATCTGTGAATTTGAAGGAGCAAACAACTTAAGCTTTTATTATCTGGTTTCAGGAGGTAAAGATCTTTTTCTGTTGTGTCCCTAGGGTAATGGGATGCCCTCTGGGTTTGTAGTGAAGAGGGGTTGTAGCTTGGTCACAAGACTGCTCAGTCTGCACTAGCATCCACCTTTAGATGGTTTGTTACAAAGGGCTTGGGTAATCGTAATTTCCATTTTATTTCTGGACAGATTATTCCTTAAGACTTTGATCTCTGTAGGGCAGACACGAGGGCAGTGTCTGCAGTTGGCTCCATATATAATGGCCCTTATATCAGGATGTGAATGGGTTTGCCTTTCACTGAGTACCAGAGAGGATTTCCTCAGGTCACTGTGTGGGTTTCTACTTAAGCAAAACTGGTCATGAACTGTGGCTCAGAGAGCTGGAACTGAGTCATTAAACTACTTCAGGGACTACAGTAAAAACCAAGGCCTGTAGGCCTGTCTGAGTGGCTGCAAATGGGTGTCTTCCTCCAGGTCTCTGGAAGGGCAGGACCTCTCTTAGATTGTAACTGGGAGGAGTTTGGGATGGTTACAGAGTTAACTTCAGAATTCTCTGTTGGACCAAGTTGGGTGGGCCATTTCTTGGTCTGTAGCCAATACCAGGGGTCCTGTAGTTTCTCACATGAATAAGTGCCTGTCCTCTGAAAAAAACACTCCTCAATCTTGGGCTTTAGCAGAGTTTCACAACTCCCTCCCTGGGTCTCAAAGCTCTTCTAAAGGCACTTACTTGGGAGATGGGATCTTGTTTATCATCCAGGCTGGTCTGGAAATCCTGGCCTGCAGCAATTCTCCAACCTCAGTGTACCATGTAGCAGTCATTACAGATGTGAGCCATGATGCCTGGCTGTCTCATAAAGGCATTTTTTTGTCAGGGATGACTGAAAAACTTTTTTGCTGTGGTGAGGATAATCAAATAGAGCACCTTTTATTTTTTCATGTCACTGATGCTACTCTTTCTATACATTTTTACTTTCTATTTTCCATTTCAAACTTGTCTGTAATTTTAGATTTGGACATTTAGGACAATATGCTAGAATTTACATGTTATGCCTAAAATAAATTAGATAATTGATAGGGACTCCATATTACTAGAATGGTTACTTAAATTTAAGTTTGCTGCAGGTAAAAAGGAATTATAGGATTTTCACCCACTTTCTTCAGCATATATCTAAATGATAATTTACTTGTAAATATTTGTTTTACATATCAGAGGCTCTAACCCTATTTTGAAAAATATAAGTTTTAATTTAGCAATGTAATGCTGTTCTTTGCTTAAGTTGGATTACAGCAGTTTCATTTTGTGTAAGAATAGCATATATTTAAAACATAAAAATTATCACATTTCTTTTACATGCTTATTAAAAGTTTCTCATTAGTATGTTCTATTTATAATTATACTGCATATTCTGTGAAATTTTACTGCCACATAGTGCATGCCAATTATTGGAAATACCTGCCTTCCATGAGTACACAAATATTGTAGTTATCCAGACAATTCTTTTTTAAAGGTATATTAATGTTGCATACCAGATTTGATGAGTAAACATGTCTCTTACTGTTGTGCAGTTTTCATGTTACTGTTTTTTCAGTGTAGGTTTCTTAACATCAGCTTATTGTGTTTTTTAGTTTTTCTTATATAATTTTAGCCAATTTGCAGTTCTGTTTGTATACTTTAAGTCAATGTGATGTTTAATTAAGAGAGAAATCAGCCATACATCTATCACAATCGGATTATATATGTGTGTGTGTTTATCTATAAATATGACCCCAATATTGGTTATGGCTTATCTTGTATATATTCTTTCTTAGCTGATTTTCAGTGGGTATTTTATCTTGTCTAAGCGAGTAGTCATGGAAATACTTTCATTATGTCTTATTATCTCCATGTGTCTAATGATGAATATATATTTCCTTTGTGTGAGAGAAACACTTTTTGTGATTTGAAGGTAATTTTTGAGAAGATTTGTAATTTAGTATTTTTTCCATTTTTCCTTTAGAAAAAGTAATTGTTGTAAAAACACATAACAGGCCTGGCTCGGTGGCTCACGCCTGTAATCCCAGCACTTTGGGAGGCTGAGGCAGGCAGCTCACTTGAGATCAGGAGTTCCAGACCAGCCTGGTCAACATGGTGAAACCCTGTCTCTACTAAAAATACAAAAATTAGCTGGACGTGGTGGCCTACGCCTGTTATTCGGGCTACACAGGAGACTGAGGCAGGAGAGTTGCTTAAACCCAGGAGGCAGAGGTTGCAGTGAGCTGAGATCACGCCACTGCACTCCAGCCTGGGTGACAGAGCGAGATTCTGTCTCAAAAAAATGAGAAGAAAAAACAGTAAAAACATATTAAAATTTAGCATCTTAAGTCTATTTAGGTGCACATTTCAGGGCCAGACGTGGTGGCTCACATCTGTAATCCCTGGATTTTGGGAGGCCAAGACAGGAGTATCATTTGAGCCCACCTGGGCAACATTCGGAGATTCCCTCTCTACAAAAATTTTTAAAAATATCCAGGCATGTTAGTGTGCACCTGTGGTCCCAGCTATTTGGGAGATTGAGGGGAGGATTACTTGAGCCTGGGAGTTTGAGGCTGAAGTGAGGCATAATTTTGCCACTGCACTTCAGCTTGAGTGATAGAGTGAGACCCTGTCTCAAAAAGAAGCTGTACATTTCAGTCATGTTAAATATGTTCACATTGTTATGCAAAAGACTTCTAGAAATTTTACATCTTGTGAAACTGAAACTCAATACCCATTTAAGTAACAAGAACCCATTTTACCTTCTCCCTGGCCCTTGACAAACACCGTTCCACTTTGTTTTTATGAGTGTGACTGCTTAAGATATCTCATATACATAGTGGAATCATATAGTTTTTATCATTTTGTTATGGGCTTATTTCCCATGACATAATTTCAAAGTTTATCTTAAAATGTGACAAGATTTCTTTGATTATATTTGATTTAATTATGATAATATTTGATAATCTTTGATTTCTGTGATATTTCATTGGATGTATATGTTACATTTTTTATGTGTTTGTAAATTAAGAGACACCTGGGTTGCTTCTGCCTTTTGGCTTTTGTGAATACTGGTACAATAAACATGGATGTTCAAATTTGTGTTCCAGGCCCTGTGCTTCATATTTTGGAAATATATTCATAAGTGAGATTGCTATATTTGATGATAATTCCATTTTTAATTAAGAAGCATTTATAACTTTTAAAATAATGGTTGCATCTTGTTTTCTACCAACAGTCAACATAGTTTTATTTTCATTGCATCATCAACAGATTTGGTGTTTTAAAAAAAGGTATAGTGGCCATTGTAATGAGTGTGAGGCAATTTTGTTTTTTCATTTTATTTATTTATTTATTTATTTATTTATTGTGATGAAGTCTTACTGTTATCACCCAGGCTGGAGTACAGTGGCGCAATGGCTCACTGCAACCTCCGCCTCCTGGATTCCAACAATTCTCCTGCCTCAGCCTCCCGAGTAGCTGAGATTACAGGTACCTGCCATCATGCCTGGCTAGTTTTTGTATTTTTAGTAGAAACGGGGGTTTTCACCATGTTGGCCAGGCTGGTCTTGAACTCCTAACTTCAGGTGATCCTACCTGACTTGGCCTCCCAAAGTGCTGGGATTACAGTCGTGAGGTGAGCGCCTGGCCTCATTTTTATTTTTATATGTTTCTCTGCAAATCATCAATTCTGCTTTTCTTTTCAAATGTTTTATCCCATTTGGGTATATTTTTTGATGAAAATTATTTTTTCATTTCTTTCTTTTTTTTTTTGAGACGGAGTCTCACTCTGTCTCCCAGACTGGGGTGCAATCGTGTGATCTTGGCTCACTGCAAACTCTGCCTCCTGGGTTTAAGTGATTCTCCTGCCTCAGCCTTCTCAGTAGCTAGGATTATAGGTGCCTACCACCATGCCTGGCTGACTTTTGTATTTTTAGTAGAGTTTCACCATCTTGGTCAGGCCAGTCTTGAACTCCTGACCTTGTGATTCACCCGCCTCGGCCTCTCAAAGTGCTGGGATTACCTGCGTGAGCCACCGCGCCTGGCCTTACTTTTTCATTTCTAAATAAAGTTATTCAACTTTATTGTTCAGTTTTAAGAGTTGTTCATATATTCTGAATATTAACTACTTTCACTTGTGAGTTCCATATATTTTCACCCACTTCCTAGATGGCATTTTCAGTCTATTGAATTTTTTTTAATGTGCAGAAATTCTGAAGTATAGTGTAGTTAAATATTTCTGTTCTTTCCTTTGTTGCATATGCATTTAATGTCGTATCTTAGGTAATGGTGCCAAGACCCATGTCAAGTTTTTTTTTCTAAGAGATTCGCTAGTTTTTTGTTTTTTTGTTTTTCTGTTTTTTCTTTTTATGTCTAAGCATTTTATTTGAAATATTTTTTGGCCAGGCGCAGTGGCTCATGCCTATAATCTCAGCACTTTGGGAGATGGAGGCGGGTGAATCACCTGAGGTCAGGAGTTGGAGACCAGCCTGGCCAACATGGTAAAACCCCGTCTCTACTAAAAATACAAAAATTAGCCGGGCGTGCTAGTGCATGCCTGTAGTCCCAGCTACTCGGGAGGCTGAGGCAGGAGAATTGTTTGAACCCAGAAGGTGTAAGTTGCAGTGAGCCGAGATCATGCCACTGCACTCCAGCCTTGGTGACAGAATGAGACTCCATCTCAAAAAAAATAAATAGGCGGGGTGCGGTGGCATATGCCTGTAATTCCAGCATGTTGGGAGGCCAAGGCGGGAGGGTCATGTGAGGGTCAGGAGGTTGAGACCAGCGTGGCCAACATATAGTGAAACCCCATCTCTACTAAAAAATACAAAACTTAGCTGGACATTGTGGCATGTGCCTGTAGTCCCACCTACTTGGGAACCTGAGGCAGGAGAATCACTTGAATCTGGGAGACGGAGATTTCAGTGAGCTGAGGTCGCACCACTGCACTCCAGTCTGGGCAACAGAGTGAGACTCCGTCACTCCAAAAATAAATAAATAAATAAATAAAATAAAATCGGGCCGGGCACGGTGGCTCACCCTTGTAATCCCAGCACTTTGGGAGGCCGAGGCGGGAGGATCACGAGGTCGGGAGTTCGAGACCAGCCTGACCAACATGGTGAGATCCCATCTCTACTAAAAATACAAAAATTAGCTGGGCGTGGTGGCAGGCGCCTGTAATCCCAGCTACTCAGGAGGCTGAGTCAGGAAAATCACTTGAACCTGGGAGGCGGATGTTGTAGTGAGCCGAGATCGTGCCACTGCACTCCAGCCTGGGTGACAGAGCAAGACTCCGTCTCAAAAAAACAAAACAAAACAAAACAAAAAAAACAAATATTTTTTGTATATGGTTCAAGGAAATGATTCAACTTTATCAGTGTTGTTATCCAGTTTATGGCATTATTTTTTGAAAAGATTATCTCTTCTCTGTTGTGTGCTCATGGCAACTTTGTGGAAGATCATGTAATCATATACAGAAGGCTTCATTTCTGGGCTCTCCACTCTTTTCTTTCATCTGTTTATCTGCCTTTGTGTCAGTACCATACTGTTTTTGCTATTTTAGCTTATGTATGTATGTATGTATGTATGTATGTTTTGAGATGGAGTCTAGCTCTGTCACCAGGCTGGAGTGCAGTGGTGCGATCTCGGCTCACTGCACCTCTGCCTCCCGGGTTCAAGCGATTATCCTGCCTCCAGCTCCTAAGTGGCTGGGCTTACAGGCACACGCTGCCACACCCCGCTAATTTTTGTATTCTTAGTAGAGACGGGATTTCACCATGTTGGCAAGGATGGTCTCGATCCCCTGACCTCGTGATCCACCCACCTCAGCCTCCCAAAGTGCTGGGCTTACAGACATGAGCCACAGTACCTGGCTTATTTTAGCTTTTAATATGTTTTAAAATTTGGAAGTATAATGCCTCTTTGTTCTTTTTCCTGGGCGTTTGGCTGGTTATAGTTCCAAATCAAATTTTTAAATTTGAGACAAGTTTTCTTTTTCTTTTTTTTTTTTTTGAGACGGAATTTTGCTCTTGTTGCCCAGGCTGGAGTGCAATGGCGCAATCTCGGCTTACCGCAACCTCCACCTCCCGGGTTCAAGCAATTCTCCTGCCTCAGCCTCCAGAGTAGCTGGGATTACAGGCATGTGCCACCACGCCTGGCTAATTTTGTATGTTTAGTAGAGATGGGGTTTCTCCATGTTGGTCAGGCTGGTCTTGAACTCCTGACCTCAGGTGATCCGCCCGCCTTGGCCTCCCAAAATGCTGGGATTGCAGGTGTAAGCCACCACACCCAGCCATAGACAAGATTTCTATAATGAAACTGTACTTTTGGGATTTTTAAAGAGCTTATATTGAATTTGTTTCCCACTGTAGTTTGTATTGACATCTTAACAAAATTAATTTTATTGACCATTGAACAAAAATACGTTGAAGAGTGTCTTTTATTTTTATTTTATTTGTTTTAGAGACAGGGTTTTCTTATGTTGTCCATGCTAGTTTTGAACCTCTGAGCTCAAGCAATCTTCCTGCCCAGCCTTCCTAAATGCTAGTATTGGAGGCATGAGCCACCGTACTCAACCCGTGTGTTTTATTTTTAGATATTCTTGGATTTGCCAGTTTTACTTTTTAATTTCTAGTTTTATTCAGTTTTGGTCAGAAAACAAAGTGTATGATTTTGGTCTTCTTATTTATTGTCGTTTTGAGACAGGATCATATTTATCACCCATGCTGGAGTAGATTGACATAAATTTGACTCACTGCAACCTCAGCCTCCTTGACTCAAGCGATCTTTCCACCTCAGCCTCTTATGTAGCTGAGACTACAGACATGCACTACCATGCCTCACTAATTTTTTTGGTTATTTGTAGTAATGGGTCTCACTAGACAGGGTCTCACTGTGTTACTCAGGCTGGTGTCAATCTTCTGATCCCAAGTGATCCTCCCACCTTCATCTTCCAAATTATTGGGATTGTAGGTACCAACCACACATCCAGCCGGTATTTAATAAGACTTATTATGTGTCCTAACAGAATACATCAGGTGCAAATAAGAACATTGTGTTGTTTCTTGCTTTTAACTGAAAAGTTTTGTACCTATCTGTTAAGACTAGTTGGTCTGTGGTATGGTTTGGATGTCTATGTCCTGCAAACCTCATGCTGCAATGTAATCCTCAATGTTAGATGTGAAACCTGGTGGGAGGTGTTTGGGTCATGGGGACAAATTCTTCATGAATGCCTTTGTGCTATCCTGGTCATGAGAAAGTTTTCACTCCATTAATTCAAATGAGAGCTGGTTCATTTAAAGAAACTGACTCCTTCACCTCACGCTTGCCATCTCTTACCATGTGATATGTCCAGTTACTCTTTGTCTTCCACCATGATTGTAAGTTTCCTGAGACCCTCACCAGAAGCAGATGCTGTTACACCCTTCTTGTACAGTCTGCTGAGCTGTGAGCCAAATAAACCTTTCTTTATAAGTTATACACTCAGGTATTCCTCTTTATGCAAAATAGTTAATACAGTCTATAATGTCTGTTTTCTGTTTTCTCATTGATCTTTTATCTGAATTTTCTATTTATTATTGCAAATGATGTCTTGATCTCTACAATTATGTTGCTATGTATTTCTTGCTTCACCTTTGCCAAAATTTGCTTTGTATATTTTGGAAACCTCATGTTATATATACATATACATATACATATAAATAGATATGATAGTTATAGATTCCTGGTAAATTGACCCATTTGACCATTATGTAATACTGTGTTTGTCCTATGCTAGTACTTGACTTAAAATATATCCAATATAATTATTACCACCTCACCCAATTGTGGTTACTATTTGCGTGGAATATAGTTTTTTTCCATTCTGTTACTTTCAACCTATTTGACTTAATGCTAAAATGAGTCTCTTATAGACAGCAAATTGTATGCTTTTTAACTTAAGCCACTAAGCCATCTTATTTTTTTCTTTTTATAAATTTATTTATTTTTGAGATAAAGTCTCACTCTGTCAACCAGGCTGGTTTGCAGTGGCATGATCATGACTCACTGCAGCCTCAACCTCCCAAACTCAGATGATCTCATTTTAGCTTCTTGAGTAGCTGGGTTGCAAATATTTGCCATCCCAAGCCCAGATAGTTTTTTGTACCTTTTTCTGTAGATACAGTTTTTTGCCCGGTTGTCTAGGTTGGTCTCAAACTCCTGAGGTAAAGTGATCAGATTCCTCAACCTCCAAAAGTTCTGAGATTACATTTTTTAAATAAGTAGTTTAATTAATTTATATTTAAAATGACTGCTTAAAGATATAAAGTTACTATTACCAGTTTCATTGTTGTTGTTGTTTTTTAAATTTAATTTAATGTAATTTAATTTTATTTCAGGATACATGTGCAGGATGTGAAGGTTTGTTACCTAAGTAAACGTGTGCCATGGTGGTTTGCTGCACTTATTAACCCCTCACCTCGGTAATAAGCCCTGCATGCATTAGCTATTTATCCTGATTCTCTCCCTCCCCTGCAACAGGCCCCAGCGTGTGTTGTTTCCCTCCATATGTCCATGTGTTCTTATTGTTCAGTTTCCACTTATAAGTGAGAACATGTCATGTTTGGTTTTCTGTTCCTGTGTTAGTTTGCTGAAAATAATGGCTTCCAGCTCCATCTCTGTCTTTGCAAAGTACATGATCTTGTTCCTTTTTTATGGCTGCATAGTAGTTTATGGTGCGTATGTACCACGTTTTCTTTATCCAGTCTGTCATAGATGGGCATTTGGGTTGATGCCATGTCTTTGCTATTGTGAATTGTGCTACAATGAAGATACACATCCATGTATCTTTACAGTAGAATGATTTATATTCCTTTGGTATATACCCAGTATAATGGGATCGTTGGGTCCAATAGTATATCTGGTTCTAGGTCTTTGAGGAATCGCCATACTGGCTTTCACAATGGTTGAACTAATTTACATTCCCACCAAAAGTATAAAAGCATTTCTATTTCTCCATAGCCTCACCAACATCTGTTGTTTCTTGGCTTTTTAGTAATCACCATTTTGATGGCATGAAATGGTATCTCATTGTAGTTTTGATTTGCATTTCTTTAATGATCACTGATGTTGAGCTTTTTTTCATGTTTGTTGGCCACATAAATGTCTTCTTTTGAGACGTGTTTCTTCTTGTTCTTTGCTTTTTAATGAGGTTGTTTTATTTTTGTAAATTTGTTTAAGTTCTTTGTAGACTCTGGATATTAACCTTTGTCAGATGGATAGATTGCAAAAATGTTCTCCCATTCTGTAGATTGTCTGTTCACTCTGATAATTTATTTTGCTGTGCAGAAGCTCTTTAATTAGATACCATTTGTCAATGTTTACTTTTGTTGCAATTGCTTTTGACGCTTTCATCATGAAATCTTTGCCCATGCCTATGTCCTTCCTGAATGGTATTGCCTAAATTTTATTTTAGCGTTCTTGTAGTTTTGGGTTTCAAATTTAAGTTTTCAATTCATCTTGAGTTAATTTTTTATAAGTGTAAGAAAGGGGGTCCAGTTTCAGTTTTCTGCCTATGGCTAGCTAGTTCTCCCAGCACCATTTATTAAAAGGGAATCCTTTTCCCATTTCTTGTTTTTGTCAGGTTTTTCAAAGATCAGATGGTTGTAGATATGCAGTCTTAGATTTCTGAGTTCTCCATTCTGTTCCATTGGTCTATGTGTCTGTTTTTATAACAGTACCAGGCAGCTTTGGTTACTATAGCCTTGTAGAATAGTTTGAAGTTGGATATCATGATGCCTCCAGCTTTGTTCTTTTTGCTTAGGATTCTCTTGGCTATATGGGGTCTTTTGGGGTTTCATATGAATTTTAAAATAGTTTTTTTCTAATTCTGTGAAGAATATCAGTAGTAGTTTAGTCAGAATAGCATGGAATCTATAAATTACTTTGAGCAGTATGGCCATTTTTACAATATTGATTCTTTCTGTCTTTTTGTTTGTGTCCTCTCTGATTTTCTTGTGCAGCGGTTTGTAGTTCTCCTTGAAGAGGTCTATCACTTCCCTTGTTAGCTGTATTCCTTGGTACTTTATTCTCTTTGTAGCAGTTGTGAATGGGAGTTTATTCATGATTTGGCTGTCTGCTTGTTTATGGTTGGTGTATTGAAATGCTTGTGATTTTTGCACATTGATTTTGTATCCCGAGACTTTGCTGAAGTTGCTTATTAGATGAAGAAGCTTTTGGGCTGAGACAATGGGGCTTTCTAGATCTAGGATCATGTCTGCAAACATGCCGTCTGCAAGCTTCTGCAGACAGAAGTTTGACCTCCTAATTGAATACTGCTTATTTATTTCTCTTGCCTGATTTCCCTGGCCGGAACTTCCAGTACTATGTTAAATAGGAGTGGTGAGAGGGCATCCTTGTCTAGTGCTAGTTTTCAAGGGGAATGCTTCCAGTTTTTGCCCTTTTAGTATGATATTGGCTGTGGGTTTGTCATAGATAGTTCTTACTATTTTGATGTATGTTCCATGAATACCTAGTTTATTGAGAGTTTTTAACATGAAGCAATGTTGAATTTGATCGAAGGCCTTTTCTGCATCTATTGAGATAATCGTGTGGTTTTTGTCTTTAAATCTGTTTATGTGATGAATTATGTTTATCGATTTTTGTATGTTGAACTAGCCTTGCATCCCAGGAATAAAGCTGACTTGATTGTGGTGGATAAGCTTTTTAATGTGTTGCTAGATTCAGTTTGCAAGTATTTTATTGAGAATGTTTGTATTAATGTTTATCAGGGATATTGGCTTGAAGGTTTGTTTTTTTGTTTGTTTTTGTTATATCTCTGCCAGGTCTTGATATCAGGATGATGCTGGCCTCATAGAATGAGTTAAGGAGAGGCCCCTCCTTTTCTATCATTTGGAATAGTTTCAGAAGAAATAGTACTCTTTGTACCTCTGGTAGAATTTAGCTATAAATTCATCTGGCCCTGGACTTTTTATGGTTGGTAGGCTATTGGCTATTTGTTACTGCCTCAATGTCAGAACTTGTTATGGGTCTATTCAGGGATTCAACTTCTTCCTGTTCAGACTTGAAAGGATGGATATGTCCAGGAGTTTATCCATTTCTTCTAGATTTTCCAGTTTTTGTGCACAGAGGTGTTTATAGTGTTTTTTGAAAGTTGTTTTTATTTCTATGGGGTCAGTGGTGATATCCCCTTTATCATTTTTTATTGTCTATTTCATTCATCTCTCTTTATAGCTAGTGTCTATTTTATTAATTTTGTCAAAAAAACAGCTCCTGGATTCATTGATTTTTTTTTTTTTTTGAAGGGTTTTTTTGTGTCTCTGTGTCCTTCACTTCCAGTCTGAATCTGGTTATTTCTTGTCTTCTGCTAGCTTTAAGGTTTGTTTGCTCTTGATTTTCTCGTTCTTTTAGTTGTGATGTTAGGGTGTCCATTTGAGATCTTTCTGGCTTTTTCATTTGGGTATTTAGTGCTATAAATTTCCCCATGAACACTGCTTTAACTGTGTGCCAGAGATTCTGGTACATTGTCTCTTCATTCTCATTGGTTTCAAATAGTTTTTTGATTTCTGATTTTTTTTTTTTTTTTTTTTTTTTTTTGTGACAGAGTTCGTCTCTTGCCGCCCAGGCTGGAGTGCAGTGGCGCAATCTCGGCTCACTGCAACCTCTGCCTCCCAGATTCAAGTGATTTTCCTGCCTCAGCCTCCCAAGTAGCTGGGATTACCAGCACCCACCACCATGCTGGGCTAATATTATGTATTTTTAGTAGACATGGTGTGTTTCACCATGTTTGCCAGGCTTGTCTCGAACTCCTGACCTCAGGTGATCTGCCCACCTCGGCCTCCCAAAGTGCTGGGATTACAGGTGTGAGCCACCATGCCCAGCCAAAGCCTACAGCACCCGGTATTCCCAGGTGGTCTCCCCTCCAAGTCCCAGCAAGGCCCAACCCTGCTTAGCTTCCGAGATTGGGCACGGTCAGAAGGGTGTGGCTGTGGATGCCAGCCTCTGATTTAATTTTATTATTTAGCCAGAAGTCATTCAGTAGCAGGTTGCTCAATTTCCATGTAGTTGTGTGGTTTCGAGTGAGTTTCTTACTCGTGAGGTTTTTTGTTTTGTTTTTGTTTGTTTGTTTGTTTGTTTGAGACAGAGTGTTACACTGTCACCCAGGCTGGGGTGCAGTGGCATGTTATGATTTCAGTTCTTTTGCATTTGCTGAGAAGTGTTTTACTTCCAATTATGTTACAATTTTTTTTCTTTTCTTTTTTCTTTTTTTTTTTTTTGAGACCGAGTCTCACTCTGTCACCCAGGCTGGAGTGCAATGGCACAATCTCGGCTCACTGTAACCTCCACCTCCCAGGTTCAAGCGATTCTCCTGTCTCAGTCTCCTGAGTAGCTGGGATTACAGGCACATACTGCCACGCCTGGCTAATTTTTTTTGTATTTTTAGTAGAGACGGGGTTTCTCTGTGTTCCCCAGGCTGGATTTGAACTCTTGAGTTCAGGCAATCCACGCACCTTGGCCTCCCAAAGTGCTAGGGTTACAAGCATGAGCCACCATGCCCAGCCATGTGATCAATTTTAGAGTAAGTGCCATGTGGAACTTAGAAGAATGTGTACTGTGTTGTTTGTGGCTGGAGAGTTCTGTAGATATCTGTCAGGTCCACTTGACCCACAGCTGAGTTCAAGCCTTGTTACTTTTCTGTCTCAATGATCTGTCTAATATTAACAGTGGGGTGTTAAAGACTCTCACTATTATTATGTGGAAGTCTAAGTCTCTTTATAGTTCTCTAAGAATGTGTTTTATGAATCTGGGTGCTCCTTGAATTGATCTCTTTACCATTATGTAACGCACTTCTTTGTCTTTTTTGATCTTTGTTGGTTTAAAGTTTGTTTTGTCAGAAACTATGATTGCAGGCCGGGCTCGGTGGCTCACGCCTGTAATCCCAGCACTTTGGGAGGCCAAGGTGGACAGATCACAAGGTCAGGAGATCGAGACCATCCTAGCTAACACAGTGAAACCTCGTCTCTACTAAAAATACAAAAAATTAGCCAGGTGTGGTGGCAGGCGCCTGTAGTCCCAGCTACTTGGGAGGCTGAGGCGGGAGACTGGCATGAACCCAGCAGGTGGAGCTTGCAGTGAGCTGAGATCGCACCACTGCACTCCAACCTAGGTGACAGAGCAAGACTCCATCTCAAAAAAAAAAAAAAAAAAAGAAACTATGATTGCAACCCCTGCTTTTTTTTCTGCTTTTATTTGCTTTGTAATTTTCCTCCATTCTTTACTTTGAGCCTACATTTGTCTTTTCATGTGAAATGGGTCTCTTGAATACAGCACACAAATGGGTCGTGACTCTTTATCCAGCTTGCCCTTCTATGTCTTTCAATTGAGGCATTCAGCCTATTACATTTAAGGCTAATATTGTTATGTTTGATTTTGATTCTATCCAAGTGGTGCTAGCTGCTTATTTTGCAGAGTCGTTGATGTAGTTGTTTTATAGCATCATTCATCTTTGTACTTCACTGTGTTTTTGCAGTGGCTGGTAATGGTTTTTTTCTTCCCATATTTAGTGCTTCCTTAATAGCTCTATCTAGCAAGGCAGGCCTGGTGGTCATGTATTCCTTCAGCATTTGCTTCTCTGAAAAGAATTTTATTTTTCTCCAGTTACAAAGACTTAGTAATGTTATTTTATTGTTTTATTTGATTCTTGTATCTTTGTTCCTCATTTTCTCTTTTTCTGTCTCTGTGTCTTTTTTATACTGATCTTGATATGCTTTTACTTCTTTCTTATTTTGTTTCGTGTATCTATTCAGATATATTCTTGGTGGTATATTGGGAATTACATAATACCTCTAAAAGATAAAACAGTGTATTTTAATCTGGTAAAAAATGAACTTCAGCTGGATTCATAAATTTTTTCTCATTATATCTGCCCTCAAATTTGTCATTGATGTTGCTAATCATATATTTTATGTTGTATATCATTAACAAATGTTTATAATGATTTCTATTCTTTTACCTTTCAAATTTTAGAGAATAATTAAAAATGTTTTTTGTGCCATTATTATAATGCTAAGAAATTCCATTTTTGTGTATGTGCATTTTTCCCTAGAAAATAATGTATTTTATATGATAAAATTATTATTTATAAAATTATTTTATTTAATCATATTATTTTCAGTAGAAGCAACTGCTTTCAGCATCTTTTATGTTTAGGGCATATGAAGTGCCAATATTTTTTCAGAATTTGGTTATTTTTGAAGGTTTTTTTCTTTTTATTGGGCAGGACTGGTATTATTCTCACTTGATAGCTATTTTTTTTAGGACTTTGACTATATCACAGTTTCCTTCTGGCCTGCAAAGCTTTTGTTGACAGTTCACTGACTATCTTATAAGACTGTGCTTGTAAATGACATGCCATTTTTATCTTGCAGCTCCATTCTCTTCTTGTCTGTGGTTTTTGAAATTGTGCTTACATATGTGTTTGTTATAAATATCTTTGTGTGTATCCTAATTGTTTGTTGAGCTTCTTCATTTTGACAATATTTTTTCTTTCAGAATTTTTGAGTTATATTTTCTTTTGATATTTTTTACCTTTACAATTTCTGTTTTTTGGATATTTTAAATATTTTTTTCTTATCAGTTTTTTCTGGTTTTCTATAGTTCTCTGTATTCCTGTTTTACTCATTGAGTATTCAATTTGTTTTTAATTTTTAAAATTAATATATACATCTTTTTTATGGTTTCTTTCTGAAAATTTTATAATATTTTTGATAAACCATTTTGCCCTATTTTGTATTCATTGTAATCTTTGATTAAAATTTAGACATTAAATAAAGCTACCTGACACAGTTTTTATCATGTAGCTTTCTCCAGGCATAGTCTGAAAACAATTATCTTGGTTAGAGATCCTGGTAGACTCTCAAACATGTTCTTAGAATGTATCTTGTCTAAAATTTTGTGTTTACTTTTTAGTTAAAGGAGTTTATTTCTGCTTCATCTTAATCAGTAACCATTTGCTCTGTTTTCTGTCTGTTGTACTGCAGTCTCTCTGCTGCTGTAACAATTACCTTTGGTCTCAAGACCCAAACTATAACTCCAAAATATACCACCATTTTTTTCAGCACTTTATGTTATGGGAGACCAGTTTCTGGAAAGGCCCCTAGAAGCAAGTAATATAGATGTATGTGCCAGTATTTTACTTGTTTATTAAAAAAGAAACCAAAAGTTAGCAATTTACTTTGAAAGGCAGTATGTTATATTGTTGAGTAGGAAGAACTGTGTTGGGCAAAGGTAATGGACTTTTCTTTTTCTTCTGTGTCTTTGCATTCCTGTGTACTCATCTATGTACTCACCTGGGGAACTTTACATGCTTATTTGTAAGTTTTCCTTATGTATTTTGGTCAGTATGCTTTTATTACATTTATATGTCTATGAAGGATTTAGGGCCTGTGGTATTTTATTATGGCATCTTGCTTATGTAGTTTGTATAATATAGGTTAGATTTGTAAAGTATGTTTATCAGAGTCTAGTAAGTTGAATAATTTGTTGTTTTTATTTCTTTCAGCTATGTGTTCTTATTTTACCAGAGACCTTTGGCCAGAGCAAGACATAAAAGATTCTTTTCAACAAGTGATACTGAGAAGACATGGCAAATGTGAACATGAGAATTTACAGTTAAGAAAAGGCTCCGCAAGTGTGGTTGAGTGTAAGGTGCACAAAAAAGGTTATAATGAACTAAACCAGTGTTTGACAACTACCCAGAGCAAAATATTTCCATGTGATAAATATATAAAAGTCTTTCATAAAATTTTCAATTCAAATAGACATAAGACAAGACATACTGGAGAGAAACCTTTCAAATGTAAAAAATGTGATGAATCATTTTGCATGCTTTTACACCTACATCAACATAAAAGAATTCATATTAGAGAGAATTCTTACCAATGTGAAGAATGTGACAAAGTGTTTAAGCGGTTCTCAACCCTTACTAGACACAAGAGAGTTCATACTGGAGAGAAACCCTTCAAATGTGAAGAATGTGGCAAAGCTTTTAAGCACTCCTCAACCCTTACTACACATAAGATGATTCATACTGGAGAGAAACCATATAGATGTGAAGAATGTGGCAAAGCCTTCTACCATTCTTCACACCTTACTACACATAAGGTAATTCATACTGGAGAGAAGCCCTTCAAATGTGAAGAATGTGGTAAAGCTTTTAACCACCCTTCAGCCCTTACTACACATAAGTTCATTCATGTTAAAGAAAAACCCTACAAATGTGAAGAATGTGACAAAGCTTTTAACCGATTCTCATACCTTACTAAACATAAGATAATTCATTCTGGAGAGAAATCTTACAAATGTGAAGAATGTGGCAAAGGCTTTAACTGGTCCTCAACCCTTACAAAACATAAAAGAATTCATACTGGAGAGAAACCCTACAAATGTGAAGAATGTGGCAAAGCCTTTAATGTGTCTTCACACCTTACTACACATAAGATGATTCATACTGGAGAGAAACCCTACAAATGTGAAGAATGTGGCAAAGCCTTTAACCACTCCTCAAAACTTACTATACATAAGATAATTCATACTGGAGAGAAACCTTACAAATGTGAAGAATGTGGCAAAGCTTTTAACCAATCCTCAAACCTTACCAAACATAAGATAATTCATACCGGAGAGAAACTCTACAAATGTGAAGAATGTGGCAAAGCTTTTAACCGATCCTCAAACCTTACTACACATAAGAGAATTCACACTGGAGAGAAACCCTACAAATGTGAAGAATGTGGCAAAGCTTTCAACCGATCCTCAAACCTTACTAAACATAACATAATTCATACTGGAGAGAAATCTTACAAATGTGAAGAATGTGGTAAAGCCTTTAACCAATCCTCAACTCTTACTAAACATAGGAAAATTCAGCAGGGCATGGTGGCTCATGCCTGTAATCCCAACACTTGAGAGGACTAGGTGAGCAGATCGTGAGGTCAGGAGTTCAAGACCAGCCTGGCCAACATGGTAAATCCCCATCTCTACTAAAAATACAAAAATTTGCTGGGTGTGGTGGCAGGCGCCTGTAATCCCAGCTACTCGGGAGGCAAAGGCAGGAGAATCGTTTGAACCTGGGAGGCAGAGGTTGCAGTGAGCCAAGATCGCGCCATTCTACTCCAGCCTGGGCCACAAGGCAAGACTCTGTCTCAAAAAAAAAAAAAAAGAAAAAAAAGGAAAAGAAAATACATACTGGAAAGAAACCCTACAATTGTGAAGAATGTGCCAGTGCTTTCCAACCAGTCCTCGAACCTTTTTAAGAAAATAATTTATACTGGAGAAAAATTCTACAAATGTGAAGAATATGGCAAAGCCTTTAACCAGTCTTCAACTCTTACTAGGCATTAAAAATTCATACTGTACAGAAACCCTACGAGGGTGAAAAACATGGCAAAGCCTTTAACAAGCCCTCAATTCTTAACAGACGTAACGTAATTTATACTGGAAAGAAACTCTGCAAACCAGAAAGATCTGGCAATGCTTTTGACAACACCTCAAACTTTTCTAACCATAAAAGAAATTATACTGGTGAGAAATCTTAGAAATCTGAAGAATGAGACAAAGCCTTTAAATGGTTGTCACACTTGATTGTAGGTAAGATAATTCGTACTGGAGAAAACACCTACATGTGTGAACAATGTGGCAAAACTTAACCAGTGCTCACACCTTATTGCACAGGAAAGCATTTGTACTTGAGATAAATTATACAAATATAAAGACTGAAAAAGCCATTAATGTATGTTCATATCTCAACACCAGATAGTTCATACTTAATAAAAGCATTATAAGTACAATTACTGTCAAAAGATCTTTCAGAAAATACAAGCTTTTGACCAGGCATGGTGGCTCAGGCCTATAATCCCAGCACTTTGGTAGGCCAAGGCAGGTGGATCATGAGGTCAGGAGTTTGAGACCAGCCTATCCAAGATGGTGAAACCCCATCTCTACTAAAAATACAACAATTAGCCGGTTGCAGTGGTGGTGCCTGTAATCCCAGCTACTCAAGAGGCTGAGGCAGGAGAATCACTTGAACTTGGGGAGGGAGAGGTTGCAGTGAGCTGAGACTGCACTCTAGTCTGGGCCACAGAGCAAGACTCCATCTAAAAAGTAAAAAAAAAGAAAATATGAACTTTACAATGAAGAATATTTATTTTGAAGATGAACGTTACAAATATAAAGTGGGTAGTAGTGCCTTGTATCACAGATCTTATTGTAGACATTTTTTGTAGAGGAAAAACTCTGAAGCACTTTGACACTTTGTTCAATATCAGGGAATTTATATTGAAGAAAAATCATGCAAATGTAGTAAATTTGGAAAAACACTTTTTCAAAAACTACAGCTTAGAAAACAGAGTTCATACTAGAATATATTTTTGCAGATGCAGTAAAAGTTAAAAAAAATTTAATCCATAAGTAAGTCTGTGTAAATATCAGAATTTATGGTAGAAATACTTAAGGCACTGACAACATCAGATATACTAAATCAGAGGGCTGAGTATAGAAAATTAAAGTTGGTAGAAAAATTATTTGTATATAACTTTAAGAGGATCAGAAGGTTTTTTGCAGTTATAATTACATTCAAAGTATACTTTATTTCTTGAAAAATATTACAGATTTTTTGAAAAGTGAATAATGATGTCATTCAACTCTGAAATTCCTGCCGTTTCTTCATTCCTATTGGATTCACATGTGAAAGCATGGGATCAATTATTGCTGTATCAAAGATATGAAAGATTCTTTCTTTGTTTTGTTCTGTTTTTTTGAGAGGGAGTTTTGCTCTTTCGTCCAGGCTGGAGCGCAGTGGCCTGATCTCGGCTCACTGCAACCTTCAATTTCCAGTTTCAAGCGATTCTCCTGCCTCAGCCTCCTGAGTAGCTGGGATTACAGGTGCATATCACCACGCCCAGCTAATTTTTATATTTCTAGTACAGACAGGATTTCATCATGTTGGCCAGGCTGGTCTCAAACTCCTGACCTTGTGATCCACCCACCTTGGCCTCCAAAGGTGCTGGGATTACACAGGCATGAGCCACTGCTCCTGGTAAGAGATTATTTTTATTAGGTGGGCATTATTTGTGATCTTTTCTATTGAAAAGTAAAGACATTAGAATGTAAGATGCATAATGAAAATGTAAGTGGAGAGGTTCTTTGGGGTTAACTTATAATATTGAGTGGTGCATGAGGTTGGTGTTCAGAGTAATATTCTGCATTATGAAAAAACATTTAATTTTATTTAAAATTTAGTAGTATATTATCATACTAATTGTACTTTTATATAAGATGCAGTACATTTTTAAAATTTTAGATTGTGTGAAGTTAATAGTTTAACATTTTTAACATGTTAAATACTATTGTGCATTCAATGAAGCATTATTATACCACAAACTTTACCCTGTTCCACCTTACTCAAGGGTATAGGTAAAAGATGGTAACGATATACTATTTAGTAACATAATGGATTAACATCTCTAGTAATTTTTTTTGCCAGTGGCTTTAAACTGCAAATAAGTTAAAGAATATTGTTTCTGTAGGTTAAATTTTTATTTTGTTTTTAATCATTTAAATTTAATTTTGGTGGGTACATAATATGAGTATATATTGATGCACTTTATATGGCATATTTTAGTACAGGAATACAATATATAATAATAGCATCAGGGTTAAGTGAGGCATCCTTCACCCATAGCATTTCTCCTTTGTTTTACAAACAATCCAAACCTACACTTTAAAAAAATTTTTTTTTGTTATTGTTCTTGTTGTTGAGATGGAGTCTCGCTCTGTCGCCCAGGCTGGAGTGTGCAATCTCGGCTCACTGCAAGCTCCACTTCCCGGGTTCACGCCATTTTCCTGCCTCAGCCTCCCAAGCAGCTAGGACTACAGGTGCCCACCACCATGCCCGGCTAATTTTTTGTATTTTTAGTAGAGATGGGGTTTCACCGTGTTAGCCAGGATGGTCTCAATAACCTGACCTCGTGATCTGGTCTCGATCTCCTGACCTCATGATCTGCCTGCCTTGACCTCCCAAAGTGCTGGGATTACAGGCATGAGCCACCGTGCCCGGCCACTTTTTTTAAATTTTAAAATGTACAATTAAATTGTTATTTACTATAGAGTTATTTTTATGGTCATAATACAAATTATATATGAGTATAAATAAAATTCATTTCTAAACTCTTAATATTTTTTCCAAATTGTTATATATATATTTTTGAACATGTGGCCTGTCTGCCTGCAAACATGCAGACTTTTTGATTCACATAGAGTTAAATATGTATTAGTCTAAAGACAAACTTTAGGTGTAAGAAAATTATGGAATAAGTGTGTGTGTGTGAGTATGAGTTTGTACCTATTTTCAGAAGAAAAGAACAATATGGGAATAAAAATCATTTTAATAAGGTGGCTACTATAAAACTAAAAACCTTAAAAAATACTGAAAGCAAATGTATACTTTGTGCTTTGTATTGAATTTATTACTGTACAATCCATGACTTACAGTTCTGAACCTTTTCATGCAAATTCTCTATATATACTTGCCTGGTACTCATGCTAGACCCATACTTTTTTTGTTTCTTACATATTTTTTTGTTTTATGGTTTAGGAAGTATTCATTATATGAGCTGGTCTGTGATTATAAGAATTTTTATGAAATTTAGTGCACACAAAATAATTTTTAGATGTAATTCCAAAAGTAGTGTATTAAGTTACATTTTATTTAGTGAGAGCACTCCATTTTGTTCTTTTAAGGGGAGAACAATATGTAAGTTTTCTTTTCTTTAGTGATTGTTGCTTTCACTTTTTATAATTGACATAAGTATGTTTATTTATTGAGTCAATTTGTTCAGGTAAGTACTGGGGGGCTTCATAAGTCATGAGGATGTTTTTATATATAAATGTAGCAAACATACATTACAGTTCTTACTGTGTAATCGATGCTCCATAATAATTCCCAAATATTCCTGCTGGAGTTAGTTTGTAATTTCAAGTCACAAATGAAAAATATCAATGGTGAAGAAATAAGATTGATTCTTCATATGGAGTGGACATTTTTTCCAGACTATAAAACTGAATCTTGCTGAATTTAAAGAGAAATTCTGGCCGAGGCAGATGGATCACCTGAGGTTAGGAGTTTCAGACCAGCCTGGTGAAACCCGGTCTCTACTAATAAACTACAAAAATTAACTGATTGTGGTGGCATCCACCTGTAGCCCAGCTACTCAGGAGGCTGAGGCAGGAGAATTGCTTGAACCCAGGAGGCGAAGATTGTGGTGAGCCGAGATTGTGCCATTGCACTACAGCCTGGGTGACAGAGCGAGACTCATAAAAAAAAAATAAATTCTGCTTCTTTTATTTTCTACTTCTCTTCAGATTTGTTTCTTGTATGTATTTTCCAACTATGTATGCATCACAGCCCTTCTGAGTTATAGCTACAGTTTTCTCACTGTTCTCTTCACGCCATTTCATTTCACATGGTACTTTGTAGATTTTGATGACAAAATTCTATTTTTAGTGCACTTAAAAATGGATTTTAACTGGTGAGTTCGCTTATCAATATAACATTCAGATTAGTTAATTAAGATAAAAGCCAGGTGTGGTGGCTCACGCCTCTAATCCCAGCACTTTGGGAGGCCGAGGCAAGTGGATCACTTGAGCTCAGGAGTTCGAGACCAGCCTGACCAACATGGTGAAACCCCGTGTCTACTACAAATACAAAATTAGCCACATGTTGTGGCGCATGCCTGTAATCCCAGCTACTCGGGAGGCTGATGCAGGAGAATCGCTTGAACCCAGGAGACAGAGGTTGCAGTGAGCCGAAATTGCTCCATTGCACTCCAGCCTGGACAAGAGCAAAACTCTGTCTCAAAAAAAAAAAAAAAAGATTAAAGGCGCACACTGTCCACAGGTAAGAGGATTAAATTAGCATTGAATTTCTTTGTTTTTAAAAGAAAAATCTTATTAGATTCTTATACAAAGTGTGGCAAATATAAAACTTGCTTGAAAATATGGAAATTAAATTTTTAAGAGAGTTAATAGTAAGTAAACGAATTTAATTTTCTTCTTTTATTTTTTAGAGACAGAGTCTCGCTCTGTCTCCGAGGCTGGAGTGCAGTGGTGTGATCTTGGCTCACTGCAAGCTCCGCCTCCCGGGTTCACGCCATTTTCCCGGCTCAGCCTCCCGAGTGGCTGGGACTACAGGCGCCCGCTACCGCACCCGTCTAATTTTTTTTGTATTTTTAGTAGAGACGGGATTTAACCATGTTAGCCAGGATGGTCTCAATCTCCTGACCTCGTGATCCGCCCGCCTCGACCTCCCAAAGTGGTGGGATTACAGGCATGAGCCACAGTGCCCGGCCACGAATTTAATTTTCTGTGATATAATTACAGCACAATTTACATTTCCATGCAGAATCTTTTAAGTGTGGTGGTAAAGATTGCAAAATAATAAAATGAACTCTGAATTTAAAATTTAGAAAAATATGTCTTTTCTATATTGATTTTACAATTTGGAGAAATTTGTCTTACTTTTTATATTTTTTCTTTTAGTGGGAGAAGTTTAGTCTACGGTTTTTATTTTTAGTCACCAAGCTGTAGCCAACTCCTGGGTCATTTTCTCTGAAAAACATTTAGAGATCATGACAAGTTTTGGATTAAAACATTCTGTTATTTTGCATGCAAACTAGTTTACTGTGTTCACAGACTGGCCAGTCATGGGACCATAAGCAACACCTGCCCCTTTAGTGGCTTTCATACCATTACCATCAGCACCAGAAACTCCAGGTGCCCCAAGCTTAAAGTAAAAATCCTAAAGTACATTGGCTTCTCCCATGCAATGTGCTGGGTCCAAACCATGCTGTTAAATATCAGAGTTCCTATGGTTATGACTGACAAATGACAATAGCCCCAAAATACATATTTTTGATACTATTTAGCCAAGATTACCACAAAGATACAGTATTTGACACATTCTTATTCTTCTATAACGTTTTGAAAATATTTTCTCTTGACAGATAAAAATGTGTACTTTTTCTGTAAATATTTTGAACATGCTGTTAAATATCAGAGTTCCTATGATTATGACTAAAAAATTAAATGACAATAGTCCCCAAACTATGTATTTTCATACTATTTAGCCAAAATAATCACAAAGACACAGTATTTGACACATTGTTTTTTTTTATGTTTTAAAAATATTTTCTTTCAACTTGACAAAATGTGTGCTTTTTCTGTAGAACATATTTTGAAATATATATACATTGTTATTATTTCTAGGTAATTAATACCTCACATAGTTAACATTTTTGTGGTGAGACCACATGACATTGTCTTATCATTTTTCAAAAATCCAAATACATTATTATGAACTATAGTCACGATGTTGTACAATAAATCTCTTGAACTTATTTCTCCTATTTGACTATAATTACGTATTATTTGACAGACTTTCCAAACCTCCATTTCTTCTAAATACCTTGCCATCTGATGGTCACCATTTTACTCTGTACATCAATAGGATTAAGATTTTTGGAATCCATGTATAGGTGAAATCATGAAATATTAATCTTTCTGTGCCTGGCCTATCCCAACTAATATAATGTCCTCCAGCTTAATCCATGTGATTTAAAATAATATAATTTTTTTCTTTTTTTTTTTTTTTTTTTAAGGCCAGGTGTGGTGGCTTACACCTGTAATCCCAGCACTGTGGGAAGCCAGGGCAGGTGGATTGCTTGAGCCCAGGAGTTTGAGACCAGCCTGGTCAACATGGAAAAACCCCATCTCTACAAAAAAAAAAAAAAAAAAAAAAAAAATATCAGCTGGGCATGGGCATGGTAGTGCATGCCTGTAATCCCAGCTACTCCAGAGGCTGAGGCATGAGAATCCCTTGAGCCAGGGATGCAGAGGTTGCAGTGAACTGAGATCGTGCCACTGCACTCCAGCCTGAGTAACAGAGTGAGACTCGGTCTCAAGAGAAAAGGAATTTTCTTATTTTAAAAATAATATTCTGTCGTGTATATCTACCACATTGTCTTCATTTACTCATTAGATGTTAAACTGTTTATTCTGTATTTTGGCAATTGTGAAAAGTGCTACAAACAGAATTGCAAATGTTTCTTCATTCTGATTTTATTTGTTTTGGATATATATCCAGTAGTGCAATTGCTGTTATGACATGGTAGTTTAAGTTTTTTGAGAAATCTCTATTTTGTTTTTCATAATGGCTGTCTTCATTTACATTCCAAACCAACAGTGTGCAAGCCTTCCCTTTTCTTCACATCTTTACCAACACTTTTTCTTTTTAATAAGAGTCATTCTAACAGGAATGAGTTGATATCTCCTAGTTTTGTTTTTTCTTTTTTGGCTTGCCTTTTTGTGATAATTGACATTGAGCATTTTTAAATATATCAGTTGGCCATTATGTATGTGTGTTCTTGAAAAATACTTATTTCAGCTACTTATTTTTAATAGTTACTTATTTTTGTTGTATTGTCATTTGAGTTTTTTTTATATTTTTGATATTAACCCCTTGTCACATGTATAATTTGCAAATATTTTCTCCCTTTTTTTAGTTGTCACATTCTGTTCATTGTATCAGATTCTGTGCAGCAGCTTTTTAATTTGAAGTGATCTGACTGACTTGTTCTTCCTTTTGTGTCCTGGGATATTTAGGTTAAATCAAAAAACTTGCTGCCCAGACCAATGTTATAGGACTTTCACTCTATTTTTTGGTAGTAGTAGTTTAAGAGTTTTAGGCCTTACATTTAAGTGGCTAATTTATTTTGAGTTTATTTTTACATATGGTGTGAGATGAGGGTCTCACTTTTTTTTTTTTCTCTGCATGTGGACATAAAGTTTTCTAAACATCATTTATTGAAGATACTGTTATTTCCCTTTAAAAAAAAGTCACCTGTATTTAAAATCAGTTAGCTGTAAATACACTGATATATTTCTGCTCTTTTTTTCTTCTGCTCCATTGGCCTATATCTCTGTTTTTATTCAAGTGACATACTGTTTTGGTTACCATAGTTTTGTAGTGTATTTCAAAGTCAGGGTGATACCTTCTTTTGTCTTGATTGCTTTGGCTATTCAGGGTGTTTTGTGGTACCATGTGAATTTTAGATATGCTTTTTAAAAATGTCTATGAAGTATGTCACTGGTATTTTGATAGAGGTTGCATTATATCTGCAGATCATTTTGTGTAATACAAATATTTAACTATTAAAAATGCCAGTTCATGAATGAGTAATATTATTCCATTTATGTGTTACTTAATTTGTATAATGTTCTTTAGAGTAGAATATAAGGTGTTTCAACTTTTTGGTTAAATTTATTTCAAACTATAGTTAGGTAGATGGAATTTTTTTGAATTTCATTTTGAGATAGTTACTAATGTATAGAAATGCTATGACTTTTTGATGATGTTTTTGTATTTTGAAAGTTTAATAAATTTTGTTTGTTTGTTTATTTTTTGTTGTTGTTGTTGTTTCAAATGGAGTCTCAGTCTATCGCCCAGGCTGGAATGCAGTGGTGCATTTTACTTTGCAAGCTTTTACACTGTCTCACTGGAGTCAGTTTGTTGTTGTTTTTGTTGCTTGTCTTTTGGGATACTGTAGCAGGATTGATAAGAAATCAGAGAGACTGATGGGGTTGTGGAGGATATTTATTGTTTAGGTGCACTGGCCTAGTCGGATTAACATCCAAAGGACTGAGCCCTGAACAAAGAGTTAAGTTACCCTTTAAGCATTTTGTGGGACGGCAGGGGGAGATCTGTGCAGGGAGAAGCATATTACAGAAGCGAGAAACAAAGACAGTTATTCAATTAATTGTGACATGCATTACATAATTTTTTACTTTCCAAGGAAAAACGTGTTTTACAACTTGAGTTTATCTATCTAGTGACCTTGCAGCTGCACAGCTAGAGAAACAGGGTCTTCAAAATGCCTGGGAAAGGAGGAGAGATAAGGCTTGCTAGCCACAGAAAAGCAGGCCGTTAATTTTTAAAGGACTCCAGCTCTTTCTCTTTCTCAGGAGGAATTGGGTTTTCTTACATACAACTGAGTTTCTGCTTACACATTCTTTAATTTCTTTTAATTTCTGTTCCAATACTATTTTTTTGGTCATAAATTTTTCACTTTTTTTTTTTTCTTTGAGACGGAGTCTCACTCTGTTGCCCAGGCTGGAGTGCAGTGGCGTGATCTTGGCTCACTGCAAGCTCTGCCTCCCGGATTCATATCATTCTCCTGCCTCAGCCTCCTGAGTAGCTGGGGCTGCAGGTGCCCACCACCACACCTGGCTAATTTTTTGTATTTTTAGTAGAGACTGGGTTTCACTGTGTTAGCCAGGATGGTCTCAATCTCCTGACCTCGTGCTCTGCCTGCCTTGGCCTCCCAAAGTGCTGGGATTACAGGCATGAGCCACCGCGTCTGGCCCCATTTTTTTTACTCTTTTTCTTTTACTATATTTATTTCACTGTTCTTCTGTCCCCTTACAGAATCCAGGGGGCAGAAATTATGTCTGTGTTGTCCCCTCATTATCAGCATCTGATTGGCTGACCAGCAATTTGTCTTCAAGAAATGAAAGCTGGGTTAGGTGAAGGCAATTTTAACAGCTTTTCAAAGTTAGAGTACACCAGAAGATTCCTCTTAGCCCCAGGGTATCCACTTGCTCCCTAGAAAGGATACACTCCATACTTCAGGTCATCGTAAGGGAGAAAATAAACCAGAAGCTGATATCCACCGGACATTCAAGCTGACATAAGCATGGCAGATATCTTGGTTTATCCCCAGATAGTACTAAACCCAGGACCAGCAAAAAACTAAAGGGTGGCTGAGGACACATCACCCCATAAATTTTCCAAAGCAGAACTTTGACCCAAAAACATTCTGATAAGATCTCTGTGCCTAGAGAAGATAAAACGAAAAGAGACACAGTTTCTACAATACAACATCGGGGGATTATTATTTGCTTTCTCCTCATGGGAAATATTTACAAACAGTCAATACAACTTCTTAAAAGCACCATTTAATGCTTTGCCAAAAAATAATTAATTAAAATATGATATAAAAAAGTACACTAAAAGACAAAGAAGTGATAATGTGAATTAGGAAGGAAAAGTTGGCATTTAGGAATGCCAGAAGAACCTGGAAATTTAGTATCTTACTGCAAGCCAGAGTGAGGCTGGAGATATGGGGCATGGGAGTTTAGACTTAAAAACCCTGCTTGGGACACAGGTGAAAAATGCAGCAGAAAATCAGTTCCCCGTGCTGTGTGAAAATAATTAAGTGGCAGGCAATTAGACTGAGGTGTCTCTAGTCCCTGGGTTCATACTTTAAAAAAAACTAACTCAGGTGCATTATTTTTAATTACTACATTCAGAGAAACAAAATTCAGGCTTCACCAACTATAAACTGCCAATTAAGCTCTGATTACATAACTGGGAAATTTTCACCTTTAATCTATTGAAGTAGGAACTTAAGAAAATAACAGAATAATAGCATAAGTAATAATAGTAAAGATTATAGTAATAGTAAGAGAAATAACAATAGCTCGTAGAATGAATTGCTGTATTAACCAAGGCTAAAAAGAATTTAAGTAGCCCCCTTGAAGTTAGAAGAGAATATTTACTGTCTGTCCCAAGAAACATTAACCATATCTACCTTCCACATATTTTGTAGGCTCTGTAAACTCTTGCTTCTTTCTTCCTTGCACAGCTGCAAGGTCACAAGACAGATAAGCATAAGCTGCAAACCAAGTTTTCCCAGAGATGTAAGACATGTTGCAAAAGTGTCACAGCAGCCTTTGTTCTCGTTTCTGTAAGCCTGCTTCCTGCTTCACACAGTGCCCACCTCAAAATGCTTAAAGGGGACTCATTTTCTTTGCTCTGGGCTCAGAGTTTCAGGACATGTGTCCGCTGTGCCAGTGTATACCTTAAACAAACACTTTCCTTCACTCCATTTCGTCTCTCCAGTTCCTTACTTTCCCACAGCAGTACAAATTAAGAAACCACGTAATTGTACCTAACCAATTACTAAATTTGGTTTTCTTCATTATGCATTTTACAAAATGTCAAGCGCATCCAGGTGAAGAGACCACCAAACGGGATTTGTGTGAGCAACAAGCCTGTTTATTCACTTGGGTGCAAGTGGGCTAAGTCCAGAAAGAGAGTCAGCAAAGGGAGATAGGAGCGGGGCAGCTTTCTCGGGAACAAGTCATAATGGTAGAATGTCATAAGGTGGGTTAACTAGTTAAGGCAGGAACTGGCTGTTCCACTTCTTTGTGATTTTTTGGCTGCTCCAGACTTCTTGGCTCCTGCAGGCCATCTGGACATATATGTGCAGGTCACAGGGGTTATAATGGCTGAGCTTCAGCTGAGGCCTGACATTCCTGTCTTTTTATTTTTAAAATATAAAGTTATAAGAAAAGATAAAGAAAATATAACTTTTTAGTGAGAGTCATTGGGGTAGGGGTGATATTTCTCAGGACTGCCTCAAGCATGACCAGGGACTGTGTGGACACCTTAAAGAAAATTTTATTACGAGTTAGTCCAGTAAGTTTCAGGTCTAGGGTGCATTTTTTATGTGGCTAAAAAGGTGCCAGTTAGCATATTTTTTAGCTTGGAACTGCCCTAAGAAAATAAGTTCTCTAAAAACAGTAATCAGGCATATTAGCTTTAATGTAGGTGGCGATGAGTTTTTAGACCAAGGAAGGAATAATGTTTTATGTACCAAAGCTTTTTGTCCCTATTTTCCATCATATGAATAGGATTCCCTGTTGTTAAGCCAACGACCTATTATATTACTTTTTTTCCATAGGTGTGGGTGGCAATGTGAATGGAGAAGTTCAATAGTTGTGATTGCAGATCCTATGCAGGAGAGATAATAAGTAAAATAATCTTTGTCTCCTGGATAAAGCTGAGGAAGAATAAATTTTTCATGATCTAAGAGCCACTTGACCTGAGTTGGAAAGACTGGTAGAGCAGGTTTTCAGAAGAGGAGTAGGTGGGGGTGATAGAGGAGAAAGAAAAATATTGGCCTTTTGGAGTGAGGGCTGGAATATTTGTGGGTGTGGAGGCATTTGCTGTTTCTTTTGCTGTTCTGTCAGCATAGGCATTTCCTTTAGCAATAAGATCAGTTGGTTTCTGGTGTCCTTTACAATGAATGACCCCAGCCTTGGCTGGCAGGAGAGCAGCCTTAAGGAGAGCCTTTATTAGAGAGGCATTGATAATGTAAGAGCCTTGTGTGGTGAGGAAACCTCTTTCAGCCCACATAACAGCATGGTGGTGCAGGATATGGAAGGCATATTTAGAGCCAGTATAAATATTGACGTACAGTACCTTTGCAAGAGTGAGGGCCCGAGTTAAGGCAATGAGTTCGGCTCGCTGAGAGCTACTGAAGTGGTGCAGAGCAGTAGCCTCAATGAAAGATGTGGAAGAGACTATAGCATAGCCTGCCTTTGCTGGTGAGTAGCAATTAGGCCTGGTGGCCTAATAAGTTCTCTTATTAGGCCAAGACATTTTAACAAAATTATCCACTACCCTGACTATTCCTGGAATACAGCCGCATCTCATTGCCGCCCTTCTTCCCAACCCAAAGCCTGTTTTGCATCCTCCCCTTGTATCTCTCCACCTTAATCTGCAAGTATGGGATACCTCTACTCCCTCTTTGGCAACTGACCATGCACCCCTTACCATTCCATTAAAACCTAATCACCCTTACCCCACTCAATGCCAGTATCCCATCCCACAGCAGGCTTTAAAGGGACTGAAGCCTGTTATCACTCACCTGCTACAGCATGGGCTTCTAAAGCCTACAAATTCTCCTTACAATTCCTCTGAATTACAATTCAGAGGACTATGCTGAGAACTGCCATCAATAAACCAAGTGTGATCAGGGTGAGGAATAGGAAAGATGGAAATATGGGGAAATGGAGTGAATGCCAGGTGGATCAGAGACATACAGTCATGGGGGTCAGGTGTAGTGTCAGGAATAATGTGGAAGGCTGGACTGAAGTCCGGGCCAGGAACAAGGGTAATTATGGGAGACTCAATAAAGAGCGAGTATAGCCAAAGAAGCCAGGGGGCAGAAAGTATATGCATCAGGTGTGAGGAAGAAAACAGATTTTGAATGTTATGAGACTTGTGGAGAGTGAGTTGAGCATAGTTTGTGATTTCGAGGACATCTTGAGCATAGTTTGTGATTTTGAGGACCTCTAAAAGTATTAGAGTGGTGGCAGTCACTGCACACAGACATGAGGGCCAGGCTAAAACAGTAAGGTCAAATTGTTTGGACAAAAAGGCTACAGGGCATGGTCCCGGTCCTAGTGTAAGAATTCCGACCGCACAGCCCTGCACTTTGGCTGTGTATAATGAAAAGGGTTGGGATGAGTCAGGGAGAGCTGGTGTGGGAGCAGTTTTTAGAGCTGTTTCTAAGGAATGGAAAGAGGAGTGGGGAGAGGATTTGGGATCTGTGGGGTCAGCTGTGTTTTCCTTTGTGAGTTTATATGACGGTTTTGTTAGGATGGCAAACCCAGGTATCCAAAGGCGAAAGTATCCAACCATGCCTACAAAGGAAAGGAGTTGATGCTTTGGTGGTGGGGAGAGGGGTCTGCAAGATTAACTGAACACAGTCTGTAGGAAGAGTGCATGTATGTTGACAAAGGACTATGCTGAGATATGTAACACTAGGGGAAGAAATTTGAGCCTTAGAGGGGGATAGTTGGTACCCCTTTGAGTAGAGATGTTAAAGAAGTAGGATACTGTTCTGATGGGAAGATTGGTAAGAGGAGCTGCAAAGAAGAAGGTCATCAACATATTGAATAAGGTGAGAAGCAGAGGGGTGGAAAGAAAGTCAATCATGAGAAAAGGCTTGGCTGAAGTAATGAGGGCTGTCCCTGAAGCCTTGTGGCAGTACAGCCCAGGTAAGCTGCTGGGACTGATGGGTGTCAGGGTCAGTCCAGGTAAAAGCAAAGAGAGGCTGGGATGAGGGGTGCAAGGGAATAGCGAAAAGGGCATCTTTAAGATCAAGAATGGAATAGTGAGCTGTGGAGGAAGGTATTGAGGACAAAAGAGTGTACGGGTTGGGCACCACAGGGTGGACAGGCAAAACAATTTGGTTGGTAAGGCACAGATCCTGAACTAACCTGTAAGACTTGTCCGGTTTTTGGACGGTAAAATGGGGGAATTGTAAAGAGAATTTGTAGGCTTTAGAAGCCCATGCTGTAGCAGGCGAGTGATAACGGGCTTCAGTCCCTTTAAAGCCTGCTGTGGGATGAGATACTGGCATTGAGTGGGGTAAGGGTGATTAGGTTTTAATGGAATGGTAAGGGGTGCATGGTCAGTTGCCAAAGAGGGAGTAGAGGTATCCCATACTTGCGGATTAAGGTGGAGAGTTACAAGGGGAGGATGCAAAACAGGCTTTGGGTTGGGAAGAAGGGCGGCAATGAGATGCGGCTGTATTCCAGGAATAGTCAGGGTAGTGGATAATTTTGTTAAAATGTCTTGGCCTAATAAGGGAACTGGGCAGGTGGGGATAACTAAAAAAGTGTACATAAAAGAATGTTGTCCAAGTTGGCACCAGAGTGGGGGAGTTTAAAGAGGTTTAGAAGCCTGGCCGTCAATACCCACAATAGTTATGGAGGCAAGGGAAACAGGCCCTTGAAAAGAAGGTAATGTGGAGGGGGTAGCCTCCATATTGACTAAGAAGGGGACGGACTTACCCTCCACTGTAAGAGTTACCTGAAGCTTGGCATCCATGATGGTCCAGGGGGCTTCCGAGGCGATCGAGCAGCATCAGTCTTGCCAAGGAGATCTGGGAAGGAGTCAGCCAGAGAGCTTTGAGCCAGAGCTCCAGGGGCCCTAGAAGTGGCTGCAATATTAGTTGGACAGTTTGATTTCCAGTGGGGTCCTGCTCAGATGGGACACGGCTTAGGAGGAATCCTGGGCTGTGGGCAGTCCTTGGCCCAGTTTTGCGGCACTTGAAGCAAGGTCCATGAGGAGGTTTTAAAGGAGTGCCCAGAGGCTGCGGTTTGGTTGTTCTGCAGTTTTTGTGTGCCAAAGGCATGGCTGGAGTTTGTCTTACAGTGGAGGCAAGCAGTTGCAGCTCTGAAAGATGTTGCCACTTGGCTGCCTCTTGTCTATTGTTGAACACCTTGAAGGCAAGATTGATAAATTCTTGTTGTGGGGTTTGAGGGCCAGATTCCAATTTTTGAAGCTTTCTTTAATGTCAGGAGGTGACTGGGTGATAAAATGCATATTGAGAATAAGATGGCCTTCTGGCCCTTCACAGTTTAGGGGCTGTAAAGTGTCTAAGGGTGGCCGCCAAATGGGCCATGAACTGGGCTGGGTTTTTATATTTGATGAAAAAGAGCCTAAATGCTAACTGATTTGAGAGAGGTTGGATAAAGAAAAAAGGAGAATTAACCTTGACTATGCCTTCAGCTCCAGCCATCTCTCTATGAGGAAATTGTTGGGCAGGTTGGGGAGGGCTAGTCACAGAATGAAACTGTAAGCTGGACCAGGTGTGAGGGGGGATAGAAGGATTATAGGGTGGGGGAGTGGAGGCTGAGGAAGAATTGCTTGGCATGGGGAGGAGCAGCCTGGGGAGGAGGGAAAAGTTCAGATGGGTCCATAGAAAAGGAGGATTTAAAGGACCCAGAGCTTGGGGTGGAGACTGAAGGTATAGACAGGAGAGAAAGAAGAAAGATTTGAGATGAGTCACGTTGGGAGCAGAGACTAGGGAGGGACCAATGTGTAAAGAATGCCTGGACGTCAGGCACTTCAGACCATTTGCCCATTTTTTGACAAAACTTATCTAGGTCTTGTAGAATGGAGAAATCAAAAGTGTCATTTTCTAGCCATTTAGAGCCATTTTCAAGTTTGTACTGGGGCCAAGCAGTGTTGCAGAAGAAAATAAGATGCTTAGGTTTTAGGTCAGGTAAGAGTTGAAGAGGTTTTGAGTTTTTTAGAACACAGGTTAAGAGGGAAGAAGGAGGAATGGAGGGCAGATTGCCCATAGTAAAAAGGTAAGTTTAGAGAAAAGAGAGGGTAGAGACACAGAGAGAGAGGGGTGGTACTTGCCACCCACAGGAGGTGGTACTTGCCACCAAGGTGAAGGATCAAGGCAGGCATCCCCGCGGTGATCAAACACATCTAGAATGTGGGTGAATAATCAGGCAGGCATCCCCGCAGTGATTAGACACCAAGGGAAGACTGTCTTCCCGAGTCTGTGACCAGCACTGGAGTTTTGGGTCCATGGATAAAACGCATCTCCTCTGTCTCTACCAGAAAGGGAAAGGAAATGAAGGGAAAGGAGAGATTGAAGGGTGGTGCCAAAATTGAAAGGAGAAAGAGGTTGAGGGATAGCAAGAGAGGTTGGAGAAGAGAATAAAAAGATGCTGCTTACCCGATTTAAAATTGGTGAGATGTTTTTTGGGCCAGTCTGAGGACCCGAGTTTGTAGGTGGATTTTCTCATGGAGCAAAAGGCAGGAGGACAGGAGATTCATTTCCCAAGGGAGGTCCCCCGATTCGAGTCATGGCACCAAATGTCAAGCACATCCAGGTGAAGAGACCACCAAACAGGCTTTGTGTGAGCAACAAGGCTGTTTATTCACTTGGGTGCAATTGGGCTGAGTCCGAAAAGAGAGTCAGCAAAGGGAGATAGGAGAGGGACAGCTCTATAGGGCTTGGGTAGACAGTGGAAAGTTACAGTTAAAAGTAGTTATCTATTGTTAGCAGGGGAGGGGGTCACAAGGTGCATGGTGGAGAGATCATGGGACTCATTGTCCAGAAGAATCACAGGACAATCACAGGGTCGATTGATCAGTTAAGGTGGGGCAAGGAAAAGTCACAATGGTGGAATGTTGTAATGTTGGTTAATCAGTTAAGGCAGGAACTGGCTGTTTCACTTTCTTTGTGGTTTTTTGGCTGCTACAGACTTCTTGGCTCCTGCAGGCCATTTGGACATATATATGCAGGTCACAGGGGTTATAATGGCTGAGCTTCGGCTCAGATGCCTGACACAAAACACTTTCCTTCAAGCCTCTCCCATAGACCACAAACTACAAACCATAGCTGGGTGCTCTACAATTCTAAAACCACTCTTTAATTAAATTCTTAAATATTTTGGAGTGACCCCCATAAAGTTTTAATAGGCAAAAGTAGAAGCTGGGAACCCCACAGAACAAAGTTCTTCCCATTCCTGGCACTCTCATCATTTCAAGGCTTCCGGGGGTCCCAGCGTCTTAGCTGTGGATCTATAGGGGAAGAAGACACAGAGCAACGAAGATGAGACCTGGAACCCAAGCTGCAGTGAGAGACAAAGGCCCCACCAAACCTGGAAGTCGCCCTGCTGGCTCCAGCTGCATGCCTGATTGGACAGTTCCCAGCCCAGAGTCACTGATTGGATAACTTTTGTTTTGTTTTGTTTTGTTTTGAGACGGAATCTCACTCTGTCATTCAGGCTAGAGTGCAGTGGCATGATGGCTCACTGCAACCTCCGCCTCTCAGGTTCAAGCAATTCTTCTCCCTCGGCCTCCTGAGTAGCTGGGACTACAGGCATGAGCCATGGCGTCCAGCCTGTATAACATTTAAAACCCCACCCTCTCAGGCCCTGAGTGGCAGAAGATATGATTAAATGATGGGCTGCAGCCCTCTCAGGCAGGGCTTCCTCCCTGAGGTGAGCTAGACCCACCCCAGAGGATATTTGCATTCAACCTTGCGTATAAGGTCATACACATTTGTAAATAATATATCATATGGCGGCCAGGCACGGTGGCTCATGCCTGTAATCCCAGCACTTTGGGAGGTCGAGGTGGGTGGATCACGAGGTCAGGAGTTCAAGAGCAGCCTGGCCAACATGGTGAAATCCCATCTCTACTAAAAATACAAAAATTAGCCTGGCATGGTGGGCAGCACCTGTGGTGCAGGTGGCACATGTGGGCTGCAGGAGCCAATCTGCTACTCTGGAGGCTGAGGTAGAGAAATGCCTGAACCCGGGAGGTGGAGGTTGCAGTGAGCAGAAATCATGCCACTGCACTCCAGCCTGGGCGACAGAGTGAGACTCCATTTCAAAAAAATATACATGGCTATACACAAACGAAAATAACATAATAACACATGTTTTAAAATTTCAGCTTTTTTTGGCCAAGCACGGTGGCTCATGCTTGTAATCCAAACACTTTGGGAGGGTGAGGCAGGAGGATCATGAGGTCAGGAGTTCCAGACCAGCCTGATCAACATGGTGAAACCCCACCTCTACTAAAAAATTAACTTTGGGAGGCCAAGGCAGGTGAATCACCTGAGTTCGGGAGTTTGAGACCAGTCTGACCAGCATGGAGAAACCCCATCTCTATTAAAAATACAAAATTAGCTGGGTGTGGTGGCACATGCCTGTAATCCCAGCTACTCGGGAGGCTGAGGCAGGAGAATTGCTTGAATCCCCGGGAGGTGGAGGCTGCAGTGAGTTGAGATTGCGCCATTGCACTATAGCCTGGGCAACAAGAGCAAAACTCCATCTCAAAATAAATTAGCCAGGTGTGGTGACGTGCGCCTGTAATCCTAGCCACTCAGGAGGCTGAGCCAGAAGAATCACTTATACCTGGGAGGCAGAGGTTACAGTGAGCTGAGATCATGCCACTGCACTCCAGCCTGGGTGACAAAGTGAGACTCCGTCTCCATGAAAAAATAAAAAAAAAAAATTTCAGCTTTTTTACCTTCCTGGTTTACAGTCCTTTGAATAGGCAGCCTGAGATTTTAAAAAGGAGGTAATCCTCTCAAATAGAATGTGAGACACATGTGAATTTTGAATTTTCTAGTAGGCAAACTTTAAAAAGAAACAAAGAACAGGTTGAATTGATTGTAAGAATGTAGTTAACCCAATATATCCAAAATATCATTTTAATGTGTGAGGAATATGTAATTATTAATGAAGTATATAAATATTTGCAACCAAATTTTTGAAAATAACTGCATATTTTACCTTTCTAGCACATTGCAGTTCAGACCAGGCACATTCCAGGCAGCCAGGAGCCACACATGGCAGCTCTGATGTCAGTGGTGTGAAGGGCCAGAGGTGAAGGAAGGGCCTCTCCCTACTAACATCTGTCTTCAGTTCCGAGGGTGGAACAGATAGTGGCCATAGAAAGAGCTGAGACCAGCAGGAATAAAATAACCACAGGTAAACCACTGCTGGCCACCTGTTGCCCACCTTCCTTTTAGAGATTAGGCAGTGAACAAAGGATGATGGGGCCACAGGAGAAAAAAACTCTACGTCTTCAGTTCTGTCCACACTCTTGAACTCCAATGTTTAGATATGGAGAAAATAGATTAAAGGCATTTATTTTGCTATTTGGCCTTGGCCCTAATTGTCTGGCTGTGGTTATCGGTTTTCTTGAGTGGTGACTGCACTCCTGTGCACTCCTGGAGTGACTGCACAGAACTTCAGGCGATCTGCGTGCCTCAGCCTCCTGAAGTGCTGGGATTACAGGTGTGAGCCACCACGCCCAGCCAAAATCTTCTACATATAAGTGTATGCCATGAGTGCACACAAGAGGCCTTTTTTGATTTCTGTCATTTGTAGAGCCATAAGAAAAAACAGTGAACAAAGAGTGTATGATAGCAAAGATGTCCTGATTTTTGATCTTATAAAAAAAAGTCTATCTGGGCCAGGTGCGGTGGCTTATGCTTGTAATCCCAGCACTTTGGGAGGCCGAGGTGGGTGGATCACAAGGTCAGGAGTTCGAGACCAGCCTGGCCAATATGGTGAAACCCCGACTCTACTAAAAATACAAAAACTAGCTGGACATGGTGGCACACGCCTGTAGTCCCAGCTACTCGGGAGGCTGAGGCAGAAGAATCGCTTGAACCCGGGAGATGGAGGTTGCAGTGAGCCACCACCACACCACTGCACTCCAGCCTGGATGAGAGAGCAAGGCTCTGTCTCAAAAAAAAAAAAAAAAAGCTGTCTATATCAATGTTGCCATCCACTTTTGAGAAGAAACTTTACTGGTTAGCTTTACCTTAAGATCTCCAATGGATATACAATTGCAAATGTTTGGAGGGGCCCTTCTGAGTCATGAGATTATTAACCCAAGGTTCAGGGTCCTGAAGTCTTGCTGCAGTGTGGATGACAAGCAGACTCAATCTCTGGGTTATAGATTATAAAGAGTTTTACTGTCCTCAGTTAGTAGACCATTAAAAGTATTCTTTACCTGGTGAAAATATGCTTTGCCGTAATGCACTGAAGTTTTGCTGCATTTGATCATATTAGACTTCAGTAGCAGAAGATACATGAGGTTCTATTATCTGGTGCATAAGACATCCAATGACTATTTTATAATAGTCAACACATTTTTTTCACTCTCAGTGAATCTGATTGTCATCAGTCTCAATTACAAAAACAATCCAGTCCGTTTAGTTAGCTTTGCTTAACACTATTTTATCAGGGCTGGGTGCAGTGGCTCGCTCCTGTAATCTCAGCACTTTGGGAGGCTGAGGCAAGTGGATAACCTGAGGTCAGGAATTCAAGACCAGCCTGGTAAATATGGTGAAACCTCGTCTCTACTAAAAATACAAAAATTAGCCAGGCATGGTGGCAAGTGCCTATAATCCCAGCTACTTGGGAGGCTGAGGCAGGATAATGGCTGAATTCGAGAGGCGGAGGTTGCAGTGAGTCGAGATGGCACCATTCGATTTATTTATACATAAATAGACTGTAACTTATTATTGTACCAACCACTGTGTTTTTAGCAATAAAATAACATCAAGTGTTCAAGCCATGTTCAAATAAGGCAAATCCCAAGCTGTAGTCAATCTGGCTGTTTCTACACCTCATGTTTATTTTCTGTATGTCCCTTTGCTTTTTCTGTCCATAAATCTGTTTTCATCATGGGGCTGTGCTGCAGTCTCTCTGACCCTGTTCTGGATTCACAGGCTGCCCAATTTGCAAATTATTCTATGCTCAAATAAACTCTGTTAAATATAATTTCTCTAAAGTTTTTTTCTTTTAGGCTGGGCACGGTGGCTCACACCTGTAATCCCAGCACTTTGGGAGGCCAAGGCGGGTAGATCACGAGATCAGGAGTTCAAGACCAGCCTGGCCAACATAGTGAAACCCCGTCTCTACCAAAAATACAAAAAAAATTACCTGGGCATAGTGGCGCGCACCTGTAATCCCAGCTACTCGGGAGCCTGAAGCAGGAGAATTGCTGAACCCAGGAGGCAGAGGTTGCAGTGAGCAGAGATTAGGCCACTGCACTCCAGGATGGGCAAAAGAGCAAGACTTGGTCTCAAAAAAAAAAAAAAAAAAAATTTCTTTCTCTTAAAAGTTTTCAAATTTTTTTATATGATGAAAAATAAATAATGTGTTGTTGGGCCTCGATTTCCTAAACTCATCCCTCAGCTATTTCCTTAAATTATTCTATGTCTTTTCAAAATGCTTCTTCAATTTCTTTTCTTTTTTTGAGACAGGGTCTCACTCTATCAACCAGTCTTGATTGCAGTGGTGTAACCAATCATGGCTCACTTCAGCCTTCACCTTCCTGGCTCAAGCAATCCTCCTGCCTCTGCCATCTAAGTAGCTGGGACTACAGGCATGCACCACCATGGCTGGCTAAATTTTATTTTATTTTATTTTTCATGGAAACAGCATCTTATTATGTTGCCCAGGCTGCACCGGAACTCCTGAGCTCACGTAATTCTCCCATCTCAGGCTACTAAAGTGCTAACAATACAGGTGTGAGCCAGCTAGTGCTTCTGCAATTTCTTGAGATGATTATTCCCAGTGATAAACAGTACTGAGCACAAATCTGAAAGGAATCTGGTTTCTTCTGTACAAGTGTCACTCTCCAGGATTTCAAGGGTCTAGGGCAGGGCAGCTACTTTGTAGTGTGATCTATGGAGGTACATGGGCTTTGGAGTCAGACAGAGTTAATCCTGAGTCTCAGCCCAGCCACTTAGTATCTGTGGGTCTTTGGACAATTTTCTTGATGTGAAAGAGTTCTATGAACCACATATGGAAAAGAGGTAGATTGGTACTAATTGCAAAATGGTGGCAATTTTTTATCTCTTCTGTATCCATGCCCATTGCCAGGTGCTTTTACAACTGTTTCCATCAAGATCCAGAATCTGTTTTCCAAACCCTAGATCTGGCTGGCCTTATTGGCTCAGAGCGGTAGAAACTTGTGAACATGACAGTGGGCTAGTTTGGGGCCCAGGCTCAAATGGTCTTGAATGCTTCTGTTTTTCTTTCAGGATGCTGCCATCTCCATGAATAAAGCCATGTTAGCCAGCTGGAAAATAAGATACCATGGGAAGGAGAAGCAAGGTGTCCTGTTGACAGCCCCAGAACTAGAAGCTCACCCCCAGAAGCACAGCTGGCTAGTCAACAAGCAGCTGATGATACATGTCTCAAAGAGCTCAGCTGAGACCAGAAGAACGGCCCCACTCAGCCTAGCCTAAATGGCTGACCATCTCAATTACGAACTAATAAGTTTTGGATGATTTGTTATGCTACAATAGCTAACTAATACATGCACCCAGTGCAGATAGGACACCAGGATTCAATGACAGGTTGATTACTAGTTACCTTCTAACAGTGGGCACCCTATAGGTACTGATTTTTTCCCCTGATTTAAAGTTGGGTGACTTGTAAGAGAATGTCGAGTAATGCAGAAATACACGTAGACATGTATGCATGTGATTGGTGCTTATACCCACACAGTCCCACACACCACAGGAGAAAACAGATAACTACGGCCTGACCATTAGGGCCAAGGCCAATAGCAAAATAAGTTTTGCCTTTAATCTGTTTTCTCTATATCTAAACATTTGAGGTCAAGAGTGTGGACAGATCTGAAGACACAGAGTTTTATTATCCTGTGGCCCCAACATTCTTTGTTCACTGTCTGATCTCTGGAAGAAAATGGGCAACAGGTGGCTATCAGTGGTCTCCTTGTGGTTATTTTGTTCTTGCTGCCCTCTGCTCTATCTATGGCCACTATCTGTTCCACCCTCAGAATTGAAGGGAGGTGTTGGTAGGGAGAGGCTTTTCCTTCACCTCTGGCAGAAAAGGTTTGCTGGGGCCCTTCACCTCCCGACATCAGAGCTGCACTTCAATGTGGAAGCTTTGGTCATGTGTGGCTCCTGAGTGACTGGAATGTGGCTGGTCTGAACTGCGATGTGCTAGAAAGGTAAAATACAGAGTTAGTTTCAAAGATTTAGTTTCAAATATTTATATGCTTTATTAATAATCACATATTTCTCACACATTAAAATGAAAATTTTTGATATATTGGGTTAATAAAATTGTTACAGTCAATTCAACCTGTTACTTTTTTTTTTTAAGTTTGGTTACTAGAAAATTTAAAATTTACATATGGCTCACATTTTATTTCAGAAAATTACCTCCGTTCTAAAATTTCAGCCGGCCTGCTCAAAGACCAGAAGCCGGGAAGGTCATAAAATCCGAAATTTTAAAATAATTGTTATTATATTCTTTTCATTTGTGAATAGGCATACAGTATGTTATTTATAAATGCATGTGACTTTACACACAAAGTTAAATGCAAATTCCCTCTGGGGTGGGCCTGGCTAAGCTCTGGGAGGAAGCCCTGCCTGAAAAGACTGCAGCCTAAGCTGTCACTCTTTCTTCACTCAGCCCAGAATCTGTTCGCATCTTCTGTCACTCAGGGCCTGAGAAGGTGGGGTTTTAAACGTTATCCAATCAGCGACGCTGGGCTGGGAACCGTCCAATCAGGCACGCAGCTGGAGCGGACAGGACGGCTTCCGGGATGTGGCGGGGCCTTTGTCTCTCGCTGCAGCCTGAGCTCCAGGTCTCCCCTTCACTGCACTGTGTCTTCTGCTCCTAGAGGCCCAACATCTGTGGCCCTGTGACCTGCAGGTATTGGGAGACCCACAGCTAAGACACCGGGACCCCCTGAAAGCCTAGAAATGGTGAGAGTGCCGGGTCGGACATCCCGAGAGAGGGGAAGGGCTGGTTGTAACCGGTGGGAAGTAGCTGTGGCGGGACTCAGGCCTCCCCGCAGTCAGCTCCACAGTCTGCGCCCCGAGTTCTCCTTGCCCAGCTCGGCCTCAGTCCCCTCCAGCCATAAGATGGCGGCTGCGCTGACAGTCGGGACCCCAGGCGTCCTGTCTCTTCACTGCACAGTGACTGTGCCCTGGCCTGGAGCCCTCTCTGGGCAGCTCTGCACCCGCAGCGCCGCGTCTTTCCCAGATTGTGCAGGGACCACGGGAGGGTCTTCAGGGGACAGTTCTGACTCGGGGTGCGGGTTCATGAGTGGGAAGAGCTTTGTTCCGTGGAGTTCCCAGTTCCTCTTGTCTTCTGTTAAAAATATATGGGAGTCACTACAAAAACATTAAATAATTTAATCAAAGAGTGATTCAAAAATTGTGGAGCACCCAGCTGTGGTTTGTAATTTGTGCTTCATGGGCGGGACTTGAAGAAAAGACTTTTATAAAAAGCATGATGAAGAAAACCAAATTCAGTAATTGGTTAGGTAGAGTTACATAGTTTCTTAATTTGTACAATAAAGGTGAAAATTTCCTGATTATGTAATCAGAGGTTAATTGGCAGTTTATAGTTGGTTAGGGCTGAGTTTTGTTTCTCTCAATGTAGTAATTTACTGAAAAATGCACGTCAGTTAGATTTTTTAAAAATAGGATCCCAGGGACTAAAGACACCTCCGTCTAATTGCCTGCCTTTTAATTATTTTCACAGTCCATGGGGAGCTGATTGTCCGCTGCATTTTTCACCTGTGTCCCAAGCAGGGTCTTAAGTCTAACCCCCATTCCTCATTTCTCCAGCCTCCCTCTGGCTTGCAGTAAGATACTAAATTTCCAGTTCCTTCTGGTGTTTCCAAATGCCAGCTTTTCCTCCCTAATTCACGTTATCGCCTATTTGTCTTTTAGTGTACTTTTCTATACCGTATTTTAATTATTTTTTGACAAAGCATTAAATGACGCCTTTTAAAAAGTTTGTTATCTGTAAATATTTCCCATGAGAAGAAAGCAAAGAATAATCCCCTGATACTGTATTGTTAAAACTCTCTGTGCCTTTTCTCCTTGTATCTTCTCTAGGCACAGAGATCTTGTCAGAATGTTTTTCGGTCAAGGTTTTCCTTTGGAAACTTTATGGGGTGATGTGTCCTCAGCCACCTTTTAGTTTTTTTCTGGTCGTGGGTTTCAGTACTGTCTGGGGATGAACTAAGATATCCACCGTGGTTATGTCAGCTAAAGTGCCTAGTGAATATCAGCTTCTGGTTTATTTTCTTCCATAGGACGACCTGAAATATGGAGTGTATCCTCTCAAGGAAGCAAGTCGATGCCCTGGGGCTGAGAGGAATCTTCTAGTGTACTCTTATTTTGAAAAGGTAACCTCTTGAGACATTAAAATTGTCTACGTCCAACCCAGCTTTCATTTCTTGGGGACACATTGCTGGTCAGCCAGTCCGATGCTGGCGCTGTTGGGAAAACACAGAAATAATGTATGCCCCCTGGATTGTCTTAGGGGGCAGAAAGATAATGAAATACATATAGTGGAAGAAAAATAGTGTTAAAAAGTGAAAAATTTGTGACAGATAAAATAGTATCCCAAAAGACCAGAAAAAAACAAAAACAAAAAGACCTGACTCTAGTGAGATGGTGTAAGAACTTGCAAAGTAAAATGCACCTGGAGCAGTCACCGAGAAATACTGCAGTGTCTCCTGTATGGGTGGTTCATGAGCACATAAGTGAGCAGGAGTGGGTGGAAGAATCTCCCAAGTGATTGAATGGCCTGACTTGAAACATGAGTCAGACACACATTTGTTTTTTAATCAGCACTGCCACTCCCTGGGTTTGTCACCTTGAAAATATTCGTTTACTTATTTTGACCTCACTTTTTTAGCTGTAAATTGCATTATATTAGTAGGGCTTGAAAGGTAGGAATTTTTTTTTTTTTTTTTTTGAAACAAGTTTCACTCTTGCTGCCCAGGCTGCAGAGGGATTGATCTTGGCTCACTACACCCTCCGTCTCCCAGGTTCAAGCAATTCTCCTACCTCAGCCTCCTAAGTAGCTGAGATTACAGGCACACACCACCACACCCAGCTAATTTTTTGTATTTTTTTTTTAGTAGAGACAGGGTTTCACCATGTTGGCCAGGCTGGTCTCGAACTCCTGACCTCAGATGATCTGCCTGCCTCAGCCTCCTAGAGTGCTGGGATTGCCGGCATGAGCCACTGTGCCTGGCAGGTAGGAAAATATTTACAAAGGGCATAAAAGAGGTGGGTTTTAGAAAAAAAAATAATATCTAATTATGTATCCCATTTGTTAAAAATTCTCATTTACCTTTTTCTTTCCCAGAGTGAGTTTACAAGTTTCCTCAGGTGTGTTTTTTTTATGGTTGGGTGCATTCAAACAGAATTCCAAGGCTTAGCTTTTAGAATGCTAGGTACCAAGGAAAAGAATAGGGAAAAATCTCTATTCATTCTGGCTGTAGAGAATGAATACATTTCCATGAGATAATGTGGTAGATAATTGGTGAGTTACATAGATTCATGAAAACATCAGTTGCTCTTTTTGCAGGGTGAATTTGTGACTAAATATCTCTGTTCAAATGCTGTTATCTTGATTTTTGAGTTTCATGCTACATTTTATGAGATGAAACTTGGTATCACCTAAAAGTATTCCCATATAACTGTTTACTACATGGTTTTTAATGAAAACAATAAAATAATAGATATGTTGTCTGAAAGGAATGGATACTTTTGCTTTTCTTATTTAAGTACAAAATGTAAGTACCTTAAAATTTCCTTTCCTTATATGAACACTGTGTTTGAGTAATTTTGCTGGATTTTTCAAACACATAGTTTTGAAAACCTTGTGAGTAACTCTAACATGGAAATTAAAGCTTGAGCCCAGTGACTAAGAGCTAAGGCTAATATTGAGCCTACAAAAGGAGGTTATGAAAGGCCCACCTATGTGGTGGCTCACGCCTGTAATCCCAGCACTTTGGGAGGCCAAGGCGGGTGGATCACGAGGTCAGGAGATCGAGACCATCCTGGCTAACACGGTGAAAGCCCGTCTCTACTAAAAATACAAAAAAATTAGCCAGGCGTAGTGGTGGGCGCCTGTAGTCCCAGCTACTTGGGAGGCTGAGGCAGGAGAATGGCATGAACCCGAGAGGCGGAGCTTAGGGTGAGCCAAGATCACGCCACTGCACTCCAGCCTGGGCGACAGAGCGAGACTCCATCTCAGAAAGAAACAAAGAAACAAATAAAAGCCCAGCTAGTTTTTTTCTGGGGATCCTCCCCTGCAGATGTCCCAGTCTGCTCAACCCAGCCATGGAAGAAGCCTTTCTGCTGACACAGCCCTGGAAAGCTGGGGACCCACAGGCAAATGCAGTTAGGATTAAGATGAAAGGGGACTGAGAGGATCTTACTGATGATGTTGTTATTGTTTTGAGGCAGTTTCTAGGCTTTGGAATATCAAAGTTAGATTTATGTAAAAAAAAATTCCAAAAGAGTATTGCAACAGGAAGAAGTACCAATTATAAAAACTTTAAGTATTGGAAAGTTTAGGCTGACAAGGGCTTTCTTTCCTAGGGAGGAGCAAACAAGATTAGAAAGAAGGTAGGAGGGGAATGGCAAATGAACCGTGAAAAATCAGATTTTAGATCAGAGAATGTTTTACCATGAAGTCAGCATGTTCTTAGACGAGACATAAAATAAGGTTGTATGTTGAATCAGACTGAGGATAGTTCAAAGTTCTGGAGCCTGTGAAAAATTTTATTTAGACCACTGAAGACAAATGCAGCTGATTCTTTTAATTGGAAAAATAAGAAAATGTGCAGAGTTCTACCAGAAAGAGGTCCCAATCCAAGCCCCAAAAGAGGGTTCTTGGATTTTGCTCAAGAAAAAATTCAGGGTGAGTCCATACAGTAAAGTGAAAGGAAGTATTAAGAAAATATCACAAGGTCAGGAGTTTGAGACCAGCCTGATCAACGTGGTGAAACCCCATCTCTACTAAAAACATAAAAATTAGCCAGGCTTGGTGGTGCACACCTGTAATCCCAGCTACTCAGGAGACTGAGGCAAAAGAATCACTTGAACCTGGGAGGCAGAGGTTGCAGTGAGCCGAGACCGTGCCACTGCACTCCAGCCTGGGTGACAGAGTGAGACTGTCTCAAAAAAAAAAAAAAAAAAAGAAGAAAGTAAAGGAATAAAAGAATGGCTTACTCCATAGGCAGAGCAGCCCAAGGGTTGCTGTTTGCACATTTTTATGGTTATTTCTTGATTATATGCTAAACAAGGGATGGATTATTTATGCCTCCCAATTTTAGACAATATAGGATAGCTTCCTAATGTTTCCATGATGTTTGTAAGCTGTCATGACACTTGTGGGAGTGTAGCAGTGAGGGCAATCAGAGGTCACTCTCATCACTTCTTGGTTTTGGTGGGTTTTATTTGACTTCTTTATTGCAACCTGTTTTGTCCACAGGTCTTTATGACTTGTATCTTGTGCTGACCTTCTTTCCTACCCTGTTACTTAGAATGCCTAACCATCCAGGAATGCAGCCCAGTCAGTCTCAGTCCTATTTTACCCAGCCCCTATTCAAAATAGATTTGCTCTGGTTCCTCTGACATCTCCCCCATCTTTTTCACAAGGGCACACTTAATCCTGAGGGTTGTAGAGGGATGAAGATCCATTTTCTATAACTACTTCATGCTGAATAGGGGTGATGATATTTTTGCCTAACTATTCAGTTTTCTTGACCCTGAAACAAAGGATCAGTGACATTTTATGCGAAGTCAAAAAGTATTACTTTCATCTTCCATTAGTTCAGTCCCTTCAGTTAATTCCTGTTCTGTTTGATAGTCATGAACATTCCAGTTCTCCATGTATACTGAACGTTTTTTCTCTATTCTAATGTCACAATTTCTAAAGTTATCACAAACTTGCACTTAAGAACATCTGTTGCCAGGCACAGTGGCTCCTGCCCATAATCTCAGCCCTTTGGGAGCCCAAGGCGGGTGGATTATCTGACGTCAGGAGTTCAAGACCAGCCTGACCAACATGGTGAAACCCTGTCTCTACTAAAAATACAAAAAAAATAGCTGGATGTGGTGGTGGACACCTGTAATCCCAGCCTAGTTTGGGAGGCTGAGGCAAGAGAATTACTCGAACCTGGGAGGCAGAGGTTGCAGTGAGCTGAGATTGCATCATTACACTCCAGCCTGGGCAACAGAGTAAGACTCCATCTCAAAAGAAAAAAAAAAATAGAACATCTGTCAAAGTTAACTATAAATCATCTTTTGAAGAGTACCAACACAGGATGATTGCCTGGATGGCAAAGTCTTAGGGCAGTCACAGTGAAAAAAAAAAAAAACCATGATTGACAAGGAAATTTGGTTAGCTCTGTGTCATATAATAATTTTATGTTAACAATTGTGATTATTAATGATGTTTTACCATGAAGTCAGCATGTTCTTAGAAGAGACATAAAATAAGGTTGCATGTTGACTCAGACTGAGGATAGTTATATTATCATATTAGTTATATTAGTCATATTAGAATTACAGGAGTTTCCCTTAATTTTGGAACACATACCAATAACATATTTACACAAATATAGTCCAAAAATAGTCAAACATGATTTCACAGTTGACAGCCTTTTCTGTGTGATTTTTATACTAAATGAGCCAAATTTTTACTATTTTATATTTGTGTATGATTTATGTCAAACCCAATTCTTAATGAATTTTTTTTAATTTTTTTTTTTTGAGACAGAGTCTCGCCCCATTGCCTAGGCTGGAGTGCTATGGCAGGATCTCAGCTCACTGGAACCTCTGCCTCCTGGGTTCAAGTGATTCTCCTGCCTCAGCCTCTTGAGTAGCTGGATTACAGGCGCACACCACCATACCTGGCTAATTTTTTTGTATCTTTAGTAGAGACTGGGTTTCATCATGTTGGCCAGGCTGGTCTCGAACTCCTGACCTTGTGATCGGCCCGCCTTGGCCTCTCAGAGGGCTGAGATTACAGACATGAGCCACCATGCCTGGCCTCTTAATGAATCTTTATAGACAAATCTATCCAATTTTAATGTTTGACCATAAGGTAATATTCTCATAAACCTTTTATAACTCTTCACAAAGTCCTTGTTGTTAGAGTAGATCAGTGCTTTAAGAGAAATCTGTCATTTTTATCTCAGTGTTCAATTTCTAGAAAAAATAATGCCTATTTAACTTTAGTCAGTATGTTGACACACAGAATCTCTTTTGCAATTAAATTTTAGCAAATCTTCCACAATTTGTTTAAACCTTCAGTTTTATTCTATCTAATCTAAAACATTCCTTTAACCTTTTAATCTAGGCAAAAAAATCCACATTTCCATGTCTTCTTATATAACCTTTTATCAAAAACATATTTCACTTTCTCTGAATTCCTTGCATGTAAAACTGTTTTTTAGTAGTCAAAATTAGATGTTACAGTGTTAACTCTTAGCAACTTTTACTTTTGATGAAAACCTTGGTAAGTAAGGAATTTTAATTACATACTGGGAGTGAAGTCTAGGACACAGACACAAGTGTATATAAGGTCTGACTCCAGTGTATTAATAGTTAGGGGGTGTGGCTAACTTGATGTGTCCCAGGCCTTACTTAGCTGTAAAACAGGCAAGTTGTACAGTGAACAGTCATAGTGGCATTTTGAGAAGTCTTAATTTAAGAGGCATAATGACCTTTAAATTGTACAACATTTCTTGCATAAATTTCCTTCAGTGAATTATTTCATGACTTATACAGACCATCTACAATATGTTTGGGCTTTCTGATTTGTCCTAAACATCCCTCTTTTTAAATAACCAGTCATTTTACTTTAGGATAAGAATTTACTATACAACATCTTTTCTTATATAAAATCTCTTTTCTTTATAACCTTTGTATATTTAGGCGACATGGCTAATTCCATATGTCTCAAGGCCTTATTTAGAATCTACTGGCTTCAAGATAGGTAAATTGAACAATTTTTAAAAGTCAAAGAGCCAATTTATGACCTTAAAATATTTGGTAAATCTAATATATGACCTATATAACTTAGATCAAATGTTTATATTTTGACGACTTTTTATTTTCCCAATGATCTTTAAAACTGTTTTTATTTCCGAAAGATTACTTGTCACATGAACTAAAAGGTGTTACACTTTTAACTTTTCTGACAAAATATTTGATTTACGCTCTTACTATTTTTAAACCAATTAATCAGAGTTCTTTCATATCACACACACAACACATGTAAATACATGTGTGACATGTATTAACTCCTGCTCGAAGGACACGTCGTCTCTTAATGAGGATGTCCCCTTTGTCAGCAGCTTTCTTCTCGGCCCGGGCCAACAGCCTCTGCTTCTCCTCTTGCTTTGTCTCTGGTCTGTACTTGTAGGCCAGCTTAAGCAGCTGAGTAGCTGTTTGGTGGTCCAGGCCCTGGGTGAACTGGTTAATCACAGAAAAACACTTTCAGCCGCCTATAGAGGATGGCTCTTTGCTGCTGCAACCTGATATAGTGGGGCCATTTCGGGTGAGGTCCCTTTTGGGCTGGATGTCCTGCCCAGTGCCACAATTCTTAGGCCTTTTCTCAAACAGGAAATTCACCACTTTCTTGGCCTCCTGCTTCTTCACAACAGCAGGGGTTGGAGCCACCTTCTTCCCCTAGGCCTTCTTTCCTTTTGGCATCTTGGGTCGGGGGAGGAGAGCTTCTTTGTCAGTTTCTTAATTGGATTACTAGTTTCAGCGTGGAGCCCAGGGCCAGGAAAGCATGTCGTTTTTATGGCCTAAGAAGTAAACAGAGCTGGAAAACAAAACAGATCCTCCTAAATTAAGGGTACCATTTTTAAATCAGATCTTGGATCTAAAAAGGAGAGAATTAGTTAATCCCAAGGGAAGTCTTATTTCTCAGTAGGGGTTGGGGATACCTCCATATTTCCTAGGTGGTCAAGAGTATGTTTCTCTGATCCAAATATGAAGAACTGAGTATTTCCCCATAATTGCCATTAGCCATTCCAAAAGTACAGTTCTCACCTAGTTAATACATGTGAAGTATCTTTTATAATGTGAAGTAATTTCTGATACCCCCCAAAGTCAAAAACATCAGATAACGCAATGCAAAACGAACAGAACCTTAGATTTTGAGAAGGCTCTATCCACCTTCAATTTTTGGAGTTTCATGAGGAAAAAGGGGTGTTTCTCAAAACAGGGCCTGTGGCACCTCTTCTGTTTTTCCCAAGGTGTCCCAGGCTCTGTTAGAGCTTGAATATCTGCTTTACTTAAGCTGACTTTTAACCACAGTGCTTTTTTTTTTTTTTTTTTTTGGAATGGAGTCTCGCTCTGTCGCCCAGGCTGGAATGCAGTGGCGCTATCTTGGCTCACTGTAATATCTGCCTCCCAGGTTCAAGTGATTCTCCTGCCTCAGCCTCCTGAGTTGCTGGGACTACAGGCGAGTACCACCACACTAGGCTAATTTTTTGTATTTTTAGTACAGATGGGGTTTCACCATGTTAACCAGAATGGTTCTATCTCCTGACCTTGTGATCAGCCCACCTTGGACTCCTAAAGTGCTGGGATTACAGATGTGAGCCAATGACCACAGTGATCAATGCTCTTTTAAAAAGTCCTTTTAAATTTCTTATTACCAGACTTTAGTCAGGTCAAACAGCCAACATCTCTGGCTTTTGAATTTTACCAAAAGTAACTTCACAGGTGTTCTGAAAAGAAAATTCAAGGTGGTTCCTGGAGGGGAAGAGAATCAACAAATGGTAAAGCTCACCCAAATATCAAATAAGAAAGTACTCATTCACTAAGCTGGGAATTGAATCCTGAACCTGGGCCACCATTATGATGGTGGAGACCAAGAGAAAATACTGTCATGTGGTCACAAGGTGGAGCTTCCAAGGCCATGACTGAGCACTTTTCTGGGCCATCTTGAACAGCAGCCTTAAGGGGTCCTAGGCCTGCATTCTATCCTAAGGTACCCCTCTTAATGACAGAACCATACAGAAAGACAAATTTATAGCTCAAAGTACAACAGATTTGTTACAGCTTACGACTAACCTCACAAATGCATTCCCATATTAATTAGAACTTTACATAGAAGATAAACAGTATTTTTTTTTCACCATTCATTCAATCAGTTTGCATAGAGAGGCTAGAAGTCTGGTCAGAAATTTGTACACTTTTACCAGCATGCCAGGCTTCTGGGTTCCATTTTCCCGAGTGGCCCTAGTGATGTGGCTGGCTGCACCACAGCCCCGTGGGCCAAGCCACAACAAAAAGAAAAATTATCTTTTTCTGGCCAGATCAAAATATATGTGACAACATAGACATTAGCCACTCTTCTTAGCAACCAATATGAAACTGGCAAGACTTAAACTTGGCCCCAGTTGGGCCCTGTCATTGTTAATTCAACTTAATAATCAGGAGTTTTATCTTGTGGTCTCTAGGCAAGATGGTTACTCTGAGTAATATAAGAAAGAGAAAAGAGAGAAAAAGCATTGTCTGTGGCAGGGTGGGAAGGCAAAGAGCTGAGGGGTCCAGAGAAAGACCTACCCATCGCAGCGATAATAAAAAGTTCAGGTGGCCGCTTCTTGGTAGGAAAGAGATTTTTTTTCCAACAGTCCCATTAGCACTTAAGTTTTCCCTTTTGGACAAGAAAAAGATCCGCATGTCCCATGGTCCTGTAGATGCCTAATTCTGTCACCCATAGCCATCAGCAAAGAGTGCAAGACAGACTAATCCAAAAAGAATAGCAATGAATGTCCCATAGTGTCAAACCAGTTCTTAGCTGAGACGGATTTTACTGAGAGGGGTCTCTAACTTTCTAAATCTTAGGAAGGAATATAACCTTTCTAAGCTCGGCCTCAAATCCAAGTTCAGTCAAGCATCCTTGTCTTTTATTAAGAGGAGCCTTTAACCCACTGTGTCTTAGGAGAGACTCTAATTCTCCTAAGTTGTGCCTCTAACCCAATCCCATCCTTTACTCAGGTATATGCACACCACTCACCCAAAGTCAGCCGATTGGTGCACACAGATGATTTTCCTCTGGGTCAGAGGTCTCTTAAGTATAGTCCCTTTGTGGTTACCAGAAAGATGTTACCGGAAAGAAGTTCTGATCCAGACCCCAAGAGAGGGTTCTTAGATCTCGCTCAAGAAAGAATTGAGGGCGAGTCCGTAAAGTGATAGCAAGTTAATGAAGAAAGTAAATAAATAGAAGAATGGCTTTCTCTATAGGCAGAGCAGCGGCTGCTAGTTGCACATTTTTATGGTTATTTCTTGATTATATGCTAAACAAGGGGTGGAATATTTATGCCTCTCCTTTTTCAACTATTTTAAGATAACTTCCAGACATTGCCATGGCATTTATAAACTATCATAGCACTGGTGGGAGTATAGCAGAGAGGACAACCACAGGTCCCGCTCATCGCCATGTTAATTTTGGTGGGTTTTATCCAGCTTCTATACTGCAAACTGTGTTATCAGCCAGGTCTTTATGACCTGTATCTTGTGCTGACCTCCTATCTCATCTTGTGAGTTAGAATGTCTGACCATTTGGGAATTCAGCCCAGTGGGTCTCAGCGTTATTTTTACCCAGCCTCTATTCAAAATAGAGGCTGCTCTGGTTCAATACACCTCTGACAGAGTCTGTGTCTGACTATGTGATAAATAAGAAAAGAGAGCACCATCTAAGTCATAATGGGAAGGGTGTTTCTTTCCATAAACTATTTCTAGAGAACACAAAGGATGAAGAATTTTATTAATCACAGCTATTTACCCAGATTGTTTGTGATTCATCATTCCCCACCTCTTTTCTTTGTCATATACATTTCTTCCATTTGACTTTTCCTGGGTTGTACTTTTTATAATAAACTAGTAAACATAACTACAGTGTTTTGCTGAGTTCTGTGAGTATCTTGATCTAATTATTGAACTTGAGGAAGGCTGTGGGAGTCCCCATTTTTTTTCTTTTTTGAGACAAAGTTTCGCTCTTGTTGTCCAGTTTGGAGTGCAGTGCCGTGATCTTGGCTCTCCGCAACCTCTGCCTTCCGAGTTCAAGCGATTTTCCTGCCTCAGCCTCCCTAGTAGCTGGGATTACAGGCGCCCACCACCATGCCCGTCTAATTTTGTATTTTTAGTAGAGATGGGGTTTCTTCATGTTGGTCAGGCTGGTCTCAAATGCCCGACCTCAGTTGAGCCACCTGCCTTGGCCTCCCAAAGTACTGGGATTACAGGCATGAGCCGCCGCACCCATTGGGAGTCCCCAATTTTTTTTTTTTTTATTATACTTTAAGTTTTATGGTACATGTGCACAACGTGCAGGTTAGTTATATATGTATACATGTGCCATGTTGGTGTGCTGCACCCATTAACTTGTCATTTAACATTAGGTATATCTCCTAATGCTATCCCTCCCCCCTCCACCCCACAACAGGCCCCAGTGTGTGATGTTCCCCTTCCTGTGTCCATGTGTTCTCATTGTTCAATTCCCACCTGTGAGTGAGAACATGCGGTGTTTGGTTTTTTGTCCTTGCGATAGTTTGCTGAGAATGATGGCTTCCAACTTCATCCATGTCACTACAAAGGACATGAACTCATCATTTTTTATGGCTGCATAGTATTCCATGGTGTATATGTGCCACATTTTCTTAATCCAGTCTATCATTTTTGGACATTTGGCTTGGTTCCAAGTCTTTGCTATTGTGAATAGTGCTGCAATAAACATATGTGTGCATGTGTCTTTATAGCAGCATGATTTATAAACTTTTGGGTATATACCCAGTAATGGGATTGCTGGGTCAAATGGTATTTCTAGTTCTAGATCCCTAAGGAATCGCCACACTGACTTCCACAATGGTTGAACTAGTTTACAGTCCCACCAACAGTGTAAAAGTGTTCCTATTTCTCCACATCCTCTCCAGCACCTGTTGTTTCCTGACTTTTTAATGATCGCCATTCTAACTGGTGTGAGATGGTATCTCATTGTGGTTTTGATTTGCATTTCTCTGATGGCCAGTGATGATGAGCATTTTTTCATGTATCTGTTGGCTGCATAAATGCCTTCTTTTGAGAAGTGTCTGTTCATATCCTTTGCCCACTTGTTGATGGGGTTGTTTGTTTTTTTCTTATAAATTTGTCTGAGTTCATTGCTGATTCTGGATATTAGCCCTTTGTCAGATGAGTAGATTGCAAAAATTTTCTCCCATTCTGTAGGTTGCCTGTTCACTCTGATGGTGGTTTCTTTTGCTGTGCAGAAGCTCTTTAGTTTAATTAGATCCCATGTGTCAATTTTGGCTTTTGTTGCCATTGCTTTTGGTGTTTTAGACATGAAGTCCTTGCCCATGCCTATGTCCTGAATGGTATTGCCTAGATTTTCTTCTAGGGTTTTTATGGTTTTAGGTCTAACATTTAAGTCTTTAATCCATCTTGAATTAATTTTTGTATAAGGTGTAAGGAAAGGATCCAGTTTCAGCTTTCTACATATGGTTAGCCAGTTTTCCCAGCACCATTTATTAAATAGGGAATCGTTTCCCCATTTCTTGTTTTTGTCAGGTTTGTCAAAGATCAGATGGTTGTAGATATGCAGCATTATTTCTGAGGGCTCTGTTCTGTTCCATTGATCTATATCTCTGTTTTGGTACCAGTACCATGCTGTTTTGGTTACTGTAGCCTTGTATAGTTTGAAGTCAGGTAGCATGATGCCTCCCCCTTTGTTCTTTTGGCTTAGGATTGACTTGGCAATGTGGGCTCTTTTTTGGTTCCATATGAACTTTAAAGTAGTTTTTTCCAGTTCTGTGAAGAAAGTCATTGGTAGTTTGATGGCAATGGCATTGAATCTATAAATTACCTTGCGGAGTCCCCAATTTTTAAACAGTAGCTCAGAAGCATAGATGAGCCTATGGGGTTTGTCACTGGCATCTGGAATGAGGACAATGTTGTGGGACTGAGATCTGAATCAGGGTCTGTGCTGACTCTGGGTGGTGTCAGAATTGAAATGTTAGACACTGAGTTGCTATTGGAGAATTGCTTGGTGTTCAGCAAACTCTACAGATTTGGTGGCAGAAGAAAGATATCCCAGAGCCCTGTCCTGGTATAAAACTCTGAGTGTCTGCAAATGGGAGGCTCTTCTCTCCTGCACACAGGCTTTCCCACTACCCATTGTCTTGGGATCCCAGGGCTCCTGCCAGGATTGAAGAGGATGAAAACTTCAAGGAAAGGAGCTCTGATGACAGACCCCCTTTTCGCAAAGCTGCCACCACAGGATTCCCACCCACTCCCAAATATGCCCACTAGACATTGATGTATCCACACCTCTCCCAGCACTAGGCACCACCCTCAGGAATTTCACTATAGCATTGTTGATTTTAGTGTTTCTTGACAAAAACCCACAAAAGTGTCTACAAGTCTCCTGGCATATCCCCACACGCAGACGCTGAATCTGCCACAGCAACCTGTTTTCCCCACCAAGCTAGGGTTCTGGGCCACCTGTTCATAATCTCATCTGCCTACAGGCACACAGAAATAAATCAGAGTCTAGCCCCACCTGGGCCACCATCTGTAGAACAAACAACTCCTTGCACCTACATTGCACTCTTCCCCACGCATGGATTTTTTTTTTCTTTTAACTTTTCTTTTTGGTTAAGGGGTCCATGTGCAGCTTTGTTATATAGGTAAAATTGTGTCATGGGGGTTTGGTGTAGATTGTTTTGTCACTGAGGTACTAAGCGTAAAACCGAACAGGTATTTTTTTCTGATCCTTTTTGTCCTTTTGTTCTGCATTCTCAACTAGGCCTCAGTGTCTGTCGTTCCCTTCTTTGTGTCCATGTGTTATTATTATTTAGCTCTTATAAATGATAGCATGCATTTGGTTTTGTTTCACTTTAGCTTTCTAAGGATAATGGTCTCCAGCATCATCTATGTTGCTGCAAATAACTTAATCTTGTTTTTTTTTCTTTTAATGGCCACATAATCTTCCATGATGTTTATGTACCGTACTTTGTTTTTATTAAATCTTCTATTTTATTTAATTAATTTATTTGGAGACTGTGTTTCACTCTGTCACAAAGGCTGAAGTGCAGTGGTGCAATCTTGACTCACTTCAGCCTCAACCTTCCAGGCTCAAGGCACCCTCTTACTTCAGCCCCCAAAGTAGCTGGGACTACATCCATGCACCACCATGCCCAGCTAACTTCTTTTTCTATCTTTTGTAGAGATGAGTTTTGCCATGTTGCCCAGGGTGGTCTTGAATGCTTGAGCTAAGGCAATCCACCTGCCTCAGCCTCCCAAAGTGCTGAGATTACAAGTGTGAACCACCTCACCCAACCATACCATATTATTTTAATCTAGTCTACCATTAATAGGCAATTAGGTTTGTTTTGTGTCTTTGTTTGTTTGTTTGAGATGGAGTCTTACTCTGTCAGCCAGACTAGAGTGCAGTGGTACCGTCTCACCTCACTGCAACCTCTGCCTCCTGGGTTCAAGCAATTCTCCTGCTTCAGCCTCCCATGTAGCTGGGACTGCAGACATGTGCCATCATGCCCGGCTAATTTTTGTATTTTTAGTAGAGACAGAGTTTTGCCATGGGATTACTGTACGCAGCCTATTATTGACTTTCTAATTACAGCCATTCTGATTGGTGTGAGGTGGTATCTCATTGTGGTCTTTTTTTGCTTGTTTGTTTTTTGCATTTCTCTAGTGATTAGTGGTGAGCATTTGTTGCACATGCTTGTTAGCCACGTTTGTCTTCTTTTGAAAAGCATCTGTTCATGTTTTTTGCCTACTTTTTTTTTAAGACAGAGTCTTGCTCTGTCCCAGGCTGGAGTGTAGTGGTGGGACCTTGGCTCACTGCAACCTCCGCCTCCTAGGTTCAAGCTATTCTCCTGCCTCAGCCTCCCGAGTAGCTGGGATTACAGGTGTGCACCACCACGCCTGGCTAATTTTTTTGGATTTTTTTAGTAGAGATGGGGTTTCACCATGTTGGCCAGGTTTCGAACCCGACCCCATGATCCGCCCGCCTTGGCCTCCCAAAGTGCTGGGATTACAGGTGTGAGCCACCGCACCCGGCCATTTGTCTACTTTTTAATGAATTTTTTTTTTTTTTTTTGCTCTGTATTCTGCTGCCTTGTTCTGTGAGTCTGTTTTTGTACCAATACCGTTCTGCTTTTGTTACCGTAGCCCTCTAGTGAATGTGGTTTGAAGTGGGGTAATGTAATGCCTCCAGCTTTGTTCTTTTTGCTTAAAATTGCCTTGGCAATTCAGGCTCATTTTGGTTCCATATAAATTTTAAAATAGTTATTTTTTAGTTAACAGTGTTTTGGTAGTTTGATACAAATAGCATTAAATTGGTAAATGTCTTTGGGCAGTTTGGCCATTTTAATAATATTGATCTTTTCTATCTGTGAGCATAACATGTTTTTTTAATTTGTTTATGTCATCTCTGACTTTTGTTGTTGTTGAGACAGAGTCTTGCTCTGTCACCCAGGCTGGAGTGCAATGGTGCGATCTCAGCTTACTGCAACCTCTGCCTCCCTGGTTCAAGCTATTCTCCTGCCTCAGCTTCCCAAGTAGCTGGGATTACAGTCACATGCCACCATGCCTGGTTAATTTTTTTTGTATTTTTAGTGAAGACAGGGTTTCACCATGTTGGTCAGGCTGGTCTTGAACTCCTGACCTCATGATCCGCCCACCTCGGCCTCCCAAAGTGCTGGGATACAGGTGTGAGCTACTGGGCCTGGCCACCTCTGACTTCTTTAAGCAGTATTTTGTCATTCTTGTTATAGAGATCTTTCACCTCCCTGGGTAGCTGTATTCCTAGATATTCCATTCTTTTTGTGGCAGTTGTGAATGGGATTATGTTTTTGATTTGGCTTTCGGCTTGGATGTTGTTGATGTAAACGGATGCCATTGATTTAGTACCCTGAAACTTTGCTGGAGTTGTTTATCAGTTTAAACAGCTTTTTGCTGAGACTATAGGGTTTTGAAGATATAGAATCTTGTCATCTGGACATAAGGATAGTTTGACTTCCTCTCTTCTTTTTTGGATGTCTTTTATTTTAATCTTTTTCCTGATTGCTTTGGCCAGGACTTCCAATTCTGTGTTGAATAGGAGTTTTGAGGGAAGGCATTCTTGTCTTGTGCCAGTTTTCAAGGAGGAATGCATCCAGCTTGTGTCCATTCAGTATGTTGGCTGTAAGTTTGTCATAGATGACTCATTATTTTGAAGTAGGTACCTTCAATGCCTAGTTTGTTGAGGGTTTTAAACATGAAGGATGTTAAATTATATTGAAAGTGTTTTTAGCATCTATTGAGATAATCTTGTGGGTTTTGTCTTTAGTTCTGTTTATGTGATGAATAATATTCATTAATTGTTGTATGTTGAAAAAACCTTGCATACCGGAGATACAGCCTACTTGATCACACTGGATTAACTTGATGTTCTCCTGGATTTGGTTTGCCAGTATTTTGTTGAGAAAGTTTTCTTCAGTGTTCATCAAGGATATTGGCCTGAAGTTTTCTATTTTTTGTTTTATCTCTGCCAGGTTTTGGTATCAGAATTCTATATAGAATTATGATATATATATATAGTATACAAAAAGAGTATACTATTCTTTTTGTTGTTGTTGTTGTTGGAGGCAGAGTCTCACTCTGTTGCCAGGCTGGAGTGCAGTGGCGCGATCTCGGCTTACCACAACCTCCACCTCCCGAGCTCAAGTGATTTGCCTGCCTCAGCCTCACGAGTAGCTGGGACTACAGGCCTGGGCCACCACACCCAGGTAATTTTTGTATTTCTTGTAAAGATGGGGTTTCACCATGTTGGCCAGGATCGTCTTGATCTCTTGACCTCATGATCTGCCCGCCTCAGCCTTTCAAAGTGCTGGGATTACAGGCATGAACCACCGCACCTGGCTGATGCTATTCTTATATAATGAGTTGAAAAGGAGTCCCTTTTACTCAGTATTTTAAAATAATTTTGGTAGAATTGATACCAGCTCTTTGTATATCAGGTAGAATTCACCTGCAAATTTGTCTGGTCCTGTTCTTTTTTTGGTTATTAGGCTATTTATTACTAATTCAATTTTGGAACTTGTTGGCTTATTCAGGGATTCTGTTTTGTTGCTGTTGTTATTGTTCAGTCTTTGGAGGATGTATCTTTGCTCCAAGGTTACAGTCCTAAACTTGGCCCAAATGAACTCTCTACTTATATTCATGTTGCCTCAGCCTTTTTTTTTTTTTTTTTTTAGGTAGACATATTACTTAGAGTATGCTAGAACAGCCTCTATGAGGAGATTTTTCCTTTGATTGTACTTTACTTGATGTAACACCCAAGGATGCAAGCCAGGTTGATCCCACCTAGAATCTGCACATAACATCTTGCTTCTGCCTGGCATTCACAAGACAGGGCCAGACTTTGGATTGAGAATATACAGAAAACCAATAGGAGGCATTTTCTGCATTGTGAGATGTCAACATAGACATCTGAAACCCCCCTTTGAGAATGTGGCTTTTTAAGCTTTTTAGATCTTGTTCAATGACCTGTTACAGTTATGTAAGAGGCTCCAGGTGTAAATAGAGTCTGATGACAGAATCTTTAAGTTTAAACAAGCATCTTAAGAGTGAGAGATCAAGGCCACAAAATATCCAGAACCATGACAACCACAACTATACCTACGTGTAAAATGTCATGCTGGAGCAGAGTATTCTTGTCCTTCCTCTTACCCAAAAGTGAATGAATCAGGATAGGTGATCCAGGTTCTGGAGCTCCGCCAGAGTAGTTCCATTTTCTATTTAGAATCAGCCTGAGTCTCTCCATCCTGGCTTATCAGTGGGCCCTCAGCCGTGGATCACTAAGAACCGTCTCACAATCACCTAGGCATCTTTGAGACATTTGAGGATGTCCAGGGCAGAACTGTGTCAGGCTGACAAGAGTGATTAATTCTGCTTCTCTCAGTATAAGAGAAAGAAGTAATCCTGTGTTTTTTACTCCCTTCATATAAGAGGTCACTTTAGTTGATACCAAGATGAGAGTTTCTCTAGTTTCCTAGTACTTAGGTGAAAGACAAAGAGGAGGTCTTGTGACAAATAAACTAATTGCTTCCATTTCATATGGTCATTCAAAACATAGATGAACCAGGTGCGGTGGATCATGCCTGTAATCCCAGCACTTTGGGAGGCCAAGGTGGGTGGATCACGAGGTCAAAACATCAAGACCATCCTGGCCAACATGGTGAAACCCCATCTCTGCTAAAAATACAAAAATTAGCTGGGCTTGGTGGCACGTGCCAGCTACTCAGGAGGCTGAGGCAGGAGAATCTCTTGAACCTGGGAGGTGGAGGTTGCAGTGAGCTGAGATCATGCCACTGAACTCCAGCCTGGTGACAGAGCAAAGTTCCATCTCTAAATAAATAAATAAATAAAGCAGTCATGATCCCTACCATCCAGGAACTTTTAGTCTAGACTAGCAACTGGGTACATGGTTGAATTAAGTATCGTATGGTTAGTACAATGAATAGATGTGTACAAAAAAACTTAAGCTTTATTTGGGCCACTTTTTTTGTATTGTTGTGACTTCTGATATCATCTGAAGGGATATTTATGGACAGGAGAATTGTTATTATTATTCGTGTTTCTTTTACCTTGCTAAGAATACATATATATCATCTGATAAAATTATCCTAGAAAACCTTGAGAGATTTGTTTAAGTTGCTTATTATTATATGTTATAACATTGAAAGGGCAGATTAAAGTTACATAAACTCTGGGATTTTAGTTTCTCTCAGGTAAGCTTAGGAAAAACTGAACTGGAAATACCCCAGTGGCATAGAGAACAGAATTCTACAGAGGGTCCAGTGCCTAACCCAGGTCTGTTTTGTTTGTTTGTTTGTTTGTTTGTCTAAGATGGAGTTTTGCTCTTGTTGCGCAGGCTGGAGTGCAGTGGCGCAAGCTAGGCTCACTACAACCTCCACCTCCCTGGTTCAAGTGATTCTCCTGCCTCATCCTCCCGAGTAGCTGGGATTACAGGCTTGTACCACCATGCCTGGCTAATTTTTGTATTTTTAGTAGAGATAAGTTTTCTCCATGTTGGTAAGACTGATCTCGAACTCCCGACCTCAGGTGATTTTCCCACCTAGGCCTCCCACAGTGTTGGGATTACAGGCGTGAGCCACCACACCAAGCGTTCGCCCCTTGTTTTTTGCTTTTTTCAGTTGGAGTCTTGCTCTTGTTTCCCAGGCTGGAGTGTAGTGGTGCAACCTCGGCTCACTGCAACCTCTGCCTCCCAGGTTCAAGCAATTCTTGTGCCTCAGCCTCCCAAGTAACTGGGATTACAGGTGCCTGTCACCACATCCAGCTAATTGTGTGTGTGTGTGTGTGTGTGTGTGTGTGTGTGTGTTTTCTTGAAATGGAGTCTTGCTCTGTCGCTCAGGCTGGAATGCAGTGGCATGATCTTGGCACACTGCAACCTCCATCTATGGGAGTCAAGCGATTGTCCTGCTGCAGCCTCCTGAGTAGCTGGGATTACAGGCACCTGCCACCATGCCCATCTGATTTTTGTATAGTTAGTAGAGACAGGGTTTCACCGTGTTGGACAGGCTGGTTTTGAACTCCTGACCTCAGGTGATCCACCTGCCTCACCCTCCCAAAGTGCTGCGATTACAGGCATGAGCCACTGTACCCGGCAATTTTTGTATCTTCAGTGGAGACAGGGTTTCACCATTTTGGCCAGGCTGGTCTTGAACTCCTGACCTCAGGCGACTCATCCACCTCAGCCTCCCAAAGTACTGGGATTACAGGCATGACCACCACACCCGACCAGATTCACCCTTTTTGGAGCCCTTATTTAGGTCTGGCCCCACCCTGGAGTCTTGCATCACAAAACTGATTTAAAAAAATGAGAGTTTTGGCTGGTGAATCCTGCTGCCTTTCTAGAGCTGGTGCTCACAATTTCAGAAACCCAAAAGCAGGTAAATGAGAAAAATAAACTGTATATATTGGGATCCTAATTTTTAAATTTTGTGTTAAAACCAGTGCTTACAGAAATATTCCATTTAGCAACTTGTTTTCTATTCCTGCAGATCCAGTAGTTGCTCCACAAGTAACAAAAAAGTAAATATAAACACAATAAAAATTTCTCTAAACTACATTAAATTCTTTCATTCTGTATCCCTCCTATCTGTCTATATTTAGCTTTTATTCTATACATTTTATTTTTAAAAATGACAGAGAAACAGATGAAGAAATAAAAATGCTGAACCCTTTATCTAAATCCTGGGAATTATTGAACACTTAGAGTCAACTTCCAGGGTGTTATGAGGATTAAATCACATAATGTGTTATTCCCCACATAGTGCTCTGTAACATACTCTTGAGCAGATAGTACCTGCTTAATAAACATTGCATTATTACATGTTTACATGTTGTTTTTCAAATGCAGAATTATTCTGAAATTGCTGCTTTCTGTTTCCTCTGTAAACTTTAAAGAGCCAGCAAAGAATACGAAACGTTTGGATGGAGATTGGTTGTCTCCATTTGTACCAGAAATATTTGTGTTGTGACAACAGAGCTGAGTGTAAGGGACTCTGTGCTGTGCCTGCTTTCTCTAACTACTGCTAATAATGAACCCAGGGGTAGCAACATCAGCATTGGCAGGGGACTTGTTTGAAATACCCATTCATGGACTTTTTCCAAACCTGCAGATTCACATTACATAGATTGGGACCAAAATTCCCAAGTAATGTTGGTTTTTTTTGAGACGGAGTCTCGCTCTGTCACCCAGGCTGAAGTGTAATGGCACGATCTCGTCTCACTGCAACCTCTGCCCCCCGGGTTTAAGCGATTCTCCTGCCTTAGCCTCCTGAGTAGCTGGGATTACAGGCATGCACCACCACGCCAGCTAATTTTTTATTTTTAGTAGAGATGAGGTTTCTCCCTGTTTGTCAGGCTGGTCTTGAACTCCAGACCTCAGGTGATCCGCCCCACTCCACGTCCCAAAGTGCTGGGATTACAGGCATGAGTCACTGCTCCTGATCCTATTACCAAGTAATTTTTAAGCTCATTAAAGCTTGAGAGGCAGTGCTTATCAGCCCACTTCTCTCATTAGGATTACATGGTGAAATCCTGACTCTACTAAAAATACAAAAATTAGCTGGGTGTGGTGGTGTGTGCCTGTAATCCCAGCTACTTGGCAGGCTGAGGCGGGAGAATCGCTTGAACCTGGGAGGCGGATGTTGCAGTGAGCTGAGATTGCACCATTACACTCGAGCCTGGTAAGAGCGTGAAACTCCATCTCAAAAAAAAAAAAAAAAAAATTGCAGAAATCTCTTTACTTGTGCCCTTTCCACAGTTTCTATTTATTGTTCTGGGTGGAAGCATCCATGTTGTTTTAATGAAGGGCCTCATGTGACTCTAAGCTGAGGCCAGAATCAAATATGAGGGCTTCAAAATACATTCATGAGAGTGAAGTGCCACCTTTGTACTAAAGGGTGGTCACAGGGCCCGTTCAGTTTGGGTTTGGTAGGGACAGGGCAGTGTGGTGCATATTTCCATTACTGTAGCAGAATTTGCTGGTGTCTGTGGCAGGGGAGGGCACCTGTGGACAGGAAAAGAGGAACACTTTTAATATGGCAGATCATATTTTTATTTCCATGGAGCAGCTCATTTTTTCCTGAATCTCTTCTGTTATAAAGGAGAGAAATGCATGGACTTTTTGGTCTTGTTCCTTCTGTCTGTGGGTGTGACACTAGTAGGTAAGCAGGTGGTGCTGATGCTTTTAAGGGAATTTTCTCAAGATGCAGGTGTTACTTGTCCAGAGAATTTTATCTGAAAAGGATTTCCAGAGAAGGAGGAGAAAGAGGAATAATGGCTTCTTTTCAGCTAAACATGTCTCAGATCAAGAGCTGTGTCCACTCTGCCTCCTGGAGTGCCATGTGTTTAGTACTTGGAAACCTTCTCTGCTTGTGTTTTTCCTCCCCAATGAGTTTGTTTCAGGTACTTTAAAAAATTCTTGTGATAGTCAAGGGTCTCTAAAAAATATTTGTTTCCAGCCGGGCACGGTGGCTCATGCCTTTAATCCCAGGATTTTGGGAGGCCGAGGCAGGTGGATCACTTGAGGTTGGGCGTTCAAGACCAGCCTGACCAAGATGGGTAAACCCCGTCTCTACTAAAAATACAAAATTAGACAGGTGTGATAGCACATGCCTGTCATCCTAGCTACTAGGAGGCTGAGGCAGGAGAATCACTTGAACCTGGGAGACAGAGGTTGTGGTGAGCCGAGATCACACCATTGCACTTCACCCTGGGCAACGAGTGAAACTGTCTCAAAAAAAAAAAAAAAAAAAGTTTTCCTATGTACCAGACCCTTCTCTATATCATGGCTTCTTATATGCAATGCAGAATTCCTACCATGAATTTATGATCTGCCATATTAAAAGTGTTCCTTTTGTGGCTGTTGAACATGGGAAGATATGGATACTCAAGATTCCTACTGGGGAAAAGCTGGGGTCCTTAGTAAAGATGGAGAACATATAATGTTGTGGTTTCATCTAAACCCAGGAAGTTGTGAAAAAATTATTAAGAGATACCTGCTCTCTAGAGTGCTAAAGAAAGACTACTTAAAATCATTATTAAAATTATGGAATGCGGGAGATATCTTGACCTTTGCATAAAACTGATTTTTTAATGGTTAAATTCAGTCTATAATTGACTTTTTGAGGGGCAATATCTCAGCAGTGATGCTGTGTTCTTCTGTGTGCATCAGCACATCACAGAAATTTGTTCTAGTGTAGTTGATGTTAATAATTTACTTGGTTAAAGAGCTCTGTGACTTTTTTTCACTATAGAGTTAATTATTTTTATCTTTATTATTAAGTATCTTTATACAGCTAATGTGCATAAACCATCACAATTAATCTGGTGCCTGCCCTTTTTTCTTAGGTTTTTTTGTTTTTGTTTTTTTTTGCATGTGTCTGTCTTTGGAAAATGAAGACACTTAATTTTGTATACAAGCCAGAAACATTGGGAAAAACACAGTCTCTTTCACTTGCCTAATGTTTGACAAAATAGTCTTCCTGGGATAAAAACATTGGCATTACTAGTGACCTTTTTAGAATTTTAGAAACTCAGACTTTATTCCAGATCTTCTGAAAAATATAAAAAAATCTTCATGGCAGGATCTCCAGTTTATCGTGCACATTTAAATTTGAGAGGTACCTTCTGACTCAACATGTTTTTCTTTGTCTGAAAAATATACACAACTCATTATGATGTAAGTATAGCACTCAATAATGTATATGTTTGCGTTTGTGTCCTTAATTATATACTTTATCATCCAGAGAAGTATCATATATGCACTGGTGTTGTGGATCTTAGGCCATTCTCTGCCCTCAGAGTAGGAGAATACCTTAGAAAATATTTCTGTGTTAAAAATTATTGGATAATTTCAGTTATTCTTATAAGTCAGAATCAGTTCTCTTTACTCTCTCATTTCACCTTAATTCAAATAATAAATTCTGCCCATGGCCACTTGTTAAATATACGTGTGTCTGTGTGTATGTGTTTTTCAGGAGACATTGACATTTAGGGATGTGGCCATAGAATTCTCTCTGGAGGAGTGGGAATGCCTGAACCCTGCTCAGCAGAATTTATATATGAATGTGATGTTAGAGAACTACAAAAACCTGGTCTTCTTGGGTGAGAATAACTTTAATACACAATTCTTAATATGCCCTAAACGTTTTATGTCTCTTTTTTTGTAGAATTTTTTTGATAATTTGTGCTTTGTATAAATGAATTTCTGATCCCAGTTTTCAAGAAAATCTTGATGATTTGTCCGTGTGGAAAAGAATTTCTTCAACATGTTTCATCTTGATCTGAACTTTCCACATTCCTGAGCTGATGTGTATCTTTCACTCTAGATTAGTGATAATTCCAGAAATTTAGTGGCATAAAATATCACTGCCCATATCTTAAAATCTATTTGCCATCACCAATTTTTGATTCAGGTAGTAAAATTAAAAACCTACAAATTTAAAATATTTTCTAAATAGTTAGAGATGTCTCTCTTTAATCAGTATTTTCAGATTAATTTTATTTTATTTATTTATTTTTTTGAGATGGAATCTCACCCTGTCACCCATGCCGGAGTGCAATGGTGCGATCTCGGCTCACTGCAACCTCCACCCTGGGTTCAAGCGATTCTCCTGCCTCAGCCTCCCAAGTAGCTGGGATTACAGGTGCACACCTCCACGCCCAGCAAATTTTTGTATTAGTAGATACAATGTTTCACCATGTTGGCCAGGCTGGTCTCAAACTCCTGACCTCAGGAGATCCGCCCACCTCACCCTTCCAAAGTGCTGGGATTACAGGCGTGAGCCACTGCGCCTGGCTAAAACACTTTTCTTTTTTTTTGAGACGGAAGTTTGCTCTTGTTGCCTAGGCTGGAGTGCAATGGCACTATCTTGGCTCACTGCCACCTCCGCCTCCCGGGTCCAAGCAATTCTCCTCCTCAGCCTCTGGAGTAGCTGGGACTACAGGCACCTGCCATCATGCCCAGCTAATTTTGTATTTTTAGTAGAGATGGGGTTTCACCATGTTGGACAGGTTGGTCTCAAACTCCTGACCTCAGGTGATCTGTCCGTCTCGGCCTCCCAAAGTGCTGAGATAACAGGCATGAGCAACTGTGCCCAGCCTTTGGATTAATTTTCTAAAATATTCTATCACATCCTTTTTACTGAGCACAGTACTAGGTTAGTAATTAGAGAATATAGGCAAGATTCATGTTATTTATTTTTAATAAAGCAGGTGTTGCTGTCTCTAAGCAAGACCCAGTCACCTGTCTGGAGCAAGAAAAAGAGCCCTGGAATATGAAGAGACATGAGATGGTGGATGAACCCCCAGGTAGGTGAGAGTGAAAAAAAGCAGATGACACAGATGAGAGGTCCAAAGCTTAAAAAAAAAAATGTGCCAGTCCTTACAATGTGTTTTGGGAAGCTGTGTTATAAAGCATGTAGTTTCTGGGAGGCCTGAATATTTTCTTAAAATTTTTTCTTACACAGGGACATCTTCTGTCTTATGCTTTTAAATTCTCTAAGAATTCTACTTTTCCTTGGAGGATCTTCCTTCAAGTCTACAAGAGAGCCAAAGCATATTGTCATAGCATATAAAAGACTGTCATACCATATAATCTGACTGCTTTTTTATTGTTTTGGGGGGACACACAAATATCTGTATAATTTTGAAAAATTCTTTGTTAAATTATTTTTTAGTTCTCTTTTTGAATCCTGTCTGAAATATGTGAGAGTAGTGATTTCTGTTCCATTAGGGGTTTCTTGTTAATTTTTTTGCATATTCCATCCTGTTTGTATTGCTATAGTCTTAAAATATAGTTTGAAATTATAAATTATGATGTCCCTCTGCTTTGTTCTTTTTTCTCAAGAATGCTTTGGCTATTTGAAATTTATTACAATTTCTTGTAAATTTTAGAATTGTATTTTCCATTGTGAAAAAAATACCACTGGAATTATCATGGGGAGTTTATTAAATGTATATATTACTTTAGATAATATGGCATTTTAACAATATTCTTTTAATCCGAGACATGAATTTTTTTTTTTTTTTTTTTTTTTGAGACAGAATCTCACTCTGTCATCAGGCTGGAGTGCAGTGGCACAATCTTGGCTCACTGCAACCTCCACCTCCTGTGTTCAAGCGATTCTCCTGCTTCAGCCTTCTGAGTAGCTGGGACTACAGGCATGTGCCACCACACATAGCTAATTTTTTGTATTTTTAATAGAGTTGGGGTTTCACCATGCTGTTCAGACTGGTCTCAAACTCCTGACCTTGTGATCTGCCCACCTCGGCCTCCCAAAGTGCTGGGATTATGGGTGTAAGCCACTGTGCCTGGCCAACATGAAATATTTTAAAATTTATTTTTGTCTTCTCTAATTTTTTTCATTGATATATATTTCATTGTAAAGATTTTTTACCTTCTTCGTTATATTTGTTCTCAGAAATTTATTTTAATGCTATTATTAATAAGACTGTTTTCTTCCTCTATTGTATCAGATAGTTTTAAGTGTATGGAACCATAACTTTATGTTAATTTTATATTTTGTTAAGTTACTGACTGTATTTATTAGTTTAGACAAATTTTTCTTTTTTTCCTTTTTTTGAGACACAGTCTCACTGTGTTGCCTAGGCTGGAGTGCAATGGCATAATCTCAGCTCACTGCAACCTCTGCATCCTAGGTTCAAGCCATTCTCCTGTCTCAGCCTCCTAAGTAGTTGGGGCTACAGGCACCCGGCACCATGCCCAGCTAAATTTTTTTTTGCATTTTTAGTAAGATGGAATTTCACTCTGTTGGCCAGGCTGGTCTTGAACTCCTGACCTTGTGATTTGCCCCCCTCAGCCTCCCAAAATGCTGGGATTACAGGTGTGAACCACCGCGCCTGGCTGTTTAGACACATTTTAATGTACTGTTTATGGTTTTTTTATATATAAGATCATATGATCCACAAACAGCAACTTTTTACTTATTTCTCTTTAATTCCAATGGCTTTTAAAAAATGTTCTTGACTAATTCTTGTGCCACATACTTTCAGTGCTACGTTAAAATAGAAGCATTGACAATGGGCACAATATAGTTTTATATTGGTATCTGTGAATTTGAAGGAGCAAACAACTCCTTAGCTTTTATAAACAGGTTTCAGGAGGTAAAGATCTTTTTCTGTTGTGTCCCTAGGGTGATGGAATGCCCTCTGGGTTTGTAGTGAAGAGGGGTTGTAGCTTTGTCACAAGGCTGCTGGGTCTGCACTAGAGTCCACCTTTAGATGGCTTGTCACAAGGGCTTGGGTAATTGTAATTCCCATTTTATTTTTGGACAGATTGTATATATTCTTTAAGACTTTGATCTGTAGGGCAGATACTAGGGCAGATTTCTGCAGTTGGCTCCTTATATAATGGCCCTATCAGGATGTGAATGGGTTTGCCTTTCACTGAGTACCAGAGAGGATTTCTTCAGGTCACTGTGTGGGTTTCTATTTAGGAAAAACTGATCATGATCTGCGGCTCAGAGAGCTGGAACTGAGTCATTAAACTGCTTCAGGGACCACAGTAAAAGCCAAGGTCTGTAAACCTGTCTGCATGGCTGCAAATAGGTGTCTTCCTTCAGGTCTCTGGAAGGGCAGGACCTTTCCTAGACTGTAACTGGGAGGAGTTTGGGATGGTTACAGAGTTAACTTCAGAATTCTCTGTTGGACCAAGTTGGGTGGGCCATTTCTTGATCTGTAGCCAAAACCAAGGGTCCTGTAATTTCCCACACGAATAAGTGCCTGTCCTCTGAAAAAACACTCCTCAGTCTTGGGCTTTAGCAGAGTTTCACAACTCCCTCCCTGCATCTCAAAGCTCTCTTAAAGGCACTTACTTTGGAGATGGGATCTTGTTTATCATCTGGGCTGGTCTGGAAATCCAGGCCTGCAGCCGTTCTCCAACCTCAATGTACCATGTAGCTGCCATTAAAGATGTGAGCCATGATGGCTGGCTGTCTCATGAAGGCATTTTTTGTCAGGGATGACTGAATAATTTTTTTGCTGTGGTGAGGATAATCAAATAGAGCACCTTCTATTTTTTTATGTCACTGATGTTACTCTTTCTATACATTTTTACTTTCTATTTTCCATTTCAAACTTCTCTGTCGTTTTAGATTCAGACATTTAGGACAATATGCTAGAATTTACATGTTATGCCTGAAGTAAATTAGATAATTGGTAGGCACTCCATATTACTAAAATGGTTACTTATAAATTTAAGTTTGCTGCAGGTAAAAAGGAATTATAGGATTTCACCCACTTTCTTCAGCATATATCTAAATGATAACATAATTTCTTTCTTTTCTTTTCTTTTTTTTTTCTTTTCTTTTCTTTCTTTATGAGATGGAGTGTCAATCTGTCACCCAGGCTGGAGTGCAGTGGCATGATCTCAGCTCACTGCAACCTGCACCTCCCAGGTTATAGCTATTCTGCTGCCTCAGCCTCCTGAATAGCTGGGACTACAGGCGTGTGCCACCACATGTAGTTACTTTTTTGTATTTTTAGTAGAGATAGGGTTTCACCATATTGGCCAGGCTGGTCTTGAACTCCTGACCTTGTGATCCACCTGCCTCGGCCTCCCAAATTGCTGGGATTACAGGCGTGAGCCATTGTGCCCGGCCCAACATAATTTATTTCTAAATATTTGTTTTACATATCAGAGGCTGTAACCCTATTTTGCAAAATATACGTTTAAATTTAGCAATGTAATGCTATTCTTTGCTTCTAAAGTTGAATTACAGTGGTTTCAATTTTGTGTAAGAATAGCATATATTTAAAACGTAAAATTTATCATATTTTTTACATGCTTATTTAAAAAGTTTCTTATTAGACTATTCTATTTATAATTATACTGCATATTCTGTGAAATTTTACTGCCATACAGTGCATGCCAATGATTCAAAATACCTGCCTTCCCTGAGTACACAGTCAACTGTTGTAGTTATCTAGACAATTCTTTTTTAATGGTACTTTAATGTTGCATACCAGATTTTATGAGTAAACATGTCTCTTATTACGCAGTTTCTTATTAGCGGTTTTTCAGTATAGGTTTCTTAACATCAGCTTGTTGTGTTTTTTAGTTTTTCTTATATAATTTTAGCCAATTTGCAATTCTGTTTGTATACTTTAAGCCAGTGTGAGGTGTAATTAAGAGATAAGTCAGCCATACGTCTATCACGATCAGATTGTATATGTGTGTGTGTTTATCTATAAATATGACCCCAATATTGGTTATGACTTATCTCATATATATTCTTTCTTAGCTGATTTTCAGTGGCTGTTTTATCTTGTCTAAGTGAGTAGTCATGAAAATATTTTCATTATGTCTTATTTTCACCATGTTTCTAATGATGAATATATATATATATATATATTTTTTTTTTTTTTTTTTAGACAGAGTCTCGCCTTTTCGCCCAGGCTGGTGTGCAGGGGCACAATCTCGGCTCACGGCAACCTCCACCTCCCGGGTTCAAGTGATTCTCCTGCCTCAGCCTCCTGAGTTGCTGGGACTACAGGCATCTGCCACCATGCCCGGCTAATTTTTTGTATTTTTAGTAGAGACGGGATTTCACCGTGTTAGCCAGGATGGTCTCAATCTCCTGACCTCGTGATCCACCTGCCTTGGCCTCCCAAAGTTCTGGGATTACAGGCATGAGCCACTGCACCTGGTCTGAATATATATTTTCTTTGTGTGAGAAAAACATTTTTGTGATTTGAAGGATATTTTGAGAAGATTTATAATTCTGTATTTTTTTCTGTTTTTCCTTTAGAAAAATTAATTGTTGTAAAAACACATAACATAACACATAACACACAACACATAACACATAACGGTGGGTCATGCCTATAATCCCAGCACTTTGGGAGGCAGAGGCAGGCAGATCACTTAGGGTCAGGAGCTCCAGACCAGCCTGGCCAATATGGTGAAACCCTGTCTCTACTAAAAATACAAAATTAGCCAGACATGGTGGTGTATGCCTGTAATTTGAGCTATACAGGAGACTGAGGCAGGAGAGTCACTTAAACCCAGGAGACAGAGGTTGCAGTGAACCGAGATCATGCCACCACACTCCAGCCTGGGTGAGAGAGCGAGATTCCATCTCAAAAAAAAAAAAAAAAAAGAAAGAAAAAGAAACAATAAAAACACATAACATAAAATTTAGCATCTTAAATCTATTTAAGTGCACATTTCAGGGCCAGACATGGTGGTGGCTCACGTTTGTAATCCCTGGATTTTGGGAAGCCAACACAGAAGTATCATTTGAGCCCCAAAGTTTGAGACTAGCCTGGGCAACATATGGAGATTTCCTCTCTATAAAAATTTTTAAAAATATCTAGGCATAGTGTTGTGCCATGTGGACCCCGCTATATGGGAGATTTAGGGAGGATTACTTGAGCCTAGGAGTTTGAGGCTGAAGTGAGACATAATTGTGCCGCTGCACTTTAGCTTGGGTGACAAAGTGGACCCTGTCTTAAAAAGAAGCTATACATTTCAGGGATGTTAAATATAGTCACATTGTTATGCAAAAGACTTCTAGAAATTTTACATGTTGTGAAACTAAAACCCAATATCCATTTAAGTGACAAGATGCCATTTTACCCTGTCCCCAGTGCTTGACAAACACCCTTCTACTTTCTGTTTTTATGAGTGTGACTACTTAAGCTATCTCATATAAATAGAATTATATAGTATTCATCATTTTGTTTCTGGCTTATTTCAAGTGACATAATATTTTCAAAGTTTATCTTAAAATGTGACAAGATTTCTTTGATAATATTTGATTTAATTATGAAAACATTTGATCTTTGATTTCTGTGGTATTTCATTGAATATATATGTTACATTTTTGATGTGTTTATAAATTAAGAGACACCTGGGTTGCTTCTGCCTTTTGGCTTTTGTGAGTAAGGGTACAATAAACATGGATGTTCAAATATGTCGTCTAGGTCCTGTGTTGGATAGTTTGGATATAGCTTCGTAAGAGTGGGATTGCTGTATTTGATAATTCCATTGTTAATTATTTAAGAAGCATGTATAACATTTTTAAATAATGGCTGCTTCCTTCTTTTCTACCAACAATCAGCATAGGCTTTATTTTCATTGTATCATCAACAGATTTTGTGTTTTAAAAAACGTGTAGTATATTTTTAAACATATAGCATAGTGGCCATTGTAATGAGATTTTATTTATTTATTATTTTTTATTTTTTGAGATGGAGTCTTGCTGTTGTCATCCAGGCCTGCTGTTGTCACCCAGGCAATGGCACGATGGCTCACTGCAACCTCCGCCTCCTGGGGTCCATAAATTCTCCTGCCTCAGCCTCCTGAGTAGCTGAGGTTACAGGTGCCCGCCACCATGCCAGGCTAATTTTTATATTTTTAGTAGAGATGGGGCTTTCACAGTGTTGGCCAGGCTGGTCTTGAACTCCTGACCTCAGATGATCCACCTCGACCTGCCAAGGTGCTGGGATTACATGCGTGAGCCACCACGCCTGGCCTCATTTTTATTTTTATGAGTTTCTCTATAAATCATTAATTTTGCTTTTCTTTTCAAATGGTTTTTCCCATTTGAGTATCTTTTTTGATGAAAATTTAGTTCAATTATTTTTTCTTTCTTTGTTTTCTTTTTTTTTTTTTTTTTTGGGAGTCTCACTCTCTCACCCAGGCTGGAGTGCAATGGCGCAATCTCGGCTCACTGCAACCTCTGCCTCCTGGGTTCAAGCGATTCTCCTGCCTCAGCCTCCTGAGTAGCTGGGATTACAGGCGCCAAAATTACTCTTTGTCTTCCACCATGATTGTAAGTTTCCTGAGACCCTCACCGGAAGCAGATGCTGTTACATCCTTCTTGTACAGTCTGCTGAACTGTGAGCCAAATAAACCTTCTTTCTTTGTAAGTTACACACTCAGGTATTCCTCTATATGCAAAATAGTTAATACAGTTTATAATGCCTGTTTTCTGTTTTCTTACTGATATTTTATCTGAATTTTCTATTTATTATTGCAAATGATGTCTTGATCTCCACAATTATGTTGCTATGTATTTCTTCCTTCACCTTTGTCAACATTTGCTTTATATATTTTGGAGCCCTTATGTCATATGTATGTATACATATAAATAGATATGATAGTTACAGATTCCTGGTAAATTGACTCATTTGACCGTTATATAATATCGTGTTTGTCCTATGCTGTTACATACAAGCATATGTCCTATGCTATTATATACAAGCATATTATATACAATATAATTATTACCACCTCACCCAATTGTGGTTACTATTTGCATGGAATATAGATTTTTTCAGTTCTGTTACTTTCAACCTATTTGACTCAATGCTAAAATGCCTCTCTTATAGACAGCAAATTGTATACTTTTTAACTTAAGCTACTAAGGCATCTTATTTCTTTTTCTTTTTATAAATGTATGTATGTATGTATTTATGTATGTATTTTTATTTTTATTTTTTTGAGATGGCATCTCGCTCTGTCACACAGGCTGGAGAGCAATGGCATCGATCTCTGCTCACTGCAACCTCCACCTCTTGGATTCAAGCGATATTCCTTCCTCAGCCTCCCAAGTAGCTGGGAGTACAGGCATGCTGGCTAATTTTTGTATTTTTGGTAGAGACGGGTTTCACCATGTTGGTCAGGCTGGTCCCAATCTGACCTCGTGATCTGCCCGCCTTGGCCCCCCAAAGTGCTGGGATTACAGGCATGAGCTGCTGCGCCTGGCCAATGTATTTATTTTTGAGATAAAGTCTCACTCTGTCATCCAGGCTGTTTTGCAGTGGCATGATCACGACTCACTGCAACCTCAACCTCCCAAACTCAGATGATCTCATTTCAGTTTCTTGAGTAACTGGGTTGCAAATGTTTGCCATCCCAAACCGAGATAGTTTTTTGTACTTTTTTCTGTAGAGACAGTTTTTTGCCCTGTTGTCTAGGTTGGTCTCAAACTCCTGAGTTAAAGTGATCAGCTCCCTTGGCCTCCCAAAGTTCTGAGATTACATTATTTTTATTAAGTAATTTAACTAACTTATTTTTAAAATGACTGCTTAAAGATATAAAGTTACTATTACCAGTTTTATTGTTGTTCTTTTTTTAAGTTTAATTTAATTTAATTTTATGTTCCAGGATACATGTGCAGGATGTGCAGGTTTGTTACATAAGTAAATGTGTGCTGTGGTGGTTTGCTGCACCTATTAACCCCTCACCTCGGTGTTAAGCCCTGCACGCATTAGCTATTTATCCTGATTCTCTCCCTCCCCGTGACAGACCCCAGTGTGTGTTGTTTCCCTCCATATGTCCATGTGTTCTTATTGTTCAACTCCCACTTATAAGTGAGAACATATGGTGTTTGGTTTGCTGTTCTTGTAGTAGTTTGCTGAAAATAATGGCTTCCAGCTCCATCTCTGTCTTTGCAAAGTACATAATCTTGTTCCTTTTTATGGCTGCATATTAGTCTGTGGTGCATATGTACCACATTTTCTTTATCCAGTCTGTCATAGATGGGCATTTGGGTTGATGCCATGTCTTTGCTATTGTGAATGTTGCTGCAATGAAGATACACATCCATGTATCTTCATAATAGAATGATTTATATTCCTTTGGGTATATACCCAGTAATGGGATTGTTGGGTCCAATAGTATATCTGGTTCTAGGTCTTTGAGGAATCGCCATACTGGCTTTCACAATGGTTGAACTAATTTACATTCCCACCAAAAGTGTAACAGTATTTCTATTTCTCCATAGCCTCCCCACCATCTGTTATTTCTTGATTTTTTAATAATCACCTTTCTGACTGGTGTGAGATGGTGCCTCATTGTGGTTTTGATTTCCATTTCTTTAATGATCACTGATGTTGAGCTCCACATAAATGTCTTCTTTTGAGAAGTGTTTCTTCTTGTTCTTTGCTCACTTTTTTTTTTTTTTTTGAGACTGAGTTTTGCTCTTGTCGCCCAGGCTGGAATGCAGTGGCGCAAACTCAGCTCACTGCCACCTCCGCCTCCCAAGATCAAGCGATTCTTCTGCCTCAGCCTCCTGAGTAGCTGGCATTACAGGCATGTGCCACCATGCCTGGCTAATTTTTTGTATTTTTAGTAGAGGTGGGGTTTCTCCATGTTGGTCAGGGCTGGTCTCAAACTCCCACCTCGGCCTCCCAGAGTGCTGGGATTATAGCCGTGAGCCACTGTGCCCGGCCTTTGTTCACTTTTTAATGGGGTTGTTTAATTCTTGTAAATTTGTTTAAATTCTTTGTAGACTCTGGATATTAACCTTAGTCAGATGGATAGATTGCAAAAATGTTCTCCCATTCTGTAGATCATCTGTTCACTCTGATGATAATTTATTTTATTTATTTATTTATTTTCAGACAGAGTCCTGCTCTGTCACCCAGGCTGGAGTGCAGTGGCACGGTCTTGGCTCACTGCAACCTCCACCTCCCGGGTTCAAGCAATTCTCTGCCTCAGCTTCCAGAGTAGCTGGGATTACAGGCGCCTGCCACCATGCCCGGCTAATTTTTGTATTTTTAGTAGAGATGGGGTTTCACCATCTTAGCCAGGCTGGTCTTGAACTCCTGACCCCATCCTCATCTACCCCCTTTGGCTTCCCAAAGCACTGTGGTTACAGGCGTGAGCCACCACACCTGGTGATAATTACTTTTGCTGTGCAGTAGCTCTTTAATTAGATCCCATTTGTCAATGTTTGCTTTTGTTGCAATTGCTTTTGACGTTTTCATCATGAAATCTTTGCCCATGCCTATGTCCTGAGTGGTATTGCCTAGATTTTCTTCAGGGGTTCTTGTAGTTTTGGGTTTCACATTTAAGTCTTTAATTCATCTTGAGTTAATTTTTTATAGGCATAAGAAAGAGGTCCAATTTCAATTTTCTGCATATGGCTAGCCAGTTCTCCCAGCACCATTTATTAAAAGGGAATCCTTTTCCATTACTTGTTTTTGTCAGGGTTTTCAAGGATCAAATGGTTGTAGATATGCAATCTTATTTCTCAGTTCTCTATTCTATTCCATTGGTCTATATGTATGCTTTTATAACAGTACCAGGCAGCTTTGGTTACTACAGCTTTGTAGTATAGTTTGAAGTTGGATATCATGATGCCTCCAGCTTTGTTCTTTTTGCTTAGAATTCTCTTGACTAGGCCAGGCACAGTGGCTCACGCCTGTAATCTCAGCATTTTGGGAGGCCGAGGCGGGTGGATCACTTGAGGTCAGGAGTTTGAGAAAAGCCTGGCTAACATAGTGAAACCCTGTCTCTACTAAAAATACAAAAAATTAGCCTGGCATGGTGGCACATTCCTGTAATCCCAGCTACTTGGGAGGCTGAGGCAGGAGAATCGCTTGAACCTGGGAGGCGGAGGTTGCAATGAGCTGAGATCATGCCATTGCACTCCTGCCTGGGTGACAGAGCGAGACTCTGTCTCAAAAAACAAAAAGAATTATCTTGGCTAAATGGAGTCTTTTGGGTTTTCATATGAGTTTTAAATTTTTTTTTTTCTAATTCTGTGAAGAATGTTAGTGGTAGTTTAGTCAGAATAGCATGGAATCTATAAATTACTTTGAGCAGTATGGCCATTTTTACAATATTCTTTCTATCTTTTTTATTTGTTTGTGTCCTCTCTGATTTTCTTGGGCAGTGGTTTGTAGTTCTCCTTGAAGAGATCCTTCACTTCCCTTGTTAGATTTACTCCTTGGTACTTTGTTCTCTTTGTAGCAATTGTGAATGGGAGTTTATTCATGATTTCGCTCTCTGTTTGTTTATTGTTGGTGTATTGAAATGTTTGTGATTTTGGCACATTGATTTTGTATCCTGAGACTTTGCTGAAGTTGCTTATTAGATGAAGAAGCTTTTGGGCTGAGACAATGGGGCTTTCTAGATCTAGGATCATGTCATCTACAAACAGAGACAGTTTGACTTCCTATTTGAATATCACTTATTTATTTCTCTCGCCTGATTTCCCTGGCCAGAACTTCCAATACTATGTTAAATAGGAATGGTGGGAGAGGGCATCCTTGTCTAGTGCCAGTTTTCAAGGGGAATGCTTCCAGCTTTTGCCCTTTTATATTGGCTATGGGTTTGTCATAGATCTTATTATTTTGATGTATGTTTCATGAATACCTTGTTTATTGAGAGTTTTTAACATGAAGGGATGTTGAATTTGATCGAAGGCCTTTTCTGCATTTTTGAGATAATCATGTAGTTTTTGTCTTTAGATCTGTTTATGTGATGAATTACATCGATTTTTGTATGCTGAACCAGCCTTCCATCCCGGGAATAAAGCTGACTTGAATTACATCAATTTTTGTATGTTGAACCAGCCTTGCATCCTGGGAATAAAGCTTTTTGATGTGCTGCTGGATTCAGTTTGCCAGCATTTTATTGAGAATTTTTGCATTGATGTTTATCAGGAATATTGACTTGAAGGTTTGTGTGTGTGTGTGTGTGTGTGTGTGTTGTTGTTGTTGTTGTTGTTTTATTTTGTTATATCTCTGCCAGGTCTTGATATCAGGATGATGCTGGCCTCATAGAATGAGTTAAGGAGAGGCCCCTCCTTTTCCATCATTTGGAATAGTTTCAGAAGAAATGGTACCAGATCCTCTTTGTGCCTCTGGTAGAATTCAGCTATAAATTTATCTGATCCTGGACTTTTTTTGTTGGTAGGCTGTTCCTGCCTCAATTTCAGAACTTGTCATTGGTCTATGCAGGGATTCAACTTCTTCCTGGTTCAGTCTTGAAAGGATGGATGTGTCCAGGAATTTATCCATTTCTTCTAGATGTTCCAGTTTATGTGCACAGAGGTGTTTATAGTATTTTCCGAACATTGTTTTTATTTCTGTGGGGTCAGTGATGATAGCCCCTTTATCATTTTTTATTGTTTATTGCATTTTTCTCTCTTGTTTTATTAGTCTAGCTAGCAGTCTATTTTATTAATTTTGTCAAAAAAACAGCTCCTGGATTCATTGAGTTTTTTGAAGGGTTTTTTGGGTCTTTATGTCGTCACTTCCACTCTGAATCTGGTTATTTCTTGTCTTCTGCTAATTGAAATTTTGTTTGCTCTTGGTTTTCTCGTTCTTTTAGTTATGATGTTAGGGTGTCCATTTAAGATCTTTCTAGCTTTTTGATGTGAGTACTTAGTGCTATAAATTTCCCTCTTAACACTGCTTTTTAGCTGTGTTCCAGAGATTCTGGTACATTGTCTTTTTTTTTTTTTTTTTTGAGACGGAGTCTCGCTCTGACTCCCAGGCTGGAGTGTAGTGGTGTGATCTCGGCTCACTGCAACCTCCGCCTCCCAGGTTCAAGCAATTCTCCTGCCTCAGCCTCCCATGTAGCTGGGACTACAGGTGCCGGCCACCAAGCAAGGCTAATTTTTATATTTTTAGTGTAGACGGGGTTTCACCGTATTGGTCAGGCTGGTCTCAAACTCCCGACCTCAGGTGATCTGTCCGCCTCAGCCTCCCAAAGTGCTGGGATTACATGTGTGAGCCACCACGCCTGGCTACATTGTCTCTTCATTCTCATTGGTTTCAAATAATTTTTTGATTTCTGATTTAGTTGTATTATTTACCCAGTAATAAAGAGGAGCAAGTTGTTCATTCAGGAAATTCATTCAGGAGTAGGTTGTTCAGTTTCATTGTAGTTGTGGGATTTTGAGTAGCTGGGATTACAGGCGCCCACCACCACACCCAGCTAATTTTTTGTATTTTTAGTAGAGATGGGGTTTCACTATGTTGGTCAGGCTGGTCCCAAACTGTGTCATGACTCTTTATTCAGCTTGCCCTTCTGTGTCTTTCAGTTGAGGTATTCAGCCTATTACATTTAAGGTTAGTATTTTTTATGTGTGATTTTGATTCTGTCCAAGTGGTGCTAGCTGCTTATTTTGCAGAGTTGTTGATGTAGTTGTTTTATAGCATAATTGATCTTTGTACTTCAGTGTGTTTTTGCAATGGCTGGTAATGGTTTTTTCTTCTTAACCTTAGTGCTTCTTTCAGGAGCTCTAGCAAGGCAGGCCTGGTGGTGATGTGCTCCCTCAACATTTGCTTGTCTGAAAAGAATTTTATTTTTCTCCACTTATGCAGACTTACTATTGTTATTTTGTTAATTGTTTTATTTGCTTCTTGTATCTTTGTTCCTCATTTTCTCTTTTTCTGTCTTTGTGTCTTTGTTGTACTTATCTTGGTATGCTTTTACTTCTTTCTCATTTGTTTTGTGTACTTATGCAAATGTATTCTTGGGGTTACCTTGGGGATATATAAAACCTCTAAAAGATACAACAATGTATTTTAATCTGGTAAAAAATGAACTTCAGGACGGGTGTAGTGGCTCACACCTATATTCCCAGCACTTTGGGAGGCCGAGGCAGGCAGATCACAAAGTCGAGGTCGAGACCACCCTGGCCAATATGCTGAAACCCTATCTCTACTAAAAATACAAAAATTAGCTGGGCATGGTGGTGCACACCTGTAGTCCCAGCTGCTCGGGAGGCTGAGGCAAGAGAATCATTTGAACCCAGGAGGTGGATGTTGCCGTGAGCTAAGATTGCACCATCCAGCCTGGCGACAGAGTGAGTTTGAGACTCCATATCAAAAGAAAAAAAAAAAAAAAAGAACTTCAGTTGCATTCAAAAATTTTTTCTCATTATATCTGCCTTCAAATTTGTCATTGATGTTGCTAATTGTATATTTTATGTTGTATATTCACTAACAAATGTTTATAATGATTTCTATTCTTGTACCTTTCAAATTTTAGAGAATAATTAATATTTTTTGCACTATTATTGTAATGCTAAGAAACTCCATTTTTGTGTATGTGCATTTCTTTCCCAGAGAATAATGTCTTTGATATGATGTGTTGTTTTGTTGAATCATGTTATTTTCAGTAGCAGCAACGGTTTTCAGCACCTTTTATATGTAAGGCATATGAAAAGCCAATGTACTTTTTCAGTCTTTGGTTATTTTTAAAGGTTTTTTTTCTTTTTACTTGGAAGGACAGATATGCTGATGGTATTATTCTCACTTGATAGCTATTTTTTCAGGACTTTGACTATATCACACAGTTTCCTTCTGGCCTGCAAAGTTTTTGTTGACAGTTCACCGGCTATCTCATAAGACTATGCTTGTAAATGACATGTTTTTATCTTGCAGCTCCATTCTCTTCTTGTCTGTGACTTTCGAAATTGTGCTTATATATGTGTTTGTTATAAATATCTTTGTGTGTATCCTAGTGTGTTTGTTGAGCTTCTTCATTTTGACATTATTTTTTCTTTGAGAATTTTTTAGTTATATTTTCCTTTACAATTTCTGTTTTTTGGATATTTTAAATATTTTTGTTATTCTCATTTTTTCTGATTTTCTATAGTTGTCTGTGTCCTTATTTTACTCATTGAGTATTCAATTTATTTTAAATTTTTAAAATTAATGTATACATCTTTTTTATGGCTTCTTTCTGAAAATCTTATAATTTTGGTGGAACGATTTTGCCCTATTTTGTATTCATTGTAATCTTTGATTAATATTTGGACATTAAATATAGCTACCTGTCACATTGTTTATAATGTAGCTTTGTCCTGGCATAGTCTGAAAACAATTATCTTGGTTTGAGATCCTGTGAGACTCTCAAACATGTTCTTTGAATGTGTCTTGTCTAAAATTTTGTGTTTATTTTTTAGTTAAAGGAGTTTCTGTTTCGTCTTAATCAGCAATCATTTGCTGTATCTGTTCCCTGTCTGTGGTACTGCAGTCTCTCTGTTGCTGTAACATTTACCTTTGGTCTCAGCAGAAATAAACTGCAATTCCAAAATATACCACCATTTCTTTCAGCACTTTATGTTATGGGAGACCAGTTTCTGGAAAGGCCCCTAGAAGCAAGTAATATAGATATATGTGCCAGTGTTTTACTTGTTTATTAAAAAAGAAATGAAAAGTTAGCAATTTACTTTGAAAGGCACTATGTTGTATTGTTGAGTAGGAAGAACTGTGTTGGGTAAATGTAACAGACTTTTCTTTTTCTTCTGTGTCTTTGCATTCCTGTGTACTCACCTGTGTACTCACCTGGGGAACTTTACACACTTGTTTATAAATTGTCCTCAAATATATTTTGGTCAGTATATTTTTATTAGATTTATATGTCTATGAAGGATTTAGGGCCTATGGTATTTTATTATGGCATCTTGTTTATGTAGTTTGTATAATATAGGTTAGATTTGTAAAGTATGTTTATCAGAGTCTAGTAAGTTGAATAATTTGTTGTTTGTATTTCTTTCAGCTATGTGTTCTTATTTTACCGAAGACCTTTGGCCAGAGCAAGACATAAAAGATTCTTTTCAACAAGTAATACTGAGAAGATATGGCAAATGTGAACATGAGAATTTACAGTTAAGAAAAGGCTCCACAAGTGTAGATGAGTATAAGGTGCACAAAGAAGGTTATAATGAACTAAACCAGTGTTTGACAACTACCCAGAGAAAAATATTTCCATGTGATAAATATGTGAAAGTCTTTCATAAATTTTTAAATGCAAATAGACATAAGACAAGACATACTGGAAAGAAACCTTTCAAATGTAAAAAATGTGGCAAATCATTTTGCATGCTTTTACACCTAAGTCAGCATAAAAGAATTCATATTAGAGAGAATTCTTACCAATGTGAAGAATGTGGCAAAGCTTTTAAATGGTTCTCAACCCTTACTAGACACAAGAGAATTCATACTGGAGAGAAACCCTTCAAATGTGAAGAATGTGGCAAAGCTTTTAAGCAGTCCTCAACCCTTACTACACATAAGATAATTCATACTGGGGAGAAACCATATAGATGTGAAGAATGTGGCAAAGCCTTCAACCGGTCCTCACACCTTACTACACATAAGATAATTCATACTGGAGAGAAACCCTACAAATGTGAAGAATGTGGCAAAGCTTTTAACCAGTCTTCAACCCTTACTACACATAAGTTCACTCATGCTGGAGAGAAACCCTACAAATGTGAGGAATGTGACAAAGCTTTTAATCGATTCTCATACCTTACTAAACATAAGATAATTCATACTGGAGAAAAATCTTACAAATGTGAAGAATGTGGCAAAGGCTTTAATTGGTCCTCAACCCTTACTAAACATAAAAGAATTCATACTGGAGAGAAACCCTACAAATGTGAAGTGTGTGGCAAAGCTTTTAATGAGTCCTCAAACCTTACTACACATAAGATGATTCATACTGGAGAGAAACCCTACAAATGTGAAGAATGTGGCAAAGCTTTTAACCGGTCCCCACAACTTACTGCACATAAGATAATTCATACTGGAGAGAAACCTTACAAATGTGAAGAATGTGGCAAAGCTTTTAGCCAATCATCAATCCTTACTACACATAAGAGAATTCACACTGGAGAGAAACCCTACAAATGTGAAGAATGTGGCAAAGCTTTTAACCGATCCTCAAATCTTACTAAACATAAGATAATTCATACAGGAGAGAAATCTTACAAATGTGAAGAATGTGGTAAAGCCTTTAACCAATCCTCAACTCTTACTAAACATAGGAAAATTCATACTAGACAGAAACCCTACAACTGTGAAGAATGTGACAATACATTTAACCAGTCCTCAAACCTTATTAAACAAAATAATTCATACTGGAGAGAAACTCTACAAATGTCAAGAATGTGGGAAAGCCTTTAAGCAGTCCTCAACTCTTACTAAGCATTAAATATTGGCCGGGTGCAGTGGCTTACGCAAAATGCCTCCCAGCATTTTGGGAGGCTGAGGCGGGTGGATCACCAGGTCAAGAGATCGAGACCATCCTGGCCAACATGGTGAAACCCTGTCTCTACTAAAAATACGAAAATTATCTGGGTGTGGTGGCACGTGCCTGTATTCCCATCTACTCGGGAGGCTTAGGCAGGATAATCACTTGAACCTGGGAGGTGGAAGTTGCAGTGAGCCAAGATTGTACCACTGCACTCCAGTTTGGCAACAGAGTGCCAAAAAAAATTTATACTGTACAAAAACCCCACAAGTGTGAAAAACATGGCAAAGCCTTTAAGAAGCCCTCAATTCCTAACAGACATAAGATAATTTATACTGGAGAGAAACTCTACAAATCAGAAAGATGGGACTACTTTTGACAACGCCTCAAACTTTTCTAACCATAAAAGTAATTATACTGGTGAGAAATCCTAGAAATCTGAAGGGTGAGATAAAGCCTTTAAATGGTTGTCACACTTGATTGTAGGTAAGATAATTCATACTGGAGAAAACGCCTACATGTGTGAACAATATGGCAAAACTTAATGCTCACACTTTATTGCTAGGAAAGCATTTATACTTGAGATAAATTATACAAATATAAAGACTGTGAAAAAGCCATCATTATCTGCTCACATTTTACTCAACACCAGAGAGTTCCTGCTTAATAAAAGCATTATAAGTGCAATTACTGTCAAAAGATCTTTCAGAAAATATAAGCTTTTTTAGTGAAGAGTATTTATTTTGAAGTTGAACATCACAAATATAAAGAGGGTTGTAGTGCCTTAACTTGTATCACAGATCTTTTTGTAGACATTTTCTTCTAGAGGAAAACTCTGAAGCAGTTGATCAAACTTTGTTCAACATCAGGGAATTTATACTGAAAAATTGTGCAAATAAATTTGGAAAAAATTTTTCAAAAACTACAGCTTAGAAATCAACAGTTATACTAGAATATATTTTTTCCAGGTGCAGTAAAAGTAAAATATTTAATCCATAATTAAGTCTATGCAAATATCAGAGAATTTATGGTAGAAATATGTAAGGTACTGACACTTCAGATATACTAAATCAGAGTGCTAAGTATAGAAAATCTAAAACTAAAGTTGGTAGAAAAGTTATTTGTATAGAACTTTAAGAGGATCAGAAGGTTTTTTGCAGAGTTATAATTCAAAGTATACTTTATTTCTTGAAAAATATTACAGATTTTTTGAAAATTGAATAATGTCATTATTCAACTCTGAAATTATTTCCTGTTGTTTCTTCATTCCTATTGGATTCACATGTGAAAGCATGGGGTTAATTGTTGCTACATCAAAGATAAGAGAGATTCTTTTGTTTGTTTGTTTGTTTGTTTTTTGAGACTGAGTTTCACTCTTTTGCCCAGGCTGGAGTGCACTGGCATGATCTCAGCTCACTACAACCTCTGCCTTCTGGTTTCAAGCGACTCTCCTGCCTCAGCATCCCAAGTAGCTGGGATAACAGGTGCCGGCCACCATGCCCAGCTAATTTTTGTATTTCTAGTAGAGATGGGGTTTCACCATATTGGCCAAGCTGGTCTTGAACTCCTGACCTCATGTGATCCGCCCTCCTCAGCCTCCCAAAGTGCTGGGATTACAGGCTTGAGCCACCACACCCAGCCTGTAGCATATTTTAATAGGAGAATATAATAGTAACGGGGTTAAGTGAGGCATCCATCATCTGTAGCATTTCTTCTTTGTTTTACAAACAATCCAATTCTACACTTTTTAAAAAAATTTTTAAATGTACAATTAAATTTTTATTTACCACAGTGTTATTTTTATGGTCATAATAAAAATTATATACGAGTATAAATGAAATTCATTTCTAAATTCTTAATAAATATTTTCTCATGCCAGGTGTGGTGGCTCACGTCTGTAATCCCAGCACTTTGACAGGCTGAGCGAGGGAGTGGATCTTGAGGTCAGCAGTTCGAGACCAGCATGGCCAGTATGGAGAAATCCCGTCTCTACTAAAAATACAAAAATTAGCCAGGCGTGGTGGCATGTGCCTGTAATCCCAGCTACTCAGGAGGCTGAGGCAGGAGAATCGCTTGAACCTGGGAGGTGGAGGTTGCAATGAGCCAAGATCACCCCACTGCACTCCAGCCTGGGCAACAGAGCGAGACTCCATCTCAAAAAGTAAAATATATTTTCAAGTTTTCTATATATTTTTCTTTGAACATGTGGCCTGTCTGCCTGCAAACATATACAGACTTTTAGTTTTGATTCACATAGAGTTAAATACATGTTAGTCTAAAGACAAATCTTAGGTGTAAGAAAATTATGGAGTTAAGTATGTGTGTGTGAGTATGAGTTTGTACATATTTTCAGAAGGAAAGAACAATATGGGAACAAAAATCATTTTAATATGGTGACTACTATAAAACTAAAAACCTAAAAAATGCTGAAAGCAAATGTATACTTTTTAGTTTGTATTGAATTTATTACTGTACAGTCTGTGACTCAGAGTTCTGAATCTTCCCAAGCAAATTCTCTGTATATACTTGCCTGGTACTCATGCTAGACCCATACTTTTTTTGTTTCTTACTTTTTTTTGTTTTATATTTTATGAAGTATTCATTATGTGAGCTGGTCTGCGATTATAAGAATTTTTATGAAATTTAGTGCACACAAAATAATTTTTAGATGTAATTCCAAAAGTAGTGTATTAAGTTACATTTTATTTAGTTAGAGCACTCCATTTTGTTCTTTTAAGAGGAGAACAATATATAGGTTTTCTTTAGTGATTGTTCCTTTCACTTTTTATAATTGACATAAGCATATTTATTGAGTCAATTTGTTCAGCTAAGTACTAGGGAGGCTTCATTAGTCATGAGGATGTTTTTATATATAAATGTAGCAAACATATATTACAGTTTTCACTGTGTAATAGATTATCCATAATAATTCATAAATACTCCTGCTGAAGTTAGTTTGTAACTTCAAGTCAAAGATGAAAAATATCAGTGGTGAAGATTGATTGTTCATATGGAGAGGACATTTTTTTTCCAGACTGTAAAACTGAATCTTGTTGAATTTAAAGAGAAATTCTGGCAGAGGCAGATGAATCACCTGAGGTCAGGAGTTTGAGACCAGCCTGATGAATATGGTGAAACCCAGTCTCTACTAAAACTACAAAAATAGCCAGGCATGGTGGTGGGTGCCTGTAATCCCACTCGGGAGGCTGAGGCAGGAGAATTGCTTGAACCCGGAGGTGAAGATTGGAGTAAGCCAAGATTGTGCCATTGCACTACAGCCTGGGTGACAGAGCGAGACTCCGTATCAAAAAAAAAAAAAAAAAAAGCCAGGCGTGGTGGCTCACGCCTGTAATGCCAGCACTTTGGGAGGCCAAGGTGAGCGAATCACTTGAGGTCTGGAGTTTGAGACCAGGTGACCAACATGGAGAAACTCCATCTCTACTAAAAAAAATACAAAATTAGCCTGGTGTGGTGGCGCATGCCTGTAATCCCAGCTACTCGGGAGACTGAGGCAGGAGAATCGCTTGAACACGACAGGTGGAGGTTGCAGTGTGGCGAGATTGCACCATTGCACTCCAGTCTGGGCGACAAGAGGGAAACTCCATCTGAAAAAAAAAAAAAAAGAGAAATTCTTTTATTTTCTACTTCTCTTCAGATTTGTTTGTCTTACGCATTTTCCAACTATGTATGCATCACAGCCCTTCTTTTTCTGAGTTATAGCTACAGTTTTCTTACTGTTGTCTTCATGCCATTTCATTTCACATGGTACTTTGTAGATTTTGATGAGGAAGTTGGTATTTTTAACGCACACAAAAATTGGTTTTAACTGGAGAGTTTGCTTATCAGAACAGTTAAGATAAAAGGCAGCCAGGTGTGGCTCACGCCTGTAATCCCAGCACTGAGGTAGGCCGAGGCGGGTGGATCACTTGAGGTCAGGAGTTTGAGACCAGCCTGACCAACATGGTGAAACCCTGTGTCTACTAAAAATACAAATTTAGCCACGCGTGGTGATGCACACCTGTAATCCCAGCTACTTGGAAGGCCGAGGGAGCAGAATCGCTTGAACCTGGGAGGTAGAGGTTGCAGTGAGCCGAGACTGGGCCACTGCACTTCAGCCTGGGCAACAAGAGCGAAATTCTGTCTAAAAAAAAAAAAAAGATAAAAGGTGCAATACTGTCCACAGGTAATATAATTAAATTAGCTTTGTTTTTAAAAGAAAAATCTTACTAGATTCTTATACAAAGTGTGGCAAATATAAAACTTGCTTGAAAATACAGAAATTAAATTTTTAAGAGAGTTAATGGTAAGTAAACAATTTTAAATTTAATTTTCTATGATATACTTACAGCACAACTTACATTTCCATGCAGAATCTTTTTAAGTGTGAGTGTTAAAGGTTACAAAATAATGAAATGACTTCAGTGGATTTAAAATTTAGAAAAATAATGTCTTTTCTATATTGATTTTACAATTGGAGAAATTTTTCACTCATTTTTTATATTTTTTTTAGTGGGAGAGGTTTAGTCTACAGTTTTTATTTTTAGTCACCAAGCTGTAGCCAACTCTTGGATCATTTTCTCTGAAAAACATTTGGAGATCATGACAGCTTTTGGATTAAAACATTTCTGTTACTTTGCATGCAAACTAGTTTACTGTGTTCACAGAGTCGCCAGTCATGGGACCATAAGCAACACCTGCTCTTTGAGTGTCTTTCATACCATTACCATCAGCACCAGAAACTCCAGGTGCCCCAAGCTTAAAGTAAAAATCCTAAAGTACGTTGGCTCCTCCCATGCAATGTGCTGGGTCCAAACCATGCTGTTAAATATCAGAAGTTTCTATGGTTATGATTAAAAAATTAAATGACAATAATAGCCCCAAAACGATATATTTTTGATACTGTTTAACCAAGATTATCACAAAGACACAGTATTTGACACATTGTTATTCTTCTATAATGTTTTATAAATATGTTAATGTGACAGGTAAAATCTGTACTTTTTCTGCAGAACATAATATTTTGAAGTATATAAATTATTATTTCTAGGTAATTAATAATTTATCTCACATTGGTCAGACATGGTGGCTCATGCTTGTAATCCCAGCAATTTGGGAGGCTGAGGCAGGCAGATCACATGAGGTCAGGAGTTCGGGACCAGCCTGGCGACCATGGGGAAACCCTGTGTCTACTAAAAATACAAAATAAGCAGCGTGTGGTGACACATGCCTGTAATCCAGCTACCCTGGAGGCTGAGGCAGGAAAATGGCTCAAATCTGGGAGGTGGTTGTTGCAGGGAGCCGAGATTGCACCACTGCACTCCAGACTGGGGGACAGGGTGACTATCAAAAAAAAAAACTTTACCTCATATGGTGAACATTTTTGTTTAGAGACCACATGACACTGTCATCATTTTTCAAAAATCTAAATACATTATTATGAACTATAGTCACCATGTTGTACAATAAGTCTCTTGAACTTATTTCTAACATTTGACTATAATTATGTATTATTTCACAAACATGTTTCCAGCCTTCCATTTCTTATAAATAACTTGCATCTGATGGTCACCATTTTACTCTCTACATCAATGGGATTAAGTTTTTTGGAATCCATGTGTAAGTGAAATTATGAGACACTAATCTTTCTGTGCCTTATCCCAACTAATACAATGTCCTCCAACTTCATCCATGTGATTTAGAATAATAGTTTTTGTTTTTTTTTAAGGCCAGGAGTGGTGGCTCACACCTGTAATCCCAGCTCTGGGAGGCCAAGGCCTTTGGATTGCTTGAGCCCAGGAGTTTGAGACCAGCCTGGGCAACATGGGAAAACCCCATCTCTACTAAAAATACAAAAACAACAAAACAAAAACAAACAAAAAACACCTCAGTTGGGTGTGGTGGTGCAGGCCTGTAATCTCAGCTACTCCAGAGGCTGAGGCATGAGAATCCCTTGAACCATGGATGCAGAGGTTGCAGTGAACTGAGATCGTGCCACTGCACTCCATCCTGGGCAACAGAGTGAGACTCGGTCTCAAGAGGAAAAATAAGGCATTTTTCTCATTTAAATAATAAATAGTATTCCATTATGTATATCAACCACATTGTCTTTATTTACTCATTAGATGTTGAACTGTTTATTCTGTATTTTGGCTATTGTGAAACAAGTGCTGCAAACAGAAGTGCAAATGTTTCTTTATTCTTATTTTGTTTTGGATATATACCCAGTAGTGCGATTGCTGTGTTACATGGTAGTTTTTTTGATAAATCTGTATTTTGTTTTTCGTAATGGCTATCCTCATTTACGTTCACACCAACAGTGTGCAAGGATTCCCTTTTCTTCACATCTTTACCAACACTTTTAATAAGAGTTATTCTAACAGGAATGAGTTTATATAGGGATTTTTTTTTTGGCTTGTCTTTTTGTGATAATAGTTAACATTGAGCATTTAAAAATATATCCGTTGGCCATATGTATGACTTTTCTTGAAAAATATTTATTTCAGCTATTTCCTTTTTTTTTTTTTTTTCTTTTTGAGATGTGGTTTTGTTCTTGTTGCCCAGGCTGGAGTGCAATGGCACAATCTCGGCTCACTGCAACCCTTGCCTCCCGGATCAAGTGATTCTCCTGCCTCAGCCTCTCAGGTAGCTGGGATTACAGGCAAACGCCACCGCGCCCAGCTAATTTTGTATTTTTAGTAGAGACGGGGTTTTTCTATATTGGTCAGGCTGGTCTCGAACTTCTGACCTCTGGTGCCCACCTCAGCCTCCCAAAGTGCTGAGATTACAGGCATGAGCCACCGCTTCCGGCCTATTTACTTATTTTTAATAATTTTTTATTGTTGTCATTTTAAATACATTTTTGATATTAACCTCTTGTCACATGTATAATTTGCAGATTTTTTCTCCCATGTTCTAGTTGTCACATTCTGTTGATTGTATCAGATTTTGTCCAGCAGCTTTTTAATTTGAAGTGATCTGACTTATTCTTCCTTTTGTGTCCTGGGATGTTTAGGTTAAATCAAAAAACTTGCGGCCAGGCGCAGTGGCTCACACCTGTAATCCCAGCACTTTGGGAGGCCGAGGCAGGTGGATCACGAGGTCAGAAGTTCGAGACCAGCCTGACCAACATGGTGAAATCCTGTCTCTACTAAAAATACAAATATTAGCCGGGCGTGGTTGCGCGTGTCTATAATCTCAGCTACTCAGGAGGCTGAGGCAGGGGAATGGCTTAAACCCAGAGGCGGAGGTTGTAGTGAGCCAAGGTCATGCCACTGCACTCCAGCCTTGGCAACAGAATGAAACTCTGTCTCAAAAAAAAAAAAAAAAAAAAAAAAAAAAAAATTTGCTGCCCAGAACAATGTTATAGGGCTTTTGCTCTATATTTTGGCAGTAGTAGTTTCAGAGTGTCAGGCCTTACATTTAAGTACTAATTTATTTCAAGTTTATTTTTACATATGGTGTGAGATGAGGGTCTCAATTTTTATCTCTGCATGTGGACATAAAGTTTTCTTAACATTTATTGAAGATTCTGTTCTTTCTCTTTAGAGCCACCTGTAATTTAAAATCAACTGTAAATACATGGATATATTTCTGCTGTTTTTTTCTTCTGCTCCATTGACCTATGTCTCTGTTTTTATTCAAGTACCATACTGTTGGTTACCATAACTATGTAGTGTATTTCAAAGTTAGTCACTTCTTTTGTCTTGATTGCTTTGGCTATTCAGGGTCTTTTGTGATACCATATGAATTTTAGATATACTTTTAAAACTTTTCTATGAAGTATATCACGTATTTCGATAGAGGTTGCATTATACCTGTAGGTCATTTTGTGTAATACAAATATTTATTAATGTCAGTTCATGAATAGTCCATTTATGTATTTCTATTCTTTAGAATGTAAGGCGTTTCAACTTTTTGGTTAAATTTATTTCAAACCATAGTTATTGTAGATGTAATTGTTTTTGAATTTCATTTTGGTATAGTTATTTGTGTAGAGAAGTGCTATGACTTTTTGATGGTGCTTTTGTATTTTGAAAGTTTAATAAATTTTGTTTATTTATTTATTTATTTTGAGATGGAGTCTCGGTCTGTCACGCAGGCTCGAGTGCAGTGACATGATCTCGGCTCACTGCAATCTTTGCCTCCCTGGCTGAAGCGATTCTCCTGCCTCAGCCTCCTAAGTAGCTGAAACTACAGGCGCCTCCCACTACACCCAGCTAATTTTTTTATTTCTATAGAGATGGGGTTTCCCTACATTGGCCAGGCTGGTCTTGAACTCCTGACCTTGTGATCTGCCCACCTCGGCCTCCCAAAGTGCTGGAATTACAGGCAGGAGTCGCTGCACCTTGCCTGTTTATAATTTTTAAGATTTACTAAAGTCTTAGGCTTTTTTATACTTCAGATTATGTATAGGGATAAAAGAAAACTATACAGGAATAATTTAACTTCCTTTTCTTCAATTTGGATGCCTTTGATTTTATTCTCTAATTTCTTTGTCTTGGATATTTAGTACCATGTTTAGTAAGACTGACTAGAGTGGGCATCCTTGCCTTGTTCTAGCTCTTAGAGTAAAAGCTTACAACATATCCCTGTTTAGTATGTTGTTAGCAGTTTTTTGGTTATATATGGCATTTATTGGCTGAAGTGCATTTGTTCTATACCTAATTTTTTCAGAGATTTATCATAAGGGAATGTCAAATTCTGTCAAACTTCTATTGTGCATCCATTTTTTTCTCTTTGCACTCTGCATATATTTAAGTTTTAGAGATGTGAAATCACAACTAATTCTGCATACATACAAAAAAGTCAGAGACTACTATGAACATCTCTATGCATGCAGAATAGAAAATTTGGAGAAAATAAATAAACTCCTGGAAACATACAACTTCCCAGGATTAAACCAGGAAGGAACAGAACTCTTGAACAGGGCAAAAATGTATAAAATATATAATGAAATTGAATTAATAATTTAAAAAACCTACCAACTATAAGGAGCCCTGGATTATATAAAATCACAGCCGAATTTTAACACATACAGAGATGAGCTGGTATTACTTCTACTGAATGTATTACTGAATGTATTCCAAAAAATCCAGGTGGAGTTCCACCCTAACTCATTATATAAAATCTGTATCGCTGCACGAGGTGGCTCACGCCTGTTATTCCAGCACTTTGGAAGGCCGAGGTGGGCGGGTCACCTGAGGTCGGGAGTTTGAGACCAGCCTTCCCAACGTGGTGAAACCCCATCTCTGCTAAAATACAAAATTAGCCAGGCGTGGTGGCACATGTCTGTAATCCCAGCTACTCGGGAGGCCGAGGCAGGAAAATCGCTTGAACCCGGGAGGTGGAGGTTGCAGTGAGCCGAGATCGTGCCATTGCACTCCAGCCTAGGCAATGAGTGAAACTCCATCTCAGGATAAATTAATTAATAAAATAAAATCTGTATCTTCTTGATACCGAAGTCTAGTGAAGACAACAACAACAAAACTATAGGCCAATATTTTGGGTGAACATTGAAACAAAAATCCTCCATGAAATAATAGCAAGCTGAGTTCACAGGCAAATCAAAAAGTTATTTTGCCACACTCGTGAACTTTATATCACATGTGCAAGGATGTTTCATCATATACAAGTCAATAAGTGTGTTTCACCATACAATTAAAAGCAAAAATTTATATGATTAACACAATAGATGCAGAAAAAGCATTCAAGAAAATCCAATATTCATTTATGAAAATATTCTCTAAGCAATGATGAAACATACCTCACAATAATAAGAGCCATCTATGACAAATCCTCAGCTAACATACTGAACAGACAAAAGGGGCATGCATTTCTCATTAGAAAAAAAATAAGACTATCCACTCTAAACAATTCTATTTAACATAGTTCTGGAAGTGCTAGATAAATCTAACAAAATGAAAAAATAAATGGCATCCAAATAGGAAAAGAAGAAGTGAAATTACCTTCACTCATGATATAATTCTCTACCTAGAAAACTTTAAGGATTTTACCAAAAGACTCCTAAGGTTAAAAATGACTTCAGCAAAGTCTCAGGATACAAAATTGATATACACAAATGAATAGCATTGCCTTACACCAATAACATTCAAGCTGAGAACAAAATCAAGAACAGTTTTCTTTACAATAGCCATAAACAAAAAATAATATACTTAGAAATACACCAAACCAGGGAGGTAAAATATCTCTACAAGAACTATAAAACATTACTGAAAGTAATCAGAGACAATTCAAATAAAAAAGCTTTCTATGCTCATGGATTTGAAGAATGAATATAAAATGTCTATGCTGCCTAGAGCAGCCTACAAAATAAGTTTGTTTGTTTTTTTATCAAAATGTCGATTACTTTTTTTTTTTTTTTGAGACAGTGTTGCTCTGTGGCCTAGGCTGGAGTGCAGTGGTGCGATCTTGGCTCACTGTAACCTCCACCTCCTGGGTTCAAGTGAGTCTCCTACCTCAGCCTCCCAAGTAGCTGGGATTACAGGTGCCCACCAGCACACCTGGCTAATGTTTATGTTTTTAGTAGAGATCGAGTTTTGCTGTGTTGGCCAGGCTGGTCTCAAACTCCTGGCCTCCCAAAGTGCTGGGATTACAGGTGCGACCCACCATGCCTGGCCCAACCCCATATTATTTCTGGTAACAAAGCACAGAAACATGATTTCTCGAATTTTGCCAGGATTTTAATTCACAAAAGAAAGGTGAATGCCATTAAAAGGTGTTTAATACACTCCCACCAGAAACAAGAGGCAAGGCAGGCCCTGGGGGGCCTCACAAAGGCGGTCTTATGCAAGGGTGAGAAAGCAGAGTTATCAGGGAAGTGGGACTATTGCTTTATGAACGTGATGATTGGAAGTAAAAACGTGGGGCTTTTTCCTACTGAATACAAAGTAAAATAATGAATGCTGGTGTCAGTGGTTGGGAATAACAACATTTGCAGGCTCATAAGAGCTGCCTGACAAAAAGCGTGTAAACAACTGATTGCTCCTGTGGCCCTGTGATTCAGCAGGTTTATGGAGCAGTTAAGAATCGCAGATGTCAAATGGCCAACACAGAATCTAACGACATGCTTAATACAAATTATTATTAGTAGAAATGCTGAATTGCTTCATTTCTGCAATTTCTGCTGCTTCTTAAGATGCTTTTAATGAATAAAATCTGCCTTAAAATTTGATACCTGGTAACTTCTCTCTGTGAGTTTTGAATTGGCTGATGTAACCAAAATGCCAGCTCTTGCCATCTAACTACCATTAAAAGGAACTTCTAAAGCTCCGAAGTGGTCAACAGTTTCACTTCCAACTTTTTTAAAAGATACATAATTCTCTAAAAAATTTTTCTTTATGGCCGATTGAATAGTTGGGCTTTGGCTGATTACTCATTAGCAATAGAATTATGTATATTTTGCAAACTCTAATACAGAACACTTAATATATCAGACAACCATGATTATGATGTATATACCTGGTATAAACAATCTTTTTTGCATATTGAATTCTGCATTTTTTTCTTCCTTGATATGTATGAGATTCACCAGTACCAGTTTTTCTCTTGTGGTGGCATAGAGTTGATTGTCATTTGCATTATCTATTAAAAACCTGTGGCAGCTCATGGTATTATTGACCATATGTTCTAGTGTCTTCTTGCAGATTTAAATATTTTATTGCAGTGTAAAGTTTAATATTTAGATGTGTGATACATCTTTGGATAATCTGTAATTAAATTGATCTTTTGTAATGGTGATGGTGATTAGCACACACTGAAAATCCAGCAAAGCAATTATTTTTCTCTTTTTAACTGGAAATCATATTTGTAAGTTGTGGTAGATATTATCATCAGTGTATTCATGATTCGATTTATATTTTGTGTATCTGGTTATAAATTTTATATAGCATTCAATTTGACAAAATATAAATCTATTTGATTTGAATTTAATGGTGTGTGTGTGTGTGTGAGTGTGTGTGTGTGTACTTCCTTGAACTTTAGGAAATTCTACAACTCTTATACAGATATGAATGTATCAGGCTTATATTTTTTGCAAGGCTATATATACATTTCTTCTGTTTATTAAAATACTGGAATTGGTGTTATGTAGATATAGTTGTAGATATCAGAATAAAAATGGAATGTTGTGAAAATTACAACTTAATAAATATTTATGGCAAATAAATACAAGATAAAAATTATACATCTTTACAAGGTAGTTATTTACAATTGCTTAGAGCTTCCTGGCCAGCCAAGGCCTATCTTCTTCAAGACTGTGCTGAGGCCTGGCACGGTGGCTAATGCCTGTAATCCCAGCACTTTGGGAGACCAAGGCAGGTGGATCACCTGAGGTCAGGAGTTCCAGATCAGCCTGGCCAACGTGGCGAAACCCAGTCTCTACTAAAAAAAAAAAAAAAAAAAAAAATTAGCCAGTCATGGTGGTGTGTGCCTGTAATCCCAGCTACCCAGAAGGCGGAGGCAGGAGAATCACTGGAACCCAGAGGACAGAGGCTGCAGTGAGCCAAGATTGCACCACTGCACTTTAGCCTGGGTGACAGAGCAAGACTGTGTCTCAAAAACAATAATAAAAAGATTGTGCTGAAATTGCACCTGCTTGGTTACAGTCTCTACTGGGGAGAAATAACCCTGACCGAGAATGATCAAAAAAAGAATAAATTTTTGGCAGAAAAATTCTCTGTGTAAAAAAACAGAGTTGTATAAAAGAAAATTATGTTCAGAGAAAAACAAATTGACCAATTTTACCACAGTTATTTTTAAGAAAATAAACGCTTCAAAGTCAAATTAAATTTATTTAAAAATTGCAAATATAGTGGTGAATGAAATTAAAGGTCTCAGTCTTCACAGAGTTTACATTGTAAGGTTTGAAAAATAAAGACAATTTGAGAATAAATAATTCTTCATATAATGCTGGTAGCATAGGTAAGTTGGTACTACATCCTGGAAGAGGGCTCCCCAATGCCTATACAAGCTGAAGATACAAATACACTTTAGTTATATTTGTGGTTAAATATCTACATAGTTACACAAATTTTTCTTCTAAAAATGCACAAGACTGTTTATAGAAGCACTGACCAATCTGGAAAATCACCAAAATGTTCATAAAAAGTGGAATAAAGAAATTGTAGTGTATTTACAATGTAGTGTAAATACATTGCAGTGATTTACAATGGAACATTGTAGATCAATGAATATAGAAAGCACAACTTTCAATATTCACAACTTTCAAAGCAAAGCACAACTACAGGCAGCAACAGAGATCTATCTCACAAACAATGTTGAGCAGAATACGCTAGCCAAAAATGAGAATTTACTGTATTAATCCATTTATTTAAAGTTCAAAAACAGGCAAACCTCATTTATTGTATAAATAGTTAGAATATAAGTTACTCTTAAAGGAACAGTGATTGAAAAGGAGAATAAAGTGTAGCAGGATTTTTAAGGAATCAGAGAGACCGATGGGGTACAGGAGGATATTTATTAATTATTTAGGTGCACCGGCCCAGTCGGATTGACATCTGATGGACTGAGCCCTAAACAAAGAGTTAAGTTACCTTTTAAGCATTTTGTGGGGCAAGGGGAGATCTGTGCATGGAGAAGTGTACTACAGAAGCAAGAAACAAAGACAGTTATTCAATTGAGACATGCATTACATCATTTCTTACTTTTCAAGGAGAAACATGTTTTGCAACTTGAGTTTATCTGTCTAGTGACCTTGCAGCTGCACAGCTAAGGAAAGAGGGTCTTCACAATGCTTGGGAAAAGAGGAGAGATAAGGCTCACTAGCCACAGAAAAACAGGCAGTTAATTCTTAAAGGACTCCAGCTCTTTCTCTTTCTCTGAGGGAAATGGGTTTTGTTACATACAACTTAGTTTCTGCTTATACACTCTAATTTCTTTTAATTCCTGTTCTGTTCCCCACTTTGGTGCATTTTATAACAGAGGTGTTAATAGAAAGCACCACTATTTGCCACCTTCTCACAGAGCTGATCTGCTCCTTCTGGTAGCGGCTGATATTTTGTTAATACCATCAACTGCACGGTAATGTGTCGGGTTACTATTGCCTCTATAGTTGACTGAATACTCATAATAAACAGGGGTAAAAGGCAAGGGAGGATGAGGCAGATGCCAAGAATAAGCAAGAACCCACCAATGAGGATTTTGAATCCTCCAAAGGTTGAGAACCATCCTCCAAACAAGGAATCTGGGGGACCATCCAGACCAAGTCTGAACTGGAACATGGGCCAACCTGCGCATTCTAGCTATGATTTCCATGACAGCTTGGTCATTATCATCAATTTCTAGGCAACAGTTGGTTCAATTAAATTTTCCACATACTCCTCCTTCTGAGGCTAAGAGGTAATCTAAAGCCAATCTGTTTTGATATATAGCATTTCTCATTTGTTTTGCTTGTATTGCCAATAAATCTAGTGCTCTTGATGTTTCATTGGTTATAGTTTCTAGGACTGCCTGCAACCTTATGATGAGGTTGAGCATATAGATTGGGTTGTGGTACCCCTGTGACCCATCTTGCGCCCAGGTAGCTGGCCCATAATATTTCATGATTCAGGCCATTCGTTTTCTTTCCAGTTGCCTATGTCCACATCGTTTTTGATATTTGTGTCTATTTTTGTGATTATGCTTCTGCTAGTTCTTCCTTTATTTTTATCATAAACTGGATATCCTAAGAGTTCCTGTTGCTTTAGAGGAATTAGAAAGAAGGATGGCTTGACTGTTCCTAACACACATGCCCCTGTCCATTTAGCTAGCAGTTGCTGATATGCCTGTGCTCCACAGATCCAATACAGGCCAGAGGGTGCCTTTCAAGGATTTGGAGCCTCTAGCTGATGCCAAGAGTGGCTTATAGTAGACAATCAAGAGAAAGGGTTTGGATCTGGTAAGTAGGAGTCAGTCTGGGTGTTTCTTCATAGTTTTGTTTTTAGTCTCATCATAATACTGTTGCCCTAGGCAGGTTGTTTCTCCTACTGCCTCTGTGAAAGCCTTTCCCCATTGAGCGATACAATACCTTCCAATTATGGAGGTTTTTAACAACCAGACACTGGCTAAGGCTGTTGGTTCACTGGCAGGGTTAAGCGAAGTGAAGTTATCTTATGGTATTAATTATTTTGCCTCCCATGGCCACTAGTCCCCCATATTATTTCCTCCACATACACAGCATGAGGAAATTCCTAAGCTGCCAGCTATGTTTTCAGCTAGTTGAGCAAATAAGTTTTTTGTTGATGGGGGAAGCTCAGGCACTGTCTGATCAAAATGCCTGGAATTGTGGACCTGGAATTGTGAGGTTGGATGCATTCGAGTCCATCTAGTCTTTTTGACAATTAGTAGTGGAATTCCAAGGCCTGCTCTTTTTCTATGAACTCATAATAGTGCTGTCTGTCCTGTAGAACAAAAAGGTAGCTCTGGCTTTAAGACAGTAAAATTTAAAGGATTGCATATTCTTGTCTTACAATCTGGTTTGTTTGACATACCACTTAGCAGAGCAGTCCTTCCTGAATAAAGGTGTTGGAGCTGTATTTGTGTAGACCACGGAATGTTACAGTCTGAGCATCTGATTTGTGGTTCTCCATACAGATGTTTAGGACTGCTGCTAAGCCTCTCTTGTGTCAAACCACTGCAGACTGCTTCTGTTTTTTTTAGGATTTGCACATATGCAGCATGGCAGGCATCAAAGTACAAGGAAATAGGCTCTTTATAGGAGGGAGGGGCTTCTTTGGTTCAAGCTATAAGCTCTCCTTCTTTTTCTCCCTCTGATTTAATACGTACCTCAAACCAGAATTCATAGGGTAAGAGCTTAGGGTCATAACATAAATATAGCTGATTATTTCCTGGGTCACAGACTGAATAGGTGGTCTGCTTGTATGTGCAGGTTCCTAACTTGGTTCCTGTACATTCATAGTAGGTATGGTACAGTAGAGTTTTGACTACGGTATTCCTTACCCAGGTAGTATGTACACAGTGTGGGCATCCTTCTAGAGATTTCTCCCCTTTTAGTATAGGCAGAAATGGTAACAACATCAGTGTATGTAATAGAAACATGCTTATACTACACATGTGCATGGCAAACCTTCCTCTGGGCATAGATATTTGCTGTAATAACAACAGAACAATCAGTATTGACAGAATTATAACTAGGCTTATAAATTGTATCCACATTTACTTATCTGGAAATGGTCCTCTTAGCTTCAGCTGTGCATAGACTAGTCAGCTTCTGGGATGTGACTAGAGTAGAGCTTGCAGGATCCTCAAGCTTCAGCCACGCGTAGACTGACCAGCTTCCACTGTGATCAGAGCAGGGCAGTTGTCCTTCTTACTGGTGGTTGCATTTTGCCGTAGGACTATTCAGGTGGGGCGATCTGTGTCTTGTTGGCTAATTCACTGGTCGTCGTCAGGAGTCACTGCTGCCACTGGTTTCGGCTGGCTATGGTGAATCGAAGGTGTGACACCTGCGACTTTAACAGCAGTGGGAGTAGACATAATTACAATATGGGGCCCATCCCATAAGGGCCCCAGGGTTGTTGGATTCCACCTTTTAACCCAGACAGAGTCCCCTGGCTTATGTGGATGCACTACATCTCTTAGACTTATAAGTATCCTTTCCCTTACCCAGCCTTTTACCTCCTGCATTGCCACTCCTCAAGCCTGCATCTGTGTTCTAAGGGTTAGCTCTCCTAACTCCTTTAAATGCCTTCTAATTTGATTAATGATTGCAGGTGGCCTTCTGAACAATATTTCATAGGGCAAATACCCAGTTTGTTTTGTAGGTGTACACCTCACCTGGAGGAGGACCCTGGGCAAGACCTGATCCCATCATAAGTGAGTTTCCTGGCAAAATTTTTTAGTAGCTGTTTGAGTGTCTGATTCATCCGTTCCACCTTCTCTGAACTCTTTGGTCAGTAGGCTGTGTGCAATTTCCATTTGATCTTTAAAAGTTGAGTCAACTGTTGTACTACTTCTGCCGCAAATGCAGGACCATTGTCTGATCCTAGGGTTAAAGGCAACCCAAACCTTGATATGATGTCTTTTAGTAGCACCTTTGTCACCTCTTGTGCCTTTTCAGTTCTGGTGGGGAAGGCCTCAACTCACCCCGAGAAGGTGAAACAAACAGTAGCATATACCAGTAACCTCCTGCTCAAGGCAACTCGGTAAGGTCTACAAGCAGGTTCTCACAAGGCACAGCTCCCATTTCCTGAATTCCTGGGGGTCGAGTAGGTCCTTGTTTTGGATTAGATATTGTTCGCAGGATAGACATTGTTCGCAAACAGCACGGGTGATGGCAGAGAGCCGTGGCACATAGAAGTGTTGACCTATCAAAGTCTCTAGGGCCGTGCTTCCAGCATGTGTTCCTTGATGGATCTGCTTCACAAACCTTGGGGCTGTTGTCTCTGGGACAGCTAGCCTCCCGTCACAGAACAGCCACCATCCACCTTTAATATATTTTCCTGTTTCCTGGCCAAACCAAGCTTTTTCAATTGAAGAGTAATTGGGTACCTCTGGCAAAGGGGGTTCTATAAAGAGAGGCATTGCTAGAGTTATTTCTTCAGGTAAAACCTTGCTCATTGCTGCCCACCTAACTTCTTGGTCTGCCCTCCTGTTGCCCTGTGCCTCATAGCTTTTCCTAATTTGGTGTCCTTTGCAATGAATGAGAGCCACCTTCTCTGGAGCCCATATGGCTTCTAATAATTGCAAAATTTCCTCTTTATTTTGTATTTCTTTTCCTTCAGTAGTCAGAAGTCCTCTCTATTGTATATTGCCCCATGGGTGTGCAGGGTTGCAAAAGCGCAGTTTGAGTCAGTATATATGTTTACTTTTTCCCGTTGGCCAATAACAGTGCTCTGGATAATGCTATTATTAATTCAGCCTTCTGAGCAGAAGTCCCAGAAGGTAAGGCTTGAGCCTCGACCACCGAGTGTTGGGTCACTACTGTATATCCTGCATATCGCACCCCATTTGTTATGAAACTGCTACCATCAGTGAAGTATTCAACATCTGGGCTCTCCAAGGGGGTATCCCTTAGCTCTTCCTAGCTCGAGAACATTTTGTCCACTGAATACAGTGCAACAGTGGGGAAGGTCCTGCCAGCAGCGAGGCAACCCACCATTCTTCAAAGTGGGCTCCTCCACAGGCAGCAGGGTAGCTGGGTTCAAGAAATTTACAGTCTGTAGTGTTATCTGGAAATTTTACACAGAAGACTTTGACACTTTAGCATTCTAAAGTTGGACAGGCAACGATGTCCTCTTTGGTCCATTAAGGAGACTACAGCATGTGGCACCCCAATTTTTAACTTCTGACCTAGGGCTAGCTTGTTGGCATCTTCTATGAGGATTGCAGTAGCTGCCAATGCCCTGAGGCAGTGGTGCCAACCTAAGGCCACCTAGTCCAGTCTTTTGGATAAGTATGCTACCAGCCAATGTAAAGAGCCCAACAACTGAGTTAAGACTCCGACTGCCATTCCCTTTCGTTCATCCACATGCAAAAGAAGGGTTTTTCTTACATCTGGCAACCCACATACTGAGGCCTGGATGAGAGCTTCCTTTATATCCTCGAAGGTCTTTTCTTGTTCCTTTTCCCATAGGAGGGGCTCTCTTTCCCTACCTTTGGTAGGCTCATGTAAGGGCCTTGCTATAAGGGAGAAGTTTGAAATCCAGATTCGGCAAAATCTCACCACCCCTAGAAATTCCCTGACCTGCCGCCTTGAAACTGGGGTGGGCAATGCACATACAGCCTCCTTGCGTGCACTTCCAAGCCTGCATTGGCCTTGGGATACTATGAATCCTAGATATGCAACCTCCCAAAAACAGACTTCTGCCTTGTCCTTGAACACTTTATAACCGGCTTCACACAGCAGGTGAAGAAGCCTCTCTGTTCCTTGGAGGCATTCCTCCCTCTTAGGGGCAGTTAATAGCAAGTCATCAATGTATTGTAATAGCACAGAATTGTCACTAGATGGCGCAATAGCCTCAAGGTCGGTAGCCAAAGCCTTCTTGAAGATAGTGGGAGAATTCTTAAACCCTTGTGGCAGCCTTCTCCGGGTATACTGCGATTGCCCCCACTGGAAGGCAAATATAGGCTGACTTTGGGGAGCAAGCCTCAAGCAAAAGAAAGCATCCTTTAAGTCCAGACATGTGAACCCCGCGGCCTCAGCAGGAATATGTCACAACATTGTGCATGGGTTGGGTACTGTGGCATGGATAGTGGCAGTGATCTTGTTTACCACCTGGAGGTCCTGTACTGGCCTGTATTCACCATTTGGCTTGAGCACGGGCAGCAGAGGAGTATTCCAAGAGCACTTGCATTTCACTATAATCTCATGTTCATAGAGCTGATTTACATGTTTTGTTATGCCTTCAATTGCCTCTCTGGGTAATGGGTATTAACGGACTCATACCAGGGTAGCATGAGTGTTAAGCTCTACTACCACCGAGGGTCTGTTTAGAACAAGTCCGGGGGGTTGTCCTCGGCCCATACACCTGGTACCTTGAAAAGCATTCCCCACGTATTGTGTAGGTCCAGCTCCAGCAGCCTCCTGGTACACAGTTCATAGAGCCGCCATTCCTCAGCTATTAGGAGAGCTAGAGTCAATACCATTGCCTTTGGCTTCCCTATCTCCAGGGTCATATTCCCATTAGGTGTAAAGGAAATTTGTGCTTGCATAGTTTCTGGAGTCAGTCTCTCCCCAACGAGGGCACTGGACAATTTGGCATATATAGAACCTCATGCTGCACTTCTTGTCCTCCAATAACACATCTCCTGGATTTGCAAAAAGGACCCTTTTCTTTGGCCCCAGTAGCCCTTACAATAGTAGCACAGTTCTTTGTGGGGGGGTTAATTGGGTGAGTTACCACAGAGAAATCAGCTCTAGTGTCGACCAAAAAATCCACTGATCAGCCCCCTATTTCCATAGAAACCATAGCCACCCCCCGACCCCGGGGCCTAAAAAGATGGAACGCGGTCTCTCAGTCCTCAAAATTCTTGGCCCCTGCTAAGCCAATCAGATCAGGATCTGCCTTTGAGGCACCATGACTAGCAACAGAACGCCGCACTCGGGTGTTAGACCATTGACCATCATCTCCATCCTTTGCCTTTTTGGGACACTCATCTTTCCAGTGGCCTATTTGCCTGCACTTTGCACATTGGTTCCTGTCCAAAGGGGACAGGCTTTCCTCTCCCAGTCATGTCTGCCCTCTTCCTCAGCCTCTGCTTTGGCCACGCCCTCTAGCAAATCCAGGGTTACTTTCTGCTAGTGAAGCAGCTGTAAATTGAACTGTGTCTTTATTTCTGTTTCTGGTTTTTCTTTCTTCCTTTCTCTCTGCCTCTTCTTCCCAGTTTATATATACTTTGTTTTCTATTTCCAGGAGAACACTAATATTTTTCCCTGCAAAGCCTTCCAGCTTCTGAAGCTTTTGTCTTATGTCTCCCTGTGCTTGCCTGACAAAGGTCATATTTATCATGTGTTGGTTTTCAGGAGCCTTTGGAATAATTGGAGTGTACAGCCTATATGCCTCACAAAGTCTTGCAAAGAATGCACTTGGGCTTTCATCAGGCTTTTGGTGCATTTCTGACATTTTACTCATATTTGTTGCCTGCCTTCCTCCTGCTATTATCCCATTCAGGAGTGCCTTTCTATATAGCCGCAGCCATTCCATGTCCCTTGCCTCATTTGGGTCCCAGTTAGGGTCCTCATTTGAGTATCGCTCCAAGGCAAACTGGCATGGGTTAGGGGTGGCCTCTGGGGCTTCCCCTTCTAACCAGCTGAGAGTTGCCTGATTAACTCTCCTACACTTCTCTGTATTAAATAAAGTTAGCAAAAGCTGTTGACAATCCGGCCAGGTCAGGTTATGTGTTATAATAAAAGCATTCACCAAATCAATGAGAGCCTGAGGCTTTTCTGTATAGGAGGGGTATGCTGTTTCCAATTTAAGAGATCAGTAGTGGAGAAAGGCTGATAAACATAAAGCCCAGGGCTACCTTGCATCTGCCTCTGGTCATCATAAACTTGTGTCCTTGTCTCTTGAATTGGCATCTGCAAAGCCCATGGTAGGCCTTAGTGGAGGCACCCAGCTTCCTCGCCCTGTCCATCTTCCCTGTTTTTATCTAATGGGGGCTTCTTTTTCTCTGGGTGGGGGAGACTGAGCCTCACTTTCCTCTGAATCCGACTCTCCAGATGCTCCTGACTCTGCCTCCTGCCTTATTCTGGCCAAAGATGGGTAGACTGGCACATATGGGGGTGGACATTCCCTTTCCTCAGGTGGGACCTGAAGAACTGGTTTCAGCTGAGGCTTTGGGGATTCCTTTTCCTAGGAGACACTAGGAGCTTTAGGTTTCTCTGTTTACTTTGGTTGTGCTGCCTGAGCCACTAATGCCTTGCAATATTCCTCTAGGCAGGGCTGTCGCCACTTGGGGCGAGTTTGCACCACATTGAGCCAAGAGTCTATATAGGGAAACTGGTCTGGGTATCCTGGTTGTCCTGCAACTCCAGTGACTACCTTAAACACACGGCCAATTAATTCCCTGTCTATTGTACCTTTAGAGGGCCACCCCATATTGAAAGCAGGCCCATCTATCTCACAGTATGTCCTTAACTTTTGAGCAACAGGTTTCATCCCATAATCACCTCTAAATCCTTTTTTAAAATTCTTTATCATGCACTCCAAAGGAGTTGGTTTCAATGCTTTCCCTCTCATTTCCTCCCTTGCAGTGCACTTTCACTCTCACTTTCACTCTCAGGTCCACCAGACCAGGTCCTATTATGAGAGTTTTGGATGCTGCTTAGTCAGGAACATGCCTTCCCCTGTCACAGCCTGCTGCAGCTGTGAAGCTGGTCCTTTCAGCCGTATGCAGCATCCTAGGTCTGATGTCCCCTGCACTCATGTCAGAGCACACAGCCCATGCTAAGGGATCTCTGCCTCCCCATGTCACTCCCTGCATTGGCCTCTCCTGAGACCATCTCTTTCACACACTTTCACACACCTCCCATGCCCCAAGATTCCTCATTGGATGAAACTAGCCTCTCTCATGTCCTGGGTGAGCCTCTCTCATGTCCTGGGTATGTTCACGTGCACCCTCACCACTCCCAGTTGGGGTGGCAAGCCACTCTTGCCACCCTGCCAGCAAGCTCTACCTTGCTGCACTTGCTGCACTATTAGCCCATTTCCTCATTTTTTTTCCAGTTCCAGTGTTAGTGGGGACTTGAGGTGCATCCAAATTGGCAAGCCACTCCTGATGCCTCCAGCCACTCTGGGTTGGATTAGTGTTCATTCTCCGGGAGGTGATCAAGCTCCCCTTCATCCTCATGGGACGGGCTTTGCTGCCTTGGGCACTTGCTCTTTATCGCAGTTCCTGAAGTGCTGGTATCATCCTGCAGCCCCATTCCCAGTTCCATTGCACTGCTGGGCAGGGTGCCAGAATGTGGGGAGAGCTGGTTTCTATCCAGTTGAAGCTCCCCCGTGGTGTGCCTTGGATGCTGGGTCTCTCCTAGCCCCATAGCTCTAGTCTCACAGGCAAAGGAGACAGTAAATCTGTCATCTCCAATCCCAGGCAAGCCCCCCACCCCCAAGAAATGTAGTGGGATTTTTTAGGAATCAGAGAGACCATTGGGGTTCAGGAGGATATTCATTAATTATTTAGGTGCACCAGCCCAGTCAGATTAACATCCAAAGGACTGAACCCTGAACAAAGAGTTAAGTTACCTTTTAAGCATTTAGTGGGGTGGGGGGAGATCTCTGCAGAGGGAAGCATACTACAGAAGTGAGAAACAAAGCCAGTTATTCAATTGAGATATGCATTACATCATTTCTTACTTTTCAAGGAGAAACATGTTTTGCGACTTGAGTTTGTCTGTCTAGTGACCTTGCAGCTGCACAGCAAGGGAATCAGGGTCTTCACAATGCTTGGGAAAGGAGGAGAGATAAGGCTCACTAACCACTGAAAAACAGGCAGTTAATTTTTAAAGGACTCCAGCTCTTTCTGTTTCTCAGGAGGAATTGGGTTTTCTTACATACAACTGAGTTTCTGCTTACACACTCTTTAATTTCTTTTAATTCCTGTTCCAAAAACAGGGGGAGTGCCCAGGTTGTTCACACTCTTCCATCACTGCATGCTGGGTTCCTGGTATATGCATTGTGTAAACATTCATCAAGCTGTTCTTTTATAATGTATGTATATTTTGTGTGAAATTAAAAACATACCTTTTTGATTTTTTATTTATCCTTTTTTATTCTTCAGTCACTTTTTGACACACACTTTTCTGGAAAAATGATAATTTTATCTAAATTTTTAAATGTAATAACATAAAATTGTTTAAAACAATATCATGTTTAAATCTTTTTATTATTATTTTTTTGAGATGGAGTCTTGCTCTGTAACCCAGGCTGGAGTGCAGTGGCACAATCTTAGCTCATTGCTACCTCTGCCTCCCAGGTTCAAGCAATTCTCCTGCCTCAGCCTCCAAAGTAGCTGGGATTACAGGTGCATGCCACCACGCCCAACTAATTTTTGTATTTTTAGTAAATATGGGGTTTTGCCATGTTGGCTAGGATGTTCTCAATCTCTTGACCTCGTGATCCACCTGCCTCATCCTCCCAAAGTGCTGGGATTGCAGGCATGAGCCACTGTGCCTTAATATACAAGGTATCTAAAATAAACTACAGAAAATGTACATGATAAACTATTGAAAGATTGTCTTTTGATATCATAAACATTATAAGGATGCTACTGTCAAGATTTTTATTAAACATTGGATTTATGGTCCCAGCCAATGCATTAAAATGAGATCAGTTTTACAACTATACTTTAAAGTGTAACAAGTCAATAAGCTAGTACCTAAACAATTGGTTCTACCTGGGTAGATTGGATTCCCACACAGCAACTGACACGACAATTTTTCACATAGATTGAGAATTTAAAACTTTTAGGAGAAAATACAAGATAATATTGTTGTTATAACTGTGGGTGTAAAACAATTTCTTAAACATGGCACAATATAAAAACTTGCATAAACATATTTATAAATTAGATGAAATTTTAAAAACTTTTGACTATCAAGAATTTAGAAAAACATGTTTGAATAAAGATGGTGGAAAGGCAAATCATAGCCAAGAAAAAATATGTAAAAAACACATATTACAAAAATTAGTATTTAGAAAATATGCACTACAGAATATGTATTAATATACAAAGAAATGAAATACATTAAAAATGGACAGATGGCACATCTTAAAACACAAATGACCAATTAACCTCTGAAAAATACCAATTTATTTAGTGACTATGGAAATGCTAATTAAAACTCTAAATGATATACTTTTCTGATTCTCCATTTTGTCAAAAAATATGTCTAGTAATTCCAAGAGTTGATAAAAATAAAATAATTGGAATTCACAAATAACCACTGGCAGTAGAATTCGTTTATAAATTGATGTATATTCACACTGCGGCAGTAAAAATGGACAACTATAGCTATGCAAAGCAACATGGAAAAATATAAACAATTGTAAATAAAAAAGCAAGTCACAGATGAAAACTTGTAGAATTGATCTAAAGTCAAAAAACAAGCAACACTGAAACGTATATTGTTTATAGATAAAATTGCATAAAGTAGGCCAGGCACCATGGCTCATGCCTGTAATCCCAGCACTTTGGGAGGCCAAGGTGGGTGAATCACAAGGTCAAGAGATCGAGACCGTCTGGCCAGCATGGTGAAACCCCGTCTCTACTAAAATTACAAAAATTAGCTGGGCATGGTGTTGCATGCCTGTAGTCCCAGCTACTCGGGAGGCTGAGGCAGGAGAATTGCTTGAACCCAGGAGGTGGAGATTGCAGTGAGCTGAGATCATGCCACTGCACTCCAGCCTGGCAACTGAGCAAGACTGTCAAAAAAAAATTGCTTAAAATAAATGACAATATGAAATTCAGATACTGGTCACTTTTGGGTTAGGAGGTTGTTTTTTGTTTGTTTGTTTGTTTGTTTGAGATGGAATTTCACTCTTGTTGGCCAGGCTGAAGTGCAATGGCACAATCTCAGCTCACTGTAACCTATGCCTCCTGGGTTCAAGTGATTCTCCTGCCTCAGCCTCCCAAGTAGCTGGTATTACAGGCATATGCCACCACGCCTGGCTAATTTTGTATTTGTAGTAGAGATGGGGTATCTCCATGATCATCAGGCTGGTCTTGAACTCCTGAACTCAGGTGATCTGCCTCCCTCAGCCTCCCAAAGTGCTGGGATTACAAGCATGAGCTACTGTGCCCAGCCAGGTTAGGAGGTTTATAGGAAAATTCAGAGGTATCCACTTCTCAAGAATGCGTGATGATTTTATGAAGTTACACTGAAAGTTTCATGAGAGTAGAGACCAATACCTTCTTTTCTATTTTATTTTCTAAGGCTGCCAAAAGGATAGCATATTGTGTGTGGTCAACACACATTTATCAGTTAAAAGAATGAATACATATTCTTTATAAAATGTGAAACTATGCAAATCAAGATTTTATTATTTTTATTTCCTATAGTTAACAGAATCAAATAGAAAATAATAAAGTATAAAATTCAGAAAGCACTATTGAAAGTTTAATGTTAACCTAGCACTTGCAGGTAAAAATATAGCAAAATTTTTAGTTTCCACATTTGTGACCATTATAATTACATCAAAATTGCCCCATGAGGAAGGAACATGAAATCTGACTTCAGTAGAGCACAATTTAAGAGGAAAAAGCTGAAATAAAAAGAAAAAGAAAAGAAAAGTATAAAAATTTGATTGGGTCAAATCTCTGTTATTCTCCATACTTTTTTTTTTTTTAGAAAATAATTTTTACCTCTGCTTATGCAGAGTGAGGCTGGCTGGTGGAACCTAGGCCCCTCTGTCCCCCTCAGGTGGCAGTGGCTGATCTCTGGTCAGGCATGAGGGGTGCCTCCATGTATGAGTTCAGTCAGGGTGTGGAAAAAATTATAGAGAAAGATGCTAACCTTCTTGGAAGGCCAGGAGGTTTTTGCAAAGCTTCAGGAAGGAACGAGCCAAAGGTAGCTGTTCTTTCCCAGCGGTAATTAGACAGATGTAGATACAAAGGAATGTAGGGGAGCTTATCTAAAGACCTTGTTTACTCATGTTGTCCTAAGACCGACCTTTGATCATTTGTGGGCAGACCTGCTCTCTACTGGGGGACTGACAATGTTAATTACTCACTAATGGTGTTTACTCGAGACTTTAGTCATTTAATCTGTAATAAATAAATGTAAACTTCACCGGCTTATGGAGGTGGGTGCTGCTCATTCTGTTAGCACAGCCTCTTAGCTGCAGTGACAGGTAAAATATCTGTGTCAGTGTACGTCTTTCATCCATCACTGTGTCAGGGTCTGTGGGTCAGACCCAGCACTGCCATGCACTGGGCCTGAGGCTGCCCAGCCCAGCTGCTCCTCAGTCCCCTGGACTCTTCCATGGTATCTCCAAGCCCCTGCATCATCCTATCTGTCTCTCTGATGAAAGGGGAGGTGGCAGCATAAAGATGATGGGGAAACTGCCCCACATGCCGAGGAAAGCTTGCCCAGCTGCACGAAATGCTCTGGTTGATGGGTTTCTGCGCACCAAGCTGGGCCATGACCAAGGGTTAGAGTGGAGGCGTACCAGGGTGAGGGTGCTTTGGCTGCTGCAGGAGCTGCCCTGCTGGCAGGAGGCAGCAATAGCCATGGTCACTGAAAACAAGGCTCTGCTGATAAATCTCAGACACCAGGATCAGAAGAAACCGGAGAAACTGCTGGAGAGCTTGAGCCAAATGGACAGACTGTTGGAGCAGCTGAGGGTGAAGCTGCATGAACATCACCAAGGATAGAAATGGAAATAATGAAGGAGTCTGGGAAATAAATGATAGAAGATAAAATACAGCCGTGAACATGGTAAGGTGATGATGATTCCGGTCCATTGGATCCCACCATCTCCAAGGCAGTAAATCTCATCAGAGTCACCACCCAGCAAGTTACCACCACAGCATTTCCTGTTTGTTCCTAAATAAATAAAGGTGATTCTCATCACAAGGGCAAATACAAATAGTACTCTATTATGTTTTTAACTAAACTGTAGGGGTTTCATTTACTTTTTCTAAGTTCTCATAATTTTGAAAATGCAGTTGACATACATATTGCTTAAGAAGTTTTTGATAGGCTAACGTTACTTGAATTGTTCAAAAATCACTATATTTTAAATTAAGAAGAATAAACAATGTATTTTTTTATATATTTAAAGCTTAGAGTCACAAATAATGCTCCTGTTTATGATTTGAAAACTTTAAAGTTTGGTTTTCCATCTGCACGTACAGAAAATATTGTATCACACCAAAACATTTGTTTTTTAAAGTGGCGGTCATAATTCCTGTCTGTCTGGATATATTTTGGACTTTTCTATGTTAAGCATAACATAAGAAAGAAATTTCATTAGCCGGGCATGTAGGCTCACACCTGTAATCTCAGCACTTCGGGAGGCTGCGGCAGGTGCATTGCCTGAGGTCAGGAGTTTGAGACCAGCCTGGCCATCATAATGAAACCCCGTCTCTACTAAAAATACAAAAAATTAGCTGGACATGGTGGCAGCACCTGTAATCCCAGCTACTCAGGAGGGTGAGTCAGGAGAATCGCTTGAACCCGGCAGGCGTAAGTTGCAGTGAGCCGAGATCGTGCCATTGCGCTCGAGCCTGGGCAACAAGAACAAAACTCCATCTCAAAAAAGAAAAAGAAAAAAGAATTTCATTTTGTTTTAGGTAATCTAAGATTGTTGTACACAAAAAACTTTATATATTATGGTAGGGTTCAGGAAACTATGTATATAACCTAACATTAATATCACTATTTTTTTTCTTTTTTTTCTTTTTTTTTTTTTAGTATTTATTGATCATTCTTGGGTGTTTCTCAGAGAGGGGGATTTGGCAGAGTCATAGGACAATAGTGGAGGGAAGGTCAGCAGATAAATATGTGAAAAAGGGTCTCTGGTTTTCCTAGACAGAGGACCCTGCAGCCTTCTGCAGTGTTTGTGTCCTTGGGTACTTGAGATTAGGGAGTGGTGATGACTCTTAACGAGCATGCTGCCTTCAAGCATCTGTTTAACAAAGCACATCTTGCACCGCCCTTAATCCATTTAACCCTGAGTGGACACAGCACATGTTTCAGAGAGCACGGGGTTGGGGGTAAAGTTATAGATTAACAGCATCCCAAGGCAGAAGAATTTTTCTTAGTACAGAACAAAATGGAGTCTCCCATGTCTACTTCTTTCTACACCAACACAGTAACAATCTGATCTCTTTTCCCCGCATTTCCCCCTTTTCTATTCAACAAAACCGCCATAGTCATCATGGCCCGTTCTCAATGAGCTGTTGGGTACACCTCCCAGACGGGGTGGTGGCCGGGCAGAGGGGCTCCTCACTTCCCAGATGGGGTGGCCGGGCAGAGGCGCTACCCACTTCCCAGACGGGGCAGTGGCCGGGCGGAGGCGCCCCCCACCTCCCTCCCCGACGGGGCGGCTGGCTGGGCGGGGCTGCCCCCCCACCTCCCTCCCAGACGGGGTGGCTGGCTGGGCGGGGGCTGACCCCCCACCTCCCTCCTGGACGGGGTGGCTGGTGGGGCGGGGGCTTCCCCCCACCTCCTGGATGGGGCGGCTGGCTGGGTGGGGGCTGCCCCCCACCTCCTGGGCGGGGCAGCTGCCGGGCGGAGGGGTTCCTCACTTTGCAGACGGGGTGGCTGCTGGGCGGAGGGGCTCCTCACTTCCCAGACGGGGCGGCTGCTGGGCGGAGGGGCTCCTCACTTCTCAGACAGGGCAGCCGGACAGAGACGCTCCTCACCTCCCAGATGGGGTGGTGGTCAGGCAGAGACACTCCTCAGTTCCCAGACGGGGTCGGCCGGGCAGAGGTGCTCCTCACATCCCAGACAGGGCGGCGGGGCAGAGGCGCTCCCCACATCTCAGACGATGGGCGGCCGGGCAGAGACACTCCTCACTTCTTAGATGGGATGGCGGCCGGGAAGAGGCGCTCCTCACTTCCCAGACTGGGCAGCCGGGCAGAGGGGCTCCTCACATCCCAGAGGATGGGCAGCCAGGCAGAGACGCTCCTCACTTCCCAGACGGGGTGGCGGCCGGGCAGAGGCTGCAATCTCGGCACTTTGGGAGGCCAAGGCAGGCGGCTGGGAGGTGGAGGTTGTAGCGAGCCAAGATCACACCACTGCACTCCAGCCTGGGCAACATTGAGCACTGAGTGAGCGAGACTCCGTCTGCAATCCCGGCACCTCGGGAGGCTGAGGCAGGCAGATCACTCGCAGTCAGGAGCTGGAGACCAGCCCGGCCAACATGGCGAAACCCAGTCTCCACCAAAAAATGCAAAAACCAGTCAGGTGTGGCGGCGCACGCCTGCAATCCCAGGCACTCTGCAGGCTGAGGCAGGAGAATCAGGCAGGGAGGTTGCAGTGAGCCGAGATGGTGGCAGTACAGTCCAGCCTCGGCTTTCACAACTTTGGTGACATCAGAGGGAGACCAGGGAGAGGGAGAGGGAGACGAGGGAGAGGGAGAGGGAGATGAGGGAGAGGGAGACGGGGGAGAGGAACTAATATCACTATTTTCTGATGTCTAAATTTTTTTAGAACTTTTTTATTTTTACAAATGTCTCCACAAATTCTGGGATATTTTATAAAATAGCAGAGTACTAAAGAAATGGGTGGTTTGCCACACTATATGAATGCTGGTATTCAATTAAAATAACAATATTTTCATCAAAATTTAGACAGTAGATTTAAATTTCTTGATTTTTCACTACAGTGATAGACATTCACAAATATTTCAGAAATCAGAGCTGTATTAGGTTTTACTTAGTAGTAATATGTATAAAAGATCAAGAATCTGTTCAAAATAGATATTTCTCATCAATAATTTGATGCTTTCAAATACCCAGAAGTTTTGTTTTAATCAGATGAAGTCTGAGGATAGTTTACTAGTTTTATTTTTTTGTATGATGTGTTCACAATTTTCTAATTTAACCTAATATTGATGATGGTATACAAATCAACTTTTTTTTTCAAATCTCATAAGTCTATTATGTTGTTGAAGATATTTTTAGTTAACATTCCTTCTTTCAGTATTTTTTACAGAAATTTACATCTAGTCAAATTTGCTTAACCTGTTAATCAGTGTCAGGTGCCAGATTCCAATTTATTTTTAGTGTGCCTGTACTTTTCTTTCTATAACCTCTGAGCTAAATTTATATTACTTAATTAAATGTGATATAATACAACTCACATATTTAAAACAAAACCACCAGGTAAAATGAATTCTGGCTTAGTATAAAGAAGCTGTTACCAAATTAGTGTCACATATACAGATGGATGTGGCTCAACAAAATTTTACACAAAAATATTTGGATTGAACTACATGTGTTGCCATGACTTAGCCTCTAATGACCTTATAAATAAAGACAAATTAATACACATTTATTCATTTTCTTTCATTATGTCTAAAGGTAGCATGTCAAGAAATCTCATGCTACTGTCTGAAAAAACACATTCTACTGTTACCTAAGAAATCAACTGGATGGCATTTTTATAACCTTGCACCACATAAGGAAAAACTGCAATGTAGGCTGATAAATGCAGACTCCATCACATGGAAAAGGATAATCCAGAATGCCACTTTCAATATTTAAGTATTCAACCTTTTGGTTGAAAAATGTAGTAAAATAGAGCTCTTGGTAAGTTTTGTGTAGCTTAACATCAGCATAAACTAGGAAAAAATATCTTTTAAAATGTAAACAAACAAAAACCTACACCAAAAACAAAAACATTCACCAATGCATACATATTGACTGACGCTCCAGGGATGTAAAATAATTTTTCCTGGGTACACAGCTAGTGACCCAAATCAAGCTCAAATGTGTGATTTAAAAAATTTCATTTTCCCACTTTTGACAATATTGACATAACAGCTAAATCTTACTCTCAGAGTTGATAGTTGAAAATAAACTAAGACAAGTACTATTGAGGGAGGCTAGGTAGCCAAGAAAGTCACCATGTCCTTGGGACATGCAGCAGGCATGGCGATTGCATAGTGACAGCATATTGGCAACACAATAAGCCCCAACATTTGCGTTGTATTTCAGCTCACCGAAGCACAGCTCTCTTCAGTAGGGAAACTCCCCTGTAAAGAACATGCACATTTTGATTTTACTTGTCCTCTGACCTTTTACTCATTATAATAGTAAAAAACACACACGTGAGTGGAGATTTAAGATGCTAATGAGATATGTGACACATAAGCATGTACAGACACTGTGTATGTGCACCAATAAGACCACTCAGAACATGCTTACTACTAACACCACTTTCCACCTCTTCATAAATAATTACCTAAGGCTCCCATAAATGGAGTCTCTCTAGTTCCAGTCTTTGCTGTCTCATTCTTATAAGCAGCCCACCCTGAATCCCTTCTCTCTTGGGGCTATTTTGCACCTAATTTTTAAAATAGTATTTCAACTTTGCAATAAATCCCTCTATGTTGCATCTTCATTGTTTTGTGTCTCTTGTTTAAATTTTTGAAACTAAGAACCAAGGTCTCACAACAGCCATCAACACTATCGTGCTTTGTTTTGTATTCTTCATTAACATTATTTTTGGGAATATGTCAATATCTACATTTTAAACACAGCCCAAACTGCTAAATTAAAAATTTAAATGATTGTAAAAGCATGTATATTTTTCAATTTTCAGCTTTATTACACTTTATGTATTCAAATTTTTAAAAAATTCTGCCAGGCACAGTGGCTCACACCTGTAATCCCAACACTTTGGGAGGCAGAGGCAGACAGATCATCTGAGGTGAGGAGTTCAAGATCAGCCTGGGCAACACAGTGAAACCCCATCTCTACTAAAAATACAAAATTAGCTCACCGTGGTGGCATATGCCTGTAATCCCAGCTACTCAGGAGGCTGAGGCAGGAGAATCGCTTGAACCTGGGAAGTGGAGGATGCGGTGAGCCGAGATCGTGCCATTGCACTCCAGCCTGGGCAACAAGAGTAAATCTCCATCTCACCAAAAAAAAATTAAAAAAAATAAAAAATATTGTGACACAAATATATCTGTCAAATTTAATATCTTACATAATAATTTGAATTCACTTCCAAAATGATTTATATTCATTTATTGTTATATTTACTTTTGACCAAATTTAGCTTTCCAAACTAAATAAAAACTGAAGCATGTTTTCAAAGTTTGAAGGAACTAAAGTATACTGGCATCAAATTCTCTGTAGTAAAATGAAAAAATAAAACCATCTTTTTATCAATAATATTTTATATCTGAGCACTTAAGCATCAAGGACAGGATTTTGGATGATGTTGAGTGAATATTTAAATTAATGAAGTAGAAAATAATTATCAGAATAGAATAAGTGATGGATACAGAAACAGAGCACTTGACAAAACCATTCAGGGTATGTTTGACAAACAAGAAGAATGTATAGGACCTGCACTGCACTGCACTACTAATGTAAAGTGTTCTCTGTAACTTTAGTTTTTATTCTCAAGCTTACAACCACCACATACTCACATACACAGAATAAATAAGATTAACTCCTTTTCCTGGAAGGCAGTGATTCCTCTTTTATTCTATTACATCTGTTCCATATTGCTGTGATAATGCTGTTGAAGTGCACCCTCTTACACCAGAAGATCACCTGTGTGAATGTGAATAGACTGACACTGGAGAGGACCAGCTCAGCAAACACATTTGAACTGCCTCTTTGCATTTCAGGCAGTTAAAAATGCCTTTGAAGAGTGAAAATAAAGTTACTGCTGATTAAGCAGAGAGTTTAACATGGAAAAAGGTTTTTCAATTGTTTAAAAATTACAATGCATGGACTACAACTTTTAAAATGTAAAATGCATCACATAATACTGCAAAAAAAAAAAAAAGAATAGAAATGATAGAGTTGGCCACAAAGGACAGCCAAAGCTGTATTATAGCAATATACAAAAATACATATCTACTGCCAGAGGAAGGTAACTTGAAGTATTTGAGAAATGTACTCTAAAAATCTAAAATTGTTTTTAGTATTAGTTTCTATAAAAAATGTTCCTTAAGCATTTTGAATTTTTGAAAAAGTTAAATACATGCTTTGGCAGTTTAGCTTCTCTGAATAATTTAAATAAAATAGAATAAAATACATATCAAAAGATCAACTTTTCTGGTAATGGATAACTTTCAGACTAAAAGAGTTAAACTTTACAAAATTGTATGCTGATCAATTTGATCAGAAGCCTCTTTCTTGGAACTGACACAAAGATGGTGCTTTCATGTTGGGTGGGAGAGAAATGGTTACCAGGGGCTACATCATAGTTGTTTCACTAATCAACATTGATTTTCATTGCTATTTTGTCTAAATTACGGTAATAATTAATGGCCTCGATCCAAAAAATTTTCTTAAAACTTAAGTTGTCAATCAGCCATAATATTAACCAAAAAATGCATTAAAATGAAGGTATGTAAGTTATAATTTATATTTTCAAATTAAAATACTTCTGGAAATCTTTAAGATTTTCTAGGTGGAGCATTATCAGTGAAGATAATTTAATTTCCTTTTTTCCTATTTAGATGCTTTTAATTTCTTTATTTTCTTGGATTGTTCTAACTAGGATGTCTAAAATTATGTTGAATAGGAGTGTTAGAATGGATATTTTTGTCTTATTTTTATTCTAATGGAGAATGCATGCAGCTATTGCCTTTTCAGTATAATGTTGGCTGAGGATTTTTAATACATGGCTCTTGCTATTTTGAGGTATGTTTTGTTAATGGTTTCTTTGTTGAGAATATTTTCATGAATGAATATTGGATTTCCTTGAGTGCATTTTCTGTGTCTATTGTGTTAATTGTATAATTTTTTAATTATCTGTACATGGTGAATTGCACTTATTGCCTTGCATATGATTAAATATCTTTGCATAGGTGGAATTAAGCTCACGTGATTGTGGCAAAACGTTTTGATTTGCTTATGAACTCAGTTTGCTAGTATTTCATGGAGGATATTTGTTTCAATGTTTACCAAAAATATTGGCCTGTAGTTTCCTTTTTTTGTTGTGCCTTCACTAGATTTTGGTATCAACATAATATTGATTTTATAAAATGAGTTAGGGTGGAATTCCATCCTGATTTTTTGGAGTACATTCAGTAGTAGTACGAGCTCATCTTTGTATATGAGGTAAAATTTTGTTGTGATTTTATATAATCCAGGGCTTTTATGGTTGGTAGGTTTTTTATTACTAATTCAATTTCATCTTATATATTTTATACATTTTTGCCCTGTTCAAGACTTCTGTTTCTTCCTGGTTCAATCTTGGAAATGTGTGTGTATCCAGGAGTTTATTTTCTTAAAATTTTCTAGTTTGCAGGCATAGAGATGTTCATAGTAGTCTCTGATGATTTTTTGTATATATATAGAATTAATTGTGATTTCACATCTCTAACATTTAAATAGAAGCAGAGTACAAAAGAATAGATGTACACAATGGAAGTTTGGCAAAATTTGACATTCCTTTATAATAAATCTCTGAAAAAATTTGTTACAGATCAAATTATTGGCACCTCAGCCAATAAGTGCCACATACAACCAAAAAATGCACAGGTAACAACATGCTAAACAGGGATATGTTGCAAGATTTTACTCAAGAGCTAGAACAAGACAAGGATGCCCACTCATCCTTGCTAAAGTCAGTCTTACTAAACATAGAATGAATCTAAGGCAAAGAAATTAGAGAATAAAATCAAAGGCATCCAGATTGGACAAAAGGAAGTTAATTATTCCTGTATAATTATCTTTTATCCTCATACATAATCTGAAGTATAGAAAACCCTAAGACTGGCTGGGTGCAGTGGCTCATGCCTGTAATCCCAATACTTTGGAGGCCGAGGCAGGCAGACCACCTGAGGTCAGGAGGATCGAGACCAGCCTGGCCAACATGGTGAAACCCAATCTCAACTAAAAATACAAAAAAAAAAAAAAAAAAAGTTAGCCAGGCCTGGTGGCACAATACCTGTAATCCCAGCTACTCTGGAGGCTAATGCAGGAGAATTTGCTCGAACCTGGGAGGTAGAGGTTTCAGTGAGCTGAGATCATGCCACTGCACTCCAGCCTGGGTGACAAACGTGAGACTCCATCTCAAAAAGAAAAGAAAAGAAAAGAAAAGCCTAAGATTTTACTAAAAACTATTAAAAATAAACAAATTTATTAAGCTTTCAATATACAAAAGTAACATCAAAGTCAGTAGCATTTCTACACATTAACTATCTCAAAATGAAAATTAAAAAACAATTTCATATACAATAACTATAGTAATAAATTCAATACAAAGCAGAGAGTATACATTTGCTTTCAGCATTTTTGAGGCTTTTAGTTTTATACTAGTTACCTTGTTAAAATAATTTTTCCAATATTTCTTATGAAAATAAGTACAAACTTCTACTAACACAGACTTACTTACTCCATCATTTCCTTACACCTAAAGTTTATCTCTACAGTAATGTATATTTAACGCTCTGTATATCAAACCTAAAAGTCTGTATGTGTTTGCAGGCAGACAGGACACATGTTCAAATATATATATGTTTAAAATTTTAAAATATGTACTCAGAACTCAGAAATGTATGTATTTTATTTATACTTGCATATGATTTCTATAATAACCATAAAAATATCCCAGTAGTCAATAATAATTTAATCATACTTTATTTTTTATTTCTTTTTTTGCTTGAGATGGAGTCTTGCAGTGTCCCCTGGGTTGGAGTGGAGTGGTGCAATCTCAGCTCACTGCAACTTCCACTTCCCAGGTTCCTGGCCATCTCAAACTCCTAATCTCAGGTGATCCATCCGCCAGGGCCTCCCAAAAGTACTGGGATTACAGGCATGAGCCACTGCACCTGGCCATAATTGTACATTTTAAAATAAGTAAAAGTGTACAATTGGATTGTTTGTAATACAAAGGATAAATGCTAGAGGTGATGGATACCACATGTATCTCAACGTGAGTATTATGTATTGTATTTGTGTATCAAAATATGCCATATATGCCGTAAGTATATATATTCATGTACCCACAGAAATTAAGAAAAACAAATTAAATGATTAAAATAAGAATAAAAATTTAACCTACAGGAACAATATTCTTTAACTTATTTGCAGTTTAAAGCCACTGGCAAAAGAGATGACTAAAGATGTTAGTCCATTATGTTACCAAATAGTATATTGTTAACATTTTTTACCTATACTTTTGGGCAAAGTGGAAAAGGTTAATCTTTGCGGTACAATAACACTTCATTGAATGCACAATAGTATTTAACATGTTAAAAACGTTGAAACTATTAACTTCACACATAATCTAAAATTTTTAAAATGTACTGCATTTTATCACATAAAAGTACAATTAGTACAATATATGAATAATATACTACTAGTTTTCTCATAATGCAAAAGAACATCACTCAACACCTACCTTGTGCATCACTCAATAGTATAAGTTAACCACAAAGAATCTCTCCACTTAGATTTTCATCATGCATCTTACATTCTAATGTCCTTACTTGTACATAGAAAAGATCATAAATAATGCCCACCTAATGAAAAAGAATCTCTCATATCTTTGATGCAGCAACAAATGATCACAAACTTTCACAAGTGAATAAGAATGAAGAAACAGCAGAAAATAATGACAGTTGAATTACATCATTTGCTTTAAAAAAATCTGTAATGTTTTTCTAGAAATAAAGTATACTTTGAATGTAGTTATTACTCTGCAAAAAACTTTTACTCCTCTTCAAGTTATATACAAATAATTTTTATACCAACTTTAGTTTTAGATTATTTTCTATACTCAGAACTCTGATTTAGTATGACATCTGAAGTGTCAGTTCCTTATATATTTCTACTATAAATTCTCTGATATTTATGTAGACTTAAATTTGAATTAAATTTTTTTTTCATTTTTACTGCATTTTCAAAAACATATTGTAGTATAAACTCTGGTGTTTTCTAAGCTGTAGTTTTTGAAAATTTGTTTTCCCAAATTTATTACATTTGCAAGACAACTCTTCAATATATATTCCCTGATGTTGAACAAAGTTTAAGCAACTCCTTTAGAGTTTTCCTCTAGTACAAAATGTGGACAATAAGATCTGATACAAGTAAAGGTACTACAACCCTCTTTACACGTGTAATGCTCATCTTCAATATAAATCCTCTTCTTCACTTTAAAGAATAAGATTTTCTGAAAGGTCTTTTGACGGTAATTGCACTTATCATGCTTTTATTAAGTATTAACTCTCTGGTGTTGAGTAAGATGTGAGCAGATATTAATGTCTTTTTCACAGTCTATATTTGTACAATTTTTCTCAAATATGAATGCTTTTCTGTGCAATAAGGTGTATTAGTTAAAAATTTTGCCACCTTGTTCTCACTTGTAGGAATTTTTTCCACTATGAATTATATCACCTATAATCAAGTATGACAACCATTTAAAGACTTTGTCACATTTTTCACATTTCTAGGATTTCTCAGCAATATGATTTCTTTTATGGTTAGAAAAGTTTGAGGTATTGTCAAAAGCATTATCACATCTTTCTGGTTTGTAGAGTTTCTCTCCAGTATGAATTATCTTATATGTGTTAAGAACTGAGGACTAGCTAAAGCCTTTGCCATATTTTTCACACTCATGGGGTTTCTCTCCAATATGAATTTTCTTATGTTTATTAAGAATTGAGGACTGGTTAAAGGCTTTGTCACATTCTTCACATTTGTAGGGTTTCTCTCCTGTATGAATTAGCTTATGTGTAATAAGGTTCAGAGACTGGTTAAAAGCTTTACCACATTCTTCACATTTGTAGGACTTTTCTCCAGTATAAATTATCTTATATATAGTAAAGGTTGGAAGATTGGTTAAAAGCTTTGCCACATTCTTCACATTTGTAGGGTTTCTCTTCAGTATGAATTATCTTCTGTTTAGTAAGGGTTGAGAATATACTAAAGGCTTTGTAATGTCCTTCACATTTGTAGGGTTTCTGTCCAGTATGAATTCTTTTATGTGTGGTAGGGTGTGGGGACTGCTTAAAAGCTTTGCCATACTCTTCTCATCTGTAGAGTTTTTCTCCAGTATGAATTATCTTATGTATTGTAAGGGTTGAAGACTTGTTAAAAGCTTTGCCACATCTTTCACATTTGTAGGGTTTCTCTCCCGTATGAATTAGCTTATGCCTAGTAAGGCATGAGAATCTGTAGAAGGCTTTGCCACATTCTTCACATTTCTAGTGTTTCTCTTAAGTATGAATTATTTTATGTTTAGTAAGGGTTGAGAATACACTAAAGGCTTTGCCACATTCTTCACATTTGTAGGGTTTTTCTCCAGTATGAATTATCTTATGTATAGTAAGGGTTGAAGATCAGTTAAAAGCTTTGCCACATCCTTCACATTTGTAGGTTCTCTCTCCAGTATGAATTAGCTTATGCCTAGTAAAGTATGAGAATCAGTATAAAGCTTTGCCACATTCTTCACATTTGTAGGGTTTTTGTCCAGTATGAATTCTCTTATGTGTAGTAAGGTTTGAGTCCTGATTAAAAGCTTTGCCACATTCTTCATATTTGAAGGGTTTCTCTCCAGTATGAACTCTTCTGTGTCTAGTAAGGGTTAAGAACCATTTAAAGGCTTTGCCACATTCTTCACATTGGTAAGAATTCTCTCTAATATGAATTCTTTTTTTTTTCTATTTATTTATTTATTTTTTTATTGATCATTCTTGGGTGTTTCTCGCAGAGGGGGATTTGGCTGGGTTATAGGACAATAGTGGAGGGAAGGTCAGCAGATAAACAAGTGAACAAAGGTCTCTGGTTTTCCTAGGCAGAGGACCCTGCGGTCTTCCGCAGTGTTTGTGTCCCTGGGTACTTGAGATTAGAGAGTGGTGATGACTCTGAACGAGCATGCTGCCTTCAAGCATCTGTTTAACAAAGCACATCTTGCACCGCCCTTAATCTATTTAACCCTGAGTGGACACAGCACATGTTTCAGAGAGCACAGGGTTGGGGGTAAGGTCACAGATCAACCGGATCCCAAGGCAGAAGAACTTTTCTTAGTACAGAACAAAATGAAAAGTCTCCCATGTCTACTTCTTTCTACACAGACAGGGCAACCATCCGATTTCTCAATCTTTTCCCCACCTTTCCCCCCTTTCTATTCCACAAAACCGCCATTGTCATCATGGCCCGTTCTCAATGAGCCGCTGGGTACACCTCCCAGACGGGGTGGCGGCCGGGCAGAGGGGCTCCTCACTTCCCAGTAGGGGCGGCCGGGCAGAGGCGCCCCTCACCTCCCGGATGGGGCGGCTGGCCGGGTGGGGACTGACCCCCCCCACCTCTCTCCCGGACGGGGCGGCTGGCCGGGCAGAGGGGCTCCTCACTTCCCAGTAGGGGCGGCTGGGCAGAGGCGCCCCTCACCTCCCGGACGGGGCGGCTGGCCGGGCAGGGGGCTGACCCCCCCACCTCCCTCCCGGACGGGGCGGCTGGCCGGGCATGGGGCTGATCCCCCCACCTCCCTGCCGGACTGGGCGGCTGGCCGGGTGGGGTGCTGACCCCCCCACCTCCCTCCCGGACGGGGCAGCTGGCCGGGCGGGGGGCTGATCCCCCCACCTCCCTCCCGGATGAGGCGGCTGGCTGGGCAGAGGGGCTCCTCACTTCCCAGTAGGGGCGGCTGGGCAGAGGCGCCCCTCACCTCCCGGATGGGGTGGCTGGCCGGGCGGGGGGCTGAGCCCCCCACCTCCCTCCCAGACGGGGTGGCTGCCAGGCAGAGACGCTCCTCACTTCCCAGACGGGGTGGCTGCCGGGCGGAGGGACTCCTCACTTCTCAGACGGGGCGGTTGCCAGGCAGAGGGTCTCCTCACTTCTCAGACGGGGCTGCCGGGCAGAGACGCTCCTCACCTCCCAGATGGGGTCGTGGCCGGGCAGAGGTGCTCCTCACATCCCAGATGGGGTGGCAGGGCAGAGGTGCTCCCCACATCTCAGACGATGGGTGGCCGGGCAGAGACGCTCATCACTTCCTAGATGGGATGGTGGCTGGGCAGAGACGCTCCTCACTTTCCAGACTGGGCAGCCGGGCAGAGGGGCTCCTCACATCCTATACAATGGGCAGCCAGGCAGAGACGCTCCTCACTTCCCAGACAGGGTGGCGGCCAGGCAGAGGCTGCAATCTTGGCTCTTTGGGAGGCCAAAGCAGGCGGCTGGGAGGTGGTTGTAGCTAGCCGAGATCACGCCACTGCACTCCAGCCTGGGCACCATTGAGCACTAAGTGAACGAGACTCCGTCTGCAATCCCGGTACCTCGGGAGGCGGAGGCTGGCGGATCACTCACGGTTAGGAGCTGGAGACCAGCCCGGCCAACACAGCGAAACCCCGTCTCCACCAAAAAAATACGAAAACCAGTCAGGCGTGGCGGCGCGCACCTGCAATCGCAGGCACTGGGCAGGCTGAGGCAGGAGAATTAGGCAGGGAGGTTGCAGTGAGCCAAGATGGCAGCAGTACAGTCCAGCTTCGGCTGGGCATCAGAGGGAGACCGTGGAAAGAGAGGGAGAGGCAAACCGTGGGGAGAAGGGAGAGGGGAGGGGAGGGGGAGGGAGAGGGAGAGGGAGAGGGAGAGCAATATGAATTCTTTTATGTTGAGTTAGGTGTAAAAGCATGCAAAATGATTTGCAACATTTTTTACACTTGAAAGGTCTCTTTCCAGTATGCCTGATCATATTTCTGTTTGAATTTAAAAATTTATGAGACTTTCATATATTTATCACATGGAAATATTTTGCTCTGGTAGTATAATGAACACTGGTTTAGTTCATTATAACCTTCTTTGGGCACATTACACTCATTCACACTTTCACAGTCTTTTCTTAAGTGTAAATCCTTATGTCCACATTTTCCACATTCTCTCTGTATCAATTTTTGAAAAGAATCTTTAATGTTCAGCCCTGGCCAAAGGTCTTGGGCAAAATGAGAACATACAACTGAAAGAAATAAAAATAACAAATTACTCCACTTACTAGACTCAGATAAATATAGATTACAAATCTCACCTATAATATTATACAAACTGCATAAACAAGATAGCATAGCAAAATACCAAAGGCCCTAATTTTTTTACAGTCATAAACATGTAACAAAAACATACTAACCAAAATACATCTGAGAAAAAACTATAAATGAGTTAAGTGTTTGAAGTGCCCCAGGTGAGCACAAAGCTACACAGAGGGAAAAACAAAAGTTTGTTACATTTACCGATTATGGCTATTCCTACTCCCCAATATAACATAATGCCTTTAGAAGTAAATTACCAGCTGGGCATGGTGGCTCAACCTGTAATCTCAGCTAATCGGGAGGCTGAGGTTGCAGTGAGCCAAGATTGTGCCATTGCAATCCAGCCTGGGAAACAGAGCAAGACTACATCTCAAAAAAAAAAAATTGCCAACTTTTAATTTTTTAAAAAAAAAAGACAGGTAAAATACTGGCTCATAAATCTTTATTGCTTTCTTGTAGGGGCCTTTCTAGACACTGGTTTCTGTCTCTCATGACATTTAGTGCTGAAAGAAATGGCAGTATACTTTGGAATGACAGTTTGAGTCTGCTGAGACCAAACGTAAATGTTAACGCAGTAAAGAAACTGCAGTGCCACTGAAAGAAAACAGATGTGGCAAGTGATTACTGAGTATTAAGAAAAAAGATGAATACGGGTCGGACACGGTGGCTCACGCATGTAATCCCAGCACCTTGGGAAGCCGAGGCGGGTGGATCACGAGTCAAGAGATCGAGATTATCCTGGCCAACATGGTGAAACCCCATCTCTACTAAAAATACAAAAATTAGCTGGACATGATGGCACACACCTGTAGTCCCAGCTACTTGGGAGGCTGAGATAGGAGAATCGTTTGAACTGGGGAAGCGGAGGTTGCAGTGAGCTGAGATCGTGCCACTGCATTCCAGCCTGGTGACAGACTGACACTCCATCTGAAAAAAAAAAAAAGTGACCGGGCTTGGTGGCTCACGCCTGTAATCCCAGCACTTTGGGAGGCTGAGGCAGGCGGATCACAAGGTTAGGAGATCGAGACCATCCTGGCTAACACGGTGAAACCCCATCTCTACTAAAAATACAATAAATAAATAAATAAATAAATAAATAAATAGCCGGGCGTGATGGCATGTGCCTGCAGTCCCAGCTACTTGGGAGGCTGAGGCAGGAGAATGGCGTGAACCCGGGAGTGGAGGTTGCAGTGAGCCTAGATCATGCCACTGCACTCCAACCTGGGGCACACAGCAAGACTCTGTGTCAAAAAAAAAAAAAAAAAAAAGGAAAGAAAGAAAAAAAGATGAATTATTTCCTTTAACTAAAAAATAAACACAAAATTTCACAAAAGACACATTTGAAGAACATGTTTAAGAGACTCTCAGAATCTCTAACTCAGACAATTGTTCAAGGTATGCCAGGGGAAAGCCACATTATAAAGATTGGGACAGGTAAGTTTTTTTAATATTCAAATTTGAATAAAAGATTATGATGTGGCCAGGTGCAGTGGCTCACACCTGTAATTCCAGCACTTTGAGAGGCCGAGGTGGGCATATCACCTGAGGTCAGGAGTTCAAGACCAGCTTGACCAACATGAAGAAACCCCATTTCTACTAAAAATACAAAATTAGCCAGGCATGGTGACGGGCATCTGTAATCCCAGCTACTAGGGAGGCTGAGGCAGGAGAATCGCTTGACTGGGAGGCGAGGTTGCGGTGAGCTGAGATCATGCCATTGCACCCCAGCTTGGGCAAGAAGAGGAAAACTCCGTCTCAAAAAAAAAAAAAAACATTACAGTGTATATAAAATAGGGCAATGTGGTTCCATTAAAAATAATATAAAATTTTCAGAGAGAAACAATAAAAAATGTTTACATTAGTTTTAAAAATTGAAAATAAATTGAATAATACCCAATGAGTGAAAAAAGAACACAGAGAACTATAGGATATCAGAAAACTGGAAATAAGAACAAAAACACTTAAAATATTAGAAAAAAGAAATTATGGAGGTAAAAAATATATAAAGAATAACTGAAAAATCTTTAAAAAAAATGACATAAAAATGAAGAAGCTCAACAAACGAACTAGGATACACACAAAGATATTTATATCAAACACATACGTAAGCACAATTTTAAAAGTCACAGAAAAGGGAATCTTGGGAGCTGCAAGATAAAAGTGATGTGCTGGCTGGGCATGGCAGCTCTCACCTGTAATCCCAGCACTTTGAGAGACCGAAGCAGGCAGATCACCTGAGGTCAGGAGTTCAAGACCAGCCTGTTCAACATGGAGAAACCTGTCTCTACTAAAAATACAAACTTAGCCAGGCGTAGTGGCACATGCCTGTAATAGCAGCTACTCGGGAGGCTGAGGCAGGAGAATCACTTGAACCAAGGCGGCAGAAGTTGCAGTGAGCTGAGATCACAAAATTGCAATCAGCCTGGGCAAACAAGAGCAAAACTCCGTCTCAAAAAAAAAAAAAAAATGGTGATGTGTTATTTGCAAGAATACTCTTTATGGGATATCCAATGGATTCTCAACAAAAATTTTGCAGGCCAGAAGGAAACTGCATGATATATTTAAGGTTCGAAAAAAAAATCAAGTGAGTATAATACCATCACCAAATCTGTCCTGCCAAATAAAAAGAAAAAAACCTCAAAAATAACTAAATTCTAAAACAGTATATTGGCACTGCCTTACATATAAAAGGTGCTGAAAGCAGTTGCTTCCAATGAAAATAACATGATTCAACAAAACAACATGTAATCATATTAAAATACATTATTTTCTGGGAAAGATGTGCACATACACAAAAATAAATTTCTTAGCACAAAGAATACATCTATATAGATACACAAAATAAGAAAGAAGAAAAAGCATATCAAAATCAAAATAAAAAAGACACAAAGAGACAGAAAGAGAGAAAATGTGGGACACAGGTACAAGAATCAAATAGAAAAATAAACAAATATTAGTCTCTTTGTTTAAGAAAACTTTCCAATCAAGAGTTATACTTTCAATAAAGAAATTTATTTACAATTATTAAAAACAAAGATCCAATTTGCCTTTCTACAAGGGTCAGCTGACATCTAATGATAAAAAAGATACCGAAGGTGGCAAGATGGATTTAGACATTGGATGCAAATATTAACCAAATGAGAGCAGAAGAGGTCAAAATAGTATTACAAAAGCTACATCTTAAGTAAAAAACTGTTATATTTTATGTAAAGTACTTTAAGTCAAAACAGCAAAGAGACAAAGGACATTAAACAATAATAGATATATTTACTGGGAACCTATTGCAAATTTGTGTATGTGTGTCTGTATTTCACACCAAGTTTTCAAATATATAATGCAAATGTTGACAGACAGGAAGAAACACCTAAACAGCAATATAATTACAGCAGGAAATTTCAATACCCTACTTTCTGTAATAAAAATAAAACAAGACAGAATATTAGTAAGTGAAGAGAGGAATTGAAGGCAGTATAATACAATTATTTTTAACAGAGGAATAGACAAGAGCCCTCAACAATATCAGGAAACACATTCTTATGAATAGCTTATACAACATTCTTTTTGATAGACCACCTGTTAGGCCAAAAAAAGGAGTCTTGAAAATTTGTTAAAATTGACATTTTGTGGATTACATTCTATGACCAAAATGGAATGTAAGTATAAAATAGAAAAAAAAATTAAAAATGTACAAATATATAGATATTTAACAACACACCCTTCAGCATGCTCCCGTTCAAAAGTTGAAATATTTTGAAGATGTCCATAATGCTCAATGTAATATACAGATTTAATGCAATGGTTTCTTTTGTTCTGTTTTGTTTTGTTTTGTTTTGTTTGGAGATGGAGTCTTGCTCTGTCACCCAGGCTGGAGTGCAGTGGCGCGATCTCAGCTCACCACAACCGCTGCCTCCCAGGTTCAAGCGATTCTCCTGCCTCATCCTCCTGAGTACTGGGACTACAGGCATATACCACCATACCTGGCTAATTTTTGTATTTTTAGTAGAGATGAGGTTTCATCATACAGCCCAGGCTGGGTTCGAAATCCTGACCTCATGATCCACCTGCCTAAGCCTCCCAAAGTGCTGAGATTACAGGCATGAGCCCCCGCACCATGCAATAAAATGTTTTTAAAAATTTCTCATTCTATTCTTGAGGAAATAGAAATAGCAATCTCGAAAGTATATGGACTATCAAGAGACAATGAAGTACCCAACAGTCTTCAAAAGAAGAAACAATGTTAAAGGCATTACAATTTCTGATTTGAAAACATATTACAAAGCTACAGAGTTAAAACAATTTGGGGGCTGAGCACAGTGGCTCATGACTGTAATCCCAGAACTTTGGGAGGTCAAGGCAGCAGGATCACAATGAGGTCAGGAGTTTTAAACCAGCCTGGCCAACATGGTGAAACCCAGTCTCTACTAAATAGGCAAAAATTAGCTGAGTGTGGTGGCAGGCACCTGTAATCCCAGCTACTCAGGAGGCTGAGGCAGAATAATCACTTGAACCCAGGAGGTGAGGTTGCAGTGAGCCATGATCATGCCATTGCAACCCCGCCTGGGTGACAAGAGTGAAACTCTGACTCAAAAAAAAAAAAAAAAAAGAATAAAGAAAAAGAAAGAAAATAGACTTTAAAAAAATCTATATGAGTATAGTCATTAAAAAGTGAACTAATAAAATAGGCAGCACTTATATAAACTTTCATATATATGATCATATGAAGAGTTATTCGCATACCCATAATTATTGCAGCATTGTTACTGAAAGCCAATAGGTAGAAGCAATTCAAATTTCTGTCACAAAATTATTCAGTAGATGTAATTTGAAATATAAAAATACCATATTATCATCCAGAATTTTATAAGCAGGAAATACTCTAATACTCTTTATAGATAAATTTTGACATTATGCAAAATGAAATGAGTCAGCCACAAAAAGATAGAAATTTTAAGAAATATATGAAGCAGTTACACTCTTAGAAAAAGAAAACAGAATGGTGTTTGGAAAATTCAGAAAACCAGAAAAATTGGTTGTTGTTTAATGTGTATTGAGATTTCGTTTTGAAAGATAAAAACATTTTAGAGATATGTTGCATAACATTGTCAATATAATATGACTAAACAGAATATTCAAAAATATTTGATAATAAATTTTGTTATGTGTTTTTGACAAGTAAAACTAATACCTAAAAATATAGAGTTATGAGAGTTTTAATATTATCTTCAAATCCCAAAGTGTTCCTTACACACAAAAATAATATAGATTCACAATGGACATTGAAATTAGGAGAATTTTTATGACTGCTCACCTAGACAAGATTGAACAACCATTTACAACAAACCTACATAACAAATATACAAGTTATTTTAAAAACAGCAATAATATTTATAGAGGGAAAGAAACATAGAGGTAATGATATTGGAAGTAGACATATGGCTGATTCGTAGTTGATTTTGCTCAACACTGTCTTAAATTGTACAGAGTTAAACATTGTCATACACAATTATAATATAAATCAAAACAACAAAACTCAGTTAACTGGTTTGAGGTGGCATACCCTGAAATACATAACAAAAAATATAATATTGCCAAAGAAAATTAAAATTTAGAATGTAAAAATTATTGGACACCATCAAGTAGATCAATATATTCATGAAAGGAATCTTAAAGCCATATATAAAATAAAGCACTCTATTAAATATAAAGACACACATAGAATGTTTTACTGTCATAATGATGGTACATAAAAGCTTTGAAGTTCTTCTATAGATATAAAAAAACATTAATCTGAACAAATCTGTTAATAGATACAAAATAAGATAACATAATTTGTAATACTTATAACAAACTGAAAAATATAGCAGTATAGGCTTTGTATTTAATTAACGTTATTATGAGATTAAAAGATACTGTTTTAACTTTAAGGTGTTTTATATAATCTCCATTTTTCAAGATGGTTACAATATACTTCAAGATGATTACATTATATTATAGAAAGTATGCAAAACAAAATTTTAAAAATCACAGCATGTCACAACAAAGTTAAACAAAAATTATTATAGTAAAACAGGTAATGAGAAAAAACATGTCTGCAAGAAACACATAAAACAGTAACAATGAGGTGGTTTCTGTAGATCAGTAGACTTAGTCTTTCCCTCTGCTGGCTCTGAGGAATCTGGGCAGTACAGATGTATGGAATTTCCCCCTGTGCAGCACACCCCCTACACCAAGGAGCAACCAGAGTGCTTTGTTAAGTGGTTCCTGGATCTTGTGCATCCTGACTTGGTGAGAACCCCCCCCTCAAAATGTGGTGTCAGACAACTTATAAAGGAGTGTTCCCATTGTCATCAGGTTGGTGCCCTTCTGGGAACAGGCCTTAAAGAAACTGGCCATAAACGGGATTTCTGCAGCAATGTGACATGCTCATGATGGCTATAATGCACACTGCTAGAAGTTGTTGGTTTACTGGAGCAGGCAAGGAACATCTGGCCTGCCTGGAGCAGAAAACTGCTCAAACCACGCACAATAGCAGGAGCAGCCTGTGCCTTAACAACATGTTTTTGCTACAGATAATCAGCCAGAGCCTGTTTCTCTACTCTTTGCTAAGAATGCTTTGTTTCCCATAAGGAATGCTTTTAGCTAATCTATAGCCTATAGAAACAATGCTTATTACTGGCTTGCTGTCAGTAAATATGTGGGTCAAACTCAGTTCGTGGCTCTCAGCTCTAAAGGATGTTGCCCCTCTGATTCCCACTCTGCACTCTATTTCTGTGTCTTTGTCTTAATTCCTCTAGCGCCACTGGGTTAGGGTCTCCATGACCGAGCTGGTCTCAGTAGTGTCCCTCTGGGATTAAGATCTCAGAGAAAGGAGGAGACAGTCATCTCTGCTGTTCTGCAGCCTCCACTGGTGACACCTCCAGGTGTGAGAGAAACCCAGACAAATAGAGTCTGAAGTGGATTCCAAGCAAATGACAGCAGCCCTGCAGAAGAAGAGCCTGACTGTTAAAAGTAAAACAAAAAGACAGAAAGCAACAACAACAACAGCACCAACAAAAAAGTCCCCAAAAACCCTATCCAAAGGTCAGCAGCCTCAAAGATCAAAGCTAGATAAACTCATGAAGATGAGAAGAATCAACAAACAAATGCTGAAAACTCAAAAAGCCAGAGCCCCTCTTCTCCAAATGATCACAACATATCTCCAACAAGGGCACTGAACTGGGTGAAGGCTGAAATGGATAAATTGACAGAAGTAGTCTTCAGAAAATGGGTAATAATAAACTTTGCTGAGCTAACAAAGCATGTTCTAAGCCAATGCAAAGAAGCTAAGAATCATAAAAAACTACTTTAGAGAGAAACAGAAATGACCTGAGGGAACTGAAAAACACAACATGAGAACTTCATAATGCAACCAGAAGTATCAATAACTGAGTAGACCAAGCAGAGGAAAGAATTTCAGAGCTTGAAGACTAGCTTGCTGAAATAAGACAGGCAGACAAGATTTAAAAAGAATAAAAAGGAATGAACAAAATCTCTGATAATTATAGGATTATGTAAAATGACCAAAACTATGACTGTTTGGGGTACCTTAAAGAGATCAAGAGAATGGAACCAAGTTGGAAAACATACTTCAGTGTATCATTCAGAAGAACTTTTCCAACCTAACAAGACAGGCCAACATTCCAATTCAGAAAATCCAAAGAACCTCAGTAAGATGTTTCATGAGAAAATCAACCCCAACACACATAATCATCAGGTTCTTCAAGGTTGAAATGCAGGAAAAAATGATATGAACAGCCAGAAAGAAAGGCCAGGTCACCTACAAAGGGAAGCTCATCAGACTAACAGTGGAACTCTAAGCAGAAATGTTGCGGGAAGTCAGGGACCCCGAACGGAGGGACTGGCTGAAGCCATGGCAGAAAAACATAAATTGTGAAGATTTCATGGACATTTATCACTTCTCCAATCAATACTCTTGTGATTTCCTATGCCTGTCTTTACTTTAATCTCGTAATCTCATCATCTTCATAAGCTGAGGATGTATGTGGCCTCAGGCCCCTGTGATGATTGCATTAACTGCACAAATTGTTCATAAAGCATGTGTGTTTAAACAATATGAAATCTGGGCACCTTGAAAAAAGAATAAGATAACAGCAATGTTCAGGGAACAAGGGAGATAACCTCAGGTCTGACTGCCTGAGAGCCAGGTGGAACAAACCATATTTCTCTTCTTATGAAAGTGAATAGGAGAAATATCACTGAATTCTTTTTCTCAGCAAGGAACAGCTGTGAGAAAGAGAATGCCCTCCTAGGGGGAGGTCTCTGAAATGGCCGCTCTGGGAATGTCTGTCTTATACAGTTGCAGATAAGGGATGAAATAAGCCCCGATCTCCCATAGCACTCCCAGGCCTATTAGGATGAGGAAATTCCCACCTAGTAAATTTTAGTCAGACAGTTTGTCTGCCCTCAAACCCTGTCTCCTGATAAGATGTTATCAATGACAATGTGTGCCTGAAGTTTCACTAGCAATTTTAATTTTGCCCCGGTGCTCTGCCCCTATTTGCCTTGTGACATTTTATTACCTTGTGAAGCATGTGATCCCTGTGATCCCTATTCTTACACTCCCTCCCCTTTGAAAATCACTAATAAAAACTTGCTGGTTTTGCAGCTTGGGGGGCATCATGGAACTTGCCGACATGTGATGTCTCCCACAGACACCCAGCTTCAAAATTTCTCTCTTTTGTACACTTTCCCTTTATTTCTCAGACTGGCTGACACTTAGGGAAATAGAAAAGAACTTATGTGAAATATTAGGGGTGGTTCCCCTGATACAGAAACCTTACAAGCCATAAAGATTGGAGGCCAATATTCAACATTCTTAAAGAAAATAATTTCCAACCAAGTATTTCATATTCTGCAAAATTACACTTTATAAGTTAAGGAGAAATAAAATCCTTGTCAGACAAACAAATGCTGAAGAAATTTGTCACCACCAGACCTGCCTTGAAAGAACTCCTGAAAGAAGGACTAAATATAGAAAAGAAAAAGAATTACCAGCCACTGCAAAAATACACTGAAGTACAAAGACTAATGACACTGTGAAACATCAACAAGTCTGCAAAATAACCAGCTAGAATGATGAAAAGGATCAAATTCACACAAAACTATATAAACCTTAAATGTAAATGAGTTAAACGCACCAAGAAAAGACACAGAATGGCAAGCTAAATAGAGTCAGGACTCATTGGTGTGCTGTATTCTAGAGACCCATCTCACATGCAAAGACACAAATAGTCTCAAAATAAAAAAAGGAGGAAAATTTACTAAGCAAATAAAAACAGAAAAAAAAGCAGAGGTTGCAATCATAGTTTCCGACAAAACAGACTTTAAACCAACAAAGATCAAAAAAGATAAAGAAGAGCATTACATAATGCCAAAATAATCAATTCAAGGAGCACTCAGATTAAACAAGCACATTCTTAGAGACCTACAAAAAGACTTAGATTGCCACACAACAATAGTGGGAGACTTTAACACCTCACTGCCAATATTAGACAGATAATTGAGAAAGAAAAGTAACATGGATATTCAGAACTTGAACTCAGCTCTGGGTCAAGTGAACCTGACAGATATCTACAGAACTCTCCAGCCAAAAACAACACAATACACATTCTTATAAGTGCCATCTTTTAGATGGAGTCTTGCCTTGTTGCCCAGGTGAAAATGGCTGGAATGCAATGGTGTGATCTGAGCTCACTGTAACCTCCACCTCCAGGGTTCAAATGATTCTCCTGCCTCAGTCTCCTGAGCATCTGGGATTACAGGTGCATGTGACCACACCCAGCTAATTTATTATATCTTTAGTAGAGATGGGGTTTCACCATGTTGGCCAGACTGGTCTTGAACTCCTGATCTTGTGATCCACCCATCTTGGCCTCTCAAAGTGCTAGTATTACAGTAAGTGTGAGGTGAAGAAGTCAGGTTCTTTGAATAAACCAGCTCTCATTTGAATTAATGGAGTTAAAACTTTCTGATTATCAAAAAGATAGTGTCAAGGCATTTATGAGGAATTTTCCCCCTTAACAGACATGTACAAACTTTATACTTAAAAGTCAAAGAATACAAAATATTCTTATTTGCACACGATGTATTCAGTTAGGAAATATAACAAGTCTTATTAAATAATAACAGCTGGGGGTAGTGGCTAATATCTATAATTCCAACAGTTTGGAAGATGAAAGTGAGGGAATCAGTTGGGACCAGAAGTTTGAGACCAGCCTGGATAACATAGTGAGACCCTGTCTCTACAAATAATAAAAAAATTAGCCAGGCATGGTTGTGAATGTCTGTAGTCTCAGCTACTTGGGATGTTTAGGTAAAAACATCATTTGAGTCAAGGAGGCTGAGGTTGCAGTGAGCCAAAATTATGCCACTATACTCCAGCCTGAGTGACAAGTTTGATCCTTTCTCAAAATGACAACAACAAATAAATTTAAAACCAAAATCATACATGTGTGTTTTCTTAACAAAACTGAATGAAACTAGAAATTAAAAGCAAAAGTAATAATGGCAAATCCAAGAATATATAAAGTTGAAACACACAGGCAGAGTACAGTGGCTCCCAACCTCTAATACTGGCATTTTGGGAGGCTGAGGCAGGAGGATTTCTTGAGCCCAGGAGTTTGAAATTAGCCTGGGCCACATAGGAAATCCTTATCAAAAAAAAAAAAAAAAAAAAAAAGAAAAAAAAAGAAAGGAAGAAAGAAAGAAAAAGAAAGAAAACTAAAAAAACACACTCTTCATCTCTTCATCATATTCTTGCTCAGGGGTCAAAAAATTTAATTGTGTTAAAATGTCAATACAACCTACAGTGGTGAACATATTAAGTATATTCTCTATAAAAATCACAATAGCGCCGGGCATGGTGGCTCACGTCTGTAATCTCAGCACTTTGGGAGGCCGAGGTGGGTGGATCATGAGGTCAGGAGTTCGAGACCAGCCTAACCAACATGGTGAAACCCCGTTTCTACTAAAAATACAAAAATTAGCCAGGCGGGGTGGCAGGCACCTGTAATCCCAGCTACTTGGGAGACTGAGGCAGGAGAATCACTTGAAATGGGAAGGCAGAGGTTGCAGGTTGCAGTAAGCTGAGATCATGCCACTGCACTCCAGCCTGGGCAAAAGAGCGAAACTCCATCTTAAAAAAAAAATCACAATGGCACAGTTTTATTACAGAAATATTGCTTAATATTTTAAAATTTGATTATAAACTATAACTAGCAAAACACCCATGAAAAAGAACAAAGAGACATTATACTTTCTGATTTTAACACACTAAAAGTTGCAATAAAAAAGTATGATACATACACAAAGGAAGATAAAAAGATGAAAGAACAGAATAGAGAGTCCAGAAATGAAGCCTTCTGTATATGATTACATGATCTCTTGCAAAGTTGCCATAAGCACACAATAGAGAAAAGATGATCAATCTTCTCAAAAAATAATGTTAAAAACTTAATATTGCTTTCCATGCCGACAGCACTCACACAAACATGGCGAATGTCCCTAAAACCCACTGGACTTTCTGTAAGAAGTGTGGCAAGCACCAACCCCACAAAGTGACACAGTACAAGAAGGGCAAGGATTCTCTGTATGCCCAGGGAAAGCAGCATTATGACAGGAAGCAGAATGGCTATGATGGGCAAACTAAGCCGATTTTCCAGAAAAAGGCTAAAACTACAAAGATTGTGCTAAGTCTTGAGTGCATTGAGCCCAAATGCAGATCTTAGAGAATGCTGGCTATTAAAAGATGCAAGCATTTTGAACTGGGAGTATATAAGAAGAGAAAGGGCCAAGTGATCCAGTTCTAAGTGTCATCCTTTATTATGAAGACAATAAAATCTTGAGTTTATGTTAAAAAAAACTGAATATCAACACTGATAAAATAAAGTTACATCATTTCCTTGAACCATATACAAAAAATTTACAAAAAAAATACTTAAACGTGTTGCAGGCCAAAAAAGTGAGGGTCATGATCAACTCAGTGTACCACTGGAGGCTATAAGAGTAAACAGCAAGCTGTCCTCATGAATGCAGAATGTTGGCAAACCGACAAACTGCATGTGCCACCCAGAGGTTATGCTGAGGGCAGTCACACCCCAGGCACAAATGTTTCATGTGATTAGGCATACCTGAAGTCTAATAGCAATAACGAGAACCTGTGATCAATCAAGAGCTGACCAATCATTACCTCCTCCTCCCTGCTCTTTCTACCCTGTGAATTTGGGGATCTGTGGAAGCTCAGGGCAGCTGCCCTTGCTCACTAGAAGCTGGGAGCCCTCTTCTTCTTCCCCAGACCCTTTCCTTAAAGCATATTGCTTTTTCCTTGGTTTTCATTTCTTCACTCATCCTCCTTCGTTCAGTCCTGCAGTAACCGTGGCAAACCGTGGCAAGTGGTGCCCAACGTGGGACTTGATGAAGGGAACTGCAGGGTCATACAGGGACTTGCAGGGAACTGAAGGAACTTACAGGACCTATAGGGACACATAGGGACAGACCAGGGACAGATAGGAACAGATAAAGACTAGCAGAGACTTGCTGGGACAGAACAGGGACAGAATAGGGACAGAGACAGATAGGGTCCTATAGGGGCTTGAACAAGGAAGGTCTACAGGAGCAGAAAAAGAAGAAAAAAAAGAAAAGAAAAAAATTAAAAAGTGAAACTGACCAGATGAAGGAGAAACCCCTTACGAGTCTGCCGGCAGCGATATACCCTAAAGAGGTATTGGTCAGTGCCCTAAAAGGTACAGAGAATGGAAAGTTTTTGAATCAGGGTAACATGGGGGAAGAATTTGGCTATTTCTTTTCTCTTTTCTGTTTGGAGTTTGGTTCGTACTGTTCTTTTGTCATTGTTCCAAAATTAAAAAGAATTTTTTGCCCTACCCACAGCACCTATCGGGGGTGGTGAACAGAAGAGGGAGGATGAAAATTGGCTTGTATTGTTTCTTTTGTGGTTGCAGAAATGTTAACTTTAACTTTGGCTTTTGAAAGTGCAAACGTTTATTGTGGATGTGCACTGGCACCTGTGAGATGTGCAAAGAGCTTGGGAAATTTTCTCAGAGCCTGTCAAGATGTGAGAACTGAGCTTCATCGCTCTACAATGTTGGTTCAAGCAATAGCTAATTTAGTAGTTGATAAATCTAAAAAGAGCCAAGGGTCAAACTCTAAAGGGGGAAAATATTATAAGTGTAGAAAGATTGGACATTTCAAAAAAGAATGCCATCAGATCTCTGGGCAGAAGGGATTTGATAATGCAGTTTCCCCCCAACAGAAAAAAATGCCAGGCCTTTGCCCTTGTTGCAATTAAGGAAATCATTGGGCTAATCAATGCCACTCAAAATTTCATCAAAACAACACCCCCCTGTCGGGGAATGAGAAAGGGGCCTGGACCTGGGCACCTCAAACAATGAGGGCATTCCCCGTCCAGGCCACAACTCCATTTCAGGGGTGGGTTTCCGGAGGAGCATTGATTCCCTCTCCCCAGGAACACCTGGAAGCGCAGGATTACATCTCCCAGCCAGAGAATGGGTTACATTAATTGAAGGAGAAAAACCCACTAAGATGCCCACTGGTATTTGGGTACCTTTGCCAATAGGATATATGGGATTAATTTTAGGTAGAAGTCATCTTAACTTACATAGCATTGTTGTAGTCCCTGGAGTTGTTGATTCTGATTGTGAAGGATAAATTCAAGTAGTGGTATTGTCACAAGATCTTTGGGCTTTTTAACTAGAATATAATGCTCAGCTGTTGCTTATTCCCTGTAAATTGATCTTTGGGTTTTTGAACTAGGAGATCAACTGTTGCTTGTTCCACGTAAATCGCACCCATCTTCACAAAAGGAGAAAGGAGGGAATTGAGGATTTGGAAGTACAACTACACGGGAAATTTATCTATCACAACCCATAGCATGTAATAGACCCACCTGTACAGTGCAAATTAAAGGAAAGAGTTTTTATGGGCTTATGGATATGGGAGCTGATGTGTCAGTAATATCTAAAAATAATTGGGCCCTATCTTGGTCCTTAAAACTAACTTCTACATCCGTAGTGAGAATAGGAGCAGCTCAAAGTGTTCAACAGAGCAAACTAAGCTCTGTCTATCCTGTCTCGGACCAGATGGACAGTTATATACTTTTCAACCTTATGTTACGAATATAGCTGTTAATCTATGGGGTCGAGATTTACTTACAGCATGGGATATGAAACTATTGATAATCCAGGATTTAAATGTTAAAGAAAATGGGATATCAGAATGGAAAAGCCTTAGGAAAATCCCTACAGGGAAACCCTGATCTAATATCAATAACTGGACACACAGATAGAAAAGGGTTAGGACATCAGGACTTCTGATGGGGAGGTCATTGATATTTCTCCTCCACCTACTGCTTTGCCGCTAGAGTGGCTGACTGACAAACCTGTATGGGTGGATCAGTGGCCCCTATCACAGGGGAAACTGATTCAACTCCATCAATTAGTAAAAGAGCAATTGGAAGCAGGACATATAGAAGAGTCGGTTGGCCCATGGAATTCACCAGTATTTGTGATTCCTAGGAAGTCAAGAAAATGGTGATTGCTGCGTGACTTGAGAGCTATTGATGCACAGATTAAACCAATGGGTGCATTACAGCAAGGTCTGCCATCCACAGCAGCCATTCCAAGAGACTGGCCTTAAGTGGTAATAGATCTTGAGGATCTATTGTTTTTGCTGTACTGTTGCACGAGAAGGATGGGCCTCAATTTGTTTTCTCTGTGCCTTCTGTTAATCAGAAAGAGCCTGTCTTTCATTATCAATGGAAAGTTTACCCCATGGCAATTAGCCAAAGAGGCAGAAGCTGAGTTAGAACCACAAAAGCCTTTGCTTTTGTTTTGGTAGATTTATTAATGTGGGGACGAGAGTATTCATGTGTCTGTAAAAAGTAGAGGTTCCTCTTCAAAGACTTTCCTCCCCATTTAGGAATAAATAATAACTTCTCTTAGAAGAAAAATTTATTCAAAGACCTGTGCTAACATTCTTAAATATCTGCTAGCTGTGATAATCAATGTACTTTATGTTCTTAGCTCTCACAATTTAGCCTAAATATTTGCCCTGACATGCTTATACTAGTCCAAGCAAGCATTAGGTCATAGCCTGTTCCTCTTCCTTATTTGAAGGTGTTTTTACCTTTCTCAGCATTCCACAAGTTAACTTCCTCCTTCCTTTGTTCTCCTCTGCCTTTGACTCTTTTAAAAAATTCTAAGTTGCTAGCCAATAGGGACACATACAGAATGTGAGGTCCCATTCCGGCCAATGGAAACCAAACACAGCAGTAGGGTGGATGCAACAGGTTATAAATGACCCTGTCTCCTTTGTTTGGTATACTCTCATGGCAAAACTGCTGGTGAGTGTCCCCTTTCTGCAGGAAGTAAAAATGGCCTTGCTGAATAAATTACATTTATGTTCAAATGCTATTTCTTTATGGCACCAGGGAACAAGCATTTCAAACATATCTTTACAGGAAATGAACAAACCGTGTGGGTGCCCTCAGGAACAAGGACCAACTGGAGTCATGCTGACATTAACCCTCATAACATAGGAACAGATCAAGAAAACCACACAAGAATCTGATAAACTGCTGGAGTGCCAGGGTCAGGCAAAAACTCCTGACTCCATATTTGTGGCCAAGCTGTCTGTAATTTTCTGTACATCTGTAAGATCAGCTGGACCACCAGCTGGCAATTGAGGGCTGTACAGTCTGAATTGCCTTTTTTCAACTAAAAAATAAACAGGAAGAGATGTTACAGGCCAAAAAAGTGAGGGAGGGTTGTGATCAACTCAGAGTACCACTGGATGCTATATGAGTAAACAGCAAGCTGTTCTCATGAATGCAGAATGTTGGCAAACTGACAAACTACATTTGCCACCCAGAGGTTATGCTGAGGGCAGTCACATCCCAGGCACAAGTGTTTCATGTGATTAGGCATACCTGAAGTCTAATAGCAACAATATGAACCTGTGATCAATCAAGCAGCTGACCAATCATTACCTCCTCCTCCCTGCTCTTTCTACCCAGTGAATTCGGGAGGCTGTGGAAACTCAGGGTGGCTGCCCTTGCTCACTAGAAACTGGGAGCCCTCTTCTTCTCCAGACCCTTTCCTTAAAAGATATTGTTTTTCCTTTGGTTCTCATTTCTTTGTTCGTCCTTCGTTCAGTCCCGCAGTAACCGTGGCAATCCATGACAGACATGCGGCTGGGTGCTGTGGCTCACGCCTGTAATCCCAGCACTTTGGGAGGTTGAGGCGGGTGGATCACCTGAGATAGAGAGTTTGAGACTAGCCTGACCAACATGGAGAAACCCCGTCTCTACTAAAAATACAAAATTAGCCAGGTGTGGTGTCATATGCCTGTAATCACAGCTACTCAGGAGACTGAGGCAAAAGAATCGCTTGAACCCAGGAGGCAGAAGTTGTGGTGACCTGGAATCATGCCATCGCACTCCAGCCTGGGCAACAAGAGTGAAACTCCATCTCAAAAACAAATAAAAAACTTAAACAGAAAAAAATAACAAATCCCTTAGAAAAAAATAGAAAAAAGAGATGATATAGGTCTTGGCACCATTTTCTTAGAAATGACATTAAATGCATGAACAACAAAAAAAAAAAACAGAAAAATGTAAGCACACTATATTCAAAATTTCTGCACATTAAAAAAATATTCAATAGAGTGAAAAATGCCCTCTACTAAACAAGTGAAAATATTTGCAAAACACATGTGATAGGAGTTAATATTCAGAATATATAAACAACTCTTAAAATTGAACAATAAAGCTAAATTGATTTAGAAATGAGCAAATAATTGAACAAAATTTTCATCAGAAAAGATACACATATAGAAAAAAACATTTGAAATGACACAGAAAATTAATACTTTGTAGAGAAACACACAAAAATAACAATGAAAAAATTGCCTCACACCCATTACAATGGCCACTATAAATTTTGTAAACACACCAAATCTGTTGATGATGCAATAAAAATGAAACCTATGTTGACTGTTAGTAGAAAACAAAGATACAGTCATTATTTTAAAATGTCATGTTTCTCAAATAATTAAAAATGGAATTATCAAATATAGCAATCCCATTTATGAATCTATAGTCAAAATATGCCACACAAGACATGGAAGACCTATTTGAACATCGATTTATTCACAAAAGCCAAAAGGCTGAAGCAACTAAGATGTCTCTTGATTTATGAACACATCGAAAATGTAACATATACATACAGTGAAATATTATTCTTAAGAAAGAAAATCTTGTCACATTTTAAGATAAGCTTTCCAAGTATTATGTCACCTATATAAGCCAGAAACAAAATGATGGATACCGTATGATTCCACTTACATGAGATATCCTAAGTAGTCACACTTATAAAAATAGAAATTGGAAGGGTGTTTGTCAAGGGCTGGGAAGAGGGTACATGTGTTGTTGTTACTTAATGGGTACTGCATTTTAGTTTCACAAGATGTAAAACTTTTAGAAGTCTTTTGCACAACAATGTGAATATACTTAACATGCTTGAAATGTACAGCTTCATTTTGAGACAGGTTCTCACTCTGTCACTCAAGCTGAAGTGAAGTGGCACAATTAAGGCTCACTTCAGCCTCAAATTTCAAGGCTCAAGTAATCCTCCCCTCTCAGTCTCCCAAGTAGCTGGAACCACAGGTGCACACGACCATACTTGGTTATTTTTTAAAAAAAATTTGTAAGAAGGAATCTTTATATGTTGCCCAGGCTGGTCTGAAACTTTTGGGTTCAAGTGATCTTCCTGTCTTTGCCTCCCAAATTTCTGAAATTATAGATGCGAGCCACCCACATGTCTGGTCCTGAAGTGTACATTTGAACAGATTTAAGATGCTAAATTTTATGTTGTGTGTTTTTACAACAATTAATTTTCTAAAGGAAAAACTGAAAATAATACAGAATTATAACTCTTTCCAAAAATCACCTTCAAATCCCAGAAGTGTTTCTCTCACACAAAGGAAATATATATTCATCATTAAACACACTGTGAAAATAGGAAATGGTGAAAATATTTCCATGACTACTCACTTAGACAAGATAAAATGACCATTGAAAATCAGCTAAGAAACAATATACACAAGATAAACCACAACCAATATTGGGATCATATTTATAGATAAACAAACACACATATATAATCTGATTGTGATAGACATATGGCTGATTTATCTCTTAATTAAACCTCACATTGACTTAAAGTGCACAAACAGAATTGCAAATTGACTACAATTGTAATACATAAAAACAACCCCAAAACACAATAAGCTGATGTTAAGAAACCTACACTAAAAAAACCGCTAATATAAAACTGCACAATGAGACAGGTTTACTGATAAAATTTGGTATGCAACATTAGTAAACCATTAAAAAAGAATTTGTCTAACTACAGTATTTGACTGTAACTGTGTACTCATCAAAGGTAGGTATTTTGAATCATTGGCAGTAAAATTTCAGGGAATATGCAGTATAATTATAAATAAAATATCCTGATGAGAAACTTTTTTTTTTGAGATGCAGTCTCGCATTGTCACCCAGCCTGGAGTGTAGTGTTGCGATCTCAGCTCACTCTAAGCTCCGCCTCCCAGGTTCATGCCATTCTCCTGCCTCAGCCTTCTGATTAGCTGGGACTACAGGCACCCGCCACCACATCCGGCTAACTTTTTGTATTTTTACTAGAGATGGGGTTTCACTGTGTTAGTCAAGATGGCCTCGATCCCCTGACCTCGTGATCTGCCTGCCTCGGCCTCCCAAAGTGCTGGGATTACAGGTGTGAGCCACCACGCCAGGCCTCGAGAAACTTTTAATAAATAAGCATTTAAAAGAAACTAGTGACCGGGCACGGTGGCTCATGCCTGTAATCCCAGCACTTTGCAAGGCCAAGGCAGGTGGATCACCTGAGGTTAGCAGTTCAAGGCCAGCCAGGCCAACATGGTGAAACCCCATTTCTACTAAAAATACAAAAAAATTAGCTGGATGTGGTGGCGGGCACCTGTAATCCCAGATACTCGAGAGGTTGAGGCAGATGAATTGCTTGAACTTGGGAAGCAAAGATTTCAGTGAGTTGAGATCACACCATTGCACTCCAGCCTGGGCAACAAGAGTGAAACTCTGTCTCAAAAAAAGAAAGAAAGAAAGAAAGAAGCAAGTGTTAACTTTTCTTTTCTTTTTTTTTTTTGACATGGAGTTTTGCTCTTGTTGCTCAAGCTGAAGTGCAATGGAAATGATCTTGGCTCACCACAACCACCGCCTCCTGGGTTCAAGTGATTCTCCTGCCTCAGCCTCCCGAGTAGCTGGAATTACGGGCATGTGCCACCATACCCAGCTAATTTTGTATTTTTAGTAGAGATGGGATTTCTCCATTTTGGTCAGGATGGTCTCGAACTCCTGACCTCAGGTGATCTGCCCGCCTCAGCCTCCCAATGTGCTGGGATTACAGGCGTGAGACACCATGCCCAGCCACGATAACTTTTATGTTTTAAATATAAGCTATTCATACACAAAATAAAACTGATGTAATCCAACTTTAGAAGCAAAGAATAGCCTTACATTGCTAAAATTTAAAAAATATATTTTGCCAAATATAATTAGAGCCTCTGATATATTAAACAAATATTTAGCAATAAATTATGTTATCATTTAGATATATGGAAGAAAATAGGTGAAAATCTTATTTTTTTGCCTGCAGCAAATTTAAATTTATAAGTAACGATTTTAGTAAATATGGAGTGTCTACCAATTGTCTAAATTACTTTAGGCAAAACATGTAAATTCTCACATATTGTCCTAAATGTCTGAATCTAAAATTACAGATAAGTTTGAAATAGAAAATAGCAAGTAAAAATGTATAGGAAAAGAAACATGAGTAAGATGAAAAAATGAAAAGTGCTCTATTTGCTTATCCCTCCCACAGCAAGAACATTTCTCAGCCATTCTTTACATAAATTCCTTTATGAGAGAACCAGGCATCATGGCTCAAACCTGTAATGAAGATACATAGTACACTGAGGTTGGATAATTGCTTCAGGCCAGGATTTCAAGACCAGCCTGGGTTATAAAGTGAGACCTCACCTCAAAAATAAGTGCCTTTGAGACAGCTTTGATATTTAGGGAGGCAGTTGTGAAATTCTGCTAAAGCCCAAGATTGAGGAGCATTCCTTTTCAGAGAGCAGGTCCTCATTCTGGTGGGAAACTATAGGACCTCAGGTCTTGGCTGCAGACCAAGAAATGGCCCAACCAACTTGGTCACACTGAGAATTCTGAAGTTACTCTGTAACCATCCCAAACTTCTCCCAGTTACAGTCTGGTAGAGACCCTGTCCTTCCAGAGACCTGGAGAAAGACAGCCATTTGTAGCCATGTAGGCAGGCCTATGGGCCTTGGTTTTTACTGTGGTCCCTGAAGCAGTTCAATGACTCTGTTCCAGCTCCATGGGTCACAGTTCATGGCCAGTTCTGCCTACATAGAAACCTGCACAGTGACCTGAGGAAATCCTCTCTGGTACTCAGTGAAAACCATACTCATTTGCATCCTGATATAAGGGCCACTATATATGGACCCGACTGCAGAAAGCTGCCCTAGAGTCTGCTCCACAGATAAAAGTCCTGAAGGATATTTAATCTGTTAAAAAACAAACAACAACAACAACAAAACAAAACAGCACTTTGGGAGGCTGATGCAGGTGGATCACAAGGTCAAGAGATCAAGATCATCCTGGCCAATATGGTGAAACCCCATCTCTACTAAAAATACAAAAATTAGTTGGGCATGGTGGCATGCACCTGTAGTCGCAGCTACTTGGGAGGCTGAGGGAGGAGAATTGCTTGAACCTGGGAGGCAGAGGTTGCAGTGAGCCGAGCAACTCCAGCCTGCACTCCAGCCTGGAGACAGAGCAAGACTCCCGTCTCCAAAAAAAAAAAAAGAAAGAAAAAAGAAAACAAATGGGAATTACAACTACCCAAGCCCCTTGTAACAAGCCATCTAAATGTGGACCCTAGAGCAGACCCAGCAGCCTGGTGACCAAGTTACAACCCAACTCCGCTACAAACCCAGAGGGCATCCCAGAACCCTGGGGACCCAACAAAAGCAGATCTTTACCTCCTGAAATCAGTATATGAAAATATAAGGAGTTGTTTGCTTTTTCAAATTCATGGACACCAATATAAAAAACAATTGTGCCCATTATCAATGCTTCTATTTTAACACAGCACTGGAAGTATGTGGCAGAATAATGAATAAAAAACATTTTTAAAAGCCACTGAAATCAAAGACAAGTAAATAGTTGCTGTTTGAGGAATATATAATCTTATACATAAAAAAACCATAGACAGTACATTGAAATTTGTCTAATAAATACACTCAGTAAATTAACAAAATATAAAATTAACATAAAAGTATAAGTTATTGTTCTATACACTTAAAACAAGCTATTGGATACAGTAGAAATAAAAAATATTTTACTAATTTTTTTTTTGAGACAGAGTCTTGCTCTGTGGCCCAGGCTGGAGTGTAATGATGTGATCTCTGCTCACTGCAACCTCCACTTCTTGGGTTCAAGTGATTCTGCTTGTTCAGCCTCCTGAGTAGCTGGGATTACAGGTGCCCACTGCCACACCTGACTAATTTTTTATACTTTCAGTCGAGATGGGGTTTCATCATATTGGACAGACAGGTCTCAAACTCTTGAACTCAAGTGATCCACCTGCCTCAGCCTCCCAAAGTGCTGGAATTACAGGCCTCAGACACGGTACTGGCCAAGAAAACAATCTTTTTTAAAATATAATTAAAATACTAAATTTCTGAGAACAAATATAACCCAAGAGGTAAAAAATCTTAACAATGAAAGCTATAAATCAATAAATGAAATTAGAGAAGACACAAATAAATTTTAAAATATTTCATATTTATGGAAAGAATAAATATTGTTAAAGTATCATATTCTCTATAGATTCAGCACAATTCCCATCAAAATTCCAGTGAAATTTTTTTTTACAGTAATGAAACTATAATTTTGAAATTTACAAGAAACTACAACAAACTTTGAATAGCCAAAGCAATCTTGAGGAAAAAGAACAAAGCAGAGGGACATCATACTTTATAATTTCAAACTATATTTCAAGAATATAGTAATAAAAACAGGAGGGAATGTGCAGAAAATTAACATAAAAACCAGCAGAACAGAGACCACTACTCTCACACATTTTAGACATGATGCAAAAAGATAACTAAAATAATAGTTTAACATAAAGTTCTCAAAATCATGCAGATATTTGTGTGTCCCCCAAAACAATGGAAAAGCAGTCAGATTGTGCAGTCTCTTATGTGCCATGAAGAGGACTTTGGCTCTCACTGTGAACTTGAAGGAAGATCGATGAAGGGAAAGTAGAATCCTTAGAGAATTTAAAGGCATAAGACAGAAGATGACCCTATGTGAGAAAAACAAAACAAAACACACACACCTCCGGCTTCCCAGAAACTATTTGCTTTGGAACAGAGCTTCCCAAATCACACTGTAGAGATTGGCTTTTGTTTTTTTTTTTAATCTTCCAACCTTTCATCTATGTCAACTGTTTCATTTAGTCTCACCTACCTGGGGTGTGGCTACCATACTGTGTCTCTTCATATTCCAGGGATCTTTTCCTTGCTCCTGACAGTTGATCAGATCTGGCTTAGAGAAACCAATACCTGCTTTATTAAAAATAAATAACATGAATCTTGCTCATATTCTTTAATTACCAACCTAGTATCATGCTTAGTAAAGAGGATGTAATAGAATATTCCAGAAAATTAATCCCAAACTACTATTTAATAACAGAAAGTTCTTAACATTTAGAAAATATTTTAAATTTGTAGCTCCTTAATTTCACTACCCAGTACTCATGAATCAAAAATAAGTGCTGGCAAATAGATTTTAACATATGGGCAACAATATTTTATACTACTAAATTTTTGAAATTACCACTACTCTGGAGTGAAGGATACAGACCAGCTTGGGAAAGTAAAATGTTCAGGCCAAGATAAAACATCTTGAAGAAATTTTTTTCTACAGAGATAATTTCTCAAGACATTTTTAAAAACAAAGATCAGAAATTCCTGTATGCAAAGCATAAATTACCAAAAATTATTCTACAAAATAGAGAAATGAAACTTTTAGGGTATATAAGGAATTGTGTATTAGAGTTATTCTCACCCAAGAAGACCAGGTTTCTGTAGTTCTCTAAAATCACTTTCCTATACAAATCCTGCTGAGCAGTGTCCAGGCATTGCCACTCCTCCAGAGAGAATTTGATGGCCACATCCCTAAATGTCAATGGCCCCTGAAAAACACATGCGTGCGTGCACACACACACACACACACATATTTACAAGTGTCAATGGGCAAAATTTATCATTTGAATTATGGTTAAATGAGAGAGTAAAGAAAATTTGTTCTGACTTATAGGAATGACTAAAATTATCCAACAATTTTCTACACAGAAATATTCTCTAATGTATTCTCTAACTCTGTGAGAAGAGAATGGTATAAGATCCACAACACCAGGGCATAGATGATACTTTTATGAATAATAAAGTATAAAACTAAAGGCATAAACACAAACATGTACATTTTTAGTGCTATATTTGCATCATAAAGAATGAGTTGTGTATATTTTTCAGACAAAAAAGACATGCTGAGTTAGAAGGCACCTCTCAAGTTTTAATATGTACAATAAACTGAAGATCTTGTGCAGATTTTTTTTTCCAGAAGATCTGGAATAAAATCTGAGTTTCTGAATTTCTAACAAGCTCACTAGTAATGCCAATGTGTTTGGCTGAAAAAGAATATTTTATCAAACATCTAGTAACTGAAAGACCCTGTGTTTTACCCAATTTTTCTGGCCTGGAAACAAAGACAAGAGTCTTCATTCTTCAAAGACAGATATTTGTAAAGAAAACCTAAGAAAGAAAGGCAGCTGCCACATTAAATGTGATGGTTTATGCACAGCTCTTCTTTAGCTACACAAAGATACTTAATAATAAAGAGAAAAATAATTAACTCTATAGTGAAATAAATATTTCAGGGAGCTCTTTAAGTAAATTGTAAAATGAACTGCACTAGGATCAATTTTTATGATGTGCTGATGCACACAGAAGAACACATCACCACTGCTGAGATATTGCCCCTCAAAAAGTACAGTCTGAATTTAACCATACAGAAAAATCAGTTTTATGCAGAGTTCAAGATGCAGATATCTTCTATGTTCTGTAATTTTTAATAACAATTTAAAGTAGTCTTTCTTTATCACCCTAGAGAGTGGGTATCTCTCAATAATTTTTTTTCAGAACTTTCTGGGTAATAAATGCTATCCTATTTAAATAAGCATTTTCTTAGTCCTGTTCTGCATAGAGTTAATGGAGAAAACAGATGAAACCTCAACATTACATGTTCTCTATTTTTACTAAGGACCCCAGCTTTCCCCCAATAGGAATCTTGAATATCCATATTTTCCCATTTTAACAGCAACAAAGAGAACATTTTTAATAGTGCCGATTATGAATTCATGGTAAGAATTCTGCATGGCATATAAGAAGTCATGATTTAGAGAGTGTAGAGAAGGCTCTGGGATATAGGAGAGAGATATTTTGCAGAGACCCTTGACTACCACAAGAATTTTTTAAAGTAGTTAAACTCATTAGGGGAAAGAAACACAAGTAGAGAAGTAAATGTTTGCAAGGACTAAATGCATCGCACTCCAGGAGGCAGAGTGGACACAGCTCTTCATCTGACACGTTTAGCTGAAAAAAAAAAAAGCCATTTTTCCTCTTTTGTCTTCTTTGGAAATGCTTTTCAGATGACAGTCTCTGGAGAAGTTACAACTGCATCTTGAAAAAATTCCTTAAAAGGCGTCAGCACCACCTGTTTACCTGCTAGCCTCACACCCACAGAAAAAAGAACTAAGACCTGTAGAAAAAGCCCACCCATTTCTGTTCTTTATAACAGCAGAGATTCAGGAACAATGAGCTGCTCCATGAATATAAAAATATGTTTCTTTATTTTTGTCTTCAGGTGCTCGCCCTTACCACAAACACCAGCAATTTCTGCTACAGTAATGGAAATATGGGTGACACTGACCTCTCCCTATCAAACCCAAACAGAACAGACTCTGTGACCACCTTTTAGTGTAAAGGTGAAACTTAACTCTTATGAATGTATCTTGAACCCCACACACTTGATTCTGTCCTCACCTTAGAGTCACATGAGACACAATTAAAACAATGTGAATACTTTCACCTAGAATACTACACAGAACCTGTGGAGAGAGCCTGTGGAGAGTAAAGAGATGTCTCCAAATTGGCCACATAATCCTCATGAGAAGCCTGAGCTGATAATCACTTAACTAAGCCTTGCCTCTCAAGCCTTAATGAGCTCAAAAATCACTTGGTAATGTTGGCCCAACTCTATGTAACGTGATTCTGCAGGTTTGGAAAGGGTCCATGGATGGGTGTTTCAAAAAAGTCCCCTGTCAATGCTGATATTGCTCCCCCTGGGCTCATTATTAGCATTAGTTAGAGAAAACAGGCACAGCACAGTGTCCCTTACACTCAGCACTCTTGTCACAACACAAATATTTCTGGTACAAATAAAGACAAAATAACCTCATCTTAAAGTATCATATTCTTTGCTGGCTCCTTAAAGTTTACAGAGGACACAGAAGGCAACAATGTCTGAATAAGTCTGCATTGAAAAAACAAGAGGTACACATGAACTAATGCAATGTTTATTAAGTGGCACTATGTTCTCAAGAGTATGTAACAGAGCACTGTGCTGGGAATAACACACTATGTGATTAAATCCTAATAACACCTTGAGAGTTCATACTAAGTTTTCAATAATTCTCAGGATTTAGATAAAGGGCCCAGAATTATTATTTCTTCCTGTTTCTCAATCACCAATTTTAACCAATAAACTAAAAGCTAAATATAGACAGATGAAGATATATAAAGAAATAAAGACATAAAAAGAGTTTAATGTAGTTTAGAGAATTTTTTTGTTTATATTTACTTGTTTATGACTTGCAGAGCAACTACTGGATCCGCAGGAATAGAAAACAAGTTGCTAAATGGAATGTTTCTGTAAGCACAGGTTTTACTACAAAATTTAGAAATTAAGATCTTAAAATGTATACTTTACTTTTCTTATGTATCTGCTTTTGGATTTCAGGATATTGTGAGCAACCGCTCTAGAAAGTCAGCAGGATTTACCAGCCAAAACTTGAATCTTTATAAATCAGTTTTGTAAGAAAATAGTCCAGAGTTGGGACAGACCTACAAGGTCTCCAAAAAGGGTGAATCTGATCAGAACTGGGGCAGGGAGAGGAACCTATGTAAAATTTGTTCTCCATGCCACTGGAGTATTTCCAGTTCCGTTTTTCCTAAGCTTACCTAAGAGAAACTTAAATCCCATAGTTTATGTAACTTTCATCTATTTTTGCCACTGCCCTGTCAATTTTATAACATAAACTAATAAGGAATTTAAATGAATCTTTTAAAGTTTTCTAGGATAATTTTATTAGGATTTAAATATGTATTCTTAGAAAAGTAAAACAAACCCAAATAACAACAACAACTCTTCAGTCCATAAATATCCCTTCAGATAATAACATCAGAAGTCACACCAATAGTAAAAAAAAGTGGCTCAAAGTTTTGGGGTTTTTTTTTTTGCAAACATCTATTCACCGTACTAATAATATAATGCTTAATTCAACCATGTATTCAGTTGCTAGTCTAGACTAAAAGCTCCTGGATGGTAGGGACCATGACTGCTTCATCCATTTTTTGAATGACCATATGAAATAAAAGCAATTAGTTTATTAGTTTGAGTCACAAGACCTCCTCTTTGTCTTTCACCCAAGTACCAGAAAACTTGAGAAACTCTCGTCTGGGTACCAACCAAAGTTATCTCTGGTATGAGGGAGAAAAAAACACAGGATGGTTCCTTTCTCTTACACCAAGACAGAAGCAGAAGAAGAGTGATTACACTCTTGTCAGCCTGACACAATTCTGCCCTGGACATCCTCAAATGTCTTTAAAACACCTAGGTGATTGTGAGAGGGTTCGCAGTGACCCAGGGCTGATGGCCCAGTGATAAGCCAGGCTGGAGAAACTCAGGCTGATTCTAAATAGAAAATGGAACTGCCTTGGTGGAGCTCTAGAACCTGGATCACCTATCCTGACTTGTGAGCCCTTGGGTATGAAGAAGGACAAGAATACTGTACTCCAATATCACAATTTACAGGTAAGTATCATTGTGGTCATGGCTCTGGATACTTTGTGGCCTTGATCTCTCACTCTTAAGATGCTTGTTTATACTCATGGATTCTGTCATCAGATTCTATTTACACCTGGAGCCTCTCACAAACTGTAGCAGGTCACTGAACAAGATTGAAAAGCTTAAAGAGCCACACTCTCAAAGGGGAGCTTTAAGATGTCTATGCTGACATCTAACAATGCAGAAAATGCCTTCTGTTGGTTTTCAGTACATTCTCAATCCAAAGTCCAGCCCTGTCTTGTAAATCCCAGGCAGAGGCCAGACCTTATGTGCAGATTCTAGGTGGGATCAACGTGATTCTGCATCCTTGGGTGTTACAGCAAGCAGAGTACAATCAAAGGGGAGATCCCTTCATACAGGCTGCTCTAGCACATTCTAAGTAACACGTCTACCTAAAAGGAAAAAACTGAGGCAACATAAATATAAGTAGAGAGTTAATCTAGGCCAAGCTTGAGGATTGTAACCTTGGAGCAAAGATACATCCTCCAAAGACTGAACAAATAAGAAATTGAATCCCCGAATAGAGCAATAACAAGCTCCAAAACTGAATTAGTATGAAATACCCTACCCATCAAAAAAAAAACAAAAAACAAAGAACGAGACAAATTTACAGATGAATTCTACCAGATGTCAAAAGAAGAGCTGGTATCACTTCTACTAATATTATTTCAAAATATTGAGAAAAAGGGACTTTTTCCCACTCATTATATAAAAATAGCATTATTCTGATACCAAAATCTGGCAAATGTAAAACAAGAAATAGAAAACTTGAGGCCAATATTTTTAATGAACATTGATGAAAATATCCTCAACAAAATACTGGAAAACCAAATCCAGGAGAACATCAAAAAGCTAATCCACTATGATCAACTTGGCTGGATCTCTGAAATAAAAAATTGGTTCAACATACAATTAACAAATGTTACTCATCACATAAACAGAACTAAAGACAAAAACCACAAGGTTATCTCAGTAGATGTTTAAAAAGCTTTCAATAAAATTTACCATCCTTTACGTTTAGAACTCTCAAAAAACTAGGCATTCAAGGTACATACATCAAAATAATTAGTCATCTATGTATGACAAACTTACAGCAAACATACTAAATGGACACAAGCTGGAAGCATTCCTTCATGAAAACTGGCACAAGACAAGGATGCTTTCTCTCAAAACTCCTATTCAACATGGAATTGAAAGTCTTGGCCAGAACAATCAGGGAAGAGATAAAAGGCATTCAAACGGGAAAAAAGAAAGTCAAACTATATTATCCCTATGTGCAGGTGATAAGATGCTATATCTTCAAAACCCTACAGTCTCAGCAGAAAAGCTCTTTAAATTGATGAACAACTTCAGCAAAGTTTCAGGGTACTAAGTCAGTAGCATCCCTGTACATCAACAATATCAAGCCAAAAGCCAAATCAAAAACATAATCCCATTCACAACTGCCACAAAAAGAATAGAATATCTAGGAATGCAGCAAACCAGGGAAGTGAAAGATCTCTGTGACAAGAATGAAAATATACTGCTTAGAGAAGTCAGAGATGACACAAACAAATGGAAAACCATTTTATGCTTATGAATAGAAAATATTAATATCATTAAAATGGTCAAACTGCCCAAGAAATTTACTGATTTAATGTTATTCCTATCAAACTACCAAAAACATTGTTAACAAAATGATAAAATATTTTAAAATTTATATGGAACCAAAATAAGCCTGATAGCCAAGTCAATTTTAAGCAAAAAGAACAAAGCTGGCCCTGGAGCTTCTGAGTAAGCTGGAGGCTTACTCCAGTAAGCCTGGCTGCCCCATCTGGGAAGTGAGGAGAGCCTCAGCCCAGCCGCCAACTGACTGGTATGTGAGGAGCACCTCTGCCCGGCTTCTGCCCTGTCTGGGAAGTGAGGAGCACCTTGGCCTGGCCACCGCCCTGACTGGGAAGTGAGGAGCACCTCTGCCCAGCTGCCCACCATCTGGGAATTGAGGAGTGCCTCTGCCCGGCTACTGCCCCATCTGGGAAGTGAGGAGAACCTCTGCCTGGCTGCTGCCTTGTTTAGGAAGTGAGGAGCACCTTGGCCTGGACGCCTCCCTGACTGGGATGGGAGGAGCATCTCTGCCTGGCCGCCACCGTGACTGGGAAGTGAGGAGCACCTCTGCCCAGCAGCCCACCATCTGGGAGGTGAGGAGCGCCTCTGCCCAGCTGCCGCCCCATCTGGGAAGTGAAGAGTGCCTCTGCCTGGCTGCTGCCCTGTCTGGGAAGTGAGGAGCGCCTCTGCCCAGCTGTCCACCATCCCCCTCATCTGGGAAGTGAGGAGTGCCTCTGCCCAGCTGCCCACCATCTGGGAACTGAGAAGCGCCTCTGCCCAGCTGCAGCCCCAACGTCTGGCAAGTGAGGAGCACCTCTGCCTGGCCGCCGCCCTGTCTGGGAAGTGAGGAGGGCCTCTGCGCAGCTGCCACCTCACCTGGGAAGTGAGGAGGGCCTCTGCCCAGCCCCCGCATTGTCTGGGATGTGAGGAGCACCTCTGCCAGCCTCCACCCTGTCTGGGAAGTGAGGAGCGCCTCTACCCACCCCCGCCCTGTCTGGGAAGGGAGGACTGTCTGGGAAGTGAGGACTGCCTCTGCCCAGCTGCCTCCCCATCTGGGATGTGAGGAGCACCTCTGCCCGGCGACAGTGCAATCTTCCGAGTGTGAAGTGACAACCTTCTGTGTGATCTTTTCTGTCTTCCCCAAGTTTGCATTTTTGACATTAAAGTTTACTTTTTAATTAAAAGTTTTAAATTGGGGAACATAAAAAAAAAGACGTGCACATGCATGTTCATTTCACCCCTGTCCACAATAACAAAGACATGGAATAAACCTAATTGCCTGTTAATGGTAGACTAGATTGAAAAAATATGATGTGGTAGCATGAGGTGGCTCACATTTGTAATTCCAGCACTTTAGGAGATCAAGGCAGCTGGACTGCCTTAGCTCAAGACCAGTTCAAGACCAGCCTGGGCCGAGCGTGGTGGCTCACGCCTGTAATCCCAGCACTTCGGGAGGCCAAGACGGGTGGATCACGAGGTCAGGGGATCGAGACCATCCTGGCCAACATGGTAAAACCTCATCTCTACTAATAATACAAAAATTAGCTGAGCATGGTGCACATACCTGTTATCCCACCTACTCGGGAGGCTGAGGCAGGAGAATTGATTGAACCAGAGAGTCAGAGGTTGCAGTGAGCTGAGATCGTGCCACTGCACTGCAGCCTGGTGACAGAGCAAGACTCTGCCTCAAAAAATAAAATAAAATAAAATAAAACAAAATACCAGCCTGGGCAACATGGCAAAACTGTATCTCTACAAATAATACAAAAAAGAAAAATTAGGCATGATGTTGTGTGCCTATAGTCCCAGTTACTTAACGGGCTGAGGTAGGATTCCTTGAGCCTTGAGACTTGGATGTTAAGGCTGAAGTGAGCCAAAATTGCACCACTGCCCTCCAGCCTGTGTGACAGAGTGAGACACTCTTCAAAAAATAAAATAAAGATTTAGTAAAAACAAAATATGGTACACAAAAATCACGGAAGACTATGTGACCATATAAAAACAACACAAAGCCAGGCACCATGGCTCATGCCTCTAATCCCAGCACTTTGGGAGGCTGAGGTGGGTGGATAACTTGAGATCAGAAGTTCAAGGCCAGGCTGGTCAACACGCTAAAACCCCGTCTCTACTAAAAATACAAAAAGTTAGCTGGGCATCATGGCAGGCGCCTGTAATCCCAGCTACTCAGGAGGCTGAGGCAGGAGAATCGCTTGAACTTGGGAGATGGAGGTTGCAGTGAGCCAAGATCATGCCAATGCACTCCAGCCTGAGCGACAGAGTAAGAATTCATCTTAAAAAAACAAGCAAACAAACAAAAAACATCAAAATTAAGTCCTTTGCAGCAACATAGATGGAGCTGGAGACCATTATTGTCAGAAAACTGATGCAAAAACAGAAAACCAAATGCATGTGACTATTTATAAGTAAGAGCTAAATGATTACACATGGACACAAGGAAGGAACAGTCACTGAGGCCTGGTTGGGGATGAAGGATAAAAGGACAAAGAGGATCAGAAAAAATACCTCTTTGGTGCTATGCTTAGGACCTCAGTGACAAAATAATCTACAACAAACCCCCATGAAACAATTTTACCTATATAACCAACCTGCACGTGCATGCCTCAACCAAAAAGAAAAATTAAGAAAAGAAAAACCCATGAGTGCAGAAGAGCGCAGTGTAACTGGAAAGAATTGTTTGTTCTACAGATAGTGGTCCCGGTGGGGCTGTACTCTGATTTATTTCTGTGTCCATGCAGGCAGATGAGATTATGAACAGGTGCTCCATAATGCTAGGTAGATGGAGAAAACAGGATGCTGTGGCAGATTCAGTGTCTGGGGTGGGGATATGCCAGGAGACTTGTAGACACTTTTGTGGCTTTTTGGCAAGAAACACTAGGATCAAAAATGCTGTGGTGAAGTTCCTGATGGTGGTGCCTAGTCCCAGGAGGACTGTGAACACATTAATGTCTAGTAGGTGTGTTTGTGAGTGGGTGGGAATGCTGGGGTGACAGCTGTGAGACAAGGGAGTCTGTCATTAGAGGTCCTTTCCTCTGAGTTTTCATTTTCTCTCACCCTGGGAGGAGACCTGGAATCACAGAACAACAGGTAGTGTGACAGCCTGTGTACAGGAGAGCAGAGCCTCCCATTTCCAGACACCCAGAGTTCCATTTGAGGTCAGGCCTCTGTGATATCTTTCTTCTGGCACCAAATCTGTAGCATTTGCTGAACATCAAGCAATTCTCTAACACCAACTCAATGTCTAACATTTGAATTCTGACACCACCCAGAGTCAGCACAGACCCTGATTCAGGGCTCAGTCTCACAACATTGTCCTCACTGCAGATGCCAGTCACAAACCCCATAGGCCCATCTATGTGTCTGAGATACTGTTTAAAAATTGGGGACTCCCGAGCCCTTTCTCAAGTTCAATGATCTGATCAACCTACTCACAGAACTCAGAAAAACACTGTAGTTATGTTTACCAGTTTATTATAAAACATACAACTGAAGAAAAGTCCAATAGAAGACATGTATAGGACAAAAAAAGAGGTGGAAAGCTGAAACACATACATAACCCTGGTAAATAGCTGTGATTAATAAAATTCTTCATCCTTTGTGTTCTCCAGGAATAGTTTATAGAAAGAAACACTCTTCCTATTATGACTTAAGATGGTGCTCTTTTTTCTTATTTATTACAGAGCCAGACTAAGACTCTGCCAGAGGTACACAGCCTCCATTTTGAATAGGGGCTGAGTAAAATAAGGCTGAGACCTACTGAGCTACATTTCCAGATGGTTAGGCATTCTAAGCCACAAGATGAGATAGGAGGTCAGCACAAGATACAGGTCAAAAAGCTGGCTTGCAGTAAAGAAGCGGGATAAAAGCCACCAAAATCAAGATGGTGATGAGAGTGACCTCTGGTCATCCTCACTGCTACACTCCCACCAGTCCCATGATAGTTTACAAATGCCATGAAAACATCAGGAAATTACACCATAAAGATCTAAAAAGGAGAGGCATAATCCACCTTTTATTTAACATATAATTAAAAATTAACCATAAAAATGTGCAACCAGCCTAAGGAGAAAGCCATTTCTTTTATTTCTTTACTTCCTTAATAAATTTGCTTTCACCTTACTCTACAACTCGCCCTGAATTCTCTCTTGAGCAAGATCCAAGAAGAAACTGGAAATTTAGTATCTTATTGCAAGCTAGATTGAGGCCGGAGAAATGGGGGATGGGTCCCAAGACCCTGCCTGGGACACAGGTGAAAAAGGCAGCAGAAAATCAGTTCCCCGTGGAGTGTGAAAATAATTAAGTGGCAGGAAATTAGAGTGAGGTGGCTCTAGTCCCTGGGTTCCTACTTCAAAAAAACAAACACAAAAATGTAACTCAGGTGCATTATTTTTAATTACCACATTCAGAGAAACAAAATTCAGGCTTCAGCAACTATAAACTGCCAATTAAGTTCTGATTACTTAATCAGGAATTTTTCACCTTTAAAGTACAAATAAAGACACCATGTAAAAAAAAAAAAAAAAAAAAAAAAAAGACACCACGTGGCTGGGTGCGGTGGCTCACGTCTGTAATCCCAGCACTTTGGGAGGCCGAGGCGGGTGGATCACGAGGTCAAGAGATCATGACGATCCTGGCCAACATGGTGAAACCCCATCTCTACTAAAAAATGCAAAAATTAGCTGGGCGCGGTGGCTTGCGCCTGTAGTCCCAGCTACTTGTGGGGCTGAGGCAGGAGAATCTCTTGATCCTGGGAGGCGGCAGTTGCAGTGAGCTGAAATCGCACCACTGCATGCTAGCCTGGGCGACGGAGCAAGACTCCATCAAAAAAAAAAAAAAAAGAAAAGAAAACAAAAAAGGCTGGGCACAGTGTAACTGTACCTAACCAATTACTAAACTTGGTTTTCTTCATCATGCATTTTATAAAAGACTTTACTTCAAGTCTCTCCCATAGACCACAAACTACAAACCATAGCTGGGTGCTCTATAATTCTAGAACCACTCTTTGATTAAGTTATTTAATATTTTTGCAGTAACTCCCAAAATTTTTAATAGGAGAAAATAGGAACTGGGACCCCCACGGACCAAAGTTCTTCCTATTTATGAACCACATCCCAAGTCAGGATTCTCCCCTGATGACCCTCCCGTGGTCCCTGCACAATCTGAGAGAGATGCAGTGCCGTGGGTGCAGAGCTGCCCAGAGAGGGCACCAGGCCAGGGCACAGTCACTGCACAGGGAAAAGACAGGACACCCAGGGCGCTGGCTGTCGGCGCAGCCACCATATTATGGCTGAAGGGGACTGAGGCTGAGATGGGCCAGGAGAACTCGGGTGCAGATTGTGGAGCTGACTGCTGGGAGGCCTAAGTCCTACCACGACCACTTCCCACCGATTCCAACCAGCCCCTTCCGCTCTCTCAGGATGTCGGACCCAGCACTCTCACCATTTCTAGGCTTCCAGCGGGTCCTGGCGTCTTAGCTGTGGATCTCCCAATACCTGCAGGTCACAGGGCTACAGAGGCTGGGCCTCTAGGAGCAGAAGACACAGAGCAGTGAAAATGAGACCTGGAGCTCCAGCTGCAGCAAGAGACAAAGGACTCCCCACATCCCAGAAGCCATCCTCTCCACTCCAGCTGCGCCTGATTGGATAGTTCCCAGCCCAGCGTTGCTGATTGGATAATGTTTAAAACCCTACCCTCTTAGGCCTTGACTGACAGAAGATGTGATTAGATGCTGGGTTGAATGAAGAAAGAGTGACAGCCTAGGCTGCAGCCTTTTCAGGCAGGGCTTACTGTCAGAGATGAGCTAGGCCCACCTTAGAGGGTATTTGCATTCAACCTTGTGTATAAGGTCATATGCTTTTATAAATAATGTATCATAAATCCTCTGAAATAAAATTTTGAATTTTCTAGTAGCCAAACTTTAAAAAGAAACAAGGGGCTGGGCATGGTGGCTCCTGCCTGTAATCCCGTTAGGGTGAAGCAGGCAAATCATGAGGTCAAGAGATTGAGACCATCCTGGACAACATGGTGAAACCCCGTCTCTACTAAAAAGAATACAAAAATTAGCTGGGTGTGGTGGTGCACCCCTGTAGTCCCAGATACTTGGGAGGCTGAGGCAGGAGAATCACTTGAGCTTGGGTGGCAGAGGTTGCAGTGAGCCAAGCTCGCACCACTGCATGCCAGCCTAGGCAACAAGAACAAAACCTCATCTCAAAAAAAAAAAAAAAACAAAAAAGACAATTGAATAAAATTTTTGTATAAATATTTACATAGCCCATCAGGTATCAGAAATGTACATAAAGTTTTGATTGTCTTCTCAGGATTATATATTTGACCAAAAAAAAGGTCCTAACCCATTTCAGTAATCTATAATAGTAACCAAACACACAGACACAAACACCCACACACACACTTCATTTATTAACTTAGATTATTTTTTATCTCTTCTGTGATGAGTAATTAAATGCAGTGTTTTTGATAAAAGAAGTTGTTTTTTTTTTTCCTTTCTGATCTTGGTTATTTCTTTACTTCTGCTGGGTTTGGGTTTGGTTTGTTTTTGTTTCTCAAGTTCCTTGAGATGTGACCTTAGATTGTCTATTTGTGCTCTTTCAGATTTTTTGATGTAGGCATTTAAGGCTATGTACTTTCTACTTAGCATCACCTTTGCCATATCCCAGATGTTTTGATAGGTTGTGTCACTCTTATTGTTCAGTTCAAATAATTTTTAAATTTCCATCTTGATTTTATTGTTGACCCAATGATCATTCAGGAGCAGGTTATTCAATTTTCATGTATTTGCATGGTTTTGAAGGTTCCTTTTGGAGTTGATT